>NC_090323.1:243527137-246008136 GCF_040869045.1 Eurosta solidaginis
TGGCATTACTGAACGATTTGCAGCTATGAGAAATTTGAGCGGGATGTTTTTCTTTTTGTGGCAATTTGAAGACATCGATAAAACTACGGTTCGGGCGAGCGCAGCAAAATTTGTCGAAAAATACAAGTCGGACATTTCTCAAAGCTTAGAATGCGAAATAATTCACTTCAAACACATTTACGAAGCAAATTTTGATAAAGGTATGTCACCATTGAAATTGCTAAATGCCATCTATGTTCCAAATCTGTATACAATTTTCTCCAACATTTATGTTGCTTTACGTACCTTTTGCACTATACTTGTCACTGTAGCTAGTGTAGAAGATTCTTTCAGCGTCCTTTCAAGAATCAAAAACTTTCATAAACCGTGTTAATCTCAAGAGCGAGTTTCAGGACTTGCCACGCTTTGTGTTGAATCCGTTTGGCAAGACAGTTAAATTTTGATACTATTATAAAAAATTTTGCAGCGAAATAAGCAAGAAAAGCCACTCTTTGATATCCGAACTTTCTATAATGAATAAATAAAATTTATAATCATCATTAAATTTATCAGAAATGTACTAAAATGTTACCAAATAACTAGAAAAGATTATTTGAAACAATATGTGGCTGTTAAAAGAAAATTTTATTTCTACGTTACAATAAAATAGTGTAAATAGTAAATATTCTGTGTTAATTTTATTTTCAGCTCTTAGTCCAAAAATCATTTAGTTGATGTGGCAAATTTTTTTGACGTAATCCATCAATAATGATTCATGAATGAGACGTCATTAATTCAAACTAATCAAATGTATTAGTGGAGTTTTTATAGGGGGCCCGTAAATTGTTTAGTCTCGGGCACGGATTTTCTCTCTACGGCCCTGGCTATGCAGTAAGAATTTTTACATTTTTATCGAGATTCGTTAATCAGCTGTTGTCGCCAAAAAATAGCAAAACATTTAAAATTTGTGGACGGAATTATCTTTAAATTTAGTTTTGTTCCTTTTAAACTAAATATAATTGTCATGTTAGCAACATTAAAGCTAAGCTAGTGAATAGGCAGAAACGGCATCGCAAGCGAAAATCGTTACTTAAAATCTCGACAAAACGCATCGTCAAAAAGTTAGTGAACTCCACTATAGATCAAAGTTTCGGTCGTGAGCATTGCAAAACACTGGAGACGTGCTGTCCGCATTACAACGGTGTCGATATGATTGCATCTGTTTCTTTCGGAGGAGAGTTGTTGTTGTTGTAGCAGTGCTTCGCCCCTTCCAATAGGTTCGATCAATCACAAATTGTCATCAAGGTTCTCTAACGGGTGGACCATAATGAGAGGGGTGTTAAATGCGTTGGTTCCACAATACAGTTGAAGAGATGGTTGGTGCCATGTGGGGACTTATTGCAAGCAGGACATACATTTTGTATGTTGAGGTTGATTCTGGATAGGTAAGAGTTTAACCTGTTACAGTACCCAGATCGAAGTTCACCTAGAGCGACGAGCGTTTCTCTAAGGAAAGGGCGTTCCTCCTCTGCTAGGTTTGAGTTTTGTTCTTTAGGTATTCTTAGCAATTCTTGGCATAGAAGTCCGACGCCTGTTTGTGGATATTACTGAGGACCTGCTTGTGCTGTTTAGCTTCATACGGCTGTATTCTCAGGTGCCGTATTTCCTCATAATGCTTACGGAGATGACCAATTAAGCTCCTGGGCGGTGTAGCCTCATCAATCAGATGTCTGTTGGGATGCCCAGGTTTCTGGGTATTCAACAGATACTGTTTGGTTGGCGTGTCATTTCTCTCCCTAATGGGGAGTATTACCGCCTCATTATGTACATATATATATATGGTGTTCTGGGGACATAAGAGGATAGTCCGTAGCGGTTCTGAGGGTGATATTTTGGCAGGTCTGTATTTTCTTCCAGTGAGTAGCTTTTAGGCTTGGCGACCATATCGGGGATGCATAGCATGCAATGGTTCAGTGTAACCCCATTTCGGAGAGAGACATATATGTAGCTTGACGCATCTCTTTATGGAAATGTCTAACTACTTGAACTCTAGAATACTTGCCTTTTATATAGATGTAGAACCAAAAATAAAACACAATTCGTTTTTTTGTTTTACATTTCTTCAGTGAAATTTGCAAATTAATTTTGTTTTTTATTTTCAGTGTATTTATTTATTTTTCGAAAATTTCTATTTAATTGTTTTTGGTTGTTGCAATAAATTTCAGTTTCCATATTTGAATTGTGTGTATGTTTGTTCACGTTCTAATGGCGTTGTAAGTATGTATGTATTTATGTATGTATGTCTCTTTGATGTCATACGTATGTATGTGTGTCTGTGTCTATGGTCTATGACATTATTTTGCAATATTAACTATATTTTCGTGATTTTCAATTAGTTTTGTTTTAAGTTCATTTTAAATTTTTCTTTGTTTGCTTTGTTCTTGCATTTCAAATACTTAATTAAACAATTTCAAATATTCAATACATTCATTATTTTTCGATCAGCTCTCTTCGTTTCAATCGATTTACAACTATAATATTTTGTTAATATAATTTTTTTTTGCTTTCATAAAATTCAATTACTTTTGCTTGTTTAACTATTTTAGTTTTTTGTAATATTTTTTTAATTTCTTGTTTTTAAATTCTTGTTAATAGTTTAATATACATATAAACAAAATACATTTTAAAAATTGCACTTTTAAAAACCATAAATTCACTAAATTTTACATTACAAGATTGTGTACTTAAAGGTATAAATTAATTAACATCACTTAAAGCTTAAGTACTTAAAAAGTATCATACTTAATATGGTTGTGTGTTATATATCGATCAGCTGAGCGAGTTTCCGATCACTCCAAGTTAAATTATTTTATTAATTTATTATTTTTCGTTAACATTGGCTTGCTTAATTTTTGTTTTTTTATTTTTTTTGTATTTTTTTGTTTTTAAAGGCTGTCGATTCCTGGCGTTACATACATACACCAACATACTTTTGTAGGTATGTAAGTATGCAGGTATGTTATGTACAGATACATATGCATGTATTGAGCATTTGATGTGTACAAAATATTAAATAATAAAAAAAATTTGGCTAACCAATATTAAATTTATTGATTTTTTGCTATGAATTATTTTAATATTCTACGTAATGACGTATGAATGCATGTATGTATGTAATAAGGTATGTTAGTATATATTTATATATATTGTGCGTATTTAATTTACGCTTTGGTTAACATATTTATGAAATTATTTATGTTTGTATATTTGTTGATAACTTTTGATTTCGATAACTGAAGGCATTCAATTCACATAAAAGTTAAAATAATTTCACTATTCACTTTTATACAATATTTTCGTATGTATGTGCAAATTTTGCTTACGAGTATGGATGTATATATGTATGAATGTGGCCAACAGTCAAATTAACTAGTTCTAAACTACCTCATATTTAGAACTTTACTAGCAATATTTAAAAAGAGCGTATATTAATTTCAGAAAAACTCAAAATTAGTAAAGCTCAACAAACAATTTCTCAAAACAAATTTATAAAAGCTTAACAAATGTTAGAAAAGTTCAAGCTAAGTTCTGAAAAGCTTATATGAACTTCAGAAAAACTTAAACTTTAAAATGTTCAAACTAAATTCAAAAAAGCTGAAATTAAATTCAGAATTGCGTAACCGGGGTTCCTAAAACTTCAATTAACTCCACAAAAGCTCAAATAAGGTAATAGTTTTATATAGTCTGGAATATATTTCCTAATTTCAGTTAAAAATTTCCCTTTATCTAAATATCATTTTCGGTAGTATGATTGAGCTTTAATATAATACTGTTAGATCAGCTCGAGTATAAGCTTTTTATGCCACAAAAAGCATCGTCAAATATTAAGCTCAGTCTAACAATCTTCTTAGAAAAACATTGCATACACGCCTTCCGAATAGACGGAGACTTCAACGCATCTTTCTTCTTAAGGAGTAGTGGCTGAACTATCAAAATATGATGAATTCTTCTCGAAAACCAACATCTTTGCATCTAAAATATTTGATTATTATACGTTCAACAGCAATGAATTCAATATACGAACAATGCGAGCAATATCTGCAATGACCATGAACTTATAAAAAAAGCAAAGTTACTGAAACTCCTTTGAAAATTTTTTAAACCCAGTAAAAAAATAGATATTTTCTCGAGTCAAGTACATTTTATATTACATAGAACGATGCGGAACACCTTTAGACCTAGCAAGTTCCATAAAATCCGACATAAACTGCGGAACGTACGCTTATCCCCAGGATGAGAACGACTACATGCTATGTATTTATCACACAGGAAAGCACTTAGAAGTATGATAGGGACTTAAAGAACATCTAGATGTATCGCAACCTGCATGCCTCAACAAACCGTTGTTAGTTATGTAATTGAAATACTTTAACGGCGCAAAAGCCGAGCACCTATCAAATTGGCAAGCTCGATATTAAAGATATTTCACGAATCACCAATCAAGAGATGAAAAACACATATGTTTAGTGAAATGTTTAATGCTGTTACGTTAGACGCTGTGTTCTCTATATGGAAGATAAAGATAAAGGCTTGACATTTTGCTGAAACCTGTCAAAATGTTTATTTAGCGTTCAATAAAGGGAAATAGACATAGAGGACTCTAGCAAGCTTTCCCAGCTTTAGGTTTAGACTGTGCGAAGCAAGAAGTACGAAAAAGTTATATTCTGTACTCTCTAGAAAAAAGGAGGATCTATTTTTTGGCCAACTGATCCTTACGAAGTAGACGGCGCTACAAAATTCCTGTATTAGGCTTGGGAAGCTGAATCATTCAATTGTACTATTGTTGTATAACTAAACTTGGTTGTGACATTTTGTGGAATAAATTGAATTGGAGTTCCATAATGGCACTGATTTGCTTCTTTTTCGATAAGTTTGATCTTTTTTTAAGCTGCAGTACATATAATGCTGAAGGAACATCTTAACTTGGTGGAAAGGTGGTCAAAAAAAAAAGTGGACTAAATGTACACCGGGAAAAATTGCAGCTCTTTTATACGCGTTCTATGGCCTACTTTCTTGAGCAATAATATTGGCAAGACAGAGCATGGATGCTTGGGAAAAATAGATAAATTTAACCTTCGATGTTTTTCTTATCAAAAATACGCTCGATGACAAAAAAACTCGCCTTTACCGCAACTAAGTATGTAATAGCGTTGAAGTTGGTGCAATGAGCTCTTTTACGTGCTTGTTAGATTTCAGTAAAAATTTCTAGTTATGAACTAGTTTTGAACTAGTATTCTTTCGAACTAATTTGGTGATTCACTGGTATGCATGTGTGTGTATAATTATTGCGTATGATGTATTAAAAATTTTACTAGATTATAATTGGTTTCATCGCTTCCATTTGATTTATGATTACTTATTATTTATGTATGTATGCACCTCTTTGTTTTTGCATTTTCTATTATGTATGTATGTATGTATGTCAGTGTGTAAGTTGTATTTTGCTGATTTCGTTTCTTCATTCATTTTTGACTATGGTTTTTATATAACGTTGTTTTTGTTTTCCTACCTAAAAAGGGGTTCTGTCGTTTGAAGTTATAAGGAATAAAGTAAAATTATAAATTGCTCCAAAAATTAATTACTTTTAATATGAGTGTTAGTTTTTGTTGTTCTAAATAATTTGTAAATTAATTAAATACTTTTGATTGTGCGAGGTCTTTATTTTGATCTCTTTTACCTCAATCTACATATTGTAATATTGTAAGAACTTAAGTACTTTAGATCTACGGTTGAGTGAAAGGTCACGGTATTACGGATGTTGTTTCGAAAACGCATAACCTCAAAATTTGTTTCTTAAACACTTTAAGTTTCTGCTTAAAACGTACTGAATTTATGCTGATATAGACAATTTCTTCGCCAGGCAAATACCCAGATTTACCTGCATCTACATACATACATATATCTAGGCTATTTTTCTTTCGGTATATGGCGTTTGTCTGAAAGATACTAAAAAAAGGCTGATGCTCGTTTCTACGGCTTTATATTGACTTTTGAGAAGAACTTTGGTGGAATTCACAAATTTTTTTTTAAGATTTTCGTGATCGATATATTGGCGAATCAATAAATATAACGATTTTGGTATCCAGGAACCATTTTGTTATGTTATTTTGCTAGAACATATTATCCTACACCTTCTAGACCTATTCAATGAAGTCACTTAAACTGTAGGTAATTTTGTTCAATATTTTATCTACTCTAAACGAGTTGACAGTTTCTTAGTTACCTACCCGTTTCTTGAAAATTGTAGCCTGTTATTATCCAATTCAAATTTTCAAATAATTCAAAACTCGGTTTTGAAAAGTCGTATAATTTGTAAGTGCAAGTTAAGTTACGATCAAAGTTAAAACTGAAAGCCGTAATTGAAAATCTCTCAATCCATACAGAGCCACAGGGCGGTATAACAATCATTAAGGTAGGTAGGTTAGGTTAGACTGAACTGGCTGGTCCGTGAGGACCTCACAGACTTAATGAGTCCATAGTGTTACCAGAGAAATTTATGGTAGGTAAGTTTGAATATTTGTTTTTAGCTCTGAAATAACCCAAGGACATTCGATAAATTTGTAAATCAAGGTAAAAGATCTTTCAAAAATATTAATTTTAGTAAATGGAATTTGTGTTGCAATTTTTTACATCAACATTGTTTCTTCTCTTTTGCATTTTCAAAAATGAAACCAAATAAATTCAAGTGTTGAGGATTAAACTTTTTCTTTATAATTTTAATTTACTAATCACTTAATATTACGTGCTAACTATGTGTTAGTGCTATAATTTTAACCCCACATTTTAAGGTTTATTTTAATAAAGGTATCCACATTCAATTCTTTTAGGATTAATTTTAAAACGTGCCTGTGTAGGATGTGTGTAAGAGTGTGCGTGTAGGGTTCATTGCATTTTTAACAGTTGTAACGACTAACATTTTAGCTGTCGTTGTATGTGTCTCCTTAATGTGTTCATTGTTTGTGTCTTGCGTTAACAGTAGCTGTAAGCCAAACCTCAATGTTTCACAGGACGCTATTTTAAACTTCCATGTAGAATCGTGCGGTAACTCCGAAAATTTAGATATAAGCGTCGCTCTCATGAAAAAATTGTACCATTCGATATGCATACCTAACCGATCGAATACGCAATATTAATACGAATTGCATATATGTATGTTATTGTTGAAGTTTTCTTGATGGACCGAGACTTTAACTTTCTTTTATGCTACGATGGATCTTTACGGCAAAGAAATTTAAAGGCAAGGCTAAAGTTTTCTTTTCTCATTTACGCGTTTCGACGCTTTCACTCCTTCTTCTTTGAGTATTCTGGTATAAATAAAAAAACATTTCATCATAATTGAGGGGTCCGAAATGAGCTGAAAATATGAGAATCACAGACATGAATATAAAAGTTTTTTATGACTCCGACATGATGAAATTTATGCGCCGTATCCTTACAATGTATGAATATCTAGCAAAGCAAGTTTGGAACACTCCAAAATTGGGAGTCTGTTATGGCATCGGAAATATGTGAAAATTCTTAGTCTTAGAAATATGATCTTTAATGACTCCGATATGATAAAAATTATGAGCTATGTATGTATATACGAAGAGCGTTCAGAAAACAAAGCAAATTCCGAACAGATAGCCCCTTCATCGCTTTTCATCTCTGTATTGAATGGCATTTTAACAATGTTTCCGGTTTTTTTTTCATTGTAACACAAAACTGACTCGATGGTATGCTCTGGTTGTTGTGTCGTGCCCTTTTTTTTACTCGACGTTGGGGTAGCGCACTACCTTCAAGTGACCCAATGAAACCAGGTAAATTCTGATCATATATCTGCACTCTGTGGGACCGCCGTTAGGCATAACATTACGGGGATGAAACACGATTTAGTCGCCACTACTTCGTATGCGAATTTCTCTGCGCTCCCTTTCAGCATGCACCAATTTCGTCATAACTATAAAGACCATCTTGCTCACAGCAGTCCAACAATCTATTTGTCCGCACATTCGGGGAACTAAATTCCTAAAGGAAGGCTCCTCTCCAAAAACTCTGTGTACAGAGAGTCTTTCGCCGTGAAAACGAGACAGCCGTGCCCTCAACGCCTTTAATTAGAGCTGACGACCTAATTTTATGGGTTCTCTCCAAACTCCTGTTTCCCAACCAATGCTAAGCTTATGCTTTCCTATATCGGACGATCATTGCAAGAAGGCAAATACATTCATCCACTGGGGCTCTAAAATTAGCTTATAATGGGTGCAAACCCTACAATGTAGGTGTCTTTTATGACACTTGTTTTGACTTCGAATATTTGACTATGGAACATTTTTCATTTATATTAATGAAAACTTAATTACATTTGTACATAATTGGTAAGACCGTTGTCTGCTTTCCTGTTCAAAATGTATCTCATATGCCATAGCTCTAATTAAATTCGAAATATGCATAAAGAATTGGAGCTGCTCTTTACGTTTGCAAGTAAAACGGTACAGTGTAACTATCTCAATAATCCAAATATCCATGTGAAAACTTAGAGCTTTGGAATGAATGAGCGCCGTGACATATGGTGAGATAAAGTTGTACTCCCTTGTGTTCAGTAAGGTCTGTATACAGTGTATAACGTTTTGTAAAATTTTGAATCTCATTTATTTTTACGTTATGAATGCTTCCAGCTTTGTTTTATTTTCTAGTTATTTAGATTGTTTGTTTATATCGTTACCTAAATTCACAAAGGCTCTAACAAACAAATTTAAAATTTTACAGGAGAAGCAAAAAAACCTTAATTTCTCATTAACTGTATGCAGATTTGACTATTTAAAAGTGGCGTAAACTCCGTTTTTATTGGTCCCAACAGCGTAAAATTTAAACGGAGGGTGGTTTCCAATATATGTATCATACCAAAATCTGTGAAAAACGCAGCTTTGAAAATTATATTGGTTAGGGTCTCTGGGAATTAAGTTAACGATATATCTATATGCAGTGTGTTTGTATGTTGATTACACTGTACAGCAGCAATTTTCCAACAGAGTAAACATGGTAGGTACTTTCCTGAAAGGTGGCAAGGCACAGATATTTTGTGTTTTTTGAAAAAGTTAAAGTCCAACACTTTCAATTACTTTTTTCCGAAAACAACATAAAGTTGCTACGTGTTGATGCAACATGTTGCTACAGTTCTACTTAACTTATTCAGTTTTTGTGCAACTTAACCCTGTAACCCGTTACACATTAAGTGCATCCAGAAAATAAATCAGAGTTGCTGGACTATAAAAATTTTCCATGGTTACTCTGTTGCAAGAAAATGTGTTTTTTTGTACTGTGTTACATGTTGAAATGGAACTGAACGTCTGGCCCTATTCTGTAATCTTTTTCGTAAATAAAATTGAGTAATTTTGAAATTTTGCAACTCGTAGCTTCGACTTCTGTTGAGCAGCTTTTCAGGATTTTGTGCAACCGGGCTAGCATCATTGCATTGAAAAATTGCCTAGCACATTATTTTCAATACACTAACAAAATACACGGCTATGCTTTTGCTACTACGTCACTGCATATACACAACATCAAAAACCATTGTTTATTTTTTAATATTGAATAGCAACTCAGCAACTGTCAATACAAAGCAATTTGTGGAAAGAAACAAATGAATTGCAGTTTCACCGTGTGATTTGCTGTTCGAATCTCGGTGAAATCCTTGATAACATTACGAAATTGCCTGATGATGATTATGTGGCGGTTTTCGAAATGGCACCATCGCAATATGTCAGTAAAAAAAAAAATAAATGTAAGGCGCGATAACCTCCGAAGAGATCTAAGGCCGAGCTTCTCTTCCAATTTGCGTCGTGCTCCTTTTGATTTTTCCCTACAAATTGGCCGGACGGGACCTACATGTTTTATGCCGACCCCGAACGGCATCTGCAAGGCAGATGAGTTTTCACTGAGAGCTTTTCATGGCAGAAATGCAATCGGAGTGCTTGCCAGACACTGCCGAGGGGCGACCCCGCTTAGAAAAATTTTCTTCTAATTGAAAAATCCTATTTCTAAAATTTTGATGTTGCTTTGCCCGGGAGTTGAATACAGGGCATACGGTGTGATAGGCGGAGCACGCTACCATCACACCACGGTGGCCGCCGTTTGTTTATTTCTTTTCAGTTTACCTTAGAAAAACATAATAATTGAATATTCAGTTATTACAAGCTGATGTTAAGCACACGAATTATTAAATAAGTGTAAATTTAATACACCATTAAACAAACGAGAATGAGAAAATTTTGAGAAGGGGCCCTGCTTCAATTACAGTTACATTGCTTTTGTTATGTCCATTCTTTTATATTTTCCTTGATTCGATTTCTTTCTAGATTTATTAATGCGTATGAAGATTTTAATTAAAATGACACAAAAAATAAAACTATTTTACGTACAAAACTTCAATAAAAGTAAGAAATTTTAACATTTCTTCCTAATTAATATCGAAACATTCTATTAGGCATGGTTTTCTATCGCGTGCTGTTTTTCCATTATTAAAATTTGTTTTATTTTTTCTATTAACAGTTTTTATACTTTGCAATTGAATTAAATTTGTTAGTTACATATTTTTGTTAATTAAATTTAATTTAATTAAAAACGTTATTCTTTTCGAAATTTCACTAATCTTTTTTTGCCTTTGTTTTTATACATATTTTATAATAATATGTATTTATGTATGAAGGTTCGCGTTTTATCATTGCTACATTTACTGTCTACAATTCACTTCATTGTTTAATTTGTTAATTTCTTGTTTAAGTTTTCTTACATATAAATGTCATACTTTTAACCCTTAACAGTTTACTTAATTATGATTTCAGTTGTTTTGTTTTAGTTTTTTAACTTAAGTACTAAAATTTCACAACATGTGAAGTTTGTTAAATTAATTTCCAGTTTTTTTTGTATTTTTTATTTAGTTTAAATTAATGTTTTTCTACTTGTGTCATTCTCCGGTGAATTTTGGGTTTTCATCTTATTTTCGAGTTTAACTGTAACATGTGTGGATTTTTTGAAACGAAAATTTAGGCAACTCAGTGTTAGTTAATTTTTCACTAATGCGAAATGTCTTTGTTTTCAATGGCCATTTAGTTTTTCTTAAAGGTAAACAAATGTTCTCAAACATGCTTAAAAGTCAAGTAACATAACGCAAGGTACCATATACGGTGTGGCTGTACTTAGTTTTAAAAAAGTTTCTATCACTGTTATAGCGATTTGCAAAACAAATCTTACGTATTAAATATCCTTCAGTTCTGTAGGTCTTTCAATATGCATGAGAGCTCTCGTATCCGCTGCGTCATGGGCTAGTCACTCGCCTATACACAAGTAATGCAAATTCTACATCTGTTTAACATTGCCATGTCCTTCGAATAAATATATCCTACGCAAACCGAAACTAAAGCATTCTCCTTCAAAGTTACGGTAACCATAGCTATGGAACGGTATTTCGAAAGTTTCACTTCAGCAACGATTGATATCGCAAAATTATTTGGGAGTAGGCGAATGAGAATATCAAGATACAGACCCCCCTAATCCCATAGGGAACTGACATTTCACCGTTGTGGGAAGTGTAAAAGTTGTACAGTGAAATTGTTATTAGCACAACTTTAACTTTAGTTGATTAATATTATTTGATTTTCTAATGGAATAATAATACAAATTACTACCTAAAATGTTTATGAAATTTTCGTATTCTTTTTATAACAGATTTAAAAAAGGACATCATTAACAGGCAAAGAAAACGCACGTCTTTTTTAAAAAAACATGCGTTGCAACATTGAGCAAATCCATTTATTCTATGTTAAGTAATTATCGCAAGAGTTGCATTTTTGGAAAAGTGAATAATTTTTCTTAAACTCCATTTTTAAACGGTTTTATTTAGCTTGAGTTGACAGGCAGGCCGCACGGCTACATGCACGGCCGTTGTGAACGAATTTTGTAATTGAAATTTAAGTAACTTCCCGATAAGCTACAAGCTTGAAACTTGGAATATAGTTCAGAACCCGATGACAATGCAATAATAAGAAAAAAATCGCCGCTAGGTGGCGCAAGGATCGAGATATTCGCAAAATTCGCATTTGTGGTCCGATTTGGCTCATATTTGGAACACATGCAAGAATAGATACCGACCTGTGAAAAAAAATCGCCGCTAGGTGGAGCATGGATCGAGATATTCACAAAAATCGTATTTGTGGTCCGATTTGGCTCATGCTTGGAACACATAATACATACAAGAATAGAAAGCGACCTATCAAAAAAAAATCGCCGCTAGGTGGCGCAGGGATCGAGATATTCACAAAAATCGTATTTGTGGTCCGATTTGATTTGGTCCATATTTGGAACTGTATGAATAGAAAGCGACCTATGATGCCCGATTTGGCTCATATTTGGAACAAATATTGCATACAGTCCGGTAGAAGTGACAGCAAAATATTTTGGAGTTGGAGGAGGGACAAGCATACGTGGCGCAGAGTCGAGTAAAGTCTTTGGAAGGATTATGTATTGAGGACTTAGATTGTAACAAATTGTCAGGAAAGAGTCCTTGTAATAATGAGTCACTAAATGAACTAAATATATTGAGAAATAATAGGCAATTAAATAAAAACTAAAAACTTGAAAATAAAATAATTAAAAAAAATTTTTTAAGTTAAACGGTTTTATTGAAAACAATACTTACATGAAGTAATAATAATACGAAAAGCTAGAAAATAATTAGGTAGGTCCTAGGTACTAGTCATCACACTCCTTATCAATCTAGGGCGTTGATCAAACAATTAAATAAAAGCGTTGGACGCGTCATATTTCTATGGATAGTCATAAGTAAAACCAACTGATCCTTAATCAGGTTATGCTACGCCACACATTTTTAGAAATTTCACGCGCCCAAACCTTTTATTTAATTGTCTGATCAACGCCCTAGATTGATAAGGAGTGTGATGACTAGTACCTAGGACCTACCTAATTATTTTCTAGCTTTTCGTATTATTATTACTTCATGTAAGTATTGTTTTCAATAAAACCGTTTAACTAAAAATTTTATTTTAATTATTTTATTTTGTCAACCGATTGTTCTTATTTGAGCGACCGGACATCTCATAGAACTTCCACATATGTTCTGAATGAGTTGCCCCATTTTTACTGACCTTATATTTGTATTTCGTTTTCACGGTTATGCTTATAAGTTCCTCTTTTATTCACTTTCAAAATAAATCAAGTTTTTATTGCCGGCAGTTCATTTAAACTTGCTAAATACTTTTCAAATTTTAAATTTTTGTAATACCAAAATCCTCACAGAAAGAGGAGATGGGATTAATAAGAAGGTTGACCGTGGCCATCTCAAATCGTTTACGCGATAGTCAGACTAAGAGCTGATTTCATCATCTTCAGTTAGCCACTTATTTTTATGTTATCGAAATTTTCGTTTCCTCCAAATTTTCGGAGCTATGTATATTCGTCGTCCTAGGGCAAAATGCTCAAAACATTGAAACATGATGTAATAATAAAGATGATGTCAACAACACAACCTCACTTATTCAGTAGCTCCAATTTCCAGTATTTAATTCGTGTTTTTCGTACAAAATTTGCCGAAAAATTTGTTTTCAGCAAATTTTTTCTTTAATTCTTTTGGGGAACGCAAAGTTACGTTAATCTTTTTGGCTAAACAATTATAGTAGCGGTTTATATGTATATGTAGTTATCATATTTCTAAACGTATAGTAAAATATGTATGATACACGACCCTCTTAAATATGCATGCTGAAATTGTCAGAATAAGGGAAAACGTCCACGGGATGAGAACACCTGAATATTCTTTTCGTTATGATTGAAACTATGTATCAGTGAAAATGTGTAATTTTTATCTTATCTTATATAATGGGTAGATGACTAGAATATCAAATGACTAGATATAATTAAAAATATGTGACTAAATAAACTCTATGTAGATTCATGAAAACTTTGAGTGTAGAATGTATATCCTCAAATTATTAAATATATATATATATATATATATATGTATTAATTACTACCGCATTTCTTAATATTATTGATTTTGATAATTTTGAAGATTTGCCTTCGTTCTTCTTTTTACTGAAATTATGTTGCAGGGTTGCCTACATTTTCGTTTCATTTACAGAGTTGTTATAATTCGTATTGAAAGCTAACCGTTTGTGCCGATTAAAAGTTACATTTGGTGATTAGTACTTAGTACGAGATGTCTTTTTGATATTTTCATGAGTTTTGTTTTTTGAAAATACATTTGAATGTTCATCATTTAGTCGCGTTCTGGGTTTGTTCTGATTTTTCTTATATTTTTTATTGTTTTGGTTTATTTGTTCGCATCGTCTTTGCGCGTTGTTGACTGTGCATCGCCTAAATTAATCATGTCTCGTGGTTTCCACACCGGGGACCCTACAATTAAATGAAAGAAAAGAAAAAATGTGGAAATCATATAAAAAAATGCTTTTTGAAATTTTTAATTTTTGTTGCTTTTTATACGATTTTCTATTATTTTTCTCATTTTACGTAAATAATAACTTACACAGCATAATTTTTTTTTGAGTTAAACTTTTGCTTACAATAAAGTGATGGTGGGACGGAGAGATAGATAGAGAGTGAGAGAGAGAGGACAAGGTGGTGCGATAATAGTTTAATATTTGTCCAATCGAGTATAAATTGTTATATGAATAGTGAAATAAATTATAAAATTACTAGTCAAGCATAAATAGTGTGATGCTTCTTTACATAATTTGATGATGACTAGGTGCATGCAATTATATAATATGTATTTTTTTTTAATTAATGCTTTTTATTATAAATAAAACAAGCATTCATTTGTTAAAGGAATTTGATGAAAGTTTGTTACTTTTTCCTCGCTCACTCTTAATCATAGAGCTTTACTAACATACCAAAATCAGATTGTGGGTTTGATTTTGTTCTGCAAATATTTCAAGGCATATTGAAGAAAAACGATCATGGAACACTTTCGCAAAACTTCTATTTTTATCAAGAGTAGGTATACATTTAAAAGTATACTTCTCTTGAGTGCTATTTTACACTTTAAATATACTTTGCTTTAAAATTGAAATTATTTTTCATCATCAGTGTTGCAACTTTGCTACGGTCGTTGTAAATTTGCAACGTTTTGCAAATAATCCATCTGTGTCAACAATAATATTTCAGCTCAACTTGTGCTTATGGTGAGACTCAGGTCATTATACAAATCTTAAATTTTAGTTGCGAATTGTACGCGAAGTGAAGAATCATAGCATAATGATGTTGCTCGACTTGAACAAATTTTAATTCTCAATTCGTTCCTCAGTGTGGTAATCTATTATTGCCTAAATGGAGCAATGATACACTGACTAATACTACTTCTTTACAACTATACTTATCAATGAATAGTTCTGTCAACTTCAGTTCTGAACTTCATCTCATTATAAATAATAAGTGGAGAGATTTCAAATCGATACTACAAGTTTATCAACATTTTTCTAAGATCTGAAGCACGATGGTGGATGACAATCTGAGAACAATTTATTTCTTGAAAGTTGGATAACTTGTCCAGGTAAATCGAACTTTCAAACCAAAAGCGTTTTAAGAGATTTTATATGTAATATGTATATGCGAGTTCTATAAATATAGAGCTACAAACAATAACAACAAAGCTTATAAATAAATACCTATAGATATCCATAGATGCCTCTAGAGTTTTTGAAATAAAAGAGCTCTCTGTCCAAATTCTTTACTAGAACGAACTAAATTTCATAATGAACCAGCCTAGATCTAATAATGCTGTTTCAAATGCAATACAATTTAAAAACTGTAAAGCTCTTCTTGAATAAGATTTGATAAAATAAATTAATAGTTTTTCGGAGACCTCTTAATAAAATGAAGGCACCTGCTCAGTCTTTTAAATTTGATAAAGCAAAGTGAAACATTTCCTACAAATTCAAGTTCTAGGTTCTCGAATTTTTTAATATAAGATGGAATATAAACATACATACAAATGAGAATTCGAAACAGCATTTAAATAAAAAAACATAATTCAAGTTTTTGTTTTGGGTAAAATGTTGACATCGCTTGCCAGTGTGCATTTTGCTTTGTTTAATAAATCATTTTTTATGTAATAACTCGCATTTAATAATTTTTTATTTATTGTGTATTTATGCTATAAATTAGAGCCAATTGGATTTAGTTAAAGTTTTTATGCCAACATTTTCCATTATTTCCTATTTGGTAAAATAATTAAAAAAAAGGAACAGTAAAAAAATGTATTTATTATTTGTAACCAGCGTGATAGAATCATTGAAAAAATAATTTCTGATACTTATTTTATTCACAAAAGTTTAGACATAATTGTTTAAGACAAGACGCGACGCGGCCCAATGAGTAATATTTTCTTCAGAGTATTTGGTTTGCAAAAAAAAAAAAAAAACTCCTACTAAGTAGCTTTCACCAGCGACTGCCAGGCAAAGCGACCCTAAAATGCAACTCTTATATAACGCAGCTCTACGAAAGATTAAAATTTTCTCGTGTGAAGAGAAATTCGTTTGATATAAGAGCGCTCACTCACTTTAGTGAGTGATAGTAAACCTAACTAAATCTTATGTAATTTGGTTTAAATTTTAGGAAATCCTTCTTACCGTTCACAACAGTTATCGTCGTTGTTGTATACGCTAAAATACTTTTAGAAGGTTTAGGGGAGATTTTTCAGACATGAGCAGTCCTTTGCCTTACTGCAGAGTGAGCAATTTTTTTGAGCCAGAACTTTTGGATCTCAGGAATTGGGACAAAATGTGTCGGCAGCGACGTAAGCTAATTGTTGGAAGCCGCTGTCGGAAGATGAGTGAATTTTCAACTCAATATTTTTTTTTCGGTACTTAAGACGTTTAAAGGCCTTGTTCACCTAGACTTCATAATATATATTCTAAAATCTGCTGAGACCAGCATTATGAAGTTCAGAAATTGTTTTTATGAAATCGGTTTTAAACAAAATGCGAAACTAAACGAAAGTTCTTAACGAAGATTTTTCATGCCGTTACCTCAAACGGCATGCGAGAGCGAGACAGTAGTAAAAGAGGTAGAGGTGTGTTTTCCGACAGCGTGTGTAGGTCAATTTTTGATTGGTGTTTGACATAATTAAAGACGAATGTTTTCTAGCTAATCTTTTTTTATACACGAACCCGAAATTACATAATACACATATCAGGAAGGCGATAGTTTGACAAGTAATCGATATCTTGATACTGTGTGCACGTGTAATCGATTTCGAAAAATACTCGAGACTTTAGCAAAGTACTCGCTCGTAATGGAACAACACCACCTTTTTACATCTGACCACTTATTTGAAAACTCAGACATTTTCAGAACTGCAAACATTTTGTAAGATTATTTTGTTTTAGAATTTCTAACTTTTTGAAAAATATTAATTTCATAAACTTGGTAAATTACAGTGTGTGACAAAACTGAATATATTCTTTGCGACCGTGAACAAATTACATGTTTTTCAAGCTTAGACAATAAAACCAATCGATTGATTTCAAATTTATTTATATAGATCTAATGCCTCGATCTATTAGACTAATAGTAGCTTCTAGATCTAAAGAGGGGAGATGGGCTTATTTGCAAGAGACTTGTCTAGTCAGTGATAGCAGATATAGAATTACCGGATATTGAGAAACCAGATAAGCTCCGTCCTAAAAAAATCTGGACATAAGTCCTCGCACTTAAATTGAGTTTTTCGTTTGGTCGCCAAACACTTTGATCTTATTGATTGACCAACTCAGCCTAACTTACGACCATTTTCACCATCTTTAGTTAGTCACATATCTATAAGTTATCGAAGTTTTCGTTTTCTCCATGCTAACTGAAGCCTCGCATATCAATTGAGTCCACGGAAAAAGTGTAAACAAATGCAAGCTGTTTGGCTAGTTTCCGTGTATTCGCAATATATTACCGATTTAAACGGGGTTTGGTCACCCTATGCTGGTGAGAATGAACATGTCAAATGAGGCTACATATCTGATAGAATGCTATCTTCCTCGTAAAATTTAATGGCCGAGCCACAATGAACTTTTTCATGTACATAGGTGCATTCATCGCAATCTTATGCATTACAGTAACATCGCCACAATCACGCAAAATGTTGCGTTTGTAAATATAAAGGAACTTCAGATTTAGGAATTGAGACTTATTTCGCTTTGGCCATTCACATACAAAATTTCGCGAAGCACTGTTATAAACATTCTCACTATACAAGACAAATACTTGCTAACATATTTTTTCACCTATTGTTTTGCTAAAATGCAGTTTTTATTTGAGAAAAATGTTAGAAAGTACCAACAAGTAGGAAAAATAATCTGAAACACTCTGAAGTCTGAATACACCCATAGCTTGCAACAAAAGTTGAAGATTTCCATCTTTTGTATGTCAGATGGCGCTAGTGTTGCTCAATCTGTCATTCTTCATAAAACTACGTGCAATCCACTCATCATGCATAAGATAGCGTTCATTGTGGCTCGGCAATAACTTAACTGCAAATGACGCTTATTGATTTAACCGTTATTTGAAAAAATACAGCGAGTATTCAAATTTTGATTAGATTGAGATACCCCTGGCTCCGATTCGAAAATTTTGAAAAACTCAAAAATTGTGTATGTAGCTAAGCAGTTTAAAAATAGACAGGACATCAATTGAGTTTGTATTTCACGACTAAAAGTCGAAACAGGAAAAAGTATTTAAATTAAGAAGCAAGAATGCCTCAAGTCGTGCGAAGCCGAATATTATTTTTAATCTTGAAACAGTTCGGCATATATTTTTTTTGATATTAATAGATAATAGATACCTTAAATATTTCGAACTTTTTTTTAAACTATAAGTCTCTATGCTTGTGCGAACTGCTTCTTTTACCTTATTGCCATATTTAAGTTGTTGAATTTCCTTTTTTCGATTGGCAATAAAAAAAGTTGTAATGCAATGATTTTCGAAAGAAATTATCAAAAAAAAAAAAAAAAAAAAAACCATATGTGTATAACTTAAAGAGTGCTGTGTAATTGATGGCATGAAATATTGTTAGCATAAAATTAGTCTAGAATGAAATAAAAGTGAAATTTAAAACAACTTTTTGTTACTTGCAATATACAATGAATATCGATTTTAGCAAAAATTCTATGAATGAAAATATTTACACTTAATGATGTGAGAAAAAATGGTTTAAGTTTTAATTATTTAACTTTTATATTAATGCATAAAAATAATGCAAAATCACTTTTAATGTTTGTAGTTATGCGGTTTAAAGTTAAAATCGGGCGGGTGTGTTAACCATAAGACATAATAGATTTTGGCGTTTATTTAAAAAATAAAAATATTTAAATTTTTGCTTAGCACATTTTTGCGTGTTAAATTGGATTTATTTACGGGAAAAATGCAAGATATATTAAGAAAATAGCAATCCAAACTTGATAACTGAAAATAAATAAAAAAAAGTAAAATTATATACAAACTGCAAGTTTCAATGCTCTGAACTCGTTGGTAAAGCTTTTGAAAATCAAATATTCGAATAATCGATTAGTCGATTAGCAACAGTTTTTTGGTTAAAAGCTCGATTTTCACTAATCGACTAATTAATTTAATCCGATTAAAGACAGATTCAGCTATTCAAATTGTAGTATTTATAATTTTTGTATGAGTTCTGCGATGCGTACAGACATTCTGAAGTTACCCATCTGCAGCTCACATATTTTGCGGTTTGCTTCTTTGGCATCCTCGGAACTAGGAATGAAATTCCATACTGTTTTCGAAAACTTATTTTGCAGCAAAAATTAAATTTTGTTTTTTGGTTTTTATGACTAAAAATTTCATTTATGAAACTGTTCGAATAATAACAGTTAGTCTATTTTACGCTATGTTGTGAATATAGTTTCAATCATTGCAAAAGTTGCTGCTCGAATAATCAATTGTGAACAAGAGTCCTACTATTTGCTTTTACTGATAACATAGGTACAGTTATCAAGTTTTGACTGTATTGCATATTGGATTTTGTGCGCAATAAAAATTATTAGTGGAATTAACATTAAACACATGTTTAAAGAGAAAATAACTTAAAAAGTTTGACTGGGCTTATTTTGTGCGGGAGCATTGTACTAAAAATTTATTTATTTTCAATTTTGGTTGTTATTTATGTTTTGTTATGAAAACTTGCATTTTTCTTAAAATTTGCACAAGCGATGCCAACTAAGTCGAAACTGGTAAAAATTGTTAAAAAAATATAATTTTAGTTATTTTGTTTGTTTATACACTACAGAAGACATTTCAAAAATTAGATTTTATAAGCAATCATATTCCTATTAATTTCGTAAGCGTAATTATTTTCTTTAAACAACATTTATGTATGTTCACATATGTATAAACAATAGACGGGCTTAGCAAGTGAGTACGTGCTGACTAGCCAGTGAGTACTCACATCACGACTAGTGCGCTCAACATATTTGAATGCGCCTGTATTATGTAGTATTTATGTACTTTTGTATTTGGTTAAGTTTAAATACACTTTTAAAAATATCACAAAAACTATGCACTAATAATGTATTTTTTTTTAAATTTATATTCAGAAAATCTGAAATTATACCTTACAAATGTAAATTTGTAGCTCGTTAATTATTTCATTAAACAAAAGTAATTAATTTAAAACATCACATTTTTTTGCTTCGAATTTTTATTTAAACTATGATTGCTTTAGATTTCAATAAATTATTAAAAATTTGATTTATGAAATAAAAAATCTATTTTCGATACAATACGTAATTAACACAAGGTGATCCAAATAGTATGCAGTAAGATATATCGATTTGGTTAGAAATCATTCAAAGCTTTTTTTGTGCTAATGTTGGAGAGCATGTCTTGAACCCAAGACAGTGTGGAAGAACGCACAATCAAGTTAGCTCAACGACGAGAAAGCTCTTCAATAAAGCTAAGCATTGCCGATAATAGACATTCGTCACTTCGATATATCGATTCGATATCGATCGTTCGACATGATAATTTTGGTCTCACCTTTATAGTTTCTAAGACATTCTGTTTATTATATAACAACAACAATAAGGTATACGTGAATACATATATTCTCCTAAGCTTCTCTCTTTATGTGTATTCACTTTTGAATCTAAGATAAATTAAATTAATAAAATACTTACCTTAGCAGCAAATAAATATCTTTGCATTTGTTATACATAATATAATATTATTGTTAGTTTTGTTTTGTAATATCTCAAATTAAATAGCGAGTTGTACGTGGTTGTGTGACTCATGCAATTATTTCGCCGTATGTTTGAGCGTCGCCGCAGATCGGTTCAGATTTGTGCTTATTCAGCAAAAGAGTTTTTGACTTTACGATGAGCAGCAGCAGCAGGAATTTTTAAAAGTGTCCACTTTTCGTAAATATTTTAAGTATTCTCAACATATTTTTGTTTTAATGTTTTTGGTGTGGTTCTAGTTATATATTTTTGTTTATTTGGTGTTAGCTTGTTGCTTTGTTTTCCTTTTTATTTTCCGCTCTTTAGCTTTTTGATTTATTTATTTTGTTTTTGATTTGCTTCCTTTAGTTTATTTCGTTAAGTTTTCGTTTTTTTTTAATGTTTAATATTTGCTACAGTCATACATTTATATGCTTCATTTCGATTTACATCGTTTTGATTTATGTATATTATTTTCAAAATTTGATTTTATTATAATTTTTGTAAATTCGAACAACATTGAAAACATTTAATGTCATTTCAAAATAAATTTCTATAATCTAATTTTAGGCTTGCCTTCCCTTATTTTTATAAAACAATACAATACATATTATGTACATATAATTCGAAGTATCGCGTGATAGATCGTTTAATTTGCCTTAAGTACTGTGTATGATGTATATGCGTTTATCATTGTTGAGTGTTTTGGAACTATGTATGTATGTTTTATCGCTGTTAGGGTGAGTTTTTTCTTGAATAGTTCACATATTTTGGTTTCAAATATTTTTGTATGTTTGCAATATACCTATATATTTTTGTTTTGTAAATACATATAAATTATGCATATAAGTATACATAGATGAATGTATGACCTGTATTCCCAACCGTTGGATTACTGTTGTTATTTGTTGTTGTTTCCTGTTTTACGTATTTACTGTTACTTATTGATTTTCAGTGCTTACCGCATATTATTTTACTTAATGCCGTTTTACTTTAAATTCCTATGTATGTATGTATGCATCTATTTTTTTTTCTCAGTTCATTTGAAATTTGTGTCAGCTATTTGTAGTTTTGTTGTGATTTACTCTTTTACAACTAAATATTTATTTTGATTTTATTGCTGTGAAGCCTTCGGAATATATATTTGATTTTATTTTGTTATATTTTTGATTTGTTATTTTGATTTATCATTGGTTATGTTAATATTACCTCTATTATTTATTTTTAAGCATATGTATATTGAGTAAATTTTTTGTTGTTGTATTTTTCAAAACAAAATCTACTGATTTTTGAGGTATACATTAGTTCTCGTAAGAAATGTTGAGTGTTTTCTCAATGCCTCCTAACTCAGCGCAACTTTATAAAAAGGAATATTTAAAAAGAAGTCTGCTGGATTTTTGAAATTACTCTGCTATTCGTTTGTTGTGCCAATAACGAAAATTTACCATTATCTAATAAGAAGTTAACGCTTCATAATATTGACTTTATTGTACAAGTTTCAAAATATGTCTCTTAAGCGGTTAGTTCTCTTCCAGTTAAGGTGGAGGACAATGTAGCAAAAGCAAAAGTAAGAGACACAAACAGATCAATCTGAAAACCGCTATATTTAAAATTCTTCTGGACATGGCTATTTTAACGACTTTTTTTTAGGTGTAAATCGTTTCTTTGATTTATTGAAATTCAAATGCAAGGACCGTATCGCGTCATACGATCCGTAATCGATTGCCATTTTTTTAAATAACAATAGCTCCGAAACAGTGAATCGGATTAATGAAATATATGAACCAGGGACAAAGCATACTCACTAGCACAACAATATATGATTATTTTTTTGTTCAGTTTTATAGCACCATTTTTATTGCTTGAGTGAAAAGTTTTCGATACGTGATCGTAAGTGATGAGACGCCCCATCATACATTTTTTTTGTTGTATTATTCTATTTTATTCCAAGCAATCCTCATTTGGGACCAAAGAATCAAAATTTTATTGCTGAGTGAAATATCACTCCATCTCTCAAACGCACTAACTATGTATCTCAGGAAAAACGTCAGAATTGTTTTAAAGTACGATCTACCTCAAAACTTTATTCGAAAACACTCCATCTTCGAATTTGTGTGAAAAACGCCACGTGTGTGCTTAAATTCAATATATTTTGATGTTAAATGAGGAGTTTAAGAAAAAATTTCTAAGAATTGAATTGAATTTTTTTAACTTGCCAGGTCTCCCCGGCTTCGCCAAGAAATACATATATGGCGTCTCATTCTTTCTTAAGCAATGACCCTGTAAGAACAAAGTTGTTTAAATACCAGGGAAAGCAGTGACTGTATTTATGACTTTTTTTTTAAGTGAATATTGCAATTTTATTTGAGAAAAAGTCTTCTTTTTCTGTTGTTTAGTGTATTATATTTAATTTAAGTGCATTTTCTATTCGAATATGTCAATTTTTACAATTTTTATTTCTAATACATTGCTGAATCTGACTTTGGTGTCTTGCAGGGAAGTGACGCCGCTTTATAGAGAACAGAGAGATAAAGGAAATGTCGCTTTTTTTACACAGTAAATATATGTATACGACATTTATCTTGAGCGTTTTCTTATAATGTGGATACCATTGCGAACCATACAAGGTATACAAAAGTACAAATCAGCTGTACCTTGTTGCCACCTTGTATAGTTCCGCCATGGCGGCTATAGAGCTTATATTGGGAAATATGAAAAATTAAGACTATACAATGCTTTTTGCGGTTATTCGGGGTTTTATTTATTAATATTCAAGATATTTGATAAGAACAAAAATTACTTTTCAGAATATTATGGAAGATTTGGCAGCTGAAAGTCATGTTCTGGGGAAGGTATTCGCCATGTTAAGCACATAGACTGGCAGACTAGCAGAAATGGCCTCTGTGGTTAGAACAGAAGTGGTGGCAAAAAAAGTTTCCTCGTAGATGTTTCTTGTTGCTGCTTTTAAACTAATCAGACTTTTTGTTAGCTTCGCAGGATATGAGCTTCATATAGCGATTACCTACCTCTTAATAACTCAAAAGTCGTATGATACTTAAACATAAATATGTATTGACTATTTTATGACCTTAACTTTATTTTTAAGTTTTATTTAAAATTTACTTTGATCAGAGTGATTTGTTTTAAATTTAATTTTTTACTTATCTACTGACTTCACTAACTACATAAAGGGCGCTTATTGCCACATGCAACCATTGTGACCTGATACTTAGGTTGATCTTGCAGCTTACATTATATATATTTGAATTTTTGTGGTTCATTAAATTTATGTAGAAGTACAACGACAAAGTCTTACAATTTTTATTTTTACTTAATTACTAAATATAGGTTTTCTAATAAACATATTAAATTATACGATTTGGTATTGCGAGTTTTTTTTTGTAATTCAGCGAGTATATGTTTTATAAGAAAACGCATCCAGACTGAATGTTTGTTGTCGATTCGTCATAGAACAAGACTGTTTTTTGGTATATCAACTAGTGTTTATTAATATTTTGACTAAATGGAACTAAATACATATATTAATATATTTATTATATTTATTGGTCGTTTGTTTTGTTTTTGTTAATAAATATTAGAAGTTCTTATCTTATAAGTAACTTTCTTTGCCTGTTTTTTATTTTCACTCAATGTTTTAAGAATGTCACGTAGTTTCATTTTGCTAACTAAATATTTATTTTGATTATTATTTTTAGTTACTTTTTATTCCTATTTGTTGTTTCAGTGTTCGTTATATTTGATTCTTGTTATTGGTTCTTATGTAATGCCGAGTTTGTGCTTGATTTGGTGATATTTACTTGTCATTTTTGTGTTGCCTTTTACTGAATTTTTATTTCTTTTGGTTTAAGTGGATCCTCAATTTTCTATGGTCATCTCTTTCTACTATTTTCCTTCTTTTGTTGAGTTTCATATGTGAGTAAATTCACACTTTATTTTATTTTTGTTTGTATTGGTTTGTGTTCTCTGTTGTCTGTGTTAATAGTTGCGATTCCTGCAGTTCTGGGTTTGTTCATGTTTTTGTTGCTGATATCGCTTTGTTTGTTTAATTTTATTAATAAATATTTAATAATTAATTTTGTTTCGGTTTAAATTCAGTTTGCGTTTTTTTAATGTTAAAATCCATAGATTTAAGTATTTACGTAAGTATTGTATAGTTGTTTTAATATTTCTTATAAACTAATACTAATATTCAATCCCTTTTTCATAGTTGCCATACGTCTCTGGAAATTCCTGATTGTTGTACATTTTTTTTATGATTTGAGTAAATTTGAAATAGAGACTAGATTTATCTATCTGTATGTTTCAAGGACAGGTATGTTAACATCAAAGTTTCATATGGGTTTTCATATTAGTTCCTAAAGTATCTTTTTACATGTTTTACGACTGTTTATGTACATTAACTATATTTACAAAACAATGTTTTAACAAAATGCCTACACCTTATAACATAAAGTAATCTTTTGTAGATATTGTGCCATTATAAATCAAAGTAAAAACTTGAATGCTATGTTTTTTTACATTCACGTTACTTAGCGCCAGTAGTAATCGTGCGGTGACCTGTTAAATAAACCAAAATTGCTAACTCATTCACCATGTTTTCCTAAAAAGTCATACAATCATGTCTAGGATTTTGAGTTGTCATCAGGCATATGCTGCTTTTCACTTTCACTCGAATTCGCTTGCTGCATTCGGCATATTTCATGAGGATCAAAAAGCAATTTTACTCAAAAATGTATTTCAGCGCATGCCTAAATATTTTTATTCATCATTAGAAGTTTGCATTCGTTAACATAACTTTCGAAAAAAGGAATACGAACTTTATATACATGCGTTTCAACATTATTGTTGAGAATGATTTCTTTTTTGATGCACGAAAAGAAATTGTATTATATATATTATCGGCTGAGCGGGCTATCACAGCCACTGCGCTGTAAGTTCGAAAACGCGTTATCTCAGAAATTGTTATGATAGAATGCTATCTTAAAGTTTTGCAAAACCGGTCTATCTTAAAATTATGAGATAGGAGGGTTTTTGAAAAACATTTTGTGAGATGGAGTTTTCCTTGATCAAGTTCAGAATTGGAGCCGAAAATGGAAATATTATGCGGGTGACACAGTGACTTTGAAGTTAACGTGAATTTTATTCGTCGCTATGATTGGCACTGTGACTAACATAACTTAGTGTAGTATTCATTAATTTAAGTTTGTGGAGAGTCCGTGCGTAACTTAGCTTCAAACTTCAGACTAGATAAACAACAAAATTTATACTTGTATGTGATTACTCAACACTAAGAGAGAGTTTTCCTATTAAAGACCATTTTTGATTTAATTTTTATTTCCTACATTTGTGAAAATCAAATCATTTGAACTATTTAATTACGGCCACCAACAACATTGTAGCAGAATAGTAAACAATAGTAAAAAATACGCTTCCAATTACTTCATCCACAAACGAATACTTTGAAATCAAAGTTTTACCCTCATATGAACTAAACTAAACAACCCGATTTCACGCACTCTACGTAATCAGTGATTGTGATTGCTTCCTTCCTTATGAATTAGCGGCTGTGACTTTGGAGTATGATCTTATTACGTATGAATTAGAATTGCGCAAGTATTCCGCAACTAAAATTACCGATTTAAATTTATGGGTTGGTCTTGTTGTGCAGATTTTGTGAGACGTAGTGCAAAGAGGTTGAAGTTTACGTATGAGCTGGTGTAAGTAGCTGTTCAAACTTAGTACAACCCCTAAAGCCTCTTAATCTTTAAGTGCATATGAACTCGTACGTGCTTGGCGCCTTCTGAAAAGAATACCTTTTGTTTTATTGTGCTATCCAATCTTTGAGGTAATGATCCCCCACTGGCTATGGTTATGGCAATAGTAATTGATACAAAATTATTTTGCAGATTTTTAAAAACAAATTAAATCATAGCTTTACATTTTTTTGTCTCAAAATCCCTGTGTAAAACAGCAATAATATGTACTTATATGTACATATGTATAAGATACTTTTACAAACAGACATACAAATATTTATACATAATTTGAGGATCTTTGGATGGCAACAAGTTATATACAAGTTTCTATACATTTTAGGGTATTAAGGTTTGCACATTTTATGTTTTAGATTTTGTCGCGTTAGCTTTTCATTCATACTTTTAGGAGACTGTAATTTGTTTTTATTTAGTTTAAACGTGTATTTCGTAATAGTCGTGACAATCCACACATCCACTAGCCTCACTTGCACCCGCTGCCAATGCTGCTTCCTGATTAAAACTGGCAGCACAAATCATACCAGACGCTGTCGCCACTGGCGGCTGTATTACACCACGTTGTATTTTCTTCCGCGTACGGCTTTGTCGCACGCGGGCCTTATGCTAGGATGGTCTCTTCTGATACAAACAGTCAATGCATGTCGTATATTCAGGCGCCGAGGAACTAAGCTGATAAGCGGCGATACGTTCGTGTGGACATTGCGGTTCGTGACTGTACATGAAGGCAGCCGGTGGAGTGGCAGTAGATGTGTCATGCTGTGGCGGCATTTGATAATGTTGTCCCGTCAAAGGATCGTAAGTGTAGTGCGAGAAGGCATTCTCAGCCGATTGTGAACGTAACGGACCTGTAGCAGCCATCGATGTGTTAATCGTGTATATACGTTCGGGTGAAACACCGTAACGATAAGAACTACTTGTTGTACTATCACGCGATGTTGAACGTTCTAAAGATTTACTTAAGCGACGGGTGCTAGGCGCTGTCGTGCCCATATCACCATGTGACACGTGACTTGTTGTTGGCGCTGCTGAAATATAATGATCACTACAAGTTTGATTATCATATATTGGATAATATTGATAATAAGCTTCAGCGGCGGCTATAGCAGCTGCACGTTGTCCCGTTTCAAAACTACCATGTGCCGATTGGCTACGTTTACGACCAGAGCGTTCTGGTGAACGTGATTCAAAACTGCCACGTGGCGATTTGAGTGATGAGCGTGGTACACCAAGATTAGGCTCAGAGCTGCGACTATCAAAGCTACTGCGCGGCGAATGACGCTGACAAAGACTGCCACCGGCGCGATCGGGTGATAGATGTTCAATGCTGCCGCGTGGTGATATATGTGGTGAAAGTGATTCGAGACTGCAATCGTGTGATGGTGTGAGCTTCTTAAGACAACTGCGATCGGGACTTTTCGATTTGCTGGGGCTTGATGGTGGTTTAAGTATGCCAGGCGCGGGGCTTGCTGGTCTTTTCAGTATGCCACCCTCAGAGCTGCGGCGCGGGCTGGGTGTACGTCGTCCGCTGGATAAACGATCTGCTGAGGAATCACGACTGGAGCTAACGCTCAAACGTTTGCCTTGCTCACTAAAGCTGTTGCGTGGTGATTTTATTTTAATAATGCGCACAGGTGAACTGCTTTGCGACTTGGAGCGATCGGGTGAAATATATATGCTTTGGCGTGGTGATCTTATATTTTTCGGTTTTGTACCAGTACTGGCGATACTGCTACTACTGCCACTACTCGATTTTTGCGCTTTCTCAGAGGACTTGGACTTGAATACTTTATCAACTTTCTTGTCGATGACGACATGATGCGCTGCCGTGCGCACAGCATATTCCGATTCGTCTTCAGACTTTTCTGATGTGCCCGTTGTTGTGCCAGTGCTGTCCGACTCCGTCGCTGGTCTTGGTGGTGATTCAATTTCAGCCACAACGGTTTGTTGTGTATTTTCGACTACCGTTTGCGGTTCCGGTGATAGACTGGAGTCATTTTGTTGCTGGTCTTGTGCATCCATTTGTAGATCTTGTGATTCAAGTGCCTGCTCCTTAAGATTAGCCATATAGGCAGCTATATCGTATGTAGTATCGGTGAGTTGTTCATGCTCGAGATCACTTAATTGTTTATCTACAACGCGTGCGATTGTATCGTTGGCGGCAGCACCGTTAGTGCTTCTACCACTTCCACTACCGCTGCTGCTAACACTACTATGACGACTAATCAACTTTTTGGAAGACTCTTTTGCTGAATGATGCACAACCGATACTTGCTGAGCGGCAGTCAATTGACTCAACTCATTTGCAAAAATTTCAATTACTTCGATATCTGCTTTGGGCGATTGGCGTGGAGATAAGCGTTTGGGAGGAGTTTGAAGGTTATTATTACCATTACCGCTACTTGTGATTGTATCACTACTTCTAACTGTCAAACCACTTGGCATGTACATAACTCTACCATTACTACCTAAACTTAAATTAAAAGCTGCTGCTTCATTGACAGCTCGCAAATTTGATTCGATCATATAATTCAACTCTTCTCTCTGGTGTTGCAGTTCCTCCTCCTCCTCCTCCTCGTCCTGCTGTAAGTTTATCTCTTCGGGCTCAATACCCATCTCTTCGATCATAAACATCATTTGATCTGTAGTCTCCATTGCTGTCGATAAAGAGCTCACTGTCGCTGATGCAGTCGCATCCATGTATTCTGCTTGAGGGGAAGACGATATTTCGTATATTATTGAATTAGTCTTACCTAAATCTTTCATAAGAACTGGTTGATAGCTCGATGGAGGATGGGATGATTGTATCAAACGCGCTTGACTACCGGTGCTGCCAACCGATAGGGTTGATGTGGTGCTGCATGGTTGAATTTATAATTGTGCCAACGGTGTGATGGTGGTTTAACAATGCGATGGTAGTTGAGTTGATGTTTGTGGTGGTGGTGGCATTTACATATGTTTTAAAGCAAACAATTATAAAGAGCGGAAAATGTGTGAAGCAATGCCGGAAAATTAGAAGAAAACGGGAAGAAATAGAACAAAATATTATCGATTAGCTTGAAATATGTAAGTATGTATGAATACGTTGATTTTGATTTTAAAAATATATGAAATATGAAAGATGTATGTATACATTAGGTTTGTCCTTATATATCATATTACCGATTTTTTCAGTCTACCTTCAAAAGATAATACCAAGGACAAAAGTATAACATACAAACTTTGGTCGGCATTGGAAACGGTTATGGCGTGTTCCACAGCGTTTGAAGTTCAGATAACCCTATGAAAACTCAGTAAACTAATATATGAAATTTCACCACTGTGCGACACTCCCTAACCCTTTTCAATCGAGACCAACATTTATGTGATACTATTGTCATTGAAATTATCGGCCGAAGGGGTGACAATGGAAAAAATCGCTTATTTGATATATAAGAACCACCATAGTATGTATACATATATTGATGGCTTAGTAGGGAAGATCTCCACAATGTAAATAGTTCGACATACTAGATTGAAGAACGTTGAACATGGTTGAATTGGCTGGTCCGTGAGGAATTCACATAGACTGAATGGGTTCATAGTGTTACCATTGAACATAAATCGGTACCTTTTCTTTAGACACAAAGTCTATTAAAGTATGTTCTACAAATTATCGATTTTACCGAGCGTTTAAGAACCGCCAGCCGAGATAGATGATCTTTAACTCAGTCGTCGATACATGAAAAATTGGTGAAAATAATTGGCTATTTTGGATAAATTACTACCCAAATGTTTTGTGAACATGGGTACTTCAGAACACTCAATGGGTACATGGGCACAGAATAATATAGTCCGAAGATCCTAAGTGACTTTTATGGCGTCCAGCAAAGAGCGGGTTAAATCACTGTCAAAAATGTTACATCATAAATGCTAAGGGGCCCGGAAGAGTGGCGACAAATCTGCTACTTTATAGAAACTACAAATAGAGCTAAAAAGTGGGACCTGAAAGTAGGCACGTAAAAAGGCTCCAAAACAATGAGAAATATAAAACACCACCTTGAAGTATCACGAAGCGGGTAGGCAACGGCTCCGAAAAGGGGGATATTTTTTGTCCATAGACATTTGGTAGCTCTGCGACGGTGGAATTTAATGTACAGTAGGAATTTTTCCCCCTACCAAAAAAAAAAAAATGAAAATTTTCTTAAGTAGTTTAATGATTTTCTTCAGGAAATATTGTGCATTACCCAAATTTCGAATGTGCGAATCAAGAACAAGCATGACTATTTTGAGAGGGCATGATGTTTCACTATTTGGATTTCACAAAAGTGAACACTGTGAATTTCGGGCCGTTGCCAACGTTGACGATTATTTATGAAATAGGGAGTCCGATAATATAAAAGGTGATACGCAGTCAAATTAAATGTTCGACACGAAAGTAGGGCTTGCACTCAAACATAAATTATTATTCGAAAAATTCTGCACAACCCGCAGCACTACCAAAATAGCTGCACAGGAGCTTTGTTCGTTTGAGATCTTGAAGGAGTGTAGGATGAATAGGGGAAACGACCGCCAGCGTACTAGGGGGCTTGGAATATACCCGCGGCAGGTAAGAGGCATCTAAAACACTCAAATGATTCAAGAGGTTGTGTAGCGCAACCCTTTCAAGGGGTTGCCAGCGCAATTTATAGTTTCTCTAAACCAATTGTCAACCTCACCTATCCATGGCGAGTCCTTTGGCGACCCCAAGTTCCTTGGAACTAAGGGGTGCGATCAGGGGTGGCCTAGAAGGTTGGGCGTGTACCAAATTGGTGCTTATTACCGGAACGTACCGGATCTATATACGGCGAAGGACGATCAATATCGATAACACTCCCCAAAACTATCGGGGAGTGTCTTCATCGCTACAACAGCAGCAGAAATTAGGGACACGATATCGAATGCAAAAGTATAACTCTAAAAGTATCGGGTATAGTATCGAATTAAAGAGACTCGGTAGTCAAAGTTTCGATACTGAAATAAGATGATATATCTTTGTATGTGTGAAAGATATGTTGCAACAATATCGGATTTACTAGAAACACTCCAACAAGAAGATCAACTTATCGCTTCGTTTTACGTTCCATACTCTTGGTGTAGCAAAACCACAACTTAACTATATATATAACTCATCTGTCAAAGTGAAGAACTGGGTAAAGTGAGGAATTTGGTAAAGCGTTCTATCGAGATCCGGCAGAGGGATGATAAATGGCAACTTTGACTGTGAAGAGGTCTGATTTTCGATTGAAATCCGGACACCAAAGTTTTTAGCGCAAAATTTGTTTTGATTCACCAAACAAATTGGAGTCGGATAAACACACAGAGCTGTCTGTTTGGTCGACTAGCTTTTTCCTGGCATGTACCGCCGTCATCTTTTACCGAATATTGCATACGATACTGCGGTCGACATACTTGAGACCAAAAAGTATCACCATGAAAGTAACGCGGATGAAGTATTGGTATCGAATATCGAAAGTATTGTACCGAAATTTATAAGCAGCTTACTACCGTCCTTTATTCATGTCGTATTAAAATTATTCTAAGCTAGCAAAGTTAGGGGCAGCTTAAGAGCCGACCATACGGCCATAGTAGTATAGCATCATCAATTACAGGACATACATACTACCCGATTCCCTATCTGTGCTTCGGGGGAGAACTTAAGGCTACAATAGAGGTGGATGGTTGGCGCAAGGGTGCTCAAATTGCGGACGAGGCGATACATGTGTACACAGATGGTTCCAAAATAGTGGAAGGAGTAGGGTCTGCGGTATACTGTGCTGAACCGGAAATAAACAGTTCCTACAAGCTGCCAGATTACTGTAGCATTTTCCAAGCGGAAATATTAGGCGTAATCAAAGCACTAGAATCACTGGAAGAGAAAAGCTAAAACTGCAACCGTGTTAACTTTTATATTGACAGTCTAGCAGCAATTAAGGCAATAATCTCGCATAGCATAGCATCTAAATGTTTGTTAAGGTGTAAGCAGTCTCTGGAGAAAATCGAGGCAGGGAGATGTATACATCTATATTGGTTCCCAGAGCATATGGGAATAGATGGGAATGAAAAAGCAGATGAATAAGCTAACACTAAGTCAGGAAGTATAAACGCGAGCTCGCGCCCAGAGAAAGCTGTTACCAATATACTCTTGCTTAAGCTAACAACTATGTCAATGGATATAATATTGATGTCTATGATAACTAGTATGCCATCTGGTCTAATTTTGGCGAGAGGCTACCTAGTGTATTAATTGGTATGACCCTGATGCATATACTGAATAGTTTGTCAAAAGGTCTGATCCAGAGACTGGCAATTGATATTTCGTAGGACTTCGCAGTGTTAAAAATACCAATATAACGAAACTCATCATCGTTGTAGCTGGTGTGACCGATAGACGCAAAACTGGACAACGCGCTTCCCTTGAAGCTTGCTCCGTAGACGTGTCAATTATACTGGACGAGATTAAGGCGAGAGGTGCACATGATCGACCAAGCGCGAAAAATGTACGTTTAAGCGCGGAGTTGTAAAGTGTCGAAGATTATGTGTAGGTCTTACAACCTTAGACTAACAAAGTTGCTTCTATCTTTAAAAAGAGAGGACTGTAGACTCATAACGGACACTTATGATTGGACAAGACTTTAAGATAGGCTTGGTAGGTGATAGTAGATGTAGAAGTGCGGGTTGGAGGGAGAAATGATGGAACACGTTCTGTGCTCGTGCCCTGCACTTGCCAGACTAAGACTCCAGCTATTAGGAGTGATACAGCTGTCAGATCTAAAAGCAGCAAGTGGCTTAAATCCTAGTAAGCTTCTAGTATTTGCCAAGGGTACGGAATTACTTTATAACATATGTCATTTTTTGATAGCGTTATTCAGTTTGGTCGTTAAAACAAACTTCTGGTAACACTACGGAGTCATTCAGTCTATCTGAACCTAACCTAGCCTTAGGTAAAAATCTGTCGACATTAGTAAGCTATTCGGTTTTATTCAGGTTTCGGTACAGGAACTACTCTTGTACGTTTCCATTTTTTGGGGTGTAAAAGAGGTTTACTGAGACAACTTGCAGACTTTCGTTACGTGGGTTATTGCCTTGGGTCTAAAATGTTTAAACATTAGAATGTAGGTTGATGGATCTGTATGCTTTGGCATTTTTTTCTGGCTATTGTGGTGGGGACCGAAAGGATGCGCTTTTATTTTTCTATTAACATATTTGCTAGCAAAATCAATCTCCAGAGTGAAGATCCAGTGCTTTAGAGTCTCTAAAGTCGTTTGACAAATGTCACTTCGGTAAAATAAAAATTTTCAACAAAATATCTTTAAATGATTGTTACTGCTCTAATGTATAATTTACAAATTATTTTATTGTTTGTATAAGTACCTTAACGTCAAGTGATTGGGCGTTCGACCCAGCGAGGCTTTCGTTTTAATTGTGCCCTGCTGTGAGTCTTCCTCTCCTTCCGACTTTGTACCCGGATCAATGCGTTCAATATCGCTATGATGCATTTGCTGATGATGATGCATTTGTTGTTGATGATGCTGAATATGTTTTTGGTGCTGCTGTTGTGGGTCTATGGAAGATGAGATTAGGTCTATAAAGTTTATGAATGGAATCATTTTTTTTCATTGAACGTTGGATATAATTCAGAGCATAGTTTGCGTGAATTTTAATGCCAAATAGTGCAAAGAAAAGAAAAAAAAGGAAAGGCATGAAAGAAACGCAAGTTTAAACGAACGAATTTTGTAAAACTTTAATGTGTTTACAGACAGCAGCTATTAATGTCCATTAACAGATTTATAATTAATAAATTAATCTCACTAAAACTTCACGAAGACAGAAGCTAGCCTTAGGGATTAATAGGAGAATCGCTAGTTCGCAAAATTGTTAAGCTCATTATCTCAGAGGGAACTAGATTCTTGGTAATTTAATCGGACTAATGAACGCTTATTCTTAAGCTAATTCCCAAATGAGTTAGTGAATTTCACATTAACATGCTGCCTGTCAAATATATAAGAAAACTTAAAAGTTTAGCGCTGCTATACGCTCATTTGAATTTTAAAAGCGTTAATTAGACTTAATAAACGACAGTTAGTCTAATCACTCAAAGTTACCTGTCGCATCGCCCACTGTCCTGCTGCGCCCACGGAAACCACTTGGCTGTAGGTGCATCTGATGTTGATGACGTAACATTGGTACATCATCAGCTTCTTGGCTACCCGATAGATTATCATAGTCGATGTTGCCTGCAGAATGACGTTGCGAACTCGATTTCTTTTTTGGTTTTCCCAATGTCTGTGAACCTTGAATGATTGTTATCTGTGAAATAAATCAAATATTAGTAAACAAATTTTTCAATTTTTTTTTTTAAACAAATGTATTCTTATTATTGTTTTTATTTCTAAACTTCAATAGAGACCTGTTGCTTTGGACGTTCCAGTGTTTGTGAACTGCCTGAACAGCCACCTTGCGATGATATACCCGATACTGAGCCCGAACTACCAAATCCCTTCAACGGAATTGACATATTACGTACACTTTCACGTATGATTTGTCTTATAGTTTTAAGGAATGCATTACGGAAATCTGCTGTGCTATTTGAGAGTACGTAAACTTTTTCGGAGCGACGTTGTAGTTGCGAGCGTAAATGTATTAATTCCCATAGGAAATGCGAGTCCATATCTTTAGCAGATGAGGCGCGTACTTGTACCTCAGTAACTGGTATGAGCACTTGATAACGTATAATTTCAACTTCGTTGGGAGCGTTTTTACTAGAGACGCCCTATTTAGATAGATGAAAAATAGTTATGCAGGTTCCTTCAAATATTCTAAAAAATATTTTTTTTTTGTTTACCATAAGTTTCTTCTTTTGGCGCAAACGTTCTTTGCACAGGAACACAACCGCTGATTTGAAAACAAAGCACATGGCGTGCAACTCCAGACCCTTTTTGATTTTGCCAAGAAAATCGGAAATGTTAAGCCACTCAACGCCACCGTAGTATAGAAGATCACCTATAAAGAGGAATTTTAGGATATACGGTGTTAATTAAGTGTACAATTATCTTTTGAAAGGTCTGCCGAAGGAGAAGAAAGGTTTTGTATAGAGAATATTAAAGAAGATATACGGCCCTGTAAATTCAACTGGTTCAGACGGGTAAAAGGTATAATTGGATATAGTTCAGAAAAAAGACTGTTAGAAGGTGGCGGAGAGGAAAAGAAAACGGCAAAGGAAAGGGAGCAGTAAATGTAGAGGAAGGGAATGGTAAAGAGGAGGTGACTGGCAACGAGAGCGGAAACAAAGTAAACAAAAAAGGAAAGAGGAGAAGCTGAAATTATTCACGACCACCGTCTTGAAAGCTACTTAATCCCAGATTAAAAAACAAGTAAGGAAGGCTAAGTTCGGGTGTAACCGAACATTACATACTCAGTTGAGAGCTATGGAGACAAAGTAAGGGAAAATCACCATGTAGGAAAATTAACCTAGGGTAACCCTGGAATGTGTTTGTATGGCATGTGTATCAAATGGATGGTATTAAAGAGTATTTTAAGAAGGCCATGGTTCTATAGGTGGACGCCATTTAGGGATATCGCCATAAAGGTGGACCAGGGGTGACTCTAGAATGCGTTTGTACAATATGGGTATCAAACTAAAGGTGTTAATGAGTATTTTAAAAGGGAGCGGGCCTTAGTTCTATGGGTGGACGCCTTTTCAAGATATCGCCATAAAGGTGGACCAGGGGTGACTCTAGAATGCGTTTGTACAATATGGGTATCAAATGAAAGGTATTAATGAGGGTTTTAAAAGGGAGTGGTGGTAGTTGTATAGGTGAAGGCGTTTTCGAGATATAGACCAAAATGTGGACCAGGGTGACCCAGAACATCATCTGTCGGGTACCGTTAATTTATTTATATATGTAATACCACGAACAGTATTCCTTCCAAGATTCCAAGGGCTCTTGATCTCGCCCTGCAGAACTTTTTCATTTAATTTTATTTAATATGGAAAGTGCCACACCCATTTTACAAAGTTTTTTCTTAAGTTATACTTTGCGTTAATAAACCAATCCAATTACCATGTTGTATCCCTTTTTCGTATTTGGTATAGAATTTTGGCATTTTTTTCATTTTTCATGGTCATAGTCGGATTTCGGCCATTTTTTATACCAATACAAAGTAAGTTCAGATAATTATGTGAACTGAGTTTAGTAAAGATATATCGATTTTTGCTCAAGTTATCGTGTTCGCGGCCGAGCGGAAGGACAGACGGTCGACTCTGTATAAAAACTGGGCGTGGCTTCAACCGATTTCGCCCTTTTTCACAGAAAACCGTTATCGTCCTAGAATCTTAGCCCCTACCAAATTTCACAAGGATTGGTAAATTTTTGTTCGACTTATGGCATTAAAAGTATCCTAGACAAATTAAATGAAAAAGGGCGGAGCCACGCCCATTTTGAAAATTTCTGTTATTTTTGTATTTTTTTACACCATATCATTACTGGAGTTGAATGTTGACATAATTTACTTATATACTGTAAAGATATTAACTTTTTTTTTAAATTTGACTTAAAACATTTTTTTTTTAAGTGGGCGTGGTCGTTCTCCGATTTTGCTAATTTTTATTAAGCATACATATAGAAATAGCAGTAACGTTCCTGCCAAATTTCAATATGATATATTCAACGACTGCCAAATTACAGCTTGCAAAACTTCTAAATTACCTTCTTTTAAAAGAGGGCGGTGCCACGCCCATTGTCCAAAATTTTACAAATTTTCTATTCTGCGTCATACGTTCAACTCACTCACCAAGTTTCATCGCTTTCTCCGTCTTTGGTAATTAATTATCGCACTTTTTCGATTTTTCGAAATTGTCGATATCGAAAAAGTGGGCGTGGTTATAGTCCGATATCGTTCATTTTAAATAGCGATCTGAGATGAGTACCCAGGAAACTACATACCAAATTTCATCAAGATACCTCAAAATTTACTCAAGTTATCGTGTTAACGGACGGACGGACGGACGGACATGACTTAATCAAATTTTTTTTCGATACTGATGATTTTGATATATGGAAGTCTATATTTATATCGATTCCTTAATACCTGTACAACCAACCGTTATCCAATCAAAGTTTGTGAGCTCTGCTCAACTGAGTATAATAAAAAAATGAAAGGCGCGATAACCTCCGAAGAGATTTTTAGGTCGAGCTCATCTTCCAATTTGCGTCGTGCTTCTTTTAATTTTGCCAACAAATTGGCGGGAGAAGACCTACTTGTTTTATGCCGACTCCAAACGGCATCTGCAAGGCAGATGAGTTTTCATTGAAAGCTTTTCATGGCAGAAATACACTCGTAGTGCTTGCCAAACACTACAGAGGGGCGACACCGCTTAGAACAATTTGCTTCTAATTGAAAAACATTGTTTCTAAACTTTTGATGTTGCTTTGTCCGGGGAGTGAGCCCAGGATCTTCGGCATGGTAGGCGGAGCACACTACCTTCACACCATCGCAGCCGCCATTAATCAAGTACTTAAACAAAATCCTCAGAGCAAAAGAGCGCATCTCATGGTACACGGGATGGCTAGAAAAGAAAAAACTCTGGCTTGCCTGCAACATTTTAAATGAACTTGAACCCGTCTTTTCCTCCTTGGCGGTAAGCACGCCATCAGTTTCCAAGCGTGTATATCCCGAAGTGCTTGATTCATCACAGAGCTAATTGTTGGCCGTTATTGGCCATTTATGATGTCTGAAACGTCATCTACAGACGCCGCCAGTGTGGCTGGGCCGGTTTCTAAGCGCCTAAGTAGTTGGTTGGTGATGATAAAAAATTGGATCGACTGCATGTTAAGCTGCAGGAATATAATTTAATAATAATTTAATGTTCGGAACCATGTAGAAGTTCAGAGCCCCCCGGGAAACTTGCTCCTGTTTCATACACGAACAATTTTTCATACTACGAATCAATACATTAATGTTACTTTCGGTCGTGCTTGTTGGACACAGCGGACGCCCAATTTTTATGATTTTCCTGCTATCTCCACACTCCATAGTCTGGTAACCAGAAGAGTTCAAACAAATCCATCAGCATAGTAAAGCGCAGACCCTACTTCGTCCATTACTCTGGAACCATCGGTGTACATTTGTATCGCCTTGTCCGCCATTTGGGCTCCCTTGCGCTAACCATCTAACTCTATTTAGGTTCTAAGAGCTTCTTGAAGCGCAGGCACGGAGCCAGGTAGTCTGTTCGTGCTGTAATTGATAACGCTATACTACTATAGCATGGTCTGCCACGAGGCGCTGAGCCTTTTTGCAGTTGTTAACGCTATTCCTCGCCACCAGGTTTACAGGTGAAATATGCAGAATGGCATACAGTGAGCTGTCGGGGGTTGTTTCAGGGCTCCCGTAATGCTAAACATCGAAAGCCTGCATACCACTCGAATTTAAGGTAGGTTATTTTTTGTGTGGCTGTCCACCACGAAAGGACTCCATAGTATAGGATAGGCACTATAGTCGCTGTAAAAACTTAATGAGTGAGAGAGGGCGATAAGCCTCACGTACACCCCAGCAATCTTCTACATGCATTAAATGCCGCCGATGGCTTCTTCACCCTCTCCACCACGTTGAGCATTTATAGAGGGCTACGAAAACTTTTTGTTTGTTTCTCTCCAGCTTCCTTAAATTTATCTCTACTACCAGTTCCAGACCAATGCCATTAAGGTAGAGGAAGTGACGTTATACTTTATATAAGAGAACATTTGGAAAAGAACGAGTATGAATCCACCTGAAGTCCATTCTCTAAGGACCATCCATTCACTTCCATCCTGCATAAGGTCACACAACTCTGTATCAGTCTCATAGGTATTTTTTATGATTTTACCGACACCACAGCTCGTACTCACCACAAATGACCTCAGAGTGGGATTCCATAGCAGTCATCATGGTTTGCTGCTCCGATGTCTTTTTCTAAAATTCAAGCCCGCAAGTAAGGGCGAAGTGTCTCTGCCCTTTGGAAGCTGTGCAATAAATTTTACCAATACAGCGGCTACATTTACTGCCATATGAATAGGAAGTGCTTATCGGACGGTGTCCAACGACGCTATACTTGTTTTATTTCGGAAAATTTTAGTTTATTTGGTGTCAAGCGAAATGGCCGATCTGTATGACATTGGGATTGGACGACCATCTAAAGATGTCAAGCCAAGTGTAACATCACAAACAATAGTTAGGTAGCAAAAATGCTGGGAAGAATTGATGAAAGGGCGCTGGAACTTCACGTTACTTCAGAATATAAAGAAATTGTATGAGAAGAAGCACGGTGAACTAAACTACTACCTCACGCAAATATTATGTGAGCAGGGCGGTTTCAGGAAGTATTACAGACGAGTAGTACGGAGGATCCTTTCTGTCCACACTGTCCGGCCGAATTTGAAAAATCCGAACGCTTAATATGTCATTGTCCTCGTTTTCTCGACGAAAGTTTCTCTGTACACAGGGTTTTTGGAGAGAAACCTTCCATTAGCAGTTTAGTTAACCTAATATGCAGACACATGGATTATTGGACAGCTGTAAACAAAATAGCTTTTCTAGTTATGGCGAGATTTGTGTTTGGGTTGAGGCAATTATCGCCATTGACTTGGCGAAGCAAGCAAAACACCATTCCAACATAAACTTAATAAGTCCGTACTGTTACCAGAAGTGTGTTTTAACGACCAAACTGAAAAACCCTATCAAAAACCAGGACCTATGTTATAAAATAATTCCGTCCTCTTCGCAAATACGAGAAGCTTCCTAGGACTTAAGCCACTTGCTGCATCTAGATCTGACAGCTGTATCACTCCCAATAGCTGAAGTCTTAGCCTGGCAAGCGCAGGGCACCAGCATAGAACGTGCTCGATCGTTTCCTCCTCCAACCCGCACTTCCTACATCTGCTATCACTGACCAAGCCTAATGTAAAGGCACCAAAGGTACTAAGGAGTCATTCATGGAACAAATGAAGGTTAAATGTATGAAATTAATGAAAGGATATTATTTTAATTAGCCTTCTGTGTTATGTTGGTAACAGCGGTTGCCAATACACTACATTTGGTTCAATAAGATGGTACGCTCTAAAAAAACAAATAGCAAGGCACGTACTACTTTGGTTGAGCTCTTAGCACTTCTTATCAAGTAGCTTCCTCAGCTGAAGGTTAAATTGGTGAACATCTGCTATAACATACCTCCAAGGACAAGTTGAAATAGAAACTTTAGCCTGCGTTTGAAGGCTCTTATCTATTCACGAGTATGCACTTAAATCAATAAAATTACCTGGACTTAAATCAATGGGTTGCTTGCATGACTTCTGATGTTGTCGGAATAAATGATCGAATATAGCACCATATTCCTCGTGTATTCGTTGCATTTCATTGATATGCTCAGCTACTTTTTCCATGCCTTTAAGTGCCTCTGCAAATTTTAATGTAAATATACATAAATGAATAAATATAAAGCTATGGAATAAAATACAAAGCACGTTCACAATATAATTATATTCACTATATTTATTATTATTGAGGTTATAATAATATTAATTAAATTGCAAAAAAATATCAAGAGGCTATCGGTTATGATTGTATGGAGGAGGTTGAGGAGGCAATTTGATGTCTATAAATGAGCCTCTTGTGTGTATGCGTAAATATATTTGATGTGATATGTAAGTGAACTTACCACACAAGTGTAAATGTTCATCGGCCCGCGAATCGGTTAAATTACGCAATTGTTGTAATAGCAAAGGATACTTGAGGATGCGCTGTATTGGCTTGATTAAATATGATTCCAGAGTGCTACTGTGTTGTTGTTTTGGATTACGTGCCGCAAGGAACTCCTGCAGTGCGTGATTACCTTCATCTATATAAATGAAATGAGAAAAATATATAAAATATATATATTTTATATAAATAAATTCGTTTCATACATAAATTAGCTTTCATAATAAAATTATCAATTTTATGCTGCGAAAAACAAACATGTACATACAGTGAAACCTCCCTTGGACGGACATTCAGTGTCGGCTAATTTTACTATACATACTATTTTAAAGAAATTTTTTTACATTACTCTGTACTAAAAATTAGATTCCCAATAGAATTGGAAGGGTAAGGAAAGGGCGCCGAAATGTCGAAAGATACGATACACGACACAAAAATGGAACCTAACTAATGGTAATGGGATGGTCTGTGGTATACTATGCCGATCCGGTAATAACAAAATCGTACAATCTGGCGGGTTGAACTAGCTGGTCAATAAAGACCTACAATCTAGCAGAGACACTAAAAAAAAAAACAGTTAAGGAAGGCTAAGTTCGGGTGTAATCGAACATTACATACTCAGCTAAGAGCTTTGGAGACAAATTAAAGGAAAATCACCATATAGGAAAATGAACCTAGGGTAACCCTGGAATGTGTTTGTATGACATGGGTATCAAATGGAAGGTATTAAAGAGTATTTTAAAAGGGAGTGGGCCATAGATCTATAGGTAGACGCCATTTCGGGATATCGCCATAAAGGTGGACCAGGGGTAACTCTAGAATGCGCCTGTACGATATGGGTATCAAATGAAATGTGTTAATAATTATTTTAAAAAGGAGTGGGCCTTAGTTCTATAGGTGGACGCCTTTTCGAGATATCGTCATAAAGGTGTATCAGGGGTGACTCTATAATGTGTTTGTACGATATGGGTATCAAATTAAAGGTATTAATGAAGGTTTTGAAAGGGAGTGTCCCTTAGTTGTATATGTGAAGGCATCAATAAACCAATCCAATCACCATGTTTTATCCCTTTTTTCGTATTTGGTTTAGCATTATGGCATTTTTTTTTATTTTTCGAAATTTTCGATATCGGAAAAGTGGGCGTGGTCATAGTCGGATTTCGCCCATTTTTAACACCAAGATAAAGTGAGTTCAGATAAGTACGTGAACTAAGTTTAGTAAAGATATATCGATTTGTACTCAAGTTATAGTGTTAGTGGCCGAGCGGAAGGTCAGACGGTCGACTGTGTATAAAAATTGGGTGTGGCTTCAACCGATTTCGCCCATTTTCGCAGAAAACTTTTATCGTCATAGAAGCTTTGCCCTTACCAAATTTCATAAGGATTGGTGAATTTTGGTTCGACTTATGGCATTAAAAGTATTCTAAACAAATTAAATGAAAAGGGCGGAACAACGCCCATTTTGAAAATTTTTTTTATTTTTGTATTTTGTTGCACCATATCATAACTGGAGTTGAATGTTGACATAATTTACTTATATACTGTAAATATATTGAATTTTTTCTTAAAATTTGACTTTTAAAATCTTTTTTTTTAAAAAGTGGGCGTGTTCTTCATCCGTATTTGCTAAATTTTATAAAGCACGTTTATAGTAATAGGAGTAATGTTCCTGCCAAATTTCAACATATTACCTTCAATGACTGCCAAATTACAGCTTGCAAAACTTTTATATTACCTTCTTTTAAAAGTGGGCGGTGCCACGCCCGTTGTCCAAAATTTTACTAATTTCCTATTCTGCGTTATAAGTTCAACTCACCTACCAAGTTTCATCGCTCTATCCGTCTTTGGTAATGAATTATCGCACTTTTTCGGTTTTTCGAAATTTTCGATATCGAAAAAGTGAGCTTGGTTATAGTCCGATATCGTTTATTTTAAATAGCGATCTGAAATGAGTACCCAGGAACCTAGATATCAAATTTCATCAAGATGCCTCAAAATTTACTCAAGTTACTGTGTTAACGGACAGACGTACGGACGGACATGGCTCAATAAAATTTTTTTTCGATACTGATGATTTTGATATATGGAAGTCTATATCTATATCGATTCCTTTATACCTGTACAACCAACCGTTATCCAATCAAAGTTAGTATACTCTGTGTGCAAAGCACGCTGAGTATAAAAAAATGCCCAAACTGCAGTAGCGTATACTCTCATATTGACAACAAGTCTGTAATTGAGGCAATAATCCCGCATAGCACAACGATAGGAAGTGTGTTAGGGTGCAAATAATTGCTTCGAAGAATTCTAAGAAGATAGAAATGAATACATGGCGCCGATCATAGGGGCATAGATGGTAACGGAAAAGCGGATAAACTGGGAAAGGAGAAAATAGCTGGTGATGATGAAGCAAGTAGGACAATTGTGAAATCAAGCGTTGGGATGCAAGTTACCTCAGATCACGGCAAATAAAATTTTGAAGTCTAGAAGCCGCTAGTGTGGGGGCGGGGGTGCCCTAGGTAACTTCTATTATTTTCCAAGGGGACGTAGTAATTTGATAAGAGAGGTTATATTTCCTGAGTTTACAGTTTGGTCATCGAATAAGCTTCTGGTCACAATATGGACACACTCAGTTTATGGAAGTCCTAACCTAACTGCAAGCAATCTGGAGGGCTTACTTATCATTTACTTTATAGCGATACTGAGTAGTAACATACTATGGCCCTTCTAAAAGCTGAGTACATATTTATCTAACGCGAAATTGGTTTTCGTTTATCGAACACATTTGTATGTCTGCAACCAGTAGGACGTTATTTAAACGTATGAGTTGATATTTATTCTTTAACTTTGTCCGCTAACGAGAAGTTTGCGTCCGTCCAAGAATGGCTTTAGATACATTTTTTATGAAAGCAGGTTTCACTGGTCGCCGACGAGAAGTTCGTGTCCGCTCAGTAGGAGGTTGGCATCCCATTTCATAGCAAATATCAGTCTGCATCCGGGTAAGACAGGGACCGCCTAACGGAGGGAAATTTGTTCTAAAAGTTTTACCTAAAATATGGTGCACGAAAAACTGTCCGGCCAAGGGAGGTGTCACTTAGGAAAGGTTTCTCTGCATCTCACTTTAAAAATAGTAATAGCTAATATTTTAAAGTTTTCATCTTAGTATCTTTGAGGTCAGATGTATGTGAACATAGCCCATGCGCCTATGCACCGACGGAGGAGAAGGTGCTTTCTTGAGGTGAGGATAAATATGTGTTCTAACAGCACCTGGACCGCACATACAAGCCCTGTCCCCACCATAATATAAACGTCGTGTTTTTGATCCCACGGTCCGAAAGTTGAGCCTTCGAAATAAAACTTCTTTTAATGGGATAAGGCTGAACGACTTCGCCTGTGGTCCAAACATGATTATATACAGCATATGTTTAAGCATAAAAGTATACATCAAGTTGCATAGCGGCCATCCCATCAATAAACAAATAACAAAAGGATAGCTTGACGTCAAAAGCCCGCAAATGCAAGATACTACTAATGATTTCGCAAATCGACTATCACACCTGTTCTCTGTGAACATCATGTCAGCCCTATGGAATGAAGGTGCATTGCGCAATTTATAGCTTCTGTTGTTTTTGTTGTATTAATGATGCAGACACTGCCGGAAGGCTTTAGATAGTGTTATCGATGTTGATGGTCCTTTGCCGGATATAGATCCGGTACGTTCCGGTAACAAAACACCATTAAGGTACTGACCCGACCATATCGGGAACGACTAATATGACCACATTAAACCTACTAGGCCATCCCGCACTCTCCTCACCCTAGTTTCATGAGGGACTTGGGATCGCCAGAACCTCCCCAGCTAAATATGTGTATGATACACTGATATTTGTAACAGGATTCCCCTCGCGTAAGTGAGGTTGACAATTGGGTTGCGGAAGCTTTGAAGCTACAAAGCTTTGTATTGCGCTTATCAACCCCTTGAATCCCATTTATAGCTTCTCCAATCCAATTGTCAACCTCATCAACCCATGGCGAATCATTTTTCTGTAGTAGACGAGGCTCTTGCGACCCTAAGTTGCTTATCGAACTAGGGGAGTGTCTTTATTGTTACACCAACAATTATTATTATCGGGATACGTCACCCACTACAAGCTCCTGTAAAACAATATAGAGTTGAAAGAAATCTTACGATTGCAAGTGATTTTGTCAGAAACCCTAATGACTTTAAAGGTATAGCCGCGTAAGCTCTATAGGCAACTTAAATTAATTGTGGTCTATATCTACAAATAAGAAATAATAGCCGTGTTTTTTTACACGTATATACGTCTACGTTTGCAGATAAAAAAACGCTTATCCTCACTTAGATAATGTTTAGGAGACCCATCTAGCGGCAGTGGTTAAACAACTAGCTACAGAACATGTTGCACGGAAAAGAGGAGACACACAACCCCCTTGGCAAACCTATAGCTGAATCGGTTGCGGTGAAGGACACACATCATTTGTAGAGACAATACATAGAGGTAGTGTAGACGTGAAACATAAGACACATATTTCTGTTGTATCTGAGTATAATGAGTATTGAAATTTAGGAGTAATAATTTTCGGCGCAGTACTTTCAGAAGTGTAGATAAAGTTTAACTCTTAGCAGTCCACATAAAGTTTAAGCGTACATGTATATAGATGTAAAAAAGCACAGCTCATATTTAATTGGCTAAGCACTGAAGCATAAAGATTGTCAAATCAATGATCTCAGTACGTTTCAGTTCACATTAGCATGTTTAATTATCGTGCAGTAATTCCCAATAGAATAATAAATCTATTTTAGTCACTGCATTGAAAAGTATCTGCATATACTTACGCAATTGTTGACCACACAAACAATGAGTTATGTTATATTTAAATTCCATAAAATCCCAAAAGACATTCGAAAGTATTTAACTACTTTGAGCAGCTTTACTTTAAAATTGCTATAACATTCTTGAGCTACACATACAATTACACTTTTACGCATGTATTATAATAACATGAGTTGCAATCATTGTACAGGCTTATATAACATGTTTTAAGTGTAGTAAATTGTTTCGAGGAGCGCAAAAGTTTATTGTACTTCTAACTTACACAATTAAATGAGCTGGCTATTAAAATAAATTAATGCGTGGCAGCAATTTCATGTTGCAAGAAATTTTTGCGGTTTGCAACTCTGCACAGCACGTGGAATTTTATAAAAGCCCAGCAAGAAAAGAATTGAGAGGGAAGCATTAAATCCATACTGCTTAGGATAGGAGCGTTTATTCGCCATCGAAACTATTGGACTTTTATTTGTTACGTTATGTTTTGGTTTTATTGGTATGTAAATAATTAATTATTATATTATTTTGTTGTCTTCAAGACCAACTTTATTATTTAAATAGAAACTTGCAAAGTGCATTGATGGCCTGATGCGTTAAAACGTCAAGCCTGCAATGTGAGGATCGCTGATGATAAACCGTCATGGGTTTGTAATAGTGGGCTATACGGTCTATGGACTTTGTTTTTTCTAATTTACTCGCTTTCTATGTATAATTATTTAATATAACATAAATTGTAAAATATACATTTTACAAAAATAATAAAGTTGGTCTTGGAAACAACAAATTAATATAATAATTTTATTTGTTGCATGATTCCGAGCCATGCCTCCGAGTTGATGTGATGAGAGCGCTATCATTTTTGCTCCAATAGATGTCGCTGGGCGCTATTGTCCATTTGCATTAGGTGGCAGCATGGTGACATACCTACAAACATATATAAAAATTTCATGTACTTTGTTTTTGTAAATTCGATGGACATATGTCAAAATCGTACTGCGCCGTAATTTGATCTATCAAATCAAATAAAAAAGCTTAAAATCAGCTGTCCCATGCTGCCACCTTGTATCGTTGCGCCATGCTAAATAAATAATTGATTTTGCGTTCGTGCTCGCTACGCGTTCGTGTTTACTAACACATTCTCAATTTGGTAACCTGCCCACCGCTGATTATGATAGAGGTCCAATTTTATGTATTTGGCCTGTTGCTAACACCGAACCTTTATGAACCTTTTCGAGCCTTTTCGGATCTTTTTTGACAAATATCCGTTACGGTCGCCAAGCCTGCGATAAAATCTATGCAATAAATAAATAAATAAACAAATAAAAGTACAAGCCCAGTATGACATTAGGATTTTAGTTGCCTCTTATCAGAGGCTTGCCTAACCGCGGTGTTTGTTCTAAGTACTTAGCCTATATATATTGATATATATACTAACGTTTGTTTTTGTGCGTGACTTCGTTTAGAACTAGATAAGGGATTGATCTCTATAGGAATTTAATACCAGTGGCCAATGACTGACGAAAACGGGCAATTTCAATTTGTAGCTAACGAAAATTATCAATTAATTATTGTTTCCCTGCTAATATATAGGGTCTAGAGTTGTAAAGTAACTTTGACTTATTTGAAATTTATAGCAACAGTTGAATCTGTGCACTTAAATTAAATTTAGTAATTGTCATCTAAGGTGTCATTATTAGTCATAAAAATGAAGCGTTTAATCGTGTGTCTGTGTTAACCAGATTCCCTTTTGGCGAGGAGCGCCTAGATTCAATCGCAAATCATTACTCAGCCGAAGAAGCCATTGAGCCGTAATCTATTACACTTTTTTTGCGTAAAACTTATCACTAAACCTCGCAATCTTATCGCGAAATTTATGTTAAAAGATTAAGTTTAACCCCCATTAGCAATTGCCGTTTCATGTTAATATTTTCCAGAAGTCACTTATTATCTTTTGGTTGGGAAATAAATTTTCTCTATATTAAAGCTTTTTGAACACTTATTGTTTGTTTTCAATGCGCAAGGCCCTCAAAGCCGGATTGTTAACTTTGACAGCGTAGTTTTTGGATTACTTCAGTTGCGAAAGCAAGGTTTTTTTAAACACACATGATTAGTAACTACAAAAAAGTGTTAGTTCTCATTAGCCAAGAAATCAAATAACTACTTTTCGTTAGTTATACTATGAATTTACTAGTTTTCTTCAGACACTAAAATTTGAGTTTTTGTTGTTTAATAGAGTTTAAAAGGGCGAGCTTTACAAACTAAGATTGGTGGTGCAGCTCCATTTGGTTGCCATTTTTCAGCCATATTTTTTTATGTTATGCATGTTATTTTAATTTAACAGGAAATTTAGAGTTTCATATACCTGAGAAGATTTTCTCAAACGTGGCTGCCTAAGCGCAGGGGCGGATTAAAGATTTTACAAGGCCCGAGACTAAAATGAATATGGGGCCCACTTAAGGGGGAGCAAGATATGATCATTATTTTTTAAATAAATAAAAACTGTTATAATTATTTTTATAACTTATTTCCGCAAATATTTTTTCTTTGCTACTTATATATTAAAAACTATAAATTATTATACAATTAAAAATATTTTTTTCTTGATTTTGCTCTGTCAAAGTCACTTATCAAATCACTAAACTAAATTAATGTATAACTTTCAATCTACTCCGGTAAACAAACTTAAACATTCCTTTTTTATATCCAAGAATACAAATTGCACATTCGCTTATTAAAAATCGCTATAGCTTTAAAAAATAGCCGCGATTCAAAATTCGCCATATCTATTTTCATTGATAGTTCAAAATCGCCATATCGTCCATCACTAGTACGAACTTCGTTATTTCGTTGTTTTTCCGCGAAAATAAACATTAAACAAGTATCGAGTGGTGCCCGCTCGCCGAACGGCGGCGCCTTCTGAAGCGCCGCAACTATGACGTTTTTCGCAAACTAAAACATGCATCGAGGTTGACCGGCTTCTGCGGTAAACCTCCAAGTACCATCAATGGTATTTTTGTGATAATCTAAGCAAGTAGGTTCAGATTACAATGAGTATATGTCATGATATACTTACTATAGTCCGAACTCTGAACGTGCTTGCTTATATTATCTTATTCTTAACGAGTGCGTGTATTCTTTTCCATATTACTATTGTATATAAATTTTGAGGTGCAAAATTAAATTACGTGTACGCAAATACGTAATATGATATTGTAACGAATATTACCATCTCTAAGTGTTTACTAAGTAAATAATCACGCAACAACAGAAAAAAAAAAACATTGAAGCGAGCCACAAATGTACATGTACGTAAACAAATCAATCATCATGTACACACATACATACAAGGCAGCAGAGAGATACTCACAAACGCATGTCATCATCAGCCGAAGTAGTACTCACATATACACACGCATATGACTACAAACAACAAATATACATATACATATATGGCTGGTAACCAAGCATGACATGCAACTGTTCTCGAAACAACTAGATATTAGGAGAAGTATACCGACGAGACAACAGAGAGTATAAAAGCAGAGCAAGCTGAGTAGTCAGTAATCAGTTTGATTTAAACACGCTATCAGTTGCGAAGTGACGTTTAATTGTGAAGTATAATTATACTAATCCTAAAGCAGTTTAATAAAGACCACTTTGCAATACAGAACATTGGAGAGATTTATTCAGCGGTTTAGCGATTGGAACGTTAGCAGAAGGTTGCTAATAAGCGGAATTTCCCTAAATTCGTTACAATATTATTTATTCGAGCTCTCGGGTCCCCCGATGCTGGGGCCCGGGGCTATAGCCCCTGCCAGCCCCTCCTTTAATCCGCCCCTGCCCAAGCGTTTCTGGAAAAATTTACTCTTTAGAGAAATTTTTAATTAAACATTGATTTTCCTACAGGGTCAGATATCATTTTGTTGCGAAATACAAAATTTGTGTATTTTATAACTCACTTAAGAACTCAACATACATCTTCATCATCTATGGCTATCATTTTGTTAAACCGATGTATGTTTACATATATGTTAGTAGTACAACAAGTACTTGAAACAACATAAATACTGATATGTACAAATATGTATGTTTGTATGTGTGTGTGTATGAATATTCGTAAATATGCACATAAATTGTTATATCCATATTTACTTTATGAATGCAACGAAAATTTTCAGTGAAACCATGTTATAAATATTTTGTAATTGTCATACAATTACATCGAAGTAGCACTTAAAAATGTAAGTGCACATATTGCATTGTTATGGCACAAATTTATGGAACAAATGTGCCAACCAACCATCATTTAAATGACTGCACATGAAATGAGTAACTAAAGGAAAATGAATTTAATGCTCCACATACCTTAAGGCCGCGGTACAATGACATTTTTCATATAGATGCGTTTAACACAAGCTTATGCATTCCAATAAAATCGTCACAATCAACCAAGATGTTGCGTTTGTAAATATGAAGGAACTTCAGACTTGGCAATTGATGTTTATTATGCCTTGCATATTCACGTACAAAATTTCGCTAAGCACTGTTGTGAACATTCTCCCTATACAATAAAAATACTTGCTAACATATTTTGTGTCGTATTCGATTGTTATATTGCAGTTTTTAATTGTGAAAAATATTAGAAAATTTACCAACCAGTAGGAAAAATAATTTCGCTTGCAAAGTGTGCCAACACCCTTAGCCAAAGCGAATGTCAAATTCTTCTTCTTATGATTTGCTTGGAACAAAATTGGGGAGTTGGCTACTTTTCAATATCAGATGGCGCCAGTGTCGCTCATTCTACCATTATCCATAAAAATACGTGCAATCTACTAGTAATGCATAAGTATGTGTTAAACTCATCTATATGAAAAATTGCTTATGTGTCGGTGCTATTACAGTGCGTATGAGCAGTAGGCACAGTAAAAGCATTTACGAGCAGAATCTTCATACTTTTGTGTTAGGGATGTGACGGGAGAGATTTAATCTGAATCGAAATTAAAATCGGGAGTAGAAGCAGTGCACTGGAGACACTTACTTATTTACTTAATGAAAGGGAATGAGAAATAAATTAATATTAAGCTCTATGGGTTGGGCCAATAAACCTTCATATCGATTAACCTCCTTTATGCATCCGATTTCAAACCGTCTTAACCGAAATTGGATTAAGAAATTTAAGTCGATCGGAAGTTCCGACATCTCGGAATCGAATCTCTTAAAAAGCAAAAACTAAATAAAACAGATATCGGTAACTCTTCGTTAAGAAATCGATATAAAATAGGTAATTTGGGATAAAAAATTGAAAAATTTTAGTTAAAAAATAGAAAAATTTCGATAGCAAAACGATGGATTTTCGATAACGCTCCCATACCAAATTGGCGACACTCCGATAACAAATCGATAGTTTTGATGAATAATCGATGTATTTTCGATAACAAACAATTAAAAAAACGATAAACTTTGTTACCGACAAATAATAACACTTTATTTCTCTTCTTACTTTTCCTTTCCTTTTTTTCCTCTCGTTTCCTTTACTTTACTGAAAACCTTTTCATGGCAAAAGTACACGCAGAGCGTTTGCCAAACCACTGCCGAGGCGCCGACCCCGTTTAGAAAGTTTTTTTTGCATACAATTTATCAATTCCCCACACTGCGCCTGTATTTACATTCTACGTATATCCCTTATATAGCATACCACTTACAAAGACTACGCCTACGAGTATGCTTACACTTTACATATTACGCTTACATTCAAGATTATCCCTTACCGGAAGCAAAGATATTTTCACATCAAAAATAAATACTTTCCACGATTTACCTCCAAGAGATCTAGGTTAAGGTTTTCTTCCAATTTGCGGCGTTCCTTTTATAATTTTTTTCCACAAATTGGCTGGATGAGACCTACATGTTTTATGCTGATTCCAAGCGGCGGCTATACCGCAGATGCATTTTCATTGAGAAGCTATTAATGACAGAACTCAGGACATGTTAGCTGGTACACGCTGCTTCTACACGCTCTGTTGTTGTTGCTGTTGTTGTAGCGATAAGGTTATTGCACGAAGGCTTTGGGGATCGTTATCGATGTGCTGGTCCTGATCCGGTACGCTCCGGTAACACAGCACTATTAAGGTGTTAGCACGACCATCTCGGTAACGATTTATATAGCCACATTAAACTTTCAGGCTATCCCTCCCTCTCCACCCCCAAGTTCCATGAGGAGCTTGGTGGCGCCAGAGCCTCGTCTGTTAGTGAAGCAGGATTCGCCACGGATAGGTGAGGTTGGCAATTGGGTTTGGAGAAGCCATATCTTGCGCTGGCAACCTGAAAAGGCTGCGCTATACAACCCCTTGAATCTGGCATTTTAGTCGCCTCTTACGACAGAAATACCTACCGCGGGCATATTCTAACCCCCTAACCCGCTGGCGTTCTACACGCTCTCCTCTATATGCTTGAATGATACTGTAACGAATTTACTGCAATCCCTCTTATTTCAAATTCTCTGCTAACGTTCGTATCGCTAAAATGTTGAATAAATAACTCCACTTTTGAATAATGCAAAATGACCTTTATTAGACTACTTTCTAATAAATAACTCTACTATTGCTCGAAAAATAGCGTGCTTAATCAATACTGATTGTAGCGCCTCTACTGTTGCTGCTTTTTATACTCTCTGATTTCCTCTTTGCATCTTCTAGGCGCTTCCAGAATTTACTTAGATACTGCTATATAATTATAACTACAGATGTACGTGTATAGCTCTCATATGCGCGCGTATTTGTGAGCGGCACTTCCACAATTATAATTGCATATCTCAGATAAGATATCTGCATGTGTTTGTGGGTTGCTTCTCTGCGTGTACGTACATATGTGTAGACATAATGTTTGAATTATTGATGTCCATACAGTCACTGCTTAGCATCGGCTTAGAGATGACAGTACCCCTTAGTGTTGCTAATTTTCGTAACAATACTTTCAAACCTGCGAATGTAACGGTGCTGCTGCACCTATTTTGCACCGCAGGGAAATCTGCGTTTAACCTCTTGTTCCGGATGTACTAAATCGGTGTTGGGTGCATCGCCAAATATACGAAGAACTCTATAGCTGCAAATTTACATTACTCAAAAGCGGCGAGGCAGGTACTTTCACTTACTTTCAAACTCGTTTTTCTATCATTACAAATATTCGGACAATAAAGGCAAAACTGACATCGTCACTGTCGGGGCTGATAATATCAACATAAATTTTAACGGATTTCCGCTTCGTTATTTATCAGCAAGGCGAATATTCTGAACGGTGGTTATTAGTTCGTCATTAATGTAGCTGCGGAATTTCTATTGGGCTACAAAACATAAAATGCCCTCTGATAGCCAAGCTACAATCAATGCCCTGCATTCGACTGTGATGCGATCGATCAGGCCTGGAAGTGCCTAGTTCGTGACTGCGTGGAATTGTCTAGTGCTTGAAGTAATCTGGGATTATGGGAATAGATATGTCTCAGGTATCTGCCTAGGTAATTGATCCGGACGGGACGGGCTGTAGAGAATTCAGAGTTTCACTTGTCATCTTTAGTGTGCTTTTCTGCAGATGAGGCCGGAGTCAGCTAAGCAAAGACTGGGCGACTATATCGTCGATATGCAGCGATGTTTCAAGTAATTATAGCTCAAGTCGCCGTTATTTCAACGCATAGTACAACGGACCTTTATATAGTCGAAGTGGATTTCGGGATAACTACAGCTCAACATCACCTAATTTAGCCATGTAGATGTATCATGTTTTATTGTTCCGACGCCCTTTTCGGTTCTGATAATTCAGTTTTGAAAAATTCATAACAAACACCGGTTCCGTAAAATTCATTTCCGTAATATCCCTAATATCTTCTCGGATACATACATACGCATAACAATAAAAACAAATAACTGGTACATTAAAATTATGTTTCTCATGTTTTAAAGCTAAATTTAATTTTGCAATCGGAGCGGCTTTGGACGTTATTCCTAGAAAAAATTATAAGTTTTAAATTAGTTTAGTCAAACTAGAAAGAGTGGAATCATCATCATCCATCATCGACTGCCGCCGAAACGCTTAAGTGGCTTTGGTCGTTTCGCGATAACTGACGCCAGTTGGGAGCACCAAGTGAAGTCAAGACTAGCTCCACCTTCCTCTCCCAACTCAGTGGAGGTCTCCCCCTTATTCTACTTCCAAACTGCAGTGTCGACTGGAAAAGTTACTTGTCCGAAGCATCTTCGTACATTCGCATAACATTAGCTAGCATTTGAGCTTTTATTTGCTGCACTACATTAATATCATCGTATAGCTTATACCGCTCATCATTTTATCTCCTTCAATGCTCGCCGGGAAGAACCATAAATCTTCTGTAGAGCTTTTCTTTCGGACACTTCAATTGCCATCTCATATTCTCTCACACGAAATGACATATCCCCTTTATGCAGATCTTTACAACGCGCTCCTAACTGATTCAGTCGTGATCAAAATTAATTTAAATAAATATTGCTGAGACTTAAGCGTAATTGGTACAAGTGCGGCTACCAGCTGGGAGGCAGTCATTAAATCTGTAGTGCAAAACTATCGCTTTGCTTGACTAGCTTCCATATTTCCTATAAGAGAGCCAAACCATTCAACCCTGATTTGCCATTACTGACACCAATGTGGAGCACCAAGGGAGGTCCTGACTGAGGGCACATAAAATATATTTGTATACTTACTAATACTTATTTTCTGAGATACTTAGAAGAACGGTACTTACTTGGATGTAAAACTTTCTGAGCCTTACTGTGGCTTGCACAGAATGATGAGTAGAGCTTGAAGTGGTTAACATAATACAAAAACGCTGAACCGATCGCAAACAGAACATTCTGTAAGTAAAAAAATTAGAAGGTAAATGAAGTATGTGCAAATCTTTATATATAAAAATCACGTGTCACATTTTTTGTCCGCGATGGAATCCTAAACTACTGAACCAATTTTGAATTTGTTTTACACCCCGTGTGTAGTTTGATCTAACTTGAAATATGGGATAGATTATATCTCAGTTTATAGTCGCAATATTATTTTATTGCAATTTTTTTTGTTTATACGTAATAATATAATGTTACGTATACGTTAATTAAACAACGTGCTTATCAATAAAAAAATATTATAGCGATTGATATCAAGTATAGCACATCACCAGGCCCGGCGAGAGAGGGGAGGGGTGGGGGAGGGGGGATAACCCCGGACCCAGGGTTTCTGAGGGGGCCCGCGATTAAAAGTACTAAGAATTTTTTTAATTCAGGAGAGTCTTTAGTTGTTCCAAGTGCAATTTTTAAGCCGTATTTCAAAAGCAACGAATATCTGTATTTCGTGTTAATATTATAGTGATGTGAAAAATAAAAGTCTATATATATATAAGTAAAGGCTAAAATGTGTGTTAGTTGGTCGCCGGTGTTTGAAGAGGTGCGTTGTTGTTGTTGTTGTTGTAGCGATAAGGTTGCTCCACGAAGGCTTTGGGGAGTGTTATCGATGTGATGGTCCTTTGCCGGATACAGAACCGGTACGCTCTGGTACCACAGCACCATTAAGGTGCCAGCCCCACCATTCTGGGAAAGATTTATGTGGCCACATTAAACCTTCAGGCCATCCCTTCCCTCCCCACCCCCAAGTTCCATGAGGAGCTTGGGGTCGCCAGAGCCTCGTCTGTTAGTGAAACAGGATTCGCCGCGGATAGGTGAGGTTGACAACTGGGTTTGGAGAAGTTATATTTTGCGCTGGCAACCTTAGGTTTGCGCTACACAGCCCCTTGAATCTGGTATTTTAGTCACCTCTTACGCCAGGCATACCTACCGCGGGTATATTCTGACCCCCTAACCCGCTGGGGTGAAGGGGGGCTTCTAATGAAGAGGTGCGCCGGTCGATTTTGTTCAAACGTGGAACCTAGACCGATAACCCTAGAATGTGTGGATAATAATGGATATGAAATGAAAGCTGCTGCTGAGAGCTCTAAAGTAATTTTCATTGGGATATTCGATTTAGTCGCATCAAAACTGGTAAATATGCATGTGAAGCTGAAATAGAGACATGACTTAATAACACCCACATACCTACTTTCATACGTCCTATTCGATTTGCCTGAAATTTGGTATATGATTTTGCCTTTATTAGATCCTTTTTTCCGGGAAGTAGACCAGAGACGGACTGGGACTGGGATTAGGACTAGGACTGGGACTGAGACTCGGAGTGGGACTGGGACTGGAACAAAATACATACAACGTACGTGAGAGAAGAGAAAAGAGTGAAGGAGAAGGATACTGAGAAAGAAATAGAATGAGACGAATATGGAGATAGATGAAGCGAAAAAGACGGAGGGAGGAGTGAATAAAAGGATCAGAAAAAAGTGAAGAGGGGGGGGGGGGAGGCCGAGTTAGACCGAAAAAGCTTATTAAAATGTATACAGATAAGCCAAATTTAGGGCAGAATAACGTCTGCCGGGTCTGCTAGTATGTATATATAAAATTAGTGTAGTAACTATTAAACTGGAAAACATCTACCTTAACATCCCCGAAATTTTATTTGTATACCCTTCTTATTGATATGCGCTAGTCTTAAAGTGCAAACTGCAGCTTCGAAGATGTACCATATACTCATCGAAAAGGGACTAGCTTCAACGAGACCAAAAACTAGTTCGCAGATCAAAAACTCACTGAGCTAGCTAGATGGGCCGTAAAACAAACCCGCGAGGCCTTAAACCTTGTGTCTTGGTTTTTTTTTTTAATTATTCCCTCTATCTTGGGCCCATATAGATTTTAACCATCTTGTAAAAGCCAGAAAATGCGTATGTTCCTGAACGCAGAATGTGCATGCAGGATTGAAAACTGCCGGTGGTCTGAACCAAGGGTCGTCAAAAAATGAAAGTGATGGTGCGTTTGCATACGTATTGATAACAAAATTGGGCTTGATTTTTGATTTTTGGAGTTTTTAATTTACTAGTAAGAAAATGGGCGTAACATGCGGTGGTATTAATTGTTATCCTGATGTCAGGCGGAAGGATGGACATCTAGAAAGAAGAAAACTGACTTCTTTAGATTTTAGATCAATTTACCTTTGAACCACTTCAAATAGTTAAATAATTATTATACTTCAAAGAATTCCCTTACAGGCCAGTTAAAATCAACGAACCGAGAATATAGAGAAAAGGACCACCGCAGGAGAGCAAACTGTAAACTGGAGCGCCTTGGCAGGTTTATGCTCGAGAGATGGAAGGGGTTGTTGAGCGGAATACTTAGCTATATACCTACACAGCTTCTCCAAATCAATTGCCAACCTCACTTATTTGAAGGGAATCCTGTTACAAATATAAGTGCATTCGAGCACAAACATATAAGACAGGTAGACTCGGCCGACGGGAAGTTCATTACGGAAGAGAGGGTGGCTGATAAAGCAAATCCAACGGGTCATATCAAATGATAAACTGCCTCTTAACCGTATTTGACTTTATATCTAGCAGGACGGACTACTTTTCGCGGCCTTGGCCCTGTTGCTTCTTCAAGGGAGGAATGAGGTGGAAAAGTAATATGACCCGGATCCAGGCTTGACGGGAAGATATGGAGGGGCAAAGGCAGCTCGTTGTTAGTTAAAACATAGACTCCCAGATCACTGCAGCGACTTTCAAGCAGAACTCGCCCCTATTAAAGATGTCAGTCGGTTATAAAGCCGCCACCACTCTGCCAACGTGAGGGATTGTTGACCTCAATTTAAGTGTCATCGGATAACTTTCTAATACAATTGTTAAGTCTTTGGACCATCTGTCTCCGTAAAGGTGGGCCTCAGACAAGCGAGTACTGGGATGACATCAGCACTTGCAAGGTGTTCTTTAGAACAACTGACTTAAAATTTGTATACTTAAGTTCATATATCTTTGTTAATTATCAAATTATAATTGGAGCCTTTGCTGGACACTTCCAATGGCAGTCTCTGTGGCGCGCCTTCGCATGTTGCGCCATCAGTGTTATCTGTATAAATAACAATATGTTTGAATAATTAAGTCAGTTCAAGCTTCCACAATTCCCTGATAAACTCGATGCCGATGCTGGTTGATGATTTCTTCATAACCTTAACGTTGTCACGCAGGGCTTCGCTAAACAATTGCCAGACAGTAATACCACTGGGTTTGATGGTGAATGAGGACAAAACGAAGTACCTGCTGTCATCGAGCAAAGAGTCAGCTCGTACGCGCCTTGGCAACCACGCTAGTGTTGGCAGCCATAATTTCGAAATAGTAAAATACTTCTTTTATTTGGGAACCAGCAACAACATCAGCACTGAAATCCAGCGAAGAATCAATCTTGCCAATAAATGCTATGTTGAACTAGGTAGGCAATTGAAAAGTAAAGTCCTTTCTCGGCGAACGAAAATCATACTCTACAAGTCACTTATCGTTCCCGTCCTGCTATAGGGGGCAGAGGCATGCACCATGACAACAGCAGATGAAGCGGCTTTGGGAATGTTCGAGAGAAAAGTTCTGCGGAAGATTTATGGACCTCTACGCGTTCTCGATGGCGAGTACCGAAGAAGATTTAATGATGAGCTGTACGAGCTCTACGCAGACATCCACGTAGTCCAGCGAATTAAAACGGAGCGGCTGCGCTGGCTAGGCCATGTTATGCGAATGAATGATAATGCTTCGGCCAAGAAAGTGTTTCTATCGGAACCCGCTTATGGAAGCAGAGGTAGAGGGCGGCCCCACTCCGTTGGAAGGGCCAGGTGGAAAACGATTGAAACTCCCTTGGTGTGACCAATTGGCGCCGGTTGGCGGAGCGAAGGAGCGACTGGCGCGCCTTGTTGGACGGCCATAACCGTTTAGACGGTTAAGCGCCAATTAAGTAAGTAAGCAAGTAATACCACTAAAGAATTTGTTAAAGCAAAATTAAAAAAAAGTCTAAATAAGCAGTCCACACTAACCTATCTTTAGGCGCTAGTTCTGAAGCAGACCAGACCTTTAACCAGCAAAGAGCCTCCACATTGTTAATTTTCCCCAAAAGCTTCATGGAAAAGAAAGCAAAAATAGGGGGAGGATACACTGGCTTGGCCTTGAAGTTTCTAATCGGCGCTAAATAAAGCGAAGAATGGATGAGTGAGCGTTTTGTTGCCATGCGGCAATATTAGCGTTAGAATTTTTAAGACACTAAAAATTGCATAAAATATTGAAATTAAATTTGAAAAAGATTGAAGATTAATTAAATTACATACATGCTCCATAAGCAGTAAAAAGTGGGATAAAGCCATGGCTGCGTATGTGCTCACACCTAAGTATGATTGTGTAGATACCGGCATAAGGAAATAAAACACACCAGCATTTCTGGATTTGTATAACCGAATGTCCGTCTGTGGTGCAATGTGTCGTCACATAAAAATTTCACTCTTCAGCTGCTGCTTTCATTCTTTATATACATTTAGGTGCTTTTCGTTACCGTCACGAAACAAAAGGTTTCAGTTTAATTAAATTCGCATTAATGACATCATTATGGCTGGTGTTCACCATGCTTGGTCGAGCACTGGTAGGAGTGGGAGGAGGGTGTGGGTGAATGCGCAAAAGCTGAAAAAACTGCAATCAAGATAGCTGAATGGTCTTTGCTACATCTAAAGCTTTCACCGTCATTTCACTTCCACTAGCGTCTAAGGCAGTGTCTAAATTTTTTGTTATTTCTTTTTTATTTTACTATGTGTATGGATTTAATTTACTGCTTTTATTTTACAGTTTGCTTTGTTGCAATTGGGAACGGCACTTGCATAGAGTCAAAACTAAATATATAGAAATGAATGTATTTCTAAGCAATGGAGTGGGATAAGGGTTTCAGATTTTAGTACATATCTCCTGAAGTCGCATATATATATGTATGTAATACATTGATATGTACTTGTGTACATTTATAAGTTTACTTAATTGTATAACGGTAGTATCTATGTGACAGCTAAATTGTATAATAGCAAAGCTGAAATCCAGGTTAACATATAAAAGCAACAGTGAGTTTGTTTTAAGTTGCATTTCATTTAAGTTGTTTAAAAATGCTATAAAAGTTACAAACTACAAATCGGGATAGTGCTTGGAGGCTCGAAGTAGATAGACCATACAAAAAATATTACTTTTCTATAGCACTGTGTGGCTTATGATTTCCGCGAGACACCTCAAGCTGTAGATTTAGGCAAAAATATCTAAACCGCATGCTAAGAATTTTAAATATAGTCAAAATCTAAACCAGCATATTTGGTATAACAGTCGAAACAATTAAAGCTTTCACCTCCTTGATCTGCTCCATTATCAGCTAAGCATCAGCATTGTGGTGTAGCAGACTTAATTCAAAACTGTGAACTGAAAGGGAGCTTGGGGATCTACTGGAAAGAATGCTACGTTTTCTACCCCTATTCTTCATCAGACGTGAACAGTCAATAAGCCCATATGCATCATAAAATCGGGAGGCTAGTGGTCAAACATTGAGGCGAGGTTAACAACTGTTACTAGGGCTGCGTTTTCTACACTTACGACTTTACTTTGGTGATTATTTAAACTTTAATCTTAGGGCGCTTATACTGGCGTCATCTAAAATCGGGCTAATGTATTCAGCTACCTTCCCTGATGGCTGCAAAACTGAACCCGAGTTAAAATTTTTCATTTCAGTGAGTACCAACTTTAGTTTTTCAAGTATTTGCAACTCTTAAAGTCAAGAAAGAGGCAAAAGGTGGGGCGTATGTAGTGGCAACAAACCTAACTAAAGGCATTGACAAGCACCCTGATTACTTTAGTACTTACTCTGTAATAAAATGGGTTTACTGCAATCTGGGTGGTGGTTTACGCGAGATTTGCTGAGGGCGTGACTACTGGCTGGTTTGTACAGGGCGGGCCCTGAACATGCGAACTACCGCTGAGGAGATTTAGGCCAAACTTCTCACCAATTACCTACTTGATAATGTGATTCTACAAACTGTGAGCGCATCACCTAAAAGGAATAACACTATAAATTGAAACACTTCATCACAATCCAGCATCTCAGTAATAAAATCCGTCTTCTTCGCTAGTACTAGAAACTTTCTAGAACATTTACAACTTGCTGTTTTTAGACCTAATATCTGTTACACACTTATAAGCTGTTATGCGTGTTCAATAGTTTGCTGCTGAAACCAAGAATTCCTACATCTGCTGTGACTGAGGAGGACTATGCGGAGCTCAGGAAGATTTCCATGTTAAATATGCATACATTCGGAGGCTTTGTAAATTGGCCTTTCACTTGAGATTAAAGGTTTCATGAAAAAGAAATATATGTGACCCGGCCTATGAAAAAGTGGCTTATGACTAAAAAAACTACTACTACTAAGAAACTGAAGAAATGCGTTGTTTTTAATTTTAACAGCTGTTTCTCGCATTTGTTTTTTTGGAGCCATAAGCCACGTTTTCATAGGCCGGGTCACATATATTGACCTTGCTTGGCCAGACGCTTAGAAGCATTAGTAAAGTAGCAGAAATCTAATCAACAGGCATACCGAAATGATCAGAATAATACGCTCCAGGGATTTGACTATTGTTTGTCTGTTCGGTAGCCTATTTGAATCTAATCTCTTAACTTCTTTCTAGTCTTTGTCCTCGTAATCTCTCATTATATTTTGTGTCACCCTTCCCTTTCACGCCTCTCCTATTCTCTTCTCCTTCATTTATATTTTTATCTAACTTCTGCTCTCTGTCTTCCCTAAACCCTCCTTCGCTCGTTTTTTTCCATTATTACTTTTCCTTACTATCTTCTCCACTTCTTTTCTCCTTCTTTCTTTCCTTTTTGTTTGTGCTCTCTGCCTTTCCTTCACCCTCTCTCGCTCTTTTTGCCATTCCTATATTTCTAACCATTTTCCGTAATCATCTTTCTAGTACCTTTTTTGTCTCTCCCTTTTCCTCTGAGTTTTACATTCTTTCTGCTTTTACTTTTCCCTTTTTTCTAACTCCAAATTGACACCTTCTGCCCCCTTCACCACAATTTATCAATGCTCCCTTTTCATTGTTCCTTTCATTTATGCTCCTCAATATTCCTCTGATACTCATCTCCTTCAAAGCATGTATTCGATATAAATTTGAACTATTTTCGAAGTATGTTTAATAATGATGCTCCGGCTCAAAAAGTATTCTTATCGGCAACCATTTAGTTAGGAGCGACAGGTGGCAGAAGACTTGGACACCCTTGAACACCCTCACAATTGCCGTAAGTTACAGCGAAACAGGAAGAGCTGACCTTCTCGCCCGGGCTTTTAAACGCCGATTGAAGATGATGCTGCAAGGGGCGTGGTACAGCCCACTTTCCCATATTTGTTATGATGGCTGCTTTCCAAAAAGGGACGTGCTACCACCCGCACTTCTCGAACTGTCTACCACCAAATATTTGGGACGAATGCATCTAAAAAACATTACAATCTTGAAGTTGTAACAAATTGATAAAATACCTTGACTAGGGCGGCCACTTTGATCGTTAATTGAGATTAAAAGCATTCAGTATTCTAAGTTAGTTTAAATTAGAGGTGTTTATCAAATTTGACCACAATTAGTTACGTAAGAGAACACATCGCACTTATTTTGCGCCATTCGTCGCTTTCAACGAAGACAAGCGTACTTCAAAGTCCGATGGAAGACTTGCACATTTCGTTGTTCGTGTGGAAGGCAAAACCTTTATTTAAAACCGTCAAAATCGGACACAAGATTTTTGTCCAGACATCCCGAAACATTTTTAATAAGAATAGCCAAAGATAACATTGTCCTAAGTCTTTTTAGTACTCTTACACAATCTTCAATTATATTGTTACGAATATTAGCAAAACTAAGAAAGGCCAGAGTGGGTAGACGCAATATTGGAGGCACTGAAAGGATCGCAAAAGCGGAGTGAAAAAGTTATCAAATGCTTCAAATGCGGGAAGTCCGGTCACATAGCACGTCATTGCGATCTTGGTCCTGGTAGTTCCAACTTGGGTGGCCGTAAACGCAAAGCTGGAGGAGATGAGCAAGAGCGTGCCAGATGGAAAAATTGAGAGCTAGCTCCAGCTATTGAATGTCCTGTGATATCTGTGTCGCAAATAGGAAGGAAATCAAGCAGTCTTACCGTCAGAGGAATGTGGATGGCAAGGAGCGTGTACTGACTGTAGATACGGGTGCATCTCATTCCTTGATTCGATCTGATTTAGTCAACAGGAGAGTAAAACCGTTACCTGGAGCAAGGTTGCGTACGGTCACAGGCGAGTATAACCAAGTGCAGGGAGAAGTGATATGTGAAGTCCTAATTGGGAAGGTCATGTTTCTACAAAAATTCGTTGTGGCGAAGATCGTTCAAGAAGTCATATTGGGAGTGGACTTCTTGGTTGACCATGACATCAATATCTATATCCAGAGAAGGGTGATATGTCATGAGAACCAGGATATTCCACTTAACTTCAAGTTGGAGAAAGGGTTCAGTAGTAATCGAGTAATTGTGGAGAAGACTCGACAAAGGCCACGAAAGTCAAAAGAAAAGATTGATGGATCGAATGGGCCAAATAAAGCAAAACCAAAAGTACCTGCGAGAGAAACACTGGCATTGACAAAACCTAAAAGACGCAGGAAAACGAAGCAACGAATTTCCGAGAAAGAATGCGAGGGTAGTTTCAAGCCGGAGCGCACTATTGTCGTGAAACGTGGGAACGATACTGATTATGCGAAGCCAATCCGTCAAGCGCAAGCTCTACGAAGTAGTTCATTAGCCAAGCAACAGAGTGCGAGGGAACGATCAAGGATAATGAGTAGTAAGATAAAACACAGGTACGACAAGGAAAATAATTTGGAAGGTTTCCGGGAGGGACATTTCTTACTGCTATACAACCCTCACCGGCGGAAAGGTGTTCCTTCCAAATATCGGTGCAGTTGGGAAGGCCCGTACAGAGTTGTGAAGACGATCAGTGATGTCGTCTACCGCATACAAGCAATTGGGAAATCACGAAATAGAAGAGTGGTACATTTGGCGATGCTAGCAGCGTTTAGATCGAGAGATTTGTCTGATCGGGACGATCAGACTTAGGTGGAGGGCAGTGTTACGAATATTAGCAAAACTAAGGGGTGCTGCTATCTCTAAGCCGATGCTAAGCAGTGACGCGAATTCATATCAATAATTCAATCATTATGTATCTACATAAACGAAACAGTAATTGCGTCTACACATATGTACCATGTACGTATACGAGCAGCGGAGAGTCAATGCACAAACACATGCATATATCTGAGATACTCCTGAAAGTATGCAATGAGAAAGCTATAAAATTGTGCAATTGTAGTTACAGCTGAGAAGTTTCAGAGCTGATGGACTAGTAGATTCTGGAAGCGCCTAGAAGAAGCGAACGTTGAAATCAAAGAGTATAAAAGGCAACAAGTGTAGAGGCGCTGGAATTCAGTTTGATTTGAGCTGTCAAGCAGTTTGGGTATCAAGCAAGCTATTCGTTGCACAGTTTGAGTGTTATTGTGAAGTACTTTAATAAAGGCCATTTTGCATTATTACATATTGGAGTTATTTATTCAACAGTTTAGTGATTCGAACCTAGCAGAGGGTTGCAAATAAGAGGATTTGCAAGTAAAATCGTTACAATATGTTTGTGTGTATATATGTAACTCTTTAAAAGCCAAATAATAAAAGAATGTTACGTATACGCACCGGTAGCCGTCTCTTCATATGGTATGGATTAGAGATGGGATTGTACCGGGTATTTACCATTTTTATGGGTAAATACCAAGAAAATATCCGGAATATTCCTTTTTTGTATCTTTTTTTTGAATATTTAAAAATCATTTGAATCGAGACTGCTTCGAATGACAATCCAGCTATGAAATTTATACGTCATTTTAAGTTAGAAAATTTTCGTTTTGGTTTTAAACAAACAACCCATTGAACACTCGGCGTCAACTATTGGTCTGAAAGGAGTCCAAACTTTTTTTGATCGTTTGCACTCGTTATGAACTCAATTAGGAACCTGAAGTGATTGATATATGACTTCTAGCACGCTTATATTTTGCTTCTAACATAAGTCTTATACAGGCCTCCTTCTGACATCATATATGAGCCTTATTGGCCTCATATACATATTGAGTTCTTTAATGGCACTACTTCAGGACTTTTAGGAAGGATATAATCGAAACGGAAAACATAGGGGAGAATATTGTTGTGATAAAACTAACATGAGGATGAGATAGAAACGAAATTAGTTGAATTAAATCTTTATTTGGAATAAATTGTCGCAGAAAAATTGCTGAGTTTTTATTCCGGAGCTGTCTAGTTTCCTAATTTTAAAATTTTTCGTTTGTTCAAAATTTCTCAAACTGGAGTCATAAAATACTCTTACAGCTGATAGCATTTGTGAGGCTGATATTTTTCACGTATTTCGGACCCGTATTGAATCCCAGATCTGTAAGCGCTTCGAGAATGTTTATAGGGTACACATATTTACACAAAAAAAGCAGCCCCTCAAACATGCTCACGACGCTCATAATTTAAGAATCCGAAACAAGTACAAAATAAGTGGGCAATGTAGGAGGCAGAAAAGTGTTTAAACCCAAAGGAGGGTAAAAGAAAATTAAATTGTTTCCTTTTATTTAATGGCCTAAAAGCTTATAACCTAACATGCAAAAAATATCACTTATCAAATATTTATGCTCAACAAAGCGAGCTTGGAACAAATCATGGCGCAACGATACAAGGTGGCAGGATGGAACAGCTGATTATAAACTTTTTTATTTGATTTGATACATCAACTTCCGGTGCAGTACGATTTTGACATTTGTCCATCGAATTTACAAAAACAAAGTACATGGAATTTTTATTTATGTTTGTAGGTATGTCACCATGCTGCCACCTTGTATCATTCCGCTATGGAACAAATATTGAAACTTTGTTACGACAATTTTTCATTTTAATACAAAATTAATTACATTTGTACATTATTGTTACCCTAGCTATTATTTTTTTGTATAAACATCAACATTTTTCCGCCCATGGACGATTATCGACATTTTTAATGTGACCACAAACCTGCCACGCCCTGTTCTGGTATGTCGAACTATATATGCCCCAATAAGCGCTGATGCTGCCTAATAAATAGGCCAAATAGGTGTCATATAATCAGAGTTTATTAGAGCTAAAAATGAAAGAAATGGTGATAGTGGTGATAGTAAAATCAGCAAATCGGTTCTGTTGTTCTTGACTTAACGGAGATTCGGTGAAATTGATCGAATTATGGTTAATTCGACCGAGTTTTTTGTCAAGCGAACAAATTAGTTTAGTAATTTCAACAGAAGAGAAATCGTCGCTCTTAAGGTAACAAAATTCTCTAAAATTGACAGATTCCTAATCAATCTAACTGATTTTTTTGTTAACACAACTGAGCTCACTGGTCATTTCAACAGTGATCTACAGTCAAAACATGAGCAAATTTCAAAGAGAATTTCACGCTCCCTGCGCTCTCTACTTTGTACTTATGTATGCTGTGTACTATATGTATGCACATATTTACGTATGTATATGGCGGTGCGATGGTAGCGTCCTCCACCTACCACACCGAAGACCCTGGGTTTACACCCCGGGGAAAGCAACAACAAAATTTTAGAAATAAGGTTTTTCAATTAGAAGAAAATTTTCCTAAGCGGGGTCGCCCCTCCGGCACTGTTCGGCAAGCACTCCGAGTGTATTTCTGCCATGAAAAGATCTCAGTGAAAACTCATCTGCCTTGCAAATGCCGCAACATATGTTGGTACTTTCGTATAAAGCTGTCGCAACAACTTTTTTTGTTCATTTGACTACTAAAACGGTCAATTACGAATAAACGATTTGTGCGCAGTTGATTCAACATCTTGTTGCGATGGATAAAAATTGACAGAAATTTGGGTTGAATTGATCCGTATTTCGGTTGATTTTACCAGTCTTTTTCTTTCAGTGTAGTAGAGTATAATATGAGAAGTTTAAAAGCCTTTTAAGGCTCATGTCGGGCTCTTAAACAAGAGCGTTAATAGGCTCATATAGGACGACCATTGCAAGAAGGGAAATACATTAGTTTCGGCCTCCAAAATGAGCTGAGAGAGACTGTAAACGCTGCAATTTAGATATTTTTTCTGAATCTTTCTTGACTAAAATTTTTTGCTGGGTTAACTAAAATTTGGGCAACGGTATGCATAATCGGGTAAAGATTTATGGATTACAGATTAAAACTAATTCAACCCATAGCGCAATGGATAACTACCCACCAATACAATATAAACCGGGTACATTTTGTATTGAATTTGTGTGTTTGTTTCCCATATTTTCCAAAAGATTATTTTTATCCTTCTTTTGGGTAAATATTTGGATATTTACCCATTTTTACCATATATAACCAATTTACCGGGTATTTACGATATGGGTATTTACCCCTTTCCCATTTCTAGGTATGGATATGTTTGCATGTAATTGTTTGGATTTTGATAAAACAACGTGCGGGTTATTTCTCGTATTAAGGTTTAATGGTCCGCATAAACACATAACAATAAAATATTTACCTCATCAAATTGATTAATTCGAAAAAAGAAAACACCTTTTCAATTAATGAATTAGATATTTGCCGAAAAAGTGAACTTGCAATTAATTTATTAGCATTTATCTTCTTTGATTAATTAAATTCAAAGAAAATTTAATTATCACTTGAATTCACAACTTTGTAACAAAAAAAGCAACAAATAATTGTTCGGCTTTGTAATTTATTAAGAAAGAGCTAAAAGCGTACAAAGAATGAAAATTATAGCCCAATAAGCTAAACAAATAATGTAATCAAGTAAAGCCAATTCTATTCTGTGTGGTCGTAACAAATACATAAATCGCGCAAATATTACGTCTGAGCGTTAAAGGAGACGTCATAATGTTTTACCAGCGCTTGCACCCGCACAACGATCCTTTGACCATTGCATGTTTGTATGTTCGCATGTATGTATGTGTGTGTGAGATAGACAATGTATATTTGCAATGTGAATATTGCTTGCCTTCCTGTTGTAAAATTTCACTTTGCAAGAAGCCATCACAAACATGTAACAATTTTGTAGTTGTGTTAGTGCAGTAATTTAAATACTCATTCCGTTTTGTTTTTAGCTTTTCCACCCCACACGACTTTTTAACACATACATACATTACAAACATTGATGATGGTCTCAGCGAGATTTAGTTGCTCCTGACTTCTAATGTAGCTTTATTTGAAATTGATTTGTTTCCACTTCATTTTACGATTACTGTGTTTCCACAATTTTCTATACAACGAGTTTTTATCGCTGCTCTTGCTTTATCACATTTTGTTATGTTTTATTTTTTAAAGTAATATTTTGCTATGCAAAATGCATTTGTTGTTTGTTGTGCTGTCTAGATTTGCTAGTTTCTACGATTTCCGCTCCTTTATTCGTTTATGCTATTTTTATTGTTATTTTGTTGGTTTTTGTTTTGCAAGGAAAAAAGAGGAGCGTAGCTTGTAAATTTGTTATTGCTTGCAATAAATTGTTGGTGGCACAAAATTACGATAAAAGAAAATCATAAAAACGCCGGGACGAGTAAACATAGCTGTAGGATATTAAAAGTAGCTAAAGTAGGCGGAAATGAAGGTGGGCGTATAAAAGCTAAGTACTTGTATTCCTGCAAATATTATTCCTGGATTATTTTTTTACTAAAAATTTAGTAATCCATTTATGGGCACTTTATTTTTTATTTCTGGTTTGTTTTATAGATTCGCCATGCTAGATCTCTGCTATGTTCTGCTTCACTATTTTTCGGTCTCTCTTCATTTTTTTCAGCCTCCCAATATCACTTGAAAACGTCTGAACGAAATCGAATAGTTTCTTTGAGGATTTACTTTTCATTATCCTGGGTTGGTTTTAAAAAATTATAAGTACGTTGTTTTATTGAACACCAAAAAATTTCATACCAACATATCGTTTCACCTGTAAAGCCGGGCACCTGTGGATATACGTAACAATTTTTATACACTGAAAGAAAAATACTGGTAAAATCAACCGAAATACGGGTTAATTCAACCGAAATTTCTGTTAATTTTTATCCATCGCAACAAGATGTTGAATCAACTGCGCACAAATCGTTGATTCGTAATTGACCGTTTTAGTAGTCAAATGAACAAAAAAAGTTGTTGCGACAGCTTTGTATGAAAGTACCTATGTTGCCATATAAATAAATAAATGTAAGGCGCGATAACCTCCGAAGAGATTTTAGGTCGAACTTCTCTTCGAATTTGCGTCGTGCTCCTTTTTAATTTTTCTTACAAATTGGCGGGACGGGACCTACTAGTTTTATGCCAACTCCGAACGGCATCTGCAAGGCATATGAGCTTTCACTGAGAGCATTTCATGGCGGAAACACTCTCGGAGTGCTTGCCGAACACTGCCGAGGGGCGACCCCGCTTAGAAAATTTTTCTTCTAATTGAAAAAGCTTGTTTCCAAAATTTTGATGTTGCTTTGCCCGGGGTGTGAACCCAGGGTCTTCGGTGTGGTAGGCGGAGCACGCTACCAGCACACCACGGCGCCCGTCATATAAATACGTAAATATGTGAATACATAAATAGGCATGCTTGCTACATATACATACATATGAATATAGAAATGAAAATAGTAGTCACAAAACTGATTCTCAATTCTTTCAGTTTCTTCTCTCGCATGTAGTTGCCAGACTTGATTGTTTCGAAGAAAATTTGTAGAATAAATGTTTGACGTAACATTTTAAAAAGACAACTTGTAAGTTATAGAAAAGTAAAGAATCAAATCGCAGGAAGGTAATTCACCACTGGAGTAACTTTACATGTAATTCAGCAAGTTTAATTTTCGTAACACTTTAAGTTGAAACGATTCCAAAACAACTCAAACTTTTATTTTGTCGGAAACATCAACATCAAAAAAGGATGTTTTTTTATTATCGTATTAGATTCGTTCGCGTGAGCGAAACTTCATAAAAACTTGAACAAAATGTTACTAATTTTGGAAAAATCATGTTCGTTCAAGCAAAACTTTTGCAACAATACGGCGCAATTTTGGATTTCGCTTAGACGAGAAGTTGCAAAATTGTACACAGTAAATTCAAAAAAGGGTTTTTTCGTTTTGTATTGATAACTGAAAAACTTGTTTTTTTTTGCTTCTCCAATTTTATATGTTTTTTCGATTTGATGGTTTTCTTATTTTCGTGTCATAAGTACAAAGTAGAGAGCGCAGTGAGCGTAAAATTCTCTTTGAAATTTGCTCATGTATTGACAGTTGATCGCCATTGAAATGATCTGTAAGATCAGTTGTGTTAACAGAAAAATCAGTTAGATTGATTGAAAATCTGTCAATTTTACAAAATTTTGTTAACTTAAGAGCGACAATTTCACTTCTGCTGAAATGACTAAACTAATTTGTTAGCTTGAAAAAGAACTCGGTCGAATTAACCATAATTCGATCAATTTCACCGAATCTTCGTTAAGTCAAGAACAACAGAACCGATTTGTTGATTTTACTAGCACCATTTCTTTCAGTGTATAATATCTATATATGTATGTATATAAAAATGAATTCCTGTGCGTTTCGATAGGTTTTTTGTTTCGTTCGCTATGATTCAGTGATAGGTTAGAATTTTTGTTTGGAAAAGTAGGCGCTGCCTGATCTCCTCATAAGAAAAATGTATGCTTTATCTACGAAATTATTTGAAGAAATTATCCAAAATTTCTTACAAAGATTCCGTATATGACTGAAGGTGCAGTGGCAGTGGAAATGAAAGTTGGAGTGGGAGCGAGAGTTGGAGTGAGAGTTGAAGTGGGAGTGTATGTGAGAGCGAAGGTTGGGGTGGGAGTGGGAGGGAGGTAATTGGAATAAGGAATGTATAAGAATAATAAGAAAAATGGATGATAGAGAATACGATAATGGCATAGAGAAAAGAGGGTAAACGCGACTCACTTATTGAATGTAGGCAAACCAATTTTCGGAGAGGATAAAGTCAGCCGGGTATACTTCTTTGTTATAAAAGAGTTACAAAGAAACAAACTAAGATGCTATGCTGAAGTGTGTAAAAAATGTTTAGAAGAAGTTTTCTTTAAATTTAAGAATAATTAGTTCTACTCGCCGTTAATAAAATGAAATTAATATCACTCAACTGACGGTACCATATTTGCAACGTATAAATAAAAGCTGTGCGCGCTGAACGGGCACAGTAATATAAGAATTAAATTAATTAAAGTGTTTTCCTCCAATTCCATTGTGAGTTTACTTGAAATCGAAAAGTAGTTTAGTAAATCTATAACTCTGAATATTAACTATCACATATTTTTTACCAAATCTATACGTTTTTTAAATTAACTCATTAAAAAATATTTTCTTTTATATTTAAATCCACTTACCCTGAACTGACTGGAATGTTCGAATTTATGAAAGTCTGGCTCCAATTCAAGTGCTTCTTCCAAATTCTGCAAAAATTGCCTTTGAAATGTCACAATTTCGTGAATGTTACCAAATAGTGCATTGATTTCAGCATTTGAAAGGAATGTTTCACGTTTCATTGGCTCCAAATAGTGTTCGAGCAGATTGTTCAAGTGCTGAAATAGAAAAAAAATTTATTTGTTAAATAGTGAAAATAATATAATTTGACACTACCTCTAGTTACAGCTAAGTAATATATCTTATTCTACATCAATATTGATATTTAAAGCATTTAAAACAGAGCCGGCCACACAAATACTAAAACAATTGCATAAGTGTGTGTAAAAATTTAGTGACAACTCCCCACAGTGTGCTAATAGAAAATGTGGACTGTGAAGTTTGAAATTAAAAAGGACTTTGGTTATTTGATTTCAAGCTATATTTACTTATATTCGTATAACTAAGAACGCGGAGGTCGAGCTAGTCTGATAAAACTTTTTTCTAAAAGAAGGTATGGTGTTTATTCAATGCAAACTTTACTTAAAAGAATTAACTTTTTCATTAAGAAAGAACTATAAAACAAAGTAAATGTAAAGATAGAAATATATGTTTTCAAAACATAGTTATTCAATAAAAAATTTATGAAAATTAATAAAACTAAGTAGAACGTATAAAAATATATTTATATTAAATTGTCAATATTTATTAATAATTAATTAATTATTAATAATTAATATTTAAATTGTCAATATTAATATGTATGCTCAGAGGTACTTAATAATACTAACTAAAACGAATTAAAAGTGACTTTAACATTGCAGCATATTGTTTTTATTATGTGCCCAAAAAGTAGCATGGACTTTTCGTTTTGCATTCACTGTTGGTTTTAGTGAGTGACAAGCGAAAGCAAACGATCGTGATCGCACATCGTTAGTGTCTGTGTGAAAATACGAACTCAAATTGCACAATGTGCAACTTTTGGCCGGCTCTGATTTAAAACTTATTTCATAACGGTAGATTTAATGGTTGGGCCATTATTGCGAACATATCTATGCTTCAAAAACGCGCTATCTTAGGATTTGTTCCCAAGCGGTTTCTCTCAGAATTCCGAAGCTTAAACTCAGAGTTTTTTTAGAAGCCCAATATAATGGCAAAATATATTAAATTTATGCTCAGTGAGAATTGTTCATGTGATGCAGGAATCACGCCGAGCTTTCACGTTTTAACGATTGAGGTTATGTTTTTTTAATTAATGAAACACACATTTCTGTCGAACAAAAAACTATTATCGATTAAAAAAAATTTTGAATGACGAATTTTTCACTATTCGAAAAAAAAAATTTTTTCGAGGCTAGTTTCAAAAACACTCAAATTTCGAAATTGAACCCATTTTAATAAATATTTCTGTTAAAAATTAAAAAAGTACTATGTAGGCTTCGAAATACAAATTTTTGTATACAGCGGCAGACAGAAAAATAGCAGTGGCGATTTTTATAGAGTTTCGTCAGTTAAAATCTTTTTTAAATTTCGATATTAAAAAAAATTCAATTTGGAAAAATTCGAAAAATTTTGACTTTTTTAGTGTGGAGCTGTTTGATTTCTTTGAGTATATGTACAGTTTTGCAGCCCAAAAAATTTTAGTCTACCAAAGTGAAAGTTATAATTAGGTTCTCAAAAATTGTATTGATTTCGAATGTTTTTTTTCGAATTTCTTAAAAATGATCTTGAAATTGATTCAATTAACTTCGGTTATAAAATTCACAAAATTTTGTGCTTAAAATATGGAAAATAAAAAACAAAAGCATTTAGTTGATCAAATTTATTACAAATAGCCAATGCCTCTTTTTCTGTTCGCTGCTGTATAACAGGTATTGGAGAGGGCAAAAACGTAAATTTTCGATACAACTAAGAGTGATAAATTAAGCATTCATACAAGAATAGGCTGGCAGATCAGGTAAAGCGACTCTTGGAAATATTCTCCATGTACTGTTATGTGCATATTTCGAAGCAGCTATCAGAATTCGTCAGACGAGTCACGTTTCGGCTTTATCCTCAAAAAACTCTCAGTCGTTAGTGATTCTTTTTCGCCTTTTGAGGTTAGAGCCGAACCATGAAACAATGTGTCAGTTCTTATTGCAGGTTCGGACATAAAATAAATTTCGAAAAAAATGATGAAAATCCTCTTAACTGAACAATCGGTTGTACGGGATATATAATATAAATATGTCCGTTCTTGATGATTTTTTCAATTCAATTCATTAAAATTTTGTGTGGTAAAATTTGATGTTGCTAGCTGTTAAAATGAGGCAGAAATGGGGCAGAAATGGCGAAAACCCTCTTATTGAACAATCGATTGTATGGGAGGTATATGCTATAGTGGTCCGATCCGGTCGATTCCGACAAATGTCAAATCCCCATCAAAATATGCCTGCTTACCAAATTTCATTAAGATATCTCAAAAATTGAGGGACTAGTTTACCTTCAAACAAGCTGACAGATGGACAGACGGACATGGCTAAATCAACTCAGCTCGTCCCCTGATCATTTCGGTATACTTATTGGTGGGTCTAACGGAAACATATACATAAAAAATGATTTGGAGCCTTTAAAATGAAAAAAATCGATTTCGACCAAAACAAGTCCCAAAACCAAAAAAAAAAAATTTTTTTTTAAAAACTGTTAATGCCAACGTTTTTATCGCATAATTTTAAGTGGGATAGGAACTATGAGACAAATTTGTTTTCATCGGCAACACTTTTGCACGTTTCTGAAGAAACCCTTAAAAAAAAATGGCGAAATAAATTTTTTCACAAAAACGCTCCTAAAAACCCAAAAAATATTTTTTTTTTCAAAAAACTGTTATCGCCAAAAATTTTTAGCGGACAATTTTGAGTCGGACCAAAATACCAAAACACTCCTCAAAACCCAAAAAATATATTTTTTTTTCAAAAACTGTTATCGCCAAAGTTTTTAGCGGACAATTTTGAGTCGGACAGGGTATACATGAAAATTTTAAAATCAAATGAAAATTTTTTAAGCAGGTCATGAAAAAAACCTTAAAAATCCGAAGAAAAAAAGAGTCAAAAAACTCAAATTTTGCAGGCTAGAAAATTATTTTGGGTATGCTTAGTGGAACTTTTTTTCCTGAGCCCAAAACCTATCGAAAAATCGATGGCGCGATATGGGTTAACTTTCGTCCATGCAAATCAACCAAGCTTAATGTTTATATAGGCATACCATTGTATATGTATCAATACTAAAATAAATGGCCTAAATACACATTGCCTTTCGCAAAGAAAAATTATTAATTAAAAAATTTTTTAGAATATGAATAATTAGACAACACGCATGTTGTAAGGTAAAAAGTGATAACACCGAAGTCCCACTGACATAGGAATGGGAGAAGAAAGGGCAAATTGCCTGAGGTATACTTCCCAAAAAGTAGCAAAAGCGGCGGAAGCCACAAGCAAAGTTGCTTACTAGAAAAACACAAATGTTTGTCTGCATTTGGACAGGAAAGTCTGAACATTTTCCATGAATACGTGGCTAGTTTTGTATTTTGTTTTCGTTAATAAAAAGCACATATAAATTATACGTAAGAGTTCTTTATGTTAATACAGTGCGAAAACTTTGAAACAATAGTTGAATAAATAAAAGTTTCCAGTTTAGAGACAATTCCGCCTGTTGCCGAAAGACTACAACTTTTTTTTTTGAAATTTTTTTTTGAAATCATAGTCTATGCATGCTCTGTGGCCTGTGGCAGTGGCAAAAAGTTATTGCCACCAACTGCACCAATTAGTGGCTGCGTTTGGCGTTTGCTGTTCGCACTTTTAGCAGCAGCATATAAATATTTTGCTAAGTTATGAAAAACTTGCACAAACTAATTAAAACAATGCTAGTAGCTGAGAAAATGAGAAAAAAGTAGTTATGTATACCTTGAGAAGCGTTAAGCCTAAGTACATAGCACAGATAAACAGTATGGGTGTATTTGAATTATACCTGACACATTTTTTAATCACGGTTACCACTTTGGTGCATTTATCAAAATTGCAAATTTTTGAACCGCTGTTCACATACCCTGCAAACATCGACTACCGAAAGTACTAATAGATTGATAAAAATTTCAATGACACTAACACCAATAAACTGAAAGTAAATAAGCATTTGGTAAAATTCCAGTAGCCCTCCTTCATATTTACAAATTTTAGAAAGTGCTATGTATTCGGTAATTTTTGCGAAATTCCCACGTATAATATCCGATATGGAGTATGTTTCAGGTAATTTTCTTAGTAAATTCCGAGTATCTTCGTAATTTAAAACTTAATTTTTCCGGAAACTGTTAAAAATATACATACATAAGTGGCTGTATGGATTGTATCAAATGGTCCTTCAAATTTTTTCAATAAACAATTTTGGTCGATAAACATACATCATTTTCGTATCACGCTCAATTCTAATGGGAACACTAATCGACAGGTTCCCCAAGCAGTGTTCGTTATACTTTTGCTCTTATAAGTTCTCATTTGCAGATTTTTGTGTTCAATTCCACTCATAAGGGGCTAATTATGTTAAACACCATCTCACGTATCAATCACTCTCATTACAAATAGCACGATATAAAACCGAATAGATTATTATAGCTATTCAGATAACTTTTCTAACCCTGAGGTGAGTGAACTCTCTAATAAAATACGAGTTAGAGTTATTTCCAAGCGTTTTATAAACTTGACACCACTACATGGCGAGCTAGCGACAATTTTTATAAAGGAAATCGTTTCATCGAAGCTAGTTTGTCCAAATTAAAGAAAATAACTTGAACAAATCATGTGGCTAACAAATTGAACCAGACATCTATAGCCATCATCCAGTGAGTTTTCTAGCTCCTTATTTTCTATTGCTCTCGATTATGGGGATACTTGAGAAGTAAAGGTCTAATATTTCAGTACGCATGAGTTGTGGTAGGCAGATGTCGCCGCTTTGTTTCATTTAACGGTTAAACATACGGTTGAAGGCCAGGCAGCGACATATATTTTTTAAAAAGCAGGTTTATTAAAGGAAGTGTTGCCAAACTAAAGACAAGAAATTAACAAATCGCACCAGACTGCTATCTGGATATATCTGGCTCTAATCGTTGTTGTTGCATTTAATCGCAAAATTGTTTATCTGGCGCCAGATCATTACGATGAGATGACAAGCTTTATGAAGTTTTATTAAGATAAGCGAAAAGATGATTCTAGATAAATCGGACGTTAGTATAATGTTGATGAAGACAAACGAAAGAGCACAATTTACCAAATTAATTAATATTTTAAAAGTACTGATTGAGATAATAATAAATTCCATTACCTAGATACAAAAAATTATGTAGATAACATCCAAATCTTACGCCCAACCTTAGCGAAATTTATTAAGCATGTCCCATCCTATCCCATCCTTTCTCTCGAGCGTTATGCTAGTTTTACATAATTTACAATGAAAATTTTAATTATTATCATCCTTTGTTTGCTTATCGGATTTGAGCTGGCGTACTTACATAAAGAACACCAACAGCAAAGTTATTTTCTCTTCAGCGCGCCCACTTACTTAAACTGAAATTTTGTTTGTACTACAATATTAACTTAGCAAAATTTTCTACCTTTACAAGTATGCGCTCATACTTATGTACATAGTTAAATAAAGTGCTATAGTCGTTTCGACTTAACCAAATTTGGTTGGGTGTTTCGTTTGCATTATTCATTTTGGAAATCTTGATGAAATTAGCATAAAAAATTAACGCCTCATGGTTATCAGCAATTCAGTGCGTTAATTTGGCATTGAGATTTTCCGAGCACCTACAATATTTGGTGTTCACACTTTATACACACATATATACGTATACATCTACTCTGCTTAATCACAATTCGTAATGACCTTAAAATTTACATTTACTTGGTAATTTTCACTCCAAAATGTTGTTAGTTGGTGCACTGAAAATCATAACCTAACAGCTTCACCTACTTTCCACAGTCGCACTTTGCTTTAGGTGCCTATTGCAATTGAGTGTGATATAAATAAAATCTGGGTAATGGCGCACTTTTTTTGGAAGTTATACTGTAACGAATTTTAGTGGTATTCCGCTTATTTGCAACCTTCTACTAACGTTCGAATCACTAAACTGTTGAATCAGAGACGGAGTCGAAAAAGTCCTGGTCAAAAAATTGTCCTAGGTGAAAATGTTTGAGTTCCTTGCATCCTGCATCCTTTTTATTTTTCGAACTTTTTCCATAAAAGTTCACATATAAAAGTAAAATCTGTATTTTTATTTTTTTAGTCCGATAGATTTAGTTAAACTCGGACTTTTAAAAATAAAAGTCCGGAAATAAAAGTTAAATACGGACTTTTATTTTTTAAGGTGAAATAAAAGTCCCGCTTGATAACAAAGAAACGAATTAAAAAAAAGTTGTTTGTTTCTGATAAGCCGTTTCTTTGTTAACAAGCGGAATTTTTATTTCACCTTAAAAAATAAAAGTCCGTATTTAACTTTTATTTCCGGACTTTTATTTTTAATAGTCCGAGTTTAACTAGTTCTATCTGACTAAAGAAATAAAAATCCGAAAATAATAAATATATTAAAACTACAAAATTAATAGTTTTGCAATGAATTATATTATAAAAGGAATCACAGTTTCGGCCCCTGTGTTGAATAAATAACTCCACTATTCAATAATGCAAAATGGTCTTTATTAAAGTACTTCACAATAACACTTCTACTGCTCAACAGATAGCGTGCTTAAATCAAAACTGAATCGACGTGCCTCAGCTGCTGCTGCTTTTATACTTTTTGGTTTCTTCGTTGACATATTTCTAGACGTTTATATTTCTAGAATTTGCTACCAGCTATAACGTAACTACAGATGAACGTTATAGCTTCTCATATACGCGTGTATATGTCAGTGATACCTCCACAGATAATTGCCTACTTTTGGCAGCATCTCTGATAAGATATATGTATGTATGTTTGCGCATCTCTCTCCGCTGCGTGTACATATTTGTAGACATAATGATTGATTCGTTTATGTAGATACAAGTGACTGCCTGCTTTATTGTTGTTGCGGCTTCATTTACTTAGCATCAGACTAGTGATGTAAGTATCACATAGTGTCACTAATATTCGCCACAATACTATAAAGCCAGCGCCATGATCAATATTATTGCGCAGTGTTTTAGCGCAATTCCACTAAGCGAAATTTTGGCTACAGACACGATTGAGTTGAAATATTTTGTAAAACAAAACTGTGGCAACGCTGGTTATTCAGTTTTTAAACCAGATACAAAGATTGCGCTGAGCCTTTCAAAACCCCTCAGAAGTCGTAAGTGAAATCTGTGAGACATTGAGTTGAAGTGTTCATTAACTTTGTACTAGTGTATTCGATTGGCGCAATAGCTCAAGAACTTATGGTGTACAAATCCTTAGTTTAAATACCCGACCCGCATATGACCTGATTATAGTTGTTACCTTAACCCTCCGATTATCGGCAAATAAATTCAACACATTTTAGCGTTGTCGTCTGGCCAGATGAAATTTTACACTTTGAACTTTATCCACAAATATTTAAATTTTTATTTAAATTTTGATAAGTTTGAATTTTTATTGATAAATTTTCAAATGAATTCGATCTATGAGGTTTTATAGGTTTAAAAACATGTTCGTCTAGCCAGACGACAACGCTAAAATGTGACATAATCAATTTTGGTACAAAAAAAAAAAACAGATAAAATAAAAATAAATAAATATCGATTTCGGAATTATTATAAAGACCGCCTCTAAATTTAAAAATTCACTAAAGGTTTTCATGATCGGGTGGGTAGTAGTAAAGTTATTCACGAAAATAAAGCTTTCTCGTCTGGCCAGACGCCACAATCTATTTAGTTATAAGTTGTGATTCTGCTTTCCGCAATTTATTTTCATTTGTTGGAAATGAACATTTAATTTTGACTCTGAATAAGTGGAACCTGTCGTCCCTGATAAGGGTTACCACGGCATACTATTTTATAGGCTTCTAAACCGATTTTACGGGCATTGAATAGCATTATTACTGTCCTATAAGAAGATGTTCTGAGAAGGTTGAAAGCCTGCAGCATCTGCCTGGCCTTCTCCGGCTCTAAGTAGTAGGCGGTTAATTATTCTCGGTCAATCGTTTTTCGATGAATGGAGGTATATAAAAACGAAAATAGCTAAATTTATGTTCTCTTGGAAGAGAATCTCTCTTGATACAGGAAATCTTAGAAACCATCTAGGGAATCGCAATTGGCCCACTAATGCGCAAAGTGTTGGGTTAGAAGTAATTTTTTGGCTCATTCCGTTCAACCTAACCTAACCAAGTCCCATGTTTGAGCTAAGTAGATGATTGCAAAGAAAATTCTGCTCTCGTCGAACGGAAATCAAGCTATATGAGTTTCTAGAGCATCCATCTTGTAGCATGGCGTTATTCATAGAGAAAAGTTCTTAGAAAGATTTATATACCTCTACACATTGGCGAAGACGAGTATTGAATGAGAATTTATAATTATTTTGTAGTAGCTTATGTAGACTTCGACATAGTTCATTGAATCATCGGCTACGTTGGTCAGGCCATGCCACGCGAATGGATGCTCCCTCTCTAAAACATTCTTATTGCGGCTCACCTATCAAAGTAGAGGAGGAAGAAGAACCCCACTCCCTCGATATCGCCAAATAACTAAGTATATTATAAAACTTCGTTGTTAAATTTAGCATGGTGCCTATCCTCCTTTTGCCGCCCTACCTTTCTCCCTCTCCCCCTCTATCCACTTCACTTTCAACGCTACCTTTCCATCCTTTTCTTCACCTTCACGTTCCTCGTACTCTTCCCTTTCCTCCCCTACCCCTCTTCCTTTAACTCTCCCTCCCCCTCCATCGCCCACTCCTCTCCCACTCTCTCGCTCTCTCCTTTTACCTTTCCCTCTCAATCTTCATCTCCGATATGCTCGTAGTATGGAATGTAAATGATCTAGCAGCCCACTCACTCGAAGTAGATACTTTCGCTATAGTGTACGTATGTACATGAACTTCTACATAAATATCTGCATGTATTGACATTTTTGCTAATACCTTTTCTTCCACCTGAGACATTTATTCGTATTATAGCAATTTTATAGCGTAATTTGAATCAAGTACATCTTCAACATCCCCCCTTAATTTTACATTTTCTTCTCCTTCTAGTAAATATTTATGTAAGTTTGTATGTACTGCAGAAATGCAATCGCTCAACAAGATATCTACTTGAAATCCAATTGACTCCATTTACTGCTCCGTTCGTTCAAAGTCATGGATTCATTATAACAAGACGTTCACTTCAACATTATAAGCTTTGTAATTTGTTTTTTACTTCGAAACACTTCGAAATGAAAGTAATTAATTTTGTGATGATTAAGGTGGTCGATTATTTGATGTATTCTTAAATGTTTACTAAAAAAGATATAGTGAATGATAATAAAAACTAAGGTAGATATGTATATATAAGGTAGCGCTTTTTTGTTCACAGCGAGAGAGAGAGAAGAACAAAAAGATAGGAAGAATCGTATAAAAAAACCTTACTTTACTCGATGCCAAGCAAGGCAGATTGAGGATTAGCAGCATGGAGGAAAATACTCCAAGATTGCAGAAGTAAAGTACAATTGAGAAACAATTTAAATTAAACTGAAAAAGCAAAATTAAAGAAACTTAGATTTCTGGAACTAGATTTCAAATCGCATTGTCTATATTGTATATTAACTATATAAGTTAGGTTAGGTAAGTTTAAGGGGGTGCGCGAGGGAATTTCCCACACTTTCACTTTAGGAGACATTTTTTTCCATTGTGAGTGCTGGGTCGTAGCCTATTCGTTCAACCAGATTACTCCCCAGTGGTACTGAACCAACTATTTGCTTTCTCTGATAAACTAAAATATAAGTGAAAGATCCACTTTCTCAACCTCTGCCAGAATTTCGAAAAACCGTGCGCCCGGAAATCTGGGTTCCCTTGTTTGCAGTCCTGAACATCGGCAGAGAAATAGATGCATCGATTTCCCTTCATACTCATTTTGAGAGCTTTGACACAGAGAGAGCTTGACGGTGCGTCGCTTCAAAAGCGCAATGACTTGTGATCACACCAGTAAGTATACTAACTGCAAATATCTGTTAGAAGAAAGCTAGTTCCGCTCCTATTCAAATATGACCTGGTAATCATCGCAGTTGGTTTATAGCAAGTACTTCTGTTAGGTTAGGTTAGAGTGGCCACCGGTGCGAGCAACATTGCACTTAGGCCCAAAAAGTTCCCATTGTGATACCACGTGGATCTCTCCCCTACTCAAACCAACAGGTCGATACAGCAAACGTCAGAAGTTTCTAAGGTTCTAACTTAGCCAGATCACAAAGATCGTCAAAGAAGGGAGATCCCAGAGTTTTCTTCCTCTTCTGCCAAAGCGCGGGACAATCGCAAAGAAAATGTTTGACTGTTTCTATTTCTTCTTCGTCTTTGCAGCTCCTGCAGTAATCATTAGAGGGAGCATCCAGCCGTTGTGCGTGCCTCCCGATTGCTATATGGCCGGTTATAAATCCAACCACCAGAGAGTACTTACTTACTTACTTAATTGGCGCTAAACCGCTTAAACGGTTATGGCCATCCAACAAGCCGGACCAGTCGCTTCTTCGCTCTGCCAATTAGTCGCACCAAGGGAGTTTAAACCGTTTTCTACCTCTTCACTCCAGCGGAGTGGGCGCCGCCCTCTTGCTCTGCTTCCATAGGCGGGTTCCGATGAAAACACTTTATTAGCCGGAGTGTCATCTTTCATTCGCATAACATGGCCTAGCTAGCTACGTTTTAATTCGCTGGATTATGTCGATGTCTGCGTAAAGATCGTACAGCTTATCATTAATTCTTCTTCGGTACCCACCATCGCAAACGCAAAGAGGTCCATAAGTCTTTCGAAGAACTTTTCTCTCAAACACTCCCAGCGCCGCTTCATCTGATGTTGTCATGGTCCATGCTTCTGCACAATATAGTAGACGGGTACGATATGTGACATGTAGAACATGATTTTCGTTTGCCGAGAGAGGATTTTACTTTTCAATCGCCTACCTAGTCCAAGGAACATTTATTGGCAAGAGTGATTCTTCGCTGCATTTCAGAGCTTATGTCGTTGTTAGTGCTAGTGCTGGTACAAAAATAAACGAAGTCTTTTACTATATCGAAATTATGGCTGCAAACAGTAGCATGGTTGCCAAGGCGCATATGCGCTTACTCTTTGGTCGAAGACAGCAGTTACTTCGTTTTGTCCTCATTCACCATCAAACCCATTTTACGGCTCTTTTTTACCAGTTTGGGTAAGCAAACTTGCAGTACAGGTGTTTCGGCCGATGATATCAATATCATCAGCATATGCCAGTAATTGCACGAATTTATAGAAAACTGTTCCAGATCGGTTAAGTTCTGCAGCTAGTATAATTTTTCCAGCATCCAATTACAGAAATCGACCACAGGGAGTCACTCTGTCTGAAATCTCCTTAAGTTTCGAACGACTTGGAGAGGTCCTTCCCTAGTCCACAGCAAGTGAGTTACCTGAATTTAATATTGTTCGGTTGGCCTCAGAAGAAAATGCGGTGTTGATCGTTCGGAGCTGTCCGCCTCGCTTATATCTATTTCCGAACCTTTCCTGGTTATCTATTCTGTAAATTCATTCCCTTTAATTTCTGATAGACATCAACAGGTCTCGACACCTCCGCACGATATCCGACTTAACATGTGGGATCCCAATGTCCTAAAGCGGTCCGGCTGTGGACAAAGATCGTTACATCAATTGTCTGCTCATACTACCCTGTAGAAGTCTGGCTCATATATATGACACTGCAAATAAAGTAGCGTTGCGTGATAAACCAGTATTTCATCACCGTAAATAAGGAATAACCAGTATTTTAACTAGTGATGAGATCTTAAAAACTCCTAATCGAAAATTTCAAGCCTTTCGTTTTAACTGAGAGCACTCAATTTACTTCCGAAAAGGGCAGCCATGAACTCAAATCAGCCTTAGGTCTTAGGTGTTTATACATCAACAAAACATCCACAACAGGTTATCTGCGCGTTAATATATGTTCCATCCCTAGGAAATAGATTATCAGATGTCAAACCTTTCGGTCAGGTATCTTGTTGATGCTTTTCTTCAATGTATCTCTATTATTTCGAGCTTATATTTAGGGGTGATACCAGGAGATGGTATCAACTCTAGGAAATAAATTGGCATCTCAAAAAACTTCTCGTCATTAGCGTTCGTTATTTAATTAGCGATAGGAAATTAAATACGTAAATGAGAAAAGTCTCGGTATATGTAAACTTGGTGTTATATAGTTTGGGAATATGGAGGAATGAGGAGGAAATAATCTTTGTTCTGTTTCATCAACACACATTATTTCCATATAAACCCGGCTTTAGATTTAAAAAGGCCAAAGAGGCAAAAAGAAGGGAAGGAGACTTTGATATATATTATGCGTGAATTGAAGAACACTTTTAGGTAGCTAATTGGGACTATTTCAAAAGTAAATTAAGAAAGCAAAGATAACTTAAAGAGTTTGTCGTTGGTTTCGAGCGCTGATAATGTGATAAAAATAATTAAATGTTGGAGAATTCACATTCTGATACTCAATCAGACATCAAACATGGAAAATTATTATTTTTGATCCTAGATCATGTTTCAATCTGATCGTATAACAACGATTATATTTGGTCGATTTCATGTTAGTTCGCAAATTTCAGTAAAAAAACTTGGGAGTTTCATAATCGATTTTTTAATAACTTCTTGTGTACCTAGAGTCTTGAAACTTGGAACATACTTCGGAACCCGATGGCAAGACAATATTGCGATAAATATTGGCATCACAAAGCTGCTACTAAATAAATGCACAGCAACAATAAAGCAGCCACTTTTATGTAGAATGCAACGAAGAGATATCTCACATACACAAATATGTAGTCATCAGCCGAAGTAGTTACTCACACATCGCAGGCGTGGACTACAGACATTCATTTATATACATAGCTGGTAACTAACCAAGCATGAGGTACAACTGTTCGCGAAATTACTAGACCTTAGGAGAATTGGGTGAACGAGGAAACCGAGAGTGTAAAAGAAGCGCAAGCTGAGTAATAAAGAACCGGTTTTGATTTAAACACGCTATTGGTTGTGAAGTATAATTGTGAAGTATTACTCCCAAAGTAATCTAAATAAAGATTAGTTTGCAATACTGAATATTGGAGTGATTTATTCAACAGTTTATCGATTCGAACGTTAGCAGAAGGTTTCAAGTAAGCGGAATTCCCCAAAATTCGTTACACTATACATAGATATAGAACAAATTTCTCGTGGGGCAGCGATCGTGGTATTTAAAACATTTTTCGAGTTTGGAAATTTTGCTTTCTGAATTAAATTAGCTTCCCGATAACATTGGAACCTGAAACTTTGTTCATAGCTTTGGGCCCTTTTGAGTTGTAATATTTTGGGTAACTAATTCTTTTACATGGGCAGGTATCGAGATATATGTAGATATTAAGAAAGTGTATTTAGAGCTTGTGAAGCTTGAAACTCAGGAGACGGGAACAATGTAACAGAAGAAGAAAAACTTTCCGATGTCGCGTGGGTCGAGATAATTGAAAAAATAAAATTCGCTTTGTATCATCAATATGACGATGAAAGCCCACACCACTATAGAAAATCAAATCCGCCGATTCGATAGGAATATATAGTGGTAGTTAGGCTCTGTAGAATCAAGGTTAGGTTAGATTTAACTGGTCGGTCAATAAAAACTTGACATAAACTGAATGTGACCATAAAGTTAGCAGAATTTGTTTGACGACCAAGCGAAAACAGGCCTTAAGTTAAACAATAAGTCCATCCTCTTCGCAAATACATTTCTTCATTTTCTAGGATTTAACTTATTCGCTGTCTCGAGATCTCGCAATTCTGCCGCCCCTTGCAGCTAGAGCCTTGACCCTGCAAGCGCAGGACACAATGTGTGCTCGACCGTATCTTTCTGCATCTCGCACTTCCTAAAACTACAGCAAGTAACGACGCCTAACCTATAAGTGTCACATACTTAAAAATGCAATCCTACTTGACGTGACAACGAAGAACGACTCTAAGCGAAAGGGCAGTTAGTTGAGAAGAGTACATTGAAACGAATTGCCATCGCGCGCCAGTAAAGAAATGATTGAAATATCACAAACTTTTTATTTCCTAAACTCTGTAATTTCCATTATTTTGAATTATTAAATAATAATTATATTTTTATATAAAAACCCCTGACAAATATTGAAAGAGTAAAAGATCACTCGGTAAGTCTCTGGCATAAGCATGTGATTATTTAAAGGCAATGTCCAGTTAGTATATCCCTCGGGAGTCTTAAGTTGTCTCTCTTTAAAGATATGGGCCGTAGAAAAAGGACTCCCTACCCAATCTATAGAAAATCTGGATACCTGTGCTAGGTCTTTTAAAAAGCTTCGGGTGTATCAAATATCGCGAACGGTTTAAACGACTGCCACGCGAGGAGTCACTTTCAGTACTTACTGGGCAAGATTTGTTAAGCTGCTTGCCAGATATCATTCAAAAAAGGCCTTTGTGAAACGACTTAGATCGAGACTTCCAAGCGCAGCAAATAGCTTAAACGCTACATAAGTATATTCTTCAAGCAAGTTTCAAACTCAATGTTACCAATATCGATTTTTCACATTTCGATGTAATGGTTTATTTTCACCGATTTACTCTGCCCACCAACAGACTTCAGAAACAATAAAACTTCAGTGGTTTTCAACCAATGTTCTGTGGCGCAGATTTCGGTATTGTTTCTTATAAAATGCATAGGTCTGCGAAAAGCAGAACATTCAAACTGAAGACGAGAATTATCTGGCTCGAAATTGAATTATAAATCCATCGACATCATTCTCAAAAAGTTGCTCTAGCATTTCCCTGTATCTGTCTTTGGATCAAGACGACCGAATTACGTACAATATAAAGGTACAATTATTAGTATTTAGCACTTGGCACTAGCACTAATTTCATACAGAAGAAGAGAACGTTGGCGGACTGTGAGGATAGTATGTGAAGGTACTTAGACCGGACATACCGACCGTATGGGACCGAGCATATGAGAAACGATTTACTATGACCACTTGAACTTTCTAAGCCATCTCGCCTCCACCACTTAATTCCACGAAGAACTTCGCGTGGCTAGAGCTACGTCTGCTAAAGAAACAGGACTCGTGGCGAATGGGTGAGATTGAAAATTGTGTTGGAAAACTATGAACTGCGGGGCTGCCACCTTTAAAAGTTGGGCTACACAACCTCTTGCAGGCATACCTGCCGCTGGTATATTCTAAGCTCACACATACCACTGCAACACTTCCATTGTCATATACATACATACAAAGTTACTTATCTATTTTACTTAAGTAAATAATTAGGAGATAATCTGATAAATGAAGAACTTACCTTAACATAAGTGCGTTCTGTATCCACCAATTCCAAGATGACTTTGCGTAACTTCTCGGCATCGGTAAGTTGACGTGATGGCGTTAGGGCGGCATTAGAAACCGAAGATGTTACTGAACCGGTCGGGCTGGATTTACGGGTTTCCTGAGGTGAACGACAAAATCCAGTAACCTTCAATCAAGCGTTTCCATCGGTACAAAATGTCAACGATGAAGACGATGGAAGAAGGTTGTTGTTTGATGTTTTTTTGTTTTGCATTTTGCATTTAATTTATGTTGAGATTTAATTTAATTTGCAAGTGATGATAATGATGTTTTGTCGATTGTAGTTGTATTAGTGTTTTTGTAGTTGTTTAGGTAGAATTTTTTGTAATTTAATTATTACCATTTATTTATTTGATGACATTATTATTATATTGAAACGTGGTTTTTGCAATACAATAAAAGATGATTTAAAAAAGTAGATGAAAAAAAGAAAGAAAATTGTGAAGTTAGCAAAAAAAGTGAGTGGTGTAAATATGTAAAATTGTGCAAATAGGTTTTTTTTATAAAAGGGGGAAACAAATTTGGGCAAGTGTAAAGGAATTGTGTAGTCAAGCGAATTGTTTTAAAAGTAGTTATGCACATAAAACTGACATTTCATTTCATTTCATGTGATGAAAAATTTGAATTTTATGTATAGGGACAAAATCTACCAAATCTTTTTGTGCAAAATACAAGATCGTATGAATAAAGTCAAACCACTAAGGCAGTTAAACTTTTAAATATTGTTTTAGTGCTTAAGAGTTAAAGTCTTGGAAGAATTGTGCAATTAAGTGTAAACATACCATAATAATGAATTGATATACATATACATGAATACACAATCAAATCTTAAAAAAACATTCATATATATTACGGGATTTTTCTTTGTATAAAATATGAAATTGTCCTGGTGAATTTTCTAACTCTAGTTTATTTACTAAAAATTATTCACAATTGCATGGTTTACCACCAATAAACTAAGAAATTTCGCTTTTCAAACCTTTCCTGAACATGAGCATTAAACCCAAATATTTGTACCTTTTTATATTCAGCGTGCTTTGCAAACAGAGTATATTAACTTTGATTGGATAACTGTTGGTTGGACAGGTATAAAGGAATCGAGATAGATATACACTTCCATATATCAAAATCATCAATATCAAAAAAAAAAAAAAAAAAAATTGATTGAGCCATGTCAGTCCGTCCGTCCGCCCATTAGCAGAATAACTTGAGTAAATATTGAGATATCTTCACCAAATTTGGTGCACTAGCTTATCTGGACCCAGAATAGATTGGTGTTGAAAATGAGCGAAATCGGATGATAGCCCTGCCCACTTTTTATATATATAAAATTTTGGAAAACACAAAAAACCCGATAATTTAGTAAATAACACACCTAGAATGTTGAAATTTGACGTGTGGACTGATTTTGAGACTCTTGATAAAAATTTGAAAAAAAAAATTTTAAATGGGTGTGGCACCGCCCACTTGTGATAAAATCAATTTTACAAATATTATTAATCATAAATCAAAAATCGTTAAACCTATCGCAACAAAATTCGGCAGAGAGGTTGCCTTTACTATAAGGAATGCTTTGAAGAAAAATTAACGAAATCGTTTAAGGACCACGCCCACTTCTATATAAAAGATTTTTAAAAGGGTCGTGGACGAATAAAGTAAGCTATATCTTTGCAAAAAAAGAGCTTTATATCAATGGTATTTCATTTCCCAAGTGGATTTATAACAATAAATAGGAAAAACTTCAAATTTAAAAAAATGGGCGTGACACCGCCCCTTTTATGACTAAGCAATTTTCTATGTTTAGGGTGTCGTAACTCGAAGAAAAATGAATGGTTCGTAATAAAATTTGGTACAAAAATTTTCCCTATAGCAGAAAATATTTCTAGTAAAAATGGACGGGGTCGGTTAAAGAGCACGGCAACTTAGATATAAAACAAGTTATAACCTAGCAAAAAATAGTCTTGAATCAATGATATTCAGCTTATCAAGTTTTATTTTAAGAGGAAATTGGGAGAAAATTTTTTTTTTAAATGGGCGGTGCCACGTGTTATGTAGGAAAGTAATTTATCTCAAATAAAATGTAAAATTGAAGCTCACGCTGAGTATATAATGTTCGGTTACACCCGAACTTAGACACCTTTACTTGTTTTTATGTTTTTTAGTTGGTAAAGTTGCAAACCCGAATTTGAAAACCCGAAACTGAAAATAAAATGCCTTATATGCATTGCATGAGTTCACTTTATTGTTTTTGCCATTGTTTATGTTTAAAAAATTTCACGCTCCAATTTGTCCCTTTTTATACTCAGCGTGCTTTGTACACAGAGTATATTAACTTTGATTGGATAACGGTTGGTTGTACAGGTATAAAGGAATCAAGATAGATATAGACTTCCATATATCAAAATCATCAGTATCGAAAAAAAATTTGATTGATGTCCGTCCGTCCGTTTGTCCGTCTGTCCGTTAACACGATAATTTGAGTAAATTTTGAGGTATCTTGATGAAATTTGGTATGTAGGTTCCTGGGCACTCGTCTCAGATCGCTATTTAAAATGAACGAAATGGGACCATAACCACGTCCACTTTTTCGATATCGAAATTTTGAAAAACCAAAAAAGTGCGATAATTCATTACCAAAGACGGATAAAGCGATGAAACTTTGTAGGTGGGTTGATCTTATGACGCAGAATAGAAAGTTAGTAAAATTTTGGAAAATGGGCGTGGCACCTCCCACTTTCAAAAGAAGGTAATTTAAAAGTTTTCGAAGCTGTAATTTGGCAGTCGCTGAAGATATCATGATGACGTTTGACAGGAACGTTACTCCTATTACTATATGTGTGCTCAATAAAATTTAGACAAACAGGCCCATTTTAAATAAAAAAATTTTTTTAAAGTCAAATTTTAACAAAAAATTGTATATCTTTACAGTATATAGGTAAATTATGTCAACATTCAACCTCAGTAATGATATGGTGCAACAAAAGACAAAAATAAAAGAAAATTTCAAAATGGGCGTTGCTCCGCCCTTTTTCATTTAATTTGTCTAGAATACTTTTAATGCCATAAGTCGAACAAAAATTTACCAATCCTTTTGAAATTTGGTAGGGGCTCAGATTCTATAATGATAACGGTTTTCTGTGAAAATGGGCGAAATCGGTTGAAGCCACGCCCATTTTTTATACACAGTCGACCGTCTGTACTTCCGCATGGCCATTAACACGATAACTTGAGCAAAAATCGATATATCTTTACTAAACTCAGTTCACGTACTTATCTGGGCTCGCTTTATTTTGGTATAAAAAATGGCCGAAATCCGACTATGACCACGCCCACTTTTTCGATATCGAAAATTACGAAAAATGAAAAAAAATCCATAATTCTATACCAAATATGAAAAAAAGGGATGAATTATGGTAGTTGGATTGGTTTATTGACGCAAAATATAACTTTAGAAAAAACTTTGTAAAATGGGTGTGACACCTACCATATTAAGTAGAAGAAAATGAAAAAGTTCTGCAGGGCGAAATCAAAAGCCCTTGGAATCTTGACAGGAATACTGTTCGTGGTATGACATATATAAATAAATTAGCGGTACCCGACAGAAGATGTTCTGGGTCACCCTGGTCCACATTTTAGTAGATATCTCGAAAACGCCTTCACATATAAACCTAAGGGCTTTAAAACCCTCATTAATATCTTAAATTTGATACCCATATCGTCCAAACGCATTCTAGAGTCACCCCTGGTCCACCTTTATGGCGATATCTCGAAAAGGCGTCCACCTCTAGAACTAAGGCCCACCCCTCTTAAAATACTCATTAACACCTTTCATTTGATATCCATATCGCACAAACACATTCTAGAGTCACCCCTGGTCCACCTTTATGGCGATATCTCGAAAAGGCGTCCACCTCTAGAACTAAGGCCCACCCCTCTTAAAATACTCATTAACACCTTTTATTTGATATCCATATCGTACAAACACATTCTAGAGTCACCCCTGGTCCACCTATAGAACTAAGGCCCACTCCCTTTTAAAATACTCATTAACAACTTTCATTTGATACCCATATCGTACAAATGCATTCTAGAGTCACCCCTGGTCCACCTTTATGGCGATATCCCCAAATGGTGTCCACCTATAGAACTATGGCCCACTTCCTTTTAAAATACTCTTTAACACCTTTCATTTGATACCCATGTCATACAAACACATTCCAGGGTTACCCTAGGTTCACTTTCCTACATGGTGATTTTCCCTTTTTTGTCTCCAAAGCTCTCAGCTGAGTATGTAATGTTCGGTTACAACCGAACTTAGCCTCCTTGACTTGTTTTATTTAGTTTTCACCAATGTACGGAAAAAATCAACAACACACACGGCAAACCAATTCGTTACCCGCACACGAAGAGCAGTTGATCTACGACTCACACAATCACATTTCTAGCTGCTACAGCGTACGACTCATACAACAACACTTTATGCCATGCGTAGTGTAACAAAATTGTATTTTGTAGAGATAAATGTAAGAATTTGTTTAAAGGAAATATCTCTTTGAAAAATTTATGATTTGATTTATAATGCGCATTGAAAATGAGCGCACTTAAATTATTATTTATGTATCTATTATTTATTAGGTGATTTCAATGAAACGAAGTCATTTAAGTTATTGTCTAACTGCAGTTTTACATCGATACACATAATTAGTTGTATACTTAATAAATATTATTTATATATATCAAGAAATCCGAGTGTAAATTTATTTTACTATAGCAAAGCGACTGACTCGGTTGATTTCTCATAAACCTTAAAACGATAACATTTCGATATTTGATTAATTTGAAAGAATTCCATCGCTATGCTGTACTTTATAGCTTGAAGGAGTCCCACGTCCGCTGGGAACAATTTAAGTATATTTAACTGCACCAATCATATTAAGTCTATGGGAAATAAAGACCGAAGTTTTAACAATGTTTGAAATGTGAGAAGTGGGGCCCTACCCCTCATTCCTGCTCTTCTTTTGCCGGTGCCGTTTTTGTAAATCGTTATAGCTCTGCATCGATTTTATCTTAGACCAATTTAATTTTGGTATACAGCTCATATAAATTGCGGTATATATAGTTTTGGATAAGTAGGCAGTGCTCGCAAATTCTGCAATGGTTTCGGAGAAATTTTCAGGATTATTTCGGGATAATTTCAGGCAAATGTCTTGATTTTTTCGGAACTAATTCCAGATAATTTTGGTGCAGTTTTTGGGACATTTGGAAATCATGTCGCACTTATTTAAGGGATCATTACGGATATATTCGTCAGAATCATTTTCGGATTGTTTTAGAAGTATTGTTTTTGTTATATTGATATCATATCCGAACCATCTAAGGATATTTTGAAATTTACTGGGTTAATTAGAAATTGTTTTTGTTAAAATTTTGCCACTATGTCGGAAATGCTTCGGGAACATTTCGAAATTTTGTATGAACTTTTTCGGGAAAGTTTTAAGATTATATCAGGACTATGTCGGGATCATTACGTTCTTCTCATCTGCAATAAAATATCTGAAATAGTTGAAAAGGTTCTTGGATGCAAGGAAATTTAGATGTAAAAGGTGTTAAAAAATTTCCTTGGGCGAGAACCGAATCATGACCATCAAGATATGACCATAGGATTGCTGATTTAAATGCGGCAAAACCTGACCTATCTGTACATTATGCTTAAGAAGTTTAGATCGCACTAATATTCCTAAAGATAATGGAACCAATAAGTTCAGAAGACCCTAGACTTCGGAATACTTTGAAAAAGCTAGTAATCACGTATCGAAAAAAGACTCAAATACAGAATGAAATCGGAAAAATGTAATATTCAGTGAAAAGTCTTTCTTTTTTAAGATTAGTTGACTACGTCCATAATTTGTGTTACTTCTTAGTAAAGGAACTATACCGCTTGTGGTAAAATTCAGTGTACGATGAACTAACTTCAGTTGAAAAATGTTTACAGAATACTTTCAGCTTTGAATTTTTCCAGGGCAATACACTCTTGAATTTGTGTAGGTGGAAGTAAAGTAAGAAGAAGAAAATATTGATAGCCAAGCATCTGTAGAGACAAGTTCAGATGGTTCAAAACAGATTAAGACAAGACGTTATACAAAAGCTTTCAGAGATAGGGCGTTTTGAAGACTTTGATCCTCACTTCGGTAGACGATATATTGTAGGTAAAGACAAGGAGATAAAATATGCATACTCAAAACGCTAAATACGAATATATCCTTAAGATCTGCACTAAGGGCACATTTATGTATCTATGGCCACAAATCGTAAGAGTTTCGTTTCGAGCAATTTGTCTTGTCACTTGAGCTGGGTACTTTCGATTAGTTGGACTTTGGAGCATAGTCTTTTTTTTTTGGTTTTATACTTTTTTTAATTAAAAAAAACGTGGCTGAATGTATCTTTAGCCTGAGACACTGAAACCCAGACGAATAGTTTGAATAATAGGTTTTAGTATCCTTGTTTTGCTGCTCCATATAGATTTCTTCTAACTTCAAATGTATTTGGCTTGAGGATCAATTCGATAATAGGTTTATACATACATACTTATTAAGTATTACTTATGGACATTGTACAAGGGCAGCAAATATACTGCTTAAACTGATATACGTACATTAGGGTGATTTAAAAAAATCGATGTCGGATTTTTTTGGGAGTACCCCCTAAAATGTTTCATATTGTTGGATTTTAAGATTGCAAATTGCCTTCATTATCTCGAATTCAGTACTACATACGTATTTTTATATTGCATGTAAAATATTATTAACAGTATCGCCTTTAATTTGATGTATGACACGGGCAAATAGCGTTAGCGGTTCCAAAGATATGTGTCGCCGAAGTCGCCAAACTGCGAAAAATCAAGATCTTCCAAACTTTTAGGCCCCAGTGGCACGGGTTAATATCTTCCAATTGTGCTCAAATTCTGGCAATCTTAAAATCTAACAAAATGTAACATTTAAGGTGGCCCTAAATAAATTCTCACATTTTTTTTTACCCTATGATATAAAACCACTCTCATCTACATTTGTATGTATGTATATATGTGAGTCCCTCTGTTTGTAACAGCTATACCAAACAACTTCACATTAAAGTGTTTTCTTGTCATGACATTTCCAATTCGGTTTGTGGCTTTTAGCTGCACCGCAGAGGTCGCAGATCACAGTCGGAAGGAAATAGTGGGTGACAAACTGTTGGTCGAGTGTAAATAGAAGGTGTTTAATACGCATTTTAGAGGGCGGTAAGAGAAGACAACAACAGTAAAAACTACAAAAACAATACCAACATCAGTAAAAACAGAGTGGAAGTGAATTTGACACTGACAGTTGATAGCTGCCAGGAAATCAGTGGAAGACTGCTGGATGTTGGGAGCAACAATATAACGTCGCAGGCGACACGTTCAAGACAGGTCGACATTCTGACATTTGGCGGAATTACTATTAATGCACGTACATACATTTGTATGCTTACTTAGTATTGCTTACTTTTAGCGGTAGATCGTTTTTGTTGCTTTTGTCGTTACAGCAGAAGCATATTGCAAAGCTGGCGTATTACAAGCCACTTTCCACTAATATACGGCGAGATAGTACATATATATATCCTTGAGCAATGTATGCACTTTTGAATAAACGATGTTGGATCTCTAATAACTGCTGTGGCGGTTTTATGAGAGGCCCGACAAACTCAAGTCGTCAGTAGATGACATTTCCCATCTTATACGATACCTTTGATTTTCAACTCATCAATTAACGGTGAAAATACAATAATTTGATAAGTTGAAGGGCGTAGATAAGACTTTGTAAAGGAGAAGATAAATAGAGTGCCCTTCCCTTTAGGTTAGGTTAAGTTGAACTAGCGGGTCCATAAAGACCTCACATAGACTGAATGAGTACGTAGTATTTATTTAATGACCAAACTGCAAAACCCTATCGAAAGCCAGAATCTATGTTATAAAACAACTCCTACCCCTGTCAAATAATAGAAGCTTTCTAGGACCTACGCCACTTGTTGGATCTATTTATTTCCGGATCAGCACAGCATACCGCAGACCCTACTCATTCCACTACTTTAGAACCATCTCAAGCTCAATATTGAGCACAGGAAAAATATCTTTCTCAGGTTGTGTAAGGTTAAGCTGGCCGGCCAGTGAGCTTTTTTTAAAGTTTATTTTAATATATTAAAAAATTTAAGGTGCAAAGCCTCCGAAGAGATGCGAGCGAAATCAGACAGCACACCAATACAAGGCAAGGAATAGAGTTGTAATAGGAATATTATCGAAGAGGTGTAGACGAGCTATCGATTTGTTACCGAGGTTTTATAAATTGGCTGTCGATAACAAAGGGTGTCAATAGTTATGTACTCTTATCGATAACAAAGGGTGCCAATAGTTATGTACTCTTATCGATTTAGTATCGAAGGAGTATCTAACCTTTATGGAAAATTTGTTTATATATTATCAAAAAGTACTGGTTTCATGATCGATAGTTATCAAAATGTTATCGAGCTTATTATAGAAAAGTTATTGATATGTTATCAAAAAGTTATGGTGTTAATATCGAAAAGTTCACGACTTCTTATCGACTTGTCGGTTATTTTCAAAAAGTTATTGACTTGCTGTCGCAGTGTTATCAATTTGTTATCGGTGTGTTATAGATTTGTCAACGACCACTCATCGGTTGGCCATGAAATAGATATCGATAAAATGTCAATACAAAATCGATCACACATTTGAAAGCAGTCGATAATAAGCCGACTACGACGACAAGTCCATAGACCCCGATAAAACAACGATAATAGTTTGCTATAAGTAATAAGCTGATAATCAAAAAACAGCTTGCGCATATCGATCTTTGCCAACAAGAAGCCGTCGAAGCCCGACGCGAGGGTTTACTTCGTTTAAAAGAAAGGGGCTACAAATTAGTCCATTCAGTAGTTTAGTAATAAATAATACGCCGAGCATTTCTCTACGACTAGCGAGAGTTGGACGATTGATAAGCTTTAACCGACTAGTAAAAAGTCCGAAATATTTTGTTTTCGGTAAAGCTACCTGTGTTTTGGTTTAACTTCAACCACTGGGAGAGCTTTTAGTAATTTGAAAATCTTATTTTCCAGACGCACATTGATAAATTTGACAACTTTGCCCTAAAAAATTCAACTTATAATAAATTTGTTATTAGCATTATTAGCATAACGGGAGACCCTAAAACTACCCCGACAGCAGCATTGCACGCCATTCTACACATCCCGCCTGCAGACTTAATGGCCAAAAACATCGCGTCAGCAACTTCAATAAGGCTTAAGGCTTCGGGGCAGCTTTAATGCAGTCCATGTGGCCATAGCAGTATAGGGCCTTCTTCAATCAAGCAGGAAGGACTGCAAACTTTCTAAGATCATAAGAAGTGCGAGCTGCAGGAAGAAACGGTTGATCACATTCTGTGTTCGTGTCCTGCGCTCGACAGATCAAGGCTCCAGCAATTAGGGGCGCCAGAGTTCCCGGATCTCGAGGCAGTAATTAAGCTAGGTCCTAGAACATTTATAGTATTTCCCAAGAGGAGCGAGTTATTCTATTACATAAGTCGTGGTACCTGATTGGGATTCTTCCGTTTGGTCCTCAAAGAAATTCTGGTAGCACTATGAACACATTCAGTCTATGTGAGGTCTATATTGACCGGCCAGTTCAACCTAACCTAATCTACGTTGTTATTAGAAATTGTTAACATTTTTAGTAAGATCCCTGTAGCAAATTATACCAGTTCCGAACTAGCGCGGAACTATTGCACAAAGAGTCAGTACTTCTTTTAATTTAGTCCCCTTGCAGTGCTTGTAACTGACTTTTTAACATTGCGATGCCTTAAAATGGCAACTACCTCCCTACGTTGAGGTTTAAACCACATTCTAAACTTGTTCAGTCGTAGGTGGTTCTGAGATAGTTGCAGCCCTTTATTGATAGATTTAGCAATATAAAGCTCAAGCTGTCCCGCCATCTGCTCGCCATCGGTACCGCTCTGCATCCGATTATCATCAGTTCGGAGGTAGTCTTTAAAGCCCTAATGCGGAATTGTAGCCTTTCGCGACTGTCTCCCATTTTCTATGCAGGGGCACTTTCTGGTCTGTGTGTGTGCTTGTGCTTTTGTGTCGTTTATCGCAGAATCCTTCCTTGATTTTGGCTTAAGAACATACCATGTACATGAATTACCAAAACACATTCAAATCTACTTTATGTTTGTCTCAGCTAGTCAACATTTATGCGAGCGCGCGCAATTTCCTGCTCGAGTGCGATGGAATGCATTCATTTCCATTGTGTAGACATACTCCTTTGCACACCACTGACTGCCTTACGGCATCTACTTCTATTTATTTTTTGCTCCCTTTTACGCTTTTTCATTATGTAAATGATTTATGTTGGCTGCTTTGGCGGTAGCATTCATTTGCATAAGCTGCTTTCCGCAAATATCAGCATTCAGTACGATTGCTTTCCTGCCTCTGCCGTGGTACGCCATAATGGTGCAGGGCGCAAGTAAGATTTCGGCGGCGCTTAGCGGGTGGTTTCGCTTACTATGGTTTCTGCTTTGACTTCAAAACGAAACAAAACAGGTAAAGTTTTCTAAGTTCGGGTGTAACCGAACATTATATACTCAGCGTGAGTTTCAATTGTACATTTCATTTCAGATAAATTACTTTTCTACACAACACGTGGCACCGCCCGTTTAAAAAAAATGTCTCCCCATTTCCTCTTACAATAAAACATGATAAGTGAAATATCAGTGATTCAAAATTATTTTTTGCTAAGTTATAGCTTATTATTCTAATCTACGTTCCTTTTAAACTTGTTTTATATCTAAGTTGCCGTGGTCTTTAACCGATCCCGTCCATTTTTACTAGAAATATTTTCTGCTATAAGAAAAATATGTGTACCCAATTTTGTTACGATCCGTTAATTTTTCTTCGAGTTTTGGCTCCCGAAACATTGAAAATAGCTTAGACAAAAAAGGGGCGGTGCCACACCCATTTATTCAAATTTAAGTGTTTTCCAATTTAATGTTATAATTCAATTACGAAAGTAAAATCCTTTGATACAAAGCTCTTTTTCGCTAAGATATAGCTTATTTTATTTGTCCAAGACCCTTTCAAAAATCTTTTATATAGAAGTGGGAGCGGCCATTAACCGATTTCGTTAATTTTTCTTCAAAGCATTCCTTATAGTAAAGGCAACCTCTCTGCCGAATTTTGTTACGATAGGTTAAACTCTTTTTGATTTATGATTAATGATATTGTAAAATTGATTTTATTACAAGTGGGCGGCGCCACTCCCATTTAAAAAAAAATTCCAAATTTTTATGTTGTTGTTGTTGTTGTTGTAGCAATGCTCGCCCCACCTAATAGCCGCGACCGATCACAAATTGTCATCAAAATCCTCTAACGGGAGTCCAAGGAAACTTGCCGTTTCAACAGGGGTGGACCATAAGGAAAGGGGTGTTAGAGGCGTTGGTTCCACATTACAATTAAATAGATGGTTGGTGTCATGTGGGGACACAATGCAAGCGGGGCATACATTTTGTATGTCGGGGTTGATTCTGGATAGGTAAGAGTTTAACCTGTTACAGTATCCAGAACGAAGTTGAGCAAGAGTGACACGCGTTTCCCTGGGGAATATGCGTTCCTCTTCCGCGAGTTTTGGATACTTTTATTTAAGTACAGGATTCACCGGGCGATTCCCGGCATAAAGGTCCGACGCCTGTTCATGGAGATCACCAAGGACCTGCTTGTGTTTTTTCGCTTCATACGGCTGGGTTCTCATGTGCCGTATTCCCTCAAAATGCTTACGGAGATGACTCCTTGAGCCCCTAGGCGGTGCTGGTTCATCAATCAGATGTCTGTTGGGATGCCCAGGTTTCTGGGTATTCAACAGAAACTGTTTGGTCAGCATCTGATTTCGCTCCCTGATGGGGAGTATTCTCGCCTCATTATGCAGATGGTGTTCTGGGGACATAAGAAGACAGCCCGTGGCGATTCTGAGAGCAGTATTTTGCCAGGCCTGTAGTTTCTTCCAGTGGGTAATTTTTAGGCTTGGCGACCATACGGGTGACGCGTAGAACGTAATCGGCTGGCTAATTGCTTTGTATGTAGTCATGAGCGTTTCTTTATCTTTTCCCCAGGTACTGCCAGCGAGGGATCCAAATTTTTATCAAGAGTCTCAATATCAGCCCATATGTCAAATTTCAACATTCCAGGTGTATTATTTCCTGAATTATCAGGTTGTTGTATTTTCCAAAATTTTATATATGTATATATAAACTGGGCGTGGTTATCATCCGATTTCGCTCATTTTCAATACCAATCTATTATGGGTCCAGCTAAGCTAGTGTACCAAATTTGGTGAAGATATCTCAATATTTACTCAAGTTATCCTGCTAACGGACGGACGGACATGGCTCAATCAAATTTTTTTTCGATACTGATGATTTTGATATATGGAAGTCTATATCTATCTCGATTCCTTTATACCTGTACGACCAACCGTTATCCAATCAAAGTTAATATACTCTGTGTGCAAAGCACGCTGAGTACAAAAATGCTTCTGGAAATTTTGCAAATGGATTTTCGAAAAAGATTTAGCGAATATCCGACCCTGTGGGTGTGTATGTATGTATATGTATGGCTGGGAGATCATGTGTATGTCATGCTTCCTTGATTCGGTTGCTTGTAAATGTCAACTTGAGCTTAGAGTATCCACTTAAGGTAGGCTCTTCTTTTCTTTTGGTGTATAGATTATATTTTATGTATTTCCCCATCGGATGAAGGTGAGCTTACCGCACAGTAATCTAATGTGCATCACAGTTTATCAGTTTGTTCTTCTTGTGTATATGTGTATATGCATGTGTGCAAGGTTCACCTATTTAGTAAAGTGTCATTACAAAAAGTGGACTGTTTGCCATCTGTCAGTGCTTCTTGTCTTTAGCAGTTGCACAAAGATCCATACACTGAGAAAATAATTTTTGCCCATCCTTTTTTTTTTGGTTTGTTTCCTCTGCTTTCATTCTAAATATTGGCCTAAAATAATAAGGAGAAGAAGACACTGGGGTTGTTTTTGAAGTTTTGGTATGTTAGCCTGCTCATCTTTATAAACGCGATAAACTCCAAAGTCTCTCAGGAAGAGGTCTTACGCTCCTTATGTCTATAATTTTTGAACTATTTTTCATTCCTTTTAACATAAAACGTGTTGAACTAGATCATTAGTATTGAGCTTATGAGGGAAATATGGTGCGAGATTTAAGAAATTTTCGAAAAAAGTCTTTTTTAATCGCTGTTACTCTGAGACTATTTGATAATGTAACAGTAATATATGACATCTTGGTAATATATAGAACGAAGTCTACATTTGTACGAACGAACAGTGTCCCTGGATCATTTTAAAACCGTTTCCGTATAGTTTTCGAACCATTTGCGGATCAATTAGGAAATGTTGCGGGGGTCCATCACCGAATCACATCGGAACTCTTAGCGTCATTATCTAGTAAGCATTTCGATATTATATTATGAAGCTGTTAATTGAGCATTGCGGGATTGATTGGATTGGATAGCTTTGGTATTATTTTTAGATTGTGTTTGGGATCGATTCGGAATATTTTGAGATCATCTTGAAACTATTTTCGCAACGTTTCGGGACTAGTTTTATACAATTCATGATTGCTTCTGGATGATTTCGTAATATTTTTCAGAATAATTTGGGGATTGTTCTTGGCTCATTTCGGGAATATTTCGAGATGATTTCGAAATCGTCCTCGCATCAACTCCTTTAAACTTCGAGATCATTTCAGGACAATTTATACTGTTTTCGAAATGATTTCGGGGCCGGTTCGGAATTGCTTTTAGGTTCATGTCGAGAATTTCTGGAAATTATTTTGGAATTATTTTAGATATAGTTGTTGAACTGTTTTGATACAAGTCTGAATCATTGTGGGACTATTTTTGAAATATTTTGGGACTGTTAAGTTTTCGTTATTATTTTTTGTTTTTAGGCTATCGCGTAAATTATCTTTAGCTTCAGTTATATTGACAAAATTATCTCAGACAAATTTTTTTTGTAGTGTACATTTAGCCACCAACTGGAAAACACTTTCGGGAAGGTTTCATTTCATTATTCAGCATAACAAAGAGCATTTGGTGGCTTTCTTTGTTCCCATTCAACCGCTCACCTGTACACTCACTCACTCGTCAATTCACTCGTCTTACGAAGTGATTCATTTGTTCACCTTTTATACAAAATAATTTTTCTTGTTTTTGTTATAGCAATATTGTGAGTGCGTGTTTTTCTATTCCTTTTTCATTTCTCAGATATATTGTTGTTAGTAAACTTGCCTTGCGTACTACACTTTTATCCTTGATTCTATTTTAAAGGATTGATGCTCGAGCACATTATAAGTGGCTGAGTGAATAGCGAGTAAGTGAGCCAAATTTAAATTGTACAATATGTAGTAGGGCTGTAGGTATTTTTTGCTGGTATGTTTGTAGTGTGCAAAAGGTCCTTGAGGTGTACGAGTGTGCGCAACGGAGGTCCTTGTAAGTGTAACTCACAGAATTTATAAAGCTTAACTTGCTTTGCACGTGGCTTATGCATATATAATTGTGTGCGTGTGTATGTCTGAGTTAGTTAGTATATGCGTAAGTTTGTTTGTTTGTATAGCCTTTTGACATTTCGTTGACGATGTGGCAAATTTAGTGCCACTTTTGTAAATTTATTTTACTCTTTTACTATACAAAGTTTGAATGCTATTCTTGTTATTATTTCATTATAGTTTTGTATGGGAGTAGTTTTATTTTATTTTTTGTGTTGGCTCTTAAAATCTATCGAGAAAAAGACAAAGTCTACTTGCTGCAAAAGGATAAAAGACAAATGTCGTTTGGAGTAAAGAAAACTGAATATCAAATCTTACGTGCCCTGTGAGCGTTTGACATTTTTTTATTAGCATGTTTAATTGTGCGCTCTAATTTGATGGTAATTGAAAATATTTAATAGTCCGTCAATCTCAAAACAGTTCTGAAGCCATTACGGAATAGTTTATATTTCAAACAGTTCCGAAATAATCCTTAGATGTTCCCGATCGAGAAAACAATTCAAAAATTATGCCGGAAGCATCTCGAAATCCAATCGAAAGAGCTCCGGAACAATCGCTCAAAGAAAACGGAAACAATCCCGAAATTTTCCAGAAATAGTCCTGAAATTATTCCTAAAATCCCAAAGTGATCCCAAACGCAACCCGGAAATTATTTCGAAGTAGTAACAATTCGATTCCCGAAATAATCCGAAGAGAGTTTTTTAAAATGGGCGGGATGGGATCTACATATTTTATGCCTACTCCGAACGGTATCTGCAAAGCTGATGAGTGTTCACTGCGAAGCTTTTCATGGCAAAAATATACTTGGGGTGTTTGCAAAATCACTGCCGAGGGGCCACCCCGCTTAGAAGGTCTTTTTTGTACCTTTCATGAACATGAAATGGTATATTAACCTTGGTCCGATGTTTATAACGTTGAGAAATATAGAATATAGACCCACCATTAAATATACCGAACCATTAAGGGCGACGAACTGATTTGATATAGCCATGTCCGTCTGTCCGTCCGTCTGTCTGTTCGAATGCAAACTAGTCCCTCAAATTTTGAGATATCTCAATGAAATTTGGCACAAGGATGTATTTTTGTATTATATTAGACATTTCTCGGATCCGGTAGGTTCGAACCACTATAACATATATCTCCCATACAACCGATCGTTCAGATAGAAAGATTTTTGGCCATTTCTCCCTTAATTTAGGAAGTATTAACGTGAAACTGGGTGATATATATATTAATATATAATAGAAGATTTTCTGAAAAAATCACTTTGATCGGAGCTATATATAGTATATATCCCATACAACCGATCGTTCAGATAGAAAGATTTTTGGCCATTTCTCCGTTAATTTCCAATATAAAAACGTGAAACTTGGTGATATATATTCTAATATATCATAGAAGATTTCCTGTAAAAATCATTTCGATCGCAGCTATATATCATATATATCACATACAACCGATCTTTCAGATAAGGGGGTTTTTTGCCATTTTTTTTATATTTATCTTAAAATCGTTCAGGTAGGTACATCTTTTCACTATATATTTCTTATCTTATACAGCGTATTACTTGGAGATTACGAATGGGATAAGATTATTGTTCAGCCCCATTCATAGCCGAAGACAGTCTCGTCCTTACTTGTTGTTATTTGAAAAACTTGTTTCTAAATTTTTGGTGTTGCTTTGCCTGGGGAGTGCACCCAGGAGGAAGTAGAGCGAACCAAATGCAACTTGTGAATTCCGTTTGAGGTAGCTAAGCTTAAATCCAAACATATATTTGCTGTGCAGTCATATACATGTGTTGGTGTACATACATATACACATACAGTTGTGCTGAAGATGAATAAATACACGGGATAAACAATTTTTTGTGAATGGATTTGTTGATTGTTTCTTGGAAAAAAATTTGTAAAATATCACAAAATTAAGAACAACTTTGTTGGAAAAGAAAATAAATTAAAGCATGCTAAATAATACCATGGCTACGACACACCCGTAATACACGAATGGTTTTCATGGTAATTTTAATATTCGTAGACATTCGCAGCCAATCTCGACACACTTAAAGCAATGTGAGGCTCTCATGCACACCTACCACTTCCTTATACGCACGCACACATGCGTAAGTTCTGGATTAATTCTATTATATCTTTTATTTTTATTTTTTGAAGTTTTTCTTTCAACTCATAAGTTTAACGTTTCCAGCACATGTGCATCAACATTAGTCAAAAGTTCATTCTACTTTGACAATCAGCCACTTCTTACATACACAGCCACATAGTTTATATGTGTGTATAGGTTGCCTGCATTTCGGGCATGAAGAATTTAGGAATGTATGAATATGTTATTTATGATTGTTTGATTGTGTGTGTGTTTGTGTGTATGTGTAGTGAGATCGTAAATAAGGCTTACGTACCTGCTCTGCGGTCTTAAGAAGATTCTCAATTTCGAAACTGCTCGTACGTGAGGTCGGCTTGGTACCGGGTGCGACCAATTGTGCTGATGTTGGCTCAACGGAAGATGGTGCTGGTGAGCTTTCAGCCTCAGGTGAATATAAATCTTTACCGGTGCCATCTGTAAAGATAATGGAAACAAAATAAAAATGAAAATGATGAAGATATAAATACATATATGTATGTATATATGTACATACATACTGCACGTAAATAGTTATACATTTAAGAATGTGAATATCTTTACATTCTTAAAAGTTAAAGCATTTTAAGTTCAGCATAAATATGTATGCATGCCGGTGGTGGAGTTTGGAAGTATTTGCGTGTGCTCATCCACACACACACACATATATATAACCAGTTTTAATTGGTGAACAATTGAACATGAAATTTTTGAATCTTATAACGTTGGCCTTCGCTTTTATATACGGCAGATAAGTGGGAAAAGATTTTTGAGCTTTAAAAGTTCAAGAATTACAATATATTGCAAGCATTAATTATGTGTATGTATGTGAGTACGTATGTATGTAGTATGTATACGTGTATGCACAGTTTAAGCAAATCTCATATGTTTCCATATGGAAGCTTTAGTTTGCGACTATACTTGGAACTTCACATACACGCTTTTCTCTATTAAATAGGCCACCGACTTTATGTAAGAGTCAATGTACAGCCGCGTGTAGAACAAAAGCAGTAATAATGCTTTTATAATTTAATAAATTTTTTTTTTATATTTTTGTATTAGATTCACTTGCATATTTGTTTGTATGCATGTAACTCTTTTATACCAGCTAATAAATTAATTATAGCAACTAATTTTTAACATAAAAAATTTTCTGTTAAATGATTTGAAACTACCTACAATAAAATTTAAGTACTTAAAAGAATAATGAAATTTAGAGTAAAAAGCGTAGAGTATATTTTTTTTTTTTTTATTTATTCATAATAGTTGCAAATATAATCACTGTTCTGCTAAAATTTTCGCATTTTACTCCACCGTAAAATCGAGTAAAAAAGTTATTGCAAATAAACGTAAAATTGATCCTACGGAACGTGTTTGCCTTTATGCTATTGTTATGGTCTTTTTTCCAAAATGGTTACATAGTCAAACGAAAATTTCCTAAAAGGTAACTACATCAAATTTTGAAGGGCTTAAAGTTAATTGGCTCTATCGCCACTTTAAATGGCCAATTGACACCTTATGACCAATTCAAATGGCTATAAGGTATATTGGTTTTATGACCCCTTTGAATGGGTTATAAGGTTAACTGACCTTATGTCCGTTGACATTATGTCACGTCACCATTAAATCATTGCATTGTCATCGATCCTTGATACGCGTGCAAACTTTGTATTAAACTGATGGCTATTTGAAGTGATCATAAGTTCCATTCACTTTATTTTCTGTGAGCTTATGCCACCCCACCATCAAATTATTGCATTGTCATTGGTCTTTGATACGCGTGCAAAGTTTAAATTTAATTTATGGCCACTTGAAGTGGTCCTAAGGTTAACTGACCTTATGTCCGTTGACCTTATGTCACACCACCACTAAATTTATTGCGTTATCATCGGTCCTTGATACGTGTGTAAAGTTTCAATCAAACTTATGGCCATTCTAAATAAGGTCAATTGACTTTATGCCCCTTGAGCTTATGTCACGCTACCATCAAATTATTGCATTTTCATAAGTGTGCAAAGTTTCAAATTAATCGAACTCCTCGAAGTTGCTGAAAATTATGCTCAAAGATTCCGTTACATACATACAACGTACATACAACTCAAGCTGCAAAAAGCTAGGTAAAAATGTTGCGTATACGCACTGGTAGACGTATTTTAATGTGGTTCGCATATTGTTGGGTGCGTATTTGGTTGGTTTTTGATAAAATAAGGAGCTTATTTGTTTTGAAACTAAAATAAACGAGTAAGGGTGTCTCAGTTCTGGTGTAACCGAACATGTTCAGACAAATTACTTTTCTAATCCTACTGAGGCATATTTTGAACACAAACTAAACCCAAAAAATGTTTCCCAATTTCCTCTTACCATAAGACTTGGTAAGGTAAATATCATTGAAAAAACACAATTTTTCGTTAAAATATAACTTATTAATCTAGTCTACGACCCTTTTAAACTTCTTTTATATAAAAGTGGGCGTTAATCGTTTCCGTCCATTTTTACTAGAAATATTTCCTGCTATAAGGAAAATACGCGTACCTAATCTTATTACGATATGTTTATTTTTATTCGAGGTATGGCTCCGGAAACATAGAAAATTGCTTAGTTATAATAGGGGCGGTGCCACCCCAATTTTAAAAAATTTGAATTTTTTTCTATTTCTTGGGAAAAGAAATATCATTGAAATAAAGCTTCTTTTGGCAAAGGTATAGCTTATTTTATTCGTTCACGACTCCTTCAAATGTCTTTAAAATTGTGACGAATATTAGCAACACTAAGGGATACTATCATCACTAAACCGATACTAAGCAGTGACTTGTATGCACATCAACAAATCAATCATTATGTCTATATACATGTCCATAAAAGCAGCAGAGAGAAACGCACAAATAAATGCATATATCTCAGATACTCCCAAAAGTAGTCAATCATCGGTGGAAGTATCACTCACATATACACGCGCATATGGCTATGCGAGAAGCTATATGTTGAAATTCTATTTCATGTGGCAACTCTGTTTTTCATTTGCAACTTGTAATCGCATTTTTTGCTTTGCGAATTCTTTCTTTGTATTCGCCATTTTAACTTACGAATAATTCTTTTCTATCTGTGTGTATCTAACCGACGTTGAAGTAAGTCGAAATAAAACATTCTTTATTGTTCAGAAGAGCGGCTGTTTTTATTTTAAATTAGAGGACCTCCAACAGGTTATGGGCCCAGCCCCTACATAAAGTGCTAAGAAAAATGAACAATTCTTCGTTTTTTAATGTTGAGAAGTTGGATGAGTCCAACTATGACGCATGGTGCGTTCAAGTAAAAAGTATACTTGTATACAAGGAGCTCTGGGATGTGGTGTCAGGTGCACTTATGCAGCCAGCTACAGAAGCCGAAGACGCTGAACAAAAAGCATGGAAATCGAGTGATGAGAAGGCCATGGCAACAATTGTGTTAAGCCTAACGCCAATACAAATTGCCTACGTGAAAAAATGCAAAACAGCAAAAGAAGCATGGAGTGTGTTGCAGGATATACATCGACCAAAAGGCCCTGCGCGAAAGGTGTCTTTATTTAAGCAGCTACTGGATATGCGCATGGCAGAAAGTGATAAGGTACAACAATATCTAAGCAATTTTTCGAGTATAGTTGAGAAGCTAGCAGAAATTGGTATAGATCTGCAGGAGGAGTTATTTGTAATAATGCTCCTAGCTAGTCTTCCGAAGTCTTTCGAAAATTTAGTTGTCGCGTTAGAGTCACGCGATGAGCTTCCAAAGCTGAGTTTGTTAAAAATTAAATTGCTTGAGGAAGAGCAACGTCGAAAAATGAGTGTGTCGCCTATTGCAGAAAGTAGCGTGCAAGTTTTCATGGCACATGAAAAGGGTAAAAGCAGTGGCAGCAAGTCGTCGCAGCGAAGTAAATGTTCTAGAAATCGATCGAACTTAAAATGTTTTAGTTGTGGACGCACGGGTCATTTTGCTGCACAATGCAACAAAAGCAACAAAAACCAGGAACAGACAGATAAAACAAACGAGAAACCAAAAGCATTTACTCTGTTCTCAGCGTTTGAGTCAAACAACTTGCAGTCGAACGTATGGTGTATCGATAGCGGAGCCACGTCGCATATGTGTTGTGACAGAAACATGTTCGATGAGTTGACTGAATACAATGAAAACATTTTGTTAGCTGGTAACAAATGTATAGAAGCAATGGGAAAGGGAACAGTTCGACTAAAAGCAGAAGGGAAAGAAATCCAGCTGATTGATGTACTTTATGTTCCTGTATTGCAATGCAATTTTATTTCAGTATCGAAAGCAGTGAAAAATAACCTTTGCGTTAAATTTGCAAAAGATTTTGTCACGGTATATGAAAACAACGGCAGCGTAATATTGCGTGGAAACAAAGTTGGTGATATATTTTTGTTCACAGAAAATAAGAAAATGTTATTCTTTGCAGGCCAGCAGAATGAAGCAATGAAGTGGCATGCACGGTATGGTCATTTGAACTATGACAGCATGCGTATGCTTGTAAACAAAAATTTAGTGAACGGGCTTCAAGTAAATGTGCCAAAATCTATTCAGTGTGTTGTATGTATGCAGAGTAAATGTGTAACAAAACCATTTACATCAAGTTCAAATCGAGCAAGCGAATTACTTGAACTAGTACATACAGATGTATTTGGGCCAGTAAAAACATCGGCTGGTGGTTCAAAATACGTATTGACATTTGTAGATGACAAATCAAGATATGGTTTTGTTTATTTAATGAAGCACAAAAGCGAAGTTTTCAGTAAATTTAAAGAATTCAAGATTTTCGCTGAACGTCAAACTGGGTGTCTAATTAAAGCCATTAGAAGTGACAATGGCACTGAATACACAAATAATTTGTTTCAGCAGTATGTAAAAGATTGTGGCATTTTGCATCAGTTCACGGTACCCTACACTCCGCAGCAGAATGGTGTAGCTGAACGCTATAACCGGACATTGGTAGAGATGGCACGGAGCATGCTAATTGGTGCGAATTTGAGTGATACATTATGGGCAGAAGCTGTAAATACTGCAGCCTACTTGCGAAATAGGTCACCAACAAAAGCAGTTGATGAAATGACGCCTTATGAGGCATGGTATAAAAGAAAACCAGTTGTGTCACATCTAAGAACATTTGGATCAGTGGCTTACGCCTTAGATAAAAAACCTAAAAGTAAATTCAATGCTAAGGGAAAAGCGTATGTAATGGTTGGTTACGGTAGTGCTACCAAAGGCTATCGCTTGTATGATTCTGCCACAAGAGGAATTATTTTAAGACGTGATGTATCATTTATAGAACCAACTATTCCGAAAGAAAATCTAAACGTTGATTTATATATTTTAAAGTCAAATCAAGATAAGCCAGAAGGTGAATGTGTAAGCACTGAAGACAAGCTAAAGAGTGAGTGGGTTAGCACTGAAGACAAGCCAGAGAGTGAATGTGTTAGCACTGAAGACAAGCTAGATAATGAACGTGTTAGTGCTGAAGACGACCCAGAGAGTGATTATAAATCTGCAAAAGAAGAAAGTGATGAAGAGCCTGCTACTAAACAAGTAGGACCTGGTCGGCCTAAGTTGGTGCGGTCAGGGAAACCAGGAAGGCCAAAGAAAGAATACCATTATGCAAATTTTCTCAATGATGTTGATATTCCGAATACAGTGGGTGAAGCCATGTCTAGTGACCATGCAAGTGAGTGGCGTAAAGCAATGTGTGCTGAATATCAAGCTCTTTTAGACAACGATACATGGGAGCTAGTAGATTTACCAAAAAATCAGAAAGCCATAAAGTGCAAATGGGTATTTTCGATCAAGAAAAACAAGAACGGTGAAATTGATCGATTTAAGGCAAGGCTAGTAGCCAAAGGGTGCAGCCAAGTATATGGGGTGAACTATACCGATACGTTTTCACCTGTGGTGCGGTATTCTACGATCCGTACAATTTTCGCGTTAGCTGCAGAGTACCAGCTATACCTACACCATGTTGACGTTTCATCTGCGTTTTTAAATGGTATCATAGATGACGAAATATATATGGTGCAGCCTGAAACATTTACAAACAGCGAGTATCCCAATAAAGTCTTAAAGTTAAAGAAAGCTTTATATGGTTTGAAACAGGCAGGACGTCAATGGAATATGAGGTTGCATGACATTTTAATTAATATTGGTTTTAAACAATGTGTAACAGAGCCTTGCGTATATACGAAGCATCACGACGGGCACATCAATTTGTTAGCAGTGTACGTAGATGATTTGCTAATAGCCAGCTCAAACAAGAAAGAGATGAGCTCTATTAAACACGAAATTTCGAAAAGACTGCAAGTGGTAGATAAGGGTCCTGTTCAATTATTTCTTAGTATGGAAGTCGAAAGAGAAGGTGAAAGGGGCGCAATAGCTATACGACAAAAAGGGCAAATCAAAGAATTGCTGCAACAACATGAAATGTTAGACTGTCGTCCTATAGCAACACCACTCGATCCTAAGCAACAAATATTATGCGCTGATTCTAGTTGCAAGCGCGTTGGCAAACAAGAGTACCAGTCGCTGATAGGCTCGTTGTTGTATCTGGCGTTGTGCACAAGGCCAGATATTATACATACAGTGTGCAAGCTTGCGCAGCATAATAATGAGCCACATAGCGAACACTTGGCAGCGGCAAAAAGGGTGTTAAGATATTTATGTTCTACGATTGATTTATCGCTCACGTACAGTAAGAAGGGAACGCCGATACAATGCTATGCTGATGCTGATTGGGGTGGAGAGTCACTCGAGCGCAAATCGTTCACTGGCTATGTATTTCTTTTAGCCGGTGGTGCGGTGTCTTGGGAGTCGAAGAAGCAATCAACAGTGGCCTTGAGCAGCACCGAAGCGGAATACATATCGTTGTCAACTGCCGCAAAAGAGGTTATGTTCATAAAACAATTTTTGGACGAAATAAATGTACATAGGCCTGACAAAATTGTTGTAAATGGTGATAATTTAAGCTCATTACATCTTATCAAAAATGCTGTATACCATACAAGATGTAAGCACATAGAAATTAAATATCATCATATAAGAGATATGTATCAGAAAAATTTAATTGAATTACAATATTGTTCAAGCTCAGATAATATTGCAGATGTATTTACGAAAAATCTAAGCAAGTTAAATCATAACAAGTTTGTGAAATTGTTAGGTTTAATCTAGTACATGTAAAATAACTTCAAAGTTTTTTTTTGAGTTAAATTATTAATTTGTGACTGCAAATGAATACCAGATTTGAGGAGGAGTGTTGAAATTCTATTTCATGTGGCAACTCTGTTTTTCATTTGCAACTTGTAATCGCATTTTTTGCTTTGCGAATTCTTTCTTTGTATTCGCCATTTTAACTTACGAATAATTCTTTTCTATCTGTGTGTATCTAACCGACGTTGAAGTAAGTCGAAATAAAACATTCTTTATTGTTCAGAAGAGCGGCTGTTTTTATTTTAAATTAGAGGACCTCCAACACTATAATAATCGTGCATCTGTAGTTATAGCTGAGAAATTTATAGCTGGTAAACAAGTAGTAAATTCTAGAAATAGAAACGCCTAGAAGTATGCGAACGAGACATCACAGAGTATAAAAGGAGTTAAAGCTGAGTAAGCAGTAATCAGTTTGATTTAAGCAAGCTATTGGTTGTGAAGTATCAATGTTATTGTGAAGTACTTTAATAAAGGCCATTTTGCATTTTTGAATATTAGAGTTATTCATTCAAAAGTTTAGCGACACGAACGTTAGTAAAAGGTTGCAAATAAGCGGAATTCCCCAAAATTCGTTACAATATTGTAAGCAAAGCAAGCCCTCTGCATAATTAAGTTATGATAGGTTTAACTCTTTTTAAATTATGATTACTTATATTTGTAAAATTGATTTTATCACAAGTGGGAGTTGCCATAGAATTTATGTATGTTTTGCGTCCAAAAACCAATACATCTACCAAATTTTATCAACTTAACGGTATTCGTTTTTGAATTATCTCATTTTTTCGATTTTGCAAAATTTTCGATATAATATAAGTTACCGCCCGATTTGACTCATTTGCAATACCAATCTATTCTGGGTCCAGATAAGCTCGTGTACCGAATTTGGTGAAGATATCTCAATGTGTGCTTAAGTTATCTTGTTAACGGACGAATAGACGGACGGACGTACACGTTGATGATTTTCATAGTTATATGGAAGTCTATATCTATCTCGATTCCTTTATACCTGAACAACCAACCGTTATGTTACCAAAGTTAATATAATCTGTGTGCAAAGCGCGCTGAGTATAAAAAGCTCAAATTATTGGACAATAAAAACAATGCAAACAAATTTCGAAACCGTTTTCGAAAACTGTCAAATTCAAGAAATGTTTTAAAAATCTGCGTGAACAATTTACAATTGAAATTTAAGAAAACTTTTTAAGAATCTTTGACAAAACGTGCAAAATGTAAATTTGGAACTGCACCACCCTTAGGAAAATATTGGCAAAACCCAATGCGAATACTGCAAAGCTACAATATTATACTTTGTTGGAGTAAAAACTCAAAACATTCCTGAAATAATAATAAAAAAATTTGAAAAATTTTGGAAAATTCTCAATTTTGCAAACTTTTTCGAAAACGTTAAAATTGGTTATACCATTCATTACTGCTTTTTTAATTAGCCGAAAGGAAAATTTTACTAATAAAGATTGCAAATTTATTTCAACTGCTATTTTTTGACTCGCAGGTGTGCATACAGATAGTACGCCACACCTTGCAACTTAATCATAAAATGCAAGAATCGCTGGAAATATTGCTCAGCGCACAGAAACGAGCTGTGCAAACAATTTTTAAAATGACACAATGAAAGATCACTCAAATTCATGAAATCTGCAATTTTTGTCCAACAAAAATTACTTAAAGTTATTTTGGAAAGAATTTTTTACGCAGATAAGAATCATTGAGTTTCATGTCTTTGAGAAAAAGTGGTTAAAATGTTAAAGAACAGTTTTTTTCTCCTGAAAAGAAAGGTACCAGGTAGGTATGCATGCAGGCATTCGAATTCAAAAATCTCGGCACCTGCTAGATGATGAAGAAGAGAAGTTCAGAGATATGTTGCAGTAACCATCGCCGTATCAGATTCTGTAATTTTTCTCTAATATGTCTAGTTTCGAAAACTTTTTATCCAAGATTTTCGAAAAAATATATGGGAGTTTTCGTTTCGATGTGAAAACTTGAAGAATCTGCATGACAGTAAGTTGATAATCTGACTGAATACCCGTGCGGGTTAGGTGGTTGGTATGCCTGTCGTAAGAGGCGACTAAAATACCCAAAACGATTCAAGGGGTTATCGGTGCAATTTATAGCTTCTCTTGTCAACTTCACCTACACGTGGCGAAACCTGTTTCTTTAGCAGCCGAGGCTTTGACGAGAAAGGGAGCTCCCAGGCGGCGCTGTCTGGATTCACTAAACCCTGGCAGTATTAGAATACGCTTGTATGTGACAAAGAGCGGCCTTTTCCAGGAAGAATCTGCTTTGTCGTGCCCTATATAACAAACTCGTCTGCAGGACAGTTACCCTCACTGCTCCTGGGTCCCGGGACACACGGCTCTGTTGGGTTATCTTCTGAAGAAAAGAGGGCCGCTTGGTTGTCGCTAGGTACTAAAATTTTCTTGCCGACTGTGTGTTGTCCTATTCAAACCCCTCCTGCAAGCATCCAACCGACTTCATTCAATCATCTCTACTGGGAATGTTTATCATAAAGTTGCTGTTCGCAACTGTTGTGGTCGCACAGCGTACTGTGCTATGAGAAAGAAAACTATAATTGTTTACCATGCTATGTAGAGTGCTCTATGGTTTTATTACTCCAACTGAGGGTGTCTCATAAACGCAGATCTAACGTTGCGGCTGCTGGGTGTCCTGCTAGATCCAACGATATCAAGAGCGATTTGAAAAGCTTCGCTTGGCGTTTTTATTAGAGCATCGCTTTTGCTGATTATATCTGGCGAAGAAGGTTAAGTGTGTCAAGTCAGATAAGAGTAAGCCTCTCAGAAGTCTTGATGTTCTTGAAATTAAAAGCATTTCCCTCTAACAATTCCCAACAAGTCTTTCCCAATCCATGCTATGATTGTAACCGATGCTCAGTATTAAACGATTTAAATTTAATTTATTTAATAATTTGGGAAAATTCAAACAACGTGACATCAGGACGGACAAGGCGACAGCTGTTTCGATTATACCTTGTAAATCTCTTCAAAGCGTTTTTTCCCGGGAGTGGGAGTCGAACCCGCACTCCTACGATAGTTGGAATGGTTACAAACGCATTCAGCTACGTCATGCCATTATTGTTGTACAGTTTTTCCCAATTGCCTTCTTTTGCATATATTATCTTCCACACATCACATAATTTGTATGTAGTTATGTGTTGAAGTTATGCATGTTTGTAAGGCGGTTTCATAGAAACTTGGTATTTTGCTGTTTTTGTTCTATTTATAGAACTACAACGAATCAACCAAATGTTGTCTCTTTATATGAATTAATCGGGGATTGCTCGTATTGCTTTAAATGTATGAACATTTATTTCAAGCAATTTTTTAATTTTATAATTTATTTAATAATTTGGGAAAATTTTAAATTTAAATTTATTTTAAATCTCTGGTGCTTTATCTTAAGTTTTCTTACGACTTTAGCAACTTAGTAGCTAAAGTAAATAAATCGAGCTGTTATAGAATATTCATCATCAACATCATTCATCTACACCAACAAGATAAAGGTTAATCTGCATTTAAAATCCCCTGTGGACAACAATTTACCTGCAAGCTTTGTGGCTTAGTAATATTATTTGAAGCACTAACACTAACACAGATAAAAGCTAAATTCTGCACCAATGAATGTGAATTTCAAATAACTCTTAAATGTTGAATAGTTCACTTATTTAGTTGCATGCAAGTCTACCGCAAATACAGAAACACTTTCATGTGTTGTGTAGTTGTAGTAGTCGTGTTTATATGGAAACAAATACAAAAATGGAGTTCATGAAAGTCACACTGAGGTGAAGAGCAATTTAAAAGTTGTAGCCACCATACATCAGGAGCTCCATATATATATATTTATCACGAGCTATGTAACATCATTAAGAAGAACTCCTTTGTGGCAAAATGTGGCAGTTTTGTAACTGTATAAGCTCTATTAAGTGCCAACTGACATGAGACAAACGTTTGGTTACCAAAAAAGGTAAAACGAGTAAACAAAGTGAATGTGAGTGTGAGAAAGGGAAGTTCGCCAAGCAACTTGCTTTTTTGGTGAAAGCAGCATCTGAAAGGAAAACTTTCAAAAAAACGCACAGCATCTGCGGTTTGCAAGTGAAAATAGTTTCCGTAGCATATATTGTATAACACACATATATACACAAACATGTAATATATTTGCAGTAAATACACCAAAATAAGAAACAAAATAATAATATTAGGAGAGGAATGTGAAAAATTACACAGAAGATGCTATCCATAGTCAACAGATGATGTTGCAACATGCAACATATCCATGCAACATAAATTTCACCGCCGTAAGTAATTATAAGTGCTTCAGGTGTATTTTATGTACTCGTGTTAAGCGTAGTAGTAAGCGTGAGTCTCACTTGCATTGTTCATGAGCCAAAACTTATTACTGTGTTTAGGCGATGATTACAACATTGCTGTAAAAGTCTTTGAAAATTATGGGAGGTGCTTAGAAGAGTTTTCAACAAATTTGTGCTGAATGTATTTGTGTGCGTGTGATGCGTATAAAAGAAAAAGCACAGTTGTACTATAACAAATATTGAACCTGTTTTTGTGATTACAGCATTATTTGCTTTATCCATAGTAAATAAAACAAGTAAGGACGGGACTCACTTCATACCTTTCATGTATGGGGCTGAACAATATTCTTATCCCATTCATAATATCCGAATAATCGGACGTATAAGATATGAAATATCTATATACGTAAGCATTTGGTGAAATTTGAAGGTTCTAACTGTTAAAACGTTGTAGAAATTGCGAAAAGTGTCTTATCTGAACAATCGGTTGTATGGGATATATACTATATATACCATCGATCTATAAAATTTTTGCAGAGAAAAATTACGTAATCATTCTGCGAATTTTGAAGTTTATAGCTGTTAAAATGGGGCAGCAATTACGAAAAGTTTCTTATCTGAACAATCGGTTGTATCAATTTTTTCGGACAACAATATGTGCAATATATGAAAGCATATTATGGTGAAGTTTGAAGTTTCAATCTGATAAATGAGGAAGATATGGCAAAAATCCTCTTTTCTGAAAAAACGGTTATATGGGAGATATAAGCTATAGTGGTCCGATCCGGCCGGTTCCGGCAAGTGTCTAATCGGAACCTAAATATACTCGCTCACTAAATTTTATTAAGATATCTCAAAAATTGAGTAACTAGTTTGCATACAAACAGACAGACGGACATGGCTTGATCAACTCAGCTCTTCATCCTGATCATTTCGGTATATTTTCCTTTAACGACTTATAATTTTGAGATTCGTGACAAAGTTAATATACCATTTCATTGTTATGAAAGGTATAAAAAGTGATTCATTTATGTGAACAAAGTGTTAAATAATTTTTTTTTTCGCAAATTGAAGAGAAGCACTTCAAAAATTTTATAACTGAAACTATAAAAATCAATCTCAAAATTGTTTTCGAGAAAATTCGAAAAATTTTTACGAAAATTTCGAACTTTTTATTTGAATTTTTCTGAGTTTGATTCCCAATCAATTTTATGCTAACAAAGGACCTAAAGCTTGTCTCTCGTATTGATTGTTGACAATCTCTATAACTAAAATTGATTAGGCTATAAAACTGCATACGCAACAAAATTCAAAGGACTCTAAATAAAAATTGCGAAATATTTCGTAAAGTTTTGTTGCACTTTCGAAGATTTTCGAAAATTTTTTGAGATAATTGTTTCATGCATGAATGACAACTAAAAAAAGAAGAGTTTATTTGGGTTAAAATTCACAAAATTTTTTGGCACTTTAGGGTTAAGGTATAAACCCAACAATCTCTAGAACGATTTAATATGACACCATTGAACCTCCTGTCATTGCGCTTTGCTTTTCTGAGATGGTCAAGTACGTAAAAAAACTTAGTAGGTAACTGGCGAATTTAAAAGGGTTTAACGAAAATTTGGATTAGAAAATCGTGCGATCTTTTTCAGATTTTTTCCAAAGGCGCTTACTTTCCGTTATTCCGGTATGATGCAGTGAAAAGTCGCATTGAAAACGGATCCGATGAGAGGTTGTTTGCGTCTAGTTTACTTTGTGGCGCTTTTTTGGTTTTATACTGGTCTTGATCATACAAGTTAAATTCAAATTAGAATTAGCAATAGATGCAATTGGTTTATATTCTCTAATTCATTAAACAATTAGAAATAGTTCAACTAATTCCCATTAGATAATTGAAATTTTTATCCTAATGGTAAATCTAATTGCAATTAGTTGCCATTAGCAAAAAAAAATTGGGTTACCTTTACAATTAGAAATCTAATCTGCTAATGCAATTAGATATTCAATTAGCATTATCTAATCATTACTTAACATCTATGGTCTTCATTAAGTAAAAATACTGGCGTGGCATTTTCTTCAAAACGGCCATTTCTCAAATTGTCATGAAATCAAGGCTTTATGGCCATTTGAAAGTCTATAATTTTATGGCCCTTGAGCTTATATCACCACACAGATAATTCAGTTGAATGGGCCTTATCAACTCTCAACCTATTTTAATCTCGAAGATCAAAATGCTTGTATTCACAATTATTACAGTCCTATCCAACTAAAATAAAGCTTTTCTACTTCTGAGCTACATTCAGATGAACAGAGGTTAAGGTCGTATTTATACCGAAACCCGGAAAGCCAAACTGAATCACCTTGCTCAATTGACTTATTAGCTTCAGTGCTTTTCTTCTTAAGAGGCAGCCTTGACTACGTAGAACTGAATGTTTCTATGCTGACTAGTGGAATACTGCACACAATTCATCCATTATCAGAGAAGGAGAAACAAGGGCTTGTAAGCAGCGGTTCCTCGGAACGGGAGATATTGAATTAATATGCAGGATGAGAATCTTACAAAATTGGATGCAACAGCAGCATTTTATGATCCAGAGAGAGGATTCAAGTCCTTTTATTAATACTGTTATTGGGTTAAATATATCCGAGGACAAACCTGCCGCTTCTATGAACTGAGAAGACTCCCATGTGGAAACAATCAACAAATAAGATCGGAAAACAGCCCATTATTGCATGACGTCGATAAAGATCTCTTAAATGTTCAGAGCGTTGGCTGCACATGTATACAAAGTGCCCTAAAGCAAGTTTCTGCCCAACACATAGAAGGCAACACTGCTAGTTCTCATTCCGAACATCAAGTGGCTCACGATGAAAGAAGGGTTAAGATAGCAAGCAGATCTGATCAGGTGCTAGACTTCGATCATGCAACTAAACAACTGATGAGGCAGCTGTCATAACAGTGCGAAACTGCGAGCTTATTCATCATAATCGTAACCAGATTTAATTGGATGGCTGTCTGATTACGGTTTTCAGCTAGCTCTCTCAATACCGGAGTTCGTCATAGTCATGATGAAACTTATGACGATTGGCCACCAATAAGTAGAAATTTGAAGCTGCTAACATCGGCCTTGGGGTATAGAATTATATAAAAGAATCTAAAGAAATTTACGAAATCTGCACGGAAATGAGTTGGTATGTTGTTACTATACAAGAACGAGAAGAATCGCCACGATCTTGGGAACAGAAGTGGAGCAGCAGAAAAGTGAACCCCGAATCCGTGGTTGCAGCGATTACTTAGGGAACTCAACTTCTACCTGATACAAATCTTAGCTCGATACGGTTTATTCCGGTCTTAACAATGAGAATGGTTTAAAACTTGAGTTATCTATACTGTCATATCTTTTCCGATCCACGATGCTGTTCTAAGTCCTTATGAAATAAAAATTTTAAATGAACATTTAACAGTTATTCAAAGTCAAGCAAAATTGCATTGTAGATTTATACATTTTCAAAAAATGTGCATTTCAGCAAATAAGCATTTTTTGTATCGATTCACTAATAAAATATTGATTTTTGCACAAACAGCAAAAACACATAGAAGCATTACAAAATTTCCCATTTCACATCGACCAACTATTAGTTCACTGAATTCGTAATGAATACACATTTTTGCCAATTCAGCGAATTACTGCTGGACTTAGCACAATGAAAAAGCATAGCCCCAGTCTCTGCTGTGATGCAGCAGCAAAAAGCGAAAATCACCCAACCTTGTCACTGTGGCGGCGGGTATCAGTCGGCCTAGCCTTCAGCTGTGTTCTACTGGCGCATCATTTTATTGCAACTTCATTGCACTTTGACAGTTGACATATTTTTAATCTATTTATGCAAGCAGCAAATAAGCCACGTTACTTTGCCATGGCCGCTGGTAATCTGCACGCATAAGCCGATCATGTTTATGTATGTGTGGAAGTAATAGTGGTGGAGTGTAATAGCGACCCAATAAGCACGAACAAAAATATTTTTCTTAATTTCATGCTTATTAAGCCACTTTTACAGAGACGCGCTTATGAAATATTGAGAGATTTTCTAGTCAAGCTTCAAACTCAGTTCTTTGGTTGGCATATCAAGTTCCTATAAAAAGCCTTCAGGCTTAATATCTTTGAGGTCTAAGAGACTATCGCAAAGGGTTTTGCGAAAACTTCATTCTGTTACGGAAATGTGCACTAGAGTCCAAAAGTGTGTGCTGTGACATGAGGTTTGTGTTTCACACCACTCTTTGATATATATCTACCCCTCTGTAACCTAAATAGTTCAGTGTGCAATGAATTAAAATGCTTAGGTTAAATACCGCTTCTATTTAGCTTTAAAATGATTGAGTTTCGTATTTCGTTTAATGTAAGCTGCTGGATCCTCTACAGGACCGTAATCACCTACGCCTCTGCAAGCGGTTTTGACCTAAATTCATATTTGTAATTGGGTTTGCCTTGTTTGTGTGAGGCTGAGGGTCAGAGAAGCTAACTAGCTTTGAAACTATTGATTGCGCTCAAACAAATCTTTGAATCCTTGAACATTGTCCCCTTATTCTTTTAGCGGTACTTTGCCACATCCAATTAGTTTAAACACTCGCAAATTGTTCTCAGAGTCATATAACGGGAGTCAAAGAAAACTTACCTTTAGATTAGACTATATGGATGCTGCTGTTAGAGGTGTTGGTTCGACATTGCATCTAGAAAGGTTGTTAGTGTCACGTGGGGACACCGCGCGTGTACACCATACATTGCATATGTAAAGTTTAATTCCGGATAAGTAAGGGTTGACCACTTTACAATATCCAGATCAAATTTGTTCCAAAGTTACGTACAACTGTATGAGGAGCTTTATCGGGCATAATTTGGCAGCGACTGCGGGTGAGTTTTTGTATGGCAGTCTCTCCCAGTCTTTGATTGACTGTGAGGCGGGGACGCATCAATCAATTGTACTTTTGGATGGCCAGGTTTCGTTTTTTTCCTTCATGCGGAAGCTTTTCGTATCATTGCGTTAACCACGCTCATATGTCATTAAAAAAACTCTGTGGAAGCTCTGAGCATAGTGTTTTGATAGTCCTGCAGCTTCGCTGTTTGTTTGTTTCTTTTAAGTACGGAGAACATGCCGAAGACGCATAGCATACGTTCAGCTGGCTGCTGGCTAATTGCTTAGTAAGTAGATTAGTTAGCAGCGTTTTTTTGTTTTTGAAGCTCTTAGCTTTAGGTGCCATTGCGACTGCAAGATCGAAGAAATGTAGGTAATTATCGAATATCACGCCCACTTCGTCCACTCTGTAAATAAGGTTGCTGTAGACTTGTTTGGTGATAGTGTTGAATTACGCGAGGCAAAGCTCGTCTGCATCTGCCGTCTCATGAGCTATACCATCGGGCACCTAGTTTCCAGTACATTATGATCTGTAGGCATGATTGATTCATGTGTCAAGGCAGATTCCTCACATTATCTAAGCAGAGTTAATGTTGTCCAGTCTGTTGGCCCAAAATGGTGGTTATCTTTGTATCCCCGCTATACTCGTAGATTGGCTCTAAAATATTCTGGCGCTTACTCCGAATGTCTCTTTCGAATTTCTAAACAAGACAACCTTTTTTCAAATTCTCTCTTTTGGGAAGGAGGATCCTATTGGCTCATATTGCTCAGAACATTACTTGACCTACGCTTTATGAATAAGCAAAAAGTATTTTTTTTGTCTGAAGTAGGAGAAAAACTAAAGCTATGCGGTTTTATCCTACAGGATAAGACAACAAGCTCGCTGTTTAACACAGTTCTGGGGTCTTCGCAAAGCAACTCAACTTCTTCAGTACTACAGGCTTGCCGCTTACGAGTCTAGAATCGGTAGTTTCTCAAATTTATGACGAACTAATTTTCTATATTAATAGAATCGTCTTTTAAGTTAAGAAATCTAATATTAGTACCGCTTTTGAGATCCTGTTTAAAACAATTTTTCGAGATTTGAGAAAAGTATTTAAATAGCTGTTGCTGTTGTTGGATTAACGATAAAGACACCCCCCGAAGGCTTGGGAGTGTTGTCGACGTTGATGGTCCTTTGCCGGATATAGATTCGGTACCTTCCGGTAACAAAGCACCTTTAAGGTACTAGCCCGACCATCTCGGGAACGATTTATATAACGAAATTAAACCTTCAAGGCCATCCACCTCTCCCCTCCCCTAGTTCCTTGAGGAGCTTGAGGTCGCCAGAGCATCATCTGTTAATAAAACAGGATTCGTCGCGGGTAGGTGAGGTTGACAATTGGGTTGGAGAAGCTATATATTGCGCAGGCAACCCCTTGAGAGAGTTGCGCTACACAACCCATTGAGTCCCTATTTAAATAGCTAGAGCTTACTGTCGACGATCAACATTTGCTTTTATGTTATGTGAAAAAGATGCTGAGTGTTAAGCAATTGGTCCCTTTTGTTCACAATCAATCCTCCTTATGTAGTGCATTATGTGTTCAGTTCAGACTTTAATGTAATAAAGTATTTCCGTAAGGATGGAAAGAAAACCTGTCTACGGTACACGTACGTTCACAAAGGCGATGGTCCAACACCTTATTATAAAATTATGATGACATACTAAGCATAAAATTTCATCTTAGGACTTTACATAGACTGATTGAGTCCGTAGTATTAGCAGAAGATTGTTTAAGGACCAAACTGAAAACCCTATCAAAAACCAGGACCTATGTTATAAAATGATTCCCTTCTCTAATAAAGTACTAGAACCTTCCTAGGACCTATGCCACTTGCTGCTTCTAGATCTGGCATCTTTATCACTCCTAATAGCTGAAGTCTTAGCCCGGAAAGCGCAGGGCACGAGCACAAAACGCACTGCTATAACAACAACAACAACAGCACAAAACGTGCTCCATAATTGCTCCTCCAACCCGTACTTCTACATCTACTATCACTGAACAAGCCTATTTTAAAGGCATGTGACGCCAGAAGGAAGTGCCCAGTCAGGATACACGTCACGAGTCTACGGTCCTCTATTTTTATTGATGGGAGTAACTTTGCTAGTCTAAGGTTGTAAACTTGATCTTCGACACTTTGCAGCACCGCGCTTGGCCCAACGCCTTTCCCGCTTGGTCAATCATGTGCACTTCCCGCCTTGTCTTAATCTCACGCAGTCTAATTGAGACGTTTACGGAGCAAGATTTGAGAGATGCAGTCTGTTTAGCTAATTGATCTGCTTTTAATTCACATTTATTACCATATGCCCTGGAACCCAATATAGATATATGCGTCTCCCTGTACGGATTCTTTGCAGGGATTGCTTACACTCCAAAACACTTTCAGATGCTGTGCTACGCGAGATTATTGCCTTAATTGCTGCTTGAATATCAATATAAAAGTTGACGCGGCTGCACCCTAAGCTACATTCTCCCAGTGTTGATACTGCGTTGGTTACGGCCATTACCATCGGTGTATACGTGTATTGCCTCGTTGGCCACCATCTACCTCTATTGTGGCTCTATGAGCCCCTTCAATGTGCATATACGGAATCAGGAAGTCTGTTTGCCCTATAATTTATGACGCTATACTACTATCGCAGTATGTTCTGCGTTCAAGCTGACCAGAGGCACTGAGTCTCGTTGCAGTTGTTAACGCTATGCTCTTGGTCAGCAAAGTCTACAAGTGGAATGTGTAGAATGGCATGCAGTGCAGTTGTCGTTGTTGTTTTCAGGGCTTCCGTTGGGAATTATAGCCAGTTTTTGCACATTATAGAAAGATGGATTCAATAATAAAAGCCCAAACAGTCCTTAATAGAATATTCAGTTTCTTTTATACATCGAAAAGTTTAGACTTGTTTCTCTTTTTAAAAGATATTTGATATAAAATGATTTTCGAGTTTTTATTTAATTTAATTTAATTTATTTGGATTAAAGTCGACACAGACACAATGCGGTCGACTACTAAGATATATAAAACATAAAATTAATGTTAGATTTAAAAATATTTAAATTTAACCATACATAGGAAAGAAAGTAAAAAATATCAGGCCAGACGTGACAGTATTGAATTATGCAACTCGGAAAACGAACATTCAAAACTGATGCAGTTATACAAGTTGTTGTAGTGCGAACACCAACTTCGCAGTGGATTATTTTTGGCAAAATTTTGCCGGCAAAGTGGTAAATAAAAAGGCAAAAAGTGCCTGGACGTCCTACCAGGAACAGCAAAATTTAGTCGACTAACAAGATCAGATGAGTCGATCTCGCCCATAATGAGCTTGTGAATGAACATTACCCCGAGTAAAGTTCTTCGATTTTCTAAAGTTGGCAGATTTATAAGGAGAAGCAAATGGTGGCAAATGCACACTAGAATCCCAGTTAATATAATGAATTGCTTCTGTACTGACTCAATACGCTTTATAAAGTTTTGATACCGTGGGCACCAGACACACGAACAATACTCTAAGATTGGTCGTACCAACGATGTGTAGAGGGTCTTAGTCAGATACGGATCATTAAACTCCTTAGCCCATCGCTGCACAAAACCGAGTATACCCGTTGCTTTGCTTACCATTGATGAAATATGCGTATTAAAAGTCAGTTTAGGATCAAAAAGAACGCCTAGATCACTTACGACAGATATACGCTCCAAAGGCGTGCTGTTTAACGTATACGATGTCAAACTTGGCTTCACTCGGTGAAATGTCATTAGTTTGCACTTCGATCAATTCAAAACTAGTAAATTTGCAGTACACCAACATTGAAATGAGTCCAAGTCTGCCTGAAGAAACTCCACACGGGAAGACTCCGAAGGCAGGTATGAGTAACAAAGTTTAACATCATCCGCATACATAAGAGTTCGGGAATGTATGAGAGTTTGTGGTAAGTCATTTATAAACAAGGTAAAAAGTAACGGACCCAAATGACTACCCTGAGGCACTCGAGATAGCTTTCGAGCCATGCAAGTAAATGCTTCGGAAATCCAAGTAAATCAAGTTTGTAAATTAAAAGCTCATGATTGACAGAGTCAAACGCTTTACTGAAGTCGGTATAGATCACATCCGTTTGCCTATTGTTTAAAAATCCATCCATTACAAAAGAAGTAAACTCTAGCAAGTTGGTAGTAGTTGATCTACGCGGCACAAACCCATGCTGGCAGGGCGATAATATGGAGCTACACATGTGTTGAAGTTGACATGTAATTATTCGCTCAAATGTTTTGGGAATAGCTGAAAGCTTAGCTATACCTCTATAGTTCTCTATACTAGACCTACTACCTTTTTTGTGTAAAGGTATAATAAATGATTTCTTCCAAATCAATGGAAAAGTGGCAGATTCCACAGATAATTGGAATAATTTATGTATCGGCTCAGATAAGTTAACTGCACAGTATTTGAGTACACAACTAGGAACACCATCTGGACCCGGAGAAAAAATCGGTTTCATACCGAGAAGGCTCTGAAGAACAGTATTCTTATCCCATACTGGATTAGGAATGCAATTAAAACTTTCCAAGTTTTAGGAGTGTTGACCGGGTTGAAAACGTTTAGATGAGTAGGTTGACCTGAAGAATTCTGCAAATAATTCCGCAATATCATTATCAGAACTAGCATTCTTGCAATCAAAAGAAAAAGTAGCTGGAAAACCAGATGTTTTCCTCTTGGAATTAACAAAACTGTATCAAAGAAAAATGTTTGCTGGGATGTCGCTCTCCTATTTATATGCACATTATTGACGTTAGCATAAACATACCTACTACTACTTTACATCAATATGCGTATGCATGTATGTATATATGAAATCGTTTGTATATATTGTACTTACTCCAACCTGGCGCCGGTACGATTAAACCGGATATCATCTCCTCACTCATTACGGGTGGATCCGTTGGTGGCGGTGGACATACCAATGAATCAATCATGTCATCAGTGACGCGCAAAATACCACTTAGATCTGGTGCCTCAGTGCGTGATGACCTGCAAAATTGCAAAAAGATTAAGAAAGACATGAATTAAAATTATACTTTGAAACAATAGTCGAATGATGCTTAACTTTTATATATTCACACATATGAAATCTTTATTAAAATGTGTGAAGTTGAATGTTCTATTTTTTATATAGGAAATGTGGTTTAACTTAAGCCTTTCAACAAAATTTATGTGCAGCTTCAATCAGTTTTGTAAACTTTTTTATTTTAAATAAATGTTTTTGCGAGAGGAGTAACAAAACTTTGGCTGTTCCTCCGGGCGTATGAGAACAGGATGTACATATATATGTTTAGTTAGAAAAGTTGTAATTTGTTCTATATTTGGTTATGGCTTTTATCATCATGAATAGTTTTACGTAGAATGAGGGAAACTGATAGACCCAGAAGTAGAGGTAACGAAACGATCAGGAGGACAAGCTAAAGCAATTCAGCCATGAGCTTCTTTTCGCCGGTTCATTTGTTTGTGCCATCAAACAACTAGTACACATCTTTTGAAATATTTTGATACAATTTTCTCCAGTTGATTAATCTTTTGTCTTAACTGAGATAGTCGGATCATTTATTCAGATGTCTTCTCTTCACTTGCTTTTGCATATAAAGGGAACTTGCAGCAGTACCTTCGTTATAACTCTTTAATTGAAACAACGAAAAAAGCTTAGCGCGTTCATAGGGTTCTGAGAAAAAAAGAGGAAAACAGAAGGAAGGTGGAAAAGGAAAATCTACATTCAAATGAAGTCAAAGATATATAAATATCTTGAGCCCAATCCAACCTATTCGGGAACTTCTTTTTATATATTTGTTTATCATAACCATTAAATGTTGCCAAACTTGTTTGCAATAAGTCACGCCAACTGTCCCTGTTTCTGATAGCTAAAGCCAATCGGGCGCACCAAGAGAGGTCGAGTTTTCCTCCATTTGCTTCTCCCAAGTGAATTGAAATCTCCACCTTTCTCTTAAAGCACTAGCTTCATATCTGCATAAAGCTCGAACAACTCATCATTACAGCTCTTTTGATATTCGCCGTCGGCATCATGAACAGGACAAACAATCCACGGAGAGCATTTCTCTAGAACACTACAAGAGCCATCTCATATTCTCTTCCAACGTCCATAATTCGGACACATATGTGTGTACATCAGGAAAGTTATCTAGAGCGTGCTTTTTGCTCTTCGAGAGAGGACTTTACTTCCGAATTGCCTTATTAGCCTGAAAGAAATGGTGCTAGTAAAATCAACAAATTGGTTCTGTTGTTCTTGACTTAACGGAGATTCGGTGAAATTGATCGAATTATGGTTAATTCGACCGAGTTCTTTGTCAAGCGAACAAATTAGTTTAGCCATTTCAACAGAGGAGAAATTGGCGCTCTTAAGTTAACAAAATTCTGTAAAATTTTTTGTTAACACAACTGATCTCAATGGTCATTTCAACAGCGATCAACAGTCATTACCAAATTTCAAAAAGAGAATTTTAGGCTCACTGCGCTCTCTACTTTGTACTTATGTATGCTGTGTACTATATGTATGCACATATTTACGTATGTATATGGCGGCCGCAGTGGTGTGATAGTAGCGTGCTCCGCCTACCACACCGAAGACCCTGGGTTAACACCCCGGGCAAAGCAACATAAAAATTTTAGAAATAAGGTTTTTCAATTAGGAGAAAATTTTCCTAAGAGGGGTCGCCCCTCGACACTTTTCGACAAGCACTCCGAGTATATTTCTGCCATGAAAAGATCTCAGTGAAAACTCATCTGCTTTGCCAATGCCGCAACATAGGTACTTTCGTACAAAGCTGTCGCAACAACTTTTTTTGTTCATTTGACTACTAAAACGGTCAATTACGAATCAACGATTTGTGCGCAGTTGATTCAACATCTTGTTGCGATGGATAAAAATTGACAGAAATTTCGGTTGAATTGACCCGTATTACGGTTGATTTTACCAGTCTTTTTCTTTCAGTGAAGAAGCATTTGTTTGCCATATGTTATTACGCATTTGATTTCTAAGCTGGAATTGTTTTTGCTTTTAATACTAGTCCCATATAGACGAAATCCTTCAGGATCTCGAAATTGAATCGATCAACAGTCAACAGATGAAAGCAGGTACTTCACTTTGTCCTCATTTTACGCACGAACCGCTCTTTATCCAATACGGAGTAGAGGAGAACACTGCGGCCTCTTTGATGAGGCCAATGATATAAAATAAAACATTTTATTAGCATATACCGGAAATTGTACGCTTTTATAATAGATTGTAGCTTCGTGGTTTAGTTCTTGTGCTAACATCATAAGGTTCACCCTAGTTCGGCCGACGATTTTTACAACAATTTTTGCCGACGCAGTCACCCCGGTGACTGCCAGAAAAAGAATAAAAGTGTTCAATCCGTTACAGTTGTCTATGGCTAAAATTATAAAACTTTATTTTGTATTTTTTCTACTTAAAATTCATTAAGTTAGAATGTTACGGAAAACGAGTTACAAAATGTATTAAAAATGTGTTTTTTGAGGGTAGAATATCAAAGCGTCACCCGGTGTTTCGTCGGCCGAACTAGGGTTAAAGAAATCGCACGAAAGGAAGCTGTCATGTCTTAAGCCGCGTTTACTTTTAAATGGCTTATAGGGGTTCTCGAAATTCTTATAAAGCTGGTGATTTTGCTCGACATCGTTTGGAAACGCCTTATCAGATTTGCAGGAAACTTGAATTCATACATACAAGAAACTCCTTCTTGACCTGCCAGTGGATGTTTCGTGAACGTCGGTTCTCTTATCGTGAGTCTTTTCCAGCATCTGGCGTTGTTTGAAGATCTGGTCGATAGTAGGTTGGCCAGGTCTGAAGCCGCACTGATAAGGTCCAATATTTCGCACAATACAATAGATAGAATACAACAGATAGAACTTAATAACGCGATATTATAGGTTGATTCCGCGGTAATAGTGGCCGCCAAATTGGTGTATTATTAGCTCATTGTATTATTTATGTGCCTGCTAAGAGACAATATGACCTTAGGCATAGTAGACAATCATTACCAATAGAGAATGTTGGTTGGGCAACGACTTGGAAGATTAGATTTCAGTCCCTTATTTGTTGAAAAAATTATGACACCCACACGAAAAATTTATTGTTAGAGTTTAATTGTGTGCTAAATCTTCTTTGAAAGCAGCAAAACGTAAAAAATTTGGCTGCGCAACAAAGCATATAAATAACATGTGTATATTTGTGGTTAACATTGTTGTTCTATTTTGCACTTTTATCAAAAATACCTATATATATTACACCTTAATACTCTACTTGGTGTTGGAAACAAATCGACTGATACTTTCAATCATTCAGTAAAATACTTTTACAGATTATTTAAATAGCTTTGAAAAATAATGGGAAAATATAGGCATGAAAAGCTTATCAATACAACCGAAAATTAAGCCAATAAAACAAAATCGTAAATGTCAATAAATATTTATAAAAAGTGAAAAGCTGAAAATAAATTTAAATTTAATTGGAAAGGCAAATTTGTATATGGGCTGTTCTATAGAAATTGTCAATTTCTTATACCTTTCATGAAAATGAAATTGTATATTAAGTATGTCACGAATTTGAAAATTGTAAGACCTTAAAGGAAAAGAGATAGACCCACCAACAAGTATACCGAACCCACACTTGCCTCTAACATTTTGAGAGAACTTGATGAAATTTCATTAGACATTTGTCGGCACCGATCGGATCGAACCAAAATATAACAAATTTTTCAGAAAAGCGCTTTTTTCATATCTTCCCTAATTACTAATATAGATGCTCGAAAGTTTTTAGATAAGATTGTTCAAATAAAATTTTTGTAAATTTTCATTTTAACAGCGCAAACTTCAAATTAATCAAAATATATTGATACTGTTACGAATTAAAGGAATTGCTGATTATTTTGCATTTTCTGTTGTCGTTCGAATCGCTGAACTGTCGAATAAATAACTTAAATATTCAGTATAGTAATATTTATTTAAAACTGTATTGTAGTAGTACTTCACAATTACAATACTCGCGTACTTCCCTAAAAGCGTGTTAAGTTCAAACTGATTCCTTATTCCTCTGCTTGCGCTGCTTTTATACCGTCTGGTACCACGTTCGCATATCTCTCAAAGCGTCTAAACTTTTCACGCATAACCTTCTCGAATAGCTGCTTATTTATTTCTACTTTGTGTACCTGATATTCACCTTTGTCTTCTAGTTATATGCATGTGTATGTGTGAGTAATAAATTCTGCTTTTAGGTGATGACTACATGTGTGTATTGAATAATCTCTTCGCCCTTAGCTTCCCTGTTTGCATGTATGTGTGGTTGCTTGATTTGATGATGTTGTGCATTTATTTACTAGCAGCACAGTGACGCATCGAAATTGCTAAAATTCGCCACAACACTATTGTATGAAAAAAGGTAGAGATCGGTTGTATATATGGTATATATCCACGACAAACTTTTGTTTAGATATGCGATTCATCGTTATAGCTATTTCATATGGACAACAAGAAACGACTATTTGGACGATTCAAGGGGTCGCCGTCGCAATTTACAGCTTCCTCAACCCAATTGCAACCTCACTTACCAGTGGAGAATCCTGTTTCCTTAGCAGCCGAAGCTCTGGCCACCTAGAATTTCCATGGAACTAGGTGGTGGGGACGGTATAGCCTATTGAGGCGGTATAGCCTGGAAGGTTCATATTAAATCGTTCCTGAGATGGTTGGGATTGTACTTTGATGGTGCTTGTTACCGGCACGTGCCAGATCTGTATCCGCCAAAGGAGAATAAGTTTCTGTATCGCTACAACAACAACAACAACAACAACAACAACGATTCTTTGGACATAAGTAATGGGATATGATGACTGCTCAGCGCCAATCATAAAAAATTCGAGGTCTTGTATGTACCCAGATATCAACCGCTAACCATTGAACTACAACTCTACGCGCTCAATGCGAATTTTTTATAAATCTTGCGAAATGCGATGCACAATAGCATTTATGTATATTTCCTCTCCCCATTTTGGATTTAGGTACTGAGTTGCATTATTTTGGTCTTGAAAAATGTACCTTTGCTTGGATAAGATACATTTATACATTTGGTTATCGCCTTCTGAAGCAAAAAACACCTTAACGAGTTGAATAAAAAAATATATATATTTTCAAATTATTTTACTTTTGTGAAGTGGTGCTTGCCGATATTTTTGACTTAAAATGAAGATTACTCTACATCGGTGTGAAGTTCAATAATTTCCTGCAGCAGTAACATTTGGATAGACGAATATTATATATGTTAAGATAAGGTAGGTTGAACTGGCTTGTCAATAAAAACCACACATAGATTGGCTGGGTTCATAGCGTTGCCAGAATTTGCTTGACGATCAAATATTAAAAACCCCAACAAGGTACCAGGACTTATATTATAGAATAAATCTGTCCTCTTGCCAAATACTAGTGGTTTTCCAGGACGTAGCTTAATAGCTGGCTCGATATCTGGCAACTCTACCGTTCTTAGTGGCTAGAGCCCTGACTTGTCGAGCGCAGGCTAAGAGAGACTAAAGTCTTCTCTCTCTAAAGACATAAGCAATTTTGTGAGTCTAACGTCATAGGATTCGTACGTGATCTTAGAAATTTTGCATCTCCGCTATTTTGTTCACGCCTTTCCTGCTTGCTGGATTATGTGCAACTTCTGTCTGCTTTTGGTTTCTCCCAAACGGATTGGTGCGGTTATCGCCGATACAGCGTGTGTTGTACCTTCCTTTGCGAACTCATCGGCCGGAAACTTAGGCCGGACCGACGTCTCTCTTATGCTCTGTAAGATTATTGCCTTAATCGTCGCCTGACTATCAATATATGTATATATTGACGCGATTCCAAATTAGGCGCGCTTCCTCCAGAATTTCTGCTGCTTTCTTTACGGCTCCTGTAGGATCTACTTATTTCTAGATCCACACCGTAAACAGCAGACTCGACAACTTCCGTTAATTTGGAATGATCCATGTACACATCCATGTATGTACATGTACTAAAATTTGTTCCCAAATTATTACCGAAAATATCAGAAAAGACGTTGTACTGACAAGAGTATTTTGTGACACACCTTTCCATTTCCTTCACTAATGGCTTACGCTGTTTTACGCTGGTTTATTCAAAGTTTATCAGTGCAAAAATCAAGTCCCACCATTGCTTCACAAAACGCTATCGAGTGAAACATCTTGGAAAAGGAAATATAACGCCAGTACTTCCCAATACGAAATTTGTATAATTTTACCAGAAAAAATAAATAAATGTAAGGCGCGATAACCTCCGGAGAGATTTTAGGCCGAGCTTCTCTTCCAATTTGCGTCGGGCTCCTTTTTAATTTTTCCTACAAACTGGGCGGGACCTACTTGTTTTATGCCGACTCCGAACGGCATCTGCGAGGCAGATGAGTTTTCACTGACATTTCATGACAGAAATACACTCGGGGTGCTTGCCAAACACTGCCGAGGGGCGACCTCGCTTAGACAAATTTTCTTCTAATTGAAAAACTTTATTTCTAAAATTTTGATGCTGCTTTGCCCGGGGTGTGAACCCAGGGCATTCGGTATGGTAGGAGGAGCACGCTACCATCACAACACGGTGGCCGCCAAAACTGAAGGAAAATAGCTTGAACGCTATTTCTAATCCATCATGTCGGAAATTTCTATAAAATTTTAAAAATATGTAGTAAAGCATGAACTCTGCAATATTTACTTAAACAAAAAAATAAAAGAACTTAACAATAGGATAATATTTATATTAGAGCTCACGATTTCTCGAATTTGTTCGAGATGAGATTTTTCGCAGGTCTCGCCTTCTCGCGAGATTCTCGAATCTCAAATTACTCGTAGGGCTCGCGAGCTTCTTGACATTCAATTTAATCGATTCATGGGCTGTTTTATATAGAGCTTACGATTTCTTCTGGAGCACAAGCGAAAATATCCAGAAAGCCAAAAGTAAAAAACACCGAAATGTAGAGAATGCTGCCAATGCAGCGACTGAATTGAAAGTCGAGAAGCTCGCGAGTATTACGAATATTTCGAGATTGGAGAATCTCGCGATAAGTCGAGTTCTCGATTTCCGGGTCTCGAAAATCTCGCTTGTGTTCGAGAAGGAAGCTCTAATTTATACTTAGTCACCATTGCGCGTTGAAAGATATAATATATATGAATATAGACACCTTGTAGAGAATCACCCTAATATTTGTAGTTCAGGTACACCACATTTCACTTTTAATTTTCAAAAAGAGAAGCGACCCGCATATGACAGCATATAAATATGTATTAACCTTTATAGAAATGTAGATTATTCGATATTATAAATTTTTTGTCATCCGATTAAAATTCATATTTCTCACATTTTTATTTTTTTTTATGTGCGATGATTTTAATTAAAGTATGTGCGATTTATTTCGAAAAAAAATTTGAATCTGTTACACACAATTATGCTGGTAAAAAGTTTAATAATCTGTTGCGTTTTATGCTGTTGGCGAATATTTCAACAATAAAGGCAACACAAATTATATCAGCGAGATAACTTTTGTTGGATCATTTTTTATGTTTTTTTTTTAATTATGGAAAATTAATGTTCATGCGGAAATGCATTGGAAAGGGAAACCCGATTACGTGAATGCATTTTTATGGCCAACAGTTTTGTTTGTTGTTATGTTCATTAAAAGTCTATAATTAAAATACTGTTAGTAGCTGTCATTATCGAAAAGTTTGGATAGAGTGACGACCTTGACAGCTTAATGTAGAGGCAGTGTGCACAAACGATGGAAACGGATATCCTGTGCAACAGTTGAATCCTTTGGCGTTCACAATGTCGAAAGTAGCGTACATATCGAGGAGTGTTTGCAAAGCATCGAGTATACATTGGGGCAGTTGGCAGCCCTACTTGTACCAATGTTTCTCAGCAGTGGCGCAACTTGAGTATTATAGCGTTTCCAAAAAACGTAATTATACTCAGTGTGCTTTGCACACAGAGTATATTAACTTTGATTGGATAACGGTTGGTTGTACAGATATAAAGAAATGGAGATAGATATAGACTTCCATATATCTAAATCATCAGTATCGAAAAAAAATTTGATTGAGCCATGTCCGTCCGTCCGTTAACACGATACCTTAAGTAAATTTTGAGGTATCTTGATGAAATTTGGTATGTAGGTTCCTGAGCACTCATCTCAGTTCGCTATTCAAAATGAACGATATCGGACTATAACCACGCCTACTTTTTCGATATCGAAAATTTCGAAAAACCGAAAAAGTACGATAATTCATTACCAAAGACGGATAAAGCGATGAAGCTTGGTAGGTGAGTTGAACTTATGACGCAGAATAGAAAATTAGTAAAATTTTGGGCGTGGCACCGCCCACTTTTAAAATAAGGTAATTTAAAATTTTGCTAGCTGTAATTTGGCAGTCGTTGAAGATATCATGATGAAATTTGGCAGCAACGTTACACCTATTACTATATGTATGCTTAATGAAAATTAGCAAAATCGGAGAACGAACACGCCCACTTAAAAAAAAAATTTTTTTTTAAGTCAAATTTTAACAAAAAATTTAACATCTTTACAGTATATAAGTAAATTATGTCAACATTCAACTCCAGTAATGATATGGTGTAAAAAAATACAAAAATAACAGAAATTTTCAAAATGGGCGTGGCTCCGCCCTTTTTCATTTAATTTGTCTAGGATACTTTTAATGCCATCAGTCGAACAAAAATTTACCAATCTTTTTGAAATTTGCTAGGGGTATAGATTTTATGACGTTAACTTTTTCTGTGAAAATGGGCGAAATCGGTTGAAGCCACGACCAGGTTTTATACACAGTCGTCCGTCTGTCCTTCCGCATGGCCGTTAACACGATAACTTGAGCAAAACTCGATATATCTTTACTAAACTTAGTTCACGTACTTATCTCACATCACTTTTCTTGATATAAAAAATGGCCGAAATCCGACTATGACCACGCCCACTTTTTCGATATCGAAAATTACGAAGAATGAAAAAAAAATGCCATAATTCTATACCAAATACGAAAAAAGGGATGAAACATGGTAATTGGATTGGTTTATTGACGCGAAATATAAGTTTAGAAAAAACTTTGTAAAATGGTTGTGACACCTACCATATTAAGTAGAAGAAGATAAAAAAGTTCTGCAGGGCGAAATAAAAAACCCTTGAAATCTTGGCAGGTATTACATATATAAATAAATTAGCGGTATCCAACAGATGATGTTCTGGGTCACCCTGGTCCACATTTTGGTCGATATCTGGAAAACGCCTTCACATAAACAACTACCACCACTCCCTTTTAAAACTCTCATTAATACATTTAATTTGATACCAATATCGTACAAACAAAGTCTAGAGTCACCCCTGGTCCACCTTTATTGCGATACCTCGAAAAGGCTACCACTTATACAACTACCACCACCCCCTTTTAAAACCCCCATTAATACCTTTAATTTGATATCCATATCGTACAAACAGATTCTAGAGTTAACCCTGATCCACCTTTATGGCGATATCCCTAAATGGCGTCCACCTATAGAACTATGGCCCACTCCCTCATAAAATACTCTTTAATGCCTTTCATCTGATACACATGTCATACAAACACATTCCAGGGTTTCCCTCGCTTCATTTTCCTACATGGTTATTTTCCCTTATGTTGTCACCATAGCTCTCAACTGAGTATGCAATGTTCGGATACACCCGAACTTAACCTTCCTTACTTGTTATATATATAACATTTTGGAAAACACAAAAAACCCGATAATTTAGTAAATAATACACCTAGAATGTTGAAATTTGACGTGTGGACTGATTTTGAGACTCTTGATAAAAATTTGAAAAAAAATTTTAAATGGGTGTGGCACCGCCCACTTGTGATAAAATCAATTTTACAAATATTATTAATCATAAATCAAAAATCGTTAAACCTATCGCAACAAACTTCGGCAGAGAGGTTGCCTTTACTATAAGGAATGCTTTGAGGAAAAATTAACGAAATCGGTTAAGGACCAAGCCCACTTTATTATAAAAGATTTTTAAAAGGGTCGAGGACGAATACAATAAGCTATATCTTTGCAAAGAAGAGCTTTATATCAATGGTATTTCATTTCCCAAGTGGATTTATAACAATAAATAGGAAAAACTTCAAATTTAAAAAATGGGCGTGGCACCGCCCCTCTTATGACTAAGCAATTTTCTATGTTTCGGGAGCCATAACTCGAAGAAAAATTAACGGATCGTAATAAAATTGGGTACACAGATTTTCCCTGTAGCACGAAATATTTTTAGAAAAATTGGACGGGATCGGTTAAAGACCACGGCAACTTAGATATAAAACAAGTTTAAAAGGAACGTAGATTAGAATAATAAGCTATAACTTAGCAAAAAATAGTTTTGAATCACTGATATTTCACCTATCATGTTTTATTGTAAGAGTAAATGGGGAGATATTTTTCTTTAAACGGGCGGTGCCACATGTTATGTAGAAAAGTAATTTATCTGAAATGAAATGTGCACTTGAAGCTCACGCTGAGTATATACTGTTCGGTTACACATGAACTTAGACACCTTTACTTATTTGTCATTAGGTTTAGTTTTGATAATGTGCACGTCCGTTGAATTTTTTTGGTATATGTACTATTTGGTGTGGCTGTCCAACTAGGGCCCCAAAGGTAAAGTATGGGCTTGACAACTGCCGTAAATACCCAATGAGAGCGAGTGGGATATAGGCCCTACGCGATTTCAAGCATCGGTTTACGTGTATACAATGCCACGCAGGCTTTCATCGTTCTCGCTTCCGCATGAAGTTCCCAATAGTATCTGTATTGACCGGCCAGTTCAACCTACTATCTAGATGTTTTGTGCTATACCTTTCTTGTAAAGTTAGCGCTCTAGGCTCAAGCTTGATTCAATTAGGGGTCATATGTTTCCCAGTAAATAAGACTAGACCGGTTTTAGCTCTGGAAGGGACAGAATTAGAACATGTACCGTAGCATAATTTCATTAGAAATTTGTCGCGAGCGATCGGATCGAACCAAAATATAACAAACTTTCAGAAAAGCGCTTTTTTCATATCTTCGCTAATTACTAGCATAGATGCTCCAAAGTTTTAAGATAAGATTGTTCAGATAAAATTTTTGTAAATTTTCATTTTAAAAGCGAAAACTTCAAATTAATCAAAATATATCGATACTGTTACGAATTAAAGGAATTGCTGATTATTTAGCATCTTCTGTTGTCCTTCAAATCGCTGAACCGTCGAATAAATAATTTAAATATTCAGTATAGCAATATTTATTTAAAACTGTATTGTAGTAGTAGTGGAACATGTACCGTGGCATAATAGCTAAAGTGCATTTAATATTTGTAAATCTTAAACGACGGATATGCAAAAAGGACAAAACTGTAATTTTAATCTATCATCTCTAAGCCGGGTCGCCTTTTGCAGTGTTTTGGCAAACTCTTCGCGTGCATTTAACCATGATAAGGTTTTTAGTGAAAGTTCATCTGCCATGCAGCAGTCGTTCTGTGTCGATGCAAATTGAAAGATAAGTTCGGCCTTAGTCTCCTTCTCATCAATTTTATTTTGAATATTTTATACTAAACTAAAAGCAAAATGATGTCCTTAAATTTATCGTGATAATAAAGTAAAATTTCGAAATAATGGCGGTTTCTCCACATCACAAAAATTTATAACGTAATTTTATCAGAATTAAAGGTTTTTATCAATTAAAATATAATTTAAATGCGAAAAGTATATTATATTATGGGGGATCATGTTGAAGTTATTTCACAAATGTTATTTGTGCATATGTACATTTGCCAGCAATTTGTCGTCAGTTCATTAATCATAAGTTTTTAATTTCATATTCAATGATTTTTTTGTATTTCGGTGGAATGTTACAACATTTAGAGACACGAATTTCGATACAATACGATATCACTGATGCCGATATTTTTTTATTGGCTACTTCGAAAGACAATACTTTTTGGCTGTCATTTCAATTTTTTGCAAAAAATTTAGAATAGGCGCACATAAAATCTTACGCGATCGAACGAATTGCTGCGTAGGCTTATTCCTCAAAACTCATGTGAAATTTGCAACAAATGGAAAAGGCTTTGTATATTTTGAACTTCAGTGAGTTACGTACTGCTTTTTTTGAGCATCGATTTCGTTTGTTTAAATTTTAATAAGAATAATCTTTTTACTGTGATAATTGAAACGAGTACCGCATCGATACCACAGCTGTGATATCGCGTCCTCGACACCATTTAAATACTCGTACTCTGTATGTACATATGGGGTATTCCATCCCATTTCGACCAATTTTGAAACCGACCCATTTAGAATTGGCTGAAAGTTTATCTTCTTTTTCTTGCTAACGAAAAAGGTTTTTCAGAATTTTTTCAAATTTTTTCATCCAACTAAAAAAAGTTATGAATTTTTAAAAAAACACCGTTTTTGTTTTCAAAATGCTATAACTTTTTCAAAAATTGACCGTTTGGGATCTTTTTTTTTTTAAATTTGTTTTTAAATTTACTTTTGGAAAAAAAAAACAAAAAAATTTTTAAAGTTTTTTGTTTTTAATTAAATAAAAAAAGAAAATTATCGGCCCACTCCGGCATTAGTGGGGATGATTGCAGAATTGAGGGAAGTTTTTTATGAGAAAAAAATGGCGAAATTCGAAAAATCTCGACAAACTGAAAAATTACAAAAAAAAAACTTTAAAAATTATTTTGTATTTTTTCCGAAAAGTATATTTGAAAACAAAAGATTCCAAACGATCAATTTTTGAAAAAGTTATAGCATTTTGAAAAAAACGCCGTTTTGTTTTTAAAAATTCATAACTTTTTTTGAGTTGGATGAAAAAATTTGAAATAAATTCTGAAAAACGTCTTTCGTAAGCTAGAAAAAGAAGAAAAACTTTCAGCCAATTCTAAAGGGGTCGGGTTCAAAATTGGTCGAAATGGGATGGAATACCCCATATATATCTACACACATATGGAAAAGGGAATCTAACTCCAAAAGGGGTATTCGAAATTTTAGGTATGCAGCTTTTGTTTACTCGGGTATACCTACACCTCGAGATATGTCGCGCAAAAGTAGTGGAGTTCCATTGGCTCTTGATCAAGACGAAATTTCAATGGAACGACCAGGATCAGTTCTATGACAGTTGGCAGCACTCAACTCCTGTGTATGCATAATAGGGTACCTATTATTTGCAAACTTTTTTAATCTCCGAATCCCGGCTAAAATTTGAGCTAAAAATGCAAAACAAATTATCAAACTTATAAATAATAGCGGAGTTCAGAATTTTGTGCAAATGGTCTAGCATCATTTTATTTGCAAACTCGTGAAGTATTTTAACACAAAATGCCAAAAAATTATATGGCTATGCATATGCTAATATCGCAAATACGCAACAGCAAAAACCGTAGTTTATTTTTTCAATTTTGAATAGCAAAATATGCATAGAAAAATTTAAAACGACAAAAATTGTTCACGTAGCTTTCATTTGCTATAGCAACGTTTCGAACACCAAATACACACAATTCTGAACTCCCTTAATATTATAAGTTCCTAAAACTCTGCCACGAGTGCGATATATTTTCTAGATACAATTTTATGGGGTTTTGCACTTAAGAAAAAACCAGAATGGGTTTGCACAAAAACCAGGGTAGGCTGTTAGAACTCGTACAAAAATATTGGGAGTGGTAAAAGTCGAGTTAAGGATTTAGCAAACAATCGTACGAAATTTTAATTTACTCATAAGCTATGTTTAAAAAACAATTGCCAAAATTTAGTTGGTTTTTTATTCTTCATAATTTATTGTACATACGCACCCACACTTATGCAGAAAAGTGTTCTGTGCAGAAAATCATATCTAATCTTTTCTGGATTTTCTGGATATATTTTGACAGAAGGAAACTTTTAATTTTCGCTACGGATTATTGATACCGAAAAAACGCGTCAATTTAAATTTCGAAAATATTTAACATAATGTTTTTATACGAATTTGATTAAAACCCATTTTTTTTGGGATATTTAACATCTGACAAAATTGTGTAGCTCTTTGCTATGAATTGAAATTTTCTAATTTAGTAAATCCATATATTTTGACGTGAAAAATTTATAGTTTTCCTATCATGCTTTAAAACCAATACAATGTAATTGTTTGATGGCCTTAATAGTTTCCTCTCAGACTTAAAGCACATATGTATTGGGTGTCGAGTGCAAAAAAATTGATAAATATCGAGTACCTAGTACAAAAATCAGTAAGTGCTGTCAAGTAAAATTAAATATTAAATCTACCACAAAAATCGAAATCAACAGGGCCACCATGTGGATTTAAAAGTGATCGAGATAAATATCAGGATCAGAATGTTGTTCTTGCACTTTCATGTAAAATTTTGATCGGGATTTGGATAAGCAGTCTTTGGAATTGAGCTAGTATCTTTTCATTGTAGTATTTTTTCAAAGTGTTACCAACCAATTTTACGTTCGTGGTGGTTAAGTGAAAAACAATTTATTTTTTAGTATACACAAACAAAGGTTCACCCTAATGTCCATAAATATAATCCGAAGACAGGTATGGATCCATAATTTTTATCTACCAAATTTAAAACGAAAAGTGTCACATATTTTAAGCTCACTCCGCCGTATTTTGTTTGTTGAGTGCCTTCAGTTTCCTGTCCAACTCTTATATCAATATTGGACCATAGCGTGACTGGTGTTATTGCAGTTTTTGGTAGACAGTACACTAAACTTAATGCGTATGACATATTGTGACTGTACTACTGGTCATAATGAACAATGTTGACGTGGGAAAATGTGGTATGGCACATATTTAACACCCAAAGTCAAGGGTATTAGTGAGCAAATGGAAAAACAAAAATTGAAATACCAAAGAATTCGTTGTAATGCAATTCAGCACAGTGGGATGGCATTGCGTAAGGTTGGTTTAAAGAACCCAGATAGGACTAAGTGAATGTACGGCAGCTGCTACGTTAGTATCAGGCGGATTAAGTCTCTTCCAACATGTGTCGGGAAATATTTGATCAACGCTCAAAGACCCGTAACGACGATGACTCAAGCTTCCTTACAAATTCGCGAAACTTCCTCGTCACCCTTGAAAATTTCTTTTTTAAAAATTCCAAGTTTTGAATCAATCTCATTCTTCAAATCATTCAGCCCAAGAGTTTTACCCAGTGTCACATAAGTGATGTTGGCACTATTTATTCCAGTGGGTGATTCCGGTCATGGGGTTTTTAAGTAACTTTTTAACTCCCCCGCCACTACAAGGAGGAGGTCGTCCATATATGTATGTCAAATGGTAGCGTAGCAAATATATAGATCTTTTTCAGCAGAGAGCCACCATGTTCCATATATGTTGTTGACAGAAGGATCTTTGCGGGAAAACGAGATCAATATCTATCCCCATCCTCTCGTTCACAATAACAATAAACAATAGCGTTAAGAGACAGTACTAGTTCTAACTACGTCCTCCGTAATCGTCCTTTAAAGATATTTCGACCTCCTTTGATTGATAAATGTAAATACATTTAGTTGTAGCAGTCGAAAAACTTATAGTGCGAAACTATCGCTTTGCTTGATTGTCTCCCATTTCTTTTTCAGGAGTAACTACTCCAAAGGGTCACTTCAGGAAATTCGAGTTCCGCTATCTGACCGATGACCTTGTTCAAATGAAGATGATCAACCGCCCTCCTTAAGACATATTTATTAAAACTATTCTTCGCAACATATTTAACATACATCGCGGCATATTCAATACCTCGTCCTTTTAGAATACCAAACAGCCTTTTCGCCCTGGCGTCTCTACTAATCACTTGCAAATACTCAAACATAGCCTGTTGTCAAACACGGAAAGAGACTGATTCTCGAAAAGAGTAACAATGAATTCTGATCATATCGGCTTACATTTGAAGGTCAACAACCCTATCCCCCTCCAATCTTTTGAAGAATAGGATGAGCTTCGACAAGCACTTCCCCATTTCTTCGTTAAAGTCTTCATAAAAAAAAAAAAAATAAATATATACTTGGTGCGATTTACCTCCGAAGAGAGCTAGGCCGAGTTTCTGTACTTCGTGCTCCTTTTTAATTTTTCCAACAAAGTTGTAGGACGCGACCGATATGTTTCATGCCGACTTCGAACGTGATCTGCATGGCAGATCAATTTTCACTGAAGAGCTTTTGATGGTCGAAGAAATACACTCGGAGTGTTTGCGAAGTTTCCGCCGAAGGGCGACCCCGTTTAGAAAAACCCGTGGACCTACGGTGTAGTGGACGGAGCACGCTACCACTGCATCGCGGAGGCTCAGTTCTTTGCACTTCTGGAAAGCAGCTCTGTGAAACGATTTGATATGACCATCCAACCACTCCTTACTGTGAGAATAAATGGGATTTACCTGCTAAATAAATGGGATTTACCACGGGTAGGTGAGATTTACAATAGATATAAACAGCTATTAATGGCGATGGCAACCCATTGAGCAGGTTCTATAACCCATTGAGCTCAATCTTATGGAAAAAGTTTAGTACTGGAATCCGTCTAATTTTTTCTGAAAAAAAAAAGAATTAAAGCTACAACTCCATAGGTGACAAGCGAGTTCCAAGTTCTACTGGCAGGTATGTGTTCAGAAATAGCTTTGAAGTGGAAAAGGAAGAGGTCAGCTTTGGTGCTTTTATTCAGGCTTGATCTATTAGGCTTTGCTCAGAAAGATAGGAAAGTATTAACTATTTTGCCCGAATTGCAGTTTAAAAATTTGACGCACACACTCTCAGTAAGTTTTGTTACAAACCACTTGAGGGGTATGATGACACTGCAATCAACGCATTATGGCTTTTTCGCTTTATCCAAAACCACAGTTTGCAATATTCAAAACATAATTTCCTCTTCCTATACAGTTTGTGGTGCTGATGCAAGTGCATTTGTGTTTTTGACACATACATAATTAACATACACACCCACACAACTTTACGTATGCATGTACATGGTAATGCATATGTACTCGTATTTATCGAAATTTGTGTGTTAAGTTCTCATTTTCTTTGTGGTTTTTCGTATGAAATTTGCTTTTGGTACTAAATGACTATGATAATTACAGTTATGTCTATTACATTGACATTTGTGAAAGTCTAGCGCCTATAAAATATGTGAAGCGTGAATGTTATAGTGCGGCAGGTTATACCTAAAATGAAGCGAATTAATCAATTATATATGAAATAAATTATGAAATTCAAGGAAAAATTCGGTTTTAACATGAACTGCATAGGAACAGCCTTCTAACTCTGAAAATATATCATCAAATATACGTGCTTCTGTTTGCAAACTCCCATTTTTTTAAAATCTTAAATTTAATATTTCCAAAGTCGCCAAACTTTTTTTACATTTTGGTTCTCAGATACCAAAACACAGTTCTTGAACCATTGCACCTGCCTAGCATTTATGAAAAATCTCCAAGGGAGCTGTTGTCTTTGTCCACCTGCTTCTGTCAACTCATTGGAAGATTGCCACTTTTTCTGACTCCAAACGTGTGTGTCTAATGATATACTCTCTTGACCGTAACGTCTTTGTCCATTCGCATAATATGGCCTATCCATAGAGCTCATCCTTTTACCTCCTTAGGTAATTTCATTAGCTCACTTTGGAAATAGAGTATACTCTATACAATAACCTGGGTCGATTTGTATGGGCGAAAGTTAATCGATATCGCACCATCGATTTTTCGATAGGATTTGGGCTCAGAAAAAAAAGTTCCACTACGCATACCCAAGAAAATAATTTTCGAGCGAGAATAAAAAAAAATATTATTTTCGTTTTGGGGAGTGTTTTGGTCGAAAATTTGACCTTTCGACATTCTTTTTTCTGCGGCTCGAAAATAATTTTTTTGGTAATGCGTAGTTGACCTTTTTTTCCTGAGCCCAAATCATATCGAAAAATCGATGGCGGGATATCGGTTAATAAATCGACCCCGTCTACTATACAATACCCCGGGGTTTGACCCCTTGTTTTTATAAAAGTCTGCAAAGTAAATAAAACACAGTTTAAATTTTGGTATGGCAGGGTCTGCTAAGAACTCTAGTTTGTACTCGCTACCTTCGTCTTTCAGGTATTTAAACACTTCACGAACTCCCTCTCTCCCCTATCTAACATGAATACTTCAAGAAATAACTAAAAACTGAAGAGTACTAGGTAGTAGGTACTAAGTAACTACTCGCATCTGGAAAAGTACCCGGTTATAAAAAGTAACAGTTCTTAGATAAGTATGTTGCTCATTTACTTCAAAGACTCAAAATATTACCAAAGGGGACGCAGGGAGTGTAGTAGAGTACATCTCTACAATTTTTAGAATTGTTTTTCTGATTGTCTGTACGCGTCAATCTTCGAAGAAATTTGAATGCAAAGAGGGCACTACTTGCATACCACACCAAAGGTCCGAGTTTCATACAAAAAATGAGAATGCCTCAAAGTTTTTCATAACGCTCTTCAGAAGTAGCATACTTTGGCAAACCCTCCGAGTATATTTTTCTTTGAAAAAATTTCCCAGCAATCTTTATTAGCAGATTTTGGTGGAAATCGGCAAAAAAAAAGCTAGCGTTAAAATAGCGGACCAAGCAGACTATGAGCTTTACAAGAACCTTGAATCCTGTCTTCTTGAAGCTATATCGCAAAAATAATTATAACGTCGTGAAAAATAGTTTTTTTTCAGAAAAAGCACTTTATTCCTTAAGAAACATCTCTTAAGAGTGAGAATCTAAAGGCAAACGTGAAGATAGCGCTTGAGAGGAAAACTTAGGTTAAGAGAGCGATGGATTCTGAGCAGAGAATGACGACAGCTGGAACGATTAAGAAGCTGGTAGGATTGGTGACAGAGTAAAGGGGGTAAGGTAATATATGAAAAGGTGACATCGATAGACTGAAATATGAAGATAGGGCGATATGGATCGAGGTTGAGAAGCAGGCAGAGATGAAGATTGGTATATGAGAGTGTGATGAAGATAGAGATGGAAGTGATGAAGATATAAGGAATAATAAACGGGATGAATGAGAAGGGAGGAGAAAATGGGAGAATAAGTATATAAGTGAAGATCAATAGGAGCTTGTCTACTGATTGCTTGACCTTTGGCATCGGAAGGGAATGTGGCAATACACTTTTTATAGATTAGAATAAATACGGCATCTGTAAGGAAGATGAATTTTCATTTAGAAGCTTTTCATGGCGGAAATACCCTCGCAGTGTTTGCCATATCACTGCCGAATGGCGACCCACTTTATTTTTACTTGAAACATCTTGTTTCTAAATTTTTGATGGTGATTTGCTCGGGACTTGAATCCAGGACATACCATCACACCACGGCCGCCGCAATCAACCAATAACCCGCAGAAATATCTGCAGACCTGGTAGCTAAGAACAAAGCGTTAACGACCGCAACCAGGCTCGGTGCTTCGAGGCAGCTTGAGTGCCGACCATATGGCCGTAGTAGTATAGCGTCATCAATCGCAAGACGAACATACTACATGATTCCCTATCTGCGCTTCGAGGGAGATCTTAAGGCCACAATAGAGGTGGACGGTTGGCGCAAAGTGCGCAAATGGCGGACGAGGCGATACATTTATACACCGATTGTTTCAAAGTAGTGGAAGGAGTAGGGTCTGCGGTATACTGCCCTGATCCGGAAATAAGCAGATCCTACAGGCTGCCGGATTACTGTAGCGTTTGTAAGCGGAAATATTAGCCGTAACAAAAGCAGTAGAAAACCTGGAAGAGAATAGCTTAAGCTGCAACCGTGCTAACTTTTATATTGACAGTCAAGCAGCAATTAAGGCAATAACCTCGCATATCACAGCATCTAAATGCGTGTTAGAGTGTAAGCAGTCTCTGGAGAGAATCGGGACAGGGAGAAGCATACATCTATATTGGGTCCCAGGGCAAATGGGAATAGATGGGAATGAAAAAGCAGATGAATAAAAAGGGCGCATCCCTTGAAGCTTGCTTCGTAGACACCCCAATTAGATTGGGCGAGATAAAGCGAAGGCGAGAGGTGCACATGATCGACCAAGAGGACTGTAGACTCATGACGTGTATTCTGACTGGACACTGCCTTCTGGCGTTACATGACTTTAAATTAGGCTTGGTCAGTGATAGCAGATGTAGGAAGTGCTGGTTGGAGGAGGAAACGATCGAGCACGTTCTGTGCTCGTGCCCTGCGCTTGCCAGGCTAAGACTCTAGCTATTAGGAGTGATACAGCTGTCAGATCTAGAAGCAGCAAGTGGTTTAAGTCCTAGGAAGCTTCTAGTATTTGCCAAGAGGACGGAGTTATTTTATAACATAGGTCCTGGTTTTTGATAGGGTTTTTCAGTTTGGTCGTTAAAACAAACTTCTGGTAACACTACGGACTCAATCAGTCTATATGAGGTCGTCATGGACCGGCCAGTTCAACCTAACCTAACTGTAGCACCTGGGGCACCAGGGCGTATACGTAACATTTTTTTATTTTCGTACCAAAAAACGTAACAAAAGGCTTTTGAGAGTACCAAAAAATTTTTTTCGCAGTAATAAAAGACAAATCGTTTTTTATCATTTATTATTTTCATTAAAGAAACAAACCATATACAACTTAAATTAACTTCATTAAATATATGTATATATAATTTAAAGAAAAAAGATTTTGCATATTAAAGCCTGAACGGCAAAAATTAAAACGAACTATAATTTCAATACTGAGTTCAAAAATGAACCTTTTCTTACATATATATCAGATATTTTCATGAGTTTTTCATGCAGCATTTACTATTAACTATTTTATACGTTTTTAGTCTCTTTCAGCAGACCATACATAATGCATTTCATTTCTAACTAACTCCTTACAAACCGTAATATTATGGATGGTCTTAACTCCTAAACTATTTCTAAGTTTTGCTTTTATAAAGTTAAGCGATGAAAACTTTCTTTCTACAGCTGCAGAGCTATGCGGCAAAGATAACAAATTAAAAATAACCTTAGTCAATTCCATCACTATATTTCTATGAAATCCTTGCTGATTTCTACAAATCGCACACTAACTATAAAAGAGTCACAACTTAAAATTTTTCAAAATCGGTTTTTTTCCATAAACCAATTCACAGTACACATCTCTAACTGTCCCTTAAATTTCGTTGTCATTATTTTCTTCTTCAACTGGAAAATTACCGTTATACCACTTTTGGTGTTGATTGCATCGCTTGCGCTCTATCAACAAAAGAGTACAATTTTTAGTTGTGTCAATGTGCTTAAGAACAAGTGAACAGTTTTTTTACGCATACAGTGTATTATTTTAAATTCTGACTATCTTGTTGCAAAAAACTTTTAACTTTGTTGTGTAGTAACTAAAATTGTGTCTTTTTATACGTAAATATTAGTAAAGTTGCTTGTATTATTGTGAAATATGCATTTTTTGATGAAATAATTGTGAATGTACGAATAGTAAGTTTTCTTAGAAATAGTCATAATTCAAAATTGCTATATATTTTGTCCGTAAACAAATAATTACAACAAAATTTCGTCAATTCATTTTATAATGAAGGTATCCTTCTATGTAAAACTGGATTTCAGTATTACATTACAGACGTTTTCACATAAACCGTTTTTCTTCTCTCCTGTACATTTACCTTTTTTCAAGTTGTGACTCTTTTGTAGTTAGTGTGCGAAATGCTTATTTATTGCGTAGTGAAAAATAATTGTAGAGATGCCTAGTTCGAACTGAGAGTCGATGTTTTCGAACATCGATGGCTTTGCGATAACTTTGACAGTGTTGTCGATTTAAATGTGTTAACGTTTCGGTTTACACCTCAGTACTTTTTTGACTAACAAAAGTAGTATATGAAAAAATAGATTAAAATAAGTAAATAATCGCTTTCTAGAAAAAAGTACCAAAATCAAAAACAACGTACCAACGTATCAAATCGTTTTTAGAGTACCAGTTTTGTTACGAAAGTACCAATTCCGGCAACCCTGCAAGCATTTTAAGTTGAAGAAGCGTAGCCACTTTATGCTATTAGTTTCGTAAATTGGACGACCAACGCTTTTCTTATAATAATACACGTATTTTTCGTTCATTATTGTTTTAAGTTAATTTTAAAAATAATTTTTGACTTTTTAGTTCGATGATCTTTAAAAACTTGTTTTCAAGGTTTTTTATACCTTTCATGAACATGAAATGGTATATTAACTTTGATCCTATGTTTGTAACGTTGAGAAATATAGAAGATAGACTCACCACTAAGTATACCGAATTGATCAGGGGACGAACTGAGTTGATATAGCCATGTCCGTCTGTCCGTCCGTCTGTCCGTCCGTCTGTCTGTTTGAACGCAAACTAGTCCCTCAAATTTTGAGATATCTCAATGAAATTTGGTACAATATACCATAGAAGATTTTCTGAAAAAATCACTTTGATCGGAGCTATATATAGTATATGTCCCTTACAACCGATCGTTCAGATAGAAAGGTTTTTGGCAATTTCTCCCTTAATTTCCAATATAAAAACGTTAAACTTGGTGAAATTTATTCTAATATATCAAAGAAGGTTTCATGAAAAAATCATTTCGATCGGAGCTATATATAATGTGCATCCCATACAACCGATCGTTCAGATAGGAAGATTTTTGGCTATTTCTCCCTTAATTTCGAAAGTATAAACGTGAAACTCGGTGATATATATTTTAATATATCATAGAAGATTTTCTGAAAAAATCACTTTGATCGGAGCTATATATAGTATATGTCCCTTACAACCGATCGTTCAGATAGAAAGGTTTTTGGCAATTTCTCCCTTAATTTCCAATATAAAAACGTTAAACTTGGTGAAATTTATTCTAATATATCAAAGAAGGTTTCATGAAAAAATCATTTCGATCGGAGCTATATATAGTATATATCCCATACAACCGATCGCTCAGATAAGGGGGTTTTTTGCCATTTTTTATTTTATATTTATCTTAAAAATCGTTTAGGTATGTACATCTGTTCACTATATATTTCTTATTTTATACAACCGATTATTTGGAGATTACGAACGGGATATGTTTATTGTACAGCCCCATTCATGAAAGGTATGAAGTCTTCGGACAGCCGAAGACAGTCCCGTCCTTGTTTTAACTATATTCATTTCATATATCCTAATGAATTCCGCATAACCAATTCATGAAGGTTTCAGAACGTTGCATGTGTCCTGGGGGAATTTAAGCATAAAATCACCATGAACTTTTTAACCCCCCAAGAATAGTTATCAAGCCTTTCCATAATTACTATAAATTCCACGTTTATTACTCCCTTGTGTATGTAGCCGGTACGAGCATTTTTGTAGTTTGGTATTTGCTACTCAATTTTCTTTGTTTTTCACGTATTTATGTATATGTTGGTAATGAATTAAGTGTACTTGGTAGTGTGTGTGTGTGTGCGTGATATTCAGTAAATTCTTGCTAGCTGTTCAGGAAAATTCTTAAGTGCTTCCTGACGGAGCTGTAAATTAATTCTTAATTGTAAATTAATTTCATATTTGGCAGCGTATATTACTCATAAACATAAATGAATTTGTGAAAATAATATAATTTACTATAATAAATAAGGAATTTGCAAAACTTCAATAGAAAACTAAATTAATATAATTAAATAATTATGGTAATTAACCAAAATTAGAGGGGGTATGCAGACTATCGATGCTTAGCATTACGGGAGCTCTGAAAACAACCCCGACGGCTGCACTGTATGCCATTCTGCACATTCCACCTGTAGACATGGTAGCAAAGAACATAGCATTAACAACTGCACCCAGGCTCGATGCCTCGGGGCAGCTTGAGCGCCGACCATATGGCCATAGTAGTATAGCGTCATCAATCACAGGACGAACATACTACCTGATTCCCTATCTGCGCTTCGAAGGAGATCTTAAGGCCGCAATAGAGTTGGACGGTTGGCGCAAGGGTGCGAAAATGGCGGACGAGGCGAGTAGGGTTTGCGGTATACTGTGCTGATCCGGAAGTAAGCAGATCCTACAGGTTGCCGGATTACTGTAGCGTTTTCCAAGCGGAAATACTAGCCGTAACCAAAGCAGTAGAAACCCTGGAAGAGAATAGCTTAAGCTATAACCGTGTTAACTTTTATATTGACAGTCAAGCAGCAATTAAGGCAATAATCTCTCATAGCACAGCATCTAAATGCATGTTAGAGTGTAAGCAGTCTCTGGAGAGAATCGGGACAGGGAGATGCATACATCTATATTGGGTCCCAGGGCATATGGGAATAGATGGGGATGAAAAAGCGGACGAACTAGCTAAAAAGGGCGCATCCCTTGAAGCATGCTCCGTAGACGTCCCATTTAGACTGGGCGAGATTAAGCGAAGGAGAGAGGTGCACATGATCGACCAAGCGGGAAAGTCGTGGGTTCAAGCACGTGGTTGTAAAGTGTCGAATATTATGTGTAGGTCTTACAACCTTAGACTAATAAAGTTGCTTTATCATTAAAAAGAGAGGACTGTAGACTCATGACGGGTATTCTGACTGGACACTGCTTTCTGGCGTCACATGCCTTTAAGTTAGGCTTACCCAGTGATAGCAGATGTAGGAAGTGCGGGTTGGAGGAGTAAACGATCGAGCACGTTCTGTGCTCTTGCCTTGCACTTGCCAGGCTAAGAATCCAGCTATTAGAAATGATACAGCTGTCAGATCTAGAATCAGCAAGTGGTTTAAGTCCTAGGAAGCTTCTAGTATTTGCCAAGAGGGCGGAGTGAGGTCCTCATGGACCGGCCAGTTCAACCTAACCTAACCTAATTAACCAAATTTACTTCAAAAATAACTTCTCCTTTTATTCAAGTTTTGGTGATTCGGAGGGAAAATAGCTTTTTATAATTATTATTTTATTTATTTACTAGCAGACACAGCATACGTTGCTCTGCCCTAGCTTTGGTCTATCTGCATAACTTTAATCAGCTTTTACCTCTTAAGGATATTATCTTGTTCGTCACGTTTAGGAAGTTTTTTATTGACTCAGCTAGCCAGTCAGCTATGAAACTACATTAAAAGTCGAGCTCGGTGAGTAAAGGTCTGATAGAAATTATCTGGGTGACGGGACATCCCTAGCAACTGTCACGCGATCTCTTAGTCGAAATTGAAACTTGCGAGCCGGAGTTTGGTGTGAATATAGATGAATAGTGAACGCTTCTAAAAAGCTGGGACTCTACACAGCTAACAAAGCCATTGATTAACTTTCCCTTCTGCCAGGTTTCGAGCTTCCTATGGACAGTTTTTTATGCCAATCACTACCAGGGTGGTGATTGAAGTATTACAGGAGCACTGCCCGTAGAGCCCATACCGTGAAGCTCTGTATTTTGAACAAGCCCAGCTCTGTTATGAATAAATGAATTTTAACTAGGAAGCTTTTCATTGGAGAAATATATTAATATGTTGAGAGTGCTTGCTAAATGATTGCCGAAGGGTGAGTTCGCTTAAAAAATATTTTCTAAAGCATTTTGCTATAGCCTTTCTCGGGACTTGAACCCAAGAACTTCTCTTATATTGCTAATAGAAAATGCTCGTATTGTGTTTTGAATTCGAAATCAAAACAAGACAGTCTATAAAATGTTTGTGATTCTAGCAGCATAAGTGTAACAAGAAAAAATTTTAATTTAAAGAAATGTTTAAACAGCAATATATTGGCACTCTGATGTTTGGGAATGTACCTAGCCTTTTGTAGCAATATAGTAGTATTACATACAATATGGGTAGGCATGAGCTATACCTCCACAACACGGCAACTATCACTTCAAATTTAACTTTTTTAATGACAAGGTATGGATGTATATGAGTCCCCGGATAAATTAATGAGAGCCTCATCCTAACTACTCGTTGTAACAGAAGGATTAGAAACCAGTGTTGTCCTAAATTAGAGTAACATAACAACAGACCATTAATGTGTACAAGTTAGCTGTTTTCAGCAAGCGGGATCAATGGATACACAACCTATCATAAACTAATAAAAAAGCACGCTGGGCGGTATTACTTTGGCGTCCGGACCGAATCAGTCTCACATCTCTAATGTATGACTCGCGAACGTTGATCTGAAGTTTAAGCGAAATTATCCCGGAAGGGACTTTGAAAGAACGCTAAATAATCTATAATGCAATCTCAATTTTAACTAAACATGTTCCCTGAAAAAATCTCAAGCCTTAAATAAAATAAAAAATCATGTTAAGGCACTTCAGTTAAAAATTAAAGTTTTTCCTGGGTCTACAAAAACAGAGCGAAATCAGTGGTTACTATGTTCAGGCCACGGGAAAAGCAACATCGAAAATTTGGAATAAGTTTCTCAGTAAAAATTCGTCTGCCTTGCAGATGCCGTTCGGAGTCGGCGTAAAAACATGTAGGTCCCATCTCTTCAATTTGTAGGAAAAATTGATAAGAGCACGACGCATATTGGAAGAGAAGCTCGGCCTAAAATCTCTTCGGAGGTTATCGCGCAATTATTTATTTATATATTTCGGGGTCTATGGAAAAAAACTACCTTTGTATTCTTATTTACTATTGTTTTGCTTTTCGTATTTTAAAATTCTCCCATCATCTTTTATTGGACAATATAATCAACTTTTTCTTTTTGATATTTAGCTATCTACATTCAAAGTTTTGCGTTTCTTGAAGTTTAACTGTCTTGAATTTATTTTGTACGGCGCCGCATTGATGTCGAAATTTGAATAGAGAATCTTTTACAGCGTTTTACTGATTCTAAAGAGCCTTCAGGAGGAACTTGCGACTGTCGCAGTGTTTCCTCCACGATATATACAACACAGATACATAACCGATACTTGCATATCATACACCTAAGATCTGAAATTTTGAAGTTATGTATTGTAGCGGGTTCCTTAATCTGTATACTCTATTAAATATAAGTTCCCCTATACGCCTAGAAAGTCAGTCAGTTTTTGTGCCTTTCCTACACATTGCGATTTCTTGAGTTGATCGCTGTTTTGATCTGGGTGTGAGATGTGGCTTATTAGTCTGGGGAAGGTGGCAGTTACAAAATGCAGTGAGATGCGCACCCAAGGACGAGTTAAACGCCATCTTTTATTTGAAGCGATATAAGATGACACGTCATAGGGATAAAATGATGACAAAGGTGATGTTATGTCTGACACAGGCTTAATTGCGACAGTTTTTAACTGTTGTTTACAGAATATAAGGCATCTTTTGAGAGGGAAACGGGAAGAGGGCTTCGATAGTGATAGGAAAATTTCATTCTAGACAAACGGCTAAAATATGGGAAAGGCTACTGGGGCTGAGCAGTGCTCGTAGCATCTGCAGATCAATGAGCCTTACGGTATACTTAATACTTTCAGTGTCTGTGTCTTGCAGGCATGTGCTTCTGCGAAACAATGAAATTCTTATCGATAAAATCGAATCCGTGTCCATATAAGAGGGTATCCGTGTAAGATAATAGAGTTACGAAATGTATAAAAACTGTGTCCCTCCTGCGTAAATTTACTGTAAGGACAACCAGTTTTCCGTGGTACAATCAGAGAATTGTAAATCTCATGGTAGTCACCGGCTACCATTTTCAGAAAAGAAAAACATGGCCTTTCTTCTCAAACTTGTGGAATTTGAACATGAAGTACTAAAAGGCATTATAAAAGGGTACTGTGCCATAACACATATGCGTATACCAACAAATTTTTCCTGAACTAGCTGTCGGAAAGAGGAGGAAGAGAAGTATTCTTTGTCGATGTTCAGGAGAGTAGACAAGACGACTCAGATTTCTGGGTGTAAAATTTTTCGATAGCCTCGTGGAAGTAATAACGGTGAAGCTTACGCTTCTTTTGAAGTTCAAATGGAGGGAAAACGGCTTATAAAAGTGATATTAGAAGGTAGCTGGTTGGACGAATGTACACCAACATGGCAATAATTGAGAGCATTCACAATTGAAAAAAGTTTGCACGAGTGGAAATTCTAACGCACGCAGTCACAATATAATCTGTCCTCGCATATTTTGCGAAATACTTAACAATATATAGTGGGCGGCCGCCGTGGTGTGATGTTAGCGTGCTCCACCTACCACACAAAAACGAGGTCCATCAAAAATTTTGAAAAAATTTTTCATTTTGAATAAAATTTGTTCTAAGCGGATCGCCCCTCGAGAGTGATTTGGCAAACCCTCAGTACAAATCTGCCATGGACAGCATCTCAGTAAAAATGCATTGCAGCTGCCGTTCGATGTCGGCATAAAACATATAGATCCCTTCCCGCCAATTTGTAGGGAAAATTAAAAGGAGCACGACGCAAATTGGAAGAAAATCCCGGCCTGAATCTCCTCGGAGGTAAATCGCGCCAAGTTTTTGTTACAAACGGAATACACATATAAACATAAATCGGAAGTTGCTGCATATGGTGCCCACAGTTTGTACACCCAGTTGTGCTCTAATGCGTTATTGTTGTGTGTATTTAGTTTATTTAAACTTGTATTCAATGATGATGCTGTTTTTGACATTTGTTATTAAGATATAGCAAATTGATCAAAAATGTACAATGCAACCAGCATTGTCATGTAATGGTACGAAAGTTAAAAATAAATAAATAAATGTGAGGTAAGATAACCTCCGAAGAGATTTTAGGCCGAGCTTCCTTCCAATTTGCGTCGTGCCCCGTTTAATTGTTCCTACAAATTGGCAGGACGGGACCTACTTGTTTTATGTTGACTCTGAGCGGCATCTGCGAGACAGATGCATCTTTACTGAGAAGCTTTTCATGGCAGAAATACACTCGGGGTGCGTGAACCTAGGAACTTAGATGCGGTAGGCGGAGCATACTACCAGCACCCCACGGCGGCCGCTAGGGTTCAAAAGTTTGTAAACAGAAAAATTCGAACTTCTAAAAAATGCGCATTTACCCAATGCGACCAGCATGAACACTACTTCGAATTCCACACTCGAATATGCTTAATGCTAAAATGGGCATGAATTGGGATAACAGTTAAATAGTTTACAATCACGGCCCTTTCTTATGTGGCCAGTTATGAGGGTAGTTGTAAAGGTTTCTGCAATAAAAAATTTTACATCGAACAAGAAGGACCACCCTTATGTACGCATTTCATTTATATGCAAATATTGTACATATTTATATTGGCAAGTTATTGAAAATTTGGTTACAAATGTTTGTAAAACGATTATTAAATAAATTTCTGAAAGCTATGTCAAATCCATACTCATATTCAACATACATACGTACGCAAAAGCCTCATACATTCGTTTGATTGAAAAAGGGTCCAAAAAGGCAGGATGCATGAAGGAATATAAGCAACTTCAAATACAAAACTGAACGGATATTTCTTCAATGATAAAATTTGTTTGTTGGTTTGGTAAAGCGATTTCGTTATATGATACATATTTATATACTTTACGTATGCAATCAATTTTTGTACATGCACACATACGCATATTCCAGTTACATAGACATATATGTATGTGTGTGTGTGTTTATTTATGCTGCAGTGCAAATGATTTTTTGCTGACAACGGAAAAGTTACAGCTGAAATTGAATTGCGACATTTGCCTCACTTTTATATTTGTCCATTATTTTTCAAATTGATACATACATACATACAAATTTATTGTTGATTATGCCAACTGCTGCATTGGTGTTGCATTAGATAAGCAATAGTTACAGTTTGTTATATCTTTCAAGGAAGTTCCTTTTATGCCAATGACATTGATGTATTGACTGGTTTGACATTACTTTAATATATTTTGTTTCGTTTACAATACATTATTTGTATCTAAGTAATAAAGAGTAGTCTCCACAAAAAACATATTAGTTCGTATTTCATTATTTAGGAGAATTAAAAACTATTTTCTAAACTGTGATGTCAGCCATTGAACAATCGATAACAAACCGATAATTCGTCAATAAAAAGTCAAGAATCTGTCAATAACTTTTGTTATCGTTGTCAAATTTATAACACTTCGATAACAAATCGATAACGAGCTTATACCTCGCTGCTAAGACACTTTCAACAATACGAATAATAGTAAATCGATAACAAGCTCATAACCTGTCGATATCAAACCGATAAATTATCGATAACAAACCATTAACAATTGAATAATAAAGTGATAACACGTCGTCTGGATTCGGTTTCGGCTTCGTGAAACTTTACACATAGGTTAGAGCACCGTGACAATGCAATAAAAGGAAAAAAATTCTTTAGGTGGCGCACGGATCGAAATAATTAGATAAGAATTTTGAAATTTTGAAACCAGCTTTTAAGTAATTTCTCGATAAGCTAGAGACTTGAAATTCAAACTTAATTCAGAGGTCGATGACAGCCGATAACACGATACAAAAAGATTCGCTAGGGGGCGCACGGGATGACATATTTAGAAAAATCGTACGAAACGGAGGGATTTTGGGATTGACTTTTATGTAAGTTCTCATTGAGATACAACTGTAAAACCTCACAGATAGGATAAGAAGCCGAGAAAATTTAAGAAAAGGAGAAAAAATTCTGTTAGGTGGCAAACGGATCGAAATATTTAGATAAGAATTTGGAAATTTAGTGTCTTGAGTACGGTTTTAAAGCAAATTCTCATTGAGCTACAAACATGAAACCTCAGAGATAGGTTAAGACACCGTGAGAAAGGAGCAAAATAGGAGATAATAATTTGGAAATTTAAAACCGGTTTTTAACTATTACAGCCGATGACACAATAAAAAATTTGCGCTAGGGGGCGTACGGACTGAGATATTTAGAAAAATCAAACTGAACGGAGGGAATTTTGGGATTAATTTTTATGTAAGTTCTCATTGAGCTACAAGCGTAAAACTTAACAGATATGTTAAGACACTGAGAAAATGCAAGAAAAGGAGAAAATAAAAATAAAATTGAAAAATTTTAAGCAATTCCTTTATATAAATGGACAAAAATCAGCGAAAAATATCTTTTTATATGAACACATATTCTTGCTAAACTTTGATTTTTAAATTTTGACATAGAAATTGCAAAAATATTTATGAGAAGTAAAAATATAAAGTGGAGCGCAATTGATTGACTAATAATATCTCCTTTCCTACCAACTTTCCAATCCAAGTAATGTAATTTGTGCTCGACCAGCAAGCCTCTTCGAGGTCTACCAGATGCCCTTTTTCGTCCCCAACCTAAAGTAGAGAGAATAGAACACACCCACGCAGCCTTCTCCTGCACAATTTTCTTTACATTACAGCCCCACTCAACTGAAACGTTCAACTGACTCCTTGCCTGTTTAATCAATCTGTGCTATTTCAAACGCTCCAGACAGAACATTGTTACACGCTTTTTCAGTGTCGAAAAGCACCGAGAAATTGTTTTGGATTCTAATAAGTCTTCTATTAGTCAAGAGCTTCTTATGGGATTTATGATAATTGATAGACAAGAGCCCTTAGGAGAAACGTAAAACCAGCCTTTTGAATCAAGGTAGCATTAACTTATATTCCAAGACTTTTGTATGTAGGACAGTTTGAAGCAATTGATGTTCGAGTACATATGTATGTTTATAGAGAAATAAAACATGCAATACATTTGACATTATATTGGAGCAAGAATGTGAGTTTCTCTGCCTTATCTTCCCATATCACTCAGCTTGTAGCAGAAATGAAGGTCATAATGAATGAATGAGAATTACCCACCTATGGGGTACCGAGTATTGGGACTAACGGTTGATGGAAAGTAATATAGGAAAGCATTAAAGGAGTTTTGATGCAATACAAAGCTTTAAAGTTTATTAGCTTATGCCCGTGGGTTTCACCTAACGTTTCTATAAAAATATGAAATATAAATAAAATATATTTTAAACTTATTTTACGGTCATGTATTTGAGAATTTAGGTATTGCTGGAAGCCATAGGATATACGATATTTTTTATGTCCTTTATATTTTGTAATATTATTTGGAGTATATGTAGATAAAACAACTTTCCGATGAGCAAACTTTAGAGCTGGCTTCCTGTAATTGGCCACGGGTGAAACATGTGCTACAGCTGAGGACTGTCATTGAGCTTTATTGACGGATGGCGAAAGCAAACCTAATTGGAAATTAGATACATTTAAAATGGAAAGGCATATCTGTCAGTATCAATGGAATCCTTGGTAGGAAAACTTTGTTGTTTTCGAAAATTTCCGATAAAATCATAGCTTAAATGACATTCGGTAAAAGTATTGCGATGATAAGCCTTCTCCCACTACAAAAGCGCAGAAATTCCAAATTTCGAGGCATAACTATAACAGACCTTTTTTTTTAAGGATAAATCAATGAGGAGGAGTTCCTGATGGCTCCAAGGAGTTAAGAAACTCAACCGGATAATGCACAGCTTGGGGTACTTCCACGACTGTGTCAATAGATTGATAAGTTGTCTTGGTTCCTGGCAAATTTGATATTAACATCCTCATTTTTAGGTGCCGAAATTGCCCTTTCTCGAAACCATTTATAGTTTGTATAATTAGCCTCATGTCTTTCAGAGTTGGGTATGACGCTCCGAACGACTGTTTGTGAGCCGCAGTTCCCACACAATTAGCTTACATGTATTTAGAACAGTGGTACTTAATTTAAATGCGAAGTCAGCTTTTATAGGTGGTGTTAGGGATTGACCTCATATAATTATTCACTGTATTTCAATGTCATAGCATGAATGCTTCCAGAGTTATGCAGTATCAAAGTTTCGGTATGTACGGGAGGTGCCACGCTCCATTTATATTTCGAAATTATTTTTAGCTTTGATCATTGTTGGAAGATTTCTAGTGGGCATTTCAAATTTGGTTGAGATCGGTCGATCGGTTCGGGACGCATTATACACACATTGGTATATGTACATTATTTGAGTTTCGTATATATAGATAAAATAACTTCAGGAAAATAGTGTAGGTTTCCTGGGAACAACCCACTTGCCGTTTCGACATTTAAAAACTGTGCGATTTGATTTCCTTGCCTTTTTTTCTCACATGCTCTGACTGGGACGTCACCGCATTTGCTTCAAAGTTTGAACTTTTCCATCAAAGCTTATCCACCTTTCCGTTGTTGCGCCATGCATGCTTCTTGAACTCTTTGCTGATAAGGTGTTCTATGATAGAATAACACTCGGCATATTAGGGAAACTATTGACCGTATATGTATGTATCTACCTCTGAAGCATGATTTAAGACGAGTCTTTCGAGAGAACTTTAAAAAAGGTAAACATATTTGCAGATAAGTCTAGGAGTTTGTAATCAAGCTACATAAATTATGATGCGCAAACCTCAAAATTAGAATAGCGCTTTTTATTTTAAACATATCTAGATATACTATAAATAAGTCCAAGCGATCTAGATTTTAAAAAACATTTAGTTGATTTTGACTTACCGCATCGTCATTAATAGTGACTGTTCCTCCTGCAAAACACTTTCCAAGTACATCATATCCAAATCGGACACAACTGCAGAATTGATAACAATAATTTCATCGCCTTTGATAATACCTGTAATCAAAATGCATAAAAATATGAGTTGGTGCAATTGAGGCATTAGATAAAGGAAAATACAAAACGCACTCCAACACATACATACTTACACTGAAAGAAATGGTGCTAGTAAAATCAACAAATAGGTTCTGTTGTTCTTGACTTAACGGATATTTGGTGAAATTGATCAAATTATGGTTAATTCAAGCGGGCTTTTTGCCAAGCGAACAAATTAGTTTAGTCATTCCAACAGAAGAGAAATTTTCGCTCTTAAGTTAACAAAATTCTGTTAAAGATTCCTAATCAATCTAACTGATTTTTTTGTTAGCACAACTGATCTCACTGGTCATTTCAACAGCGATCAACAGTCAATACATGAGCAAATTTCAAAGAGAATTTTACGCTTACCGCGCTCTCTACTTTGTACTTATGTATGCTGTGTACTATATGTGTGCACATATTTACGTATGTATATGGCGGCCGCCGTGGTGTGATGGTAGCGTGCTCCGCCTACCACAACGAAGACCCTGGGTTCACACCCCGGGCAAAGCAACATAAAAATTTTAAAATAAGGTTTTTCAATTAGCAGAAACTTTTCCTAAGTGGGGCCGCCCCTCGGCACTGTTGGGCAAGCACTCCGAGTGCATTTCTACCATGAAAAGATCTCAGTGAAAACTCATCTGCCTTGCAAATGCCGCAACGTAGGTACCTCCGTACAAAGCTGTCGCAACAACTTTTTCTGTTCATTTGACTACTAAAACGGTCAATTACGAATCAACGATTTGTGCGCAGTTGATTCAACATCTTGTTGCGATGGGTAAACATTGACATAAATTTCGTTTGAATTGGCCCGTATTTCGGTTGATTTTACCAGTCTTTTTCTTTCAGTGTATATATGGTATATATACTCATGTAGATCATATTTCTATGTAATATATATAGATACAACCAAAATACAATGTTTTATTTTTTTATGTATAGAAAAGAACAGTTTGACAATATGGAAAATGCAATTGGCATCACTCGAGTGGAAGAAGAAGACATTGAATAAAGAATGACAATCTAACAAAAAACATCAGAGCAAAAGTTACTTACATACAAACGGAAGCGAATAGTCTATTCTATACTATAAACCAATATATATATCTATGGTTATTGTTATTTTCGCATTGTTTGTTAAAAAAGAGAATATCATGTCATGCGTCTTTAATATCGGCATACAAAAATATGTTAAATATGTATGTAAGTCAACGTGTGTGCCTGTGTTTGAATTTCTTTTGTTCAGGTACATTGAACAACCGTTACAATTGTTCACATATAATGCTGATAAGAGCCCAATCGACTGAAAGAATGTCTTGTATGTTTCATTCTACATTGACAAGTAACCGAAAGACAAACGCTTTTAAATCGCTTCTTGCTTTATTATTCCAAACATTTTTACAAAAGGATGCATGAAAGAGTGTAAAATATATACATTTTATTTTATAGTTTATATATCAAAGGCATCACAAAAGCCAAACTCAAATTGGTAACTCGTATTGATGTTGCATGTGTGCTTAATATTTGTTCATATGTGGAGTGACTCACCAAAAGTGATGATGAGGTTGATGTTTTAAGACTCGTCTCAAAATATAACGCAGAGTTATAAACATTTTGCGGAGTTTTGAAATACCTCCCAAACTTAAGTTTTAAGTTTGAGTACTTTAAGTTCTCACTAGTAGCACCCGGTGTCATCAATCTAATTTCTCTTTATTTCAGTGGTGCCACACACAGTCCCTTCCGCATAATTTCTACTCCTTTGTACAATGCAGTGTTTATCTGGAGTAGGTCCAAACCAAATTTATAGCGTTTTTCTAGTTTTTGGTATTTTAGCTTTTTGTAGAAAATGCGAATGGCCTGAACTCAATTGAAGTAATGGTATTAGCACCAAATCACAGCGATATAACTGCAGTAGTTTTGAATATATTTGATGTGGAAATTTGAGTTGGTATGGGAGGTGTCACGCCGCTTTTTTCAACATACTGGAATTTTCGTTAACACTTTGCCTTTCGGAATATTGACAGCATTACCAAGTTTGAGTAATGTGACTTACTCGGTTCAGGAGATATGTGATAAGGAAAGACAAATGTTTGTATGGGAGGTACCCTATTTTTCAATTCTTTCCACTATTCATATGTAGGTATATACATATATTAGATACCAGATCCCTACTTACCACAAAAATACCACTTTACCACTGAAGATTTCTTTTTCCTACAAATTAGTGCATACTTCATTAAAATTTTTGAAAAAAAAATTTTCCTAAAAATGATCACAGATGATGGATGGGGACTAGAAACATCTGAACTAATGGGATAGCTTTAAATCGCTTAAAGTTCATTGAATCCATTTCCACGCTGGGCCAGTTGCCAAAAACTTCAAGAAGACTTTAAGGGTCATCCATTTCATTATCTTTCGTGAGGTAGTTGGTGTACTTGTCATCAATACTGCCCTACTTTATAAGAAGAAAATTATCAAGGTTAAGTAACTGTAAATCAAAAATGAAATTTGGTAGATATACTATCCTTGCCAAATTATATAGTGTAACGAATTTAGAGAAATTGCGCTTATTTCCAACCTTCTGCAAATGTTCGAAACGCTAAATTGTCGAATAAAGAACTCCAATGTTCAGTAATGCAAAATGGTCTTTATTAGACTACTTTAAGGTACTTCACAGTAACGCTTATACTTCACAACTAATTGCGTGTTTAAATCAAATTGATTAGTCATGCTTGCGCTGCTTTTATACTCTCGGTTGCTTCGTTCACCCATTTCTCCTAAGGTCTAGTAATTTTTCGAACTTCATGCTTGGTTACCAGCCATATACATTTATACTTGTAGTTTGTAGCCATATGCGTATGTAAATGTGAGTACTATTTCGGCTGATGGATGCATGTGTTTCTGCGTATCTCTTCGTTGCCTTGTATGTATGTGAGTAAATGATGATTGATTTGTTTACGTACAGAAGAGTGGCAGCTTGCTTTATTGCTGTTGTGCCTTTGTTTAATAACCTTAGTGATGCGAGTATCACTTAGTGAGGCTAATACACAATAGACTGAGTGATAATCAAAATCGCTTAAAGACCATACCCACTTTTCCTGAGGGTGCTATGGCTGAGATAAGAACCGAAGTTAAATAAAATTTTGAAAATGGGCGAGACGCGTCCCTTTTTTGTGACGCTTTCCAAAATACTGTAACGAATTTTTGGGCGATTCCGATTATTTTGCACCTTCTGCTAACGTTCGAATCGCTGAGCTGTCGAATAAATAACTCCAATAATCAGTATTGCAAAACGGTCTTTATTTATACTAATTTGGGAGTAGCACTTCAAAATTATACTTCACAACTAATAGTGTATTTAAATCAAACTGATTTCGGATTCCTCAGCTTGCGCTGATTTTATACTCTCGGTTACCTCGTTCGCCTTCTAGAACAGTTGTATCTCATGCTTGCTTATTTAGCTATATATATGCATATCTGTAGTTTATGCTTTTCTTCCCACCATGTGCGTGTGTATGTGTGCGTATCGACTTCTGCTCTCAGTTGCCGCCTACATATATGTTTGTGAAATAATCTCTCGGCTTCAAACTGCTGGTTATGTGCATGGAATATTTATCGTTGCCTTGCACATAAGTGTGGCTACTTGCTCTAATGTGTACATGTACATAAGTGTGGTTGCTTACTGTTTTTGCTGTTGTGATTATTTACTAACAGCGTAGTGTTGCTAATATTCGCCACAATACATTTAATGCCATAAGTCGAACAAAAATCTGCCAATCCGAACGAAATTTGGCATTAACATTTTTTTCATAGCTACAGCTGTTTGCTCTGAAAATGAGCGAACTCGCCTGGAAACCAGTTTCACCTCATCGTTTCAAGTGCTGGGTATGTACCTAATGTTCGAATTTCTTATTTGTTTATTTTTAGACTTATGTACTTGTTTATATTTTTATTATGTTTTCATGGTTTTTAATCAAATTATGCCTTTAAGCAGGGCTTTAATTTAAAAAAAACTTATCCAGATTTAGAGAAGAATTTGTATGGCGAAATATCATGTGTGGCCCGATCTATGAAAAGATGGCTTATGCCTAAAAAAAATTACTACTACTAAGAAACTAAAGAAATGCATTGTTTATCTTTAACAGCTGTTTCTTGCAATTTCTTTTTTGAGTCATAAGCCACCTTTTCATAAACCGGGTCACATATACCAATATTAATTACTTTAACAGTTTTTTAAATGAATTTTGATTAGTATATCGTAAGAATTTGGTTAGCACCTTTTCTTTATGACGAAAAGTATTTCTGTTAAATATCCGAGAGAAATCGAGACACGACCGTTCACTAGTAATTCATTTATTGTAATCAGCTTTAGCTTATAACTAATACAGAGTTGAAGTTGTGTACTAAAAATTATCGTGTTTGGGTTGCCTCTGTTACAAACATCAGAGTTGCATTTTCTCTTACAAATTCCGCCTCAACCCAAATGCGATTCATATTTAAAATATAAAAAATGTAATTCTAAAATATAACTCAAACTATGCTAGAATTATCTTTAACAATTTACATAAATTTATATGTTTGTCTCCAGATAGGGGCTTCGTAAATATATCTGCGACGTTTTTCGCTGATGGAACGTACTCAATATCGATTTCGTTTTGGACATATTTTTCGCGTATGTAGTGAAACTTTATGTCAATATGCTTGCTACGCTTGTGTGCCACAGGATTTTTGACTGCGAACTGTGCACTTTGGTTGTCGCAAAATATTGTTGATGCTTTAGCGACATACTGCTCAAAACCCATTTCTGTCAATAAACTTCGTAGGAAAGATACTTCCTTTGCTGCGTTGCACATTGCGATGTATTCCGATTCCATGGTGCTAAGAGAAACTACATGCTGCTTCTTAGATTCCCATGCAATCAGCCCATCGCCCATAAAAATAGAATAACCACTGATCGATTTGCGGTCTTGTAAATCTGAAGCCCAGTCAGCATCTGAAAAACAAATTAAGCTTTGATGGTTAGCGTTAAAAGTTATCATACCCTTCGGCTTCTCCTTCAAATAGCGCAATACACGCTTGGCTGCCACGAAATGCTCTTTGTGCGGGTGACTGGTAAACTGTGCCAGCTTCGATACGGTGTATGCTATATCCGGCCGAGAAATTATGGCCAAATATGTCAAACCACCAACAAGTGACATGTACTGCTTGGTGAGAAAACCAGCACAATTTTTGTTACTGCATTTTGCAAGAACCGTGCCTTTACTGTAAGGCGTTGCAACACCTTTACAATCTGCCATATTCCAGCGCTTTAATAACTCGTCGACATAGCGCCCTTGATGGATTGAAATACTTCCACGGAGATCGTCCCTTTCAACCTCCATGCCCAGGTAATAACGAATAGGGCCACGATCGACAGCTTCTACTTTCTCATTAAGCATTTTAATAATTTTCTGCATCGTGTTTTCTGATGAACAAGCCAACATGATGTCATCAACGTATATGCTCAATATATTAATTTCGCCATTGCCGCACATAGTATATACACAGTTGTCTGATCTGCATCTCACGAAACCAATGTCGCTCAAAACTTTATCAATCTTTTCGTTCCAATATCTGCCGGCCTGCTTAAGGCCATATAAAGATTTTTGAAGTCTGCACACTTTTTGGGGTTGTTGCTCATCAACAAAACCTTCAGGCTGGCGCATGTACAACTCTTCTTTCAAATCACCGTTTAGGTATGCAGCTACGACATCGACATGGTTGACCAGCAGCTTATATTGTACTGCTAATGAAAGAATCATACGAATAGTCGAATGCCTGACGACTGGTGCATAAGTGAAGGTAAAATCTTCGCCTGGTTTCTGCGAACAACCTTGCGCAACTAAACGCGCTTTATACTTTTCAAGTTTACCATCGCCATCGAACTTTTTAGCGAACACCCAGCGACAACCAATCACGTTTTTGTCAGGTGGACAGTCAGCTAGAGTCCAAGCACCACTTTTCATTAGGGAATTATATTCCGCCTGCATAGCATTTCTCCATTGCGAACTTTCGTCAGATTGCATCGCATCTTCGACTGAATTTGGATTTTCGTACGCCAGATTAAGTACCTCAACTATATATTTTTTCCTTGGTCTGCCTACTTTTCCTGTTCGGCATATACGCGGTCGTCCTCGTTTTCTTCCAAATACCATTTCGCCTTCGTCACTCGAAGCACTATCTTCAGATGCATCGTCGTCATCTTCATCATTTGCCATGTCATCACTGCTTGAGTTTTTATCAACACTCATATCTGCATTTTCACCATCATTTCCACTCATATCTGCATTTTCAATCGATTTAATTGCATTTTCGGTAATTAATTCAATGATCACGTTAGAATCAGCATTTTCGTGCTCATCGGAGTTATCCTCTACGGTTTCAAGTTTTGGCAAAGCGTGTTCGAAAAATATTACATCACGGGCAATTACAATGCTTTTCTTTAAGGGATCATAAAGTCTATACCCTTTAGTATGATCAGCATAGCCTACAAACCGTACCTTCGATCCTTTACAATCGAACTTTGATTTTCCTGGCTGCTTGTTAAGCACAACAGCTTCACAACCAAATACTTTGAAATGGTTAACACTCGGTTTGTACCCTCGATAACATTCATACGGCGTTTTATTTTTTAAAATTTTCGTGGGACACCTATTCCGTATGTAAGCGGCGGTGTTGACTGCTTCCGACCATAGCGATTGTGTGAGATTCGATGAAACTAACATGCACCGAGCCATCTCAACTAAAGTGCGGTTGGCGCGTTCTGCCACGCCATTCTGTTCTGGTGTATACGCCACCGTCTTTTGATGTATAATACCTTTACTTTTCAGGTAACTTTGGAAATCCGTTCCCAAATATTCACGCCCATTATCACTGCGCAAACATTTTACTTTATTACCAGACTGATTTTCTACGCACGTAACAAATTGCTTAAATGCAAGAAATGCATCAGATTTTTTCTTTAGAAATTTTACTTCAATGTAGCGCGAGAAATCGTCAATAAACGTGATAAAATAATTTGAGCCACCTTGCGATGTCGTACGCATAGGTCCGCAAATATCGGAGTGAATAATTTCCAAACATTTTGTTGATTGCACATTCGAATAATTAAGGAAAGCGCTTCTTTTGATTTTACACATTGCGCATATGTCACAATCAATATTCAATTTCTTATTGATACACAAGCCACGCACCATATTATTTTGTGCAAGCATAAACAAATCTTTATAATTTACATGGCCGAATCGCCGATGCCACTTTTGCACATTTTCATGTTCATTTTTATTTTCAGTTACTAAATTAATATATTCTTTGTTTTTAGTTTTAGTCAAATTTTCGCGAAAAACTCCGTTTTGCATATCAGCAGTGAACACTAATTTATTTTCTTTTGTCTTTACAATTGCTTTATTCTTTTTAAAGCATACTTCGTTTCCGTTACTCAGAATTTTGCTCACAGCTAAGAAGTTGTTGTTTAACTTTGGTACGTACAATACACCCATCAATACGATGTCAGTAGTTTCCGATTTGAGCATTATTTTTCCTTCGCCCTCTGCTTCAACCGATTCTCCAGATGCTAAAAATACCTTTTGAGTGGTTTTTCGCAAGCAAGAGTATAATGTGATATCTCTACACATGTGTGATGATGCTCCACTATCGAGTATCCATGCCTTCTCAGCTTTCGCTGTTTGAGCGTGGGAGTCAAACAAACTTAGCACCGTTGGAGTTTGAGTGCTTTTGCAATTAGCTCTGATGTGACCTCTTTTACCGCAATTATAACATTTTGCATTGCTGAAGTTTCGCCTTATACTCTTAACTTTGTTGTTGCTACGATTGTCGCGTTCATTAGACAAGCCTTGTGTTTGATCTCTTTTCTCAACTTTGCCATTGGAATTCGCTGCAAACACGTTTTCGGTTACGATGCGTTGCCCTCTCCTTTGCTCTTCTTCCAATATTTTAACCTTCAAAACTTCTAATTTCGGTAACTTGTCTCTACTTTCAATAGCTATTACGAAGCTTTCTATCTCATCTGGGAGACTACATAACAGTAATATGCAGAGCAGGTCTTCGGGTACAGTAACACCGATTTCGCTAAGATTGTCCACAATAGAGCAGAACTCATTGATTTGAAGGGCAAATTTCTGTGCAGCGTTCACTTTGAATTGAATCAATTTTCTAAACAAATTTACCTTTCTGGCTGGACCGTCTGCATTGTAGAGGGTGCTTAGCAACTTCCATGCCTCTTTTGCTGTCACACACTTTTTTATTTGGATCAGCTCCGTAGGTTTAATGCACAAATGAATCATCGCTAATGCCTTTTGGTCAGCTTTCTGCCACTGCTCCTTCTCCTTTTCCGATGCTTCCGTCTTAATATCATCAGCAACGACGTACCACAAATCTTGTGTCACCAACAAACTACGCATAAGCAGCGCCCACGTCGAATAGTTTTCGCCGGTCAACTTTTCAATATTTATTAACGACGAACTCATTTTTTTTTTTTTTTTTTAATCAACTAATCAACTGTTTTTTAGAAAAGGCTACAAAATCGACAAACGATTTACACAATAAATATTACTATTAAAATTACCGAACAACGTGACCTGGGCCCATAACCCTTGTTAAATATCCGAGAGAAATCGAGACACGACCGTTCACTAGTAATTCATTTATTGTAATCAGCTTTGGCTTATAACTAATACAGAGTTGAAGTTGTGTACTAAAAGTTATCGTGTTTGGGTTGCCTCTGTTACAAACATCAGAGTTGCATTTTCTCTTACAATTTCTAATCAAAGTGTGAAAATTCATGTAATAACCACGCCCCAATGTAAAAAAATGAAACTAAGTATATAATGCACCGTGTCACACGCATTTAGTCCCTCTTGATTTAAATTTTCATCGTACGTAGTTTACACCTGAATAAGTTTGCCATTTGAAAGCTTTTCTATAAACGACCTCAACACATACATAAATATTTGTGTAAGCTTCAAATCTTGAGTGATTTGTAAGCCGCTCCTCTTTTAAGATAAAACTGCATTAATTTCCTTTTATTTTATATATTTTAAGGAGCTTAGTTGTTGCTTGCAAATGAATTTACATATTTTTTGAATTGCAAAAGCAGCTTCAGAGGAATTATTCTTTTATATGTTTGTAATTTAAATGTGTAATGTAGATAACCCTGCAAAAAATGCGATTAGTCTAGGACGAATCCGGGATAAGTCGCAAAGGAGTATGCGACCAATGCCAGTGTTGATCTGTTTGTATGACTAGAACTGTTCCTTTTTGTTTGAGCATGTCCTATGAAGAAACTAACTGTACCCATTTATACCCGAAAGGGTTCGATAGGATCAATCACCTTTGTACCCATATGAGAACATATGAAGCATAGTCTCTTTCGGTTCAATAAGAGCTCAAATAGGAACCAGTCGCAATATTCATTGCAGACAAACAATGGAAGGGTTTGCCAAGCCACCAAATCTATTTAATGAAAGTTCTTCGCCCGCTTTTCAAAAAGGAATACAAAATATTCTCCGAAATTTAACCCTAACTTCGGCGTAGTCGTTTAGGTCTAGTATAGGTATAGGGCTCCGCATTTTGCTTAAATAATTCGAATCAATCACCTGTAATTTTTACTCATTTCGTTGCCGTTTTTTTTAATATTTCTTAAAATGGGCCACAAAGATTTGCACTAAAGGCGTTTAAATATGCCCAAACGTAGACAAAAGAGATCAATTGGAGATCAATCTCTATAGGGATTGATCGCACGATTTTTTGCAGGGAAGTATGGACAAACACTGTGCTGCATGTGTGCGTGTGTAAATTTATCATTACAAAAAAAAAAACCACAAAGTGTATATAAATTTGCGGTGTAGTACACAAAAATCTTCAAAGAGTAAAACAAACAAATTCTTTGTGTTAAGTAAAAAACTTGAAATTTAATGTTGAAAGTGAAAATTCCGTAAGTCAGCTCTCGTTGGCGCAACGCTCTTTGTCAACTTTAAGTACACAGCGTGTTTACTTTTATAGCCCTTTTACCTGTTTTACAACTACTTCGTTCTTGTTTGGAATTTAAATTTAGGGTGCATATTTAAATTTTTGACGAGTTGCCAAAAAGTTTGTAAGTATTATAGATAGGTCTGTGTGTATGTGTATGTGTGACAGGAAATCTTCTTTTTGTGCATTCCAAACGCTGCTCACTTTACGAAGTTGGATAAATATAAAATCTGGCAAGAACGAACTTTGATATTTACACATATGAAAATATATGCACATATATGTATGTATGTATGGAAGTGCGCATGTATGTGGGTATGTAGATCATATTCTGATATTGACGTTAAGCTTAAGTGCAATATCTGCATGCTTTTGTTGGTATTTTATATTGAAGCAGCTCCTTTGCACTTCCTCTTAACCGAAAAATGCTTTAAATATTTTGAAGAACATCTGAATATATTAAAATATCTTTGTGAGGCATATTTTTATACAAAAAATAGAGAAGCAACAGCTTCGAATGTTTCATATCAAAGCTCAATTTTATGCTCTAAAAATACTACTTTACTGACTTTATTGATAGTAGGACAACTGAGCCCCTGCCTATTAATTGGATAGCAAGGAAAAGAAGATTTGATTTCTTAAGGTCTATATTTTTGAAAAAATTCTTTAGCAAAAGTTGGTAGGTATTTTGTTGAATTGACAAGTTTTACCCAAGTGCTGCTGCTGAGGATGTTTTGCAAAGTTGCCACCCATTCCAATTAAATAAAAAAAAGCAAGTAACGCTTTCTAAGTTCGGGTGTAACCGAACATTATTTACTCAGCGGGAGTTTCAATTGTACAGTTCATTTCAGAGAATTATTTTTCCAAATTTTGTTGCAAGGGATGTGTTTTTTTAGGCTCTAGAAATGTTATGTAATGCTTGATCGGAATAGGGGCGTAACACCTTCCATTAATAACACCAATTTCTATCAATTTCATCTTACAAGAAAATTTGATACAAAACTATTTTTCGTTAAGATATAACTTATTTATCTTAACGACCCTTTCAACCAACCTCTGTATATAAAAGTGAGCGTGGTTTTTAAGCTAACCCGTCCATTTTTACTAGAAATATTTATTGCTATAAGGAAAATATGTTTACCCAATCTTATTACGATATGTTAATTGTGATAATCGAGTTATGGCTCCCGACACATAAAAAAAATTGCTTGGTCAAAAAGGGTGGGTGCCACGCCTATTCTCAAAAATTAAAAGTTTTTTATTTTTCATGTTATAATTCCACTTAGAAATGAAACACCATTGACATAAAGCAAAGATATAGCAAATTTCATTCGCCCACGACCCTTTTAAAAAAATTTTATATAAAAGTGGGCGTGGTTGTTAATCGATTTTGATTATTTTCATTAATCTAATAATTTCACATGTAGTATCTCTGCCAAATTTCTCTTCAAATTTCTCTTCCAAATTTTCTTCTTCCAACTGCGGGTGGTGCCATGCCCGTATTCCAAGATTTTTTGGAACTTTGTTTTGTGTCATAAAATCAATCTACCTACCAAATTTCATTAACTTAGCGGTATTCATTTTGCCAATTTTTTGAAAATTTTAATATCGAAAAAGTGGGCGTGGTTATCGTCTGATTTTGCTCATTTTCAATACCAATATATTCTGGGTATCATATAAGCCCGTATACCAGATTTGGTGAAGATGTCTCAATATTTGCCCAAGTTAACGGACAGACAGACGGACCGGCGGACACACATCGTTGAATCAATTTTTTTCGTTACTGATGATTTTGATATATGGAAGTCTATATCTATCTCGATTCCTGTACATCTGTACAACCAACCGTTATCCAATCAAAGTTAATATACTAGGTGCACGGAGGGAGTGTTATCGATGCTGACGGACCTTTGTAGAATATAAATAGATCAGATAAGTTCCGGTAGAAGCCCGACTATCTCGGGAACTATAACATATGAACAGAAATCAATGTGGTCAGAGCCATTTTGCTCTTCATGCCCTAGTTCTATCAGAGTTACGTTTGCTAAAGAAACAGGATTCACCACGAGTGTACGAGGTAGAAAATGTGGTTGGAGAAGCAATTGCGATGACAGCCCCTTGAAAGAGTTGCGCTGCACAAATCCTCAAATCATAAATTTTAGGCCCTCTTACCTAGGTGTTGTTAAGTAGAATATCTTTTACAAGATATCTACCGGTGTTTGAAATTCTATAAGCATTCTTTCCAAGAACCCCTGACGATCGATGTGCCAATTTACAGGCATACTTTTAAACAACAAGTGTTTTTGTATTAATCAGAGTTCGCCCAGAGCTTGAACTTATTTTACAACAGAGGTAAGCCTACCAAATACAAATAAATGTGGATTAGGTGAGAAACGCTTCGTCAGTTTTTAACGGTAAAAGATCGTTTTTAGTCGGTTTCTTATCGACAAGTTACAGATGTGATATCGATTTTATATTGAAATTGTATCTGTATCTGACCGCTGATTCGCACACAACACATCGATACGAAATTTGTAACACTTCGATAGCAAATCGATTGCTATTCTAAAAAAATCGATAACTAACAGAAAGAAAACCAAAAGCTTATCTACAACAAACCGGAGACAAATTCATAATAGCATCATTATTAATTGGCGCTTAACCGCCTAAGCGATTTTGGCGGTTCGTTAAAATTCACGGCAGCTATCGCTTTTTCGCGACAACTGATGCCAATTGGTACCCCAAAGGAAACTAAGTGTTCCTCTACCTCCTCCTCCAACCTGCTCCTCCAACTTTTCGGAGGTCTCCCTTTTGCGCTGCTTCTAATCTGCGGTGTTTAGTGAAATACTTTCTTGGCCGGAGCGTTTTCTCCATTCGCATATGACGACCAGCGAAGCCTTTGGGCTTTTATTCACTGCACTATCTTCATATCTACGTATATCTCATGCAGATCATCTTTATACATCCTTCCATACTCGACGGAGAACTTTTCTCTTTCGAACACTCCAAGGCCATCTCATCTTCTTTTGACATTGTCCATTATTCCGACCCATAAATCAGGACAGGTATGGTGAGTGACTTGTAGAGCGGAGGGGATTTTATTTTCAATTGTCAACTCAGTATAAAGCGGAATTCTCGGTTCGATTTTTAAGCTGACATTGTTTTCGCTATTAATGCTGGTTCCCAGATATGCGAAGTCTTTGACAGTCTCTAATTTATTTTCGTTAGCAGTAACCTTGCTGGCATGGCGAGAAAGCAACAGGAAAGTCCTGGACGACGGGAAGTACTTTGTCTTGTTCTCATTTATCGCAGACCCACTTGTTTGCCTCTTTATATAGTGTCGAAGAAGGCAGAACCCACGGCGTGTTTGTTAAGGGCATTGATATCAATATCATTCGCAAACACCAGCCAGTTAACGCTCTTATAATGGACTTTGCCGTCACGGTTTAGTTCTGTTGCTAGGATCATCTTCACCAGCACCAGGTCAAAGAAATCGCACGAAAAGGGGTCACCTTGTCTGAAGTCTCGGTGGTGTTGTTCATTTGGCAGAGCCTTATTAGCTTTGCGAGAAACTTAAATTCAGACATAGCAGCGTACAAGAAGCCGATAACTCGTCAATAAAATATCGATAACTTTCCTTCCTTTACTTGCCCTTTCTTCCATTATGAAGTATGTGAATATGTAATTCAAAAATAGGCAAGGATCGGAAAAATGCTACCAAAAATCTTCACTACAAAGTAAAGATGCTGTTTTGCGGTCAAAATATTTATTGAATAAAAGCACAAGAGAAAACGGAAAGTTTCGACACCATGCCTGAACGCAATTCGTTCATATTTTGGTCACTACTAAAAATAACAAGTAAGGAAGGCTAAGTTCGGGTGTAACCGAACATTACATACTCAGTTGAGAGCTATGGAGACAAAGTAAGGGAAAATCACCATGTAGGAAAATTAACCTAGGGTAACCCTGGAATGTGTTTGTGTGACATGTGTATCAAATGGATGGTATTAAAGAGTATTTTAAGAGGGCCATGGTTCTATAGGTGGACGCCATTTAGGGATATCGCCATAAAGGTGGACCAGGGCTGACTCTAGAATTTGTTTGTACGATATGGGTATCAAATGAAAGGTGTTAATGAGTATTCTAAAAGGGAGTGGGCCTTACTTCTATAGGTGGACGCCTTTTCGAGATATCGCCATAAAGGTGGACCAGGGGTGACTCTAGAATGCGTTTGTACCATACGGGTATCAAACGAAAGGTGTAAATGAGTATTTTAAAAGGGGCGGGTCTTAGTTCTATGGGTGGAAGCCTTTTCTAGATATCGCCATAAAGGTGAACCAAGGGTTACTCTAGAATGCGTTTGCCCAATATGGGTATCAAATGAAAAGTGTTAATGAGTATTTTAAAAGGACGTGGGCCTTAGTTCTATAGGTAGACGCCTTTTCGAGATATCGCCATAAAGGTGGACCACGGGTGACTCTAGAATTTGTTTGTACGATATGGATATCAAATTAAAAGTATTAATGAGAGTTTTAAAAGGAGTGGTGGTAGTTGTATATGTGAAGGCGTTTTCGAGATATCGACCAAAATGTGGACCAAGGTGACCCAAACCATCATCTGTCGGGTACCGCTAATTTATTTATATATGTAATGTAATATCACGAACAGTATTTCTGCCAAGATTCCAAGGGATTTTGATCTCGCCCTGCAGAACTTTTTTATTTTATTTTACTTAATATGGAAGGTGCCACACCCATTTTACAAAGTTTTTTCTAACGTTATATTTTGCGTCAATAAACCAATCCAATTACAACGTTTCATTACTTTTTTCACATTTAGTATAGAATTATGGCATTTTTTTCATTTTTCGTAATTTTCGATATCGGAAAAGTGGGCGTGGTCATAGTCGGATTTCGGCCATTTTTTATATCAAGAAAAGTGATGTGAGATAAGTACGTGAACTAAGTTTAGTAAAGATATATCGATTTTTGCTCAAGTTATCGTGGAAACGGCCGAGAGGAAGGACAGACGGCCGACTGTGTATAAAAACTGGGCGTGGTTTCAACCGATTTCGCCCTTTTTCACACGAATAAGTTATCGTTCCAGAAACTAATCCCCTACCAAATTTCACAAGGATTGGTAAATTTTTGTACGACTTATGGCATTAAAAGTATCCTAAACAAATTAAATGAAAAAGGGCGGAGCCACGCCCATTTTGAAATTTTCTTTTATTTTTGAATTTTGTTGCACCATATCATCAATCAAAGTTAATATACTCTGTGAGCTCTGCTCAACTGAGTATAAAAATGAAGTCGAGAATAAAATTTGAGTAGATGCTGCATATTTCACTACCTTAAGGGTTTTATGTTTGTTTTTATGTTAATAAGTCCTTTAAAAAAAAAAAAAAAAAAAAAAAAATTGTTGCCCCCCTCTAAAATCTGTTAGTTTAATTATCAATATCTATTCGCGATTTATGGTACGCTTTAACGTTAAAATATTCACTGATATTGCTGGCGTCGAAACTTTTCCAATTAATTTGTCATCCATAATGATGTTTTTAGCTGACATCCCTTTACAAGCGAAAGCAGGCAGCAACAACGCTGCATTTTTTAGTCATAGTTGTTAACGCTATGTTGCACATAACGGCACCAGTCAATTCTTCGAAAGTTTCTTTGTATTTTCGCTATCCTTTCATGTATTTGTACGTTGGCTGAAAGAACAATTGTTGATGAACGTTGATAATTACCAACTTCTGTTGTTCGTAATTTTAGAAATTGTTTGATGCCAACATCACCAATCGCCCTACTATATTTATGCTTATCTTTGGTTTTTTTGTACTTAATAAAGTAAAATACAAAATAAAACAAGTAAGGAAGGCTATGTTCGGGTGTAACCGAACATTACATACTCAGCTGAGAGCTTTGGAGACAAAATAAGGGAAAATCACCATGTAGGAAAATTAACCTAGGGTAACCCTGAAATGTGTTTGTATGACGTGGGTATCAAATGGAAGATATTAAAAAGTATTTTAAAAGATAGTGGGCCATAGTTCTATAGGTGGACGCCATTTCGGAACATCGCCATAAAGGTGGACCAGGGGTGACTCTAGAATGCGTTTGTACGATATGGGTATCAAATGAAAGGTGCTAATAAGGGTTTTAAAAGGGAGTGGTGATTAGTTGTATATTTGAAGGCGTTTTCGAGATATCGACCAAAATGTGACCAGGGTGACCCAAAACATCATCTGTCGGGTACCGCTAATTTATTTATATATGTACCTAATGCCGCGAACAGTATTCCTGCCAAGATCCCAAGGGCTTTTGATTTCGTTTTCTTCTACTTAAGATGGTAAGTGTCACACCCATTTTACAGTTTTTTCTAAAGTTATATTTTGCATTAATAAACCAATCCACCGGTGCGGCCTCCGTGGTGTGATGGTAGCGTGCTCCGCCTACCACACCGTATGCCCCTGGTTTATACCCGAGGCAAAGCAACATCAAAATTTTAGAAATGAGGTTTTTAAATTAGAAGAAAATTTTTCTAAATGCGGTCGCCCCTCGGCAGTGTTTGGCAAGCGCTCCGGGTGTATTTCTGCCATGAAAAGCTCTCAGTGAAAACTCAACTGCCTTGCAAATGCCGTTCGGAGTCGGCATAAAACATGTAGGTCCCGTCCGGCCAATTTGTAGGGAAAATCAAGAGGAACACGACGCAAATTGGAAGAGCAGCTCGGCCTTAGATCTCTTCGGAGGTTATCGCGCCTTACATTTATTTTTATTTTATTTTAATAAACCAATCCAGATTTTCATATTTGGTATAGAATTATGGCATTTTTTTCATTTTTCGTAATTTTCGATATCGAAAAAATAGGCGTAGTCATAGTCGGATTTCGGCCATTATTTATACCAAGATAAAGTGAGTTCAGATAAGTACGTGAACTAAGTTTAGTAAAGATATATCGATTTTCGCTCAAGTTATCGTGTTAACGGCCGAGCGGAAGGACAGACGGTCGACTGTGCATAAAAACTGGGCGTGGCTTCAACCGATTTCGCCCATTTTCATGGAAAACAGTTATCGTCATAAAAGCCCCTACCAAATTTCACAAGGATTGGTAAATTTTTGTTCGACTTATGGCGTTAAAAGTTTCCTAGACAAATTAAATGAAAAAGGGCGGAGCCGCGCCCATTTTGAAATTTTCTTTTATTTTTGTATTTCGTTGCACTGTATCATTACTGGAGTTGAATGTTGACATAATTTACTTATATACTATAAAGATATAAAATTTTTTGTTAAAATTTGACTTTTAAAAAAATTTTTTTTAAAAAGTGGGCGTGTTCGTCATCCGATTTTGCAAATTTTTATTTGCCTCACATAATAGGAGTAACGTTTCTACCAAATTTCATTATGATATCTTCAACGACTGCCAATTTACAGCTTGCAAAACTTTTAAATTTCCTTCTTTTAAAAGTGGGCGGTACCACGCCCATTGTTCAAAATTTCACTAGTTTTCTATTTTATGTCATAAGGTGAACCCACCTAAGAAGTTTCATCGCTTTATCCGTCTTTGGTAATGAATTATCGCACTTTTTCGGTTTTTCGAAATTTTCGATAACGAAAAAGTGGGCGTGGTTGTAGTCCGATTTCGTTCATTTTAAATAGCGATCTGAGATGAGTTCCCAGAAACCTACACACCCAGTTTCATCAAGATACCTCACAATTTACTCAAGTTATCGTGTTAACGGACAGACGGAAGGACATGGCTCAATCAAATTTTTTTTCGATACTGATGATTTTGATATATGGAAGTCTATATCTATCTCGATTCCTTTATACCTGTACAACCAACCGTTATCCAATCAAAGTTAATATACTCTGTGAGCTCTGCTCAACTGAGTATAAATATAATAAAAAAATTTTAAGCACTTTCTTTATATAAATGGACAAAAATCAGCGAAAAATGTCTCGTTATATAAAGACATATTCTTCTTAACTTTGCGTTTTAAATTTTGACATAGAAATTGCAAAAATATTTATGAAAAGTAAAAATATAAAAGTGGAGCGCACATTACTTGGACTGGAAAGTTGGTAGGAAAGGAGATATTATTAGTCAATCAATTGCGCTCCACCTTTATATTTTTACTTCTCATCTCTACTGTGATGAATTCCAAGAACTGGGCCGTGTTTATGTTAACTTTTAAATGCTGGGTCATACCGATACTTTTTGATTCTTGTACTACTTTAGTCGTTGTTCTTCATTCTGGACATAGAAGTTTTTCCGGAGTACTAAATTTACCTTCTTTCCCTTAATTTAAGCTCATTGCACAAACTTGCAATCATCTATTAAAACTTGTTCCAAAGAGAACTATTGCAATGTAGTTCTCAACTGAACTATCTTCGAAATTTACCAATATTTAGAATTCTGTTTCTTGTGCCAATTGAATACGAAATTCTTTAAATTTATGTGAATCAAATATTTTATTAAGCCACGCTTGTAGAACGGCAAGTTATTTTTTTTTCAACGCAGCGTTAATTTAAAAAGTGTAAAATATGTATGAGTTTAACCCCTCATGTCACGTTAACTCTGAGTTAAAAAGACAACTTAACAAACTGCAAGTTGGCCTAACAAACAGCATTAAACTGAAATGAAATTTCGAATATCTATGTTTTAGTTTAAGCATATCAATTAAAGTTCGATTGCAAATTTATTAATTTTTTCATCCAGTAGGCAATTTTGTAGCCTAAAATAGATTTCAAAACTTTTACAAATACATTTTTCATATATTTATGTAGATACAGGCATTTGCATTAATTGTAGCCTGTGTCTTTTTGCTGTGAAGTAGAGGTAGTGATAGAAAGAACACATACCTATTTACATTTTTAGGTTTATGTTTATAGGCCTAACTTAGAAAAGTTATGTATATGCAATTCGAACATATTGTGACGAATATTACCATCACTAGCAATAAGCTCCCAACACAAAAACATTGAAACGAGCCACACTGTGTACATAAACACATCAGTCATCATTTACACACATATATATAAGGCGCGAAGAGATATTACGCACACGCACTTGTAGTCATCAGCCGAACAGTTGCTACACATACACACGCATATGATTATGAGAAACGCATAAACTACAAATATACATATATATAGGTAAGTAAGAGATATGTACAGCAGTACTAGCAGGCGAAACGTCTAGACTGTAGTAGAAATATGCGAAGGAAGCAGCGGAGAGTATTAAAAAGCGCAAGCTGAGTAGTCAAAAAAATCAGTTTGATTTAAGCACGCTATTGGTTCCGAACTATAAGTGATATTGTGAAGTACTTTCAAAGTTGTCTAATAAAAATCGTTTTGCATTACTGAATATTGGAGTTATTTATTCGACAATTTAGCAATACCAAAGTTAGTAGAAGATTGCAAATAAGCGGAGTTTCACTAAATTCGTTACAAAATTGTAACGCATTCTGGGGATTTCTGATATTTATGCACCTTCTGCTAACGTTCGAATCGCTAAACTGTTCAATAAATCACTCGGATATATAGTATTGCAAACTGATATTTATTTAGATTACTTTGGGAGTAGTAATTTACAATTATACTTCACAACCAACAGCGTGTTTAAATCAAAACTGAATAGTCATTCCTCAGCTCGCGCTGTTTTATACTCTCTGCTGCATTCCTCTAAGATCTAGTTGTTTCGAGAACAGTTTTATCTCATTCTTGGGTACCAGCATATTTGTAGTTTATGTTTTTCCTATAGCCATATGCGTGTGTATGTGTGAGTAACAACTTCGGCTGATGATACACAGATATAGGTGTGTGTGAGATATCTCTTCGTTAGCTTTTACATAAGAGTGGCTGCTTCATGTTTTTGTCGTTGCGATTATTTACAAACAGCATAGTGATGTCAACATTCACCACAATATAAATGTAGATGTGTTTGCTCAAATTCCCTGCAGGAACAACTAAAACCTGCTAGTAGGAGTTTGAAACGTGCTAGACTCCTATACGTACGACGGCGTAGTGGTATTTATTGCCAAACGTTTTTTTGTAACTGTTATTTTGCTACCGAAATAACTTTTGGCAACGGCAATGATTTGCATGATTATTTCTGGATCATTTCGAGATTATTTCGGAATTGTGATCATTACGGGCTCATCTGGGGATCACTCTGAAGCCATTTCAGGATAGTTTGGGGATTATGGTAGCAACTATTTCGGGACTATTTTGGAATCATTTAGCAGAGTACGAAAAAATTAGTTTACGAATAGGAAAGTTATCGGGCTATTTATTATTATGGGATTGTTATGGGCATATTATATGTTGGCTAGCGACGTGTTGTCGATAAAAACAGCTATTGAAGAGTTATATGTATATAATTGGTGGATTGTTGTAGTTAACGGTTTGTTCCCAAAACATTATCGATTTATTACCGATTTGTTATCGAAAAAATATCAATTTATTCCTTGGCCGAAATGCTTTCCTTATCTACTGAGTCCTTTGGCGTTTTTCGTTGCACTATGTTCATATCTGCGTTAAGCTATCACTATAGTTCTTTCGATACTCGCCGTCGGCATCACGGGTAGCAACATAAAACTCCCGGCGAAATAATTTTTTCAAATACTTCGAGGACCAGCTAATCGACAAAAAATTGGTAACAGTTTAATAAAAAAACGATAACAAACCGATATTTTGCGATAACAAGCTGATAAATTTTCTATAACAAATTGATAACAAATCGATAATTTTTCTATAACAAATCGATAAGTTTGTGATAACAAATCAATAACTTTTCGATAAAAATCGATGTATTTGCAGTAACTCTCTTAGCGTCCTGGTCCATCGGCCAGTGTTCCGTGGCAATTACAATTATTCTAAAAGTTTCGTTATTTAGTCTATTTAGCAGGTCATCTTTTCTCTTCATATCGCAGTCCGGCCACTGCTACACTTGTAAGCATTTTATATTTTTTAATTTTCAAGTGCTCCTGATATTTCGTTGTCCTTAATATCTTTATGATGAAGCATTCGCTTGTAACTAGTTACTCGCTAAGTCTTCCTGCATGAGGTCAGGTCCCTTCTATACCCAGACCTTTCGCTTGGATAATAGTGATCGAACTAAAAGCGAAACTTTAAACTCATCAGATAAAACATCAGCTCTCGCATTACCGTTGACTTTGGACACGTCTGTCTTGTCTCGCCTTCAATCAGGTCTTGAGAGGACCCTCTCCTTATAACTTATGCCAAGCGTTAGCCCAAAAAGTGCCAAGTCCTGTAACAAGTCTTGGTTTTAGACTCCAGTTGCTGGTATCTATTGATTTACATGAATAATATACCCTGCTGACAGCCGCCGTGGTGTGATGGTAGCGGGCCCCACCTACCACACCGAAGATCCTGGGTTCACGCCCCCGGAAACCAACATCAAAATTTAAGAAACAAAGTTTTTAAATTAGAAGAAAATTTTAGTAAGCGGTGCCCTCAGCAGTTTTTGGAAAGCACTCCGAGTGTATTTCTGCCACGAAAAGTTCTCAGTGAAAATTCATCTGCCTTGCAGATGCCGTTAGGAGTGGGCATAAAACAATTAGGTTCCGTCCCGTCAATTTGTAAGAAAAACTGAAAGGAGCACGACGCAAATTGGAAGAGAACCTCGGCCTAAAATCTATTCGGAAGTTATCGCGCCTTAAATATATTTATTTAATATTCCGTATTCAGGATTTCTCGAACTTCTCCTTCTTCTTGTAGGAAGAAAATCCGCGCAGGCTTATAAGTTCCGATAAAATGTACTATTTAGGTACGAGCCCGACCATCTCGGGAACGATTTGATGTGACATTATGCAAGTTTTAAGTAACTCCTTATAGACAGAGCGGGAGATATTTCGTAACTTCACACAAGTTTGGGAGTCTTCCGTTCGATTTGAAAGTATATTCCGGGCACTCTTTCCCAGCAAGTTCTGATAGGGAGCGCACTGTTCAAGGTATTTATGAAAGTATCGAACCCCGTTCTTATATTCATGGGTAATCGGAGCAAGCACTCCCATAATCCTTACTGGTTATGAGCGCACACTGCATGTACATATATACATGCATGCGCGACTGAAGGTAAATAATCATACGTACCAATATATTTTAAGCGCAAATATGCATCTATAAATCGTTGTACACATGTATGAATATACATACATATATATCGATGGGTGAACGTACACTTGTGATAAGTGACAAATTTCAAGGTTTTCAGGAGAGCAATATTTGTCTTTTAGCGGCGATTGCCTGTAAACGTAAATTTTTGTGTGGGACATTATGATTCCTAATGATGAATTGATTCATTCTGAATCTAAATGTGCTACAAAAATATTGATGGCTTTGGCTAGGGTATTACTACACTCATGTTAATAAATTGCTTTTTGGTTCCTCAGGAACTTTTAAATTTTCTAACTATGTTTCCGTTGAGCTAGAGACGTGGAGCTTGGGGTATAATACGGAACCAGTGGACACTACAGCGCAAACAAAAAAACAATATTGCTTTGGCAGCGCATATTCATGTATAACCTTTACCGGAAGAATAAAAATATTAAAGGAAATTTCGCTCTTAGGTGTTGCTAGGATCGAGATATTGGGAAAACTCGATTCTGAAAAAGGGTCGACAAGAGAAGATTACCGCTAGATGATGTAGATTTCCCCACACTCAGTGACAAGATTTTATTGAAAAACAAAGTCAAATTAATTTTAAATACCGTTTATTGGTGGTAAATCGAAACATAGATGAAAAGAATATTTATATACATGAAGATGGCAAGTTTTTTATAAAGCTGAAATGGTTCTGATTTTTGGATTTTTAGCCATTTCACTTTTTCATTTTGAGTATTATAAGTTATATTATGAAACACTTCTTGCTGCAACGTAATACAATTGTAGAAGTCGTTAAATTGCATTAACGTAACATTGTATGGTTTAGGGTTTCTCCTTGAATACGAAATCAATAAGGTTTTCCTCTTTTTCTTGAAACGGTTGCGTCCTGAAAATCTGTATCGGAGTCACCTTTGTCAGACTCGGTGTCTGAATATGGTACCAATTTTGTGGACAATAATGTAGCGACCAAATTATTTTCTCTATAAAAAAATTACGACACTTTCAATATTATCGGTAGAGGATATTTTTTATGGCTGTACTTACGACTCAACTATTAAGGGACTGGTTTCAAGAATCGATTCCATCTTTAAAACGCACTAAGTATAAAAACACTATTTGAATACTTTCTGTAGAGCCGTACGATATGAAGTCGTAAAAATAACTATGAAAACCAATATTAGACACCTTTTACCATATGATAGATATAGGACACTTTAATTATACAATGAGAATACAGTAAATTTTTGCAAGAGTTCATTATATTACACAGCCACAATCTCAGTTGACCTAACAGGTCACGATTTTGTATAAAATCTCGTTTTAAGCCCAAGTGCTAGTAATTTTTTCTGTTTTTGCAAGTTGGGCCTGAGCGTAGAGCCGTTAGGTCAATTCTGTTGATGGACTTGGATTCTACACGCCAAAAAACATGCAAATACATGTGTCGTAGTACCTGCTTCGCCGATTTTTTTTAATCTTTTTTGGTGCGCCTGTGTTATACATTACAAAGCCACACAAGTCAAAATAAGGCGGATCTGGTAATGCGGCATATGTATTCCCATGTACTATTGCATGCTTAATCCGAGCTGCCATCAGAATTCACCTAACGGTTCACGGTTTTCCAAAAATCGAGTTTTAAATAAAATCAACAGTGCTTATTTTCTGTTTTTTTTTAGGTTAGAGCCGGAACTAGACTCGATAGGTCAACTCTAATAACAGACTCAAAATCAGCACGCCAAAATATATGCGAAGGCATGTATCGCATTGCCAGATCCGCATTTTAGATTTATTTTCAATGTGAAATATAAACTTGTTAGATCACTCAACAAATTTGTCGCACTGATTTTAAAATTATACGCACTTAACAGATATTTCTACTGTCTTCTGAGCCGTCATTATTGATAACTCGCTTACGAAAATTGCACACTAGGTAGGCATGATGCTGAAGTTTCAGAAAGTGCAGTTAACTCAGTTTTGGTCAAACAGGCACTTAGCACAAGTGTGCGCTCACCCATCGATATGTCCACTTGAAGCTTATATTGGGTACTACAGTGCGTATACGCAACCTCTGAAGCACATTAGTCGGAATTCCATTTTTTTTTTAACAAACTCTAAATTTTCTTTGTGTTGAAAAAAGTTCCTTTTAAAAATATAAGCTCTCGTTATGCTAACTAAACACCCCCATAAAACAGTTTCAAATTTTCACAGGAAATGTATGAGGGAAAAGCTCATCAAAACTTTCAAACGAATATCAAAGAGAAAACCAGTGTTTTCCCCTTTTGAAAATGTTATTTGGTTTAAAAATGGATAATCTTTAGAAGAATAGCTATATCCAAAAATGCTTACGGTGTTAAAAGTACATTTTATTATTTCCAAAAGAGTCTTTAAAATTAGGTTGACTGATATTTCGTTTGAAAGTTATAAAGTTCAATAGAAACTTAGTTTATTTTATATATTTTTTTTAAATATAACATCAAGAGTTCAATCATTCTAACTCTAATACATTGTACGTATGAATAATTCTGCACTTACATTAATTCATTTACATACATACATATTAGGATGGAGCACCCCGTAAAATCATTATTTACTTTAGAATACTGATGGCGAATTTTTTTTGTAAGGTTTTTAAAGGTCGCTACAGAAGGTCAGACTTTTAGAAAAATCATTGTTCAATATACTGATAGAATAGGAAAAAATTGGAATTAAATTTTTTATGTAGGTTTTCCAAAAGGTCTGCCTATAACTTTAAAGATTATGCAAAAGCTTGGAATCCTCAAAAAGCAGTGCCGCTATATTACTTGTAAACTTCAATCATTGACGGCAGACAATTTGCAAAATTTTATTTCCCATTTTTGCATGTTTTCTTTATTATTTACTAGAAGACCCGGCAGACGTTGTCCTGCCCTAAATTTGGCCTGCATATATTTCAAAAAGCTTTTTCCGTCTGAATCTGCTCTCCCCCCTCTTCACTTTTTCCTAATCCTTTTATTCACTCCTCCCTCCGTCTTTTTCGCTTCATCTATCTCCATCTTCATCTCTTTCTCAATCTCCTTCTCTCTTTTCTCTTTCTGCAATTTCTTCTCATTCTTCTGCATCACTTATTGCCTGTCCCAGAGGGTGGTATGTATTTTATCCCAGTCCCAGTCCCAGTCCCACTCCGAGTCCCAGTCCCAGTCCTAGTCCTAATTCTAGTCCCAGTCCGTCTCTGGATAATATATTACTACGTACTAAAGCACTCATTAACAGCTTTCATTTGATATCCATATTGTATAAACACTGTCTATGCATTCACAGGCCCTTGTTTTGGCCTATATCTCGAGACCCTAGTCACCCAGGGGTATGAAAATTACCCTCTACACAACTAGAGACTCTCCTGGATTAAAAAAAAAATGTCATAGTACCTCTAAATCGCGGGTCCCCTTTAATTAAGCACCAAGAAATTATACGGAAGTATAACCACACCACCTGAAAATATGAGTGCCCCTGCGTATACGTAACATTTTATTATTACGTATAAACAAATAAAAAATTTGCAATAAAATATTATTGTGACTATAAACTGAGATATAACCTATAATATCTCTCAAGTTAGATCAAACTACACACGGAGTGCAAAACAAATTCAAAATCGGTTCAGTAGTTTAGGAGTCCATCGCAGCCGAAAATGTGGTGATACGTGTTTTTTATATATTATGATTTAAATGCACCAACAAGAAAATAAAAAACTCAAATAAATTAAAAGTAAAAAAATTTTGTTATTTCATAAATAATTTTTAATAATTGACAAAATATTCACCGATTTGAGTATAGCGGTGGGAAAAAACATTGATAAACCAGTTTGTACCGTCATAACGGCCGTAATATTTATTGCCCCGCCGCTATATTACGTTACGGCGAACCTCCGCCTTTTTAGTTACAAGACAATTGCTTTTACACTGCAGCGTTTTTGACAACGGACTGTACCGCTATGTAATGGCCGCTGCATAGCGGCACCGCCTTCGAGGAAACCAAGCCTTAAGTTATTTTGGGACAAAAAAATCATTGAAATTTACTAAAAAGATAATATAGTAAAAAGTACCGTAAAGGCACACGCACAACGCAAAATTTAATTCCTGGTAGCGAACTCTATATATTACTCAAAAAAATTGATAATAACACTGAATTAGTTTCTCAGGAAAGAGAGCGAATTGAGATGGTGCCCTGCCAAAAAATAAAAAAAAAACAAGTTTTTTTTGCACCCACATAAGTACCTCCCTAATATTAGTGAACAGGATTTATCGCAACCCTTAGCAACTGGGGTCAGATTGGAGGTAGTTGCACTGCATATATGTAGATGTATGTGTGTGTTCTAGTATTTGCGTTGGTCGCTTGCCAAAGGTATCCCTGTCTAACTTTCTATGCATGCACCGCAATTGCATTGTATTGCATCATATCGCAACGTGTCACTTAACATGCAGCATACGTTGTCAACAGCTCAGCACGCACTCAGGCATTCACAAATATACCCACATTAACACACGCGCACACACACATATATATGTATGTAATTTGGTGCTTTACATACGGGAGTAGCCTTTCCATGTACAGAGGAATAAACAAAGCGAGACGTGTAGGAGCACAAATACTTTGTTGATGAGACGAGCCAAATATCCAAGGTTGTGTAGCCAATGTAGCCAATGCCAGTTAGTTGTAGCATCGCATTAGTAGTCTCCTTTTCGAAGTAAGCGCCCAGCGCCGTTCCCCCTTCCACAAACACATAGTATGCATGCTTGTAAGCGTTGCTATTTCGGTATTCATTTCTGTTTCAATAAAAATGAAATCAAAACCGAGTACTTTGGTTTGTTTGCTTTTTGAGCGAGACTTGATGCATGCGTGGAGTTTTTATGCAACGATGGTTTTAACATCCAGCCCTGCTTTTTCATGCATACAATTTTTTTAGTTTTTCTTTTAATTTCCCAATAGTTCACTAACAATTACTTTTTTTTATATTCCTGATACAGCAATTTATTGTAATTCCCTTGCTGCGTGCCTTACCGCTCTTCTACATTTTTGCGACAGATGCGTAAACAAGCTGCATTTACCGGAATATATTTTTTATTTTTGTTCGCTTTGGTGATATTTTCACTATAGTTTTTTGCTGAATTTACTTGATTACTATTATCACATTAAGCTTCAAAAAATAAATGCACACATATGCGTATATGGGCCATTCTTTTACAAATGACAAACGAGTAGGCAAACAATTTGTTGGGCACAGGTTTGAAAATGAAGTTAAAAGTCCTATTCAAATGCGATGTCGGGTTCACTAGATCTTCTTCAGGCCGCTTTGGGTTCATTCCAATGTTGGTGCACAACAAATTTACTAGTCTTAAACTGGTTAAAAATATGCATATGACATTTCACCGAGTGAAGCCAGTATTGAAATCTTATATATTAGTTTAGACCCGCTTTGGATCTATTGCCTACAAAGCTTTGGTTGTACTTCAATTTGGTAACAGGTAAGAGCTCGATGATCCATCCATACCTCCTTTATACATTGCTGGTCAATCCAATACCCAAGTATTGCTCATGCGTTTTGCGCCCTGTGGTGTGGCCGCCGTGGCGCCTTGGATTTATTTATTTTACTTATCTCAAAATCATATAAAGCGTTTTTAGTCAGTATAAAATCAATTTTTGATATTTGCATTAAGTACTTGGCCTACTTCATACAGAAGTAGGCTTCTTCTTATAAGCTTGCCCACTCTGGAATATTCGAGAACATTACTGGGGGTATTGTTTATCCATAAGTTGGCTGTTCTAAATAGTACTAAATTAATTAATAAGACTAGGTTTTGAGTTCGACTTATAAACTTCTGCATTTATCTCAAGATTTTGAGGATATATTGGAACAAGTAAGGAAGGTTAAGTTCGGGTGTAACCGAACATTACATACTCACTTGAGAGCTATATTACAACAAAAGGGAGAATAACCATGTAGGAAAATGAACCGAGGGTACCCTGGAATGTGTATGTATGACATTTGTATCAAATGAAAGGCATTAAAGAGTATTTTATGAGGGAGTGGGCCATAGTTCTATAGATGGACGCCATTTAGGGATATCGCCATAAAGGTGGATCAGGGTTGATTCTAGAATTTGTTTGTACGATATGGGTATCAAATGAAAGGTGTTCAAAAAGGAATGATCCTTAGTTACATAGGTGGGCGCCGTTTCGAGATATCGCCATAAAGGTGGACCAGGGGTGACTCTAGATTGCGTTTGTACGATATGGGTATCAAATTAAATGTATTAATGAGGGTTTTAAAAGGGAGTGGTGGTAGTTGTATTTATGAAGGCGTTTTCCAGATATCGACCAAAATGGGGACCAGGGTGACCCAGAACTTCATCTGTTGGATACTGCTAATTTATTTATATATGTAATACCACGAAAATTATTCCTGCCAAGATTTCAAGGAGTTTTGATTTCGCCCAGCAGAACTTTTTCGTTTTCTTCTACTTAATATGGTAGGTGTCACACCCATTTTACAAAGTTTTTCTAAAGTTATATTTTGCGTCAATAAACCAATCCAATTACCATGTTTAATTCCTTTTTTTGTATTTGGTATAGAATTATGGCATTTTTTAAATTTTTCGTAATTTTCGATATCGAAAAAGTGGGCGTCGTCATAGTCGGATTTCGGCCATTTTGTATACCAATTCAAAGTGAGTTCGGGTAAGTACGTGAACTGAGTTTAGTAAAGATGTATCGATTTTTGGTCAAGTTATCGTGTTAACGACCGAGCGGAAGGACAGACGTTCGACTGTGTATAAAAACTGGGGGTGGCTTCAACCAATTTCGCCCTTTTTCACAGAAATAAATTATCGTCCTAGAGTCCAAGCCCCTACCAATTTTCATAAGGATTGGTAAATTTTTGTTCAACTTATGGCATTAAAAGTATCCTAGACAAATTAAATGAAAAAGGGCGGAGCCACGCCCATTTTGAAATTTTCTTCTATTTTTGTATTTTGCTGCACCACATCATTACTGGAGTTGAATGTTGACATAATTTACTTATACACTGTAAAGATATTGCATTTTTTGTTAAAATTTTACTTTAAAAAAATTTTTTTTTGAAGTGGGCGTGGTCGTTCTCCGATTTGGCTAATTTTTATTAAAAGTACATATAGTAATAGGAGTAACGTTCCTGCCAAATTTCCTTATGATATCTTCAACGACTGCCAAATTTCAGCTGGCAAAATTTTAAAATACCTTCTTTTAAAAGTGGGCGGTGCCATGCCCGTTGTCTAAAATTTTACTAATTTTCTATTTTGCGTCATAAGTTCAACTCACCTACCAAGTTTCATCGCTTTATCCGTCTTTGGTAATGAATTATCGCACTTTTTCGTTTTTCGAAATTTTCGATATCGAAAAAGTGGGCGTGGTTATAGTCCGATATCGTTCATTTTAAATATTGATCTGAGATGAGTACTCAGGAACCTACATACCAAATTTCATCAAGATACCTCAAAATTTACTCAAGTTATCGTGTTAACGGACAGACGGACATGGCTCAATCAAATTCTTTTTCGATCCTGATGATTTTGATATATGGAATTCTATATCTATCTCGATTCCTTTATACCTGTACAACCAACCGTTGTCCAATCAAAGTTAATATACTCTGTGAGCTCTGCTCAACTGAGTACAAAAAGTGACTGAAAAATGCGGAATCAGCACCTCTAAATACATACCGTTACATATGCACAGAAAACTCATTTTATTGTATGTGATTTTTAATATTGCAATGCAGCAACCCGTTGAAAAAACTTTAAAGTTATTTGACAATATTAAAATATGTTTTTGCTGTTATACATTTGTTAACCAATACATACATAAGTACGCTCTACATATGTACGTGCATTTCTGTATACATGCGTATGGAAATCTTTAAACACATACATTTAGGCAGACAACAGAGGGAGCCTCAGCTTTGAAATATGTATGTTTACTGCTATCATCTTCATTGTCGTTGGCAGGTTAGACTACCTGCAGTCACTGGTGTTAATTTCTTACAAATGCAAATGCCACTGTGTTAACTACTAAGGCGATTATTCAAATGAAAATCTCTAGTTTGCACCTTAAGCAATGCCACCGGTGTTATTGTAGAGATTTCACACGCAACAATAACAAAGTATACGAACATACATACATATGTATATGATAGAAATATATATGAATGAATTTATGTACACTCAGAGAAAAAAATCGTTCTAAAAAATGTATCGTTTACAAAAGCCTGTTAAGTACGTTTTTTCTTAACTCGTGACCGATGGGCTTGTTTTAAGAACAGGTTTTCCAAGCCCATCGTTCGTATTTTATGACCAGTTTGGTATTGATGTGTGAACCGTCTGTGCCCACTTCAAGCACTATTTGTGCTCGATTTAAGATTTTTCGTTCTCACGCTTCGAGAACGGTTTTCGGTCTCAATTCAAGAACGGTTTGTGATCGAGTACCCATTTATATATTAATACTCAGTTGAGCAGAGCTCACAGAGTATATTAACTTTGATTGGATAACGGTTGGTTGTACAGGTATAAAGGAATCGAGATAGATATAGACTTCCATATAAAAAAAATCATCAGTATCGAAAAAAAATTTGATTGAGCCATGTCCGTCCGTCCGTCCGTCCGTCTGCCCGTTAACACGATAACTTGAGTAAATTTTTTTGGTATCTTGATGAAATTTTGTATAAGATTCCTGGGCACTCATCTCAGATTGCTATTTAAAATGAACGATATCGGACTATAACCACGCCCACTTTTTCGATATCGAAAATTTCGAAAAACCGAAAAAAATGCGATAATTCATTGCCAAAGGCGGTTAAAGCGATGAAACTTGGTAGATGGGTTGACGTTATTACGCAGAATATAAAATTAGTAAGATTTTGGACAATGGGCGTGGCACCCGCCCACTTTTACAAGAAGGTAATTTAAAAGTTTTGCAAGCTGTAATTTGGCAGTCGTTGAAGATAGCATGATGAAATTTGGCAGGAACGCTACTACTATTACTATATATGTGCTAAATAAAAATTAGGAAAATTGGATTAAGAACACGCCCACTTTTTAAAAAAAATTTTTTTTTAATTCAAATTTTAACAAAAAATTTAATATCTTTACTGTATATAAATAAATTAAGTCAAAATTCAACTCCTGTAATGATATGATGCAACAAAATACAAAAATAAAAGAAAATTTCAAAATGGGCGTGGCTCCGCCCATTTTTCATTTAGTTTGTCTAGAATACTTTTAATGCCATAAGTCGAACAAACATTTACCAATCCTTCTCAAATTTGGTAGGGGCATAGATTCTATGACGGTAACTGTTTTCTGTGTAAATGGGCGAAATCGGTGGAAGCCACGCCCAGTTTTTATACACAGTCCACCGTCTGTCCTTCCGATCCGCCGGTAACACAATAACTTGAGCAAAAACCGATATATATTTACTAAACTTAGCCCACCTACTTATATGAACTCACTTTATCTTGCTATAAAAAATGGCCGAAATCCGACCATAACCACGCCCACTTTATCGATATCGAAAATTACGAAAAATGAAAAAAATGCCATAATTCTATTCCAAATACGAAAAAGGGATGAAACATGGTAACTGGATTGGTTTATTGACGCAAAAATATAGCTTTGGAAAAAATTTTGTAAAATGGGGTGTGACACCCACCATATTAAGTAGAAGAAAATGAAAAAGTTCTACAAGGCGAAATCAACAGCCCTTGGAATCTTGGCAGGAATACTGTTAGTGGTATTGCATATATAAATAAATTAGCAGTACCCGACAGATGATTTTCTGGATCACCTGGTCCACATTTTGGTCGATATCGCGAGAACGCCTTCACATATACATCTAAGGGGCCACTCGCTTTTAAAACCCTCATTAATACCTTTAATTTGATATCCATATCGTACAAACACATTCTAGAGTCACCCCTGGCCCACCCTAATGGCGATATCTCGAAAAAGGCGTCCACCTATAGACCTAATGCCCACTCCCTCTTAAAATGCTCAGTAACACCTTTCGTTTGATACCCATATCGTACAAACATTCTAGAGTCACCCCTGGCCCACCTTTATGGCGATATCTCGAAAAGGCGTCCACCTATAGACCTAATGTCCATTCCCTCTTAAAATGCTCAGTAACACCTTTCGTTTGATACCCATATCGTACAAACATTCTAGAGTCACCCCTGGCCCACCCTAATGGCGATAATCTCGAAAAGGCGTCCACCTATAGACCTAATGCCCACTCCCTCTTAAAATGCTCAGTAACACCTTTCGTTTGATACCCATATCGTACAAACATTCTAGAGTCACCCTTGGTCCACCTTTATGGCGATATCTCGAAAAGGCGTCCACCTATAGAACTAAGGATTACTCCCTTTTAAAATACTCATTACCACCTTTCATTTGATACCCATATCGTACAAACACATTCTAGAGTCACCCTGGCCCACCCTAATGGCGATATCTCGAAAAGGCGTCCACCTATAGACCTAATGCCCACTCCCTCTTAAAATGCTCAGTAACACCTTTTATTTGATTCCCATATCGTACAAACACATTCTAGAGACACCCCTGGTCCACCTTTATGGCGATATCTCGAAACGGCGTCCACCTATGGAAGTAAGGATCACTCCTTTTCAAAATACTCATTAACAGCTTTCATTTGATACCCATATCGTACAAACAAATTCTAGAGTCAGCCCTGGTCCACCTTTATGGCGATATACCTAAATGGCGTCCATCCATAGAACTATGGCATACTCTCTCTTAAAATACTCTTTAATACCTTCCATTTGATACACATGTCATACAACCACATTCCAGGGTTACCCTAGGTTCATTTTCCTACATGGTGATTTTCCTTATTTTGTCTCCATAGCTCTCAACTGAGTATGTAATGTTCGATTACACCCGAACTTAGCCTTCCTTACTAGTTTTTTTATTAATAATAATTTTTTTGTCATTAATAAAAGATATTAATAACAAAAAAACTATTACTAAAATCCAAAAGATTAAAAAAATTGATATTATAAATTTTTTCATATATTTCTCTTATTGAGAAATTCTTCTTATTTGATGATGCAATCTGAATATATATTTAAAAGATTTCATAACAAGTTAGAGAAATACCTGTGCATATGTGAATGGAACAGAACGGAAAAAAAAGAGCTCAAAAAACAGAAGATAAAAAAATTGTTTTAAAAAACTTCAAAGTTTGATGGTGATCGAACTCGCGCCACATGATCGCAACATCACAGCCGCTGGGCCACTACAACTGCTTGTTAGCGTCTGCCAAATGTTGTATTTAATATTGTGACGAATATTAGTGACACTAAGTGATACTCACATCACTAGTCTGATGCAAAATGAAGCCGCAACAACAATAAAGTAGGCAGTCACTTTTATCTACATAATCATTATGTCTACACATATGTACGTACACGCAGTAGAGAAGAGACGCACAAAGACATGCATATATCTTATCTGAGATGCTCCTAAAAGTAGGCAGTTATCTGTGGAAGTGTCACTCACATATACACGCGCATATGAGAAGCTATACACGTGCATCTGTAGTTAAAATTTTATAGCAGTAACTAAGTTAATTCTGGAAACGCCTAGAATTATGGAACGAGGCAATCGAAAGTATAAAAGCGGCAACAATAGAGGCACGACAATCAGTTTTGATTTAAGCAAGCTATCAGTTGCGAAGTATAAGTGTTATTTTCAAGTATTCTAATAAAGACCAATTTGCATTATCGAATATTGGAGTTATTTATTCAACAGTTTAGTGATTCGAACGTTAGCAGAAGGTTGCAAATAAGAGGGATTTCAGTAAATTCGTTACGATATGGTAGTGCACACGAATTGCACCGTTTCTTTTTTCTTGAACTTAATTTAAGAACATTTTACTTAATTTAAGAACATCCTTCTCATTAATAGAATATTGGTTCACATTTTACGACCAGCCTTTCTCTTTTCAAGAAAATGGTGCCAGTTCAAAGGCAAGGTTATTGTTTTAAGATCAGGTCGTTCGTTTTTCAAGAACAAAAAAGTAAGAACATGAAAAGCTTGAATTATGTCCGGTGGTGCTGGATTTTAGAACGGTGTTTTTCTCTGAGCGTAGAAGAGCGCAAGTTGCTGGAGCGAAGCTACACAAGGGCGACTACATATTTATATTTGTGTATGGTGTTATAAGGCTCCACATATATGAAATTAAAAAAAAAAAACAGTATCACAAAAAATGTAATTAATATATATTTATTTGTGCATACCAATGTATGTTTGTTTGAATGTACATACACCAAAACAATGTTATGCATTTGCATAGAATTAAAAAAAAAACAACACAAGCTTTGTTTTAATCGTTTAAGTAGTTGCATTGTCTGCCGCAGGAAGTAAGGTGACAGCTACTTACACGCAACGGTTACTAGCACTGAACGGATGTTAAAAGTGTGACAGCTGAAGTTTAAAGGTGGCAAGTTGTTAGCCACAATTGAGACAGCGACAGATGCCCTTCGTCAACGGAGTATTAAAATATATAAGCATGGAGAATGTATGCTTGTACTACTGTCTGTGACATAAAGATGTAAATTCATATGAGTAAGCTAATATGGCCAAAAAACATTTTTGTATATCGCCAGAAGCGAAATTGCTCAGATGGTGCTAATTATGAGCCAACTTAATGCTATTGCAAAACTTGGAAACTACTTTCTTCCGCCTTGTCTTGTGGTGCAGCAGGGTATTTTTCTATCCCCAGTTTTACTTAGCTGTTACTTATCGAAGCTCCATTTGCCACCGGAAGAAGTTATCTCTACTTTTTATTCCCATGACTGTGCAAAAATGAACCTTCCAAAGCCTGGCCCTTCCATTGAAGACCTTTGCTATAAAATTAAAAACTATCTATCTAATATTTCCAGTTTCTTCACATAGCGCAACTTGGCACTATCTCTGACCAAGTCTTCGGTGGCCTTATTTACTAGAGAAATACGCCGCCGCTGCCTATATTCGTCGTTTTTCGCACGCCGCCGCCGAATGTCAACAATATGCGCGCGACCGCGGCATCGTTCGGTGCGTTACTATATTTTCTACTACTTTAAGACTGTCTAGTAATCTGGGTCGATTTGTATGGACGAAAGTTAACCGATATCGCGCCATCGATTTTTCGATAGGATTTGGGCTCAGGAAAAAAAAAAGTTCCACTACGCATGCCCAAAAAAATAATTTTCGAGCCTGCGAGAACAAAATGGCGAAAGGGTCAATTTTTCGACACAACCCCAAAACCAAAACAATATGTTTTTTTTTTTCAAAAAACTGTTATGCCCAACGTTTTTACAACAGTTTTTTGAAAAAAAAAAAAAATATATATATATTTTTTGGGCTTTGGGGAGTGTTTTCGTCGAAAAATTGACCTTTTCGCCATTTTGTTCTCGCAAGCTAGAAAATATTTTCAAATTGTCCTCAAGGTGTTAAAAAAGCAAGTTACCCGAAAAATGTGCCGATTTTTTCAAAAATTCTATATCCCGATTGGCTGAAAGAATAAGCGAAATCAGTGATGCAAAATCCTTTAGTAGACCCCAGGGGCTTAAAAACTCATTTGAAATGATTTTTAGCTTATACTTGAAGATATATGCACGTATGACAAGGGTTTGAAAAATCACTTTATTTGCTTAATTATAAAATAGCGTCTGAAATCCTAAGTTTGATTTTCACACTTCATGATTCAACACCCAAGTAACCCGGTTTGACATTTCCTTAAGTTGACGGCCCTATCCCCAACTAGTTCCTTGGAATGAAACACATTGGATGTAACCTATTAACCGTGTTTAAATTTCACCTACACGTTACGGCTCCTGTTGCAAATATTAATACGTAAGCACATATTGCAACCAGGTCAGGCTTCGTAAGAACACGCAAAGTGGTGAAACAAAAGCTTTCCCAAGACAGTCGAACAAATGACTGGGTGTTCTACTACCCTAGCTTAGGGGATAGTCGAACTAGTCTAGAACTAGTTACTTCCTAACCTTTAAAGGTGTTTCTTTTGTGTAGCTCGAAAGCCTAGTGCGACAAAACCATCCATCAGAAAGTTTTCGGAGGTACGCGTAGAGCTTCTAGGAAAGTGACGTCGACGAAAGTGTGAGTTCGAAGTCGTAGCCCTATAGGTTCTATGCTGGCATATGGTATAAGGCACAGGAAGCGTGGTAGCGACTAGTGGTCAGGATAACTACTGTTCGCACGTCGGGAATTGTAGCTCTTAGAAACAGCTGCGCGAACAAAAATAAGCCAGCATTGATGCTAATCGTTAAAACTGTGCCACGAGAGTCATAACTATGTATTAGTAGATCGTCAATAGCAACCGTAAGTCGCATTTGTGTGTGACCAGTATGGAGCCACAAATGATTTAAAGAAATCGTGCCGATGACGAGTATTAGGGTTAGCCCAGAATATCTCCATCGGTGAAACTACGCTACAAAAGTTTCACAATTTTAAGTATTTCTCCCTCCCTCTGCAAGGAGCTACTCATGAAATTTTCTTAACGAGTCGCGAGTTTTTAAGGTAAAAACTACGGACGTTTGCGAAATGGCCGAAACGTAAATTTATTAAATACATATAAACAAAACATTTCCAAACATATATTTTTTAATTTTCGCAAGCCTTCCAGATACTCATCCACAACTTTATGATATTGTTCCAGATCGTCAGGCATACTATTGACGTCAGCAGTATGTTTCCATATTCACTAGTTGTGGACAATGTGATACTATGAAGTACTTCTGGGTCGATCAAGTATTTCTTTCTGAAAGCTTATAACGGTAGCAATCAGATTGTTAGGGATGCAAATATTTGTGAAGCTTTAAAGGCAGTATTACATATATTGTGCGTTTGTGCTGGACAAAGTTTTCCTAAAGCCATAAGCTCATCAACTTTGAAAGAAGAAGTACTTGAACTTTTCGTTCCTATTTTTACAAATAAGTATTCAAAAATTTAATTGAAAACTTTAACGCATTGCAATTTGTTGCGCGAACTTAAATTTTTATTTCACACTATTCATTGTCAATTAACATGAAGGTGTACGAAGATAAATGTACATATGTATGTGCACTACAAAATACAAATATGCACTTTCATTAATACGCCCTTCAGGTTAAATTCAGGGAAATAAAAATTTGGGGTAGGGTAAATTGAAACGTATTATGCAAAATACTTTAGTGACGGTCGGCCGGTTAAGAGATCGGCAAATACTGTTAAACGCAATTACGTAAGCAAACAGGAAAGTTGAGTATGCTTTACATGTGTGTGTGCGTGTTTGTGTATATATTGGTTGCAAGCTGCAAAGTAACAAAGTTGCGCGCTTAAATCCTGCGCTGTATGAACGCGCATTGTACACGCCAATATCAACATTTTTCTATCTGCAGCACTATTTTTTACACAGAAGCTAACGAAAGCATTCAAATCGATTTTAGTAGATGGATTTCTGATGGATATAGATTGAGAAGTACAAAAAAAAAAAAAAAAAATTGGAGTTGTTACTTGTGAACATTCGGTGAATTGGCGTACCAATACACACAGAAATACGAAATGGCAGCAGCAGCTTTTTCCAGGTGATAATCTGATTATTGCCTTCCATCATTTTCGTTTTCACATTTCAACATAGCCACGTAAGTTCTCTGCGGAACCTCTGTTTTCAACTCCTCCTCTGTTCATACAACATGCTAGCACATATTTGCTAATAGTGCAGTAAGTTTATATAAGTGTGCGTGTTGTAAGTTTGCATGTATGTGTGGTTCTGGGTGTTGGTGGAAGAGTCTGCGTAAATGCTACAAAGGACGTGCAAATGAATTACTAGTACACCAAATTGATAGCACGATTGTGTCTTCTCACACACACTTAAATATTATTTCGTACTTCCACATTCGCACACATTAAAGTAAGAAAATCTGACAACCCAGATACGCTCAGTGAAGCGTTAGCAATATCATCAGCCGCAACTTTGTAGTTAGTTTTTCACTGACTCAGCTCCAGCCAATGCCATCCCATACTTAATCGTGTCAAGCGCCTACAGCGGCATCATATTACAGGCTTGAAGTGGCAGTAGATATTTGCGATGTCCAGCGGTTGACTTGGCATTTTTCCAGGGACGTACTCCATTTGATACACGACTAGGTATTAATGTATTGCCGGACTGAGGAGGAGCTTAGGGGGTGTCAATAATGTGATTTTGGAGCTGGTGTCAAGAAGGTAGTGGGTGGTGGCATAAGCGTACATCGATCAACTGCCCTTAATAATTAAGTAGAAATTTCTACAAATTAGAGCCAAAGCATCTTATTTCGTTTGTATTAGATGGTTTAGCTAGATCAGCCAATGGGATTTCATTCGTCATCACCGACTGACAGGATTTCCACTCTCTCGAGGGAAATTTATCTAGCATACAACAAAAATTATGTGGATGCACAGGCGCAATTGCGTCGATTCTATCTCGAATGACAGAATTTACTTCGTTCTTCTTCTTCTTGTAGCACTATTTTACTCCATCAAATAGGAACAATCGCCCAGAAATTGTCGTCGATGTCCTTATGGATGTTCAAGAAAACTTGCACTTTCAATAGGGTTGAACCAAAGACGTAAATGCTAGAGGCGTTTTTTCCATACTACAATCGAAAAGATGGTTGGTGTTCAGTGGGCTTATTGCGGTATCCAGACCGAATAGTGACACGCGTCTCTCTGGGAAGTCCCTCTACTGCTTGTTTCGCGTATTGGACTCTAACAACGGGGTTTGCCAAGCAAATATCGGTAAACAACTTTGCCAATGATTTGTGCATGAGCCTAAATACATATGGTTCAAACGGCTAAGTTCTTGTAATCTTTGTGTATTGAGTAAAGCTAGAGAGGTTTCCTATTGTGCCTATTTGTTCGGCATTTCATTTCTCTTATTTATGAAAATTACACCACTTCATTGTGTAGATTGTGCTCTGCCGTCATAAGAATACATTTCACTGTAGTTTGGAATGCGAAGTTTTGACAAACCTGCAGCCTGCAGTTTCCTTCACTTTGTCACCCCTAAGCTAGGCAACCATACTGGAGACGTATAGCACACAAGCGGCTGAGAGATTGTTTTATAAGTAACTATCTTAGGCCGGGGTTTTCAGTGCGAGTTTAAACTCCAGTTAAATTTGACTAGAGTTTAACCCTGCCACTTCGGCCGCTTAAGCTGAGATGAGCAGCAAAATTGTATGCTATCGAACAAAGTGGCAAGGTTAAACTCTAGTCAACTTTAACTAGAATTCAAACTTGCACTGAAAAAGCAGGCATTAGTCGGTGGTGGTGCCAAGTTACATGTGACAAAACCCCCTGAAAGATTAGGGAGCTAGTTATTAAATTTCAAGCATAGCTACTCCTTGGAATGGCCAGAAACTGTTCCCACTATTGCATAGTCATCGACGCAGGAAAAGATGTTAGCACCTTCTTGTGGGGGCGGAACTTCAAGGTATGAGAGTTAAGGTAGGTTGGGGAGAGGAAAACTACACTGAGATATCACTTGTTTCAATTTGTTTGGCTTACTAAGTTGTCATGTTCCTAAACTGTATAGGTATAATTGTAGTCCCTTCCACTTACTTGCTGTGCTTGATAGTGCCAATGAGCAATGTTTAGTGGTGGGTTTTTGGTTCAATCCATACTCAATGTATCTATTTATGGTGCTTAGCGATGTGTCGGTGCTTCGTTATTTTTTGAAATAATGCCGCTGTTTTGAAAGCTGCAGGTTTGCGGTGAAATACGGAAGCAGTACGACTTCAAGTATCTTGGCTTCTGGAGGATGTCGGAGCAATTACAATATTTTCTCTTTGATCACAGAAATTCACACTTTTTTGCATCCTTCTCCAAACAAATTCAGACGACCGGTTTCTTATCTAAAGCAAAAATATAGCTTTTTCCATGAGTTTTGATCTTTTTTGCAATTTCTTCAGGGTGTTAGTATATTCGAAAGCTCTTATATATTATTTCTAATTGCTGGTTTTATCAATGCGGAGAAGACGGATATGGTCTTGTTTACAAAGAGGTACAAGGTCCCAAATTGGACCAAGCCTAAGTTAGGAGGGTTGACCTTACAGGAGAAACCTTGTATAAAATATCTAGGAATCATCCTAGATAGTAAGCTGTCATGGAAGCTCAACGTGGAGGCCTCAATGGCACTCTATGCATGTAAAAGAATGCTGGGGTGTACGTGGGGCTTATCGCCCTCTCTTTGTCATTGGGTTTTTACAGCGATTGTAAGCCCTATTCTATACTATGGAGTTCTTGTTTGGTGGAAAGCCACACAAAAAACAACATATCTCAAAAAATTAGAAGGGGTATGCAGACTATCGATGCTTAGCATTACGGGAGCCCTGTAAACAACCCCGACGGCTGCACTGTATGCCATTCTGCACATTCCACCTGTAGACCTGTTAACAAAGAACAAAGCATTAACGACCGCAACCAGGCTCGGTGCCTCGGTGCAGCTTGAGCGCCGACCATATGGCCATAGTAGTATAGCGTCATCAATCACAAGACGAACAGACTACCTGATTCCCTATTTGCGCTTCGAGGGAGATCTTAAGACCACAATAGAGGTGGCCGGTTGGCGCAAGGGTGCGCAAATGGCGGACGAGGCGATACATGTGTAGAAAGATGGTTGGGAATGAAAAAGCGAGATGGGAATGAAAAAGCGGACGAACTTGCTAAAAAGGGCGCATCCCTTGAAGCTTGCTCCGTAGACGTCCCAATTAGACTGGGTGGGATTAAGCGAAGGAGAGAGGTGAACATGATCGACCAAGCGGGAAAGGCGTGGGTTTAAGCGCGGGGCTGTAAGGTGTCGAAGATTATGTGTAGGTCTTACAACCTTAGACTAACAAAGTTGCTTCTATCATTAAAAAGAGAGGACTGTAGACTCATGACGGGTATTCTGACTGGACACTGCCTTCTGGCGTCACATGCCTTTAAATTAGGTCAGTGATAGCAGTTGTAGGAAATGCGAGCTGGAGGGGGAAATAATCGAGCACGTTCTGTGCTCGTGCGCCGCACTTGCCAGGCTAAGACTCTAGCTATTAGGGGTGATACAGTTTTCAGATCTAGAAGCAGCGAGTGGCTTAAGGCCTAAGAAGCTTTTAGTATTTGCCAAGAGGACGGATTTATTTTATAACATAGGTCCTGGTTTTTGATAGGGGTTTTCCGTTTGGTCGTTAAAACAAATTTCTGGTAACACTACGGACTCAATCAGCCTATGTGAGGTCCTCATGGACCGGCCAGTTCAACCTAACCTAACCTCTAATTGATGGTTTTATGTGCAGATAACTTTTTCGCTCTTATTTGGGAATCTATAAATCAAGTTTTGGTTTTAAATATGGAGATTCGTGCTATTAGCGAGCTTTGGGCATTATTTATTGCTTTTGCTTAGCTATATATTATTAAAATAAATTGTTAAAAAAACGATTGTGAGCACACAAAGAAATCTAGTTGTACTATGGCACTATTGTGAATACTTGATCATTACCGGCAGTTGCTAACATTCACCAGATGGTGGAGCAAGCGCATTTAAGTATTTATTGAAATGTGATTGATTGATAGAACAGCTGATTTCTGTTAATTTTTAATATGCGACTTTTATATTTATTGCGCAGGATGCGAACGGGTCGTGCTAGTATATTCAATTACAGTTAAGTCTTTTCTTTAAATATGTATAATAGACTCCCAGAAGATGGTAAATAATAATGCCGAAACGCTTGGAAGAAGAAGGAAAACTCTGATAAATGATTGCCAAAAATTATTCAAAATATTGCCAAAAAAAAAAAAAAAATGAACAATAATTATCTACTCTTGACTGCAAATTATTTTATCCCTCCAACATATTCCCTGTACCCCCAACTGTGATATTTTTATATGCTCATCCCTTCAAATTTCCGAATAGGCAGTTGTTGTGTTTGTTGTACATGTAATGTGTATGATTTTCAATTAAATTACGTTTACGCCTGACTATCTACATGACTGACTGACTGTCTGGCAGGCTATAAATTGTGCCACAACATTGAACAGTGTCGGCCATATAACTTTGTTATCGTGCAATTAATTTGACGATTTTTAATTTTATGTGCATGTATGTGTGTATGTAGTCGTTGCTGTCGTAGCGCGTAATTCTTTCCTGCCTGAGTTTCCGATGACGAGCAGCAGTGTAAATAAGCTGGACAACCGAAATTATTGTTTCACACACTTATAAAAGTGTGTGTACACGTGCGCATACGTACATAAAGTGTATATCATAGTGGGGTACAAAAAAAGGTCGATTTGCCAAAAGTATAAAATTCATTCCAATTATTTTAGGATACCTCTTCAAAAATTAAGAAAACCCGATCAAAATGAGAACTAAAAACGTTATGTAACTAAAGATGATGTAATGAATTTTTGAATGGCGTATCAATGTCCGGTGAAACGGTAAATAGTTGGCTGGTATCAAAAACTCTCCAGTAGATCAGTTGCTAAACTAACAGTTGGAACAGTGAAAAAACAGTCGACTTCAAAATACCATGTGAACCACTGGTGAGTCGATGTAAAAACAACTGGTTGATTTGTAAAAGTTAAACTCAAACTAGTTTGGTGGTCCGGCCGCGCATGCATGATACGACTGGATTCTCCAGCATCTTAAGAGCAAAGAGGTTACGAACTGCAATGTTTTGGCTGTTGTGTCAGTTTCGTGATATACTTAAACAGATGGTTACTGGGCAGCGTCACTGCGTTGTAGGTATAGATCTCTGTCTTCAAAATTTTGCGTGCTAGCATAAACAACAGAGCTCTTGCATTGTGCAGCTCTTTGTTTTCGCCGGTAATATTCAAAACCCTTTCCTGTAGCCCATTCTTTTCTGCGCCATCTAATCCAACGTCTTAAACTTCGTCTTCGTTGTCGCCTAAGTTTGTATTTTCGTCTTCGTCTTCGCGCTCGTGGTCGTATTTTCTTGGTCATGTTGTGAGCTTCATCTTCGCCTTGGTCTTCGTCATTATCGCCGTATTCGCCTTAATCTTAATCTTCGTGTTCGTTTTCCCCTTCACCTCCGTCTTTGTTTCATCTCCGTTTCCGTCACCGTCCTCTTCTCCATCTTCTTCTTGGTCTTCGTTTTAGTTTTCGTTTTCGTCTTCATTTTGGTCTTCGCTTTTTGTTGGTCCCGGTCCGTCTTCGTGTTCCCTTAGTTATGATCTTCGTTTTAGTCTTCGTCTAGCTTTTTCTCTTCATTATTTCTTCCGTCTTTCTCTTTCGTTATTGTCTCCTTGTTTGTATTTATCTGCGTTTTCGACCTTATATTTGTGATCGTTTTCGCTTTTACTATGGAATAAGGTAATTATTTGTCTATATAGATTTGCCGATGATAATACACTCGTTTACTTGGCGGAAAAAATCTTAAATTTTGTTTTATTTCAAAATCGCTTATAAATTGTTTGATGTAAGCGACGATATGACCTTTAGATCTATGTAGATCCTTTGCGTTTAAAATAGAACAAATTGTTGCCCCTAGAGAAAGCCGCGCTTCTGTTAGTCCGCTAGTTTGCTTGTAAGTGCTAACGTTGCCACTTTTAATCATTTGCGAAAATGGCTGTACAGCGACTCTACACGGCCATATAAATACAATACACATACTTACATAGATACACATATACAAACTTATATAGCAACAATTTAATTTAATTTTAATGAACGCAAAAAAAAACAAGTAAGAACGGGACTGTCTTCGGCTGTGCCGAAGACTTCATACCTTTCATGAATGGGGCTGAACAATAATCTTATCCCGTTCGTAATCTCCGAATAATCGGATGTATAAGATAAGAAATATATAGTGAACAGATCTGCATACCTTAACGATTTTTAAGATAAATATAAAATAAAAAACAGGTAGGTAATTTGTGTGAGGATGCAAAGTTTCTGGTTTTTTGTGGTCTGCGTGTAAAAACTATGACTGCGAATCACGTATTTCAACAATATATGACGTAAACGTAACTATTTGATGAAATTTGATGAATTTTTAAGCTTCTAGCCGTAAAAAGGGGGCAAAAATTGAGTTTATATGGGGTATATAATATATATACCACCGATCTCTATGATCTTTTCAGACAACAATAAATGCTATATACGTAAGCATTTGGTGAAAGTTGAAGCTTCTAGCTGTTAAAATGGGGAAGAAATTGCGCAAAGTTTCTTATCTGAACAATCGGTTGTATGGGATATATACTATATATACCACCGGTATCAATGATTTTCTCAGACAACAATATATGCTATATACTGAAGCATTTGGTGAAATTTGAAGCGTCTAGCTGTTAAAACGGGGTAGAAATTGCGAAAAGTTTCTTATCTGAACAATCGGTTGTATGAGATATATACTATATATACAACCGATCTCTATGATTTTTTCAGACAACAATATATGCTATATACGTAAGTATTCGGTGAAATTTGAAGCTTCTAGCTGTTAAAATGGGGCTAAAATTTGCGAAAATATATATATATATATATACTATATATATATACTATATATACCACCATATATATACTATATATACCACCGATCTCTATGATTTTTTCAGACAACAATATATGCTATATACGTAAGTATTCGGTGAAGTTTGAAGCTTCAATCTGTTAAATTGGGTAAGATATTACAAAAATCCTCTTTTTCTGAAAAATCGGTTGTATGGAGGATATATGCTATAGTGGTCCGATCCGGTCGGTTCCGACAAATGTCTAATCGGACACCCAAATACACCCGCTCACCAAATTTTATCAAGATATCTCAAAAATTGAGGGACTAGTTTGCATACAAACAGACAGACGGACAGACGGACAGACGTACAGACGGACATGGCTAAATCAACTCAGCTCTTCAACCTGATTATTTCGGTATACTTAATGGTGGGTCTATCTATTTTCCTTTAAGGACTTACAATTTTCGGTTTCGTGACGAAATTAATATACCATTTCATTTTCATGAAAGGTATAAAAACAAGTAAGGAAGGCTACTTCTACTTAATATGGAAGGTGTCACACCCATTTTACAAAGTTTTTTCTAAACTTATATTTTGCGTCAATAGACCAATCCAATTACCATGTTTCATCTCTTTTTTCATATTTGTTATAGAATTATAGCATTTTTTTCATTTTTCGTAATTTTCGATATCGAAAAAGTGGGCGTGGTTATAGTCCGATTTCGTTCACTTTAAATAGCGATCTGAGATGTGCGCCCAGGAATCTACATACCAAATTTCATCAAGATACCTTAAAAGTGACTCAAGTTATTGTGTTTGCGGACGGACGGACGGACATGGCTAAATTAATTTTTTTTTTCGCCCAGATCATTTTGATATATAGAAGTCTATATTTATCTCGATTAGTTTATGCCGTTACGGATTACCGTTATGCGAACAAAGTTAATATACTCTGTGAGCTCTGCTCAGTTGAGTATAAAAATAATGAGCAATATCCACCAAAGTCATATTATTATGATGTTACAGTGAGTAACTTTGTATAAACGTCAAACGGTTACCTTACCAACTATAAGCAAGAGCGCTGCTATTGCTACTTTAATTTGCTTTTTTTCTTCATTCCATTTTCATTTAAATTTCCATAATTCGCATAAATTAAATTGCTTTTTTCAGCTTTTATATCATTTTCACTTACCGTATTGCATGGCAACGCTTTTGTCCTCAACTCGGCTGACGTAGCAACAGAGTTCATCCTGACGTTCGGCATTCTCGATCAGCTCCGCTTCGACTGAAAATCCCCACATTTGTTCAGGTGTGGTACGTTGTAACTGTACGTGATAGATTATCTTCGCGCAGACCTCAACAAATTCATGATTATGCAACTTTAGTAGAGAGAAATATAAAGAAGATAAAAATTATGAATAAATTAGAATTACTAATGAAAATATGTAATTTATAAAATCGTGAAAGCTCAAGGAGAAGAACCTCAATTTGTTATTACTGTATGAAACTGAAATGGACTGAGGCAGTACTCGATAGCCTTGATTGGAAATCAGTCAGCCCAATTCTAAATAAAAATTCCTTTCGAGGTTTTCCCATCTCTCATTTGTTATTAATAAAAAAACCTTAGAGAATTTTTTCACTTATCGCTTTCCTCTCATTCTGAACAATGTTCGAAGAGAAAAACCGGTTAAGGGAGAAAAGTAAGAATTATTAATGTGATTGCAAGGGGAGATATCGCCTTCAATTCTAAGTTTTTTCAGTTGTTAAATTGAAGGCAACACAGCAAATCCCTTAAGTGAATTGTTTTTGTTTTTTTTTTTTTGTAACGAAGAACATAGTAATTTGTGCTAAAAGGAGGTACGAGGTCCTATTTGGATCATGCCAGAATTGGGAGGCGCGACTCTGCAGGAGAAAAATTGCACAAAACGTCCAGGAATAAATCTAGATAGAAACCTTTCGCCGAGCTCAACGTGAAGAGAAGAGTAAAGAAGGTGTTGACAGGACTTTATGGATGTAAACAATGGTCGGGTGGAGGTGGGGTCTCATTGAATATGAGAACCTACCTAAAATGTAGACGGGGTATGCAGGCTTTGAATGCTTAGCTTTACTTTAGCCCTAAAAACAACCCCGAGGGCTGCACTGAGGCCCAGCGCTTCGGGTAAGCTTAACCGAAGACCATAAAGCCATTGTAGTATAGCGTCATCAATTAAATGACGAAAAGACTACTCGATTCCATATATGTGCTGCGAAGGGGCGCTTAGAGCCACAATAGAGACGGCTGTTTGGCGGAAGGGTGAGCAAATGACGGACTAGGTTCTATACGTGTACACCGATAGTTTCAAACTAATGGAAGGAATAGTCTGTGGTATATAGAAACAAACAGATTCTACATGCTGTCAGATCACTGTAGCGTTTTACAGGCCAAAGCTCTAGCCGTAGCCAAAGAAGTAGAAACACTGGAAGAAAATGCTTAAACTGTAGCCGCGTCAACTTTGATATTAACAGCCAAGCAGCAATTAAGGAAATAATCTCGCATAGCACAGCATCTAAAAGAATGTTAAAGTATACGCAATCTTTGAAAAGAATCGAAACAGCTTTGTTTCTCATACATCTTTATTGGTTTCCATGGCTTATGGGAAAAGAGGGGAATGAAAAAGCGGATGAACTAGCTAAAAATGGCGCATCCCTCGTAACGTGCTCAGCAGACCTCCGAATCAGATTGGCGAGGGTTGCTCATGATCGACCAAGCATGAAAGGCGTGGACCCAAGAGCAGGGTTGTCAAGTTTAGGTCTTATAACCTTAAATTGACAAAGTTTCTCCAATTATTAAAAAGAGAGTACTGCAGACTTATGACGAGTATTCTGACTGGACACTGCCTTCTGGCGTCACATGCCTTTAAATTATGCTCAATCAGTGATTGCAGATTGGCAGGAGTGCCAATAAATGCTACTTTGAACTTGATAGGCAATTGAAAAGTAAAGTCCTCTCTCCGCAAACGAAAATCGTGCTCTACAAGTCAATTATCGTACTCGTCTTGCTATATGGTGCACAAGCATGTACCATGACAACATCATATGAAGCGGCTCTGGGAGTGTTCGAGAGAAAACCGAAGAAGATTCAATGATGAGCTGTACAAGTTTTACGCAGCCATCAAAATAGTCCAGCGAATTCAAATGCAGCGGCTACGCTGGCTAGGTCGTGTTACGCGCTGACGATTAGGAATGATGACGCTCCGGTTAAGAATGTATTTTTCTTGGAACCCGTCTATGGAAGCAGAGGAAGAGAGCGGCCCCCACTTCGCTGGAAGGACCTGGTGGAAAATAATTTAAACTCCCTTTGTGTGAGCAATTGGCGCCAGGGCGAAGAAGCAACTGGCGCGTCTTGATGGACGGTCATAATCATTTAAACGGCTAAGCGCCAATTAAGTAAGTAAGTAAGTGATAGCAGATGTAGGAAGTGCGGGTTGGAGGAGGAAACATTCCAGCACTTTTTGTACTCATGCCCAGCGCTTGCAACGCTAAGACTACAGCTGTTGGAGTTACACAGCTGTCAGATCTAAAAGCAACAAAAGGCATAGGTCCTAGAAAACTTCTGGCATTTGCACGGAGGATGGTGTCTTTTTATAACATAAGTCCTGATTTTGATAGGGTTTTTCAGTTTGGTCGTTAAACAAACTGATGGGTAAGACTACGGACTCTCTCAGTCTATGTAAGTTCCTCATAGACCGGCCAGTTCAACCTAACATAGCTTTAAAATATTCAGACATGGTTTCGAAAAGTTTGTTCCAAAGTAGTTCTGAAAACAGATCCGAGATCATGTCTTACCAGTAGATTACTGAATTATATCGAAATAGGACCTGAATTTGTTACAGACACCAAAACTATTTAAAGAAAAGATATAAGAAAAGAACGAAATCGTGCCGGAATGAATATAAATTGATCTCTAAAGGGCCCAAACATCATGAATAGAAAAATCTATATGAATAAAATTATAGTAAACGTAGTAGAAGTATATATGTATGTTATCATTTGTTAATGTATGTACGTAATGAACATTATTTGCCGACTTTAGTTCAAGAAAAACATGGGAAAATTCCATACAATAAGCATAGCTCCATAGTGACGAATAACAGTAAACAAAGTGCCATTGAACTGATTTTTACTACGACAACATTGTTGTGTATTATTGTGCTTTTTATGTTATATGGACTTATAATAATTATATATGTTCGAATGTAAATACCATGCAGAGAAGTGTTGGCTTAGTAGCTACCTCACAATGTGAGGGATTCCCGCGCCTATTTCGGGATAGTTTCGGGACCATTCTGAGACCTTGCCGTTTTCATTACCGAACTTTCTCTATCCTTATCACTTTGAGATGGTTTTAGAACTATCCGCGAATCTGTGAACGCTGCTAATCAACCAACTGTTAACGCGATTCGATGAGGGCCGTCAAATTTATGGCGTACGTAAATGACGTTTCAGCTTTCACAAAATTTTCAAACTACGTTCAAACAATTAGCTATTGGATGGAGCGGGCGCTTTAGGATATACTCACCGCGGCATTTAATATCAAGTTGGGCGTAAACGCGGATAAGATGGATATGGTCTTGTTCACTAGTAAGTAGTAAATTAGAACAGGCCTAAGCTAGGATGGATTACACTGCAGAGTGAATCTTCTACAAAATATTTATGAATCTTTCTAAACAGAAATTGTTATGGAAGCTGAAAATGGAGGAGAGAATAAAGAAGGACTCGACAACACTTTATGAATGTAAAGAGTATGCTTGGGTGTACTTGAGGTCTATCGTCGTCTATTCCATTATATATATATATAGTTATAGCGATTGCGAAAGCTTTATATAGAGTCCTTTTCTGGTGAACGGCAACACAAAGATAACCTCCTAAAAAAATTAGCGGGGTCATGCAGGTTATCAATGCTCAACATAACGAGAGTCTTGGAAATAAGCTCGAACCAACAGACTACTTAGCTCCGTACTTTAGAGGCACAATAGAGGTGGTAGATTGGCGCAAGGGCGCTAAAGTGGCAGACGAGTGCATGCTGTTTTAGAAAAACTTGAGGCAAATAGCTTAAACTGCAGCCGCGCCAAAGTGCAGTTATGGCAATAATCACTCATAGAACAACATCTAAAAGAGTGTTAGGGTGTTAGAAATCCCTGGAAATAATCGGGATTTGGATGAGGATCCCTCGAAGCTTGTACCTTGGGCGTCCTAATCAGATCGGACGGGGTTAAATAAGGCGAGAGTTTCACATAATCGACCAAGCAAAAAAGGCGTGGAACCAAGCACAGAGAGTTCGGTTGTAAACAAAATGGTATCGGTGCTATATCAGACAAAGGACCGTCATTCATAACACTCTCTTTTTTATTGAAGTATTGAAGTAATTTATAGGCTCATGATGGGTATTCTGACTATAAACTGCCTTCTAGCAACACATTCCTTTGAATTGTGCCGAGTTAGTGATAGCAGATTTAGAAAATGCAAGCTAAAGGGGTAAACGATCGAACATGTATTGTGCTCGTACACGGCGCTCGCCATGCATAGACCCCAGCTATAAGAAATAGAACAGCTATCAGATCTAGAAGCAACAAGTAGCATAGGTCCTATAAAGCTTCTATTATTCGTCAAGAGGACTGAGCTGTTTTATAATATGGGTTCTGTGTTCTGATAGGGGATTTCAGTTTGTTCTATGTGAGGTCACTTCCAGCCATACAGTTCAACTCAACCTAAACATGCAGACTCGTTCAAGAAATGTAAGATACAACTTTTCAGCTTAGTATTGGACTATATACGTAGCCACTTATGGAAATCGCTACATGGTATATTCATACAAACACATAAGTATTAATACATACATACACATAAATAAATAATGATTGTAAACTGCATTATTGTGTTTTCATAAATATGACTATTTACAACTCTTCATTTATTTTTTTTATTTAAATAAATAGCTATGTTTTATATTTGTTTTTATTTGGTAATATTATCATACGTATGTCTTAGCACATACATATACATTCACACATCCATATGTCCATTCGTTCATACGCTTATGTTCCCGTTATGTTTATTTATGTTTTTGCAAGTGATTTTGTTTGCTCTTCTGAATGCTCTTGGCATATCTCATTAAGTATGATTGATTGCTGTTAAGACGATGCTAGGCACATATAAATATGCGTAGTATATACATACGCATACACATTAGACTGGGTCGAAAAAAAAAGTTGCTAATGTCTGCCCCTAAATTTGAAGATTATGTTGAGAGGGTTTCGGAAAAAATTTTTTTTGAAAAGGTTTTTTCGTTGTAACTAGGTTATTTGACGTCCGATTTTTAAAATTGATATGCCATTATTTTGGCCTTGAGAAGCTTCACATTTTCGTTTAATGTCCTTTTAAGCTATGAAGTCATTTTCACATGATTGGGTCAGCTAACAAAGTTTTACCCCCCCTAATGTATGTTTTTTTCCTTAACAAACGAAATTACTTAAAAATTCAAGAAAATGTTGCTTCGAAACCATATTACTAAGATAATAAACAAAGAAGTTTTAGTAATTTCAATATTTATTGCAACTGTTATTTTACCTGATTCTTATTATACTTAGACCTGAAACTCATGATATTTTTGGAGGAGAAATTATTATTAGGGTTTGCATTGAAAAGTTAATAAAGATATGCTAAATGTCATAAATAGGGGAAGTCAAAGGAAATAAGTGAGTCAAACCTGTTGTTTCGTATTTATAATAATAACACTATGCAACAAAATCAACTTTTTTTCTGAGTATTGAACACAATCCGCTTCTTTTTAGAGATTGAGGCTTAAGTAGACAAAGTACTATCTGCGTTTTTCGAACTTATCCTCCAAAAAATAGATATCGGCTTACGAAGTTCGAAGTTCGAAATTCTACATTCCGAAATTTAATTTTTTTTGTTAACGCGTTCAGCAAATTGAAAAAGTAGAAGTCGGAGTCTGACTGTATTCAGAAGTGAGAGTCTGACTTTTCACCTCGTATAACAGCTGTTATACTAAATTTCTCAAAAAAGAATTCAGCCCTTCAAATAAGGGAAAAGAGCGGACCACGCCCACATTTTTACTTTTTCAATTCAAAAACTTCAAAAAATTTCGAAATGTAGAATTTCGAACTTGGTAGCCGATATCTGTTTTTTGGAGGATAAGTTGGAAAAACGCAGATAGTACTTTGTTTACTTAAGCCTCAATCAAAAAGCGGATAGTCGCCAATACTCATAAAAAAAGTTGATTTTGTCGCATAGCGTTATTATTATAATTACGAAACAACAGGTTTCACTCACTTATTTCCTTTGACTTCGTCTATTTATGATATTGGGTATATCTTTATTAACTTTTCAATGCAAACCCTGCAATTTTTCCTCCAAAAATATCATGAGTTTCAGGTCTAAGTATAATAAGAATCAGGTAAAATAACAGTTGCAATATATATTGATAGTACTAAAACTTCTTTGTTTATTATTTTAGTAATATGGTTTCAAAGAAATATTTTTTTGAATTTTTAAATACATTCGTTTGGTAAAGAAAAAAGTATACATTAGGGGGGGGGGGTAAAATTTTGTTAGCTGACCTAATCATGTGAAAATCACTTCATAGCTTAAAAGGACATTAAACAGAAATGTGAAGCTCCTCAAGGCCAAAATAATGGCATATCAATTTTACAAATCGGACGTCAAATAACCAAGTTACAACGAAAAAACCTTTTCGGCTGTGTTTCGAGGGATCAAAAATAATTAAAAAAAAATTTTCCGAAACCCTCTCAACATAATCTTTAAATTTAGGGGTGGACATTAGCAACGTTTTTTTTTTTGTATGGGGACCAACTCAGTCTAATACACGTACTAAAATATAAAAAAATTATATGGCAAATATTGCGCATACAGACAATCCATTGTTCGCTTTGCATATATGTCACTTTTCCTTGTGCAAGAGGACATTTGCATTTATTTTCATTCATATCTGCTACAAATCGACAATTGCAGTCCATCAACTGCTGAAGCCGCTAGCATAACTATCTGTCTGCATATTTGCATATGTTAATATGAAATGTAGTAATGTACAAATATTTATAAAAATGAAAATTTTTATAAATGGATTGATGTTTGCAAATATTAATGGTCATTTGCATGCGCGTAAGGAGTGAGGAGTAAAATTGATTTATGCTAGCAGTAGTTTTGCTTTATTTATTTTATCTTAAATATTTAATATTCAGTGTTTATTTGCAAAAGATTTATTCATTTTATTATTATGTATTCATCTTGTTTTTTTTTTTAATTCATAATTGTGTAAATCTCTTACGTGTGTGTGTGGAATCTGTGTCGTTAAAACTATGGACTGTATACATCAGCGATAAATAAATTATTGTCATTTTGTATCGGGAAAATGTTTTAAAACAACAATATTTTATAAGAATTCATAGAAAATCATTAATGCTTTGAATCTACAACTAGGAATTCGGCACTTTCATTTCAAATTCAAATTGTTATTGGCGATTCCGTACTCAGCATACAAACATATATGGTTCTGGCAAATTTATTTTTCAGTTAAAGTTATATATGACTCAAAGTTTTGTTTTAAACAACTTTATTTAGTTTGAATGTAATATATTGGTTAATCTATTCAATAATTAAGTTTTTGTCTCTCAATCAAACAAAAATGTCGATGGACGCCAGGGCGTATGAGTAACATTTTAACCCTTTCGTTGGATTTGCCCATACATGTTAAATTCCAATTAGACTTAGTAATTGATGCAATTGGTTTATATTCTCTAATTCATTAAACAATTAGAAATAGTTCAACTAATTCCCATTAGATAATTGAAATTTTTTTCTAATGGTAAATCTAATTGCAATTAGTTGCCATTAGCAAAAAAATTGTTTTACCTTTACAATTAGAAATCTAATTGACTTCTGCTAATGCAATTAGATATTAAATTAGCTCAATTATTTATATTTATTTACATCATTATTCGTTCACTTCAATCATTCTTTGAAAAAAGTTATCTTTATCAAAATAATTGATTCTAATTCGAGGTAATTGAATATCTAATTGCATTAGCAGAAGCCAATTAAATTTCTAATTGTAAAGGTAAACCAATTTTTGCTAGTGGCAACTAATTCCAATTAGATTTACCATTAGAAACAAAATTTCAATTATCTAATGGGAATTAGTTGAACTATTTCTAATTGTTTAATGAATTAGAGAATTTCACAAATGAAGGTTAATTAGCAATCATTAGCATTATCTAATCATTACTTAACATTTATGGATTTGCCTAATATGTCCATTACACATCTTCAAAAAATTTTAAAAATTACTTTGCTTCATATTTTTAGAATTTGCTTTATAGCAAGCCTTGAAATAGAGTGTTTTCAACGTAGTAATCGTTGCTTAAAAAAAAGCGAGCTGAAGCGTTTTTTGTGTGTGTTGCGATTTTAAACGTTTTATCCCAAAAAAAGTGGTTAAAATTCTTTACGTGCTTTGTAAATTGATCTCTTTGGTAAAATATTATATAAATAATACATTTGTACCGGTATCATTCTAATACAGTGTTATGTGCAAGGTGTGTGTGCAGCTGTCTCCAATACAGTTATAGTTGATCGATTTTTACGGTATATATATATATGTAGATACTGTTTATTTAGTACCAACCGATTGTTTACTTTTTGCAAAGTTTAATTTTGAAATAGGCTAAGGCTTGTTTTGATTTTTAGGCATGGAAGATAAAGAAGAAAGAAAGAGAAGAAGGGAATACAAAAGACCACTAAGTGAAAAAGAACTGCTAAAAGCAATCGAGAAGGGATCTGATCTAGATCTAGGTGATGACGAAGCAGATACTCCCATGCTGCCAAGTTCAATTACATTTAGAAAACCACCTGAATCGGAGTCTGAAGGAGATTCAAGCGAAGATGAAGACTATTATACGAAGGAAACCATTGTTGCAGTGCAGCACAATCCGAAAGTATTGCGTAATAGAACAGTAGTGCCATCAGATATGCATAGTGACGTAAACTTTTCGAAAAGTTCTCTTCATGCTGCAACTGTAGACGCCCAAACACCTCAAGCAACCAATGGAGATGAAGGTGCAACTATCGAAATTCCATGTTCGTCCAAATGCACGAAAAAACGAACAGTCGAATGGCGAAATGTGAGAAATATGACAACAATTGATAATGCCCCGAAATTCAACCACCTCAGAGAGTAGCATCGGTGAATACACCATACAAGTACTTTTGCAATTATTTAGATTATTCGTTTTTCAAAATGGCATCTTTCTATACAAATCTGTATACTGTTCGAAATGAAACGACAAACTTTCAACCATCTACACCTAGCGAAATTCATCAGTGTTTGCTTTGCATGGATTGCTAAGCATTTATAAATATCCGAGAATCTCTATACACTGGGCTACTCCGAATCACACTGATCTTTTTGCCGACAATATGAGTGAGAATAGGTTTTACAAACTTAGGACACACCTTCATATTGCTGATGATTGTACACGACCACCGAACAATTCAGACAAGTTTTCAAGTAACATTCATTAGAACCTTATTTTCTAATATATTATTCCTCCATACACTAACATTGAGCCAAAATGGGTTGGCATTAGCATTTTCTATAACATTGGATGTATATTGCTCTACAACCCTTGACTTGCTGTAACCATTAGAATGGACTACCCACAAAAAAGTAACCCGAGCGGGTAAAAATGAAATGTCATTTTTGTATATCTTCTTAGGGCCTGAGTGGTAGGAAAAAAAATTATTTCACTGCTAGTTTGGTTTAGCCATTGAAAGGGTTAACATGCATGCACCGAGAAAGAAAGTTGATTGACCATGGTAAATATTGACATAAGTATGTATGTATGTACATATCTTCATAGCATGAATTAGACTACATCACGTAATACGACTTCTATAAACTTATTTGACAAGAATATATACTGGAATTATCGGTTATTATTATTATAGCCGGTAAATTCTCAGAGCGAGGCACCATTAAGAACAGGGCAACTATTTAAGACCGGGTACTTTTTCAAAAGAGTACTTTTAGAACCGAGTACTTTTGAAAAACCGGCTGTTTTTCATAACTGTGTACTTTTTAGAGCTGGCTACTTTTTTAAAGCAGAGTTCATGTTTAGAATCGATTACTTTTTAAAACGCGTTACTACTTTGCGCCGGAAATTTTTTAAGAGCCATGTACACTTTAAGAACCGGGTACTTTTAAAAAACGGTTACTTTTTTGAGCCGAGTACTCTTTTGGAACGGGTACTTTTTCAAAGCTTTGGCTTTTCATAAAATCATGCAAGTGAAAAAAATATATAAATTTAAGTAGCAAATTGAATCATAGATATACATAATCTGGATGTGCTTGTCATGGGCATTAAAAGTAATCACTCTCCATTCTGGGGAATTGCCCATTCTCAACGCTGGTATTTTAGGTTTTTAGTAAGTTCGCCCTGCGTCCGTAGGCGGAATATTATTGCTTTGAAGAGACTGTGTGTATTCAATCAGGATATATAAATCTCAACCCTTAAATATGTTGACCATAATTAAATTGCGGTGTAAATTTCAAGTTCTGACTTCGCATCGGGAGTTAATTGTCGACAGTATGGCCTTTGAGTGTGATTTCTGCTCTTGCGTTACTTACCCGCTTCTCTACTTTTCGTCGGGCTAAAGGCACATATGCTGTAAAAGGCGCTCCATTAGCCATCATCAGGGGACAAGATTTCGTTCTCGTTCTCTCCTGCTCCGCTTAGCATCTTCGCATCCGTGATATTCACCGATTTCTCCATTGTCTTGACCTTCATAAAACTCAAAGTCATAATATTTGTCTCATTTTCTTCTTCGTCTTTGTATACCATCCTACCATCGCTTTTCATTTTTTTGTTCTTAACTCTCTCATCATCTTTACGATAGCATTTTCTTGTGGTTTCGAATCTACCTTCGTCTCATTTAAAACTTTAATGTTTGCTTATTCTTTCTTAATGCCCTAAACTTCATCTTCGGTTTTGTCTTCAAATTTGTGTTTAGTCCTCCTCTTTGCCCTTTCTTTCATCTTCATATCTGTTCCTTTATCTTAGTATTCGTCTTGCCGTAATTTTACCCTTGGCCTTCTTCTTTATGTTCGTTTTCCCTTTCTTTTGACCAACGGCTTGATCTCCGGCTTTATCTTAACCTCCTTTATTGTGCTCATATTTCTCTATTGCCTCGAGAGATAAGAAATCTTCTTTATATTTGACATCGTCTTTATATTCGTGGCTCCTGCAACCTTTTTTAATTTATAGTAGTTTTCGCCTTCGTATTTGTCTTTTCCTTTCAGTTGGCCTTTGTCTTCTTACTAAACTTTCTGTTCCTTTTCAGTGTTCGGTTTTGTTTTATTCGTCTTGATCGGGATCTGGGCCTTGGTCTAGGTCTTGGCATTGATACCAGTTCTTGCTATTGGTATTGCTCTTCATCTTTGTCTTGGTCTTGCTCTGGCGAACAGAACTGGTTTTCCGATGATTTTACAAATATGTTAATATCCAACCCTATTTCGTTATATTCTAGTGAATTCCCTGAAGGTTTGCCGCTTATTGCACAAAACTTTGAAATTCGTCCAAATATTGATTCGCTTAAGTTTTACAATAACTTTCAGAAATGCCTTCAATTCCAGCTGCAGCGAAGTTTCTCTTTTGTCTGAAGCCAACTTCATGGTCTATCAAAAGTTTGTGATATGCCATGCAAAATACCTTCATGATATGCATGTCCTCACGGAGACAACCTAAGCAGAATTGCAATATCTTGGGAGGCTGCAGATTGTCAGAAGAAAATTGATTTAAAAGATTTGCTACAGAGGAGAATAATTTTATTTTCTTGCGCATTATTTCAACAGCTGAAGTGGCATCCATCATAGTCGAAAAAAAGTTTATATATAATTTATTGAAATTTGTGTGTGTTTGCAACAGATCCTATATGGTGCAGTAGCATGGACCATGACAACATCAGATGAAGCGGTTCTGGGGGAGTGTTCGAGAGAAAGGTTCTTGGAAAGATTTTTGTACCTCTACACGTTGGAAATGGCGAGTACGGAAGAAGATTTAAAGATGAGCTGTAATTTACGCAGACCTCAACATAATCCAGCGAAGAAAAAAGCAGCGGCTACGCTGGCTAGGGCATGTTATGCGAATGAAAGATGACATTCCGGCTAAGAAAGTGTTTTTATCGATACTCGCCAATGAAGCAGAGGAACAAGGTGGCCTCCACTCGGCTGGAATAACCAGGTGGAAAACGATTTAAGCTCCCTTGGCCTGGCCAATTGGCGCCAGTTGGCAGAGTCAAGAAGCGCGCCCTGTTGGACGGTCATAACAGTTTAAAGGGCTAATCGCTAGTTAGGGAAGTAATTAAGGGCAAAAGGTTTCAAGATGGGTAACACCTAAGGAGGTTGGAGAAGCCAAAAAGAAAATGCATTGCTGTAAAAATAATTGTTATCCAGTGCAGAACCACAGTTGATTTAACATACCTATTGGATAATTTACATGCATTCCTTAAAAGAATTGCAATTTGTATTAGACGAAAGGTTTAACACACACAAATACAAGTTGAGTTCTATACAAACCTTGGTGCCATCACTAAGGAGAACCCTCTTCTTACTGTTTATGCTCACATTTTAAGCTTTCCATTCCTGCCACATTCTTTTATTGGCTGTAATGTGTCTACTCCCTTTTCATGCAATTTCGTTTGCCTCCGCGCATTTGCCCAAAAACAAAGCTTGACTAATTACATATTAGATGAAAGTCTCCTTCAGCTTCTTCCAAAAGCAGTTACACCCACAGTCTTCGCAATCATATTTAAACTGTTTGAATCACTTTGTATATTGGACGTCAGCTTTGCTTCACATACATACACACATATATATACACAAAATTTTTGTACGTTTATTTTATTATTTTCTTACAGTTAAGAGCTTATCAAGGGGTTAAGTGCGGTAAAATTAAGTGGTGCGCCATCAACATTTATCCATCAGGCACAAAGTTTAATTACTTTAAAATGTAGTGCAGGTAGTACTTTAAGAGCTCGAGTAGGTACTGTAAGCATTTTAATGAGTGAAAGTTCGTCTGCCACTTTTGGGTGGTAAATAAATAAAGGCGCGGGTAGCTAAAAAGTCATTGAGGCCATTGCATGTTGAGGATAATAAATGTTAACTGCAAAGGGCGGAGGGAGTTGCACCGAAATCACCTTATGAAGGGGAAATCTTGAATGGCATTTCTACTGCAAAAACCATTAATGGAGTAAAATAAACATGTTGGTTTATAATGTAAACAATTTGAATGTGTTGATTATATGAAGGTACGTAAAGTTGATTTTATATTCTGGGGCGAGCTTCTGTTTTGGTCTGTTAGGAATTTGCTGTTTAAAGAAAAAGGCGATTGCATCACAAGGCAAGTTCAAAACTTATGTAGGTTATTTAAAAAAATTTAGTTTAAGCATTCACATAACAGTGGGGAATAATAAAGAGTTACCACAATGCCGTTATCTAAGATTCTATCCAAAGGCTTATTTGCAGGACACCCAACATGTGCTGGTAAGTTTAAAGTTAGGCTACGGTGTCGTAATTTTACGTAAATTTATGGTAAGATGGATTATGCGGGAGAAAAGTTCTGCGGAAAATGTATGATCTTGCCCGTAGAATACTTATTTATTTACTCTTAATAATTTAAATGGTTAGAGCAATCCAACAAGGGGCTACAGTCAGTAACAGCAAATTGGTAGCACCAAGAAAAATACCCAGGAGGATGCAGCTGTGTTTGGATGACTACACTCAGAGAAAAACGCCGTTCTAAAATCCAGCACCACCGGACTCATTTCAAGCTTTTCATGTTCTTACTTTTTTGTTCTTGAAAAACGAACGACCTGTTCTCAAAACAACAACCTTGTTCTTGAACTGACAACCATTTTCTTGAAAACAGAACGGCTGGTCTTAAAATATGAACAAATGTTCTAGTAATGAGAACAATGTTCTTAAATTAAGTTCAAGAAAAAAGAAACGGTATAATTCGTGTGCACTAAAATGTTAAATACAACATTTGGCACAATCTATCAAGCAGTTGTAGTGGCTCAGCGGCTACGATGTTGCGGTTGTAATCGCGTGGCTCAAGTTCGATCACCACTAAACTCTGAAGTTTTTTAAAACATTTTTTTTATATTCTATTTTTTTAACTCTTATTTTTCGTTCAGTTCCACTCATATATGTACAGCTAATTCTCAAACTTGTTATGAAATGTTTTAAGTATATATTCAGATTGCATCAATAAAATGAACAATTTCTCAATAAGAGAAAGACATGAAAAAATGCATATTATGCGTTTTTTCATCTTTTGGTCTTTAATAATAGCTTTTTTGTTATTAATATTTTTTATTAATTACAAAAAAATTATTATTAATAAAAATAAATAAATGAGTAGTAATTGGAAAAATCACTTTCCCTCACCATCCCCCCACCCCCTCCAACAAAGATCAAGAACAAACCGTTCTTGAATTGAGACCGAAAAATTTTAAATCGACCACAAATCGTTCTCGCAGCGTGAGAACGAAAATTCTTAAATCAAGCCCAAGTATTGCTTGAAATGAGCACTGAACGTTCACACATCAATACCAAAGTGGTCATAAAATACGAACGGTGTGCTTGGAAAAACTGTTCTTAAAACAAGCCCATCGGTCACGAGTTAAGAAAAAACGTACTTAGCAGACTTTTGTCAACGAATGTTCTTAATTTTGAACTTGTTTCGTTCGTTTTAGAACGATTTTTTCTATGAGTGTACGTAAGTGAGGAAAGCTTCCTACTGGAGTTCACAAAGGAATGTCCAGGGTAATATTTTCCCATATGGTTGAAGCACCTCACTACTTCCGGTCGCTTACAGCCAAGTATCCTCTGGGTAGTCACTGGAAATCTGTTTGATAATGAGCATATGAAACAAAGTGACGTTTCAGCTAGGCCACTCGTTAAAATCGTAATTGTGAACGCTGCTTGTGGCCAAGTCTCCGGCGGGGAGTCACTAAGTGAGACCACTTAGTCACAGTCGATTTCAGGGCAATCTGGGGGTTTTTATTACCAGACTTTGATCACTAGCAAGCGGATGTCTATCGTGGATCAAGCAGCTCGCTTTTACAACGCTAGGCAGGTTGTACTGTGGGTTTAGAATCCACCATGCAAAATCACACTCCAATAAAAATCTATATATTAATACGCTAACAAAATTACCATGCAATCAATTGACAGGCTGTTTCGCATAGTTAGCGTACGTAAAATCATATACAATTTATATGAATCGATTCGTATGGATCAGCCGCAGTGCATAGGCCTATTTTTCTTAACAAATATTACTCTATTTGTTTAAAATTAATAGAAACAGTTTTTTCTAAATTCGAACAATCTGTGCAAATATCGAAATTGCCATCTGTAGGACCCATTATGTTAGTGCCCTAAGACACAAATCCCGCTGAATTCGAAATTCCAAAAGCTGCATTGTTGCGTTGCTCAAATATTTCACCTACGTATGTACATATTCGTACGCGCCAAACGGTGAGAGAACTACTGCCTCACTAATTTTCAGTTCAAATAAAATGATGTTTCCCATTGTTGCCACTTACCTATATTGGTCTGTACCAAAATCCTTTAAACATTGTTCTAAAATAATTGGTAGTGCACAAAAAAAAACTTTAAAGAGTAGTAATAACTTAACCGGCCCATTTTTTTGGACAAATTTTACACACACGTAAATACATAGGTCTTTATTTAAACGGTTTTATTGAAGACAATACTTACATGAAATAATAATATTACTAAAAGCTAGAAAATAATTAAGTAGGTCCTAGGTACTAGTCATCACACTCCCCGTCAATCTGGGACGTTGATCAGACAATTAAATAAAAGCGTTGGGCGCATGAAATATCTAAAAATGTGAGGCGTAGCAGACTATCAATAGAAATTTGACGCGTCCAACGCTTTTATTTAATTGTCTGATCAACGCCCTAGATTGATGAGGAGTGTGATGACTAGTACCTAGGACCTAACGAATTATTTTATAGCTTCTAGTTATGAGGTGGGTTTTGTCTAAGGCTGGGGTAACACTCAGTCAATCCAGAGTCGAGTAAAGGTCCCACAAACCCCTACTGAATAAATACACGATATTTATGTGTTACGAACGCACGCACACACACGGCTGGGGATATTAGGCGGACAGCAGCTTTCCGTGCAAAGATGGAGGCGGTGGCTAATAGGCGTAGTAGTAGCGGAGGGGTCGGTACGGTGGTTTAGTGGCGGTGCAGTAGCGGGCGGGATGGTACGGTTGTCCGGGAGCAGCGGCGGGATCAGCGCGGCGGCCGGACGGCGGACAGTATTAGCGGACGGATTGGTACAGTAGTATGAGCGCAGTGGCTGGACGGTGGACAGTATTAGCGGACGGATGGGTGTAGCGGTATAGACGAAGTGACGGCACCAGCGAACTGGATGGACGGTGATGCAGCGGCTTAACGGCGGTAGGATGGCCAGCGGCCAACGGTCGTTGTAGCAGCGACGTGACGGGTGCAGCGGCTTAACGGCGGTAGGATGGCGTGCGGCCAACGGTCGTCGTAGCAGCGGCGTGACGGATGCAGCGGCTCAACGGCGGTAGGATGGCGAACGGCCAACGGTCGTCGTAGCAGCGGCGGGACGGATACAGCGGCTCAACGGCGGTAGGATGGCGAACGGCCAACGGTCGTCGTAGCAGCGGCGGGACGGATACAGCGGCTCAACGGCGGTAGGATGGCGAACGGCCAACGGTCGTCGTAGAAGCGGCGTGACGGATGCAGCGGCTTAACGGCGGTAGGATGGCGAACGGCCAACGGTCGTCGTAGCAGCGGCGGGACGGATACAGCGGCTTAACGGCGGTAGGATGGCGAACGGCCCACGGTCGTCGTAGCAGCGGCGGGACGGATACAGCGGCTCAACGGCGGTAGGATGGCGAACGGCCAACGGTCGTCGTAGCAGCGGCGGGACGGATACAGCGGCTCAACGGCGGTAGGATGGCGAACGGCCAACGGTCGTCGTAGCAGCGGCGTGACGGATGCAGCGGCTTAACGGCGGTAGGATGGCGAACGGCCAACGGTCGTCGTAGCAGCGGTGGCACCAGAGGGGCGACGGTGCGACGGCAGCGGCGGTGGGCTACGGAGCGCGTACCAGGGCAGAGAGAGAGAGAAAATAGGCCGGCGACGGGGTTTACCTGGACAGCGGCTGCGTGTTCCGGGTGGGGTCGGATAGGCGTACCAACGAGCTGGTATTGGTCGGTCGGCTGCAACGGGATCTCTAGTCGCTCTTCTTCGGCAGCTGTGGTAGTCGCGGGGTCAGTCACCTGCGGAAGAGACTGCGAGGACTAGTTAGTGCTGGTTTCACCGCTGGACACCCCCGCCTCCCTACTTGCACACTAGTAGAAGGTGCGTAAGGGGGGCGGGGTTGTACCAGCCGATACACGGTGGGTCGACCCGTGGGCGGAGGGGAAGTGCACCTTAACGGCACAGCGGTAGCCCCTGTGCGCACGCATCGGCTCACGGCCGAAACCAGAGCTGAGGGGAAGGGGTGGAATGTCATGAAGGCGTCGGGCCGCTCAACACCTAGGAGGGCGCGGGGGGCAAAGTAGCACAAGGCATCCTCCCCGTCGTCCTTACCTAAGTGAAGGGTGACCCGCGCCATGACAGCGCCCCCTCCACTCAGCCAGCCTAAGCTAGAACTGAGGGGGAGGGGTTAAATGGCCATGAAGGCGTCGGACCACTCAACACCTAGGAGGGCGCGGGGGGCAAAGTAGCACAAGGCATCCTCCCCGTCGTCCTTACCTAAGTGATGGGTGACCCGCGCCATGACGGCGCCCCTTCCACTCAGCTAGCTAGCAGGAGGGAAAAATATGTCTTTAAAAAGACATCCACTCCCGCTGGCTCACCTGCGAGGACTGAATTGCAAAAATGCAAATTCAGTGTTTATATGGGTGGTGACGCAAACTGGTTGAGAATTCAACGCACCGTTATTGTGATTATCATTGGTTCGCAATTTAGTTGGTTGTTGAATATGCTATAAAAGAAGTGGTTGTTGGCTATGCTATAGCAAAATAAGTACAGGCAGGTTCAGGTTTAGGTGAATAAGGAAATACAGGGGGGGTTACGTTATTGTAACGTTACGTTACATAGTATTATTATTACTTCATGTAAGTATTGTTTTCAATAAAACCGTTTAACTTAAAAAAATTGTTTTAATTATTTTATTTTGAAGTTTTTAGTCTTTATTTTATTGCCCATAATTTCTCATTCTTTTTAGTTTATTTACTTACTTACTTACTTACTTAATTGGCGCTTAACCGTCTAAACGGTTATGGCCGTCCAACAAGGCGCGCCAGTCGCTCCTTCGCTCCGCCAACCGGCGCCAATTGGTCACACCAAGGGAGTTTAAATCGTTTTCCACCTGGTCCTTCCAACGGAGTGGGGGCCGCCCTCTACCTCTGCTTCCATAGGCGGGTTCCGATAGAAACACTTTCTTGGCCGGAGCATCATCTTTCATTCGCATAACATGGCCTAGCCAGCGCAGCCGCTGCATTTTAATTCGCTGGACTATGTTGATGTCTGCGTATAGCTCGTACAGCTCATCATTAAATCTTCTTCGGTACTCGCCATCGCCAACGCGTAGAGGTCCATAAATCTTTCGAAGAACTTTTCTCTCGAACACTCCCAAAGCCGCTTCATCTGCTGTTGTCATGGTCCATGCTTCTGCCCCATATAGCAGGACGGGTACGATAAGTGACTTGTAGAGTATGATTTTCGTTCGCCGAGAGAGGACTTTACTTTTCAATTGCCTACCTAGTCCAAAGTAGCATTTATTGGCAAGATTGATTCTTCGCTGGATTTCAGTGCTGATGTTGTTGCTAATGTTGATGCTGGTTCCCAAATAAACGAAGTCTTTTACTATTTCGAAATTATGGCTGCCAACAGTAGCGTGGTTGCCAAGGCGCATATGCGCTGACTCTTTGCTCGATGACAGCAGGTACTTCGTTTTGTCCTCATTTGCCATCAGTTAGTTTATTTAGTGACTCATTATTACAAGGACTCTTTCCTGACAATTTGTTGCAATCTAAGTCCTCAATTCATAATCCTTCCAAAGACTTTTTTCGACTCTGCGCCACGTATGCTTGTTCCTCCTCCAACTCCAAAAAAATTTGGTGTCACTTCTACCGGACTGTATGTAATATTTGTTCGAAATATGGACCAGATTGGACCACAAAAACGATTTTTTTGAATATCTAGATTCTTGCGCCACCGGCAATTTTTTTTATAGGTCGCCTTCTATTCTTGTAGGTATTATGTGTTCCAAATATGAGCCAAATTGGACCACAAATACGATTTTTGCGAATATCTCGACCATTGCGCCACCTAGCGGCAAGTTTTTTTCGTATTATTGCATTGTCATCGGGTTCTGAACTATATTTCCAGTTTCAAGCTTGTAGTTTATCGGGAAGTTACTTAAATTTTAATTACAAAATTCGTACACAACGGCCGGTCGTCAACCTAAATAAAACCGTTTAAAAAATACAAATTGGTCGAATTTCGACCACAGGTGAAACTAGTTTTAATTAATAGTGAATAAGAAACGTGGCATCAAAGACTACATCAAAATCTTAAATTCTATCAACTACACTCAACCTAAAGTCAGCGATATGATACAGGGTGTGTATGACATGTTTAGATAAATAAAAGTAAGTAAGTAAGTTACAGCTGTGTGTTGTCACATATAAATATATTAACGATACATATGAAGAAAAATGTCAGACATTTAAAGGTATGAAATCTGAAACAAATCTAGTGCTTGTCAGAAGAAACCGTCTTAAATGAGAGGCTGTAGAATAGGTGCTGTCCTTAAAACAATATTTTTAACTTACGGCATTACAGGTGTTGGGAATATATTAACCAATCTCATATTACTAATGGTAAGATAAGTGTGCACAATAGATATATATTTCTCAAATCTTCAGGCAAACTTACTTAAAAAAGTGGGCGTTTTCTTCAACCGATTTTGCCCATGTCTAGATATTGTGGCGAATATTAGCATCACTATGCTGTTAGTAAATCACAACAGCAAAAACAACAAGCAGCCGAACTTACTTAGGAGGCGACGAAGAATATCTCACATACATATATGTAGTTATCAGCTAAAAGCAGAAGTTGATACCCACACATACAGAGGCATATGACTAGTAGAAAAGCATTAACTACAAATATACGTGTATATAACTGGTAACCAAGCATGAGATACAACTGTTCGTGAACACATTTTCGCGAAATGACTAAACCTTAGGTTGGACGAGAAAACCGAGAGTATAAAAGCAGCGTAAGTTGAGGAATCAGTAATTAGTTTGATTTAAAGACGCTTTTTGTGAAGTACGTGATATTGAAGCATAATTGTACTACTCCCAAAGTTGACTAAATAAACACGAAGACCTTGAATTATCTAATCCAGAGAAGGCAGAATTCATGGAGCGTTTGTTAAGGCTAGTGTGTTAATATCATCAGCATGCGACAGTAATTGAATGCTCTCATAATATAGTCATGGTTTAGTTTTTCTGCTGGAACTTTCTTTTCCAGCACTTGTTTACAGAGATCGTTCGAAATGGCCCGGTTCCTCTGGTAAGGCCCTATGAGTTTGTCAACTTTAGGATTCAGTCTTTCGCAAAGTACGCTAGATAGAACCTTATACGCAATGTTAAGCAGGCTGAATCGACGATAATTGGCGCGGTTTGCGGGATCTAATTTCTTAAGCATTCCCTATCTCGCTAGTATTTCCAGCCCTTCAGCACGCGAAATTTGACAGTCATCGACCAAAACTTCGGAAACACAATTAACAAAGTGGAAGTGACAAATGTTAGCAATATTGGCATCCACGACAAAGACACTCCCCGAAGGTTTTGGGGAGTGTTATCGATGTTGATAGTCATTTGCCATATATTGATCCGGTACGTTCCGGTAGCAAAGCACCATTAAGGTACTAGCCCGACCATCTCGGGAACGATTAATATGACCACATTAAACCTTCTAGGCCATCCCGCCCCTAACTCCTAGTTCCATGAGGAACTCGGTGTCGCCAGAACCTTGTCTGCTAAACATGTGTATGGTACATTCATATTTGTAACAGGATTCCCCTCGCAGAGGTGAGGTTGACAATTGGGTTGCTGAAGCCTTGAAACTATAAAGCTTTGTATTGAGCTTATCAACCCTTTGAATCACGCAGCTAAGGAGTCATCTCCATCGGTACTATGAAGAGGTCCGGCGCATATGTCCTCAGCCGTTTGATTATTATGAGTATAATGAGACCCATGTTAATAATTTTAGTTGCCCGGTGAAATCCGCTCTAAAAGCCAAATGCCTGAAGGTCGCAGTTGAGGAAAGCAACCTTTCCAGGGAGACGATGAATGAATTTGAGCACGCCTGATCCCAAACCGGTAGACTGTTTCATTAGGGCTTCTTTGGAGAACAAAATGAGGAACTAAAAGTAGGCCAGTATGAATGCGCCTACTTTATCATTAAGTATATGGAAGTGAGCAAAAATACCGCAATGTGACGGTCGCACAAATTGCAGATAATTTTTAGTTGTTGGAGAGCCGTAGTCAATGTCGGACTTAAACTGTTAAATTTTGAAAAAATTTTTGTAATTAAAATATATAAATTTAAGCTCTACCCGAGGCTACCAACTTTTCTTTGCTACTATCAAACAAGTACACCGTTTCCACTTACTTTGACCCCGCCGCCCTCTCTGTGCCTGCTATGAAAACAAATTTATGTTAATACCCATACGTCATTGGCAGGGCTTGTAAGTAACAATAATTTTATGTTTAAAGTGCTTTGGATAAATATGTCACTTAGATGATTGGTATAAATTTGACACCTGAGCAATGATGTATGCAAATTCATGGATGTTTATACTACACGTTTAAGTTCGTTGTGTTAGTACGGGAATATGAACAAAAAATATATATTTAGATGGTTTGACGAACATGTGTATGTATGTATTTGGACCTTATACCATATTGGTGTGAGGAAATTGTTTGCAGAAACAACAAAACCACAACAGTTGGGAGTGTTGTGCATGGCGCACAGGTTATAACGCTATAAGGTACACACACAAATCAAGACGTTTGTAAGGATGCATGAGCGCGTTAATTGTTTGCATTGTTTTGTGAAAATTCGCTGTCGTCGATTGCAATTTCCTTTTCGCTACGTAGCCGCAACGCTTAAACCACACTCATATTAATCATTGAGTATATACATATACATACACACACACACATGCATGCATACACACATACTATATTTCTAATTAGGCGGTTTGAACAAACGCTGGTTCTGCTGGCTTTGTTTCTGTCATAACCACAAATTTGGTAACAGTTGGTGCGGTTGTAAATGGGTGTTAATGGTGTTCTTGATAATATATGTACATACATATACACGTATTATATAAGATGTTATAAATTTAAGCGACGTAAAAATTTGTGAATTTCACTGAGTTATAAAGTTTGATAAACATTTTTGATGCGTGAATATCCTTGCACGTAAGGTAAATAGGAGGTAGCCACTAAACGAGAGTTGTGCACTACTACGATCACTTTTGAGCTGGTTTCCTTGTACCAGCAGCGCTCATGTCCGAACTGGTCGAAAAGAAAACCAAAGAAAGGGAGGGAAGGAAAAGGAAAGAAAGAGAAAGGAAAGGAAAGGAAAGTAAAGGAAAGAAAAGGAAAGGAAAGGAAAGGAAAGGAAAGAAATGAGAGGAAAGGAAAGTAAAGGAAAGGAAAGGAAAAGAAAGACAAGAAAAGGAAAGGAAAAGAAAGGAAAGAGAAGGAAAGGAAAGGAAAGGAAAGGAAAGGAAAAGCAAGGAAGGAAAAGCAAAACAAATGAAAGGAAAGGGAAGGGAAGGAAAGCAAAGAAAAGGAAAGGAAATATGAAAAGCAAAAACCGAAATCAAAACTGAAAGCGGACGGCGTATTTTTAACTTGTAATCGGCGGCCACCGTGGTGTGATGGTAGGGTGCTCCGCCTATCACACCGTATGCCCTGGGTTCGCACCCCGGGCAAAGCAACATCAAAATTTTAGAAATAAGATTTTTCAATTAAAAGAAAAATTTTCTAAGCGGGGTCGCCCCTCGGCAGTGTTTGGCAAGCGCGACGAAAATTGGAAGAGAAGCTCGGCCTTAGATCTCTTCGGAGGTTATCGTGCCTTACATTTATTTATTTTATTTATAATCGAAGTGTTAACGGTTTGTCATATGGGGCTGCAAAATTTCTAAGATCATGTGCAAGTCCTACGACATTATACCGGTAAAGCTGCTCATATCACTTACGATTTTCGATAGGCATATTAACTGGACACTGCCTTCTGGCGTCACATGCTTATAACTTATAATAATAAGGCCTCATCAATAGCAACTGATGTAGGAACTGCGAGCTGCAGGAAAAAAAAACGGCTGAGCACGTTCGGTGTCCGTGTTCTGTGCTCGCTAGGTCAAGGTTCCAGCTAAAAGCAGCGGCACATTTGCAGATCTCGAGGCAGTTTTGGTCCTAGAAAACTTCAAGTATTTACCAAAAGAGTTGGATTATTTTATAACGTAAGTCCTAATACCTGATTGGGTTTTCTATGTACCAGTTCAACTTAAGCTAACCTTTCTTGTCAAGTGACCTAAACTGTAGTTTAACTTCAGCCCCTAAACGAGCTCTACTTAATTTACAATTATTACTTTTCTAGACGTTGACTTGTATTTTAATACATCCAACTTTACGAGTTCAAGGTACTCACTTTCTAGATTGCAATTGACGTCGCATTGCCACCAATTCTAGCTCTAGCTCTATCTTTTTACGACAAAGTACTTCGTTGAATATTTTAATCCCTAAGATCGATAAAGTTGGTATATCCTAGAAAGTAACGCGTTGGGAAACCATACTTTGGGTGCACTCACAGCTCAGCCCTACTAAATAAGGAGATTTAAATCCTAGAAACATGTTTCGGCTGAAAAGCCAGTGGCATGCAGCCTTTCATTTGACCAAAAACACATAAAATTTATGCGCTGAAATGAGTTTGAAGATATCTAAAAATTGACTATCCCACTTCTAGTATGAGAGAATGTGATAGTTTTCCTAGTAGAGGTACGCCCATACAATGTAGTAAATTATATGTATTGTTGTTGTTTTAGAAAATTTAACATGATACTATGTTTGCTTTCAAAGCTTAATTTTAATAATTATATGGTAAATTCGTGGTTAATTTTCGCATTTGCATTTAAATTAAACATTGAATTATATTCGCTACATTGTTACGTAATTGTAATTTTAATCAAATGAACGCTGATTCGACACACATATACACATACCTTTGGTATACAATGAAAGCTTTGACTGCGGAATAGTGGGCTTAGGCCAGTTCCGATGAAAATAAGCAAAGCTGCTGAAGAGGGATGCCTTTTCTTATACCGACGACTGCAAACGTTTTAAGAATTGTGATACAAGGCCACTTATGGAGTAAAGGACATCGGATAAGGTAGTCATGGCAGGTACTCTCATTTACGTCAAAAAACAAGCATATTGACTTGATCGGCACCAAGGCGAGGTAATTTAATATTATATCTATCTAATCACAAATACGACCTATGCGCAGAAGGATTCTTTTATGATAGGCCAGAAATGGACATAGAGACTGCCTCCGCTTTGAAATCATACTCATAATGGGCGGCTTAAGCACCAGGGTGTGCGAGAGCAGAGCATTTGGTCCTAGAGGGAACACATATCTCAATAAATAAGCGCTGCTCCTGCTAGCGGCCTTGAAAGAAAGAAACCTTAGTTCGAACAGAGTATGTGCGGACAGCTTCAGGTGTTGGCTGATGGGAATATTACTCGATACTCTGACGGATGACTGAAGGTTTGAAGAGTGGAACTAATTCCTGAAGAAATTATAATGACAATCTGATAACCGACACGCTTAGTGTGCTAAGGTTACACAATTAAAACTTATCCTAACTGCTAGAAGGATAAACGTGTAGAAAGTATGACTCAATTGGAAAAATGAGTGATTTCCAGATAAATGTTAATAAAGTGCCTGAAAACGAAGTATTATCAGCTGTTACGTTTAAAATCGGCAGCAAAGAGTTAATAGAGAGTATGCAAAATATATTCGGATGTTCTCATGCTCAGTTTACTTTATTCGATTTTCATGGCCATTGTAGCGTTTTGCGTGAAATACTGTAGCCCTTAGTCGACGAAATGACTAGACATTGTCAATGGGGCTTCAGACCAGGTAAATATACTACAGACTGGAATTGCGCAATACACGAAATTCACACCCCTGCATAGAGAACTGACGCGCATCACCTCTTCTTTCAGGGGCACCTGATGACAGGAGGAGCTGACCCCATTCTGCTTTGTCTAGATGTTAGTTTCCAAGCTTTTTTCATTAAATCTTCTTCAGTTTTCGCCATAGCGTAGAGGTCCATAAGTTTTTCGAAGAAATTTTATTTCCAACAACCATACAGTCGCCTCATCTGATTTTGTCATCGTCCAATCTTCTGCACCATATAGCAGGATGAGTACGATAGTCACTTATATATTACTTCTAGAGCATGATCTCGTTTGTCGGGAGGGGACTTTACTATTTTATTGTCTTTCTAGTCCAAAGTAGTATATATTGGACGGAGTGATTCTTCGCTGGATTTCAGAGCTGATGTTGTTGTTTTTGTTCACGTTGGTTCCCAAATAAACGAAGTCTTTTACTATAGCAAAGTTATGGCTGCCAACAGTAGCGTGATTTTCAAAACGAAAATGCGCTGAATCTATGCTAGACGCTAGCAGGTACTTTGTTTTATCCTGGTTGACCATTAAATTCATCTTTTCCGCTTCTTTTTCCAGTTTGGAGTAAGTAGAATTTATGGCGATGATATAAATTTCTTCAGCATACGTCAGTAATCGCACCGTTTTGTAGAATACTAGCCAAACCCCTGAGCATCTTGCGCAACAAAATACAAAAATCTTATATCAAATATCAACAGAAATCAGCTGTTCTATCATTATCTATCAATAAAAACATACATGCGCTTGCTCTGCCATCTGGCGAGTGTTAGCAACTGCAGGTAATGCAGTGTTGGTTCTGGTCAAACATTCACAATAGTGCCATAGTGCAAACAGATTTCTTTGTGTGCTCACAATCGTTTATTTATAACATATTATTTTAACAAAATATAGCCAAACAAACGTACTACGACCAATAATGCCTAAAGCTCGCTAATAGCACGAATCACCATCGTTACAACCAAAGCTTTATTTATAGATTTGGATTCCAAATAAGAGCGAAAAAAAACACTCGCAGATAAAAAACAGCAATTAGAAATAATATATAAGATTGCTCCAGAGCGGTTGAGTCCTACAGCTTGTATTATTTTCTCCAGCATAAAACCAAAGAAATCGCGCGATAGGGGGTCACTCTGTCTGAAAAGCCGTTTAGTTTTGAACGGCTTGGGGAGGTCCTTCCCAATACTGATTGAGCTGATGGTGTTGCTCAATGTTCATTGTCATACAAACTGTTAAATCTCATATTAGAACTGTGCTAGGTAAAGTTCAGTATCGTTTGAATTTGTATGAGTTTAGCGATAGTTGAAAATACTTTCATCGAATTTTTCTCAAAGTTTGTTATTTGTAGTATTTTAAACTACGTCTAACAACTTTGATTAAAGCAATGAAAAAGTTTTGATTTTTAACCACCGACAACACTTTCGTTACTAAAGCTACTTTAAAACTTTAAGTGATTTTCCTTGTTATTGGCCAGATGTATTTTGTGTATTTTGTGATAAGGTGTATGTATGTATGTGTATTACATATATTTAAATAATATTCGAGCGAATGAAAGCACATCATATCAACTATCGGGTGATTCGTTATGGCATACAAAAGAAGCCCATTCGATAAATAGCTAAGCTATGACAGACATTTTTCTATAATTTGAATGAGGATATGTATACTGAAAACGTATTAGCTATTTTAAGTCTTTGTGATACTAGTTTAAAAAAAAATTTAAGAAAGAAGCAAAAAAAAATTGAAATAAGAACTTATTCAATTTAAAGCTTAATGCAAATTTTTACCATCTTTTATACCAAACTTTCGCCTACACCAAAATCCTGTGTGCACTTTTGTGGGAAGTCGGATCAAAAATTTATTTGAAGAGCTTTTCTAGGTTGCATTCCAGAAAAAAAAGTATTTTTAATTGGTTTCAAAGGGTTCTAACCGCAACTTTTCCAATTCTCCACAGTCTGAAAATGTAGTCCCGATTTAATATTATATCTCCCTGGCCTCAGGCGCAAGCAGTAGCCGTAACCAAACCAGTAGAAACACTGGAAGAAAATAGTCTAAACTGCAGCCGCGTCATCATTTATATCTAAAGCCAATAGGCAATACTCTCGCATAGCACAGCATCTAAAAGTGTGTTATAGTATTAGCAATTTCTGAGATAGAGTAAAGCGTACATCTATATTGGATCCCAAGGCATATGGAAGTAGATGGTAATGAAAAACTACAAAAGTTCGGACAATATTTTTGAAATTTTACTGAATTTGGCACTGCTTGACGGTTATTTGGATCGAGAAGCTAAAGATAAATTACTGCCAATTTAAAAATACATCGCAAGGGTTTAATAGGCTTTCATAGTTGGAGGTTCTTCGTTGAGCAATAACTAAGCTCTCTACTCAGGGTTTAGTCCCCTTATGCTCAAATAACAATACGATCCGTAATGGTAAACATTTTTGAAATCACAATAGCTCTAAGGTGCTGAATCGGAGTAATAACATATGTGATATAAGGATAATTCTTACTCGTACTATATATAATTAATTGTCATTTTCAGAAAGAGATTAACTGTGTCATATCTATCGTTTGAGTGAAACTGGTTATCGATGCGTGATCGTAAAATACGATACGGGCCCAATTTAAAGTTTACTGAAAAATTAAAAAAAAAAATCTAAGGAAATGCCCTTAAATGAATCACCCTTTATAGATACTTTTGTTGCACTTACTTACTTAGCCGGCTTAAAAAATAGCTACAATAGATACAAATTTCCTTCATGCAACGCATAATTGTATTGATATAATCATTGGCTTCCATATGCAAAGTTGACCTCAATCGTTTACTTTTAAAAATTTTCCACAGCATTTATTTATTCTTTTTTTATGTTTTTCTTATATGCTGCCTTCTATGTAGTACGATTCTATTTTTATGCTCAACTGTCATATGCCACTCAAATGTCAATGACTTTCGACAGCGCTTGCGATGATAGCGACGACATTGTGGCATGCCATATCGCATAAAGGCTTTAAGGAAATTGTTAGTTGCAAACTTTTGCTCGAAGGACATTGAGTATGTAGCCAACAGTTGGCTGTTGACTGTTGGCAAGTTCAGGCTGGTTGCTGCTACGTTGTCAGTCATCAACCAGCTATTCGGCCTTCAGTAGTTGCAAGGGTGAATGAACACTTCAAATGGTAAAAAGATTTTCCAACAATTTCAAGTTAATATTACACTTGCATATGTTTACTCCATATATTCAGATCTTAGTATTTATGCTAGTATTAGAGTGCTTTTTATTTCTAAATTTTTTTTTATTATAATTACAAAATTAATTGACTGTTCGTTGCACCTCAATGAAAAAACATTGCCTCAATAACTTTTTGTGTTAATGTGTTTAAAAAAAAAACAATTTTGGAAAAAAACTCTTATCCTTTCTTTTGACTATATGCAATATTTTGTAGAGAGCAAAATTTTTTTTATTAATACATTAACTTTTCAGGCTCGTTTTTTGAGTAAAAGTTCAACACAGTTTGTTAGTTAAACTACGCTTTAGGTCAGTCTACTTTAACTGAAGTTTAAGCTTAGCACAATCGGTCGATCTGGCAGGGTTAAACTCAAGTTAACCTATCAAGTATTTGCATTATTTCGCATTGGCGTCGAATACACCCAACAAATAAGGGCTTGAGTACCATTAGAGATCAACACTACGGACTCAATCAGTCTATGTGAGGACCTCATGGACCGGCCAGTTCAAGCATTAGAGCTCATGTGGATAGCTAATTAGAGTTACAGCGGATAAACTTGAGAATAAAAAAAAAACTGGAATTTCCCTTTTTCGCTCTTATTTGGAATCCAAATCTATAAATAAAGCTTTGGTTGTAAAGATGGGGATTCGTGCTATTAGCAAGCTTTGGGCATTATTAGTCGTATTGCTTTTGTTTAGCTATATTTTATCAAAATAGTTTGTTAAAAATTAACAATTGTGAGCACACAAAGAAATCTATTTGTACTATGACACTATTGTGAATATTTGATCAGAACTAACACTGCATTACCGGCAGTTGCTAACTTTCGCCAGGTGGCAACGCGTGTAAGCTTATGGATGTTTGATTGATAGAACAGCTGATTTCTGTTGATACTTGATATGAGACTTTTATATTTGTTGCGCAAGATGCGCACGGGTCCGGCTCGTAAAATAAAACATGCACATATGTATCATATATTTATAATTTATAACATTTCATTACTGCTACCAACCAGGTTTTTATTTCTCACAATAAACAGCTATTGTCTTTGGGAGAAGATTTTTTTTAAAGTCTATATCCAATGTAGGATAATAACTGCAGAAATGTGCTGGATATTCGTTTGATAACCACACATTTCCTATATAATTTCTCAAAGGTTGGATAATAATTTGAAAACGACGCTGGAGATCAAGTTGAGAATTTTAAATTTTACAAAATTTATCAAAGGTTGGATACTGATTGGAGAATGATATTGGATATCAACTTGAGAACTATCAGGTCCAAGAATAATTAGAGAATGATGTTGGATATCAACTTCCGAATTAGAGATATGTTTCTCTAAGGGAGGAAACAAATTTTTTTCCATGTTTTTTGGGTAACCAAAATCCAGCTGTTGCAAATTATCGAAATAATAAAAAAGCAATATGGCGTCACAAAAAAGCCAACCCTAAATCCGGCCTTAAGGTGACTGAAAAGCTGCTCTGTAGTTTAACTGAAGTTTAAATTTGACTGGCGTTTAAGCAAACTTAATTTAGGCTAAGCTAAACCAACTACTGAAAAACTGGATCTTAGTTTACCGACTAGAGTTGTTACATTTTTATGTGCCTACTATATTGTCACAGCGACTGAAAAATCGCAATAAATCACAGTGGAAGCTTCGAAGAAATATTGACATATTTGACTAACTTTGACAGCAGCTTCGTTCGTCTCATTCGCAATTACTCTTAATAACAATCACAGTCACAGGAACAATTTCAATAAATCAACCGTTGATTTTCTGCTCCGTCCAAATAGGAGAAACATATTTTCGGTTTACTGTGAAACTTAATTGTTATTTTATTAATGCTTTGCCCCACTCACAAAATTTTATTAAAGTCTTCTAACGGGAGTCCAAGGAAACTAGAAGCTTTAACAGGGTTGGACCATAGAGATGATGCTGTTAGAAGACTAGGTCCCACAATGAAAGGATCGTTGGTGTAGAGTTAAGGACACATTGCATTTATGGCAAATACAATTATGCGGGATGCAGAATGAAGTTGGGGCAGAGTGAGATCTTCTTATGCAAGGTTCGATAATATTGATAACGGGGTTTACCGGGCGCGAAACAGCGAGGGTGCTTACTGACTCAGTGTAAATTAGGCCTCCTTATGTTTATAGGGAACAAACGGCTGAGTGGAAATATGCCGGATATTATCTTAGTGCTTAGGCACATGTTTTTTTTCCTTTTAGACGCGGGGCTAAATCAAGCCTGCGTTTGCTGGGATGTACGGGTTGGTGGCAGTTCAGTAAGTACTGTCTCTTCAGCATTTCATTCTTCTCTTTTTTTGCTCATTTGTCTCACTATATAGATGGTGTTCAGGGGTCATAAGAAGACATCGCGTGGCAATTCTCAGTGTAGTATTTTGACTTTTACAGTATTTGTTTTTTAGGTCAGACGACCAAACTGTCGACACGTAGCACATGAGCGGCCGGACAATTGCTTTGTACATGGTTTGCGGCTCTTTAACTTTTCCCCAAGTACTGCCCGCTGGCAGTTGCGGCTTTGTACTTGAGATACATTTTCGGAGGCGTATGCCTTGAAGTCAGAGTGTTATCGAACTTAGCCCTAATCTGTGACGGAGCGACAATTGATAGCGTAACGCCATCGGCGTGTACGTTCAATATTCGTGTAATCTTTTCTTTCCAAAGAGTCGCCGTGGATTTGGTCGGTGATAGTGGCAGATCGCGCGATGTGTGCGGATACTACACAGATCACCGACTTAGCGATTCATAATATCGCGGCTATTTAATTTCTTGTGATCAGCCTTGTGATTGTCATTATTGATAAACGTGATTTTTAGCTGTGACTCTTATTATAATGTTCTTCTATAAATAGCCAATCTCGGTCACAGATAAAAATCACTACGAATGAAAAGTCACGTGACAAAGAAAGTTTTTTCTTAAAATACGCTATGTTAACATTTTCACGACTTCTTTGCAAAGAATAACTTTGGAAACTTAAAGTTTAAAATATCGCACAGCCTAATGTGATTATATTTATGTATCGTTTTCGCTCATTCATATGTATTATAGAATATTGACAACTTTTAGCTTGTGCTGAGAAACGGCACACCCTTAGATGAAGAAGGTAAACAAGTATTGTAGTATCACTTCATATTTGGACTGCCATGGTTGTTGCTCAATTACTTCAACACATTGAACCTGTGAATGCGGACAACGTCAGTGGAGTTTAATGGAGTGAGAGTAGACGTATCGATGACAGGATTGGCAGCACCAACAAAGTATAATAGTGGCTCAGTTAAAATACGTAGCTGGGACAGAACAAACACACATAGCCTCTCGTGGGGCTATAAAAACAGACAGCTTAACATTTGAAAGACAAAAGTTGACCACAAAAGTTTGGATTGCACACATACACACACATTGCATATTCACATACTTATAGACGTTCCCATTTTGCAAAGTGGTTTTCGTTTATAATATTTTTTAGTTTTGTTGTTTCTTGATTTTAGTTGTTTACTTCGTTGTTTATCACTAAAAGGATTTACTTGATAATGTCGATGATAAGCTCACTAGACCGGTTATTGTGGCTTTTTATAAATAACAGTTTATTTTAAGGACCGTATACAACAATTGTAATCTTTTAAATATTGGGTCGCCGTGGTGCGCTGGTAGCATGCTGCGCCTACCACGCCGAAGGTTTTGAGCTCAAGTCCTGTCGAAAATTTAGCAAAAAATTTTCTCAATAAGAAAGAAGTTTTTCTAGGCTGGGACGCTCCTCGGAAGTTATTTGGTAAAACACTCCAAGTGCCATGAAAAGCTTCTGAGTGAAAATTCATCTGCTTTGCAGATGCCGTTCGGAGTCGATATAAAACATGTAAGCCTCGTCCCTCCAAGTTGTAGAACAATTAAAACGAGCACGACAGAAGCGAAGCTCAGTGTAAATCATTTCGGTGTTGAATCGCGCCTAGTACTTATCAAACGTTTTAGAAATAAATTATTAGCTGCTTAACTGAATTGAAACATAAAAGGAAATGTCAAAATTGTTTCCCTCTACAATTTCACATACGATTATGATGGGACGTGTTTTTAAAGCATTTCAGTGTCAAATCGGTTTTATGGCCGAATTTGAGAGTATGCTTAAATTAATGTTTGAAAAATACCAACCCTAAAATTTTAATAGATACTTCGCATAGTGAAAAAGACGTGCTACTGTGTACATACAAATGTTCACATATCAAAAAGTAAAATTTATTGCATTTCATATAGAAAATAATTGCCATTTTGTTTCTTTTTACTTACGTAATTTTCAATCAAATCATTACGATGTGGCACAAAGTAGTTGTGATCTTCCATGTCACGTCGTTTCTTCACACGTACGAAATGCTCCATTGGATTGAGGTTGCGACGTGCACAAGCGTTAGCCAAGAATTCTTCCACTGACATAGCATCACGTAGGTAAACTGTGGCATAATCATTATTGGGCATGGCAACTTTGAAGGTTTTTTCCGGCTCGTCACGTGAATTCATCTAAGAAGGTTGAAAAAGGAGAAAAAGAGAATATATATAATGAAAAAATTGAAGATTAATGTAATCATCTACTTTAAAATATGTTTTGTAATTTAAGCTGCTATAACGATGGTGAATATTAGGTGATGACTTAAGTAAAAAAAAAAACAACAGCAATATGAACTGATTTTTTATTAGTGCTTATTATTTTTGATGTGTATAATTTCAAATATTCTCTTAACTTTTAAAGAGTTCAGCACATCAGAAAAATTATAAATATGTATTAGAGTATCCGGCAGACTTTGCCTGCTTCATAATTGGTTTGCATACATTTCAAAAGTGAGCCTCGCTTCCTCTTTTAATTCTCTATTCCACTCTTTTCATCTTTATCTTCCATTTTTCCTCCTATTATTTTTAACTCTAACTACCTCTCATACTCCCCTTTTCACTCATATAACCCCATAATCACTCCTTCTACCACTCACCTAAATATTCTCATTTAGGAGAACTGTATGAGATGATATGAGATACCTGCTTCATCTGGCCGGCCAATTTCAATACCAATTTTAAATAAAATAATTTAAAAAAATTTTTTAAGTTAAACGGTTTTATTGAAAACAATATTTACATGAAGTAATAATAATACCAAAAGCTATAGGTAGGTCCTAGGTACTAGTCATCACACTCCTTATCAATCTAGGGCGTTGATCAGACAATTAAATAAAAGCGTTGGGCGCGTGAAATTTCTAAAAATGTGACTGAATAAGGTTCAGTTAGTTTTATTTATGACTATCAGTAGAAATATGACGCGTCCAACGCTTTTATTTAATTGTCTGATCAACGCCCTAGATTGATAAGGAGTGTGATGACTAGTACCTAGGACCTACCTATAGCTTTTAATATTATTATTACTTCATGTAAGTATTGTTTTCAATAAAACCGTTTAGCTTAAACAAATTTTTTTAATTATTTTATTTTCAAGTTTTTAGTCTTTATTTAATTGCCTATTATTTCTCATTCTATTTAGTTCATTTAGTGACTAATTATTACAAGGACTCTTTCCTGACAATTTGTTACAACCTAAGTCCTCAATACATAATCCTTCCAAAGACTTTACTCGACTCTGCGCCACGTATGCTTGTCCCTCCTCCAACTCCAAAATATTTTGATGTCACTTCTACCGGACTGTATGCAATATTTGTTCCAAATATGAGCCAAATCGGGCATCATAGGTCGCTTTCTATTCATGTATCTATGTATTATGTGTTCCTAATATGGGCAAAATCGGACCACAAATATGATTTTTGTGAATATCTCGATCCTTCCGCTACCTACCGGCGATTTTTTTTGATAGGTCGCTTTCAATTCTTGTATGTATTAAGTGTTCCAAATATGAGCCAAATCGGTCCACAAATACGATTTTTGCGAATATCTCGGTCCATGCGCCACCTAGCGCCGATTTTCTTTCACAGGTCGATTTCTATTCTTGTGTGAATTAAGTGATCCAAATATGAGCCAAATCGGTCCACAAATGCGATTTTTGCGAATATCTCGATCCATGCGCCACCTAGCGGCGATATTTTCACAGGTCGATTTCTATTCTCGTATGTATTAAGTGTTCCAAATATGAGCCAAATCGGTCCACAAATACGATTTTTGCGAATATCTCGGTCCATGCGCCACCTAGCGGCGATTTTTTTCTTATTATTGCATTGTCATCGGGTTCTGAACTATATTCCAAGTTTCAAGCTTGTGGCTTATCGGGAAGTTACTTAGATTTCAATTACAAGATTCGTTCACAACGGCCGTGCAGCCGTGCATGCGGCCATGCGGCCTGTCAACTCAAGGTAAATAAAGCCGTTTAAAAAAGCATTCATCTTACATTTAAGATAAATAAAGACGATCCTCCTGCTTGTTAATATTCCTATCTGCAAAGTATCTCTGAGTAAACAGAGGTATTTGCCATATTATGCCTTCTGCAACAAAAACAAATTGTTACTTCTTTCCTCTCACTTTTCCTTCCCATGTTTAATCCTTGTAATATCTCCGCACCATATCTCTCTTCTACTCCCACTTAATTTCAGTGCCTCAACCTCCCGCTACTTTTTCATCATTTTCTCTTCCCTAGGTTACTCTCACCATTCTCTTTCTCTCCGTCTCCGACTACCACTCCTATCTCCATTTTTCTGTCTTTTCGCCTATGGATTTTTTTAAGTCTTCTCCGTCCCCTCTCGCTTTTCTTCTTAGCCGCCAACTCTTATTAAAACCCTCCTATCCACATTTTGGTCTATATCTCAGAAATGGATCCATTAGTAACTTTAAAAAACACTTAACGAAACTAACTCACGTTATGATTTTTAAAATTGGTTCTTCTGTTATTGAGCTTTATAGTCAAAAATAGATGCTGCATTCCCTTTTATATGAAATTAACCTATTGAAAAGGCTACATAAATAAAATATTTCAAACAGATTACACCATCTTGGTCCGCTCTCATAAAGAAAGGATCCAAAATCTCAAGCTTATCCAAAATACTGTACTAAATTTTAAGTTAGTGGCCTCATAAATAGTATTTTTTGCAATTTATCGATCCATAGACCTCTTTCTGGAAATAAACGTTTCTCAAATATTTACTTGGCCAAGGAGACCCCCTTTTACTAAATCTCAAGGAAACCGCATAATAAATTATTCATAGCAATTTTTAATTTATTATTTATTTTATAATTTGGGAAACATTTACAAAATGTGAGATCAGGATAGGAAAGGCAACAGCTGTTTCGAGTATATCTTGTAAATCTCTTCAAAGCCTTTTCTCCCGGGAGTGGGGCTTGAACTCGCAGTCCTACGAAGGTTGAAGTGTTACAAGCGCATTCAGCTACGTCATGTCTTAGTTGTTGTAAACTACTTTCTTTAGAATGGGTCGGCCCTTTGTTCACTTCCCGGAAATGTGAGAAAGAAAACGGGCCAAATCGTTAATCTAAGTCATCCTCAAATCCCCTTGAACACACACACAACATTTCATCGAAATCAGTTCAGTCGTTCGGGAGGAGTTCAGTCACAAACACACGTACAGAAGAAATACACATATATTAAGGCATACTCAAATGACATCGCAGAGTGAGCTTCGCTTAAACCTGCAGTCTATGGTACACATAAGAATTACTAAATTGTATTCGCATATCCTGTGTTAGAGGGACTTCATTGCAGATTTATGACACGGTAGTCACCTCTAAAAATGTACTAAAATCAAAATATTAACGCAAATCCAGATCCATTCTTTAATTGCGTTTAAATGTGCATGTAAATCCCTCAAATAGTTAAGTGGTATCTTGACATTTCACTATCGGTATAGTAGGCGACAGAGGCGAATTCAAGAGGGGCCGGAGCATATTAAAACATCGCCAAAAGCATCAATTTTATGGGTTTGGAAAAACGTTGTTGCGTATTCCATATACAATTTCCTTGCTTTTTTGAAAATTTCTTCTAATATTTCATAAAGTGATCGTTCAATATTCCTGCGAATATTCATGGGTGCTTGACCATTGGGCATTTTTCACCTATTCTACTTCGTAAGTAGGATTTGGTACTCTTTAAACATCAGACACTATTTTCGGATGTTGAGACTGAAACAGATAATAGCGCCGATATGAGTAAAATCTTGAAAACATTCACAAAAGGCGTTTTGCTTACACCGTCTAATACTTCGATTTTCGAAAATTTTGTCCTAAGGTTCGTTGTTGTTCTCACAATTTCTCCTGCGAAGAAATTTTTCGAACAAATGACCACACTTTCATAAAAAAACAAATATTTTTCCAGATTTTGCAGCATAAAACGCGTGCTTTGGAAAAGAGTCACAAATATTTTCTTAAACTGATCTGTGATTTAGAAGGCGACGTTTTAAATGAGCAATATATGTAAGTATAAAGAAAAGAAATATAAAAAGCAATGCAATAGTATGCCTGAACGTCGTTTCTTTTCAAATTGAAGCGATTCATTTGGCCACTACTGTAGCGTGATTTCTGTACCTAGGTTGGTGCATACCTACTCAACGTGATCAAAATCGAATGCACGTTTTTCTACCACATTCTGTCGTATTTCTTCGAACTCTGTGAAAGCGTTGCCCCCTAATCTAATGGCTTCTTCGAAAACTCTATCGGGCGATTGTAATTGCCGACTGAGAGATAAAACGGTCACATGTACCGATTGCATTATGAAGCAGGAAGTTTTCAAATCGTAGTGAGGAGCTGAGAAGCCGTACCTGAAGCCTCCGCATTCTTCCAAGTTATAATTTTTCCAATGCTTTAATCACGAATGGATTCAACACGATGAAGGTCGATTCAAGGATTTCAATGTACGTATATCACTAAAGGAGCACTGAAGTTTGCAAACGCTTGGGTTCCATGAAATTCACCACTCATAGCCGGCGCTTCAAAAATAGTAGTAAATGCCAACTTTTAGAATGTAATGAACTATAAGATGTGTTTTTTACATGTATATACATATGCACTTAAAATTTATATGGACTGCTAAGTGCATAACTTTATCTACATTTATGAAACTGTAGCGCATAAAAGTAGGGATTAAGAGTGTGTGTACCTCGACTATTCTCCACTTTCGATTTTTGCATGCGATATTTCGATACATTACTACTATGTGTAATTCTCCATAAGGGGTTTTTTAGTTGCAAATGTAGATGTATATACATGGAAAACAAACGCGGATATGTTTTTCGCTATTCCTTCCCCAGAAGTTTCTGTAACGGGGACAAACAAGTTAGTGGTAAGCACAACTGAAGCTCAAACTTAACTATGTTTTTTCATAAAGACTTAAACGGTTACGGCCGTCCAGCCACGTCTTAGCTATGCTTGCTGGCGCTCCAACAGGTCACGTCAAGGGAATTTAAATCGTTTTTCATCTGGCCCTTGCGGCGAAGTAAGGGCCGCCCTGTTCCTCTGCTTTCATAAGCGGGTTCTTTCATTCACAAAACATGGCCAGCGTAGCCCCTGCGTTGTGATTAGCTGGATTATATTGATGTCTGCAAAAAGCTCGTGCAGCTCATCGTTAAATCTTCTTCGGTACTCGCCGTAGCCAACGTATAGAGGTCAAAAAATCTTTCGATTATTTGTGAAACACCCTCCAAAAACTGTTCCTGGATCCGCTGCTGGTAGGTGAGCACATCATCTTGGTTTTTTCTCCCGGTCGTTTATCGTCACTTGTGTGTTTAAATGACATTGATGTGTCCTTACACACAAATTTCAAATGATTGAAGATATTGTAAAAATGCGTCATACAATGCCCATTAATTATAGCCGCATTCATTTTTTTTATCGCTAAAACTTAATTGCTGTAATTAAAGCCAACATATTGTACACCTACGAAATCATTGTTTGTGCAATTTTTTAATGGGTTTAGTTAATGTTTTTTTGTTTATCGTTTACTGTCTCATTTCATCAGTGTCCTTAATGCAATGCAGTAATAATAATTCAATTATATAACATTTGTGGACTATTTTTCGACTTTTTTGATTTTATTGCAAGCATTATGAAAATTGTGTAACATTAATTAAAGTTATTTAAACATATAAGGCTACTCATGAATATATTATATTATGTTACTATTTGTTTGACGCATCGTTTATGTAAAAGTTACATCATATAAAAAATTAAAACAAAAAAATAATAAAAGAAAAATTTTAAGTTAAACGGTTTTATTGAAAACAATATTTACATAAAGTAATAATAATACTAAAAGCTAGAAAAAATTAGATAGGTCCTAGTTACTAGTCATCACACTCCCCATCAATCTAGGGCGTTGATCAGACAATTAAATAAGAGCGTTTTGCGCGTGAAATTTCTAAAAGTGTGAGGCGTAGCATAACCTAATTAGGGTTCAGTTGGTCTTATATATGACTATCAATAGAAATTTCACGCGTCCAATGCTTTTATTTAATTGTCTGATCAACACCCTAGATTGATGGGGAGTGTGATGACTAGTAACTAGGACCTACCTAATTATTTTCTAGCTTTTAGTTTTATTATTACTTTATGTAAGTATTGCTTTCAATAAAACCGTTTAACTTATAATTTTTTTTAAATTATTTTATTTTCAAGTTTTTAGCCTTTATTTAATTGCCTATTATTTCTCAATATATTTAGTTCATTTAGTGACTCATTATTACAAGGACTCTTGCTGACAATTTGTTACAATCTGAGTCCTCAATACATAATCCTTCCAAAGACTTGACCCGACTCTGCGCCACGTATGCTTGTCCCTCCTCGAACTCCAAAATATTTTGATGTCACTTCTACCGGACTGATTGGAATATTTGTTCCTAATATGTGCCAAATCGGACATCATAGGTCGCTTTCTATTCATGTATGTATTATGTGTTCCAAATATGGACCAAATCGGACCGCAAATACGATTTTTGTGAATATCTCGATCCCTGCGCCACCTAGCGGCGATTTTTTTCAAAGGTCGTTTTCTATTCTTGTATGTATTATGTGTTCCAAATAGGAGCCAAATCGGACTACAAATACGATTTTTGTGAATAACTCGATCCTTGCGCCACCTGGCGGCAATTTTTTTCATGGGTCGATTTCTATTCTCGTATGTATTATGTGTTCCAAATATGAGCCGAAACGGACCACATATACGATTTTTGTGAATATCTCGATTCTTGCGCCACCTGGCAGCGATTTTTTTCTTATTATTGAATTGTCATGGGGTTCTGAACTATATTCCAAGTTTCAAACTTGTAGCTTATCGGGAAGTTACTTAACCTTCAATTACAAAATTTGTGCCCGCCATCCAACCAGCCAGCCTGTCAAGTCAACCTAAATAAAACCGTTTAAAGAGGAAGGAATTATTGATGTTAATTACTATGACACCTGTTCAGTATTGCGATAGGCGCTATAAATAATATATGGCATTATATATTAGTAGAAAAAAAAGTAAGAAAGTCTAAGTTCGGGTGAAACCGAACATTGCATACCCAGCTGTGCATTTGAAACGTTGTTTGGTTATAGTCCTATTTCGATCATTTTCTGTACCAATATATTCTGGGTCCAGATCAGCCGGTATACCGAATTTGATGAATATATCTCAATATTTGCTCAAGTTATCCTGTTAACGGACGGACAGCGACAAATAGAACTCGTGGACCTATCTAACTAATTATAATTTTTTGAAATATGATCGCGGGTTCGAATCGAGCTCAAGGCCTAACAATAATTATTTTATCATCATTATTATTGTTATGATACATTTTTTCTTAATTGAAAAAATTATTATATTAGAATAGAAGAAAGAAAAAATTTAGACAACTGCCAAAGCTCGTTGTATACATCCATTTCGGGAACTGCTAAATTCCCTCATCGGCAACGTTTAGGCGCCGCTGCTATAACCATTCAGCCATCACAGCGATTTTTTGTTTGTCTTCATTAATCCTACTTCTATTCTGGTTCTTGCCAATTATTATTCACAACACTGCGACATCTGTTGCAGAACGAACGTGAAAATTGGATTTGTTTGATGGCAATGCTGCCATAGTGTCATATTTTGTTGACACTTTTTCCCGTGCTCTGGGATGTATTAATAATTTTTGTTGTTATATCGGCCTACTGATTTGTATGATATTAATAATTTTTTTAATTAAGAAAAAATGTATCATAATAATAATAATGATGATAAAATAATTATTGTTAGGCCTTGAGCTCGATTCGAACTCGCGGTCATACAAATCAGTATGCCGATATAACAACAAAAATTGTTAATTTTTTGAAATAGTTTGACAGTTGCATAGTTATCATTTTAATAAAAATTAGTTTCAGTCAGTGATCGCAAAACGTAATACGAACCCCGGTGTTGTTATCCGAATAGCTGTTTGCTTCTGCTTGAATATTTGTGTACAACAATATGTCAGTTAATCGAAATCAATGAAATTTTGTTTCATGCACGTATAATTGGTTGCATTCGCTTTGGAAGTTCGTCTAGAAAAGGAATGTTTATAATTTACCAGAAACAAACAATTTTGATCTTATCTATAGCAAATTATTATGGTCGAGGTAACGGTTGGTTATTGGTTTTATTCGCCGAGTCATCGGCTTCTTGTTGGTTTCTTAACGGATTATTATAGCGTGTTGAAAATGTGTATTGATTTTTTATTGGTATTTTTTTTGATGAAAAATCCGTTACTTTTCGGTAAAAACTAGATGAAAACTTGTAACTTCCCAATAACAAATCACTAACTGTTTAATATCACATAGACCTTTTATCGATAGTAGATCGACAACTTTTCGATAAAAAGTCGATACTTTTTTGATTAAAATAGATAACTTTTCAAAAACATGTCGAAAACTTATTTTAACATATTAATAGTTTTTTGATAGATAATCGATACAAAATTGGTAATTAGTCCATAAATTTTTGAAAACAAACCAACAACTCACAAAAAAGGTAACCATTAATAGCCTTTGTTAGGGATAAGAAATCGATACTTTGTCGATAACACACCTATTACAAACCTATAACTCGTAGATAGGAAGTGGATAACATGCACATAACCATAATAAAAAAGTCGTGAAGTTCGAAATGTAAGCATATGTCTGCATATAAAATTTAAGTTTTTGAACTAACTAAAGTTCGCCTAGTTTTTAAAGTTTAACCGTAGGAGAAGGAACTTTCCTAAAAACGGATAATTTCAGACTTTTTACCTATATTAATCCAACTTTGTTAGAAAAAGTTTACAGATTTTTCATCGATCTAATATCGACATTTTATCGGTATCTGCTAACAAATCTATAACAAATTTGTGACACCTGATAAGAAATCGATAACTTTTCGATAGAGGATTGGTAAATTTTCGATAATAAAGAGATAAGATGCCGATACAAAATTGCTAACACTCCGATAACAAATACATAAGTTTATATATCTGCAACTTTTAAAAAATAATAGATACAAAATCGACAGCTTGTCGATAACCAAACCGCTAACTTTTTGATAACAAATCGATAACATGCCAATAGTAATCTGGTAGTACTTCGATCACAAATCAATTACTTTTCAATGACAAAATCAATATTATTGTGATGACTTTTTCAAAAATAGCCAATCGATAGGTTTTTGATAATATATCGTTAACTTTTCTATAAATAATCTATTTTAAAACGATAACATTTGACAAAAAATACATAGCTCATCAACAACAAAACTATAACATAACTCGGTTATGCCTTGTCAATAAACAAACCTTGTCCTTGCCTTTCCTCTTCCTTTCTTTCTCTTCCTTTCCTCTCCTTTGCTTACTTTGACTAGCCTTTGCTTAATTTGCTGTCTGATATCGCTCACAACAACGCTACCACATACATTGTTCCCACATTACGCAACAGTGCAGTGACTACACAAATATTACATTCTGTATAACACCATATAGCATATCAATACCACACACTACGCGCACCACAACGGGTGGAAAACGAACTGAAAGATCCACAGTCGTATAAAAAGCAGCGTCATAACCATAAAATAGAAAAAGACTGAAGTCTCTCTGGTTTCTACACACGTTCGAAAAGGAAGGAAGGAATGTAGGACGGATTGATACAAGGCTTCTCGAACAGCAGTAGAGTTATACTCGGGGAAGAGGAAAGGCTGTAACGAACCCCGTTAGTCGGGTTTATAGCTGGGGTATAACTCAGCGAATGGGTTCGCCTATACAATAAAAGATGTTAGTTAAACATTATAAAAAATGATGATTTTATTTCAATCCTTCGGAAAATCTATATACATATGTATATACGTATGTGCTTATAATATGTTTAATCACCGAGTGTTTTACACGCCTCGGGTTTTTTACACGCCAGGCATACCAGGTAAATATACGTAATCGGTGAGCGTTTCACACAATTCACCGGACACCTAGTAAAATACGTATACCTATCATAAACAGCTGAAGTTTGACACAGCCAGCTGCTCTGTAGTGGATGTTCAAAACAGCACACTATATACCTCACTCTACGACTTCTAAGCCAAGAGTGCCTTGTTCATGAATTTGCCGCTCCTTTTATACCATTTTTGAGTCGGCTTCCGTTGATTTACAATAAAAGTTCTTATAACCCTGCAGTCAAACCAACTAGTTGTATACTAGAAGAATACTAGTTTGCTAAAAATCTCAACTAGTATGAGTTCTGTCTTTTTTCCATATTACCAACTGGTATTTTTAACACGGCGATGTCCTACGAAATATCAATTGCCAGCCTCTGCATCAGCATCATACCAATTGACAAACTAGTCATTATATACACCAACATCATACCAGATGACATACTAGTCAGCATACCCATCAGACTCATACCAATTAACATGCTAGTCAGCCTTTGCGCCAGCATTATGCCAGATGGCATACTAGTTATTATATACACCATTTCCGTTTAATGTCCTTTTAAGTTATGAAGTTGTTTTCACATGATTAGGTCAGCTAACAAAATTGTACCCCCCTAACGTAACTTTAAAATTTATCACTTCAATACATTATACTTTGGAATAAATTTTAATAAAAATACGTACATATATATGAAAACTAAAAAGTAACGGAATAGCACACGAATGTGACGCAATCTCAAGACGCAGGGCTAAGTTTATGGGTTAACCATGGCCAGAACATTCCCACATTAAATCCCTCAAGCCAAGAGAACTGCTAGGGTTCATCATGGAAGTCGGAGGGATGAGGTGCTGACCAAAGGTCGCAGTGCAATCCTCAATAAATTATTTATCTATCTAACGGAGAAGGGACGAACCAGTAGTGGTTGACTGGTTAAAAACAGGCCAAGCTTCACTAGCGCCGTCCTGTTATGAGTGTTAATGGAGTTCAGAATGGTGGTAGTGATATGCACTTTACGGAAATCATGCTTATGGCTGGATAACCGAACAATTTCATTTAATTGAGGAAACCATAACAACTTTACACGTTTTCGTTACTGACTAAAGCGATAATATCGGTAGATACTGGCTGGGTTTCCGGTCTTTCTCTGTTATTCTGGAAAGGCATAGGCTTTTAACGACTTTTCGGTCTAAGTAGGAGAAGATATAGAGGTGGGAAGTAGAAACGAATTGGTTAAATAAATAAATGTAAGGCGCGATAACCTCCGAAGAGATCTAAGGCCGTGCTTCTCTTCCAATTTGCGTCGTGCTCCTCTTGATTTTCCCTACAAATTGGCCGGACGGGACCTACATGTTTTATGCCGACTCCGAACGGCATCTGCAAAGCAGATGAGTTTTCACTGAGAGCTTTTCATGGCAGAAATACACCCGGAGTGCTTGCCAAACACTGCCGAGGGGCGACCCCGCTTAGAAAAATTTTCTTCTAATTGAAAAATCTTATTTCTAAAATTTTGATGTTGCTTTGCCCGGGAGTTGAACCCAGGGCATACGGTGTGATAGGCGGAGCACGCTACCATCACACCACGGTGGCCGTGAATTGGTTATTTTATGGAAATAGATGTAGACCAAAGCCGCAACTCTACAATATTAAATAACATATGATTCATAATTTTCGTTAGGCTGCAACAAGTAGTTTTATCTGGAGGTGGTTATTTCCAAAAGAAGTTCGGATGGGTCGCTCTGATGAAATCGATAGAAAACTTTCTAGAGAGAGACAATTTCTAGAGAGCTAAACATCAATTAGGAAGAAAACGTAACAGCTGATACAACAGTTATTCGAATTAAAAAACGCGAAATATTTATCTGAAACAAGTTCTTTCATATTTGCACAGAGTCAGTAAATTCTGAATTGCGTGCCTTTAGCTACTTTGCTCTGCGGTTATTATTTTTACCAACACCTGCGCGTTTTCACTATAATGTTTTTTGTATGGATTATTATACTCAGTTGAGCAGAGCTCACAGAGTATAATTAAGTTTGATTGGATAACGGTTGGTTGTACATATATAAAGGAATCGAGATAGATATAGACTTCCATATATCAAATTAATCAGGATCGAAAAAAAATTTGATTGAACCATGTCCGTCCGTCCGTCCGTCCGTCCGTCCGTTAACACGATAACTTGAGTAAATTTTGAGGTATCTTGATGAAATTTGGTATGTAGGTTCCTGAGCACTCATCTCAGATCGCTATTTAAAATGAACGATATCGGACTATAACCACGCCCACTTTTTCGATATCGAAAATTTCGAAAAACCGAAAAAGTGCGATAATTCATTACCAAATACAGATAAAGCGACAAAACTAGGTAAATGAGTTGAATTTATGACACAGAATAGAAAATTAGTAAAATTTTGGACAATGGGCGTGGCACCGCCCACTTTTAAAATAAGGTAATTTACAACTTTTGTAAGCTGTAATTTGTCAGTCGTTTTATATATCATGATGAAATTTGGCAGAGACGTTACTCCTATTACTATATGCACGCTTAATAAAAATTAGCAAAATCGGAGAAGGACCACGCCCACTTTAAAAAAAAAATTTTTTTTAAAGTAAAATTTTAACAAAAAATTTAATATCTTTAGAGTATATAAGTAAATTATGTCAACATTCAACTCCAGTAATGATATGGTGCAACAAAATACAAAAATAAAAGAAAATTTCAAAATGGGCGTGGCTCCGCCCTTTTTCATTTAATTTGTCTAGGATACTTTTAACGCCATAAGTCGAACAAAAATTAACCAATCCTTTTGAAATTTGGTAGGGGCATAGATTTTATGATATTAATTGTTTTCTGTGAAAACGGGCGAAATCGGTTGATGCCACGCCCAGTTTTTATACACAGTCGTTCGTCTGTCCTTCCGCATGGCCGTTAACACAATAACTTGAGCAAAAATCGACATATCTTTAATGAACTTAGTTCACGTACTTACTTGAACTCACTTTATCTTAGTATGAAAAATGAACGAAATCCGACAATGACCACGCCCACTTTTTCGATATCGAAAATTACGAAAAATGAAAAAAGTGCCATAATTCTATACCAAATACGAAAAAAGGGATGAAACATGGTGAGGTAATTGGATTGGTTTATTGACGCGAAATATAACTTTAGAAAAAACTTTATAAAATGGTTGTGACACCTACCATATTAAGTAGAAGAAAATGAAAAAGTTCTGCAGGACGAAATAAAAAACCCTTAAAATCTTGACAGGTATTACATATATAAATAAATTAGCGGTATCCAACAGATGATGTTCTGGGTCACCCTGGTCCACATTTTGGTCGATATCTGGAAAACGCCTTCACATATACAACTACCACCACTCCCTTTTAAAACTCTCATTAATGTCTTTAATTTGATACCCATATCGTACAAACACATTCTAAAGTCACCCCTGGTCCACCTTTATGGCGATATCTCGAAAAGGCGTCCACCTATAGAACTAAGCCCCACGCCCTTTTAAAATACTCATTAACACCTTTCATTTGATACCCATGTCATACAAACACATTCCAGGGTTATCCCTTGGTTCATTTTCCTACACGGTTATTTTCCCTTATGTTGTCACCATAGCTCCCAACTGAGTATGTAATGTTCGGTTACACCCGAACTTAACCTTCCTGACTTGTTTTTTTTATGTTTTCGAAATAACGGGACATGACTATACATATAGAAGCACCATTGTATACTTTTGTATGGTCTTGTGCGTACGTGAACTTACGATGGCTGCCTGTACATTCTATGTGCATATATTTGCACATATGGGTACGTTAATAATAGTTTTTAACTTGTTTTTTGGAAAATAAAATATTTACCCATCATGATACTCTTTTCAGTTGGGGGACAATTGAAGTGCCGAGTGTAAGTACCTGTAAATTTTTTGTATATTTTCCTATCAATGCTTCCAGGCCAATGAGCACTTTATGGTCCCCCGAAGTTCTTGTGCTGCTACATTGATTTTGTGGAGCAATTGATTTATGAGCGAATACAATTTTCGAGCTCAACAATTACAAATATTTTTGTTTATAGTCTCTGCGGAGAGGTGGTGAGGGATACACATTTACATATACATAGGCATCCACACAGCGAACGCTACTCTCAAACAAACAAAAAAGCTGACGAGTTTTCAATTGTTTTTCCTTTTTATTAATATTCGGTCACTGATGCCAACTGTCCATGTTCAAGATGCCCGATTGACCAGCGGGATTGTGTAACTATGAAGGTGAAGGAGTATTGCGGATTGTGGATGATTATGTTAACAACTTTAATTGCTGTCCATGGTGCAACATCCAAAACGGAAATGGATGCTTGATGATGCTGTAATTTTATTGAAAATTAAATGACTGAAAAAATGATTTTAAGTTAAAGGCCTAGGCAGTTTGATTGCTCTTCGATGCAAAAGCAACTGCACTTGCAACATCGATCTCCTCAATTTAAAGAAAATCATATTTTGAAAGCTATTTTTGAACTTAATTTCAACTTATAGGGCTGTATAAAACACCACCGCCTCTGTCAGAATTGGAAAGCACCTCTCCGACCCAGCGGGTTAGGGGGTCAGAATATACCCGCGGTAGGTATGCCTGTCGTAAGAGGCGACTAAAATACCAGCTTCAAGGGGCTGTGTAGCGCAACCCTTCAGGTTGCCAGCGCAATCTATAGCTTCTCAAAGCCCAATTGTCAACCTCACTTATTCACGGCGAATCCTGTTCCACTAACAGACGAGGCTCTGGCGACCCTATGCTCCTCATGGAACTTAGGGTTGGGGAGGGGGGGGGGGGATGGCCTGAAGGTTTAATGTGACCACATAAATCGTTCCCGAGATGGTCGGGCTAGCACCTTAATGGTGATGTGGTACCGGAGCGTACCGGATGTGCATCCGGCAAAGGACCATCACATCGATAACACTCCCCAAAGCCTTCGGGAGCAACCTTATCGCTACAACAACAACTACAACAACCTCTCCGCCCGATTTCATTAATTCGATGCTGGAGCAAATAATAAAAGCCTCAAAACTTGGCAGAGAAAATATTTTACAAGAGCACGTTAGTGCTGGGCAATGTAGCGGGAAAAATGGGAAAGACCTTTCAGAGAGGTTCGAGACTAAACAAGTTTTCAGAAAAGCTAACCCCCTATCGTGCGATTTCTTTGGGTTTTTGCTACAGAAAATAATACAAGCTAAGGAACTTAACTGCTTTGGTACCGTACTCTATAAAAGCGGACAATTACTAGCAAATGCTGATGAAACTGATAACCCGCGGTGTAATTCCTGCTTACTTCAAATGGAAAAAGATTCGTTTGATGAGGTATGAGGACAGCAAAAAATACCTCCTGTCATCATGCAAAGAGTCCGGGCATTTGCGCCCTGTGCAACCCCTTCCTGTTGGCAGCTAAAATTTTGACTTCGTTTATTTGGGAGCCATCATTAACACAAACAAAAAAATAGCTTTAAAATCCGGCGAAGAATCATTCTCACTAACAAATGGTATTCATGTAATTGAATCATGAATGCTACTTTGGACTTAGTATGTGATTTAAAAGTCAAGTCTTATTTCGGCAAACAAAAATCATGCTCTACCCACATACCCTCCTGTGTTATGATGCGATGATAACATCAGATGAGCTGGCTCTGGGAGGATTCGAGAAAAAATTTTTTCGAAAGATGTATTGACCTCTACGCGTTGGTGACGGTCGGCACCGAAGAAGATTTAGAAGGTAAACTGTACGATCATTACGCCGGCATCAGCACAGTTCGGCGATTTAAAACACAGTGGCTACACTAGCTATGCTATGTTATGCGAATGAAAGATGAGGCTAAGAAAGTATTTTTTTCGGAACTTGCCTATGGAGGCAGAGGAAGAGGGCTGGACCAGGTGGAAAACGATTTAAGTTTCCTTGGTGTGTTCGATTGCCGCCAGTTAATGAAACGAAGAAGTGACTTGCGCGCCTTGTTGGGCGGCCATAACCGTTTAAATCGTTCAGCACCAATTAGGTAAGAAAATACAATTTGAAATCTTGGGATCGGTTTTAAAGGAACTTCTCAGTATGCTATAGAATTAAAATAGTATTCATGGTTCAACGACAGGGTAACACATATGGCGAACTAGGGATTACATTCAGCACAGCAACCAAACCACGAATCTAGATGTTTGGAAAGTCTTACGGATGGTTCGGATATTGTGACGAATTTTTGGGGGACCTTCTGTTAAAGATTGAACGCCATCCATTGTTAAAGCGATGACCATGCATTAAATAAAGGGATAACTTCCAACAGTAGGCATCCGGGGCCAGATATTTCGTAGCAACCGGGTAAATTTGTACATAAAGTTTTAGCAAACTTTCCTTTGAGCCACAGAATATCAACCGCTCACATTGTTACGAGGACCGGGACAATGAGGCAAAAAGAAAAAAATAATCCGCTAGGTGGTACATGGTTCGAGATAATAAAAAGTCGTTAGAGAATAGCAATTGGTTGATGCGTTTGCTATGTAACTAGCCGGTAGGCTTGCAACTTGAGAGGCTTAAAGTTCCAAGCTTCTTTCAGATGTCAAAAGGACGGTAATGCCAACTACAAAAGATTTCACTATGAGGTGCATAAGTCGATGAATTTAGAAAAAATCGCTTAAGTTCAAATTTCGCTTTGAAAACTGAACATATTAAAATATGAAGTTTAACTACAGCGACACGCCAAAGCCGGTTGCGATGAGGACTAATATCTTTAGATGATGTCGCTTAGTTTTAATTTTTCGAGTCTCAGAAGAGAAATCCCAACTTTGATCTTGTGTGACATACTTCAGTCGTCAGTCGAGGCTATTCGATGATATACAATATCTTTGTGCTTTCAAGCATTGCTCAACTCAATAATTACTCAACGTAATAAAAGAACCTTTGCCTTTTTTGTAGATTTCTCGTGTGCTTTTGATACGATTCCCCGCAACATGCTCTTTTATGAACTAGCCTCATATGGTCTTTCAACTCATATGATTGAAATTTTATGATTAGACTACGTTAATACGTCTTGCAAAGTTCTGTTTGATGGCAACCTGTCAGAGCCTTTCCCTGTTAACCACGGTGTCCGCCAAGGCTGCCTCTTAAGCACGGTTCTATTCTCTTTGTACTTAAATGACCTAAATGACTATTTGTGCGGGGTGTCAGGGTTAAGAGCATTAATGTGAAGGTGCTTATGTACGCAGATGATCTGGTCTTGCTTGCGGAATCACCGGAACAGCTACAGGAAATGATAAACTACCTTTACAACTATTGTAGTCAATGGGCACTAACTGTCAACTTGAACAAGTCTAAAATCATGGTATTTAGGAAAGGTGGTAGAGCCCCCGGCTCATGGAAATGGATCTACGGTAGTGAAGTTATTGAAGTAGTTAACGAACACAAATACTTAGGTGCACTTCTCACTTGTCAATTATCTTTTAATAAACATTTGCACTCAAAGCTAGTGGATGCTAAAAACGCTATTAACGCAACGTTGCTGAGCTTTATTAATAACCCTCGGATCAGTTTGTCGCAGAAAATAAAAATCTTCGAGGCTGCTTCCAGGTCCATTATGTTTTACGGCGCGCAGGTATGGGCGCCTAACGAATTCGACCAAGTTGAGAAACTTCTTAGGTTTTTCGTAAAGAAACTGATTTTCCTTCCCTCGCCAAACTACATGTTGCATATGAAAACCCTATATTTAAATACGCTTCGCCTGCACATGCTCTATATCGCCCGCTGCTTTAGCCTATCAAATGACACACTCCTGCGTATTCTAGCAGAGGAGACTTCCAACCTGGGGATTCCTCGGATAAAAACTTGGAAAGAACTTGCTAACACCGTCAATCTACCTTTCATTATGCAATTGCCATCAGCTAATAAACAGTCCTTCACTTCCTCGCTCTTAGAGCGCTTAGCTAAGTATAATACAAATAAGTTCCTGGAAATGGCTGGGAAGTCTACTACCCACGACCTTTACCCGGCTCTTGTGCCGTTGGAGAGTATGTATTTCACTGATGATCATACTGCATATGCAGCCAGTCTGATTCTCCGGGCACGTGGAGATTTGTTGAATCAAAACGCAAGAATCTATAAAAACATATCATCCCCTCTTTGCACAGTATGTAACTCGCAAGAGCCAGAAGACGTTTTTCACTTTGTTGGCACATGTCCGATATATAACGACATTCGTTCCCTTTACTTTGATGAAAGAACACTAGATATGGCTAAGGTGGTTGCCAGTTTAAATAGATTTAACTTCGAGGCTCTGGCCAAGTTTCTCGCAAAAAGCTTTAAAATTAGACACTTATTATTAAATGAATCTTTGTAACTCGATAGTATTTTATTTAACACTTGGTGCGACAAACAACATACTCTGTTATTGTCGCTAGTATCTACTTTAATTTATTTATATAAGTGTTTTGATGTACGCAAAAGCATAAATCATACTCTGTATGTGATTTTTTCGAAAAAATAAATATATATTACTACTACTACTACATATTTCAGTCGTCTCAAAACAGCGCGAAAATTTATACGTGATATTTTTGGCCTATGGATGACCGCCTGAAGGGGTGAGACTGGAAAAATCGTTTATTTGTTTAATAAGGACCACCCTTATGTACCTATGTACAAACATAACCATAAGTGACTATGTAAATACATATATTTGTGTCATTTATGTGTGTAAAGAATTGAAAAGAATTGCGCATAAATAAGTGCAAAGTAAAAACAAACAACATTTGGTTGTAGTTCAATTGATGTTTTGTGTTGCATGTGGCATGCAACAAATAACAATGCATACGAAATAAGTGCATTTGCGTGTAAATAAATTGAAAAGTGTTTGTCAGAAACACACACACACACAGTTAAGTGTGTACGAAACACATAAATATACACAGAATGACACTTCAGTATTGAACAAAATTATATACTCCCGCATATGCAAATATGTACATATGTATGTGTGAGATTGAATGGCTTAACGTGCTTATGGGCAATTTATGGCAATTTACTATATAGCCTGTCATTTGAACACGCCGCAAAAAAATAAAATGCAAAAACAAAATTACTATGTGCGCTGAGTCCTTTTGAATTTATGCAAATTAATTAATAAAAATGAAAATCTATTTATTTACCATTTTGCAAAATTTTACATTTTGACTGTTCGCGTTTTATTTTTAACACCAACAAGATAATTAACTACTTGGCAACATTAAAGTGCAAAATTTGTTGCATGCAGCACTGCAGTTTGCGGATATTTACAATTTTATGTGGCTTTCCGCCTTTTACACTCGAAAATGTATGACATTTTTTCATTTTGACAATTTTGTGTTGGTGCAAGCTTTTGGATTGAATCTCAAAAGCCAAATAATATATGGTTTAGTGAATGATCCAATTTCCATGCTTTAAGTTTATTTGCGCAATGGTAGCTGGCGATAAAAAACGAGTATTAACTAGCTACTAGTGATTCTTTTTTGAAAATTTATAAAAGCTTATACTGGTACACTGAAAAAAAAATACTGGTAAAATCAACCGAAATACTGGTCAATTCAACCGAAATTTCTGTAAATTTTTATCCACCGCAACAAGATGTTGAATCAACTGCGCACAAACCGTTGATTCGTAATTGACCGTTTTAGTAGTCAAATGAACAAAAAAAGTTTTTGCGACAGTTTTTTATGAAAGTACCTATGTTGGCATATAAATAAATAAATGTAAGGCGCGATAACCTCCGAAGAGATTTTAGGCCGAACTTCTCTTCCAATTTGCGTCGTGCTCCTTTTTAATTTTTTTTACAAATTGGCGTGACGCGACCTACTTGTTTTATGCCGACTCCGAACGGCATCTGCTAGGCATATGAGTTTTCACTGAGAGCATTTCATGGCAGAAATACACTCGGAGTGCTGAAATACTAGTCACAAAACTGATTTTCAATTCTTCTATCGCATGTAGTTGCCACACTTGTTTGTTTCGAACAAAACTTGTAGAATAAATGTTTGACGTAACATTTTAAAAAGACAACTTGTAAGTTATAGAAAAGTAAAGAATCAAATCGCAGGAAGGTAATTCACCACTGGAGTAACTTTGCATGTAATTTGGCAAGTTTAATTTTCGTAACACTTAAAGTTGAAACGATTCCAAAACAACTCAAACTTTTATTTTGTCGGAAACATTAATATTAAAAAGGATGTTTTTTATTAACTTATTAGATTCGTTCGCGCCAGTTAAAATTCATATAAACTTGAACAAAATGGTACTAACTTTGGAAAAATCCTGTTCATTCAGCAAAACTTTTTGCAACAAGAGGGTGCAATTTTGCTTTTCGATTGGAGGAGAAGTTGCAAAATTGTACCCGATAAATAGGTGTCCCGGTATCTCATAATTTTTTGCACAGTAAATTTAAAAAAGGGTTTTTTCGTTTTGTATTGATAACTGAAAAATTAGTTTTTTATTGTTTTCCCATTTTGTGTGTTTTTTCGATTTGATGGTTTTCTTATTTTGTGTTTTTTTTTTAACAAGTGGCACCATCGTCATAAGTACAAAGTAGAGTGCACAGCGAGCGTAAAATTCTCTTTGAAATTTGCTCATGTATTTACAGTTGATCGCCGTTGAAATTACCTATAAAATCAGTTGTATTAATATAAAATTCAGTTAGATTGATTAGGAATCTGTCAATTTTACAAAATTTTGTTAACTTATGAGCGACAATTTCTCTTCTGTTGAAATGACTAAACTAATTTGTTCGCTTGACAAAGAACTCGGCCGAATTAACCATAATTCGATCAACTTCACCGAATCTGCGTTAAGTCAAGAACAACAGAACCGATTTGTTGATTTTACTAGCACCATTCCTTTCAGTGTAAGGAGATCAAAGCGCGATGCAAAGGTACCATAACGGAACAAAGAGCTACAGATTTACGTAAGCAATTAAGGGCTTATTTTACACTGAACAAAGCCGTAAACCAATAGAAGTCTCCGACATATATATGAATTACTTGAGCGTCTTAAGGACGGAGCACCTTGGAGCAAAATAGCAAGATTAAGGAAAATGCCGTCTGGGATCGAAATAGTTTAAAGAACGAACATTTTCCATCGGAGGAATATACGGATGTGTCGAAAGATAGTAGATACAAGTATTGGCGAATATCAAAATCTTGAGGTAGCCTTTTCGGAGCCCGCCTATGGAAGCGGAGGAAGAAATCCTCCCATAGTCCGCTGGGAAGACTAGGTGAAAAAAAATTTAAATTTCTTTGCTGTGACCAATTAGCGCCAGGTAGTACATCAAAAAAGCGACTGGCATGTTTTGTTCGATGGTCATAACCATATAAACGGTAAAACTCTAGTTAAATAAGTAAGTATCTGGTTTAAACTTTTTCATATTTGAATAACTGGAAACTGAAAGAATATAAGAAACACTCCTTATAGCTGGGGCTTAAAACAGGGTCTCGAAATGACGGATCATGCATGATTCTAACTCCATTTAAGTACATTCCACCTTCGAAAGTAGATAGAATAACGACCTGAAGGCATTGAACGGCGGAACTCAGCAGGAGAGTGTTATGATTTCTATTGATGCTGGTAATCAAGGTAGCTCAACGAGGGATCTGTCCAACTCACGGCATATGCGTTTGACATTTCACTTAAAATTGGTGGCGAATGCCTCCCATCGGTTAGCTCTCTGATAGATAGGATGCTTGGGGATTTGTGTGCCTGGGAACCGGGGTGGTGCTTTCAGACTTCGAATTGGAGCAGGACTAAGCTAAAAGGTATAAACTTGCGGGAGAAACATATTGAAAAATAGTTTAGAGTAAGTCTCTATAAAAACAAATGTATGTGAACACAACTTTTCGTTCGAAAATCGATACATTTTTGTGGACTCCGATAGTAAATCGATAATATTGTGGTGAATATTGATATCACTAGGTTGTTAGTAAATAGTCACGCAACAATAAAAACATGAACCAGCCACTCGTATATACATGTACACATTAAAGCTAGAAACATTTATTTACAAGGTAACGAAGAGATTTCTCACACACACATGTGGTCATCAGCCGAAGTGGTTGCTCACACATATACACGCATATGACTATGAGAAACGCATAAGCTACAAATATAAATGTATATAGCTAGTAACCAAACAGGAGATTTTAGAAGGTGCAACGTTTTGGCCTTTGGAGAAATATGCAGACAAGGCAGCAGAGAGCATAAAAGCAGCGCAAGCTGAGGAATCAGTATTCAGTTTTAATTTAAATTTAATTTAATTGGTTGTGAAGTATAATAATGAAGTACTACACCCAAAGTAATCTAAATAAAAAACAGTTTGCAATACTGAATATTGGAGTGATTTATTCAACAGTTCAGCGATCCGAACGTTAGCAGAAGGTTTCAAATAAGCGGAGTTTTCCAAAACTCGTTACAATATATTGATAACAAAGCGTTGATTTATAATACAAATTCGGCAACACTCCGATAACATTTCTATAACGAGTCGATAGCTAATCGAAAAATTGTAAGGATAACACGACGACTATGAATTGGTACTACTTTTCGATAGAAAAACGATAACCTGTGATGAGAAATTGGTAGAACTCTGAAAATAAGACAAAAGCTTTTCCCCGATAACTTTTGCGGTGACAAATCAATAAATTTTTGATGAAAAATACAAATTTTTTAATAGCAAAGCGGTAACTAATAACTTTTCGATAGTAAATCGATATGTTTTCCATATTTCGTCCATTAAAAGTCGATAGCCCTTCGATTTCATCTCCTATCGATAAAAAATTTATAAATCTTCGATAACAAATCGATATCTCCTTTCGTGCGGTGTCTTGCTTTACCACCTTACGCGTATATTAAGGATCCATCCATACTGTGAGAAAAGATGTTTACACATCACATCAACTTCTAGGGGTAACCAGATTATCAATGATCAGTTTAATGTGAGATGTGAAAATCAACCGGAAAGCGCCTCTACCTGACATTCTGTATAGTGTTAGCAGATGGAAGAAACGACATAGGTTGAGTCTGCGGTTTTCTGAGCTGTTTCGGGTGTTTCATAACTGTTAAATGATCTGTTTTTCAGCCAATCACAGATTCTTCTCCATAAGCTGCTTACAACTTCAAGTTTAAGTGACATTCTTTTTCATCCGATAAAACTGGAGCTATAAATTTCATAAGCATCTGATGGCTCTTATTGACGGTCGCTATGTGATAAATCAGGTACCAATCCTTTTGTCTGCAAGGGTTCGATATTAATTCCTTCGTATCATGCTGTACCTTACGATGACCTTAAAATGCATTAATCGTTTGTGCCCGGCTTAATTTTCGTATTTCGTTTCCGATAAAGCTAATGTGTTAAAGCTAAGGACGTACTGGGCACTATGCGGAAAAGTGTTCTTTGCCTGTATACTTATGGAGCAATTTACACTTAGCGGCAGCAGCACTGCGCGTTGCGCCCATGAGCAGCAATGTGTATCAATTAGGCAAAAAAGTGAATTGCCGCTGCCGCTACATGTCGCGCCGGTCGGTGTATCCTTAGCTTAATTCCGTAGCATCGCTAATAAGTACCTATGTATGCATGTATGTTTGTACCATAATGCGCACACAGTTGAGTCGCCATTCCGTAAGTGAAAATATGCATACGCATGAGTGCATAAATTATTAATTTTGCAACTACAGCACTTTTAATTGAAATTTAAATGCTAAATAGTTTTATGTCTCTGATTCGGTTTCGTTGCATGTTTGCCAATTATATTTGACCCACATTTAAATGGTGCAATAAATCTGATATTTAGTATCTGCATATTAATTTTATTTTCAGCTACGCAACTTTAATATATTTTGATCGAAATCATTTTGAAAAAAAAAAAAACAAGTAAGGAAGGTTAAGTTCGGGTGTAACCGAACATTACATACTCAGTTGAGAGCCATGGTGACCACAAAAGGGAAAATAACCATGTAGGAAAATGAACCGAGGGTAACCCTGGAATGTGTTTGTACGATATGGGTATCAAACTAAAGGTATTAATGAGAGTTTTAAAAGGGAGTGGGCCTAAGTTATATAAGTAGACGCCTTTTCGAGATATCGCCATAAAGGTGGACCACGGGTGACTCTAGAATGTGTTTGTACGATATGGGTATCAAATTAAAGGTATTAATGAGGGTTTTAAAAGGGAGTGGTGGTAGTTGTGTATATGAAGGTGTTTTCCAGATATCGACCAAAATGTGGACCAGTGTGACCCAGAACATCATCTGTTGGATACCGCTAATTTATTTATATATGTAATACCACGAACAGTATTCCTGCCAAGATTTCAAGGGCTTTTTATTTCGCCCTGCAGAACTTTTTATTTTCTTCTACTTAATAGGGTAGGTGTCACACCCATTTTACAAAGTTTTTTTCTAAAGTTATATTTTGCGTCAATAAACCAATCCAGTTACCATGTTTCATCTCTTTTTTCGTATTTGGTATAGAATTATGGCATTTTTTCATTTTTCGTAATTTTCGATATGGAAAAAGTGGGCGTGGTCATAGTCGGATTTCGGCCATTTTTTTACCAATTCAAAGTGAATTCGGATAAGTACGTGAACTGAGTTTAGTAAAGATATATCGATTTTTGTTCAAATTATCGTGTTAACGGCCGAGCGGAAGGACAGACGGTCGACTGTGTATTAAAACTGGGCGTGGCTTCAACCGAATTCGCCCTTTTTCACAGAAATAAGTTATCGTCCTAGAATCTAAGCCCCTATCAAATTTCACAAGGATTGGTATATTTTTGTTCGACTTATGGCATTAAAAGTATCCTAGACAAATTAAATGAAAAAGGTCGGAGCCACGCCCATTTTGAAATTTTCTTTTATTTTTGTATTTTATTGCACAATATCATTAATCCAGTTGAATGTTGACATAATTTACTTATATACTGTAAAGATATAAAAATTTTTGTTAAAATTTTACTTTAAAAACATTTTTTTTTAAAGTGGGCGTGGTCGTTCTCCGATTTTGCTAATTTTTATTAAGCATATATAAGTATTAGGGGTACCGTGTCTGCCAAATTTCATCATAATATCTTCAACGACTGCGAAATTACAGCTTGCAAAACTTTTAAATTAGCTTCTTTTAAAAGTGGGCGGTGCCACGCCCATTGTCCAACATTTTACTAATTTTTTATTCTGCGTCATAAGGTCAACTCACCTACCAAGTTTCATCGCTTTATCCGTCTTTGGTAATGAATTATCGCACTTTTTCGGTTTTTCGAAATTTTCGATATCGAAAAAGTTGGCGTGGTTATAGTCCCATATCGTTCATTTTAAACGGCGATCTGAGATGAGTGCTCAGGAACATACATACCAAATTTCATCAAGATACCTCAAAATTTACTCAAGTTATCGTGTTAACGGACCGACGGACATGGCTCAATCAATTTTTTTTCGATACTGATTATTTTGATATATGGAAGTATATATCTTTATCGATTCCTTTATACCTGTACAACCAGCCGTGACCCAATCAGAGTTAATATACTCTGTGTGCAAAGCACTCCGAGTATACAAAAAAAAAACAAAAATTGAAACAAATGACTTTACTAATTAAGTAAGCAATTGAAAAACTCGCTTTATTTATTATGATTTTAATAAACACACATCGCAGTTATGTATGTAAATAAGTATATATACACTTGTAACTAAATTATTTTTGATTTCAGTTTGCAATTTTCTATGTAATTACATACATACATATGTATGTAATTTGCCATTAACCGGAACAACAATATTTGTCTAACATAAATTTATTTTGCAATAAAATCTACAATATGTAGCATCACCATGAAAACAAATCGACTGTTTGTTAGCAGGAATGTAAAGGGATAATTCGTGCAAAAGGTTCACAAAAATTCTAAAAAATACTTAAAGTGGCTAAAATGGCTGCCAATTTCCGTTAACGACTCCCGTAGGGCAAGCTGTAATGCGCTCTTTTGTTAGATAAGAAATACATTTTTTGTTTACGCACGCCCTCATTACATGTTTTTTGTGAGTTAAGTCGTAAAGAAGAAGGAAGTGTTAAAGAGAAATGAAACTAAACAAGTAAGGACGGGACTGTCTTCGGCTGTGCCGATGACTTCATACCTTTCATGAATGGGGCTGAACAATAATCTTATCCCGTCCGTAATCTCCAAATAATCGGATGTATAAGATAAGAAATATATAGTGAACAGATGTACATACTTAAACGATTTTAACGTAAATATAAAAAAATGGCAAAAAACGCCTTATATGAACGATCGGTTGTATGGGATATATATTATATATAGCTCCGATCGAAATGATTTTTCAGAAAATCTTGTATGATATATTAGAAAAAATATCACCAAGTTTCACGTTTTTATATTGGAAACTAAGGGAGAAATGACCAAAAATCTTTCTATCTGAACGATCGCTTGTATGAGATATAACTATATATAGCTCCGATCAAAGTGATTTTTTCAGGATATCTTCTAAGATATATTAGAATATATATCACAGGGTTTCACGTTTTTACTTTCTAAATTGCGGCAGGAATGACCAAAATCGTCTTATCTGAACGATCGGTTGTATGGGAGATATATTTTATAGTGGTCTGATCCTACCGGATCCGACAAATGTCTAATATAATACAAAAATACATCCTTGTGCCAAATTTCATTGAGATATCTCAAAATTTTAGGGACTAGTTTGCGTTCAAACAGACAGACGGACGAACAGACGGACATGGCTATATCAACTCAGTTCGTTGCCTTAATCAATTCGGTATACTTAATGGTGAGTCTATCTTCTATATTTCTCAACGTTACAAACATCGGACCAAAGTTAATATACCATTTCATGTTCATAAAAGGTATAAAAAGCCTAACATACACTCAGAGAAAAACGCCGTTCTATATTCCAGCACCACCAGACTCAATTCAAGCTTTTCATGTTCTTACTTTTTTGTTCTTGAAAAAAACGAACGACCTGATCTTAAAACAACAACCTTGTTCTTGAACTGACACCATTTTATTGAAAAGAGAACGACTGGCCTTAAATTATGAACAAATGTTCTATTAATGAGAACGAATGTTCTAAAATTAAAAACAATGTTCTTAAATTAAGTTCAAGAAAAAAGAAACGGTACAATTAGTGTGCACTGCAATGTTAAATACAACATTTGGCACGAGCTATTAAGCAGTTGTAGTGGCCAAGCGGCTATGATGTTGCGGTTGCGATCATGTGGCGCGAGTTCGATCACCGTCACACTCTAAGTTTTTTTTAAAACAATTTTTTTATGTTCTATTTTTTTAACTCCTATTTTTCGTTCAGTTCCATTCTCATATGCACAGGTAATTCTCAAACTTGTTATGAAATGTTTTAAGTATATATGTAGATTACGTGTTCAAATAAGAATAATTTCTCAATAAGAGAAATATATGAAAAAATGCATATTATGCATTTTTCTTAAACTTTAGAGTTTTAGTAAAAATTTTTTTGTTGTAAATATTATTTATTTATGACAAAAAAAAAATTATTACTAATAAAAAAAAAATGGGTACTTATTGAAAAAATACTTTCCCCTCCCACCAAAGAACAAGCACGAACCGTTCTTGAATTGAGACCGAAAAATGTTAAATCGACCCCAAATCGTTCTCGAAGCGTGAGAACTAAAAACCTTAAATCAAGCCCAAGTAGTGCTTGAAATGAGCACAGAAGTTTCACACATCAATACCAAATGGTTCATAAAATACGAACGGTGTGCTTGGAAAAACTGTTCTTAAAACACGCCCATCGGTCACGAGTTAAGAAAAAACGTACTTAACAGACTTTTGTTAACGAATGTTCTTAATTTTGAACTTGTTTCGTTCGTTTTAGAACGATTTTTTCTCTGATTGTACATACATATAAATTAATTTATATATCGTTTTGCATATATATCGCAATTGCACCTTCGTTTTCGACCAAAACACTTCCCAAAACTCAAAAAATTTTTTTTTCAAAAAACTGTTATCGCCAACGTGTTTACAACAAAAAAAATTTACCCCTTCGTCAGTTTTTTTTGCAGGCTCGAAAATAATTTTTTTGGGTATGCGTAGTGGAACATTTTTTTCCTGAGCCCAAATCCTATCGAAAAATCAATGGCGTGATATCGGCTATAAAACGACCCAGTCTAATGTACATATATATCATATTTTGCATACCCCGTTCAAATAATTACAGAGATATAGTGAATTTCAATATTTGTTTTACCTGTACTCTCGTTCCTCCTATCAATCCCGCTTCCACTCCCAATCTTATGCCCTCTACTTCTCCCACCTTAGTAACCTCATACATAGAATTTATCAGATAAATATCAAGATGTAGCGAATTTTAATTTTTGTTTCGTTTCTACTCCGATTTTCATTCCCACTTTCAACTTCACTCTCACTCCCACTTCCACTCCTTCTACCTCCCACCTAGATGACCTCATATCCACAATCTTTATACCAAATATAGCGAATTTAATATTTTTTTTTTCATTTTCACTCGTTACCATTTTCATTCTTGCTCCTACAACCACTTTTTTTCCTCTCCCTCCACCTTTACCACGTCATTTGTGGAATTCCTATGCCAAATATTGGATACCTGCTTCAAATAATGCTGAGATATATCGTAATTATATTCCCTTATATGCGCTGATACAGCTCGCTGTTTCAAAATTTTATGTAGTCAGAAAAGTACAGAGTGACCACGGGAACCTGAGCATACTTGATTGAATATTTCTTATAATAATTATACCTTTCATCAACACGAAATGGTATTATTACGAATGTTAGCAACACTAAGGGGTATTGCCATCTCTATGCCGATGCTAAGCAGTGACGTGAATGCACATCAATAATTTAATCATTTTGTCTACACCTATGTACGTACACGCAGCGGAGAAGAGATGTACAAACACATGCAGATATCTTATCTGAGATGCTCCTAAAGGTATGCAATTATAATTGCGGAAGTGTTGCTCACACATACAAGCGCATGGGGCATGAGAGAAGCTATAAAAATTATACACATCTGTAGTTGTAGCTGAGAAATTTATAACTAACTAGTAAGTTCTGGAATTAGAAAAGCCTAGAAATATGCAACGAGGAAATCAGACAGTATAAAAAGGCGACAATAGTAGAGGCGATAATCAGTTTCATTTAAGCTATCAGTCAGTTTGGTTGTTAAGCAAGCTAGTTGCAAAGTATAAGTGTTATTGTGAAGTGTTTTAATAAAGGCCAATTTTCCATTATTTAATATTGGAGTTATTTATTCAAAAGTTTAGAGATTCGAACTTAGCAGAAGGTTGCAAATAAGAGGTTTTGCAGTAAGTTGTTACAATTGTTGTCAGTAAAGGAATTGTTGAATAAATTCCGAAGACTTCGAATACAACTTGGACATGCCAAAGTTAAGTGAATTGAAGATCCAGCAACTGAAGAAGGAGTTGGAGAGCCGTAGATTGAAACGAAAAATTTGGGTATCGGATGGATTTAACTTACTTAGGTGATATCATAGAACATAGTACTCAGTGAGCATTCTTAGGTCCTCCCTGATTAGATTACTTGCCGGAAGTATAAACAGTTTGGTCTGCCTTTGCCCTATGCAGTCAATCCAGCGACGTCTGTATTCTTTAGTTTCCCTGGTGAGTGCTTTTGTAAGTTCAAAAAAGGTCTCTGGACCATTTTTGTATTATATCTACATATGTAGGTAGATATGTGTTGAAAAACCCCTAAACAAATCTGTAATGGTTGCATTTCGGGACAATCCCGGGAAAAGTTCCAAAAATCGTCAATGCTTACACAGAATACTTTCCACTCATTACAACAAACACACGCTGAGTAAAAGTTTCACCTTATTTTCCCTTGACTAATTCATTATAATTCGCTCAAACTTAGATTCGCGTTGTTTTTATCCACTTCCTGAGGCAGTCAGCGGCAGATTTCCTATTTCATAAAATCACAAACGAGTTGAAAAAGTCTTCAGTTTATAAATTTTTTTACTCTTTACGCATTTGATTTTACCTTTTCTATGCTTTTTCGCACTTTAAGTGCTTTTAATTTAATAGACATATGCAAATTTTTCAGTAAGCGCATTTGCGACTTTGACCTTTTAGCTTTGGCTGCCAAGGCTCCTTTTCTTATTGCTTTGGTGCGTGCTAAATTGCCTTTTAATGCTTTTTGGTTTGCTATCAATGGCTCGTGTTTATCCCTCGAACTTTTGGGTATTTGTTTATCAGGAAAGTGTGCAGCTATAAGCAATATGTTTCCAGATTCTACAAACAATATTACATAAAAAAGTGCACGAATTATATGTGCTTTTACCTTAATAACGGCATTTATGTTGTGCAAGAAATCGAAATGGACTTTTTGTTTTCTTATTTCACATGAAAAGCAAAGAGATGCATCTGACAATCTATAAACCCAGCACTAAACAGTGTAGATGTGAAGAAACATTTGATTTGTTTTTTACTCTAAGAATTCGAAATTTGGCCCAAATCGAAAATCTAAAGATCGCCTTTTTGCTTGATCAACCCCACGGATATTGTGTGAATCCAAGGAACATGGCTTCAGGCCCCGGACAAAGAAACATCAAAAATTAAGAAACAAGTTGTTTGCAAATGGAGTCTTTCTAAGGGAGATCGTCCTTCGGCAGAAAAGCTTTTCAGGGAAAGCTCAGTCTTGCAGATGCAGTTTGGAGTCGGCGTTAAAGATGAAGATCCCGTCCCGCCAATTTGTAGGAAAAATTAAAAGGAGCGCGTTGCAAATTGGAAGAGGAGCTTGGCCTAAAATCACTGTGAAGATTACCGCGGCTTGCGTTTATAAATTTTTTTATACCCAGCTGTACTTGTATACAAGGTGTTATAACTTTGATTGGATAACAGTTGGTTGTACAGGTATAAGCGAATCGAGATAGATATAGACTTCCATATAACAAAATCATCAGTATCGAAAAAAAGAAATTTTGACTAAGCCATATCCGCCCGTCCGTCTGTCCGTCCGTTAACACGATAACTTGAGCAAATATTGAGATATCTTCATCAAATTCGGAGTACGGGCTTTTTTGGACCCGTAATAGGTTGGTATTGAAAATAAGCCATATCGGACGATAACCATGCCCACTTTTTTGATATCGAGAATTTAGAAAAATGGGAAAAATTATACATAATTCAAAAACAAATACCAGTAAGCTTATGAAATTTTTAGGAGTATTGGATTTAAGACGAAAAACATACATTTTAAATAATTCTGGAATATGGGCGTAACACCACCCACATTTACAGTAAGAAAATTTGGGAGTTTAATAAGCCGTTATAGATATTACATTACAATTTTGCAGAGACACTATCCTTGCCAAATTACATAGGTTAGGTTAGGCGGTAGTTTCCCTGATAAGGGAATCCTTGGACAACATGAATGTCCGTTGTAATACCACACACAATAAAATAACGGTGACGTAGATATACCTAATAAGAGAATCGTTGAGTAGCAACCCAACCTTGGATAAATTCTCGGGAGATCCAAGAGAGTCGCGAACGAAGTACTTTCGCCTACTTCTGGCAAAAGTTGGGCAATCAAGCATAAAGTGATTTTGATGATTCCCCTCATCATACCCCATACAGCTGCTGCAGGATGAAGTTTGCTGTATATTGAGACGTACGGCATGGATACCCATGGGTCCTGTCAAAACCCCAATGACCATTGATAGGTGAGCCTTAGTGAACCCAATTATTTCGCCAAACCTCCTGCCATCCACTTCCGGCCAGAAAGATCTTGCTACCCTGCAAGCGGTGGTGTCCGTCCAACGTTTGCTGAGCTGACTCGAGGTTCAGCTATAGAGGAGCAAACCACAGGTGGCCAGCGGAAACCCGAAATCGCTACAGCCATCTTCATCCGGTTCAGTTGTACCGATGCGGGCTAAGAGATCCGCTTGGCAGTTGTCCTGGATATCACTATGGTCCGGGAGCCAGATAATATTAATTATAAAAGAGTTCGATGCAATCGCAACCGAGGTCAGGCATTCGTAGACCAGCGTCGATCGCATTCAAGGTCTTGATAGCCGCTTGGCTATCAGAGTAGATGTTAAATTCACTAACTGCAGTAGCACTGGAGAGCATATCATGCACCGCATCCTTAATCTCAGCAACTTCCGCTTGGAATACACTGCAGTGATCAGCCAACTTACACTTACGGCTTACATTTACATTTACATAGACTGAGTGAAGATAATAAAAATCGGATAAAGGCCAAGCCCACTTTTCCTAAAGGTCTAACCTTCACAAAGTTTGTAATAACTTTTGGCTATTTAACTACATTTGACTGATATTTGACCTTAGTAATGGTATGGCTGAGCTAAGAGCAAAACTAAAAAAAAAAAATGGAAAATGGACGTGACCCGCCTTTTTATACTCAATTGAGCAGATCTCACAGAGTATATTAACTTTGATTGGATAACGGTTGGTAGTACAGGTATAAAGGAATCGAGATAGACATAGACTTCCATATATCAAAATCATCAGGATCGAAAAAAAATTCGATTGAGCCATGTCCGTCCGTCCTTTAACACGATAACTTGAGTAAATTTTGAGGTATCTTGATGAAATTTCTTACGTAGGTTCCTGAGCGCTCATCTCAGATCACTATTGAAAATGAACAATATCGGTCTATAACCACGCCCACTTTTTCGATATCGAAAATTTCGAAAAACAGAAAAAGTGCGATAATTTATTACCAAAGACGGATAAAGCGATGACACTTGGTAGGTGAGTTGAATTTATGACGCTGAAAAGAAAATTAGTAAAATTTTGGACAATGGGCGTGGCACCGCCCACTTTTAAAAGAAGGTAATTTAAAAGTTTTGCAAGCTGTAATTTGGCAATCGTTGAAGATATCATGATGATATCAGGAACGTTGCCCCTGTTACTATATGTATGCTCAATAAAAATTAGCAAAATCGGAGAACGACAACGCCCACTTTTATAAAAATTTAGTTTTTAAGTCAAAGTTTAACAAAATAACAAAAAATTTAATATCTTTACAGAATATAAGTAAATTATGTCAACATTCAACTCCAGTAATGATATGGTGCAACAAAATGCAAAAATTAAAGAAAATTTCAAAATGGGCGTGGCTCCTCCCTTTTTCATTTAATTTGTCTAGGATGCTTTTAATGCCATAAGTCGAACAAACATTTACCAATCCTTGTGAAATTTGGTAGGCGCTTAGATTCTGGGAGATGACTTTTTTCTGTGAAAAAGGGCGAAATCGGTTGAAGCCACGCCCAGTTTTTATACACAGTCGACCGTCTGTCCTTCCGCTCGGCCGTTAACACGATAACTTGAGCAAAAATCGATATGTCTTTACTAAACTCAGTTCACGTACTTATCTGAACTCACTTTGTATTGGTATACAAAATGGCCGAAATCCGACTATGACCACGCCCACTTTTTCGATATCGAAAATTACGAAAAATGAAAAAATGCCTTAATTCTATACCAAATATGAAAAAAGAGATGAAACATGGTAATTGGATTGGTTTATTGACGCAGAATATAACTTTAGAAAAAAACTTTGTAAAATGGGTGTGACACCTACCATTAAGTAGAAGAAAATGAAAAAGTTCTGTAAGGCGAAATCAAAAGCCCTTGGAATCTTGGCAGGAATACTTTTCGTGGTATTACATATACAAAAAAATTAGCTGTACCCGACAGATGATGTTCTGGGTCACCCTGGTCCACATTTTGGTCGATATCTGGAAAACGTTTTCACATATACAACGATCATCACTCCCTTTTAAAAGCCTTATTAATACCTTTAACTTGATACCCATATCGTACAAACATATTCTAGAGTCATCCCTACCTTTATGGCGATATCTCGAGACGGCGCCCACCTATAGAACTAAGGCCAACGCCCATTTAAAATGCTCATTAACCCCTTTCATTTGATACCCATATCGTACAAACAAATTCTAGAGTCAACCCTGATCCACCTTTATGGCGATATCCCTAAATGGCGTCCACTTATAGAACTATGGCCCACTCCCTCATAAAATACTCTTTAATACCTTTCATTTGATACACATGTCATACAAACACATTCCAGGGTTACCCTCGGTTCATTTTCCTACATGGTTATTTTCCCTTATGTTGTCACCATAGCTCTCAACTGAGTATGTAATGTTAGATTTCACCCGAACTTTGACTTTCTTACTTGTTCTTAATATATTTGATGAAGAAGTTCTGCTACTCGATAATGGCTTAAATGTTGATGAAATTCATCAAACCAAAGCTGTGATTTTAATTCTGGTGAATAGTCTAAGGTACAGTTGCATTAATACCAGCACTTCTATGGAGTAAAAATCATACGCTAAGTCAACTATCAAACCATATTAAACAAAAGGAATTTTTCACACTACACAGAAACTGTAAGCGGCAAGGTTTGACTCCCTCTTTAAGCGTTGGTAGTGTCAGCGAACCATAAAACGTATCGCAGTAAATGTCACATATAAATCGAATGTTGAGAAAATTGACAGAAAATTCTATGAGTAGGGTGGATCTTAAATGCTTAGGGGTGCGCTTTAAAAATCATCACTTAAGATTTTGAAATCTGTAGCGTACTAGAAAAAAGTAGGTGTAAACCTTAGTACATATTTGCCAGATTAAAGTTTTCAGACATCCCACCTCCACATGTGTGTATTTATAGAATTTGATATCAAGCAAGTGCTTCTTATCATTTGGCACTCAAATAGCATTAAATTACGCCCTGAAGTATCTAATGAAAGATTTGTGATATTTAAGTAGTTTAAATTCCTTTGGAAATATTGCGAACTTTTTTAGTATGTGCTAATTTGGAGCAGAAACGTTAAAAAAAAATGAATTAAATGATGTGCAACATAAATTGCTTTGCGTTAGTAATTCGCACGCATTCATGCGTTTTTATTCCACAAGATTGCAGACTTTTAGGTACAAATTTATAGTCAACTTTAATGCCATATATGTAAGTTTGGTGGTTCACAAAGAATTTGATAAATCAAGATATAATGTGGCAATGAGATATTGATTCGATAAGAAATCTGTTTTAAAATAACGACAAATTGATTAATATGCAGGACAATCTATAAACGAGACATGTGTCAAGCTAAGATGTATCGTTTTAAGAGCATCACCCGCACCGTTACCTCAACCTAACCTAAAACTATACAATAATAAAGCAGCATGACAACAGCTCCGGAAGCAAACAAGCATTAGTTGCATACAAAAACCCAATTTCGCTTTCCTCTAGAGTCACAGCGAAGCATATATGTTGGCACTACAGTCCTTGCAGGTGAACAAATTTTCCAGCTATTACAGCTTGTGTTACGTTCACTTTGATAAGGTCCACGATGCGGATCCTCTTTAGCAATCAATCTATCCGCAACCTATCTGAATAAAGAAGAGCACATTTGTGAGCAGCTTCCAGATTCCCTTCCCTTAGCTTTGATTTTAATTGTAAGTCGTTCCGTGTTAGTGAGTGGTTATAGCTCTACTTTAAAAGCACCCATCACCCACATCAAATAGTGAAATACTCACTAAAGTTAGAGCAACGACGTTTTCAGGTCGACAACTACTATATTGGGAATAATTTTGGGAATTGAAAGTGCCCAGATACGAAGCCGGGCGATAGTAGATACGTAAGTATACTTATTCATGCACATAGCGGATGCCTTTAGGCTTCTCGCCTCCCTGTTGATCAGTTCAGAAGAGAAGATGCTCATTGTATTTGCGACTGAACGAGCCTTCTTCCTCAGCTCTGACACCGTCCGTGGACCGTTGCGTTAGTATCAAGAGTCATTGTTGTGCTTATTAGGTGCACTTCCAAACACCTCACGCAACGGTGCAAAGTGTTTGGTTAGTCAAATCTCGAATTCGAGTAGCAACTTCTATATAGAGAGGATAATGGATATGCGAGTTTCCAGCGAAGGAGCCAGATCTAATTTAAGTGCTTGCAGTATCTTTTCAGGCGACATCCAACCGGGAGGACGTATCTATAGCCGACGGAGTCATCAACCGCCTGAAGGAAACCACCGAAGGTAAACTTCCATAGCCCCAGCTTTTTCCATAACTGAGTTTTGATCTCGAAGTCTCCAACATTCATACTTTATACTTCCACTCAACCATATAAATGCCACGCTGAATAGTATTGGCGTTTTCGTTTCTGAAAAATATGTAACCCTCATGTTGCGCTATGCAAATTGGCGCCATTTTTAGGTAATCAGCCCCTTTTTCTTATTCAGTTGAAAATATTTTACGAGAGGAGCACACAATCTCACGAGAGAGCTGAGAAGATCCAACAGGGTGACATTATTAAAAAAAAACGCCATATGTAATTAGTCTCTAATGGCGTTTCTTTTCTGAAAATAATATCGCTCTGTGGTTTCTTCTAAGACGTCTTGTAAGTTTGTGCGTTCCTTTCCATACATATTTTTTCCTGACTAAGAAGAGAAGAATCAGGGAACGTAGCGCAAACGTAAGAATTTAAGTGTATAAAATGAGCGTAACACTTTTTCCAGTAAAGTAAACACCATTAGTATTGCCTTTATTGTTGCTACTATTTTTATACTCAATTAGGTACATATACATACACTGAAAGAAATGGTGCTAGTAAAATCAACAAATCGGTTCTGTTGTTCTTGACTTAACGCAAGTTTGGTGAAATTGGTCGAATTATGGTTAATTTGACTAAATGCTTTGTCAAGCGAACAAATTAGTTTGGTCATTTCAATATCAGAGAAATTGTCACTCCTAAATTAACAAAATTTTGTAGAATTGACAGATTCCTAATCAATCCAACTAATTTTTCTGTTAATACAACTGATCTTACAGGTCACTTCAACGGCGATCAGCTGTCAATAAGTGAGCAAATTTCAAAGAGAATTTTACGCCCACTGCGCTCTCTACTTTGTACTTATGACGATGGTGCCACTTGTTAAAAAAAAGCACCAAAATAAGAAAACCATCAAATCGCAAAAACACACAAAATGGGAAAAAAAAACTAGTTTTTCAGTTATCAATACAAAACAAAAAACCCTTTTTTGAGATACCGGGACACCTATCTATCGGGTACAATTTTGCTAATTCTCGCCCAAGCAAAATGCAAAATTGCGCCCTCTTGTTGCGAAAGTTTTGCTTGAACGAACAGGATTTTTCCAAAGTTAGTAACATTTTGTGAAATTGAAACCCAGGTCTGCACATAAACTTTCAGGAAGACCGGTACAACAAAATGTTCCAGATTTAGGCTCAAACTTTCAATTGTGTTATAATACTAAGCAAGCATTTTGAAATAAATTTACCTGCATACGAATAAAGTTAAACAATAAAATATATCATCGAGTTTGTGATGTTTTGCAGCGGGTTCAGGCATATACGTAGTTGACTGACAGTTTTCTAAACAAAGTTGGCTGATTTATTTCAATGTTAAAAGTTTATTTGAGGCATGCCGGATTATTCGCAGTATAAACTTAAGTATGTGCTTTCGAATATATTTATGTATAAAAAAGTAAAAACCAATTTGTACATACGAATGTATTCACCTTGCTAATGGCTTTTGCGAGGACCCGCCTTCCCCATAAGTAGTACATACATATATACATATAAATAAACATTCATATGTATATACTATATATGTGTATGTATATTTACGTGTATATACTGCTTATAGCACTGAACTGTTGCATGGCATTGCTGCGACTTCAATCGGCTTAGTTGCATAGTGTGTTATCTTTGTACTAAGTACTTTAGGTGTGCATAAATACTCTGACGCCATACTCATGAATACTGTAACGAATTTACTGCAAATCCTCTTATTTGCAACCTTCTGCTAAGTTCGAATCACTAAACTGTTGAATAAATAACTCCAATATTTAATAGTGCAAAATGGCCTTCATTAAAGTACTTCACAATAAATAACTCTATAATGGAAAATGCCCTTTATTAAATTACTTCACAATAAATAACTCTACTATTGCCCGCCAGATAGCGTGCTTAATCGAAACTGATTGATAGCTCAAATGAAACTAAACTCTCGCGCCGCTACTGTCGCCTTTTTATACTGTCTGATTTCCTCGTTGCATACTTCTAGGCTTTTCCATTCCAGAACTTTCTAGTTAGTTATCAGCTACAAAATCACCAGCCACAACTATGTTTATTGCCTCTCATAATACTTGCACAAATTATTGCCCTCTCTTGTGAACACCTTAGATAAGATATATGCATGTGTTTGTGCGCTGCTTCTCCGCTGCTCGTATGGAAATGTGTGTAGACATAATGATTGAATTATTGATGTGCATAAAAATCACTGTTTAGCATCGGCTTAGAGATGGCAATACCCCTTTGTGTTGCTAATATTCGTAACAATAATTTAAACGTGTTTTATACATAAAATAATATTTGGACAAAATATATCCATACATATATTGCATTCTAGTACATCGGTGCGTTTAAATGGCAAATAGAAAGGCTCCCATGTCCCGTGTAATAGTCGTAATTTATGCGATTAAAATTTCCGAGTTTAGTTTTTTTTTTTTGATCTAAGCACTTGTAGAAGTCCCAGCGTTGATGATAAGTGCAAATGTAAAGGTGATTAAATACTGCTCTTTGACCTAATGCCTAATCAGGCATGCTTAACCAACCAACCGATATCATTTCGTTACGATAATCAACGTTAATAAACGAAACAAAGTCATTTCGTTAATTATGGTAAAGAAATGATATCGGTTCGTTGGTTAAGCATGCCTGTGCCTAATGAAATACACACATACATACATATGTACATTATAATATATAAATATGTTTATGCATCCTATAGTAGAATATTTCGTTGTGAGTTGTCCTAAGCAAATAAAATAAAAGTAAAAACAAAAACTTTTTTAAAAATAAGCTTTTATTGCTGGTTAATAAAATTAACTAAAAAATAAAAAATAAATTTACTGTAAAGAAATATAACACTTTATAAGTTCATTGTAACCTTTAACGATAATTAGGCTTTTTCATCTGCGACAAAAAAATACCACATTTAAACACATTAAAACTTTACACCTAAATTATTAAATCTTACAGTTTATATCGTAGTCCTAATTGTTCTAGTAAAAAGCGTGTTAAATTTTGGTGGTATAATTAAGAACATTTAAGACCTCCTTTTCTTGCTATCATAATTGAACACGCTTTTTATTAGAACAATTAGGACTGTGATATAAACTGTAAGATTTAATCATTTAGGTGTAAAGTTTTAATGTCAAAAATATATAATTATGTGCAATATGGAATATTTTGTCGCAGGCGAAAAAGCCTAATTATCGTTAAAGGTTACAATGAACTCATAAAGTGTTATATTTCTTTACAGTAAATTTATTTTTTATTTTTTAGTTAATTTTATAATTTATTTAATAATTTGGGAAAAATTTAAATAACGTGACATCAGGACGGACAAGGCGACAGCTGTTTCGATTATACCATGTTAATCTCTTCAAAGCCTTTTCTCCCGGAAGTGGGATTCGAACCCGCACTCCTACGATAGTTGAAATGGTTACAAACGCATTCAGCTACGTCATGCCTTAGTTGTTGTAGGTTTTTCCCATTTGCCTCTTTGCATATATTAATCTTCTACACATCACATACTTCGTATGTAATTATGTGTTGAAGTTATGCATGTTTGTAAGGCGGTTTCAGAGAAACTGGCATTGCTGCAGTTTTTGTTCTATTTATAGAACTACAATGAATTGGCCATATTGCTTTAAATGTATGAAAACATTTATTTCAAGCAATTTTTAATTTAAATTTAAAACATTTATTTCAAGCAATTTTTAATTTAAATTTAATTAAAAATTGCTTGAGATAAATGTTTTCATACATTTAAAGCAATACGGTTAATCCGCGATTAACTCTTACAAACTTCTTAGTTAATTTTATTAACCAATAATAAAAAGCTTATTTTTAAAAAAGTTTTTTTTTCTTTAGTTAAATTTTTTTTATTTTTAGTTCGTTTTATTACCAAGTAATAGAAGCTTGTTCTTAGAAAAGCGTTTTTCTTAAATTTAATTTAAACATGAATTTTTTCTTTAATTTTTAATAGGGTAAAATAATAAAAAACATCAACATAGTCCAGCGAATTAAAACGCAGCGGCTGCGCTGGCTAGGCCATGTTATGCGAATGAAAGATGATGCTCCGGCCAAGAAAGTGTTTCTATCGGAACCCGCCTATGGAAGCAGAGGTAGAGGGCGGCCCCCACTCCGTTGGAAGGACCAGGTGGAAAACGATTTAAACTCCCTTGGTGTGACCAATTGGCGCCGGTTGGCGGAGCGAAGGAGCGACTGGCGCGCCTTGTTGGACGGCCATAACCGTTTAGACGGTTAAGCGCCAATTAAGTAAGTAAGTAAGTAAGTAAGTAAAATATTGTTTAAATTAGTTATGTAATCTTTACTTAGTTATTTGTAACGTTTCTCATCCTATCTATTTATTTTAATGCATCAACATTACAAGGTTTCTTCGAAGTCAACTTTGAACAGTCAAGTTCTTCTATTGGAGTGTTAACTAACTTAAAATCATATTCTATTGCGACTTTGCTTATATCGCGGTCAGTTTTTAACTACTCATGGCAGATCTCTGCTCTGTTCCATAGCCAAAAATCTGTAAAACAAAATCAAATGCGCAGAAAAGTATGCAACATTTAGCGATAACAGCCTAATTTCTAGGTTTGTTGCATACACAATCGAAGCGAAGTTACTTGCGTTATTGAGGACTTAGGCTTTTATTCCCTTTTGCATACAAATCTTTACCGATAACTCTGTTATCGATTAATTTATCGAATTCTCGCAAAGTAATATTGCATTGTCATCGGAGTAATACATGTGTGCCAAATTTCAGCTCAACCGGACACCGGGAAGTGTATCAAATTTAACTTGCAAGATTTGATTACAGACAACAGCCAAGTTGAAGTAAATAAAAGCTAACTGTACTAGCATTTAAATTCCATATAAATTTATTCTTACTTGGAATAGAATAAAACAAAATTCCTATTCGGGCAAACTGGCCAGTTTGCTGTTTAATAAATACAACGGTTAACAAGAAAAGCAATTTAAACCGGAATCACTTTTTCTTTATTTGTTGAAATATTATTCCTTATTGTGACATTTCAAGAAACTCTTATCGCATGTATTAGGGTGGAGTAAAAAAAAAACGTATCTTTTATTGTTTTGGTATTATGGCATATTTTTCAGGATATTTAGGAAGTGGAAAAAATAATTAAATTTGCAGGTTTTAATAAATTATATGTTTTACATGGTCGTTATGTTATATGGACCGTGCGATTTTACTGTTTGATAAATTGTCGCGTGATGTGAAATGTGCTAAGTCGCTTTTTTTGAAAAATTTTCTTTTAATGCAGTTTTAAAACTGAATTCAGCTGTTAAAAAGAATGTGCTAAGACAACCTGTCAATAATATCAATCTGAATTACCAGTAATTTCTTTGTGCGCGCATTTTATTTATTTATTTAATTCACTCAGTCGAAAAGTATATGCTTTGTTGTTGTATTAACGCTGAAGACACTCCCCGAAGGCTTTGGAGAGTGTTACCGATGTTGTCGTTTGCGGGATATAAATCTGGTACGTTCCGGTAACAAAGCACCATTAAGGTACTAGCCCATTCCATGAGGAACTTGGGGTCGCCAGAGCCTCGGCTGTCAATGAAACAGGATTCGCCACGGATAGGCAAGGTTTACAATTGGGTTGGAAAAGCTATATATTGCGCTGGAAACCCCTTGAGAAGGTTGCACAACACAACCCCTTGAAATTGGATTCACCCAATTGAGACATGACTTTGGTGTTTGATAAATGCTTTGCGCTGACCTTAATCTACTTCAATTCTTAAATGTCGATAACTACTTGCTTTCTTAGAGACTTAAAAATAAAAAAACAATTCAAGCTGTTATTAAAATTAATAATAAATATAATAATAAATTAATAACACTACTGAATCGATTTTCTAGATGTATAGTCCTAGTTATAGGTTCATTCATAGCATAATTCGTTTTATGAGTTATTTCGATAAATTATCTATTATGTCGAAGATCACGCAGTGGAATATATGGAATGAACAAATTAGATAAATCAGAGCACTTCGTGCTAAACTTTATTACATTATAGGCTTGCATGAGTGAGATAAAAGTTCTTCTGTCATGCAAAGCCTGACGACCTGTTCCTGCTCGTATATGATGGGAGGCCGTCTGGCCAATGAAGCATACGTAAATAAATTTTTGTAAACACTTTTTGAACTTTCTCAATTTTATAGGAGTTAGATTCATAGAAGGATTCCATATTATTGAGCAATTTTCAAGACCACTTCTGACCAAGGATATATAAAGTGCCTTCAACGTCATAGGGTCTTTAAAGTCACTGGTATTACGTCTACTGAATCCATCCACTGCAACAAATTTTGAAACAACGAAGTCAATGTGACTAGAAAAAGAGAGCTTGGTGTCAAAAATTACACCCAAGTCTTTACTCCTTTGACAACGATTAAGAGATTTAGCATTTAGCTTGTAGATAATATATAGAATCTTCCATACGTTTGAAGTTTTTGTTTGCAATTTTTTTTTTTTCATTTCATCATGGTTTCACAGAACAAGAACTGATTTGACCCCCTTGGTGATTCCACAATACCCTAATATTTTCCAAAAATGTATATGTAAAAGAGAAGGCAAATAAATTAAACTAAACGTCAATTCAAAAGTATAGTAAATTGTGAAGTGATAAAAAATCTCCATATGAAAACAAACATGAATTCATTTCAAATTTTTATATCATTTGTGTTTATCTTATTAAAAGCAATATCGGCGCAAGATCCAGATATAGACGAAGAGTTATTAGATAATGTTCCGGCACGTGAAGGTCCGTTTAGTCGTGGAACTGCTTACATTCTGAACTCGTCGTTGCCTTTGCTGGTTTTTACTACAAATTTATATTATCTGTTTAGAAAAGTTGGAATTTTTAATTAAATAGAGCTCGAATGTGTTACAAAAATTTACATATAAATATGCATCGAACAAGGAATATAATAGCGCAAATAAGAAAAATTCTATTTGATTAAATGTTTTATCGAAGAACGGAGCAAATAACGAGTGTGGATATGTTAATTTACATTTACATGTATAAAGATCCCGAATAGTTCTGGACTCTCAAGAAATAACATGTATGAAGACAGATCTTATATATTGGATACTTTTTAAAAAATTGTTGGGTTGGATCATGAGTTTGAAACTGAGAATGACTACGTCTATCAGGTGCCAACATGAACGGCGAAACTAAAAAACTTCGAACTTAACTACAAACTCTCTCATTATATCATTGACCTGATGTATGGGACGAAATCATGAGAGGTGGTGAGAGGCGATGGGTTGGCTCTGGAAGTATTCGTGAGAATAGTTCTTCAAAATGTTTATGGTTCTAGTCGTGAAAACAACGGTGACGATATATCGGTTGACGCTAATTCGTTAACTTTACGAGCTCTACGCCGGCATGATCATAGTGAAAAAAATAAAAGTACAAGCTTTGTAGCTTTGCTAGCTAAGAAATGTTCTCAGACTGAGTAGTAAACCTCCGGTTTTGAGGTTATTGTTTGGAGGGCTGTTGTAGAAAGATTTGATATTCTTTGGTACGTCAGACATAGTAAAGCAGTTGTAGCTTTTGTGACTTGTTACGCAGTTGATGAGTGAATAAATTCTTGAAGAAGCGGAATGGTTAAAAAGTGTTACATAAATATAAAAACCATACGTCACTTCGTATAAAGTTGCTGCGTGCAATTGTGTTACATCTAGTACATGTGGAATAAATAAGAAAGGCATAAGATCCAAGTATTCGCGAAGTTTGATGTTTAAACATACAGAAATATGTTTTTAAACTAACTAAATTTCAACCAGGGGCAAAGGTATAGTCACAGCTAAGGTAACTTTACCAGAAACAATCTATTTTAGTTTATTTGATAAGAATTTCTTTCGTCCGCTCCTTAGCGGTAACAACCGATACCGACAGATTATTGTTGATTTATTATCGGCTAGTCATCGCTGAACATCCGCCTTATTGGTTTCTTATCACATTATTATCGCTACATGTTTCATAACAAACCGATGAGTCATCGTTAAGAAACCGATAATAACTAAAAACAAGTAAGGAAGGTTAAGTTCGGGTGTAACCGAACATTACATACTCAGTTGAGAGCTATGGTGACAACATAAGGGAAAATAACCATGTAGGAAAATGAACCGAGGGAAACCCTGGAATGTGTTTGTATGACATGTGTATCAAATGAAAGGCATTAAAGAGTATTTTATGAGGGAGTGGGCCATAGTTCTATAGGTGGACGCCATTTAGGGATATAGCCATAAAGGTGGATCAGGGTTGACTCTAGAATGCGTTTGTACGATATGGGTATCAAATGAAAGGTATTAATGAGTATTTTAAAAGGGCGTGGACCTAAGTTCTATAGATGGACGCCTTTTCGAGATATCGCCGTAAAGATGGACCAGGAGTGACTCTAGAATGCGTTTGTACGATATGGGTATCAAATGAAAGGTGTTAATGATTATTTTAAAAGGGCGTGGGGCTTAGTTCTATAGGTGGACCCCTTTTCGAGATATCGCCATAAAGGTGGACCAGGGGTGACTCTAGAATTCGTTTGTGCAATATGGGTATCAAACGAAAGGAGTTAATGAGTATTTTAAGAGGAAGTGGGCCTTTCTGGACCAGGGGTGACTATAGACTTTGTTTGTACGATATGAGTATCAAATTAAAGATATTAATGAGAGTTTTAAAAGGGAGTGGTGGTAGTTGTATATGTGAAGGCGTTTTCCAGATATCGACCAAAATGTGGACCAGGGTGACCCAGAACATCATCTGTTGGATACCGCTAATTTATTTATATATGTAATACCTGCCAAGATTTTAAGGGTTTTTTATTTCGCCCTGCAGAACTTTTTCATTTTCTTCTACTTAATATGGTAGGTGTCACAACCATTTTATAAAGTTTTTTCTAAAGTTATATTTCGCGTCAATAAAACAATCCAATTACCTTACCATATTTCATCTCTTTTTTCATATTTGGTATAGAATTATGGCATTTTTTTCATTTTTCGTAATTTTCGATATCGAAAAAGTGGGCGTAGTCATAGCCGGATTTCGTTCATTTTTCATGCCAAGATAAAGTGAGTTCAGATAAGTACGTGAACTGAGTTTAGCAAAGATATATCGATTTTTGCTCAAGTTATCGTGTTAACGGCCATGCGGAAGGACAGACGGACGACTTTGTATAAAAACTGGGTGTGACATCAACCGATTTCGCCCATTTTCACAGAAAACAGTTAACGCCATAAAATCTATGCCCCTACCAAATTTCAAAAGGATTAGTTAATTTTTGTTCGACTTATGGCGTTAAAAGTAGCCTAGACAAATTAAATGAAAAAGGGCGGAGCCACGCCCATTTTTAAATTTTCTTTTATTTTTGTATTTTGTTGCACCATATCATTACTGGAGTTGAATCTTGACATAATTTACTTATATACTGTAAAGATATTAAATTTTTTGTTAAAATTTTACTTAAAAAAAAAAAATTTTTTTTAAAAGTGGGCGTGGTCCTTCTCCGATTTTGCTAATTTTTATTAAGCGTACATATAGTAATAAGAGTAACGTTCCTGCCAAATTTCATCATGATATCTTCAACGACTGCCAAATTACAGCTTGCAAAAGTTTTAAATTACCTTCTTTTAAAAGTGGGCGGTGCCACGCCCATTGTCCAAGATTTTACTAACTTTCTATCTTGCGTCATAAGTTCAACTCATCTACCAAGTTTTGTCGCTTTATCTGTCTTTTGTAATGAATTATCGCACTTTTTCGGTTTTTCGAAATTTTCGATATCGAAAAAGTGGGCGTGGTTATAGTCCGATATCGTTCATTTTAAATAGCGATCTGAGATGAGTGCTCAGGAACCTACATACCAAATTTCATCAAGATACCTCAAAATTTACTCAAGTTATCGTGTTAACGGACGGACGGACGGACGGACATGGCTCAATCAAATTTTTTTTCGATCCTGATTATTTTGATATATGGAAGTCTATATCTATCTCGATTTCTTTGTATATGTACAACCAACCGTTATCCAATCAAACTTAATATACTCTGTGAGCTCTGCTCAACTGAGTATAAAAATTATAAAATCTATAAGAAAAAGAGGATCTGTCCGACAGTACCCGCAGGAGTACAAAGAGGACGTGACGAACAATACCCGCAAGGGAATAACGGAGAATGGTAAAAGGATCTTTCCGACAATACCCATAGGGGTACAAAGAGGAAGTGTCGAACAGAACAAAAAGGATCTGTTCGACATTACCCGTAAGGGTACAAAGAGGACCAGTCCGACACTAACCGTTCAGGCATAAATAGGTACAATTGGTTTCTCCATAGGACATGCTCAAATAAAAGGGATCACTCCAACCCATATAAGGAGAACAGAACTGGCTATAGTCGCATACTCCTTTGCGACTCTTCCCGGATTCATCTTAGGCTAATCGTATTTTTGCAGGGTTTGTTTTTGCGAGGCAGAAAAAAGATTCTTGTTGGTGGGGGTGGGCAGAATATGGAAAAAAAATAATGCGCCAACTATCAGCAATTTGGCATGATTTTTATTGTGATTTACCCAAAATTATTCTAAACATTTTGAATTGAAATAGCGCATCACCAAAAACCAGCTTCGCATTAGCACGCACACCAAGCGTAATTGAAGTCGTAATAAAATTAGAATACTAATAAAGCTGATATTAACTAATTGAATTTTGTGTGTAACTAAGAGATATGTATGCATGTACTTAATAAAATCATATGATAAACCTATACCAAAATAACAGTGGTAACATATTTCCAACTCGCAGTCAGTAAAATTAATTATTAATGTTGATGAAGTTACTTAATTAATGCAAAATGGCAGCAGGAATGTGATATGTAATTTTATTCAATTTGCCATGAAAATATATATTCAATTGTTCAAAAACTAGCATTAGAATATTTAGAATTTGCAACTACTAATTAAATTTGTGAATTTGTAAATTTCGTAACATTTACAAATGTAAATTATTTGTTTCCACATACGTAGAGCGCGTGCTTTTAGACTTTACCATAATATGCATAATACTGTTCATGTAAAACGCTTATGATAACGGTTTTCCAAAAGGGAAGCGGCATAAATGCATAATTTTATGGATAGGGACTTTCATATGAAGGGAGATATGCAAATTTTGTACGTGCAGCGAAAAAACTTTAAGCAATGCGTTCATTTTCATCGAATTTATGGGTTTAAGTCGGTGCACATATTAGGATGAATCCTTGTTTTGGTCTTTAAAAACAGAAAGATTATTACTATGGATTTAAAGTTATATTATTTGAAATATGTAGTGCATGTATATCGTTCGTATCTCTCTTAGGCCCTGTTTTTCAGTTAAAGTTCAACTCAGTTTGTTAGTTAAACTACGCTTAAATTTACTTTGCAGTTTTTCATTCTATTTTAACTGAAGTTTAAGCTTAGGTCAAGTGGTCGATCTGGCCAACTTAACCTATCAAATATTTGCGTTCGTTCGAAATGGCGTCGAATATACCCAACAAGCATTTGGGCTTGATTAACATTAGAGCTCATGTTGATAACAAGGCATACTTCTAAAATCTCAAGAGTTGTTTCGAAACAGTGGCTCAGCTCGCGAATTATAGCGTACTCAGCAAAAGAGGGAATTTTTTATAAACCAAAAACGTAATAGAAGTTGGAAAAATTTAATTCTCAACTTGTGGTTTTCTAACTGGACTTAACTGTGTGATTCCATACTACAGTATTTTCATGAAAATAAAATAAAATATGTATAATTTATTTTTCACTAACTACGCTTCATTACTGCTATCAAACAGTGGTTTATTTCTCACAATAAACAGCTGCTGGTTTTAGTAGTTTTTATAAGCTTTTATTTACTTTCACTTTTGTTGTCTGTAATGGAATCTTGCAAGTTAAATTTGATACACTTCCCGGTGTTCGATTGAGCTGAAATTTTGCACACATGTATAACTCCGATGACAATGCAATATTACTTTGTTAGAATTCGATAAATTAATCGATAACATAGTTATCGGTAAAGATTTGTATTTACTTTGGCATAACAGCCTAAGTCCCATACAAACACGCCGGTACCTATCCGTGGATTGTGATATTTGGACGTGGTGAATCACGTGTCACGCGTGGTGAATCTCATCGCTTGCGAAAAGCGGAGACACAACCCTCTGTTGTATTTCTGTGTATAACCAACATAACTGAATTTTTAAGGCTGTTTAACCCTGTAATCTTTTCTGTAATTTATTTTGCTTTTGGAAAAATTACCTATTTGAAAAAAGCTGGCTGAAAAATATTGGCATAACAGCTTAAGTTAAATCAAGAATGGAAAATCTTTGGAAAATTTGAGCAGATGTGGCAATTTCGCGCATCCGTTGAACGAAATATTGACAATCTGCTGATCATCGCTAGGAAATTAGCGACATTCCATCAACTAATCAGCACTTTAGCAATACTACTGTTATTATTTGGCCGCTCAAACACACACATGTTAATTGTGAATTAAATCTAAAATATACAAATACACCATAATAATTTACACGGCCAAAGCCATAATAATTTACACGGGTCATCAATTCTTTCTCTGATTCAAAATCTGAACTACCAGCGCTACCGTCAACAGCTCAGTGTCATCATTGCCAGTAGCGCCAATAACACCAAACTCGTGCCTGACACACAAAAGTCGTTTCACTCAATAGCGCAAGTAAAATGTACTACGCACTCACTACTAAGTAGCGTCAAAAATTCGCTTGGAGTCATTTCGTCAATGAGCTACCATTGAGCTGGCACCGCATTGGCGCTGGCGCCATGCAATTTACATCACTAAAATTGCGCGAATGCCCAGGCTCATGACTTTGTTAATCCAGATGGTGAAAACGAACACTCAAAGGAATGCAACCTTGCAAACAACAGCCGTCATTTTCAAAGTGTAAAAATTCTGTGATACAACGAACGCTAACGCGGTTAGGCTCTTATCGGTAGTTGTTGCATACTTTTTGCGCACTTGATTTTGTTTTACAGATTTTTGGCGATGGAATTTTAGCTAAGCGAAAGTTGGAATATTAGCCGTGTTTTTTATACACGCGTATAGGTTTACGTTTGCGCGTGAAAAAAACGCCTATCCTCGCTTACATAATGCTTAGGAGACCCATATAGCGGCAGTGGTTAAACAACTAGCTACAGCTACAGCGTGTACCGAAAAGCGGAGACACGACCCTCTGTTGTATGTCTGTGTATAACATATAGCTAAATCAGTTGCGATGAATTGTGGACACACATAGAATACATAGAATTAGTGTAGGGTGAAACAAAAACACATATTTCAGTTACATCTGCGTATAATGCGTATTGGAATTTATTAGTACACATTTTATGCGCAGCAACTTCAGAGGTGTATTTAAAGTTTGGCGCTTAGCAGTCCATATAAATTATAAGCGTATAGACGTTTACGTGTAAAAAAAAAATACGGCTATTATTTTAAAACAGATATAACACACAGAGCAGAGATCTGCAATGAGTAATTGTAAACTGAACGCCACATAGGCCAAGTCACAATAAAATATGATTTTAAGTTATTTAACACTGTTTGACACAATTTTATATGTGCTCTCTGTCAAAAGCCGAGTTAGGTCTTTAGCAGGTATTCGAATCGAAGAACTTGACTGTTCAAAGTTGACTTCGAAGAAACCCTCTAATGTTGATGCTTTAAAAGAAATGGATAGAATGAGAAACGTTACAAATAACTAAGTAAAGTTTACGTAACTAATTTAAACAATATTTTACTCTACTAAAAATTAAAAAAAAAATCATATTTAAATTAAATTTTAGAAAAAGGCTTTTCTAAGAACAAGCTTCTATTACTTGTTAATAAACGAACTAAAAAGTAAAAAATAAAATTAAAGAAAAAAAAACTTTTTTAAAAATAAGCTTTTATTATTTTGGTTAATAAAATTAACTAAAAAGTAAAAAATAAATTGACTGTAAAGAAATATAACACTTTATAAGTTCATTGTAAGCTTAAACGATAATTAGGCTTTTTCGGCTGCGACAAAAAAATTCTATATCGTACATAATTATATATTTTTAACTTTAAAACTTTACACCTAAATTATTAAAGCTTACAGTTTATATCACAGTCCTAATTGTTCTAATAAAAAGCGTGTTCAATTATGATAGCAAGAAAAGGAGGTCTTAAATGTTCTTAATTATACCACCAAAATTTAACACGCTTTTTACTAGAACAATTAGGACTACGATATAAACTGTAAGATTTAATAATTTAGGTGTAAAGTTTTAATGTGTTTAAATGTGGTATTTTTTTGTCGCAGATGAAAAAGCCTAATTATCGTTAAAGGTTACAATGAACTTATAAAGTGTTATATTTCTTTACAGTAAATTTATTTTTTATTTTTTAGTTAATTTTATTAACCAGCAATAAAAGCTTATTTTTAAAAAAGTTTTTTTTTCTTTAATTTTATTTCAACTCCGCCTCAACTCGATATCAAATGTAGGATATCAACTGGAGAAATATGTTGGATATTCATTTGAGAACTGAACATTTCCCAAAATCTCGCAAAGGATGCATAATAATTTGATAATGATAATCATCTCGAAAACTATAAATTTTACAAAATTTCTTAAAGGTTGGATATCAACTTGGGAACTATCTGGTTTAAGAATAACTGGATAATGATGTTGGATATCATCTCCAGAACTAGACACATATTTCGCTGCAGAAATACCTTTTAAATGTTTGTGGGGTAAGAAAAATCCTGATGTTGTCGTATCTACCAATTATCTATAGATAATAAAAAACCAATGTTGCCTTACAAAAAAGCCTACCCCAAAAGGGGCCTTAAACTGTGACTGAAAAACTGCTAAGTAGTTTAACTGGAGTTTAAATTTGAATAGAGTTTAAGCAAACTTAGTTTAAGCTTAGCTTAACTAACTACTGAAAAACCGGGCCTTAATAGTTGATATTGTATATGTTTATTTTTATTCTTTGTATTTAGTTTTACACTCAGCTGATGATATTTCCTTTGCAGCTGATCAGTTTATGTCTCATCGCTTAACAAACCACGGCCCATCAATGACTCGGCACAAACAAAAAAACAAGTAAGGACGGGACTGTCTTCGGCTGTGCCGAAGACTTCATATCTTTCATGAATGGGGCTGTACAATAATCTTATCCCGTTCGTAATCTCCAAATAATCGGATGTATAAGATAAGAAATATATAGTGAACAGATGTACATACCTAAACGATTTTTAAGATAAATATAAAATAAAAAATGGCAAAAAATTTATTATCTGAACGATCGGTTGTATTGGATATATATTCTATATAGCTCTGATCGAAATGATTTTTACAGGAAATCTAATAATAAATATCATCAAGTTTCAATATCACCAAGTTTCACGTTTTTATATTGGAAACTAAGGGAAAAATGGCCAAAAATTGTTCTGTCTGAACGATTGGTTGTATATCATAGGTATATACTATATACATATAGCTCCGATCAAAGTGATTTTTTCAGGAAATCTTCTATCAAATATTAGAATAAATATCACCAAATTTAACGTTTTATACTCAGCTGAGCAGAGCTCACAGAGTATATTAAGTTTGATTGGATAACGGTTGGTTGTACATATATAAAGGAATCGAGATAGATATAGACTTCCATATATCAAAATAATCAGGATCGAAAAAAAATTTGATTGAGCCATGTCCGTCCGTCCGTCCGTCCGTCCGTAAACACGATAACTTAAGTAAATTTAGAGGTATCTTGATAAAATTTGGTACGTAGGTTGCAGGGCACTCATCTCAGATCGCTATTTAAAATGAACGATATCGGACTATAACCACGCCTACTTTTTCGATATCGAAAATTTCGAAAAACCGAAAAAGTGCGATAATTCATTATAAAAGACAGATAAAGCGACGAAACTTGGTAGATGAGTTGAAATTATGACGCAGAATAGAAAATTAGTAAAATTTTGGACAACGGGCGTGGCACCGCCCACTTTTAAAAGAAGGTAATTTAAAACTTTTGCAAGCTGTAATTTGGCAGTCGTTGAAGATATCTTGATGAAATTTGGCAGGAACGTTACTTCTATTACTATATGTACGCTTAATAAAAATTAGCAAAATCGGAGAAGGACCACGCCCACTTTTAAAAAAAAAATTTTTTTAAAGTAAAATTTTAACAAAAAATTTAATATCTTTACAGTATATAAGTAAATTATGTCAACATTCAACTCCAGTAATGATGTGGTGCAAAAAAATACAAAAATAAAAGAAAATTTCAAAATGGGCGTGGCTCCGCCCTTTTTCATTTAATTTGTCTAGGATACTTTTAACGCCATAAGTCGAACAAAAACCAACCAATCCTTTTAAAATTTGGTAGGGGCATATACTTTATGACGTTAAATGTTTTCTGTGAAAATGGGCGGAATCGGTTGATGCCACGCCCAGTTTTTATACACAGTCGTCCGTCTGCCCTTCCGCATGGCCGTTAACACGATAACTTGAGCAAAAATCGACATATCTTTAATGAACTTAGTTCACGTGCTTACTTGAACTTACTTTATCTTGGTATGAAAAATGAACGAAATCCGACTATGACCACGCCCACTTTTTCGATATCGAAAATTACGAAAAATGAAAAAAATGCCATAATTCTATACCAAATACGAAAAAAGGGATGAAACATGGTAAGGTAATTGGATTGTTTTATTGAAGTGAAATATAACTTTAGAAAAAACTTTATAAAATGGTTGTGACACCTACCATATTAAGTAGAAGAAAATGAAAAAGTTCTGCAGGGCGAAATAAAAAACACTTAAAATCTTGGCAGGTATTACATATATAAATAAATTAGCGGTATCCCACAGATAATGTTCTGGGTCACCCTGGTCCACATTTTGGTCGATATCTGGAAAACGCCTTCACATATACAACTACCACCACTCTCTTTTAAAACCCTCATTAATACCTTTAATTTGATATCCATATCGTACAAACACATTCCAGAGTCACCCCTGGTCCACCTTTGTGGCGATATTTCGAAACGGCGTCCACCTATAGAACTAAGGCCCACTCCCTTTTAAAATACACATTAACACCTTTCGTTTGATGCCCATATTGTACAAGCAAATTCTAGGGTCACCCCTGGTCCACCTTTATGGCGATATCTCGAAACGGCGTCCACCTATGGAACTAAGGATTACTCCCTTTTAAAATACTCATTAACACCTTTCTTTTGATACCCATATTGTACAAACAAATTCTAGGGTCACCCCTGGTCCACCTTTATGGCGATATCTCGAAACGGAGTCCACCTATGGAACTAAGGATTACTCCCTTTTAAAATACTCATTAACACCTTTCATTTGATACCCATATCGTACAAACGCATTCTAGAGTCACCCCTGGTCCACCTTTATGGCGATATCTCGAAAAGGCGACCACCTATACAACAAACACCACGCCCTTTTAAAACCATCATTAATACCTTTAATTTGATACCCATATCGTACAAACACATTTTAGAGTCACCCCTGGTCCACTTTTATGACGATATTTCGAAACGGCATCCACCTATGGAACTAAGGATTACTCCCTTTTAAAATACTCATTAACACCATTCGTTTGATGCCCACATTGTACAAACAAATTCTAGGGTCACCCCTGGTCCACCTTTATGGCGATATCTCGAAACGGCGTCCACCTATGGAACTAAGGATTACTCCCTTTTAAAATACTCATTAACACCTTTCATTTGATACCCATATCGTACAAACGCATTCTAGAGTCACCCCTGGTCCACCTTTATGGCGATATCTCGAAAAGGCGACCACCTATACAACAACCACCACTCCCTTTTAAAACCATCATTAATACCTTTAATTTGATACCCATATCGTACAAACACTTTCTAGAGTCACCCCTGGTCCACCTTTATGGCGATATTTCGAAACGGCGTCCACCTATAGAACTAAGGTCCACTCCCTTTTAAAATACTCATTAACATCTTTCATTTGATACCCATATCGTACAAACGCATTCTAGAGTCAACCCTGATCCACCTTTATGGCTATATCCCTAAATGGCGTCCACCTATAGAACTATGGCCCACTCCCTCATAAAATACTCTTTAATGCCTTTCATTTGATACCCATGCCATACAAACACATTCCAGGGTTTCCCTCGGTTCATTTTCCTACATGGTTATTTTCCCTTATGTTGTCACCATAGCTCCCAACTGAGTATGTAATGTTCGGTTACACCCGAACTTAACCTTCCTTACTTGTTATATTGGAAATTAAGGGAGAATGGCTAAAAATCTTTCTATCTGAACGATCGGTTGTATGGGATATATATTATATATAGCTCCGATCGAAATGATTTTTTCATGAAATCTTCCATGATATATTAGAATAAATATCACCAAATTTAACGTTTTTATATTGGAAATTAAGGGAGAAATTGCCAAAAACCTTTCTATCTGAAAAATCCGTTGAATGGGATATATGCTATATATAGCTCCGATGAAAGTGATTTTTTCAGGATATCTTCTAAGATATATTAGAATATATATCACCGAGGTTCACGTTTATTTTTCTAAATTGCGGCAGGAATGATCAAAATCGTGTTATCTGAACGATCGGTTGTATGGGAGATATATGTTATAGTGCTCCGATCCTACCGGATCCTACAAATGTCTAATATAATACAAAAATACATCCTTGTGCCAAATTTCATTGATATACCTCAAAATTTGAGGGACTAGTTTGCGTTCAAACGGACAGACGGACGGACAGACGGACATGGGTATATCAACTCAGTTCGTCGCCCTGGTGAATTCGGTATACTTAATGGTGGGTCTAGCTTCTATATTTCTCAACGTTACAAACATCGGACCAAAGTTAATATACCATTTCATGTTCATGAAAGGTATAAATAAATAATAATGAACAGGATTAGCCTGGTTTCATTTGGCAACTTGAGGGCAATGCGCTGCCACAACGTCCAATTATTATTATTATTAAAAAAATGTATTATACTAAAGACTGTTATGAATGTTAATGGTACATATGTAAATAAATAATTGGTGATTTCCCTAATTTCTTTGTCCTGTCTAAAACAAAGGTAACCGCCCTGAATTTACGGACTTTCTGGATGATTGTGAAAAGCTGAACAATTTAATACAAATAGTTGCCTAGCCACTTTTTGACTTAGTTTGAGCTTCAGATAGTTCATACTTGCATACGAACTAGGAAAATGCATAACGACCATAATATTGCGTATACGCCCTGTAGTACACGATAGACATAAACTCGGTTAATAATTTACGTGATTTGACTAAACAAACTTGCATATAATAAGCTTTATCTATATAGTTATGCTAATAATGTCTTTGTTTTATGCCGCTTTTTTTGGGAGTAATTCCTAGTAAACAAATTTTTGATTTGGCTGTACGGGGGAATTATAATGTAAGCGTGGATAAGGTAAGTGTAAGCGTAAGCCCAGTCTATGGAGGTGGTATTATATATGGAGGAATATAAAATGTAAGTGCAAGTGTAATCACTACACTGTAGCATATTGTGGGAGCAATGTTCATGGGAGAGAAGTTAACGAGAACAGAAAAACCAAAAGAAAAACAAGTAAGGAAGGCTAAGTTCGGGTGTAACCGAACATTACATACTCAGTTGAGAGTTTTGGAGACAAAATAAAGGAAAATCACCATTTGGGAAAATGAACCGAGGGTAACCTTGAAAAGTGTTTATATGACATGGGTATTAAATGGAAGGTATTAAAGAGAATTTTAAAAGCGAGTGGGCCATAGTTCTATACGTGGACGCCATTTCGGGATATCGCCATAAAGGTGGACCAAAGGTGACTCTAGAATGTGTTTGTACGATATGGGTATCAAATTCAAGGTATTAATGAAGGTTTTAAAAGGGAGTGGCCCCTAGTCCCATATGTGGAGGGGTTTTCGAGATATCGACCAAAATGTGGACCAGGGTGACCCAGAACATCATCTGTCGGGTACCGCTAATTTATTTATATATACAATACCACGAACAGTATTCCTGCCATGATTCCAAGGGCTTTTGATTTCGCCCTGCAGAAGTTTTACAATTTCCTCTAATTAACATGGTAGGTGTCACACCCATTTTACAAAGTTTTTTCTAAAGTTATGTATACTTTGCGTCAAAAAACCAAACCAATCACCATCTTTCATTCTTTTTTTCGTATTTGGTATAGAATTATGGAATTTTTTTCATTTTTCGAAATTTTCGATATCGAAAAAGTGGGCGTGGTCATAGTCGGATTACTCCCATTTTTAATACCAAGATAAAGTGAGTTCAGATAAGTACGTGAACTAAGTTTAGTAAATATATATCGATTTTTGCTCAAGTTATCGTGTTAACGGCCGAGCGGAAGGGCAGACGGTCGACTGTGTATAAAAACTGGGCGTGGCTTCAACCGATTTCGCTCATTTTCATAGAAGCAATGCCCCTACCAAATTTCACATGGATTGGTAAATTTTTGATCGACTTATGGCATTAAAAGTATTCTAGACAAATTAAATGAAAAAGCGCGTAACCACGCCCGTTTTGAAATTTTCTTTCATTTTTGTATTTTGTTTCATCATATCCTTAATGGAGTTGAAATTTGACATAATTTACTTATATACTGTAAAGATATAACATTTTTTGTTAGAATTTGACTTTAAAAAAAATTTTTTTTTTAAAGTGGGCTATTTCGTTCATTTTAAATTAGTATCTGAGATGATTACCCAGGAACCTACACGCCAAATTTCGTCAAGATACCTCAAAATTTACTTAAGTTATCGTGTTCACGGACAGACAGACGGACGGACGGACGGACATGGCTAAATGAATTTCTTTTTGTGCCCAGATCAACAAAATTAATATACTCTGTGAGCTCTGCTCAGCTGAGTATAATAAATAGATCATTTATGAATAAAGGAGAAAGTGAAAGGACAGAGAAACAGAAGTAAATGCAGACAAGATGGAACAGAAGAGCAGAAAGAAAAGGAGAAATATAATAACACTATCGAAAAAGATAAGGATGATAATAACGATGTTAACGGTAATGCAAGAAAATTAAGAGAAAGGAGAAAAGAAACGCTAGGGGAGGAAATGAAAAATTAGAAGTCAACACCGAAGCCAAAACCGAGGTTGGAATCGTAACCGGTCAGCGTGTTGAAAATTTATTACCGGTTTGATATATGTACATATGTATATAAGTATAGAGAAGTTATAATTTTTTTATTATAAATTTGCTATCGATAGCAAAAGTAACCAATGAGCTTCTGATTTCTTATCGACGAGTTATTGGTTTGTTAGCGACAATTTATTAAAAAAAATTTCGATATGAAAAAACTGTTGAGAACTTATTAATTTGTTATCAAAGGTTTTCGATATGCTATCGAAAATTTACCGATTTTATCGTAGTATCACCAATTTTTAACGGCGTATTATTAATTTATTATCAAAAAGTTACAAATTCGTTATCGATAAGTTATCGATTTATCATTAAAAGCTATTGGTTTGTTAATAAAACTTTAAGTCATCAAGTTACAAAAAATTTTCGATTTGTTATCGAAGAGTTACATCGATTTGCTACGAAAAAGTTATCAATTTCTCAATCTTTTACCCATTCGCTATCGGCGTATTACCGATTTGTTATGGGTATATAATCGTTTCATCAAAAAGCCAGCGATAAGTTATGAAAGTGTTATCGATTTGTTATCGAAAAGTAAACGATTTTTATCGGTGTGCTACCAACTTATTACCGACGACTCATCGGTTTTTTGTGAAACAAATACTGATAAAACTTCATTCCAAAATGGAGTACACATCTGTACCAATTCGTTACAATATCAGACTTGAAAAAAGAAAATTGTGTGAGCTACATACACACATGTTTTTATCTGTACTAGTAGCGTAGTTTTCTTTTGTAAAACCACAAAATTGAATGATCACCAAACATTTCTAATAAATAAAGACATCTACGAAACGGCAATGCTGAGCCTCCTATCATGTAATTCTTAAACTTAAACTCACCTGCATGGAACGCCGACTAGAGCCGCTATTCGAACGAGATAGCATTGGTGGTCGACGTTTTGTAGCACCACGTCCAGCCAATAAATTATTCAGCAAAGATGGCGAACGAGCACAAATGAATGCATGAAACGATGAAACAGTGAAAACGCCCAATTTGTTTAAAATATTCTTTGTTGGCCGTGATACATGTGTGAGTAAGGACTGTAAATATAAGAGTACATAGTTTAAAAATCAAAAAAAGAAATCATGTAAGGAGAGTATATGATAATAACACTTATTAACATTCTAAAGTTGTGAGCAAGTAAAATCTCAAAAAAAAAAAAAAAATAATAATAATAATGTTTTTCTATTTGAGAGATATTAAGTACAACATGAACATATCTGCTGTGAAAGGCTTCTTTGGATACTGCTACCAATATATGGTTACAGCTTTTACTCGAATGGAGAAATTACGTACATGTTAGTTATCATCATTAATTGGTGCTTATCCGCCAAACGATGTTGGCCGTTGAGTAAAAATTCAGCAATCACTGCGTCTCTATAATTGACGCCAGATAAATACAGGAATGTGATACATAAAAAACTTGTTCAGATTTGATTTTTCGACAGAGATTAAAAAAAAAAATTTATAAATCAATATTTAATGTGAATATGTGCAACTGTGATAATTTCAAATTAATGTTTTTGTTGTTTTTGTTTTTTTATTGTTGCATATGGAATCTATTTTGAGCAATGTCCCATTTAGATAGATAATTTAAGTTTAAAGGTTCAGGAAAATCGTAAGGACCGTAAGAAAACTTGCGCTAAATTTTTTTAAGGCTTTCCAATAAGCTACAATTTTTATACATCATACGTAATTGAGAAAGTGATTATATTGCATCAAACAAAGAGAAAAAATCTGATATTTGGCAATAAAAAATCAAAATCGAAATGTATGTAATTAATAATATATACCCATCAGTAGCACTATCGGATACTTTGGACATAGTTAGCTCAACTATAGTTCATAATACAAAAAGATAAAGGGAAAAGTATGCAAATACACAAAGAACTACTTTAGGTCAAAACTATTTTCAATTCAAAAATAAAATATATAGACAAGCAAACGGTCTTAGAATGAGAAGCCCCACATCAGCCATTCTTATGGAAGTGTTCATACAAAATGGCGGCCACCGTGGTGTGATGGTAGCGTGCTCCGCCTATCACACCATATGCCCTGGGTTCACACCCCGGGCAAAGCAACATCAAAATTTTAGAAATAAGGATTTTCAATTGGAAGAAAATTTGTCTAAGCGGGGTCGCCCCTCGGCAGTGTTTGACAAGCGCTCCGAGTATATTTCTGCCATGAAAAGCTCTTAGTGAAAGCTCATCTGCCTTGCAGATGCCGTTCGGAGTCAGCATAAAACATGTAGGTCCCGTCCGGCCAATTTATAGGGAAAATCAAGAGGAGCACGACGCAAATTGGAAGAGAAGCTCGGCCTAAAATCTCTGTGGAGGTTATCGCGCCTTACATTTTTTTATTCATACAAAATCTGGAAGCAAAGTACATACAGGAGCTGAAGTCCAAATTAAGCGTGGATGACATAATATGCGTTTTAATTACTAATAACGAGGAGCTTGTACTGGAGTACCTCAAAAAGCAGCACGGGAATATAAAACTCACAATGGAAACCGAAAAAGACGGAGGAATCAATTATTTAGACCTCACGATAAATATCGACAAAGGTGCCAAAAGATTTAACTACAATATATATAGAAAGCCAACGGCCACCGACAAAATAATACATAATACCTCAAATCACCCCCCAAGAGCATAAAATTCCGCGTTAAGGCATTTGGCACATAGACTTGAAAGAACACCTCTTACACGAGGGGCATATAAGAGAGAGTTTGAAATCATATATAACACTGCTGCAAACAATGGAAATAAAAAATCACTAGTAGATAAGCTCAGAAAGACGCCTGTAGAATGGAAAAGAAATAATTAAAAGGAAAATGATAACACCTGAACGGCTATGACATATACTGAAAAGGCAACATACATATACATTGGCAAACTTTTTTAAAAAATACAACATTAACAGCGAACAATCTAGGGTGAAAACTAAGAACCAACACTAATTCAGAGGATCCGTTTAGCAGCCACGGCGTATACAAGCTTACCTGCGGATGAAAACACTGTTACATATGTAAGACAAATATTACGGCAAATAAGAACGATGTTCATAGAACACATTAGAGATTACAACAAAAAAACACGGATTAAAAACATTATACCAGATTCTAACTTCGCGACTCACATGGTCAAAAATGAATGTTCCCTATACCCAATAAAACAGTTAGGGTCCTTCACATATAAGTAAAAGTCCGACCTCTAGACGTACTCGGAAATATGGAAATCTACAAACAGAAAACATTAGAATGTAGAATAATAAACGTACAGATAAACACAATTTCTGACACAATATTGAAGCCTTTAAAACTTGTTTACAAGAAACAAAGTAAACACACAGGTATAAGAGACAAACACACGACAACGAATCAACACAAAAAAATAAACGCACCAAAGCAACAAACACACAAAGAAGGTCAAACGATTAGAATTACTGACTTTTACCTGCCACACAAATCGATCAGTAAAAAACATCCTCAGTTCTGAATGAACACACAGCACATACACATATATACAAGCATCAATTTTGACAACACCTGCTCATGTAATTACGAACTATAAATACAAGATAAACGACAACAAAAGATCATAACGAAAATCGACACTGACGATGGCACAACGCCAAACCCGGGTCTGCCTCGAACACAAGTTTGACAAGGGATGACGGAACATCGTTCCAATATACAACGCTAATCAATAATCATTTGTCCTAATGCTGTTATATGGACGGTTGGAGGGGCCTTGTATCCAATTCGTGCCTCAGCATAGACCATGTATCTATGACGGTTATAGTCGTTAAGTACGATGTTGTTAATTGAACGCTTGAAGAGACCTTGTCTTCAAAATATGCCTGTGATTTCACGTTTTAATTATTTAATTGGTTCTTTTTTAGCAGAAAGACCTCGTTTTCCATTCGCGTTTCGCTTTCCTTCAAGTGTATTCTGTTTGATATTACAGCTCAGTCACATTTATTCTCTGTAAGAACAACATTAACCTGAATCTTTATTTTCACTGATTTGCCATCATGCACTTAAAGTTACCACAGGTTTAATTCTTAATTGATTTTATATATTCACTCAACAAACGTAAAACTTAATTTCTTTTGTAGTATTTACGCTCCTCCATATTGCTCTGGGTAACATTTTCCCAAAATGTACAACTTCAATGCACCACTTCCTAAATTTATGCTGATGAATGAAAATAATTTGATTCAATCGGTGAAGAATTTAATATCTTTTTACATTTCATTGTTTCCTTAAAACTGCATATTTCTGGTAAAAAATAAATCGTACGTGCATAGCAATCAATGTACTTGCGCATATCTCTCATTTACTTCAATAGTGTAATAACTCAAAAAATATGACTTTTGAGTTAATAACATACAAACGTACCCAATATCATGATCTATCTTGTATAAAAATATGTTTGTGATTAGTTAAAATTTTACCACGTGCTATACAAATGAAATTATGCCTTTATATGCGCCCCATATGGCAGTTAAAATTTTTGAATGGCTCTCCTGGAAAATTGTGTTTTTTGAGTTATGACACTATTGAAGTAAATAAGCGATATGTTCATGTTGTCGCACATACTTGCACATCCATATGTACCTGTTTTCTGGTATTGACTTTCAGAAAAGCTTGTTTTAAAAAACCCCACGTACATAAGTACATTCATATTAAAAATTTAAATATTTATTTATAAAGGCTTTCATGTTGACAGAATCAAAGGAATTCATAACACCGTAGTAAGGGAATGCTTCTGTAAATTTAAAAACTAAGTGTAAGGCAAATATCCTCGGGGAAAATCACTTCATATACAAACAAACACAGCAAACATTTATAAAAGGAATATGCAGGCGTCTTTGGCAGGTACATATGTATGTATATTAGACTGGGTCGATTTATTAACCGATATCGCGCCATCGATTTTTCGATAGGATTTGGGCTCAGGAAAAAAATTCCACTACTCATACCAAAAAAATAATTTTGCAGCCTGCAAAAAAAAATATTTTTTTTTGCAAAAAACTGTTATCGACAACGTTTTTACAACAGTGTTTGAAAAAAAAAAATGTTGGTTTGGTTTTGGGGAGTGTTTTGGTCGAAAAATTGACCCTTTCGCCATTTTGTTTGGTAGACTCGAAAATTATTTTATTGGGTATGCGTAGTGGAGCTTTTTTTCCTGAGCCCGGATCCTATCGAGAAATCGATGGAGCGATATCGGTTAACTTTCGTCCATATAAATCGACCCAGATTAATGTATATACCCGACAGTACGAGCGTTACAATTTTTAAACGACATTTTCCCATCATTCTTTAACTTTTGTCTGTATGCCTAATTGTATGTAAACTGGAGCGTATATATGTATGTGAGTGGAGGTGCACGTATGTTAATAATAAATCATACCGTTTTCATGAGTGCCATTTAGCTGCATATTGTTGGTGTTATAATATTGTCAGTGTGTTTCTGCGTATTTTTATACTCAGCGTGCTTTGCACACAGAGTATATTAACTTTGGTATTATAATGGTTAATCGTAGTAGCATAAAGGAAAATTCTCAGGATGAAAAAGGAAATTGATTTAATCATGTATGCTCGTCCATGGTAATGTCCGTCCGTCTGTCTGTGCACAGTATTGAGATATTTTATTGGTATTTTTGGTACATGGGTTCTTTGAGTGAAATCGGATGATAACCACGCCCACTATTTACATATATACCATTTTGGAAAACACAAAAACCTGATTATTTAGTAAGTAATACACCTAGAATGTTAAAATTTAATATGAGGACTGATATTGAGACCCTAGATACAAATTTTTTGAAAATGAGTGTGGCACCGGCCACTTGTTATAAAATTAATTTTACAAATATTATTAATCATAAGAGAAAACCCGTTAAACTTATCATAACAAAATTCGGCAGAGGGGTTGCCTTTTCTAGAATGAATGCTTCGATGGAAAATTTACGAAATGATTAAGACCACGCCCACTTTTACACAAAAGATTTTAAAAGAGTCGTGGATGAATGAAGTAAGCTATATCTTTGGTGTTTCATTTCCAAAGTGAAATTACAACAAGAAAAAGGAAAAAATTACAATTTTTGACAATGGGCGTGGCACCGCCTTTTAATGACCAAGCATTTTTCTATGTTTCGGGATAAATTATAATTATATTAAAAATATGTATATATTAAAATAAAAATTAACATATCGTAATAAACTTAAGTACACATATTTTTCTTAGGTTAGGTTACGTTGAACTGGCCGGTCCATGAGGACCTCACTTAGACTGATTGAGTCCGTAGTGTTACCAGAAGTTTGTTTTAACGACCAAACCGTATCAAAAACCAAGGCCTAAAAATAAAATAAATGTAAGGAGCGATAACCTCCGAAGAGATCTAAGGCCGAGCTTCTCTTCCAATTTGCGTCGTGATCCTCTTGATTTTTCCCTACCAATTGGCCGGACGGGGCCTACATGTTTTATGCCGACTCCGAACGGCATCTGCCAGGCAGATGAGTTTTCACAGAGAGCTTTTCATGGCAGAAATACACCCGGAGCGCTTGCCAAACACTACCGAGGGGCGACCCGCTTAGAAAAATTTTCTTCTACTTGAAAAACCTTATTTCTAAAATTTTGATGTTGCTTTGCCCGGGGTGTGAACCCAGGGCATACGGTGTGGTAGGCGGAGCACGCTACCATCACACCACGGTGGCCGCCAAGACTTCCAAAACCAAGGCCTATGTTATAAAATAACAACGTCCTCTTGGCAAACACTAGAAAGTTCCTAGGACTTATGCCACTTGCTCCTTCTAGATCTGACAGCGGTATCACTCCTAATAGCTGGAGTCTTAGCCTGGCAAGTGCAGGGCACGAGCACAGAACGTGCTCGATCGTTTCCTCTTCCAACCCGCACTTCCTACATCTGCTATCACTGGGTAAGCCTAACTTAAAGGCATGTGACGCCAGAAGGCAGTGTCCAGTGAAAATACCCGTCATGAGTCTACAGTCCTCTCTTTTTAATGATAGAAGAAACTTTGTTAATCTAAGGTTGTAAGACCTACACATAATCTTCGACACTTTACAGCACCGCAACACTACGGACTCAATCAGTCTATGTGAGGTCCTCATGGACCGGCCAGTTCAACCTACAGCCCCGCGCTTGAACCCACGCCTATCCCGCTTGGCCGATCATGTGCACCTCTCGCCTTCGCTTAATCTCGCCCAGTCTAATTGGGAAGTCTACGGAGCAAGCTTCAAGTGATGCGCCCTTTCGTTCGCTTTTTCTTTCATATTTTTCTTATCGCAGGAAATATTTTTAGAAAAAATGGACGGGATTGGATAAAGACCACGCCCTCTTTTATATAAGAGATATTTAAAAGGGTCGTTGACTAAAATAATATTCCGATCAAGCATAACACAAGATTTCTAGAGCCTCAAAAAAAATTAATGCCTCGTAAAAAAATTCAAAAAAGTAATTTGTCTGAAATGAGCTGCATCGAAACTCATGCTGAGTATAAATTTTTCAGTTCGAACCGAAATTAGACACCCTACTTGTTTTGTTTGTTTTATTGTGCTATTTATTCAGCTTGTTATCCTTGTACACACACACATTTAAACGCGTGACACATCTGCACAGCCACAACCCAGCATACAAATATTTATCGCAATGTTGATATGCGAAATGAGCGTGCAATATAAAAAGGCAATCGTTGCCACACATCAGCCATAAATGCCTTTACATTTCACTATGAATGGCTAAGTGGAGTTGAGTGCAAAGTTGAGCGCATTGAGTCTTGACTCTTAACTAACTATTTGTCTGTCTTACTTCAGATTCCACTTTTAACATTGTGAATGTGTGAAAATATAAAAAAAAGCAATAAAAGAAAAGTCAGTGCAGGGGTGTAGAAAAGAGAGTAAGAGAAACAATGAATCACGGCAGCTGCATTAGTTGGCTTTGTTGGATGAAAGAAAAATTCTTCAATGTAAATATGAGTGAAAAATTGCAGAAGCTAATGTTTGTTGTTATGATAAGCTGCTACTTTTTTTTTAGTAAGTCATATGTGCAAAGTTTTATTAATGTGCATTTATTGCAAAAATATTAGATAAATTTAATAAAATATAAGATAAAACATTGTTATAACTCAGAAAACAGAGGTTTAAGTTCGGGGACACCGAATACCGTCAACTCCAATGTCTTACTACATCTGCTCAGACGTGCCATATATTCTTTTTGTTCATCTAAACAGTCTTTACGAATGGACTAGCCCAGTAACTAAATTGTTGAGCTGGCATAACTGCAAGAAGACAGGAAGAGAAGGTGAATTTGATCAGAGCAATCGAAAAATAATGCAAACTACTAACCCTCCGATTAGCGGTGAATAAATACAACACATCTTAGCGTTGTTGTCTGGCCACACGAAATTTGACAGTTTGAACTTTATTCACAAATATTAGAATTTTTATTTAAATTTTGAAGAAACCTCGTCGCATACTGTGATTACCCAGAAATAAGTTTGAATTTTTATTGATAAATTTTGAAATGAATACGTACTATGAGCTCTTATAGGCTTAAAAATATGTTCCTCTAGCCAAACGACAACACTAAAATTTGACATAATCAACTTTGGTACAAAAAAAAAGATAAAATAAAAAGAAAAAATATCGTTTTCAGAATTATTATAAAGACCGTCTATAAACTTAAAAAGTCACTAAAGCTTTTCATGATCGAGTGGGTAGCAGTAAAGTTATTCACGAAAATAAATCGGAGGGTTAAAAGAGCAAAAAATTTAAACGAAGATGGAAGACGCAAACAAGTTGAAGCATAAGAAAGTACAGGATAGGCACGATGATTGCTGGAAATGAAGATGACGATAGTTTTGCTATATAGAAATTGGGGTCTGCGATTCGTATTTTTCGAAATTTATCTTACCTGGAGCGTGGCCCGTACTCAATGAACGTAATAACTGAACTCCGAACCACACTAATTTCAAAAAAAACTAACTGGGATGCTTCAAGGGACATATCCCATAATAGCAGGTCGTGATATGTCATAGATTCATCCTAACTTAACACTCAATGCTCCAACTTTAACACGTAAACTTAAACCACGATATTCTGAAGTAAGGGATGTCGGCATTAAAATCAGACTGGTTGACCAGTACAAACTAATCGAAGTAGTCTTACCGACTATAAGAACTGCAAAATGTCTTTCTAATGAAATGAATGAAATTGTCTAATGAAGACAAGGCTGACAAGAAGATAAATATGAAGTTGGAAATGGGGAAACATAACCCTAGGTTACGATAGGTTTAGTGGTAGTTATCCCGGCATAGGAAGCACACTTCAATAGCAAGAAAATCTGTTATGATACCAAATGAGATAGTGGCGACGCGAGCAATAGCTATATAGAGAATCGAAATAGTAGCAACGAAGAAGATTAGGATGAGTGCCACTGGGACTCAAATGAGCCGCGATTGAAATACGTTGGTATAATTCTGACAAAATATCGAGAGTTAAGCAGTAAGTGACTCAATGATATCACCTAATCATTCTCCACACAGCTGCTACAAGAAAGGTTTTCGATTAGGATTAGATGTACCGCATGAACAATTATTGGGCCGTGCGTCAATAAAACCCCAAATAAAATTGACGTATGTGCTTTGGTGAGTACATATTTTTCGGCAGACTGTTTGCTTTTCAATTGAGGTCAAAAGCGTCTCTCCACAATTCAGGATGTAGTGCCCAGGATGTAGTGTGGTTTTCTTAGCAGACGCGAGGCAAATCATTATCTAACTAAGTAAGTTGTAGAGAGTTCCGAATTACCCACATCGATTCAGTTACACCCATGCACGCTAAGAGATCTATGTGAATATTGCCGGGGATACTACCTAATGTCTACAAATAATCTGAATTAGAAAGCTCAAGTTCAGTTTTCAAACATAATGTCAGATTTGGTTGTTGTAGATGTCTCCTATTAGATCATACCCATTACCACAGATTTTTCTTATCAAATTCATCAGCAATACTCAAGCAAGTTGCGATTATTTATGAGAAGGAGGAATGACATACTATCACCAGCGGGTTAGGGGCTTAGTATATACCCGCGGTAGCGCAAAACATAGCTTCTCCAAACCCTGTGTAGAGCAAACCTTCAGATTGCCAGCGCAATATATAGCTTCTCCAAACTCAATTGTCAATCTCACCTATCCGTGGCGAATCCTGTTTTATTAACAGTCGAGGCTCTGGCGACCCCGAACCTTCAGGCCATGATGAGCTTGGGGTCGCCAGAGCCTCGTCTGTTAGTGAAACAGGATTCGCCGCGGATAGGTGAGATTGACAATTGAGTTTGGAGAAGCTATATATTGCGCTGGCAATCTGAAGGTTTGCGTTACAGAGCCCCTTGAATCTGGTATTTTAGTCGCCTCTTACGACAGGCATACCTACCGCGGGTATATTCTGACCCCCTAACCCGCTGTGGGCCCTAGAAGGTCGCATGTGGTCATAAAAAATCGTTTCCGAGTTGGTCGGGCTTGATACCGGAACGTACCGGATCTGTAAACAGCAAAGGACCATTAACATCGATTATACTCCCCAAGGCTTTCGGAGAATGTCCTTATCGCTGCAACAACAATAACAACAACGCGGAATGAAATGCTATTTTAAGATTGAAAATCTCGGTGGTACTTTGGATTGAGAAAGCAGTTGAAGAGTAAAGTTCTCTTTCGACGAACCAAAATCACGATCTATAAGTGGCCCATAATACTTATCCTGATATATGGCTCGAAGGCATGGACGGTGTTAAGAAAAGATGAGATGGCACTTGAATTTTTTGAGAGAAAAGTTATCGGAAAGATGTATGATCCTGAATGTGCTGCCGAGTAAAGGAGAGACGTTCACTGAAGTGGGTGATGCTCCCTTGGTGTTCCCGATTGGGGTGAGTTATTGGAAACAAGGATGGCTTAATTTGTTATAAAACGACCAAAATCACAATAATATTGATGTGGCAATCATATATACTCCAACAAAAAAATTTTATAAACAAATTTTAACTTTTATGGAAACAATACTTACATTAGGTAATAATAATACTAAAAGCTAGAAAATAATTAGGTGGGCCATAGGTACTAGTCTTTACACTCACCATCAATCTAGGGCGTTGATCAGACAAATAAGTAAAACTGTGGGTCGCGTCAATTTTCTATAGATAGTCAACCGCTCAAATCTTTACAAATAATATTTTCATATATGTGTAAGTAAGACCAGCTGAACCTTAATCAGGTTATGCTACGCGTCACGTAATGTTTTACTACATTGTCATGGGGTGGCGAACTATATTCCAAGTTTCAAGCTTGTACCTTATGAAAAAGTTACTTAAATTTCATTTACAAAATTCGTAAACAATACAACACAGAGTTAAGCTAAATAAAATCGTTTAAAAACATCCGCTCTCCTTAAGTGTTGAAGCGCTGAACCATTTCCTCTGCTTTGTCAAAGGTATCAATAGATTGCAGACAGTCTCTAAGCGAGTTAGGCTCTAGGTAAATCACGGTGCTGATGTGGGTACCAGGTCATAGTATTGTAAACGGGAATTGTACAAAGGATTTTTTAATTATATCCATCTCTAAACATCTCAATCCCTGCTTCATCTAAATACATTTCTTATCCTAAATACAGCGCTTTAGTATGGTTTTAAGATTTATTTTAAAGTTTCTGAAAGTTACTTAAAACTAGGCCGGAAAATTTCCTAACTAGGAAAAATTTAGCGAATGTTTTTCCCCTCATCTTGTGTCATCGAGTTCTGAATCTTGTTTCAAGGCTCTGAATTCACAGGCATTAATCAAAAATCGTTTGCAAGATTTCCCAATTTCGCAATTTTAACCGTCGAATTTCAATTTCAGCGGCGAGCGTGCTCCGCCTACCACACCGAAGATCCTGGGTTCACGCAACGGGCAAAGTAACAAATAATCCTGATATTCTCATAGGACACTGTATTAGTATAAATAAGTAGATAAGTAGGGTTAATATGTCCATAAATACATAAACTATATGCACGTATGTTGTTATATAACAGCAATGTTTAAGTTTACTCCTTCTTATGAACCCTTTTTGCTAAGATCCCCTTCAGCATTTGCTACTTATAAACGTTTTTATCGATAATCATATCTCTGTTAAATATTCTTATGAAATATGATATAAGTACGGCAATAAAAACATGTACAAGATGTTCATATGTAAATATTCAAATATATTGTTGCTATTATAAAAATAAATATTCTCGTATTAGCCTAAGGAACGCATTGTTGCTGAGATTACGACAAATGATTAAGCATACGAGTATAAAATCTAACTTGCGTAATGAGGAACTTGCACTTAGGCTTTTAAGATTTTATCAACAGTATAAAATTGAAGAACTTAAGATGCTAACTGGGATAAAGGAAATGTTGTTCCATTTTAGAAAAGCGGTGATGTTGTTCCCTTTGCTTTTTGCAGGGTTGAAGTGTTAAGTATACTCGTATGGGAAGTTTACATACACGTACATACTTATTCAGTTGATGGAGGACATCATATTGATGATAACGCTGCGGGTTTATCTCTGTATGGAATTAAGTATAAGAAGGGGAATCTTCCTATGAGTATTATTTTTTGTTATAAAAATAGAAAAGAAGCTCCGATCAACCAATCAGTTGCTGGGAAAGCAATAGTGTGTAAGGGGATGCTTTTGAGAAAGCAGTATGTAGTGCGTAGTACTGTACTATAAGGCCTCGTTCGTTCATTATCTGCATCGTTAGTGTCCTAAGAGCAATATGCGGAGAACTTCAGTAGGATAACTTTGCATATTTGGATAAAGCAATTACTGTTTCTGACAGCATTAGCTTTAATTCGCTTCTCCAAAAACGTATGGAGAACATCAGCCTATTGGAAAAGTCACCCTCACGGAAAAAATTATAAAGGCTTTAATACTTAAAAAATATATAGCCCTCAGCCCTTGTATTGACTTCTCAGTAGATTTCGATAACAAAACACATCAATCTTTCAAACCACCTATGACTGGCAGGGATATAAGCCCAATGGAAATTAGTTTACTGCCATTCATGCTAAAGAGAAGAAAAATCAAACTTAAACTGGGAGGCACAAGGGGTGGTATGACCTAGAGGGTTCAATGTGTTCATATTAATCTGCCATGATGTATGTGGCTCGAAATTATGGACGCTGCCGAGAGAAGGTGAGATGGCTCTTGGAGTGTTTAAGAGTTTTCTCTCTTTTCTATTCTCCGGAATATTTATGGAGAAATGGGTGAACGAGGAAACCGAGAGTATAAAAGCAGCGCAAGCTGAGTAATAACTAATCAGTTTGATATTAACACTCTATTAGTTGCGAAGTGCAGTATAATTGTGAAGTATAATTGTACTACTCCCAAAGTAGTCTAATTAAAACCATTTTGCAATGCAGAATATTGGAGTTATTTATTCGACAGTTCAGTGATTCGAACGTTAGCAGAAGGTTTCAAATAAGCGGAATTTCCCAAAATTCTTTACAATATAATCACAATTTTTTTTGGAATCAATTTTTTAGTTATCCTTCAAGTTATGGAGACATTCAAACGACAATGAATCGCATGCTTCTCCACTTGAAATTAAACAAAAATATTTACACGACTTTATTAAACATATTTATTTCTGTGTTTGCATATTTACTTACTTTTGGATTTGGTAATTCACCGCTCTGCAATGACGCCATATAACAACGCAAACGAAACTGCTCGCAATGCAAACGTTCTAAATTTTCCTCAAATTGCAGGATTTGTGTTTGTATTTGATGGCATGCATCCTGGTCTGTAACAACGGATTGCTGTAGCTCAGCCATGTGCTTTAGTCGGTGATCCTGTGAAATACACAAAAAAAAAATAAACAAATGGAAACAAATCAGTTGATTTTGAATAGTTGAAAATATTTATAAAAGTCTACAAATGGAGACAATTGAAAAAACAGTGTTGTTGTTGTTTTATATTTGTGTTGGAGCACAAAATTTTCCTGCGTATACAAAATGGCAAATTTTTAATAAAACTTGGATTTGGAGTCGCGTGAAAAATATAATGAAAAACTAACAAAATTGCTGAGAATGAAAATGTTGCAGATAAAAGTTAGAAATTTTTTTTGTAAAAATAAATGCCTACACTGCACTTTTAGCTACAGGCACAAAAAAAAAAAAAATTTAAATACGCCTTTCATGTGCAGTCATTCAGCAGGTGTGATATTTTTCAATTCGGAGTTTTCGGTTTTTTCACTTTTTTGCTTTCAACGATTATTAGATTGACACGTATTTTCGTGTAATTGTTCTTGTCGACAAAGTTAACACTTTTTATTCAGCTGTGTTTCATATAATATACATTTTTGTTATATTGCTATGTCTGCAATTAAAAAAAGATCACTCCTTACTCAAGGCGAATCCTTATCAGGTGGTAGCAAAGCGAATTCAACCAACTCTCCGTGCAGAAGAATGTCAAGTAAAAATAAAATTTTCATTGATTTGGATTAACTGACATATTGTTGTACAAGGCATTGATCCAAAAATAATGAAGAAGAAGCAATAAGCTGATGGGATAACAACACCTGGAACTGAATTCGCCTAGCTCCTTACTAAAGGTGGAAAATAAAATAAAACCAGGCACCAAAAATTTCTTTTTTATGTGAATAGAATATGAAAATGTTAGTTTGTTTAAAAAAATTTTTTGGGATTTAATGTCTATCCTCCTGAAAATCAATTTTTGTAAATAACATGTCAGGAAGGCTAAGTTCGGGTCACACATGTTAAATTCCAATTAGAATTAGCAATTGATGCAATTGGTTTATATTCTCTAATTCATTAAACAATTAGAAATAGTTCAACTAATTCCCATTAGATAATTGAAATTTTTTTTCTAATGGTAAATCTAATTGCAATTAGTTGCCATTAGCAAAAAGAAATTGGTTTACCTTTACAATTATAAATCTAATTGACTTCTGCTAATGCAATTAGATATTCAATTAGCTCGAATTAAAATCAATTATTTATATTTATTTACACCAATATGCGTTCACTTCAATAATTCTTTGAAAACAATTTATTTTTATGGAAGCCTTTTCGAGATATCGCCATAAAGGTGGGCCAGGGGCGACTCTATTAAATTCTGTTTGTACGATATGAGTATCAAATTAAATGTATTAATGAGGGTTTTGAAAGGGAGTGATCTTTAATTGTATAGTGAAGGCGTTTTCGAGATATCGACCAAAATGTGAACCAGAGTGACCCAGAACATCATATGTCTGGTATCGCTAATTTATTTATATATGTAATATCAGGAACAGTATTTCTGCCGTGATTCCAAAGGCTTTTGATTTCGTCCATTTTCCAAAGTTTTTTCTAAAGTTATATTTTGTGTCAAAAAACCAATCCAATCACCATGTTTCATCCCTTTTTCGTATTTCGTATAGAATTATGGCATCTTTTTCTATTTGCAAAATTATCGATATCGAAAAAGTGGGTGTGGTCATAGTCGGATTTCGCCCATTTTTAATACCAAGATAAAGTGAGTTCAGATAAGTAGGTGAACTAAGTTTAGTAAAGATATATCGATTTTTGCACAAGTAATCGTGCTAACGTCAGAGCGGAAGGACAGACTGTCGACTGTGTACAAAAACTAGGCGTGGCTTCAACCGATTTCGCCAATTTTCACAAAAAACAGTTACCGTCAAAGAAGCTATGCCCTTACCAAACTTCACAAGGATTGGTCAATTTTTGTTCTACTTATGGCATTAAAAGTAGACAAATTTAGTGAAAAAGGGCGGAGCCATGCAAACAAAAAACTTTTAAATTACCTTCTTTTAAAAGTGGGCGGTGCCACGCCCATTGTCCAAAGTTTTACTAATTTTATATTCTGCGTCATAAGGTCAACCCACCCACCAAGTTTCATCACTTTATCCGACTTTGGTAATGAATTACCGCACTTTTTCTGTTTTTCGAAATTTTCGATATCGAAAAAGTGGGCGTGGGTATAGTCCGATTTCGTTAATTTTAAATAGTGATACAGACCAAATTTCATTAAGATACCTCAAAATTTACTCAAGTTTTCGCGTTCACGGACAGGCGGACATGGCTAAATGAATTTCTATATCTATCTCGATTAGTTTATGCCATTACGGAGTACCGTTATGCCAACAAAATTAAGATACTCTGCGAGCTCTGCTGAGCTGAGTATAAACAAGTAAGGAAGGTTAAGTTCGGGTGTTACCGAACATTACATACTCAGTTGAGAGCTATGGTGACAACATAAAGGAAAATAACCATGTAGGAAAATGAACCGAGGGAAACCCTGGAATGTGCTTGTATGACATGTGTATCAAATGAAAGGCATTAAAGAGTATTTTATGAGGGAGTGGGCCATAGTTCTATAGGTGGACGCCATTTAGGGATATAGCCATAAAGGTGGATCAGGGTTGACTCTAGAATGCGTTTGTACGATATGGGTATCAAATGAAAGGTGTTAATGAGTATTTTAAAAGGCAGTAATACTTAGTTCCATAGGTGGCGGCCACCGTGGTGTGATGGTAGCGTGCTCCGCCTATCACTCCGTATGCCCTGGGTTCAACTCCCTCGCAAAGCAACATCAAAATTTTAGAAATAAGATTTTTCAATTAGAAGAAAATTTTTCTAAGCGGGGTCGCCCCTCGGCAATGTCTGGCAAGCGCTCCGATTGTATTTCTGCCATGAAAAGCTCTCAGTGAAAACGCATCTGCCTTGTAGATGCCGTTCGGGGTCGGCATAAAACATGTAGGTCCCGTCCGGCCAATTTGTAGGGAAAAATCAAGAGGAGCACGACGCAAATTGGAAGAGAAGATCGGCCTTAGATCTCTTCGGAGGTTATCGCGCCTTACATTTATTTTTTTTATTTTTTTTTTATAGGTGGACGCCGTTTCGAGATATCGCCATAAAGGTGGGCCAGGGGTAACTCTAGAATTCGTTTGTGCAATATGGGTATCAAACGAAAGGAGTTAATGAGTATTTTAAAAGGGAGTGGACCTTAGTTCTATAGGTGGACGCCTTTTCGAGGTATCGCAATAAAGGTGGACCAGGGGTGACTCTAGACTTTGTTTGTACGATATGGGTATCAAAAGAAAGGTGTTAATGAGTATTTTAAAAGGGCGTGGGGCTTAGTTCTATAGGTAGACACCTTTTCGAGATATCGCCATAAAGGTGGACCAGGGGTGACTCTAGAATGAGTTTGTACATATGGGTATCAAATTAAAGGTATTAATGAGAGTTTTAAAAGGGAGTGGTGGTAGTTGTATATGTGAAGGCGTTTTCCAGATATCGACCAAAATGTGGACCAGGGTGACCCAGAACGTCATCTGCTGGATACCGCTAATTTATTTATATATGTAATACCTGCCAAGATTTTAAGTGTTTTTTATTTCGCCCTGCAGAACTTTTTCATTTTCTTCTACTTAATATGGTAGGTGTCACAACCATTTTATAAAGTTTTTTCTAAAGTTATATTTCGCGTCAATAAAACAATCCAATTATCTTACCATGTTTCATCCCTTTTTTGTGTTTGGTATAGAATTATGGCATTTTTTTAATTTTTTCTAATTTTCGATATCGAAAAAGTGGGCGTGGTCATAGTCGGATTTCGTTCATTTTTCATACCAAGATAAAGTGAGTTCAAGTAAGCACGTGAACTTAGTTCATTAAAGAGATGTCGATTTTTGCTCAAGTTATCGTGTTAAGGGCCATGCGGAAGAACAGACGGAGGACTGTGTATAAAAACTGGGCGTGGCATCAACCGATTTCGCCCATTTTCACAGAAAACAGTTAGCGCCATAAAATCTATGCCCCTACCAAATTTCAAAAGGATTGGTTAATTTTTGTTCGACTTATGGCGTTAAAAGTATCCTAGACAAATTAAATGAAAAAGGGCGGAGCCACGCCCATTTTGAAATTTTCTTTTATTTTTGTATTTTGTTGCACCATATCATTACTGGAGTTGAGTGTTGACATAATTTACTTATATACTGTAAAGATATTAAATTTTTTGTTAAAATTTTACTTTAAAAAAAAATTTTTTTTAAAAGTGGGCGTGGTCCTTCTCCGATTTTGCTAATTTTTATTAAGCGTACATATAGTAACAGGAGTAACGTTCCTGCCAAATTTCATAATGATATCTTCAGCGACTGCCAAATTACAGCTTGCAAAACTTTTAAATTACCTTCTTTTAAAAGTGGGCGGTGCCACGCCCATTGTCCAAAATTTTACTAATTTTCTATTCTGCGTCATAAGTTCAACTCATCTACCAAGCTTCGTCGCTGTATCGGTCTTTTGTAATGAATTATCGCACTTTTTCGGTTTTTCGAAATTTTCGATATCGAAAAAGTGGGCGTGGTTATTGTCCGATATCGTTCATTTTAAATAGCGATCTGAGATGAGTGCTCAGGAACCTACATACCAAATTTCAGCAAGATACCTCAAAATTTACTCAAGTTATCGTGTTAACGGACGGACGGACGGACGGACGGACATGGCTCAATCAAATTTTTTTTCGATCCTGATTATTTTGATATATGGAAGTCTATATCTATCTCGATTCCTTTATATATGTACAACCAACCGTTATCCAATCAAACTTAATATACTCTGTGAGCTCTGCTCAACTGAGTATAAAAAGGCAATTTTGCGAACGGCAATGATGCCTTGCAGATGTCGTTCGGAGGCGGCACAACCCATATTGCAAGAGAAGCTAGGTCTGAATCTCTATGAAAATAAACCATGCCAAGTATTTCCCTGTAGGAAATATCCCTGCTTCGAAACTGGTCCGCTCCTAGTGCATTCGAAACGACCACTCGTTCGCCATCTATCTCTTTTACACGCTTTCAATTGACGAATTTAACATGGCGATGTCCTAGGCGGTGGAAATTGTCCCCGCTGCAATACCTTTTCTCTAATTCAGGACTAAAAAAAATTAACACTTTAGAACTAGTTGCTTTAGTTCCGAACTAGTGTAAAAATTGAAAGCCTAGATCTTTTCTTGGTAATATTTCGTTGGCTCCCCTTTTTGTTGTTATCCCCTTTTTGTATATTTTCGTACCGGGGGAAAAAAAGCAATTTGGCGGTGGTATAATTTTATTTAGCTACCGATTAAAGAAATGACACGATAAGGTAAAGGAATGTGTAAAACATTAATTAGTTTCAAATGGTTTTAAGACGTCCCTTCATGTTCTTACTTGACTGATATTGTTGATCTACTACACAAGACTGATTTGAAGTCCACAAAAATATGTTTCACACGGCTTTTCTTGCCGTGAAATTTAAGGTAGAAAATGGAATCTTTTTGTCGACTATGCGCCTTAGTCTCTAGCAAAACACGTTACATAGATGTTGTGTTAAGTGGATTCATTCCGCGGTGGTTAGCGCACTTTCGGGATCAACTTTATTGTTAATTGTTATTTTTGCCCTTCCTACTTCATTATAGTCGAGTGGAGAACCAAATATTCCGTCTTCAGGTATTGTGGTAACGAGTTCGTCATCACACTCGATATATAGAAATTTAAGTTCACTGTACATCAGTTACCAGATCACCTTGAATCTTTACGCCATTCTTCGGATTTTTTGGTAGAACTTTTGGACTTTACTACATTCAGTCAATACCTGAAGCTCCTAGCACTCACTCGCATGACCTCATGTCTTTTTTCCTTTTAAGTGTTTGTTCTCTTCGCCTTACAATAACGTAACAACAGACCAGTGTAGCTACACCCATACACAGCGTGGCCATGTTTTCTAGGAGGTGTGACATTCCTAATCGTGTGCGTATCTTGGCTGCCACAAAATAATGGTCCACGTCGATATTTTTCCGCCAATCGACTACGCATATCCAGCAATCTGATGCTCTCTGTGCCGTCGACCCCAATGTGATTAGCGTGGTTTTATGTTATTTGTTAAGGAGACATCCAACTATGTTAGTGTATATTTTTATGCTTAAACCTGGAGCCGCTGCGAAGTACAACGTGTTTTTTTCGACTGAAGGGCCATAGTCTACGTTCTTAGTTACTTTGGTTAAAAACTCGTTGAGCATGATGTTGACAGCATTTTATGTATTTTGTAGTTATCATGGAAAAAGTCCTTATCCACATCGACTGTCTTCGATTGTCTTCTGATGCATAGGCGCAGAAAAATTTTATATTGTAAAACTTCGCCTTTATGCGGATCGCATCGAAACAAACGACCGTCCCAGTCATTAGTAACAGTAGTTGGTAGTGAAGTTTCGACCGCACCATAAAAATTAATTCGTGGGTACATTTTCCCGCTTCTGCCCTTCTGGCCATTGTGGTATTATTATCAAGGGCCCACTGACTTTTGGATGCCCCGTCCACCGCACCAATGGTGGTGATATTGGTTTTTGTTCACGACAACCTCAACCAATCGAAAATCAGTACATTCCTTTGAAAGCATTCGGGAATTCATGGTACATGCCTTCAAATCATCACTATTAAAGTGGTTATCATCAACAAAAGAGTTATCATTTGAGTTTTAGTAGTATTTTTTTAAGCGGATAAACTAACTAAAAGGGGCGCATCCCTGGAATCTTGCTCTCTCTTGTATACGCCTCCATAAGATTGTACGAGATTAAGAGAAGGCGAGAGCTGCAGATGATCGACCAACCAGGACACTATCGAAGATCATAACCAGTAAGTAGCATAGGTTCTAGAAAGCTTTTAGTATTTGCCAAGGAAATGGAGTTATTAAATAACATACTACGTCCTTAAAAGAATTACTGAAAAGGTGTTTCAAGTTGATCATTGAGCAAACTTCTGATAACACTATGAACTAATTTAGTCTATGATAGGTCCTACGGATCAGCCAGTTCAACCTAACTAACTATGCATAGGCGTTGCAAACTTCGGTTAGACACTAAGCCGAGTAGGACAGGGTGGCCACTCAAGCCTCTCTTCCTCTCTACTGCGAAAATATGCCTCAAACTAGTTAGTTATCATTTCATGCACCTATATTACTTAGAGAAGAGCTCAAAAGATCACGCAAAAGTCGAGATAGAGCATTTCGAAGAACTGAGACTCACTTGCGCAGGGGTGTAACCACAAATTCTTTAAAGGCTAGGTGTTTAAAGGCGACATCACTGAAGAGAGTTTTTAAATTAGTTTTGTGTATATCATATTTGGATTGATGACCATGTTAGTCGTGGGTCCAATTGGCATGGACACTGGAGTAATAAAATATGGACAAAAAGACACAAACTATACCAGAGCTAAACACTTGCATGAAAATTTAGCTCTAATGAAATTAATTGAAACGATTTCATTGAAAAAGTTTCTTTACAACTGCTTTAAATGTCCAACTCATCGACAATTTTGTTAATTTGTGTGCTGTTGTTAAAAAGTCGAGAAAAGTCTCAAAAGGGCAATTTGGGGGGAAAAATATATAAAGCAAAAATAAAGAGCTTTTAGAAATAGAAAATAAAATAAACTTCAGATATGAATGCCGCAGATAAATTCATAGCGTCAGGGGTTTAGTTACGCACGGGTTGGAGCAGTGGATCAAAATTGTTGCAAACTTACAAACGCAAAAAAAAAATGTTATATAAAACGCAAACTTGAAAAACTAACAAAAAAAAAAAATGAGATAAGCACGTACACATGCACAACAACAAATAAATAATGGCGGCAAAACGGATGTGGCAGGTCGCGTTGCAGTTGTATGTACCACTTACAAGCAAAAGGAAAATAACAACAAAAAATAGGTACAAAATCGAGCAGTTAGTCACACAACAATCACAATCATAAAGGGAATTATTTAAGCTTTTGTGTTTTGCATTTAAACGTTTGGTAATTTCACCAAAGGGAAATAAAAGTCAGGCGAAGGCAACTAAAAAAGGAATCCTTGATATTTACTATGTGCGTATGTAAGTATAACTAAGTTGCGTATCTTAAGTAATTATACCTTTCATGAACATGAAATGGTATATTAACTTTGGTACGATGTTTGTAACGTGGAGAAATATAGAAGATAGACTCACCATTAGGTATACCGAATTGATCAGGGCGACGAACTGAGTTGATATAGCCATGTCCGCCCATCCGTCCGTCTGTCCGTCTGCCCGTCTGTCTGTTTGAACGCAAACTAGTCCCTCAAATTTTGAGCTATCTCAATGAAATTTGGCACAAGGATGTATTTTTGTATTATATTAGATATTTGTCGGATCCGGTAGGATCGGACCACTATAACATATATCTCCCATACAACCGATCATTCAGATAAGACGATTTTGGTCATTCCTGCCGCAATTTAGAAAGTATCGTTTATACTTGGTGATAACTCGGTGATATATATTATAATATATCATAGAAGATATCTTGAAAAAATCACTTTGATCGGAGCTATATATAGTATATATCCCATTCTACCGATCGTTCAGATATAAAGATTTTTGGTCATTTCTCCCTTAGTTTCCAATATAAAAACGTGAAACTTGATAATATATATTCCAATATACCACAGAAGAATTCCTGTAAAAATCATTTAGATCGGAGCTATATATAATATATATCCCATACAACCGATCGTTCAGATAAGGGGGTTTTTTGCCATTTTTTATTTTATATTTATCTTAAAAATCTATTAGGTATGCATATCTGTTCACTATATATTTCTTATTTTATATATCCGATTATTTGGAGATTACGAACGGGATAAGATTATTGTTCAGCCCCATTCATGAAAGGTATGAAGTCTTCGGCACAGCCGAAGACAGTCCCGCCCTTACTTGTTTTGTATTGTTGTATTACATATGGTTGGGCGAAAAGATGAAATGTGTAATAAAACTAACTTTCATAGCATAAAAGTTAGCCATAATAATAAACATCTTGGGGCAAACAAATTTAATTTAACCAAACTGTATATTTGCCTGAAACTTGTTATTTTAAGGTAAGATTTGATAAGCTTATGTACTAGGGGTAGCTATTTTGATCACTTGGCATGACGTGGCTGAAGGCATTTGTAACACTTCAACCATCGTAGGAGTGCGTGTGAGTGCGTGTTCAAATCCCATTCCGGGGGAAAAGGCTTTGAAGAGATTTATAAGGTATAATCGAAACAGCTGTCGCCTTGTCCTTCCTAACGTTACGTTGTTTAAATTTTTCCCAAATTATTAAATAAAAAACCAATGTTGCCACACAAAAAAGCCCACCCCAAAGACGGCCTTAAACTGTGACTGAAAAACTGCTCAGTAGTTTAACTGCAGTTTAAATTTGACTTTGACAGAGTTTAAGCAAACTTAGTTTAAGCTTAGCTGAACCCACTACTGAAAAATCGGGCCTTAGCATAGTAAAACAAGCGATGGATCCTAATACCCAACGAAAGTTCTCACATTTTGGAGCAGATATCCTTAAACATTTGCGCCTAGTCGATCATTAACCGAAAAAAGTTTGCTTTTGAGTTTAAATACATTAGATATAATTAAAGCTTTCAACGGTGTGAGATGGACAGACATCCTGGCTGCCTAAGAGCATCGATTTTAAATCCCATGCTATATATAGCACGTATTCAGAAGCGCACAAACTTATATGTATTTACATCCATATATACCACACTTCAGAGGGTCACGGACCATACAAGTCACATGCAGAGAAGAACTGCGATCAATTCTCGGTGCGTAACTAAGGAACGTCAGTTACGAAAACAATTTTTAAACTTGAAGATTGATTCTTAGTTGGATGCGCGATTTTTGGATGGATTACAGCCCGAAATACATAGACAGCATAACAGCACAAAGAAGAGGCTGAACAAATGGTTAAGAAAATGTGATACTCCTTAAAAAACACTCATTGCCAAAATTTGACTTACTTTGAAAACTTTTTACGAAATATAACATCAAGTGAGGTGGTCAACAGTTTAGACGCTAAACATTCCATTAACATACTGAGTGGAAATTCGGTATGCAACTGTAAAGACAACTAAACAGATATCAATACTAAACATGTTGTTTGAAAATGTCGGAAAACCAACAGAATGCAAAAGAAAGATGCTGGTGGAGGTTACTTCCATCCAGGTTATTGTGCAGCTGCGGAAGGAGGGCAAATACAAGTCAGAGGAAGAACCACTGTATGCGCCTAACATCTGTTGTACAGCGAAAAGCAGCCTTTGCTTATTGCACTGGAGCAGTTTCCATCGACCTATTAGAATTGGAAACAAGAAAGTTTATAAGAGCACATAACAGTCATTAGCCAAGAAGCAGGTAGATGGGAGTTTAATAACGATGCAGCTGAACAGTGAAACTTATCGCAGGTGTTAATGCATGGAACACCTGAATCTTTGACGATGCAAACTACGTTACTCAGATGTTCTCTGGAAATGGGTACTACAAGAAATTTTAGTACGAAATAAAACAGCCTAAAGATCCTAATTGCGTGTGATTCAAGGCGTTGATAAGCGCAATAAAAAGTTGTAAAGCTTAACAGATTCCGCAACCCATTTGCCAACCTCAACTCATTATCATCATCAAAACGATAGCGGACGCTAATTAAGAGCACTACCCCCCACCGGGTTAGGGGGTTAGAATATACGCGCGGTAGGTATACCTGACGTAAGAGGCGACTAAAATACCAAATAGATTCAAGGGGCTATGTAGCGCAACCCTTTCAGTTCGCCAGCGCAATATATAGCTTTCCAAACCCAGGTGTCAACCTAATCTATCCGTGGTGAATCCTGTTACATTAACAACCGAGGCTCTGGCGAACCCCAACTCCCCATGGATTTAGGGGGTGGGAGGGCGGTATGGCCTAAAAGGTCGCATGTGTCCATAACAAATCGTTCCCGATCGTTCACAATAACACTTAACTTCACAACCAATAACTGATTCTTATTACTCAGCTTTCGCTGCTTTTATACTCTCTGTTGTCTCGTCCACCCATTTCTTCTAAAGTCTAGTAACTTCCCGAAATTCATGCATGATTACCATCCATATATGTACATGTATATTTGTAGTTTATATCAGTATGCGTGTGTATATGTGAGTACTACTTCGGCTGATGATGACATGCGTTTGTGAGTATTTCTCTGCTACCTTGGATGTATGTGTGTACATGATGATTGATTTGTTTACGTACATGCTGTTTAGTATCGGCTTAGTGATGGTAATATTTGTAACACTGCCCTCCACCTAAGCCTGATCGCCCCGATTCGATACAACCGCTGCTAGCCTCTCTAAATGAACCACTCTTCTATTTCGTGGTTTCCCAATGGTTTGTATGCGGTAGATGGTATCACTGATCCTCTTTACAACTTTGTACGGGCCTTCCAACTGCACCAAAATTTGGGTGGAACACTTTTCCGCCGGGTATAGCAGTACCAAATCTCTCTCCCGGAAACCTTCCGAATTATTGTTCTTGTCGTGCCTGTATTTCATCCTACTATTCATTATCCTGGACCGTTCCCCCACACTATGTTTTTTGGCCAATTAACTACTTCGCAGAGCTTGATTTTGACGAATTGAGTTTGCATCATCAGTATCGTCTTGACGGTTCACAACAATAGTGCGCCCTGGCTTGAAACCACCCTTGCATTCTTTCTGTGAAATTCTTTCCTTTGTTTTAGTGCGTCCATTAGGGTTTGTCAATGCCATTGTTTTTTCTCGCAGGTACCTTCGGTTTTGATTTGTTTGGCCCATTCGTTCCACATGCCTTTGCCCGGCCTGCTGTCTCCGATTTTCGTGGTCTTTGTAGAGTCTCCTTCACGAGGACTTGCTTACTGCTGAACCGTTTTTCAAAACTGTAGTTAAGTGGTACATCTTTGAGACCACGAACATAGACCCCTAGTGAAGAGCCACTGGTACGCACCAGATAGTGACTTATAGGCCCAATATTTTCGGTTAAGTAGGTCGAGAGTTTGTTTCTTAAACGCAAAATTTCTGAATTTAGACATATAAAGCCTCACATATTGCTATTTAAGTCAAAAGCACGTTGATTCAGCTTACTGGATATTATTGGCTTATTTCATACATACTTCATAATTGTTTGTTGCTTTAGATTGCAATGATCTTGTGAGGTGATGTCGCTCATGTACAGTGGTGATTTTATTTTATGGCAACTCACTGCTGATGACAACCACGGAATCTTAAAAATCAGGCGTCCGACTGCCACTGGCCTATTCAACTATGTATGTTTGTAATAAGTACTTATGTATGTATGTTCCACTGACTGTTGATTGTTGACTTTAAGCTGATGTCTTTTACGCTTTTACTGCTGTCGCCAATTACAATTGTGTTGTTGATTGTCATAATAACATGAGCTGTTGCTGACATTGTTATGTTTGTCGGCGTTTTTACTTTGGTTCTAAGTTTGAGTGTAGGTTGCTCTTTAGGAAATTTCGTTATTGAAAAATCATATATACATATAATATCATTCCAGGAAACGCATAAGAAGCATTTCTCTGGGCCCTGGTGAGGTTCACAACCTTTACGCTGCAAGACATGGCGCTCAGAGGATCTACTTGGAGGGATGCAACAAATTTAATGGGATAACACTGAAATGAAAAATCCTGAGTCGCTCCGCTAGATATCGCCTGCCTGCGAAAAGGGCAACTCTATGTATATATATATATAACGTGACGAAAGTGTATAGTAGTGGAAAGAGGAATTGGAAGGGGTAAGGGAAGGTAAATTGGAAACGGAATGAAGAGTTAGAAGGAGAAATAAAGGATAACTAATAAAAAAAATAAAAAGGGAAGGGAGCATTACTTTTAAACGTGGGAAAACCAATATTCCGGAGCGATAGTATATAATAATTTCAAGTTTGGCATATTACATTCTACTATCCAAAGATAAGTAGGTATCGCAAGCTACATAGCAGACCACTGTTGTTACTTTCAGGTGGAAGGTTTGAAGAACTCAGCGGAGATTCGGGAGGTAGCGTGCTTAAGCCGCAGTCGCGTAAAGATCATTCATCCAAGAGTTCGAGCAAACATAAGAGAGAGAGAGAGAGAGAGTTCGCTCAGATAGAGCGTACACACTAAGAGCATATAAATGAATGAATAGGGCGAAATAAACGTATGGGTTGGAGCGCTGGGCTAGAGAATCTCTAAGATGATGTGAAAGTCCAACGATATTAAACTCACAAAATTGCTCATATCTCTAAAGAGAGAACATGTTACGCATGACTGATATTCTAATGCGGCAGTTACCCACCGACGTGTGCCGTACGTACGGCCGTTTGTCGTACAAAGCACGTTTGACCGAACTCTCAAGCCCGTAGGAGTCAATGTGTGCGTCTGTGTACATGTACATAACATATTTGTGTGTGTATTGTTTACAGATAAGCACTGTTGCCATTGATCATTTTACATGCATGCTTATGGAAACATCAACTTTTTCCATTTTAATTTTTGATGTTGTAAAAGGCTGGACTTAATATTAAATAAATATAAATAGATTACACATTTATAATCTGCACTTTTACATAATTATTTCGAATTATTTTCACAATTTTTCAAACTTTAAGTAGGTGTTTCTGCAAAAAACTGCAAACGGTCAACAATTAGCGCACAAAAGTCTGCTAGGCAACTCTGTCTAGTGAGAGAGCGATCAGCTGACACGTTCTTACGGAGAAAATCAAAATTGTTTTGATTTCTACGTTCCGGGCTACGTACGTACGGGCGTTGCACGTCGGTGAATTTTCGTTTACATTGCACACTCATAAGATAGGTCGTGTCAGCTGACACGTTTTTGGTACGTACGTTCGTGAGTAACTGCCGCATTACTATCTTCTTGCGTCACATTGTTTGAAATAAGGCCACTTCAATGATAGCAGATTTAGAAAGTGCGAGCGTCAGGAAGAAACGGTTAAGCACATTCCCCTTCTCTGTCGTTTCTTCGGATTTGTCAGATCTACAGGTTGAAATTAAACTGATTGTCAGAAAACTTTTATTATTTGCAAAGAAGGCGGATATATATCATAATTTAAGTCCTCGTGCTATATGTGTGGTTTCCGTTAGATCATCAAAAAAATGTGTATAACGCTTTAAACGCATTCAATCACACCTACTTGGTGAAGATTTCAAACATAAAATTTTAAAAAATTTAGCTCCCAGCAAGGATACTGAAACTTTTATTAAATTTTATTTACTTTATTAACCGTTTAAACGATTATGGTCACCTAACAAAGCGCGCCAGTCCCTCAAAAGGAAATAAAAGTCACACTCGAGTTGCATCTTTCTCATCTATCTGTAAAATTATAACACGAATCTTTTAGTTGTTAAGACGTTTCTATAGAAAACTAGGTATGGAAGGTTTCGACTTGTTATAAATCTATCTAGTCAAAAAATTGTTTGCCTGCAGTGTATTTTGTTTCTGCAAACTTTATTTCAAATATAACCATATAATTTTTCTTCGGTTGCGACTAGTGAACTCTAAAACATTTGCTATTGTCCGGTCGGGCTTGCATATTGTGAGCAAACTCACTTTGGCAAATAGCATTGTTCCCTAATAGTCACCCAATCTGCCATCTCTAATTACATAGAGATGTGAAAAAAAAAATCAAAGTATATGTTCGTTTACCTACAAACATTCTTTTCCGTCTTTTCTTTTTATTGCTTTTTATTTGCTTTTTGAATTGGAATCCTTGCATTTACTGCATTTTAAGTTAGTTGAACGAAAATATGAACTGTCGGTAAAATTCACTTTTTGTTGTATTTTGAAGTTTTGTAATGTTACTCAACTTCTTGAAATTTAATTTTCAGTTTTCTTATTTTGTTTCTGCTATGAAATGACCGCCACTTGGTAAAACTTTACAAATGAAGAAATTTTAATTAGAATTTAGTTATATAAGAAACAAAGCACTTTGTATTGCAGTTTTTGCATTTCGTTAACTTGAGTCAACTTTTTTTGCAATACTTAAAGAGAGTTCAGTTATCTGTTATATTACACATATACATATAAAAATGAGTTGGTGTGCGTTAGTATCGCTAAATCTCAAAAAACTGAAAAAAAGGTGCGCGGTGTCACGCCCCCTTATTAAGAAAACCTTAAGTTCGCTTCATACCAGCAATTATTTGAAGCAGGCATTTAATATTTAGTATATTGTTCCCATATATGGGGAGATGTGGGGGTGGAAACGGGAATGGGATTGAGAGTGAGCACGGGAATTGGAATGCCAGTATGAATGGGAGTAGTAGTTGGAACGGGTGAGGAATTGGGAGTGGAATTGGCAGTGGAAGTGGAATCGGGAACAGGAGTCCAAGTTGGAGTGGGAGCGGGGGAGGAAGAGGTAATGGGTGTGGGAATAGGAGTGGTAATGGGAGCGGGAGTGGGATTTAAATTGAGAATTGGCGTGGGAGTGGTGTTGTGAGTGGAAGTGGAATCGAGAATGTGAGAGGGAGTGCAAGTTGGAGAGGAAGCGGAGGAGGAAGAAGTAATGAGTGTGGGAATGGGAGTGTGAATGGGAGCGGCAGTGGTATTTAAATTGAGTGTTTGTGTGGGAGTGGTGCTGGGAGTGGAAGTGGCAGTGCGAGTGGGAGTGCGATTGGGGGTGGAAGTGGAAGTGGGAGTAGGAGTAGGTATGGGAATAGAAGTGGGAGTGGTATTGGGTGTGAAAGGGGCTTGGGAGTGGGAGGAAGATAAATAAAATAAGGTTATCATCACCACTAACTGGCGCTTAACCGCCTAAGCAATTTAGGCCGCTTCGTAACCAGTCACGTCAGCTATTGGGTCTTCTTTACTAGCTGCACATATCTCATCATTACGTTTCCTTCGATACTCGCCGTCGGCAGCACGAACATGACCATAAATATTCCGGAGATTTTTTCTCTAAAACACTACAGGCGTAATTTCATCTTCTCTCTACACCATCCATCATTCCGAGCCATACATCAAGAAAAGTATGATGAGCGACTTGTAGAGCACTTGTTGGCAAGAGTTTCTTTCACTTTAATTTTAAAGCTGACATAGCTTTCGATGTTAATACTGTAATACGGTAAATAATATCAATATCCGCAGCATATACCAGATTGTACCATCAAGCTGCCGCTTAAATTATCTTCTCCGGTAGTATGGTGAAATTGCACGGAGTCGCTTTGTCTGAAGCCTCGTTTGGTGGATTACACTAGACACTTCTCCCACAGTCTAAAGAAATCAGTGCAGCGATTGGCGATAGTTTGAAAAGCGGGTCCCTTTATACAGCACCTACACTGTCCCTCCAGGAAATGATGAGTATGTACTATGTAGACATCGTGGAAAAAATGGCCGAAATCCGGGCGGCAGTGCTGCTTCGTACCGAGAGATATAAGCTTGTGAAAAACTGGCACTTTTGCAGACCATGTTTGACTTCATCCCTGGCAGGACAAATTACAGTGCGCCGGCTTCTGCTCCTGTAGCTACATTCAACACTAATATTCCCCAAAGGCAGGAATGCAGTGTGGAATTAATATGGGACGGGAGTCTAGTGAATCTGAATCCATGCCGGACGGGAGGGTTGGGGGTGGAGTATTCTGGCATGAGCTTGGTGTTACACATAAAGCTAGGCTGCAGCATCTGAGAGAGATTTGATAAGAAATTATCTGGGTGTTAAGGACATAACCACTTTTCGTGTGTCGTGGTCTTTCTGTTCTCTAAGCTATCTATGGTTATTAGAGGGTCAACCGGGTACTCGCCAGTGGGAATAAATATTGTGCGCCTTAATATATTGAACATCCCAATCTGTGTTAGATGCGTTACGAACGACGAAACGGTATTATCCAGTCACTTTATACTCAGTTGTCCATCCTTTGCGAAGATGTGGCATAAATATCTCGCAGCTTTATCGTTGCATCCAAGTGATTCGCTTAATAAATAAAAACCAAAAGTGTTAGAGTAAGCTGTTCCTTAACCAGACATGTGCCACCCCTATATATCCGAATCTAACGTCTTCCAGGTATGCTAGTTCTAAATATTTTTTTCGGACAGTCATTCTTCATCTGCATCCACATTTACATGAGGATGTGGAAAGTCTCGCCGATAAAATTATTTGGGATTAATATGTTAATGTTTTTCCTTTTTGTCCTAGCGAACTGTTGGAGTCAGTTTGTTACAGGCTAGCAAGATCTTTCTGGCTGGTAGTGGATAGCAGGAAGTCTGCCGAAATAATTGGGTTCACTAAGGCTCACCTATCAATGTTCATTGGGGTTTTGATAGGGCACTGTCCCATCGGTATCCATGTGGTACGTCTCAATATACTGGAAACTCTATCCCGCTGCAGGTGTATGGAGGATGATGAGGTGGAATCATCAAATTACTTTATGCTTGATTATCCAGCTTTTGTCAAAACTAGGCGAAAGTACTTCGGTCGCGACTTACTTGGATTTCCTGAGGATTTATCAAAGGTTGAGATCGGTATCATTCTGAACTTTATTGTTGCTACTCAACGATTCTCCAAGTAGCTATATCTACGTCACAGTTATTTTATAGTATGTGGTATCACAACGGACCTTCATGTTTTCCAAGTGAGCTTCCCTTATCAGGTCAGCTAACACCTAGCCTAACCTAACCTAGTTATAATAATTATGACCTGTCTAGTGGCATAAAATATTTGTCGTGGTGGACAAATCACATAGTTTAAAGAGACACAAACCACCCTTTGAATTTGCTTTCAAACCGACATTTGTGTAAATTAACTGGGCGGCCGCCGTGATGTGATGGTAGCGTGCCTCGCCTGCCACACCGAAGATCCTGCGTTCGCACCGCGGGCCAAGCAACATCAACATTTTAGAAAAAAGTGTTTTCAATTATAATACAACTTTTCTAACAGGACTCGGCGGTGTTTCTCAAGCACTCCGAATGTATTTCTGCCATGAGAAGCTCTCAGTGAATACCCAACTGCCTTGCAGATGCCGTTCGGAGTCCGCATAAAACAAGTATGTACCGTCCCCGTAAGAAAAATTAAAAGGAGCACAACGCAATTTGGAAGAGAAACTTGGTCTAAAATCTCTGCGGAGTTTATTGCGCCTTACATTTTTTTTACTGGGATTTGGATGCAAGAGTCAGTAGCCTTTTTATAGAAATGTTAATTTGTTACGAAGTTTTTGATACGCGGCAAACAGCTTGAATAAAATAAAGTTTTTGGGTCACCCTATGTTTGAATGTAGGCTCATATCCCTATGACTTTGTACTTATGTCATAGGAAAGTGAGAAAAAAAGAAATTACATAAATTGTAAGCATCAAAATAATTAGAGCGTAAAAACCAGAGCAACTGCCGCAAAAGCTTTAAACAGACTCTGCCTACAACTGTGAAATGCCTGTAACGACGATGAGTAAAGCGGCAATCACGGATGTGACGGCAAATTTGTGAAAAGGAATATGGAGAGAATTACATTGTAGACTGCATCAAACATATGTCTTTTTATACTTATCGCACTTTAGTTGTACTTTTATGTGTGCACGATGTATCTACATATATATGTCTGCTAATAGCAGCGCACAGTGTAACGAGAATGATCAAAAGTTCCATGCGTGAGATGCAAAGACGGGACGGAATTATCTTGATTTTTAAGTGGCAGTAATAAAGGTGCCGTAAGATGCATGTTATTATTGTTGTAGCGATACAGACACACCCCAAAAATGTTGGGAAGTGCTATCGATGTTGACGGTACTTCGCCGGATAAAGATACGGTCACAAGCGTTAATAAAGCGCCAAATACACGACACGAACATTTCCGCGAACATTCCGCAATCTTGTTCGCAGCTTTGGCCATACACCATACGAACTTTTGGCCGAACATTAGTTCTCTTTCAGAGAGCGATGAATACGGACAACAATTGTGCTGCAGCAATATTGCTAGCTGTGGAAATTAAGCGTAAAAAAAAGAGAGAAGATCGCAAAAAAAGAATTTGGTGCAAAGAATGGTTTAAAAACCGAGCAGTTCTTGGACAAAGTGAGCTTTTTAAAGAACTGGAACGCAAACTACTTATTTTTTTTATAACTGTATCCTTTGTGGCATCAGGATCTACTTCTTGTAATTTTTCGATTAAAGCCGCATAATCATTATTCTTTTTAATTCTATTACAATAATCTTTGCTTTTTACTTGCCACAATGATGGCAAAGATTTATAAATTTCAATAAATTCACTCAGAAATTTTTTATTGTCCATTTTACTATTCCGCGCACGTCTCTTCCGCTCAGAAATTACTACGTTTATGAGCTATTTCACCATACACGCACGAACAGTTCGCGCAAATGTTCGGCAAAAATTAAAATATTTTGATTTTTGGCGAACATTTGCGCGAACTGGCAAACACCACCATACACGACAGAAAAGGTCGCAGAAACATGACATAACGGGAATGTTCGCGGCAATGTTCGTGTCGTGTATTTGGCGTTTAAGGCAATAGCCCGACCAGTACGGGAACAATTTAACGATACCACATTAAAACTCTGAGCCTTGCCGCCATCTATTCCCTATTTCCGTGGGGAAAATTAATATTTGTAACAGGATGCCACCAGGTTAGGTAAGGTTGAGGATTGGGCTGCGGAAGCTGTAAAGCTATAAAGCTTTGTTTTGTGGGTAATATTTTCGTAGATGCATATTAGTTTTCATTGGCAGATGTCGCTCTATTAACGTATATCACCAACCAATTTGCATGCTTAGCTGTCGCTCCTATCCCCCTTTAGCACTATATAATGCCATATCTTTGTCAGCTTAAAAAAATAAATGTAAGGCGCGATAACCTCCGAAGAGATCAAAGGCCAAGCTTCTCTTCCAATTTGCGTCGTGCTCCTCTTGATTTTTCCCTACAAATTGGGCGGACGGGACCTACATGTTTTTTTATGCCGACTCCGAACGGAATCTGCAAGGCAGATGAGTTTTCACTGAGAGCTTTTCATGGCAGAAATACACTCGGAGCGCTTGCCAAACACTGCCGAGGGGTGACCCCGCTTAAAAAAATTTCTTCTAATTGAAAAACCTTATTTCTAAAATTTTGATGTTGCTTTGCCCGGGGTGCGAACCCAGGGCATACGGTGTTGTAAGCGGAGCATGCTACCATCACACCAGGGTGGCCGCCGTCTTTGTCAGCTTAGAAACGGATAATAACTCTTGCCACAAGTGCTATTTGGACTGAGTAGGCAATTGAAAAGTTAATTCCTCTCTCGAAGAAAATAAATCACGCTCTACAAGTCGCTCAACATACCTGTCTTGATGTATGGCTCAGAATCATGGAAGTTGTCGAGAGAAGATGAGAAGGCGCTTGAAGTGTTCGAGAGAAAAGTTCTCAGGAGGATCTATCGTCGTTTCTGTGATGTCGACAACGAAGGTGGTTTAATGATGAACTGTATGAGCTTTATGCAGATATGACGTTAGTGCAACCAATAGAAATCCAAAGCCTTCTTTGCTGCATAGCACATGTTATGGACGAAGATGCTGCTACCAAGAAAGTATTTCATTCGACACCGCAGCTTGGAAGCAGAGCAAGAGACAGACCTCTGCTGAGCTGAGAGAGGCAGGTGAAGGAAAACTTGGCCTCCGTTTGTGCTCTCAATTGACAGCAGTTGTAGCGAAACACGCATAGCTGCCGCGACTTTTTATGAAACAGCAAACAATGCTAAGGCGGTTATGAGAAAATTAATAATGATGAACGTATATCGCAAAAATTACCATACATTTACTATCAGGCTTCTATGTGAGAAAGAAATTTTATTTTGGATGAGAAAAGTGAGTTTTTGTACTGCGTTCTACATTAATTGGCCCTACATAGCTTAACCGCGATACCTATTTTTGAAGAAAGTGGGCTAGCAAAAGCAGCGCTAAAATCAAAAGCAAGACACCAGACAAATTATCTGGCTCACAGCTTTAACCAGACAACTTAGAGTAAGAATAAACGCCATATCCAGTTTTCCATCTCCTTCTCTCTTGTGTTTCGTTTCAGGCACCATTAAACACCAACGCAATTTGCGTAGCAGCCTCTCCCATTCCAAGTCAACATTATGGTGTATCGAATAAATTAGAATAACTACTCAGATTTGCTGTTAATCACTCAGAAGGATGTTAGCTCTGATAATATTTGAACTTTGTTTCAGACGAGGAAGTGTCTTTTCGCTGCGTTTTACATAGTTTGGACCTAAACAACAATACCACTGTATCCAAACTAAAGATGAGAACTAGATTTAAAACAGGGCCATTCAAAATTGAAAGTGCATCTGTATTAGTGAGAGCGCAATCGTCGCGCGAGTGAATTGATTTTTCATTTACTAGCAAGCAACGAGCTAACAATAAGTGTGAGTATCGCGCATAATTTTTCATACATATTTTGATACCGATCTGCCGATACCCACCACTGATGTTGCTACGCCAAGTGCCAAGCGACGACTAAAGCGGCAATTACCAACCGACGTGTGCCGTGCGTACGGACGTTTGTCGTACGAAACACGTTTGAGCGAACCCTCAAGCCCGTAGGAATCAATGTCCCTGCAAAAATCGCGAGTACTCCATGCATGCATGTATGGAGTACTCGCTATGGACCAACCGAGTACTCCAAAATTAACCACAATTCATACAAAAAATATGGTCCAATTAACATTGCGATGTCCTAGGACTGGACCATATACTCCAGCTTCGCATTACATCAAAGTAATCCATGGAGTACCCACAGTCCAATAAACATCGTGTAGTGATTAAAAAAATAAAAACGAGCAATGATCGGCTTACAATGTGTTCGTGTAGAAACATGAGTTGGTCCATTGCTGCATTACAGTGGAGTATAGTGGTAAGTACTCCAGTGGACCACATGATCTAACGATTTTTGCAGGGGTGTGCGTCTGTGTACATGTACATAACATCCGCAAAAATCGTTGGATCATGTGGTCCACTGGAGTACTTACCATTATACTCCACTGTAATGCAGCAATGGACCAACTCATGTTTCTACACGGACATATTGTAAGCCGATCATTGCTCGTTTTTAACGATTGTAATCACTACACGATGTTTATTGGGCTGTGGGTACTCCATGAATTACTCTGATGTTATGCGGAGGTGGAGTATATGGTCCAGTCCTAGGACATCGCAATGTTAATTGGACCATATTTTTTGTATGAATTGTGGTTAATTTTCCCTGCAAAAATCGTTGGATCATGTGGTCTACTGGAGTACTTACCATTGTACTCCACTGTAATGCAGCAATGGACCAACTCATATTTCTACACGAACATGTTGTAAGCCGATCATTGCTCGATTTTATTTTTTTAATCACTACACGATGTTTATTGGACTGTGGGTACTCCATGGATTACTCTGATGTAATGCGGAGCTGGAGTATATGGTCCCGTCCTAGGACATCGCAATGTTAATTGGACCATATTTTTTGTATGAATTGTGGTTAATTTTGGAGTACTCGGTTGGTCCATAGCGAGTACTCCATACATGCATGTATGGAGTACTCGCGATTTTTGCAGGGATATTTTTGTGTGTGTTGTTTACAGATAAGCACTGTTGCCATTGACCATTTGGCATGCATGCTTATGCAAACATCAACTTTTGGAATTACAATTTTTCATGGTGCAAATGGCAGAAACAAATACTGAATAAGAATTTTTAGTTCATATATTTGTAACCTCCAACTTTATATAATAATTTTAGGATATTTCAACAAGATTTTAAGCAATCTTTAGGCCTTTTTGTATAATAACTGCAAACGGTCAAACATTCGCGCACAAAAGTTTACTAGGCAACTATGTCTAGTGAGAGAGCGATCAGCTGACACGTTCTTACGGAAAAAGTCAAAATTGTTTTGACGTACGGGCGTTGCACGTCGGTGAGTTTTCGTTTACATTGCAGACTCATAAGATAGGTCGTGTCAACTGACACGTTTTTGGTACGTACGTTAGTGAGTAACTGCCGCATAACTCAATTAACGACGACAGAGCGAATCATATGCGTGTGTATTGAGAGTGCTCAATAGTTCTATGAAATGAATAGCCCTGATTTAAAACTACTTTAGAGCAAAATCATAGGAAATAGTAAAATATGTGTCTCCTAATTTTAGCAGCAGCTTGTATGGAATCGCGCCGCTGTTCTTTTATTTGGAGTTGTACCAGCAAAAAAAAAGAACAAAACATAAATGTCTCATCCTTTTACCCACACACTCTACTCATTATAATGATCTCCTGAAACATACAAATGTATTTAAATGAATAGATATGTATGTGTTTATGAAAAAGCTTCTTACAAATGGCAACTTGTATTATACAAAATGGAAAGTGAAATTATATGAAAAAGTGAAAGGCGCAAAAAGTGTAACTAACTCAACATATAAAGCATAAAAGAAAAACAAAACCATTTCTGCATTTTTACGGAAATTAAGGAATTTTACAAATTGTTTTGTGAAAAAATGTGAGAAACGAAAATCCACCAAAGGACTGTATTTTACATTTCGCAGCGTTGGTTACATAAAGGGTCAAGCAAATTGAAGTGTAATTTGTATGGGTGGGAGCTACAAAAAATTTTGAAGTTGTAAGAATTTATAATACTGTGTGATTACACTTTTGGTGAGAGAAAATTGGTATGAGATTAAAGCTTGACACCTCCAATCAATTTAATCCCATCCTCCATAGGCCATTTTTGAAAATATAACACGTGTGTAGCAAAAAGTACTTGAACTGACACTATGATTAAATCCAATTATTTTTAGAAAGTTTGTACCTTGAAACGTCACCTGCCAAATTTGTATATCATTTGGGAAATTTTTATTCAGAAGACATGAATTCAAAACAATTTCGTGCGCGAGTTCATGATTCAATCACAAGAGGTTTGCTCGACGGACAAATTTTTCGACAATTGCAGTCATTTTGCTCCCAAATCGAATTGACATCCGTTAACTGTGATGTTCCTTTGCGATTTTTCGAAAAATATTAGTAGTAGAAATAGGAAGCAATCAGTTTACAACTACCCGATAAGTACTAAATTCCATAGTTCCTAAGAACATTTTCTTTAATTTTATGATGAATTTATTAACTATGCCATGATCTATTAGTGTGGCTGAACATAGGATTTATGAAAAGTAAGGACACTTTCGTAAACATATGAACAAACGAAATCTAAACCAATTCAAAATTTATACTTCAACTTTAAAAACTCGACAAGTAAATCGATTCACGTAAAATTGTCATTAGTAAGTAATGGAGATGCTAAATGTCTCATTGAGCATGTTAACTTATTCATTCCGCATGTTCGCAACCTTCGTCTCCATTTAAGAATTTGTATACACTTATTTGATATATTCGGACTTCGTGAGGAAGTATAAAACGAATGTGTTGCAAATATTCTATATTAACGGTTTATCCGGAATACTTCCATGAATACTTAACGGAAATGATATTTCAGAAGAAAGAGGTGAAAACTCCCTGTGTAGCAGGACCGCACGAAAGCTTAACTCTTCTGTCAAAGTCAAGGCCGGCATATAAAATGCTAAGCCCTGGCTTTTCAGTGCGAGCTTAAACTCCACTTAAAGCTGACTCGAGTTTAACCCTGCCACTTCGCTTTCGTTGCCGCTTAAGCTGAGATTAGCAGCAAAATTTGTTGTTATCGAACAAAGTGGCAATGTTAAACTTTAATCAACTTTAACTGGAGTTTAAACGCACACTGAAAACCCCAGCCTAAGACAATAAGCAATTTTCTTGTATTTTTTTGTCATTTCATTGCGACTGCTGAGTAGAGTATCACCCCATGTCGGCTGCCTGTTCAAAATCGTCCTATCTCAAAATATTTTTCAAAAATTTTCAGGATTTGTCACAAACACGCCGTATATCAGAATTAGGTTGAGGAAACCCTTATCTCAGAATGCTTCTCTTTAACTTCCTCTTATGTCAAAATCCATTGAACTTATGGTAATATGGGGAGTTTTTGAAATAAATTTTGAGATGGAGTAGGTTAGGTTAGGTTGTACTCACCGGTCCATGAGGACCTCACATAGACTGAATAAGTCCGTAGTGTTACCAAAAGTTTGTTTTAACGACCAAACTGAAAAACCCTATCAAAAACTAGGACCTATGTTATAAAATAACTCCGTCCTCTTGGCAAATACCAGAAGCTTCCTAGGATTTAAGCCACTTGCTGCTTCTAGATCTGACAGCTGTATCACTCCTAATAGCTGGAGTCTTAGCCTGGCAAGCGCAGGGCAAGAGCACAGAACGTGCTCCATCGTTTCCTACTCCAGCTTGCACTTCTTACATCTGCTATCACTGACCAAACCTAATTTGAGATAGAGTATTTTTGAACAAAATTCTAACGTACAGCATTCTTCAAAAAAATTCTGAAAGAATTGTCAAGCTAACATAACTATTTATAAATTCACGAAATATTTAGTATAAAATAAATTATATCCCCTAAAACCGGTTGGCATTTGACAATTTATAACTACTTCTAATATACTAATACAGGCACTTTGCTATTACTATTTTCGCTGAAGGGGTTTGAATTATTCCCCGTTTTCCTTACATCGTAAAAGCAACCCGTCCAGATTTTTCAACTTGGGAGTGTCAAAGCTCTGTCATCATTGGAGAACAAACCTCTAGTAATGGAATCATGCGCTAGTTTATCTTTGCTTTTTGATGGAAAAAATACCGTCCGAGGAATGGCTGCTTGAAAAGTATTACGGGGACTCTGCTCTGCCATAATCAAGCATTTGTCACTGGTATGCTAAATTTATCCGCGGTCGTGCATACACCGATGATGCACCACACTCTGGTCATCCAAATGGGCAATTACTACAGAAAACATACAATAAAATGTTGAGAATTGTTCGAAATGAACATAAAATGAAATCGAGTGAGATTGCTGACATTGTGAAGACACCAAAAGAACATGTGCATCATATTTTACACGAATGCTTGGGTATGAAAGAGCTGTTTGCTAAATGGCTGCCGCGTTTGCTCTTTCATCAATACAATTCACCGTGTCAGAAGTCATTCGTGACAATGGAAAAATTGTGTGAATTGAATTTGCGAACTGCTGCCCGCATTCTTCACCCTTGTTCTTCACAATTGGCCACCAGAGGCTATTATCTATACAAAAATCTCAAAAACGAGCTCTGTGGAAAAATGCTTGGGTCGGATTAAAAAGTGATGGCCGTAATTAAAGCGTGTTTTGGGGACCTTGATAAATCATACTACAAATAAAAAGATGACAAAAAAATTTTAAGGACTACCTTTATATAAATGGACCAACAAATAGAAGGCAATTTTTCCTTTAACACAGACATAGTCTTGTTGAATTTTGACTAAAAAACATTAACAATAACTCTTGTAAAAGTATTGTGCGAGTTAAAACTATAAAGGTGTAGCGCAATCTTTCAATTTAAGGCAAATCATGTACTTGGGATTAACTAATTGATTATTTAAAATTTAAACACGCACTCTAATTTTATAATTGTAAATCCTAAAATTCTTTTACAAGAGCCATTGTTAAAGTTTTTTAGTCAAAATTCAACAAGATTATGTCTGTGTTAAAGGAAAAATTGCCTCCTATTTTTTGGTCCATTTATATAAAGGTAGTCCTTGTAACTGTCACGACCGTTGATTTCTAGTCGAGGTGCTTAACTTTACAGTCGAGTTTATTTAACTTATTCGTACATGTCAATATTGTGAGAATGATTAAAAAGTATTCATGAAAAAATTTCAAAATTATTTTGATGTTGCTTTTTTGTATGGTAGGTGAGCACTTTATCTCCACGCCACTAAAATAACAGCCCTTGAACCAATTTGTGGCAAAAATTAAAAACAAGCCTTGTCTAGATCTCCGCCGTGCTATAACGCGGGCTAATATTATTATTATCTTTTTTTCGGCTCATATGATTCTAGTTGCATATATTTTCCACAATACTGTATTAACCTTGTTATTTTATCGTGAATGTAAACAAAACCTGTTTTTTTTTTTTAATATGATTATAGTTTTCAATATCAGAGTCTCCCTTATTGTTGGCACTCGTTAATTAAATTTCTTAAAGGTCCAATAAAAAGGGGTGACCAAATAGACACACATGCATACACATGTACAGATATGCTTGTTTAAAAAAATTATTTCCGTAAATGTTCTTTTTGTGTTCGCTCTTAGTTTTTGCTGTTTCGCCGGAAATGTGTGTGGTTCATGACCAAACTATGCCGCTCATTGCTGTCATAACTTTGCACAATTCATAGTTTTGAATACTAAATTTTTTTTGTATTACTTTTTTGTTTGACAAAAAAAAAAAAAAAAAAAAAAAAAAAAAAAAAAATTTAAGAATAACTGAAAACTTTCCACCAATGTTGCTGCTTTTATTGTTATTGTAGTAAATGCTGGGTACTGATTTTATTGTTGTATGTAACTATTTCATGTCGCCACAGAGTGTAAAATAAGCGTAAAATGCTTTAATTAGCAGCTGACTTTCGCAACTCGTTTTTGTTGTTTACTCTTTCATTATTTCATTTCTTTTGTTTTGTAAACATTTTGGAAAAGGCTGTGACAGAAAAAATTTTTTAATTACCACTTGAAAGGAAGTCGTGAAGCCAATGAAAACTAAAAGGAAATTTTAACATTTGTAAGAAAAAAAAACACGCCAAAATTGGTAGTCGCAGTTGGTATTGAATATTTAAGCAGTGTAAGCAATTGAAACTTAAATTGGCCGTACGTAAATGAAGTTGCAGGTTTTATTTTTTATTTTTTCACTTTTAACTTTTCCAAGAACATTTGCATGCACTTGTAAATGCAAACTTAGCGTCCAATGTTGGACTCAACGCAAGTTTTTGGTAGATGTGGAGAATTTTTTTCCAATTTTCTGGGTGTTTTTGTTAATTGTTCCCCAATTTTTACGTAAATACTCATTGTTGTTTATTTTGTTTGATTATTTTACGAGTTAAATTTTATGAACATAAATTACTTTCCACATTTTAATTGCTTTCCAAATATGTAGTAAGAGTACTTGAAATTTGATTTTATTTGTTTTCCAAGAAAAATTAATAATAAATTTGGGTTAAAAGTCATAAAGCCAAGGAGTCTAAGTATGGGTGTATACGAACTATGTTTTATGAATCTAATTTATTTTTGAGTATGATATTTTGCAAAGTGATATATCACATTGCTGTCAAATTTGTTTTGTTCTGGTTTGTGTTTTGCCCTGCGAACACTTTGCGCAACGTTTTCGAGTCTCAATGCGAATTGGTAAATGCAAGGATACGTTGCCCAACCTCCTTTTTTCGTTGAGGTAAACCGCTTGGTGATTGGGATGCGCGTACGGCTGCAGTTTTAATACCTTTCATACCTGATATTAATGACCAGATGTGCTGACCCTGAACGAGGACTCATTTCTTTCCCATTTTTTGTTTATTGATGGTAAATTTTTTCTATTTCTCTTTAATTGTGCTAACTAAAGTTCCATCGTATTGATTTTATTCTCTTCCGTTGTATATATTGAAATCCTATATGTATCCCGTCTCAGAGTCACAACGCAGCCACATTTTTATTCCACGTTTTACTGATTTGAGTGCCATATATTGTTTTAAGGATGATCTTCCTCAAATTTTGCCATTGATTCATCTCTTCTCTGTCTAACCTTATCCTGCCAGTATTTTTGAAATGTTCTTTTCAAATACTCCCCAACATCATCAATGTAATAAGTTTTACTGCAATCAGTTGGTTTCTGAGAAAATGCAAAATATAATTTTGATGCCAAAAATGTATAGCGATCACGAGATATTGCAGTCTTGATAATAGCATTACCTATTGAAGGCTGTTTTGACCAATAATGTTTTAAAGTCGAAAGCTCGTTATAAGACATAACGAACATAGAGCCCAGCATATTTTGTATCAGTCTTTACTATATTTGATCTTGTTTTTCGGTTTGAAACTCAGAAATTGGGTAATTTGTACATTGTGCGATATACATGCACAGGCTTCGAGGAAACATCTTTTAAAAAAATTTGAAAGGGCAAAGAATTGAGAGGAATTTTCGGACTTATATTACGTCCACGGTAATCACTTATAATATATATATGTAAGGTCATCCTAAGTATACGACCAATATAATATAAAGGCAACCTAATCTATGGTCAATATAATACAACGGTTAGGCTGACCCTACCTTAGTAATTAATCCTACGAAATACATCATCTCTGCACATGAACGGAATAATAATCAATTGGCAACCCTTACTCATGGTCAGCGACAAAAAGGGCAGTTTAGATTTGAACAACGCGCCGTGAACAACGTCGGTTCGGCAACGGGCAGAGAAATCATTCTAATACTCATTTTACTTTCACTAAATTAAACTATTTAATCAATTTCATTTAAACACACATATTTTCATATATTTAACTTTAAACTTTAATAAACATGAATTGTTAGTTATAATGTGCTAATGTGCATAAATCGGCAGCGTTTTTATTTAATCGGAATCCAGAAATCCTGACAACCCGAAAGATCTTGAATAAAGACTCTTTCATATATATATGGAATTTTCTCAAAGAGACGGCCACAACCTAAAGTCTGATGGGATGTAATTCTCATTATCGTCTTGTGCTAAATTGGATCCCACAAATTCATTCGGGGAACCAGATTCTTTGCCGTGCGAACCCAATTTTGGCAAATAATTATCATCATTTCCGTTTAAAAAATCAGTGCCTGTATAATCGTCATCTGAATCAAGTATTTCATCAATCAGCAGTTCGCAAATTTTGACTGAGCTCAGTTTTTTCGAGATGGTATTTCTTCCATAAAAATAATTTGTTTCGCAGTTGCAACTTTTTTTTTTTTTAAATTATTATTCAAAAACCAGACACGTGTCCGAACCTTTTACTATTTAACACAAAACTGAGCGTACTGCACAGGAGAAAATTATTTAATTTTTATATGAACCTTTAGACAAACTAAAAGGCCTGCTTTGGTACATTTTTTATTCAGTTTGAGTGTGATTTTGAGGATTTAGTCCAATATACACATTTAGTGGTACATACGGTGTACCAACAGGTTCTAAAGGGTTAAGCTAAGTTTATCTAAACGCTGTGCTGCAAAAGTCGGTTGTAGTAAGAAATGTCTTAAAGATCGGAGCTTTTTTATTTATACTTATAACTTGACCAAGCCAGCGATAACTTTGGGTCCTCATTGTTTGAATTATGTCTCTTATTATAATTAGTTTAATAATGCTAGTAATAAAACCGTATTCAATACGCGTCGATTGCATCACGGTAGGGACCATAATCTCTTAACACAATCCCTGATCCCGAGTTATCAGAGCTTTAAGAATTTACAATAATTTTGACTTACACTCAATGATTGCGCCACTTATTCATACCTGTAATCAAATTCGATTGATTTTTCGTGATTGCAAAAGCTGCATTGTTTAATCAAATTTATTGTAAACAATTCGAGCTCGCAATTGGTAACCTCTCTGTTGCGCGCACGTGTTTTTGATCGCTCTGTAATCCTTTATTATTTTTACTTTTGTGAACAATCTAAATTCTTTTAATTCTATACAGTTCAGTTATTAGCTTTCGGTATACATATAAAATCTTGATAAAGGTGCAGTAAATATTGTGCCATTTTGTTCATTTTTAGTCATTTAGACTCTGTGATTATAAACTTTCACAACAATTATTGTTTAATTGCATACCGTTTTGTTGGTATCTGCTATTGGCAAGTCATTTTGTGTCTTTTGCTTTCTACTGTGTTTATTTTCGCTAATCGCTGACCAGCTTTCCAGCAAAATTAGGCTAAACTGGACCTGTCATGATTGCCGCTCAGTAGGAAGTGACATGCGGGCTTTCATGAGACAAACTCAGAAAGATTTCAATAATAATTTCATTGGCTTGCGTGACCTGCACGAGAGATTTAAAACGATGGAAACTCATTTCAAAAAGTTGAAAGTAATTTCAGAGTCACCAACACGTAAAAAATGCATGCCTAACAATATCTCCAACTTGGCTGGGGCAAAGTTGTCCTCATACGCCTGTACCTCCAACTACGCGGACTGATCCGCACACGCCTGCCAAAGATTTCACGAATAATGTAGCTCAGAGATCACATCAACGTTCTGCCGAGCTTTCTAGTGATGCTGTGGAGATTTCTGACCACGTTAAAACTGCTATAACTAGCAGTGGTACCTCTGTTCCGATCGCTCCCATGACACCACTGTTAATTTCATTAGCCTGCCCAAGTTTACCTTTGCCTCCATCTGTTTCTTTACCGCCTACTCGCGCCAAGTTATTATTATTATTCAGCTACAGACAGCTTACACTCAAGCTCTTCAGCCTAAATCTTCTCTGCCTAACTAAACGAAAAAGAAAAATGCTCGTCCAAAAATATGCGGATAAGCAAGAGCGTGAGCAGCATGGGAGACTGGCTGATCTGACTAAATAGTTCTCAGAGATATTATTAAAAAATTTTATTCAAAGTAGCTTTAGCTATGGAGGGAGTACTTTTCCTTTTTTTGAATGGGAAAAGATTATAGTAAATCTGGTATCTCAATTTCAAATGATAACATCTAACTTCTACAATGACCAATTTATAAAGGATATTTATGAGCTAGAGGACAAGTTTCAGGAAAAATGGAAAATAAGGAATTTCTCATATAGGATAAGGAACAGTCCATAAAGTAGATACTCTTTTGTATGAATAGACTAGTGCATTATGATTTAGCCCATATAAAGTAAACCTTCACCTTTAATTTAATTTAATAAACTTTCAATGAGGATAGTGAGTTGACTTTATGTATAAAATAAAATAATTAAAAATTTCTATTGATATTCATAAGTATGACCAATCATGTTATGCTACGCCTCACATTTTTAGAAATTTCCAGCGCCTAACGCTTTTATTTAATTGTCTGATCAACTCCCTGGATTGAGGAAGAGTGTGATGACTAGTACCTAGGACCTATCTAATTATTGTTTTCAATAAAACCGTTTAACTAAAATTTTTTTTATTATTTTATTTTTAAATTTTTAGCCTATATTTAATTGCCTATAATTTCTCGTTCTAGTTAGTTCATTTACTTACTCATTAGTACAAGAACTCTTTGTTACAATCTAAGTCCTCACTACATAATCCTTCCAAAGATTTTACTCGACTCGGCGTCACGTATGCTTGTCCCTCCTCGAACACCAAAATATTTTGATGTAACTTCTACCCGACTGTATGTAATATTTGTTCCAAATATGCGCCAAATCTGACATCATAGTTCGCTTTCTATTCATGTATTTATTATGTGTTCCAAATATGGGCCAAATCGGATCACAAATACGATTTTTGTGAATATCTCGATTCTTGCGGCATCTAGCGGCGATTTTTTTCATAGGATTTTTTGAAATATTTCGATCGATGCGCCACCTTTTGGGGTTTTTTCTTATTATTGCATTGTCATCGGGTTCTGAACTATATTCCACATTTCAAGCTTGTAGCTTATCGGGAAGTTACTTAAATTTTAATTACAAAATTCTCTCACAATGGCCGGCTGGTCGGCCTGTAAAGTCAAGCTAAATAAAACCGTTTAATAATAAGATGATCCGATCAGTTCAATTTATCACTCAGAACTCATCATAAGTAGCCGATGATATCAATTTTGCCAATCTAATAAAAAAAGTTTACTAACAGACGTTCTATGCCTCAATCGTATTACAATAAACTCTAATTTAAACAACAATTGTCCTATAATTATAAAAAGGGAGGAGTGAAGCACTGCAATAACGCTAACAATAGCTCAACAAAAGCAGCATCCATAGGAAGTTACAGATACATATTCGAATTCATTGGGCTAATTAAGTAAGCGCTTGCTTTCCCGCTGCATATTTGCTTTACATTTCCGATTTAGAAGAAGTGAAGCTTAGCTCCCCAAGTGACATACATATGAGTATATTAGGGTAAACCTTATTTGAGTGGGCAGCTTTTTTAAAAACAACAAAACCAACGACATAACAGAAATGCTCACTAGGCCATGAAAGATAGTAAGCACCCAATTCTGACATACATACAGCTCAAAAGCGTGTAGCAATGAGCATAAAGCTCAGAAATGGTAAAGATAACAAGGAGAATAAACTCTGTAGTCGGAAATTGTATGCCGAAAATTTAGAATATGGTTTAGTTTTAGTTTAAATTTTATTTATTTTTTAACATTTACGCTTTGTTTTGTTATACCTAACTGTAAGTATCGAAAAAAAATTTGATTGAGCCATGTCCGTCCGTCCGTCTGTCAGCTAACACGATAACTTGAATAAATATTCATATGTATATCTTCACAAAATTTGGTGCACGAGCTTATATGGACCCAGAATAGATTGGTATTTAAAATGGGCGAAATCGGATGATAACCACGCCCACTTTTTATATATATAACATTTTGGAAAACACAAAAAACCTGATGATTTAGTAAATAATACACCTAGAATCTTGAAATTTGACGTGTGGACTGATATTGACACCCTCGATAACAATTTGAAAACAGTTTTTAAAATGGGCGTGGCACCACCCACTTGTGATAAAATCAATTTTACAAATAATATTAATCATAAAACAAAAATCGTTAAACCTATCGTAACAAAATTCGGCAGAAAGGTTGCCTTTACTATAAGCAAAATAAGAAAAATTGACGAAATCGGTTAAGGACCACGCCCACTTTTATATAAAATATATTTAAAAGGGTCGTGGACGAATAAAATAAGCTATATCTTTGCAAAAAGAGCTTTATAACAACGGTATAGGAAAAAGTTCAAATTTTAAAAAATGGGCGTGGTACCGCCCCTTTTATGACTAAGCAACTTTCTATGTTTCGGCAGCCATAACTCGAAGAATAATTAGTTCAGATTAGAACAGTATGTATATGTATTATTGCGCAGCCTTGTAACACTATTAAACACACAAAACAAACAACAACAGCATTTCAAGTGTACAGCTGGGTATATAATGTTCGGTTTCACCCGAACTTAGCCTTCCTGACTTGTTCTTAGATTAAGTTTAAGTTTTAGCTTCAGTTTTAGTTTTAGCTTTTTAAGTCTAGTCAAAATGGAAATTAACTGCCGTAGGCAATCCACACTTTTTTGCGTTTGCTCTCTTTGACCTTACAAGCATTGCTTCTGTGAGTTTTCCTTTGTAGGACAATAAGAAAACTAAGGCGTATCCCTACGCACACACACATATTTACACTTAAATTGGATTTGGCTTCCTAAGCAACAGTTGTATATGTGCGTACAGTATTTATCTGAGTTAAGAAAAATCCGTTATACGACACAACCATTTGTACGCGCGTTTTTCTTTTTGCCAATACAATGAGAGAACAAATTGAATTTTGATAGTTTGTCCAGTAGCTGGATATTGAGAATAATAGGGCATTGAATGTATAGCCAAACACGAGTTGGTACAGAAGTTTATGTATGTATGAGCCCACATTGCTCACATATAGGTATGTATATGTAGAATGCAATGACTTGAACACAATAGCAAAGACTCAATGAAATGAAAATGAACGACAGGGCGGATGAGTAATCAAAAAGTACGAACGAAATCGGAAGCAGTTAAGTGGCATTGAATGCAGTAATTTTACAAGTGACGGAAACTGTATTAATTCGAAAGTATGTATTTTAAATTTGTTTCTATTTCTATGTTATTGGTCAAATATGTTTATTTGTATGAAAGTATGTATATTTTCAAGTCCACTGTGACCTTCTGGGCCATAGGTACAATGTAGGCATATTAAATCGTTCCCGATATGATCGCGTTAGTATCAAAAGGATGTTTGTTACCTGAACGTACGGGATCTATATCCGAAAAGGGCCATCGGCATCAATAATACTAACCAAAACCTGCGGAAAGTGTTTTTAATGCCACAACAACAACAACATATTGATGTAACATATTTCACACCATATCTATGCTTCCGTTGATACCGTGCGAGCTCTCAAACCCAGCTCGGACGAACAGCTAGTACCATGACTAATGTTGCACCGCATGGTATGGTGAATTTTAAAACACATTTGTATTAACTCGTTGCTTTAAATATGAACGCTAACATTCTAATTAGGTGGACATTTTCTGAGAAAAATCATTCTACAACAACGTGTACAAAAAAAGAACAAAATGACACCTTCAATTGTGCAAATTTTTACATACATACATATGTACTTCAGCAAATTTTTCCTCATGGAAAGCAGTTAAAAAGTCTGTATTGTAATACCCTTTGAATTTAGTTAAGCTAGCAAGGATGCATGCAAGATTGTAACTTTAGTACTTAAATGTCTCATTACACACAACAAACGTTCATATGGCTCATATTGTTCGTAAATGTTGTTTTAAAACGAACACACGCTTACATACACAATTACGCATACCATACGTAGGAACCCTGCAGGAAAACGATCAGATGAAAACTGCCTCACAGTAATCAGCAGATTGTATGTTGCAAATAAATTATTCTTACAAATTGTGTATGTACAGGTCTGATGATGTTGTTGTTGTTGTATTAACGATAACGACACTCTCCGAAGGCTTTGTGGAGTGGTATCGATGTTGATGGTCATTTTCCGCATATAAATCCGGTACGTTCCGGTAACAAAGCACAATTAAGGTACTTGCCCGACCATCTCCGGAAAGATTTATATGACCACATTAAAACTCCTAAGCCATCCCGCCCTTGAGGAACTTGGGGTCGCCAGAGTCTCGGCTGTTAATGAAACAGCATTCGCTAAGGGTAGGTAAACTGATAATTGGGTTGGATAAGCTACATATTGCGCCTGTAACCCCTTGAGAGGGTTAAGCTACACAACCTCTTGAATCGATTTGGTAGTTTAGTCTCCTCTTACGACAGGCATACCTACCGTGGGTATATTCTAAGCCCCCTAACCCGCTGGGAGTCTGATGATAGTGCGCAACACTTAGGGATACTATCATATCTAAGCTGATACTGAGCAGTGACTTGTATGCACATAACCAAATTAATCATTATGTCTACACATATGTCCATACAAGCAGCGGAGAGCAACGCACAAACACATGCATATATCTGAAATACTCCCAAAAGTAGGCAATAATTTGTGCATGTATCACTCACATATACACGCGCATATGAGAAGCTATACACGTGCATCTGTAGTTATAATTTTATAGCCGGTAACTAAGTAAATTCTGGAAACGCCTAGAAGTATGGAACGAGGAAATCGAACAGTATAAAAGCAGAAACAGTTGAGGCACAACAAGTCAGTTTTGATTTAAACACGCTATCTGTCGAGAAGTAGTAGTATCGTGAAGTACTTGAACAGAGGCCATTTTTGCATTATTCAATATTGGAGTTATTTATTCAACAGTTTGGTGATTCGAACGTTAGCAGAAGATTTGAAATAAGCGGAATTTCAGTAAATTGGTTACAATATACTAAACAGATTGACTGCTGATTCAAATATCACCGATCTGGGCATCTGTTTCGAAAACGTCCTATCTGAGATATATTTTGGAAAGCGCCGCCCCGTTTCAGAGTTCCTTTCAAAAACGCTCTATCTGAGCTAAAATTCAACCGAATTCTGATACTTGGCGTTTTGAAATAAGGTTTTTTTGAAAAATATTTTCAGATAGGATGTTCCCGAATTAGCAGCTGAAATAGCGTGGTATTCAACTCAGCCAACCAATATGTTTATTTTTCTGAATTATTTCGCTTCCGTGTACTCTTCTGTGGACTAGTTTGATCTTGAGCAAATTTCAAACTTATATGTTTCTTAACAACGTTGATGTTTTACTGCAAGGAATGCGTATAAGCTAGTAAGTAAAAGCACACATACATATGTAAGTACATATTCAACAACATAATAATGCACTTGTATATAAGTTAGCGCGTTTATAGTTGTCGGGTATTGTTAGCAGTGAAATATGGGTCGAGTGCCATAATAAAACGCAACTGTGGCAAGAGAGCCAACAGGGAGTAGAACAACACAATGGGTTTTTACATATGTATGTGTTTGTATGACAGAAACAACGTAAAATAGGTATGAAAAGAAAAAAGCAGAGCGCATATGCGTGCGTATGGTCATCAGCAGTTAAATGCGTTGAACGCTGCACTAAAAAGTTGAAAGATAAAAAAAAAAATAAATACCAAATTTGAAAAGTTGCGAAAAGTGCTCCGTTGGGTCATATCATATCAGTGGTGAGGTTGCTAAAGAGGCATATTAGATGTAAAAAAATGCTTCTTGATTATTTCCGAAAAACTATGTTTTGAGAGCTCTTAAGAGGTGGGTTTTGTACTCGAAAATTATTATGAAATGCTCGATATATAGCTCTGCATTAACATATCTAAGAAAAACCAGCGGGTTATGGAGCTTAGAATATACCCGCGGCAGGTATGCCTGTCGTAAGAGTCGACTAAAATACCAAACTGATTCAAGGGGTTGTGTAGCGCAACCCTTTGAAGGGGTTGGCAGCGCAACTAATAACTTCTAAAACGCAATTGTCAACCTCACCTCCCCTTGGCGATTCCTGTTTCTTTAATAGTCGAGGCTCTTTCTTCAACATTGATAGCACTACCCAAGGATTTCGGGGAGTGCTCCTATTGCTACAACAACAACAACAACAACCAACTTTTCCATTGCAATGTGGAACCAACGACCTAACACTGTTTGGTCCGAACCTGTTGAAAAAGCCAGCCTCCTCACGATCTTGTATTCGATTTTCAAATGAAGGAAACGAGAAAAAGTAAAAAGGAGGGAGGAAGAAGAAGAGAGACAAAGAAATAGTGTAAGAAAAACATAATGTTAGAGGAAGCGCGGGAGAGAGAAGGAAAGGTAGCAAGAGAGAGCTGAAGACAGAAAAAAGATGATAAAAAATTTTTAAGGACTACCTTTATATAAATGGACCAAAAAATAAATGAAAATTTTCCTTTAATACAGACATAGTCTTGCTGAATTTTGACTAAAAAACTTTAACAATAGCTCTTGTAAAAGAATTTTGGGATTTAAAACTATAAAGGTCTAAAAGAATCGTGGTGAAAGTCGCGTACGCCTAAAAGTATGCAAGAACGTACATTGAGTTGGGCCTTCAACGAGGCGGAATTCAACAACGCCTGCAACACTCAGGAGGCTAACAATGAAGATATGGCCTAATCTTCTAAATAGTTTTTTGATCAAATATTGCACTGTCACCGAGTTTTAAACTATATTTCAGTGTTCAAGTCTCTAGATATCCAGCAAGTTAGTTAAAAATCGATTTCAAGATCCCAATTTAAAATTAGTTTTCTCAATATCTCGACCCATGCGTCACCTAGCGGAATTTTTTTGATAAAATATTGCATTGTCACCGGGTTCAGACTTACGGCCCAAATTTCATGTGTCTAGCTAGTTACTCAAAAATCGATCGCAAGATTCCCGCCTTTTTAAAGGATTTACGGTTATCTTGACCAGCGCCAGAACTTTGTTTTCTATAAGTTGTATTTTCACCGGGCCTCTAACTAAGTGCCAAGTTTCAAGTCTCTAGGTAACCGTGAAGTTAGTTAAAAATAGATTGAAAGATTCCCAAATTAAAATTTGTTTTCTTACTATCTCGATCCGCGTGCCACCTAGCTAATTGTTTTTGATCAAATGTTGCATTGTCACCGGGTTCAGACCCACGGCCCAAGTTTCAAGTCTCTAGCTCACCGCAAAGTTATTCAAAAATCGATCGCAAGATTCCCCTCGTTTTTCAGGGATATGTAGTTATCTCAATTAGCACGCCACCTAGCGGATCTTTGTTTAAATAAATTGTATAGCCACCGGGTCTCGAAATATGTGCTAAATTAAAAGTCTCTAGGTAACCGGGGAGTTCGTTAAAAATGGATTGAAAGATTCCCAAATTAAAACTAATTTTCCTAATAGCTCAATCCATGCGCCACCTACCGAATTTTTTTAAATAAAATATTGCATTGTCACCGGATTCTGACTTACGGCTCAAGTTTCATATCTCCAGCTCACCGGGAAGTTTCTCAAAAATCTATTGCAAGATTCCCTGCGTTTTTCAAGGATTTGTAGTTATCTCACTTAGCGCGCCACCTGGCGGAATTTTGTTTTCTGTAAATCGTATTGTCACCAAGCCTTGAACTGTGTGCCAAGCTTCAAGTGTCTAGGTCACCGGAAAGTTAGTTAAAAATGGATTGAAGATTCCCAAATTAAAACTAATTTTCCTAATATCTCAATCCATGCGCCATTTAGCGAATTTTTTTTGATCAAATGTTGCATTGTCACCGGGTTCTGACTCACGGCCCAATTTTCAAGTCTCTAGCTCACCGAGAAGTTACTTAAAATCGATCACACGATTCCCTGCGTTTTTTTCAGGGATTTTCAGGAATTTTCGTTTATCGCGATTCATCTGCCCCCTGGTGGCATTTTTTTTCCACGAATTGTAGTACCATCAATTCGCAAACTATGTGCTGACTTTCAAGTCTCTGGATCAACGAGAAGTTAGTTAACAGTCGATCGCAAAATTTCCGTTTTAAAATTAATTTTCTGTATATTTTTTTCCACTTGCATTGTAATGTCCCCCAGATCTGAACTATGTTCTAGGTATTAAGTATCTAGCTCCAACGGGAAGTTACCGAAAAGACTTTTCCGTGGGTCAAAAATTCGTATGGAAATGAGAGGACAAACATGAAAGGGACTTAATATAAAGGTAGTAAAAAAAGGAAAGAAGAGAAAAAGAATGAGAGGAAGAAAGAGGCATAGAGAGATAGAAGGGAGATAGAAAGGGAAAATAATTTGTTTTTGATTGTCAATTGTTACATTGACAATAAATGTACTGTTAAGCTAATTTGATGCAATTGCAAAATTCTATTAAAAATGTGTTAGTTTTATTTGATGGATACCGAGCGTGGTTTTATTTAATGTAATATAAAGTTTAAAGCTATTAGCTTATGTGCTGCGTTAAAATGAACGTCATGGAAAGTTTTAAAGTTTAACTTTAATCTTTAGCAGCAAATATAATGACACGAACAAAAATAAAATAAATTCAGGCATTAAAAAGTTTAGAGTTTTTGTTTTATCCGAAGGCAATTTTGCACAAATTAGACGGACCCATTGTGATAAGAGAAAATACTTGACAGATTGAAATGTTCAAAAATCAAACATTCACACGTATGAACAAAAGTTAAAGAAAATATTCAATTGAAACTAAAGCACAAGAGTTCAATTAAACAAAAAGTACAATGGGGTGGCGTTTAAGTTGATGGGTGGGTAGAGAAAAATTGAAGACAAAAAAAAAAGATATTTGGACGGAGTAAGAACACGATACGCATACTTCATACATTTTCTCGTATGTATGTATGTATGTCTGTATATATTTCCTTTATTACAAATGAACTTTATATGAGAAATTATTAGCGTGAGCGACAAAATTGGATTACGATTGTCATATTAAACTTTTTCAAGAACCGAACTCACTACGAAAAAAAATATCAAGCCAAGGCAATTAAGAACAATGCGCCAAAAGATGTATGGCTAGAGAATTGGGTACTAAGGATTAAAGTTTGGAAAATAATAAAGTCGCTCTTAAAATTAGAATAAAAACAGTATTTTCACCATACCAAAAGGAAATGCCAAATTTTTCTTGGCTCACCGTAATGGATAGTGTAACACAATCAAAGATTTTTAATCTAGAGCCTAGAACGAACGCAAATATGTGCATTTTCTAAAAATATTTCTTCCCAACCAGGGTTACAACCGAATTTTATTATGTTTATTTTTTTTTATATTCTCTAAAAGGTAGGGGTTCCGCTGGAAGCGGCCGAGATGCATCATGAACTTGTCCGAATAAATAGAAATACATATGGATTTTGCGGTATTCAACTGGTACGCCTCGAATACATACAAGATAACTTAGTAAACCTAGGCCGAAATATGATAGCAGCAGAATTGAACACCTACTTACACTGACCACTGGGTTGCACGCTGAGAGAATGGAGATCAATTTCATTCACTTGGCATTTGCAGGTGCGGCGGTGAGGAAAGCAGCAAAAAACAGTCGCGCATAACCTGTGTTAATACCCAGCCCTAGCTCACACTAAGTTCATAACCATGGGCCGTTACGTCCTAAATACTATTTAAAAGATATTAGTAGATTCATTGTCTGCACCAATTAGCTTGAACGGAACACCAACTATCCATATTAAAACACTAGAATTTGGTTTTTAGGAAAAAATAAACCGAAATATCGCCCCGTGCTATTTCATGTTTATACTACAGCAGGCCTCCTGTCCCTTTTCCTCTTCATTTTGTTCAATATTTCTTCCCAATTTCTTTCTCTCTGCGTTTTTTTCTCCCTTTCTGTCACCCTGTCCGTTTCTCTGCCTTCCCTTTCTACCTTTCTGTCTCCGTTTCTCCTTCTCCCTCTCACCATAGTCCCTCATCGTCTTCCTCCACGACTCGTTTCCTTTCTTCGTCTCCTTCTCGGTCTCCCTTTTTATACTCAGCTGAGCAGAGCTCACAGAGTATATTAACTTTGTTCGCATAACGGTAATCCGTAACGACATAAACTAATCGAGATAGATATAGACTTCTATATATCAAAATTATTTGGGCAAAAAAGAAATTCACTTAGCCATGTCCGTCCGTCCGTCCGTCCGTCCGTAAACACGATAACTTGAGTAAATTTAGAGGTATCTTGATAAAATTTGGTACGTAGGTTGCAGGGCACTCATCTCAGATCGCTATTTAAAATGAACGAAATCGGACTATAACCACGCCCACTTTTTCGATATCGAAAATTTCGAAAAACCGAAAAAGTGTGATGATTCATTACCAAAGACGGATAAAGCGATGAAACTTGGTGGGTGAGTTGAACTTATGACGCAGAATAGAAAATTATTTGGACAATGGGCGCGGCACCGCCAACTTTTAAGAGAAGGTAATTTTTGCAAGCTGTAATTTGGCAGTCGTTGAAGATATCATGATGAAATATGGCAGGAACGTTACTCCTATTACTATATGTATGCTAAGTAAAAATTATCAAAATCGAATTATGAACACGCCCACTTTAACAAATTAATATTTTTTAAGAGTAAAATTTTAACAAAAAATTTAATATCTTTACAGTATATAAGTAAATTATGTCAACATTCAACTCCAGTAATGATATGGTGCAACAAAATACAAAAATAAAAGAAAATTTCAAAATGGGCGTGGCTCCGCCCTTTTTCATTTAATTCGTCTAGAATACTTTTAAGGCTATAAGTCGAACAAAAATTTACCAATCCTTTTGAAATTTGGTAGGAGCATAGATTTTATGACGTTTACTGTTTTCTGTGAAAATGCGCGAAATCGGTTGAAGGCACGCTCAGTTTTTTAACACAGTCGTCCGTCTGTCCTTCCGCTCGGCCGTTAACACGATAACTTGAGCAAAAATTGATATATTTTTATTAAACTCAGTTCACGTACTTATCTGAACTCACTTTGTATTGGTGTAAAAAATGGCCGAAATCCGACTATGACCACGCCCACTTTTTCGATATCGAAGGTTACGAAAAATGAAAAAAATGCCACAATTCTATACCAAATACGAAAAGAGGGATGAAACATGGTAACTGGATTGGTTTATTGACGCAAAATATAGCTTTGGAAAAAACTTTGTAAAATGGGTGTGACACCTACCATATTAAGTAGAAGAAAATGAAAAAGATCTGCAGGGCGAAATCAAAAGCCCTTATAATCTTGGCAGGAACACTGTTCGTGGTTTTACATATATAAATAAATTAGCGGTACCCGACAGGTGATGTTCTGGGTCACCCTGGTCCACATTTTGGTCAATATTTCGAAAACGCCTTCACATATACAACTACCTCCACTCCCTTTTAATATACTCATTAGCACCTTTCATTCGATACCCATATTGTACAAACGCATTCTAGAGTCACCCCTAGTCCACCTTTATGGCGATATCTCGAAAAGGCGTCCACCTATAGAACTAAGGCCCACTCCCTCTTGAAATACTCTTTAATACCTTCCATTTGATACACATGTCATACAAACACATTCCAGGGTTACCCGGGGTTCATTTTCCTACATGGTGATTTTCCCTTATTTTGTCTCCATAGCTCATAGCCTTTTTACTTGTTTTAATTTCATTTTTGTTTAAATAATTCGTATTTTATTAAAAAGGAAATATTTTTTTTTACGTTGAACGAAATTGAAGATCTGAGGGTTGTATTGCAAGTAAAAAAAAACAAATTTTCATGTATGCAAGTTTTAAGGCGTTGGTTTTTGCGTACCTATGGAATTTTGTGACTCTAGTAACTGGAAATCATTAAGGCGTGGCGTGCTATGCAATGAACGATACAATGCAGAAGAAGAAGATCGTATTCTGTGCGCGTTTAGTTAAAGATATGAAACCAAAATTTCTTAGGAGTTGTCAACCATTTGCAACAGAAGCAAAAACGAAATGTTTAAACAACAGAGTGTCATAAACTTTAGGACAGCTTTTTGTTGTTGGTGTAACGTTAAAGAACAGGACTTTTCGGATGATCCTTTGCCTGTGTATGTTTTTGCCATTCAATGCAGCTTTCTGAATTATAGCACTTTATACAAGAGTTTTCTTCTTTAGTGCTATTTCTGTAACTTGTTTTCTAGTTTTTTAATGTTACCAACTTAATTATTTTCTCTAATCATCTCTTTCGTCGAATCTGCAGAATGTCAATGCTTGGTGTGCTATTTATATCTCCACAAACGCGTTTTTTAATGCATTAAATAAAATGAAGATTACGACAGCGCTTTGTCGCAAAAATTCTGCCAGTTTAGTATTTCCATTAGCAAAAAAAGAAGGGAGAGGAACAATGTAAGTACAAACTCATATAGACGCATAGACTCACTCAAGCAAACAAAGCTGTGAAAAGCGCAATGACTCTTTAACATACTAAAGTAGCGAAGTATTTCAACATTAGATCTTGTGCTCTAGCCTGGTAACATTCACAATCGAAATATTAATATTGAATATTTTTTTTTGAATGTAAGTTACTTCAAACTTTAGTCTATATAAAATTTAGTATGCTCTGAATTTCAGGAATTTCACATGACTGCAACGTATCAAAATTAGAATAAACAAGTGAGGAAGTCTAAGTTCGGGTGAAACCTAATATTATATACCCAGCTGTACACTGGAAATGCTGTTGTTGTTTGTTTTGTGTGCTTAATAGTGTTACAAGGCTGCGCAATAAAAAATATACATATGGTTATATTCTGAGTTAATTTTCGTTTAGAAGAATCAAAAAGGATACAAGGGCTAACACTAATGAACTTGAGAAGTTTTCCTTCAGATATGGGGATTTCCCTACTATATATTTTAAAATAAAAATATAACAGAACAACAAACATAATCACACAAGTGACATTGTACTAAAATGCGTTATTACAAAAAAAAAAGGGCAGGGTTATTACCGAGATTTTCCAACATTTACTAGAAATAGCTTATTACCTGCATCTACGCACTTTTACAAAATCTTTTATATAAAAGAAGACAACTTAAACGATTTTGTGCATTTTTACTGAAAATATTTCCTGTTAAAAGGCATACATGTGCACCGAATTTTTAGTCGGGTTATGGCCATAGAAACGTTGGGAAACGCATTGTAAGAAAGGGGTAGTGCCACGCCCATTTTTAATTTCCATTTTTCCCAATTCTTGTTATAATGGCACAAAATACGATTGGTACAAAACTATTTTTCACTAAGATTTAACTTATTATTTTAGCCTACGATCCTTTTTTTTAAGTAATTTATATAAAAGGGGCGTGGTCCTTAATCAATCTTATCCATTTTTAATTACTAGAAATATTTCCTGCTCTAAGGAAAAGATGTGTAACCAATTTTGTTACTATATGTACATTTTTCTTCGAGTTATGGTTCCCGAAACATTGAAAACTGCCTAACCAAAAAAGGGGCGGTGCCGCACCCATTTTCGAAAATTTTAGTGTTTTCCAATTTAATGTTATAATTTAATTTAGAAAGTAAAATTCTATTGATACAAAGCTCTTTTTCCCTAAGATATAGCTTATTATTTTCGATTACGACCCTTTTAAAAATCTTTTGTATTAAAGTGGGCGTGGTCTTTAGCCGGTCTCGTCCATTTTTTCTAGAAATATTTCCAGCTATAGGGAAAATTTGTGTACCCAATTTTATTAAGATCCGTTAATTTTGAGACATATAAAAATTGCTTAGTCATAAAAGGGGCGGTGCCACGCCCATTTTTTAAATGTGAATTTTTTCCTATTTATTGTTATAAATCCACTTGGGAAATGAAATACCGTTGATATAACGCTTTTTTTTTACAAAGATATAGCTTATTTTACTCGTCTACGACCCTTTTAGAAATCTTTTATATAAAAGTGGGCGTGGTCCTTAACCGATTTCGTTTATTTTTCTTCGGGGCATTCCTTATAGTAAAGGCAAGCTTTCCGCTGAATGTTGTTATGATAGGTTTAATAGTTTATGATTTTTGTTTAATAATATTTGCAAAATTGATTTTATCACAACTGGGCGTTGCCACGCCCATTTTAAAAATGTTTTTCAAATTTTTATCAAGTGTCCCAATACAGTCCACACGTAAAATTTCAATCTGAATAATCAGGTTCTTTGTGTTTTTTCAAAAATAAAAAAATAATATATACATATGTGACGCGGTCTATGAAAAGGTTGCTTATGACTCAAAAAATAAATTGCGAGAAACAGCTGTTAAAGATAAACAATGACTTTCTTCAGTTTCTTAGTAGATTTCCTTTTGCATTATGAACATTCAAGCTCAAAAGGCAAAGCACAAACCAGTTTCTGACCGATATTTTGGTTCCATTGCCATCGAAAAAAATGCTATCAAAAAAAGCTGAGGATGCTTCACTAGCCACCAAAGTGGCATCGAAGGAACCAAAGGCTTCATCGCCTTTCATTTGTGCTCTTCTTTCTCTTTTTTAGTACACTTCTAAGCAAGTTAGGACTTTCTAGTTTTCACCACGTGATAGAGCGTCTCAAAAACTATCGAAACCAGAAAAAAAGTGGAAAATTTTTTGTTTAGTCATAAGCCACCTTTTCATAGACAGGGTCACATATATACAAATTTGGTGAAGATACCTCGTTATTTACTCAAGTTATCGTGTTAACGGACGGACGGATGGAAATGGCTCTATCAAATTTGTTTTCGATACTGATGATTTTGATATATGGAAGTCTATATCTCTCTCGAGTTCTTTATACCTCTACAAGCAACCGTTTTCCAATCGAAGTTATAATACCCTGTGTACAAGTACAGCTGGGTATAAAAACAATGGTATTGGGTAATATAAATACGTTCCTTATTACACATATTATCGATATATGGGGTTGTGGTTGTTGTTGTAGCGATAAAGACAAAGTGTTATCGATGTTGATAGTCCTATGCCGGGTTATGGAGCTTACAATATATTCCCAGTAGCTATCTTTCCCGTAAGAGGAGAACAAAATACCCAACTAGTTCAAGAAGTTGTTTATCGCAACACTTTCAAAGGAATGCCAGTACAAGTAATAGCTTCTTTAACCCAGTGGTGAATTCTGTTTCTTTAGCAGCCGAGGTTCTGGTCTCCCGAAGTCCTCCATGGTGCAGGTTTGCCTAGAAGGCTCAATGGGGTTATATTAAATCGTTTCCGATATGGTCGCGCTTATACTTTAATGGTGCTTATTGCTGGAACGTACCAGATCTATATCGATATAAAGAACCATTTTTAATTATTTGGGTCTTCCTATAAAATAAAAAATTATGTATATTTCTTTATTTTCTTTTTGACTGGTAATGAGGATAAAACGAATCGCCTGATGTCAAAAGGAGATGGCAATCTCAAAATGAAACCAACATATTGGCAACATTTTCTTACACATACAAAAACTGGTAAGTTTTATGTTTCCATTCCATACCATTCGCACCAACACCAATACGCAGATTTCGATAATTTGAACAGACATATTTTGTTATTGTGCAGATGAGCCAACCATATACTTGAACCATGGAACCAGCAATAATAGAAAAAACTACATAAGATTTGCAATCTAGCGAGGAATCACTCGTGCGAACAAATGCTGTTTTGGCCTAAGTAGGCAATTGAAAAGTAGAGTAATCTCTAGGAAAACATAGAACATGCTTTAATCGAACCTGTCCTATTATATGGTGCAGAATCATGGACCATGGCAACATCAAATGAGGGGGATCTGAGAGTATTCGAGAGAAAAGTTCTTCGAAAAATTTATGGGCCTCCTCGCGTCTGCAACGGTGAGTACGGAAAGAGATTTAATGATGAGCTGTGCTAGTTTTATGTAGATATCATCGTAGTCCAGCGAATGGAACACAGCGGCTACGCTGGCTAAGTCATGTTCTGCGAACGAAAGATGATGCTCCGGTATACGGTAGTATTATTATCGAAATATGCCTTTGGAAGCAGAGGAAAAAAGCCGGTCAAAGTTTAACGTTTAGAATGAAGATATTGGGAGAGTGAGTAGAAGAACGACGGACTGAAGCTAGGGAATGAAAGATCAAAGGACAACTTAAAGCGCAAGGCAGAGGGAGAGGTATAGGTGTAGATTAATGGAAACTTATATCTTTAGAGAAGGTGCCACACCCCGTTTTTCAATTCCACAGCCTCGGCTCTAGAGATATGTATTCAATGTTTCATATACTATCTCTTGTTCTATACATCAGATGCAGGAAAATTTGCTCAACAACAACATTGATGCCACGATATAACGAATAAAATATTAAATTTTCTCTCACTCACCGATTCAATGGCTTTCTCCAAGCGGAATATCTCTTCTTGTAATAAATGTAAAGTTCCAGTCTTGCCGCGATGTCGCGCGAATGCTGCAGCACAGGCGCTATGAATACTGTTAACCCAGTTTTCCAATTCAACCTGCAAAAAAAATTGAAAATTATTATAAATTGTATTTTAACGAATAAGATTTGGAAATAATTCTTTGAAATTGTGTCTGTTTAGGCCATGATAGCTTAAGTGAGTGACATTTTATTTATAGCATTACACTGTAAAAAAACTCAATATTTGGCGTGATTTGCCTCCAAAGAGATATAGGCTGACCTTCACTTCTGGTATGCGTCATGTTTTTTTTATTTTCCTAAATATTGGAGGCATGGGACCTACGTGTTTATGCCGAACCCGAACGGCATCTGCATGGTAGATAAATTTTCACTGAAAAGCTTCTCATATCAGAGAGTCTCCATGTGAAATTGAAAATATAATTTGTTAAAAATTTCATTTACACATATTCTTGTATGCATTAATTTCTCGCACTGCCATTAACCTTCTCGTAATATTAAATCATTTATATCACTCTAAAATTAGAAACAAAAAACCTTTTCGTGGTAGTTATGAATTTCTTGCATACACCTAAAAGAAAAGCCATTTTGGAAAACACGATTGAACATCTGACAAAACTCCACGAACGAAATCTCTAAGAAGATTGGAGCTGACTCGATGGGTTTCGAAATATGGGACGGTCAATGATTTTTATGAATAATTTCCGTTCGTTTACGAAACTATAAACGAAATGAGAACCTCGGAAAAAGTGTAGAAAATTTAAAAAATGCCATGGAATTTAAATTTTTAATATGTTTACATATTATCAATCTAATTTTTAAACTTTCGTTGCCATTGCGTCGCGAATTGCAAAATGTTAATTTAGATTTTGTTCAAGCCATGGATTTTGCCAAATAATTGCGCGAGGAAGTAAAAAAGGTTTGTGCAAAAGAAAAGGCTTTTCCTGAAATTTACGAAGCTTCCAAAAAAATTGCTGAAACTTTTGACATTGAGATTAAAGACAAAAGAATAGCGCGTATATAAAAAAACGGGCAAATCCTGAAGTTTAAAGTGCAAAAGATTATTTTTGCGTAGCAGTGTTCATCCTTTCCTAGATTTTTATATAGTGGATCCATGAAATACACTAGCAGGATTTTCGGCTCTTTTAAAGCATGATTTGAATGATTTTGAAATAATAGCTGATAAATTCATCGAGACAGTCGAATTTTATCAAGAATTCTTCACTGCAGGCCATCTGTTGTTTTTGCCGGATTAGAAGTGTGGAATAGATATTTGATTCGTAGAGGCGTTATAAAACCTGGAAACTCTTTGGATGCGCTTGATCAATGTCCAGAAGAAAATTTTCCGAATATCAACTTATTGCTGAGGATATTAGCTATTTTACCGGTATCGAAATCAAGAGCGGAAAGGACCTTCTCACGTTTGAAATGGATAAAGACGATTCTGAGAAACACGACAAAAGAAGTAAGTAATTATAGTTGCTTTAAGATCTACGAATTTTATTCTAAAATTAAACATTAATTTTTTACCCTTTCTTTATTGTAGAACCACGTGCCAGCAGCCAGTCTGCTCTGGCTTTTCATCATGATATTGCAATCACAGCTGATGAAGTCATAGATAAGTTATCGAAAACAAGTAAGGAAGGCTAAGTTCGGGTGTAACCGAACATTACATACTCAGCTGAGAGCTTTGGAGACAAAATAAGGGAAAATCACCATTTAGCAAAATTAGCCTAGATTAACCCTGGAATGTGTTTGTATGACATGGGTATCAAATGGAAGGTATTAAAGAGTATTTTAAAAGGGAGTGGGCCATAGTTCTATAGGTGGACGCCTTTTCTTTTTGAGACATCGCCATAAGGGTGGACCAGGGGTGACTCTAGAATGTGTGTGTACGATATGGGTATCAAATTAAAGGTATTAATGATGGTTTTAAAAGGGAGTGGCCCTTAGTTGTATATGTGAAGGCGTTTTCGAGATATCTACCAAAATGTGGACCAGGGTGACCCAGAACATCGTCTGTTGGGTACCGCTAATTTATTTATATATGTAATACCACGAACAGTATTGCTGCCAAGATTCCAAGGGTTTTTTATTTCGCCCTGCATAACTTTTGTCATTTTCTTCTACTTAATATGGTAGGTGTCACACTCATTTTACAAAGTTCTTTCTAAAGTTATATTTTGCGTCAATAAACCAATCCAATTACCATGTTTCATTTCTTTTTTCATATTTGGTATAGAATTTTTCGTAATTTTCGATATCGAAAAAGTGGGCGTGGTCATAGTCGGCCATTTTTTATACCAAGATAAAGTGATACCATAGTAAGTACGTGAACTAAGTTAAGAAAAGATACATCAATTTTTGTTCAAGTTATCGTGAAAACGGCCGAGCGGAAGGACAGATGGTCGACTGTGTATAAAAAATGGGCGTGACTTCAACCAATTTCGCCCATTTTCACAGAAGACAGTTAACGTCATAAAATCTACACCCCTGCCAAATTTCACATGTATTGATAAATTTTTGTGCGACTTATGGCATTAAAAGTATTTTAGACAAATTAAATGAAAAAGGGCGGAGCCACGCCCATTTTGAAATTTTCTTTTAGTTTTGTATTTTGTTGCACCATATCATTACTGGAGTTGAAGTTTGACATAATTTACTTATATACTGTAAAGATATTCAATTTTTTTTTAAATTTAACTTAAAACAAATTATTTTTTTAAGTGGGCGTGTTCGTAATCCGATTTTGCTAATTTTTCTTAGCACACATATAGTAATAGGAGTAACGTTCCTGCCAAATTTAATCATGATATCTTGAACGACTGCCAAATTACAGCTTGCAAAACTTTGAAATTACCTTCTTTTAAAAGTGGGCGGTGCCACGCCTATTGTCCAAAATTTTACTAATTTTCTATTCTGTGTTATAAGGTCAACCCACCTACCAAGCTTCATCGTTTTATCCGTCTTTGGTAATGAATTATCGCACTTTTTCTGTTTTTCGAAATTTTCGATATCGAAAAAGTGGGCGTGGTTATTGTCCGATTTCGTGCATTTTAAATAGCGATCTGAGATGGGCGCCCAGGAACATACACACCAAATTTTTTCGCCCAGATCATTTTGATATATAGAAGTCTATATCTATCTCGATTAGTTTATGCCGTTACTGATTACCGTTATGCGAACAAAGTTAATATACTCTGTGCGCTCTGCTCAGCTGAGAATAAAAATCCCGAAAATTCGATTTCCTTCTTTAATTATTGAAAGACTTTTCGCATATTGAGGGCACCCAAGAAAAAAATGTATCCCTATTTTTTGTTTGTTTTTGCACAATAAAATAAGTTTTAGAATATGTTTGCTCAAATGTTTATTCCTATACATACATGTAGAATGTAGATGTGGAATATATATATATATATTTATTATTGTATTTATATATGTATATATGTTGTACAAGGCAATGAATAGAAACGTTGTTTGAATTACAAATCACTTCAGTCCATATGAATGAAACACAAAAAACCAACATACGGTTATGTAAATTTCATAGAAGTTCATTGCTCGCGGATATTTGATTCTGTTATTTTAGTTTTGGCGCGCTTTCGTTTGTACGCCCAACAGAACAAACAAAGTCTAAGGATATTAACATGACTCGTATATAGGTATATGTATATGCTTCGTATGTGAGTCAGTGTATGTATTAACGAACGCTCATAAACATGCAGATATGAGTTTGGCATTGCGATGCATTTTAAAATACTTAATTCTTTGTCTGCAATGGACGCGACTGACTTACATAATTTTGTGCACAATTGAAAAATGACCTTTTAAAGCAGCAATGAACGCCCTATAGAAATTATTAATATGGCCTTCAAGACAAAACTATTTTATAAACTTAAAAAATGTGATAGTTTGAGTGTACGCCCAACTCTTTGCCAACAGTTCTTGGTAAATAAAATTAGGTTTTGTACATATTAATTTATAACATATGTTCGTATGTATGTATATGTGTGAAATACGTGAATTAGCCAAGGAATTTTTGAACGCATGCATGTTTTGCAAAGTTCTAATTATGTATGTGACGATCGCCTAGAGTAAATTACTCACACATGCGCACTTCTATGTCATGCCCACTAGACTGGGTCGCAAAAAAAGTTGATAATGTCCGCCCCTAAATTTGAAGATTATGTTGAGAGGGTTTCGGAAAAAATTACTTAAAAATTTTTTTTTGATCCTCCGAAATACAGCCAAAAAGGTTTTTTAATTGTAACTTGGTTATTTGACGTCCGATTTTTAAAATTGATATGTCATTATTTTGGCCTTGAGAAGCTTCACATTTCCGCTTAATGTCCTTTTAAGCTATGAAGTCGTCTTCACATGATTAGGTCAGCTAACTAAATTTTACCCCAATTTCACCTGAGTGAAACGTGTTGTTTCGTATTTATAATAATAACGCTATGCGACAAAATCAACTTTTTTTCTGGGTATTGGACAAACCCACTTTTTCGTAGAGATTGAGGCTTAAGTAAACAAAGCACTATCTCCATTTCTCGAACTTAGCCTCCAAAAAATAGATGTCGGCTTACGAAGTTTGAAGTTCGAAATTCTACATTTCGAAATTTTATTTTATTTTTTTGTCAACGCGTTCAGCAAATTGAACAAGTAAAGATGTGGGCGTGGTCCGCCCTTTTCCCTTATTAGAAGGGTTGGATTCTTTTTTTGAGAAATCTAATACAACAGCTGTTATACGAGGTGAAAAGTCAGGCTATGACTCCTGAATACAGTCAAGCAACCAAGTTACAACGAAAAAACCTTTTTGGCTGTATTTCGAAGGATCAACAAAAATTTAAAAAAATTTTTCCGAAACCGTCTTGACATAATCTTCAAATTTAGGGGCGAACATTAGCAACTTTGTTTTTTGTAAGGGGACCAACCCAGTCTAATGCCCACCATAGCATTGGTGCATTATTGAAAGCCTCTCATTCGTCCTTACGTAACGCAATCCTCAGAAAAAAACTTTGCAATGCACACCCGATATATTGCACTCTAAATATTATTTAACATCTGCTTTTTGATGTAGGCACCCTGCAGGAAATGCAACCATTTTTTGGTAGTAATTTAACCTTTGCCTTTGTGTAATATATCAGTTCATAGATACTTGAATTTCAGTAACTGTAGTTCAATGTTAAAACTATTCTGACAATGTCAGAATAATTACTTAATTAATGATTTATATTGGAATGATTTTCCGTCCTCCCTTGTCAAATGTGGTTTCGAGACAAACCGGTTTCGGTTTTCTCCGAACTAAAATCGACACTGATGATGGCACAACGCCGAAACCGGTTTGTCAGGAAACCAAATTTGGCAAGGGATGACGGAAAATCGCTTTAATAGACAACAAAACAAAGTACGTCCGTTTAATTAATCTTAAATTTATTAAATAATTGCAATTGTGGCATCTGAGAATTACATACGCCTTTCAGCTGTAAGTAAAGGGCGAAAATAATCGCCGAATCAGTTTTACGTTGGGATCCATCTCACTCAATGAACGGAAACATTCGACATACTGGAGGGGTGAGATAAGGTCAATGGTCATAAAGTCCATTAAGCTTATTTCCGTTTCAAACCATAAGGTCAATTATCATTATAACCACTTTCAAGGGCCATAAGTTCAACTGAATTTATGACCTTATTAAAATTGACTTAATGGCGATTTAAAAAATTTCGATTTTGGGGCTTTCAAAAGATTCTTCGCCGAAATGAAACAGAAGTATAGGAAATGGGCTAGGCAGTATGCATGAGAAGTATGTCCATATATGCCTCAAATATGTGGTGACCATATCCCAACCGCGGACATTTGCGGAAGTAACCTTGGGCGCCGTGGTGTATTGATAGCGTGCTCCACCCACCACGCCGAAGATCCTGGGTTCATGCCCGGTCAAAGTAACATCAGAAACACGTTTTTTCAATTAGAAAAAAAATTCTAAAATTGTATGAAAAACTAAAAGGAGCACGACGCAAATTGGAAGAGAAACTCGGCCTAACATCTTTTCGAAGGTTATCGCGCCTTACATTTTTTATTTTTTAACTGTGTGCGGTTATATATTGAGTCAAATAAAAGTCGACCTCTCTGTATGGTCGCCTCAGCCATGGGTTTAGTTCCCTGGCCCACTTTCCTACGGCGCTGTTTCCTCACTGTTCTTGTCAGCGTCGAACCGATTCTTCTTGCGCCTGTATGGCAGCAGCAGCTCTACTCGCTTCTGGTCCGCTGTCATATATTGCTTTTTCCAGAGCGAGAAGATATATCGGCATGTAACGACCAGCACAGCTTAAACCGAGACCGTGCGATAAGCCGAAGCTATTCGCAGTGCCACTCTGCCTTACACCGCAGTGAGGGCTATTCGGTTCTACCGGTATTTCGTTTGGTCTGCTGAGATTTCTGCACCGTACAAGAGTATATAATCCGAGGCTAATGCTTGGAAAGAAAAAGAGTTGACTTTATGACCATAAAGTCAATATCTTTAACATTTGGTCTAGAAACGATTGATTTGCAACCACTTATGTATAGTGTGAGGACCAAATAAATCCTCATTAATTTGGCCCACACAAAACGACCCCACAACATATTTGACACGACATTAACACAACAAGTGGCCACAAAAGGCTCTAGCAACACGATCAACCAACCAGTCTCAGCAACACAACGAGCGCTCGCAACATTCAACAGCAATACGGTGACCATGGCATCGCAACCATTTGAGCTAGCAACACCAAACACAACAGCCATAAAAGGAGCGACACAGCAGCACAGCAGTCAGTCAGCACGAAGCTGTGGTCGTGACCAGAGCTACTAGCGAAGTATATCCCTATTGCAGTTGATCTTCTCTATGCAATAGGAATCCACTTCATAGGAGCGAGTCGTGGAGTGGTGATTGCGGTTGACCTTCTCTACGCATCACTCCCAGAGACCAAAATCCCCGCCACAGTAACGCGCAACCGCGACAGGTGACACCCGCTCACCTCCGTCAGTAGAAGTACGCCGGCAGAGGCCGCAACAGAGCGGGAACGCACGTAGTCCAGCGCAGAGCGCGGCAGCAAAGTCAGTCAGCACGGAGCTGTGGTCGTGACCAGAGCTACTAGCGAAGTATATCCCTATTGCAGTTGATCTTCTCTATGCAATAGGAATCCACTTCATAGGAGCGATTCGTGGAATGGTGATTGCGGTTGATTTTCTCTACGCATCACCCCCAGAGACCAAAGGCCCCGCCACAGTAGCACGCAACCGCGACAGGTGACACCAGCTCACCTCCGTCAGTAGAAGTACGCCGGCAGAGGCCGCAAGCGGCAACGCACGTAAACCAGCGCAGAGCGCGGCAGCAAAGCGCAGCAGAGGTCCGCCGACGCACAACGTAACCAGAGTAAGCCAGCGCGAACCGCGGCAGCAGAGGTACGCCGACAGAGGTCACGTCAACGCGGCGACGCATAGCGCAGCCAGGGTAAGCCAGCGCCAATCGCGGCGGCAGAGCGCAGCAGAGGTACACCGACAGAGTAATACAAGTAAGCGCCGACGTAGGGCGCGACAGAGCATCGCCTCAGCAATCCAAGTAAATGCCGAATTAGGGCGCGACAGAGTATCGCCCAGCAAATACGAGTAGACGCCGACGCAAAACGTGGCAGAAAATCACCCAGCAACCAGCAATACAAATAGACGCCGACGCAAGGCCCAGCAGAGTAATACAAGTAAACGCCGACGTAAGGCGCGTCAAGGCACCGACGCCACATACTAACGGGATCCGTCTAACGGAACACGGCGACAGAGCATCGCCTCAGCAATACAAGTAGACGCCGACGTAAGGCGCGACAGAGCACCGCAGCAGAGAGAAATGCCGTCATAAGGCGCGTCAAGGCACCGACGCCACATACTAACGGGATCCGTCTAACGGAACAAGGCGACAGAGCATCGCCTCAGCAATACCAGTAGACGCCGACGTAAGGCGCGACAGAGAACCGCAGCAGAGAGTGACGCCGTCATAAGGAGCGTCAAGGCAACGACGCCACATACTAACGGGACCCAGCTAACGGAATACGGCTGGACCGCTAAGGCCCGCCACCGCAATCAAGGATACCGCAAGATAATCCAAGTGAAATTGAAAATGAAGTATACAAACACGTTTTATTTTATATTATAGAATTTAGAACCAATAAAGATAGTGAAGTTTTTTATATTAAATCGATTTACAAGGTGCCCCTTTAATACAAATTTATTGTAAACGAACCCTGGGCACGGCGAGTATACCCCAGCAAACATCAAAGAAGCAACGGGGCACGAAAAAGCTTCGTTACAATTGGCGCCCGAGCAGGGACCCTGCAAATCGTACAACGTCAGAAGGAACATTCCTGACTAGAAACCTAACCGTAAAATGGCCGACCAGATTGATACCACGTGGTTAGACAACATTTCAAAGGAGCAGCTGATATCCATCGCACAGGAATTGGGTATTGAGCACACAGGCACCACCCGGGAGATCCGAAAGCGCATAGCAGCCCTGGCTTCGAAAGCAAATGTTGACGCGGAAATACAGGAAAAATGTTTATCAATACAAGCCACCTACAAGGAAACTACGCACATGGGCGACGTAAATGAGGTTAAGACACCGACTCCGTCGAACGGAGGAGGCACACCGAAGGTCGCCGTTACAACAGTAGAACAAACTCAATTCGCGTTTCCTCCCAGGAATACAGTACCCACACAACAGTACTTACCATCAGGAATAGCGGTACCACCCAACGGTACATATCAGGCACCTCCCAGGAGTACAGGTACCCACACAACAGCACGTACCATCAGAAATTACGGCACCATCAACCGGCACATATCAATCCACTCAACCGTACTTACCAGCGGGAATGACGGCACCAGCCATGAACTATACATGCCAGGTAACTCAAGCACCGACCGTGGTGTTCGCGCCCATCATCGACCAGGTAAGAAAGTGGTCCGTAAAGTATGAAGGGGGACGGGACCCGTTATCGTTCATCGAACGGTTAGAGGAGTTAGCCGAAGTATACGCGCTAAACGTGGACCTCCTGCCAAAAACCATGCCCGAGCTACTAGGGGGCGCCGCGCTATAATGGTACCGCAATAACAATGCGCACTGGGGAGAGTGGACAAGCTTCAAAAAGGATTTTTTACGTTTCTTCCTGCCAGTCAGGTATTTCGAGCGTCTCGAGGACGACATACGCCAACGAAGGCAGCATAACAAGGAAAAGTACAAGGATTACGTGCTAGCTATACAGAGCTTGATGAGACACGCAGGGTACACCGGCGAACAGCGGCTGGAACGAATCTTCCGTAACAGCCACCCCGATTACCAACTTTACATCCGTCGGAGGGACTTCACTAATCTCGCAGAGCTCCTGACACTCGCCGAAGAATACGAGAACATACGCGAGGACTATCGAAGATCATCAGGCGGACATCACCGCGAAGTTACGCGACACATCGCCAGTGACACAACCCGGGTGTAAATTTCAAAACCTGAAACACAACCACCACCACCACCTAACCTAACGAACCGCACGCCTCCAAGCAATCAGAGATACGACCCCAACGGCGTATGCAGGAGATGCGGCGAACGAGGACATGACACCAATAGGTGCCGAAACCCACAGAAATTTTTTTGCTGGGAATGTGGCCGCAACGACATACGAACCATCTAATGCTGCCGCCGACGTCAGGGAAACGACAGAGGGCTCCACGAAGAAGAAGGCGCCGTGAGCTCAAGGGACCTAGGGCCGAAATGGCAGTAACAATGTACCAAGAGCATGGTCGCCTCTACGCCGTAGCCAAGCTCGGCCCGGAATCAGCCGAGGCAGTCGTCGACACAGGGGCATCAAGAAGTTTCGTCTCGAGCAGCTTAGCAGAACGTGTGGTGAACTCGGGAAGCGGAGAAATGGTGAGAGTGGCCACCAAAATAACGATGGCAGATGGGACTAGCACTACCATCTTCGACGCCATAAGGACTGAGGTACGCCTCGGAGAAGCGTCACTCCACACAGTTTTACACGTCATGCCCGGAGCGATCGACGACATCATACTGGGCCTAGATATGCTAGGAAGCATGGGAGCCACCATATCATGTGGAGAAGGCCACCTCGTGCTAACCAGACCCCTTGCCCAGCACACACCGAATCCTGGAGCCGCGCCAGAAACTATTCAGAGAACAACATCAGCCAGAACGGATATCGCCAGGTACTACAGCCCTGGGATTATTCCAAGTTCAATATCATCAAGAAAGAATATCGCCAGGTACGACATCCCGGGGCTATTCAAAGTACACCATCAGCGAGAACGGATATCGCCAGGTACGACAGCCCTGGGACTATTCAAAATTCAACATCATCAAGAACGAATATCGCCAGGTACGACAGCCCTGGGACTATTCCAAGTTCAATATCATCAAGAAAGGATATCGCCAGGTACGACAGCCTTGGGACTATTCAAAATTCAACATCATCAAGAACGGATATCGCCAGGTACGACACCCCGGGGACTAATCAGAGTAAAACACGAGCGAGAAAGGGTAATGCCGGGTACGACACCCCTGGAGCCTCATCTGGAACCATTCAGAGTGTAACAGCACCGAGCAGTAGTAACTTCAAGCACGACGGCATTACGCAAAACAACGACGACGACATACAAGAAGAAGCGGAACGAGTGCGCGGTTTTCTGGCAAAGGAACTCCGAAAATTCGAGAGCATGAGTGGAGTGACGACAATAGCCGAGCAGAAGATTGTCCTGACGGACAAACGCCCCATCAAGCAACGTTACTTCCCACGCAACCCAGCCATGCAGACAATCATCAACAGCGAAGTTGACGAATTGCTCCAGAAAGGATGCATCGAGCCATCTTGTAGCCCACACAGCGCACCGATCGTACTGGCCAAGAAGAAAAACGGGAAGTGGAGGTTATGCGTGGACTATCGGCAGCCCAACGCCCGATCCGTACCCGACGCATACCCCTTACCCAGAATACAACACAGCTTGGACTTAAAGAACGGCTACTGGCAAATACCACTGGAGCCCAAAGGCCGGCCCTACACAGCTTTCACAGTACCGGGACGCGGATTATTCCAGTGGCGCGTTATGCCTTTCGGCCTACACTCTGTACCCGCAACGTTTCAAAGAGCACTAGATCAGGTTATTGGGCCTGAAATGGAACCCTACGCTTTCGCTTACCTCGATGACATAATCATCATAGGATCCACCTTGGAGGAGCACATTCGCAACCTGAAAGAAGTGATGCTACGACTGCAGCGCGCCAACCTCAGAATAAATCCGGAGAAATGCGAGTTTTTCAAGAAAGAAATTCGGTACCTAGGACACGTAGTAAGCGACGGGGGAATTCACACCGACCCCGAGAAAGTTGCAGCCATCAAAGACTTGAAACCACCAACGAACGCGAAAGAGGTGCGTCAATATCTCGGTATAGCATCTTGGTACCGACGATTCGTGCGCGACTTCGCGACGATCAGCCAGCCACTCACAACCCTGCTGAAAAAGGGCAAACACTGGAAGTGGGGAGCCGAACAACAGGAAGCTTTTGAGGTCTTAAAGCAAAAACTAACGGAAGCACCGATATTTGCCTGTCCGGACTTCACCAAGACCTTCACCTTGCAAACGGACGCAAGCAATTTCGGGCTAGGCGCCGTATTGACACAGGATTTGGAAGGCGGGGAACGCGTGATCGCCTACGCCAGCAGGAAACTTAACAAGGCGGAAACCAACTACTCGCCTACCGAGAAGGAATGCCTCGCGATCGTCTGGGGAATACGCAAGATGAGGCCATACTTGGAAGGGTACCGATTCAGGGTAATCACGGACCATATGTCTCTAAAGTGGCTAAACTCCATTGAAAGCCCCTCCGGCCGTATAGCACGATGGGCCTTGGAACTTCAGCAGCACACCTTCGACATAGAGTACAGGAAAGGAAAGCTGAACCTGGTAGCGCATGCACTATCACGACAGCCACTGGAGACCCTACGACTGGCAACGACAACAGAGCGACCATGCAAGTGGTGGCACAAGCGCGTAAATGAAGTGCGCACTAACCCCGAGAAATATTCTGACTACATGATACAAGATGGACAACTGTACCGCCATATTCCCTGCCGGTCACAAGATGAGGAAGCGGTACCTTGGATTCTTTGTGTACCCACACCAGTGCGACAACGAATATTAGAAGAAAATCACAATATACCAAGCGCTGGACACATGGGCATCCGCCGGACAGTAGCGCGGATTGCCAACCGGTACTACTGGCCCGGCATGTTTCGTGACATCAGTCGATACGTCGTAAGGCGCGACAGAGCACCGCAGCAGAGAGAGACGCCGTCATAAGGCGCGTCAAGGCACCGACGCCACATACTAACGGGATCGGCCTAACGGAACACGGCGACAGAGCATCGCCTCAGCAATACAAGTAGACGCCGACGTAAGGCGCGACAGAGCACCGCAGCAGAGAGAGACGCCGTCATAAGGCGCGTCAAGGCACCGACGCCACATACTAACGGGGCCCAGCTAACGGAATACGGCCGGAACGCTAAGGCCCGCCACCGCAATCAAGGATACCGCAAGATAATCTAAGTGAAATTGAAAATGAAGTATACAAACACGTTTTATTTTATATTATAGAATTAGAACCAATAAAGAGAGTGAAGTTTTTTATATTAAATCGATTTGCAAGGTGCCCCTTTAATACAAATTTATTGTAAACGAACCCTGGGCACGGCGAGTATACCCCAGCAAATATCAAAGAAGCAACGGGGCACGAAAAAGCTTCGTTACAATAGTTTTGGGATCTTGCTTTTTTTTCCAACAGTGCAGCTATTTAATTATGTCACACAGAAACACTCATCTATAGACTTACTCATTAGTAACTAAAAACCCATGTGCAATGCCCACGGCATTTCCATTGTGCAGTGCGTTGAATCCAGAAAAGTTTGCACTATCCTTTGTTTATGATATTTTTGTTTTTATTGGTAATTTTACGAGGCTTTTTACCCAAAGAGATCTTTGTTCACGCAAGAAACAACAAAATTTGATTCCTGCTGTGAAAATTTAAGTTTACGAAAAGTTAAGACCTCACATAGACTGAATAGTGTTACCAGAATTCGTTTGACGACCAAACGGAAGAACCCCAATTAGGTGCCAGGACATATATTATAGAATAACTCCCTCCTCTTGGCAAATACTAGCAGTTTTCTAGAAAACAGCTTAATTGCTGCGTGGCAACTCAGGACACGAACGCAGAACGTTCTCAACCGTTTTTCCTGCAGCTCACACTCCCTACACTTACTTTTACTGACGACGCCTTACTTATAAGCATGTGGCGGCAGTAGGCAGTCCAGCCAGTATGCCCATCGTAAGCCTTAAGTCTTCTCTCGTCAGATATATCAGTCAATTTGTGAGTCTAGCATAGTAGGTTTTGCACATGATCTTAGAAATTTTACAGCCTCGCGCTTTTGTCCACCTTTCCTGCTTCATGGATCATATACAATTTCTGTCTTTTTTTGATTTATCCCAAATGGATTGGGACGTCTATCGCCCACTCAGCGAGTGTTGCACTCTCCTTTTCCAACTCATTGTCCTTTTCGTTATCTTCTATCACTTTATGACCGGGAACCCAGTAAAGATGTATGGTCCGGCCTGAGTGAAATTTTTCAAATGTTGCCTTGCATTCCAGAACACTTCTTGATGAAGTACTGTGTGAGATTATTGCCTTAATCGCAGCCTGACCATCAATATATATTGACGCGATTGCAGCTTAAGCACACTTCTTCCAGAATTTCTGCTGCTTTCTTCACCGCTATAATTTCCGTTTGAAAAACCCTGCAATAATCTAGAAGCCTGCAGGATCTACATATTTCTGGGTCGACGCAGTAAACAGCAAACCCTACCTCTTGCATTAACTTGGAACCATCCTTATGCACGTGTATAGTATGTTCTGTCATTTCTGGCAACAACTCTCCGGCTCAATTGTGGCCCCAATATCTGTTTCGATGGTCAGGCACGGGACCATATATTCTGTTGGCCCGTTATTAGATGGATGGATCTTTGAGCCCTGCCCAGTTATAAATTTGTTTCGATTTTGGCTCAAACTTGACCTTTTAAACAATTTTATGCCATCTAAACATTCCGATAGAGTTGACTAAATTGCGCCATCCATTTCTGCATAACAAAATTTAAGCCATGGGATATTACATTATAGTCAAAATTCGTCTTGCCTTAAGTTTCCTAAGGTAGTGAAGTCATGCCTTAGTCGCTGCTGTTACTCTTTGCATGTTCGCACCTCATAGAGCAAGAGCTAGAGATATTTGAAAGATATTTAAGCAGACTCTTTCGTGCACAGATATTCGATGGTAGTTGTTCTTTGAGATCCTAGTTGCGAATTTTGTTAGCTGTATGGAATTTGGCTTGATACCCCTTTTTATTTTCATCTAGTTAGGTCGCATACATAATTAGACTCCTAGATAATTTCGATAAGTAAATAGATCAAAGTAAGACCATGGGCGGCAGAAGCTAGATGCTTAAACCTTCTTTTGCTCTGGGGTAACACCATTTTAAAAAAGCTTCCATGTTTGGTTTACAATTTAAATTACCTAATTTTAAATAATTCTGGCTTGTCCAATGTGACTAGGTTGAATTGGATTTATATCTATACGGACATCGATTGCTCTAGTGAAACATAGCTGCTCAAGAAAAGCCCAGCTAGGGGTGATATAAGGCAGGAACTAATAGAGACATGTGACAGAGACTGGCCACGTAGTAGTAAAGAATCCCTGGAGACATTTCCCGGCACACATTTACCATTTTGAGATGATGCAAAAGTGCGCGCAGACAGCACTCATACTTCGATTACGGAGCGCGGAACTGATACTAAGATAGCATGAGCAGTAGCAAAGATTTTCTGTAGGCTTAAATGTCCTATCCATCTGCAAATGTCCAGTTGAGCGAAGTGGCTTAAAATAATATTCGATGGGTTCATAAGGCAGATGGCAGAAGGCCTCACAAAAAAGAGCCCACCTCAAAAATTGGATGAGGAATGCAGGATATTAATGCTTGTCATAGCTGGAGGCCCGGACGCTGCACTGTTTGCCATTCTGCACCTCCACCTGTATAACTTATTATGGACGAATAGAACAAATGGCGGATGAGGTGACACAGGATAATGTAAGGGTTAAAGTCTGCGGTATACTATCCTGCTCCGGAAGTAGACAGATTATACAAGCTGTCAAATCACTGCAGTGTTTAGTAGGCCTAAAGAACTGAAATTAAGGCATAACACAACATCAATCTTAACAGTGTAAGCAATTTCTGAAAATAATCTAAATAGGAAAAAGTATACATCTGTATTGGGTTCCTAGGCATATGGGTATATATGGAATTTGAAAAGCGGTTGAGCCAGCTAAAAAGAGGCAAATCTTGAAAAGATTGTACCGTAAAAGTCCTTACGATATTTGCTAGGATTAAAAGGAAAAAGGTGTGAAACCATGTCTTTTATTAAATTAAGTTGGTTTTTCGTATTAATAGTAGTCTCTTAAATTCGCTATTCCATTGCACCAACACGTCGGGAATAGCTAGTAACTGACTAGCAGTAAGAAATAAAAGCTTCAACCAATAAACGGAACCTGTTTACGAAAGCATGGACAGTTTTCTTTTTGCTGTGGATCTTATTTTAAAAGCGACATTATCTTCAAACTACTCCCGAATAAATGGTAAAATGTAAGCTATTGATCAAAATCATAACGGAATACTAACGTTTATATTTAAGTGAAAACCTGCATGTGTATATGTGAATATTAAAGCTGACTTCCTAGTCAATATGAATGCTACACAAACATTTACAAATCTTCTGTAAGTATGCACATGATATGAATAAAAATGCATATCAAAATGAAAATAAATAAGTTTTGTGTACGTTGGCACATATTTATAGATATATATTAGGGTGGTCCTTATGTTACGTTTATAAAAATTGCATAAAATCGTTATTTACTCAAAAGCACGGATGGCATATATATATTTTTTTCTTATGGGTTTGAAGAGCTTCCTACGAAAGTCAAACCTTTAGAAAAATCATTGTTATAACCCTCTCTCGACGTATTGACTCCGGTAACTTGTTATCGATTATTTTGCAAACTTTATTGTAGCAATTATGCAAATGCCCTCTTGTCAGTTACACAAAATTTCATTAAAAAGTATGAAATTCTTTAATAATAGCCTCTTAATATTTCAAATAAATCTGAACGGATAAAAGCGGAAAAAAAACGGATAATAACTTTTTAATGTAGGCTTCCCAAGAGGTGTGCTTATAATTTGAAAAATTTTATTTTGAGACAAACAAAATAGTGGAAATTTACTAGAAAGGTTAAGGGGTCGAGTTAGAGAACCAGTTGAGATGCTGCTCTGGAAAAAAAATTTTTGAATCCGTATAAGGAGCACCCTAATACATATGAACTTTTTGCATAAGATTCGTTTATATGGATTTTGGCTAAAATTTACATGCATCAAATGCGCTAGCAGCAAAATATATACTTATATACTACAATGCTACTACTTATATCTGATTTGAATAAGATCTGCAAAATGCTACTGAAAGAGCTCAAATCCGGCTGGAGGTAGCGTTTTGATTATGTATTTTAGATTTATTTAAATTTTACCACGTATATATTTGCCCTGAAATATACAACATATGTTTGTATGGCAAATCGTGCGACAAATATTTATTTCCTTGCACATTGGTTTGATTGCAATGAAATGAAGCGTGGTGAATAAATTTAAATGTGCATATCTTTCAATGTGTGATGCAAATACATATGCAAGTTTCATTGTAAGATTTTAGCCGATTTTTTTCTTTGTATTGAAGCAAAGTTGTATTAGCTAACAATTTTAAAGATATTTTTTAAAAACGAAAAAAGTTTAGTTTAGGTACTGTTTTGAGAGTATAAAAAGGCCAAAACAACTTACAAGGTCAGTTAACAAAAACTTTGGTGAAAGTGATACTTTTATTATTAAAGTTGATATTTAATTCTCATTTTGATACAAAATACCCGTAAATTGAGTTCGATATTTTCATTAAATTAGTTCTCTATGTAGGAACTCTTAATAATTTGATTTTACTCATATTGCTTCCTAACATTATAAGAAATATATGATGCTACCAGTACAGACAAGAGTATAGGGGAATAAATAGCACAGTATTCGACCAATGGCGGTAAAAGTAAAACAAATAACTTTTGCGCTGTTAGCCTCATAAAAGAAGCCTTAAAAAAGTTGTTCATACGCCACGGTGTACCTACATAGCGCAGTCTGTGCAAGAGAGAATTTTGGTTGATACCACGGTTGCCACACCATGTTTTCTTTTGGGACCAAAATTCATCGAATATTACATACTCAGCCGAGAGCTTTGGAGACAAAATAAGGGAAAATCACCATGTAGGAAAATTAACCTAGGGTGACTCTAGAATTTGTTTCTACGATATGGGTATCAAATGAAAGGTGTTAATGAGTATTTTAAAAGGGCGTGGGCCTTAGTTCTATAGGTGGACGCCTTTTCGAGATATCGACATAAAGGTGGACCAGGGGTGACTCTAGAATTTGTTTATACGATATGGGTATCAACTGAAAGGTGTTAATGAGTATTTTAAAAGGGAGTGTGCCTTAGTTCTATAGGTGGACGCCTTTTCGCGATATCGCCATAAAGGTGGACCAGGGGTGACTCTAGAATGTGTTTGTACGATATGGGTATCAACTGAAAGGTCTTAATGAGTATTTTAAAAGGGAGTGAGCCTTAGTTCTATAGGTGGACATCTTTTCGAGATATCATCACATAAAAGTGGACCAGGGGTGACTCTTGAATGTATTTGTAAGATATGGGTATCAACTGAAAGGTGTTAATGAGTATTTCAAAAGGGAGTGGGCCTTAGTTCTATAGGTGGACGCCTTTCGAGATAACGCCATAAAGGTGAACCATGGGTGAATCTAGAATGTGTTTGTACCATATGGGTATCAAATTCTAGGTGGTAATGATTATTTTAAAAGGGAGGGGGCCTTAGTTCTACAGGTGAACGCCTTTCCGAAATATCGCCATAAAGGTGGAGCAGGGGTGACTCTAGAATGTGTTTGCACAATACGGGTATCAACTGAAAGGTGTTAATGATTATTTTAAAAGGGAGTGAGCCTTAGTTCTATAGGTGGACATCTTTTCGAGATATCATCACATAAAAGTGGACCAGGGGTGACTCTTGAATGTATTTGTAAGATATGGGTATCAACTGAAAGGTGTTAATGAGTATTTCAAAAGGGAGTGGGCCTTAGTTCTATAGGTGGACGCCTTTCGAGATAACGCCATAAAGGTGAACCATGGGTGAATCTAGAATGTGTTTGTACCATATGGGTATCAAATTATAGGTGGTAATGATTATTTTAAAAGGGAGTGGGCCTTAGTGCTATAGGTGGACGCCTTTTCGAGATATCGCCATAAAGTTCGACCAGGGGTGACTCTAGAATGCGTTTGTACCATATGGGTATCAAATTAAAGGTGTTAATTAGTATTTTAAAAGGGAGTGGGCCTTAGTTCTATAGGTGGACGTATTTTCCAGATATCGTCATAAAGGTGGACCAGGGGTGTCTCTAGAATGTGTTTGTACGATATGGGTATCAACTGAAAGGTGTTAATGAGTATTTTAAAAGGGAGTGGGCCTTAGTTCTATAGGTGGACGTCTTTTCCAGATATCGTCACAAAGGTAGACCAGGGGTGACTCTAGAATGTGTTTGTACGATATGGGTATCAACTGAAAGGTTTTAATGAGTATTTTAAAAGGGAGTGGGCCTTAGTTCTATAGGTGGACGTCTTTTCCATATATAGTCATAAAGGTGGACCAGGGTGACTCTAGAATGTGTTTGTACGATATTGGTATCAACTGAAAGGTGTTAATGAGTATTTTAAAAGGGAGTGGCCCCCAGTTCAACAGGTGAACGCCTTTCCGAGATATCGTCATAAAGGTGGACCAGGGGTGACTCTAGAATGTGTTTGCACAATACGGGTATCAACTGAAAGGTGTTATTGATTATTTTAAAAGGGAGTGGGCCTTAGTTCTATAGGTGGACGTCTTTTCGAGATAACGCCATAAAGGTGAACCAGGGGTGAATCTAGAATGTGTTTGTACGATATGGGTATCAAATTAAAGGTATTAATGAGGGTTTTAAAAAGGAGTGGCCTTATGTATATGTAAAGGCGTATAGTGTATATGTAAAGGCGTTTACGAGATATGGACCAAAATGTTGACCAGGGTGACCCAGACACGAACAGTATTCCTGCTAAAATTCCAAGGGCTTTTGAATGCGCCCTGCAGAACTTTTTCATTTCCTCTTTTAATATGGTAGGTGTCACACCCATTTTACAAAGTTTTTTTAAAGTTATGTATACTTTGCGTCTAAAAATCAATCCAATCATCAGTTTCATCCCTTTTTTTCGTATTTGGTATAGATATTATGGCATTTTTTAAATTTTCGATATCGAAAAAGCTGGCGTGGTCATAGACGGATTTCGCCCATTTTTAATGCCAAGATAAAGTTAGTTATGATAAGTACGTGCACTAAGTTTAGAAAAGATATATCAATTTTTGTTCAAGTTATCGTATTAACGGTCGAGCGGAAGGACAGACGGTCGACTGTGTATAAAAACTGGGCGTGGCTTCAACCGCTTTCAGCCATTTTCACAGAAAACAGTTACCATCAAAGAAGCAATTCCCCTACCAAATTTCACATGTATTGGTAAATTTTTGTGCGACTTATGTCATTAAAAGTATTTTAGACAAATTAAATGAAGAAGGGCGGGGCCACGGCCAATTTGAAATTTTGTTTTATTTTTGTATTTTGTTGCACAATATCATTATTGGAGTTGAATTTTGACATAATTTACTTATATGCTGTAAAAATATTCAATTTTTTGTTAAAATTTGACTTAAAAAAATTTTTTTTTTAAGTATGCGTGTTCGTCATCCGATTTTGCTAATTTTTATTTGGCGGACAAATAGTAATAGGGGCAACGTTCCTGCAAAATTTCATCATGATGTCTTCAACGACTGCCAAATTGCAGCTTGCAAAATTGTAAATTACCTTCTTTTAAAAGTGGGCGGTGCCACGCCCATTGTCCAAAATTTTACTAATTTTTCTGCGTTGTAAGGTCAACCCACCTACTAAGTTTTATCGCTTTATCCGTCTATGGTAATGAATTATCGCACTTTTTCGGTTTTTAGAAATTTTCTATATCGAAAAATGGGCGTGGTTATAGTCCGATTTTGTTCATTTTAAATAGCGATCTGAGATTAGTGCCCAGGAACCTACATGCCAAATTTTATCAAAATACCTAAAATTTTACTGAAGTTATCGTGTTCACGGACAGACAGACGGACGGACGGACATGGCTAAATGGATTTCGTTTTTCGCCCAGATCATTTTGATATATAGAAGTCTATATCTATCTCCATTAGTTTATGCCGTTACGGGGTACCGTTATGCGAACAAAATTAATATACTCTGCAAGCTCTGGTCAGCTAAGTATAAAAAGGACCAAAGTTAGAAAAAAGGGACCAAATTAGTTTTCGTATATTGATGTACAAACAATGGTAAGTTAGAATGAAATAAACTCCAATTTATAGCGCAGATTGGAACCAATAAGACATAGTTGCGCTCTGTTCAATATTTTATACATTAAATACAAAATTAATAAATTCTTAGAATCATTTTTCGTTCATGCTATTTTTATATAAACTTCCTTTCTCCCTGCGTGAAATATTTAAAAATGTGAGGCGTAGCATAGCCTGATTAAGGTTCAGTTGGTCTTATATATGGCTATCAATAGAAATTTGACACGTCCAACGGTTTTATTTACTTGTCTGATCAACGCCCTTAGATTGCTGAGGAGTGTGATGACTTGTACGTAGGACCTACTTAATTATTTTCTAGCTTTTAGTATTATTATTACTTCATGTAAGTATTGTTTTCAATAAAACTGTTCAACTTAAAAATTTGTTTTTAATTATTTTATTTTCAAGTTTATAGTCTTTATTTAATTGCCTATTATTTCTCATTCTATTTATTTCATTTTGTGACTCATTATAACAAGGACTCTTTCCTGACAATTTGTTACAATCAAAGTCCGCAATACATAATCCATCCAAAGACTTTACTCGACTCTGCGCCACGTATGCTTGTCCCTCGTCCAGCTCCAAAATATTTGGATGTCACTTCTACCCGACTGTATGTAATATTTATTCCAAATATGAGCCAAATCCGACACCATAGGTCACTTTCTATTCATTTATGTATTATGTGTTCCAAATATGAGCCAAATCGGATAACAAATACGATTTTGTAAATATCTCTATCCTTGCGCCACCTAGCGATTTTTTTCTTATTATTGCATTGTCATCGGGTTTTGAACTATATTCCAAGTTTGAAGCTTGTAGCTTATCGGGAAGTTACTTAAATTTTAATTACAAAATTCATTCACAACGGCCGTTTAGCCGTGCAGCCTGTCAAGTCAACCCAAATAAAACCGTTTAACCAGCGGATCAAATGGGTTTGGATGGGATCACTTTTGGTCCAAATGGACCTAAGTGGCAACCGTGATTGACACATAAGCTGAGTCGAAATTTATATTTTTAACTAACATTGGCCGATTGCCTAATCCAAACTCTATAAACGATTCTACATTTAAAGTAATCTGTTTTTTTTTTTCAAAGAAAATACGATGTGCAAGTGTTTCTTTTCTCTTCTTTATAAGCAGCTAAGAAACAAGAAGGAAATACAATTTGTTGGCAAGACGTTTGGGTGTATTAAGCCTAGGGTAAACAAGTTAGTAAGGCTAAGTTCGGGTGTAACCGAACATTACATAATCAGCTGAGAGATATGGAGACAAAATAGAGGAAAATCACCATGTAGGAAAATGAACCTAGGGTAACCCTGGAATGTGTTTGTATAGAATGCGTATCAAACGAAAGGTGTTAATGAGTATTTTAAAAGCGAGTGGCCTTTAGTTGTATATGTGAAGGCGTTTTCGAGATATCGACCAAAATGTGGACCAGGGTGACCCAGAACATCATATGTCGGGTACCGCTAATTTATTTATATATGTAATACCACGAACAGTATTCCTGCCAAGATTCCAAGGGCTTTTGATTTCGACCTGCAAAACTTTTTCATTTTCTTCTACTTAATGTGGTAGGTGTCACAACCATTTTGCAAAGTTTTTTCTAAAGTTATATTCTGCGTCAATAAACCAATCCAATATCCATGCTTCATCCCTTTTTTCATATTTAATATAGAATTATGGCATTTTTTTCATTTTTCGTAATTTTCGATATCGAAAAATGGGCGTTCTCATAGTCGGATTTCGGCCATTTTTTATACCAAGATAAAGTGAGTTCAGATAAGTATGTGAACTAAGTTTAGTAAAGAAATATCAATTTTTGCGCAAGTTATCGTGTTAACGGCCGAACGGAAGGACAGACGGTCGACTGTGTATAGAAACTGGGCGTGGCTTCAACCGATTTCGCCAATTTTCACAGAAAACAGTTATCCTCAAAGAAGCAATTCCCCTACCAAATTTCACGAGGATTGGTAAATTTTTTAAATGAGAAAGGGCGGAGCCACGCCCATTTTGAAATTTTCTTTTATTTTTGTATTTTGTTGCACTATATCATTACTGGAGTTGAATGTTGACATACATAATTTACTTGTATACTGTAAAGATTTCAAATAAATTTTTTTTTTTTAAGTGGGCGTGCTCGTCATCCGATTTTGCTAATTTTTATTTAGTTCACATATAGTAATAGGGGTAACATTCTTGCTAAATTTCATCATGATATCTTCTAAGGCTTCCAAATTGCAGCCTGGACAACTTTTAAATTGCCTTCTTTTAAAAGTGGGCGGTGCCACTCCCATTGTCCAAAATTTTACTATGTTTAGATTTGGCATCATAGGCTGAACCCACCTACCAAGTTTCATCGCTTTAACCCTCTTTGGTAATGAATTATCACACTTTTTGCGTGGTTGTAGTCCGATTTCGTTCATTTTAAATAGCGATCTGAGATGAGTGCCCAGGAACCCACATACATTCATCAAGATACCCCAAAATTTACTCAAGTTATCGTGTTAACGGACAGACGAATGGGTGTACGGACGGACATGGCTCAATCAAATTTTTTTCGATACTGATGATTTTGATATATGGAAGTCTATATCTATCTCGACTCCTTTATACCTGTACAACCAACCGTTATCCAATAAAAGTTAATATACTCTGTGAGCTTTGCTCAACTGAGTATAATAATTATAAGGCTGGTTGAGCGATATTTGTTGCTTAAATGAAAAATGTCTTGTCCCGAACATTTTTTAAAATCGCTCGATTTGTTGATATACGAATAGTTAGGCCTACGCACCGAAAACACTTAATTCACATCGGACCAAGAACCAATTTTCAAGGACTGAAAACAAGAAAATTGACATTCTATCCTAAACATAAAAACACATGTGAGTCAACGAGCGTGTGTGTGTGTTCTATCGCGTTCACAGTTCTCAGCCTATCTTGGCGAATTATTCGCAGCAAGTTCTCGTGGTCACTCGGTATTTTTATGGCTTTAAACATTTTCGAAAAATTGGCGAAGCCGCGCCACGGAGGCTATTTAAACTTCAATTTCCCAAAAATCAGTCTATTTGGCTCAAAGAATTGATAAATTAATATTTGTTCACTGTAAATTAATATCCGAAAAACTGGAAGTGAGAGTAAAAGTGGGAATGTACGTGCGAGTCGGAGTTGCAGCCGGAGTGCGAATAAAAGTGAAAGTAGGGGGGGGGGGGGGGGGTGGCAGTGGGTTTGGTGTTGAAATGAGGGTGGTAGTGAGATTTATAGTGGGTGTGGAAAAGGTAAGAAGAATATGGTGATAGAGGAATCGAGGGAAGAACAGAATGTAAGAAGAAAAAATTAAAATAGATGAGAATGTTTAACTATGGTAACAAAACGTTTAAGTCACCTACTTTCTATTATTTTAGGAAAATATGTACGTATGTATTTATAAATGTATTCTTTACGATTTTAAAAATAATGAAATTCATATAAACTCACCTGACATGGGGCCTGGAAGAGATACGCATCACCGAATGCCGTACTCAAGCAAAATATATAATCACGTTTAGGATGTTCCGGTATTGGTTGCATAATCGCACCATCAACAATAATTAAATGCTTAAGCGACGTATCGTCACAACGTCCATCACGCGAGTCGCACGGATGAAATAATAGCGTTGTGCCTTTGAGGCTTACCCAATAGCCTTTCCATCCCCGTTTGCGTGCCAACTCGATTTGATGCTTTTTGCGGAGTAGCCATTTTTTCACCGACAAAAAGCTAAAAAAAAATAAAAAACCAATATAAAATATATTGTGACTTTTTTGAAATATTTATAGTTAAATAAAAATAATAAATCATTAAACAATTGCGGTATTCATGTGACTTTGGTTATGAGCTCATTTGCTTATGTGGTTATATTTTGAATATGGTTTACGAAAACAAAACACACTGAAGACAAATAATTTGTAAGTTGATAACGATATGATATGAATACCCGAAATTATTCACTACGCATAGCGCTTTTGACAAAACCGGAACATGACTCACCCGGCTTTACGTACAGCACCAGTGCAATGGTATTCGGACGCAGCAGTTCCAGTTTGCTTTGCTTTATATGGTGACGCCATGTTACTTTCGCCATCATCTTCATCAGATACGGCTGTAGTTAAGCTCATTCGATCATCGTCAGATATCTGCAAAATCGAAAAAAAAAACAATTATAATTATGAGTAGCCGCTTACCTCCGAATAATTTTTAAATATTTGAGTTATGACATTTTTAGAATAAGATCAAGTGGACCATTTCTGGTTACAGCCATTATTATCCGTAGCATACTGGCCAAATAGTGGAAGCTTTTTTTTTTTAATTTTAACTATGTATAAAATTTTTATCAAATCCCAATCTCTAGATCTTGTGTACATAAACAAATCAATCATCATTTACGCACATATGTACATACAAGGTGACGGAGATATACTCACAAGCGCATGTAGTCATCGGCCGAAGTAGTGCTCACACATACACACGCATATGACTATGAGAAATGCATAAACTACAAATATACATGTATATAGCTTGTAACCAAGCATGAAGTTCACGAAATTACTAGACCTTAGGAGAAATTGGTGAACAAGGAAATCGAGAGTATAAAAGCAGCGCAAGCTGAGGCATGACTAAGCAGTTTTATTTAAACACGTAATTAGTTGTGAATTAAGAGTTATTTTGAAGTACTCTCAAAGTAGACTAATAAAGACCATTTTGCATTATTGAATATGGAAGTTATTTATTCAACAGTTTAGCGATTTGAAAGTTAGCAGAAGGTTTGGAATAAGCTGATTTTCACTAAATTCTTTACAATATAAAATAAAAATTGATGCCAGGCGTCTTTATTGGGAGTCCAAATCAACAGTTTTTAATATTTTTGTCTGTATTTTTGACCGGGCATCTCTCAAAAACCGGTGCATAGAATTTTTGTGAAACTAGAGGTCTAACTTAAAGTTAAGGGTACATTTGAGTACGGTAGGCCACTAGTGTCTAGACCCCAATATATGAATCCGTGTAACCCTAGAATATATTTGCACAATATGGATATCAAATGAAAGCTACTGACGAAGGCTTAAATACAGTGTAACTCCGATTTCGATATCTCAACCCCTTTCCGAGATATAGACAAAAAGTGCATGAGGGGTATCCCTGGATGTATTTTCACCAAATAGGTATGAAAAACGGTATTGGCGTGGCTTATTGACGTATGATATCTTATATTTAAATATCTTAGTTTCTTCAAAAAATATTTACCTAAATGTGGGACAGAGTTAGCCCTAGAATGTGCTTTCACAATATGGGCATCAGACTAAAGGCATGAGGAAGTACTTTTGCGTTGGGCTGTATTCAGTGCAATGTTCTAATTAATAATTAATAAAATAATTAAATCGATGCAATATATCTCAGTGGAGACTTGGGCGGATCTTCTCTTCTAATTGACGGAACGGGACCTACGAAGCAAAATAATTATGTTGAGAAGCTTTTCATGGCAGAAATACAAATATTTTGATGTTGCTTCTTCCGGAGATTGAACCCAGGATTGTCGGACTGGTAGCCGAGCACGCTATCTCCATGACACGGCGGCCGACCGTAGTATATTTTTTAATTTACTGTTGAAGGACATACATTTGCGACTGCGAAGGATATTTTCTGTTTGGGAACAATCATTAACATCAAAAGTAATTTCGGCTTAGAAATCAAGGTGAGAATAACTCTTGCAAGCAAGTGCTATGGTGAACTAAGTAGACAATTGGCAAGTAAAGTCCTCTCTCGACGAACAAAAATCACGCTTTTCAAACCGCTCATCATATCTGTCCTTATATATGGCTTGGAACCACCGTCGATGTCGAGAGATGGCTCTGGAGTGTTCGAGAGAAAGGTTTTCGGAAAGATTTGTGATTCTGCCCGTGAACACGACGGCGAGTATCGAAGAAGTTATAATGAAGAGCTAGCTACCTTGCTAGGTCATGTTATGCAGATGGATGAATACGCTCTGCCCAAGAAAGTACCTGAAATAAGTGTGGCAATTTTCTCAAGTCAATAAAGATTTTCAGATTCAATTCTAGCAGACTTTGATATTTTTATTTTCCTGTTAACAATTTTCTCCATGTAGACGTCTTTAGCATAATATCAAAAGCGAATATTAGGAATTCAAAAGGTCATTAATTATCACCTCTCAGGAAATAATAACATAAAAGTATATCAAATCAAGAGTTAGGTATTTGCAGTTATTGGGAGGAACTCTTTGTTCACCCATTATTATGTGAAAAGAAATTATACTCCAGAAGTGAAAGTTGAAGGAACAGCCAAACAGTAAGTCAATTATTAAAGATACGCAGAAAATAGAGAATCTAACAGCTTAACCGAAATCCATGCAAATGACAATAGCTTAGACAATTTTTTTTCGGACTAAAACATGAGTAAGGTTATATTTTTGGAAAAAATGGAGGAGAGTTGAAACGCGAATGACAAGAAAACGACAATTTGTGATAATTAATTCAATAATTTCCTTGAATTACTTTGTGTTATGCTATTATCCTTAACCTTATGATGGGTGCTGGTTTTTACAAAGTCGCATGATAAATGAGTCATTTTAAATTCAAAAGACTTATTTAAGCTTAAGTGAGGTCAAATTTAGAAATCACAAGTAACAAAAAATGCGAAGCTGATAAAAAGGTTAGGTAGGCACTTTAAAAAAAAAGTTAAGCGTAATGTAGGTCATTCAAATATATTATGGCAGCTCATTAACTGTAATGTTAGAGAAAGTGGGGAATTATATTCGCGGACGCGAAACTTATATTTTGTGTTTAATTAAACCGCTTTAAAATATGGCTTTGATATCCCGTTTTAATTTGTTTAAAATTACTGAACAAGCAGCGACGTTGGTATAAAGAAAATCTTGCAAAAAATTTTTATTGAGAATTGGTTAAGGTTGATTTCTTAGCGAACAAAGGTTAGGTAAGTTGAACTGGCCGGCCCGTGAGGACCTTGCAAAGACTGAATGAGTATATACTGTTACCACATGTTTGCTTAACGACCAAACTGAAAAACCTCTATCAAAAACCAAGACCTATGTTATAACGTAACTTCGTCCGCTTGGCAAAAACTATAAGCTTTTCAGGATCTATGCCATTTGATGCTTCTAGATCTGATATGTGTATCACTCCCAATAGCTGCAGTCTTAGTCTGGTAGGCGCAGGGCATGTGCTCGATCGTTTCCTCCACCAACCCGTACATCTAACATCTGCTATCACTGAGCAGGCTTTATTTAAAGGCATGTGGGTCTACCGAGCACAGCCTTTCCCATTTTTGTCATGAAATAATTGTTAGCCATTTGAAGTCGGTATAAAACATGGCAATTTGTAGAAAAGAATTCAAAAGTAGTCAACGCAAATTTGAAGACGGCCCAAATCTCCTTGGAGGTATATACCTCCTCGTGTTTACTTTTATTTAAAATAAATAAATTTAAGGCCCGATAACCCCCGGAGAAATTTTAGGTGGAGCTCCTCTCCTCCAATTTTCGTCGTGCTCCTTCTGATTTTATGCCGAGTCCGACCGGCATCTGCATCGCCGATGAATTTTCACTGAGAAGCTGTTCATGGCAGAAATACAAGCGGAGTACTTGCCAAACACTGTCGAAGATGATGTTGCTTTGCCAGGGGCGTGAACCTAGTATCTTCGGCGGAACACCGTACCATCACACCACGCGGGTAACTTTAGCTTACCATCAACAAAATGACATAGTGGTTTTTATATTATATTCCTGTGCTTTATGATAAAAAAGTTGGCGATCACGCCCACTTGCAAAAAAAAAAAAAACAAAAATATATAAAGAGCGAACCTTAACAAGATTCTGTTATTCTAGAGTCAGCATTAACGCATACCACCACAGCGGGTTAGGGGGCTTAGAATATAATCGCGGCAGGAATATACCCGCGGTAGCTATGCCTGTCGTCAGAGGCAACTAAAATACCAAATTGATTCAAGGTTTATTATGTTTCTCCAGCCCAATTGTCAACCTCACCTACCCGTGGCGAATCCTGTTTCATCAACAGCCGAGGCTCTGGCGACCCCCAACTCGTAGAACTAGGGCGTGTGAGGGTGGGATGGCCTAGAAGGTTTCATGTGGTCATACCAAATTGTTCACGAGATGGTCGGGCTAGTACCTTTATGGTGCTTGTTACCAGAACGTACCGAATCTGCATCCGGCAAAGGACCATCAACATCGATAACAACATTTCCATCCCGAAAAACCACAACATCGCCTTATACAGTAAAGGTATGGCAACGCTTTTAGCAAAACAACAAACATTATGAAACTTCAAAAATCCCCAAAAATACGTCAAAAATTTTTGAGTGGAACTACCTTCTTTCTTATACCATGCCTTGCCGTATACGTTAATACCATAAAAAAAATTTGAGGTGAAAAAAATAGCAAACGTTCTCTAACTAAAAAGCAAATTTGCGTGTTCAAGAAAGGTGTCAAAGTTTTCGCTGCACAAATGAAAATCAAATTTAATATAACTTTGTAATAATTTCTGTTTACAGGCCCCCTTTTATGCTGAGACGACTGCCCTAGAGTCAAGTTCAGTTTAAGTTGAGTTGAATTCAGTTGAGACAAGTTGATCGCGTTAAACTTTGCCTTAATCATTTGAAACGCTGCGTTTTCGCTACACCCTCCCATCCCATAAGCCCATCAACGAATTGTACCTCTGTAGCATCAGGACACATTAAACAGTTATCTAATTTTTTTTTTTTACAAAAATTGACTTCAGCAATATTTCTGCGTGCTTAGTGTGCGTGAAACTTGCATTTTAACGTTTTTGTTTTTTATGTCTTTCTCCTATTTTCATCAACTTTTCGCAAATGTCATTGTTACCGTCGTAATTGCAATTGTTACAAAAATAGGTGTGCGCGTGCAGCAACATAACAAACAGACATATACGATTTACTATTGCATAAAAGATCATCCCCCCACCGACCCCTGATCCATAGTGTGTTGTGGCACACGCTTCCATCTTCAGTTCAAACTCAGTTTCACGACTTTTTATGTGTTCACTTTGCTGCTCGTGTAAGCTGATTGCCAGTTGCTGATTTCGTTGTGAATTCGAGTAACGAGCAGAAATCCTTTTCATGTGCTTGAACTTCCGTTTCCGTCAGTTTACTACCCCACTTTTTGTCGTCAACACAACAGACAAACAAACATTTAGGCATATACTTACATACTTATTAAGTCTGTTTTTAGTACTTTTACGACCAGAACATCCTGCTTCAACTATTTGATGGCATAACTAACAACGCAAACAGTAAAGTCTTTGAGTTAGGTAGGTTTATGTTATGAAATAGTTCCTTAAGTTTGGAGCTAAAAAACTTTTGTGAAGGTAACGAAGTACCTGGAAATGCGATCAGTCTTTTGTGCGCTTTTGGAAGTCATATTGAGTTCGAAAGTTAGTAGCAAAATGTCACAAAAATACTTATAAGTGTATTGGTAGAAGAATGTATTTAAGTGAAATTATTGTGTGTAAAATATTTAAATAAGTATAAAAGTTGTTAAACAAAAAAATGTACAAAACACTAGTAAAATTGTTTGCGGATCTGTTTTTGGCATCGCATGCTCTATATTAGGCCGCGTCAGAGATAGCAAATGCAGGATGTGCGGGTTGTTCGAGAAAATGTACGTTCACGTTTTGTGCTCGTGCCATACGCTCACCGGGATAAAACCCCAGCTATAAGAGTTGGCACAGCTATCGGATCTACATAGAAGCAGCAAGTATTTGCCAAGAGGACGCAGAACTTTTATAATACAGATCTTGCCTTTTGATAGAGGTTTTCATTTTGGTAATTTAGAAAACTTCTGTTGCACTATGGACTCATTCAGTTCATTTTCGGTTCTCAGCGGCCAGCCAGCTCAACATAACCTAACCTAGACAAACAACGACAAAACAAAAACAGTCATAATTTTTTGATGTTCAAACATCTTTGCTCACGGTATGGGGGAATACGGACCGTATGCATATGGTAAGTGCGACCGTAGATTTAATGTTTGAAGGTGGTACGTTATATAGGGGAATATAGAAGTTAGGCGCAAAAACATTCACTACACTGCAGCGTAATATGGGAACAATGTACGTGGAAGAGCTATATGAGCGAAATCAAATAGCAAAGCTTAAAGAAAACAAGTAAGGAAGGTTAACCTCGGGTGAAACCGGACATTATATACTCAGCTGCCAAATTACAGCTGCAACAGTTTCAAATAACCTTTTTCAAAAGTAGGCGGCGCCACGCCCACTGTCCAAAATTTTAATAATTTTCTATTCTGCGTCCTAAGCTCAGCCAACGTACCATGTTTCATCACTTTATCCGTCTTTGGTAATTAATTATCGCACTTTTTCATCTTTTCAAAATTTTCGATATCGAAAAAGTGGGCGTGGTTATAATCTGATTTCCTTCATTTTAAATAGCTACCTGAGATGAGTGCCCAGGAACTTACATACCAAATTTCATTAGGATACCTCAAAATTTACTCAATTTATCGTGTTTAAGGACAGACGGACGGACGGACATGGCTAAATGAATTTCTTTTTTCGCCCACATCATTTTGATATATAGAAGTCTATATCTATCTCGATTAGTCTATGCCGTTACGGGGTACCGTTATGCGAACAAAATTAATATACTCTGTGATGTCTGCTCAGCTGAGTATAATAAATATAAAAATAAGTAAGGACGGGACTGTCTTCGGCTATGCCGAAGACTTCATACCTTTCATGAATGGGGCTGAACAATAGTCTTATCCCGTTCGTAATCTCCGAATAATCGGATGTATAAGATAAGAAATATCTAGTGAACAGATCTACATACCTAACCGATTTTTAAGATAAATATAAAATAAAAAATAGGTAGGTACTTTGTGTGAGGATGCAAAGTTTCAGGGTTTTTGTGGTCTGCGTGTAAAAACTATGACTACGAATCACGTATTTCAAAAATATATGTCGTAAACGTAACTATTTGATGAAATGTTTTGAATTTTGAAACTTCTAGCCGTAAAAAAGGGGCAAAAAAATACAGTTTATATAGGGTATATAGTATATGTACCACCGATCTCAATGATTTTTTCAGAAAACAATATATGTATACACGTAAACATTTGGTGAAATTTGAACATATCTAAACGATTTTTAAGATAAATATAAAATAAACAAGTAAGGAAGGTTAAGTTCGGGCGTAACCGAACATTACATACTCAGTTGAGAGCTATGGTGACAATATAAGGGAAAATAACCATGTAGGAAAATGAACCAAGGGAAACCCTGGAATGTGTTTGTATGACATGTGTATCAAATGAAAGGCATTAAAGAGTATTTTATGAGGGAGTGGGCCATAGTTCTATAGGTGGACGCCATTTAGGGATATAGCCATAAAGGTGGATCAGGGTTGACTCTAGAATGCGTTTGTACGATATGGGTATCAAATGAAAGGTGTTAATGAGTATTAAGGGAGTAATCCTTAGTTCCATAGGTGGACGCCGTTCCGAGATATTGCCACAAAGGTGGAACAGGGGTGACCCTAGAATTTGTTTGTACAATATGGGTATCAAATTAAAGGTATTAATGAGGGTTTTAAAAGGGAGTGGTGGTTGTTGTATAGGTGGTCGCCTTTTCGAGATATCGCCCTAAAGGTGGACCAGGGGTGACTCTAGAATGCGTTTGTACGATATGGGTATCAAATGAAAGGTGTTAATGAGTATTCTAAAAGGGAGTAATCATTAGTTCCATAGGTGGACGCCGTTTCGAGATATCGCCATAAAGGTGGGCCAGGGCTGACCCTAGAATTTGTTTGTACAATATGGGTATCAAATGAAAGGTATTAATGAGTATTTTAAAAGAACGTGGACCTAAGTTCTATAGATGGACGCCTTTTCGAGATATCGCCGTAAAGATGGACCAGGGGTGACTCTAGAATGCGTTTGTACGATATGGGTATCAAATGAAAGGTGTTAATGAGCATTTTAAAAGGGAGTAATCCTTAGTTCCATAGGTGGACGCCGTTTCGAAATATCGCCATAAAGGTGGACCAGGGGTGACCCTAGAATTTGTTTGCACAATATGGGCATCAAACGAAAGTCGTTAATGAGTATTTTAAAAGGGAGTGGGCCTTAGTTCTATAGGTGGACACCGTTTCGAGATATCGCCATAAAGGTGGGCCAGGGGTGACTCTAGAATTCGTTTGTGCAATATGGGTATCAAACGAAAGGAGTTAATGAGTATTTTAAGAGGGAGTGGGCCTTTCTGGACCAGGGGTGACTCTAGAATTCGTTTGTGCAATATGGGTATCAAACGAAAGGAGCTAATGAGTATTTTAAGAAGGAGTGGGCCTTAGTTCTATAGGTGGACGCCTTTTCGAGATACCGCCATAAAGATGGACCAGGTGTGACTCTAGAATGCGTTTGTACGATATGGGTATCAAATGAAAGGTGTTAATGAGTATTTTAAAAGGGAGTAATCCTTAGTTCCAGTTGCGGCCACCGTGGTGTGATGGTAGCGTGCTCCGCCTATCACACCGTATGCCCTGGGTTCAACTCCCGGGCAAAGCAACATAAAAATTTTAGAAATAAGATTTTTCAATTAGAAGAACATTTTTCTAAGCGGTGTCGCCCCTCGGCAGTGTCTGGCAAGCGCTCCGATTGTATTTCTGCCATGAAAAGCTCTCAGTGAAAACTCATCTGCCTGGCAGATGCCGTTCGGAGTCGGCATAAAACATGTAGGTCCCGTCCGGCCAATTTGTAGGGAAAAATCAAGAGGAGCACGACGCAAATTGGAAGAGAAGCTCGGCCTTAGATCTCTTCGGAGGTTATCGCGCCTTACATTTATTTTTTTTTTTTTAATCCTTAGTTCCATAGGTGGACGCCGTTTCGATATATCGCCATAAAGGTGGACCAGGGGTGACTCTAGAATGAGTTTGTACGATATGGGTATCAAATTAAAGGTATAAATGAGAGTTTTAAAAGGGAGTGGTGGTAGTTGTATATGTGAAGGCGTTTTCCAGATATCGACCAAAATGTGGACCAGGGTGACCCAGAACATCATCTGTTAGATACCGCTAATTTATTTATATATGTAATACCTGCCAAGGTTTTAAGGGTTTTTTATTTCGCCCTGCAGAACTTTTTCATTTTCTTCTACTTAATATGGTAGGTGTCACAACCATTTTATAAATTTTTTCTAAAGTTATATTTCGCGTCAATAAAACAATCCAATTACCTTACCATATTTCATCTCTTTTTTCGTATTTGGTATAGAATTATTGCATTTTTTTCATTTTTCGTAATTTTCGATATCGAAAAATTGGGCGTGGTCATAGTCGGATTTCGTTCATTTTTTACACCAAGATAAAGTGAGTTCAGATAAGTACGTAAACTAAGTTTAGTTAAGATATATCATTTTTTGCGCAAGTTATCGTGCTAACGGCAGAGCGGAAGGACAGACGGTCGACTGGGCGTGGCTTCAACCGAATTCGCCCTTTTTCACAGAAATAAGTTATCGTCCCAGAATCTAAGCCTACCAAATTTCAAAAGGATTGGTTAATTTTTGTTCGGCTTATGGCATTAAAAGTATCCTAGACAAATTAAATGAAAAAGGGCGGAGCCACGCCACCATATCATTACTGGAGTTGAATCTTGACATAATTTACTTATATACTGTAAAGATAATAAATTTTTTGTTAAAATTTTACTTTAAAAAATTTTTTTTTTTAAAAGTGGGCGTGGTCCTTCTCCGATTTTGCTAATTTTTATTAAGCATACATATAGTAATAAGAGTAACGTTCCTGCCAAATTTCATCATGATATCTTCAACGACTGCCAAATTACAGCTTGCAAAGTTTTAAATTAACTTCTTTTAAAAGTGGGCGGTGCCACGCCCATTGCCAAAAATTTTACTAGTTTTCTATTTTGCGTCATAAGCTCAACTCATCTACCAAGTTTCGTCGCTTTATCGGTCTTTTGTAATGAATTATCGCACTTTTTCGGTTTTTCGAAATTTTCGATATCGAAAAAGTTGGCGTGGTTATAGTCCGATATCGTTCATTTTAAATAGCGATCTGAGATGAGTGCTCAGGAACCCACATACCAAAGTTGATCAAGATACCTCAAAATTTACTCAAGTTATCGTGTTAACGGACGGACGGACGGACGGACGGACATGGCTCAATAAAATTTTTTTTCGATCCTGATTATTTTGATATATGGAAGTCTATATCTATCTCGATTCCTTTATATATGTACAACCAACCGTTATCCAATCAAACTTAATATACTCTGTGAGCTCTGCTCAACTGAGTATAAAAATAGGTAGGTACTTTGTGTGAGGATGCAAAGCTTCACATTTTTTGTGGACTGCATGTAAAAACTACGACTACGAATCGCGTATTTCAAAAATACATAAAGTAAACGTAACTATTTGATGAAACTTGATGAATTTTGAAGCTTCTATCCGTAAAAAAGGGGCAAAAATGACAGTTTGTATGAAGTATATAATATATATACCACCGATCTCTATGATTTTTTCAGACAACAATATATGCTATATACGTAAGCATTTGGTGAAATTTGAAGCTTCTAGCAGTTAAAATGGGGCCGAAATCGCAAACAAAAAATATATATATACCATATATATACTATATATACCATCATATATATATTATATATATCACCGATCTCTATGATTTTTTGACACAACAATATACACTATATACGTAAGCAATCGGTGAAATTTGAAGCTTTTAACTGTTAAAATGGGGTAGAAATTGCGAAAAGTTTCTTATTTGAACAATCGATTGTATGAGATATATACTATATATACAACCGATCTCTATGATTTTTTCAGACAACTATATATGCCATATACGTAAGGGTTGGGTGAAATTTGAAGCTTCAAGCTGTTAAAATGGGGCTAAAATTGCGAAAATATATATATATATATACTATATACCACCGATCTGTATGATTTTTTCAGACAACAATATATGCTATATACGTAAGCATTCGTTGAAATTTGAAGCCTCTAGCTCTTAAAATAGGGCAGTAATTACGAAAAGTTTCTTATCTGAACAATCGGTTGTGGGGGATATATACTATATATACGACCGATCTCATCAATTTTTTCAGGCAACAATATGTGCAATATACGAAACTATATGGTGCAGGTTGAAGCTTCAATCTGTTAAATTGAGTAAGATATTACAAAAATCCTCTTTTTCTGAAAAATCGGTTGTATGGAGGATATATGCTATAGTGGTCCGATCCGGCCGGTTCCGACAAATGTCTAATCGGACACCCAAATACACCTGCTCACCAAATTTTATCAAGATATCTCAAAAATTGAGGGACTAGTTTGCATACAAACAGACAGACGGACAGACAGACAGACGGACATGGCTAAATCAACTCAGCTCTTCATTCTGTTTATTTCGGTATACTTAATTGTGGGTCTATCTATTTTCCTTTAAGGACTTACAATTTTGGGTTTCGTGACGAAATTAATATACCATTTCATTTTCATGAAAGGTATAATGAAGCTGAAACTATAGTGAAACAATGTGGATGGAGAAGGAAGGCGCAGAAGGGAAAGAAAAGGAAAACAGAAAAGTAGTGAGAGAAAAAAAAAGTTTTGAAGTCAAAATCGAAGCGGGGACCGAAATCCTATGGCGTGTCACAAATTTCTTATCGAATTGTTAACGGTTTGTTATCGATAAGGTATCGCTATTTTATAAAGCATAGCATCTTTTTTGGTTGACGAATTAACGCTGAGTTTTCCATTTTTAACGGCGCGTTATCGCTATAACTAGAGCTTTCAGTTAATAATTGAAAAATTGTCAATTATTTATTGCAATATCGAGACATATCGATATTATATCAAAAAGTTATCGACTTGTTATGGGATTGTTATCAATTTGTTATCATGTTACCGAATTTACTATCGAAATGTTATCGGGCATTCATCGCGCGGTTTTCGATATGTTGTCAAAGTTTTCATTTTGTTTTCGAAAAATTCGCAATTTATTTTCGAAGTACTGCGAATATGTTATCGGCGCGCTTCCGATTTGAAACAGTATCGGTTTAATTTTGAAGCGTTATCAATTTGTTATTCGCGTGTTATTGATTTGTTAAGAATACGTAGTTAATTCGAAAAGTTATCGATGTGCTACATAAAGCTTATCACGTAGTTATCGAAATGGAATCGATTGTTTTTGGGAAAAATATCGATTTGCTATTGAAAATTTGGCGACTTGTTTTCGGAGTGCTGCGTGGCACGATTTACTATCGAGAAGATATCCATTCGCTATTGACTTGCTTTCAAAAATTTATTGATTTTTTATTGGAGCATTAAAAATTTGTTATCGGCGTATTATCTATTTGTTATTGACGACTGATCGGTTTGTTATGAATCAGGAATCGATACAAAATTTACATATCTGTATCCTGTCGTCAAAAAACAGCCGATGAATTGGCGATAGCAAACCGATAACTCAACGATAATTTCAAATTCGTTAATAGTTAGCCATTAAAACAGAAACTTGTCGATATCGGTTCTTATTAGAAGAAGAAAATATCTCAAAATACTCTTCTCAAATAGGACGAAATTATACTTTTTTATTAAAGTTGTTGGGGTTTAACTTTAGTACCTGGTTGTTTTTTTTATTATGCAGTGAAATTTTTCTCAAACTCTTTTTGTTATTGTTGCTGTAACCACAAAAAGATTCTCCGAAGGTTTAAGGGATGGATACTGCCGTACATTAACCTCGTATGATTCAGTACTGGCACCCAATTTTATTACCTCATAGTAAAACAAGAAGGCGCAATAGGTTTAAGGAATTTTATAGAAGCCAACATTAACTAACATTTTTTTCACTACCAAGAGCTTTCACCGAAATACCAATATTCTATGTTTATTTTTTTCAGTACTTAATCTATTTTTAATCCATCAAATCCATTAAACCTTTACAATCCTTAATTGAATACAAATTTGAATAACATTCAAGTTTTAGAGGTGTAGCACTTTTTCCACCAGCATAACAATCCCAACAAAAGCATTCTACCATGACATTCATTGAATTCAGTTTTGACCAACAATGCGAAGCAAAATTTCATTAGAATATAACGTGCATTTGTGAGATGAGTAAACGTGAGTGAGGCGGGCGTTGCACACAATTACATACAAATACGTCCCAGCTGGAAATTTCATTATGTATGAATTAAACGATTCATGGGCAAATGCTTGGAGCTGTCAAAAAATTAAAATCTTATTTTGTAATCGTAGTTAATATAGCAGAAAAACGTGTCTTTAGCAATTTTGGATACAAATATCTCGAGAGCCACAACCAATTCAAAAATTCTAATACGGGCTTCAGACTCGTACTGAAGGCCCTTTGGGGGGTAAAAGATTATATCTGAGTCCAAAATTGTCGGGCCTGTGATTACATATGTAACCGTGCATATAAAAACTACCACAATTCTTTTCTAGAATGTAGCAATGGAAAAGAAAAGGCATCTTGAAATAAACAGCATGTAAGGCCGAAATGAACAAGCCAGGCGACTTAAAAAAATTATATCAAACAGCCATCAAGAACGTAAAGTACAAAAAATATTGTGGCGAGTATGCAGTTCGATACGCCACTATACTGATAGTAAATAAATGCACAACAACAGCAAAGCAAGCAGCCACACACACATATAAACTGCGAAGCTAAGAGCGAATAAAATATTTTACATACATACATCTAGTCCATAGCTCTTCATTTCATAGCACAATTGTGCCCTCTCAATTCACACGCATATGATTCGATCTGTCGTCGTTAATTGAGTTAGTTGCTGCTTGGCACTTGGCGTAGCAACATCGGTGATGGGTATCGGCTGATCGATATCAAAATATGTACGAATAATTATGCGCGATACATGCGCTTGTTGTTAGCTCGTTGCTTGCTAGTAAGCGAATAAATGAAAAATTAATTCACCCGCCCGATCATCACGACAATTGGCTCTCACTAGTACAGGCGCACTTTCAATTTTGAAGAGCCCTGATCTTGTCAGTCGCTTACAGCGAAGAAGAAAGAGAAATAGTCACGCTAGATCAGACGTCGGCAAATAATGAAACAATTGTTCGCACTCAATTCACACGTATTCTTATTCTCCTTCGTTTAGTAGTCGCTGAGCATTTGACGCAGTAACATCGATTATGTGTGTCGCTCACAGTGTTGAAGAATGTTGTCCATGTGCTTCGTAGGAGTACATATTATGTAAACAAAAATATATATTAGGGGATGTATATTCTGCAAAAAAAATGTATCTTAGGATAAGCCATTATTTTACTGAGTAGAATTGGAAAATTGGAAAAAATAAATAAAAAGCATTTTGTCTTGTTGCTTGCTAAGAAGCGAATGAACAACGCAAAGCGATGCATCAAATGATCTCCGTGATTATCGTGCTCTCACCAACACATCTGCATTTTCATTTAGCGAAAATGACATTACTCACACATATACATGTATATAGCTAAATAACCAACTATGTGATACAGTAACGAGAAATAAACAAGCAAGGGTTCGAGACGGCTATTTGCGAAAGGTTTGGACCTTAGGAGAAATAGGTGAGCGAGGCAACTGAGAGTATAAAAGCAGCGCAACCTGAGGAATAATGATTCAGTTGGTATTAAAACGTAGTAAGCAAAGTACGCGGTAATTTAAGTGTGAAGAACTACTACCCTATTAGAGTTGTAAACAAAAAAAACATTTTGCTATACTGAATATTTGGACCATTCATTCGACAGTTTCAAACGATAACAGAAAGTGCAATATAATAAAAATTTCCTGAAATTCGCTTCAGTATATATAAATTTAAAAAATATTTGGAAAATTAAATAGCGTTTGTGACGGAAATAATTATGATTTCAAATTGTATGTGTCGATTTTTAATAAAATTGTTTTTTGTGACAAAGATACGTATTGAATGCAGAAAATATGTGAGTTTCGTATATTTCAGTAAGAAAGTCGATAGCAGGAATACAAATTAAAAATTTGATTTGATATTCAGATTTTTTCGAGCGGAACTTGTTTCCAGGTTTGTCGGACTATGTGAGAATTTAGCAGGCTAGCGTGACCATTTCGCTGAATATTACTTTATTACTTATTATCCTTGGTTAGAATCTCGGTGAAACCTTCGATAACCTTTCGAAATTTCTAGAAGATGAAAGCGTGACCATTTCCGAAATGATACTGTCGTCGTGTGGCAGTAAATACTTTTAGTTTCTCTTAATAAACAAAAATTATAATTGAATATTAAATAATGTACCGCTGTTAAGCTAATGAATTTTTGAGTGTGCAAGCAAAAAAAAAACCGTTCGCTTACATAGATAGAATATGAAAAAGCGTTATTAAGGAGAACTCAAGCTATAAAATCCCTTTACAATATTTGCGTTTTTATTTCCCTTGCTTTCATGAATGAATATAACGCCACTTTCCTACTGGGATACATCAAAATTTGGATGTATGCGGATTGACACACTGACAGTTCTATAGACATTTATGCATACAAGAGTGGGACAATAGAAACATCAAAAGCAAATAGTGGAACTGTTAGCACAATTTTCACAACCAATATACATACATACATAGCTACATACATAAATCATATACTCGAATAGGTAGTTACGTCACTAACATTATGCATCAACATAAATGTAATCGCGTAGCTAATGACATTTGCTACCAAATCAGCTGCTATCTTTACTAAAAGTGACATATTGCTGAAACTGTGATGTTAGGGATGAGAGAAAGAGGGAAAGAGATTGTGATTGAATTGTGGTTCAGGCAAAGCTGTGGGTAGAAGACAGTGTATACATAACTCAATTACCTAAGGATTGACTTGTGTAAAATCAGAAATATTTCCAAGCCCGTTAACATCAAAAATAATGTCGGCTTAGAAATCAATCAGAATAACTCTTGCTAACAAATGCTACATTGGATTGAGTAGGTAGTTCTCTCGAGCAACAAAAATTATACTGGGAAACATACTCGTAGTTAAGGGCAAACGAGATGACGCTTGGAGTGTTCGAGGAAAAAGTTCGTCGGAAGGCAGTGCATCGAATAAAAGCTCAAGAACTTCGCTGGCTAGCTCATTATTTGCGAATGACCGAGTAGCTACGGCCAAGGAAGTATTTCTATCGAAATCTGTAATTTTATTATGCAGAGGAATTGGGAGAGGCACGTAAAGGAAGACTTTATCACCAAGGGAGATCGCGAAACAACGATAGTTGGCGCGACTTTTCACTGAATGACGTCAATCGGTTACGCTTAAATATGATAGTAATAGCTGATAGTTTTGCTGCCAGAATTATAAACAATTTGGCCTGTATTTGCCTTGGGCAGTCAACCAAGTGACTTCTGAATTGTTTTGTTCCCCAGTTACTTATAGTTTCCCTGGTGTGTGCTTTTGTTAATCTAAAAAGGGGCTTTGGACCATAGAATACTGCTTTAGCACCCTTCTTTGCTAGGTAATCTTTATGTTCATTACCTTCATGTCCCTGATGTCCGGGAACCCATCCCAACAAAACCTTGTTTTTGGCTCCCAGGTCATTAAGGATTTCAATGCTGTCATCCCGTACTTACATACATACATATATTAAGACATATTCTTATACTTAGTATAACTTTACAATCAGTATTCCGAAATTGTCAAATATATAATGGGATTAAATTCTTTGTGATATCAATTATCAACAAAATAGAATGACATCACTTTTTGCAGCCTCAGTCAGAGCTTTTATTATCTTCAATGCCTGCATCATTGCTTTATTTTGCTTATTTTGTATCTGATTGCATCACAATAAATTTGCCAAATGTCAACATTTTCGATATTTCAGTATTTGAAATAATTACAATCAAATGTCCTTGTATTTGCATAGATATAAAATTTATGTGTATGTATGTACGTAAAGCAACAAAAATTACGTCTTGCATAAAGCTTATTTCTTTTGATGATACACCTTATAACATAAGTCCTAAGAAAGCGTCCTCTTAGTTGGAACATACTTATCTAATTTCCATATAGTACGTCTGCGAGATACCCTAATATATATAGCGGATAGGGGACGTGAAACCAGGTTTATATAAGACCTTACAATATAACAGATCTAGGTACATCCCTAAGTGATTTTTAAAATAAATAAATGAGATTGAAAACTTTCACGTTTTTTGTGGTCTGCATGAAAAAACTATGACGTATCACTTATTTCAACAAACAAGCCGACAAATGTCTAATCGGACACCTAAATATACCCGCCCACCAAATTTTGTTAAGATATCTCAAAAATTGGGGGACTAGTTTGCATAAAAACAGACAGACGGAAATCGCTAAATCAACTCAGCTCCTCATCCTCATCATTTCGGTATACTCATTGGTGGGCCTATCTCTTTTCCTTGAATGACTTTCATGAAAGGTATAAAAATAATCAAAAACAAGTAAGGAAGGCTAAGTTCGGGTGTAACTTCAGCTGCCAAATTGCAGATTGTAAAACTTTTAAATTATCTTCTTTTAAAAGTGGGCGGTGCCACGCCCATTGTGCAAAATTGTATTAATTTTCTATTCTGCCAAGTTTCATAGCCGTCTCTGGTAATGAATTATTGCACTTTTTCGGTTTTTCGAAATTTTCGATATAGAAAAAGTGGGCGTGGTTATAGTCCCATTTCGTTCATTTTAAATTGCGATCTGAGATAAGTGCCCAGGACCAAATTTCATTAAGATACCTCAAAATTGACACAAGTTATCGTGTTCATTTTGATATATAGAAGTCTATATCTATCTCGATTAGTTTATGCCGTTACGGGGAACCGTTATGCGAACAAATTTAATATACGCTGTCAGCTCTGCTCAGGTGAGTATAATTAAAAGGAACATTCATCTAAAGTTTCCAACAGGGGAAGAATACGACCCTGTTTAAAGGAATTGCAGAAAAATTAGTGACAAAGAGCTTATAAGGAAAATTATCAAACTTAAGTTTTTTTCTTAAGGATAACATCATTTTAAGTATGTGTGCGGTTTTTCCTGAGTATGTGTGCTCAATTGAGTGTAATAAACGCATCCTATAACACGCATTGCGTAGCTGAAGCAACTTGGCCAATCTTAGCTTGGCCTTATCTACCTAATAAGTATGGACACAAAAGTGCTCTTCGCAAGAATTCCAACAAAAGCAGCGATATCAACATCTTATTCATCTACCTAATCTACACAAATAAGCTTTGACAGTTTAAGCTTCACTGAATCGCCGGTGTCCTTTGTATTCGCGGCTTTTCGACAGTATGAATTGTAATTTTATTGGTACGCCAATTATCATTACCGAAGAAATTGTTTCCCTCAAATGTAGAAGCGAAATTTCCACTGTCGAATTGAATGGAAAATTAGTGTAACGATGTATGGCATTTGATTAATGCTTTTTCCTAGTTTAACTTCTTTAAAGAGAACATAATTCTTGCGCATGACAAGGAATGTTTGCGTTAGAGGCGTTGGTTCCACATTGCATATGATAGGATGGTGGCTGTGATGTGAGAACATGTTACGTTAGGTTAGGTTAGAGTGGTCACCGGTGCGAGCACCAGTGCACTTAGGCCCAAAAGGGTCCCATTGTGATACCACGTGGATCTCTCCCCTACTCAAACCAACAGCTCGATACAGCAAACGTCAGGAGTTACTTAGGTTTCAACTTAGCCAGATCACAAAGATCGGAAAGAAAGGGAGGACATGTTAGGACATGTTACAACAAGGACATGTACTGAGTATGTCGGGGCTGATTCTGGCTGAGTAAGAATATAACCTATTACAGTATCCAGAACGAAGTTAACTAGAGTGATGCGTGTCTCCCTGGATAGACTGCTTTCCTCTACTGCAACTTCAGGGTGTCTGACTTAGTGAACAGAGTTTGCAGGGCCATGCCAGGCAAAGAGGTCCGACGTCTTTTTGTGGATATCACTGAGGACCTCATTATGCTTTTCTTCTACATACGACTGAATTCTCAGTCTTATTTCCTCAAAATGCTTTGGACAATAACTTCTTTGGTCTCTGGTAGGTTAGGGCTCTTCAATCAGATGCCTGTTGGGATGTCCAGGTTTCTCGGTATTCAACAGATAAAATTTGTAGATAATTTCATTTCTCTCCCTTATGGGGGGGTACTCTCGCCTCACTGTGTAGATGGTGTTCTAGGGAGATAAGAAGACACCCCGTAGCGTTTCTAGGAACGGTGTTTTAAAAAGTTCTGTAGTTTCTTGTGTGTATCCCTTATGGTCGGCCACCATATTCATAGGTGACGCGGATCATGCAAGCGGCCGGCCAATTGCTTTGTAAGTGCTAATGAGCGGTCCTTTATCTTAGACCCAAGTGCCGCCGGCAATAGATTTCAGGAATTTGTTAAGGCTCTGAGTTTTAGGTGCAATAGCGGCTGCATGCTTACCAAAATGTAGATCTTGATCGAACGTCACCTGCAGTATTTTGGGCTGTAACACGGCAGGCAGCGTTGTGCCATCGAAGTAGATGTCCAAAATGGGCGACATTTGCCTTTTCCACGTTGTAAGTAAGGTCGCCGAGAAGAAACTGTAAAGACTAGGGATATAATCGTTTACTTTATTGCATAGCTCATCAATGGGTGAGCCGGCACTTGTTGCTATTATCGCGCAGACATTGGCGTAGGATACAATGGTAACTACTTCTGGTGGCGGAGGGAGCTAAGATATGTAGAAGTTAAAAAAGTGGGAATGGTCCACCCTGTCGTATTCCTGGCTTAATTCTTATGTGTTTAGATCATATGTTCCTGTATTGCACCGATTCTCTGCCGTGCAGACAGATCATTTGCGGTCCAATTTTTGAGACTAGGAGCAAGGCTGGACCTTTCCAAGTCTTGTAGTGACGTGCTGTGATTTACTGCAACCAATGCCATGTCTTGTGTAGATTTAGATTTTTTGGAAAAGTTGAAATTGTTGTTGTTTTTTATGTCGATAACTTTTGGTTAATAATCAATAGCTTTTTGATAATACCTCGATAGTTTTTTGATACGAAATAGATAGCTTTTGGTATAAAATCGATATTATTTCGATAAAATAATGATTACTTTTGATAACGAATCCTGAACCTTTCGATAACAAATCGAGAACATTAACACACATTATTGGTGAATAATCGATAACTTTTCGATACTAAATCTATAACTTTGCAATAACAAAACGACAGCTTGTCAATAAAAAAGCCAAATTTATAACACTTCGATACTAAGTCGATAACTCATCTATAGTGTACAGATAACTCGTCGATAAGAAGTCTATAAAACGCCCATGATCCGTCGATAACAAACCATTAACACCTCGATAAAAAATTGAAAACACCTCACCCAGTTTCGGGTACGTCTCTGATTTTGGCTTCAATTTTGGTTTGTGATCTTTCCGCTTTTAATTTCCTTTCCGTTCCTGTCCATTCCCTTCATTTGCTCCACTTTAATTTACTTTCTTTCTCCTTGCTTTTCCGCCTACACCTTTCACATCTTACGCTGCTAGGTTAGGTTAGGTTGGTTGCCCGAGGGGACACTTAGGCCAGTAGTATTAGGCCCGTTGTTATACCACGAAAAAAAAACACCGCTACCTTTCCTCATCGAACCATTTTGAGGACCTGATGGAAGCTACCAGGTCCTTGACGTCATGCTCCACAACCTGGCTCAGATTATCAAGAAATTGAGCTCCCAGAAAGCGCTGCCGTGCTTCGCTTAGTGCTGGGCAGTTGCAAATGAGATGAACCGCCGTTTCCCCCTCCTCTTCCTCTTTACAACTCCTACAGCAACACCGATAATGCGCTCCTAACCTTTCTGCATGCCTACCTATGAGGCAGTGATCCGTTAGTGCCCCCACAAGTGTGGAAATTGTATTCCTTCTTAGGTTGTACACGTGACGGGATCTTTTAAGATCCCATTTAGGCCAGGTTTCTTTCGATGTTCGACACCCCGGTGTTTGTAGCCATCTTTCGTCGGCTTGACTGTAGATGTGCTTTTTTAGTATTAGCTTGCATGTGGATAGGGGCATACCTAAGCGTTCTTGTCCAGGAAGAACCTGCCTAGTTATACCCTACCTAGCGAGTTCATCTGCAATACAGTTTCCCTCGATATCCCTATGTCCAGGGACCTATGTGAGGTGTACATGGTTTTGTTGAGCCATCTCTTGAAGAGATCGGCGACAGTTTAATGCTAGTTCAGAATTGAACGAGTGGGAGCCAAGAGGTTTTACGGCAGCTTGGCTGTCGCTGAAGACAAAAATGTCTTTGCCGATATTGTATGTCCCTATCGTAGCTGCGGCTTCCATTATGGCTCCAACTTCTGCCTGAAATACACTGCAGTGGTCGGGTAGTCTAAATGAGAGCTGGAGGTCAAGGTCACTTGAGTATACTCCACCTCCAACTCTACTGTTTAGCGTGGAGCCGTCTTACGGTACTAAGTAGTGACTACACGTACTCTTACATTCTGTATTCCCTCATTCCTCATACCAATATCAAACACTACCCTTACACTAACATTTTATATTCCTCTATAGCGCATACCACTTCTACCCTAATACTGTAAGCAAAGATGTTTACACAACAAAAAGTTAGTTGATAAAAATGTTTTACAAACAAATTACAATAAAAAACTGCTTTATTTCCCTATCGAACTGCTGGCCGCAGGATATTTGCAAATTTGTATTCGCACAATTTGTTAAGGCTAAAGTACCTAAGTGACAGCTAAAAATTCCTTTAAAGTTGTGTCCATAGCACACAAAATAAATAAAACCATCTGCATAAGCACGAGCAACAACAACAACGAGTACGGTAGGTACAAACTTAGGAATCCAAACAATAAGTGAGGGCAAAATTTGGCAATGCACGAATTATTTCACACATATCCTCTATGTAAAAATACGTTGCCTTCACTTTAGCTTATAATGGGCATACATTTGTTATTACATATTAAGTATGAATTGAAAGGGGTGTGAACGTAAGGGTATTTGCGTATTTGTGCAAAACTCTTTTGCTTTTGAATAGACAAATTGTAAGCATGCAAAGGCTGAAAAGTGTAAGCTTAAATAGCGTAGCTTTGAAAACTTGAGTTAAGTTGGACAGGAAAAGATAAATTGTTTGATAAACGAGAATGGAACATGTTACAGACAAGATATAAATATGGCTACATATTTTAGTCTTCCTTAGCAATATGGTCCACATATGTGTGACTGTATACAAACGCATTTGCAATAATCTTTGCACGAACGAGAAAGTAACAAATATTTTTTAAATGGTGCAGATGCTACCCACCTTGACACCTTCAATTTTTATATAATAACTAGCAGACTCGGCAGACGTTGTTCTGTCTAAATTTGGCCTATCTGCATACATTTTAATAAGCTGTTTCCATCTAACTCCGCCCCCCCCCCCCTCCTCTTCACTTTTTCCTAATCCTTTCATTCACTCCTCCCTCCGTCTGTTTCGCTTCATCTACCACCATCTTCGTCTCATTCTATCACTTTCTCAGTCTCCTTCTCTCTTTTCTCTTCTCTCAAGTTCTTCCCATTCTTCTTCATCCCTTATTGCCTGTCCCAGAGGGCGCTCTGTATTTTGTTCCAGTCCCAGTCCCAGTCCCACTCCGAGTCTCAGTCCCAGTCCGTCTCTGTTCGACTTCCCGGAAAAAATGATCGTAAATACTAATATAGGCAAATTTATATACCAAATTTCAGGCAAATCGAATAGGACGTATACAAATAGGTATGCTGATATTATTTATTCATGTCTTTATTTCGGCTTCGCCGTGCTATATACAGAGTAAGTTTTACACCGCTGAGTGACTAGGGTCTCGAAATATAGGCCAAAACATGGACCCGGATACCGCTAGAATGTGTGTGTATTATGGATATCAAATGAAGGCTGTTGCTGAGAGCTCTGAAGTTCATTGTGATATTCGATTTAGGCGCATCAACCTCGAAAAATTGATAAATATGCATGCGAAGCTGAAAAAAGACATGAATTACTAATACCAGCATACCTATTTATATACGTCCTATTCGATTTGCCTGATATTTCGTATATAAATTTGCCTATATTAGTATTTACGATGCTTTTTGCCGGGAAGTATAAAAGAGACGGACTGGTACTGGGATTAGGACAAGGAATGGGACTGAGGCTCGGAAAGGGACTGGAACAAAATATATACCACCCTCTGGGACTGGCAATAAGAGATGGAGAAGAAGGAGGAAAACTTGAGAGAAGAGAAAAGAGAGAAGGAGACTGAGAAAGAGATGGAATGAGACGAAGATGGAGATGAAGCGAAAAAGACGGAGGGAGGAGTGAATAAAGAGACTAGGAGAAAGTGTAGAGGGTTAGAGCAGAGTTAGACGGAATTTAGGGCAGAACAACGTCTGCCGGGTCTGCTAGTAAACATATAAAAAAATTTGTAATAAAATAATACTGCGACTATAAACTGAAATATAACCTATCCTACATTTCAAGTTAGATCAAACTACACACGGGAAGCAAAACAAATTCAAAATCGGTTCAGCAGTTTAGGAGTCCGTTGCGGACAAACAATGTGATACGTGATTTTGATATATGAAGAAGATGAACATTAAGTTGAGGGAAACTAAATAAACTCAATCCTCTTACGTAAACTAGTTTCAAGTATGAATTACATGAATGAATGGAATAACTTTTCTACAACTAACTGTTTAAAGGATTATGGCAGTCCAAAAAAGCGCCAGTCGCTTCTTCGCTATGCTAGCTGGCGTTAGTAGGTGACACCAAGAGAATTTAGATCCTATTTCACCTTGCCATTCCCGTGGAGTACGCTCTTCTTCTACTTCTATGGGATCATTCCGATAAGAATACCTTTTTGGACAGAATATCAGGTTTCATTCGCATAAAATGACATAGCCAGCGTAGCCACTGTGTTTAAATTTGTTTAACTATGCTTATGTCCGCGTAAAGCTCGTACAGCTAATCATTAAATCTTTTTCGGTACTCATCGTCATAAATGAGTAGAGTTCCGTTATTCTTTCGAAGAATTTTTCTCTCGAACACTCCCAAGGCCGTCTCAATCATGCACAACAATACTTCTTTGCTTCTGCGTCATGTATTATAACGGATACGATATGTGGGTTGTATAGCATTATTTTCGTTTGCCGAGAGAGGACTTTACTTTTCAATAGCCTACTTAGTCAAAGGTGGCATTGATTGGCAAGAGTGATTATCTTCTGGTATTCTGAGGTTGTTGTTTGTGTTAATGCTGACTGTAAAGTAAACTAAATCTTTTACTGGTTTTGTTTTTATCTTTTACTATTTCGAAGTTATGGCTACAGACGGCGGCGTGATTGTCCAGGAGCAAATGCGTTGCTTGATAACAGCTGGTACTTCGCTTTGTCTTCATTCACCATATGAATGTCGTCAAAATATGGCAGTAATGCGTTTATTGAATATTGTTCCAGAGTGTCTTAAGTCTTATTATATCTTATACATAAAATAAACACGTTTTTGATGTTGTTCTATTGAGAAAACCAACAGGCTTCATGCAACCAAACTCTGATTCTCTCGGAAGCAAATGGACATAGATAGTTGTTTAGTTTGAGTGAGTTAGCAAATATGAGAAAATGTGTAAATTTCTTTGCTGGTGTTCAAATTGTTTACAAAAATAAACGTGAACGTTCTAGTTGGAGCATATATTGGTTTTGTTGGTTGCAACAATGTTATGCACTATTTTGTTAGTTAATAAAATAAAATGAAATAAAATAAAATAAAATAAAATAAAATACAGGAAAGAAAAGGAATGTAAAATAAAGTAAGGGAAAAGAAAGGAAACGAAAAGAGGGGACAGGAGAGGAAAGGAGATTAAAGGAAAGGAAAGAAAGGAAAGGAAAGGAAAGAAAGGAAAGGAAAGCAAACAAATGAAAGAAAAGAAAGGAAAGGAAAGGAAAGGAAAGGGCAGGGAAGGAAAGGAAAGAAAGTAAAGGAAACGAGATGAAAAACAAAAGAAGAAGAAGGAAAAAGAAAGGAAAGAAATAGGACATGAAATGAAAGGAAGGGAAAGAAAGAGAAAGAAAATGTAAAGTGGTGTCGACCACTCGGCGAAATATAGTTTAATCAATTTATATAACTTTCGAACTATAAAAAATCTTAGGTTCAGGATCCCTAATATTGAAATGGATGCGCGTCCTTGGTTACTCCACTAAAAAATATATGGCCAACTTTCAATGCACTCCATAAAATGCACAACTACCTAAGGTTTCCTGCTATTATTCTTAACTTTGCGTGAGTATAGGCAAAATTAAGGCCTTCTTTCGTTTTTTGATGTCGGTGTAAACTATTGAAATAAGCATCGAGATGTGCAACTATTTTTTTATGCCAACAAATTTTTTGAACGCAATATTTTCAAAGTCGAACCTTCTATGAAGCATTTCTATACCCCAACCACACCGAAGATCCCCCGTTAAAGTCCCGTACAAAACAACATCAAAAGTTTAGAAACGTTTCTTTCAATTGGAAAAAAAGCCTGTGGGCAGTGGTTTGGCAAAAACTTCGAGAGCACTTCTGCCATGAAAAGCTTCTAAGGGAAAATTCATCCGCCTTGCAGCCTCCGTTCGACGTAGGTATTAAACATGTAGGTCCCTTCTCGCCAATTTGTATGAAAACTAAAAAGAAGGAAGACACAAATAGCAAAAGAAGCTTCGCCTAAATCTACTCGCAAGTAAATTGCGGCAAGTGTTTATTTCTTTTTTTTGTATGTTTCAAACAATAGCCGTAAAATGTGGAAGTTGGAAATGTACAAGACATATCTTAGCATCTCTCTTGTAGTGACGTAATACCTAATGTGCCCTCACATTGCAGACTTATCGAAATGCTAATTTATGTTTCGTACTTAATTTTATTGTAACTTAGAGCTCCTATTGTTTCTGCGCTTTTTTCAGCTTTATCATTAAATACACTTCAAATTCAAATTAAAATCACTTCTTTGCTAAATATCTTCTGTCGTATTATAATTTGAGTTTAATTTAATGCAGCTGGCGCTGATGCCAAAATACAATGACCAACATTGGCGCAATGCTTGAGACTGCGGAGAAAATAATTTGTATTGTTTTATAATAGACGAGCCAAATTTTTGTTTGTGCACAGAAAAATACAAAATTATACATGCATAAATATGTGTCGTAGGTTGTATGTGTATGATAATTTCCCTGCAGTGAATATTTAAATATAAATAGAACTGAAATTAATCTATATTGGTGAGTATATTTTGGGCTCCCTAAAGCGCTGTGGGTAGAGCACTCAAAGCTAGTGTGTAAAATCAACAGCATTCGAATTAAAGGCCTTTATCCGCGTAGCGTCACGCGGGTAGCCAGTGGTAAGATTAAATATAAAATATGATCAACTGTTTCATTGCAGGATTCAGTGGTCTTCTGAATAGTGACAACGCCGTTCAATGTATGAAATCCAAAGCGGGTTGAAACACTAGCAGTAGTTGAAGGCTAAAAATCTTCCGACCGCTGTATTGGAAAGTAAAAAGCAACACGATATCGACACATTTCTTGTTCTGAGTCCAATAAGGGCTCTGAACGCTCGCTGTGTGAAAACAAGACGAAGGACTACTTTGCTACAAAAAACATTGATGGTCTTAGCAGTGGCGTAGTGAGATTTTCTTGCGCCCGGGGAAAAATATTTTTTTGGCGCCCATCAATATCATGATATGCTTCTCTAAGATTCATCCCCGGATCTTGTAATCCTCCTTAAGATTGCATACCAGAAATAAACTAATGTTATTAAACGAAACTAAAATTTAGTATATTTTGCAACAGAATGATGTCACTTGTGGTCTTAAGTGTCCTCTGCTAATTGTTCTAAGTGTTTTTTACTACATTCTCTAGCCCATCGACGATAACGCTAACCGCTTGCATTCTGGCACTCCATCGTATTTCAGATTCACGTTTGACAGCTTTTTTGTTAAAACATTTTTTAATAATTCCCAGCGTAACTTGAACGTGAGAAAAAAAATATATGTGCAAATCCCAAAAACTTTTACTTTTTTTGGATACTCGGGTTTTACACGCGGGCAAAAACTTAAGGCCAGAAAACAGTACAAGGGCATTAAGTTTGACCTTTTGGCTATCCGATCTGATGATTTTAAAGATCAAGAAACTTGATAGTAAGTTTTTGCAAAACTTCGAAACGTAAAAAACGTAGATTTTTACACTTTTTCTAGCGATACCCTTGGTTTTTTTTTTTTTTTTTTTTTGAATTTTTTCGATAAAATTTTGAGGCATCGCTGAAACGCTATGGAATTCAAACTGAATGTTGTTTTTGAGACGGAGATTCGAAAAGTATGAGCAAAATTAATGGGCCCCTCCAATACTCAAAACTATCATCAATCAAAGTAGCGATAATTTTTTTTTATCATTTTCAATATTGACAGTTTTTTGCTAATAGCTTTTTGAGGCAACTGAGTATTGAAATTTGGATGATGCACGATAATAGCGTATAAGGGACTAAAAATACGTGGGGCTTCAAATTCGATGTGCCCCTTTCAGTCTTGAAGGTAGAGGCAGAAAAGTGGAAGCACTTTTTCAGGAGTATGTTTTTTTGTGGGCACAGCTACAATTTTACTTTTATCACTTCATACCCGCTTGTAAATTTTTTTTCTACACCACAGTAGTATACGATCAATTGCCTCATCTTGGAATATTCACGCAAGAATATACACGCAAGGAAAGTTATTGATGTTTGTACATGGGGCAAATATACGAAATTTCCGACAAAAATTGGCAATCGTCAAAAAGTGCAGACAATTTTTTTTTGTTTTTTTTTTTTTAACCACTTTTTATTTAAAAGTAAATGAAAAGAAACACAAATTTGGTACAAAAATCCAAAAAATAAAATAAAATTTTTTTCTGCACTTTTTGACGATTGCCAATTTTTGTCGGAAATTTCGTATATTTGCCCCATGTACAAACATCAATAACTTTCCTTGCGTGAATATTCCAAGATGAGGCAATTGATCGTATACTACTGTAGTGTAGAGAAAAAAATAACAAACGGATATGAAATATTGGCCGGTTACCCGGTTTCATATTTTTGCCGATATCTCTAAAACCGGGTTTCCGGTATCAACAAAATTTTACCTAAATATACCCCATATAGATATGTACATCCTGATAAAATTTCAACACAATCGGTTAAGAAGTGTTTAAATAAGTAAACAAATTTTAAGTTTTCCGGGTTTATATTTTTATCAATATATCCAAAACCGGATCTCGGATATTAAAACTTTTTTACCTAGACGTACTTCGTTCAAATATCTATATGTTTTTAAAGCTTCAAAAGAATCGGTAGAAAGGTGTTAAAATAAATGTGTTGCAAACTTTGCAGAAAAACATATTTGGCGGATATTCGGTTTTATATTTTTACCGATATCTACAAAACCGGGTCTCGTGTACCAAAAAAAAATTTTACATAGCTAACAGCTGCATATATCTCCATATTTTGTTAAAATTTCGATATAATCGGTACAGAAGCGTTGATATAAATGTATATTTAACATTGCGACCTCAATTTATATATAGTTTGCTCGATCTTTTGACTATATCTTTTTAAGGCATTATGTAAGACGAGTAAGGGCGATGCACTATAGCTCCAATTTGCCCCTCAATGTTCCTAACAAAAAGATATTTGCGTGATACCATGTTTCAAAAAAAAAAAAATTTTTTTCTCCAAAAAAAAATTTGTTTCTCCAAAAAAACCAAAGTTTGGCGGATTTCCCCATATGCTTTTAATTATTCCACAACCTGTCGCAAGTTTTCCGGATATACGCATGCACTTTTTAGTATAGACATTTTTTTTTTCAGAAATCAATATTTTCCAGAAATCAGTTATAATAAAAATACAAATTATCCAGGAATTTCTGCTTTACGCATCATTTGGCGCCCCCTGTGAGTAGCGCCCGGGACAAGATGCCTCCCTTGCCCCCCGGAGTGCGAATTGGAGGAGCAAGCGATTGAGCACATTCTGTGCTCCTGCCATATTCGCAAGGATAAGACTCCAGTTATTAGAACTGGCACAGCTATCAGATCTAAAAGCAGCAAGCGGCATAGGTCCTAGAAAGCTAATTTATACTACTAAATAAATACTTTATAACATAGGTAAAGCTTTTCAGTTTGGACTTTGAGCAAACTTCTTGTAACACTATGGACTCATTCAATTTATGTGATTCACGGACCGGCCAGTTCAACCTTGCATCCTTACAACCTACATCCATTATGCAAAACGAATTATTTAATTTGAGTGAATAAATATTTTTTATCAAAAGATGGATTTCTATTGGCTTTTTTCTGCCGTTGCGACTACTACTTTAGGGATCTTACCCTTACGTAGCCCTGTACACTCCCGCACATTTTGACGTCCTATTAGGCGGATAATTATAGTATTTTGGGATTCCATTCGGGACTATTTCGGGACCATTCCAGGACTATTTCGAAACTATTTTTGGGACTTTCGGATTCATGCCAATACTGTTCTGGGATCATTTCGGTGCTATGTAGTGGTGTGATGGTAGCGTGCTCCGCCATCCACACCTGGGTACACGCCCCGGGAAAAGCAACATCAAAATTTTAGAAACAAACTTTTTCAATTAGAAGAAAATCGTCCATCGGCAGTGTTTGGCAAGCACTCCGAGTGTATTTCTACTATGAAAAGCTATCAGTGAAAACTGATCTGCCTTGCAGATGCCGTTCGGAGTCGACATAAAACAAGTGCGTCCTGTCCCGCCAATTTGCAGGAAAAATTAAAAGGAGCACGACGCAAATTGGAAGATAAGCTAGGCCTAAAATCTCTTTGGAGGTTATCGCGCCCTACATTTATTTATTTTTTAATTGACCTATAGATACCATTGGTTTTTTTCAGGATCTATTCGGGACTGTTTCGAGATCACATCGGATTTTTTTTTTCATGGATTTGGATCGTTGTTTGCACAGAAGTGAAAATAAATTTACCAATTAATATTAAAAACTCATTGTCCTTGGGTAGACTGCATCTTACGGCTGTCATGTATGCCCGGGTATATACTAAGCCCCATAAACCGCTTTGCTCGATTCGCTGAAATATCGTATAAATAACTCAAATATTTATCATATCAAATGTTCATTATTTAAAACACTGCTGTGGTAGTAGTACTCCATAATTAAATAAATCGGGTACTAAACTTATTATGTGATAAAATCAAACTAATTCCTTATTTCTCAGGATGACCTACTTTTATACTCTCAGTTACCTCGTTCGCCTATTTCTCTTATGTTCCAGAATTCTAGTGAATAACAAATAAAAAGCTTCAACCCGCTTATTATCCCATATCAACCGTGTACTTCTGCCAACTATACTATGACGGGCGTGAAAGAGGGTCCCATTCTTAAATAAATTTTTTCCATGTAAAAATCTCAACAAAACCAAGCTAACCAACCAACGAAATAACCCTTCCTACTTCCCTGCCGACGAAATAACTTGCAATCACTTGCAATATTCTGACATCATGAAAGCCAAAAAGGTTTCTTTTCGGTATGCTTTAGTTGTTTTTGTCAATGATTCAATGATTGTAAAAGCTGCTTTGTCTTTGAAAATTGATTACTGCGGGTGGTTAGGATTGAATTGACTATTGCAGAGTTTTGTCAAAGCAACTTCAAAGATTCATATAAATGCCTTTAAAAACAAGTCCCACTTGCCGATTTCTACGTAGTTTTGCCACTCTACAATACAATAGGAAACAAATTAATGTATGTGAAAGCTTTTTCATGTTATGTTTCTATTAGTAAGTATAAGTAAATAAACAGTAGTAATTGAAAGTAAAACTTAAAGAAAATATATTGAATATCGAAGTTGCAGTGGTGCACAGTGCAACTCCAAAAAGTTAAATGTATTTCTTATTTAGTCTTTAGGTTAGCCTTAACTGGCTGCTGTCTTTAAGTGAGCTCATACAGCTAATCATCAAATCTTGTTTGGTAATCACCGTCGACTACGCATGGAACCTATTAAACCTAACCTAACTTTAAGTGGGTTGAAGAGGCTTAGAATAAAACTACGGTAAGGCATGTCTGTATCTAGAGGCGACTATAATATGAATACCGTCCCCTATTTGAGCTTAGTAATTAGGTTCGTACACGACCAAATCTCTTTTAAAGATTATGTTTTGAGGACATGTACCGTGAATATCTGGACCAGCTGAGTGATGTCATCATGTAGACAGAACCTGTCATCACTGCCATTCAAAATGGTGGACAAAGCAAGGCACATGAAAAATAGGACATTGCAAAGTCTACAGCAGTGGCCAATTAGAACAACCATTCATATAAGAGTAATTTGCGCTTTCTTACTACTACTACTATTACTGCTACGAAAGACATTCCACTTCTCCCCTAATGACATTACAATTGTGCTTGGATAGTTTAATTCCAGGGTGGAAATGTAACGTTGACAATTGTTCAATTCTGCATTCATAGAATTGTTTTTTTATTTATCTTCCTCGCAAGGCTGTTAAGAGCAAAATGACGTAGGTATCGAGAAGGACCTCTCGAACCATACAAAGAAAACCAACCAAAGCCACTCTAAACGAAGGGATTTCTATAAGCTGATGCTATAAGTCCATTAGAAGGAGAATCAGTTTTCAAGTCCTCAAGCTCTACTTTGGGTTGATAGAATTAAAGATGGTCCGGCGCTGACTGAAATTTTTGACCACCGTGTTTGTAAGAAGAAGAAGTTTTAAGAAACTGGTGGATCTAGACTTAATGTACCTTGGTAGTCCTCGTTTGCATTAGTTATTGTGAAACAACAATAATTGGAGTGACTTGTTTTGCAAGCGCCATATAAGAGTGATAATTATGAGCACTATTTTGCTAGTACTGTACCAATTAGAAATCCTGCGCTATACTTCAAATCAGATTCAGACTATTAGCTAAAATAATAACTAATTATAAACTATGCGCTTCTAGTATTTTCCCAGTGGATTGTAAAGCCTATGATTGAAGTTTGAAAATCCTGCAGCAATAAAACTGTTAAGATTTAAGCCAAAAGCTGAACTGCAGAAAATATCAATCCTAAATTTCAAAATTCAACCGTTAGATTCTTCAAGTTTATAATTTTAGATTAAGTATCTTATGAATGTATATACCGACACATCTATATTTGCTTTCTTATTATTGTCCATCACGTATTCCATTTAACTTCATTTCTCTCTCATTCTAGATGTATTGGATAGCTTCTTGTTTAGTTGAGGATATAGAGCGAATTTAGATTTACTAGAGTTCGCCAAGTGGTTGAAATTCAACCACATAAGCAGCTAAAATATGTAACGTAGCGTTACAATAAACCACTTGTACTTATGCTTGTATAGCATAGTCAACAACCACTAATAGCAAACCAATGAAAAAGCACAATAATGGTGCGTTGACTTCTCAACCAGCTTCTATAGCATAGCCAAAAACCACCTGTGTAGCATAGTCAACAACCACTGATAGCAAACGAATGAAAAAGCACAATAATGGTGCGTTGACTTCTCAACCAGTTTGCGGCACCACCCATATAAACATTGAATTTGCATTTTTGCAATTCAGTCCTCGCAGGTGAGCCAGCGGGAGTGGTTGTCTTTTTAAAGACAAAATTGCCACTCCGGCTAGCTGGCCGAGTGGAAGGGGGCGCTGTCATGGCGCGGGTCACCCTCCACCAGAGTTGGACGACGCGAGTGGTGTCTTCGGACTATCCTTCCCTCCGTCGCCCACCCTGGTGTTGAGCGGCCCGCTGCCTTAATGACCAAATAACCCCCCTCCCCCACGGCTCGGACTGAGTGGAAGGGGCACTGTCATGGCGCGGGTCACCCTTCACCTGGGCTGGACGACGCGAGTGGTGTCTTCGGACTATCCTTCCCTCCGTCGCCCACCTCGGTGTTGAGCGGCCCCCTGCCTTAATGACCAAATAACCCCCCCCACCCCTCAGCACTGATTTTAGTAGGCTGGCCGGAGCGGAGGAACCACTCCCTCTAGTTAGCTGGGGAGAAGAGGGTGCGGCCGTGGCGCGAGTCACCCCCTGCTGCACCAGGATAACGCGAGTGGTGTCTACGGACTACCCTTCCCTCCGTCGTCCTGGTCTGGTAAGGAATGACTCGCCGCCCGAACGACCGCACGACCCCCTCTCCGCAGCTCTGGTTTCGGCCGTGAGCCGATGCGTGCGCACAAGGGGCTACCGCTGTGCCGGTAAGGTGCACTTCCCCTCCGCCACGGGTCGACCCACGGCGTCTCGGCTGGTACAACCCCACCCCCCTTACGCACCTTCTACTAGTGTGCAAGTAAGGAGGCGGGGGTGTCCAGCGGTGAAACCAGCACTAACCCGAGTCCTCGCAGTTTCTCCCGCAGGTGACTGACCCCGCCGATTACCGAGCCTGCCGAGGACGTTCGATCAGCCCGATCCTGCCGAAGCCGACCGACCGACCAATACAAGTCCGCTGGTACGCCCATTCTATCCCGCCCGGAACACGCAGCCGCTGTCCAGGTAAACCCCGTCGCCAGCCCATCTCCCCTCTCACCACGGCCCTGGTACGCGCTCCGTGGCCCACCGCCGCTGCCGCCGCATCGTCGCCCCTCTGGTGCCGCCGCTGCTACGACGACCGTTGGCCGCTCGCCATCCTACCGCCGTTAGGCCGCTGCATCCGTCACGCCGCTGCTACGACGTCCGTTGGCCGTTCGCCACCCTACCGCCGTTAAGCCGCTGCATCCGTCACGGCGCTGCTTCTACGTCCGTTGGCCGTCCGCCATCCTACCGCCGTTAAGCCGCGGCATGCGTCCCGCCACTGACACGACGACCGTTGGCCGCTTGCCATCCTACCGCAGTTAAGCCGTTGCTTCTATGCCGCCGCTGCTTCCGTACCGCCGTACCAGTCCGTCCGTTACCCGGCCGTTCAGCCGCCCTACCGAACCTCCGTTAGTCGACGCTCCGCCCCCCCTCGCCATCTTGCGACGGAAAGCCGCTGTCCGCCTAATATCTCCAGCCGTGTGTGCGTGTGTTCGTAACACATAAATATCGTGTATTTATTCAGTAGGGGTTTGTGGGACCTTTACTCGACTCTGGATTGACTGAGCGTTACCCAGCCTTAGACAAAATCCACCTCATAAATAATATATACAATTTTTATTGTTCATACTTAACGATATTTACCTTAGTAAGAAAAAGAGTTATTTAAAAACGTTATAATTTTTATTAATATTAATATATTACTAAATTTAACAATTTCAATACTGAAAAAAACTTAAAAAACTATTACATAGTTCAGAACTAACTAAAATTTTAATTTATATTTATTTATTTATTCTAATTTTAATATAATAATAGAAACATCGGAAATCGGCGGCCACCGTGGTGTGATGGTAGCGTGCTCCGCCTATCACGCCGTATGCCCTGGGTTCAACTCCCGGGCAAAGCAACATCAAAATTTTAGAAATAAGATTTTTCAATTAGAAGAAAATTTTTCTAAGCGGGGTCGCCCCTCGGCAGTGTCTGGCAAGCGCTCCGATTGTATTTCTGCCATGAAAAGCTCTCAGTGAAAACTCATCTGCCTTGCAGATGCCGTTCGGAGTCGGCATAAAACATGTAGGTCCCGTCCGGCCAATTTGTAGGGAAAAATCAAGAGGAGCACGACGCAAATTGGAAGAGAAGCTCGGCCTTAGATCTCTTCGGAGGTTATCGCGCCTTACATTTATTTTTTTATTTTTAATAGGAACATTCGATGGGGAATATAATGAATAAGCTCAAAATAGGGAAATTTTATATTGCTCTGGCGGGAAGGGTATGATTTAATCAATCTGCTTCTCGTAAACAAAAGGTAGGAAAAGGAAAGTTAAGGAAAGGAAAGGAAAAGAAAGGTAATGAAAGGAAAGGAAAGGAAGGAAAATCAATGGAAGGGAAATGAAAATAAAAGAAATGAAAGAAAATAAAAGTAGAGGAATGGAAAGGAAAAAGAATGAAAGGAAAGGAAGGAATATGAATGGAAGAGAAATGAAAGTAAAAGAAGGGAAATAAAAAGAAAATTAAATGACAGGTAAGGAAAGGGAACGAAAGGAAAGGAAAGGAAAGGAAAGGAAAGGAAAGGAAAGGGAACGAAAGGAAAGGAAAGGAAAAGAAAGGAAAGGAAAGGAAAGGAAAGTAAAGGACAGGAAAGTAAAAGACAGGAAAGAAAAGGAAAAGAAAGTAAAGGATAGTAAACAAAGGAAACGAAAATAAAAGAATAGAATGGAAAAATAAGCAAAGGAAAGGAAAGAAGAGGAAAGGAATGGAAAGGAAAGGAAAGGAAAGGAAAGGAAAGGAAAGGAAAGCAAAGGAAAGGAAGAGAAAGCGAAGGACAGGAAAGGAACGGATATTTGGACTCAATGCAAATACAATAATTAAAAGCACAAATTTTAACATATTAATAAAGAAATTTTTTTTTCTTACATTCTGTGAACAAAATTATGAAATTATAGAGAAAAGGAAAGGAAAAAAAGGAAAGAAAAGGAAAGGAAAGGAAAGGAAGAAAAGGGAACGAAAAGAAAGGAAAGGAACGGAAAGGAAAGGAAAGGAAAGGAAGGGTAAGGAAATGAAAGGAAAGGAAAGGAAAGGTAAGGAAAGGAAAAGAAAGGACAGGAAAGGAAAGGAATGGAGAGGAAATGAAAGGAAAAGAAAGGAAGGAAAGGAAAGAAAAGGAAAGCAATGGAAAGTAAACCAAAGAAACGAAAATAAAAGAATAGAATGGAAAAGAAAGGAAAGCAAAAGAAAGAATAGAAATAGAAGGAAAGGAAAGGGAAGGAAAGAAAAGGAAAGGAAAGGAAAGGAAAGGAAGAAAAAGCGAAGGAAAGGAAAGGAACGGATATTTGGACTTAATGCAAATGCAATAATTAAAATCACAAATTTTAACATATTAATAAAGACATTTTTTTTTCTTACCTTCTGTAAACAAAATTATGACAGTTTTTGTTTTTTTTTTATTAAATTTTACTAATAAGACTTATAGCTTATGTAAATCCACGTTTTATTTAATGTACTATTAATAGAGAGGTAAAAGAGGTTTTCACTTTGCCACACGTATCGGTAAACTAATTAAATAAGTTCATCTAAAGTGACAGAACGCCAAAACCCCCTTTTGGTGCTAACAGTATAACGTTGTGAAAAAATAGCAACAAAAATACAGCAATTTTTCGAATATCCAGAAAACATACAAAACCAAAAACAAAGACTAAATTCGTACGGCGTTATTTTCTTGGAAATGATTTCGCTTCACTCATTCTCAATAAGTACACAAAAAGCAAGTACACACACACACACAGCGTGTCTATAGTATGATTAAGTGCATGTGTAGTGGTGTGACTTTTATGTTAAATTTTTTATATTAAAATGATTTTTCAAATTTTTTTTATTTATAGATAACACTTCACCTCAAAATTTCCTATCAACACATATATAATTTGTATACCTTAGAATTATAGTTTATCAGAAAACGAGTCCACATTTTTTCATCTTGTCTATTTATATATAAGATTCTATATCAATAGTTTGAGCCTAACGGATTCAGAATTTTGCCATTAAAATAAGGGGCGACCGCGAGAGCCTACTGTAAAAACTTGGATGAAGATCGGTAGAGTGCATTTGACGCCCATAGGATATACACACGCATCAATTTTTATACTCAGACTGAGCAAAGCTCACAAAGTACTTTAACTTTCTTGACATAACGGTAGGTTGTCACGGTATAAACTAATCGAGATAACTATAGACTTACATATATCTTTGATCAGGTTGAAAAAATTCTTTTAGACATGTCCGTTTGTCTGTAAGCACGATAACTTGAACACATTTTGCGATATCTTGTAGAAATTTCATAAATGGGTTCGCTGGCACTCATCTTCCAACGCTATTTAATATGCCAGAAATCTGGCGACACCCACGCCCATTTTATAAAATTTTTTTTCAATATAAAATTTTGGAAAACACCAAAAACAAGACCATTTAGCAAATAAAGCAGCAAAAATTACCAAATTAATTAATTGAAATTTTGTAAAGTTGGCAAAAAGCGGCGTGGCACAGTCCCCCTCTTATTAGCCATAAATTAAGAACCGCTTCAGTTTTCATTACAAAATTTTGTAAACTCATTAACCTTGTCAAAAGAAATGACTATGGAAAATGTCAAATAAATCGGAAATATTCGGGAACGGGCGTGGCAACGCCCTTTTTTCCATAAACATTTTTTTCATGTTTTGAGAGCCATAACACAAAGATCAATTTATATATAGTGACACACTGCGGCATGCGTATTTGCTCCAACACCTAGAATGTTACTGCCAAAAATGGAGGAAGTCGGCGGAAGACCTCGCCCACTTTTATATAAATGGGGTGTAAAAGAACCGTAGACGAATGTAATAAGCAATGTTTTCTGCGAAAAATAAATTCATTTGAGTGCGATATTACTTCTAAAATACATATACATTAACATTCTAAAATACAATCATAACAAGAAAACTACAAAATAACAAATTTTTGGGAAAAGGGCGTGGCACCGCTCCTTTTTTGAGCAATCAGCCTTTTACGCTTCGGGAGCCTTAACTGGAAGAAAAATTGACTTCTCTCAGTAAAACTCGGTACACAAATAAATACAAGGCGCGATAACCTGCGAGAGATTTTAGACCGACCTTCTCTTCCTATTTGCATCATGCTGCTTGTAGTATTTTGTACAAACGGGACCTACATGTTTTACACCGCCTCCGAACTGCATCTGTAACGATGACTTTTCACTGAGAAGCTTTTCACGGCAAAAATATACACAAAGTATTTGCCAAATCACTGCTGAGTGGCGACTCCGCTTTATTTTCTAATTGAAAAAACTTGTTTCTGTATATTTTGATGTTGCTTTTAGTGGGAATTGAACCCAGGATCTTCGGTGAACCCAGGATCCACTGTGATATACTTGGATCCTTTATAAAGAGGAATATTTGAATCAAAAGTAGACAAATCGATAATAAACACGCTCACTTTTGAATATATTTAGTGTCAAAAACATGAAACTAAGCGAACTTTACGATAAAAGCTCGCAATTGAGTATTTAATGTCCCAAGGGCTTGCGTGAATGTTACCCACACTTCCACTCGGAGACATTTTTGTGAGCGCCCGCAGTAATTACAGGGTGGTGGCAAATTCGTTTATCCCCATTACCTCCTGGTGGTCCACAACGAACCACTTGCTTTCCCTGATGAACCCAAGAGGAAGCGAGACGTCCACCTTCCCAACCTCTGCCAGGCTGTAAGAGTGAACCCAGAAATCTGAGCCTTCTTCTTTGAAGTGCCGGACATCGGGAGAGAAAGTGGTACATCGACTCCTCTTCTTCCTCATCATAACAGCTTTTGCAGAGGAAGCTTGTTGGTATTCGCCACCATCGGCGCATTGGTGAGATAGCACAATGATCTGTGATGACACCCGTAAGTACCCTCACCGCATATTTGTTCAGTTTGAGAAGGAAGCTGCTGCCTTTCCTATCCAAAAATGGCCATTAGGACCTTGAGACTTCGGAGTCAATCCTATTGGTCCATAGCAAGTCCGTTGCCCTGTTCTCATATTCGTCGACTCAGCTGTGGTCCGACGGAGCTGTTCACGTCTCTTATGTCTGAGTCGGAACCTTTCCTAGCCATCTCATCTGCGAGTTCATTCCCTTCAATGCCGCTTTGCCCAGGGACTCAGCAAAGAGAAACACTGAGATGACTTATAGAAGCCAGATAGGTTCTACACCTGAGCACGATGGCCGATTTTATCATGTTGGACCCTAATGCCCCTAAGGCGGCTTGGCTGTCAACAAAGGTTGTTACGTCGGTGTTGGAGACCGCACTATATTGGAGCAGCTTTGCCGCTCTGTCTATGGCATAAACCTCGGCTTGGAATACACTGCATGCGTCAGGAAGCCGGAATGATTGGCTTAACTGTAGATGTATTGAGCACATCCCAGCTCCAGTTCCCTTTGCCATTTTCGAGCCGTCGGTGTATATTGTGATGCCCCTGCCGTTGTCTGGGCCTACTTCCCATTCCTCCCTTGAAGGATATCGTAAGTTCTGAACCTGGAAGTCAAAAACCCCTGTGATGTGGTCTGTTTTGGATGTTGCTCGGTTATTATTCCGTTTAATTGCCCCTTTGTCCGGACCCTTACTTTTTATTTATGGGATATATAACGGTATCCGCCCATGCTGTAACCAGCTGTCATAAGGCCTTGGCATTTGTTTACTTTTTTATATACAATGTATAACTTTGAATTGCAGCTACAATGACCTGAAGCTCTTACTCTTAATTTTCTTTGAGGTTATAAGTTCCTATACCACTGTGTGGCATGTGGTGAGATTTTGAGGATGCTGCTCTACAGTGTGGGGAAATTCGTTTCACTAACGAAATATTCTTTCATCATCAATCCATGTCGAATTAGAGTTATGTAAGTTCTAAGTCAAAAGCAAATTTCTGTAATTTTCCTCTGTTTACTAACTAAATTTCAGTAATTCTGGTTTCACGCTGCCTTTCACCGCCAGAATAAACCAAATGAATACTCGATGATTGTTACTCGTTACTCAATATGAATGCAGTTGTTGGTGTGTGTTAATTGTGTCATTGGCTGTATTCCTTTATTGTTATTGTAGTAGTACACACATACGTATGTACATACAAAGGTTTAGTTAAGTGTTTGTTGGTGTTGATTGTAATGGCGTTGAGCACCAATACTAATGCCATTGTTATGCGGATGTGCAGTAAGAACATTTCTACGCAGGGGAATACATTGTTAACAACAAAATATGTTTAACTGTGAAAGTGCAACAATAAAAATACACACACATATACACTATTGTTCATATAACACCAACATTGGCAACATTAGCAGCAAAGCAAAGTGAATTCAGCGAAGCAAAATTGACCAATGGACTACAATGCAACTCTGTACGCAGTGAAAGCACAAACAAAAGCAAAATGTTTACATTCGTCTATTCGTAGTGTGGTTGCTGCTCAACAATGCTTGTGGTGACTGTCACATTCTTCACTAAATTCAACTTTTTTATTCTCACAGTCGTTTGTGGCAACTTTAATGCTTTTGGCCAAGTAATTGATAAGTGAATTGGAGGGTGAGTTGTTTAGAAATATTTTCAAGTTTTACCAGGAGTCATAAATTATTCATTTGACAATCATGAATGACTTCGTGAATTCCCATTTCATTGGGCGAATTTATTTTAATTTATTTCCTTTCAGAGTGCACTTCTTATTCGGCAAGAAGTTAGAAATATTTCCTTTTGCTTTTTTTTCTGAGTATAAACTATTTTAGAAATGTGTATTCTATACAATTGCTACATTAAGTTTGTTTTAAATAAATAAGAATTTCCAAATACTCTTTAAGTGAAATGTCGACGGCTGAGTGGTAGTAAAAAGTAACTTGTGGTTGAGTAAAATTAAACTGGCCGGTCCGTGAGGACCTCACATAGACTGAATGATTCCATGAGGTTAACAGAAGTTTTTTTTACGGCCAAACTGATAAACGCTATCAAAAATCTCGACCTATGTCATAAAGTAAGTCCATTCTCTTGCCAAATTCTAGACGCTTTCGAGCACCTATGCTATTTGCTGCTTATAGATCTGACAGCTGCATCACTTTCTATAGCGGAGTGTTAGCCTTGCCAGCGCCGGGCACGAGTACAAAACATGCTCGATCGTTTCGCCATCCAACTCGTACTTCCTTCATTTATCACTGAATAAGCCTACTTTAAAAACATGCAGGCCAATAGACAGGGTCCAGTCGGAATACTCGTCATGAGTCTGCAGTCGCCTCTTTTTAATTATAGTGCAGTTGAAGACCTACAATGGTCTTCTACACGTCATAGCCCCGCGATTGGGTCCACGCCTTTTCCGCTTGGTCAATTATGTGCACTTCACGCCTTCTCTTAATCTCACCCAGCATAATTTGAATTTTGACGGAGCAAGCTTCGAGGCATATGCCGTTTTTAGCTGCTTCATCCGCATTTTAATTTCCGTCTTTTCTCAAATGCCCTGGGACCCAATATAGATGTATGCTCCTCCCTATCCCGATTCTTTCTAAGGACACATTATACACTAACACGGTTTGCAAGATTATTGCATTCATCATTGCTCCTTGGCTGTCAATATAGAAGTCGACGCGGCTGCAGTTTAAGCTCCCAGTGTGTCTATTGCTTTGGTCACGGACCACATTACTTTGGAACTATCGGTGTACACGTAAATCGCCTTTCTGTTATTTGGGCAATCCTGCCCCTACCATTAAACTCTATATTGGCCAAGAGCCCCATTTAAAGCACATATACGGAATCAGGTAATCTACTACTACTATGGCCGGATGGTCAGCGCTGAAGCTGCCTCGAGGTACTGAGTTTTCAGCGCTATGGTCTTTGTCATCACGTCTTCAGGTGGAACGTGCATAATATCATATAGTGCATCCGTAGGAGTTGTTTTTCAAGGCTCCGGTAATGCTAAGCATTAAGAACCTGCATCCCCCTATAATTTTTCAGGTAAATTTTTTCTGTGTGGTTATCCACCAAACAAGGTCTCTATAGTATAGAATGCGCTTTACAATCGTGGAATATATCCACTAGGAGTGAGAGGGCGATACACCTCAGCATTCTTTCACAAGCAAAAAGTGTCGTCGAGATCTTCTTGACTCTTTGTTTTACGTTGAGTTTTCACGAAAACTTGCTGTTTCGAATAATTACTATACTTTTGTACAAAGATTCTCCTGCAAGGTTATCCCTCCTTGTTTAGGCCTTGCTCAATTTGTGACCCTGTATCTCTAAATAAAGAAGATCCTATCGGTCTTCTTCGCATTGGTACTCAACCCGACATTGAATGCCCAGATGTTTATATCCCATAAGGGTCGATCAATCAAAGAGCTCTTGATTCGATTCGAGCTCAAGGCCAGAACAATAATTTTTTTCTAATGATAATTATTGTTTAAGAATTCATGAGCTTAGCACCGGCTTATAATAATTGAATTTCAATTATTATGTTTTCTAAGAGAAACTGAAAAGAAAGAAACATTTTCTGGCATATTGCGATGGACCCATTTCGAAAACCGCCAACGTAATCATCATCAGGCAATTTTTGTAATGTTATCAAAGGTCAATTATTGTTATTTTTTTATTTTTCTAAATTTGAAAAATTTTATTTTGTTTTTGGAATAGTAAGTAGAAAATTTTTCAGACAACCTGCCATAGCTGCGCAGATAAATCCATTTCGAAGGGTGCTAAGCCTTCATCATCAGTACGCTTTAGGCATGCTGCGCTAACCATTTAGCCATACAGCGGTGGTTGGTTTGACTGGCAAATTTGCTACTTCTCTTCCTTTTTACCAACTATATTTATTCAGTGTTGCGCCATCTGGTGCAAATCACTGATAATGCTGGATTTTTGTTTATTGTCAATTACTTTGTTTGCTCTTTGTTGGAATGCACTTTCCATTTGTGACAACTGCAACGTCATCTTCGGTCGCCGTAATTTTGACGAGCCCTCATCAAACCGCCTGGGAGTTGGTTGATGACCAGTGTCCACAGCAGCAGCGATAATACCCCACACTGTCGTATGTCCCTGTCCACTGATTTCGGGGCCTCATTGAATCCCAGTGTGAAGTATTCTTCCAGCAATTTAAGATGCAGCCGATCCACCTGGGTAGGGCTGCATGTACTTCAATGTAGTTAAGACCATACATGATCGTCCGCACCCTTTGCAGTGCCATGTCTACCGGCTTGCCTTTGGTGTACGCGTGTTGTATTATATTGCGTACTTAAAGTCTTTGGCAGAAGTTTTGATCACTAGTAACTGACTTCCCTTTAGGGGAAGTAACGAAAAAGTAAGAATTATTTAATTGAAATACATTAAAATTTAGTATTGGAGCTAATACTAAACGCTCGTCTTTCCCCCCACAGACTACTATTATCGCAATCCACCAAAAATAGTTACTAGCTAAAATCTTTCGCTACTTTGTTGTTGTTGTTGTTGTTGTAGCAGTCCTTCGCCCCATCCAATAGGTGCGACCGATCACAAATTGTCATCAATATCCTCTCACGGGGGCCCAAGGAAACTTGTTGTTTCAACGGGGGTTGACCGTAGTGAGAGGGGTGTTAGAGGCGTTGGTTCCACATTACAATTAAGGAGATGGTTGGAGTCATGTGGGGACACACTGCAAGCAGGACACACATTTTGTATGTTGGGTTGATTCTGGATAAATAAGAGTTTAACTAGGAAAATCCCAGAACAGCTATTCTCAGGTGAAATGGCCGATCTGTATGGCAATGGAATCAGCCGACCATCTGAAGATGCTAAGAAAAGCGCAAGGTCACGAACAATAGTTAGGTGGCAAGAACAGTGGGAAGAATCGAGAAAAGAGCGCTGGACCTTCAGAATATAGCGGAATGGTACGAGCGAAAACACATCGAATTAAATATCCACCTCCCGCAGATCTTGAGCGTGCACAGAGGTTTCAAGGAATATCTTCATAAGCCCGGGATAGAGGAGGATCCTTTCTGTCCATGCTGTCTCTTCGAATTGGAAAGCGCAGAACCTATAATATTTTACTGCCCTCGTTTTTACGGCGAAAGACTCACTGTGCGCAGAGTTTTTGGAGAGGAGCCTTTCATTGGGAATTTAGTTCCCCAAATGTGCGGGCAAATAGATTGTTGGACTGCTGTGAACAAAATGGCTTTTATAGTTATGACGAAATTGATGCGTGCTGAAAGGGAGCGCTCCACGTGACGTTATGCCAAACGTCGGCCCACGGTGTGCGGACACAGGATTACCTTGGTTTCATAGGGCCACATGAGGGTAGTGCGCTACCCCAAGGTCCAATAAAAAAAAAAAGAGTTTAACCTGTTACAGTACCCAGATCGAAGTTGAGCTAGAGTGACGCGCGTTTCCCTAGGAAGAGTGCGTTCCCCTTCTACTAGTTCTGGGTATTTTTCGATGTGCCAACCTACTTATGTTTTTTTGCTTCATACGGCTTTGTTCTCAGGTGCCGTATCTCCTCATAATGCTTGCGGAGATGACCCCCTTAAGCCCCTGGGAGGTGTAGTCTCATCAATCAGATTTCTGTTTGGATTCCCAGGTTTCTGGGTATTCATTATCTTTCGCTCCTTTCGTTTTCATCTCTTTAGACATATGTACATAAATGTTAGAATTTCACTTAATTAATTATTTACTTTTATTTGCTATGTGTTGTGCATTTGTGTCCCTATTAATTTTCCATATCAATGAACGCCACCCCTTCTAATGCCAAACACCTTCGTTACTATACAAAAAAAGCATATTTTTTTGACTTCTTGGGCAATAAGTATTCATGCCGTGCTTTTAGAATTAATCTTTGCTGTTGTATAAGCGTGTTCAAAATTGTACTTAATTATCCTAAAAGCAGATTTCACGTAACGCCACTTTTATACTCAGTTGAGCAGAGCTCACAGAGTATATTAACTTAGATTGGATAACGGTTGGTTGTACAGTTATAAAGGAATCGAGATAGATATAGACTTCCATATATCAAAATCATCAGGATGGAAAAAAAATTTGATCGAGCCATGTCCATCCGTCCGTCCGTCCGTCTGTCCGTCCGTCTGTCCGTTAACACGATAACTTGTGTAAATTTTGAGGTATCTTGATGAAATTTGGTATGTAGGTTCCTGAGCACTCATCTCAGATCGCTATTTAAAATGAACAATATCGGACTATAACCGCGTCCACTTTTTCGATATCGAAATTTCGAAAAACAGAAAAAGTGCGATAATTCATTACCATAGACGAATAAAGCGATGAAACTTGGTGGGTGAGTTAAACTTATGACGCGGAATAGAAAATTAGTAAAATTTTGGAAAATGGGCGTGGCACCGCCCACTTTTAGAAGAAGGTAAATTTAAAAGTTTTACACGCTGTAATTTGGCAGTAGTTGAAGATATCATGATGAAATTTGGCCGGAACGTTACCCCTATTATTATATGTATGCTTAATAAAAATTAGCAAAATCGGAGAACGACCACGCCCACTTTTAAAAAAATTTTTTTTAAAGTCAAATTTTAACAAAAAATTTAATATCTTTACAGTATATAAGTAAATTATGTCAACGTTCAACTCCAGTAATGATATGGTGAAGCAAAATGCAAAAATAAAAAAAAAAAATTTCAAAATGGGCGTGGCTCCGCCCTTTTTCATTTAATTTGTCTAGGATACTTTTAACGCCATAAGTCGAACAAAAATTAACCAATCCTTTTGAAATTTGGTAGGGGCATAGATTTTATGACGTTAACTGTTTTCTGTGAAAATGGGCGTAATAGGTTGATGCCACGCCCAGTTTTTATACACAGTCGTCCGTCTGTCCTTCCGCATGGCCGTTAACACGATAACTTGAGCAAAAATCGACATATCTTTAATGAACTTAGTTCACGTGCTTACTTGAACTCACTTTATCTTGGTATGAAAAATGAACGAAATCCGACTATGACCACGCCCACTTTTTCGATATCGAAAATTACGAAAAATGAAAAAATGCCATAATTCTATACCAAATACGAAAAAAGGGGTGAAACATGGTAATTGGATTGGTTTATTGACGCGAAATATAACTTTAGAAAAAACTTTGTAAAATGATTGTGACACTTTCCGTAGTAAGTAGAATGAAATGAAAAAGTTCTGCAGGGCGAAATTAAAAACCCTTGAAATCTTGGCAGGAATTCTGTTCGTGGTATTATATATATAAATAAATTAGCGGTATCCAACAGATGATGTTCTGGGTCACCCTGGTCCACATTTTGGTCGATATCTGGAAAACGCCTTCACATATACAACTACCACCACTCCCTTTTAAAAGCCTCATTAATACCTTTGATACCCATATCGTACAAACAAATTCTAGAGTCACCCCTGGTCCACCGTTATGGCGATATCTCGAAAAGGCGTCCACCTATAGAACTAAGGCCCACTCCCTTTTAGAATGTTCATTAACCCCTTTCATTTGATACACATATTGTACAAACAAATTCTAGAGTCAACCCTGATCCACCTTTATGGCGATATCCCTAAATGGCGTCCACCTATAGAACTATGGCCCACTCCCACTTAAAATACTCTTTAATACCTTTCATTTGATACAAATGTCATACAAACACATTCCAGGGATACCCTCGGTTCATTTTCCTACATGGTTATTTTCCCTTTTGTTGCCACCATAGCTCTCAACTGAGTATGTAATGTTCGGTTACACCTGAACTTAACCTTCCTTACTTGTTTCTTTTTACATTCATTTTTTTCGTATGCTCAAGTCGTCGTCGCCATGTAGAACCAATTGTGAATTTCATTCGTTTATCCGTTAACCTTGTGGCCTTCGTGTGACGCAAAAATGATAGAAAAGGATAGCAGTAGCAACACTGCTAACTTATCTTTCAGTGCTGCTTTCAGATAAATTGCCATTAAAACGAGCACAAGCGGCCAAAATAACAACAACAACCACAGAACTTGAAAGCAGAGCATCCAACAGGGACATAAATTTTACTAAAAGCTAAGACCCAGTAAGGGCTTCATAAATATTATGATCATCGTTATTACTGCTTAGCTACCCATCAACGTTGCTGTTATTATTGTTTTTTTTTTTTTTTTTTTTTTTTTGTTTTTTTCACTGACGCCGCTTATTTACTGTTGGTCGTATGGCTCATAGTTGATTGTGGTATTTGTGTCACTCTCTACTCTTTATGGCTTGTCACGTTACATTTTGGCTGGACAACATCGAAATAAAGTGCGATGTCGAAATGTCGCCAAAATCCACTAATCTTCTATACTTACTCACACATGTACGCATAGATGTGTCCTCATATCATGGCTGCCGCCTTGTTACGTTTGGGCTAAAAGTGGTACTTCTATAAGATTGTCATCATCTTTCCTGCTGGTTTGATACCTTTAATGTTAATATGTATGGCAGTCGTCATGATACCACTAAAAATACTTTAAATCAAACTTTTGAAATAAAACCCGCCCTTAGAAGTATTTGGTAAATCAAATTAGGAATTTGGGGTCGCCAGAGCCTCAGCTGTTAAAGTAACAGGATTCGCCATGGGTAGGTGAGATTGACAATTGGGTTGGAGAAGCTATGGTCTGCGCTGGCAACACCTTGAAAGGGTTGCGCTACATAACCCCTTAAATCAGTTTGGTATTTTAGTCGACTCTTACGACAGGTATACCTGCCGCGGGTATATTCTAAGCCCCCTTAACCCACTGGGGTTAGGATCGACTGATCTCCATCGCCATTATGATGTGATGCTTTTATAGATATTGTTTTTTTTTTTTATTATATTTTCGCATTTTGTCGTTCGAATCGCTTAACTGTCGAATAAAACAAGTAAGGAAGTCCAAGTTCGGGTAAAACCGAACATTACATATCCAGCTGTACACTTGAAATGCTGTTGTTGTTTGTTTTGTGTGCTTAATAGTGTTACAAGGCTACGCAATAATATATATACATAATGTTCTATTCTGAACTAATTATTCTTCGAGTTATGGCTCCGGGAATATAGAAAATTAAATAAAAAAATAAATGTAAGGCGCAATAACCTCCGAAGAGATCTAAGGCCGAGCTTCTCTTCCAATTTGCGTCGTGCTCCTCTCGATTTTCCCTCCAATTTGGCCAGACGAGACCTACATGCTTTATGCCAACTCCGAACGGCATCTGCAAGGCAGCTGAGTTTTCACTGAGAGCTTTTCAAGGCAGAAATACACCCGGAGCGCTTGTCAAACACTGCTGAGGGGCGACACCGCTTAGAAAAATTTTCTTCTAATTTAAAAACCTTATTTCTAAAATTTTGATATTGCTTTGCCCGGGTTGTGAACCCAGGGCATACGGTGTGGTAGGCGGAGCACGCTACCATCACACCACGGTGGCCGCAACATAGAAAACTGCTTAGTCATAAAAGGGGCGCTGCCACGCTCATTTTTTTAAATTTGAAGTTTTTCCTATTTATTGTTATAAAAGTCCACTTGCGAAATGAAATACTTTTGATATAAAGCTCTTCTTTGCAAAAATATAGCTTATTTTATTCGTCCACGATCCTCTTATAACCTTTATTTAAAAGTGTGCGTGGTCCGTAACCGATTTCGTAAATTTTTCTTCAAAGCATTTCCTATAGTAAAGCCAACGTCTCTGCCGAATTTTGTTACGATAGGTTTAAGATTTTTGATTTATGATTAATAATATTTGTAAAATTGATTTTATCACAAGTGGGCGGTGCCACGCCCATTTAAAAAAAAATTCCAAATTTTTATCAAGAGTCACAAGATCAGTACATACGTCAAATTTCAACATTCTAGGTGTATTATTTAATATATATAAAAAAAAGGTCTTGGTTATCATCCGATTTCACTCATTTTCAATATCAATCTATTATGGGTCCTGATAAGTTCGATTCCTTTATACCTGCACAACCAACCGTTATCCGTTCAAAGTTATAATACCCTGTGTACAAGTACAGCTGGGTATAACTAGACCAGTTGGACAAGGCTAATTTAGTTTGGCAAATTGGGCCGAATTTGCTTTTCTCCTTCTTTCACTTCGTATATCTTTGCCTTGCGGTGCCCATTATGGTTTTTCAGAAAAATTAGTCTGTAAGATACCATCTTTCAGAAAAGTATCATGTTTACTATTATTATGGATGTCGAATTATTACCGTTTGTTATTGGTTTCTCATTGACATGTAATAGAAGAATTACATACGTGTCATCCATTTTATATTTAAGTTTTGTAGGTAATTGGTAACACTCCGATAAAAAAATCGATAACTTTTCGATAAAAAATCGATACATTTTTGAAAACAAAATCGATTACTTTCCGACAAATGATACATGCATCCCCCATATGGCATACCACTTACAAAAACTTCGCCTAAGCTTACTCTTTCACCTTACGCTTGCATTCAGGACTCTTACATACCGTTGGAAAAGATGTTTACATATAAAAAACACTTTTTTTATATTTTTGAGTCTTTTCCATATTCCGTCACGAAAACAGCGCTCTATGGCAACCATGCTATATATTTACTCACATTCTTTTGCGATTCTCACAAATCAAGCTTAGCTGGGGGTGATGACTTTGAAAAAACGTCCAACAAAAGGAGAAAAATGTATGTTGTCATTTGTTGGTAATTTCGTAAAGCGTTTTGTGGTATGCAATAACAACAACAACAATTATAGCTAAGCAGAAATGTTAGCTGTAAAGTTAATTGAGCTAAAATGGTTCGGATGGAGGTCATTCATTTTGTTGACGGTCTTTGCTGACCGACCACCCAACCACGTTCTTTGTAAGCATAAAATATACTTGAGGGTGTATGTGTGCTGTCGACTTGTCCATCGCATTATATTTTCCTTTCATGAATGCTTAAATTTTCTTTCTTTTGTGGTAGCATCATATCCTATTTTGTTTTTGTTTTCATATTTCTTTTGCATATTTTATTTCATTACATTTTGTTTGAGTTTACTTTTTTAGGTCAGTGTTTTCATCACTTTTTTTAAATTTATTTACAAAGTAGCTGAAACTGACTAACTAATTAAAGAAATTACAAGCCCAACTGCTATTTTTTTTTAGCAAAATTAGCTGAAGTTGATTGTATGGCATTGTTCGGGTAGTCTTTTATTTACAATTGTATCTTTGTACTTTGTATGCCCACCGAGGCACCAACATGCTAATTGAAATATAAAGAACTTAAGGAACTATGAGCTTGGGTAAAACCGATACTGCGAAAATCGCGCCATTAATCCCTTAAGAAATTGGTCTTCGATTGATCTCTTTTGTTTACATGTGGGCATAATTGATTCCCTTTAGTTCCTTTCAGGTACAGTTGGGATAATTCAGTTTGAAATCTGTGTAGTCCATTTTAAGAAATATTAAAAATAAAACGGCAACGAAATAAGTGAAATAAAAAAGATTACAGGTGACTGACTCGAATTATTTAGGAAAAATTCGGAGCCCTATACCGAACCAAAATTACATTAAAATAGCACACCACATATTGGAAGAGAAGCGGGCTTAATCTCCCCGAATATATACCGCGGAAAAACATTATTATTATACTTTTGGAACGATATACAGGATCATACTCAACAGTCAACTTGACTGCTTGCGGTTTAAAATACATATGTATGTATATATTTCATGTTATTGTAAATTTGTACATAATACATAGGACTGGACTAATTTTTCTTTTGAGAAAACCCAAGTATTTTTGTGTTATTAAAAGTCCTTTAATTAAAAAAAAAAATAAACCCTCTACTACTACTAACTCAACATTCTTCATTTTTATACAAAACTTACTTTAAATTTTGCCAGGACTTACAGATCCCTATTTGAGTCATTATTGAACCGAAAAGGGACTAGTCTCCATGAGTTTCCATATGGGTACAAAGGGGATTGGTCCTATCGATCCTTTTCGGGTATAAATGGGTACAATTAGTCGCTTCATAGGACATGCTCAAACAAAAGGGACGAATCGCATTTTTTGCAGGGGAACGTACGAACTATTTTTATGTACGAATAGTGAACGAACTATGATTACATATTCGTTCTAAATAGCAGTTCCGTTCAAAAGTTTTTATATTGAAATGCAAAGAATAACACATATACAAACGGTATATACACTGGAATTTTTTTTTATTTGAAAAAATACAAATTTTAGTTTAAAATATTTCAGTTCCGTGACTTGTGCGTAAGATTTTACACCTGCTCAAAATAATAGGTACACAACAGTTCTTCAATTTCAAAATAAGAAAAATCCATTTTATTAAATCAATGTTATGAAAATAAAACACAGTTTTATCCTTGTCCTATTTATTGGTGAAAATAAGCAAACTTCACGTTAAAGTAACAAAAAACATATTAGTTATTATTTAAAAATATTATTTGGCCGAAACCAACCTGCTCATAAAAATAGGTACAATTTCGATGAGATAGTAAATATGAAAAAAATATATGAAACAAAACTTTTCTTTTACACATTTATCATTGCTTAGTTATTAACCAGTATATCCACCTTCATTCTGAACTGCTTTACCCATTCTTTTGAGCGTATTTTTGATTAAAGTCTGGCAGGTTTCTACGGGTATCTGAACCCAAGTTTTTTGAACACATTTCCATAATTGGTCTTTGTAGGAGAAAGTTTGACCTGTCAATTTCTTTCTTAAATCTCCCCACAGGTTTTCAATTGGTTTTAAGCCCCGGGATTGACTAGGAAACTTCAAAACATTAACATCATGGTCCTCAAAGGATTTCTTGACCAGCCTAGATGTATGTTTTGGGTCGTTGTCTTCCTCATACACCCAACATAATGGCATGTTTTCCTCAGCATAAGGTAGCGTGACGTTTTCTATTATGTCCTTGTAATCCACAGCTGTCGTTTCATTGGTTGTTCTGCATACAGGACCTATCCCATACTAAGAAAAACACCCCCATACCATAACATTTCCACCTTTATGGTTCACAGTTTTTTTATGAAACTGAAGTGGAACTCGTTTCCTTTTGGGCGACGTAGATTTCTTTCCGCATTATTTCCAAACAAATTTATGTTTGTTTCGTCCTTCCAGAGTATACTTTTCCACTTTTTCAATCCTTCAGGTTCTGACCAATCCAAATGCTCGTTTGCAAACGTTAACCTTGCTTTTAAATTTTTCCCTCGCATTAGTGGAATTATATGGCTATTCTTCCGGGTAGATTAGCCTTGTACAAGCGGCTGCTAACAGTTTGTGCACTAACTACGTTGCCTATTTGCTGCTATCACCTTTGATGTATTAAAATAAATCCTTTGAGGACCATGATGTTAGTGTTTTGAAGTGGTCTAGTCAATCCCCGGACTTAAATCCGATTGAAAACCTGTTGGGAGATTAAGAAAGAAATTGGCAGGTCAGACTTTCTCCAACAAAGACCAATTATAGGAATGTGTTCAAAAAACTTGGTTTGAGATACCCGTAGAAACCTGCCAGACTTTAACCAATAATACGCTCAAAAGAATGGGTAAAGCAGTTCAGAATGGAGGTGGATATACTGGTTACTAACTAAGCAATGTTAAATGTGTAAAAGAAAAGTTTTGTTTCATATATTTTTTTCATATTTACTATCTCATCAAAATTGTACCTATTTTTATGAGCAGGTTGGTTTCGGCCAAGTAATATTTTTAAATAATAACTAATATGTTTTTTGTTACTTTAATGTGAAATTTTTGTTTTAGTTTTTTTTATTAATGTGAAATTTGCTTACTTTCATTCATAAATAGGACAAGGATAAAAGTGTGTTTTATTTTCATAATATTGATTTAATAAAATGGATTTTTTTTGTTTTGAAATTAAAGGACTGCTGTGTACATATTATTTTGAGCAGGTGTGATTTCTAATTCTCCTTATGAATCAATATTTGTTTAAAATTTTTTTCAGTACCATAATATTTTTCAATATAGTGGAGGATAACCGAGACCACTATAGATACATCTCTCCATACTTTGAAAAAATCCAACAGCAGTAAGACAGAATTTCGAAAAATTTTTTTGGAACTAGTCAAAAATTACAACTAACTAACGAACTAATCAATAACTACTTTACGCCTATTTATACAGACGGTTTCAAAGCAAAAAACACTGCCTTCACAGCTACCTCTCCGAATGGAAGTATTAGAACAGGAGGTGTTATTTCACTCCAAACTATTGCTTGAACGCAGTTAAAGACATACGACACAGCACAATATTGGCAAAAAAATCGCTTTAATCTGTTTTTCTGGCCATGTAGGAAGTCCTGGCAATGAGCAAGCAGATAATGCAGCGAAATATTTCGAACCAGCGCCAACCTTTCAACACGAACCTCATGACCAAAATGATCTCAAGAAAAAGTTACGGCAACATACTCACGAAAAGAGTCTTACAGAATGGAAAAATGTTGAACACAGATATGTTAACCTCAACCCCGATCGCAATAAAGTTATCTACCCCAGCAACATCACTCGCCTACCAATCAACCATCTTCACACGCCTAAGAAGGACATACCAAAATAACACATCAATACATTCTCACCGGAATGGCACCACCAAGGTGTCCTTTCTGCGGCAACAACTTATCCGTCGATCATAGTTTCAAGACTTGTTTGCCTTTAGAGAGTATTAGAAACAAGCATCTTAAATTATTAGTACACCATATTATGATAATATTTTAAGAATATATAATTTTCTGGTAGAATGTAGTTTATAGAATAAAATACAATTTTTAATATCTAAGTATTTAAAATCGGAGCCGATGGCAACCGTTGCTTGTGCTCCTATAATTAATTAGGTTAGATAGATAGATAGATAATTAATTGAGCATCGCATTGCGACCATTGGTCTATTGTGCCCTCAGCTGCTTCACAACACCTCATCCAAGCCGACATCTCTGATGAACCCTAGCAGTTCACCTGGCTTGAGGGATTTGATGTGAGAATGCTCTGACCACGGTGAGCCCATAAACTTAGCCCTATGTCTTGAGATTGCATCACACTCTAGGAGGATATGGTCCGCCGTCTCCGCTGACGGATGACAAAATCGGCATGTGTTGTTCGATATTATACCCAGCATTTGCATGTGGCTGCTCAGTCTACAGTGTCCTGTAAGAATAGCTGTTGGGATTCTTAGGTTATCTTTCGAGAGGTCTTTTAATGCCCTGTATCGAGTTGTGCAGTAACCCCCTAACAGTAGATAAGATTGTCTCATATTCATTCGTCTCTCTTTTCCCTTTCTTCTACTAATAGATGCCGCCTAATTTCCTGCGGGCCTACTGGCAGGAATGGCTCAAGAGCAATAGGTCGTATCGTTGCTGCCTCTCAGGCCAGGCTGTCCTCCTGCTCAATACCCTCAACTCCCCTGTGGCCAGGAACCCAGGCCAACTTAATCAGGTTAGATATTTGTATATTTTTACTGATAAACAATCTTTTATATTGTAACGAATTTACTTGCAAATCCTCTTATTTGCCCTTTTGCTAGGTTCGTATCGCTAAACTGTTGAATAAATAACTCCAATATTGAATAATGGAAAAATGGCCTTTATTAAAATACTTCACAATAACACTCAAACTGTGCAACGAATAGCTTAATAACCAAACTGATAGCTTAAAGGAAACTGACTTTCAAAATAATACTGCTATTGCTTGCTAGATATCGTCTTAGTCGTATCTGCTTGACAACTCAAATCAAACTGAATTCCAGCGCCTCTACATCTGTCGCCTTTTATACTCTTTGACTTTAACATTCGCATCTTCTAGTCGCTTCCAGAATCTACTAGTCCATTAGCTCTCAAACATCTCAGCTGTAACTAAAATTGCACGATTTTATAGCTTCCTCATACCCCATGCTTGTATGTGTGAGCGAAACTTCCACAATTATAATTGCCTACATTTAGGAGCGTGTCAAATAAGATGCCTGCATATGGTTGTGCCTTGCTTCTGAGCTGCGTGTACCTACATATGTGTAGACATAATGATTGATTCGTTTATGTAGATACATAATGATTGAATTATTGATGTGAATGTTTGTAGTTTACAGTCTCTCGCGCACACATTGTCGTATAAGTAAATGCATCTGTGTGTGACATCTCTCGGCTGCCTTATATATGTGTATACATGATTTTATTATTGCCGTAAATACTGCTTAGCATGACCTTAGCATCGCCTTAGTGATGGTATAACTTAGTGATGCTAATATCCGTGACAATATTATTTCTAATTGCTGTATTTATGTGCAAGTCCCTTTTACGCTCTTATTTGGAATCGAAATCTATAAATAGAGTTTTCGATGTAAAGATGGAGATTCGTGCTATTAGCGAGCTTGGGAATTATTAGTCGTAGTGCTTTTGTTTAGCTATATTTTATTAAAACAATTTGTTTGTGAACAATTGTGAGCACACAAAGAAATCTATTTGTACTATGGCACTATTGTGAATATTTTATTAGAACTAACACTGCATTACCGGCAGTTGCTAATATTCGCCAGATGGCAGCGCAAGGGCATGTAAGTTTTATTGTTAGATGACTAATTGATACAAAATTCGATTTCTGTTGATATTTGATATAAAACTTTTGTATTTTGTTGCGCAGATGCGCACGGGTCCGGCTAGTAAAAATAATAATACTTAGTTGTTAATTTGTTAGTGTAAATTTGTTTTTCATAGCAAAGTGCATGAGTTTCATATGGAAGTGCTTTATTTAAACAAATTTTCTTTACACTCTCATAAGAATCTCAGGCACTTTCAAATTAATTGTTATTATATGTGAGGGCATATGGAAGTGCTATGAAATTTTTTTTATATTCAAAGTCTGAATTTGCCTTCAGGGCTCTCTACAGGGCAAAACAAAACTCTGGTCTGGTACGACGAAAAATAACACGCTGTAACCGAAGGAAAGGACGCTACATACAGTGCTCACTTAAAAGCGAACGCAACAAGAAGAGTGTGTTGCCGCTACCAAGAGTTGAAGAGGTAAGTGAGGCGCTTTAACTTGAAGAAAAAGACAGAGAAAGAAAGGTAGTGTGAGGAGCTAGAGCTTCTAGCCACCACGAATAACGCCCGCAAATTTTACCAGAAAAATCGGCTACAGACGGAAGTTTTTAAGTGCGGGGCAAACTAATGTAGGAATGAAAACGGCGTCCTTGATGCCAGAGAGTACTTAGGATATGGATGGAACACTTCTCTGCTCTCTTAAATGGAGACAGCGGTGTACCACACAGGGATGATGAACCCGATGCTGTAATCGATGATGATGGAGTTCATGTCACCCCACCCGATTATGACGAGGGTGAATATGGTGGAACGAGTACATGCCTGGTGACTGGATCTAGACGTTTTTAGCGTAGTTCATCAGAAGGGGATCCTGCCAGCTGCGCCAACTCTAAACGAATCAGCTTTCTTACTATCTCACCTAAAGTCCTGTGAAGAAGAAGGCCGAAGCCAACCGTGAACCGGCTGATTGGACCTAATCAATGCGGCTTCATACCTGGTAAATCTATCATCGTCTAGATTTGCACTATGAGCCAAATCTTGAAAAATTACTACAAAAAAAGCGATACACATCACCTCTGAATTTGATTTCCCTGCGATTCTTATAAGGCTATGCGAACTGATTTTGAGCAATACCACCAACTCAGGCAGACTTGGGAATGACCGAGCCGTTCGAACATAAACGATATTTTAGACAGACCCCTAGTGGTGCGATTTCTGTATTTTGAAGCAGGATAAAATTTAACTAGTTGCTGAACTAACCACTCTGAAAGAATATTCTATGAGAGCTTACAGTTACTGTCGTACGCTGACGACTTTGATATGGTAAACTTGAAAACCCACGCCATAAGTTCAGCTTACTCCAAGCTGAAAAAAGGCGAAAAAATGGATTTGAGGACAAAACGAAATACCTGGTAGCATCAAGCAAAGAGTCAGCTCATTTGCGCCTTGGCAACCACGCCACTGTTAGCTGCCAAGATTTTGTGTAGTAAAATACTTATATTATTTGGGAACCACCATTAGCACCAACAACAACATCAGCTACGAAATCCCCCCAGCAGGTTAGGGGGCTTAGAATATACCTGCGGTAGGTATGCCTGTCGTAAGCGGCGACTAAAATACCAAATTGATTCAAGGTATTGTGCAGAGCTATCCTGTCAAGGTGTTACCAGCGCACTATGTATAGCTTCTCCAACCCAATTGTCATACTCACCTCCCCGTGGCGAATCCTGTTTCATTAACAGCCGAGGCTCTGGTGACCCCGAACTTCTGATGTATCTAGGGGGTGGGAGGGCGGTATGACCTAGAAGGTGTCATGTTTTCATAACAAATCGTTCCCGAGATGGTCGGGCTTGGTACCGGAACGTACCGGATCTGCATCCGGCAAAGGACAATTAACATCGATAACACTCCCAAGGCCTTCGGCGAGTGTCCCATTTGCTACAACAACAACAGCGTGGAAATCCAGCGAAGAATCAATCTTGCATATAAATTTTACTTTGGACTAGGTAGGCAAATGAAAAGTAAAGCCATCCCTGGTCAAATGAAAATTTAAAAATGTTCTAAAAGATACTTGTCGTACACGCGAAATGGTGCAGAAGCTTGGACCATGACAACGTCAGATGAGGCGGCTCTGGGAATATTCGAAACAAAATTTCTTCGAAAGACTTATGAACCTCTACGAGTCGAAGACGGCGAGAACAGAAGACAATGGTCTTTTCGCAGACACCATCATATCCCAGCGAGTTAAAAAGCAGCGGCAACGCTGGCTAGGCCATGTTATGCGAATGAAGAATGATGCTATTCTTATCGGAACCCGCCAGTGGGGAAGTCAGCCTCCATTTCGCTGGAAGGATAAAGAGGAAAAATTATATAAATTGGGTTTTTGTGACCAATTGACGGTAGTTGGCAGAGCTAAGAAGCGACTGGGGGCTTTCTTGGTTTATTTTATGATAGGAATTATTTTGTAGCTTTTAAAAGGAGACGTTGTTTTCATGTGTATGAGTAGTATGTTTCAGCTTTTATTTCCATTTCATTCGTGATAAAACAGTTTTAATGTATCCTTTATATACATATACTAGCAGACCCGGCAGACGATGTTCTGCCCTAAATTTGGCATATCTGCATACATTTTAATAAGCTTTTCCCGTCTAACTCTGCCCCCCCACAACCCTCCTCACTTTTTCCTGATCCTTCTATTCACTCCTCCCTGCGCCTTTTTTGCTTCATCTATCTCCATACTCGTCTCATTCTATCTCTTTCTCAATTTCCTTCTCTCTTTTCTCTTCTCGCAATTTCTTCTCATTCTTCTGCATCCCTTATTGCTTGTCCCAAAGAGTGGTATGTATTTTATCCCAGCCTCAGGCCCGGTCCCACTCCGAGTCTCAGTCCACGTCCTAGTCCTAATCCCAGTCCCAGTCCGTCTCTGGATAATATATTACTCTGTACTAAAGCACTCATCAACAGCTTTCATTTGATATCCATATTGAATAAACACTGTCTGGGCATTCACTGGCCCACGTTTTGGCCTATGCCTCGATACCCTAGACACCCAGGGGTATGAAAATTACCCTCTACACAACTAAAGACTCTCCTGAATTAAAAAAAATGTCATAGTACCTCTAAATCGCGGGCCCCCTCAGAACCTCCCACCCTCTCGGCGGGCCTGGTGATGTGCTATACTTGATATCATTCGCTATAATATTTTTTATTGATAAACAGGTTGTTTAATTAAAAACCAAGCAATTACATGGAGGTATATCTGCACCACCTGAAAATATGGGTGCCACTGCGTATACGTAACATTTTATTATTACCTATAAAAAAATAAAAAAATTGCAATAAAATAATATTCCGACTATAAACTGAGATACAACCTATCCTATCTCTCAAATTAGATCAAACTACATACGGGGTGCTCAACAAATTCAAAATAAGTTTAGTAGTTTAGGAGTCCATCCCGGCCAAAAATGTTGTGACAAGTGTTTTTTATATATTAAGATGTATGTGAATGGAAACAGCTGGGTATAAAATATTCGGTTTAACTCGAACTTAGGGTGACGGCAGGCGAGAAGCAATTTTTATTTTCATATAGTTTACAAGCTGAAACGTGTCTGGTTCAGTGACAACTTTTACAATTTACCATAAAAATTATTTTCATAATTTTCTATATTTATATTAAAGCAACGCTTCTCGCTTCCACTCTGTCGCCAGCATTAGATTATTACTTGTTTTTATTTTCAATTCCAGGCTTCACGCACTGAAAAACGATCCAGTACAAAAATATAGGAATTATAATTTGACAATGTTCTACATACCAGCTATAAACAATACCACTTTCAAATCATTCCATTATTGTGAAATGTATGTACATACCTGAAATGAAATAAATTGAATATTTTATTAGATTTGGCTATCATATTTATGAAGGTGGAAGAATAATATGGCTTGCTTATCATATGTATTTGATTTGCGTGTGCACTTATAGCTTAACGTTTTTTCATTAAGAGCCATTCTCACCATTTCAAATTAAGTAAGATTTTACCTGGAGGATAGCAATTACCCAGAAAGTTTAATTTGACATTTCTATTTGCACCAAACAGAGTGACCAGACCCTGATTAAATCGATTACTATGAATATTTTGTACAGCAAAGCGCGAAAATCTATCGTGAGTAAACGAAAACTGGTAAAATAGCTGACATTTGTTTACACTTTTTCTTCACACTTAACTGAGACGCGAAGCTGTTGGTAGCATGGAGAAAACGCAAATTGCGATAACTTATAGATAAGTGACTAAATGGAGATGGTAAAAACGGCTAAAAAAGAGTTTGAGGATCTTTTCGATACAAACAAAATTTGTTTACGGACCATGAAGGGATAACATATAACAGTAACTAGTGATACAAGCTTGTGATTCCGAACTAGACCTAAAGTGTCAAATAAGTACTATTTCCTTAGCAGCTAGACTTTTTCCAGTTATAAAGTCGACAGTCTGGATTTTTATATTTTATACTAGCAGACCCGGCAGACGTTGTTCTGCCCTAAATTTGGCCTATCTGCATACATTTTAATAAGCTTTTTCCGTCTAACTCTGCTTTCCCTCCACCTCTCTTTACTTTTTCCTGATCCTTTTATTCATTCCTCCCTCCGTCTTTTTCGCTTCATCTATCTCCAAGTTCGTATCATTCTATTTCTTTCTCAATCTCCTTCTCTCTTTTCTCTTCTCTCACGTTTTTCTCATTCTTCTTTATTCCTTATTGTCTCTCCCAGAGGGTGGTATGTATTTTATTCCAGTTCCAGTCCCAGTCCCACCCCGAGCCTCAGTCCCAGTCCTAGTCCTAGTCCCAGTCCCAGTCCGTCTCTGGTCTCCTTCCCGGAAAAAAGGATCGTAAATACTAATATAAGCAAATTTATATACCAAGTTTCAGGCAAATCGAATAGGACGTATGTAAATAGGTATGTGGGTTTTATTAATTCAAGTCTCTATTTCGGCTTCGCATGCATATTTATCAGTTTTGCCAGGTTGAAGCGACTAAATCGAATATCACAATGGGAATTACTTTAGAGCTCTCAGCAACAGCTTTCATTTCATATCCATATCAGCCACACATTCTAGGGGTATCCGGGTCCACGTTTGAACAAAATCGACCGACGCATCTCTTCAAACACCGGCGACCACACACAAAAAAAAAAAAAAACACACACATTTTAGCCTTTATATATATAGATTTTTATTTTTCACACTTCACTATAATATTAAAACGAAATGCAGATATTCGCTGCTTTTGAAATTCGGCTTAAAAATTGCACAGGGAACAACTAAAGACCCTCCTGAATTAAAAAAAATCTCATAGTACTTCTAAATCGCGGGAGCCCTCAGAAACACCGGGTCCCGGGGTAGTCCCCCTCAGCTCTAATACAATTGCAAACTTTGAAACTACTTCAGATGATGTCTGGAAAGCATTATCAGGAAATATAGCACCTGATGACACAACCATTTGTAGAAAAAACACAAACATGCCTCCATTGATAGCCACAAAAAGGCATCGGACCTCTATGCCAGGAACTGCTCAGCCGACCCAGCTCTTAAAGATAAATACCTTCAACTCGCAGAAGAGGAAAACACTCTCTCTCTTCGAAGATGCGCGTCCCTCTAGCTAAACTTCGGTTTGGATACTGTAACAGATTAAACACTTTCCTATCCAGAATCAAGCCCGTCATACATGATGTATGTCTTTCTCGCAACGTTTCCCCATATGACACTCATCTTTTCAATTTAGATATTGAACCCACGCCTCTCACACCCCTCTCTCACTGGTTAACTACTGTTAAAACTGCATGTCTCCTTGGACTTCCGTTAGAGGATATTGATAACAATTTGTGGGTATTCGCAGATATTGGATGAGGCGAAGCACTGCTACAACAACAAAAACAAGACACAAGTATTCAGAAATACACAATTTTAATTCGTGTTCCTTTTGGTCACATATTTTCGAGAGCACATTTCGATTAATTTTTTTTCTACTCATTCTTTTAAGCAGCACTAAAAAGTGATGTTGCATCTGCAATTTTATCCGACGGAAGCAATTTCGTACTCTATCATTCTTGTTGATTGATATATATATATATATATATCTACTTGAATATGTTTGTATGAGTATTCGGTAGATGTCAATAAATAGTATATAAACAGCAATATGTCTACACGTCAAGTCATTGATCCAATCCTAGAGTTGACATATTATATGAAGTTAACAGCAATACCAACTGACAGGTGGACAGATGGAGCAAAAGGTTTTGGCCGAAAGAAGAAACGACATTGAAAGAGTAAAATAGAGGTGCAAATAAATGTGTGGTCGTACGACAGTACATACATGTATGTATATATACAGTGCTGCGAATAAATATAAACTCAGCTATACTTTTTCATATATTTTGTTATTAAGAAAATGACTGGAGCTAAATTTTCGTACATGCGTACTCAAATATACTTTTCGGACATGTGGTTTTACTAGATACAGAGACATACTAAACATAACATATTAGGTTAAGTTGAACTGGCCGATCCATGAGGACCTCACATAGACTGATTGAGTCCGTAGTGTTACCAGAAGTTTGTTTAAATGACCAAAGTGAAAAATCCTATCAAAAACCAGGGCCTACGTTATAAAATAACTCCGTCCTCTTGGCAAATACTAGAAGCTTCCTAGGACTTAAGCCACTTGCTGCTTCTAGATCTGACAGCTGTATCACTCCTAATAGCTGGAGTCTTAGCCTGGCAAGTGCAGGGCACGAGCACAGAACGTGCTCGATCGTTTCCTCCTCCAACCTGCACTTCCTACATCTGCTATCACTGACCAAGCCTAATTTAAAGGCATGTGACGCCAGAAGGCAGTTTCCAGTCAGACTACTCGTCATTAGTCTACAGTCCTCTCTTTTTAATGATAGAAGCAACTGTGTTAGTCTAAGGTTGTAAGACCTACACATAATCTTCGACACTTTACAGCCCCACCTTTCCCGCTTGGTCGATCATGTGTACCTCTCGCCTTCGCTTAATCTCGCCCAATTAAACTAAACGGAATCCTCTTATTCGTACAAAAACTTGAGAATAATTTTAAACTCACGATTTTATTTTTGCCTAATATTTTGTGGACCGACCCTGGTTTTTGAGTACATCCACTAATCGGCGTGCGACATTTTGAACAATCTTATTTAGAGTACCACCAGGAACCTCCCAGCAGGAGCTTGTGATTATGGTATTGAGTTGAGACACTGTCTCAATAGAAGAATCGTAAACCTTTCTTGATAGGATTCGCAAGTTGTCTATGGTGTTTAAATCTGGGCTTAAAGCTGCCCATGCTAAAACCGGGACACTGAATTCCTCAAACCACTTTTTTGTTGTTTTTGTTGTGTAAATGGGCGCGTTATCTTGCTGGAAAATGAATTCTTCGTCTCCTGATAACGTTATGAAAGCAAGGAGGTATTCAAATAATGTCTGCTGGTATGAAAGCGCATTCATCCTGCCAGAAACAAATGCAATTTCGGACTTAAGTTCACTTTTAAAAGCTGCCCAGACTATGACAGATCCTCCTCCCTGTGCACGTTTAGCCATTATTCGAACGTCGTTGCGTAAACTATGCCAGTAGTAGCGATATCCATCTGGACCATCCAAGTTGAACTTGTTTTCATCACTGAATATTACGTAAGACCAGATTGTTCCATTTTGTATGTGCTCTTTCGCAAATTTAAGCCTTGTCTTTGTCTTAAAGCCGGTTTTGTAATGCAATTTCTGTATTGCAGGTTTTCTGAAGACGCTGCCCATTTTCTCAGGGTACTAGGATGGCAGTTTAGGCTAAGTCGGCTTAAAACTTTGGATGACGATTCTCCATTGACCGACATTTCCCGAAGGGCTGCCCGTTTTGGTGTGGAAGATATTTTTTAGGATGGCCTGAGCGTTTATTTTTGGCATAGTGTTTACGACCAAGCTTCAAAAAATTTTTAACAACACCTTGTGACCTATTTATTTCGAAAGTGATTTGTCTTTGTGTTTTTCCGCATTTTCGTAAGTCTAATATTCTTTGTATTTCAATTTCACTCAACTGTTTTCCAGGTGACATGGCGCGCTTCGATAAACCATACAAAGAAAGCGTACTAATAAGAGCACTGCACAACTGAGGCTGGTCCTTATTTCTAAAAGAGCAATGGTAATAACAACCGTTCGGTAAAAGATCTTACCAAAACAAAATTTACAGTTAAAGAGTTCAATTGCATATATAGTTTATAATTATTCTCAGCAGAAATCGGTTCTCACTCCTCATTTTTGTTAAAATTACGGACAATTTCTACTGGGTAAAGGCATCCAGTGAGGTAGTTTTTCTCAATAACTGAAATACTATTCATACACAGTAGCTAGCAAAAAAATGTTAACATCTCTAAATAGTAAAAGTAAATAATATATTTGAGTTTATATTTATTCGAAGCACTGTATGTATAAAGCAACCACTAGCTATGATTGACGAATAAAAATAAGGTGAATAAATGAATTGTCGAGTACGCAATGAGTTTTTATTGCGAAAGTAAAGGAAGGAGCGGGGCAACAAACATCAATATCTGCCAACAATTTAATTATGAAAGTGTAGCAAATTGAATGAGTATAGTTGAGGAACAACGTAAAAGCAACCCTGCAAATAATCGTGCGCTTGATCCCTAAAGAGATTGGTCTCCGATTGATCTCTTTTGTCTACATTTGCGCATAATTTATCCCCTTTAGTCCCTTTCAGGTACAGTTGGGATTAGTCAGTTTGGAATCTATGTAGCCAATTTTAAGAAATATTTAAAAAATGGCAACGAAGTGAGTAAAATAAAAGAGATTACAGGTGATTGAATTGAGTTATTTTAGAAAAATGCGGAACCTGATATCAAACCTAAATTACTAGCACTTAACGACTACGCCAGAGTTAGGGGTAAACTTTCGGATAATATTTTTTATTCCTTTTTGATAAGCAGGCGAACAACTTACATCATATAGATTTGTTGGCTTGGCAATCTCTTCGATTGTGTTTCTGCCATGAAAAATGCGACTGTGCCTTATATGAGTGCTTATTGAACCTAAAAGGTTCATATGTTCCTATATGGGTACAAAGGGCATTGGTCCTATCGATCTCATTCGGGTATAAATGGGTACAATTAGTCACTTCATAGTACATGCTCAAACAAAAGGGAACATTTCAACTTATACAAAGAGATCAAAACTGGCATTGGTCGCATACTCCTTTGCGACTAATCTCCGATTCATCCTAGACTAATCGCATTTTTTGCAGGGAACAAGTAACGAGAGCAAACAAAACAAGTAAGGACGGGACTGTCTTCGGCTGTGCCGAAGACTTCATACCTTTCATGAATGGGGCTGAACAATAATCTTATCCCGTTCGTAATCTCCAAATAATCGGATGTATAAGATAAGAAATATATAGTGAACAGATGTACATACCTAAACGATTTTAAGATAAATATAAGACAATGGTAAAAAACCTCCTTATTTGAACGATCGGTTGTATGGGATATAACTATATATAGCTCCGATTAAAGTGATTTTTTAAGTATATTAGAATATATATAATCGAGTTTCACGTTTATACTTTCTAAATTGCGGCAGGAATGACCAAAATCGTCTTAACTGAACGATCGGTTGTATGGGAGATATATGTTATAGTGGTCCGATCCTACCGGATCCGACAAATGTCTAATATAATACAAAAATACATCCTTGTGCCAAATTTCATTGAGATATCTCAAAATTTGAGGGACTAGTTTGCGTTCAAATAGACAGACGGACGGACGGTCAAACGGACATGGATATATCAACTCAGTTCGCCGCCCTCATCAATTCTGTATACTTAATGGTGAGTCTATCTTCTATATTTCTCAACGTTACAAACATCGGACTAAAGTTAATATACCATTTCATGTTCATGGAAGGTATAAAAACATTCTTATTTTTTTTGTGACCAACAAGAGCTGACGACACTCAGGAGATCATATAAAAAACTTATAAATATATTTGTATATATGTTGCATATGCATGTATGTGTGTGTAAAATTTAATAATAAACAGCTTTATGAGCGAGATTCTGCCGTCTACTACGAAAAGAAGCTATTTCAGCAGAGTCGTGCGCAAGGGGGAGGTCAAACACCTCCCATGGGCTCACAAAAACCGGATTTTTTTTCTTAAAAAATGGTATACGGAAGAGCGCATTTGTTGACTGAAAGCCAATAAATATGGTAAATGTTTCTCTTTACTCCCGTTTCTATTAATTTTAATCGCAAAACTAGTCTTGACAATAACGGATGCTTACTATGAGCTTCCATATCTTCAAACCCCCCCATACTCAAATCCTGCCCACGATCCTGTATATGAGAGTTTGCTCGAAACCTTGTGCCAAATATATTTATGATTCAATCAATCAAAATGTTAGTTCGTGTCTGAAATTTTTTATTTATTTTATTTCCTAGCAACTACGGCACCGCAGGCGTAATAAGCAATTTGCTGCAAACTGCATGAACAGATTGTTTGGACAAAAAAAAAAGGGATACATATCCTTAGGACCGGATAGCAGTTCCAATGCTATGCTAAAATGCTTAAGAGCTTAACAACATAATTTTTGGCTTGGTAGAAAAAGGATATGCCGGAAAGTGTTAGTTGTGCAACACAATTAATCAATTTAATATGCAAGGAGAGCAGCCAAAGGATTTTCTTTTTTTATTACATTTAATTCGTTGGCCCAAAGGCACAATGTTGAAGGGTGGCAAGAGTATAAGAAAGAAAATTTTGCGCAAATTTGTATTGAAGCGCTAAGGATAAAAGTGGAAAATTAATTGAAAAGAAATTATTTACAAAAAAAAAGCGTTTTATCTGAATTTAGTTTTTAGTTTTGACTCCGATGTACACTTTTGCTTTGTACCGTTAATTTCTTTGTTTGCTAATATTTATATTCGCAGCAGTTTTCCTGATCAATGCGAAGTTTGCAGATTTGAAAAATAAGATAGCAAATTTGTTGTTTTTTTTTTTTTTCTAAATTAGTAAGATAAAATTTGCCGTAGACATACTAAACGAAATCAAAAATTTCAAACCAAAAATGTTTAACGAAATGAAATAATTAAATTGGTGATAGCTCCTAGTACACCGACGGTCCTCCCCAGCGGGTTAGGGCGCTTAGAATATACCCGCTGTAGGTATGCTTGTCGTAAGAGGCGACTAAATTGACGAAATGATTCAATGGGAATGTGTAGCGAAACACTTTCAAGGTGTTGCCAACGCAATATATAGCTTCTCCAACCCAAGGTTTCGTTAACAGCTGAGGCTTTGGCGACCCCGAACTCCTCATGGATCTAGGGGGTGGGTGGGCCGGATATGACCTAGAAGTTTTAATGTGGTCATATAAAATCGTTCCCGATATGGTCGGGCTAGTCCTTTAATCGTTCTTGTAACGTACCGGATCTGTATCCGGCAAAGGACGATCAACATCGATAACACTCCTAAAGGCCGTAGAGGAGTATACTTATCGCTGCAACAACAACAGAAAAGGTTATGAGTTCAAGTACCGGCCAAATCAACATCAAAAATTTACAAACAAGTTTTTTTTTTAACTAGACAAACGGTTTTCTAAGCAGGCTCGCCCCTCTGCATTGATTTGGCAAACATGCCGAGGGGTGACCTCGCTTAGAAAAATTTTCTTCTAATTGAAAAACCGCGTGGTGTGATACCACGGTGGCCACCAGAAACCGAGAAAACCGAGAGTATAAAAGCAGCGCAAACTGAGGAATCAGTAGTCAGTTTGATTTAACACGCGATTACTTGTGAAGTGAAGTACTTCTAAAGTAATCTAAATAAATACCAATTTTCAATACTGAATATTGGAGTTATTTATTCGACAGTTTAGCGATTCGAACGTTAGCAGAAGGTGCATAATAACCCGGATTTTCTTTAATTCATTACAGTACATATTATCGTGTGAATATTTATAATAAGCGTGCATTTTACGGGACAGTTCCAAACTTGGAATTCCAGCGAAGCCAGAAGTATTTGAGAAAAATCAAAACTCTAGCTCAGGCTATGAAAGTTGTTCAAAACTGTATTGAAAAAAAAAAAAAAACATATCAAAAATGTATTTATTTCAAAAAAATTTATATTTGCTCAAACAACTCCCAAATATCCTTAAACAATACTGAAGTAGTCCCCAACTGATTCCGAAATCACCTCAGACAAAATTTTGAAATAGTTCTGAAATCAGTTCCGAATTATACCTTAAGCAATATCGAAATTATCCAGGGGTGCTTCCGAAATAGCTCCCAGACAATCATTAGATCATAATTGATGTGACACTGTTCAATTTTAGAAGATCACGATGAATGTGACACATATACAAAATGTTATTAGTCTGAGGTAAATATATTCAGAACTATAACAAAAAAAGGTGCCAGGGGTTTGCAGAAGTAGTGATGGGAGCGTGTCACTGTTTACTTTTTAACATCTATCTTTTTCCGCCTTCGTCAAATATTTTTGGTCTTGGGCAATAGGGGTTGGATAGTCACGATTTATAAAAAATGTTTAAGGACGACTAGAGAGGCTGGTTTATTTGAGAGGCCTGCGTCTTTGTTCACTGTTGCTTAGAAATCTATTTATATGATCCAGATAGCAAATATTATTGGTATAAGACAAACTGCTAGAGATAGAGCAATACTCTTTCAGAGAGGGGGAGCGGAAATTTTGCAAATTTGTTACACCTCTTTCAAGCCCATAGACTTATTTAATACCCTCCTTTTCTATAAGATATATACGACAGATGCTTCCATATTATTGTCTATCTTTGTCACAAATTTCATCCGAATCCATATATGTAATACTTCTATATTGCTAATAGAAAATGCTGGCAATGTGTTTTGAATTCGAAATCAAAACAAGACAGCCTAAAAAATTTTTGTGACAGCATAAGTGTAACAAAAAAATTTAAATGTAGGTACATTCGGTTATTGGTTACAAAAACAAAAACATTTAAACAGCAATATGTCGGCACTCTAATATTTGGGAATGCCTTTTGTAGCAATATAGGAGTATTACATATATGTCCAAATCAGTCCATTCGTTCTGGCGTGATTGAGTCACAAAAGGATTAAAAACTTATTTAAGATAAAATGTTCTTTGTTGGTGATTCTCCGCATTACGACTACAAATTTATTTTTCTATACAAATTAAGCTACAAATTTCATAAAGCAAACTTTTAGGATGTACATAAAAACCTTTGAATATGAATCAAGCATTTGATTTTCTACATCTGCTTCATGCTAAGCGGAGGTCCACCCACCCATTTTTTATACTCTGCCGAGCAGAGCCCACAGAGTATATTAACAATCTTCGCATAACGGTACCCCGTAACGGCATAAACTTAGCGAGATAGATATAGACTTCTATATATCCAAATGATCTGGGCGAAAAACGAAATTGATTTAGCCATGTCCGTCCGTCTGTCCGTAAACACTATAACTTGAATATATTTTGAGGTATCTAAACGAAATATGGTATGTAGGTTCCTGGGCACTCATCTCAGATCGCTATTTAAAATGAACGAAATCGGACTATAACCACGCCCACTTTTTCGATATCGAAAGTTTCGGAAAACCGAAAAAGTGTGATAATTCATTACCAAAGACGGATAAAGCAATGAAACTTGGTAGGTGAGTTGAACCTATGACGCAGAATAGAAAATTAGTAAAATTTTGAAAAATGGGCGTGACACCTCCCACTTTTAAAAGAAGGTAATTTAAAAGCTTTGCAAGCTTTAATTTGGCAGTCGTTGAAGATATCATGATGAAATTTGGCAGGAACGCTACTCCTAATACTATATGTATGCTTAATAAAAATCAGCAAAATCGGAGAACGGCCACGCCCACTTAAAAAAAAATTTTTTTTAAAGTCAAATTTTAACAAAAAATGTTATATCTTTACATTATTTATTTATTTATTTAATTTAATTTCAAAAATAGTCTAATGTTCTTACAGACTACTTGAGTTTGTACTTAAAAATACAGACCTTAGCAATACAATCAAAAAATTATAACACTCAACAAAGATTTGAAGGTGGTCTTTGACAAAGAAAAGTCAATGGCCAAAGAATTTGAGATAGTATTGAACTCCTTCAGTGCTCTAAAAATGGGAGCGTTAGAGGCATATAGGGTCCGGGCGCAATCAATATAGAACATATCCCAATTTCGAAGTGATCTAGGGGGTATATGGAGACAAATACTTTCGAGTAAACGTGGTGAATCAATCACAGCATTAATGATATCATAGACAAAAGTAAGAGAAAGAATGGTCCTCCTACTTTGAAGTGATTGAAGGCTAATGAGTGCACATCTGGCATTATAAGAGGGAAAAAAGGCTTTTTGGACTCGCTCGAGCCTTTTGATATGGCAGTCATGATAAGGCCTCCAGATAAAGCAAGCATATTCCAACTTAGAGCATACGAGAGACGTAAACAGCAACTTAAGAGTATAAGGATCTGTTAAGTCAGCGCTAAATCGCCGAATAAAAGCCAAAACCGAGTAGGATTTAGCAATTATCGAGGTTATGTGAGTGGTAAACGAAAACGTACGTGTGGACAGACGAGAGCCGTCAATATAATATGAAGTGGGAATTGTGCCACGAGACTTAGAGAAGGTTACGTGAAAGCACTTACCAATATTTAAAGGCATATTATTATAACGGCACCATTCAGCAACGTTGTTCAGATCAGACTGAATATTTTCTGCATCAGAAGGAGTAGAAACAGTTGTAAACACCTTCAGATCATCAGCGTACAGCAAAAAATGGGAATGCTGAAAGCAGGCTGAAATGTCATTAATAAAAATTATAAAAAGCAGTGGCCCCAAGATGCTGCCTTTGGGTACTCCTGAGGATCCAATAAAAGGCTTGGCGTGAGTATTGTCAACAACAACTACACATTTGCGTGAGTGAAGGTAGGACTTAATCCAAGACAAAAAGAGAGAGTGAAAGTCCAGTCTGGCTTGTTTGGATATCAAGATTTGATGACTGACTTTATCAAACGCTTTGGAGAAATCCGTATAAACCGTGTCGACTTGAAGACGGTTGTTTAAGGCTGCAAGGCAAAATTCAGAAAAAAGTGCTAAGTTTGTAACCGTGGATCTACCAGGCATGAAGCCATGTTGACTATCACTAATTAATTGCTTGACAGCAAAACTAATTTTTTGTTTTACAACATACTCAAAAAGTTTAAAGATAGTAGATAATTTCGCAATTGGTCTATAGTTGGCAGCATTGTTTTTATTACCACTTTTAAAAATGGGGGACATGAAGGTTATCTTCCAAGCATCAATGAACTCACCAGACTCGAGAGATTTGTTGAAGATTAAAAGAAGCGGGGTGGCTAGAATCAGACAATTTTTAAAGAGATAAGACGATAAGCCGTCAATATACGTCTGGGAAGACGACTTGAGGTTCCAGATTCCATCAACAATGTCATATAGAGAAAGAGTAAGAGCCCCAAAGTTGAAGGGAGCCAAAAGGCTTTAGGGTTATCTTTGATACAAGATTCGAAGTTTCGGGTGAAATTAATACACATCCTCTTACTTAACGCTTTAAATTTCCTGTTGTAGCGAATGTACTTGATTTTAAACACCCAAGACCTTGTAGTCTTACATTTTTTAAAAAATCTATTCCTCAAATTCTTTAGCCGCTTGAGCCCAGTATTACACCAAGGAATTTTGTAACACTTTTTAATTTTCCGCGGAATATTGTTACTACAAATCTCATTGATAAGGCCTTTGAAGGCATTGAAACAGCGTGAGAGATCACTTCCAGAAAAAATAGCTTCCCAATCAATTAGAGAAACTTCTCGGGAAATATTAGCAAAGTTCGCACGCCTAAATGAGAAACTAGGAGTAGCATTATCTGGAACAATGCTTTCAAAATTATAAAATTCAACACCCAAAACTAGCGGGACATGGTGTATACCGGAACACGACATTGGACCCAGACATTCAGTTAGGGAATAATTAATATTATCGTTAATAAATATAAGATCAAGTGTCCTTGATAACTGATTGTATAAGTAACTTATGTCAACATTCAACTCCAGTAATGATATGCTGGGCGTGGCTCCGCCCTTTTCCATTTAATTTGTCTAGGATACCTTTAATGCCATAAGTCTAACAAAAATTTACCAATCTTTGTGAAATTTGGTAGGGGCTTAGATTCTAGGACGATAACTGTGTTTTGCGAAAAAGGGCGAAATCGGTTGAAGCCACGCCCAGTTTTTATACGCAGTCAACCGTCTGTCCTTCCGCTCGGCCGTTAACACGATAACTTGAGCAAACATCGATATATCTTTACTAAACTCAGTACACGTACTTATCTGAACTCACTTTGTATTGGTATAAAAAATGGTCGAAATCGCACTATGACCACGCCCACTTTTTCGATATCGAAAATTACGAAAAACGAAAAAGTGCCATAATTCTATACCAAATACGAAAAAGGGATGAAACATGGTAATTGGATTGGTTTATTGACGCAAAATATAACTTTAGAAAAAAACTTTGTAAAATGGGTGTGACACCTACCATATTAAGTAGAATGAATTAAAAAAGTTCTGCAGGGCGATATAAAAAAGCCTTTGGAATCTTGGCAGGAATACTATTCGTAGTATTACATATATAAATAAATTAACGGTACTCGACAGATGATGTTCTGGGTCACCCTGGTCCACATTTTGGTCGATATCTCGAAAACGCTTTCACATATATAACTACCACCACTCCCTTTTAAAACCCTCATTAGTACCTTTAATTTAACACCCATATCGTACAAACAAATTCTAGAGTCAACCCCGGTCTACCTTTATGGCGATATCTCGAAAAGGCGTCCACCTATATAACTAAGGCCCACTCCATTTTAAAATACTCATTGACAACTTTCAGTTGATACTCATATCGTACAAACAAATTCTGGAGTCACCCCTGGTCCACCTTTATGGCGATATCTCGAAAAGGTGTTCACCTATAGAATTAAGCTCACGCCCTTTTAAAATACTCATTAACACCCTTCATTTGATAACCATATCTTACAAACAAATTCTAGAGTCAGCCCTGGTCTACCTTTATGGCGATATCCCTAAATGCGTCCACCTATAGAATTAAGCTCACGCCCTTTTAAAATACTCATTAACACCCTTCATTTGATAACCATATCGTACAAACAAATTCTAGAGTCAGCCCTGGTCTACCTTTATGGCGATATCCCTAAATGCGTCCACCTATAGAATTAAGCTCACGCCCTTTTAAAATACTCATTAATACATTCCGTTTGATACACCTGTCATACAAACACATGCCAGGGTTAACATAGGTTAATTTTCCTACATGGTGATTTTACTTTATTTTGTCTCCAAAGCTCTCAGCTGAGTATGTAATGTTCGGTTACACCCGAACTTAGCCTTCCTTACTTGTTTTTTTTTTTTATAAGTTTTGTTTGAAGATATAAAATATGTAATTTTTGCTAACCATTAGAATGAAGATTAAGCGGAAAAATTTAAAAATTTATAAACAGTTTTGTAGAGATTCATATTTAGATTTTTTTTTCAAATTGTAATGGTATTTTGATAATTTTTCTTAATCTGATACAAAAAAAATATGCGTTTGAGAAAAAGGATAATACAAAGCTAAATCTAGTTTATGAAAAATCCAATTTATTTAATTGGTATATAAAAGGAGGCACAAATATTTTATTCGCAAATTCGCTATAAATTCAGCATAAATTTCGCTATAAATGCTTTTTAGATATTTTTACACCTTTTGTTTTAACAAATATCCAATGCTTCCCTCTTATATATAAATTTCACTACGCCACTGGCGGGCGTAAAACCTAAACGGTATTCAGAGTAACATCTAATTGGCATAGCGTAAAATATTAATTACAAATGTACAATTGTAAGAATGGGCTAGAGAACTTGTTTTAGCGAGGAAAACGAAACACAAAAAGAATGTGATATTTAATTTCAACAGCATAAGAGATATAAAGAATCTCTTCGTCCATGACCATCTCCCCAGGCGCCTGATGTCATCGATCGAGACCAAAACCATGTAAGTTCTTTAATTGTTTTTGCATAACATTCTTTTTGTAGCATACATACTCGCAATGCACATTTCTACGTGCATATATACGTATAAGATATTCAACTTGCAACGATTTCTGAGCCGAAGGGTATCATGACAGTTTCCATAATATAATCACATACCTTGCGACACATTTTGTTTGGCTTGCGACATGTTGCTAAAGTAAAGTTGCTATAAATTTTGTCCCATGCTACTCTTGCGCTCTACATTTACATTTATTTTGATGCTCTAAATATTTTAATAATATATGTACATACTTATATATGTAGATACCTAGCTTGTAAGTTTAGAAAGGCCTATGTAGACCACTACACATATAGATATGTTAATATTATTTGATTTAATCCCTATATAATAAATATATATAATAAATATAGTTAAACTTTAAAATTTAAAGCTTAGACATGAAGTCGGTTATCATAAACTTGTTAAATAAAGATTTTTTTATTTGAATTGCAAATATATGTTCGTAAATTCAAATTTATTTTGTGAGATGGATTAAACCTCCTTAGGTTCGTAAGTATGGTTGGATTGGTGATGCATAAGTGTATCTTCCTTATGGATGGGTAGGGAAGAGAAGGAGTTTGTCTAGTAATGGCATTCCTAGGATTAATTAGAGGACCTTTCATCTGAGCAGTTTTTCCGTTTTTAAGTGTTTATGAGATTTGATTGGGGAAGTAATTTTCTTGTCGTTGTTGTTATTAAGGAAGTGCATGATTTTCCTTATATGTAAACTAGTTCATAGGCGGCTTAGTGGCGGCAAGGACCCACCCAATCCGACGAGCTTTGGCCCGGATAATGCAAGTATGCACAGCCGACCACGTTCTATGAGCGAGGTGTGATACACTACATTACATATCTCGAAAAGGCGTCCGTCTATAGAACTAAGGCCCACTCCCTTTTAAAATACCCATTAACATCTTTCATTTGATACCGATATCGTACAAACACATTCTAGAGTCACCCCTGGTCCACCTTTATGGCGATTTCTCGAAAAAGCGTCCACATATAGAACTATGGCCCACTCCCTTCGATTTGATACCCATGCCATACAAACACATTCCAGGGTTACCCTAGGTTCATTTTCCTACGTGGTTATTTTCCCTTATTTTGCCTGAGTATGTAATGTTCGGTTACACCCAAACTTAGCCTTCCTTACTTGTTGTTGTTGTATTATGAAGGCTGTAGTGTGAAGCCAGTTTAGAAGCAATCATAAAGATATAAAAAAACATGACAATTTATCAAAATATATTCTACATACATATGTTATAAACAAACACACGTGTGTATATTTTTTTGTTATTAGAAACTGATCCTTAAGCTTACACTTACGCTTATGACGTTGAAATGTTTCAAATGATTTAGGATGTAATAAAAAGAAATAAGGACTCCCTTTGCATGGGACAAATGATGGAAGGGTGTGACAGTTATATTATTCTAGGTAATTAACAATGTCGCCAAGTTGAGATATTCAAATTTGTGCGTGGCATTTCGCTAAGCCATTTTATGGGTGTTTCAAATCCTTACTCATCTGTAATATAATATATGTATATCGGTATATATTTTTGTATAAGATATCCTCATAGGTAGGAAGCAGCCTTCAGTTCAATTTATAAATAGAAATTAATTAATTTGCATTTGCAATCGATCACATCCTGGGTAAGCTTTTGTGTTTTAGTCCCTAAAAGTGTTTCGTGCGAATTTATACTAAACCGAAAGAAATGACGGTAGTAAAATCAAAAAATTTGATTTTTTATTGTTCAATTAAAACACGTTCAGCAAAACTGACCTCATTACAGTAAATCCAGCCGAGTTTTTTGACAAGAGAACACGGAGAACAAGGAGAAACCGTTGGTCTCAAATTAGCAATATTTTTCAAAATCTACAGATTTTTCTATTAAAGGAACAGATCTCATTGGTATCATCAACCGCGAACAATTGTCAGAATTATGCAAATACATCAGCTAATTTCACAGACATCAGCTCACGGCGCACCCCACTTTGTTCTTATGACCATTGTTCCCCAGAAATGTTTGTCATATCAACAGCCTTCACTGTAGTTGAAATGTTGACGAAAATCTGTTATTTTAACAGTATTCATTGGTATTTTGGTAGTGACAGTTAAGACTATGGCTTTCATATTATGAAGTTTTTATTGTTGGTTCGACTGTTGGAATGGTCAATTCAATTGTGCGCAGTTGATTCAGCAACTATTTGTGGTGGATACAAATTTACAGAAATTTCAGTTGATGAAGCCTACTTTTTTCTTTCACTGTACGTATAAGACCAAACCTAACTTTGTTTAAGATTTTCAAATAAATTAGCGTTCTATTTCCTCTGCCTTATTGATGCCGTTTGGAGTCTGCAAAAAATATGTAGGCCTCAGTCCGTCAATTTATAGGAAAAACACTGTGGCGAAATTTACCAATGACTATGCCGTTAGTAAATAAATGCTGCACAGCACAACAACAGCAAGGTAAACAGCCACAAATACATCTAAGCAGCCGCTAGGAGCGCAAATAACGTAACACACACGTGTACACAGCAATTACGAGGGCATATTAGCCTTCATCCAGACGACAGAATATATTAAGCGCGTAGAGCTATCGTAATGGCACTATATCGGTCCCTTTCTACGACTTCTGATGTTTCCAAAGATAAAGAATCAACCCATTGCTCAGATTGTGATCTGTTTGAGCTAGCTCGAGTTTAGCATGGACTTTGTGCGCTTAACATTTGAATATTTATGTAGACATAATTTTCAGGCGATGCTGCCATTTTTTGTACCAAGATAAAGTGAGTTCAGATAAGTACGTGAACTAAGTTTAGTTAAGATATATCGTTTTTTGCGCAAGGTATCGTGTTAACAGCCGAGCGGAAGGGCAGACGGTCGACTGTGTATAAAAACTGGGCATGGCTTCAACCGATTTCACCCTTTTTCACAGAAATAAGTAACCGTCCTAGGATCTAAGCCCCTTCCAAATTTCACAAAGATTGGTGAATTTTTGTTCGACTTATAGCATTAAAAGTACCCTAGACAAATTAAATGAAAAAGGTCGGAGCCACTCCCATTTTTAAATTTTCTTTTATTTTTGTATTTTATTGCACCATATCATTACTGGAGTTGAATGTTGACATAATTTACTTATATTCTGAAGATATTAAATTTTTTGTTAAAATATGACTTAAAAACAAAATTTTTATAAAAGTGGGCGTTGTCGTTCTCCGATTTTGCTAATCTTCATTAAGCATACATATAGTAATAGGAGTAACGTTCCTGCCAAATTTCATCATGATATCTTCAACGACTGCCAAATTACAGCTTGCAAAAGTTTTAAATTACCTTCTTTTAAAAGTGGGCGGCCACGCCCATTGTCCAAAATTTTACTAATTTTCTATTCTGCGTCATAAGTTCAACTCACCTACCGAGTTTCATCGCTTTATCTGTCTTTGGTAATGAATTATCGCACTTTATCGGTTTTTCGAAATTTTCGATATCGAAAAAGTGGGCGTGGTTTTAGTCCGATATCGTTCATTTTAAATAGTGATCTGAGATGAGTGCTCTATCTCGATTCCTTTATACCTGTTCAACCAACCGTTATCCAGTCAAAGTTAATATACTCTCAGCTCTGCTGAACTGAGTATAACAAAAATATAATCTAGAATACTAGAATAATAAGTATAAACACAGGACAAGTCAAAGAAAACGGACAAGCAAAATTTTGTTTATCTTTATGGGAAAAATATTTTTAAATAATCCAATATGTGCGTACTTTAAGTTCACGCTATACAAATGCTGCAAATCATATGCATGTTTATACTTATATTGACTATTGAATAAGCTATCGATGAAACAAATACTTAAATATTTGTGCCAATGTCATTAAGTGCTCATCAATCGTTATGTGTGTATGTAACTCTTATGCATGAAGAAATTCTTTCATAAATTCTTTCATAAAGTACTCGCATTTCCATCGGCATACATATATATAAATAGATGGAGTCATTGCTATTTGGTCACTATAAACAAGAGCAAATGCTAATTAAAAAGTGAAATTGAAAAGCAAGTTGATAGCCAATAGAAACGAAAGGCATTTGAAACGTATGAAAGGAAGAAGAGGATACTTTTGCATCACCATCAACCATGAAAGTAGAATAGCAATTGGATTGAAAGAATTGTAAGCCAATATCGAAATATATATGCCAGCATTTGTATATAGATATGTACATATATATGCGTGCTATCAACAAAAACTTCATGTGAAAACAACATGAAACTAAAGTCTTTGATAGATAAAAAAAAAAAATAAAAAAAAAATAAAAATAAATAAAAACAAATAATAGCATTGATTGGAATAGAACCAAAAGGACTAGCTTATGCGTAGATTTATTACATACATATGCACATATGCTCACATGTTCTTTATTCCATTAAACTGGGTCGAAACGAGGTAGTAAAAGACTGCCGATTTTTTTTCTTTTTCTGAGCCTCTTATCTTACTTTGTAATTTGGCATCCGCTTTTCTAAATTGAGAAGTCAAAATTTTGAGCTTGAAACGCTCTTTACTTTCTTATGATGTCGTTGGAAGCTTTTAAGTTCTTTACATAAAGATTTGTCTGCTCAATCAGTTATGTATATGCTTCTCGATTCTTCCAGCTGTGTGGCTCCCATTTCTCTGAGATTGGGCTCTACTCCCAAATCTTGTAATGTAGTCAAAGTCAACTTCATTTTTAAGGCAAGCCTCTCACGTTCCCCCTAAGACTTAGGACTTTACAGCCTAGCCACATTCTCGTTAAACATGTTGGAAAACTTGATTGATGTTTTTCCAGGGCAGTTTTTGGCATCTCAACGAGCTCATTGTAAGGGCAAGTCTACGGAAATGACTTTTCATTCCACTGATAAACTAATATAGGGGCCTGTCGCAAAGAAATTTGTCCTGGATGCTTTCTTGACAGCAAAGAATCCATAAGCAATGTCTAACCAGTGGCAACTGTACGTGCACTCGAGACACTGGGACAAGGAGATATTGGAAGAACTTATCAGCAGACGTGGCAGACGTGTGACAGCGAAATGATGGGCTCAAAACGAGGTGAGTAGGGGTGAGCCACACGTAGTGTTCGTGCTCCCATGCTTTTGGTCGTGGCAATAATTGAACTGCTTCAGGACCTCGAGAACGGAGTTGATGGTTTATGCCGATGACGTTTGTTGATGGCGTTTCTTGACAAATTTTTTTAATATACTGAAAGACATTTTAAGTTGCTACATAGGTTTTGGTACCAGGTGATTCAAGTTATGTAGATTACTCACTTCGTAAAACACCTTAATTTTACTAAGCACACTCTTTATGTAAAACTTTAATCCGTTGAGATCGTAGGACGACTTCGACGTAAACCCTGGAAAAACAGACTACTATGCTCGAGCTTCTTTTGCCGCTTTTTCCTCTCATATTATCTCAAAAGTGTAGATACAGGCCAGATGGGAGGTATAGGACTAGACGAATATGCAATGAGCTCGATTGAGGCCGAACATTCTATGCTGCCGAACAATGCAGCGTCTTCGGAAAAGAAACCGCCTTTATAAAGATTGTGGTATATTGGATGCTATCAGCAGCTATAACTGCTTGATATTAAAAGATATACACAGACAGTCATGTGACTAGCAAAGCCCTAAATTGTGCAAAAGTGAGGTCGAGAGCTGTGAGGGACTGCTTGAAGTCAATTGCGATGGCATCTAAATACTTTTTGACTTTGGTATCATCTCTGGCAATAGTCAGACTCATCTACTGGTAGGAGCAGGAACTGGAAAACTGAACCTTTCTGACAGTGGAAATTTTGGAATTCCACTAGCCACTGCTATCTTCTTCTGGATAGGTGGGCCTAGAATCAGCTTAGGAAGCGCTGGGCTGGCACCATACCTTGCCGTTTGTTGTGGTAATCCTGTTCATATGTCTATGGTTGTTGGAGTATAAATAGGGCATTGTCCAGCTCAATAATACTATACGCAGCACCAGTGTGGTATGGTTCTAAACTGACCCATCAAAAATATATATTAGCAGCGTACCGACTTGCTTCTTTTAGAATAGCAAGTGCTTATCGGACGGTGTCCGATGACGCGATCCTGGTTCTAACCCGGAAAATCGCAGTGGACTTACTGGTAAGCGAAATGGCCGATCTGTATAACACTAATATCGAGCGACCATCTGAAGAAGACAAGAAAAGAGCAAGGACACAAACAATAGCTAAGTGGCAAGAACGGTGGGAGGCCTCGAGTAAAGGGCGTTGGACTTTCACACTAGTTTGGAACGTAGCTCAATGGAATGAGGGGAAGCACGGCGAACTGAACTACCATCTCACGCAGATAATGAGTGGACATGGCGGTTTCAAAGATTATTTATAGAAGCGTAGAATAGAGGAAGATCCTCATTGCCCAATGTGTACCACAGAGTTAGAAAACGCAGAACACGTCATGTTCTACTGCCCCCGTTTCCATGAAGAAAGACTCATCTTGCATGGAGTCTTTGGGGAGGAACCTACCACGAGAAATTTAGTATCACATATGTGCAATAGGAAAGAGTGCTGGACTGCAGTGAGCAAAATGGCTTTTATAGTAATGACACGCCTGATGGATGCTGAGAGGGAGCGCAGAGAAATGCGCATGCGAAGCAGTGGCGATTAAATGGACACTCAGAGCAAATAGCGGGAACCTGGACGCAGGGACAACAGTAGGCTCTTAAAAAATGAGAAATATGGAATGCCACCCTGAAGTAATGCGAAAGTGGTGCCGGGGTGGGCGACGGTTCCAGAACGGGGCTGTTTTTTAGTCTACGGACACACGGTTGCTGCGACGGTGCATTAGGCATTTTTCAGCCTCCCCGCAAAAAAAAAAAAAAAAAAAAAGGGCATTGTCCTATGAGAGTCTGTGCGATGCACCATCATAGACAGCGTCCCCTATGATACCTGTCAAAACTGCACGGGGGGACGAAGAGGTGCAATCATCCACTCACATTATACCGAGCTGTCCAGACATTGGGAAGCGAAGGCATAGATATTTTGTTGGGGACGTATTGGACTGTCTGGAGGAATTTTCAATGTCAAGGAGCCAGTTCACCGTTCGAAAATGTGGTAACACAACTGTCCAAAAACATGTCCAAGTGAGCTTTCCTTTAACTGGCCAAATGCGATCCAACCTATCTTAACTAAGTACAAAAAAACTATCTCGGCCGTATTTTGCCGGAGAAATTTTATTTATTTTTTTTCAGTATAATAACATTTTTATTTCAAGGGGATCGATCTAATGTACATGTACATACATATATATTTCCAGCAATAGTCGGACATTCATTATATTTGTTTAGTGTTTATTGCTTCCGGTCAATGGATGGCATTCTTTGTAAGCAATTCTGACTGGGTTTTGTTGCTACTTTTTGCATTTTGGGTTACTTTTCCTCCATTCTATAAGCGGCGTAAGCAGTTTTCAAGTGAACCGAAATTCCCAAATTGCAACAATGTGGGTGTGTGTATATAGAAGGGATACCAATTTCTTCGATGTTTACAACACCCGGATTTACGTGGTAAGATTTGGGAATACAGGGATCCCGAGTTTTTGGTAGTTGTTATATATATATAAGAATACTACAGGAGAAACGCGGATAGAGAACTAGATCCCAAATGATGAATATATTTGTATTGTAATAAGACAACAAATGAAAGCTTGTAAGTCCCCCGAGAAGCTTGTAAGACATATAAACCTCTCCAGTTTTCAACTTTTTGCAATCGCTGTTAAAAGTTAGCCTTAAGACTACTTAAATATTCAGACTTCACCTTTTTATCTCTTCAGAACTAAATTTCATGTTAGCGTAACCAGACGGCTGATTTGGGTACTTGGCAGTGAGAAAAAACGGTTGAAGTGCTAAAAGCCGGAATTCGATAGATATCACTGAGGCAGTCATGATGTATGGTACACTTATATTGACAAATGGGACTGACATTGAATTCCGAAATTGATACGGTATGAATACCTCTGTTATTATTAATATTAGGCGTCGATGCATTGCGACCTTTATTAAGCTCTATTATTACTGCATTTTGAGCGTTTTACTGCCCTACGGCAACCTATTATATGGATTCTTTTAATATATGTGAGAATATCTTCAGACCTTTTCCTCCATATCACGAAGGGTTAAGAGTCACGCCACCTAAATGGGAGGGTATTTGTCTTACCAGAGCTATGCATTGGAAGAGTATGTGAGCCCGCGTTTCATCCTCTACCTCATAAAAGAAACAGTTTTATGGGCCAAATAGATTTAACCTAGGTTAGGTTAGTTTGAACCGGTCCATGAGGGACTCACATACTGAATAAGTCCGTAGTGTTACCACAAGTTTGTTTTAACGACCAAACTGAAAAACCCTATCAAAACCAGGACCTATGTTATAAAATAACTCCATCCTCTTGGCAAATACAAGAAGCTTCCTAGGATTTAAGCCACTTGCTGCTTCTAGATCTGACAGCTGTATCACTACTAATAGCTGGAGTCTTAAGTTGGCAAACGCAGGGCAAGAGCACAGAACGTGCTCGATCGTTTCCTCCTCCAGCCCGCACTTCCTACATCTGCTATCACTGACCAAGCCTAATTTAAAACCATGTGACGCCAGAAGGCAGTGTCCAGTCAGAATACCCGTCATGAGTCTACAGTCCTCTCTTTTTAATGATAGAAGCAACTTTGTTAGTCTAAGGTTGTAAGACCTGCACATAATCTTCGACACTTTACAGCCCCGCGCTTTAACTTACTACGTGATATTTTAGACTAAAGTGTCCCGACTAGTACCCAGTGAGATTTCATAGGTCCCCTCTGTTTAGATTAATGAGTCCGGCTGATACTCTCATTGCTGGGAGTGTTAGCAATTTGGTTTGTCTTTGCACTGTGTATTCAATCTAGTATTCTCTGAACTGCTTTGTATCCCAGTTGCTTATGATTTCTCTAATTTATGCCTATGTGAGTCGACGGAAGGGCTCTGGACCCTAGAGTGCTGCTATAGCACCCTTCCTCGCTAGGCAGTATGCATGTTCATATCCTTCATATCCCTGATGTCTGTGAACCCGTTCTAACAAGACCTTGCTTCTAACTACCAGACGATTAGGGACTTCTATGCATTCATCCACAAGCTTTGAACTAATTGTGTAAGACTTTAGGGATAAGCCCTCTTGTAGACATTCTCTGCCTGAAAAATAATGGGTAGCATCCCATCTGTAGCGATTTCTTGAATTTTAGCTCATATATGCCAGCTCCCATTTTTACGTCATCATACCTTTCATGAATGGGGCTGAACAAAAATCCCGTTCGTAATCTCCAAATAAACGGATTTATAAGATAAGAAATATCTAGTGAACAGATCTACATACCTAAACGATTTTTAAGATAAATATAAAATAAAAAATGGCAAAAAAACCCTTATCTGAACGATCGGTTGTATGGGATATATATTATATATAGCTCCGATCGAAATGATTTTTTCATGAAATTTTCTATGATATATCACCAAGTTTAACGTTTTTATATTGGAAATTAAGGGAGAACGATCGGTTGTATGGGAGATATATGTTATAGTGGACCGATCCTACCGAATCCGACAAATGTCTATTATAATACAAAAATACATCCTTGTGCCAAATTTCTTTGAGATATCTCAAAATTTGAGGGACTAGTTTGCGTTCAAACAGACAGACGGACATGGCTATATCAACTCAGTTCGTCGCCCTGATTAATTCGGTATACTTAATGGTGAGTCTATCTTCTATATTTCTCAACGTTACAAACACCGGACCAAAGTTAATATACCATTTCATGTTCATGAAAGGTATAAAAATGGACAAATGTAATATCACGAAGCAAACGTAGCCTGATTGCGACCGGAATATGTTAAGAAATTCACTAAGTAGGTTAAGAAAACAAATATCACCGCCATAATCGCGGGGCAGTGGGCATTCGCTATAAACGCTGAGGCCAACATATTTGAAAATAAGCAGTTAACAACTTCTTCTGCGACTGTTCAACCCGTGATCTGCCCGATCTGATTATAATATAAAAATGCTCCATGAGGGACACTAGCAGTTATGTTGAATTAAACTAAACTATCTAATATAAAAAAAAAGAAGAATTAATTCGATGAAATTCAGTAGAAATACAACTGCTGCCATTTTCGCGTTCGGTAGTGTACATGTTGAAGCCTGCAACGGACAAGATTTTCTTTCGCACAACAGCCTTTAATACATAGAGTTCTTCATTGTTGTTTATTTTTGACACTCGTGCAACGTCAGCACATGTATACGTACACATGTATATATGTATGTATGTATTGAATTAACAAAAGTATCTTTATTTAGATTATTTACTTACGATATTCAGTTCGCCCAAAATCGTGTTCTGCTGCCTAACAAACAACAAACGCAATTCACTCAGCCTTTTTTTCTTTTTATACTCAGCGTGCTTTGCACACAGATTATATTAACTTTGATTGGATAACGGTTGGTTGTACAAGTATAAAGGAATCGAGATAGATATAGACTTCCATATATCAAAATAATCAGGATCGAAAAAAAATTTGATTGAGCCATGTCCGGCCGTCCGTCCATCCCTCCGTTAACAAGATAGCTTGAGTAAATATATTCACCAAATTTGGTACACGAGCTTATCTGGACCCAGAATAGATTGATATTGAAAATGAGCGAAATCGAATGATAACAACGCCCACTTTTTATATATATAACATTTTGGAAAACACAAAAAACCTGTTTATTTAGTAAATAATACACCTAGAATGTTGAAATTTGACATGTGGACTGATATTGAGACTCTTGATATAAATTTGAAAAAATTTTTTTAACGCCCACTTGTGATAAAATCAATTTTATAAATATTATTAATTAAAAATCGTTAAACCTGTCATAACAAAATTCGGCAGAGAGGTTGCCTTTACTATAAGTAATGCTTTGAAGAACGAAATTGGTTAAGGACCACGCCCACTTTTGAATAAAAGATTTTTAAAAAGGTCGGGGACGAATAAAATAAGCTATATCTTCGCCTAAAAGAGCTTTATATCAATGGTATTTCATTTCCCAAATGGATTTATAACAATAAATAGGAAAAAATTCAAATTTTTAAAAGTGGGCGTGGCACCGCCCCTTTTATGACTAAGCAATTTTCTATGTTTCGGGAGCCATAACTCGAAGAAAAATTAACATATCGTAATGAAGTTGTGTACATATATTTTCCTTATAGCAGAAAATATTTCTAGTAAAAATATACGGGATCGGTTAAAGACCACGCCCACTTTTATATAAAACAAGTTCAAAATGATGGTAGACTTGAATTATAAGCTATAACTTAGCAAAAAATAGTTTTGAATCAATGATGTTGCACTTATCAAGTTTTATTGTAAGAGGAATTGGGGAGACATTTTTTTTATCTGAAATGAAATGCATAATTGTAGCTGACGCGAAGTATATAATTTTCGGTTACATCCGAACTTACCACACCTTTACTTGTTTTTTTTTTTTAAGTTTTTTTCGTTTTCCTTTCCCTAAACTAGCGATTGACTTATATAATTTTTGATGATTGTTCTTGTTTTGATGGTGTTCTATACATAGAAAACGCCCTCATTGTAGTTAGTTGACATAAAAAGAGAAAGCAATAACGGCGTTGCTATTTCGGGGGTTAAGTTTGCTGTTTTAATTTAATTTCTTAGGCCCTTATTTTGAGTAGTTGGTTAAGCTTAGCTTAAACCAAGTTTGCTTAAACGCTAGTAAAATTTAAACGCCACAGTCACAGTTTAAGGCCGCCTTTTGAGTAGGATTTTTTGTACAGCAAACTTGGTTTTTTTATTATCTAGATAATTTGTAGATACGAAAATAGATGTATTTTGCTTAACTAAGAAACAAATAAAAGATATTTCTCCAGCGAAATATATATGTATATAGTTCCGGAGGTGATATCCAACATCATTATCTAGTTAGTCTTAAACCAGCTAGTTTTCGAATTGGTATCCAACTTCATTCTCAAATCACTATCCAACCTTTAAGAAATTTTGTTAAATTTATAGTTCTCGAGTTTATCTCCAACGTCATTAGCATTTTCAAATTATTATCCAACCTTTGGGAGATTATGGGAAATGTACAGTCCTCAAATGAATATTCAACACGTTTCTTCAGTTGCTATCCTACATTGGATATCGAGTTGAGGTGAAGTTGAAAAAAAAATCTCCAAGGTGGTACCACCAAAGCCAAAAGCTATTTACTGTGAGAAATAAACACCTGATTAATAGCAGTAATGAAACGTGATTTATCAAAAATAAATCAGGTATATTTTATTTTATTTTAGTGAAAATACTGTAGTACTGGAGTCTTACATTTGAGTCCAGTCAAAGAACCACAAGTTGGGAACTAGTATTTTTCAGCTTAAGTAATATCATTTTTTGCTTTATAAAAATTCCCTCTTTTGCTGAGTACATTATGATTCTCAAGTTGAGCCACTGTTTCGTAACAACTCTTGAGATTTCAGAAGTATGCCTAATTATCAACATGAGATGTAGATAATGGTAATCAAACCCAATTGCTTATTATATTCGACGCCATTTCGATCGTACGAAAATAACTGATAAGTTAACTAGAGTTTAACCCTGCCAGATCGGCCTTAAACTCAGCTTAAACTTCAGACTGAAAAACTGCAGAATTAGTTTATGCGCAGTTTAATTGACACTGCACTGCAGAACTTTTTCACTTAAACTTTTACTTAATATGGTAGGTGTCACAACCATTTTACAAAGTTTTTTCTAAAGTTATATTTTGCATCAATAAACCATTCCAATTACCATGTTTTATCCCTTTTTTCATATTTGGTATAGAAATAAGGCATTTTTTTTTTTAATTTTTCGTAATTTGCGATATCGAAAAAGTGGGCATGGTCATTGGATTTCGTTCATTTTTTATACCAAGATAAAGTGAGTTCAGATAAGTACGTGAACTAAGTTCAGTAAAGATATGTCGATTTTTGCTCAAGTTATCATGTTAAGGGCCATGCGGAAGGACATACGGATGACTGTGTATAAAAACTGGGCGTGGCTTCAACCGATTTCACCCTTTTTCACAGAAATAAGTTAACGTCATAAAATCTATGCCCCTACCAAATTTCAAAAGGATTGGTAAATTTTTGTTCGAGTTATGGCATTAAAAGTATCCTAGATAAATTAAATGAAAAAGGGCGGATCCACGCCCATTTTGCAATTTTATTTTATTTTTGTATTTTGTTGCACCATATCATTACTGGAGTTGAATGTTGACATAATGTACTTATATAGTGTAATGATATTAAATTTTTTGTTAAAATTTTACTTAAAAAAAAAATTTTTTTTAAAGTGGGCGTGGTCCTTCTCCGATTTTGTTAATTTTTATTAAGCATACATGTAGTAATAGGAGTAACATTCCTGCCAAATTTCATCATGATATCTTCAACGACTGCCAAATTACAGCTTGCAAAATTTTTAAATTACCTTTTTTAAAAGTGGGCGGTGCCACGCCCATTGTCCAAAATTTTACTAACTTTCTATTTTGCGTCATAAGTTCAACCCACCTACCAAGTTTCATCGCTTTATCTGTCTTTGGTAATGAATTATCGGACTTTTTCGGTTTTTCGAAATTTTCGATATCGAAAAAGTGGGCGTGGTTATAGTCCGATATCGTTCATTTTAAATAACGATCTGAGATTAGTGCTCAGGAACCTATATACCAAATTTCATCAAGATACCACAAAATTTACTCAAGTTATCGTGTTAACAGACGGACGGACGGACGGACATGGCTCAATCAAATTTTTTTTCTATGCTGAAAATTTTGATATATGGAAGTCTATATCTATCTCGATTCCTTTGTACCTGTACAACCAACCATTATCCAATCAAACTTAATATACTCTGTGAGCTCTGCTCAACTGAGTATAAAAAGAGAGGACTGTAGACTCATGACGGGTATTCTGACTGGACACTGACCTCTGACGTCACATGCCTTTAAATTAGGCTTGGTCAGTGATAGCAGATGCAGAAAGTGCGGGCTGGAGGAGAAAACGATCGAGCACGTTCTGTGCTCTTGCCCTGCACTTGCCAGGCTAGGACTCCAGCTATTAGGAGTGATACAGCTGTCAGATCTAGAAGCAGCAAGTGGCTTAAATCCTAGGAAGCTTCTACTATTTGCCAAGAGGACGGAGTTATTTTATAACATAGGTCCTGGTTTTTGATAGGGTTTTTCAGTTTGGTTGTTAAAACAAACTTCTGGTTTTTCTCTAAACTGGTTGATATATATTAGTCCTGGATGCAGACTGACACTCATTTGATCTAAATCGGAGTACGTAAGAAAAGGAGACGTAAATTAATAGTTTAATACAGACGAAATTTAAGTTGAGGGAATTTCCACAACCTTTCTTTTAGTTGTCCAAACCGCAACAAAATGTGCTTGTGTTTATTTTTTGGTTATTTCTTACTTGATATTATATTCAATGCCTTTCATAAATATGGTGAAATAAAACCAGATAGGTGAAGCCAATATTAGAAAATGGGAACGCCCTAATACTTCCAATTCAAAAGTGCTTCTTGATATCTTCTGTAGCATTGATTTTTTCAGTATACAACGTTCATATCATCCAGAAAGATGCAATAATTATTGCGGTACTATCTCCTTTTGTGGGCGGGCAGTATTTCCTTTTTGTATATAAAATAACGCCCACAGGCATTACTTTTAACCCATTTTTCTGGTGTTAATTTCGCGGGTGTTACTTCCACTTTAGGCGCTACTTCTGCGGACATTCTTTAAATGCACCAGACTAATGCAGCTCCTGAGAGCATAGTCAATGGAACTGAGTATTTGAATGGAAGTGACTGTATATGTTTCAAAAACCCAAATCCTTACCTATGCACGTAAAGCGTTAAGAGACAACCTCATTGAGCAGAAAGAGGTGAATGGTGTGGGTATGTATAGTGGCAGAGGGAAAAGAAGTATCCGACTTATCAGATCTTAATTTTAAAAAGTTATGGCTAATCCTGGAAACGTTTATAACAACCTGAAATACTCCCAGACTTATGATTAAAACCGGTATTCACACTATGAAAACATTCAGTCTATATGAGTAAAGCTCAAACGCCTCTGAGTTCTCCTATTTAATTTTATTGGCCCAAGACGATGATGAGGATAGATGGAAGTACGGAGATAGGGATAGGGACGAAGCCGGAGATGTTGATGGAGGTTGAGATGCAGCTTGAGATGAAGATAGACATATGAGTGTGATGCAGAAAGAGGAGGATGGAGTTCCTCATGGAACTTGGGGGTGGGGAGGGAGGGATGGCCTGAAGGTTTAATGTGGCCATTTAAATCGTTCCCGAGATGGTCGGGCTAGAACTTTAATGGTGCTGTGTTACCGGAGCGTACCGGATCTGTTTTCGGCAAAGGACCATCACATCGATAACACTCCCAAAGCCTTCGGGGAGCAACCATATCGCTACAACAACAACAACAACAGGAGGATGGAGAAAGTTTGAGAGGTGAAGATGAAGGTGGGCATAGCGATGGGAACGGAGCAAGATATGAAAATAAGGATGAATATGTAGATGAAGCGAGAGTGGAGATGAAGATGCATATGTATGAAGAGGAGACGGAAATGTGAATGTATATAGAAACAGGGATTCGGTGAGAATAATGACTCAAATTTTGATGAAGATGACTATAGAGATACTTACGAATTTATCCAGAACTACCTCGGTAATAAAACGATATAATACACTGAAAGAAATGGTGCTAGTAAAATCAACAAATCGGTTCTGTTGGGCTTGACTTAACGGAGATGCGGTGAAATTGATGGGATTATGGTTAATTCGACCGATTTCTTTGTCAAGCGAACATATTAGTTTAGTCATTTCAACAGAAGAGAATTTGTCGCTCTTAAGTTAACAAAATTCTGTATAACTGACAGATTCCTAATCAATCTAACTGATTGTTTTGTTAACACAACTGAGCTCACTGGTCATTTCAACGGCGATCAACAGTCAATACTTGAGCAAATTTCAAAAAGAGTTTTACGCTCACTGCGCTCTCTACTTTGTACTTATGTATGCTGTGTACTATATGTGTGCACATATTTACGTGCGTATAAGGCGGCCGCCGTGGTGTGATGGTAGCGTGCTCCGCCTATTACACCGAAGACCCTGGGTTCAGACCCCGGGCAAAGCAACACACAAATTTTAGAAATAAGGTTTTTCAATTAGAAGAAAATTTTCCTAAGCGGAGTCGGCAAGCACTCCGAGTGAATTTCTGCCATGAAAAGATCTCAGTGAGAACTCATCTGCCTTGCAAATGCCGCAACATAGGTACTTTCATACAAAGCTGTCGCAAAAACTTTTTTTGTTCATTTGACTACTAAAATGGTCAATTAAGAATCAACCATTTGTGCGTTGATTCAACATAGTGTTGCGATGGATAAAAATTGACAGAAATTTCGGTTGACCCGTATTTCGGTTGATTTTACCACTCTTTTTCTTTCAGTGTATATAACATATAAATATGAGCTATTTGGAGAAGGTGTGTGGTACAGGGTTCAAAGGTTAAATTGCGCAATGGAGACTCTAAATTCTGTCAGCTACTCATAGTATGCTTTTGGATGGAAAGCCTGTATCTTTGTTAGATAATTGAGAACAAGATAAGAATCGTAATATTGTGCTAAATTATTATCCTTTAATTTGAGACAGCAGCCACTAACCTAACCTAACTAGTCTAACAAGTTACCTATCTTTCCTCTATACGTGTTTTTGTTTTTCTTTGTGTTGTTTTGACAAAGGAGTATTTTAGCGTGAGATCAACAACAATCTAATATTTTCATAAACTTGCAGACTTTCACATACATTCAAACATTGTTTGCATTTAATTTGCATTTGCTATTGTTCACACCAAAAATGCATTTTAAATTTATTATAAACATGCATACAAATATATTTACATAAAAAAAAAACAGCTAGCTTCCCATTTTATCCAAAACTACTATCAACAGGTACACCTATATTTATGGATGTGTGCGTTTACTTCAAGTGCTTTAGCGTAATAAAATTCTGTGTTATAGCGTTTAATGTGTAATGTGCGGCTTTGGCAGCGACAAAAACGTAGGACTTTCTGGCAGATAGAAGGAAATTATCTATGACGCATATCTTGTTTCACAACGGAACTTGTCATAATAGAAAACACTCAAGCAAAGGTACATAATAGAGAAACTTGTGTGGTTACGAGCTGGACTTATGCTAACTATTTTCTGACAATTTTTAGTCAGTACTGAATAAGTTTGCGGATACTCCCTGAACCGGACATAAATACACCAGGAAGATTTCTTCCCCTTGAAAAGATGGCACCGACGGTGGCTGGGTTCATGTGGGCAAAAATCAAAGCAATATAAATTTTTAGTTGCTATGCATCTCCGAGCTTGATTAGCACAGACTTGGAAAACATGATTCTTGGTATGACCGTAGAAGCAAAAGTTAAACACCAGCTTTTATTAGGTAGAAACTTCAATGGTTGGTCAAGTGTATGGGGTAGTAGTCACACCATCGATAAAGCTAGAGTTCTTCTCGAACACTTCTACCTCTGCGGCTAAAGCTATTCAATTAACCGCGGAAATATATATTGGACACTGGGAGTAGACGCTCCGTTATAGATCTCACGTTTGCCAGTATCGAAATACGAGATGCACAAAGTGGTCCCTTAACCAAAAACCTATTAGTTTAGGCTGCTGGAAGCTTTACCAATGATGGGTTTTAATCAACTATAAAGAAAAAGATGAAAAAGAAAGAGACGAACCACTAACATTTGATGTTGTTTGGAATGATGCCACAATACGAAGGGCACGTGCGTAAGACCTGTCGGTTCAAATATATAAAAGTGTAAAAAAAATTGGCAATGCGAGACGCAGACAACAGAGAGCACAATAATCTCCACAATCATAGATACACGGTACGTGTATAGCCCAAAAGCAGCGCTTAAAAACGCTATTAAAAAGAGAAAGTGAGCGTGCATCACGGAACTAATGGAGAGATTTCCTTAGGGATTGGCTTACAGAACGGTAATGGCTAAAGTTAAGGAACCGAATTCAGAACAACCTACATGCTCTATACTAAGGAGAAGAGTTGTCGTACATTTTTTTCGATACAAGACTACTGGACCATTAAAGGCGAGGAGCTCCCACGCATAACAGAGCAAGAGGCACTGGATGCAACACATAGAGTTGCAGGTAATAAGTGCCTAGGTCTTGGAGGACTTCCAAATATTGTCATTAAAGCAGCAATGAAATATAGAACATCAGTATTTACTGAACTCTACAATACCTGTATCCAGGAAGACGTTTACGTCTGCTCATGGAAACGTCAAAAATTGGTAATTTTTCTGAAAGTTGGTAACATGCCCCACCAGCCATCTTTATACAGGCCATTTTGTATGTTGGATTCAATAGGAAAGATTCTCGAACGTATTATTAGTGAGCATCTACAACAGACCCTGGAAAGCCCAGTTGGCTTATCAAATAGTCAGTTTGGATTTTGAGAATCAAGGCCCACGATAGATGAAATACAAACAGTGAAGCCATAACCGGAGGTTAAAGTAAATAAAATAGTTTAAAAAAAAATGTTTAAGTTAAACGGTTTTATTGAAAACAATACTTACATGAAATAATAATAATAATACTAAAAGCTAGAAAATAATTAGGTAGGTCCTAGGTACTAGTCATCACACTCCTTGTTAATCTAGGGCGTTGATCAGACAATTAAATAAAAGCGTTGGGCGCGTTAAATTTCTAAAAACGTGAGGCGTAGCTTAACCTGATTAAAGTTTAGTTAGTCTTATATATGACTATCAATAGAAATTTGACGAGTACAACGCTTTTATTTAATTGTCTGATCAACGCCCTAGAATGATGAGGAGTGTGATGACTAGTACCTAGGACCTACCTAATTATTTCCTAGCTTTTATTATTATTTCATGTAAGTATTGTTTTCAGTAAAACCGTTTAACTTAAAAGTTGTTTTTAAATTATTTTATTTTCAAGTTTTTACTCTTTATTTAATTGCCTATTATTTCTCATTATAATTAGTTCATTTAGTGACTCATTACTACAGGCACTCTTCCCTGACAATTTGTTACAATCTAAGTCCTCAATACATACAACTTCCAAAGACCTTACTCGACTCTGCGCCACGTATGCTTGTCCCCCATCCAACTCCAAAATATTTTGATGTCACTTCTACCCGACTGTATGTAATATTTGTTCCAAATATGAGCCAAATCCGACACCATAGGTCGCTTTCTATTCATGTATGTATTATGTGTTCCAAATATGGACCAAATCGGACCCCAAATACGATTTTTTGAATACTTCGATTACTGCGCCACCTAGCGGCGATTTCTTTCATAGGTTGCTTTATATTCTTGTATGTATTATGTGTTCCATATATGAGCCAAGTCGGACCCCAAATACGATTTTTGTGAATATCTCGATCCTTGCGCTACCTAGCGGCGATTTTTTGGGTCGCTTTCTATTGTTGTATGTATTATGTGTTCAAAATATGAGCCAAATCGGACCACAGATACGATTTTTGTGAATATCTCGATCCTTGCGCCACCTAGCGGCGATTTTTTTCTTATTATTGCATTGTCAGCGGGTTGTGAACTATATTCCAAGCTTCGAGCTTGTAGCTTATCGGGAAGTTACTAAATTTCAATTACAAAATTCATTCACAACGGCCGTGCAGTCGTGCAGCTTGTCAAGTCAACCTAAATAAAACCGTTTAAAAAGAAAGTCTGTGCGCTAATTACTTTGGATATTAGAAATGCTTTTAATACTGCGAATTGGATGCAGATAATGTCACCGCTACAAAAAATTGGCACACATGCTTACCTGCGTAGAATAATTGGTAACTATTTTAGTGACAGATTACTAATCTCTGATACGGATGAGGGACCAAGAAAGCGCAACAATGGGCGGCGTTCCTCTGGGATATATTCTAGGTCCAATATGTTATCTTCATGTAATAAATCGACCTTCCAGGAGGCACACAGACTGTTGGTTACATAGGCGATATTGTAGTCGTAGCAGTGACCAAGAAACCGCGATCTTCTGCAAGCATTATGTTATAACGCCGCAGGAAGAATAAAGGAATGGCTGACATATATGGGGTTTGAGTTGATTGGCAATAAGACAGAAGTTGTTTTAGTGAACTCAAAGCGAACGATGGATGAGTTAGTCCTAACAACAAGAGTTTATCAAATAAATTAAAAGCCTTTCTAGAAATATTTAGAAGTAAAAATGACTCAGAACTTACTTCTAAGGAACACTTCAGCGCAGTGCTAAAGAAGGTTTCTAAAGTCAGTACAGCTCTAATGAAAATAATGCCCAACACTGGCGGCCCAGGTGAAGTTACCCATCAGCAATTGTCTAACGTAGCCAGCTGCCTAATATTATATGCAGCATCAGTGTTGTACGGATCTAAAATGACAAACCTATACTAGCAACTTACCGCTATATGAATAGCAAGTGCTTATCAGAAGGTGTTCAACGACACGATCCTTGTTTTATCTCGAAAAGCAACAGTTTATCTGCTGTCAAGCTAAATTATCGATCTGCATTTCATTAGAATTGGGCGACCATCTGAAGATGCCAAAAGGTAAAAGCGTAAGGTTACAGACAATAGTTAGAAGGAAAGAACAGTGCGAAGAACTGAGAAAAGGGCCGTAAACCTTCGCGTTACTTCGTAATATAGAGGCACTGTATGAAAGAAAACACGCCGAACTAAACTACAACATACGCGTAGGATAAAGGAGGCTCTTTTCTGTCCACATGTGTCCCACCGAATTGGAAAACGCAGAACACGTAATGTTTTATTGCTTACGTTTTAATGGCGTAAGAATATGTACTCAGAGAGAATTTAGTTCGCCCAATGTGCAGACACATATATTGTTGTACTGCTGTGGGTAAAAGACGTTTCTAGTGATGACGTGATTGATATGTGCTGAAAGGCAGCACACAGAAAATCGCATGCGAAACATTGCCGATTAAACATTATGTATAAGGCATAACGTATAAGGTACAATATATAAGGTAAAAGGTATAAAGTAAAAGCTGTAAGGTATAAGCTATAAAGTTTAAGGTATAAGTTAAAAGGTATACCATATAAGGTATAAGGTATTAGGTATAAGATATAAGGAAAAGAGAATAAGGAATAAAGTAAAAGATATTAGATATAAGCTATAAAGTTTAAGGCATAAAGTATAAGGAATAAGATTCAAGGAAAAAAGGTATAAGCTATAAGGTATGAGGTATAGTTATAAGCTATAAAGTATAACACTATAAAATATTAACGTATGAGGTTTATAAAATTGCAGCTATAAGGTATAAGGTAAAAGGTACAAGATATAAGATATTAGGTATAAAGAATATGGTACAAGGTAAAAGTTATAGGATAATACCTAATATACCTAAGGTAGAATATATAAAATATAAATATAAAGTAAAAGCTGTTAGGTATAAGCTATAAAGTTTAAGGTATAAGTTAAAAGGTATAAGATATAAGGTATAAGATATTAGGTATAAGATAAAAGGAAAAGGGAATAAGGAATAAAGCATAAGATATTAGATATAAGCTATAAAGTTTAAGTCATAAGGTATAAGGAATAAGATTCAAGGTAAACGGTATAAGCTATAAGGTATGAGGTATAGTTATAAGCTATAAAGTATAAGATACTAATTAACGTATGAAGTTTATAAAATTGCAGCTGTTCCTGAAAGCTTAAACATTTTGTGTTTGAGATAAATCAATTTACCTGTGGCTAAAGCGAGTATTTTAACACCTTAGCTTCATATTTCTAAATATACATATATATCTGTATTTAAATCATATATTATATGCACACTCATATGCACATACAACTCTGCATTTCTATTTCATTACAAAATTGTTTCACTGTGGAATGTTCATATTACTGCCCAAACTTGCTTACTTCCTTTTGCCAAAGAATAGAGGTGCTAGCGAAATTTAGAATTCCACGCAGTTATGCAAATCCAAAAATTCATATGTTGAAATTCAATATGCAAATGTGCTTACCACAGACGTGTCTGTGTTGGGAGCCTACAAAAAATAACAAAAGCACAAACAAATATCTACAACTTTGCATTTGCAACGGGAATAGCTTTGAATTTTCACAATGGCAGCGCTGGGCAAAAGCCACAGTGGGAGAGAACACATAAGCGATCAGACACGCCCACTCACTTACTACTTACTTAGCTTCAAACCAAATAGCATCAGCATGTGAAATGGAAAATTTATGAGTATTAACATTAAGGTGGTTGAAAAGCAGAAAAAACACGAAATGATGATTCAATTTTGAGAAAACTTTTTTATAGTAATTTTAAACGAAGAAGCGCCTTAAAAAAGTGTTCTCTTTTTGGCTGGATTGAAATATTTTTGGTACTTAAATTTCCGGACCTTTTTTTTTGTAACTGTTTTTGTAACGGTGCTTGCGGACAGGCTTCTTTGCGGTGGACTTACGTGGGGCATATGTTTGACAGTTACAAAAAAGGCGGGGCATGCATCGTCATCGCACACATCATGAAGTGGCTAACAGGCCTACGGTAGCGGCGACCAAGCAGAATATAAAAAGCTCCAGGACCAAGATCAAATAGTAAAATTAGAGGCACGGATTGTGAACAAGGCCTTTCCTACCGTAGCAACCGCGGAAAAAGCAAAGAAAAAATTAAATAGTAGAAGCTGATATACAGAAAGAGGAAAAGGCCTTCCCAACTGTATAAATAACGATATAGTAGTGCAAAAGCAATAACTCCCGGATTGGAGATAGGGTCTCTTCAACCGGAGAAACTAACAACGTCTGAGTGGGTACACCCTCGCGATGTATTGAAATGAGAAAAAGATAAAAAGTCATAACAACAACAAAAAATAATATAAAAACAAAAAAGAAAGACACTCCAGTTCAAGAACAGTTTCATAGCTCCAGTTCAATGAGAGAGATTATAGCAGCGGAGGCGTAGAATACAGACAATGTCCCTCAATGGCCCGAACGCACTTTCATAGCCATGTAGTGGATCTGAAGGAATACGGCAAACGACTGGTCAATACCAAAGCATTGAAGAAGCATGTACATTTAATCAAAGTACATTAATACAGTCTCAGCAAGGGTGGGAATAAACCTACGCATATTTATACGGGTCTCAGCTGCGGCTTATTCAATGCGGTGCGACTGAGAAAGTATTGCAACGTGACCCCTACGGATATAGAGCCTAGTGTTCAACACACCTCTCAAAGAATATCTGACGTCAGTACCCGGGGAAGATTGATTGGAGTGGGTAATTTTACTTAGATGGTAGGAGTATGAGCGCTGGTTAAAATTTAACACTGTCTTTATGGCTTTCGAGCTATGAGTAAAATTGTCCCAACAAGATATCAATATTCTTTGTGCTCCATATCAATAACCACGCCCACTCCCAATAAAGATTTGTTGTTTATAAGATGTTGGATGTATACCTCTATCACAAATGTACCATGAATAGCGTAATCACCAATCTCACAGTTGTATATGAAAGGACAAAATATTAAGCACTCGAATGGTGTGTGGCCTTGCCCAAACTAAGACTTCCTTATTATACTCAGCTGAGCAGAATGCACAGAGTATATAAATTTTATTCGCATAATGGTACCCCGTAATGGCATATACTAATCGAGATAGATATACACTTCTATATATCAAAATGATCTGGGCGAAAAGAAAAATTCATTTAGCCATGTCCGTCCGTTCGTCCGTCCGTCTGTCCGTAAACACGATAACTTGAGTAAGTTTTGAGGTATCTTCATGAAAATTTGTGTGTTCCTGGGCACTCATCTCAGATCGCTATTTAAAATGAAGGAAATCGGACTACAACCACGCCCAATTTTTGATATCAAAAATTTCGAAAAACCGAAAAAGTGCGATAATTCATTACCAAAACGGATAAAGCGATGAAATTCGGTAGGTGGGTTAACCTTATGGCGCAGAATAGAAAATTAGTAAAATGTTGGACAATGGGCGTGGCACCGGCCATTTTTGAAAAAGGTAATTCAAAAGTTTTGCAAAGTTTAGTGATCGATTACACCCGAACTTAGCCTTCTTTACTTGTTTTAATTATGTTTTACGAACACTTCTATCTGCCCACAAAATTCTGAAGTTTAGAATGTGAGCATATGCATATAGCATGAATATTTATATAAACATATAGTACATAGCAAGCTCGCTCATATTTATGAATATTTGTTGGTGCGGTTGTAAATTGCAAATGAATCGCGTCGTGTCGACCCGAAAGCGTCTGCGAAAATACAACATAGAAGCACAAGAAATCAATTTATGCATTTGTATTTAAGCGATATGACTTTCATATTTGCATCACATGATGAATAACTGAACATTGGAGTAGCTTGCACGGCATTAGAAAAACTTAGTCGTTAGCTATGTTTAACAAAACTAGTATGAATCTCAAACCTCACAAATCAGCCAACTATATTTGGCTAAAATGAAAGACAAGTCGAAGCAAAGTGAACGCTTTAAGGGTGCCCTTCCCAAATTAAGATTTGCGTAAAACTAGTCTCTGCGTACTTTAACAATTCAAAGAACGCACATGCAATCGGTCGTAAAAAATTAAACTAAGTAAAGTTGGCAATCTTTGAAGGTATTTGTGTTTTCTTATAAACAACTGGAATTTGTTCAAACAGCAGCGTCTGAAAATCTGAAACTCCGAGATGTGAAAACAAAAAAATGTCCGGGAGTGGATGTCTTAATATACACATGAAAGTAGATGCATAAGGTGTTAACATAAAGTTTTTCACTTCAATGTAAGTTTATTCGCAATTTACTATTTTCAGTTTTAGATATATTAAGTACAAACAACAACTATCGAGTGGGTTGGTCCAACAATTTACACAACATTTCAAATGAAATATCAGCAAGGACTGATTGTGGGCTTCCGACTGTCAGCTGCCTTTGCTTCAAGATATATACACAAACTTACAAATAAATATATTATTTGCACTACAATTTTACACATGGCTGTACAAACTTACTCTTAGCTGTCACTGGCATTGGTAGATTCGACCTTGTTTGCCAAAATCGAATAGCTTTTTACAAAACGAAAACACTTTTTCGCATTATTTAATATTTTTTTTTGCAAATTTTAGGGTTGCGGCCAAATTGGGATAAAAAAAGCCGATGGGGAATGTTTTCACATAGCTACATACATACACCCACACACTCACACACACACTAATGCATACATAGCCTAAATGGGCTAGAACAGCAGGTGACAGTGATTGTTGTTTGTGCCAAAAAAGTTTGTGGCTGCTCTCCGAAAACTTTGCTTTTATGGAAGTCACTAACTTTATATCAACTCAAATATACACACACATACACATGCACACGTAAATATAAATCATAAAATGACTGCTACACAGCATGCCACCACACTAGGATGACTCTGTACATATGGGACAGTGGTGCGTCTGTATGTATTAATCTAAGTTTGAAACAAAATTAGCTATCAAATGTCGCCAAGAACCTGGTGATCGAAAATAAATATGTCCCCAATTGAAAGAATTGATAACTAACTGCTGACAGTTTACACAAGGCGACGATATGTTACCATTTATTATGACATTTTATTGGCTGCAGATGGCCGCGTGTAAGAGAGAATTTGATATTTGTGCATAAGCAATAGAAAACTAGGAAGGAAGGCTAAGTTCGGGTGTGACCGAACATTACATACTCAGCTGAGAGCTTTTGAGACCATGTAGGAAAATGAATCCAGGGTAACCCTGGAATGTGTTTGTATTACATGGGTATCAAATTAAAGGTGGTAATGAGTATTTTAAAAGCGAATGGCCCTTAGTTGTATATGTGAAGGCGTTTTCGTGATATCGACCAAAATGTGGACTAGGGTGACCCAGAACATCATCTGTCGGGTACCGCTAATCTAATATATAAAAATAAATCGGGTTTTCCTTCCTGACGCTATAACTCCCGAACGCACGAACCGATTTCCACGGTTTTGCATTCGTTGGAAAGGTCTCGGGCTCCGTGAGGTTAATAGCATAATAGAAAATTCAGAATCGACACACAGGGTCTCGAGATATAGGCCAAAACGTGGGCCCGGGTACCCCTAGAACAAATGAAAGCTGTTGCTGAGTGCTTTAGTAGAGGGTAATTTTCATACCCCTGGGTGACTAGGGTCTCGAGATATAGGCTAAAACATGGACTCGGATAACCTTACAATGTGTTTTTACATTATGGGTATCAATTTTAAGCTGTTTCTGTATGCTTTAGTACAGATGTAATGCCGTTTTACCTGCATTACAAGTATTTTCTATATGCAACCCACTATAACCAATGCACTGTCCCTATTACATACGCCACCACTGTAACAGCCGGCTGCAAGCGAATGACTGGTACTGACAAATGCAAGTAATAATGGGCAAGGATTTCATTCGCGCACCAATCGTCTAGCTGAGACGGCGTTTAATTCTCAAGCTTTTCATATCCACTTCTACTTAAGTTCAAATAAACTGCATTTCATGACTAGCGAGAGCTCAACCTTCAGCAAGGTAAGATCCGCACCCCATGCGTGTGAGCGGATACCACTACATTGTCTGGTGCTTTCACTCCTGTGCGAAGTGGGCGACCTTGGTCGCTTCCTTTTGGTGTGTCCAGGGAGTAGTGAGTCAGGAGATTTAATCTCACAGTTTCCCTCCGACACTGGTGAGTCATCTCCCCATCTACGGGAAGATACCAACGAACAAATTGGGTTCAGTAACTAACTCGCGGTTCACCGGAATTCACCACCTTACCTTTGGTTGCTCGGAAATCGATCCACCATCCGGCTCACCATAGTTACCGGCTTGTCAACCAATGACTTGTATCGATTTCACCAACCGTCGGTTGCTTGGAAATCGATCCAACGTTCCACCTGCCGTGTCCACCGCCTCATCGTAATCCGCCAACTTGTCAACCAGGGACTTGTATCGGTTTCACCAACCTTCGGTTGCTTGAAAATCGATCCAACAATCCACCTGCCGTGTCTGGAATATGGATAACAAATGAAATCTGCTGATGAGTGCTTTAGTAGAGCGTAATTTTCATACCCCTGGGTGACTAAGGTCTCGAGATATAGGCCAAAACGTGGACCCGCGTACCCCTAGAATGTGTGGATATTACGGATATCAAATGAAAACTGATAAATATGCATGCGAAGCCGAAATAAAGACATGAATTAATAATATCTGCATCATCTGCAAGGCAGATGAATATTCACTGAAAAGCTTCTCAAAGCAGAGATATACTCGGAAACTTTTTTCTAAAATTTTGATGGGTCCCCTAAGTATCATTTAAGTGATGATAAGCGTTTTTTTAACATCCAAATGTAGACGTATACATATGTATAAAAACACTGCTATTGCTACGAATCCTTGTGCAAGTCTCAACACAAAGGGAAACCAAATGCTTATTTATTAAGAGCGTTTCCTTCTTTCGTTCTTCCTCATCAGATATGAGTGGACTTCTAGACTGCGATTTTCGTCATTCGAGAGAGGTGTTTACTACTGATTTGCTTACTCTGTCCAAAGTAGAGTTAACTGGAAATAATTATCTCCTTGGTTCCCAACTAGATAAAGTCGGTTGGAGTTTAGCCGTTATACCAGTTAATTGTGGCCTATCTGCTTCAAATGAGATGAATTTTGGTCTTACTTTGCTTTCCCGTCATATCCAATTTCTGTCTCTTTATCCAGAGGTACGTTGAGGCCGTTGGATTCAATGATATCAATATTATAATCATATTGTGACGAATATTAGCAGCACTAAGGGATACTATCATCTCTAAGCCGATACTAAGCAGTGACTTGTATGCACATCTTTAAATCAATCATCATGTTTACCCATATGTCCATACGAGTAGCGGAGAAGAGACGCACAAACACATGCATATATCTTATCTGAGATGCTCACAAAAGAAGGCAATAATTTGTGCAAGTATCATTCACATATACACGCGCATATGAGAAGCTAATAACTCAGTTATAGCTGGTGATTTTATATCTGATAACTAACTAGTAAATTCTAGAATAGAAGAGCCTAGAAATATGTAACGAGGAAACCAGACAGTATAAAAGTCAGCAGCAGTAGAGGCACGACAATCAGTTTGATTTAAGCAAGCTATTAGTTGTGAAATATAAGTGTTATTTCTAAGTAGTCTAATAAAGACCATTTTTGCATTATTTAATACTGGAGTTATTTATTCAACAGTTTAGTGATTCGAGCATTAGCAGAAAGTTGCAAATAAGAGGAATTTCTGTAAATCCGTTTCAATATATTATATATATTATAATCTTATCTCAAAAATAACTCGTACTGATAGTAAATGGATCTTGGCCAGTTATTGTTCCAAAGAGGTCCTTCTAATCCACTCTAACCTGGTAAGGTTGCGCATTTTAAATGCGAACCAGCCAAGATGAGGGAGAAGAAGAAACGACTCAGGTTTGTATGCGCTCAGTTTTTCGACATTCTGGCAGAGGTTGGGTAGGTAGATCTTTCACTCATACTTCATGGGAGACAGCAAGTGGTTTGTGGAGGACCACTAGAAAGTAATACGGTTACACAAACATGCCACCAGCCGGCACTCAATGAGGGCACACTTAATGAGCAAACATGTCTTCGAAGGGAAGTGATGGAAATTTTCATGTACGCCCTCCTAGCATAACCTAACCCATCACTACAGTCGCTCTCCGTTTCTAAGAGTACAAATGTCAATTAGATATAACGTGGCCGCTATGATGTGAAAGTGTGCACAGTGTGCTCTCCAACCAAACCGAGGGCTCTAGGTCCAAATCCTGGAAGGAGTATTATCAAACTACTTTAAAAAAGGTTTTTATTCAACGGCTTCGTAGTAGTTCGAAAAACCCTACGCCGTAAAAAGCTTCTCATTGGTTAAGTAAGATATCGCTGTAGAGTAGTTTTAAAGAGGGCAACATACAACAAATACAAGCTCTCCCACTCTAAAGTTGCGGAAGTTGTAATTATCAAGAAGAAAATTGGGGTCATTAAAGCCTTGTAGTTGGAACTTGGAATGCGGAGCATATCTTCTGCTTATCGCATTTCCCTTAATTTTTGATCAGAAACAATTTTTTAAGAAAACTATGCAACACGAATATAGGAACAAATCTACCGTTTGCTTGGGCAATATGAAGATTTATTTAAAATCATAAACCGTAGGTAAAGATTTATTGCGCAATAAATTATTTATGTGTGCTAATATTTGAACATCTCATAATTTATGCACATTAAACTTTATCATTCCAATTTACTACATAGTTTGTGGCTTATAAAATCCAAATCAGGTATAAAGTTAATCATAACAACAAATCTATTGACACATTTGCATTGCACACGCATACAAACACATTCGCCAATCAACGGATATTACGTAATATTTTCATTTCCGTTTCCGTGCAATTCAAAGTTTCAAATACGGCTGCAAGCTACATAATGTTGTTTTTGTTATTTTTTTCCAGAATTTTTTCATTTTTTTATACCCAGCGTGCTTTGCACACAGAGTATATTAACTTTGATTGGATAACGGTTGGTTGTACAGGTATAAAGGAATCGAGATATATATAGACTTCCATATATCAAAATCATCAGGATCGAAAAAAAATTTGATTGAGCCATGTCCGTCCGTCCGTCCGTCCGTTAACACGATATATTTAGTAAATTATGAGGTATCTTGATGAAATTTGGTATGTAGGTTCCTGAGCACTCATCTCAGATCGCTATATTTAAAATGAACGATATCGGACTATAACCACGCCCACTTTTTCGAAATCGAAAATTTCGAAAAACCGAAAAAGTGCGATAATTCATTACCAAAGACGGATAAAGCGATGAAACTTGGTAGGTGAGTTGAACTTATGACGCAGATTAGGAAATTAGTAAAACTTTGGACAATGGGCGTGGCACCGCCCACTTTTAAAAGAAGGTAATTTAAGAGTTTTGCAAGCTGTAATGTGGCAGTCGTTGAAGATATCATGATGAAATTTGGCATGAACGTTACTCCTATTACTATATATATGCCTAATAAAAATTAGCAAAATCGGATAACGACCACGCCCACTTTTAAAAAAAAAATTTTTTAAGTAACATTTTATCAAAAAATGTAATATCTTTATAGTATATAAGTAAATTATGTCAACATTCACCTCCAGTAATCATATGGTGCAACAAAATACAAAAATAAAAGAAAATTTCAAAATGGGCGTGGCTCCGACCTTTTTCATTTAATTTGTCTAGGATACTCTTAATGCCATAAGTCGAACAAAAATGTACCTATCCTTGTGAAATTTGGTAGGGTCTTAGATTCTAGGACGATAACTTATTTCTGTGAAAAAGGGCGAATTCGGTTGAAGCTACGCCCAGTCGACCGTCTGTCCTTCCGCTCGGCCGTTAGCACGATAACTTGCGCAAAAAACGATATATCTTAACTAAACTTAGTTCACATACTTATCTGAACTCACTTGGAATTGGTATAAAAAATGGCCGAAGTCCGAACATGACCACGCCCACATTTTTCGATATCGAAAATTACGAAAAATGAAAGAAAATGCCATAATTCTATACCAAATACGAAAAAAGGGATAAAACATGGTAATTGGAATGGTTTATTGATGCAAAATATAACTTTAGAAAAAAACTTTGTAAAATGAGTGTGACACCTACCATATTAAGTAGAAGAAAAAGTTATGCAGGGCGAAATAAAAAACCCTTGAAATCTTGGAAGGAATACTGTTCGTGGTATTACATATATCAAACTGTGATTTTTGCCGGCTCAAGGTCCAATGTAATAAAACACTTTTTTAAATATTTCCCAATATATTTCAATCTCCTTCGGAGATCGTCTTCAGGGGCTATAACAATAACAAACAAATATTCACATATAAAACTGAATACAATTGGGATACAATTTTTCCATACATACATACATTAATTATCTTGTCCGATAGACGACACTTGTTAATTCGCCATGCAGTTCAGAAATAATTTTTTTTTTTTGTTCTTTTGTGAGTCAAGTAAGTGTCTATAAATATGTGAGCAATTTTCTGTGTCCGTTTTGTAATTTAGTCTCTTGCTAGGTGATGTGTTTGCTATGTGTAGCATTTCTAACGTAAACCTTTTGCTATAATTTTTCTCCTGCTCTAGTATGCTCACCGCTTTATAATCTGGTTGGTGTCCGTTCTCTGTACAGTGGGCCGCAAGTGCTGTTTTATGAATGTTGCCAGATGATCTACATTTAATATCCGATCTGTTTCCTGCTATTCTTGTTTTTAATTTGTTCTTTGTTGTACCCACATATTCTTTTTCACAATTATTATTTTCATTTCCCGCACATGTAATCTTATATATTACATTATGTTTGTCTGAATTTGTTATTTTGCTTTTCATGTTATTAAAAAATATGTTTGTTGTGTACGATGGTTTGTGTGCAATTCTTATATTCTCCTTGTCATAGATGTCTGAGCCCTGCAAGCTTTCTGAAAAACCTGGTATATATACTACAGATCTATATTTTGTAGTCCTGTTCTCTCTGTTCTTCCGGCATTTATCTTTCGGGTATTCTTTTAATAACCTCTGTATTGCGTTAGGAGGGAAGTCATTCATTTTTAGTATGTGTGTTATACGTTTTTTATTCTCGGAGTGAAAAACCGTGTCACTCGTATCTAATACTCGTCTAATGGAGTTTTTTGCCGTGTTTATAATCATACCCCTTGGGTGTTTTGATTTAAAATTTATTATTCTTCCTGATGATGTGGGCTTTTGATACCAGTCAAGTTTTATTTTATTGCCTATTTTACATACTAATGTGTCTAGAAACGGTCTAAAAAGGTCGTTACAATCAAATATTGGTATTACATATATAAATAAATTAGCGGTATCCAACAGATAATGTTCTGGGTCACCCTGGTCCACATTTTGGTCGATATCTGGAAAAGGCGTCCACCTATAAAACTAAGGCCTACTCCCTTTTAAAATACTCTTTAACACCTTTCGTTTGATACCCGTATTGTACAAACACATTCTAGAGTCACCCCTGGTCCACCTTTATGGCGATATATCGAAAATGCGGCCACCTATACAACTACCACCATTCCCTTTTAAAACCCTCATTAACACCTTTCGTTTGATACCCGTATTGTACAAACGCATTCTAGAGTCACCCCTGGTCCACCTTTATGGCCATATCTCGGAAAGGCATCCACCTATAGAAATAGGCCCCACGCCCTTTTGAAGTACTCATTAACACCTTTCATTTGATACCCATATCGTACAAACATATTCTAGAGTCACCCCTGGTCCACCTTTATGGCGATATCTTGAAGAGGCGTCCACCTATAGAACTAAGCCCCACGCCCTTTTGAAATACTCATTAATACCTTTCGTTTGATACCCATATTGTATAAACACATTCGAGGGTCACCCCTGGTCCGCCTTTATGGCGATATATCGAAAAGGCGGCCACCTATACAACTACCACCACTCCCTTTTAAAACCCTTATTAACACCTTTCGTTTGATACCCGTATTGTACAAAAGCATTCTAGAGTCCCCCCTTGTCCACCTTTATGGCGGTATCTCGAAAAGGCGTCCACCTATAGAAATAGGCCCCACGCCCTTTTGAAATAATCATTAACACCTTTAATTTGATATCCATATCGTACACACATATTCGAGGGCCACCCCTGGTCCACCTTTATGGCGATATCTCGAAAAGGCGTCCATCTATAAAACTAAGGCCCACTCCCTTTTAAAATACTCATTAACACCTTTCGTTTGATACCCATATTGTAGAAACATATTCTAGAGTCGCCCCTGGTCCACCTTTATGGCGATATCGCGAAAAGGCGTCCACCTATAGAACTAAGGCCCAGCCCTTTTGAAATACTCATTAATACCTTTCGTTTGATACACATGTCATACAAACACATTCCAGGGTTGCCCTAGGTTCTTTTTACAACATGGTGATTTTCCCTTACTTTGTCTCCACAGCTCTCAACGGAGTATGTAATGTTCGGTTACACCCGAACTTAACCTTCCTTACTTGTTATATATATAACATTTTGGAAAACACAAAAAACCTGATTATTTAGTAAATAATACACCTAGAATGTTGAAATTTGACATGTGGACTGATACTGAGACTCTTGATAAAAATTTGGAAACATTTTTCTAAATGTGCGTGGCACCGCCCACTTGTGATAAAATCAAGTTTACAAATATTATAAATCATAAATCAAAAATTGTTAAATATATCGTAACAAAATTCTGCAGAGAGGATGCCTTTACTATAAGGAATTCTTTGAAGAAAAATTAACGAAATCGGTTAAGGACGACGCCCACTTTTATATAAGAGAATTTTGAAAGGGTCATGGATGAATAAAATATGCTATATCTTTGCAAAAAGAGCTTTATTTCAATGGTATTTCATTTCCCAAGTGGATTTATAACAATAAATAGGAAAAACTTAAAATTAAAAAAAATGGGCGTGACACCGCCTCTTTTATGACTATCAAGAAAAACTAACATATCGTAAAGGAATCGTGTGCACATATTTTCCTTATAGCAGAAAATAATTCTAGTTAAAATGGACGGCATCGGTTAAAGACCACGGCAACTTAGATATAAAACAAGTTTAAAAGGGTCGTATACTACAATAATAAGCTATAACTTAGCAAAAAATAGTTTTGAATCAATGATATTTCACTTATCACATTTTATTGTAAGAGGAAATGGGGAAATTGTTTTTTTTTTTTTTTTAAACGGGCGGTGCCACGTGTTATGTAAAAAGGTTATTTATCTGAAATGAAAAGGAAAATTGAAGCTCACGCTGAGTATATAATGTTCGGTTACACCCGAACTTAGACAACTTTACTTGTTTTATTTTTATTTTTCACTGCTGCATAAACTGGCACAAACTATTCAATTACTCTATCTCAACTTGGCGGGCAACGGAAACATTCAGCAGCAAGCGAAATAATGAAACTTCAAAGTAAATATTGCATTGCGTTGAAATGATTGGTGGTTGGTTGGTTGTGTGGACCTTTAAAGGGAAGTTACAACCAGCAGAGCAAAGGCAACAGTGTCAGTGTAAATAACGCATTTCGACGGCTTAGAAACTTTTTAGTGGTGACAGCAGTGGAGAAAATGTTGTTGTAACGAAGACAATGTGATTCCATTGCCATGTTTTTACAAAAAAACAAAAAAAAGTTAGAATAAAAAGTTATATAAAAAATTACTGTTTTGTTCACAATTCAGTGACTTTCTGATTATCTGGCGTAAAATAGCTAAAATTTTTAGTGAGATTTGATTGTTAGGAAATTTTAGTTGCGGTTTGTATTTCCATAGCACAAAACTCATTCCAAGCCCAATACATTGTTTTTACTTGATTGAATCCGTAATAATAACATCTACATATAATTGGAGGAGAAGCTCGGCGTGAATCTCTTCGGAGGTAAATCGCAACAAGTATACATTCTTATTTTTATACCTTTCATGAAAATGAAATGGTATATTAATTTCGTCACGAAACCCAAAATTGTAAGTCCTTAAAGGAAAATAGATAGACCCACAATTAAGTATACCGAAATAATCAGGTTGAAGAGCTGAGTTGATTTAGCCATGTCCGTCTGTCCGTATGTCTGTTTGTATGCAAACTAGTCCCTCAATTTTTGAGATATCTTGATAAAATTTGGTGAGCGGGTGTATTTGGGTGTCCGATTAGACATTTGTCGGAACCGACCGGATCGGACCACTATAGCATATATCCTCCATACAACCGATTTTTCAGAAAAAGAGGATTTTTGTAATATCTTACTCAATTTAACAGATTGAAGCTTCAAACTTCACCATATACTTTCGTATATTGCACATATTGTTACCTGAAAAAATTGATGAGATCGGTCGTATATATAGTATATATCCCCAACAACCGATTGTTCAGATAAGAAACTTTTCTCAGTTTTAGCCCCATTTTAACAGCTAGAAGCATCGAATTTCACCAAATGCTTACGTATATAGCATATATTGTTGTCTGAAAAAATCACAGAGATCGGTGGTATGTATATTATATACCCCATATAAACTGTATTTTTTGCCCCTTTTTTACGGCTAGAAGCTTCAAAATTCATCAAATTTCATCAAATAGTTACGTTTACGTCATATATTGTTGAAATACGTGATTCGTAGTCATATTTTTTACACGCAGACCACAAAAAACCTGAAACTTTGCATCCTCACACAAAGTACCTACCAATTTTTTATTTTATATTTATCTTAAAAATCGTTTAGGTATGTAGATCTGTTTAATATATATTTCTTATCTTATACATCCGATTATTCGGAGATTACAAACGGCATAAGATTATTGTTCAGCCCCATTCATGAAAGGTATGAAGTATTCGGTACAGCCGAAGACAGTCCCTTCCTTACTTGTTTATATATGTAGAGGATTCAGCAGCCGATACAGAAAACGAAAAAGTTGAATAAAGTATTTCAATCATCCGAACATAAAACATTCTATTCGAAGGTCACAGTAGGTACTGCCATCCGTTACTAACATTGGCAAACAATGACCTGAACGCTTTGGGCCCCGAAAGTACGAGCCTTAGAAAGTCAAGGCATAACTATCCATTAAGGTTGACTTAAAAATATTTAACATATATATGCCTTCTGTCATCTACTGTCCAAGAAGCCATTGCCCCGACATCGAATTTAACCCACACCACAATCTCTGACATTTCAGCCTATCAGCCGACACCAGAGGTAAGGAGCTAGCAAAGAAAACAGACAATATGGCTTTCTGCACGATAAAGGATGATGCTTCCACTCGAATCACAGGAACATTAAAATGTGATCACCTGCCCATACAGCACTCAGCAAATGTTACAACCTCAATACAGCAATTTCGGAAGACTTTAAAACTTTCATAAATCAGTCATTCAGGAGATAAGACGAGACGCCGGCCAAACAAATGGGCACATAAAAAAAATTCGACGTACCATCCATTTTCATCACCCGCACAGAGATTAACTAAGCCATAAAAAGTCAAGCCATCTAAATAAATAGGCCCAGACAGCAGGAAAGCCATGCCAATGCTGGAACATCTTGGCGATCAGGGAGAAAATATGTTTTCAACTTCCCGATTAAATCCGTTTTCGATCCGCAAAAATGGAAACGAAAGCCTGGAAAACCGACTAACGAAGATGAGTTATATCGAACGACATCACAAGATATCTTTTATCTATAAAAAATTTTTATTAAAAATTCCAAACTTCAGGTCCTTTTGTTTAGGCAATTGGCATGAAATGTGCACAGATATGTAGGACAAGGGGTTATTCACGTTGTTGTTGTAGCAATAAAGATACTCCACAAAGGTTTTGGGGAGTGTTATCAATGTTGACGGCACTTTGATGGATATAGATCCGGTAAGTTCCGGTAATAAGCACCTTTCAATTATAAGAACGACAAACTCGTGAACGATTTGCTATGAACACATTGACGCGTCTAGGTCATTTCACCCCCGATCGTCCTCCACTACGCCTGCTAAAAAACAGAACATATTGCGCTTGCAGCCCCTTGAATTGGTTGCGTTACGCATCCTCTTGAATCCCAGATGTTCCAAACCATTATTGCCTATTATTTTATCAAAGAGTTTTTACTCTCTCGGATTGTCTGCGAATGGGGAGGTGGAAGGCGAAGCAGAAGACAGGGAAAGGGGTAGACAGAAGCGACGTAATTGCTTATTTCCTTCGACTTTTAACACGCTTATATTAGCTTCACTTGTATGTTTGTATGTTTTTATGTAACTCTTTCATACAAAATGATAAATAAATACAATGTTACGTATACGCACCGGTACCTGATTTTAAGTGTGGTCCGGATATGTTTGCGTGCAATTCGTTGGCTGGGTTGGATGGGTTAATAAAACAACAGTCTCAAAAAGAGTTTTTAAAATTTATTTGTACATTTTTTGACGAAATTCTTACATACAATTTTTGACTATCCCCATGGAGCCCATATATTTGTATATATCTAAGCATAATCTGTATAAATAAAAGCATAACTATGTGTATGTGCAACAACTCGTGTGAGATTGCTTAACCACACAGCTAATTTTGTTGTTCCTGTTGGCCTAGAATAAATAAAGAAAAGCTGGTAAGTGCTATTTAGGGCCGCTTACATTGATGAAGATAAATGAGACGTCGCGTTATGGTGCCCCACGTGAATGCTATGTCGTAATTTGTATATTAGGGAACCCTTATTTTCCAAAGTGTTGTCGAACTCACATCCAACAAGGTTGGGCAAGAAGCTTCAAATCGTAAAAAAGACAGAACTTTTTTATATTGCATTGTTGCAGCTAAATTCAATTATCGTGGGCGTAATTATCACAGGCGGCCACCGTGGTGTGATGGTAGCGTGATCCGCGTATCACACCGTATGCCCTGGGTTCGCACCCCGGGCAAAGCAACATCAAAATTTTAGAAATAAGGTTTTTCAATTAGAAGAAAATTTTTCTAAGCGGGGTCGCCCTCGGCAGTGTTTGGCATGCGCTTCGGATGTATTTCTGCCATGAAAAGCTCTCAGTGAGAACTCACCTGCCTTGCAGATGCTGTTCGGAGTCGGCATAAACATGTAGGTCCCGTCCGGCCAATTTGCAGGGAAAATGAAGAGGAGCACGACGCAAATTGGAAGAGAACCTCGACCTTAGATCTCTTCGGAGGTTATCGCGCCTTACATTTATTTTTTTTTTTAATTATCACTCACTTATTACCAATAACCCCTACAGATTCTGCTTTCAAATGCATTTAAAATTACAAAAATGCATTTCTTCAAGACGTGTGTGCTCTTCTCTTTTTTTGAGTCATAAGCCACCTTTTCATAGACCGGGTCACATATATGATATTTTTCATGGGGGTGAGATCGAATATCCGAACACTTTTTTTTTTCTTCATACAACGAAGAGCCACCCTAATGAACATATGTAGATGGAAGTTCCCTAAGTATTTGAATTACTAGAAATGACCATAATTTTGTGGTAAATAAAACACACATATCACTTAATGCCGAAAATAATGTAAATGATAGATAGCTTACAATGAAAATCAAACAATACTCATAGCTTCAAAACAAATTCATCAAATAAATTAAGCCATAATAATCTTTCGAACTTTTGCGCATATGGCCTGGCAATATTAATTTGTTCCACGTTATTGTTTTCTTTTGAATATTTGATTATTTTTTTTATGTAATATCGAATCAGTCTCAGCTCGAGATATGCCAAAGGCCATACTTTTATTTGGATGCAAAATGAAATGACATTCGGTAGCTGTCAATTTGTGTATCCCTCATAATGATAACAATATCACATCCAAACTAAAGCAACCGAACATTACATACTCAGCTTAGAGCTTTGGAGACAAAATATGGGAAAATTACCATTTATCGAAATGCGCCTAGGGTAACCCTGGAACGTGTTTGTATGACATGTGTATCAAATGGAAGGTATTAAAGAGTATTTTAAGAGGGAGTGGGCCATAGTTCTATAGGTGGACGCCATTTAGGGATATCGCCATAAAGGTGGACCAGGGCTGGCTCTGGAATTTAATTGTTCGATATGGGTATACTTGTTTGCTATAAAATTGGTTTTCACAAAAATATGGCCTATTTCATAAGCCTAAGATGCCTTAAAAACTCTTTTATATAAAAGTTGGCGTGGTTCTTCACCGATTTTCTTCTTTTTTCACATTCATCGCTTATTACAAAGTTAATCAGTTTACTTAGCTTCGTGATGATGAATTTACACCGTTTTTGATTTGTGACCTTTAATATTTGAAAATTTGATTTTGTCAGTAGCGGATGATTTCTAGCACCTTTTCGCAGATTGAGAGTTGGAACCACGCATAAAATTTGTTAGCAGCATTATTTACGGAATAATTACGTTTTTGATGTTTTGCTAAATTGTATATATATAACAAGTAAGGAAGGCTAAGTTCGGGTGTAACCGAACATTCCATACTCAGTTGAGAGCTGTGGAGACAAAGAAAGGGGAATCACCATGTTGTAAAAGGAACCTAGGGTAACCCTAGAATGTGTTTGTACGACATGTGTATCAAATGGAAGGTGTTAATGAGTATTTTAAGAGGAAGTGGGCCATAGATCTATAGATGGACGCCATTTAGGGATATCGCCATAAAGGTGGACCAGGCCTGACTCGAGAATTTGTTTGTACGATATGGGTATCAAATGAAAGGTGTTAATGAGTATTTTAAAAAGGAGTTGGCCTTAGTTCTATAGGTGGATGCCCTTTCGAGATATCGCCATAAAGGTGGGCCAGGGGTGACTCCAGAATTTGTTTGTACGATATGGGTATCAAATGAAAGGTGTTAATGAGTATTTTAAAAGGGTGTGGGCCTTAGTTCTATAGGTGGACGCCATTTCCAGATATCGCCATAAAGGTGGACCAGGGGTGACTCTAGAATTTGTTTGTACGATATGGGTATCAAATGAAAGGTGTTAATGAGTATTTTAAAAAGGAGTTGGCCTTAGTTCTATAGGTGTATGCCCTTTCGAGATATCGCCATAAAGGTGGGCCAGGGGTGACTCTAGAATTTTTGTGTACGATATGGGTATCAAATGAAAGATGTTAATGAGTATTTTAAAAGGGCGTGGGCCTTAGTTCTATAGGTGGACGCCATTTCGAGATAACGCCATAAAGGTGGACCAGGGGTGACTCTAGAATTTGTTTGTACGATATGGGTATTAAATGAAAGGTGTTAATGAGTATTTTAAAAAGGAGTTGGCCTTAGTTCTATAGGTGGATGCCCTTTCGAGATATCGCCATAAAAGTGGGCCAGGGGTGACTCTAGAATTTTTGTGTTCGATATGGGTGTCAAATGAAAGGTGTTAGTGAGTATTTTAAAAGGGCGTGGGCCTTAGTTCTATAGGTGGACGCCATTTCGAGATATCGCCATAAAGGTGGACCAGGCCTGACTCGAGAATTTGTTTGTACGATATGGGTATCAAATGAAAGGTGTTAATGAGTATTTTAAAAGGGTGTGGGCCTTAGTTCTATAGGTGGACGCCATTTCCAGATATCGCCATAAAGGTGGACCAGGGGTGACTCTAGAATTTGTTTGTACGATATGGGTATCAAATGAAAGGTGTTAATGAGTATTTTAAAAAGGAGTTGGCCTTAGTTCTATAGGTGTATGCCCTTTCGAGATATCGCCATAAAGGTGGGCCAGGGGTGACTCTAGAATTTTTGTGTACGATATGGGTATCAAATGAAAGGTGTTAATGAGTATTTTAAAAGGGCGTGGGCCTTAGTTCTATAGGTGGACGCCATTTCGAGATAACGCCATAAAGGTGGACCAGGGGTGACTCTAGAATTTGTTTGTACGATATGGGTATCAAATGAAAGGTGTTAATGAGTATGTTAAATGGGTGTGGGCCTTAGTTCTATAGGTGGACGCCATTTCGAGATATCGCCATAAAGGTGGACCAGGGGTGACTCTAGAATTTGTTTGTACGATATGGGTATTAAATGAAAGGTGTTAATGAGTATTTTAAAAGGGAGTGGGCCTTAGTACTATAGGTGGATGCCTTTTCGAGATATCGCCATAAAGGTGGACCAGGGGTGACTCTAGAATTTGTTTGTACGATATGGGTATCAAATGAAAGGTGTTAATGAGTATTTTAAAAGGGAGTGGGCCTTAGTACTATAGGTGGATGCCTTTTCGAGATATCGCCATAAAGGTGGACCAGGGGTGACTCTAGAATTTGTTTGTACGATATGGGTATTAAATGAAAGGTGTTAATGAGTATTTTAAAAGGGAGTGGGCCTTAGTACTATAGGTGGATGCCTTTTCCAGATATCGCCATAAAGGTGGACCAGGGGTGACTCTAGAAATTGTTTGTACGATATGGGTGTCAAATGAAAGGTGTTAATGAGTATTTTAAAAAGGAGTTGGCCTTAGTTCTATAGGTGTATGCCCTTTCGAGATATCGCCATAAAGGTGGGCCAGGGGTGACTCTAGAATTTTTGTGTACGATATGGGTATCAAATGAAAGGTGTTAATGAGTATTTTAAAAGGGCGTGGGCCTTAGTTCTATAGGTGGACGCCATTTCGAGATAACGCCATAAAGGTGGACCAGGGGTGACTCTAGAATTTGTTTGTACGATATGGGTATCAAATGAAAGGTGTTAATGAGTATTTTAAATGGGTGTGGGCCTTAGTTCTATAGGTGGACGCCATTTCGAGATATCGCCATAAAGGTGGACCAGGGGTGACTCTAGAATTTGTTTGTACGATATGGGTATTAAATGAAAGGTGTTAATGAGTATTTTAAAAGGGCGTGAGCCTTAGTTCTATAGGTGGACGCCTTTTCGAGATATCGACATAAAGGTGGACCAGGGGTGACTCTAGAATTTGTTTATACGATATGGGTATTAAATGAAAGGTGTTAATGAGTATTTTAAAACGGAGTGGACCTTAGTACTATAGGTGGATGCCTTTTCGAGATATCGCCATAAAGGTGGGCCAGGGGTGACTCTAGAATTTTTTTGTACGATATGGGTATCAAATGAAAAGTGTTAATAAGTATTTTAAAAAGGCGTGGGCCTTAGTTCTATGGGTGGACGCCTTTTCGAGATATCGACATGAAGGTGGACCAGGGGTGACTCTAGAATTTGTTTGTACGATATGGGTATCAAATGAAAGGTGTTAATGAGTATTTTAAAAAGGGGTGGGCCCTAGTTCTATATGTGGACGCCTTTTCGAGATATCGCCATAAACGTGGACCAGGGGTGACTCTAGAATGTGTTTGTACGATATGGGTATCAAATTAAAGGTATTAATGAGGGTTTTAAAAGGAGTGGCCCTTAGTTGTATATGTGAAGGCGTTTTCGAGATATCTACCAAAATGTGGACCAGGGTGATCCAGAACATCATCTGTCGGGTACCGCTAATTTATTTATATATGTAATACCACGTACAGTATTCCTTCCAAGATTCCAAGGGCTTTTGATTTCGCAAAACTTTTTCATTTTCTTCTACTTAATATGGTAGGTGTCACACCCATTTTGCCAAGTTTTTTTCTAAAGTTATATTATCGTCCTAGGAGCTAAGCCTCTACCAAATTTCACAAAGATTTGTTAATTTTTGTTCGACTTATGGCATTAAAAGCATCCTAGACAAAGTAAATTAAAAAGGGCGGAGCCACGTCCATTTTGAAATTTTCTTTTATTTTTTTATTTTGTTGCACCATATCATTACTGGAGTTGAATGTTGGCATAATTTACTTATATGCTGTAAAGATATTAACTTTTCTTTTAAAATTTGAATTAAAAAAAAAAATTTTTTTTTAAAGTGGGCGTGGTCGTTCTTCGATTTTGCTAATTTTTATTAAGCAGACATAAAGTAATAAGAGTAACGTTCCTGCCAAATTTCATCATGATATCTTCAACGACTGCCAAATTACAGCTTGCAAAACTTCTAAATTACCTTCATTTAAAAGTCGGCGGTGCCACGCCCATTGTCCAAAATTTTACTAGTTTTCTATTCTGCGTCATAAGCTCAACTCACCTACCAAGTTTCATCGCTTAAGGCGTAGTTGGTAATGAATTATCACACTTTCTCGATTTTTCGAAATTTTCGATATCGAAAAAGTTGGCGTGGTTATTGTCCGATATCGTTCATTTTAAATAGCGATCTGAGATGAGTGCCCAGGAACCTACATACAAAATTTCATCAAGATACCTCAAAATTTACTCAAGTTATCGTGTTAACGGACAGACGGACGGACGGACGGACGGACATGGCTCAATCGATTTTTTTGTCGATACTGATGATTTTGATATATGGAAGTCTATATCTATCTCGATTCCTTTATACCTGTACAACCAACCGTTATGCAATCAAAGTTAATATACTCTGTGAGATCTGCTCAACTTAGTATAAAAAGTGGGCTTTGTTATCATCCTTTTCGTCTCATACTAAACAGCGAAGAGGGATGAATGTCAGAGAGCCCTCGTACCAAATTTCAACAAGATATTTCAAAATTTTACTCAAGTTTTCGTGTTTTTCTCTCACATAATTTTGATATCTGGAAGTCTACTTGTATTTATCTCTATTAATGTGTGCGTTAAAAGCTATCGTTATGTCAACAATGTTTGTATATTATGTGAGCTTTGTTTAGATAGCCAATTTGAACAGAAAAAATTATACAATTATTTATTATACAAAATACAAGAAAAACCGCGCCACACCGCCAAAGTTTTTTCAACACGACTAATAAAAAAATATATATAAGGATGGGTCCAATTTTGAACGTCGGTAGCAATAGCAAATATCAATTTTTTGGCGTTCACCCCATACCCCAGTACGCAGAAAACAAATATTTTTGTCGTACAATGTTTTTTGTCCGAAGCACAAGTCGATTCCCAGTTAGGATTTGATATTGGTTTCTTTTCCAAATCAGTTGCAGTTGGAATTTATATTATGGGTTCTGACTTGATTCGATTTCCTTTTTAAGTTCGGTTTCCAGTTTAACTTTCAGCCCCGATTCCGGTTTTATTTTTTTCACATCGTGCAGGATTTCTAGCCATACAAAAGCCTGGAATTTTGTGCTACTTTATTTGCCATTATTCATATTCGGGTAGTGGAAAATGTTTTCAGTGTCAGGTAATGGTCATTTCTGACGCAATTCAAGCCGTAACAAAACCAAAGTAACCTAGACTTATTCTCATAATATTTATTGTTGAAATAAGCACGAACTTATATACATATATGTCCTTAGCTGTACAAGTAAGTCATTATTTTACATCACTTAAGGACCACACTATATAGAATCAGTGATTATTTTGCAGATTCTTTTTCAGCCGGCCTCAAAGGACAAAATAAAAATTTATTAAAATTGAGTAAAACAGGCACGTTCCAAACGTAAGTGATTGCATTTATGATTTGTTTACATTAATTCTAAAAACAAACATAAACAGTGTTCCCCATTAAGCCATTGGCCTTTGTAAATATTTCATTCTCCCATTCCTCCCTTGAATTTTTCATCAGTTTCAGTGTTTACCCTTGTATTATAACTCATTTCATGGTTTGATTTATAGCTTATTTGCTGTTGTTCGTTATGTAAATCTGTTTTCATACTTATTCCACCACGAATGTTTGCATCACATTACGCTAGGCTTTTTCAGCGCATCACGATCTGGAGTATTTTCAATAAATAAAAAAGCATAATCTCATTAAATGAACAACGCTTCATTTCATTTTAAGAATGGTTCTGAATGAGACTGCAGGAAACGTTTCTATGTATGTAGGTACATGGAAACTCTTATAAAAAACAAGTAAGGAAGGCTAAGTTCGGGTGTAACCGAATATTACATACTCAGCTGAGAGCTTTGGAGACAAAATAAGGGAAAATCACCATGTAGGAAAATAAACCTTGGGTAACCCTGGAATGTGTTTGTATGACATGGGTATCAAATTGAAGGTATTAAAGAGCATTTTAAAAAGGAGTGGGCCATAGTTCTAAAGGTGGACCAGGGGTGACTCTAGAATGTGTTCGTACGATATGGGTATCAAATGAAAGGTGGTAATGAGTATTTTAAAAGCGAGTGATCTTTAGTTCTATAGGTGTACGCCTTTTCGAGATATCGCCATAAAGGTGGAGCAGGGGTGACTCTGTAATGTGTTTTTACGATATGGGTATCAAATTAAAGGTATTAATGAGGGTTTTAATAGGGAGTGGCCCTTAGTTGTATATGTGAAGGCGTTTTCGAGATATCGACCAAAATGTGGACCAGGGTGACCCTGAACATCATCTGTCGGGTACCGCTAATTTATTTATATATGTAATACCACGAACAGTATTCCTGCCAAGATTCCAAGGGCTTTTGATTTCGCCCTGCAGAACTTTTTAATTTTCTGCTACTTAATATGGCAGGTGTCACACCCATTTTACAAAGTTTTTTCTAAAGTTATATTTTGCGTCAATAAACCAATCCAAATACCATGTTTCATCCCTTTTTTCGTATTTGGTATAGAATTATGGCTTTTTTTTCATTTCTCGTAATTTACGATTTCGAAAAAGTGGGCGCGGTTATAGTCGAATTCGGCCATTTTATGTACCAAGATAAAGTGAGTTTAGATAAGTACGTGAACTAAGTTTAGTTAAGATATATCGTTTTTTAGGCAAGTTATCGTGTTAACGGCCGAGCGGAAGGACAGACGGTCGACTGTGTATAAAAACTGGGCGTGGCTTCAACAGATTTCGCCCATTTTCACAGAAAACAGTTACCGTCATGGAATTTTTGCCTCTACCAAATTTCAGGAGGATTGGTAAATTTTTGTTCGTCTTATGGCATTAAAAGTATTCTAGACAAACTAAATGAAAAAGGGCGGAGCCACGCCCATTTTAAAATTTTCTTTTTTTTTGTATTTTGTTGCACCATATCATTATTGGAGTTGAATGTTGACATAATTTACTTATATACTGTAAAGATATTAAATTTTTTGTAAAAATTTGACTGAAAAAAAAATTTTTTTTTTTAAAGTGGGCGTGTTTTTCATCCTATTTTTCTAATTTTTATTTAGCACATATATAGTAATAGCAGAAACGTTCCTGCCAAATTTCATCATGATATATTCTATGACTGCCAAATTACGATTGCAAAACTTTTATATTACCTTCTTTTAAAAGTGGGCGGTGCCACGCCCATTGTCAAAAATTTTACTAGTTTTCTATTCTGCGTCACAAGGTCATGACGACCATGGCAAACGTTTGAAGGACAATGAATTGAGGGCATGCACCCGGAACGTCCGCTCCCTGAATGGGATTGTTACAGATGCCCGGCTGGTTGATGTCCTCGTCAAAGCAAAATCTGACACCACCGCCATCAAAAAAAAAATAAATGTAAGGCGCGATAACTTCCGAAGAGATCTAAGGCCGAGCTTCTCTTCCAATTTGCGTCGTGCTCCTCTTGATTTTTCCCTACAAATTGGCCGGACGGGACCTACATGTTTTATGCCGACTCCGAACGGCATCTGCAAGGCAGATGAGTTTTCACTGAGAGCTTTTCATGGCAGAAATACAATCGGAGCGCTTGCCAGACACTGCCGAGGGCGACCCCGCTTAGAAAAATTTTCGTCTAATTGAAAAATCTTATTTCTAAAATTTTGATGTTGCTTTGCCCGGGAGTTGAACCCAGGGCATACGGTGTGATAGGCGGAGCACGTTACCATCACACCACGGGGGCCGCCATCCGAAGATCAAAAATTGTGACATCTATTGGAGTGGCCATACGAATAAGCGCAGTTTCGGCGTTGGATTCATAGTTGGAGAGACACTTTGTCGCCAAGTTCTGGCTTTCACACCTGTGGACGAACGTCTCGCCGCTATCCGAATAAAAGCAAAATTTTTTAATATATCATTCATCTGCGCCCATGCGCCGACAGAGAAGAAAGACGATGAGGTGAAAGACACTTTTTATGAGCAATTAGAACGCACATACGAGCGCTGCCCCTTCACGATATAAAGGTCGTGCTTGGTGACTTTAAGGCCAGGGTGGGCAAAGAAGGTGTTTTTGGCCCTACAGTCGGAAAGTTCAGCCTACACAATGAAACTTCTCCTAACGGACTGAGGCTGATTGACTTTGCCGGTGCTCGAAACATGGTCATATCTAGCACGAGGTTCATGCATAAAAAGATACATCAAGCTACATGGCTGTCTCCTGATCGAAATACTCGCAATCAGATCGATCACGTTGTGACAGACGGACGGCATGCCTCCAGTGTTTTAAATGTGCGCACGATCCGATGACCTACCATCGACTCGGACCATTATCTCGTTGCAGCCAAAATACGCACCCGCCTCAAGGCGGCTAAAACCCAAGAACAAAAAACACAAGGAAAGCTAGACGTCAAAAAGCTTCATTCATTACAGACTGCCAATGATTTCGCAACTCGACTCTCACACCTGCTCTCTGAGAGCACAACTCATCATGAAGGAATACAGGAGCAGTGGGAGCATATTTCTAAAGCACTTCGTACTGCCGCCGAGTACCGGCGACCACGAAAAAACAACTGGTACTATGAAGAATGCCGCGTTGCAACCGAAAGAAAAGACGCTGCCTGCAGAGCTACGTTAAAAGCGAGCGCGAAAAGAGGAGTGTGTGAACACTATCGAGAGTTGAAAAAGGAAGCGAGACGCCTTTTCAGGAAGAAAAAAGCAGAAGCAGATGGGCGCGAGTGCGAGGAGCTTGAGCTGCTAGCCACCAGGAATAACGCCCGAAAATTTTATCAAAAAATACGGCGACAGACGGAAGGTTTTAAGACCGGGGCAAACTCCTGTAGGAACGAAAACGGCGACCTTGTAACTGATGTCCAGAAAGTGCTTAGATTATGGATTGATGATGATGGAATATATGTCCCCCCGCCCGATTATGACGAAGTTAGAATAGCAATAACCAGATTGAAAAACAACAAGGCCTTGGGCGCTAATGGATTGTATGCGGAGCTATTCAAGTACGGCTGCGAGGAGTTGATAAGGCTCATGCAGCAGCTTCTTAGCAAAATATGGGCGGAAGAGTGCATGCCTGACGGTTGGAATCTAAGTGTTCTTTGCCCAGTCCACAAGAAGGGGGATACTGCAAAATACACCAGCTATCGTGGAATCAGCCTTTTTAGTATCGCATATAAGGTCCTTTCAAGTGTATTGTGCGAGAGATTGAAGCCCACCGTGAACCGGCTGATTGGACCTTATCAGTGCGGCTTCAGAACTAGTAAATCTACCATCGATCAGGTTTTCACAATGCGCCATATCTTGGAAAAAACCCGTGAAAAGAGAATCGACACACATCGCCTCTTCGTCGACTTTAAAGCCGCCTTCGACAGCACGAAAAGGAGCTGCCTATATGCCGCTATGTCTGAATTTGGTTTCCCCGCAAAACTTATACGGATGTGCAAAATGACGTTGAGCAACACCATCAGCTTAGTCAGAATTGGGAAGGACCTCTCCGAGCCGTTCGAAACTAAACAAGGTTTCAGACAGGGTGACCCCCTATCGTGCGATTTCTTTAATTTGATGCTGGAGAAAATTATACTAGCTGCAGAACTTAACCGCACTGGAACAATATACTATAAAAGCGTGCAATTACTGGCATATGCTGATGACATTGATATCATCGCCCTAAACAACCGCGCTGTTAGTTCTAATTACACCAAACTGGAAAAAAAGCGGTAAAGATCGGTTTGATGGTGAATGAGGACAAAACGAAGTACCTGCTGTCATCGAGCAAAGAGTCAGCGCATATGCGCCTTGGCAACCACGCTACTGTTGGCAGCCATAATTTCGAAATAATAAAAGACTTCGTTTATTTGGGAACCAGCATCAACACTAGCAACAACATCAGCACCGAAATCCAGCGAATAACCATTCTTGCCAATAAATGCTACTTTGGACTAGGTAGGCAATTGAAAAGTAAAGTCCTCTCTCGGCGAACGAAAATCATACTCTACAAGTCACTTATCGTACCTGTCCTGCTATATGGGGCAGAAGAATGGACCATGACAACAGCAGATGAAGCGGCTTTGGGAGTGTTCGAGAGAAAAGTTCTTCGAAAGATTTATGGACCTCTACGCGTTGGCGATGGCGAGTATCGAAGAAGATTTAATGATGAGCTGTATGAGCTATACGCAGACATCAACGTAGTCCAGCGAATTAAAACGCAGCGGCTGCGCTGGCTAGGCCATGTTATGCGAATGAATGATGATGCTCCGGCCAAGAAAGTGTTTCTATCGGAACCCGCCTATGGAAGCAGAACGATTTAAACTCCCTTGGTGTGACCAATTGGCCCCGGTTGGCGGAGCGAAGGAGCGACTGGCGCGCCTTTTTGGACGGCCATAACCGTTTAGACGGTTAAGCGCCAATTAAATAAGTAAGTCATAAGGTCAACCCACCTCCCAAGTTTCATCGCTCTACCCGTCTTTGGCAATGAATTATCGCATTTTTTCGGTTTTTCGAAATTTTCGATATCGAAAAAGTGGGCGTGGTTATAGTCCGATATCGGTCATTTTAAATAGCGATCTGAGATGAGTGCACAGGAATCTACGTACGAAATTTCATCAAATTTACTCAAGTTATCGTGTTAACGGACAGACGGACGGACGGACATGGCTCAATCGAATTTTTTTTTCGACACTGATGATTTTGATATAGAAGTCTATATCTATCTCAATTCCTTTATACCTGTACAACCAAACGTTATCCAATCAAAGTTAATATACTATGTGAGCTCTACTCAACTGATATAATAAGGTATATGTACATTAGAGTGGTTCTCAAAAGTCAAGTAAACTATTTTTTCCAGTGTCATCCATTTCAATGGCGTCACTGTGAGATACACCTCTAACAATCAGGACCAACATTTATATGTGATGTCACCTAATATAATATTATCGATTATGGGTTTTGAAAACAAAAAACTTTATTTTATATTGATTGTTGAGTCTCCATATAGAAATTCCAACTTTGACGTATATTGCAACGATTTTCCGTCATCCCTTGCTCTCCGAGAGATTGAAAATCGACACTGATGATGGCATAACCCCGAAACCGGTTTGACGCGAAACAATTTTCAAGTGATGAGAGAAAATCGTTCCAATATACATCATTTATTCACCCTGTCGAAAAATCAACAAAACAAAATAAGTTCCAATTTTGACCCTTGTGCGGCTCCCTTTAACAGTCTTCAACCGGGATCTAAATAATATGTTGTATTTTTGTTCTAGGTGGTAACGCTTGAAGGGTGAAGATTGGAAAAATCGATAATTTAATTTATAAGGCCCACCCTAATGTCCATATATACTTACTTTTATTTACATAAGTAACAGGCGGTATGTATTGTAACGAAGCTTTTTCGTGCTCCGTTGCTTCTTTGATATTTGCTGGGGTATACTCGCCGTGCCCAGGGTTCGTTTACAATAAATTTGTATTAAAGGGGCACCTTGCAAATCGATGTAATATAAAAAAACTTCACTCTCTTTATTGGTTCTAAATTCTATAATATAAAATAAAACGTGTTTGTATACTTCATTTTCAATTTCACTTGGATTATCTTGCGGTATCCTTGATTGCGGTGGCGGACCTTAGCGGTCCGGCCGTATTCCGTTAGCTGGGTCCCGTTAGTATGTGGCGTCGGTGCCTTGACGCGCCTTATGACGGCGTCTCTCTCTGCTGCGGTGCTCTGTCGCGCCTTACGTCGGTGTCTATTTGTATTGCTGGTTGCTGGGTGATTCTCTGCCACGCCTTGCGTCGGCGTCTACTCGTATTTGCTGGGCGATACTCTGTCGCGCCCTACGTCGGCGTTTACTTGTATTGCTGAGGCGATGCTCTGTCGCGCCCTACGTCGGCGCTTACTTGTATTACTCTGTCGGTGTACCTCTGCTGCGCTCTGCCGCCGCGCTTGGCGCTGGCTTACCCTGGCTGCGCTATGCGTCGCCGTGTTGACGTGACCTCTGTCGGCGTACCTCTGCTGCCGCGGTTCGCGCTGGCTTACCCTGGTTACGTTGTGCGTCGGCGGACCTCTGCTGCGCTTTGCTGCCGCGCTCTGCGCTGGTTTACGTGCGTTGCCGCTCTGTTGCGGCCTATGCCGGTGTACTTCTACTGACGGAGGTGAGCGGGTGTCACCTGTCGCGGTTGCGCGTTACTGTGGCGGGGCCTTTGGTCTCTGGGGGTGATGCGTAGAGAAGGTCAACCGAAATCACCATTCCACGACTCGCTCCTATGAAGTGGATTCCTATTGCATAGAGAAGGTCAACTGCAATAGGGATATACTTCGATAGTAGCTCTGGTCACGACCACAGCTCCGTGCTGACTGACTGCTGTGCTGCTGTGTCGCTCCTTTTATGGCTGTTGTGTTTGGTGTTGCTAGCTCAAATGGTTGCGTTGCCATGGTCACCGTGTTGCTGTTGAATGTTGCGAGCGCTCGTTGTGTTGCTGAGATTTGTTGGTTGGCCGTGTTGCTGTTAAATGTTGCGACCGTTCGTTGTGTTGCTGAGACTTGTTGGTTGATCGTGTTGCTAGAGCCTTTTGTGGCCACTTGTTGTGTTCATGTCGTGTCAAATATGTTGTGGGGTCGTTTTGTGTGGGCCAAATTAATGAGGATTTATTTGGTCCTCACAGCATAGCATGTTAAAACAATATCCGTGGTTGTAACCCAGTTGCTGTTTTGCTTTCTTTATACTTCCTTTATATTAGGACGGTTGAATGTTTGTCCGTTTTCCATTCACATCTTGTAATCGATTTTTATGTAAGGCTACGTTTATGATCGAGCGTAATTGCATCGTGCGATGCGACGAGATTCGCTGTTAGCGATAAATTATATTAGTGCATATGGAAATGTTTATGACAAAGCGATTTAGCGTAAAGCGAATTGTGCGATTATAAGCGACAAAAGCGATGAAAAATTGCAATCAAAATATTTTGGTTCAGCTAAATAAGCTAAACAATATGGATATGCTTATTGAAAAGGTACGTGACAAGCAGTGTTTGTGGAATTGGCGTCATGCAGATTACCACAATCGTCTGTGACAGTCTTTCCGCAGCAGTATTTCTGGTTTCTGTTTTTATAAACACTCAATCGCCAGCAATAACGCTAGCTAAACTATAGCAAGCCATGGAGCGTTTCTCGTCGCATCGCGTGTTGCGATTACGATCAATCACAAACGTAGCCTAATTTCTCATTGAGCTACAGACGTGAAACTTTACACATATGTTAGAATACCGTGACAATGCAACAAAAGGAAAAAAATCCGTTAGGTGGGGCTCGCATCGAAATAATTAGATAATAATTTGAAATTTTTCAAACCAGCCTTTAGGTAACTTCTCGATGAGCTAGAGACTTAAAATTTCAAACTTAATTCAGAGGCCAATGACAGCCGATTACAAGATACAAAAAAGATTTGCTAGGGGGTGCATGATGAGACCTAGAAATATCGTAGGAAAGGGAGTGTATTTTGGGATTGATTTTTATGTAAGTTCTCATTGAGCTACAGATAGGATAACACGCCGAGACAATTTAAGGAAAGGAGTTAAAAATTCCGTTGGGTGGCGCACGGATCGAAATATTTAGATAAGAGTTTGGAAATTTGGTGTTTTGAGATCGATTATAAAGTAACTTCTCATTGAGCTACAAACATGAAACCTCAGAGACAGGTTAAGACACCGTCACAAAGGAACAAAATGAGAAAAAAATTCGGTTAGGTGGCGAACGAATCGAAAAAATTAGATAATAATTTGGAAATTTTAAACCGGGTTTTAAGTAAATTCTTCGATGGTTAGAGGCTACAAATTTAGAGCTTAATTCAGAGGTCATTGACAGCCGATGACATAATACCAAAAGTTTCGCTGGGAGCGCACGGGCTGAGATATTTAGAAAAATCAAACGAAACGGACTTCCATCTTAAGCTTACAACCAATATGTTTAAACATCAAAAAAGGCTCGAAAAATTTCAATTCACAATTTTTTCATAAACGGTTTACATTTTACTTATATCTCCCATATAGAATACCTCTTACAGCAGCCTACTCTTAGACTTACGTCTTAAGCTTACAACCAATATGTTTACACATCAAAAAAAGCTTGAAAAATTCCAATTCCTACCATCATTCCGTAAAGCACACCACTTAAGGAGTCTCAAAATTAATTCAATTTTCGCTTTACGGTAACAAAAGTAAAATAAAAATAAAATAAAAAAATTTTAAGCACCTCCTTTATATAAATGGACAAAAATCAGTGAAAATGTCTCCTTATATAAAGAAATATTCTTGCTAAACTTTGGTTTTTAAATTTTTGACATAGAAATTGCAAAAATATTTATAAGAAGTAAAAATATTGTCACGGATATTACCACCCCTAAGTTATCCCATCACTAAGGCGATGCTAAGGCCATGCCAAGCAGTATTTACGTTAATAATCAAATCAAGTATACACATATATAAGGCAGCCCGGAGAGATGTCACACACAGATGCATTTACTTATACGGCTATGTGCGCGCGAGAGACTGTAAACTACAAACATTCACATCAATAATTCAATCTTTATGTGTTTACATAAACGAATAAATAATTGCGTCTACACATATGTACGTATACGAGCAGCGGAGCGGCAATGCACAAACACATGCATATATCTTATCTCAGTGGTCACAAGAGAGGGCAATAATTTGTGCACGTAGTTGTGGCTGGCGATTTTGTAGCCGAAACAACTAGTAACTTCTGGAAATCGAAGAGCCTAGAAGTATGCAGCATAAACTATAAAAGCGGTGCAGGCGAGTAAGAAGTAATTCAGTTTGAGTTGAGCAATCAATCAGTTATTGATTAAGCACGCGATCTGGCGGCCAATAGTAGAGTTAATTTGAGTTATCAATCAGTTTGGTTATTAAGCCAGCGAGTAGCAAAGTATAAGTGTCATTGTGAAGTACTTTAATAAAGGCCATTTTTACATTATTCAATATTGGAGTTATTTATTCAACAGTTTAGTGATTCGAACTTAGCAGAGGATTGCAAATAAGAGGATTTGCAAGCAATTTCGTTACAATATAAAGGTGGAGCGCAATTGATTGACTAATAATATCACCTTTCCTACTAACTTTCCAATCCAAGTAATGTGCGCTCCACTTTTATATATTCAGGCATGTTCTGAATTCCGATTCCACTCAATTTTTTTTTTTTTGGATTGGTGTTCTCAATTTCGATTCCGACCATAAATTATAGGTTTGAAAAGTATTGCCTCTGAGCAGTCGGAATGAAAATTAATTGGCAGATTATACACAAATGTTGCGATATTTGTCTTTCAAATAATTTTTTTTTAATTCTTCATTTTATTTGGAAGAGTTGTATGTATTTTTTTGTTTAAATTCGAGTTAAATTGGCATAATAAATCTTTCTTTAAAAACTTCTATCAAGAAATCTTTAGGCAAACAAATCGATGCTGATCGAAATGAAGTCGACCTGTTCTGAATTCCGATCCAGCGCATTTTTACGATTCGCACGCACAATAGCACGTCTTCTTGCGTCTGCGCGTCCAAAAACCATATCTGCAGGCATTTTTTAATTAAAATAAAATTTTATGATACTTAAAACAAAACACATAAACAAAAACAGCTGATTAAACTGGTTACCGAATCGGAATGAAAACGATTCGAAATCGACTTCGAATCGATTTTTTACAATCGGAATTGAGAACACCAAATAGAAACCGAGTCGAAATCAATGTCGTTTTACTTTTCATTCCGAGTCGGAATTCAGAACAGGACTGATTTACTTCTCATAAATAATTTTGCAATTTCTATGTCAAAATTTAAAAATCAAAGTTTAGCAAGAATATGTGTTTGTAAAAGAAGAAATTTTTCGCTGATTTTTGTCCATTTATATAAAGGAAGTGCTTAAAATTTTTTTATTTTATTTTTTTTTACATTTGTTACCGTAAAGCGAAAATTGAATTAATTTTGAGACTTCTTAAGTGGTGTGCTTTACGGAATGATGGTAGGAATTGGAATTTTTCAAGCTTTTTTTGATGTGTAAACATATTGGTTGTAAGCTTAAGACGTATGTCTAAGAGTAGGCTGCTGTAAGAGGTATTCTATATGGGAGATATAAGTAAAATGTAAACCGTTTATGAAAAAATTGTGAATTGTGCGTTTTTTAAACAAATTCTGGGATAGGGCGTTATTCAAACGTTCTCAGAGATAGAGCGTTTTCGAAACGCATATAAATTAAAGTCCTAAGCACATACACAACTCTTGTGCATGCAAGTGCTCGAACAAATGTTTACACTGGTGTTTTGTTGATGCAGCGCATACAGGAGCGAATTCGTTACTCTTATTTCTGATACCAAAAATGTTTACAAAAACAAAGGTTAGGTATACCTGTTTAAGTAGAAACATATTTTTAGCGCTTTGTTGGCTGTAACAACGTTGTATGTATTTGGCAAGATTAATATGAAGTTTTAAAGTGCAAACAAAGAAAAAATTAAAGTAAAAAATTCAAAAAAAAAAAAAAAATTGTGAACAAATAAAAAAAAAAATTTAATTAACTTCGATTTTTATTCGATGAGTTATAAGCTTGTCATCAAAAATTTTTAAATTTTTCATCAAATAGTTACCGATTAGTTATCAATATATTATTGATTTATGATTTATTGCTAATTTCCTATCACAGTGTTGTCGAAGAGTTATGGATTTGCTATCGACAAGTTTTGCAGGTTTGTTATCGATTCGATAACTAGTTATTATACAGATATCTTTAAAACTTTAATATAAAATCAATTGCATTTAAATTCCTTAAAAATTTAATAACACTCCGTAAGGATTGGGAAGAATCTTGTTGTTGTTATTGTATTAACGATAAAGGCACTCCCCGAAGGTTTTGGGGAGTGTTATCGATGTTGATGATCCTTTGCCGGATAGAGAACCGGTACGTTCTGGTAGCAAAGCACCATTCAGGTACTAGCCCGACCATCTCGGGAACGATTAATACGACCATATTAAACCTTCTAGGCCATACCACCCCCTCCCCCAGCCTCTAGTTCAATGAGGAACTTGGGGTCGCCAGAGCCTCGGCTGCTAAATATGTGTATGATACATTCATATTTGTAACAAGATCCATCGCGTATGTGAGGTTGACAATTGGGCTGCGAAAGTTTTGAAGCTATAAAGCTTTGTATTGCGCTTATCAACCCCTTGAATCCCATTGGGAAGGACCTGTTCGAGCCAATCGTAACCAAACTCTTGCCAACAATTGGTACCTTGGACTGATTGAGCAATTGAAAAGTGAAACGCTTTCTCGAAGAACAACAATCACGCTCTACTCTCTCGGGAGAAAATGAGATTGCTTTTGGAGTGATCGAGATAAAAGTGATATGCTTTATGCCGACGCACAGTGTTTCGTGTAGAACAAGCTAGCTGGACAAAAACAAAGTTCTTATTCCAAGAAAAGTGAAATGAGAAATGAAAGAAAACAAACAAAATAACGGGATTTTTGCTTTTTTTTGATATTTTTGCTCATATATATTGAGTAATTGAAGTAAGAAGGCAGGTGTGGCCGTAAAATGCATTGATTAATTTGCAATATTCTTGTTGAATAATAAGCTTCATATTTCTTTTAAGTGAACACTTTTATATAATTTTTTGATGGATTCTAAGCTCGAAGGAAAGTAAAATTTTTTAATAGTAATTCTTTCGCAATTAGAGTATTTTCAATATATTTATCATTCCGTTATTAAGAAGAAAATGTATTTTTTCTCTATATTTTTAACTTTAGGGACAAAAAAGTTACATACGTCCGCGGACATTCGGGCTAAATTTTACATATGTTATAGTCGCAAGTATTCTCTAATAGTCGAAAGAAAAAACCATTGCGAATTCTTTGCACATCTATTTTTAATTTTTTTTTTGTAGATTTAGATATCTCTACATATAAAATAGGACGAATGTACGTACAAGCTCCGACGAGATATTTGAACCTTTAAAGCTGATCTACAAACGGCAAAACCAATTCACAAGTACAGGGAATAAACACGTAGCCATAAAACACACAAAAATAAACGCGCAAGGTCAACAAGAGCACACCAAAAGCAAAAAGGCGAAGATCACTGACTTCAACCTGCCACAACCTACCGCACCAGTCACCAAGGCATAAAAACAGGTACATACAAAGCAATCCTAATGCAGGTATAACCACACAGGAACGCTACACAAAACAAACCAATTTGGTAGCATCTACGCCAATACCTGAATGTAATATAAATACTGCACAACTGATAACAAATCAGAACGGTCCACGACACTTAAGATGCAGCACAACAGTCATCAACAATTCACCCTGTCGGAAAATCAACAACACAAAGCAGTTTAGTTATAACCGTACCAAGAACGGAGTTTTTTGAAATTTGGGTTCAATATTCGAAGGAAACCAGATATAAAGAATTATTGAGTTTTGTTGTACTTAAGTACGATTTCAGCGAAGCAGCCGAATATTTGATAAAAAGTTGAAGCTTGCAAATATCGGCATATTCGTCGAAGCTGGATCAAAAGTGGAACACTTCTGGAAGACATAAGGAGCGATTTTTGAATAAAAACTCGTAGTGACTTTCGGGTCCAAACATTTACAATAACGGTGGATTCAAAGTTGCCATCAGACCAAACAACCACTTCTTCAGGTAACCCCGGCCCCGGAAGACGAAAGAAGGACTTTGTTAGCTACAGTGAAAAAATCAAACGGCGTCGAGTGCATGACCTCTTGCAATCTAGAAGTCCTGGTGAGTTACTTTATGCGGCAGAAGTATCAACGCCTATGTCCGGCAAAAGAAATGTTGCTAACATTATAAAAAAATAACAGGAAACCACTCAAATATCCGGCAAAAAGATGACATGTGAGCCAGATGCAAGATGCTTGAGCAATGTAGAAGCTTTAGCATACTACGTAGATAGCAAGTCGACGACTCATGGGTACAAAACGACTCGGAAGTGGAGCATCAAGGCAGGCCATAAGGTTTATCCATCATTTTACAGTCTAAGAAAAGCTAAGGCAGAATGCTATCCAAATGAAATTGATGTGGGTGAAACACGTGCTGAAATTAAAGTCCAGTCCGTATTAGATAAAACTGTTGAGCGTTTAGTTTTAGCAAATCAAAAAGTTTTTGTTAGTTTATTACCTACAAACTAGACGTATACTTTAATCAGGAAGTGGGGTTGCGATGGAAGCTCTGGCCATAGCACATATAAGCAAAAGTTTACATGCAGTTCTGACACTGATGAGTTTTTGTTTATATTTTCTTTCGTTCCTCTTCAATTACAGGATGAAAAAGGTAACATTGTTTGGCAGAATCCTCGACCTTCTTCTACCATGTATTGTCGTCCAGTTAAATTTATTTTTTCTAAAGAAACAAACGATTTTATTGTTTTTGAAACGAATAAAGTTTTAGAGGAGATAAATGCGTTGTTGCCAACAAAGTACATGCTCGAACAATACGAAATTTCCGTAAATCACAATATGCTTCTAACAATGATTGACGGAAAAGTTTGCAATGCTTTGACTGAAACTTCTTCCGCACAAAAGTGTTATATTTGTTCCCGCTCCAAAAGATATGAATAATGAGTTACGGGACTTTACGCCTAACCGAGATAATCTTGGTTTTGGTTTGTCTACTCTCCATGCATGGATAAGATGTTTTGAATGCTTGCCTCACATAAGTTATCGCCTCGAAGTAAAAAAATGGCAGCTTAGGAATGAGGCAGATAAAGAGAGTGTAAAGCTATGTTCCAACGAAATCCAGAATAAAATTAAAAGTGTACTTGGATAGTAGATAAACCAAAACCAGGTTCCGGCAATACCAATGACGGCAACACTGCTCGTAGGTTTTTCGAAAATTCTGACGCTAGTGCTGAGATTACGGGATTGGATGTAACTTATCAAAAGATTTGACACTCTCCTTCGCGCATTAGCATCTGTGTACAATACAAATATCCAAAGATTTGAAAAATTTGCGGTCGAGACTAAAAAACTATACATAGATCTCTATCCGTGGTTTAACATGCCTGTTACAGTTCATAAAATTTTAGTGAATAGTACTGATATTATAAAATCAGCAATTTTATCTATTGACTGACTTCAGAAGTCTTAAATTTACTGTCCCCCGATAAAGTTGAGGAGTCAATGAATACCTCAGTTGTTTCAAGCTTTCATAGTAGTGTTGCTGATGCTCATGACTATTCCACAAATGACTCATCGAATGAAAGTGATGATAGCGAATAATAACATAATTATAAAAGATAACCTACCATATAACTTTTTGTTGGATCAGGTTTTATTTAATTTAAATCTATTATCTTTTCTACTCTGTATGACACTTTGCTTTTAAGTTTTTGTAATAAGTAATTTTCACATAATTAATTCAATTATTTACATTGTTATTATTATTATTGTAATTCACTTTAAATTCCTGACTGGTACTATAAAATAATTTTGTAAAAATTGTAGTGACAGGATAAATACTCAAATAAATACAAAATATGTATGTACATACATATGTACAGTCACTCACATAAATAAATAGACATCCCTTTTCGGACAATTCTTACAATTTTCGCTTTCGCAAATTTATTCTAACTAATTTCCCATAAGAAAATTGGTCACGATCTATAACAAAAACTAAATTATATTTAAAAAATGTTTGAAAAATTCGACGAATTTTCATAAAAAATTTTAATTTTTTTTTCCGAATTTTTTAGAGTATTGAGATTTGCAGTCCATTCAATTTAAGTACAATAAAGTAATATTCTTAAGTCCTTTAATTTTTTTTGGATCTATGTCACTTATTCACATGAGTTACTGTATATGAAATGAGCAAATGTATGCATATGAAGTAAAATTTTGGAAAAAATAAAAAAAAGAACATATGGCTGAAAAAAATGACGCAGTTGTAATAAATGACTGCAATTTTGTCCAGCTAGCTTGTTCTATACGAAACACTGTGCGACGGCGAGTATCCATGGAGGTACAGTGATGAGCTTTGTGAGTTTTACGCAAATATGAAGATAGTGCAGTAAATAAAAGCCCAAGGGCCTCGCTGACATGGTCATGTTACACGAATGTACAAAGACGCTCCCTCTGGCCGAGATAATATTTCATTCGGCGCTATGGTTTGTATGCAGAGGAGGTGAAGACATTCACTAAGTTGGGAGAGGTAGGTGAAGGGAGATTTGACCTGCCGTACTGTTCCACAATGGCGTCAATTATACCCATACAGATACCGAAACATATATAAAAGCTTAATGGGGTCTCTGCTTTTTGATTCGCCTATTCTTTCTGCAATTTTATGGCTTCTAATAAAACTCCATTTCTAACTTTCAGCTCTTCATATGTAAATGTTAAGTTTTATGATTTTTTAAGTAAAACGTTTTTAATAAAAAACATTTTAGTTTAAAGATACATATATCTCGTTTTGGAATGAGGTTTTATATTCGAATAGCTCATAAAATATGAGTACATAGAAAAAAATTTGGATTGAATAAACGCAAATGTGTATAGTGTGCCAGAGTTCTGATAAACTCAGATAATTCCTTTCCTCTTTCTACCTTAGGGTCTGACTACACCACACATGTACATACATATGTACGTATATATGCTTGCACTCTTTAAAGCCGTATGTCATACGCAGGTGTTAAGCTTTTAAATATTACACTTTAATGAAGTTGACACATTCAGATTGTTATCTAACGGTAACGTGGAATGGGTATCCAGGCTGGTATGACACAAAAGAAAGGGTAATATCCACAAGACGATGTCTACAAGAAGAGAACGTTTCACAGTAATTTCGATTTGTAAACATGACAGGTGACAAGAGCTCATAATTTGTATGTTTTTAATGTGAGTAAACAAGCGCTCTGGAATGGAAAAGTGCAAGGAAAGCAAATTTTAATAAAATATGACACTTGTGGTATCTATGAATATAAGTGTGTACTCTATTAATACGGTGACCATATTTGTAAAAGATTTTGGTATTATTATAAATTGACAAAAATTATTCTAATTTGATATTTTTATTTAGGTTCACTCCCTTTTGGAAAAACAAATTGATTACTAAAATTTTAAACTTAAGCCGTTTGAAGTATTTGAAAGTTCTCTATTTGGTTTTCTTAGTTGTTGTTGTTGTTGTTGTTTTTCTTAGTCATAAGCAGCTATTAACCTGATCACCTCTTCGAAAAACTGAAGTTTATAGTCGTCTCGCACTCAAAGTGTCATTGTGCTAAGATAAACTACTTTTTAAATCTCCAGAATGCCTTTGTAGGCAGTGTAAATTCGATACCATCTTTTCTATCAGGAGCATTACATAAGTAGGTAAGATGTTTCGAGATGCAGTCGCAATCTTCTTTTATTAGTTCTTTTCCACTACCTTTTAGCATCTTTTAACCCGCTAACATCTTTTACCATATTTTATTGTTTTATAATGTACTAGCAGAGTACCCGACGTCGTTCGGGTATAAATAAAAGCAGTACTATATAAACTAATATATTAGACCAATCCCAACCTCCATTTGTATGGGAGATGCCACGCCCCTTTTTCGTTATACCCAGTTTTTCTGGAGGGGGCAGAAATTGGTCTCATCCCAGTGGGAAAAAGTAATGCATAGTAATCGAAAAAATAATCATTAAAAGGGCAATTTACACATTCCAAAATGCATTTTTTCCCCACGGCGATGTCCTAGAAAAGTGTGGCATTCAATTTTGCATTTATATGTAAACGAAAGAAGAATGCATTATTTTTATTTAATTTTTATATTGATTTATTAATGTATACCGACTTATGCAGTTTATTATTCATAAACCAGGCTTTAATTTTTACATTCATTACACAAGTATTCATTTTTGGATGTATGAAAACAAAAGTAGAATTAAAATGGGTATTTAAATGAATTCATTTAACATATAATTAATTATGATTTTAAAATGTTTTTTTGATTTCCTCTTTCAGCGCAGAAACTTCTGATTTTATATCATTTATATTACAGTTTTCCAATTGTTTATTTTTGTCATCCAAACAACCTAAACAAATAAAAATAAAAATAAATTATTTAAGTTATTACAGAAGTGTTATTACTGCAATAACTAACCTCTTGAATCATTCTTCAACGATTTGCTCATATTTCCGCTGGATTTTTTTTTCATATCTTAAATTTCTATAATAAAAAGTAGTAGATATTATTAATTTTTTATTTAATTTCATTTCAATTAATTATTGGAATGCAAAATAGGTATAAATAATAGTGAATTTCCATATGGCAAGCACATTAATTTATACTGTATCGAATCAGCGTCAAAATATATATTTCGACTGTTCGATTCCACGCTTTGGGAAACAAAAATGCGTAAATCTTCCATAGAGTTCAATGGTTCTTCAAAGAAACTGCGACGATCTTCTAATTTTTTGCCACTTAAGATAACTTTACCATTTTGCGTTGAAAATGCTGTAATCTTAATAGCCTCCCCCGACTTAAGATAACAATAATTGTCGGGTATTTTCGTGCTTAAAAAAAGTTTGTTGTACTGAAAGAAACAATTGTTCCATCTTTATTCATTCGTATTCCAAATTTGGTACTATGTTCGGCAACATCTTCGTTCTCGATTATGGGAATATGGGGACCTAAAGATAGTATATGACTTGATAAATTGGCTTTAGTTTCTAAAGATAGTCTGGGTCTGTTTGTTTTATTATTAAAGATTCGTAAAATAATTTTTTTGACTACTCCCAGATCCACTAGATGCCGATCCAGTGGAAATTGACTAACCATTTGCACCCCCACATCTTCCAAGACATTAATAATGCTATCTAAATCTTCATGGTATCCATTATAAGACCGTCTTGAAAATTCATCGTCCGTACGAAGGCGTACGCAAGATGTACTATAAGTCGTCGTATTATTTATTTTTCTACCCACTTGTATGCACTTACTGCATCCATTGAAAGAATTGTGACCAACAGTTTTACATAAAACAACACGAGCCGGAGCATCACAAACAAAACAACGGAGTTCAAAATTTACTTCTTTGTCACCAATGAAGAGACCCTCATTTTTAAGTTTAGAAATTTCGGAGCACAAATCATGCAAATACGAATTTATTTCATTAGGTTTCTTTTTTCCCAAGTATACACCTACCAATAATACTTTTAATTGTGGAGCGTTCACAACATTTGCTAATATAGGCCACAAGCTTAAATTTGAACTTTTGTACAAAGGGAGTCCATCGATTCCGATATCTAAAATGATGGTCCTTAAGTTTTGCAAAAGGTGCTCCGCTATATTTATTTGGTTTTGAAGACCGATATGTGTATACGAACCAGGATATACCGTTCTTATTATGTGCCTTTTGGAAACACTCAAAGATTTAGACGATTTTGGTACATTAATATTTTCATCGCGAAGTATTTCTAGCAATCCATCAACCGCTTCTCTACAAATATTGAAAACTGTAGCCCAATTTCCTATTTTTTGTGCTATCGGTATTTGATTACTACACTCCGGCATCTCATCGATTATACCTACCGGTACCTCATCCCTAATACTTGAAAAATCAGCTGGAGCGCTAGCGCTCCCTTCATCTTGCCGCAAGTTGCAATCGCTATCACGTTCTATTTTCACTAGTCTACGCATATGAGCCTTACTAAACATATTTAATTTTAATTGTGTTTACTTACCGAATAATTTAAATCACTTTAATAAAGTTTTTGTCTCAAATAATTTATTATAAATTTAATAGCACTTGAGCTGCGACCACAAATTGATAAAACACAAATTGAAATGCGCAAAAAGATGTGTATTTCCTATTACAGATACCCGTAGTAGCATATCGATAACTGCTAAGGTATCCCGTTGTAGTTATGCATTAAATTCTCGTTTACTTTGTAATGCACATTTGAATGCGTTTTAAATAGATTATATTTCAGACTACTACGTACTAAGAAAAAATAATGTATAAACTTAGAAATATTTTAAAAGCATTTGAGTTTTGATTAAGATATAATCAGCAAATGCATCTATAATTACTTAAAATGGAATTCATAATGTATGCTTTTGTTATTAATTTGAAAATTAACCTTTTGAATGCATTATAAAATGATATACTGGAATAATTCATTACCATTTTTCCCACTGGGATATAACCACTCACCTAATTTCAGTCGTCTAGCCTTAATACTTTCAGATATATTGACTACAAAAAATTCCAGTTGTATGGGAGGTGCCACGCCCGTTTTTCGTTATACCCAGTTTTTCTGGAGGGGGTAGGAATTGGTCTCATATAACCACTCACCTAATTTCAGTCGCCTAGCCTTAATGCTTTCAGATATATTGACTACGAAGAATTCCAGTTGTATGGGAGGTGCCAGGCCCCCTTGTCGAAAACTTTTTTATATAGCCTACCATAGATTGCCGCACTCATGGTATGTCATGACAAAATTTCGTTAGATTCCATTCTGCGGTTTAGGCTGCAAACCTAAACATACATACAGACATACTTTCACAAATATATAGTAGATACTGTCTTTATCTCAGTGTAACCGGTAACATTGCAAAAAGATAGTTTCGCAAATGAAATAAAATGAAAAGGTGAATAAAATTTTGTAAAAAAAAAATACTCGTATAGTTTGTTAGTTCTTTTAAATTAGTATGTATACAAAATATGTGCTATTTGCTATTCATTAAATAACGTACTAATCACGTAGCGGTTACAAGATGCTACCACCTATCGGATGGTTACGATATTTTCCGCAAAATCTTGCACGAACGTGTTCAGTAAATATTGAATGTGGTTTGTAAATACTTTTGTAGCTAGGAAATACCATACATTTAGCCTTTAGAAAAATTTAGAAAATTCATTAGCACTTTTTTATAAACAACTAATAGAACCAGCAGTCGTTGTACTGCCCTAATTTTGGTCTACTTGCGTAAGTTTTAACAAGTTTTTACCGCCTTACCTCTTTCCGTATTTGCTTTATCCTTTTATTCACTACTCTCTCTGCATTTGTCTTTCTCTGCGCGTGTTTTTCCCGTTCCGTGTTTTCCCTCAATTCTTTTTCGCTCATCTATACTTATCTTTCTATCTGCGTCTAACTCTACTTCTTTTTCAGTATCTTTCTTTTTTACTCTTTTCTCTTCTCATTGATTCTTCTTACTCTTCTCCATCCCTTATTCCCAGTCCAGTCCTAATCCCAGTCCAAGTCCCAGTCTCAGTCGGTCCCTGGTCCATTATGGTCCATATGCTGTAAATACTAAATTAGGCATATTAGTATATACCACAATTTAGGCACATGGAACCATGAATAGAGCTCGTTCGAATAGATTGGTTAAATAACGCTGAAGAATACTGGCTCTTTTTCACCATTCAATATAATTCAACATGTATGTATGTGATGCATAATGTAACGTGGTGAATCTCCCACTCAAAGCAAGTTTGATCGCACAGTTCACAGCAAACAAATACTTACACTGCATTTTTTGGAAAAAATGCTATTTTTGTTTGAACAATTTTAGTAATATAAGAAAGGCAAAAAATTTTTTTTTTTTTTTTTTGTTGAAAGAAGGTCAATATTGCAAAAAAGAAATATTAAAATCGATTCATCCGCTTTTCAATTATACGTACATATGTGGCTATGTACACAAAAATTTTATGATTTTTTACTACATTTTAACAATTTGTCACACCCTTGTAATATGTACCTTCAAATTATTGTGACGAATATTATTGACACTAAGTGATAATCACATCACTAGTCTGATGCTAAGTAAATGAAGCCACAACAACAATAAAGCAGGCAGTCACTTGTATTTAGATAAGCGAATCAATCATTATGTCTACACATATGTACGTACACGCAGCCGACAGATACGCACAAACACATGCATGCATCTTATCTGAGATACTCCCAAAAGTAGGCAATCATCTGTGGAAGTATCACTGACATATACACGCGCATATGAGAAGCTATAACGTGCATCTGAGTTATAGCTGGTGAGTTTATAGCTGGTAAACTAATAGTAAATTCTAGAAATGCCTAGAAATATGCAAACGAGGAAAACGAATAGCATAAAAGCAGCGCCAGCTTAGGCATGGCAATCAGTTTGATTTAAGCACGCTATCTGTCGAGAAGTAGAAGTGTTATTGTAAAGTACCTTAATAAAGGCCATTTTGCATTATTGAATAGTGAAGTTATTTATTCAACAGTTTAGTGATTCGAACGTTAGTAGAAGGTTGCAAATAAGAGGAGTTGCTTTAAATTCGTTGCATTATATTAAAAATGTCCACCTTATGTAACTAAGCTTTCAAATGCAAAAAACCGTTTAAAAACGGAGCATTCTGTGTGCAGTGATGGTCATTCAACGGCATTTGGCGACTATATTTTATAAGATTTATAGCTTAAAAGAAAACACAATAAAATGCTGTGTGCGCTCAATGGCCAAATTTTAGTGCAAGCTTAACTTATGTATGTGCAAACACCCCCAACACGAGTTATACGTGTTTTAAATACAACAAAGAAATGACTTACCCGAGAAAGCACACTATAATATGATTCGACATTGTTTAATAGATTAGCTTACCTGAAAAGGAAAAATAAGTGAGAAAATATTATTAAAATATGCATAACTAATACATATTATTTGATATACTATCTATAATCTAAACACGGTCATACTGACTGATAATACAAATAGATAAGTGTTAGCTTATCGAAGTATAACAACTAATAATAGCTGTGCCGCTAAGGTCGTAACCGTATCACAGCCAACCAATTGGGTTTTGGTTTACCGTCGTAACGATAAACAGCTGATTACGTTAGGGATACGGATACAGCGATACGACATACGGCGCCAATGACTCCGGCTTAAATTTCAATATGCATTACAGTCAGTTGCAACTGAAGTGCACCGAAAAGTGTCTGTGTGCACGATTCATGGCAACCGATTAAGCCTTAGATTATACACTTTGACCAACAGAAGTTCGTGCCCCATGCATTAAGCACGACCCATTTAGTAGCGAGTTATTTAACCACTGCCGCGAGCCTTCAATAACTGCCGTGAGTTTGGTCCCTTAACAATACCCCTATTTTACATGCCTATGTAGTATATATACATATGTAAAAAAAAACATGGTTAATAATAATCAGCGATTCTTGTGAAGACAAATTTTTTGTGGAACTAAGCATCGTACCTTGAGAGTTTTACTGCAGTGCTAATTGAACTTGCTGGAAAAAAGTCGCACAGAAACAACCCCTAAATTTTACATTTTTTTATGACGGTATATGTACGGCCGCCAAAAATTCAGGGTTCACGCCCCAGACAAATCAACATCAAAGTTTTAGAAACAAGTTTTTTTCTATTAGAAAAAAATTTTTCTAAGCGGGGTCGCACCTCGGCAGTATTTAGCAAGCACTCCGAATGTATTTCTGCCATGAAAAGCTTCTCAGTGAAAACTCATCTGGCTTGCAGATGCCGTTCTGAGTCGGCATAAAACATGTACGTCCCATCGCGCCTATTTGTAGGTAAAATTAAAGAGGAGCACGACGCAAATTGGAGGAGAAGCTCGGCCAAAAATCTCTTCGATTTGATGGTTTTGTTAACTTAAGAGCGACAATTTCTCTTCTGTTGAAATGACTATACTAATTTGTTCGCTTGACAGGGAACTCGGTCGAATTCACCATAATTAGATCATTTTCACCGAATCTCCATTAAGTCCAGAACAACAGAATCCATTTGTTGATTTTACTAGCACCATTTCTTTCAGTGTACATACACATATTCGTGGTCGCAGTGTCTCTATTTAGCGAAGAAGTATACAATGACGACAGAGTAGGCGATAGCAAACTTTTACAGAAGTGAATTTTAGATGGTTCCTAAGGTACCAGAAACCTATTCACTCGCTCACCAAACAATACACTATCATTGGCTCAACAATGGTAAGACAGATCTTGTCCCAAGGCATATGCTTCAAGAACTTTGCTGATCAGTGCAGCTACAACAACAACAACGAAAGTGGTAATTATGTTCTTGTAAATGGAAGACGGGGAGCTTTGTTCAACTTTACTTGAAAATGCGTCCAAACAAGTTTTCCAGAGATTTTCTTAAGATCTTTTATTAAAAAATGTTGCAAATAAAGAGGGTATTTAGGTCGAGGATGTGAAAGTGGGAGTGAAGTTGAAAGTGGGAATGAAGTCGGAGTAGAAGTGAAACAAGAAATTAAATTCGTTATTTATAGTTTCTCCGGAGGACTGGTTATATCAATTGTATATATGTGGTTATTCAGGTGGAAGAGACATTTGAAATGGGAGTGGAAGCGCGAATGGTAGGGGGAATGATAGTGTGAGTAAAACTAATATTTAAGTTCGCTATATTCCATAATTATTTGCAGCGGTATCGAATATTCGGTAAAAAGATTTCACATATGAAGTAATTAAGGCAGCAGGGGTACAGAAAGTAGAAGAGGGAGTATTAGTGGGATTGAGAATGAGAGTGGGAATGGTAATGAGAGCGGTAGTAGCAGTGGGAGTTGATTTGGGAGTGAGAGTAATAATAAGAAGAAGGGAGTAAAGGAACAGGGAAAGGAAAAGAAAAAGAAAAGGGAATAAGAAAAGGGCTATGAAGGAGAAATGGAAAAAAGTAGCAAAGCTGATATAAAGAGTGATAGATGAAAAATGAGTCAATTTTCAAATATAGGGCAAGACAATATCTGCCGGGTACGGTAGGGAATTATAAGTACATACTATTGCAGTATAAAAACAAGTAAAGGCGGGACTGAATGGGGCTAAACAATAATATTATCCCATTCGTAATCTTCAAATAATGCGCTGTATAAGATAAGAAATATATAGTGAACAGATGTACATACCTAAACGATTTTTAAGATAAATATAAAATAAGAAATGGCAAAAAACCTATCGGTTGTATGGGATATATATTATATATAGCTCCGATCAAAATGATTTTTACATGAAATCGTCTATGATATATTAGAATATATATCACCAAGTTTCACGTTTTTATATTGGAAATTAAGGGACAAATTGCCAAATATCTTTCTATCTGAACAATCTGTTGTATGGGATATATACTATATATAGCTCCGATCAAAGTGATTTTTTCAGGATATCTTCTATAATATATTAGAATATATATCCCCGAGTTTCACGTTTATACTTTCTAAACTAAGGGAGAAATGGCCAAAAATCTTTCTATCTGAACGATCGGTTGTATGGGATATATACTATATATAGCTCCGATCCAAGTGATTTTTTCAGGATATCTTCTATGATATATTAGAATATATATCCCCAAGTTTCACGTTTATACTTTCTAAATTGCGGCAGGTATGACCAAAATCGTCTTATCTGAACGATCGGTTGTATGGGAGATATATGCTATAGTGGTCCGATCCTACCGGACCCGACAAATATCTAATATAATACAAAAATACATCCTTGTACCAAATTTCATTGAGATATCTCAAAATTTGAGGGACTAGTTTGCGTTCAAACAGACAGACGGACGGACAGACGGACGGACGGACAGACGGACATGGCTATATCAACTTAGTTCGTCGCCCTTATCAATTCGGTATACTTAATGGTGAGTCTGTCTTCTATATTTCTCAACGTTACAAACATCGGACCAAAGTTAATATACCATTTAATGTTCATGAAAAGTATAATAAATCAATATACAATTTTCTAATATACAAAATGAGTGATCATTTGTTTTTAAGAAGTCAATGTGCATTGAGTACATAACAAATATCTACATACATACATACATATGTATGTTGAGACATTTGATATAACTCACAATAAACAAAAAGTTCTTAGACATTGCCATTTCAAATTTGAAGAAAAAAATTGTAGGACATTTGAAACAATTCGAAATGTATTGTATTTTGCTAAGGCGCGCCAACAAACACCAGCCGTCAGCTATTGGTTAAGTTAGAAAAAATTCAAAAATACAAAAACAGCAACAACAACACAAAATCAACAACACCAGCGCCAACGTCAACGTAAGCGTCAATTTCAGCATCAGCTTCGACGTAATCATTATTGTGGTTTCCTGTGGCCTCTGAATCCCTCATGTCGCACTTCCTTTATTTCCTATTTATAAGACATCAAGTCGTATGCGACTACTTACATACGTACATACTAACGTATAAGTGTTTCTATTTTGTACATTCATTTTGACGTAAGGCGAAACAAAAGTATGCAATTTTCTTTGGGGAAAATGGCGGAAAAGCATAGAATTGCATTGCATCAACGAAAGCGGTTGCCCCTCTGGCCCTCTGCGGCGTATTCCGCACTCTGCGGCGTAACATGACACAATTGCTGTAATAACGATTTGTGTGCGAGTTACTTATGTACTTTTTGTTGGTATTATCATAGCACTGGTGGTGGTGGTGCTGCTGCTATTTCTGCTCTTGAGATGCTGCCAACCATAAATCTTAGGTGAAATGTTTTAAATTTTAACGCAAACTTCGCTCGATGTACATTTTGGGGCCAAAAGGCTAACTTTTGTTGGCTGTAAGGCAATATGTAGAGATGTATATTTCCAGGCATGGTCCAGCAAGCAATCTTCAGCTATGGAAGATACAGAATCTAGTTTGACTATGGATTTTCGGCCGAAGACCGTAGCTATTTATGTATTTCATATGAGAGCAGAAGTTATAGTGTAGCACGATATTTTATTTTACACTCATATATTTACATACATGCATGTGTATATATTTTAGTACATGTATGTATGTCTCTATGTTTTAAGCTCGTGGTTCAAGGAGGGTACAGTTGCACTTAACTTATCAAATTGCCTTCACTTGGCCTCTTTGCTTGCCTTTAGTCTTTTGACTGTTCAGGATTCAGGACTCCATGAGCGCATTGCTCCACTTCGTCGTCATCATGATTTGGATGTGAATGGTTTTTATTGTTGTGTGCTTTGTACTACATCTTATCGCTTTGGTGAGCTGTTGCCAAAAGTCATTAGAATACAATCAAGTATACACTCGTACATTGATGTAATCGCTCTTATTTCTTCTTGTTTTTATCTGTAAATGTATGCATAGATTTATACATATGTATGAAAACACATTAAAGAGGGTCAAGTTGTTAAGAGTCGAATTTTTGATAGTAGGCCTCAACGAAAGCCAGAAATTTTAAACGCATTCCTTGAAATTCTTAAGGTTTTGTTATTTAAAAAAAAAAGTATTTTGTAAAGTATGTCAAAACATTGTGAAGCCTATGCAGGTGTCAGAATTATTAGGGATTTACTTTTTGTATTTAAATCTTATTTAGATTGACTTGCTAATGAATGCAATTTAAAACTATGACAACTTCCCTAACTTAATGTGATGGGGGAAACTGGGATTGACCAGACTGTCTAAGATCCTCCGTTCGTATCTATTTACTGCATTGAAGGAAATGGTCCTAGTAAAATCAACAAATCGGTTCTGTTGTTCTTGACTTAACGGAGATGCGGTGAAATTGATCGAATTATGGTTAATTCGGCCGAGTTCTTTGTCAAGCGAACAAATTAGTTTAGTCATTTCAACAGAAAAGAAATTGTCGCTCTTAAGTTAACAAAATTCTGTAAAATCAAGCAATAATCTAACTGCCTTTCCTTTAACACAACTGATCTTACAGGTCATTTCAACGGCGATCAACTGTCAATACATGAGCAAATTTCAAAGAGAATTTTACGCTCACTGCGCTCTCTGCTTTGTACTTATGACGATGGTGCCTCTTGTTAAAAAAAAACACCAAAATAAGAAAACATCAAATCGAAAAAACACACAAAAAGGGAAAACAACAAAGATCTAGTATTTCAGTTATCAATACAAAACGAAAAAAACCCTTTTTTGAATTTACTGTGCAAAAAATTATGAGATACCGGGACACCTATTTATCGGGTACAATTTTGCAACTTCTCGTCCATGCGAAATGCAAAATTGTGCTCTCTTGTTGCAAAAGTTTGGTGCAGTGAAATAACTCCCAACAAAAAACTGAAATAACTCCCAAATATATTTCCAAATTGGGACTTGTTTCATTATGAAATAGCTCCCAATTCATTGGGACTTATTTCATAATTTTTACTGGTAATTATTTCATAATGAAATAACTCCCAAATGAAATAATCCCCAATAAAATTTCTTTGGGAGTTATTCCATAATTTTTTGAGATTGGGAGTTATTTCATTTTCTTCAAAATACAAAGCGTAGCTTAAAATTCCTGAGGATGACTTCAGACTGAAGTCGAAATATTGAAAAATAAAAACAAAATGATATACACATCCAAGTGTTTTATTTAAGAAAACCCGGCCTTGAGCTCAACCAAAAATTTCAGTTTTTTTAAAAATACAATTTTATCAAACTTTGACGTACTTCTAACAGTTTCTATGGGTCGGCTATACATTAAGGGACCAATTGGTTTCATTCGTAAACCAAAGGGATTTGAACTTTGAAATTTTGCACATAGGTTCTCAGGGAGTTCCCCAACGAGAATCAGTAAGTAATTATACTCAGTTGAGCAGAGCTCACAGAGTATATTAACTTTGGTTGGATAACGGTTGGTTGTACAGGTATAAAGGAATCGAGATAGATATAGACTTCCATATATCAAAATCATCAGTATCGAAAAAAATTTGATTAAGCCATGTCCGTCCGTCCGTCCGTCCGTTAACACGATAACTTGAGTAAATTTTGAGGTATCTTGACGAAATTTGGTATGTAGGTTCCTGGGCACTCATCTCAGATCGCTATTTAAAATGAACGATATCGGACTATAACCACGCCCACTTTTTCAATATCGAAAATTTCGAAAAATCGAAAAAGTGCGATAATTCATTACCAAAGATGTATAAAGCGATGAAACTTGATAGGTGGGTTGAGCTTATGACGCAGAATAGAAAATAAGTAAAATTTTGGACGACGGGCGTGGCACCGCCCACTTTTAAAAGAGGTAATTTAGAAGTTTTGCAAGCTGTAATTTGGCAGTCGTTGAAGATATCATGATGAAATTTGGCAGGAACGTTACTTGTATTACTATATGTATGCTTTCTAAAAACTAGCAAAATCGGAGAACGACCACGCCCACTTTAAAAAAAATTTTTTTTAAAGTGAAATTTTTACAAAAAATTTAATATCTTTATAGTATATAAGTAAATTATGTCATCATTCAACCCCAGTAATGATATCGTGCAACAAAATACAAAAACAAAAGAAAATTTCAAAATGGTTCATTTGATTTGTCTAGGATACATTTAATGCCATAAGTCGAACAAATATTTACCAATCGTTGTGAAATTTGGTAGGCGCTTAGATTCTAGGACGATAACTGTTTTCTGTGAAAAAGGTTGAAGCCACGCCCAGTTTTTATACACAGTCGATCGTCTGTCCTTCCGCTCGGCCGTTAACACGATAACTTGAGCAAAAATCGATATATCTTTACTAAACTCAGTTCACATAATTATCTGAACAACTTTGTATTGGTATAAAAAATGGCCGAAATCCGACTGTGACCACGCCCACTTTTTTGATCTCGAAAATTACGAAAAATGAAAAAAATGCCATAATTCTATACCAAATACGAAAAAAGGGATGAAACATGGTAATTGGATTGGTTTATTGACGCAAAATATAATGTTAGAGAAAAACTTTGTAAAATGGGTGTGACACCTACCATTATTAAGTAGAAGAAAACGAAAAAGTTCTGCAGGGCGAAATCGAAAGCACTTAGAATCATGGCAGGAATACTGTTCGTGGTATTACATATATAAATAAATTAGCGGTACCCGACAGATGATGTTCTGGGTCACCCTGGTCCACATTTTAGTCGAAATCTCGAAAACGCTTTCACATATACAACTACCACCACTCCCTTTTAAAATTGTTATTAATACTTTTAATTTGACAGCCATATCGTACAAACAAATTCTAGAGTCACCCCTGGTCCACCTTTATGGAGATATCTCGAAAAGGCGTCCACCTATAAAACTAAGGCCCACGCCCTTTTAAAATATTCATTAACACCTTTCATTTGATACCCATATCGTACAAACAACACATTCCAGGGTTTCCCTCGGTTCATTTTCCTACATGGTGATTTTCCTTATTTTGTTTCCATAGCTCTCAACTGAGTATGTAATGTTCGGTTAAACCCGAACTTAGCCTTCCTTACTTGTTTTTAATTGTTATTAACAATTTACTAGTAATTAGTAGTTCAAGTTACCATGGTATAACTATCACTTTTTATCTACATACGAACACTTTCACAAGAATTTTATATATAAGTACACTTTATAATGTTTACAAAACCACAATCAACTATTTTCGTTTGTTTAAATTTGCATATTATTGTAAAATTTAATAATTTATTTGTTTACTTTCCGCGAACAAAAGCATACAGCCATTTTATCTAATTCACTGCTTGCTTGGTGGTACCAGATGCTTTAAATTGTTCCAACGAAATTTCTAAATAGTACCAACGAGGAAAATGGACCTTTTTCATTCAACTTTATTTATTTATTTTACAAAAAAATAGAAAATTTTGAATAAAAAATCGCGCGATGCACAGTAATTCTGTTCCTTTTATTTTTTACTTTTAATAAATTATGTTAATTTCATAAAAAAAATGCGATTTTTTAAAATAAATTACGTTTACTTCGACGACACTATTAGTTGTCTTGTAATTGTAACTTTTACATATGTACATAATAGACTGCTGTATTTTTCAAATCTCATTGTAACTGATTATATAGTATAAAGATACCATTTCAAATTTTGATTTGGGAGTTATTTCATTTTTTTTTTTTTTTGGACTTGTGGTTTCATTATGAAATAACTGGCAAATATTGGAACTGGCCGGTCCATGGGGACCTCACATAGAGTGAATGAGTACGTAGTGTTACTAGAAGTTTGTTTTAACGACCAAACTGGAGCCCCCTATCTAAAACCAGGACCTATGTTATAAAATAACTCCGTCCTCTTGGCAAACACTATAAGCTTCCTAGGATTTAAGCCACTTGCTGTTTCTAGATCTGACAACTGTATCACTCCTAATAGCTGAAGTTTTTAGCCTAGAAAGCGCAAGACACGAGCACAAAACGTGATCGATCGTTTCCTCCTCCAACCCGCACATCCTAAGTCTGCTATCTCTGGCCAAGTCTAATTTAAAGGCATGTGACGCCAGAAGGCAGAGTCCAGTCAGAATACCCGTCATGAGTCTACAGTCCTCTCTTTTCAATGATTGAAGCAACTTTGTTAGTCTAAGGATGTAAGACCTATTCATAATCTTCGACACTTTACAGCCCCGCGCTTGAACCCACTCCTTTACCGCTTGGTCGATCATGTGTACTTCTCGCCTTCTCCTAATCTCGCCCAATCTAATTGGGACGTCTAAGGAGCAAGTATCAAGGGATCCGCCCGTTTTAGCTTTTGGAATCGGCCACTCTTTTAGAACTGGTTACTGGGTTGGAGCCGGGCACTTTTTTGGAAGCTGTTAAATTTTTTAGAATCCGTCTGATAATGGTAACTTTTTGAAAACTTAAACTTGGAACTGTTAGTTTTAAGCCGGTTAATTTTTTTAAATTGGTTGCTCATTTATTTGGGACCTATTACTTTTTTGGAACCTGTAATCGGTTACGTTTTTGAACCCGTTCCTTTTTTGGAACTTTTTTTAACCAAGAAATTTTTTGGAACTAGTATATTTTTTGGAATCGTTTTCATTTTTGAAACCGTGTTGGAGCCCGATACCTATTGGAACCGGATACTTTTTGGAAACCGGTTGCTTTTTCGTAGCAGGTTACTTATTTTGAACTGTTACTTTTTCGGAACCCGTTACTTTTTTAAATCTTTTTAAAATCCGTTCCTTTATGCGAACCGTTCACTTTTTTTCAACCGGTAAATTTTTTGAAATCATTTTAAGTTTTTTAACTGTTTTGGAGTCCTATTTGGAATCTGACCTTTTTTGCAATCGTTTTAATTTTTGGAACTACTGAAAGAGATGTCTTACTTAAATCATTCGCAGAACGACTTCTTTTTCTTCTCGTAACAGTGCTTCGCTACATCTGTTGGGTATCCTTTAACGGGGGTGCTATTTTAACGTGCAGTTTGAGTAGGGTTGCGTCAAATCCACTTGGGTGTTGGAGGCGTTTGCTTCAAAGTGCAATTGAAAAGATAGTCGGTGTCATGCGGAGCCAAGTTATATGCAGGATATATGTACATTATGCAGAGTTGATCCTGGATAAGTAAGAGTTTAACTCATTGCAGTACCAATATCGAAGTTGTTCCGGAATGGCGCGCTTCTCCCTAGGGAGTCTCTTTTCCTCAACTACCAATTTCTTGAATTGGACTTTGAGAACGGGGTTCGCCGGACGGAAAAGGGCCTTGACGACTCTTCGTGGATAAGGGTGAGGGTATGTTTGTGCTAACTAGGTTCAAAGGGCTGAGTTCTTGTGTACCATATTTCTTCATAGTGCTTGCGGAGATTGCTCTTTATATCTTTGGAAGTCGGGACCTCTTCAATCAGACGACTTTAAGGATGTCCAGGTATCTGAGTATTTAACGTAAACTGATTTCTTTTTATTTATTATCGGATGCACTCCCCGCCTCACTGTATAGAGTATGGTCGGGCGAAATAAGAGACATCCCGTGGAAGTTTTGAGCGCGAGGTTTTTTGACGAGCGTGCAGTTTCGTCCAGTGTGGTTCCTTTAAGCTCGGTGATTATATCAGAAACGTGTGGCACACAAGCAGCTGACCAATTGCTTTATGGGTAGCTATAGGCGTCTTTTTTCTCTATGCCTAAAGTGCAGTCAGCGAGGCAATTGAGGACTATGTTCCAATTTCGAGTTTTAGCTACAATTGCTAATATGCCATTGTGGAGCGTCGCAACCAATATTTTCAGGTACCGGATAGTTGGAAGGGTAACGCCCCTGGTCGCTGATAGTGCCAAGTTACGAAAGGCGAAGGGATTGGAAAGACGAAATCGCACTTCGCAGAGTGTTGTTGTTGGTAAAGAAACAAACATACGAGGCGATGCCTTACTTAAGTGACATTAAGTACTTTACCTTTTTTTGCTATATTCGGTGTTTGGCATAGTAGTGCGGCGGATCATCGACTCTAATGTCGATTCCATCACCACATCTAAATATTATATCTCTCAGCGGAAACCAATCTCGTCAGGAAATCGACTTAATCTTCAAAATACGCCACAACTTTCGCGCATTATTTTCATCAACAAGCGTATTAAGCTATTCGGAGTAGCATATACGTATGTATATGTGTTTTTGCTGGAGCTGTTGTTGTAACAGTGATGTGTAGGTGCTCTCAGCGAGCTATAGAAACGATTGTCGGCCGTGTTGTTTCACTTAGCCGTCGAAACGATACGTCAGAAGAGTTTACTTTGACACGAACGGCGTGTAGATGTACTCACAAAATTTACATCGCATCTTGATATCTCCAATGCAATCCTCTTGGCGGGTATGGCGAACCTTGCACTCTTCAGGACTTCAAACAGCACTTAATTTGCATTTTCACTTTAGACATTCGAGATGGCTACCCGTCCCAAAGATCTAGTCACAAATATTGATACAATCCATCCTTAGTGTCGAAGCAGGTCAACGTAGGCCCCCTCCTATTTCTGCAATGACCGAGTACTTTTTCACTTAATCAAGGTGTTCCAAACAAAAAGTGAGTGAGTGAGCAGACACACAACTACACTTTGTTAAGAGCAGAGTTCACATTGGCGAAGAAGTTCGGAATCTAACCCAAACCCAACAAATTCAAATGTGCAGAGTTTAAATACTATTACAACAATAAAAAAAAAATATTTTATATGCAAAATATTTACATTTACAATATTCACAATTTCGTTTAAATATTTAATCAACCCTTAGACACACACACACACACATGCGCATACATTCCAAAGTGTCTTTGCGCTGCAAAGATTATGAAAACTTGAGATTTCATAAATATGACCGCATGGGTTCCGTAGCAAATGCCGGTAAGTGCGCCTTGATGTAGGCAAAACTTGTAAAACACGTACAACGTCTTGTTACATAAATCGCTACCTTTTGCTTGTCTGTCTGTTGCTGCTTTCAATTTTCTACATTACCCGCCGTCTTGCTACAAACGACATTTTGGCCAGATGGTTGCTTCGGTTTATGAGTACTTCACACAATTTTCGGCCTGAAACTCATTATATCAACATCTATTGGTGTATTTATCTGGCTGGGGTTTTGCCATCTACAAGATTTATGTTCATTTTAACTGTGATTATTTTGATGAGTTTTGAGGCCAGATTTTGGCTGAGTATCTTCCGGATTCTTTCTTTTCTGTCTCCTCGTTAATTTCACGCACAATCAAGATTATTTTGTTTTTGGTTGAATGTTTCACTGAATTCAAAGGGCATAGATTTACAACTCAAACTCATTGGAGACGAAAAACGTTTAGCCTCACTTTATTGCTGTGTGGTTGGGTTGAAATAGTTCGAAATTGTCTTAGGGAAGATTGTCATGTGACTTTAGGTTTTGCAAGTTGAATGTTTTAAAACGAAATGTAATTAGCTTAGACTTTTAATACAAATATAAGCTTTTGGACATAGAAACGATAAGCGCCGCTATTTTCAACATTCTTCCAGTACTGTTAAATCGACTCGCAAAGGAGGACACTTGCATGCATTGACTACTTTTTATGTGTGAAAAGGAGTTAGAAAAGCTGAAGGCAGTATAGAGGATCCCGTTATGCGTTAAGGAGCTCAGAATGTTTCCGTGGAAGGAAAGCCCAACATGCGATACTACTTAAATCCATATACGGTACCAGAATGTGCGCTGTACCCGAGAGCCGTAACGTAAACATCTCTAACAAAGAAATGAACAAGGCTCGGATGAGATTTAACTTTTTTGATGATCACGATCATTGCAAAAGTTAACCGGATTACGATTAATACGATTAATAGAAAGATGCATGAGTGCCGTTGAAGGCCTTGTTCACCATCTCCTCCACGTTGATCTTCCATGACAGCTTAAGCTCAACGTGGAGGAGAGGGTGAAGAAGGCCTCAAAGGCACTCCATGCATGTAAAAGAATGCTGTGGTGTATGTGAGGTTTATCGCCCTCTCTTTCTGATTGGATTTTTACAGCGATTGTAAGCCCTATTCTATACTATGGCATCCTTCTTTGGTGGAAAACCACACAAAAAACAACATACCTCAAACAATTAGAGGGGATATGCAGACTATCAATGCTTAGCACTACGGGAGCCCTGAAAACAACCCTGACGGCTGCACTGTATGCCACTCTGCACATTCCACCTGTAGACCTGGTAGCAAAGAACATAGCATTAACAACTGCAACTTCGGGGCAGCTTGAGCGTCGATCATATGGCCATAGTAGTATAGCGTCATCAATCACAAGATGAACAGACTACTTGATTCCCTATCTGCGCTTCGAGGGAGATCTTAAGGTCACAATAGAAGTGGACGGTTGGCACATGGGTGCACAAATGACGGACGAGGCGACACATGTATACACAGATGGTTACAGAGTAGTGGAAGGAGGAGGGTCTGCGGTAGATAATAGCTTAAGCTGCAACCGTGCTAACTTTTATATTGACAGTCAAGCAGCAATTAAGACGATAATCCTACATAGCACATCATCTAAATGCGTCTTAGAGTGTAAGCAGTTTCTGGAGAGAATCGGGACAGAGAGAAGCATACATCTATATTGGGTCCCATGGCATATGGGAATAGATGGGAATGAAAAAACGGCTGAACTAGCTTAAAATGGCGCATCCCTTGTAGCTTGATCCGTAGACGTCCCAATTAGATTGGGCGAGATTAAGCGAAGGCGAGAGGTGCACATGATCGACCAAGCGGAAAACGCGTAGGTTCAAGCGCGGGGCTGTAAATTGTCGAAGATTATGTGTAGGTTATACAACCTTAGACTAACAAAGTTGTTTCTATCCTTAAAAAGGGAGGACTGTAGATTCATGACGGGTATTCTGACTGGACACTGCCTTCCGGCGTCACATGCCTTTAAATTAGGCTTGGTCAGTGATAGCAGACGTAGGAAGTGCGGGTTGGAGGAGGAATCGATCGTGCCCTGCACTTGTCAGGCTAAGACTGCAGCTATCAGGAGTGATACAGCTGTCAGATCTAGAAGCAGCAAGTGGCTTAAGTCTTAGGAAGCTTCTAGTATTATCCAAGAGGACGGAGTTATTTTATAACATATGTCCTGGTTTTTGATAGGGTTTTTCAGTTTGGTCGTTAAAACAAACTTCTGGTAACACTACGGACTCAATTAGTCTATGTGAGGTCCTCATGGGCCGGCCAGTTCAACCTAACCTAACCTAACGATTAATAAGTCTACCCTAAGGGCATAAGCCCTTAGTCAGGAATCTTAAGGGGAAAGAACCGATCACTGGCTCTTTCGGCTGCTTGTTATCCTTATGAAGGCTGACATCACCGCCGAAGTGTTGGTTTTGTGGTGAGCCTAATCGTCCTTAGCTGCGTAGGAATCACTCGTCGTCATCCGTATCAATGCGAGGCTTTTCACAAAAGCTTATATGGCTTTGCCAAATGACTGTAAGCGTGAACATCCACTCCGTCATGGTTGGGAAGAATATCTCCGATCAATTAGAAACCGATTTAGACTTCAGATAAAAAGACTTCCTTTTGTGTGATATCTTTAGCATGATGCTGGAGAAAATAATTGCAGCATATATGAGTAGCGGTGTTATAATCTATTACAATGATACATTACTCTCACACCTGCTCTTTGAGAGCAGGGGGATCATATCTCTAGAGCACTTCGTACCGCTGCCGAGGAATAAATTAGTTAGGGCAACCACGGGATAAAAACTGGTACGACGAGGAATGCCACTTTGCAACTAAAAGCAAGAATACGACCGGGATGTCTTGACAGGAAGCAAAAGAGCAGAGGAAGAAAGCCCTCCGTGCGAGGAGGTCGAGGTGCTAGCAACTAGGAATAAAGCTCGCAAATTTTACTAAAAAATACGGCGACAGATGATGGAATTAGTGTTCCCGGCCCAACTAGTCAGAATAGCAATTACCAGATTAAAAACAGAAAGGTGGCAGACACTGCTGCAGTGATGGCGGAGCTTAACAAATACGGCGGTGAGGTAATGAATCGACTATTGTGCCTTTTCAGTAGAGGATGAAATGCTATATTCGGTTAGGAAATTTATCATCTACTCGGATAGCCAAGCGGTTATCAAGGCCTTGAGTTCAAGTGTAGTGCAATCGAGGGTGGTCTGGGAGTGTCTGACCTCGCTTGCGATTGCATCGAACTGTTTTATTATTAATATTATCTGGATCCAGGACCATAGTGAAAAAACGGGTAACTGTCAAGCGGATCTCTACGCCCACAGTGGTACAATCGAACTGGATGAAGATGGCTGTGGGGATTTCTGGACTCCGCTGGCCACCTGTGGTTTGCTCCTGCATAAACGGTCCCCGAACCAGATCAGAAAGCGTTGGGCGGACATCAGCTCTTGCAGTGTTGCAAGATCCTTCTAGACGGAGGTGCTCATCTATCAATGGTCATTTGAATTTTGACAGCACTTTACCCAATGAGAATCCATGCGGTACCTCCCAATATATTGGACACCTCTATCGAGGTGCTTAATGCTTAATTGTCATATTTTACCAGAACTAGGAGAAATTATTTCGGTCTCGAGTCCGCTGAATCTCCAGGGTATTTATCCAAGGTTGAGATCGACCTCATTCGAAAGTATATCGCTGCTACGCAACGAGAATGTAAGCTTACGTCACCGTTATTTTTATGGTAACACAACGAACCTTCATGCGGTCCAAGTGAGCTCCACTACAGGGGCAGCTACCGCCTAACCTAACCTTTTCAAACCTTTTTCACTATGTGCCAAAGCTTCAAAAAAAAAAAAAAAAAAAAACACGAAAAAAGAATTGACACATATAACCTCTTCGTCGATTTTTAAACCGCCTTTGACAGCACGAAAAACCACTGCCTATATGCCGTTAGCAATTATTCAGCATTCAATACAAAACGAAAAAACCCTTTTTTGAATTTACTGTGCAAAAAATTATGAAATACCGGGACACCCATTTAGCGGGTACAATTTTGCAACTTCTCGTCCAAGCGAAATGCAAAATTGCGCCCTCTTGTTGCAAAAGTTTTGCTTGAACGAACAGGATTTGTCCAAGGTTTGTAACATTTTGTTCAAGTTTTTATGAATTTTCACTCACGCCAACGAATCTAATAAGATAATAACAAAGCATCCTTTCTTAATGTTGATGTTTCCGACAAAATAAAACCTTGAGTTGTTTTGGAATCGTTTCAACTTAAAGTGTTACGAAAATTTAACTTGCCGAATTACATACAAAGTTACTCCAGTGGTGAATTAACGTCTTGCGATTTGATTCTTTACTTTTCTATAACTTAGAAGTTCTCTTTTTAAAATGTTACGTCAAACATTTATACTACAAGTTTTGTTCGGAACAATCAAGTGTGGCAACTACATGCGAGAGAAGAAATTGATAATGAGCTGAGCTGCAACTGAAAGAATTGAGAATCACTTTTGTGACTACTATTTTCATTTCTATATTCATATGTATTCACATATTTACGTATTTATATGGCGGCCGCCGTGGTGTGTTGGTAGCATACTCCGCCAACCACAACGAAGACCCTGGGTGCACACCGCGGGGAAAGCAACATCAAAATTTTAGAAACAAACTTTTTTAATTAGAAGAAATTAGAAATTTTCTAAGCGGAGTCGCCCCTCGGCAGTGTTCGGCAAGCACTCCGAGTGTATTTCTGCCATGAAATGCTCTCAGTGAAAACTCATATGCCTTGCAGATGCCGTTCGGAAAGAAGTAGGTCCCGTCCCGCCAATTTGTAAGAAAAATGAAAAAGGAGCACGACGCAAATTGGAAGAGAAGTTTGGCCGAAAATCTCTTCGGAAGTTATCGCAACATAGGTACTTTCATACAAAGCTGTCGCAAAAACTTTTTTTGTTCATTTGACTACTAAAACTGTCAATTAGGAATCAACGATTTGTATGCAGTTGATTCAACATCTTGTTGCGACGGATAAAAATTTACAGAAATTTTGGTTGAATTGACCCACATTTCGGTTGATTTTACCAGTCTTTTTCTTTCAGTGTATGTATTTGCATAGCCAACGGCATTATAATTCGTATAAAAATTATTTAATCCATAAAACGGCATGACATGCCGCAACAAAAGTAAAACTTGAAAGATAGTGAAGTAAATTCAAAAAAGAGAGTAACAAAAAATATAAAACAGAAAACTGATGATAACAATAATACCACCGAATAGGAAATAGTGTAATGAAAATGATAATATGGCAAAATGAATGCGACATTTATTTTTATATCAATTTTATAAATATTTTAGTGTACTTCCTCTATGGGGTCTCTCTTCCATAGCATTGTTGTACAATGGATCTGCATATTTTTCTGTTTTTAATCTAGATACATACATATTTCTGAATTATATTATGTAAGTATGCCCTTTGATAAGCGTATAGAGTGATAAAATATGAATTAAAGCCACAAGCTATCAAATCTGATTAATACAAAACCAAAGGAGCCTATGGATTCGACGATTTTTTACTAATAGATAGAAAAGGTACATTTCTTGGCTTCACATTGACAGGCCAATTCAATTCATAAAGTCCAAATCAATTCCTTAAAATTTAGAACTTATTGCAGTGTACTATGACTGTGACTCAAAAAAGAGCTCTTACAAATGTCTTGCCCTGTACCGGGTCCATATATGTAATACCCCTATATTGCTACAAAAGGCGAGGTAAATTCCCAAACATCAGAGTGCCGATATATTGCTGTTAAAACGTATTTGTTTTTGTATTCAATAATCGAATGTACCTAACTTTAAATTTTTTCTTGTCACACTTATGCGGCTACAATCACACAAATTTTATGGGATATCTTGTTTTGATTTCGAATTCAAAACACATTGCGAGCATTTTCTATTAGCAATATAGAAGTATTACATATATTACTGGGTCCAATTATATGACTGCATGGAATTCTACTAAATTATGAATCGAAGTTGATGGAGAGCACTCGCTATGAGCGCAATACTCGGTCAGGTATCGATATTTTTTGCTAATTGCTGAGCTATGACTTAATCAATAATCGACTTGTTGCTAAAAACAATTGGCAGGGATGCGCCCTAAGTTGGACCCTAAGAATCCTTTTTATTGCTGCTCGAGTATCTGACTACGAGATTGACTTTAAAAACTACACTCCTATATTGTACGGAAGATGTACGTTGTCTGAAAATGTAGGATTGTATTTTCAACGGTTAGAAGACGGTAAATTTTTTTACTTGTTTTGAAGAAATAAGAATAAAAAAAAAGCTGTTGTTTTTTTCAGCAAATCAGTGCCCCTATGGCCAATGCAAAAGGGGACACAAAAGACCAGTGGGAATTAAGATACATTTTAGCATCGAATAAAAACAAAAAATTCAATTTGGCGGCTTAAACTGTAATGAGCAGTAAAAATCAATGGATGCGGCCAAAGTATATTAACCTCAACTTCAACTGCAGTTGAAACTTTCATTGAAAAACCGGGGATAAAATAGAGAAGTATCCATCTAAAGTACATATGTACGTCGGCTATTTAGTTGAACTTTATACAGCTATTTCGGCACTTAGATGGGCTTCGTCTTGAATGAAAAGTTTTACAGTCACAATTCAAAGTGAACGTACAACTCTTAAATGTGTTTCCATACCCAAAAATCCATTTATAGTGCAATACGGTTTTGAGTGAAACCATACCCTGATTCGCCGAATATAATATACCATTTCGCTAGACGTCCCAGCAGTATACATAATCAAATCTAACGCCAAAACCGTCGTCAAACTTTTCGGATGGAAGCTCTATAAAAACTTTACGATTGAAGGGCAAAGTGGCTCACGCAGACAATTAATAAAAGCCTGGGAGCGCATTAAAGGGCCCATCCCTACCAAATTATACCAAAAACTAGGGGAATGGGGGTTCAGGTATTCTCAGAAACATCAACATATATATACTTTGCATCCTTGCCGACGGAACAAACAGAAGATTTTTTGCTGACGGCTGCAGGGTTGCGTGTTGAATGAGTTGCGAATCCAACAATAAACACATTTTTTATTTGAAAATTTTTGCAAATCAAAGATATTTTTTATTTGATCCGCCATTTAAACCATAGGCGATTTTTATTACTTTGGGTGTGTTTGACGAAGTTGACTCGCCTTGCACACACTGGCTCCATCCCAGAATGTCGAGTTGTAAGAGCTTGCACCCTCCCTCCCTTGAGTGGAGCCTTCTCGTGGTGACAATTGGTAACGCTTCGGCGACCTTTTCTTCCCCATATAACCTGATTTTCTTTCTACTCCCAGCCTCCATCGGCACCTCTTTTTTGTTTCATTCAGGGCCAATTTTTCCATGAAGCACGGGATATTCTTTAGCTCAAGACTGATCATACGTAACGAAGAGTCACACCCTGCATTAAATGTCCAATGCTTTGCTATATCGAATGCATATCTAGAGAGAGCAACTCGATAAAACCCGTTGTTCCGAGTGTTATCAGAACCATATTCAAGGGATGATTGGCACTACATTAGTGGATCTCATTGCGGTGGTCTCCAGATATCTGCGCTCTCTGGTTGTAATAAGTCTTGCTGGGATATTGGGATACCTGTTCCAACTGACCTACTTGCCCCTATACTCTTGGGTACATACACCGATTTAAATTCAAATACAAATACTAAAACTGTAGCTGAATAGCCCCCAAAAGATAAGTACGATCGCGAATAAGCTGTCGCCACAAGCAAAAGGCGCTGAATAGTCTGCTGCACTATATGATGATGGCTGATGTAGAGGTTTCATAGGATGAATGTCTGAAATTTTGTCTGAGTCTTATCGCCTCTCCAGTGGGGCCTGATGATTCTAGCCAAATTACGGAGCATGATCGGTCGCTCATAAGTGCCTAAAGCAACTTTTGGATAGGGGGATCAGGATGACGTGACCAAACAGCTAATCAAAGAGTATATGTAGTTCCGACAAATGTCTAGTCGGACACCAAAATATACCTGCTCACCAAATTTCATTAAGATATGTATCTCAGAAGTTGAGGGGCTTATTTACGTTCAAATAGATAGACGGACATTGCTTAATTGATTCATATCGTCATCTTGAGCATTTTGGCATCGTTAACTTCTTCTTTAAGGACTTATAATTTTGGGATCCCGACGAAACTTTAAATACAATTTTATTTTCACGAAATGTGTAAAAAGTATCTTTAATTTGACCAAGGAACCAAATCTAAAATAAATTTTATTAATCAAAAAGAATTTAGTATCACCCATCCCTTCAAGGCAGAAATACTTTCGAAATGGTTGTCAAATCACTAAAGAGGGATATCCCCGCTAGGAGTATACTTTTCAAGCATATAAGATGAAAACATTAAGGATCACTTCTGATGTTTTGTATATACAGTAGTCGCTCACAAATTAGAACCTTTAGTAAGTAGAATGTCCAGAAATTAGAATCAACTTTTTCAATACATTACACGATCTGAAATTAGAATGGAAAATTCTAATTTCTGAGCGTATTTTGTTTTTAATCGGTTTTATTTAGCTTGACTTTACAGGCAGGCCGCACAGCCGTCTGCACGGCCGTTGTTAACGAATTTTGTAATTAAAATTTAAGTAACTTCCCGCTAAGCTACAAGCTTGAAACTTGGAATATAGTTCAGAACCCGATGACAATGCAATAATAAGAAAAAACATTGCCGCTAGGTGGGGCAAGGATCGAGATATTCACAAGAATTTGTGGTCCGTTTGGCTCATATTTGGAACACATAATACATACATGAATAGAAAGCGACCTATGATGTCCGACTTGGCTCATATTTGGAACAAATATTACATACAGTCCGGTAGAAGTGACATCAAAATATTTTGGAGATGGAGGAGGGACAAGCATACGTGGCGCAGAGTCGAGTAAAGTCTTTGGAAGGATTATGTATTGAGGACTTATATTGCAACAAATTGTCAGGAAAGAGTCCTTGTAATAATGAGTCACTAATTGAACTAAATAGAATGAGAAATAATAGGCAATAAAATAAAGACTAAAAACTTGAAAATAAAATAATTAAAAAAAATGTTTAAGTTAAACGCCCAACGCTTTTATTTAATTGTCTGATCAACGCCCTAGATTGATGAGGAATGTGATAACTAGTACCTAGGACCTACCTAATTATTTTCTACCTTTTATTATTATTATTACTTCATGTAAGTATTGTTTTCAATAAAACCGTTTAACTTAAACTTTTTTTTTTAATTATTTTATATTGTTGCAAAATAGACATAAAAGGGGGAATCCCTAATTTATTCATATTACGTTCGGTGGTCGTTGTATTTTCGTCGCGGTTCTGTACAGTTTTTGTGTGAAATATATACATTAACTTGGGTCCATTTGTATGGACGAAAGTTAACGGATATCGCGCCATCTATTTTTCGATAGGATTTGGGCTCAGGAAAAAAAGTTCGACTACGCATACCCAAAAAAATGAATTTTAGCCTGCGAAAAAAAATGGCGAAAGGGTAAATTTTTCGACTAAAACACTCCCCAAAACCCAAACAATATTTTATTTTTTTTTTTTAAACACTGTTGTAAAAACTTTGGCGATAACATTTAAAAAAAGAAATATTTTTTTTTGGTTTTGGGGAGTGTTTTGGTCGAAAAATTTACCCTTTCGCCATTTTTTTTTTTTTGGCATACTCGGAAATTATTTTTTTGCGTATGCATAATGAAACTTGTTTTCCTGATCCTATCAAAAGATCGATGGCGCGATATCGGTTAATAAATCGACCCAGTCTAATATATTTAATAAAAAACATGTGATATGTATTGTACTTGATTCTTACTTATGTTTTGTCATTTTTATGAACAAAATTGAATAATAACAATTTCATTGTAGTTTCTTTTAATGCAAATTTACTTAATTTTTAAGGTTTTATACAAATAAAAAAACGTTCAGAAATTAGAATTTTTCAGAAATTAGAATCACCCTAAAAACAAAGTGGTTCTAATTTGTGAGCGTCTGCTGTATTTTATACTTACCTTCCGCAAAAACATTTCATTGCATTGTTTGGCTGTGCTGCGCCAATGTCGATGTCGATAACGCGAATTGCCCAGTCTCAAGGTACCCTGAAGTTCAGCTGCTTCCTCTACGATACGTTTGATGCATTGATAGCGCAACCGATTGCAACGATAAATCGGTTTTAACGCCATTGTACCTTGCTCGGGCTCCGATTCGGCACCCGAACGCACTTGATCCTCATCATCGTCCACCCATGCGCTCAATACACCTTCAACAAAATTATATAACATTTGTATGTTGGCTTTCATTGGCGCCGAACCGGACGGAACTTGTTCTGTTTTGATTAGTTTACGATTTTGACATACTTCGCGTAGTAAATTTTCACCGAAATGCACCGTTTTATGTCGACGACGACGCGAATTAAGCGATGCCGCCGATGCGGATTTCATTAGTTTTCCATTAGTACCGTTAAGGTGAGATACAACGCTACTGTTGCGACCATTATAATAATGGCGCCCATTTATCGTAGAGGTGATGTGCAATGAAGAAGGTGGAAATTGTTGTATCATTGTACCACTCCCCTCTGCAACGTTGCTACCTTGCTGCCACATAGTAGCTGTGGAATCACCCCGTTGTAGCGTATTTGGTTGAGAGTTGCTGCGATATTGCATGCTTGGATGATGCCTTTGAGGCGATGGTGTTTCAGGCGCCGGCTCGATGTCATCGAGTGTAGCTGGCGGCTGAGCGAGTGTAGTGCGCAATCGATTAAAATCCGCAGCGCTGCGGGGCAGTGAGTTGCATTTGGCGGCATTGAAGCATTTACGATTTTGGCAGGTAAGCAGCGGTGCACACGAACGACACTCATGGCATATAACGAGACGTCGCTGTGGGCCTGCTGTTTGAAATTGTTGCAGCTGTTGTTGCTGTGACGTGGGAGGCGGCAATGGTGGCGTTGGTGTATCATCTGACGTTATGTGGGCAGGCACTGTGTGCATTTGTGCTCGCGCTACCTGTTGATGACGTGCGAGGTTCATTGTAGATGCCGAAGTGGTTACTGTCATACTTGTGCCACGCCCAACTGTTTGACATTCGAGGTAACGACAATGCGGATCAGTACATATAGGTAGCAAACGGCAGGCAGGATCTATGCAAGGCGACGGTGAACGTGGTGCACGTTCAGCTGATGACGATTTCCGTTTTAGACCGCCATTATGATGACCGCACATATCCGAAACTGTAGCTGAGCGCTGTGTTTGATGTCGGCGTGAACGTTCGCTTTTCGATTCTTTATGTATGTTGCCAGATGCGTTGGTGGTGGCGCCTGCGGTAGTGGTTATAGCGCTCTCCTTGGGAGGCAACATCATATCTTTGGCGTCTTTAGGCACATGCTGATAACGTTCTTTATGGGGTCTGGCGTATAAGCGTTCTAACTGACTTTGCGCTGCTGTGGAGGCAGTTGGCGCTGTGACGACTTCGCTAGCAGAATGGCGCAGTTTGCGTTCGCGCGAACGTTCATGTGAACGCCTTTCTCTTTCCGTACATATTGGCTGCTGTGGCAGCTGTGTTTGCGGTGGGTGTACGGATTGACGTCTATCGATCGTTTGTACCTGTTGGTGTTGCTGTGCCTGTAGTGGCTTGCCCAATGATTGTAGACGATTAAGCGGATACGCAATCCAATCAATTATTCCTTCCTCGCTGCGGTCACTATGGCCCAGCGAGTGCCGCTTGCGCGCCGTCTGTTGTGCAATTGTGGCATCTTCTTGCGAGTGTGAACGTTGCGTATCACCGCTGCCATTACGTCGATGATGCGGTCGACGAGTCTTCGATGGTGGGGCTTCTTCGCGAGCAGAAGCTCTGGAGGATGTTTGCAGTTTTGTCAACCATTCGACTATATCAGTTTTGAGTATAGAAAATTCACCGGGTGGACCAGAACTCTGTCTTGATAAAGGTTTCTTCAGCAACTCGGCCAGTTCCTCTTTAAGCGCTTTAGCGTAGGAAGCTGTACTTATTTTTGACTCTGGTGGCACCGATCTATCTACTATGGAACGTTTGCGAGGCAGATGCTCTAAGAGCCAATCGGGCACCTCATCCTTCATCACAGTGATTTCGCTTGGACCGGACGAGGTGCGTTCATGACCTCTTTGTCTTTCTAACCACTCGATAGTTTCATCACGTACTACACCACTCTCAGCTGAACGTGCTGAATGTCTCTGCTGAGCCTTGCGATCAAACCACTCCAGCTCCTCTGGTGCGCGCGATGAACTTTTCGAAATGGGCACCTCCTCAGCACTTTTTTGACGTCGTGGAGGTAGCTGTGGCTTGCCATTATCGGCCGTATGTCGGTGTCCATGTGGTAAATGCCCGTGTCCTTGGCCATGTCCATGATAAACATGCTTATGGGTTATCGAAGATTGTCGTGGCGGTGGTTCGGGTGGCAAGCGTACAGAACCTTTGCGTTTGATTACTTTCTGTTCGATGATGTCTTCATCACGGGCGCGTACTCTGCGCGTAATCTCGAAAATATCGCCATTAATTTGATGATAAAATTTCTCAACTTCAACGCCTCGATCAAACTCCTCCTTTATATGACGCACATTCGTTTTAACGCATGACGGTGGACGTGGTGGCAACTCCGGCTCTTTCTCATCATCTCCATCACCATCAGATTCGGCGGAGCCCAACAGCGCACCAGAGCCGCCACCATCAATGACACCACCAATTGAATGTATGCCACCAGCGCTTGTTCGCTGTGCTGTTGGTGCTTGCTGCAGCTGTTGCTGTTGTTGTTGCAGCAATCGATCCAAAGAACCATGTTGCGTCTGTAACGATGGATCAATCTGTCCGAGCTGCTGTGCTTGCTCTAACGTTTGCAGCCGACATTGAGCATTACAAATACAAACGCCACGTTTTTTGCTGCTGCCAAAACGAAAGAGACTGCTCGCTAGCTGTGAAACACCATCGCCGAGTACACCACCACCACCACCGCTGCCGCCACCGCCAGCGGTTACATCCCTTCCCGAGGCCGTTGTTGCCGATGTCAAACGAACGGCCTGTGAAACTGGCGTTATGTCGACTATCACGCAACAGCAATGCAACGAGAAGGACTTTTTATCGCTGCCACTGCCGCTAACAGAATTATTATTATCACTTTCGCTGTTATGTGAGGCGGCCAGAATGAGTGGCTACTAAATACAGGCGGCGCGCAGGCGGCGGGGCGTCGAAGTTGTAGTAGGCAACGATTAACTAACGACGTCCAGCGATTAAAGATTGCAACTATAAATATTCCTACGACGTTGCCACAACTGCACAGCGCTCGGTCAACGGTCGAACTATTGTGCTTAGTTTGTGTAGTGCATATAGATGCGGTAGCTGCGGCTTGAGTGCGTTTGGTTTGAGTTCGATGCAAATATGAGTTTAAGGTGAAATGTTTAAAAATGAATGTGAGTGATGTCAATTTTTTGAGCACTTTTACTTTTAAAGCAATCAACAACAAGGCTAATAACGGCTTTGAATTAGGTGATTGTGTCAAGGACGATCGTGGTACGGTGACGTGTTGGTCGTGGTATGGCAGCGACGCGCGTTTAATTTGTGTTCGGCGGCTTAGAGTATTTATAGGCGCGGTATAAATAACTCGATGGTTAAGGAGTTGGGCTAATTTGTGTTGTGCGCTTAAGCTGCTGCGTCGTTGCCTTTGGTGAGGGTTAATTTGAATTTTGTTTTGGTAAAAACTTAACTGCCAAAAGTTTGTTTTCTTTGTTGCGTTTATAATTGTTATTGTTGCTAGAAATTCTTGTAATGTTGAAGCAACAAAAAACATTCCAATGTGCGTAGCTCGTTTGACAGTCAAATGCCGCTTAAAACGCCATTACAATTAAGTTGTTTCGCAGTTTTTTATTTTTTTGTTTACTTAATTAATTACAATTCTTTTATTTGCAATTTTATTTATTATTGTATTTGGTATTTGCCACTCATGCGGGTTAACTTCAATATGCACCAGCATACATACATATTTACTAAAGGCTTAGTAGTTTTTTATTTTCATTGAATTATCTATTAATTAACTAGTTAATTTTACTACATATACCTATATTTATTTATTAATTTTTTAAACGATGTAATTAATAAGACTAAAAGCTCTTTGAAATGCTTTTTTCTATACGAGTATTGTGCAAGGCTTAAATTGTTACTGAATTTTTTGTTTTTTTAATATTTTTTTTGTTTGTTTTTTTTTTTTCTAATAAATTATTTACACGTTTAATTTTCATTAGCTACTTAACTGTATATATTTATATATATAGTAGGCATATACGTCACTAGTGTTAACCAAAAACTGTGTGCGTATGGGTCAAGCTGTTGTTCGACGTCGTCACCCATTGACCAGCATTCGTCGCATCACATCGTGTACAAGAAATTTGACGACGCCAAAACTCGCTCGGTCCAATTGTTAGGTTGAATTGAAAGCAAATTAAGATACATATATTTTATTTATTTTTATTGAATCACAAACACATTCATTAAATCATTATTATTTATATATATACTTTTTTTTTTTTTTTTTAGTTTTTTACATTTTTAGCTATAACCTCTTCCATTGCCATTCCACCACAGCTTCATGCGCCCGTTGTTATGAATCAAACGACTTTACTTAGTTTGTGGCTCATTTATTACTATTTTTTCCAAAATGTGTTATTATTTGTTTAACCACAATTTTGAAAAATTTGATTATTTTGTGGTTATTGACATTAACATTAAATTTATTTTAAATTAATATTTTATATTTATTCAATAAGTTAACTACAATTTGTTAACACGTAATAGACACCAAGGCATATTTATTTATTATTTACTATAATATCTTCTATTTAAATTTATATCTATTTAATTAAAACGTAAAACAACGCGTGTGATGACTGTTAGATATATGTACACCCATACATACATATATTATGTTAGTAATGCACTTTATTTATTTAAATTTATACAAAATCATTTTTATAGTTTCTGCGCACTAATAAATTATAATTTTTATTATTTGTCTATTTCTTTTTATTTTTCACAATAAACACTTCATTGGCATATATGTATTTTATAGGCCTTTTCCATATTAGCATAATTTTCTTAGTATTGTTTTTCAAATTAATCAAATGTTTCAGCGTTTATCAATAAAACTATGAAGAAAATGTATACATAGATATGTTATTGCATGTATGGGTGAGTAAATATGTATGTATATGCATTTGACGCCCATTTACCCTCAACTAGAAACGTAGTATTTTCATATAAAGAAGTGCTAAATATTGCTGGCTACAACAAATACATCATTTTACAGCGAATAAACACTTTTTGCCAGCAATACCTCAAGTTATTGGTAAACAGCATTCTTCGAATTTCAAATACAACCCTATAATCTGCAGTTATATCACATACTAACTAGAACAGTAAGCAGCAGACACAAATATCCAATTTTTCGAAGTTATGGATACCCCAAAGCTTCGCAATACATTTCCTACTGAGCACTTTACTTGTCACTTATCAGCATGAGAAGGCCTTGTGAAAACCCTGAAAAAAACATGCCAACCACTTTTAAGAAAAAAACAAGTAAGAGCGGGACGGGGCTGTGGCGAAGACTTGATATCTTTCATGAATGGGGCTGAACAATAATATTATCCCATTCATAATATCCAAATAACCAGGTGTATAAGATATTGTGACGAATATTAGTAACACTAAGGGATACTCAAAGCCATTACTAAGCAGTGACTTGTATGCACATCAATAAATCAAACATTATGTCTATACATATGTCCATACAAGCAGCGGAGAGCAACGCACAAACACATGCATATATCTGAGATACTCTCAAAAGTAGGCAATAATTTGTGCAAGTATCACTCACATACACACGCGCATATGAGAAGCTATAAACGTAGTTATAGCTGGTAATTTTATAGCTGATAACTAACTAGAAAATTCTAGAAATAGAAAAGCGAGGAAACCAAACAGTATAAAAGCAGCAACAGTTGAGGCAGCTATCAGTTGCGAAGTGTTATTTTCAAGTAGTCTAATAAAGACCATTTTTGCATTATTCAATATTGAAGTTATTTATTCAACAGTTTAGTGATTCGAATGTAAGCAGAAGATTTGGAATAAGCGGAATTTCAGTAAATTCGTTACAATATAAAATATATAGTGAACAGATGTACATTAGACTGGGTCGATTTATTAACCGATATCGCGCCATCGGTTTTTCGATAGGATTTGGGCTCAGGAAAAGAAAGTTCCACTACGCATACCCAAAAAAATAATTTTCGAGCCTGCAAAAAAAAAAAAAAAGGGTAAATTTTTCGACCAAAACACTCTCCAAAACCCAAAAAATATTTTTTTTCAAAAAACTGTTTGTTAACAGTGCTATTCAATGAGCGCGACCACTCACAAATTGTCAATTAAAGTCCTCTAACAGGAGGGGTGGACCAATTGAAATGATGATTGGTGTCATGTGGGAACACATCGTATGCAAGACATATATTGCGTATGTTGGCGTTGATTGTAGACAAGTTCACGGGGTTCACGCGCCCTCGCAAAGCCATTTATCGATGCTGTGTGAATTTTGTATATGGCATCCGTATGCTTGTCTGGATCAAATGCATATGTGTGAGTATAGCTGAGTATAAACATTAATGCTGATAGAGGGGTTTGTTTTTGAACAAAAAGTTTCATTGCTGATGGAGAATTTAGAAAAAATGAGAGTTTGAACCATTTGTGCTCCGTTTTAAAGCTGTCATTACTGTAATTTATAAAAGGATCCCTGACTATCCTTTAAAATTTTGCATATCTTTTGTTGCCTAAACATAATTTTCCAGAAATTATAGTTTATTTTTTTTTTTTTTTTTTTGAATTTCAATTGTTACTTTTATAATAAAATCCGATGCACCAAGCAGAACTGACTAGATATTGACTTAATTAGTAGTTCAATAAAGCAGTAATGAATGAAATAAATAAGAATTTGTATTTTGTATCTATATGCGCTTTATTGTAGAAAAATCACCGATTAATTGCATTAACTCTCTGTGTGTAATTATTATGACGTTTTCATTCAATTGAGCCTTTTCCTTTTACTGTAAATTTAAGTTGATTGGAGTTAGCGGCGTTGTCTTCGTAAGAGTGATCTGTGTTCATATGACTTTGTTAACAAAGTTTTTTTTAGAAAAATATTTGAGAAAACAATAAAAAAAAATATTTTAATTGGAAACATATCTAAGCTATTTACAAGGTGTTCTCTTAGTCGTATGCGCTCTTTTTTAACACGTTGGCTGCCAAAGCCTTTTTAGAATTTTGATCGTTCAGTGGCAATATCATTTAACAATTTTGGTCACCTGAGGCCAACAACTTATTTTAGTTCTTTTTTGTTTCTTGGTGTTTTTTTGTTGCACATTTTCTTGCGACATGGCCTGGGAGAACATAAAAATGTTGTGGGGCCACATCGCGCGAAAATGTGCGACACAAAAAAACTGTTGTAGCTACAAAATTAGGGACCAAAATAAAGCCGCGATTAGTCAAAACTTATTTTTAGGCAGTAAGGAACAAAAAAGAACAAAAATATTAATAAGAAATAAAAATAGACACCCTTTTGGGCCAACAAAAAGAGTTGTCCGGCTGAAGTTATGAAAGCTAATCTGAAAAGAGGCGAGATGGTAGCCCGTGAGGACGAAAATGGAGTGGTGATGTTTAAGTGGAAAAACACCAGAGATGTTAGGATTCTTTTGACGAAACATCCCCTGTAATGGTAGCCATGTCGAGCCATCCAAATGAAGACAGTAATGAACCATCCACCAGTACCAACAATACACCATCCGCCAGGAAGCGAAGGCAACGAGCTACTGAAAACCCCCTTGCTATTATTAATTACAATAGAGCCAAATTAGCTGTTGATATATCCGATCAAATGACCTCTTACGCCACCACTCTCAGAAGAGGTGTTAAGTGGTACCGCAAAGTGGCTTTTGAACATTTACTTGGAATGTCTGTTGCAAATACCTTTATAATATATAAAAAGGCTACAAACAAATAAATTTCAATAACCAAGATTCGGCAAAAGATTTCAAATGCTTTATTGCACTTCATGTCTCCAGAACCCATAACAAAATGAACACATTTTATAGAAAAAAGAAAGGACGATAACGGAAAAACAATAAGGTGTGTTTCGTATTATGTTATGCAATGAAAAAAAAATATGCTGAAAGGGTAACAGCCAGGAAGAGCTTAAAAAGGACCACGACATATTGCCCAATATGCCCTCCCTCTGTGGGTTAGGGGTTAGAATATGCCCACGGTAGGTATACCGTTCGTAAAAGGCGACCATAATACCATGGGTACCCAATCCATGAGTAAGGTGTTTTACTCGAAAGGTAGCAGGGTGGACGCGGGTATCACCCTTTGGGACCCTAAGCAAGTTCTTTATAAATACTGCTACCGCGGGAGCAGGAGAATCCAGTGTGACCTGATGCACTGCATCGAACGATGCTTTGTATTCAGGTCTCACCTCCTGTCCTGGGATGGCCCCCTTGTGGGAGCATCGCGGTGGTTGTAGTTTCAAATAACAGTTCACTTTATGACACGCTCTGAGTAGACTTGTTTTCCCTTGGGGACGCAAGACCCAAGGGAATTCGGTCTCTTGCTTGTCACAGTATACCAAAATTCATTGGGAAACTGACCCTGAGGGGCAGATGAAAGGTTGGTTACATCCCATAATTGTGGCAACCGGAGATGCCGGAGAAAGATGGTGAACTACGGTTGAAAGATGGTGAGAGATGAAACGTATGTCTATTGTCAGCCAAAAACAATCGATAATTGTACGAGTGGGCCGGTGCTCATCTCGTCTTTTGAGATGTTTGAGGCTGCCTTAGACTGCGTAGCGAATAGGAGGCGTTTGCGGAATGGATGGCCACATCCAAAAATGTGCCAAGATTGGATGCTGTCAAATCACTGCAGTGTGGCCGACTGCTATGCGAAGATGTTGCTGGGGCAGGTACTCGGTTACTTACAGGTCTGTGAGCGGAAAAGGTTGGACACAGCCCTTTAATTGTGGTAGGAGCGTAATTTGGAGTGAAAATGGAGCATAGTTGTTGCGTAATTGAGTGAAATAATAGTAGCAAAAATGGAAGCCAATAGTAGCACAATATGGCGTGCAATGGCAAGTCAACGTAGTGTGGTCTTAAGCGATGTCGAGAGACATTGCTGAGACGGGAACTCGGCACTCACAGGTATGTGCGCGGAAAAGGTTGGTCACATCCCTTGATTTTAATTGTGATGGAGTTTAAGACGGAGCATAATTGGTGCCAAGCTCACTCTGTTTGTCAACGTAGTGCGGCCTTTAAGCAATATCTAAGCAAAACCAGCTCCGTCGTTAACAATGTTTTACATTGTTGTTACACTGCAGGACAGGAAAAGTTGGTCACATTCCTAAATTGCGACAAAACACAAATCTCGATCTGATTGACCTGACAGCTAGATACCCGAGATTATAAAATCAATGAAAGAGGGATACTGAGGCAAGCACGGAACTCGCGGTGGAGTTGCCGTGCAACCGGGTGCCATTACCCGAAAATGGAAGAGGAGGGTGGATAGTCCTCCTCAGCAAAACCAAGGCTGGTGGACTTGAACACCCCAGCTCACCGATTGGTACCAAATTGTTGGGCCGAAGATCAATTGACATTGATCTGTGTTTTACACCGGAGGTAGGTCTACGAAGACAGGTACTCCTGTAAGCATTTATCGACTGCCCAATATGCCCCAATAAACCGCAACTATATGTAGAATATTTTCCTAAATATTCCCACCAGAAGAATTAATTTTGCTAAATTAACAAATTGAATTGTTAATTTTAAGTTTATTGTTTTTCTACTGATCTCCAAATTGAGTTTCTAATTTTAGGTTTTTTGTTTTTCTAGTTATCTCCATTTGAATTTACATACATACATATCTATATATTTTTATATTTTTTTGCTCATAAATAAATTAATTTTTAAAAGAATTAGTAAAAATGTTTGTAAATTGTCGAGCTCGAGGCCATACAATATTAAATAACAAACAAAGAAAATTGTTTATTTGTAGAAAAAGCTCTTTAAAAACAATATGATAGACTTGAAAGATAAATACCGACTCTTGAGTAAGACCGCTATTGCACCAAGACTGTATGGTCTACCGAAGATTCATAAAGAAGTTATCCCATTGAGGCCTATATGTTCTTCCATCAATTCGCCTTCGTACAACATATGTATATTCGTTGTAAATATTTTGATGAATATAACCAAAGAATCAAAATACAATTTAAAAGATTCCGTTGAGTTTAAAAATAAAATTAAGGATACATATGTCTTTGATGATGAGAGCCTAGTTTCGTTCGATGTTGTCTCATTATTCCCTAGCATTCCAGTAGACCATGCTTTGGAAATCATTTCGTCCAAATGGAACCAAATTAAAAAGCATACAAATCTAACCAAAGAGCTCTTCCTTGACGTAGTACGATTTTGTATTAAAGAAAACAGGTACTTCAACTACAACAATAAGATTTATGAACAACGTGCAGGAATGCCTATGGGGTCACCGGCATCTCCGGTCATAGCAGATATTGTGATGGAAGAACTGCTAACTAAATTTGAGGAAGATACACCATATAAACCACGCCTCCTCACTAAATATGTAGACTATCTGTTTGCCATTGCAAGAGCGAACCATATTGAGAAAATGCTGGCTAACTTAAATGAATACAACAGATCTATAAAATTTACGTTAGAAGTTGAGAAAGATGGAGAATTGCCATTTCTGGACACTCTGGTAATAAAAAACAACAACCACCTCACGTTCGATTGGTATAGAAAGCCTACTGCCTCCGGTAGATTATTAAACTTTTATTCGAAACACGACAAGTCTGCAATTGTAAATACGGCCAAAAATTTCGTAAGACGTGTTCTCACAATTAGCGACGCGATGTACCATAAGAAAAATATTGAAATAATTCAAAAAGTTCTTGAAAATAATGAATTTCCTGCTCAACTTATAAAACAATTCATACATAGCCATTTCAAGACGACTAGAGACAAGAAAGCCAAACCAGATAAAATATATAAATCCACCACTTTTGTACCAGGTTGGTCGAATAGGATAAAGCATTCGAATTTGTACGACAGGGAAAAATTTCAAATTGCCTTCACATATAACAACACTTTACAAAAAATATTTACAAATTCAAAAAGCAAAATCGGAAAATATGATAAATCTGACGTTATATATAAAATTAAATGCAACGGCGACGGGTCCCACGTATGCAATAAGGTATATGTGGGGACAACTAAATCCAAACTAAAGACAAGGATTTCCGCTCACAAATCAAAAATAAAAAATAGGGACCACACTAATGATAACAAAACGGCCCTCACTCAGCATTGCAAAACAACTGGACACTCTCCGGATTTCGATGAGGTAGAAATTCTACAACAAGAAAAACATTATACGAAACGCTATATTTTGGAGATGCTTCACATAATCAGCACAGCCAACGATAAAAGAATGAATTTTAAGTCAGACACAGACCAATGCGCTCACGCATACAGACAATTGGTAAAGCAAAATTGCAAAAATTAATGCTGAGAGTGTTATACAACAACATTTACCTGGTGGGAATTTAATACATACACTTATGCTATGGGTGTCGCTCACAGTTTAACTTTTTATGCTATATTGTTGTTAGTTAAGAATTTTGTTTATAATTACGGTTCTTTATTTGTTTACTTTTTATGTTTATTTTCGTTTTTGTCATATCAAATTTTAAATTAGTCGATCTGGTACATCCAACGATGTAAGTCAAATGTATACATGTACTTTTATGTTTTTTATTATAATACTTGTATTTTTGTATTTCTAGTCCTGAAGATGACTTCTAATTGAAGTCGAAATATCGATAAATAAAAAACGACAATATATAACATATACAAATAAACAGTTTTCTTTGTTTGGTATTTAATATTGTATGGCCTCGAGCTCGACAATTTACAAACATTTTTACAAACTAAAGACCAAAAAACCAACTAAAAAGTTAAGAATTAGTAAAAAGAAAAATTTTAATTTCCAACTTTTTTTTATCCAAAAAATTACCATTAAAAATGCACAGCGGTCATGGGAAATACACCAAAATGTTCACCACAGGCCAGAGAATCCAAATTCCATGTAAAATTCCATTTTAAAATGTACAACAATGTGCGACGTGGCCTCGGGGTGGCAGCCAACGTTTAAAAAATTTTCAAGGCAACAGCTGTTTCGATTATACTTTGTAAATGTCTTCAAAGCCTTTTCTCCCGTGAGTGGGATGGTTGAAGTGTTACAGACGCATTCAGCCACGTCATGCCTTAGTTGTTGTAAAGTTTTTCCCAATTGCCTTCTTTTGCATACTTTTGAAACTCTTGTGAATTGCCCAATTATAAATTTGTATATTATATGGAATTTCGAAAGAAACTGTTTTGTATGCTCTAGCTTGGTATTCATTAATTTTCGTCGTTAGTGAGGCCAAACCGATCCCAAGTTTTTGCCAAATTAAATCAAATTGTAGAGCTTCGCATATTTTCCTGGATAAAAGTGATTTCACATTGAGTGTTAATGACATAATTAGTCAAGTTTTTTATATTACACGTATCTCAATAGTGCTTTATTGAGTGCCTTATGTTAGAAATAACAATCAAAAATAAATTATTTTCAATAATTTACAAAAAATGAGCAAGCAACAAAAACTTTAAAATTTTATTTTGCAGCAAAAGATTATAAAGATTTTTAAAATTGGGTTATATGCAACATCCATAAATAGTTTATTGATTGTCTTTATAGTTAAGGAGGAAACAACTCCTATCTATTTTAAATATTTTTTTTTTTTTATAAAAGCGTAATATTTGCTTGGGGCTGAGACAAATGTTAGTTAATGAAGAATTTGGTCCTCTATGAAAAAAAAAACTTAATTTTTTCATTAAACAAAATTTTCATTCCATTAAGTTTTGTGAGTGAAATCAGATTAACCCTGTTATCAGAACCGAATATCGAAATATTTCAAAAGAAGAAAGCAAACTTCCTAAGAAGCCGCATATCACACGGATACATTATAAGTTTAAACGAGCAATTCTTGTTTGTTTTAATAGCCCAACGATCTCGGGAATGGCTCAACCGATTTAAATGAAATTTGGAACAGAGATAAAATATCACCTCCTAAGACTTTCTACCTAGGTGTTGCCACTCAGAATGTTTCACAAGGTTGCCACCTATTCGAAATTTAAAAAAAATTGCATGAGATATGCCGAAATGGGTATCAAACGAAAGGTATTTCACTCCGCATTACAATAGGGACATTTTTGCGCAGGGTTGCCACCTATTCGAAATTAAAAAAAAAAAATTGCATGAGATATGCCGATATGGGTATCAAACGAAAGGTATTTTACTCTGCATTACAATAGGGGCATTTTTGGTCAGGGTTGCCTTTTAGGGTTGCCACATATTCGAAATTAAAAAAAATTCCATGAGACATGCCGATATGGGTATCAAACGAAACGTGTTTCACTCCGCATTGCAATAGGGACATTTTTGAGTAGGGTTGCCATTTCGGGTTGGCACCTATTCGAAATTAAAAAAAAATTGCATGAGATATGCCGATATGGGTATCAAACGAAACGTATTTCACTCCGCATTACAATAGGGACATTTTTTAGAGGGGTTGCCATTTCGGGTTGCCACCTATTCGAAATTAAAAAAAATTGCATGAGATATGCCGATATGGGTATCAAACGAAAGGTATTTCACTCCGCATTACAATAGGGACATTTTTGAGTAGGGTTGCCATTTAGCGTTGGGGTAGTTAGACGAAATAGTACTCTACTTACTCATATTCTATTAAAGATTTAAAGGAGAACATTAAAGTTAAAAATCTTCGTAAAATATGTTACACATGATTCGAGTTAATTTTAAATAATTTTCTTTTAAGTGAATAATTGCAATTTCTCACAGATTATTATTAGAAAGATTTCTCAGCACCACGAAACGTTGCCAAACAAAGCTCGGTCGCCCAGGTACTATGTACTTATGTAGACAAAGCACCGATACCCCCTATGTATATCCTGCATGTGAAATGTGCCCGCTTGACACAAACCATCTCTTAAATTGAAATGTGGAGCTATCCCCTATTGCTGAAACTTCTTGTATCTTTGGATAGGAGTATTCTGATAAAAAAAAATTTAAGTTCTCTTGTTTCGTGAACAGCGAATTGTGGCTGCAGCACTATTGTTTTTGTTGCAAGCTATAAACTAAATGAAATTGTCTAATATTTAAAAGATTTACAAGTTACCAAATATAAAAATATATATATTTTTAAATTCTTTGAAGCTTGTGAGCAAATGCAACTGGGTAGAGCTCAGGGCTGCAGATGCATAGATACTCGTGAATTTGTGCAAGCCTTAGCAGTGTTGTGAAAAATAGTGCGCATTCATAGAAAAATGAAAATTACAAATTGCTCTTCCACACCAACGTGAGCATATCAAAATTTATTCTATATTTATTTTCCTTTTATGTCTACCCTCTCATACACCTGCCAATCTTTGGGCAAAAACATACGAACGAACGCCTGTAAATATGCTTGTTTGTTCGGCTGCCGATATGAAACGGTGAAGGACATACGCTGCGGGGCTTTGCACACCACATCCTTTGCATGCGTGCAAATATACTAGTATATGAACAAATGTACCTTTGTATGGAGATGTGATGCAAATGTGCAGCTGAGCAAAACAAAAATGAAAAAAAAATAAATGATAAAAATGAAAAAAATTGTAGGAAAAACCTTCTCTTTTTTTGCGTTTACGTTTTTGGCGCAAGGACATAGCCAATGGTTGTCGGTTGTTTGTGTTGTTAGTTGATGGCCATCGCAATTGCGTTTCAGGCTATGACTACAATAAGCAGCATATGCATATAAAGGCGGCTAGCAAAAGGAGTGGGTGGGGTTATGATTGTGAATTGATGCAAATTATTGCAGCAAGAGGAAGCAGGCCTTGTTTACAAAAAAACATATAAATGTCCGCTGAAATATTGCAAAGACAAACGTGCAATCGTTTATATTACATGCAAATTTTCAAACTATTACATACATACTTGTGTGCACTTGTATGTGTATATTTGTATAACTTAAATGAAACAAATCAATACAAATACAAATATATTATTGTTTAAGTTGACAACTATCATCTATGTTTATATTGGCAACACAACAAATAATTATTTTAAAAAATCACAAATTAGTGGGAATTGATGTAAAGCAAATTTTATGTACGGCTTTATAGTTTTTACATACAGTTAACTTACAGTTAACTTATGATAAAATCCTTTGCAGGACGGTTGTAAAAGCATCACAAGGATGCTGATTAGACACTCTGAACTATTATTAATAGGGGAGAACTTACTTTTAGAAATACTTTATTTCCGGAATTTATTCAAAATCTTATAGTACTTTTAGCACATTCTTATCTAAGCGAAAATAACTAATTGTTTTGTATCCTTGTCAAAGAGAATCACGAATTTACTTTGCTTTCCTTTATAGCGACAACAAGAGGAGGGATTGAGTATCCAAAGCCTGGCCTATGATCGCGTTGCTGACTCTGCCTTCGAGATCCAGCAAACCCTCAGCAAACCTGATTCGATACAGGTAACCTTGACTGAACCTGGTTGTTTGCAGATACAAGCTATTATTTTTGTTTTACATATTAGAGATTTCATTTCCTATAACTATTAAATTTAGCTATATATTTTTAAAATTTATTGTGCTTAATTGAAACCAATTTCCTTATTTTTAAATTTTAGTTTATTGTTTCTACTTTTGATTTGATTCAATTTAGTTTAGTCTGATTTAATATTATTTCTTTGAGATTCACTAAATTAAATTTCGTTTTAATTTTATTCAACCAAATTTTTTTATTTAATTTAATTTTGTTTTTCTTTTACTTTGTTTAATTAATTTTATTTTATTTCGCTTTATTTTATTTCATTTAATATTATATTATCTTGTTTTATTTTATTCAAATTTATTTATTTATTAATTTTTTGTTTTTATTTTATTCCATTTTATTTTATTTGATGTGATTTAATTTCAGATTATTTAATGTTTTTATTGCTTATTTGTTTATTTCATATTATTTTATTTAATATTTTTTCATTTTATTTTATTTCAATATATTTGATTCTATTTCAGATTATTTAATTTTGTTTTATTCAATTTTCTTTTATTTTGATATGAGTTTTTAAGCGGGGATTACCCTTATTGCTTTAAATGTATGAAAACATTAATTTGAAGCAATTTTTAATTTATAATTTATTTAATAATTTGGGAAAAATTTAAACAACGTGATATCAGGACGGACAAGGCGACAGCTTGTTTGTTTTTTATTTTATTTGATTTAGTTAAATTTTATTTTGTTTAATTCATTTCATTTAATTCCAGTTTATTTTATTTTATTTTGTTGTTTATTTTTATATCTGCTGTACTTGTATTATAACTTTGATTGGATAAAGGTTGGTTGTACAGGTATAAAGCAATCGCGATAGATATAGACTTCCGTATATCAAAATCATCAGTATCGAAAAAAAATTTGATTGAGCCATGTCCGTCCGTCCGTCTGACCGTTAACACGATAACTTGAGTAAATATTGAGATATTTTCACCAAATTTGGTACACGAGCTTATCTGGTCTCAGAATAGGTTGGTATTGAGAATGAGCGAAATCGGATGATAACCACGCCCACTTTTTATATATAAAACATTTTTGAAAACACAAAAACCTGATTATTTAGTAAATAATACAGCTAGAATGTTGAAATTTGACGTGTGGACGGATATTGACACCCTCGATAAAAATTTGGAAAAAGTTTTTAAAAGTGGCGTGGCACCGCCCACTTGTGATAAAATCAATTTTACAAATAATATTAATCATAAATCAAAAATCGTTAAACTCATCGTAACAAAATTCGGCAGAGAAGTTGCCTTTACTATAAGGAATGCTTTGAAGAAAAATTTGCGAAATCGATTAAGGACCACGCCCACTTTTGTACAACAGATTTTTAAAAGAGTCGTGGGCGAATAAAATACGCTATATCTTTGCAAAAAAGAGCTTTATAACAATGGTATTTCGTGGCACCGCCCCTTTTTTTAATTTGAAATTTTTCCTATTTATTGTTATAAATCCACTTGGGAAATGAAATACCATTGATATAAAGCTCTTTTTTGCATGGGCGCGGCACCGCCCCTTTTATGACTAAACAATTTTCTATGTTTCGTGAGCCATAACTCGAAGAAAATTAACGGATCGTAATAAAATTGCGTAAACAAATTTCCCTATAGCAGGAAATATTTCTGGTAAAACTGGATAAGATTGGTTAAGGACTACGCCCACTTTTATATAAAAGACTTTAAAGAGGGTTGTAGGCAAAAATAATAAGTTGAATCTTAGCGAACAATAGTTTTGTATCAATCGTATTTTTATTGTTCTGTTATATCTTTATTTTAAAATAAACAGCAGGGAAATCACCATATATGAAAGAAAACTGCATTATTACCCGCTCAAGGTCATTGGTATTAGCCTCTGTATCCTTTTTGCTTCTTTTAAACGAAAACAAGTAAGGACGGGACTGTCTTCGGCTGTGCCGAAAACTTCATACCTTTTATGAATGGGGCTGAAAAGTAATCTTATCCCGTTCGTAATCTCCAAATAATCGGATGTATAAGACAAGAAATACATAGTGAATAGATGTACATACCTAAACGATTTTTAAGATAAATATAAAATAAAAAATTGCAAAAAACCCCTTATCTGAACGACCGGTTGTATGGGATATATACTATATATAGCTCCGATCAATGTGATTTTTTCAGAAAATCTTCTACGATATATTAAAATATATATGTCCGAGTTTCACGTTTATACCTTCTAAATTAAGCGAGAAATGGCCAAAAATCTTTCTATCTGAACGATCGGTTGTATGGGATATAACTATATATAGCTCCGATCAAAGTCATTTTTTCAGGATATCTTCTATGATATATTAGAATATATATCACAGAGTTTCACGTTTATACTTTCTATATTGCGGCAGGAATGACCAAAATAGTCTTATCTGAACGAATGGTTGTATGGGAGATTTATGTTATAGTGGGATACGGGATCCGACAAATGTCTAATATAATATAAAAATACATCCTTGCGCCAAATTTCATTGAGATATCTCAAAATTTGAGGGACTAGTTTGCGTTCAAACAGAGAGACGGACAGACGGTCATGGCTATATAAACTCAGTCCGTCGCCCTGATCAATTCGGTATACTTAATGGTGAGTCTATCTTCTATATTTCTCAACGTTACAAACATCGGACCAAAGTTAATATACCATTTAATGTTCATGAAAGGTATAATTAGTTCAGAATAGAACCATATGTATATGTATTATTGCGCAGCCTCGTAACACTATTAAGCACACAAAACAAACAACAACATCATTTTAAGTGTATCGCTGGGTATGTAATATTCGGTTTCACCCGAATTTAGACTTTCTTACTTGTTTTATTTTATTTTATTTTATTTTATTTCATATTATTTTATTTTATTCTCTTTAGTTTTATTTTTCTTTAATATTTATTTCAAGTTTATTTTATTTTGTTCTATCTTATTCGATTTTATTTTATATTGTATTTTATTTTATATTATTTTATTTTATCTTAATTGATTTACTTTAATTTAATTTTATTTTATTTTATTTTGTTTCAATTTATTTTATTTTATTTTGTTTCAATTTATTTTATTTTATTTTAGCTTAATTTATTTTATTAAATTTAATTTTATTTTATTTATATTTTTTAATTTTGTTTCAATTTATTTTATTTTATTTATTTCAATTTATTTTATTTTATTTTGTTTCAATTTATTTTATTTTATTTTATCTTAATTGATTTAATTAAATTTAATTTAATTTCATCTTATTTTATTTTATTTTATTTTGTTTCAATTTATTTTATTTTGTTTCAATTTATTTTATTTTATTTTAGCTTAATTTATTTTATTTTGTTTTATATTATTTTATTTCACTTTATTTTATTCCATTTTTTTATTTCATTTTTTGATTTTATTTGCTTCAATTTAATTTTATTTCATTTGATTTTATTTTGTTTTATTTTATTTTATATTTTTATTTTCCATTGCTATAATTCAATCCACATATCTCACAATGCTTATAACGGCTTGTCATTAAAATTTGCTAAAAATACGCAAACCCATCTAAACCATCATGAATGTGTGCATCTTAAATTGTACCTAATTTTAGCAAAAGCTATACATAATGCGAAATTTCGTGTCACTGACTTTGAATAACAAAATTTCAGTCACATGGAAGCGAACTTTTCGAAACCAAAGTATGGATAAGAAAAGGCTGTTGTTTGTGCAACATTGAAGACCATAACCAATACAAATGCAGTGAAATTCACAAAATTGCACATACACGCACACACAAGTGCAGCTACAAGCACGAATTAGCAAAAATACGAATATAAGCATGTAGTTGCTGTTGTTGTGTATTCGACAGTATGAAGGCTGTGACGTTTGGAATATCCTTGTATGCATGACGTAGCTGATGACGCTTCTGGCACTGAGCTGCTAAGGATGCAATTTGCAGCTCGGGAAGGTTGAGTGTACTTGGAGTAAGTGATGCAAAAAACTACAATTGTATTTTCGCAGAATTTAGAAAAAAGTTATTCAAAAGCAGTTATTGAAATTGGTTTTATAATTTCATTAGTCTTATTTCCAAAACATATTTATTTTAATTTTTCTCTCGTAAGGCAATTTGGTAGTTTTAATACACTATCTTGCTTGATAGCTTTATTCTTAGTACAAATTTGACTATCGCAATATTCAACGGAGCATCAGATCCAGATTTGTGCAATTAAAGCTGTTAAAATGTTTAAGCATGAAATCTTTAATAACACTGCGCATTCAGTGCAATATTTTGGGTATGGAAAATACATTTTATGGCATGACATGTGTCTTATCATTTTTGGCTGAAGAACCTGAAAAAAAAAATCAACAGACTTACGCGGTTCTACTTTATAAACAACAAGTAAGGAAGTTTAAGTTCGAGTGAAAGCGAACACTACATACCCAGCTGTACACTCGAAATGCTGTTGTTGTTTGGTTTGTGTATTTAATAGTGTTACAAGGCTGCGCAATAATACATATACATATGGTTCTATTCTGAACTAATTTCTTTTTGAGTTATGGCTCCCGAAACATAGAAAATTGCTTAGTCATAAAAGGGGCGGTGCAATGCCCATTTTTTTTTTTAATTTGAATTTTTTCCTATTTATTGTTATAAATCCACTTGGGAAATGAAATACCATATAGCTTATTTTATTCGTCCACCACCCTTTCAAAAATCTTTTATATAAAAGTGGGCGTGGTCTTTAACCGATTTCGTTAATTTTTCTCCAAAGCATTCCCTATAGCAAAGCCAACCTCTCTGCCCAATTTTGTTCGATAGGTTTAACGATTTTTGATTTACGACTAATAATATTTGTAAAATTGATTTTATCACAAGTGGGCGGTGCCACGCCCATTTCAAAAAAACTTTTTAAAATTTTTAGCAAGTCTCAATATCAGTCCAGTCGTCAAATTTCAACATTCTAGGTGTATTATTTACTAAATAAACAGGTTTTTTGTGTTTTCCAAAATGTTATACATATAAAAAGTGGGCGTGGTTATCAACCGATTTTGCTCATTTTCAAGACCAATCTATTCTGGGTCCAGATAAGCTCGCGTACCAAATTTAGTGAATATACCTAAATATTTACTCAAGTTATCGTGTTAACGGACGGTCGGACGGACGGACATGAATCAATCAATTTTTTTTCTATACTGATGATTTTGATATATGTATGGATGTCTATATATATCTCGATTGCTTTATACCTGTACAACCAACCGTTATCCAATCAAAGTTATAATACCCTGTGTACAAGTACAGCTGGGTATAAAAAAATCATAAAAACAAAACTGCAGTGGGGAAAGCTCAAATTAAAATCAAATTAAATAGGTCTCAAAAGCAACAACTTTTAGTTTAGTTTCTAAAACAAATCTTAATATATAAAAAACACGTGTCACTATGTTTGAGGCCAATGGACTCCTAAACTACTGAACTGATATTGAATTTGTTTTGCACCCCGTATGTAGTTTGATCTAACTTGAAATATAAGATAGGTGACTGGGTGACTAGGGTCTCGAGATATAGGCCAAAACGTGGACCCGGGTACCCGTAGAATGTGTTTATAGGATATGGATATCAAATGAAAGCTGTTGATGAGTGCTTAAGTAGAGGTAATTTTCATATCCCTGGGTGAATAGGGTCTCGAAATATAGGCCAAAACGTGGATCTGGTTACCCCTGGAATGTGTGTATAGAATATGGATACCAAATTAAAGCTGTTGATGAGTGCTTTAGTAGAGGGTAATTCTCATACCCCTGGCCGACTAGGGTCTCGAGCTATAGGCCAAAACGTGGACCCGGGTACCCCTAGAATGTGTTTATAGAATATTAATATCAAATGAAAGCTGTTGATGAGTGCTTTAGTAGAGGGTAATTTTCATACCCCTGGGTGACTAGGGTCTCGAGATATAGGCCAAAACGTGGACCCGGGTACCCCTAGAATGTGTTTATAGAATATGGATATCAAATGAAAGCTGTTGATGAGTGCTTTAATACAGAGTAATATATTATCCAGAAACGGACTGGGATTATGACTAGGACTGGGACTGAGACTCGGAGTGGGACTGGGGCTGGGACTGGAATAAAATACATACCAATCTCTGGGACAGGCAATAAGGGATACAGAGGAATGAGGAGAAATTGAGAGAAGAGAAAAGAGAGAAAGAGAATGAGGAAGGAGGAGTGAATAAAAGGATTAGGAAAAACTGAGGGCAGAGTCAGACGGAAAAAGGTTATTAAAATGTATGCAGATAGGGCAAATTTAGGGCAGGACAACGTCTGCTGGGTCTTCTTCTCATAAGATAAGAGAAATTTCGCAGAGCATTGGGTGGGACCATTAGCGAGGGAAAAGTATGCAGAAGCCTGACGCAAGGGAATGTTTAATTTCTGGACTTCCTGTGTGATGTTTTCAGGACTATCTGGATACAGAGAATTCGTAGACTGAGTTACTTAGATTGGCAAATTGGCCCTAGAAAATTTAAAATGTTTGTTCGAAACGAATCGAAATATTTATTGGCTTCCAAATATCAAACTGATCAGAATGAAAAAAAAAATTTACTTAGTCATGTCCGTCCGTCCGACTGCTTGTGCACACGATAACTTGAGTAAATATAGAGATATCTTACTGAAATTTGGTACATAGCTTCCTTGGCACTCATCTTCTCATCTTGAATCGCTGTTTAAAATGAGAGAAATCGGATGATAACCACGCCCACTTTTTTTATATAACTTATTGGAAAACACAAAAGGCCTTATTTTTTAGTAAATAATACACCTAGAATGTTGAAATTTGACTAGTGGACTTATATTGAGACTCTTGCTAAAAATTTGAAAAAGTTTTTTAAAATGGGCGTGGTAGCGCCCACTTGTGATAAAATCAGTTTTACAAATATTATTAATCATAAATCAAAAATCGTTAAACCTATCGTAACAAAATTGGGCAGAGAGCTTGCCTTTGCTGTAAGAAATGCTTTGAAAAAAAAATTAAGGAAATTGGTTAAGGTCCATGCCCACTTTTATATAAAAGATTTTTAAAAGAGTCGGGGATGAATAAAATAAGCATAAAAGAGCTTTATGTCAATGGTTTTTATTTTCCTAAGTGGAACTAAAACAATAAATAGGAAACATTTCAAATTTTTGAAAATGGGCGTGGCACTGTTCTTTTATGACTAAGCAATTTTCTATGTTTCGGCAGCCATAAAAAATAAAAATAAATGTAAGGCGCCTTAACCTCTTCCGAAGGGAATCTGCAAGGCAAATGAGTTTTCACTGAGTTTTCAATTATAATATTTCTAGAAAAAATTAACGAGATCGATTAAAGACCACACCCACATTCATATAAAAAAATGTGTAAGCTCATTGTTTTATTATAAACCAACCAGTTACACGCTAAAAAAGTAAAGCCCTCTACGGGCAAACAAAAACCATACTCTACAAGTCACTTATCGTAGCCGTCCTGAAATATGGTGCAGAAGCATGGACCATGACAATATCAGATGTAGCGGCTCTGCGAGAGAAAAGTTCTTCGAAGGATTTATGTACCTCTGCGCGTTGGCGATGGCGAGTAGCGATGAAGATTTAGCGATCAGCTGTACGAGGTCTATGCAGACATCAACACAGTCCAGCGAATTAAAACGCAGCTGCTGCGCTGGCTATGCCATGTTATGCGAATGAAAGATGACGCTCCGTTCAAGAAAATGTTTCTATCGGAACCCGTCTAAGGAAGCAGAGGTAGAGGGCGGCCCCCACTCCACTGGAAGGACAATTAAGTAAGTAAGTTACACACTAACATATACGTACCAGCTTAGAATATTGGTAACGTTGCGTATACGTAACATCTTTTTTTGTGAGCATGAATTTGTTATAAAAGTGTTGCATATACAAACATACAGGTGAAGCTTACATAAACGCGTTCATTAATTACTAATATTATGTATTCCATAATGGCCACCTCCGGAATTTTACAAAAAAAAAAAAAAAATTACCGATTTTAAATTCATATCACACGCTTTGGGTTTTGCTATTGTAGGTACCAATTGTTCAGTGCTACTTATTGGAATCAAAATCTTGTTTCATAAAATAGTTAAATTTTGTTTTTACAGGGCACTTGTTTCATTCACAAACATCCGTCAGAAGTCCCACAAAAATTGTGCGCTTTTAATAAAAAATATTTGAAGTAGATAGCAGCAGTTGTCTCCTTAACTTAAGAGAAAATCAAAATAAAACAAGTAACGACGGGACTGTCATTGGCTGTGCCGAAGACTTCATACCTTTCATGAATGGGGCTGAACAATAATTTTATCCCATTCGTAATCTCCAAATAATCGGATGTATAAGATAAGAAATACATAGTGAACAGATGTACATACCTAAACGATTTTTAAGATAAATATAAAATAAAAAATGGCAAAAACCCCCTTATCTGAACGATCGGTTATATGGGATATATATTATATAGCTCCGATCGAAATGATTTTTACATGAAATCTTCAGTGATATATTAAAATATGTATCACCGAGCTTCACATTTATACTTTTTAATTGCGGCAGGAATTACCAAAATCGTCTTATCTGAACGATCGGTTGTATGGGAAATATATGATATATCTTTATATGAATTAATCGGGGATTGCCCGTATTGCTTTAAATGTATGAACATTTATTTCAAGCAATTTTTAATTTTATAATTTATTTAGTAATTTGGGAAAAATGTAAACAACGTGACATCAGGACGGACAAGGCGAGAGCTGTTTCGATTATACCTTGTAAATCTCCTCAAAACCTTTTCTCCCGGTAGTGGGAGTCGAACCCGCACTCCTACGATAGTTGAAATGGTTACAAACGCATTCAGCTACGTCATGCCTTAGTTGTTGTAAAGTTTTTCCGAATTGCCTTCTTTCGCATATATTATCTTCCACACATCACATACTTCGTATGTAGTTATGTGTTGAAGTTATGCATGTTTGTAAGGCGGTTTCATAGAAACTTGGTATTTTGCTGTTTTTGTTCTATTAAAAGAACTACAACGAATTAACCAAATGTTGTCTCTTTATATCAATTAATCGGGGATTGCCATTTCAGCTATCGTAGGAGTGCGGGTTCGACTCCCACTCCCGGGAGAAAAGGCTTTGAAGAGGTTTACAAGGTATAATCGAAACAGCTGTCACCTTGTCCGTCCTGATGTCACGTTGTTTACATTTTCCCCAAATTATTAAATAAGATATATGTTGTAGTATTCCGATTCTACCGGATCCGACAAATGTTTAATATAATACAAAAATACATCCTTGTGCCAAATTTCATTGAGATATCGCAAAATTTGAGGGACTAGTTTGCGTTCAAACAGACAGACGGACGGACAGATGGACGGACGGACAGACGGACATGGCTATATCAACTTAGTTCGTCGCCCTGATCAATTCGGTATACTTAATGGTGAGTCTATCTTCTATATTTCTTAACGCTACAAACATCGGACCAAAGATAATATACCATTTCATGTTCATGAAAGGTATAATTATGCGCAAATTTTCATGGATGTTACACCAAACCAAATATGTGCCTATTTTTTTTAAAGCAATATTATCTTTTGCTGCAAAAATAAAGTTTTGCATTTCATGTTGCCTTTTTATTTTTTGTTAATTATTGAAAATTCAATTACTATTTATAAAATTGACAGTAAAAACCGATACACTTAGCAAAACTGATTAGATTTTTGATTTTATTAGGCATTCAAAAAGCAGTTACGGGATTATTCGGAATTTGTATTTTTTATAGAAGATTGAGTTCATTAAGGGCTTTATTGTTGAAAACTTCAATAATAATTTTATTAAACCTCCTTGTAAAAAAAATAAGTCTATAATTTTTATAGAAAAACAACGCAACTTTTCAAATTTCGTTCGAAAAATTTGCTCGAATTCGAATACCTGATAAACTTTACCCCTAAAGTGTTTACCCCTTCAACATCATAGCTAGTAAAGTTCTTTTTCTACACAAAGCAACTTAAGAATCTGCGTCCTCCACTCCTTTTCGTATGGCGAGGAATGCCAATTATATCACCGCAGAGAGAATGGGAGACAATCAATAAAAACGCAAAGTTCTGCATCATAGTAGGCTAAATGACTGCCTTCAAGCTGGTGCTAATCGTATGCAAATTGGGATAGTTAGAACACACATTTGCGACAGCTATTTAAATTTGTTTACCAACGGCATCGAATATTACAAAACCTCCTACGTTTCAAGCTGTTTCAATTTCTATTTCGTGCGACATCACGGTGTCAATAGTGAAGATTGAAAGCACTGCGAGAGGACACAATTAGAACTAGAAATGCCTCTTAATGTGATGGTACGGCGCTTGTGCGATTCTATGCAGGTATGCCGACCTAGAGAAAGACGGATGGAGTTTGATTTAATCACAATTCGCACAAGATTGATGTTGCTTTTAAGTAAAGGTTAGGTTAGGTTAAGAGGACGCGCATGGGTATTACCCACACTTCCACTCGGAGACGTTTTTGTCCATTGTAAGTACCCTCGGTATGTGCAGTGTGGGGACACATTCATTTAACCCTATTACCTCCTAGTGGTCCTCAACGAACCACTTGATTTCCCTTATGAACCCAAGAAGAAGCGAGACGTCCACCTTCCCAAGCTCAGTCACGCTGTCGAAGAACCGTGAGCTCAGAAATCTAAGCCTTCTTCTTTGGAGCACCGGCCATCGGCAGAGAAATTGGTAGATCGACTACTCTTCCTCCTGATCCTGACAGCTTCTGCAGCGAAAGCTTGTTGGTATTCGCCACTGTCGGAGCATTGTTGCGATAGCACAATGACCTGCGATGATACCCGTAAGTACCCTCATCGCAGATTTGTTCAGTTTATGAAGGAAGCTGGTGCCTTTACTATAAAAGAATGACCATAAAGACCTTGAGGCTTCGCAGTCAACCCTTTGGTCCATAGCAAGCCCATTGCCATGTTCTCATATTCCTCAATTCTCCCCAGGAGATAACTCCGCGACGGTCGGACGGAGCTGTCCACCTGATTTATGTCTCAATCGGAACCTTTCCTAGCCATCTCATCCGCGATTTCATTCCCTTCAATGCCGCTGTGTCCAAAGGGAGACATTGAGATGACTTATAGAAGCCAGAGATGCGTTTAGTTATCTGAAAAACAGAAATTGTATATTTATTTTCGCAAGGCTTTTTTGTTGAATGCTGATGGTTTGTGGAATTTATTTCCTAACCCCAATAAATGCAAACAAGATCTGTTATGTTCTGTACAGAAGTATACATATGTAGCAAAGGACGATTGGGTTACCGTTTTACAACAACAAGACGCAGCTTTGGTCGAGTCTGTTTTTCAACACATATGACGGACGAGTTCAAGATATAATCTACAAAGCTCACGCCTTCCTCGTTCTGACGGCGTGAATAGTTATTTTTTAATTATTTGAAAAACTGAAAATTTAGGAATTGTTTAAAAATATGTTCATATATTAAGCAATAGAGAGCATTTCCCGCTTAGCAACAACAATTAACATGCTTCAATAATTACACTTAAAGAAAAGACTGGTAAAATCAACCGAAATACGGGTCAGTTCAACCGAAATTTCTGTAAATTTTTATCCATCGCAACAAGATGTTGAATCAACTGCGCACAAATCGTTGATTCGTAATTGACCGTTTTAGTAGTCAAATGAACAAAAAAAGTTGTTGCGACAGCTTTGTATGAAGGTACCCATGTTGTGGCATTTGCAAGGCAGATGAGTTCTCACCGAGATCTTTTCATGGCAGAAATATACTCGGAGTGCTTGCCGAACAGTGCTGAGGGGCGACCCCTCTTAGGAAAATTTTCTTATAATTGAAAGACCTTATTTCTAAAATTTGTACATTTCTTTGCCCCGGTGTGAACCCAGGGTCTTCGGTGTGGTGGACGGAGCACGCCACCATCACCCCACGGCGGCCGCCATATACATATGTACGTAAATATGTGCATACGTATAGTACACAGAATACATAAGTACAAAGTAGAGAGCGCAGTGAGCGTAAAATTCTCTTTTGAAATTTCCTCATGTATTGACTGTTGATCGCTGTTGAAATGACCAGTGAGATCAGTTGTGTTAAGAAAAAAATCAGTTAGATTGATTAGGAATCTGTAAATTTTACAGAATTTTGTTAATTTAAGAGCGGCAATTTCTCTTCTATTGAAATGACTAAACTAATTTGTTCGCTTGACAAAGAGCTCGGTCAAATTAACCATAATTCGATCAATTTCGCCGAACCTCCGTTAAGTCAAGAACAACAGAACCGATTTGTTCATTTTACTAGCACCATTTATTTTAGTGTTTAACAAGATATTATACTTGATCGTAACTCCTCTGCCAACATATGTTTTAGTATATTAAATGAATCCCAGGTGCAGGCTTTGTTTATCGAAAAGGGTCCAAAGAGGCTTCGTAAAATGTTTTTTAATGAAGTTTCCTCTATTGAAGGTCCTGGGTTGCTTATGCAAGACCCACATAAACTGAAGGTGATTGTTGAAAATATTTTTGGCATTATGTACCTCTTATTTCTGGCATTACAAGCTTCTGTCACTAATTTGATAGAAAAGAATTAAAGATAGCGCGCTTTTTTGGAAGTGGGACTGAAGCAAACTCTACAAACTCTTTATTAGATGTTTTTAAGAATTTTTGTTTGTGGCAACATAGTTTAAATAAAATAAATGTAAGGCGCGATAACCTCCGAAGAGATCTAAGGCCGAGCTTCTCTTCCAATTTGCGTCGTGCTCCTCTTGATTTTCCCTACAAATTGGCCGGACGGGACCTACATGTTTTATGCCGACTCCAAACGGCATCTGCAAGGCAGATGAGTTTTCACTGAGAGCTTTTCATGGCAGAAATACACCCGGAGCGCTTGCCAAACACTGCCGAGGGGCGACCCCGCTTATAAAAATTTTCTTCTAATTTAAAAACCTTATTTCTAAAATTTTGATGTTGCTTTGGCCGGGGTGGGAACCCAGGGCATACGGTGTGGTAGGCGGAGCCCGCTGCCATCACACCACGGTGGCCGCCAACATAGTTTGCTTAATTGATATTGAAAGGCATCTTCAGTTTTATCGAAAAATGTTTAATACTTCAACGTTATCTGAGTATTAACTTTGTGCCTACTCGAACGCAAGTAACTTTTTAAAACTCGTATGCACGATATTAACCTTCTCAATCGGAGTGCTTTCTATTTTGGCCTAAATTTAGTTTATCTTTATTTTTTTATTTATTTTGTGCTATTTTTTAGTTTCTTAAAAGTGGAATACTTTAAAATATTCCTTTTTTTTTGCCTTCTTACTGTGTTTTATTTATTCTTTTGTTGTTCTTGTTGTGTTATTCTAAACTGGCAACACGAAAGGCGCAAAATTCAACTACAACAAAAAACACTAAAAACGCACAACATTAAACAAACAACACCAAAAGCGGTAGCAACAACAAGCTCGCTCGCACTCATCAGCCATCAACACACATAAACACACATACACACATTTCCACATACATGTTGCGAGGGTATACCCATACACATACATAAGCCCAAAAGAATGAAAGTGCTTCACGTCTTGTACCCTGCCAGCTAGCACTAGCGTGAACGCCTAAAAGTAGGCAAACCGAATAAAAATGATGTGTGTGTGTATATGCTTTGGAAATTGTTTGTTGTTGCATTAGTGTGCTGATGCTGCTGACGTCAACGGCAAAGTATTCATCACTGCTGCTCCTATTTCGTGTGAGCTCTATGTTGTTGTTGTTATACGGTAAATTTTTTTTTTTGTCTTGAGATATGTTGTGCTATATTCTAGGCAGTTTATGTGTGCTTTTGTCAATGATTGCGTGTGTACGCTTGTGCATGGGTGGGTTTTTGTATGTGTGTGTGTGTACATATGTGATATTTATGTTAAGTGCGTTGAGTTTTATGTTTGCTGTTTCCATTATTTTCGCCTATATTTCTTTAACTTTGCTATTTCATCTGCTTGCCGCGGTATTGTTGTTGTCCCCCTTCACACTCGTCAAGGATTGAACTGAACTCTCCTTGCCTACCTATTTGAATTGTTGCTATAATTTTTTATTTTTTTGCATATACATACACAAGTCTCTGTCACATACACAAACATATTCATATAAAAAACATATTTAATGTGAACGCAGCGAAGCAAGCACTTTTGTGCTGTTGCTGTTTCTTAAATTCTTTGTTATTCTGCTTTAATTCTGATTCGTATTACATTTTTACTTAGACGCGTCACTATCAACTTTTATGCTGCGCTGTTCTATGTTTTTTTTTTCTTTTTTGCATTAATAGTTGTTGATATATTTTCAGCGAGTTGAACTGCTGTTTTGCTCGCCACTTTTCCACGCTTTCCCTTAGCCGCTGAGTCTTATTTTCTAAAAATTAGGTTTTTTTTTGTTGTTTTTGCATATAGATTTCAGTTAGCTGTGTTGTTGTTGTATTTGATTTTTATTGCTGCTGCTATTAATCTCGCTAAGTTGTGTGCGTATTTGTGTGTATGTAGGTATGTTGTTTTGTTATTTTAATCCATCAAGTCGACCCCCTTAATACCGCGCTCGGTTATTTTAATGAAATGCGTGTGCATGTGTGCGTAGGTAATATGGTTTTCCATAGCAAAAGTTTCCAGTTTCTAATTTCACAAATTTTTTTTTTTTTTTTTAACAAATCAGAAGTTGTTTGGCTCGCTGCTGCAGCAGCAGCTGTCACTAACTATCCATTCCTTTTTGATTTTTAAAAAGTTGATATCTTCTTTTTAATTTAGTTTCAGGCGTTATGTTCTTGTATTTACATATTATTATCTCAATTCTTGTTTTCATATGCTTTGCTGCTGCTAAAATTTTGTATATTATTTATGCGCTCTTAACAATTTTTTTAATTTCTATACCCTATTTGCGCATATTGGTATTATTTCTTTTATAAATTGCGTGAACCATTTTTTTTTCTTCTTATATCTCATCGTTACCTATAGATATGCAACACATTTTCTATTTGATTTCACATCTTAACAAATTTTATTTGCACATTTAATAATATTTTCTTTAAATTTTATAATTCACTTGCAATTATAATTTGTATTACATATTTCACAAGAATTTTTCTGTTGTTGCTGCTCTTGCCTGGCACACATTTATACGTGTGTGTGTGTGTGTGAAAAGTGTAAAAAATTTAATTTTTTCACAGCGCGCGAACTGCTTTCCCGTTATCTAGCTTCAGCTCTAAACGTGCACAACACCCGACGACGTCCTCGTTATGACTGATTTTCACCACATGCAATCAAGTAGCAATTCTAATGCGCCCAGCACTCGTGTGTGATATGCTTCGCTGCTCTCCATGTCCTCCTACAAAATTTCCGAGCATCTACGCATCCAGCATCACTTAAACAAAGAATCGTTGACTGTCGGCAAACGCAGTAACACTCGTATGTTAAGAAAGCCCTCTCAAACCTTCGTTTAACTTAATCGTTGCTTGCTTTGCACTACCTTCCTGTTCGGCGGCTAACTTGTCATGCTTTCGTAACGTATGTGCGTGATTTTATATGCTGGCGTATATTTTAAAATTTGATAAGAGAATTTATAATTCTATTGTTCAAAGCATTCGTTATGATAGCAGCATCGCTCGTATTGAAAAATATATGCACACAGATTTGCACTCCAATAAAAAATATGCACTGTCTCTTGTAACTTTTTTTGCGCACGAGCACTCTTTTTGCAGCTTTTTTCGCAATATTTGTATGCAAAACAAATTTGCTCTCAATCATGATTTGTTTACGTAAGATAAAATGTATTGTTCACCTTTAATAAACATCGTTTTGCCAGCGCAATTCTCAATCTCAAGCTGGCCCTGCTATAAGCTTTGCTCATTTTCAGTGCTTTTTAAAAGCTTCTGAAAGCCTTTGGGCGTGTTTGTCAGTTCTATGCTTTTACTCACACGCATTGTTTGCACTCTCTGTCAGAAAGTAGCTCATACAACCGGAAAGCTTTTATGTTGGTATCAAAAAATATACGAAGCTGCACTGTGTCAAGTGAAAGTGAAACTCCTGTATGTGAATAGTGTTGCATGTATGTGTGTTTCTGTTTAACTGTGTGGTTTTGATTTTTATACTCAGTTGAGCAGAGCTCACAGAGTATATTAACTTTGATTGGATAATGGTTGTACAGGTATAAAGGAATCGAGATAGATATAGACTTCCATATATCAAAATCATCAGTATCGAAAAAAAATTTGATTGAGCCATGTCCGTCCGTCCGTCCGACCGTTAACACGATAACTTGAGTAAATTTTGAGGTATCTTGACGAAATTTGGTATGTAAGTTCCTGGGCACTCATCTCAGATCGCTATTTAAAATGAACGATATCGGACTATAACCACGCCCACTTTTTCGATATCGAAAATTTCAAAAAATCGAAAAAGAGCGATAATTCATTTCCAAAGACGGATAAAGCGATGAAACTTGGTAGGTGGGTTGAACTTATGATGCAGAATAGAAAATAAGTAAAATTTTGGACAATGGGCAATGAGCCGCCCACTTTTAAAAGAAGGTAATTTAGAAGTTTTGCAAGCTGTAATTTGGCAGTCGTTGAAGATATCATGATGAAATTTGGCAGGAACGTTACTTGTATTACTATATGTATGCTTTACAAAAATTAGCAAAATCAGAGAACGACCACGCCCACTTTAAAAAAAATTTTTTTAATGAAATTTTTTGTATCTTTACAGTATATAAGTAAATTATGTCAACATTCAACTCCAGTAATGACATGGTGCAACAAAATACAAAAACAAAAGAAAACTTCAAAATGGGCGTGGCTCCGCCCTTTTCCATTTGATTTGTCTAGGATACATTTAATGCCATAAGTCGAACAAATATTTACCAATCCTTGTGAAATTTGGTAGGCGCTTAGATTCTAGGACGATAACTATTTTCTGTGAAAAAGGGCGAAATCGGTTGAAGCCACTTCCAGTTTTTATACACAGTAGATCGTCTGTCCTTCCGCTCGGCCGTTAACATGATAACTTGAGCAAAAATCGATATATCTTTACTAAACTCAGTTCACATAATTATCTGAACACACTTTGTATTGGTATAAAAAATGGCCGAAATCCGACTATGACCACGCCCACTTTTTTGATTTCGAATATTACGAAAAATGAAAAAAATACCATAATTCTATACCAAATACGAAAAAAGGGATGAAACATGGTAATTTCATTGGTTTATTGACGCAAAATATAACTTTAGAAAAAAACTTTGTAAAATGGGTGTGATACCTACCATTGTTAAGTAGAAGAAAATCAAAAATTTCTGTAGGGCGAAATCGAAAGCCCTTGGAATCATGGCAGGAATACTGTTCGTGGTATTACATATATAAATAAATAAGTGGTACCCGACAGATGATGTTGTGGGTCCACATTTTGGTCGAAATCCCGAAAACGCTTTCACATATACAACTCCCACCACTCCCTTTTAAAATTGTTATTAATACCTTTAATTTGACACCCATATTGTACAAACACATTATAGAGTCACCACTGCTCCACCTTTATGGCGATATATCGAAAAGGCGTCCACCTATAGAACTAAGGCCCACTCCCTTTTAAAATACTCATTATCACCTTTCGTTTGATACCCATATCGTACAAACAAATTCTAGAGTCACTCTGGTCCACCTTTATATCGATATTTCGAAAAGGCGTCCACCCATAGAACTAAGGCCCACTCCCTTTTAAAATACTTATTAACACCTTTCATTTGATACCCATATCGTACAAACAACACATTCCAGGGTTACCCTAGGTTCATTTTCCTTCATGGTGATTTTCCCTTATTTTGTCTCCATAGCTCTCAACTGAGTATGTAATGTTCGGTTACACCCGAACTTAGCCTTCCTTACTTGTTATTGTTATCTTACCCCAAGACACAGCCTTATACAATTCGACATTTATGAGCACTTAATAAGTATATACTCATTTTATAATATAATCTCGTAGACAGCATTTATCATAGACTATTTAAGGCCTAGATATCATTGTGGCATTTAAGATGTTTTAGAAGTTTGAAACCGATAACAAATTACAAATGTAAGTAAAATACAACAAATCCGAGTCGTAGTGAGGGCATTAATTAGAAATGATTAAATATTTCTTTTATTATCATTATTTTTACAACAAAATTATACTCACCCAAATTTAATTGTGTAAATCAAAATTACCTGTAGGCAATTTGAATGTGTGGCATTATGTTGCAATGCTTAAAGATTTAGTACATGGTTTCACAAACAATTTAAGTTTTTACTGCTGAGAAACGAAAAGGCCTAGTTAAATTTACCATTTTTCCTCCTAGGCATTTCGTCACACTGACGTCTTAAGTATAATTATTAGATAAGTTTTAACACATGCACGTGCACATTTCATGTTATATAATTGTTTTTATGTATGCTGTTAACAAATTGTTTTTAAAATCGAATCATCAAACTCTCTGAAGACAACGAGAGAGCGGCGAAACGCGTAGGAGGAAAAACCGACAATTGAAGCGGAGCCGCGAATAACGTTTTAAAAGTCAATTTTTGCAAAACGTGGTTTTTTGCAGATTTCCATTACTGTTCCTCTCTTGCATCTCTAAAGCATCAAATAAGTTAAAATTACGTACTAAAGGGCAATTAAAAAGCAAATAGAAGAAGTCAGTCAGTGGAAGAACGTTGTAAGTTACACGCAAAATGATACGATCGCAGTTGTCGCAGGTAATTGATAAGTGTAACAGAGGTACAAAAAGGAAATGTAATGTTGAAAATTGGAAAGATATTAAAAACAAAGACTTAAGAAATAGTGCAAATGCATACACAACCAGGAAAAACAAAAGTATCCCTCAAAAAAACGCTCCAGAACAAGTAATGTGGAAAAACATTTTAAGTACACTTGCTGTAATTTTTATTTTATTTATTGTTTATATTTAGGTTTGTGATTGTCGTTGCTATTTTAATTGCCAAAAATTTAGTGTTGGTCAAATGAAGGACTATTGGCCTGAGAATTACGCAGAGTTCTATAAATCGATCTGCAATAAATAAAGATAGTATATAAATCTCTTACTTGAAAGAGCACCCTTACACAATGGTTTTTCGCCCTCTTTACATAAAAGTGACCATGAAAACACTCGAAAATTAATATTTAAAAAGAAGTAAACAAAAAAGGTAGGTTGGAAATTTATTGTGTAAATGGGCTCAAAGCAAACCAAGCTTTATTCACAGTTTTTAGAATATTTTCATTTCTGTTTTGAACACATTTTTGTTTTGTTGCCGAATTAACTTTTTGTATGAAATAAATAAACTGCAAGCATTCTATAATATACTCTTCATTTAAAAAACAAACCAATGCATATTTGTTTTGCGATAGTAACATTTTAAATCCGTTACTGCAAACCGTATCGCTCGTGGAACAACGTTTTAAAAGCCATCAGTACAGATACTGTGCATAATGGAAAAACGTTTTAACTGCTGTAGCGCTTGGGATATGAAACATTTTTCCACTGAAAAAAGTTTTAAAATGACCGCTTGCTTGTAATGTGAAATCGAAATTCCTCAATTTTTTTCATATAAGTTACTAATGTCATTGTTTTGGACAAGCCAACAATACAGGAACAAAAAACAATCACAAAGCCTCCAAAAACGTTTTTTTTTTCTTTCTTGTATAATAACGATTTTGTCATTTACAACGTTATTCGCGGCTCCGCTTCAATTTTACTTTGCCTCTCATTTCTCGCCGTAATCTTATTGACGTTGACTTCTTACTGGTTTCTTGTTAGCTTGTTATCGATGTGATACAGTTGCATCACCAATTTCATAACGAATTTTTATCGATATCAAAAAAGGGAGTCATCGTTACCAATCGATAAGTAATCGAAAGAAAAATTTAAAAATATTTTAATAACTAATCGATAACTTTTCGATAAAAAATCAATAACAAATCGATAGTACGCCGACAAAAGTATTGGTAACGCACCAATAACAAATCGATAGCCTTCGGTTGATAACTTTTGGGCAAGCATTTGCCGTTAACATATCGATCATTTTCAGTAAATTATCAATTTCTTGTCGATAGCAAATCGATTACATAAAAATAACTCATCTATGAAAAATCGATACACTTTTTTACCGAAACCAAATTTATAACACTTCAATAACAAATCGATAACTCGGCTTTACCTTGTCAATATCACACCTACGTATAGAAAACCTTTATATTTCTTTCCTTTCTCTGCCTTCTTTCTTTTTCCTTTCCCCACCCTCCTCTCCTTTCCTCTGCTATCCTACGCTTTACGCTCCAATCCTATCATCTCTTCTCCTTGGTTGGGCCTCTGCACTTCGCAACTACTATATCAGTGTTGTCGACTCCCAAGACCAATGATCTCTGCCTTTCGAAGATTCTACAGAATTTAAAATAATGACAAACGTTATGATCAAAAATACTGGCTTTAACGTTCGAAGAAGCTCTACATTTTGGTAAGCATATAGGCAAACAAATAGGTAAAAATATGGCTCAACAAGATAACAGTAGCAATAAAGGTTCAATTTTAGCGAGGCAGTCTTGGTCCATCTGCATAAGTGGGTAGGTGTGACATAATATCACGGCACATCAAATCAAACAAAAGTCCTCTGAATAGTACAAGCCGACAAATCTTAGATCCAAAAATAATATCTGAATATTCTGAATCTCAATCTGGCACCACATATTTATCAGGCCTGTTCTGGATTCCGATTCCGATCAATTTTTTCGGAATCGAAATGGATTGGTGTTCTCAATTTCGATTCCGACCAAAAATTATCGGTTTGAAAAGTATTGCCTCTGAGCAGTCGGAATGAAAATTAATTGGCAGATTATACACAAATGTTGCGATATTTGTCTTTCAAATAATTTTTTTTAAATTCTTCATTTTATTTGGAAGAGTTGTGTGTATTTTTTGTTTAAATTTGAGTTAAATTGGCATAATAAATCTTTCTTTAAAAACTTCTATCAAGAAATCTATTAGGCAAACAAATCGATGCTGATCGAAATGAAGTCGACCTGTTCTGAATTCCGATCCAGCGCATTTTTACGATTCGCACGCACAATAGCACGTATTCTTGCGTCTGCGCATCAAAAACCATATCTGCAGGCATTTTTTAATTAAAATAAAATTTTATTATACTTAAACCAAAACACATAAACAAAAACAGCTGATTAAACTGGTTACCGAATCAGAATGAAAACGATTCGAAATCGACTTCGAATCGATTTTTTACAATCGGAATTGAGAACACCAAATAGAAACCGAGTCGAAATCAATGTCGTTTTACTTTTCATTCCGATTCGGAATTCAGAACAGGCCTGTATAACCATCATGTACATTTACACAAGGCTATTATAACTTTGAGTGGATAACGGTTGTAATCGCTTAATGGAATCGAGATAGATAGAGACTTTCTTATAGAAAACCTAATAATACCTTGAGTAAAAATTGAGACAACTTTACTAAATTTCACATACAGGCTTGGCTGGACACAGGAAAGCTATGCATTGAAAAAAGCGAAATCGAAAGATATCCACGCCCACTTTTTCGATATCGAAAATTTCGAAAAATGGAAAAAATTCGGTAAATCTTTACCAAAGACCCATAAAGTGATAAAAAAAAATAGATACGCGGGTTGACTATGTGACAAGAAACAAAGTTTGAGGAATATTGCAAAATGGGCATAACACCACTTAAATTCACAAAATAAAAGTGCGGAACTTGGCAAAGGGCTGCATGGTATCGAATAGAATGTGCAGGTGTTACAAGATAAGACTAAAAAAGTTACTCTTATCATTGAAAAGTGGCGACTGTAGGGTCATGATGGTTTAGTCTGATCGAACACTGCCTTCCGGCGTTGCATTCTTCATACTTAGGCCTCTTCAGTGATGACAGGTGTAGGTAAAGTAGGTTGGAGGATTAAACGATGGAGCATTAGTGCTCGTGTTCTCTACTCACCAGGCTAGGACTCCAGCTATTACGAATAGTACAGTCATCAGACTTATTTAGAAGCAGCAAGTAGTATAGGTCCTAGAAAGATTTTAGAATTTGCCTATTATTCTTCGATAAGATTTATTACCGATAACAAGTCTCTAACATGTCGCTAACAAACCAATAACATATCGACAAAAATTCGAAAACAGTAACAGCCCAATATCTGTAAGTATTCATAACAGAAATATATTTGCAATATTATCTCGAAATAATAGTTCAAATAATCCCGAAGTTTCCCAACACCTTCCCAAAATATAACCTCGAAAAAATCCAAAATAATCCCGAAATGATCTCAAAATAGTCCCGTAATAAACCCAAAATTACAGCAAAAAGTCTCGAAATGATCCCAAAACTATCAGCGTGCAGCTACCGTGTAGAAATGAACCTGGAAACATATCCTGATGACGCCAAGAATATGCACTCGGGACGTAGTATAACCTTTTTGGTTTAAAATTTGAGGAACAACATCTCTTTTTTCAAACCCCATTAATAACGTAATATTAAGTTTACATCCACCGTTTACGGCCACCGTGGTGTGATGGTAGCGTGCTCCGCCTATCACACCGCATGCCTGGGTTCGCACCCCGGTCAAAGCAACATCAAAATTTTGGAAATAAGGTTTTTCAATTAGAAGAAAAATTTTCTAAGCGGGGTCGCCCCTCGGCAGTGTTTGGCAAGCGCTCCGGGTGTATTTCTGCCATGAAAAGCTCTCAGTGAAAACTCATCTGTCTTGCAGATGCCGTTCGGAGTGGGCATAAAACATGTAGGTCCCGTCCGGCCAATTTGTAGGGAAAATCAAGAGGAGCACGACGCAAATTGGAAGAGAAGCTCGGCCTTAGATCTCTTCGGAGGTTATCGTGCCTTACATTTATTTTTATTTTTTTTAAGTTTACATTACGCTAATTCTAACAGAGCAGAAGAGAGATTTATCATACCCCAGCGGATAAGGGGGTTTAGAATATATCCGCGGCAGATATGTCTGTCGTAAGAGACGACTAAAATACCCAAATGATTTAAGGGGTTACCAGCGCAATTTATAGGTTCTCCAACCAAATTTTCAACTTCAGCTAACCATGGCGAATCCTCTTTCTTTAGAACCCGAAGCTCTGGTGACCGTATGCTCTATCGAACTAGTGGGTGGAGGATGGGCTTGAATCGAATGGTGCTTGTTACCGGAACGTACCGGATCTACACCCGACATAGGACCATCAACATCGATAACACTCCCCAAAACCTTCGGTGATTGTCTTTATCACAACAACAGCAACAACAACAGGTGAATCACTATTCCCGAGACCTATTTTGGAATCCAAATTACAGTTTAAAAAACATAAATCAATAAATCACACACTTAAACAATCTCAGTGATAGTGAGAAAACATTTGAAAATAAAAATTAATCACTGTCAAAGACTGAAAAAATCCAAAAAAAAGTTTATTTATCTCATTGGGAAAACCCTGTCATACTCAAAAACTACCTCCCGAAAATCTACCTGATGGAGAAATGAAATTCAGAAACATGTCCTAGTTACTATTGTAGTTTTGTTAATTTGCAATTTTTCTCTAATATCAATAACACAATAGTAAACAGCGGGGGCATTGCTAATAAAGCACTACTAAAAATTCACAAAATGCAAGAAAATGCAAGTCTCATATTAAATATCAATAGAAATTAGCTGTTCTTCCATCATCTATCAATAAAAACTTACATGCGCTTGCGCTGCCATCTGGCAAATGTTAGCAACGCCGGTAATGCAGTGTTACTTCTAATCAAATATTCACAATAGTGCCATAGTACAAATAGATTTCTTTGTGTGCTCACAATCGCAAATTATGTTAATAAAATATAGCTAAGCAAAAGCACTACGACCAATAATGCCCAAAACTAGCTAATGCAACGAATCCCCATCTTTACAACCAAAACTTTATGCATATATTTGGAGCCCAATAAGAGCGAAAATGCTTGTAAGTCGGCAATAGGAAAAAGGTGGGTTCTCCAGCCACGCATTGACGCCCGCCCATTGGATCTACACGGCAGTGGTGCGACCCATACTTTTCTACGCTGTCACCGTATGGTGGCCAGTACTCGATATCGAATCTGACAAGAGCAAAGTAACGAGAGTGCAGAGGATGGCGGCAATGCTTACCAGCGGTGCCCTTCCCTCCACTCCCACCAAAGCTCTTGAAATCATATTATTCCTTCTCCCCACTGATCTATATGGTAGATACTGTGCCTCCTGCAACGCGGCAAGGCTCAACGCTATCGAACCATGAATTGACTGCAGGTTTGGACACACCCGGATCCTGAAGCAGGTCCCCCAAATATTCTTGAATTTGGAACATACAACATCGTCCCCTTGCTGAGACAACAAATTTTCCACAAGAATCCCAGAGAGGAACGAGTGGGCAAACGGTGCGGAACAGGGATCTCACGAAATCTTCGTTTTTAAAGATGGCTCTAAACTAAACAACAGAGTCGGCAGTGGAATATACTCAGAGAAGCTCAATCTAAGCGAAAGCTTACGCTTACCCGACCACTACAATGTTTTTTAGGCTGCACTTATAGCTATCTGGGAAGCAGCCATCTATCTTGCTAACCTGCAGGTGATCAATTATATTTCAATTTTCTCTGACAGCCAAGCTGCCATACAATCCCTGCAATGCAGCAACACCTCGTCACTAGTGGCGTTGAAGTGCAGAGAAACCGTCAACAAACTAGCTGAAGATTGCAACCGAAGCATAGTATGGGTTCCTGGCCACTGTGACATCTCAGGAAATTGCGCCGCTGATGAGCTAGCTAGGGAAGGCACCAACCTGCAAACAATAACATCCGCTCCACTTGCAAACACTGCCTACGATCTCTTTTCACGGATCAAGCAAACGCCAGATGGGCCAATGAACCTACATGTAGTATATCCAAGCAAATATGGCCTAAGCTGGATGAAAAGAGATCGCAATCGGTGATATTGTTAAACCGTATCTCTATAAGCCCACGAGCGGGCCTTCTCAAAGGTCACTGTCTCATGAGCACTCACGGTGCCTATATGGGCCTACAGACAAATGACTTCTGCCGTAGCTTTAGGGACGAGGAGGAGATTGAAAGCGTAGAGCACTATCTGTGCCAATGTTCCGCACTGTCAAAAACCAGGTACCAATGCCTCCACAGACACTCCTTTGGGTGCCTTGTGGGGTTTGAATCTACAAACATAAACGACATCTTGCGTTTCATCAGGCAAACGCGCTGGTTTAGCCTCACTGGGGTCTCAACTTTCTTCTTCTTCGAAAGTAGGGTAACAGGAAATAGGGGCCCCCGCGTGGTAGCACAACGGGCCACAACGGCCTACGTGAGTCTCTACTCGGACAGCGGAGGCAGCCACTTTAACCTAACCTAACCTAAGAGCGAAAAAGGGACCTGCACATAAAAACAGCAATTAGAAAACAAATATAAGATTATTAATTTTAACATTTTAAACTTTATTCTCAATTTAAAAACATGTATCAATAATGAAGAAACATTTTCTGTATTTAAAAAGAACTCTCAAATTTAAAACAACATATTCTAGCCTTGGTCAATAGTCATTTTAAAAATTACTTTAAACCAATGGTTTCATACATTTAAATCAATGAGGGTCGAATCGCACTCCCGGGAGAAAAGGCCTTGAAGATATTTACATGGTATAATCGAAATATCTGTCGCCTTGTCCGTCCTGTGTTACGTTGTTTATATTTTTCCCAAATTATTAAAAAAATCATTGTTACTTTCCCTGATTTTAGGAGTTTGCTTTCTAAGAAGTGAAATTAACAATCAATGAAGTATAGTAAAATTCATATTACCTTAAGATTTCACAATAAAAAGCACCACTGAAAACAAACAAACAAAAAACGCAGCAAATAAACTTAATTCAACAAGTCGTAATGGCCAAAAAGAAAATAGCAAAAACTTAGCTAATGGCTTTTTTTACTACAGCAGACTAAAACAACAAATCTGGAATCGAAGAAGAAGTTAAAAATGGAATGATTCCATTGATGATTAAGTGATTAATGGTTGCATTCCAAGGAGGATTAAGAAAATTTGCAAATGTCAGATATATTTAATTTTTTTCTTTAGCAGATATATTGGTGAATGAAACTACTTTAATAACAAAATAATATTGATGTGAAAATTTAAAAGTATTTTGATTTTATGAAGAAAATTATGCTTACGCTTGATATTTGATAGAGCGCACGTACCCTGCCAAAATTGTCACATGATCTGATATCGTATCAACGAGATGTTTTCTCAAATTTTTTCTATAGACCATGTATGTATGTAAGTAAGTGCTAACGATTTGGTATATGAATCTTTCAAACCCTATTAGTTATTCATAGAATTTTACAAATGAAAAATTACTGCAAATTTACACTTTGCATATTCCAACCCATGAACCAATGAACAGATCCCGCATTAAAAAATGAGAGAGCAAAAAATCATAGTTAGCCATGAAATAAATTTTCTCGGCGTGACGTCACGCTTTTGACAACATGTCTCAGTGTTCAGACTTTAGTCCAATCGGAGTATTTTGCTCCGCCCTTACCTCCTACTACATTTTTTATCTCAAAGGTTTATTTGGGTCGAGTTGAAAACTAAATAGTATTACAACCTAATATCTTTTGGTTGAAGTTTTTATTGCATACGTATGAAAATCTGATAGTTTATAAGTGACGATTGGAGGAAATGACGTGAATTCATTGTTTATGTCTTAAGACATGTTTGTTCACATTTGACTCACAGTTTTTGTACTTTTTTCGTACGGAATGAGTAAAGAAGAAGTAAAATGTAAGCAAAAAATGTGTTCGGGTGTTATTTGCAAATCCTGCCAAAATTTAGCATACAGCACTTCTTGAAGTACATTGAGTCAGTGAGGTCAGCTAACCCTGTTTTGCGATAACAGTCGCCAATTGGGGGACCAACCGAGGTAAAATCTTCCTCCAACTGTCTCTCCCAACACAGTGAAGGTTTTCTCTTTCCTCTGTTTACAAGCTGCCGGAGCGTATTCGTTCATCCGCATAACTTGCCTTAGCTAGCGAAGCCTTTGGATTTTCAATCGCTGCACTATCGTCATATCTGCATTATACCTCCTTCGACACTCGCCGTCGACATCACGGATAGAACTATAAACCTTGCGGAGAACTTTTCTCTCGAATACTCCAAGAGCTATTTCATTTTCTCTCGACACCTTCCATGATTCCGAGCCATACATCAGGACAGGTATAATGAGTGACTTATAGAGCGAGAATTTTGTTCGTCGAGAGAGTACTTTACTTTTCAATTGCCTAAAGAAAAACTTGTTCGCAAGAGTTATTCTCCGTTTGATTTATAGGCCGACATTGTTTTTGCTTTTAATGCTGCTTCTCAAATGAACGAAATCCTTCACAGTCTCGAATTTATATCCGTCAACAGTGACGTAGCTACAAAGGCCACGATGACAACAAGTACTTCGTCTTGTCCAAATTTACTGCAAGACCCACTTTTTTTGCTTCTTTATCTTAGCCTCCATATTGGAACATCTCGGCGGGTATCCCATCTTTACTTGGCTCCTTGTGATTTTTTAGCCGTGATATTGGATGCCGGGAAGTTTTTTTCATCATCGGCGATCGGGGTATCGGGTTCGTCTCTCTCACATCAGAAAAACTTGAAACAGTTTATGATGGAGTGAACTTGCTTGATTTTACCCTTAAGCACATTACCATATTGATGGTCAGTGTACCAGTGGGCCATTCGATGGTGGATGACGAGAAAGTTTCATACTTATGTACATTATTTATACAGTTACAACTTTCTATAATTTTTAGCCCCGCAGGTTTTCCGTCTGTGGTGCTTACTGATTAATCTTGGATGGGGCTGTGAGACGTGCCTCATATGATGAAGCAGTATCGACGATTCAATGCCCGACATGGCAAATTGCCATGTTCTTATTGGAGCCGGTTGCCTCAGTAATTTTGGTAATGTCCGGTTAACCCGGTAATTGGATAGCCGGGTATTATCTGACCTTTCTTCTCCTCTGAAATAACTCATGCTCCTATTCATATACAAATACATGCAGTTACTACATACCGGCCGCCGTGGTGTGACGGTAGCATGCTTCGCCATCCACACCGAAGATCCTCGGCTCACTCCTCGGGTAAAGCAACATCAAAATTTTAGAAACAAGTTTCCAATTAGAAGAACATTTTTCTAAGCGGGGTCGCCCCTCGGTAGTGTTTGGCAAGCACTCCGAGTGTATTTCTGCCATAAAAGCTCTCAGTGAAAACTAATCTGCCTTACAGATGCCATTCGAGGTTGGCATAAAACAAGTAGGACCCGACCCGCCGGGTAGGTAAAACTAAAAGGTGCACGACGCAAATAGGAAGAGAAGCTTGACCTTAAATCCATTCGGAGGTTTGCGCGCCTTTATTTATTTATTTACATTGTTCACAGATTTTGGGTAATGCTCGGTTGTCCGGGTATTTTGGCAGAAACTTTTAATAGCAGAACCAGAAGTATATTAGGAGAGCCTGACATAAACGCACTTTAATATAAGAATTATTTTCATGAAAAGTGTAAAAAACGTACTTAGGCTTGATACAAAAAAGTACTTTATTTAATAATATTTCACAAAACGGCCTTTTCTATTCTTCCCCTTTCTCTCATCATTCGTGTTGTATGGGAGTTTTCAAAATGAGCTGTCACTACATAGACCACCTTGTCGTTATTACATCATGATTCCAACAGACAGAACAACCAAAAAAGTAATCACAAAAACGAAAAATGTAAATTTAATTAGTATTAGACCAAAAGCTATGTATGTGTTACATATATACAATCGTGCGCATGTGTATATATATATAAGAATTCATTGGCTGAACTAACCCTGCAAAAAATGCAATTAGTCTAGGATGAATCCGGGAGGCATCGCAGAGGAGTATGCGACCAAGGCCAGTTTTGATCTCTTTGTATGAGTAGAATTGTTCCCTTTTGTCCTATAAAGAAACTAATTGTACCCACTTATATCCAAAAGAAATCGATAGGACCAATCCCCTTTGTACCCATATGGGAACATGTCCCTTTTCGTATCAATAGGGACTCAAATAGGCACGAGTCTTATTTTTAACCCCAATGGTAGTAGAATGATACTCTAATGATAGTGGACGCTTTGTTGTATCAAAAGACGCGTATAGATCTCGACAAGAATAATCCGAAGGCGAAATAGAAAATTTTACCTGGTTCAGTGATAGAATAGTTTGAGAGCATCTCCAAAGAAGAACCAATAATAGATGACAAAAGATTTAAGGAGAGCTCATGATTTGCTTGCTGAAGCGCCGTAAAGCAAGTGTTAATGACCCGTCGCAAAATTTTAATGCAGCGGATATAATGAAGAAACATTGTAAAACTACAAAAGTTGATAATGAGGATTACTTTTTCGGTTTTTACAATTTCTGCGTTAGCCCTTGGCATGACTACTGCTCCTTCTGTTTTGGAGTGCTCCTGTATCATGGCTTCATAAATGTCTGCAGTTTTTTGTATTTGTGCGCTCGCCTTATTGCTCGCTTTGGCATCGCCAACCTAAGGTCAAAGTATAAATTGATATTGATATCTTTTCGTTGTCGTTTTGTCGGGTTTGACAAGAAATATACCAGACCACAGTTGAGCATAGTTCACCAACGCCGCTAAAGAAGTTTTAACAATAAATTGGCGCAGAACACCTAAGCGGGCACCGTCGGACAGTACCTCTTTGTACCAATATGGGTAGTGTCTTAGTTCCCCTATGGGTACTGCCGGACAGATCCTTTTTCTACTCTGATTTATTTCCTTAAGGGGTACTGTTCGAAGGTCCCCTTTGTACCACACCGGCTGATGTCGGATCTGTTTGTTTATTGTTCGTACCTCTACGGGTGCTATCGGACAGATACATTTTTTAACTTTAATACAATATTTTTAATTTCTTTTTCGTATAGGTATTGCAGAAAAATATAACAAAAAAAAAACAATCCTGCGATAATGAAACCTAGGACTCTGGTATATTAGGCTCCGTATGCGGCTCCGAATATTTGTGAAATAATTCATATCCATTTAATTTAAATTTTTTTTACCCATTTTGTTTGGTTTTTTTTTTTTTTTTGTTGATTGTTTCTTAAAACCTGCTACAAAATTGTCAAACTGATTTATCCCAACTGTACCCAAAGGGGACGGGACTAGAGAGGATAAATTATACACCAATAAATACAAAAGACATCAATCGCAGATGCCTCTCTTTAGGGAATAATCGCATGATTTTCTGCATGTAAGCTTGGCTTGCCTTATATCTATGTGAGTACAATTTACATGCTTTTGTGAATGCGTATATGCATATAGATATATTTTCTGGATATGTGACTGTTGCAGTTCGGCTCAACCTCAATATCGTTTTACCATTTTTATGCCAACAAAAATATAGTTTTTAAAGGAAATTAAGCATCTTCTTGTTTGTCGAGTGACAATAACCTCCTTGAGTCACATAAAATTCGATCATGATTGCAAAACTTTTTACGGTAGTGAAACTGGCAGACTTTACTCTATTGCTTGTAAATATTTACATTCCCAAGACTGTTATCGCTCCACGTATCACAGAGATAACCTGACAAAAATTATTTCGGGCTTTTAGGAAAGAGCTTCGGAGGATTGCTTTCTGTAGCAAACAATACCGAGAATTTATTGTTTCATTATTGGTTCATTATTGATAGTGAATTATTATTGTCCAGTTTTCGATTTCTTATAAATTTACTACCGATTTGTAATAGCTTGCTAACGATTTGTTATGCGCTTATCACTTTTTGGTTCTTTATCGGCTTTTATCCTTAGTTTACAAATGTGCCATAGATTTTATATTGAAGCTTTTTAGGTATATGTTTCATAACAAACATCGATAACATTACGATAAAAAGTTGTAACACTCCCATAAAAAATCTACAACGAAGTATGTTGTTAGTAACAAAATCTATAATTTTTCGATAAAAAATCGATATCACGCCAATATCGAAAAATCTTTTTCCATTTTGTTACTAAAAACTTATCTTTTCTATCGAAAAGTTGTATCATTTTTGCATCGAAAACTTTTCCTTTTCTTATTCTTATATCTTTGATAACAAATCGATAACTTCTCGTTGACGAATCGATACATTTTTGATAACAAACAGATAACTACCCAATTTTGACGTATCTTCATGAAATTTTGTATGTAGGTTCCTGAGCACTCATCTCAGATCGCTTTTTAAAATGAACGATATCGGACTATAACCACGCCCACTTTTTCGATATCGAAAATTTCGAAAAACCGAAAAGTGTGATAATTCATTACCAAAGACGAATAAAGCGATGAAATTCGGTAGGTGAGTTGAATTTATGACGCAGAATAGAAAATTAGTAAAATTTTGGACAATGGGCGTGGCACCGCGCACTTTTAAAAGAAGGTAATTTAAAATTTTTCCAAGTTGTAATTTGGCAGTCGTTGAAGATATCATGATGAAATTTGGCAGGAACGTTACTCCTATTACTATATGTATGCTTAATAAAAATTAGCAAAATCGGAGAACGACCACGCCCACTTTTAAAAAAAAATTTTTTTTTAAGTCAAATTTTAACAAAAAATTTAATATCTTTACAGTATATAAGTAAATAATGTCAACATTCAACTCCAGTAATGATATGGTACAACAAAATCCAAAAATAAAAGAAAATTTCAAAATGGGCGTGGCTCCGCCCTTTTTCATTTAATTTGTCTAGGATATTTTTAATGCCATAAGTCGAACAAAAATTTACCAATCCTTGTGAAATTTGGTAGGGGCTTAGATTCTGGGACGATAACTTATTTCTGTGAAAAAGGGCGAAATCGGTTGAAGCCACGCCCAATTTTTATACACAGTCGACCGTCTGTCCTTCCGCTCGGCCGTTAACACGATAACTTGAGCAAACATCGATATATCTTTATTAAACTTAGGTCACGTACTTATCTGAACTCACTTTGTATTGGTATAAAAAATGGACGAAATCGGACTATGACCACGCCCAATTTTTCGATATCGAAAATTAAGAAAAACGAAAAAATGCCATAATTCTATACCAAATACGAAAAACGGGATGAAACATGGTATTTGGATTAGTTTATTCACGCAAAATATAACTTTAGAAAAAAACTTTGTAAAATGGGTGTGACATCTACCATATAGAATGAAATGAAAAAGTTCTGCAGGGCGAAATAAAAAACCCTTGAAATCTTGGCAGGAATACTGTTCGTGGTATTATATATATAAATAAATTAGCGGTATCCAACAGATGATGTTCTGAGTCACCCTGGTCCACATTTTGGTCGATATCTGGAAAACGCCTTCACATATATAACTAAGTGCCACTCCTTTTAAAACCCTCATTAATACCTTTATTTTGATACCCTTATCGTACAAACAAATTCTAGGGTCACCCCTGGTCCACCTTTATGGCGATATCTCGAAACGGCGTCCACCTATGGAGCTAAGGATCACTCCTTTTAAAATACTCATTAACATCTTTCATTTGATATCCATATCGCACAAACACATTCTAGAGTCACCCCGTGTCCACCTTTATGTCGATATTCCTAAATGGTGTCCACCTATATAATTATGGCCCACTCCCTCTTGCAATACTCTTTAATACCTTTCATTTGATACACATGTCATACAAACACATTCCAGGGTTACCCTCGGTTCAGTTTCCTACATGATTATTTTCCCTTATGTTGCCACCATAGCTCTCAACTGAGTATGTAATGTTCGTTTGCATTTACTTGTTTTTTTTTTTTTTTTCCCTCAAATATTTCATTTGAATTGAACCAAATAATGTATAAAGACGTTAGAGCCAACAAAACCTTAAAACGAGACAAATTTTAACCTAAACCTGCGTACCTAACGAGGTGCTTCGTTTTTGTAAGCACTTTGCGTATCAGTCACAATCAATGTACTAACATATACAGATTACTACATATGAACAGACACTTACATACATAAATCCCCTTTAATTGTTGCTGAATATTCTGTACCAACAATTAAAAATATCTAATCAAATTTAAATTGATTTTACTTTGTTCAGTATTTATAAATGCGATTATGCTTTCAGCATCAATAGTACGTGCCACACCTTGTTTTTATCAGATTACGTACGTACTATAGGCATTGAGCATTTATGAAAGTAACCTATTGTTTAATCATGAGGTGATTACATGTTGCATAGCGATAAATGTGGTATCGCTTTAATATGATGTCGTATCTAGTATCGCATCATCACATGACTACTAATACTGTTACTTTTGGTAATTATTTTGGAACATTTTTAACAACGCCAAATCAGGACGCACAAGGCGACAGCTGTGTCAATTATAGCTTATAAATATCTTCAAAGGCATTTCTCCCGATAGCTAGCTTTGCCTTCTAACCAATATTGAAAAGGGATGACGGAAAATCACTCCCCACGGTGTGCCTGAAGCAAGTTTAATTGAAGGGACAAAGCACAACCGATTTTCTCGTGGATTCTCATTTTATGGACCAAAATAAGTCGGAATCCAAAATTTAAGCTTTTTCTACCGAGCCGATTTTGAGAAAATTCGATTTAAATTTTGAAAATAGCAAAAAATCAGTACTAACTTTTTTGATCTTTTTTGATTTGTGGTCCGATTTGGCTCATATTTGGAACACAAAATACATACAAGAATAGAAATCGACCTATAAAAAAAAAAAATTGCCGCTAGGTGGCGCATGGATCGAGATATTCACAAAAATCGTATTTATGGTCCGATTTGGCTCATATTTGGAACACATAATAGCCGTGTTTTTTTTACTCGCGTATACGTTTCGTTTGCGCGTGAAAAAAAACGCCTATCCTCGCTTAGATAATGCTCAGGAGACCCATCTAGCGGCTGTGGTCAAACAGCTAGCTACAGCAACAGGGTGTACCGAAAAGCGGAGACGCAACGCTCTGAAGGCCATAGGGTGTAACATATAGCTGAATCAGTTGCGATGAATTGTGGACATACATAGAATACATAGAATTAGTGTAGGGGGTGAAACAAAGACACATATTTCAGTTACATCTGAGTATAATGCGTATTGAAATTTAGTAGGACAAAATTTCTGCGCAGCAATTTCAGAGGTGTATTTAAAGTTTGTCGCTTAGCAGTCCATATAAAGTTTAAGCGTAAATGGATATACGCGTGTTAAAAAACACGGCTAATACATACAAGAATAGAAATCGACCTATGCAAAAAAATTGCCGCTAGGTGGCGCATAGATCGATATATTCACAAAAATCGTATCGAAAATTGTGAATATCTGGATCTTTGCGCCACCTAGCGGCAATTTTTTTCGCAGGCCGTTTTCTATTCATGTATGTATTATGTGTTCCAAATAGGAGCCAAATCAGACCATAAATACGATTTTTGTGAATATCTCGCTCCATGCGGCACCTAGCGGCAATTTTTTTTTTATAGGTCGATTTCTATTATTGTATGTATTATGTGTTCCAAATATGAGCCAAATCGGACCACAAATCAAAAAAGATCAAAAAAGTTAGTACTGATTTTTTGCTATTTTCAAAATTTAAATCGAATTTTCTCAAAAACGGCTCGGTAGAAAAAGCTTAAATTATGGATTCTGACTTAATTTGGTCCATAAAATAAGAATCCACGAGAAAATCGGTTGTGCTTTGACCCTTCAATTAAACTTGCTTCAGGCACACCGCGTCCCAAATAAATTCAACTGTTACTTTTGTTAGTAACAAGTCATATTAACGATGGCCATTATCATAAAGATGAAAGGATTGGAAATGCGGGCAAGGATAGGATCATTGCAGGATCGTATAGAGCTTCTTCCGAGAAAGCTGGTGGTCCTTTGATATAGGTTTAGGCTTTAATTCTGGTAAACTTTTGCCACCATGTCGGCAAAATTTCTAAGATTTTTTGGCATCAAGTTTCTCACAGTATCCCACCAGGATCATTTCGGAATGATTTTCGGTGCAGAAATTATCGCCCAATGACAGTCCTTCCCAACTATCCCCTATCCCAAATATACTTAAAGATGTATTTAGCTAACATAAGTAAACCATAATCGTGTTAGTTAACGCACGATGCTGTGATATCGGTTCTCGCTAAAACTTTTGCATTGTGGTATATGCGGTATTATTTATTACCATAGTCACATGATATCTAACGCATTCGAACGGCCCGAAACGTGGGAAGAGTAACACCACAGGGTGGTGTTCTCTGCCCACTGCTGTGGGTTGTAGCACTGAATAAGGTACTAACCGAGCTTGATAAAAATGGTGTAGAGTTAGTGGCATATGCGACAGACGTAGACGTAGTAGCCGTCTCGAGAATTTTTCCCACAAGTGAAATACTGCGGTGTGCACTTAACAGGCTACATATGTATCTGGGCGGCATCGAGCGACCGTAATGATAACCAAAGCAAGACAAAACCTTTACTATTTAGCAACAGAACCAAAATTCCTCAATTTCGACTGTCTTCACTAAACGGGACAGAGGTCTCACTCTCAACTAAGGCTAAGTACTTGAGAGTCGAAAAAGACAACCAGCTTAACTGGAATGTTAATATTGAAAGAAGAGTAGAAAATGGGTACATCGCTTACTACTTGTGTAAGAGAATAGTTGGCAGAAACTGGAACCAGAATCAAAACTTACGATGTGGTTTTAGGCAGCATTCACAAGACCCATCCTATCATAGTGCGATAGTATGATGGCCGGCTCTGTATAAGCAATACAACGCTAGAAAACTAGACAAAGTACAACGGGCAGCCTTTGCGGGGCTAACAATAAGCACTTAGGTCGTGCTTAAAGATGCGTTAAATGTTATCCTTACCCAGCTGCCACTAGAGCTCCGCAAACGCTTTATCCCTACTACCTCTGGCAACAGACTCAGACTCCCTGATGGATGCTAGAGCGAGGAGCAGTATGGCCACAGCGATATCCTAAGAACACATAGAACTTTGACAAGAACTTTAAGGTAAGAATACTCTCGAGAACGGATTGGTTAGCCGAAATAGATGCGTATAGAAGGTGTACTCTCAGAATATGCTACCGGTTCTGTTGCTTCCTGTTAGGGAGCCTTGTAAACGGTCAAGAGGTATGCATATTCTCAAGCCGCTAAGCAGAACTTACGGCGCTGGTCTAACCACTTGCGTCCCCTAATGCCGTCGGTAACTGCAAGAAGGCGATGCAGAATGCAGCAAACTCTTCGACCATTACTCTCACAGGAATATAGACGGAAATGAAAAAGGGGATGAACTGGGAAAGGCCTGTGCTTCATTAGATATCACTGAGGCAGTCGCGGTGCATCATCGACAGCTTTCATCCATATTAAGTGACATTATTACCTATTTCAGGAAAACCGCTATTCAAGATTGGTACTCTACGACCTCATGTAGGATCACTAAAAAAATTTGGACGGACTAAAATCTTGAAAAACTGAAATTGTCCAGGAAAGGAATATTTAGGATTACAGAAAGAATGGGGATAACCTTTAACGAACGCTGCAGTAGGTGTATCCAAGGAGGTTGTAAGGAAACGAGTGTCCAGCGCTGGCTAATGTCAGGTACCGAACTCTGGACGGTTTCGTGCTGTCCGATTTAAGAGACGTATCAAAATACTCCATAAAGGATATCAACAGGTTTATTGACCTAAAAAAATGGGTAGAGTAAAAAAAGCTCTGTATAACAGGCTAATATGTATGATATATAATTGGTTCCAGGAGAAAGTGCATCAAAATGGCGCTTAGAGCGCTACTTGGGCCCGATCGCACATAATAACCAACCAACCCACAATTTTTGCAATATTTCTATGATCTGTACTGTATAACAATTATGAAAGGGTAAGATTATTTATTGAATCAACACCACTTAAAGTATTACCACTTTTGTAATGCAACACGCAGCTATTTTTCATATTCGGGTGTATGTAGATGTGCACGTGCGTATGTGTTTGTGTGTATAAGCAACTGCACCTGCATATTTTCAAAATCACAAACATATTTACCCCCATCACTAAGTACAGCTAAGCCTTTAATACCAATAAATGCAATTGGTTGAAAGTGGAACAATGAAAACGTTTCTCTGAATTGCAATTTATGCACATAAATATTTTTGCTATTGGAAATATCAAATACTTAAAACTGTTAGTACCCAACTTTAAAACTGCGATAGATAATAAACTCAGACTGGCTGGCTGCACAAAATGATTTGACTCATGTAACGTCATCATAAAATCGATCATTGAATGCCGCTGATATCTGAATCATATGGCCCTGCACTTCAGTATCAATGCTCTATGTGTGCCCGAGTATAGAAGAAAGCAAACAACATAAACAGACCAAATTCGCTTTGATGTCTCGCCCAGCTCAAATTTTCTAAACCTTTAGAAGTTTATCATATCGGTACTGGTAAATCTAATTTTGTGTATACTGCACTAACGTCCGATTCGAAGGAGATATATTAGGTACTGAGTTTCACAAATCTAGTCTACATCACGAATACTAATTTGGTGTTGGACTGTTGGATAATGGATGTACATAATCGAACTGTAAACACAAAGCTATGTGAAATTTTGGGAGACGGTGTACAACATTCACAATAAACAATAGTCACAACTTCCTTTATGTCGACGGTTATGACGAATGGCAGCGGCAATGCCCAACCGCTTGTGTTGTAGATGGCCCGGTTTATTTAGCTAGATGAGGATAAAATCCTTGATTTTTAACGGACTCGCTAATGTATTGATATATACCAGGATCATTAATTTTCGTTTAACCACCTAAAGAATTTTGCCCGTTCGTAGCAAGTCACTCCACCTATGCCTGTTTCGCGTTAACTGACGCAAATTTGGAGCACCAAGAGAGGTCAAGTCCTCCTCTACATGCATCTTCCAACTTAGGTTTCCCCCTTCCACTGCTTTCAACCCGCAGCGGGTTAGGGGGTTAGAATATACCCGCGGTAGGTATGCCTGTCGTAGGAGGTGACTGAAATACAAGGGGTTGTGTAGCGCAATCCCTTTCAAGGTGTTACCAGCCCAAAATATAGTTTCACCAACCCATTTTCCAACCTCACATATCCGTGGCGAATCCTGTTGCATTAACAGCCGAAGCTCTGGCGACCCCGAAGTCCATATGGATCTAGGGGGTGGGAGGGTGGTTGGCCTAGAAGGTTGCATGTGGTCATACGAAATCGTTCCCGGGATGGTCGAGCTTGGTACCGGAATTTACCGGATCTGCATCCGGCAAACGACGGTCAACAGCAATAACACTCTCCAAGGCCTTCGGGGATTGTCCTTATCGCTACAGCAACATTAGAACGTCCTATCTAAAATCAATGCCAAAGTTAAAATTTTCTACAAAAGCAGGCTTTACTCAAGCTTTAAGCTCTTATGTGATGTCCACACAGCAGATGTCATACGTAGTTTACTCTCCATACTCACAAGGTCTTTTGTTACGCACCGAATATACTGCGAAAAATCATCGAACTGGAAGGTATTTCAATATAACTTGTTTCTCCCTTTCATTTCTTTCTTTGCGTACAGCTCTTTCCTTACTACCTTCTCTTTCTGTATCCCCCGCTCCCTGTATCAATCTATCTTTGTCTAACTTGCGCTCTTACTTTGTTTCTTTACTTCTTCTGTCTTTGTTTTTTTCCTTCGCCCATTATGCGAAATATTAGCGTAGGCGGATTACAACAAAGTTGCACCATAAATTAGTATATATTTTCGTATAATTGATCCTTTATGGGACCATAAAAACCGCAACAAAGTGGGTCAAATACAAATAAATAAAAAGGAATTGAGTCAATTTATATAAGAAAAACGTGGAGCTCTATACCGAGCATATGAAGGATATGCGCGTCACTACCCGTTCATGCACAGTTAGAAACAATTGGTCGCTCCATAGGGAGGGATACAATAATGTAGCACATTCCTTTGCGACTCATCCCGAATTAATTCAAGACTAAAGGCATTTTTTTCAGGGTTAAATAAATAAATACAAGGTACGATAATCTGCGAAGACATTCTAGGTCGTGCTTCTTTTCCAAATTGAATCGTGCTCCTTTTAGTTTTTTCTGCAAGATGGAGTGACGGGACCTACAGGTTTTACGCCGACTCAAAACGGCATCTACAAGACAGACGAGTTTTCACTGAGAAGTTTGTCAGGGTTGAAATACACTCGAAGGGATTAGGAGCGACCCCGCTTAGAAAAACTTGTTTGCAGATTAGTTAAATTAGAAATCCAACATGCTTAAGCTTTAAAATGCAAACAAAAAAAAAAAAAAAAAAAAAAAAAAAAACGATTTCAAATCAGAGCTTTTGGCGCGGTGTTATCTTAATATATAAAAAACACGTGTCACAACATTTTCGACCGCGATGGACTCCTAAACTACTGAACCAATTTTGAATTTGTTTTGGACCCCGTGTGTAGTTTGATCTTATTGTTAAATAATATAAATCTGGCAACTCTAATTATCAGTTTTCTTTTCATACTATTTCATTATACCTCTGTTCGTATTATACTGAATAAAGTTAGTCGCCATCTTACTCTGAAACTGCGTGTACAAATCTCTATTACAACAGGTTATGGGCCTATCCACATAGAGTAAAATTAAAGTTAAATATATTAATTTAATTAAAATGGCAACGGGCACACTCAGTTTTTCCTTTCGAAAAACTTCGCGGTCGGGAAAATTTTGATGTTTGGCGGCGAAATGCAAAGTCATACTTGGTGCTGAAAAGTTGTTGGAAAATCACCGAAGCAGGTTTGTCTGAAAATGCATCGGAAAAAGATCGTGACACAAACGAACGGGCGCTGGCGGAGATTACGCTCATGGTGGAGCCGAGTAATTTCTCGCACATAGCAAATGCACAGACGGCAAAAGAAGCATGGGATTCAATAATGGCAGCGTATGAGGACAGTGGTTTAACTCGCAAGGTAGAGCTTTTGAAAAAGCTGGTGCAGTTAAAACTCGAACAGTTCCAGTCCATACAGGATTATGTGAATGAAGTGGTCATGACTTCAATAAAATTGCAAAGTGCAGGTTTAAATGTCGGTGATGAATTGATTGCATCTTTATTGCTAGCTGGGTTGCCTAATGAGTATCAAGCTCTTGTTATGGCAGTGGAAAATTCCAAATCGAAGTTAACCGTCGACAGCGAAAAGAATTTGTTGTTGCAAGACGTCAAATTGGATTGTAGTAAGGAATCCACCAACAACGCTTTGTATTCGAAGAATTTCGAACCGAAAAAGAATGACAAAAATTCTAATCGTAAAAAGTTTCGTTGTTTTAATTGTGGTCAGGAAGGCCATATGCGTAAAGAGTGTCGTAAATCTATACAGTCGAAAAAAGCAAATGAGAACGAAAGTAAAAGCAAGACAGCTATGTTTTCAAATTCTTTGCTAGCGAATTCGTGTTTACACTCTCAGAGTGGCGAGTGTGTATGGTATGTCGACTCAGGCGCAACGTCGCATATGACGAATAATCAACAGTTGCTTTCAAAAGTTCGAGCAGCAGAACACAACGAAGTTATTTTAGCTAACAGTGAGCGAGTTCCTGTTAACAGCGTAGGAGATGTTAGCCTACTGTTAAATGTCAACAAACAGAAAATTCCAACTAATGTTCGAAATGTTGAATATGTTCCTAGTCTTTGTGCAAATCTTTTGTCAGTTCGACAAATGACTAAGCAAAACAAAAAGGTGGTGTTCGAAAAAAATGTATGTAAAATTTTCGATGTGAAAGGCAATTTAATAGCAAAGGCATTTGCGGACAACGATTTATACAAGTTGGATTGCGTTAAAAATAAAGTTGGGAGAGCAATGACTACAGTTGATAACTTTGAGCTTTGGCATCGTAGGCTGGCACACATTTGCAAGGAAAATATGAAACGAGTGCAGAATTCAACGCTTGGCGTTAATTACAGCAGCACAAGTGACAAAGGGTGTATTATATGCTGTAAAGGTAAACAAACTAGAAATATAAACAAATCAGCTGGTACGCGTGCAGAAAATTTGTTAGACATCATACATTCTGACGTGCTTGGTCCAATTAGCACAAAATCGTTCAGTGGTGCAAGATTTTTACTTGTATTTGTTGATGATTTTTCAAGAAAGGTATTTGCGATACCGATTGTACGAAAGTCAGATGTGTTTGCTAAATTTAAGGAATTTAAAAGCGAAGTAGAGACACAGTGTGGCCGTAAAATAAAAGTGCTGAGGACAGACAATGGCACTGAATATTGCAACGAACCATTTGAAAATTTTTTGCGTGATTGTGGCATTGTTCATCAAAAAACAGCTCCCTACACGCCCGAACAGAACGGGGTGGCTGAGCGTATGAACCGAACGTTGATTGAACGTGTTAGATGTATGTTATTAGATTCTGGCCTGAGAAATATATTCTGGGCAGAGGCTGCAAACACGGCAGCATATTTGGTAAACCGCATTCCATGTAGAGGTAATAATCGAAGTCCAGAAGAAATATGGTCAGGTGTTAAACCTAATTTAAAGCATTTACGAATATTTGGTTGTACAGCGATGGTTCACATACCGAAACAAAAACGTTTAAAACTTGATGCAAAATCAGATGAGTGCATATTTGTAGGATATTGTGCTGTGTCAAAAGCTTACCGGCTTTATCGTAAATCTGATTACAAGTTTATTGTGAGCCGTGATGTTACATTTATAGAAAATTCATGTGACGTAACGAAACATACAGAGCCAAATTTGATTATTGATATTATTGATACAAGGGAAGATTATAACATTAACAATTCAGAGGAGGATAATATGAGCGAATTGTTAGATGTCAACAAATCTTCGGACAGTGACTACGATACTCCTGATGAAAGTGAAGCAGTTAATATGTATAGTGACGATTATGATAAATTGCATCCAGTTCGTCGGTCGGAGCGTATTGCAAACAAAACGAAAAGAAATTTGTTGTTGACAGTGGTGTCTGATGCTGATGACCCTGTTAGTGTTGAAGAGGCATTGTATAGTGCAGAATCAAGTGCCTGGAAGCGCGCCATGGAAGAGGAGATGGATTCTCTTAAGTCAAACAACACGTGGGTGCTTACGAAATTGCCTGCTGGTAAAAAGGCAATAAGTTCAAAATGGGTATTCAAAGTGAAACGTGATGCAGCTGGTGAGCTTGTTCGTTATAAAGCAAGGCTCGTTGTGAAAGGTTGCTCGCAGAAACAAGGCGTCGATTATTCGGAAACATATTCACCGGTAGTTAGGTATAACTCATTGCGATTCTTGTTCGCCATGGCAGCGAAATATGACTTGGCGGTGCATCAATTAGATGCGGTAACAGCATTTTTAAATGGTGAGCTTCGTGAAGAAGTATACATGAAGCAACCGGAAGGCTATGATGATGGTTCAGGCAGAGTATGTCGTTTGTTAAAGTCACTATACGGCTTGAAACAAGCAAGCAAAGTTTGGAACGATAAATTGAATACAGTACTCATCGGTCTAGGACTAGTTCGGAGCGAAGTCGATCAATGTATCTACTATTGTGTAAAAGATCAAAGTATGGTTTACGTAGCGATTTATGTAGACGACGTGTTGGTGTTCTCCAATGACAAAAAGGCTACACAGCGTATTAAGAGCGAGTTGTCTTCCAGATTTAAAATGAAAGACATGGGTTCAGCGTCATCCGTATTGGGCATGCGAGTTCAAAGAGATGAGGTAAAAAAACTAATAAAACTTGATCAATCTGAATATATTTGCAGTGTGCTCAAACGTTTTGGAATGGATGACTGTAATGCCGTTGCTACGCCACTTGATTTGTCACAGAAGCTAACTATTGAAATGTGTCCACAAACTGAAGAAGCAAAGAAAGAGATGGAAAATGTTCCATATATGGAGGCTATTGGTTGTCTGTTGTACGCAGCACAGAACACTCGACCTGATATCAGCTTCGCGGTCAATTTACTGAGTCGGTTTACACAAAATCCCGGCAAAGCTCATTGGCTTGCAGTGAAGCGTGTGATGCGATATTTGAAGGGAACTATAAACAAAGGCATCGTGTACAAAAAATCTGCTGAAGGTCTAGTTGGATTTTGCGATGCTGACTGGGCAGGAGATCTTGATCAGCGTCGATCAACTTCTGGTTACATGTTCGTTATGCAGGGTGGTGCTATATCTTGGTCAACGCATAGACAGCGAACCGTTGCATTGTCATCAACAGAAGCAGAACTTATGTCAATAGTGGGTGCAATGCAAGAAACGATTTGGTTGAACCGATTGGAATCTGAGCTTATTCCTCGTGATGCAAAAACAACAACATTGTATTGCGATAACAAAAGCGCAATTCATATTGTTCGTAACAACAATTTTTCTCCACGTACTAAACATGTCGATATAAAGGTGAAATTCATACAAGAAAGGTTGGAAGATAAGTCGTTAAAGCTAGAGTACATTTCTACAAGCGAGATGTTGGCAGATGGTTTAACGAAAGCTATACCAGCTGTTAAGAATGAATTTATTAATGTCGGAATAGGTTTACAGTAAACTTAGATATGTATTACTTAACATAGTTTTTGCAATGTAAACATTTTGGATTTGAATTAATGGTCGTAAATTTTTACTTATATATATTTACAATGTTGCCAGATGTTCTATTAAAGGGAAGTATTGTTAAATAATATAAATCTGGCAACTCTAATTATCAGTTTTCTTTTCATACTATTTCATTATACCTCTGTTCGTATTATACTGAATAAAGTTAGTCGCCATCTTACTCTGAAACTGCGTGTACAAATCTCTATTACAACAGATCTAACTTGAGACATAGGATAGGTTATATCTCAGTTTAAAGTCGCAATATTATTTTATTGCAATTTTTTTTTATTTGTTTATACGTAATAATAAAATGTTACGTATACGCAGTGTCACTCATATTTTCAGGTGGTGCGGATATACTTCCGTGTAATTGCTTTTAAACAACCTGCTTATCAATATAAAATAGTATAGCGAATGATATCATAATAATAATAATAAAATAATAATAGTATCAAGTATAGCACATCTCCAGGCCCGCCGAGAGGGTGGGGGGTTTCTGAGAAGGAGATTGAGAAAGAGATAGATTGAGACGAAGATGGAGATAGAAGAAGCGAAAAAGACGGAGGGTGGAGTGAATAAAAGGATTAGGAAAAAGTGAAAAGGGGGGAGGGCAGATTCAGACGGAAAAAGCTTATTAAAATTTATGCAGATAGGCCAAATTTAGGGCAGGACAACGTCTGCCGGGTTATCAAGTTATATTATATAAACGCCTATTTTATCAGAAGCACAAATTATAGTTTTCCTTTCCTGCTGGGCTCTTTATGCTCACGCACTACTGCTAAAATTTCCATGTGTGTATAGTTGCCTCCCTTAATTTGATGATACTTAAATTCTCTTATAATTTTCTTCTTCAATCTCTTACTGGTATTTAAGATATGGTAGAATTTTGTGAGGTTTTATATTTAGTGTAAGCTGCACCCAATCTTCAATATTTTTGATAAGCATGTGAAACAAAAGTTCTAAATTTTATTAATAGCACTTCACACACTCACACACATACTTATAAAAGCTATGAATGTGTGTTTGCTGCTTAAATAAACTGCTCTTTCTTGTGGGCATTTTTTGTTGTTGGATACAGCTATGAGCACCACGGCATGCGGTCAAGGCCACACAGAATGTAGTTACATAGATTATTTCATTGCTTAAAAATGCAGACATATTTATTTGTATTTGTTTTCAAATATTTGTCGTCCGAGTACAAGTAAGCAAAGATAATTAAGTACTTAATTATAATCAAATTCATCGTTCCTAATTATATATATATACATATATATACACATGTAATTGAATATTACTGGTACTATTACTAAATATGTATGAAGCGTCTGTTGCTTAAAAGCCAGTTTTTGCCAAATTCTGCGCATCCCAACAAGCATCTGATTGAAGAGGCTCTCTTACTGGGAACTTAAGAAGTCATCTCCGTAAGCACTATGATAAAAATTCAGCCGTATGTAAAAAACAAGCATGAAAAGGCCATCAGAGGCATCCACAAAAAGTCTGCAGATAACTATGCCAGAGATTGCGCGAAGAACCCCTTTACTAAACACAAATATCCGGAATCCGCAGTTGAGAAAAGCAATCTCCCCAGTGAGACGCGAGTCACTCCACCCCAACTCCGATACTGCAATACGGATGAAGACTTACTTATCCAGAATCAACCCCGACATACCCATGTATGTCCCGCTTGTTATTTATGTGTCCCCACATAATACCAAAAATCTTTTTGTTTGGAATGTGGAACCAACACCTCTAAAACCCCTGTCGCTCTGGTCAAACCCTTTTGAAACAATTAGTTTCCTCATACTCCCGTTAGAGGATATTAATGACAATATGTGAGTGGTCGCATCTATTAGATGGGGCGAAGTACTGCTACAACAACAGCAACATATATGTATATTGTTGTAGGTTTTTACATATATACATTAGGGTGTGTCGATTTATTAACCGATATCGCACCATCGATAGGATTTGGGCTCAGGAAAAAAAAGTTTCACTACGCATACCCAAAAAAATAATTTTTGAGCCTGCGAAAAATCATTTTTTTAACATTTTTAGACTTAGATTTTTAAGGTTATTTTCATGACATACTATTTCGAGCCTGCGAAATTTTAACTTTGATATTTAAGAGTTTTTTTATGACGTACTAAAAAAATTTTCATTTGATTATAAAATTTTCGTGTATACCCAAAAATGTCCGCTAAAAACGTTGGCCCAAAAATATTTTTTTTTTTTTTTTCAAAAAAATGTTATCGCCAAGGTTTTTAGCGGACATTTTTGGGTCGGACAGGGTATACACGAGAATTTTACAATCAAATGAAAATTTTTTCGTAGGTCATGGAAAAACCCTTAAATATCAAAATCAAAATTTCGCAGGCTCGAAAATTATTTTTTTGGATATGCGCAGTGGAACTTTTTTTCCTGAGCCCAAATCCTATCGAAAAATCTATGACGCGATATCGGTTAATTTTCGTCCATACAAATCGACTCACCCTAATATACATACATATATACAGGCAGAAGCTGTTGACGTCAGCGAGAAATTGTTAAAAGCTGTAAAAAATATGCCAATCCATGATGTATTTTCGTGATTATATTCTGTTATACATATGTAAATAATTGTTCATAAATCGCAACACTGAGAAAAATATTTTGTTATCGTATTTGTTCTCTCAATTTTTTTCTTACTTTTTCTCTTAAGAGAATTTAAAAATGCAATATTAAGCTTTAACGAGCTTAACTCCAAATCGACCACCCGCGAGAGAATTTGTACTCATTAAAGCTTTGAAGTTTAAAATTAGAAATGAATGTATTATTATATTGTTTTTGTTGTTAATTTTAAGTTTTTATTGCACGTAAGAGAAAAGGAAGTTATTCATTTTGACGTTTCTTCCTAGGATCTATGCGCACATAATTATATTACAGGGTTGTAATAATTGGTACAAAGTGCGAGTATCTAAAAATGTATTAAGATAATCAATCGTTCATTATACTCAGCGTGCTTTGCACACAGAGTATATTAACTTTGATGGGATAACGGTTGGTTGTAAAGGTAAAAAGGAATCGAGATAGATATAGACTTCCATATAACAAAATCATCAGTATCGAAAAAAAAATTTGATTGAGCCATGTCCGTTCGTCCGTCCGTGCGTCCGTTCGTCTGTCCGTTAACACGATAACTTGAGTAAATTTCGAGGTATATTAATGAAATTTGGTATGTAGGTTCCTCATCTCAGATCGCTGTTTAAAATGAACGAAATCGGAATATAACCACGCCCACTTTTTCGATATCGAAAATTTCGAAAAACTGAAAAGGTGCGATAATTCTTTACCAAAGACGGATAAAGCGATGAAACTTGGTAGATGGGTTGAACTTATGACGCAGAATTGAAAATTAGTAAAATTTTGGACAATGGGCGTGGCACCACCCACTTTTAAAATAAGGTAATTTAAAAGTTTTCCAAGCTGTAATTTGGCAGTCGTTGAAGATATCATGATGAAATTTGGCAGGAACGTTACTCCTATTACTATATGCTTGCTCGATAAAAATTAGCTAAATCGGATGACGAACACGCCCACTTTATAAAAAAAATTGTTAAAGCCAAATTTTAATAAAAAATTTATTATCTTTACAGTATATAAGCAAATTATGTCAACATTCAACCCCAGTAATGATATGGTGCAACAAAATACAAAAATAAAAGAAAATTTCAAAATGGGCGTGGCTCCGCCCTTATTCATTTAATTTGCATAGAATACTTTTAATGCCATAAGTCAAACAGAAATTTACCAATCCTTGTGAAATTTGGTAGGTGCTTAGATTATAGGACGATAACTGTTTCTTGTGAAAAAGGGCGAAATCGGTTGAACCCACGCCCAGTTTTTATACACAGTCGACCGTCTGTCCTTCCGCTCGGCCGCTAACATGATAAATTGAGCAAAAATCGGTATAATTTTACTAAAATTAGTTCACGTACTTATCTGATCTCGCTTTATATGAAAAAAGGGATGAAACATGGTAATTGGATTGGTTTATTGACGCAATTTATTTTGATACCCATATCAAACAAACACATCCTAGAGTCACCCCTGGTCAACCTTTATGGCGATATCTCGAAAAGGCTTCCACCTATAGAACTAAGGCCCACTCCTTTTTTAAATACTCATTCACACCTTTCATTTGATACCCATACCGTACAAACATATTCTAGAGTCGCCCCTGGTCCACCTTTCAAAGGCTTCCACCAATAGAACTAAGGCCCGCTCCTTTTTAAAATACTCATTAACACCTTTCCTTTGATACCCATATCGTACAACCGCATTCTAGAGTCACCCCTGGTCCACCTTTATGGCGATATCTCGAAAAGGCGTCCACCTATAGAACTCGGGATCACTCCCTTTTAAAATACTCATTACCACCCTTCATTTGATACCCATATCGTACAAACACATTCTAGAGTTACCCCTGGTCCACCTTTATGGCGATATCCAGAAATGGCGTCCACCTATAGAATACGGCCCACTCCCTTTTAAAATACTCTCTAATGCCTTCTATTTGATACTCATGTCATACAAACACATTCCAGGGTTACCCTAGGTTCAATTTCCCTTTTTTGTTTCCAAAGCTCTCAGCTGAGTATGTAATGTTCTGTTACAACCGAACTTAGCGTTGCTTACTTGTTTTACCACAGTTTTAAAGTTAATATATAATTGCGACTACTATCAGTTAAAAATTTCTGCAATATTACTCATAATACAAGAAACCAAGGAGGTTTTTGACATAAACTGTGTTAGTTGGCACAGATACTATTTATCAAATTCTGAAATACCATTGCCACCCTCACTTAATTGAAATTGGAAATTTAAAACTTTCCTTTCAGTAAGAAGAGTAGTGCTTCTTAAACATTAACCTCTGAGGTGAGAAACCTACTAAGCGAACCATTACTAAGCAGTTTGTTTGTTCCCCTCCTATGTTTCGGATACCTCGACTACTACTGCTCTGGGTACAACATATAGTAAACTTTTTTGTTTATTAGAAGGAGGGATATATGCGAAATACTTTTCAATCCCGTGTCACTATATTATATTTTTGGCTATTCAACAGGTTCGGCGCATCCACAGCCTTCACGTGAGATTCTTGTCCTGCCTCTGGAAAAACTCCCTTAATAAATTTCAAGGTGTTAATAGAGTTCAGCCCTATTAATTTAACTTTATTATTTCCATAGGAGCTCCTGCAACTATTAGCATCACAGTCAGGAACTACTGTGGCGCTCGTTTATCTTCGTAAAACGGGTAACTCTATGTCACCACAGCGTATCTTGTCAATCGCTACTTTGCAAGGCGGCCCAGCATGGGAAAAGCTGGTTTGAATATAGCGCAATTCGCGCGCAGAAGCGCCCATGCCACTCAGCCTTAGCCCTAACAGCTGGCTGATCTGGCAACGGTTCAAGATACAATAGTGGAAAAACAAACTGATATACCGCACCGAAATTGAGTTCGCAGCAACCGTTATATTGAGATAGCGCGTTTCTCACTTGAATTTAGAGATAGGGAATTTAGAAAAAGCTCTGAGATAGGGGTATCTTTATACAAATTCTAAAATTGGCCGTTTCCGAATTTTTTTAAGCAGCGGCTCGCTAACCTAACAACGTTTATCTCTGTTATAAGACGATTGTATGAAATGTAACATCAAGTACTTTGATGCCAACATAAAATCGACTGCTGAGTAGAATAGCACCTTATCTCGGCTGCCTTTCCGAAAACGTCCTATCTCAAAAAATTTTTGAGTAGCGCCCTATTTCGTAATTTGTATCTAAAATAATCTACCGCAGAGTTCGGGTGAAGAACGCCATATATCAGAATTGTTTCAAACAGGCCATATCTGAGCTCAAATTCAATACGTTTCGACATAAACAGGAGCGTTTATGAAAAAAATTCTGAAAAAGGGCGTTATTCAAGTTTTCTAGAAAGTTTTTGAAACGGCAGCCGAGATAGGGTGCTATTCCACCAAGTAGAGCTGGTTTCGATTCGATTTTTTTAAAATCGATTTTTTCGATTCGATTCTAAAAAAAATCGATTAAATCGAACCAAACAAAGTTTACTTAAATTTTGCTTATTCTTTGTAACAGTGTACTTGCTTACGTACTTAACCATTTACACGATTTTTCCCGACAAAGCTGGACAGTTTCTCTCTCGTTTCGTTGCCTGCCGACAAAATTGGAAGCATCAAGGAATGCCACATGGTTCTTCACTTGATCCTTTCATCGGAGTGAGATAATTAGTATGGTTTTTACCGAAATGTCATACTTTTTGCGTTTGTTTTAAATCTTTTATTTCAAAATGTACGGAAAGCAACCTTGGTAACATTAACCAATACACTTTCTTCCTTAATACTTATTATTACAATATGTATAATGTTCTCGCTTCGTTTACGGCATTAGAATCGAGCTATGTTCAGCGTCGTATAAAAAAAAGGAAGTGTGGTACTCGGGGACTGCCGCGGTAAAGCTATTGCATATTATCAACTTATGCAATTGTTATATTTATGCAACATTTTGTTTTCTTTGATATTAATTCAAGTTTTGTCTTTGATATTAATTCAAGTTAACCTTTTTAAGCGTGGTGACCGATAAGAAAACAAATGCCCCCAGCGGGTAAGGGGGTCAGAATATACCCGCGGTAGGTATGCCTGTCGTAAAAGGCGACTAAAATACCAGATTCAAGGGGTGTATAACGCAACCCTTCAGGTTGCCAGCGCAATATATAGCTTCTCTAAACCCAATTGTCAACCTCACCTACTGCGGCGAATCCTGTTTCACTAACAGACGAGGCTCTGGCGACCCCAAGCTCCTCATGGAACTTGGGGGTTGGGAGGGAGGGAATGGCCTGAAGGTTTAATGTGGCCACATAAATCGTTCCCGAGATGGCCGGGCTAGCACCTTAATGGTGCTGTGGTACCGGAGCGTACCGGATCTGTATCCGGCAAAGGACCACCACATCGATAACACTCCCTAAAGCCTTCGGGGAGCAACCTTATCGCTACAACAACAACAACAACATAAGAAAACAAATTTTTTACTTTTATTGAATAAATGAGAAGTTAATACTTAACTTTCACTTTAACTTTATTTTTAACTTTAATTTTAACCTTCACTTTAACTTTAACATTCACTTTAACTTTAACTTTATTTTTAACTTTAACTTCAACTTTAACATTCACTTTAACTTTAATTTTAACTTTAACTTTAACTTTAACTTTAACTTCATTTTTAACTTTATTTTTAGCTTTAACTTTAACATTCACTTTAACTTTAACTTTAATTTTAACTTTAACTTTAACTTTAACTTCAACTTTAACTTTATTTTAAGCTTTATCTTTCGCTTTAACTTTAACATTCAATTTAACTTTAACTTTATTTTTAACTTTAACTTCAACTTTTACATTCACTTTAACTTTAATTTTAACTTTAACTTTAAATTTAACTTTATTTTTAACTTTAACTTTCGCTTTAGTTTTAACATTCACTTTAACTTTAACTTTAACTTCAACTTTAACTTTATTTTTAGCTTTAACTTTCGCTTTAACTTTAACTTTAACCTTAACTTTCGCTTTAACTTTAACATTCACTTTAACATTAACTTTATGATCCGGGGTGGGCGTGAGCTTAGCACCTGCTAACAAGCCAACCTAATATAAACGCACGCAAGTCAATTTCCTGTCAAAAATGTCTCATGCACATACAACTTATATGAGAGCAACTCAAATTGAATTTGCTGCGTGAAAACCTAACTCGATTTCCAATTTTTGTTCTGCGTAACATTTAGATTTGACGTTTGCACACATGCTTTACATTATCGCAACGCATGCTTATTTGGGTTAGGGCAAAAAACGGCCGGTTGTTTGCGTGCGCTAAAAAAACGCAGTGCGGTTTTATTAGGTTGGCGACCATATATGTATACGATAAGCGATAGCACAATGGCTACTTCGTGAAAATCAACGACAGCTCTTTTAGTTTGATTTCGATGGTCGCACGCGCGCTTAAAACAGAGTACCAAAGAGTGCATGTGACACGCGTTCACCGTTCAAGCATTGAAATCAAACTAAATAAATAATTGATTTTGCTTTCGTGCCCGCTACGCGTTCGTGTTTACTAACACATTCTCAATTTGGTAACCGTGTAAATGTAGTGGTGCCCACCGCTGTTTATGATAGAGATCCAATTTTATGTATTTGGCCTGTTGCTAGCACCGAACCTTTACGAACCTTTCGAACCTTTTCGAGCCTTTTCGAACCTTTTTTGACAAATATCCGTTACGGTTTTTTTTGATTTAGGCGCCAAGCCCACGATAAAATCTATGCAATAGCTTAAAAGGAAGTATTTATTACATACGTAAGGTAACATGTGCTCAGTATACGTTTTGCAGCTTTTAAATCAATGAGATATACGGAACTTTCAATTGACAACATACGGCAATTTGTGTCATTGTTTGCGTAGTTTCAGTTAAAGAATTTTTGGAAGTATTTTCTTAGTTTATTGAAAATAAAAAGGAATAAGGAATTTAATTGACGAAATTTTAAAAAAAATTTGCCACTCCTGTTTTCGTGTTTGCTGCTGTCTATGTCATAAAAAGTGTTGATTTTATATACTTGTTAAAAGTGTGTTTCTTAATGGTACTCGTGAAGGCAAAACGTACCGAAGATCCAAGCAAAAAAGATCTGAATCCATTATTTTCGACAATCCTAAAGGGTTGCATATCTGTGGCAATAATTCTAATCAAAGCACAATCCAGTTGTTTTCTTCGCTCAGCTACAGACTGAGGCTTCCTTATGTTGTTGTTATTATGTTCAAAAAAAGGATTCTATAGGAGCTGTTGATGAAGACATTTCCATCAACGTTGGAACGCTTCAAGTGATTTAACAAATTGGTTGTATTTCCACCTGTTTTGCATTTTTTTACGCACAATTTGCATTTACAGAATCGCCCTGAACTTGACTAAAGTATTTCCAGACAATAGATCTGTGAATCTTTGGATTACTTATAAGATTGAATTCCCCTGCAGAGTCACTTCCAATTGTCTTACTAGAATCTAAAAATGTGGTATTAATTAGTTTTCATTTCGTACTGAACACAATATCATACCACAGAATAGATAAACACATGTTCAATATATTGCTTGCCAGAAGTGCAAAGAAATTTCTTCATCGTTCTCCTTTCTCTCGAAGCCACCAACACAATAAAGCTAAATTTATAAAAACAAAAATTACGGAATATGTATTTCCTCAAGCATACGTAAAGTATATAGTGATGAAAACTTCGATGCCTAAAGAATCGAATGATTTTTTTTTTAAATCCATTCTATATTTCTAAAAAAATGATCGATTAAATCGATTAAGAATTGAATCGAAATCCAGCTCTACCACACAGCCGTCGAAACAGTGTAGTCCGGTTATCACGCTGCTTTTCGTACTCCTCTGCAAAGTGGTCTAAAATGTGTTACCCTTCATTGCGAATAATGAGAATTGGTAGTTGCTGACAGAAATTGTAAAAAATGTTACTCTTTGTGGGGTCCAAATATACAGAATTAAATTCATGCTGAGTAAAGCTTGCCACCACTATGAGTATACCGTTAGTGTTGTAAAAGCTCTCCCTACAAGAGTTTGCAATTACCACTTCTCATGAGAGTAAAATTATATTCTATCACATTTATTGTTGTTGATTGGCATTTTGATTTGATTTGTAGGCGCGGCAAAATCAGCAACAATATTTCAGGCGCCAAAATATTTCCGCCTAATAAAATGAAAAGCAGTTGTTGTTGTTATTCAATGCAACGAATACAAATACATTTCATACACATAATTAACGAGTGCGAAATTGAAAGAATCAACGAATCAAATGAGTCTCAAAAGTGTTAGAATATGCAAAAAACGAGAGTATTCTTTCGTAAGTTGAGAAGTTGCTACTAGTAAAATCAAATCACTAATAATCAAGTAAGGTTGGGTTGTCACGCACGTCATCAGAATCAATGCAACCGCAACAGAGGTCACAAGTATAATTCATGCCGCTGATGGTGAGTATTATGGACTCAAAGACGATTTCATACAGCAGCAGTAGGCCAATAGGCCAAAGAATAGTTAAATTTTTTGGCCAAATATTTGAGTAGGGAATAGGCGATGCACGAGTGAGTGTGGGTCTGGAATATGTAAGTGTGCAAATTTGTACAACAAAACTCCAGTCTAGTTTATTCAAAAAGTTTTCGTCATCCTTATGCATAACTAAAAGTGGTCCCGATTTTATTTGATGCTGGAGAAAATTATATTAGCTGCAAAATTATACCGCTCTGTAACGATATTCTATAAAAGCGTGCATCTACTGGCATATGCTGATGACATTGATATTGTAACGAATTTAGTGCAACTACTCTTAGTTGCAACCTTCAGCTAACGTTCGAATCACTAAATGTTGAATAAATAACTCTAATATTCAATAATGCAAAATGGTCTTTATTAGGCTACAACTTCCCAACAGATAGCGTGCTTAAATCAAACTCCTTACTGATTCTCAGCTTTTCCTCATTTTATACTCTGTGATTTCCTCGTTCGCATACTTCTAGGCGTTTCTAGAATTTAACTTAGTTACCAGCTATAAAATTACCAGCTATAACTACAGATGCACGTTATTGCCTACTTTTGTGAGCAACTCAGATAAGATATATGCATGTGTGTGTGCGTTTCTCCCGCTGCTTGCATGGACATATGTGTAGACATAATGATTAATTTGGTTATGTGCACACAAGTCACTGCTCAGAATCGGCTTGGAGATGATAGTATCCCTTAGTGTTGCTAGTATTCGTCACAATATCATCGGCCTGAAAACCCGTGCCGTTAGTTCTGCTTACTTCAAACTAAACTGGAAACAGAAGCGGTAAAGATGGGTTTGATGGTGAACGAGGACAAAACAAAGTACCTACTGTCATCGAGGAAAAGATCAGCGCATATGCGCTTTGACAACCAGGCTACTGTTGGCAGCCATAACTTCGAAATAATAAAATACTTTTTTTATTTTGAAACCAGCATTAAAACTAACAACAACATCAGCGAAGAATCACCCTTGCCAATAAATGCTACTTTGGACTAGGTAGGCAATTAAAAAGTAAAGTCCTCTCTCGGCAAATGAAAATCATGCTGTACAAGTCACTTATCGTACCCGTAATGCTATATGGTGCAAAAGCATGGACCATGACAATATCAGACGAAGCGGCTGTGGGAGGGTTAGAGAGAAGAGTTCTTCGAAAGATTTATGCACCTCTACGCGTTGGCGATGGCGAGTACTGAAAAAGATTTAATGATAAGCTATACGAGCTTTACGCAAACATCAACATAATCAAGCGAATTAAAACGCAGCAGCTAGGTCATGTTATGCAAATGAAGACGACGTTCCGGCTAAGAAAGTGTTTCTATCGGAACACACCTATGGAAGCAGAGGAAGAGGGCGCCCAACTCCGCTGGAAGCACCAGGTGGAAACGATGTAAACTCGCCTGGTGTGACCAATTGGCGCCAGTTGGCAGAGCTAAGAAGCGACTGGCGCGCATGGTTGGACGACTATATCTGTTTAAACGGTTAAGAGGGAATTAAATAAGTCAGTAAGTAATTGGAGACAGCCCAAAGTTATGTGATATTATGTAAGTGATCTGCCTATCGCCGTATTTTGCAGACATGAAGCATTGCTTTTTAATATAAACAAGTGCATCCTCAAAATAATTTAATCTCGTTTGAGAATGTGCTGTTAGTGCCTAGTAATTTTATGACTGTCAAACCTCTGTTTTGGTTATTTTATAACAGCCTACCAACAATATTTGCCATAAAGAATACTACCCTCAATATAAAACAATTATTATCTTATATCGTCACCACAAATACATGTGCGCAACTAATTAAATTTTCATTCCTTCTTCTAATGCGATATTTACCATTGCCTACCACAACGTTGTATACTTCTGGGCCCATTACTTAGCTACGCGCTAAGCTATGACGACCTTTTAAGCCTGAAAGCCACAGCTGAACGCTTGTTACCAGTTTTTCTCTTATTGAAATACTTCAAACATAATCCTCTTTAAGTGAAAGTGTTATACGTTCGTAGCTCCACATCCCTCTTTTCGCAATTGCGCTCTATGACATATTTTGCAATATGTGAGCAGTATAGGTTTGGTTGGGAGTTGCAGAAATTTTTACACTAGCCGTAACTTAGAAGCTTTCTCTTCGTGGTGAATATTTATCCTAGCAGAAAGAACTAAAAAGAGAATGTAAGAAAAGCTTCGTTACAATCTCTTTTAAACAAAACAGTATTTTTCCTAATTAAAAACGTGCCTCCTCGCGGCCGAAACGCATATTTCAGAGAAAAGAAGACAGTGAAAAAGTGGCACAGCATAGTCCAGCAGGAGATTAAACTGGTGTAAGCGGTTATTGTGGCTTCTGTTTTTGCCGTTGAAAACTTGCTTTCTAGTATGATTGGCGTTTCACTCTCAAAACTGGTTTGGTCATTCGATTCTTCATTGCATTATATGATATCAGTTGGTTACACCAAGTGACGGAAATCAGCTTCTAACTGGTCTTTCCAGCGGATTGGGGGCGCAGTCTTCCTCTGCTTCCATATGCCTGTTCCGACGAGAGTACCTTCTGAGCCGCAGCATACTTTTCGACGCGCGTGACCCATCCAGCATAGCGTCTGTGTTTTAATTCTCTGGACTACGTTGATGTTTGCATATAGATCATACAGCTCCTCGTTAAATCTCCCTTGTTCTATACTCACCGTCGCCAATGTGTGCAGATCCGTAAGTTTTTCGAAGAACTTTTCTTTTGAGCTCTTTCAGAGGCGCCCAACCTGACGTTTTAAGCGTCCATAAAATAGAAATAGAGCAGGACAAAAGCGATAAGTAATTTTTACGCGCAGAAAATTAAGGAAAACATACGATAGAGTTTCACACTGTCTTAATACTCGTTTAGTTTCTAAAGTTTCCACGAGAACCTTCCGTATTCTCACTGAGCTGGTCTTTGAATATGCAGTCCATCAGCACCCCTGCATTTGCGGTATTTGATGTGCAGACATCTTTGCTCACGATATGGGGGAATCCAAAATAAGAGCATAAGGTAAGTTTCAGCATAAGCGTAGTCTGTGGAAGGGGTCTGCTATACGAGGTGTAGGAGTAGTGTGTTGGGTTTGATATGTATGTAGAGTATGGGGGAATACAGAATATAAGCACGAGAGTAACCAATACACTGTAGCGTAGGGTGGAATCAAAGTATGGTATGGTAAAGTTGATACGAGTTGCGTTATCGACGATGTAGAGATGATTTATCAATTTGTGATCGAATTTTTATAAATTTTCCATCGATAACAAAATTTATTGATCTCTTATCGACGACCTAATTTAATTCTATAATGATAATTCACCGAAATTCTATCGAGAAGCTTTTAACGAGTATTTGATGTTTTTTCGAAAAGTTATTGATTTTTGATCGGAGTTTTACCAATTTCAAATTGGCATGAAATTGAGTTTTATCAACAATTTATCGGTTTATCGTCAGAAAGTTGTCTTTATGTAATCGAAAAGTTATCGAGTTATTATCTAAGTGCTATAGATTATTTATCGAAAAAGTACGGAAATGATATTAAAAATATATCGATTTTTTTATAGAAAACTCACCGGTGTTATCAATTTGTTATCGAAAATCATCTTCAATCTTATTGGACTGTGACTGATATGTATACGGTAGGTTGTCGATTTGTAATCGACGACTAGAGGGGGTGCCATATATGTAATACTCCTATACTGCTACAAAAGGCTAGGAATATTCCCAAACATCAGAGTGCCGATATACGTATTACTATTTAAACGTTTTTATTTTTGTATTCAATAATCAAATGTACTTAAATTTTAATTTTTTCTTGTCACACTTATGCTGCTGCAATCACAAAAATTTTATAGGCTATCTTGTTTTGATTTCGAATCCAAAACACATTGCGAGTATTTTCTATTAGCAATATAGGAGTATTATATATATGCGGGTTGCTATGAAACAGATACCGATAAAACTTCTTAAACTATTTAGTCGATGACACATTTTTAAACGCCGAAAACAATCCGCTAAGAAACTAATAAGAGGCTGATGACTCCGAGAAAATAATTGTAATTCCATATCGATAATAAGCCGAGAGTAAAACAATAACTCTTCTCAAAAAGTCCCAAAGTATTAGTTCCTGAAAAAGTTACCTCTGTTTTGGCGTAACTTCAAACGCAGGGCAAGCTCTAATTAATTTCAAAATATTTATTTCCTAGACGTACACCTGTGGGTTTTGACAACGAACTTCACTAGTTTTTGGGTCTCGCAAGTTTTTTTAAATCTGACTATTACTATTCTGAGTTCGTCATGTTCGGATGGTGGAGCATTAAGTCCACCTTGATCGATTTTAAGCTCGGGATAGTCATTTCTCTACTTAGGCGGGCAGATAAGTGTTCGCTCTAAAATCTCAGTACCAGGGACGGAAAATATTTATAATTTTTTTTTTTTTTGGAGTCGAAAAAGTCCTGGTCAAAAAATTGTCCAAGATGAAAATTTTTGAGTTCTCAGGTATCCCTATAGCAATATAGTGTCGAATCATGCATTCTTTTTGTTTTTCGAACTTTTTCCAGAAAAGTCCACATATGAAAGTAAATTCTATATTTTTATTTTTTCAGTCCGATAGAACTAGTTAAACTCGGATTATTTAAAAGTCCGGAAATAAAAGTTAAAAAAATTTGTTTAATTCGGATAAGCCGTTTCTTTGTTATCAAGCCGGACTTTTATTTTGGCCTTAAAAAAATAAAAGCCCGGATTTAACTTTTATTTCCAGACTTTTATTTTTGAAAGTCCGAGTTTAATTAGTTCTATCGGACTCAGTTAATAAAAATCGGAAAATAATTTTTATCTTGATTCAAATATATTACAAGTCCGAAATTAATAGTTTTGCTTGGAATTATATTATAAAAGGAATAACATTTTCCGTCCCTGCTCAGTACTCTTGGCACATTGGTTACCAGGTCACCGTTTTCGTTCTTACAGTAGTTTTCCCGAGCTTAAAACATTTCGCCTGATGCCAAATTTCAGTAAAATTTGCGAGTATTATTACAGCTGGCATTTTTCTTCCTAAAAAAGAGTTTCGCTTCGTTTTAATGAGATATACATTCGAAGGGTTAGTTACATCATTGCAGAGGGGCAACGGCGGGTTTTAAACCTCTTTATGAGGCATTTATTGTTATTAATACTTGTCCCAAAATATTTGCCAGGTGAGTTTGGTATAAAAATCAAGTATACTACTTAGGCTCAATATTTCAGTAGTTGGTTAAGCTAAGCTTAAACTTACTTACTTACTTAATTGGCGCTTAACCGTCTAAACGGTTATTGCCGTCCAACAAGGCGCGCCAGTCACTCCTTCGCTCCGCCAACCGGCGCCAATTGGTCACACCAAGGGAGTTTAAATCGTTTTCCACCTGGGGTTCCGATAGAAACTTTCTAGCAGGACGGGTACGATAAGTGACTTGTAGAGTATGATTTTCGTTCGCCGAGAGAGGACTTTACTTTTCAATTGCCTACCTAGTCCAAAGTAGCATTTATTAGCAAGATTGATTCTTCGCTGGATTTCAGTGCTGATGTTGTTGCTAGTGTTGATGCTGGTCCCCAAATAAACGAAGTCTTTTACTATTTCGAAATTATGGCTGCCAACAGTAGCGTGGTTGCCAAGGCGCATATTCACTGACTCTTTGCTCGATGACAGCAGGTACTTCGTTTTGTCCTCATTCACCATCAAACCCATCTTTACAGCTTAAACTAAGTTTGCTTAAACTCTAGTCAAACTCAAACTCCAGTTATACTACTGAGAAGTTTTTCAGTCACAGTTTAAGGCCGTCTTTGGGAAACGCAATATTCGTTTTTAATTATATAGATAATTTGTAAATGCGGCAATAGCTGTATTCTGTTTAGCCAACAAACAAATAAAAAATATTTCTCTAGCGACATTTATATCTAGTTCGGGAGGTGATATCCAACATTATTATTTAATTATTCTTAAATCAGATAGTTCTCGAGTTGGTGTCCAATTTCGTTCAACATTCACTATCCAACCTTTGAGGAATTTTGTAAAATTTAGAGTTCTCGAGAGAGATTTTGAGAAATGTACAGCTCTCAAATTAATATTCAACACGCTTCTCCAGTTGATATCCTACATTAGATATTGAGCTTAAGTGGAGTTGAAAAAAAATCTCCAAGGTGGTACCCCCAAAACCAGCAGCTGTTTATTGTGAGAAATAAACACCTGATTGATAGCAGTAATCCGTAATTAATCAAAAATAAATTATATATATTTTATTTGTTTTCGTGGAAATACTGTAGTATGGAATCTTACATTTGATTCAAGTTAGAGATCCACAAGTTGAGAATTAAATTTTTTCAACTTAAGTAATAGCTTTGTTTGCTTTGTAAAAAATTCCCGCTTTTGCTGAGAACGCTATGATTCTCCAGTTGAGCCACTGTTTCGAAACAACTCTTGAGATTTTAGAAGTATGCCTATTTATCAACATGAGCTCTAATGGCACTCAAGCCCAAATGCATGTTGGTTATATTCGAAGCCATTTCGAACGAACGCAAATAGCTGATAGGTTAACTAGAGTTGACCCTGCCAGATCGGACGCTTAAGCTCATCTTAAACTTTAGTTAAGGTAGACTGGAAATCTTCAAAATAAGTTTAAGCATAAACTAAGTTGAACTTGTAGTGAAAAACCGGGCTCTAAAGAGTATCGGCTAACAAACTAACGAGTAAACTATGACTTCAGCTAACTTGTGTCTAATTGAGGAATATAAACGCATACATTTGTATGTATGCCAACAATGTGTAATTGATGTTAACTTAAATAAGAGTTCCAAACAAAATTTCACTTCTATGTGAGCTGCTAAACTTATCACTGTCAACCTCTTCTTACCCACAAAACGACCTAAGTGCAACACGTGCTGCTATGTTCCATCTTTTATTTCGCACATTCAGCTAAGGGTTTGTGATTGTAGCGTAATAATTAAAGAAGTGCATGTGCTTTTCATTTAAACACTGTCTGTTATATTTAACGCATGTAAAACTGAAAACTTTTTGCCCCGTTTTTGCTACGACTCCATCATTGTGTGTTCCACTACGAACTCCGCTAACGCACTCAATCAAATGTTTTTGTCGCTTTTTGAGTTTGACTTTTTTACTTTGGCATTTTTCTTGCTTATTCGACTAAATGACTTGTTAAGTGATTTGGCAACTTCCTTTTTTGTTTTGTTACCCTTGAGCGCTTCACTTCAGATCCCTCAAACGAGCACATTGCTATGAGAAATACTTCGGTATTCGCATCATTTGCGTTTACTATCTACATTTTTGTTTATGTTTTATTAACATTTGAAGAATTGTTTTTATATTTTCTTACAATAAATTTTCGAGTTATTTTGTACCCAAAAAAGTTATCTGCTTTAAAATTATTTCTTCTTCCCATCTTGTGCTTTTGTAAACAGAGAACCTACAAAATGTAATCACATAACTAAATAGAGTACGTGAGTACAGAAGATTAATAAGATTTGAATGGTATCGTCCCATCTTGCCAGAAGAATGAATATACTCAGATTTCGAGGTGATCGAGTTTATAGCATATTATCAGACCCTGCAGACTACTAAATCTGCATAATTTCAAAAAGTGTTTATATTTTGCTGCCTCCCCCTCTCCCTTACCATTTCTCACCATCTATAGACCACCAATGTATGCAGTCACATCTACTTAATTCATCATTAATTGGCGCTTAATTGCCTCTGCAATTTGGACCATTTCGATAAATGACGCTAATTGGGATCAAGTTTTTCTTCACCTGACTCTTCCAGCTTAGCAGACGTCATCTCTTCATCTGCTTTCAAACACGGGTGTCTAAAGAAACATTTTTTAACCGTAGCGCATTCTTTCTTTCGCATAACGTGATATAGCCAGCGAAGCTTTTGCGACTTTATGCATTGCACTGCTCCCAAAATTGTATGCGGCCTTAGTAGGATTTTGCCGAAAAGAAAGCAAATGCAAATGCATACGTGCTTACATACAGGTTTGCTACCCAATGCTGGCATTCTTCACCAGTTCATCAAAATCAACAAGCATGTATGTGATGTGGTGAACTGCACTCGCTAACGCGTATTTTAATGTTTGGTTCACAGTGAACAAACACACGATTTTTTTTTAAGTAATCCATTCATGAAAGTTTGCGGTCGACAACATCGGAAAAAGGGGTTTCCATTGAGGAGTATCGTTCTTATATCAGGCAGCCAGACAGCCTTGCGCGCCTTGCAGTCTTACACAATCACTTCTAAGCTAGTGGATGAATGCAAAGGAATCCTAAATAATCTTGGAGTTCAAACCAAGATTTTGTTAGGATGGGTTCCGGGCATTGCAGACAAGAATGTAAGGAGCATGCAGACTACCGAGCCAAAGAGGGTGCTATAACAGCATTTTATGGTCCAGAGCCATTCTGTGGAGGCACAAAGGCACACACTAGGGAAACCATAAGCAGTTCAGACAAAACTGGATTGAATGCCCAGGACAAATATGCGCCAAATTGTTTATATTTCGAGGAATGAGAGTATCAGCTAAACTCATTAATTTAAGCAGAGAGTAGGTAGGAGCTCTCACTACATAATATAGGGGATACTGTAATCTACGCGATCACCTAAGTTAGCCAGATGTATCCGAGACATAAATCTGCTACTTTTGTAAGCTGGAGGATGAAACGCTGGTTGACATTCTCCGCAAATTCGTCGCCCTTGCAAAGCAGAGACTCTCCCATCTAGGTGGAAAGACTCTTAATCTCTACATGATATGGAGTACAAAGCCTGAAGGGGTACTACACACGCAGTAATGGGCTAAAATGTCAAGTCAAGTAGATCTTAAGAATAATTATAATCATAAAACACCTTTGAAAGGGCCCAGGTTTTGTAAAAATTTTCACAGATAATCTTTTTTCTTCTTCATATTTAAAACTACAAATGACAAAAACTGGAATCAATATTAACAACTTCAGACTAGCATAACTCTACAAACGCAAAGCCCAGCAAGTTTTGTGTCAACTGCAAATGTCAGGAGTTTTGCTAGACAAATTTAATTTTGTCTAGACGGAGTCACACTTAAGTAGTACACGTAGACGTTGACATACTAAACCGTACATAAAAAATATAAAGCCAAACACCCACCTCACGCTAGATTTACCAAATCTTAAAAATTGATGTTCGCCAATTTATCATTCTTTAGTCAGTCTCGCTATAGCGAGAAGAAGAAGCAGAGACAGAATAAACATAGTCTTCGTTTAATATTAGCCGTGTTTTTTTCACGCGCGTATACGTTTACGTTTGCGCGGGAAAAAAAACGCCTATCCTCGCTTAGATAATGCTTAGGAGACCCACCTAGCGGCAGTGGTTAAATAACTACAGCTACAGCACAGGGTGTACCGAAAAGCGGAGACCATAGGGTATAACATATAGCTGGCCATAGGGTATAACATATATTTTAATCAGTTGCGATGAATTGTGGACACACATAGAACCCTGCAAAAATCGTTGGACCATGTGGTCCACTGGAGTACTTACCATTCTACTCTACTGTAATGCAGCGATGGACCAACTCATGTTTCTACACGAACATGTTGTAAGTCGATCATTGCTCGTTTTTAACGATTGTAATCACTACACGATGTTTATTGGACTGTGGGTACTCCATGGATTACTCTGATGTAATGCGGAGCTGGAGTATATGGTCCGGTCCTAGGACATCGCAATGTTAATTGGACCATATTTTTTTTGTATGAATTGTGGTTAATTTTGGAGCACTCGGTTGGTCCATGGCGAGTATTCCATACATGCATGCATGGAGTACTCGCGATTTTTGCAGGTTTATCGCAGCTAAGGTGCGAGTGAAGGCGTTTGTATAGCAGCCTATACATCAGTTTCTTGCGACATCTAGTGAGCGCCTTGTTCTTGAAGCCCAACTGCCAGTGGATGGAAATCTAAATTTTTGTTTATAGCCAAAAACGCATTGACCTTTATGTCAATACGACATAGCCGGGTATGTTTTTCATATTGCAAATACGTATGAAAATTTTTCTAATTACTGTGGAAAATTTAAACTTCTTGGACTCCTGTAAGTACTCAAGAGCTATAATAATAATAAAAAAAAAAATTATAATTTGGACTATTTTTATGGGCGTGGCAGGCATTTTTTGCCTTAAAACCTTATTCCCAATACGTACGTACCCGGGTATGTACATATAAATTAGCTGTGAATCCAAATTTTGAATTTGAATTTGAACTCCAAAAGATAAGCAGCCTTTGAAACAAAAAGTTATGTACGAATTACGCAGCATCAATAGTTCTTTCTTCTTTCTTTCACGATCAAATTCACCAACAATATATCGCAATTTTAGCACAAAAAATGGAATCGAAGCCACGATTCAGCAAGAATTGAATTTTAATGAGATGCCATCAAGTTCCAGTAATACCCGTGAAGATCTCAGCAGAGATAATAGTGGACGACGTAAGCGGAATTGCTCCCTTTGTATAAAAAGGCGTTCAACAAGAAAAATCTGCTCTATATGTAAAAAACCCGTTGTGCTGAGCACAGTATTGATATTTCGAAATGTACTAACTATCTATAAATATATTCTTAATAAAAACCTTTGAAAAAACTTTATAATTACTGCGGAAAAAGGCATAAGTGTTCCCATGAAATCAAAATTTTATATCGCATACCATCTTACCGTGCGAATTGTATGGGCATAGCCGGGTATGCTTCGTATTGGGAAGGCGTTGAAAATTTCGTATTGACACAAAGGTTAAAGTTATATTGAGATTAAGTTTCCTTTAAGCTATTCTGATCTATTTCGTTGTAGTGCGAATAAAAACAAGGTTTATTCCACCTTACGGCCCAACGTTTCGCCAAATTTCCTTGGCATCATCAGGGGCGTAATATTCTATTTATTATTGTATAAAATAAAAACAACAAGAAATGCAAAAAGTTACAATACTAAAATTTTTAAATGCTTATGAATATACATATATCCCCAGACAAAACTCAACGAAACAGATGAACAAATACAACATACTTCTGAAAATCAACTTACTTTAAATGTGGCGGTAGACAAAATTACAAAATGAAAATAAATAAAATTTACAAAAATTACACCATTAATTACATATAAAATCGGTACCATCGATAATGGTGTAATTTTTGTAAATTTTATTTATTTTCATTTTGTAATTTTGTCTACCGCCACATTTAAAGTAAGTTGATTTTCAGAAGTATGTTGTATTTGTTCATCTGTTTCGTTGAGTTTTGTCTGGGGATATATGTATATTCATAAGCATTTAAAAATTTTAGTATTGTAACTTTTTGCATTTCTTGTTGTTTTTATTTTATACAATAATAAATAGAATATTACGCCCCTGATGATGCCAAGGAAATTTGGCGAAACGTTGGGCCGTAAGGTGGAATAAACCTTGTTTTTATTTGCACTACAACGAAATAGATCAGAATTGCTTAAAGGAAACTTAATCTCCACATATGTCATACTGATCGGAAGAAAATTATTCGGTTAAAGTTATAGTTTCGAACACCATTTTGTATTTTCTAATACATATAAATAAGAATTGATGCAAGAAAGCAACAGACACTTTTCTCCATTTCAATAAAATCAATAGTAAGTATGATGAGCTACTACACTATTTCATACGCTAATGAGCCAATTCCATCATTGGCTTTTACGATCGATCTACAATAAAAATTATTCGATTTTGATGTGACCAACAACGATACGTTTCTAATGCATAAATATACTTTAGGGTTATCCTTATAAATCAAATTAACGATTATTCTGGTCACGACGGTAACACCTAAGTCCATAATATAAAGTTTGATCCTTGGTGACGGTTGAAAGGTGTCACACTGGTGTCAAAGTTAATATTTCTCTATAACAACCCAAGAAATTAATATAAACAGGCCTCAGCCGTCTCCAATCTGGAGCAACGTTTGTATGTTATATTAATGACCCAGGTATTACCATTTTAGAGGGTGAGACTGTGATATTTTATCTGATTGATGGATACCACCCTCATAAATATATATGTATGTACATATTTCCTGAGGAAATTTTTTAAAGCATTTATAAGGCATCACAAAACAGCTTCTAAGAAAAAGTAAAGTATACATAGGCACCACTCAACTGGAAGTGCTTCTTTTCATGAACTACTGGTAATATCTTGAACACAAAAGAGTTGTTTTACATATATTCATAATGAAAAGCCATTCATGAGTACTTTACTCTCACATTTTTAACAACTTTTCACTCTTTCCAAACAGTGTTGAAGATAATCCCCCTGTGGACGAACAAAATCGATGTTCTATACCTAAGTCTCGCATCAAAGCTGGTGTTCTGGTGTATAACTCACATTCAAGGGCGTTGTGGAGAGAATATGAAATGATTCTTGTAGCAGTCGTAATAAACCCTGTACAGAAGATCATAGCTTTCATGAATGAAGCTGACCTATAAACTGATACAATTTGAAAAATTTTAAAATCTGAACAATCAGTTGTGTGTGATATATACGCCTGATATATAGCATACTGGGAACTTCAAGCTCCTAGCTGTTAAAGTGGGAAAGAAATTACGTAAAACCCCTTATATAAACAATCGGTTGTATGCGATATATATTATATATAAGACAGATCTTAACAATTATTACAAACAACAATGAGAAAACAATTTTGGCCGAGCTTCTATTCCAGTTTGCGTCGTGCCCCTTTTAAACATTTCCTACAAATTGGCGGGACAGTTCCTACATGTGCGATTCCGAAAGTTATCTGCAAGTCAAAAGAGTGTTTACTGAAAAGCTTTTCATAGCAGAAATGCATTAGGAGTGTTTGCCAAATCACAACCGAGGGCGACCCCTTTTTCCAATTCGAAAAACTTGTTTCTAATTTTCTGATGTTATTTTGCCCGGTATTTGAAACCAAAACCTTCAATGTGGTAGGTGGAGCACGTTACCACCCAACCACGGCAGCCGCCAACACGATGACAACAAACCATTATAAAATGCTTTATGAAAACGACCAAGTCTATCGTTTCGATGCACCCCACAAATCAAATTGTACGAGCCAAAGTCGTTCTCGAAACAGTCGCTTTAGTCTGGTAATAACCCGCCATGTCTGCTACACTCTCGAAACCCTTGCAAAACATAGGTCTGCTGTTTACTGCGTCGATCCAAAAACGAGAAGATCCTACAGGCTGTCACGTAGCTGCAGCACCTTTCAGACGGAAATTGTAGCTGTGAAGAAAGAGCAGAATTCTTGAGGAAGCATGCTTAACCTGCAGACTCATCAATATATTTATTGTTCGTCAGGCGGCAAATAAGGCAATAATCTCACACAGTAGTACATCAAGAATATTGCGTCTTTATTAGGTTTTCGGAAGAATGATGGGCTACGAAAAGGCTGATTGGTTGACGAAGAAATATGCAGCGCCCGATGTATCGACCATAAACGTTCTAATCTTTTTGATAGAAACAAACAAGACACAGGAGTTGCGCATGATCCACCAAGCAGGAAAGGCTTTGGCAGAAGCGCGTTGCTACAACATTCCTAAGACCACGCAAATCCAACGACGTTACACTTACGGAGTTGCTCATATATCTAAAGAGAGAATATTGAGGCGATCACGATGGGCCTGCGAACTAGACACGGCTTCTGACGTTACATGCTTATAAGTTAGGCCTTATCCGTAACAGCAGATGTAGGAAGTGTGAGCTGCACGAATAAACGGTTGAGCACGTTCCATGTTCATGTCCCGTGCTCCCGAAGTTAAACTAACTGTGGTGGCAAGGTTGCCAGATCTTGAGGCAGCTAACTAATTTTTAAAATATGTCTAGTATTTGCGGGAGGGCGGTTATTCTATACCATAAGTCTTGATGCGTAATTGGTGGTTTTTAGTTTGGTCATCACTGGTCATTTGGTAACACTATGGACACAATCAGTTTATGTTAGGTCTTAATTGACCAGTCAGTTCTATGTAGTCCAACCTTGTTGGGACGCAGTCGTTAGGGCGACTGACTAACACAGCATAAAACAAGGACTTTTCTTCACCCTTTCAGATGATACATCCGTTCCATCTTTTCTCTTGAATGTCAGGTAGGTCACATATCTTCACAAATTAGTAAAACAAGTCCGAAGTGAGAGAAAAACTTGCCTTATTGAAGCTAGAGCAACATCCTTATTATTTGCATATTTGCTTGAAGGCAGTAAAAAAAGTCACATTGTAAAATTAAAGCTTTAACAATCAGAAGAATGAATGCAGTGTTATAATATTCTATTGACCAGTGTTGTTCACCGTAGTTTGAATTGATGTTTCAGGAAATCCGCTCGACCAAAGGACATAAAATGCAATAAATCGAAAAGACGACCAGTTTGCTGGAATAAAAGCAGTCATAGTTACATTATCTTTACTTATGTATGTATGTATGTACATATGTACATTTGTTCCTGTTGTACATTCACCTTTGTATGCAATTGCTATTAAATCGCACAAAATCACGTTATTGAGATATAACAAAAGGAGTCGATTTAGAAGAAAATAAAAAACAAGTAAGGAAGGCTAAGTTCGGGTGTAACCGAACATTACATACTCAGCTGAGAGCTATGGAGACAAAATAAGGGAAAATAACCATGTAGGAAAATGAACCTAGGGTAACCCTGGGATGTGTTTGTATGACATGCGTATCAAACGGAAGGTATTAAATAGTATTTTAAAAGGGAGTGGGCCTTAGTTAGGTTGACGCCTTTTCGAGATATCGCCATAAAAGTGGACCAGGGGTGACTCTAGAATTTGTTTGTACGATATGGATATCAAATAAAAGGTGTTAATGAGTATTTTTAAAGGGAGTGAGCCTTAGTTCTATAGGTGGACGCCTTATCGATATATCGCCATAAAGGTGGACCAGGTGTGACTCTATAATGTGTTTGTACGTTATGGGTATCAAATTAAAGGCATTAATGAGGGTTTTAAAAGCGAGTGGTGGTAGTTGTATATGTGAAGGCGTTTTCGAGATATCGATGAAAATGTGGACCAGGGTGACCCAGAACGTCATCTGTCGGGTACCGCTAATTTATTTATATATATAATACAACGAACAGTATTCCGGCCAAGATTCCAAGGGGTTTTGATTTCGCCCTGCAGCACTTTTTCATTTTCTTCTACTTAATATGGTAGGTGTCACACCCATTTTAAAAAGTTTTTTCTAAAGTTATATTCTGCGTCAATAAACCAATACAATTAGCATGTTTCATCTCTTTTTTCATATTTGGTATAGAATTATGGCATTTTTTCATTTTTCGTAATTTTAGATATCGAAAAAGTGGGCGTGTTTTATTTTTATTTTTGTATTTTGTTGCACCATATCATTACTGGAGTTGAATGTTGACATAATTTACTTATATACAGTAAAGATAATAATTTTTTTGTTAATATTTGAATTAAAAAAATTTTTTTTTTTAAATGGGCGTGGTCGTTCTCCAATTTTGCAAATTTTAATACATATAGTAATAGGAGTAACGTTCTTGCCAAATTTCATCATGATATCTTCAACAACTACCAAATTACAGCTTTCAAAACTTTTAAATTACCTTCTTTTAAAAGTGGGCAGTGCCACGCCCATTGTCCAAAATTTTACTAATTTTCTATTCTGCGTCATAGGTTCAACTCGCCTGCCAAGCTTCATCGCTTTATCCGTCTTTGGTAATGAATTATCGCACTTTTTCGGTTTTTCGAAATCTTCGATATCGAAAAAGTGGGCGTGGTTATAGTCCGATATCGTTCATTTTAAATAGCGATCTGAGATGGGTGACCAGAAACCTACATACCAAATTTCATCAAGATACCTCAAAATTTACTCAAGTTATCGTGTTAACGGACAGACGGACGGACGGACGGACATAGCTCAATCAAATTTTTTTTCGATCCTGATGATTTTGATATAAGGAAGTCTATATCTATCTCGATTCCTTTATACCTGTACAACCAACCGTTATCCAACCAAAGTTAATATACTCTGTGAGCTCTGCTCAACTGGGTATAAAATATTTGTACAAATACAATAGGAAGATAAAGATATAACTGTAAATACCTATAAAAACTTATGCTCATCCACGAAAGACAATGGAGAAAAGTTAGTTCTAAAGTAAACTGAACGTTAAGCAAAGAAGTGTTGATAATAATTTAGTGTTGCATTGTTTAAGTTGGCATTGTTTCCGGCCACAAATAAACGAAAAAACAAAAAAAGAAAAACAAAATAAAAACAAAAACAAAAAATGAAAGGCATCCAACACACAAATGCATATTCGTACGCATAAAAGTGTTCAAGTGACAGTATAAAGCAACTGTCCAGCAAAGGAAGCTGGAAAAAAATTGGTTACAGCAGTAAATAATGATGAAAAAATATATAAAACAAATATAACGAAAATTTGTACAAAATATAAAGGCATATAAAAATTAAACAAAATATTGTTTAATCTAGAAAGACAATTGCGTGAAATAACTATTGTAATGGTAAATCCACTTGATTACAAATTGTATAGATTGTGCTTGTAAGTAAGATATATAAGTATGGGTGATGGTAGGTACATTTATCCTTTGACGCAACACATCACTTAAAAGTAACTTTGACAATACAATAGGGGGATTCGCCTTATCTTGCAAACGGTACACGGATTACATGGAATGCAACAATATTTTGACCGTAGGGATACTATCATCCCTAAGCCAATACTAAGCAGTGACGTGTATGCACATCAATAAATCAATCATTATGTCTATACATATGTCCATACAATCAGCGCAGAGCAACGCACAAACACATGCATATATCTGAGATACTCCCAAATGTAGGCAATAATTTGTGCTCGTATAAGTATCGCTCACATATACACGCGCATATGAGAAGCTATAAACGTAGTTATAGCTGATAATTTTATAGCCTGATAACTAACTAGTAAATTCTAGAAATAGAAGCGCCTAGAAATATGTCAATGAGGAAACCAAACAGCATAAAAAGCAGCAACAGTTGAGGCACGACAATCAGTTTGATTTAAGCACGCTATCTGTTGAGAAGTAGAAGTGTTATTGTGAAAGTAGTCTAATAAAGACCATTTTTGCATTATTCAATATTGGAGTTATTTATTCAACATTTTAGTGATTCGAACGTTAGTAGAAGGTTGCAAATAAGCGGAACTTCAGTAAATTCGTTACAATATAATGTAGGAATACTTGATTTAGTGGTATGTTTTTTATTTGCAAAATAGGAACATCGATAAAAATATTTTCAATAAGGAAATCTACTTTTTGTCCTTTTAATCCTTTCGAACCTGTTGGTACACCGTATGTACCACTAAATGTGTATATTGGACTAAATGCTCAAAATCACACTCAAACTGAAAAAAAAAAATGTACCAAAGCAGGCCTTTTAGTTGTTCTAAAGGCTCACATAAAAATTAAATAATTTACTCCTGTGCAGTTTTGAGTTAAATAGTGAAAGGTTCGGACACGTGTTTGGTTTTTGAATAATAATCTTAAAAAAAAAGTTGTAACTGCCAAACAAATTAATTTTATGGAAGAAATTTATTTTATTTACAAGCTTTAGCATATTTAGTGAAACATCTATATGTATTTGCTTGAGTTTGTGGAGTTTCAGTGAGCTGGTTATTATATGTAGCAGTAGTATTTTATACTTTTCTTTCTTTTATAAAGAGCTCGGACAAAATTACCGAACTGCTGATTGATGAAAAACTTAATTCAGGTGACGATGATACAGGCACTGATTTTTTAAACGGAAATGATGATAATTATTTGCAAAATTGGGTTCGCACGGCGAAGAATCTGGTTCCCAGAATGAATTTGTGGGATCCAATTTAGCACAAGACGATAATGAGAATTACATACCATCAGACTTTAGGTTGTGGCCTTCTCTTTGAGAAAATTCCATATCTATATATATTATAAGTGATTACCGTGGACGTAATATAAGTCCGGAAATTCCTCTCAATTATTTGCCCTTTCAAAAATTTTCGAAAGATGTTTCCTCGAAGGCTGTGCATTAGGCCGGGTTGATTTGTGGGGTGGCAAAAAAATCGCCCATTGCTCTGTAAAAATCATATTCTAGGGATCAAAATAAGAAACTTTGCCGAAGGAACCATACCTCCAAAACGAATTCTGATGTCCCCCCCCCCCCTTTGGGTCGTAGGGGCAAATTTTGAAAAATTCCACTTTGAAATGGCTATGTTTTTTCTTTTTGGAGTTTATTTTTCTCTTTAGAAATTTATTTAGTCAGAACATATGTAAATGAAAAAATGAATGTAACTTAGTAATAGAAAAGAAATTTAAAAAAATTATTAGAAATTAGCGTTTTTACAACCCCCTTTTAAAACCAAGGCATCACTGTGATGCATTTGCATGTCGTAAACATAGTTGTTTGGGTTTTTTATTCAACCGTTTTAAAAAATGAAGGTATCACTGTGACACAATTGCAGATCGTAAAATTGCTTGTGTTGTTTTTTTTAAGCCACCACAAGACACAGCGGGTAGAATTGAAATTGGGGGGACATCAGAATTCGTTTTAGAGGTATTGTTCCTTCGGCAAAGTTTCTCATTTTCGTGCCTCAACCGTTTCTGCTTTTATACTGTTCGATTTCCTCTTTCCATACTTCTAGTCTTTTCCAGAATTTACTTAGTTACCAACTATAAAATTTTAACTACAGATGCACGTGTATAGCTTCTCATAAGCACGTGTATAAATGATTGCCTACTTTTGTGAGCATCTCAGATAAGATATATGCATGTGTTTATGCGTTTCTCCCCGCTGTTTGTGTGGACATATGTAGACATATTGATTAATTTGGTTATGTGCATACAAGTCACTGCTCAGTATTGGGTTAGAGTCGATAGTATCCCTTAGTGTTGCTACTAATATTAGTCACAATATTATAATTTCAATGCTCACTATCAACTTTCGTATACTGAGCACAGCACTAAAAGATATTAGATCTGCTTCTTTCGGATTGTTGTTTGTCCTCAAATTAGTGATGCAGCCTTTTCAGGTGAGTTTACAATCGATTGTTAATTCCACATATGTACCTCATATTGTTTGATAAAATTAATTGCTGGCCGTTTAGATTGGTTGGTAAACCAAAGGCACATGCAGTGTATTTCCTTGCGAAAAGTAGCAGATCTATCTTCTCCGGATGCAGACTATAGTCACATCCCTGTGCAAAGCAACTTAGTTTCACTCTGGCTAAAAAAGCACACTGCAGCTCGGTTCTAAAGTCCTTTAGAATGCTGTTCGGCTTTTAACTGCATATCGTGAATCAGTATTGGCTTGTGTTTTGAGCAAAAAATTTCTCAGACTCAAATTCTGTGATTAAACTCTCTCATACCCCTACAAAGAATCGTGCAATTAGTCCGTAAAGAGAGTGGTCTCCAATTGAACTTCTTTGTCTAAGTCGGGGTAAATTTGATCCAGTCTAGTTCCTTTTATGTGACGTTTTGTTCAGTCATTTTGAAATTAATATAGCCAATTGTGAGAAAAATAATAAAATTACAGCACTGAAATGGATAAAATATTAGTCTCTCCATATGACATGTTTAACACAAAACGGATCACTCCAACTCATATGAGGACTTTAGTCGCATACTCACCCCGAACTCACCCAAAATTTATCGAATTTTTCCAGGGATTATTCTTTCTAACATACTGTAACGATTTTAGAGCAATTCCGCTTATTTGCAACCTTCTACTAACGTTCGAATTACTAAACTGTTTAATAAATTACTCCACTATTCACTTCACTATAAATCCATTACTTCACAATAACACTTATACTTCGCAACTGATAGCTTGCTTAAATCAAACTGATTTTTCGTGCCTCAACTGTTGCTGCTTTTATACTGTTTGGTTTCCTCGTTGGCATATTTCTAGGCGGTTCTATTTCTAGAATTTACTATGTAGTTATCAGCTATGAAATTACCAGCTATAACTACGTTTATAGCTTCTCATATGCACGTGTATATGTGAGTGATACTTGCACAAATTATTGCCAACTTTTGGGAGTATCTCAGATATATGCATGTGTTTGTGCGTTGCTCTCCCCTGCTTGTATGGACATATGTATAGACATAATGATTGATTTATTCATGTGCATACAAGTCACTGCTTAGTATTGGCTTAGAGATGATAGTATCCCTTAGTGTTGCTAATATTCGTCACAATACTTACATACCAATACATAATGCATTTGCATGCCAACCTCTACGGGCACTAATGCAATACATGACGTAACTTCTGATCTTTGTACAGATGAGACAACAACGTGAAGCTCGTTTTAGACGAATTTAATAAATAGTCGATTTTGTTTACTTTCAACTAAATTACATCGAACAGAAATTCGTTTCAAGGAAGCTATACATACAAATAGACATAATGCTTAAAGGTGATTTGCTTCTTTGGGGTTTTAATAGAACGCTATTCCAAATACGCACCGAATGTTAAGCAACAAATATGATTTGTTTTAAATAGAATACTTACCATTTATTGTAAATAATATTTTGTTATTGGAAATATCGGTTGACTTACCTAAAATGATAAAAAGAAAGAGAGATTGAAGGTTAAACAAAATTTTGCGATATATATATATATATATATATCTGTATTTGCATTAACCTGCGTGGATTTGTATGGACGAAAGTTAACAGATATCGCGCCATCGATTTTTCGCCAACGTTTTTACAAAAGTTTTTATTGAAAAAAAAACGAAAACATTTTTAGTTTTGGGGACTGCTTTTGTCGAAAAATTTACCCTTTCGCCATTTTTTTTTTTTGGCGGGCCCGAAACTTATTTTTTTGGGGATGCGTAGTGGAACTTTTCTTTCCTGAGCACAAATCCTATAGAAAAATCGATAGCGCGATATCGGTTAATAAATCGACCCAGTCTAATATACATACATACATATTCACCAATAAAAAATTTAAATATTGATTACATACATATTTTTGACGTAAGACTAATAAAAGCATACCTGAATCATGTACCCAACTCTTCGAGAACTGCTCGTATCGTTTTGGAGAAGATCAGTCATATGTATCCCAAAGAGTACAGACCATCAGCTTAACATAATTTCTGCTCAAAATCTTTTATAGGCGCATAGATGCGTATAAAAAGTCCAACATGGAGGAAACACTGTTCCCCAAGACACAATCAAGATACAACATGCTAACACCAAAGGGAAGACAGGGTACTGCACAAAGTGGGTATATACTTAGAGAAAGCCTTGGAATACAAGGAGAACTCCTAAGAAGTCACCGTAGATATTGCTTGGGGCTTTCAACAATGTCTCTAATGAGACGATCATGCAAGATCTTAAATACATTGAAGTACATCCAGCCATAATTAGATGGATCGACTGCATGCTTAATTTCAAGAAGATAACTTTGTAATAGGGCCTGTATGAGGCCACAAAATCGATGGACAGGGGCATGCCACAGGGTGGGGTGTATTCACCCCCACTGTGGCTCGACGTGGTACTCCTCAAACTTACTGCCTACGTAGACGACGCTGCAGTGTTAATAAGTGTAAAGTGTTTTCCAACATTAGCTCTTAAATGGTTCGGGCGTTTCATGATATACATAGCTGGGCATCTTATGTCGGGTTCAGTGTCAACACAGAGAAGATGTATATTGTCTCGTTTACTAGGAGGGAAAAGGTCCGGAACTGGTAAAAGCCTGAGCAGGGAGGTGAGAATCTGTAGGAGAACCCTTGAACCATGGCTCAACTATATGGTTGGCTCATCTCTATAGCAACAATATACCTTTGTTCAGATTGTCAAAATCAGAGTGTTGGTGTTAGACGCATGTAATGCAATGGAAACATAAAACCTAGAAGCTTTCGTGTGTAGTAAGAAATTATTGTCAATGTGTTGTTTTAATTTTGAGTTTGCAATCTTCTTCTGACAATCCCTACTCCAGTGAAAAAAATAAAGTCAGCTGATGAGATCAGCCAACCATATAGATGAGCCATGCCTTCAACCAAACATCTAGAAATCATTCTAGACAGTAAGTTGACGTGAAAGCTCAACTTGGAGGAGAGAGTAAAGAAGGCCTCGACAGCACTTTATGCATGCTAAAAAAGCGCTAGAGTGTACGTGAGATCTATCTCCCTCTCTCTCTCTTTATCTGTCTCCCTTGGGATATTTGCAACGATTATTAATCCCATCCTATATTATAGCGCCGTTGTTTGGTAGACGACAACACCAAAAGAAAAAAAAACACACGAAACTCAAAAGGTTAAAGGGGTACTTAGGCTACAAACCGGGAGCCCTGAAAACAACCTCGACGCCTGCACTCTTCACATTCTACCTGCATACCTGGAGAAGAACATAACATTAACAACTGCAACAAGACTCAATACCTAAGAGCAGTTTGAGTGCAGACTTTATGGTCATAGTTGTAAAGCGTCATCAAATATTGGACGAACAGACTCCCTAGTTCCTACGTGCACTCCGATGGATCTTTTAGAGACACGATAGAGGTTCAAGCCTGCCGTAGGGGTGATACACTTGTATGCCAATTGTTCGAAAGAAATGGAAGCAATAGGGGCAGCGGTATACTTCGCAGATCTGGAAACAAGCAAATCATAAAAGCTGCCAGAATGCTGTAGTATTTTTCAGGTGGAAGTAATAGTCGTGGTTGAAGGAATAGAACCACTGGAGAAAAATACCCTAATCTGCGGCAGTGTCAATTTTAACATTTACAGCCAAGCAGCAATTAAGGCAAAGAATCGGGATAGGGAGAATTCATTTATATTGTTTGCCTGGGCATATGGTAGTACATGGAAATAAAAAGCGGAAAAGCTAACCAAACAGGGCGCATCCCTCGCAGCTTGTAACATAGACGTTTAAATCAGAATGGGCCAGATCAAAACAAGGCGAGAACTGAAAATGATGGGCCATGCAGGAAAGGCGAGGAACCAATCCAGGGACCGCAAAGTGTCCAAGATCCTGTGCAGGTCTTACAACCTTAGGTCAACAAATTTACTCTTGTCGTTGAGTACACTGATCAGATCTAGAAGCAGCAAGGCGCATAGGTTCTTGAAAGCTGCAAGTATTTACGAAGGGGTTCTGCAAAATGTCTAAGATCATGTGAAAAGTCTACGATATTAGACTCACAAAGTACCTCGTATCTCTGAAGTGAAAAGACTTAAAGCTCAAGATGGACATACTGCTTTTAAGTTATTCCTTGTCAATAACAGTAGTTGTAGGAAGGGCAAGTTGCAGGAAGAAACTGTTGAGTACGTTCTATGCTTGTGTCCTCACCAGGTCAAGACTGCAGCTATTAGGGGTGGCAGAGTTGCCAAATTTTGACTTAGCAATGGAGTAAGGTTCCAAAAAAACTATTACCTGATTAGGATTCTTCCGTTTGGACGTCAAACAAATTCTGGTAAAACCATAGACGCATTCAGTCTATGTGAGGTCTTAATTGACCGGCCAGTTCAACATAACCTAACCTTGCCAAGAGGTTGGAGTTATTTTATAATATAAATAGGTCCTGGTTTCTGATAGAGTTTTTCAGTTCGTTCGTTGAGGAAACTTCTGGTGACAATATGGAATCATTCAGTCTATGTGAGCTGCTCACGGACCAGACAGTTCAACCTAACCTTAACTAATGTCAATAATAACGAGAAAATGAGTTGCAATAGATAGTTTTTTTTAATCAACTTTTGAAATCATAAGACATTATTTAATTATAAGAAAGTTTGTCTATTACGTTAGGCTTTGTAAGCCGCAAGAAAAATTTATAAATACATCCAACAACATGTCAAAAAGGTCATCGGTTTTAGAAGATATGACAAAAGCCTTTCAATATTTGCTTAGAAGTCGATAACTAATTGACACATGTACATGTACATATACATATGTCATTGTAAATTTGTCAAGTCACTTCTTCATGACAGCAATTTGTCCATCACAAACTCAAAGACGAAAAATCTGATTTATTTACATATGTGTCTGCCTGTGTGCACTTGTATGTATGTATGTGTATGTGTGTGTGTGTGTGTGTCCTCGATTGTATATTTTCATGTGCAAATAACTTTAGATAACTATGTATGTATATCAGCTAAGAAGGTTTAAGTGTTTTTTGTAACTTGATTGAATAGCAAACTTTTCATCTGACGCTACTAAAATTTGGTGCCGTCAACTCAGCAAAACTCAAATACACAAGTATGTTTAGTAACAAACTTAATATAGAAATAGGGAAAGAAAAAAATGAATATGAACCCAACTCAAATTTGAAACATTAATTTCCCATGTGTACATTGAAAAACATATTATTCAAGAAAGAAAGAAGTGCTCACTCATACGACCAAACTACAGCATGGCAAAAATGTCTCTTATAGATATTGACTTTGCATGCCCGAAAACAATTGCTGAATATATGTACATGTACATACATCACACATAGAAGTTCATGAAACTATTTGTTGCAGCGCACAGTGTTTCGTGTAGAGCAAGCTAGCTGGACAAAACTATTTTCTGATTTTTCCTTATTTTTTTTCTAAAATTTTACATCTTTTTACTTTACTTTACTAACTTCTGATCAAGGAAAAAGTTATAGCGTAGGTTTTCTTTTATAATTATGTTACCATTCATTATCGTCACTGTCATTCGATGAGTCACTTGTGGAATAGTCATGAGCATCATTACTGTGAAAGCTTGAAACAACTGGGGTATTTATTGACTCCTCAACATTATCGAAGGCAGTAAATGTAAGACTTCTGAAGTCAGGTTTTGTAAATTTTTTCTGGGTATCTCCCTTAAGTTGTTAACTAAGGGATCCGATGTTATAAGTAACAAATTCACAAGATCTCTATTCGTGGCTAGACGCGACTGCTTTTGTGTGTTATCATCCCTGAATCGTCTCAAATCTTTGTTACGGGCTTTTTGTGCTTCTTAAGAAAGTTGACCAATAGGCAAAACTGCTGATTTTTTAATACCAGTACTATGCACTAAGATTTTATGAACTGTAGCAGGCATATAAAGCCACGGATAGAAATCTATGTATAGTTTTTTAGTCTCACTCGCAAATATATCAAATCTTTGGATATTGATATTATACCCAGATGCTAATGCGCGAAAGAGAGTATCGAATCTTTTGATGAGCGTTACATCCAATCCCGTAATCTCAGCACTAGCTCAGAATTTTCGAAAAACCTTTGAGCAGTATTACCATCATTGGTACTGCCGAATCCTGGTTTTGGTTTATCTACTATCAATCCAAGTTCAATTTTAAATTTATTCTGGATTTCTTTGGAACGTTGCTTAACACTCTCTTTATCTGCCTCATTCCTAAGTTGCCATTTTTTTACTTCGAGGCTATAACTTATGTGAAGCAAGCATTCAAAACATCTTATCCATGCACGGAGAGTAGACAAGCCAAAACCAAGATTATCTCAGTTAGGCATAAAAACCCGTGTCTCATCATTCATATCTTTTGAAGTGGCACCACAAATATAACACTTTTGTGCGGAAGAAGTTTCAGTCAAAGCATTGCAAACTTTTCCGTCAATCATTGTTAGGAGCATGTTGTGATTTACAGAAATCTCGCATTCTCCGAGAGAAAATAAATTTAATTGGACGACAATACATCGTAGAAGAAGGTCGAGAATTCTGCCAAACAATGTTACCCTTTTCTGCCTTAGCTTTTCTTAAAATATAAAATGATGGATAAACCTTATGGCCTGCCTTGATACTCCACTTCCGAGTCGTTTTGTACCCGTCATCGACTTGCTGTCTACATAGTATGCCAAAGCTTCTACACTGCTCAAGCATCTTGCACCTTGCTCACATGTTACCTTGTTCGTCGTTTTTTGTATGGTTTTTTGTGAACTTTTTATAATATTAGCAATATTCCTGTTGCCGGACATCCGCGTTGATACTTCTGCCGCATAAACTATGTCTTTTGACTTGAAAGCAGAAAGTCCTTCTGTGGTCTTCCGGGTCCTGGGTTACCTAAAGACGAAGCTGGTTGCTCTGTTGGCAACCTGGAGTCCATCGTAATTGTAAAGTTGAAATTTGTTCCCGAAAGTCACTCCGAGTTTTTATTACAAAATCGCTCCCGATGTCTTCCAGTGCTGTTCCATTTCTCATCGATGTTGGACGAATATTTTGAAATTTGATTTGACTTAAATTTCTTAACGAATGCTCAGCCTTAAGTAAAATAAAACTCAATAACTCCTTATTTCTGGAATATTTCAACCAAATTTCAATAAGCTCCATTCTTGGTATGGTTAATGATAAATCTACAAAAAAAAAAAATTAAAAAATAGATGTGCAAGAATTCGCAATGGTTTTTTCTTTCGGCTATTAGAAAATACTTGGGACTATATCATATGTAACCTTTGGCGCGGGTACACGCGGGTACATATAACTTGTCTCTTTCTAAAATTAAAAATGTAGGTAAAAAGTACCTTTTCTACCTAATAACGGAATCTTAAATATATTAAAAATATTCTAATTGCGAAAAGATTTCTATTAAAAAATTCAACTTACCTTCGATCACAAAAATCCATCACAAAAATTATGTATTATGTAAAAGTGTTTAATTAAAAGTATTATGAAAAGTAATATTCAACACTATTTTTGTAAATTAATCAACGCAAATTACGGCCACTCCGGCTTACTTACTTCAATTACTCAAGATATAATAAGCGAAAAAAAGAAATGTGTGTAAAAATCCCGTTATTTTGTTGTTTTCTTTCATCTTCCATTACACTATTCTTGGAATAAAAACTCTGTTTTTGTCCAGCCAGCTTGTTCTACACGGAACACTGTGCAGCGGTTTCATAGCTATTTGGATACTCCCGATTGGGTAGCTGGCATCTCAGAAATTGAAAAATATTTAAAACAAATACTAACTTACACATGTAGATATATATGCATGTCGTATTATATACAGCGAAGTTTTTGTTGATAATACCAACATCTACACATATTATAAAATAAAGTCGCGATATATCTATCTGCTCGATGTAATAACTCCACACAGAAAGCTCTGATTTCAAAAAAATTTTTTGCATTTCAAAGCCTAGCTTTTATTGGTGGTTATTTTCGACCTTACGTGGTGGAATTTATAAAAGGGGCGTGGCAATTTGCCATGTGTGATAAAAATCATAAAATTGTATTTTACAAATACAAAGTTCAGAAACTACACCTTTTTAAGTTTAAGTTCAGAAATTTACAACTCAAGTTCAGAAAATTGCAATTCAAGTTCAGAAATTTACAATTCTTGTTCAGAGTTTCCAATTCAAGTTAAGAAAATTACAATTCAAATTCAGAAATTCCAGTTTAAATCCAGAAAATTACAATTCAAGTTCAGAATTTTTATTTCAAGTTCAGAAAATTACAATTCAAGTTCAGAAAATTACAATTCAAATTCAGAAAATTATAAGCAGGTTGTTATTTTTCAAATGTTATTCCAATTCATACTACGCAATGTAATACTTATATGTTATTTGCGGAAGTGTTGATGATTCGTTGACAATGGTGGCTTGGATATAGGTTCCCCAAGTTTTCTCCAAAGTGTGTACATCCCGAGCTAAAAAATCAAGCAGGGGATGATAACTCTTTGCAACAAATGTAAGAGGACGCTCCGACCATGAAAGTACTTCAGTCAACACCGCAATTTGGAAACAGTGGAAGGGGGAGACTTCACCAGAGTTGCTAGAGTCAGGTGGAGGAAGACTTGGTCTGTGCACACAGTACTTATACGTTACTTGCGGGATTTCGGACGCTCCGTTGATTTCGTCATCACTGATGTCATACTCAATGTAGATCAAAGCTTGTGACCTTTAGAATATAGCTGGATGTCCTTGTAACTGACCTCTTATGAGAGGAGGAGAGAGAAGAGAGGAAACTGTTTCTTTCGCTATCTCCTTCATGTGAGCAAACATTTACCATCTTACATACTTTTATTTCCATTGCATGAAAGAAAAAATTCCCGACAAACTTTCTGAACTTGAAATGTAAATTTCTGAATTTAAATTGGAAATTCTGGACTTGAATTGTAATTTTCTGAACTCAAACTGAAAAAGGTGTCGTCATTCGCTTGAGAAATTTCAAAATGAATATTGATTTTATTTTAATATATATATGTAAGCAAAATGGTGAATGGAAAGCTGCCTTTATCGCTCCTATCTTCAAGTCAGGCTTAAGGAATCGAGAGGAAAATTATAGACCAATCGCGAAGCTCTCAGTAATACCGAAACTTTTAGACAAACTGGTTAATAATTATTTCTTATTAGTCTTCAAAATTCATCTCCATACGTAGCAGTATGGCTTTTATCCCTGAAGGTTAGCAGGCACAAACTTTACGGTCTTTACTAACATCACATTCAGCGCAATAGAGAACGGCTCGCGAGTCGATGTTCTATGCACGGACTTCACCAAAGCTTTCGACAGTTTAGACCACGTGCTACTTATCTAGAAACTCGGTTTCCTGGGAATCCACTCTAACACCCTGTCTTGGCGGGAATCCTATCTCAAGGACAGAAAATTGTTTGTTAAGGTCGGAGACAGCCTGTCGCAGGTAATTTCAGCGACCTCTGTTGTGCCCCAGGGCAGCCAATTAGACCCATTACTTTTCACGATATTCATCAATGATGTTGTAAACGACTCAAAATATGGCAAATTCTTGCTTTACGCCGACGACCTTAAGCTGTCTCACCCTGTTAGACGCCTTGAAGAGTGCTTAAATCTGCAAAATTAGATTAATTCGCTTACAGTGTGGTGTAATTCTCATGGATTGTTCCTGTATTTTGAAAAATGTAGCGTCATAACATTCTTGCGCTCAGTTCGTCCAATAGTCTTCAATTGGTTATACGACACAGATGCTAGCTTCCAGTGGGTATGTACTACTAAGGAATTGGGAGTTTATCTTTACTCCATATTAACATTTCACCATCACAGGGAATATATAATCTCCGCAGCCAATTCTAAACTTGGTTTAATAAAAAGAAACTCAAGGGAATTTCTCGACCCGTTGACTCGCAAAAGCCTTTTCTCTACCTTGTACGATCCCTTATTGAATATGCAGGCTTTATTTGGGATGCGGATCTATCGTCCATTCCGACAAAGTAGAAAGAGTTCAGAAAAACCAGGTACGCGCTTCGTCGAATGTACTTATCACATTTTTTGCCCTATGTTTCCAATTATTATATTTATATTGCACGTTTATACTGTTGCAAACTGTAAGGGCTATATTTAAATAAATAAATAAATCTTTTAAAATAAAAATGACATTTTTCAAAAAAAAAAAACAGCAGTTTGTGTATTTTGTCGCTTTGGAGCAAACGTCCAAACCCGTATTCATTTACGTTCAATAAGATAATATGGTAAAAAAGGCAACATTCGTTGGCACACCTACCTACTATGGATAACGAAATATGCCTCCCACTGCTGCCGGATCTATGTACCAAAGGGACTTGGGATTTTTCCTGAACAAGAGCTGCCATAAAATAAATAAAAAATAAATGTAAGGCACGATAACCTCCCAAGAGATCTAAGGCCGAACTCCTCTTCCAATGCGTCGTATTCCTCTTGATTTTCATGAAGGGAATTGGCCGGACGTGACCTACATGTTTTATGCCGACCCCGAACGGCATCTGCGAGGCAGATGAGTTTTCACTGAGAGCTTTTGTTGGCAGAAATACACTCGGAGCGCTTGCCAAACACTGCCAAGGGGCGACTCTGCTTAGAAAAATTTTCTTCTAATTGAAAAACCGTATTTCTAAAATTTTGATGGTGCTTTGCCCGGGGTGCGAACCCAAGGCATACGGTGTGGCAGGCGGAGCACGCTACCATCACACCACGGTGGCACTTACTAACCGAACGTTCATTGGGCTTACATCAAATATGCTGGCACACATCAAACATTTTTTGTTTTATTAAACGCACTTACACAAAATTGTATATTTTATAATTTATTTAATTTATAGTTCTGAACTCCGTTTTGCAAATAGAAATGAAAATAGTAGCCACAAAACTGATTCTCTATTATTTCGGTTGCAGCTCAGCTCATTCTTAATTTCTTCTCTCGCATGTAGTTGCCACACTTGATTGTTTCGAACAAAAACTGTATAAATGTTTAGCATAACATTTTAAATAGAGAACTTGTAAGTTATACAAAAGCAAAGAATCAAATCGCTAGAAGGTAATTCATCACTGGAGTAACTTTACATATAATGCGGCAAGTTTAATTTTCGTAAAACTTTAAGTTGAAACGATTCCAAAACAACTCAAGGTTTTATTTTGTCGGAAACATCAACATTAAAAAAGGATGCTTTGTTATTATCTTATTAAATTCGTTCGCGTGAGTGAAAATTCGTAAAAACTTGAACAAAATGTTACTAACTTTGGAAAAATCCTGTTCGTTCAAACAAAACTTTTGCAACAAGAGGGCGCAATTTTGCATTTCGATGGGAGGAGAAGTTGCACACTTGTACCCGATAAATAGGTGTCCCTGTATCTCATAATTCTTTGCACAGTAAATTCAAAAAAGGGTTTTTCGCTTTGTATTGATAACTGTTTTCCCATTTTGTGTGTTTTTTCGATTTGGTGGTTTTCTTATTTTGGTATTTTTTTTTTTAACAAGTGGCACCATCGTCATAAGTAAAAAGTAGAGAGTGCAGTGAGCGTAAAATTCTCTTTGAAATTTGCTTATGTATTGACTGTTGAGCGCTGTTGAAGTGACCAGTGAGATCAGTTGTGTTAACCGAAAAATCAGTTAGATTGACCAGGAATCTGTCAATTTTAGAGAATTTTGTTAACTTAAGAGCGCCAATTTCTCTTCTGTTGAAATGACTAAACTAATTTGTTCGTTTGACAAAAAACTCGGTCGAATTAACCGTAATTCGATCCTTTTCACCGAATCTCCGTTAAGTCAAGAACAACAGAACCGATTTGTTGATTTTACTAGCACCATTTCTTTCGGAGTCTCTTTCTAAAGCAGTGGCTTTTTGACATATTACGCAATATTTTTGAATAGATGCAACCCGTTGAAAGTATTCAATATAATTATCATTACTTTGGTGTTTATATTCAATTTCACTGACACCACTGGTATCAAAATCCTTCATTCTCACATTGTTTTCTTCCGTGCTTGAACAATATTCAACAGACGGTGTCCGACGACGCGATCCTGGTTCTAAGCCGGAAAATCCCAGTGGGCTTACTGGCAAGTGAAATGGCCGTTCTGTAAAACACTAATATCGAGCGACCATCTGAAGAAGCCAAGAAAAGAGCAAGGACACAAACAATAGCTAAGTGGCAAGATCGGTGGGATGCCTCGAGTAAAGGGCGTTGGACCTTCACGCTAGTTTGGAACCTAGCTCAGTGGAACTGAAATGAACTACCATCTCACGCAGATAATGAGTGGATATGGCGGTTTCAAAGAGTATTTATGGAAGCGTGGGATAGAGGAAAATCCTCATTGCCCAATGTGTACCACGGAGTTAGAAAACGCAGAACACGTCCTGTAAGAGTAAAGACTCGCCTTGTATGGAGTCTTTGGGGAGGAACCTACCACGAGAAATTTAGTATCACAAATGTGCAACAGGAAAGAGTGCTGGATTGCAGTGAGCAAAATGACATTTATAGTAATGACACTCCTGATGGATGCTGAGAGGGAGCGCAGAGAAATGAGCATGCGAAGCAATGGCGATTAAATCGACACTCAGAGCAAATAGCGGGAACTTGGACGCAGGGACAACAGTAGGCTCTTAAAAAATGAGAAATATGGAACGCTACCCTGAAGTAATGCGAAAGTGGTACCGTGGTGGGCGAAGGTTCCAAAACGGGGCTATTATGGTTCATTAGGCAATTTTCAGGCCCCCCCTCAAAAAAAAAAAAAAAAAAAAAAAAAAAAAAAAATTCTATGTTGTTGGTATTCAGCTTATAACATTTTAAGGTAAAATAATAATAAATTCGTAGAGTATATTTATGTACTCAGATTTGTATGAATTTAGCAGCGCAAAAACAGCAAAGTGCCTATATATTAGACTATACAACACTTAGGAGTGCTTTTGTATTGTTTACCCATAATGTTTGAACATTTCTGTACACGCTATTATAAGCTGACAGTGTTAAGTAAAAAAGGGGGGATTGAATTCAAACTAGGCGGCAGTTGCAAATATGCTAAGGAGCTTATGTTGAGAGTTTTCAATTATAATTTTATTTATTGTAATTATATTGAAACATTATCTTCTTTATTATTTCTATGACATTTTGACATTCATATTGGGAAATAAAATTTAAGATAATGCATAGAATAATGAGAACGGCATTTCTCAAGAGAAGTAAATGTCGTATGGCTTTCTTTGTTTTGTTTATTCACAAGCTGCTCTTTGTTTGCATTTTCCCCCATATTGAAAGTTGTACAAAAAAGTTTAAAACTGCCTTAGTAGCTCATAGCGAACATATTTGACGTTTTGATACAAATAGAATTTTTGAAAGCGCATTTACGCATCGATAGGGACATTCACTTTGTCTTGCAAACGGTGCATGGATTGCACGGTTTGTATAGTTATAGCAACAAAATGCTTGCTAAAAAATACTTTATGCAATCCTTGCAGTTTAGAGTATGCTCACACTTTTGTGTATTTTCGTGCATCCAATAGTAGGAAATGAATAGCAACCCTGCTTCAACGGCATTCTTCTCATTGCTCTCATTTCGCTCACGAAACCGTTGAAAAATTTTTTTATATATGTATTTTTCGCTGGCGGCCACCGTGGTGTGATGGTAGCGTGCTCCGCCTACCACACCGTATGCCCAGGGTTCACACACGAGACAAAACAACATCAAAATTTTAGAAATAGGGGAGGTTACCGCGCCTTACATTTATTTATTTTTTTTATTTTTCGCTGTATTTTATTATTCTATGTTAGAAATTTTTGACGCTTTAACCTTGCAAGATAAAGCGAATATATCATACGGAAGAAGTGGCTCTGCCCTTACCTTGTTTTCATTCATTAATTGGCGCTCAACCGCCTGACCGATTTTGTCCGTTTTGTAAAAAGTCACGCCAGTTATCCTTGTTTCGCCATAACTGCTAGAAATGGGAAGCACCGAGGGAGGTCAAGTCTTCCTTCAACTGCCTCCTCTAATTCTGTGGAAGACTTCCCCTTCCTCTGCTTCCCAGCTGCGATATCGGTGGATTTACTTTCTTAGCCGGAGCGTCTTCGTCCATTCACATTATATGACCTAGCCAGCAAAGCCTTTTGGATCATATTCGCTGCACTATATTCAGCGTAAAGCTCAGTATTATACTTCCTTCCATACTCGCCGTTGGCGTTAAAAGCAGGACCATAAATCTTCCGGAAAAATTTTCTCTCGAACACTCGTATAGCCGTCACATCTTCTCTCGACAACGTCCATGATTCCGGACCATGCATCAGTACAGTTCTAATGTCCAACTTGTGATGCGTGATTTTTGTTCGTCGAGAGAGGAATTTACTTTTCAACTGCCTACTCAATACAACGTAGCACTTGTTGGATAGAGCAATTCTTTGTTTGATTCCAATATATTTCTAAGCTTACATGTTTATTTTGAATAAACTACATGAATTTTAAAAGGATTTTATCTCTCTCTTTCTTCGATCTCCTCCCTCCCTTATTTTTACCCTTCCTTTTTGGCGGCCACCGTGGGGAGGCGTTAGCCTGCATCGCCTACAACGCCGAATATCCTGGGTTTAATCCCCTGCCAAAGGAACACCAAACATTAAGAAGCAAGTTTTTTCAATTAGAAAAAAGTGTAAGCAGCCTGAGTCTATTTCTGGCATGAAAAGCTTTTTAGTGAAAACTCATCTGCCTTTCATATGCCGTTCGGAGTCGGCGTAAGACATGTAGGTGTAGGAAAAATTAAAACAATCATGACACAAATTGGAAGATAAGCTCGGTCTAAACATCTTCGCATGTTATCGCGCCTTGTATTTATGTATTTTTTTCCTCGCTCGCTTTCTTACGCTCCCGCTTTCCAACTTATCTTTCTCTATATCTCTCACTGGCTCCCTGTACCTTTCCCATCCACGCCCTCTCTCGCTTGTTCTCCTACCCTCGTGTTTCTTTTCTGTCTTTTTCTCTCTAAGAATTTCCAGCAATCCGCTTCCTAAAAAAATTAATCCGGTCCCTAGTTTATTATCCCGAGAAATAATATCCAAAGTACCCAACACACTAGGCAGGAAGCTACCTACATATGTACGCAATAACTTCCTAAATGTGATTTTTTTTTGGAATAGATCAATATCTAATCCGCTTCCCGACAAAAAAAAAAACTTTGCAGAAACGTAGTTCGGGTGTATATGACTGAATCTTTGTGAATCAGAATTAAGTCAGCAGGGATGATTCAACTTTCCCTTCGTGCACAAAGATATATATATATATATACATTAGGGTGGGTGAAAAAAAAATAAAATTTTTCCTTTTGGTATACTGAAAATATTGTTCAGGACATCCAGAGAAATCCTGCAAAAGCTGCAGCTTTTTAATGTTATAACCTTTTTGTAGACCATTCAATTTTTTACAAAAATCTATATAACTTGTATATGTTGTGGGTGCAAAGAGTTGGAGCTCTGTTATACTTTTTATAAAAACTTTTTGGCCCATTATATATGAATCCATCAAACAAATAAGGCATTACTTCTGTTTAAACGTTTTTACAGGAAGGTAGGCTTCACAAGATTTATGCGAATTTAATCGGTTTAGTTGCATTAAGTTATATATACATATGTATGTCATGCCGATTTATAAACCAAATGAAACGAGACTGCAAACATACTTACATACATAGATGGGTATGATAGCAGATGATTTCCTTTTTATGATTTTGAACTAATTCAACATGAATGTAATGTGGTGTAATGAATTCGCTGAACGCGTGTCTGACCGTTTGGTGAGCGGCAAACATACATACAAACTCCAAAGTAGTGGAAAGAGTAGGGTCTGCGGTATACTATGTTGATCCGGAAATAAACACATCCTACAGGCTGCCGGATTACTGTAGCGTTTTCTAAGCGAAAATTGTAGCCGTAACCAAAGCAGTAGAAACCCTGGAAGAAAATAGCCCAAGCTGCAATCGTGTCAACTTTTATATTGACAGTTATGCAGCAATTAAGGCAATAATCTCGCATAGCACAGCATCTAAATGCGTGTTAGAGTGTAAGCAGTCCCTGGAGAGAATCGGGACAAGGAGAAGCATACATCTATATTAGGTCTCCGGGCATATGGGAACAGATGGAAATGAAAAAGCGGATGAACTAGCTAAAAAGGGCGCATCCCTTGAAGCTTGCTCCGTAGACGTCCCAGTTAGACTGGGCGAAATTAAGCGAAGGCGAGAGGTGCACATGATCGACCAAGCAGGAAAGGCGTGGGTTCAAGCGCGGGGCTGCAAAGTGTCGAAAATTATGTGCAGGTCTTACAACCTTAGACTAACAAAGTTGCTTCTATCAATAAAAAGAGAGGACTGTAGACTCATGACGGGTATTCTGACAGGACACTGCCTTCTGGCGTCGGAGGAAACGATCGAGCACGTTCTGTGCTCTTGCTCTGCGCTTGCCAGGCTAGGGCTCCAGCTATTAGGAGTAATACAGCTGTCAGATCTAGAAGCAGCAAGTGGTTTAAATCCTAGGAAGCTTCTAGTATTTGCCAAGAGGACGGAGTTATTTTATAACATAGGTTCTGGTTTTTGATAGGGTTTCTCTGTTTGCTCGTTAAAACAAACTTCTGGTAACACTACGGACTTATTCAGTCTATGTGAGGTCTTCGTGGACCGGCCAGGGCAACCTAACCTAACCTATATACTAAAACGTAACAAAATTAATTATTTTTTAGGTTTGGATTTTATATAAGGTGCCACGATTTTCAAACTTTTGTTGATTCGTAGGGGTAGAGGCGGTCCTAAAAATAACAAAATTATCATCCGCAGCTCTAGGAAACTCTTAGTTTATGAAATATAAGCTTTTTAATTTCCACATTTAGTAAAACTTCAACTTAAGTCCTGCACTTAAAATTCGGGTCGCACATGTCGATAGCGGTATCAAAAGACGCGTATTTGCGTCAAGATTCAGAATCGGAAAGCAGAAACTATATTTTGTATCTCGTTTAAAAGTTATTCGCGGAAAACACGTCGGTACTATTGTCGCTTTTTTCGTTGTTGCAATTAAACAAACGAAAACAAATGAAGGTGGTGAATAGTGTTGCCAGCTCCGCAACAATATCTTTTTACCTTGGTAGAATATTATAAGGTGGTGGCACGTCGACATAAATGCAAACATACACTATCAATGTATTTTGTTTTTGTAAAACACTTTTAATAATTTGTGGTTTAATATTATTTGGGGTGCTGCGCAGAAAGGTGTACTACGCAGAAGGACATCACCGTGGCGGTAGCCACGGTTATACCACAACCCGGACTTGGCATGGCGTAGCCCAGGGTTATTTTTTATAAGCGCTGCCGAAGACCGCCTATGCAGAAAGGTGTTCTACGCAGAATTACCGTTGGAATCAGCATAAAAATCTCTATAAAGTCCGATTTATTTTTTTTTTTTGACAAATGTATGTATTCTGCACTTGTTCCAATTAAATACATTAATTTTAAATTATTCAGAGAATTACAAAACAAAATACATTGATAGTATATGTTTGTTAGCATTTATGTCGACGTGCCACCACCTTATAATGTTCTACCAAGATAAAAAGATATTGTTGCGGAGCTGGCAACACTATTCACCACCTTCATTTGTTTTCGTTTGTTTAATTGCGACAACGAAAAAAGCGACAATAGTACCGACGGTTTTCCGCGAATAAAGATATATAGATAAGATATATAGTTTCTGCTTTCCGATTCTGAATCTTGACGCAAATACGCGTCTTTTGATACCGCTATCGACATGTGCGACCCGAATTTTAAGTGCAGGACTTAAGTTGAAGTTTTACTAAATGTGGAAATTAAAAAGCTTATATTTCATAAATCAAGAGTTTAATAGAGCTGCGGATGATAATTTTGTGATTTTTCGGACCCATTCTACCCCTAAAAATCAACAAAAGTTTGAAAATCGTGGCACCTTATTCAAAATATTCCCCATTTTTTATATTCCTTCTGATTGATACTACCGTTTAAAGAGTTGAGACTGGAAAAAAAATCGTTCTCTTAAGCACCACCCTAATTCAAATACAAAATTATGCATTCTTATGGTGATATGTGGGTTATAGACTCGTCGTCTAAAACATCTACCAATTGAGCTTATAACGTTAAATACTATGAAATTAATTGCTTGCTTTATTCCTAATTAAATAATTTGGCATCCGTTGCAAATTTCCACTTTAATTTGCATTGAATTTTTACATACAAATACAATAAAGCTATAACTATGTATCTATGACTATAATAGCAAACAACGACATTAGAATTGTGTCATACAACCTTAATCTCACAGCAATTGCTAGCGGTTTTCATGGCTCTAAGTACACCCACACACTCACACACACACACACAAACAAACACATACACACATATGCATGCAAAGTGAATTATTTACCTGTCGTTAGAAGAAACGTGCATAAGACATTCGTTCGTGCACTTGTATATATAAGCGGTAAAATTGCTTTTGCGAAATCAAGCAACATTTGGTCATAATTAATTGTGCAATTAATTAAAAATTTCATTTCCATTTTAAACTGACAGACGAACGACAGCTACTCACTATTGTCAGCTTAAGATTTATTGTCTTGGGGGGTTCAAAATCGCGAACAGAGAATAAAAGCTTATAGATTTTAACAGTGCCTTCACAAAAATCAAGTAAAAGCAAGTAAGGACGGGACTGTCTTCGGCTGTGCCGAAGACTTCATACCTTTCATGAATGGGGCTGAACAATAATCTTATCCCGTTCGTAATCTCCAAATAATCGGTTGTATAAAATAAGAAATATATAGTGAACAGATGTACATACCTAAACGATTTTTCAGATAAATATAAAATAAACAAGTAAGGAAGGTTAAGTTCGGGTGTAACCGAACATTACATACTCAGTTGAGAGCTATGGAGACAAAATAAGGAAAATCACCATGTAGGAAAATGAACCTAGGGTAACCCGAATGTGGTTGTATGACATGTGTATCAAATGAAAGGCATTAAAGAGTATTTTATGAGGGAGTGGGCCATAGTTCTATAGGTGGACGCCATTTAGGGATATAGCCATAAAGGTGGATCAGGGTTGACTCTAGAATGCGTTTGTACGATATGGGTATCAAATGAAAGGTGTTAATGAGTATTAAGGGAGTAATCCTTAGTTCCATAGGTGGACGCCGTTTCGAGATATTGCCACAAAGGTGGAACAGGTGTGACCCTAGAATTTGTTTGTACAATATGGGCATCAAACCAATGGTGTTAATGAGTACTTTAAAAGGGAGTGGGCCTTAGTTCTATAGGTGGATGCCGTTTCGAAATATCGCCATAAAGGTGGACCAGGGGTGACTCTAGAATGTGTTTGTACGATATGGGTATCAAATGAAAGGTGCTAATGAGTATTCTAAAAGGGAGTAATCCTTAGTTCCATAGGTGGACGCCGTTTCGAGATATCGCCATAAAGGTGGGCCAGGGGTGACCCTAGAATTTGTTTGTACAATATGGGTATCAAAAGAAAGTTGTTAATGAGTATTTTAAAAGGGAGTAATCCTTAGTTCCATAGGTGGATACCGTTTCGAGATATCGCCATAAAGGTGGGCCAGGGGTGACTCTAGACTTTGTTTGTACGATATGGGTATCAAATGAATGGTGTTAATGAGTATTTTAAAAGGGCGTGGGGCTTAGTTCTATAGGTGGATACCGTTTCGAGATATCGCCATAAGGGTGGATCAGGGGTGACTCTAGACTTTGTTTGTACGATATGGGTATAAAATTAAAGGTATTAATGAGAGTTTTAAAAGGGAGTGGTGGTAGTTGTATATGTGAAGGCGTTTTCCAGATATCGACCAAAATGTGGACCAGGGTGACCCAGAACATCATCTGTTGGATACTGCTAATTTATTTATATATGTAATATCTGCCAAGATTTTAAGGGTTTTTTATTTCGCCCTGCAGAACTTTTTCATTTTCTTCTACTTAATATGGTAGGTGTCACAACCACTTTATAAAGTTTTTTCTAAAGTTATATTTCGCGTCAATAAAACAATCCAATTACCTTACCATGTTTCATCCTTTTTTTCGTATTTGGTATAGAATTATGGCATTTTTTTCATTTTTCGTAATTTTCGATATCGAAAAATTGGGCGTGGTCATAGTCGGATTTCGTTCGTTTTTCATACCAAGATAAAGTGAGCTCAAGTAACACGTGAACTTAGTTCATTAAAGATATGTCGATTTTTGCTCAAGTTATCGTGTTAAGGGCCATGCGGAAGGACAGACGGACGACTGTGTATAAAAACTGGGCGTGGCATCAACCGATTTCGCCCATTTTCACAGAAAACAGTTAACGTCATAAAATCTATGCTCCCACCAAATTTCAAAAGGATTGGTATATTTTTGTTCGACTTATGGCGTTAAAAGTTTCCTAGACAAATTAAATGAAAAAGGGCGGAGCCACGCCCATTTTGAAATTTTCTTTTATTTTTGTATTTGCTTGCACCATATCATTACTGGAGTTGAATGTTGACATAATTTACTTATATACTGTAAAGATATTAAATTTTTTGTTAAAATTTTACTTTAAAAAAAAATTTTTTTAAAAGTGGGCGTGGTCCTTCTCCGATTTTGCTAATTTTTATTAAGCGTACATATAGTAATAGGAGTAACGTTCCTGCCAAATTTCATCGTGATATCTTCAACGACTGCCAAATTACAGCTTGCAAAATTTTTTAATTACCTTCTTTTAAAAGTGGGCGGTGCCACGCCCATTGTCCAAAATTTTACTAATTTTCTATTCTGCGTCATAAGTTCAACCCATCTACCAAGTTTCGTCGCTTTATCTGTCTTTTGTAATGAATTATCGCACTTTTTCGGTTTTTCGAAATTTTCGATATCGAAAAAGTGGGCGTGGTTATAGTCCGATATCGTTCATTTTAAATAGCGATCTGAGATGAGTGCTCAGGAACCTACATACAAAATTTCATCAAGATACCTCAAAATTTACTCAAGTTATCGTGTTAACGGACGGACGGACGGACGGACGGACGGACATGGCTCAATCAAATTTTTTTTCGATCCTGATTATTTTGATATATGGAAGTCTATATCTATCTCGATTCCTTTATATATGTACAACCAACCGTTATCCAATCAAACTTAATATACTCTGTGAGCTCTGCTCAACTGAGTATAAAAATGGCAAAAAACCCCCTTATCTGAACGATCGGTTGTATGGGATATAACTATATATAGCTCCGATCAAAGCGCTTTTTTCAGGATATCTTCTATGATATATTAGAATATATATCACCGAGTTTCACGTTTATATTTTCTAAATAGCGGTAGGAATGACCAAAATCGTCTTATCTGAACGATCGGTTATATGGGAGATATATGTTATAGTGGTCCGATTCTACCGGATCCGACCAATGTCTAATATAATACAAAAATACATCCTTGTGCCAAATTTCATTGAGATATCTCAAAATTTGAGGGACTAGTTTGCGTTCAAACTGACAGACGGACGGACAGACGGACATGGCTATATCAACTCAGTTCGTCGCCCTGATCAATTCGGTATACTTAATGGTGAGTCTACCTTCTATATTTCTCAACGTTACAAACATCGGACCAAAGTTAGTATGTCATTTCATGTTCATGAAAGGTATATGTAATTAAATGTTATGCTACAAAAAAACAAAAGGAGGTCCATAGGAATGGCGTATTTGTTTTTCGGTCATAAATCTGTATTGGTTTCCAATCCAAAAAAAGCGAATAGCACAAAATAAGGAACCTTGTGTAATCTCTAGATGAAAGTGAGATTATTGAAATTTTTCACATATCTTCCATTTTTTGCGATAACTGCGAAACTACACTTATTAGCAAAATCGGTTATTATATCAAAACACTCATATGATATCGGAGAAATAAGCCGATAGGCAAGGTTAGGTTAGGTTAGCTTGATACGGCAGATTCGCGTGGACTTCACAAAGACTGAATGAAATCATCGTGTTATTAGAAGTTTGTTTAACGACCAAACAGAAGAACCCTATCAAAAACGAGGTCCCATGTTGTAAAATAGAGAAGCTCGGCCTTAAATCTCTTCGGAGGTTATTGCACCTTTCATATTATTGATAGCTAGTTCTCTAATTACAGCTGGAGTCTTATCTTGGCAAGCGCAGTGCACTAGCACGAAACGTGACCCCAGCGGGTTAGGGGGTTAGAATATACCTGCTGTAGGTATGCCTATCGTGGAGTGTCCTTAACGCGACAACAACAACAACACAACGAATAAATTTGGCCTATCTGCTTACATTTTAATAAGCTTTTTCCGTATGAATCTGCCCTCCACCCATCTTCACTTTCTCCTAATCCTTTTATTCACTCCTCCCCCCGTCTTTTTCGCTTCATCTTTCTCCATCTTCGTCTCATTCTATTTCTTTCTCAATCTCCTTCTCTCTTTTCTCTTCTCTCAATTTCTTCTCATTCTTCTGCATCCCTTATTGCCTGTCCCAGAGAGTGGTATGTATTTTATTCCAGTCCCAGTCCCACTCCGAGTCTCAGTCCCAGTCCTAGTCCTTATCCCAGTCCCAGTCCGTCTCTGGATAATATATTACTCTGTACTAAAGCACTCATCAACAGCTTTCATTTGATATCCATATTGTATAAACACATTCTAAGGGTACTCGGGTCCATGTTTCGGCCTACATCTCGAGACGCTGTACGTCGATCGCAACCAAACCTATTTAGTAACCACCGCGTGAGTTTTACGCAACTTGTGTGAAAGTTTGAACAAAATCGACCGACGCACCTCTTCAAACACCGGCGACCAACTAACACACATTTTAGCCTTTCTTTTTATATACATATATAGATTTTTACTTTTCACACTTCACTATAATATTAAAATGAAATGCAGATTTTCGTTGCTTTTTCGCGGCTTAAAAATTGCACATGGAGCAACTAAAGACTCTCCTGAATTAAAGAAAATTTCACAGTACCGCCAAATCGCGGACCCCCTCAGAAACCACGGGCCCGGGGCTAATCCCCCCCCCCCCCCCCCATCTTCTCGGGGGGCCTGGTGATGTGCTATACTTGGTATCATTCGCTATAATATTTTTTTATTGATAAACACGTTGTTTAAATAAATACTAACCAATTACACGGAAGTATATCCGCACCCCTGAAAATGTGAGTGCCGGTGCGTATACGTAACATTTTATTATTACGTATAAACGAATAAAAAAATTGGAATAAAATAATATTGCGACTTTAAACTGAGATATAACCTATTCTATATTTCAAGTTAGATCTAACTACATACGGGGTGTAAAACAAATTCAAAATCGGTACAGTAGTTTAGGAGTGCATCGGGAACAAACATAGTGACACGTGATTTTTATATATTAACATTTCCTACATACTTAATATGCCAAATTGAAAATATTGAAATACACGCTTGTTTTTAACCTACCCTAGTGTTTGTTAAAATAGTATTCGTAAAACTAAATTTAAATGTTATTATGCCACTGCAAACGTTTCTGTAGTTGTATTTGAACAATAGCATCGATATTAACAAGAATTCAATTTATAAACATTATTTACAAAGTATAGCACAGAAAACGTGACTGTTTTAAAGTACTTTGTATGCTATTACACAACTATGAATGCGTTGAAAATACGTTTATAGATTTATAAATTACACAAGTAAACCAGATAAAATACAGAGACAAAAATGCGACATACTCTTAATGTTTGCATTACATCATTGCTAGTTAATTTGAGTTTGCTTGTGGAATTGTAAAATGATACGTGCAGTAAATGGATGCAATTATGTACCCATATACATATACACAGAGAGCATAGCCGGTAGATGTTGTTCTGCCCTAACTTTGGTTTATCTGCATAACTTTTAAGAAGTTGTATACCTATTACTCTCATCCCCTCCCCCCCCCCCCCCCCCCGCTCCACCTTTTCCATATAATTTTATGCCCTCCGTCCTCTGCCTGTCTCTTCCTCCACATCGTTTTTCCCTCTTCGTCTTTTCCTTGACTTCTTGTCCTCTACATCTATCCCTATCTCTCTATATCCGTCTAAATCAGTGGACGGCAAAAAATAAAATATAAGTGCATTAGCGAGAGTGAGAGCATGAGCATCCCAGCAGGAACTTTAATTTAAAACTTCAACATTCACATGGTGCATTAGGCCGGGTCGATTTGTGTGGAGGCAAAAAAATCGCCCATTGCTCTGTGAAAATCATATTCTAGTTATCAAAATAAGAAACTTTACCGAAGGAAGCATACCTCTAAAACGAATTCTGGTGTCCCTCAATTTGGGTCGAACTTTTGGGTAGGGGCAAATTTTGAAAAATCCCACTTTGACCCATTTAGATTGCTCCAATCGAGTCCAAATGTATGACCGACCCCCACTAACTTTGGAGACCCGACCCACCGATGTCAGTGGCACACCCTCTGGAACCCCCCTGGGGGTTCACCATACAAACATTTCAAAAAATCGCCGGTTTTGCACTTCACATGAAAAAAACAGCACAAACATATCCATACCAACTGAAAAGAGGTGCACCACTACGTATACGTAACATTTTATTATTACGTATAAATAAATAAAAAAATTTGCAATAAAATAATTTGAAATGTTTGTATGGTGAACCCCCAGGGGGATGCCAGGGGGTGTGCCACTGGCATCGGTGGGTCGGGCCTCCAAAGTTAGTGGGGGTCGGTCATACATTTGGACTCGATTGGAGCACTCTAAATGGGTCAAAGTGGGATTTTTCAAAATTTGCCCCTACCCAAAAGTTCGACCCAAATTCGGGGGCACCAGAATTCGTTTTAGAGGTGTGGTTCCTTCGGCAAAGTTTCTTATTTTGATCCCTAGAATACGATTTTCACAGAGCAATGAGCGATTTTTAAATCGACCCGCCCTATGGTGCATTTATTAAAAGCAGTTATACCAAAAATTTTGGAAAATTTTATTTTTGATTCAAAAATAGTTTGAAATATTGCCAAGTTGTATTTCTTCTCTTCGAAGGGTAATCGATATTTTTATATGCAAATGTATATGAAATTTGGTTTGTCAAAACGGCTGAACACAGCAAATATCGCAAAAATAATTGCGATCACTCGCTTAAAAAATCATATTTCCGAAACAAATGCCTGCAACTTATTTGCTAAATCATTCCAAAAAGTTTATTCAAAGTTTACCTCTTCACCTCATCCTTCTCCTATATTTCACTGTGGGTACCAATGCCAAATTTCTAATTTCGTTGTTACCGCAGATGATGTTCCTCTGTCAATCTCTAAATTGACAAGTAGTGCAAAATCAGATACTGAGGGGTTTTCTCCGATATTTTTCAAAATATGCGCAAACTCCATTGCAGAACCCTTAGCTCATCTCTTTCAAAATTGCTTGAAAAGCGGAATTTTTTAGGACTCGTGGAAATTATGCTCCATAAATCCCATATTTAAGTCTGGGAACCGCAATGACATTTGCAACTACAGACCGATTGTTAAACAGAGTACTCTGGAAAAAATATTCGACCACGTATTTCAACGTAAATTGTTCGATTACGTAGGCAAGTCTATAGTGGAGTGTCAGCATGGATTTTTCCCAGGTAGGTCTACTTCCACAAATTTAGCTTTAGTTACTAATCAAATTGTGGGTGCTTTAGAGAACTCTGAGCAACTTGACGTCATATCCACTGACTTCTCGAAAGCATTCGACAAGGTTGATCATACGCAAGTTAGCCAAGAATGGAATCAATGGAAATTTGTTGAAATTCTTCACGAGTTTTCTATCGAACAGAATTGGAGCAATTGGAGCCGACAATTCATCTCTACATATAAACGCCCGGTCAGCTATTCCGCAGGGTACCCATTGTGGCCCTCTATTATTCTTATTTTCATAAATTATTTGCCCCAGCAATTCAAATTCGCAAAATGTTTGTTGTTTGCGGACGATGAAAACTATTTTTGACGATCCGTAATAGTTCTGACTGCACGAACTTGCAATCTGATCTGGATTCTTTTGCCGGTTGGTGCGCAGACAATAATTTATTTTTAAATAGAAACAAAGGCTGCGTCGTGTCTTATTCCAAAAAGACACCTGCGACATATTTTAACTACAAACTAAATGCTAAATCTCTTAATCGTTGTCAAGATATTAAAGACTTGTGTGTCATTTTTGACTCCAAACTCTCTTTTTCCAGTCATATTGACTTTCTTTGTTGCAAATTCCTTTGCAATGGTTGGGTTCATTAGACGAAACACCAGTGACTTTAAGGACCCTATGACGTTGAATGCACTTTATAACTCCTTGGTCAGAAGTCGCTTTGAATATTGTTCAATAATATGGAATCCTTTTTATGAATCCAACGCCTATAAAATTTAAATAGTTCAAAAAGTTTTTACGAAAATTGCTTTACGGATGCTTCACTGGCCAGACGGGCTCCCATGACATACCAGCAGGCGCAAATTGCTTGGTATTCAGGCTTTGCACGACAGAAGAACTTGCATCTCACTGATGCTTGCCTATAATGTAATAAACTTGAGCACAAATTGCTCCGATTTATCTAATTTGCTCATTCCATATATTCCACTGCGTGATCTTCAGCATAAAAGATTATTTATCGAAATAACTCATAAAACGAATTATGCTATGAATGAACCTATAACTAGGACTAGACATCTAGAAAATCGATTCAGTAATGTTCTTAATTGTAATAACAGCTTAGATAAGTTTATGCTTGAATTATTTTCTATTTTTAACTAGTCTGTAAGAAAGCATGTACTTTTAGACTGAATGAATTAAATAAATAAATAAAAAAAAAATAAATAAAACTGTTATAATTTTTGTTAAAATAATTTAAAATACATCATAATGTATGGGAAAGTTATTAAGAATAACATACAAACACCAAATCTTTCTCCTTCTCACTGTCTTTCTTCTTCTCTCTTTTCTCTTCTCTCTAGCCTTCTACATCCCTTATTTCCAGCCCCAGTCCCAGTTCCAGTCTAAATCCCAATCTAAGCCCCAGTTGGTCCCTAGTCAATTTCTCAAAAAAATGTCCTTAATACTCATCTAGGCAAAGGACTACACATATACCAAATTTCAGGCAAATCGAAACATTATTAAAATTCGTTCGAATGGATCAAACCCCGGTCCACTTTCCGGAAAGAAACTCCACAGGAACACTCTCCGCGTTTCTGTAAAGCTATCTTGCAAATTTTAATAAAATCGGTGGATGATTTCGGAGTCCACTCAAGATCCCAAACTCAAGTCAAAGCACAAGTTATATCAAAAATGTATGCTCTCGCGATAGCGTTGCTCGAAAGTGAATTTGACTTATACATTAAGCTGGCTTGATTTGCATGGACGAAATTTAACCCGTATCGCGCCATCGATTTTTCGATAGGTTTTGGGCTCAGGAAAAAAATTTGCACTAAGCATACCCAAAAAAATAATTTTCGAGGCTGCAAAGTTTGAATTTTTTTACTTTTTTTCTTTGATTTTTAAGGTTTTTTCGTGACCTACTTAAAAGATTTTCATTTGATTTTAAAATTTTCATGTATACCCTATTCGACTCAAAATTATCCGCTAAAAACTTTGGCGATAACAGTTTTTTGAAAAAAAAAAAAAAATATATATTTTTTGGGTTTTGAGGAGTGTTTTGGTGAAAAAATTTATTTTCTTCAGAAACGTGCACAAGTGTTGCCGATGAAAATGAATTTGTCTCATAGTACCTATCCCACTTTAAATTGTGTGATAAAAACGTTGGCATTAACAGTTTAAAAAAAAAATTTTTTTTTTTGGTTTTTGGGAATTGTTTTGGTCGAAATCGATTTTTTTCATTTTTAAGGCTCCAAATCATTTTTTATGGTTACTTTTATTGGTTTAAGTAAACCAAAATGATCAGGGGACGAGCTAAGTTGATTTAGCCATGTCCGTCCGTCCATCTGTCCGTCTGTCCGTTTGTTTGAACGCAAACTAGTCCCTCAATTTTTGAGATATCTTGATGAAATTTGGTAAGCAGGCATATTTTGATGGGTGATTTGACATTTGTCGGAATCGACCGGATCGGACCACTACAGCATATACCTCCCATACAATCGATTGTTCAATAAGAGGGTTTTCGCCATTTCTGCCTCATTTTAACAGCTAGCAACATCAAATTTTACCACAAGCTTACGTATTGGGCATAGATGGTTTCCTGAAAAAATCTTCGCTTTTTCTAAGGGGTGGTTTTTCTAAGGGGGGGGGGCAATCATCGCCAGTGGTTTGGCAAACACTGGGATATTCTACAATGAAAAGCTTCTCACCGAAAATACACCTTGCACATGCCGTTTGGAGTCGGCATAAAACATGTTCATAGGCCCGTCCCAAAAATTTGTAGAACAGTTTTTTTCTTTCTTTCGTACATGTGCCGTGCACTCTAATGTACATATTCATATATTGTCATGGCGCTCTATAACAAATATTTGTAAATAATAAGCATCAGCACAGGATATTAAAAATTTTGTCTACTTTCGATAGCCGCGTGTCCACTTTTGGTGTCAAAGGATTTCACAAATTTGTATTATCACAAAATAGCGCTCACAGAAAAGTAAAAAGTGTGTTAAAATTTCGCATAGTAGTACTTTCCTCAAGTGCATTGTCGAAAAGGAATATTCACCCTGGAGTTCAGATTTTATGCAAGAAACAACAACATCCTTGTTGTAAAGTAAAAATGAGGATATGATTTTTTAATATTCAATGAAGTACACTTCCAAAAGATTTTACAAAATTTCCTCTTTTTAATTTATTAGCTAACCATTGCAAGAGGATAAACAAAGGGGCAATGATTTACATATAAAGGTGGGATGCGATAAGCCGTATCAGTTTTGTTGCTGTTTTGAACATTTTAGATTTTAGAATTTTTATACCTTTCATTAACATGAAATGGTATATTAACTTTGGTCCGTTGTTTGTAACGTTGAGAAATATAGAAGATAGACTCACCATTAAGTATACCGAATTGATCAGGGCGACGAACTGAGTTGATATAGCCATGTCCGTCTGTCCGTCTGTCTGTTTTAACGCAAACTAGTCCCTCAAATTTTGAGATACCTCAATGAAATTTGGCACAAGGATATATTTTTGTATTATATTAGACATTTGTCGGATCCGGTAGGATCGAACCACTATAACATATATCTCCCATACAACCGATTGTTCAGATAAGACGATTTTGGTCATTCCTGCCGCAATTTAGAAAGTATAAACATGAAACTTGGTGATATATATTCTAATATATCATAGAAGATTTCCTGTAAAAATCATTTCCATCGGAGCTATATATAATATATATCCCATACAACCGATCGTTCAGATAAGGGGGTTTTTTGCTATTTTTTTATATTTATCTTAAAATCGTTTAGGTATGTACATCTGTTCACTATATATTTTTTATCTTATACAGCGCATTATTTGGAGATTACGAATGGGATGAGATTATTGTTCAGCCCCATTCATGAAAGGTATGAAGTCTTCGGCACAGCCGAAGACAGTCCCGCCTTTACTTGTTTTGTTTTTTTTTTTTTTAATGCGATGTACAAAATATGGCAAGAAAAGAACCAAAAAATGTGACTTCGACTAGAATGGACAAGAAAACATGCACAGTTTCAGTCTCGGATTGGTGGGAGAGTGATTTTGTCGCCAAGTACTGGCGACCACATCTATGGACAAACGCCTCGCCGCTTATCGACCAACAAAAAATGTGTTTAATATATGACTCATCTGCGCCCATGCACTGACAAAGAAGAAAGACGATGAGTTCCAATACACTTTCTATGAATGCTTAGAATACACAAACGAGCGCTGCCCCCGTCATGATATCAAAGTAACGACTTTTATGCCAGGGTGGGGATAAAAAGTGCTTTTCGCCAAACAGTCGCAAAGTTCAGGCTCCACAATGAAACTGTTGATAATGGACTGAAGCTGATCGACTTCGCCAGTGCTCGAAAAATGTTCATATGGCTGTTCCCTGAAAAGCATGTAACCAGATGGGCCACGTTGTAATGGAAGTACGGCATGCCTTCAGTGTTTAAAATGAACGCACAAATCGAGGACCTATCATCGACTCGCATCGATTTCACGGTATGGCCGAAATACGCTCTCTCTTCTGTGCGACTAAATGCAAGGAGCAGAAAACATAAGAAAAGTTAGATATCGAAAGGCTGCAATCGTAACAGATTGCCAATGTTTTCGCAACTCGACTCTCACGCTTGCTCTTTGAGAACACAAGTCAACCCGATGGAATTTAGGAGAGTGAGAGCATATCTCTAACGAATTTCGCACCGCCACGGATGCAAAAATTTGCTACCGTAAAAAAAACTGATAGGATGAAGAATGACGTGTTGCAACCGTAGGAAAAGACACTGCCTATCGGGCTATATTGAAGGCGAGCGCAACATAAAGACGGTGTGAACGCTACCGCAAAAAGGCGTGAGTGCGAAGAGCTTTAGCTTCTAGCCACCAGGAACAACGCTCGCAAGTTTTAGCAGATGATGATGGAATTAATGCCCCCAAACCCCTAAACGCTGTTATCAGGCAGTGGGATTTTGTTATTTACTTTTTGCATATTACCGACGTTGAATCTTAATTCAGCGAGCAATAGCGGCTGGAGGTATGGTTTATGTCAAGACGTTATAAAAACCAAGCAAGAAAGGCTAAGTTTGAGTGTAACTGAACATTACATACTCAGCTGTTAAATTACAGCTTGCACAACTTTTAAATTACCTTCTTTTAAAAGTGGGCGGTGCCACCCCCATTGTCCAAAATTTTACTAATTTCCTTTTCTGCGTCATAATGTCAACCCACCTACCAAGTTTCATCGCTCTATTCATCTTTGGTAATGAATTATCTTACTTTTTCGGGTTTTCGAAATTTTTGATATTGAAAAAGTGGGCGAGGTTATAGTATTTCATTTTAAATAGCGATCTTAGATGAATGCCCAGGAACTTACATACCAAATTTCATTAAGATACCTCAAAATTTACTCAAGTTATCGTGTTTATGGACAGACGGATGGGTGGACAGACATGGCTAAATGATTTTCTTTTTTCTCCCAGATCAGTTTGATATATCGAAGTCTATATCTATCTCCATTAGTTTATGACGTTACGGGGTACCGTTATGCCAACAAAATTAATATACTCTGTGAGCTCTGCTTAGCTGAGTGTAGAAAGCTTGGCTTCAGGTACAAGCTACATAAAAGAGCAATTGAAGAGGAAAGAGAGTTTTTTAAAGTAATTGAACGACATACTTATGAACGAGCCGAGCATTTTATTAAGAACGGGGAAGTTTTCTGAATCAGACACTTTTTCTTATCCGGGTACTTACTTCGAACCGGATAATTTTTCAGAACATTGTACTTTTTCGGATTCTCGTACCTTTTCGTAACAGGGTGCTTTATAAAATCCGTTACTATAAACAATCGGCCAGTGATCCGCGTCCTTTTTGGAAACCGATAACTTCTGCTGATTATAGTACTTCTTCATAACAGATAATTTGTCCAGAACCGAGTCTTTTTTCTGAGAGGGGAACTTTTATAAATGGAGTTGTTTTTCTGAGCCGAGAGCTTATGCGGATCCGGACACTTTTCTAGTACCGAGCACTTATTTACAAACATGTAATTTTTAGGATCCGGGTGCTCTTCAGAAAAAGGCACATTTTGGAACTCGCGCACGAACGTACTTCAAGAGGTAAGATATTTTAACAATAATAAACAATTAGCTCTCATTGGAAAAGAGGCGTTCATACTCATAAACAAACACACAAGTGAAGCTAATATTAGCGTAATAAAAAGGGACCTCGAGAGAAAACGTGCCACAAGAAAGAGACACAATTTTGAAAGTCTCAGTTGAAAACACTGCGAGAGGACAGAATAAGAACTGCTACCGTCACTTAATGAGATAGTTAATGAGATTATTCCGCAGTTTTTCAGTCTATTTTAACTGAAGTTGAAGCTGAGCTTAAGCGGCCGATTTGGCAGGGTTAAACTCTAGTTAACCTATCAGTTTCCATATATCAAAATCATCAGTATTGAAAAATCCGTTCGTAAACACGATAACTTGAGTAAATTTTCAGATATCTTAATGAAATTTGGTATGTAAGTTCCTGGGCAAAATCGGATGATAACGCCCACTTTTTATATATATAACATTTTAACACAAAAAACCTGATTATTTAGTAAACAATACACCTAGAATGTTGAAATTTTACAAGTGGACTGATTGAGACTCTTGAAAAAAATTTGAAAAAAAAAAATTTTAAATGGGGGTGCCACCGCCCACTTGTGATAAAATCAATTTTACAAATATTATTAATCATAAATCAGAAATCGTTAAACCTATCGTAACAAAATTCGGCAGAGTTTGCCTTTACTATATGGAATGCTAGGAAGAAAATTTTACGAAATCGGTTACGGACCACGCCCACTTTTATATAAAAGATTTTTAAAGGGTCGTAGATGAAAATAATAAGCTATATCTTAGCGAAAAAGAGCTTTGTATCAATAGAATTTTACTTTCTAAATTGAATTATAACATTAAAATGGAAAATACTAAAATTTTTGAAAATTTTCTATGTTTCGGAAGCCATAAATCGAAGAAAAATTAACATATCGTAATGAAATTATGTACACATATTTCCTTATAGCCAGGCCCGACGAGAGAGGAGGGGGAATGGGGGATTCCCCCGGGCCCAGAAGAAATCGTAAGCTCTATATAAAACAGCCAATGAGTCGATTAAATTGAATGTCGAGAAACTCGCGACCCTTACAAGTACTTCGAGATTCGGGAATCCCGCGAGAAGCTCGCGAAAAAACTCTTTTCGAACAAGTTCGATAAATCATAAGCTCTAATTATAACCAAATAACTGCCAGGAAATCGCTGATTTAATTTGCCATACTCTAGGTAAACATGAAATCCCATTAAAAGAATGTCGTACACAAGGGTACGAGAACGGCGCCAATATGAAAGGAGCTTATAACGGAGCACAACGTCACATTCTCCAGAAAAACTCGAATGCTGATTACTTGCCTTGTGCAACCCACAGTTTAAATTTATGTGATGTTGATGCTGCAGAATGTTGTACGGCTGAAACTACTTTCTTCGGAGTTGTACAAAAATGTTTTACTATTTTCAGCAGTCCACAACGATGGGATATTCTCAAAAGAAAAAAAAAATGTACCGAGCTTTTTTCACAGTCTTTCAGACACTAGGTGGTCGGTTATAATTGAGGCAATCAGACCATTCGCAAACCATGTTCCAGGATTAACACACGCACTAAACGCATTACTTAAGCTAAATTTGACCGCACAAGCATACGGAGATATTACCGGCATTCTCAAATACATCAACAAGTTCGAATGTATCTTGCTGTCCTCAATGTGATACAAAATTCTGAACCAATGGGAAACAATTTTAAGCGAATACAAAACAGTTGCTGTTCAATTGAACATCTCGCCAAAGTTTCTGGACATTCGAAAGAGAAAACCCAAAAGACGTTTTGAAGATAATGGAAATGAGATGATTATAGATGATCCAGTGTCTGATTTTAAAAACAATTCATTCTTGGTGATCGTTGATTCGGTAATCACCGGCATTACTGACTGATTTGCAGCTATGAGAAATTTGAACGAGACGTTTTCCTTTTCGTGGCAATTTAAAGACCTGGATGAAACGAAATAGTTCACTTGAGGCTCATATACGCCGCAAATTTTGAAAGGGTCACCATTGGAATTGCCAAATGACATCTACTTATGTTCAAAATCTGTATACAATTTTCCCCAACATTTGTGTTGCTTTACGTATCTTTTGCATTATACCTGTAATGTAACTAATGCAGAACGTTCTTTCAGTGTCCTTGCAAGAATCAAAAACTTTTATAGATCGTGCTCACCTCAAGAGTGAGTGTCAGGTCTTGCCAAGTTTTGTGTTGAATCCGTTTTGGCAAGACAGTTAAATTTTGATATTATTATAAAAAATTTTGCAGCGAAAAAGGCAAGAAGAGCCACTCTTTGATATCCCAACTTTCTATATTGAATAATTCAAATTTATAATCATCATTAAATTTATCAGAAATGTATTAAAATGTTACCAAATAACTAGAAAAGATTATTTGAAACAATATTTGGTTGTTAAAAGAGAATTTTGTTTCTACGGAAAAATAAAATTGTATAAATAGTAAATATTCTGTGTTAATTTTTAGCTCTTAGTCCAAAAATCATTTAGTTGATGTGGCAAACATTTTTTTTTATGTAATCCATCAATAATGATTCATGAATGAGACGTCATTAATTCAAATTTATGAAATGTATTAGTGGATTTTTATAGGGGGCCAGTAAATTGTTTAGTCCTGGGCCCGGTTTTTTTCTTTACGGCCCTGCTTATAGCAGAAAATATTTCTTGTAAAACTGGCCGGAATGGGTTAAAGACCATGGCAACTTAGATATAAAACAAGTTTAAAAGGGTCGTAGACTAGAATAATAAGTTATAACTTAGCAAATAATAGTTTTGAATCAATGGTATTTCACTTTATTTAATAATTTGGGAAACAAATTTCACTTATCAAGTTTTATTATAAGAGAAAATGGGGAGACATTTTTTTTTTTAAACGGACGGTGCCACGTACGAAATGTACAATGGAAGCTCACGCTGAGTATATAATGTTCGGTTACACCCGAACTTAGACACCTTTACTTGTTTCAACTTCAGTTCAATTCGATATCCAATGCAGGATATCAACTGGAGACACGTGTTGAATATTCATTTGAGAACTATACATTTCTCAAAATCTCTCAAAGGTAGGATAATAATTTGAAAATGCCAATAACGTTGGATACCAACTCGAGGACTCTAAATTTTCTCAAAATTTGGATAGTGATTGGAGAATGAAGTTGGATATCAAGTCGATATCTATCTGGTTTAAGAATAATTAAATAATGTTGTTGGATATCACCTCCGGAACTCGATATATATTTCGCTGTATAAATATTTGTTTCATGTTTGTTGGGTAAACGATATCGAGCTGTTGTCGTATCAACCAATTTAACTAGATAATAAAAAACCAATGTTGACGTACAAATAAAATAATTAAAAAAAAATTTTAAGTTAAACGGTTTTATTGAAAGCAATACTTACATGAAGTAATAATAATACCAAAAACTAGAAAATTATTAGGTAGGTCCTAGGTTCTAGTCATCACACTCCCTAGATTGATGAGGAGTGTGATGACTAGCACCTAGGGCTTGCCTAATTATTTTCTAGTTTTTGGTATTATTATTACTTCATGTAAGTATTGTTTTCAATAAAACCGTTTAACTTAAAAATTTTTTTTAGTTATTTCATTTTCAAGTTTTTAGTCTTTATTTAATTGCATATTATTTCTCATTCTATTTAGTTCATTTAGTGACTCATTATTACAAAGACTCTTCCTGACAATTTGTTACAATATAAATCCTCAATACATAATCCTTCCAAAGACTTTACTCGACTCTGCGCCACGTATGCTTGCCCCCCTCCAACTACAAAATATTTTGATGTCACTTCTACCCAACTGTATGTAATATTTGTTCCAAATATGAGCCAAATCGGACATCATAGGTCGCTTTCTATTCATATATGTATTATGTGTTCCACATATGGACGAAATCGGACCACGAATACGATTTTTTTGAATATCTCGATCTTTGCGCCACCTAGCGGCGATTTTTTTCATAGGTCGCTTTCTATTCTTGTATGTATTATGTGTTCCAAATATGAGCCAAATCGGACCACAAATAAAATTTTTGTGAATATCTCGATCCTTGCGCCACCTAGCGGCGATTTTTTTTTCATAGGTCGCTTTCTATTCTTGTATGTATTATGTGTTCCAAATATGAGCCAAATCAGACCACAAATACAAGTTTTGTGAATATCTCGATCCTTGCGCCACCTAGCGGCGATTTTTTTCTTATTATTGCATTGTCATCGGGTTCTGAACTATATTCCAAATTTCAACCTTGTAGCTTATCGGGAAGTTACTTCAATTACAAAATTCGTGCCAGCCAGCTAACCAGCCTGTCAAGTCAAGCTAAATAAAACCGTTTAAAAACCGATGTTGACGTATAAAAAAGCGTACCCCAAAGGCGACCTTAAACTGTGAAAGAAAAACTGCTCTGGAGTTTGAATTTGATTAGAGTTTAAGCAAACTTTGTTTAATCAACTACTGAAAAGCCGGCCCTAAAACGATAACATTGTCCATATAAGTTATCGAAATCTAAAATCGTATGGCATACAATTAGGCGCGAAATAATGCAAAGACATAAACGTTACAGGGCGATTTCTCAGCAATCAGATAAAAACGGATTTAACATATTATAATATAAATAAAGCACATTATTTTCCAAATATTGTTTTTTAGGGTTTCTTTGTTTTAATTCTAAAGTGTAAATACACAAAACTGTGTTTATTTCGAAATTTCCAAAACCTTTAATGAAGGTGGCCAGTGTGTGAGTGCCGTGTGCCTTGTTACCTTCATTTTTAATTATAAATGCAAAGTATTGTTGGCAATGCAAATCTACAAACATACATACAAGTACTAACTGAGTATACTCTGAGTATAATGTGACGCATCACAATGCCAATTTCCATGTAAGATGAAACTCAAGCAACTGCTTGTTTTACAGGCTTTTTAAGAAATGCAAATTTTTTGAGTTACCTTGTCATGACGTAAACCAAAAATATCAAAAAACACTAACAATTGCACATATGTATAAGAAATAAGATATCACATAAAAGCCGCAATATTGCGTTTACATTCGTCAAGGATATGTTGAATTTTGACATTAGACAGAAATAATTATACTTGAAGCGGAATTTGAGGCGTGCAATGTACTTGCAGAGCAAATTGTATCACATACATTCACCTACACACATATATATATGAATGTAGGCTTTTGAAATATGCATATGAAGCATACAGATTATTAGCCGCACTGAACGCCTCTACACAATCTACACACCCTAATTAATCTAATTGTTTTTGCACGCTGCTGCGAAGTAAACTTAAAGGCCACAGTAAAACAGACGCAAGCAATATGGATAACGTGTGCTACGTATATATCTGCAACCAGAACTTCTGTAACACAATCAAAATTCAAAACAGACTACAGATTTTGAGAGCAATATACTGACCAGCTTAGATTAGATTAGACTGAACTGGCTGGTTCGTGAGGACCTCACATAGACTGAATAAGAGCACTAATGTCTCAGTAGGAGCAAAGAAACTTAAGGACACATACACTAGGAAAATATTATATCGTTCTTTAGTGCAACTAAGGTAGGTAGGTGAAATGGCTGCGACCCTGGTCGCCCAAGTAGCTATTTAAAGCCATTTTGATGACATGTATCTCGTCTAAAAACCTACGGAATGTTACGGTCAATGTATTACAACCAGCCAGAGTTGTTGATAAAATTAAGAGTATTCGGGATTGCTATCACAAATAACCCTCTGAGGTCTTCTAGAAACGGGGTTACAAGGAACCTTAGCCGAGCTCTACCTAGAGCCGGGCATTTACACATAAAGTGTTCTATTGCCTAATTGGCATTTGGAAGTTTGCAGCTTCTGCAGAAGTCGTTATACGGAATGCCCATCTTTTCCGCATGCGCACCTACTGCCCAATGACCGGTGCAGACTGCTATCAGTTTGCGTGTGTTAGCCCTGGATTTGTACAGAAGACTTCTCGTCCTCTTTCCATAATAGTTTGGCCAAATGGATTCTGATATTGGACAGGTGGTGATGTTATTCCATTTTGTTTGTCTTTTCTTCAAGTAGAAGCTTTGGATATTCCCCTTGGCTACTGCTAAGGGTATGCCTACTTCGACACTGGTTATTTCCTCGTTCATCTCCGATGAGCCCCTGCGTGCTAGCTCGTCGGCCTTCTCGTTACCCTCTATCCCCCTATGACCCGGGACCCAGATAATGCGTAGTTCTAGATTGGTGGACAACTGGGATATGAGTCGCTTACAAGCCCACACTAATTTTGAGTTATTGTGTGGCGAGGAAAGCGCTTTTATCGCTGCTTGTTATCCGACAGGATGCAAACTTTACCAGCTACATTCAAGCCCTCCAGTGATTTGCAGGCTTGCCAAATCGCGAGGATTTCTGCTTGAAACACGCTGCAGTGCGATGGGAGTCTGAATGATGCAGACAAATCTAGGGACTCAGAGAAGATTCCGGCCCCCACTACCGATTCCATCTCGGAGCCGTCAGTGTTGATTTGGATGTCGTCAACCCTTATGCCCGGGTTTCTCTTCCACACGTTCCTGCTTGGAATGGCGGTATTACAACCGTACTCAACCTTCAGTTTGCGAGGGTATTATTCTGTCTCGGCACAACATGTACCATCCGGAAGTTTCTTTAGGATACTACTATGCTCTTGCTGAGTATCCTTCCAACACCAAGCCTCCCTGAGTCTCAGTGCGGTTTGTGACGGTGTACAAAGTATATGCAAGTCGATCGGAAGCAGGTACAAAATGGGGTCTAAAGCAGCTGTGGGGCAAGTGCGTCCGGAATTTTTGCAGGCTGGTAAGATTGTAGCTCTTACTTAGAGCTTCCCACCAGACTATGGAACCATAGGTAAGCACCGGTCGCACCACCGCCTCGTACATCCAAAGTACCATGCTTGGCTTGAGTCCCCATTTCTTACCAAGCATTGATTTGCAGGCATAGAAGGCGATGCAGGCCTTCCGTACCCGCTCTTCGATGCATACTTTCAAATTCAACTTGCAGTCAATGGTTAGTGCCAGATACTTGGTACTCGATGACAGGTTAAGTTGCTGGCCGTTTAAGAATGGTAGTCTGAAGGCAGGTGGCTTGTACTTCCTCGTGAAGAGAAGCAGGTCCATTTTGTTGGGATTTAACCTAAGGCCACATCCCTGTGCCCACCTGCTGAGTTTAGTCAAGGCCCTTTCCATGATTTCGCTCATTACGGAGGGGAAAGGACCAGAGACCAAGATCGCCATGACGTCAGCATACGCCACGATCTTAACCCCCTCCCCGCGTTAAGTTTTCCTAGGATTTCATTTATTGTAATCAACCAAAACACAGGTGAAAGCACCCCCCCCTCCCGTGGTGCGTCTCTGCATACCTGCATGCCTAGCTCCGCCTAACTCTGCTCTTATTTCGCGGTTGCGAAGCAGGGTTGAAATCCAAAGCCGTAGTGGCTTTTCAACCCCTGCCCTACCGAGGGCAGCCTCAATCGCTTCGGCTCTTACATTGTTAAACACGCCTTCCACATCAACAAACGCAGCCAGAGTGATCTGCTTGTGATGAAGAAACTTTTCCACTATTCGAACTACCTCAATTAGTGCGATTTCTGTGGATTTCCCTCTCAGGTACGCGTGCTGTGCCGTGGAAAGTGGAGCCTCGGCTAGAAGCTCCCATATATGTATAACTAGTAGCCTTACGAACGTTTTCAGAACAAAGGACGTGAGACTTATTGGCCGAAAGTCTTTGGCTACTTCATGCCCCCTTCTGCCAGCCTTAGGGATGAAAACCACACTTGTTTTCGTCCACGAGAGCGGAATGTGATTGAGACGAATGCATGCCTCGAAGATCTCCTTTAGTTCCTTAAACAAAGACTTCTGAGTCTTCTGCAGCATAATAAGTAGAATACCATCCACGCCTGGTGATTTATATGGAGAGAAGCTATCTATTGCCCATGCAATTTTCCTCTCCGCTAAAAGGTTGTCTATGAGGCCAACAGGTTCCTCCTGATGTGCCGTCTCTGTAGCGCGTACTCCCTCCCCCGATCCATCCGGGAAGTGAGCATCTACTGGGACATTTAGAGTCTCAGCCGCCGATCCTGCCCATATTCCATCGGCGCGCTTACAAATGTCTTGTTTGAATGACTCTTGGCAAGAATCTTTCCCAGCCTGGCTGAGTCCTTCGTGGACTCAATCAACTCGCAGTGTTCTCGCCAGGAGCTTAATTTTGCTGTCCATATGGCTTTCTTATACTCCCCCAGTGCCATCCTGTACTCCTGGAAATCGTTCCTGAAGTGACAGTCGTTGAATACCCTCCTCAGCTTTGACCTCATGTCGCGGGGATTTTTGTCCCACCACGGTGGGAAGGTCTTTTTGCTCCTCGAAATTGGACAAGCGACTTTAAAGGCCACCTGAAAGCTTTTCTACAGAGACCGGACTCGGTCGTCAAGACTGTCTGTAGATTGAATAGGCGTCCTACTTCTATGGAGCCTATCACTGACTAACTTGTCAAATAGGTGCCATAACGTCCGTTTAGGGTTTCTGTGCGGTTGACTTGTTTCTTTTTCCCAGTCTATGTTGAAAAGGATCAACCGGTGATCCGACAGGGAAAGTTTTTTCGACACCTCCCAGTTTCTAACCGTAAGCTCCCGGGAGTATGGATCAATTATTTGAAAGCCTATGTACTCCAAACTCTCGGCAATAATTGAAAGAGTTCAACGCAAATTCATTCGATTTGTTTTTCATTCTTTCCACTTTGATAATCCCGTGCCTCCCTGTATTGCCAAGTGCATGCGACCGCCTTGGTATGGTGAAAACACTTTCAAAAGTTCAAAATTTTCAAAAGTATTTTAATATTCCTTTTCCCGGGGTTTGAACCTAAGACCCGCGGTATGATAATCGAGCACACAACCACCACACCCCGATAGTTATTTAATAGTTGTAATTTTTCGCGGTATCAGCTAAACGGGAAGAGGACCAGTTTTTTTTTTTTTTTTTTTGCGCAACAGAGAAAATAGCATTAAATTTATTTTCTTTGCTATAGCTGCACTACAAATCTACCGCGATAAAACAAAAGAACGTAACTATTTTTTTGAACATTATGGAAAATGAAGTATTTGCGTAGAATTCCATATCTCCCTCAAAATTCAAGGTAACATGTCGGTCGGAGCATTTACTCTGCTATTGGCTCCGCTCTAAAATACGACGTACCTCATAGCAGAGTCTATGCTATAACTTTAGAGTGATATGGTTCTGCTCTATGCTCTGTTCATGTTCAGAGCCCGAGCAAAAGCAGAAGTGAAACCTCAAGAGTAAACTGGCATTTCTAATCACTGATTATGGGTGTTTACGTCTAGTTGTATACAAGTTATCGATATGCTATCGAAATATTATAGAAATTTATCGGGTTGTTTGTTATCGTTATATTTTTATACATTTATTTTTTAACATTTATCGATTTTCTATCGAAAAGTTATCGATATGTTAACACATATTAATCCACGTTTTATGAAAAAATTATAGGTTTGTTATCGGAGTGTTATCAATTTGTTATCAGCATGTTGTTGATTTCATATCCACAAGTCATCGATTTGTTATCGAAAAGATACCGATAGTTTATAAACAAATTTTCGATTTTTCAAAAATTATCGATTTGTTATTGGTGGGATATTGATATTGATAATTTGTTATCGACGACTCACCTCTTTGTTATGCAACAGATACCGAAAAAACTTCAATATAAAATCGATCGACACATCTCTAACCCGTCGATAACAAAATTATAAGAAACCAATAAAGGTCGATCTTACGATTATAATAATTCGCCCTTCACCGTCAGCCTAGAGTAAAACGACATCTAATTGGTATTGGTTGTTACCGATAAAACGCCGACGAAGCTATTCTCAGTTAAAGCCTGATGTTATCGCCGGCGCCGGTGGTGTTGTGGTAAAGTGCTTTACCTACCAAACCGAAGATCCTGGGTAGAATTCCCGTGCAAAGCCACATCAAAAACTTAGAAAAAAGTTCTTTCAATTAATAGAAAAAGTATTTCCAAATCGGGGCGCCCTTCGTCAGTGACTCATCTGCCGTTCCAGGTCGGCGTCGCCAATTTACACTAATTTCGAACTAAGTACTCTAACTATAGAGATATCCTAACCACATTTCGGTAAGCATACAAGCCTGTAAATGTTGATTTAACAAGTAAGGAATTCTTAGTTCGTGCGAAACCGAACATTACATACCCAGCTCTACATTTGAAATGCTGTTGTTGTTTGTTTTGTGCGCTTAATAGTGTTACAAGGCTGCGCAATAATACATATACATATGGTTCTATTCTGAACCAATTTTTCTTCGAGTTATGGCTCCCGAAACATAGAAAATTGCTTAGTCATAAAAGGGGCGGTGTCACGGCCATTTTTTAAAATTTGAAATTTTTCCTATTTATTGTTATAAATCCATTTGCGAAATGAAATACCATTGATATAAAGTTTTTTTGCTAAGATATAGCTTATTCTATTCGTCAGCGACATTTTTAAAAATCTTTTATATAAAATTGGGCGTAGTCCTTAACCGATTTCGTTAATTTTTCTCTAAAGCATTCCTTATAGTAAAGCCAACCTCTCTGCCGAATTTTGTTACGATAGGTTGAACGATTTTTGATTTATGATTAATAATATTTGTAAAATCGATTTTATCACAAGTGGGCGTTGCCACGCCAATTTTAAACATTTTTTTCAAATTTTTATCAGGAGTCCCAATATCAGTCCACACGTTAAATTTCAACATTCTGGTGTATTATTTACTAAATAATCAGGTTTTTTGTGTGTTTCCAAAATGTTATATATATAAAAAGTGACCATGGTTATCATCCGATTTCGCTCATTTTCAATACCAACCTATTCTGAGACCAGATAAGCTCGTGTACCAAATTTGGTGAAGATATCTCAATATAGTTGGTGGTAATCATCTCTGCGTTCTGGGTGATTTTAATCTGTGTAATATTAGATGGTCATAGATTTTATCAAACTCGGCTTCAATAGCATGTGACGTCATTGACTCCAGCGAAATATATTTAATAGATAGTTTTTTAAGTATTGATATTAAGCAAATTAATAGTTTTTCAAATAGACTAGGCCGTACTTTGGATTTGATATTTTTATCTAATAATCTAAATTTTTCATTTTTTGAATGTATTTCTCCTATTAAATAATCCGATTTGCATCATGTTCCATTAGTTCTTGATCTAGAATTTTATAAATTTGCCGAAGCCACTACTATCAGCTCTAAATTTTCTTATTTTAATTTTAAGAGATGCGATTTTCCGAATTTGAGTAATCTTATGCTGGAAATAAATTGAGATAACTTGTTCTACAGTCTTGATACCACTAATTGGTTTGAGATATTTAAGTCTACTGTTCTGCAAATTTGTACAAATGTTATACCCTTGGCTTCCAAAAAGAAATACAAGGTGCCCGGCATAATAGAGCCTTGATGAAACTTCGGAATTTGAAAAATAAATATTTCCGTAAATTTAAAAGAACTCAAACTCCAAATTTTTTCCACTTGTATAAAGAGTATGATAAGAAATTCGCGTGTCTGGATAAATTTTTACACAGAAATTATATTTTAAATTTTGAAGAAACCCTTAAATCGAATCCGAAATTGTTTTGGAACTTTGTCAACTCGAAGAAATCTGTTTCGAATATTCCGTCCTCTCTTTTCCTTGCTGAAAAAGCTGTCGATACTCCGGCGGACGCTGCTCTCTTTTTGCTGAATACTTTATGAACAAGTTCACTTCTGATTCTGACAATCATGATAATATTACTTTTAATATTCAGGCTTCTGTTGACTTCGCTAATCTAGTACTGTCTAAGGAAGATGTTCTTAAAGGGATTATTCGACTTAAGACGTCGACGAGTACCGATGCCGATGGTTTGTCAGCAATTTTGTTTAAACAATGTGATTCCCTAGTGTATCCACTGTTGTTAATTTTTAGTAATTCGTTATCTACAGGTCCTTTTATTGATGCGTGGAAATTAGCGTTCATTACACCTATTTTCAAGAGCGGCAATAAAAATGATATTACTAATTATAGGCCCATTTCAAAACTTTCCACCATGGCAAAGCTCTTTGAATGTATCATCCTAGATAAATTACGTTTCTGTGTTAAGAATTTTGTGTGTCCAGAGCAGCATGGATTTTTTCCAGTACGCTCAACTGTGTCTAATTTGACAATTTTCTCTGATGAGTGCCGCGCAGCTTTTCAGGCAGTATATCAGGTTGACGCTGTGTATACTGACTTTTCCAAGGCATTCGATCGGGTCTCCCATGTTATTTTGATTAAAAAGTTAGCCTGTTTGGGCTTTCACTCAGTATTTTTGAGTCGGATTGAATCCTACTTATTTAATCGTCGTGGAATGGTTGTACATGATGGTGTTAGGTCTCATCCATTCCTTGCTTGCTCCAGTGTTCCACAAGGTAGTATCCTGGGTCCACTGTTTTTTGTCTTGTTTATTAATGATATTTGCTCTTGCTTCTCTAAAGTAAGATTCTTGCTGTATGCAGATGACCTTAAGATATACTTACCTATTCATAGCCTTCATGATGCGGTATTGTTGCAAAAAGTTTTGGATAAACTAAGTAGCTGGTGTAATAATAATCGGTTATCACTTAACCTAAAAAAGTGCTTTCCAATAACTTTTTCGAAGTGTGTCAATATGATTGATACCGTGTATCAAATATCAAACTCGCCCCTATTGCGGGTTAGTGAAATTAAGGACTTGGGAGTAATATTTGACTCGAAGTTTTCGTTTCCAAGTCATATTAGTGTGTGCATTTCTAAGTCGTATGCCATGCTAGCTTTTGTTAGGCGTCATAACTCGGATTTCAGTGACCGTTATACGCTAAAGCTTTTATATTCCGCGTTTGTGCGATCCAAACTTGAGTATGCTTGTTTCATTTGGTCTCCGTATTATTTCTGCCATGTTGCAAGAATTGAACGAATCCAAAAAGTATTCGTACACTTTGCATTACGCAGTCTGCGCTTCTCGGATCCTATCCCGACTTATAAAGCTCGTTGCTTATTGATTAACTTAAAATCATTGCAGGACAGGAGGACAATTTTATCGCTGTCGTTCGTTTTCGACAGACAGACGGACGGACGGACAGTCATGGCTCAATCAAATTTTTCTTCGATACTGATGATTTTGATATATGGAAGTCTATATCTATCTCGATTCATTTATACTTGTAGAACCCACCGTTATCAAATCAAAGTTATAATACCCTGTGTACAAATACAGCTGGGTATAAAAATAACTTTGTAGTGTTGTGTGTATATTTTGCAATGTAGTCCGATTTCACAGTAAAGTGTAATTGTAATGAATGTGCGGTTGTTAGATTATGGTGAGCCACCAATGCCAACAGCAATGCCACCGCGATTATCATTATCATACCACAAATGCAACTAATGGTAACGGCTGGACTTCGCTTATTTATACATACATATATGTATGTTTACGTTTGGAAAGTAAAACATATTTGGCTAACCCATATTATCAATCAATGCAATTAATTCTATTAAGTGCTAACAGTTCACCCCCCCCCCCCCCCCCCAAAACAAATTCAGACAACAAAAATTTATAAACACATTTTTTCTGAAAACATTAGTCCGAACCCTTTTCTCAAAAAGCCAAAATTTATAGGTCACAACTCAGAAACGAAAATTTGGAGTAAAACGGTCCATTCGTTAGAAATTTGGTAATCAAGTTCGCTTTTTGAGGTTCTGTCGCCAAGTTCCTCTTTACTTATTCTAAGCTATGCATGCGTTTTTTTAATTATTTGATTATGTGTTAGCTAGGAGGTGCAAAAATTGGACCAGGCTTAACCCAGGAAGAGTGACCCTTCCCCCCTAAGTCCTCGTGAAAGCTCAACGTGGAGAAGTGAGTGAGGAAGGCCTCAACGGCACTTTATGCTTGTAAAAGAATGCCGAGGTGTACGTGGGGTTTATCGCCCTCTTTCTCATATTAGATATTTACAACCATTTTAAAACATACCCGATACTATTGAGTTCTTTTTTGGTGGTCAGCCACACACAAAAGAATCTACTTCAAAAAATATTAAGGGGTATGCAGGCTTTCAATGCTTAGCAGCGGCAACTTTTATTTTGACGGCCAAACAGCAATTAAGGCAATAATCTCGCATTGCATCCAAAAGTGTGTAAGCGATCCTTAGAAAGAATCGGGACAGGGAGAAGCATACACCTATATTGGGTCCCAGGGCATATGGGCGTATCACTCGAAACTTGCTTCGTAAACGAGAGGTGCACACGATCGACCAAGTGGGAAAGGCGTGGACCCAAGCGCGGGGCTGCAAAGTGTCGAAGATGATGCGTAGGTCTTACAACCTTCGACTAACAAAATTACACATATCATTAAAAAGAGAGGACTGTATATTTATTACGGGAATTCTACAGGAACACTGCGTTCTGGCGTCACATGCCTATAAATTGGGCTTGGTTAGTGATAGCAGATATAGGAAACGAACTAGTACGTGTTGTACTCGTACACCTGGGATGGGCCTATTTTCGGCTCCTAAATCAGTTTCAGTGCCAGAGAGTGCTAGGTGAGACGTTTTTGTGTTTTGGGGTGTTAGGGGAGGAAAACTATACATTGGAAATATCATACACTTCGTCTCAGACGATATTCATTGCAAGATGTTTGCGGAAACACTAAAAAACTGAAAAGAAATTTTTCTCGCTCAACCTCGAAAAGCAATTCCCAAACTGTGTTGCAATAGTACGAAAACAAAAACATATATTTTTTGGCAAGAAATACGAAAAACGGAATAACCATAGACTGAAGTGGACTTTATGTTTAGCAGCGCATTACTGACTTACTCACTTACTTACAACAAGGCGCGCCAGTCGCTCATTCGCTCCGCCAACCGGCGCCATTTGGTCACACCAAGGGAGTTTAAATCGTTTTCCACCTGGTCCTACCAACGGAGTGGGGCCGCCCTCTACCTCTGCTTCCATAGGCGGGTTCCGATAGAAACACTTTCTTGGCGGAGCATCATCTTTCATTCGCATAACATGGCCTAGCCAGCGCAGCCACTGCGTTTTAATTCGCTGGACTATGTTGATGTCTGCGTATAGCTCGTACAGCTCATCATTAAATCTTCCTCGGTATTCACCATCGCCAACGCGTAGAGGTCCATAAATCTTTCGAAGAACTTTTCTCTCGAACACTGCCAAAGCCGCTTCATCTGCTGTTGTCATGGTCCATGCTTCTGCCCCATATAGCAGGACGGGTACGATAAGTGACTTGTAGAGTATTATTTTCGTTCGCCGAGAGAGGACTTTAGCGACAGTAGCGTGATTGCCAAACGCTGACCCTTTGCTCGATGACAGCAGGTACTTCGTTTTGTATATATACATAAAAGTATTTAAAAAAGGATTTTTAAAGTAGTAGCATTAGGGGAAGTAGTAGTAGAAAAACGTACTAATGCACGTTTCTTATACAATCGTGGAAAACGAAACCCTTTTCATACTTGTTGGCAGTGTTGCCGGGAGCAATAGAAAGAAATGTATGAGTTTACAAATAAAACCAAGTAGAGAAGGTTAAGTTCGGGTGTACCCGAACATTACATACTCAGCTGAGAGCTATGGTAACAACATAAGGGAAAATAACCATGTAGGAAAATGAACCGAGGGAAACCCTGGAATGTGTTTGTATGACATGTGTATCAAATGAAAGGTATTAAAGAGTAATTTATGAGGTAGTCGGCCATAGTTCTTTAGGTGGACGCCATTTAGGGATATCGCCACAAAGGTGAACCAGGGGTGACTCTAGACTTTGTTTGTACGATATGGGTATCAAATTAAAGGTATTAATGAGGCTGTTAAAAGAGAGTGATTGTAGTTGTATATGTGAAAGCGTTTTCCAGATATCGACCAAAATGTGGACCAGGGTGACCCAGAACATCATCTGTCGGGTACCGCTAATTTATTTATATATGTAATACCACGAACAGTATCCCTGCCAAGATTCCAAGCGCGTTTGATTTCGTCCTGCAGAACTTTTTCATTTTCTTCTACTTAATATGGTAGGTGTCACACCCATTTTACAAAATTTTTTTCTAAAGTTATATTTTGCGTCAATAAACCAATCCAAATACCATGTTTCATCCCTTTTTTCATATTTGGTATAGAATTATGGCATTTTTTTCGTTTTTGGTAATTTTCGATATCGAAAAAGTGGGCGTGGTCATAGTCGGATTTCGGCCATTTTTTATACCAATACAAAGTGAGTTCAGATAAGCACGTGAACTAAGTTCATTAAAGATATGTTGATTTTTGCTCAAGTTATCGTGTTAACGGCCGAGCGGAAGGACAGACGGACGACTGTGTATAAAAACTGGACGTGGCTTCAACCGATTTCGCCCTTTTTCACACAAATAAGTTATTGTCCCAGAATCTAAGCCCCTACCAAATTTCACAAGGATTGGTAGATTTTTGTTCGACTTATGGCATTAAAAGTATCCTAGACAAATTAATTGAAAAAGGGCCGAGCCACGCCCATTTTGAAATTTTCTTTTATTTTTGCATTTTGTTGCACCATATCATTACTGGAGTTGAATGTTAACATAATTTACTTATATAATGTAAAGATATTAATTTTTTTGTTAAAATTTGACTAAAAAAAATTTTTTTTAAAGTGGGCGTGGTCGTTCTCCGATTTCGCTAATTTTTTTAAGCATACATATAGTAATAGGAGTAACGTTCCTGCCAAATTTCATCATGATATCTTCAACGACTGCCAAATTACAGCTTGCAAAACTTTTAAATTACCTTCTTTTAAAAGTGGGCAGTGCCACGTCCATTGTCCAAAATTTTTCTAATTTTTTAATAAATTTCTGCGTCATCAGTTCAACTCACCTACCAAGTTTCATCGCTTTATCCGTCTTTGGTAATGAATTATCGCACTTTTTCGGTTTTTCGAAATTTTCGATATCGAAAAGGTGGGCGCGATTATAGTCCGATATCTTTCATTTTAAATAGCGATCTGAGATGAGTACCCAGGAACCTACATACCAAATTTCGTCAAGATACCTCAAAATTTACTCAAGTTATCGTGTTAACGGACGGACGGACGGACATGGCTCAATCAAATTTTTTTCGATCCTGATGATTTTGATATATGGAAGTCTATATCTATCTCGATTCCTTTATACCTGTACAACCAACCGTTATCCAATCAAAGTTAATATACTATGTGAGCTCTGCTCAACTGAGTAAAAAGTACCAGTCGCATAACAACGAATAATTTTACCATAAACATAACTGCTTTCATTTATAAATTTAAAATTATGGAGGAATTTTCAAACTTCTTCAGCTCACATACATATATCGTTAAATCCACACCGCAAAAATTGTTGGCGCATCTGTTGCATGTGTTTTTCATTTACGGCGATCATTTTTCTAATTTTAAAACTTGCTTTGTTTATGATTTGAATCATAAAGGATCTTTTTAAATTACAACTGAAGATTCAGTTCGAGTTGTGAATCACAAAAGCGACATTACATATTTGTGGCCTTTAGTGCGAACGAAGCCGCCGGTAAAAGCTAATTTATCCTAAAGCGCTTAATAATTTGAACATAATAAGAGCGGTGGCAGCTCTATTACATATATGTATAAGGCCAAATACTCCCTCTTTATCAATCTTATGTGTGTTTGTATATTATTCTCGTCCTGTTTTCTTCGCCCCACATACCTGCACTTGAACGTCCCTCACTAAGCACTTAAATGTGCAAAGCGTGCCCGTATGAGCAAAAGGCTCATACGAGCCGTTTTGCCCATCGCTGTCGTACACTGTGATTGTCAGCTGTCAGATCTAGAAGCAGGAAGTGGCACAGGTCCTAGAAAGCTTTCAGAATTTGCTTAGAGGGCACAGTTGTTTTATAACATAAGTGAGGGTTTCTGATAGGGGTTTTAAGTTTGGTCGCTAAACAAATGGGAGAGGATAGAGTAGATTAGATAGTCAATACAGAAGTCTGAACCGAAACAGAACTGCGTGTTATCGATAAATGCTTCTTGTTACAAGTTTTTGCCAACGTGTTTTAGATTTACTACCGAATAAAATTATCGGGCGGATTTGCTATGAAAAAGTTATTGATTTGATATCGGAGCTTTGGTTAAAAAGTCTTTTCCGTCTAAAGGTTTTTAAATATTCAAAGTAAAAATTTGTTGAAAACTTAAGTGTGGAACTGCTCTTAAAAATATTCAGTTGCTTTAAAACTCAAATCATCAAGTGGCTTTGCTAGCAAGCTTTAACTCAATAAATGCTATTTCAAAAGCTTTTATAAAAATATTTGTTTCTTAAAACAATAAAAAGCATTTGCGAAAGCATAAAGTTATTAGGCCTGTAAGCGCAATTTATAAGTACTGTTACATTTATAATGCATACGGATTCCAATATATCTGTTTTCTAGGAATAACATGAGCTTTTATGAATTGAGAAAGGAATATCGAAATTTTAAACATACTCTTTTTATCGTATTACATAAAACTTTCGTGAGAGCTTTTCTCCACTCAAATATTACAAAAAAGCTTTTCCAAGGTAAACAAAATTCCAATGAGAGAGTAAGCAATAACCATAAAGCAAACTTCGGTCAATATTGGTTTACTTTTTTGCTAAAGAAAATTCTCCCTACGCACACAATTTCCATCAAGCAAAAGCAATTTTGCATCTACAACAAGACTTACTGCGGATTATTTTAGCTCAGTAAGGCGGTTGCTGCTGACAGCAAATGCTACACATTTGGGCAGTTTTCTGGTTGCGGCTTTTGCCAAAAGTGGTAGTAAATAAACGAAACAAGGAAATTTAGGTTAAGTCAGCTAAGCGCATAAAAAGTTAAACAAAAAATTTCACAAAACAGCAACTTGAAAAGCAAACACTTTTTATATTTCAATGACTATTTTAATTAGTTCGGTGGTGGCTGATTAAGTGCTTAAATAAAATATATTCAAAATTTAATAATAGATAGGAAGCGGGCAGTATACATATATATACAGCAATCACATATGTATATACATTTTTTTTATTGAAAAAAGTTGACTGGCCTATAATACAAATTATAAACAAATTTCACTTCAGCGGTTTAGCTTCTTCCATACCTACACACACACTAATGTATATGTATATGAACGTATTTAGCTTATTCACTTGCAATGTCCCAAAATGGGTTTTAAGAAGATTTACCTTTAATACTCCAAACTAAATGGATTAATAGCGGACACTAATTGGCGAGCAGATTGGGCATATTGAAACCTAAGCACAAATAATCGATACTGTAAACTAGAGTGGGTCTATTTTTATACTCAGCTGAGCAGAGCCCACAGAGTATATTAACTTTGTTCGCATAACGGTAATCCGTAACGGCATAAACAAATCAAGATAGATATAGACTTCTATATATCAAAATCATCTGGGTGAAAAAAGAAATTCATTTAGCCATGTCAGTCCGTCCGTCCGTCCGTCCATAAACACGATAACTTGAGTAAAATTTTGAGGTATCTTGATAAAATTTGGTATGTAGGTTCCTGGGCACTCATCTCAGATCGCTGTTTAAAATGAACGAAATCGGACTATAACCACGCCCACTTTTTCGATATCGAAAATTTCGAAAAACCGAAAAAGTGCGATAATTCATTACCAAAGACGGCTAAATCGATGACCTTATGACACAGAATAGAAAATTAGTAAAATTTTGGACAATAGGCGTGGCACCGTCCACTTTTAAAAGAAGGTAATTTCAAAGTTTTACAATCTGTAATTTGGCAGTCGTTGAAGATATCATGATGAAATTTTGCAGGAACGTTACTCCTATTACTATATGTGTACTAAGGAAAAATTAGTAAAATCGGATTACGAACACGCCCACTTTAAAAAAAAATGTTTAAAGTCAAACTTTAACAACAAATTTAATATCTTTACAGTATATAAGTAAATTATGTCAAGATTCAACTCCAGTAATGATATGGTGCAACAAAATACAAAACTAAAATAAAATTTCAAAATGGGCGTGGTTCCGCCCTTTTTCATTTAATTCGTCTAGAATACTTTTAATGTCATAAATCGAACAACAATGCACCAAACCTTTTGAAATTTGGTAGGGTCATAGATTTTATGACGCTACCTGTTTTCTGTGAAAATGGGTGAAATCGGTTGAAGCCACGCCCAGTTTTTATATACAGTCGACCGTCTGTCCTCCCGCTCGGCCCTTAACACGATAACTTGCGCAAAAAACGATATATCTTACCTAAACTTAGTTCACGTACTTATCTGAGGTCACTTTATCTTGGTGTAAAATATGGCCGAAATCCGACTATGACCACGCCCACCTTTTCGATATCGAAAATAACGAAAAATGAAAAAAATTGCCATAATTCTATACCAAATATGAAAAAAGAGATGAAACATTGTAATTGGATTGGTTTATTGACCCAAAATATAACTTAAGAAAAAACTTTATAAAATGGGTGTGACACCTACCATATTAAGTAGAAGAAAATGAAAAAGTTCTGCAGGGCGAAATCAAACGCGCTTGGTATCTTGGCAGGAATACTGTTCGTAGTATTACATATATAAATAAATTAGCGGTACCCGACAGATGATGTTCTGGGTCATCCTGGTCCACATTTTGGTCGATATCTCGAAAATGCCTTCACATATACAACTAAGGGCCACTCCTTTTTAAAACCCTCATTAATACCTTTAATTTGTTACCCATATCGTACAAACACATATTCTAAAGTCACCCCTCGTCCACCTTTATGGCGATATCCTGAAATGGCGTCCACCTATAGAACTATGGCCCACTCCCTTTTAAAATACTCTTTAATACCTTCCATTTGAAACCCATGTCATACCAACACATTCCAGGGTTACCCTATGTTAATTTTGCTAAATGGTGATTTTCCCTTATTTTGTCTCCAAAGCTCTCAGCTGAGTATGTAATGTGCGGTTACACCCGAAGTTAGCCTTCCTTACTTGTTAAAAAAAAAAAAACCAACTACTCAAAGTGATTTGTCCCGTTGCGGGCTTACCGCCAAATTCAGCCAAGCGAATTGTTTGAGTAATTTTTCTTGCCATATTTGTAAAACAACAAACGTTTACATGCTATTTGATAGCGACGTGCAAACATAAAACCGAATGCTGAAAATATTTTATTAAACACGAAAAGAAAACTTCCCCCTAAACACAAAATTCCCCCTACATTGTATTGAAATCAGTAGAGGCCCAAACATGCTCGAACGAATGCCATTTTGATATAACAAAATCTGGTTAAACAAGTAAGGAAGGCTAAGTTCGGGTTTAGCCGAACATTACATACTCAGCTGCCATATTACAGCTTGCAAAGCTTTTAAATTACCTTGTTTTAAAAGTCTACGGTGCCACGCACATTGTCCAAGATTTTACTAATTTTCTATTCTGCGTCATCAGTTCAACTCACCTACCAAGTTTCATCGCTTTATCCGTCTTTAGTAATGAATTATCTTACTTTTTCGGTTTTTCGAAATTTTCGATACTCCGATTTCGTTCATTTTAAATAGCGATCTGAGAGATGAGTGCCCAGAAACCTACATACCAAATTTCCTTAAGATACCTCAAAATTTGTTCAAGTTATCGTGTTTGCGGATAGACGGACGGACGGATATGGCTAAATGAATTTCTTTTTTCGTGCAGATCATTTTGATATAAAGAAGTCTATATCTATCTCGATTAGTTTATGCCGTTACGGCGTAACGTTATGCGAACAAAATTAATATATTCTGTGAGCTCTGCTCAGCTGAGTATAAAAACTACTAAAGGTTTAGCGATGCATGATGTAGTCAGCTAGATTTTATCTTTAAGCAGTCGTCGGAGATCTTCTAGGAATCTCAAAGTATTTTGAACAAATTGTAGCTGCAGTTAAGTACTCACGCAAAAATATTTGACAATCTCTGTGGTAAATGTTCTTTCAGTTTTTTCTCTGGGCCTAATACCCAATTTTCTTCCGCAAAGACCTTAGTATAAGTTTATGTGCTCCAGAGGATTAAGTGGCTTGGAATTACCCGCGAAAGGCGTGACTGTCATAAGACGCAACTAAACCCCACATGCTGAAAAGTTGCAAGGGTCACGAAAAGTTCTCGAGGCAATCGGGCTAGCTCCGGAGCGTACCGGATTTTTATTCACAAAAGATCGTCTACATTTGCAGCACACCAATAATAACAATTCATAAGCCTTCCCATTTTTATTGATTCCTTTGTAACTCATAACTCAGGTAATAAATAACTTTATAATGTGATAACACGGCGGTCGCCGGCCTGAACAATCTAGTTTATCTTGAAGTCGTCAATCCGGATTTGTAATTTTTTATCAGCTGGAATCGAGTCTCTATATTATTCCTATTTGGAACGCTGCTCATATATAGTTGGGAAAAGATATACGAGCTTTTTTTCTAGCTTGTGGTGAGATGCTAATGGCGGACCTGTTTTACGAAAGCAAAAGAAAAATATTGCGCATGCGACAAAGAGATCCATAAAGGTGTTTTCAGTGGCTCTATGTTCATAAGGCTATCCTTATAAATGAAATGACCGTTTATTCCCTGTCTCAAGCCTTTGGCTGGTAAACCTTAAGCCAAAAATATCACATATAAATTTTGGTTCCGATTGGAGACGGTTAAAGGCTGCTCCACAGGTTCAAAATTAAGATGTCTTTATGGATCCTCAAAAAATTGGACCCGATTATATATACCCGAAATCGATTATATTATAGTTGGCGATATCACATATAAATGTTTGTCCAGATTGGTTACGGTTAAGGGGTCTCACACAACGGTTAGTATTCAGACATTTATTCGCCACGGAGCAATCTGAGCTAGATCCCTGTATATCCCATTTTAACCGTTACCAATAGTAACCAGAACTTACGAATGATATTGCTAACTTTAGTTTTCTCTATTTTGTGTATTGAAAATCAAAAAGTTCTATTATTAAAGCAGTCTTAATTCGACCCGCATGCGACACCCCTTAACCGGCTTCAATCGGGTCCAAAATGTACATTTCTAATAAGGTGTAACCGTATGAAGGCATGCGTCTGGAAAAGTCATTTGATTTTATTTATAAGTACCAACGTAATGTACATATTTTCTATTTAGTCGCTTACTTGTTTGCTTTTTTTGAAAATTTGGCAATCGAAATTGAAACCACTTCCCGTTCAGCTATAGACGTAGAACGTGGAACATAATTCAGTATCCGATGATAACGGGAAACACTTTCCAAAACCTGCGCAGATTCAGATATTTAAAAACTTGCAAATTTTAATCTTACGGTTGATCTTCAAGTTACTGTTATTGATAAAAGGGTTGATTACACTGGTTTACAGCGAAAATGCACCAGAGACGCCATTATGAAATTCTTATGTAAAATCACCACCTGATTTCGCAAATCAAGGTTATTTTTAATTCTGTGGTAAGGTTTTTGAGATATTTACGAATAACCGTTTTTTCCAAAAAAAATAAAAAATTGGGTCCACTTAATCATATATATCTGAAGAACGAATTAAGTAATTCCAAAACGGTTTGAATCTTTTAATAGGTAATACAATTTTCTATAAGCTCTTCGTACAACACTTTTTGCTAGGCCTTGCAGTTTCAAAGATAACGAACAATCATTACGGATTTTTTTAAATTTTTTTTGTAAAAATATAAAAAAATTTGTACTTTGCAAGGAAGGATCTCGAAAACTCTATATTCTTTTGCAGCTCTCTAAGCTATGTTTTATTACAAAAAAAAAAAAACATAGTTATAAGCATTCAAGTAAATATATCCATTTAATACTTAAGTACCTACTGGTACATATGTGTTTGTATTCGCATATCAGTTAGTTAGTTTTTGCAGATTTTTTTGTTTTCTCTCTAAGCTCTCTTTTATTACAAAAAAAATAAGCTTTCATTCAACAAAATCGATGGACTAATACTAAAATTATAAGCATTCAAGTGAATATATCCATTTAATACTTAAGTACCCTACTGGTACATATATGTTTGTATTCGTATATCAGTTAGCGAATATTAGCACATATGTACCAGTAGGGTACTTAAGTATTAAATGGATATATTCACTTGAATGCTTATAACTTTTGTATTAGTCCGTCGATTTTGTTTGTTGAGTGAAAGCTTGTTTTTTTGTAATAAAACAGAGCTTAGAGAGAAAAAGCAAAATCTGCAAAAAAAATAAAAAGTTTTCGAGATCCTTCCTCGGAAAATACAAACTTTTTTATATTTTTATAAAAAAAAATTGAAAAAATCCGTAATGATTGTTCGTTATCTTTGAATGTGCAGGGCCTAGCAAAAAGTGTTGTATGCAGAGTTTATAGCAAATTGTATTACCTTTTAAAGGATTCAAACCGTTTTGGAATTTCTCAATATGTTCTTGAGATATATATGATTAAATGGACCAAATTTTTTTTTTTTTTTTTTTTGAAAAAACGGTAATTTCATAATGGCGTCTCTGGTGCAGAAAAAAAGCTGGAATTTGTGATCCAGTGTTATTGAAATTTGGCTCGCAACTCAATGGCATTGCAACATAGAGTGAAATTAAAAACCTTAACATTTGTGTAATGTTCAGTAGTGACAGTTCTGTACAAAAATTTTGAATTTTATACAAATTGGTCTGTGGCAGCAACGGATAATTTATGGCAATAGAAGTCTTAATATGTGATGTGGGATGCCATGGTGTATGAGCAACATAAATACGAGTACAATTAGAGCCACCGTTGCCACTTTGGTCCATTTGTAACAAAAATGGTCATTTCCAACCCTGTTTGGTCCACTGGTCCCTTTTTCAAATTTGCTACTTATTAGGCTGTAACCAAAATTTTGGTACTTTTATTTTTTTTATTTTCGCTGAGGTAAAAATATACAACACTGTCCACAAAATTTTCCATATCATCCTTATATAATTTTCAATTTACCTCAATCGATCTCTTACGAAAAAAATTTATGTCAATAAAGTGTAGCAGAAAATGGCCTATGTACAAGACAGTGATACAAAAGAGGGTATCACTCGCTTTAAACTATGGAAAAGAACAGTTTGTTAACCTTTATGTGTACACTCGTCTTGTTGCATTTTTATACTCAGTTGAGCAGAGCTCACAGAGTATATTAAGTTTGATTGGATAACGGTTGGTTGTACATATATAAAGGAATCGAGATAGATATAGACTTCCATATATCAAAATAATCAGGATCCAAAAAAAATTTGATTGAGCCATGTCCGTCCGTCCGTTAACACGATAACTTGAGTAAATTTTGAGGTATCTTGATGAAATTTGGTCTGTAGGTTCCTGAGCACTCATCTCAGATCGCTATTTAAAATGAACGATATCGGACTATAACCACGCCCACTTTTTCGATATCGAAAATTTCGAAAAACCGAAAAAATGCGATAATTCATTGCCAAATGCGGTTAAAGAGATGAAACTTGGTAGATGGGTTGACGTTATGACGCAGAATAGAAAATTAGTAAGATTTTGGACAATGGGCGTGGCACCGCCCACTTTTACAAGAAGGTAATTTAAAAGTTTTGCAAGCTGTAATTTGGCAGTCGTTGAAGATATCATGATGAAATTTGGCAGAAACGTTACTACTATTACTATATATGTGCTAAATAAAAATTAGCAAAATTGGACGAAGAACACGCCCACTTTTTAAAAAAAATTTTTTTTAAATTCAAATTTTAACAAAAAATTTAATATCTTTACTGTATATAAGTAAATTAAGTCAAAATTCAACTCCAGTAATGATATGATGCAACAAAATACAAAAATAAAAGAAAATTTCAAAATGGGCGTGGCTCCGCCCATTTTCATTTAGTGTGTCTAGAATTTTTTTAATGCCATAAGTCGAACAAAATTTACCAATCCTTTTGAAATTTGGTAGGAGCATAGATTCTATGACGTTAACTGTTCTCTGTGAAAATGGTCGAAATCGGTGGAAGCCACGCCCAGTTTTTATACACAGTCCACCGTCTGTCCTTCCGCTCGGCCGTTAACACAATAACTTGAGCAAAAACCGATATATCTTTACTAAACTTAGCCCACGTACTTATCTGAACTCACTTTATCTTGGTATAAAAAATGGCCGAAATCCGACTATAACCACGCCCACTTTATCGATATCGAAAATTACGAAAAATTAAAAAAATGCCATAATTCTATACCAAATACGAAAAAAGGGATGAAACATGGTAACTGGATTGGTTTATTGACGCAAAATATAACTTTGGAAAAAACTTTGTAAAATGGGTGTGACACCTACCATATTAAGTAGAAGCAAATGAAAAAGATCTACAAGGCGAAATCAACAGGCCTTGGAATCTTGGCAGGAATACTGTTAGTGTTATTGAATATATAAATAAATTAGCAGTACCCGACAGATGATTTTCTAGATCACCTGATCCACATTTGGTCGATATCGCGAGAACGCCTTCACATATACATCTAAGGGCCAATCGCTTTTAAAACCCTCATTAATACCTTTAATTTGATATCCATATCGTACAAACACATTCTAGAGTCAACCCTGGCCCACCCTAATGGCGATATCTCGAAAAGGCGTGCACCTATAGACCTAATGCCCACTCCCTCTTAAAATGCTCAGTAACACCTTTCGTTTGATGCCCATATCGTAAAAACATTCTAGAGTCACCCCTGGCCCACCCTAATGGCGATATCTCGAAAAGGCGTCCACCTATAGACCTAATGTCCACTCCCTCTTAAAATGCTCAGTAACACCTTTCCTTTGATACCCATATCGTACAAACATTCTAGAGTCACCCCTGGCCCACCCTAATGGCGATATCTCGAAAAGGCGTCCACCTATAGACCTAATGCCCACTCCCTCTTAAAATGCTCAGTAACACCTTTCATTTGATACCCATATCGTACAAACATTCTAGAGCAGGGGTGACCCTAATGGCGATATATCGAAAAGGCGTTTGATGCCCATATCGTACAAACATTCTAGAGTCACCCTTGGTCCACCTTTATGGCGATATCTCGAAAAGGCGTCCACCTATAGAACTAAGGATTACTCCCTTTTAAAATACTCATTACCACCTTTCATTTGATACCCATATCGTACAAACACATTCTAGAGTCACCCTGGCCCACCCTAATGGCGATATCTCGAAAAGGCGCCCACCTATAGACCTAGTGCCCACTCCCTCTTAAAATGCTCAGTAACACCTTTCGTTTGACACCCATATAGTACAAACATTCTAGAGTCACCCTTGGTCCACCTTTATGGCGATATCTCGAAAAGGCGTCCACCTATAGAACTAAGGATTACTCCCTTTTGAAATACTCATTACCACCTTTCATTTGATACCCATATCGTACAAACACATTCCAGAGTCACCCCTGGCTCACCCTAATGGCGATATCTCGAAAAGGCGTCCACCTATGGACCTAATGCCCACTCCCTCTTAAAATGCTCAGTAACACATTTCGTTTGATACCCATATCGTACAAACACATTCTAGAGTCACCCCTGGCACACCCTAATGGCGACATTTCGAAAAGGCGTCCACCTATAGACCTAATGCCCACTCCCTCTTAAAACGCTCAGTAACACCTTTCATTTGATTCCCATATCGTACAACTAGAGACACCCCTGGTGCACCTTTATGGCGATATCTCGAAACGGCGTCCACCTAGGGAACTAAGGATCACTCCTTTTCAAAATACTCATTAACAGCTTTCATTTGATACCCATATCGTACAAACATATTCTAGAGTCACCCCTGGTCCACCTTTATGGGGATTTCTCGAAAAGGCGTTCACCTATAGAACTAAAGCCCATTCCCTTTTAAAATACTCATTATCACCTTTCATTTGATACCCATATCGTACAAACACATTCTAGAGTCAGCCCTGGTCCACCCTTATGGCGATATCCCTAAATGGCGTCCATCCATAGAACTATGGCCTACTCTCTCTTAAAATACTCTTTAATACCTTCCATTTGATACACATGTCATACAACCACATTCCAGGGTTACCCTAGGTTCATTTTCCTACATGGTGATTTTCCTTATTTTGTCTCCATAGCTCTCAACTGAGTATGTAATGTTCGGTTACACCCGAACTTAGCCTTCCTTACTTGTTTCCTATAAATTTGGTTGTATATATTCGATCTTCATAGCATTCTTCTAGATAGTCAAATAACGAACATTATGCTAAAAAACTTTATTTTATGAAAAGTTTCTGCACTGGAATCTTTTTACATCTTTAAGTGTGCACTAGACCTGGACATCATCGAGGTAAGTCCTGCGCTCTCCAAACCACAAAAATAATAGGAAATAATGGGCCATGGGTTTGATGGTGAAAGAGGACAAAACCAAGTATCTGCTGTCGTCAACCAAAGAGTCAGTGTAATTGCGTTTTGGCAGATTATAATAGGAAGCTACCAGTGAAAGCAAGAGAAGAGGACGGCCCCACTCCACTGATATGACTAGGTGGAAAAATATGCAAGTTACTTTGGTGTTAACAATTGGCGCCAGTGAGCTTAACAAAGAAGCAACTGAGGATTTTATAAACGGTCAAACGCGCTCTTGTTTAGAGTACGTTATGAAAAGTGCTCAAGACCAGGTAACTAAAGCATCAATTTACCGGACGAATAAGAGACTATAATAAAGCGTACTTATAATATCTTCATTCCTAGAACTAATACCTACTTGTAGGCAAATCTTCCCTTCACCTGAGTTTTCTCATGCAGTTGGTGCCTCTGTTGACCTAGACGTAGATATTTTTTAAGAAAACATTTTTCTTTTTTAGTGACCACCCTACATCTGTACAAGTATCACAAAGTTGTAAGCGGCCAAAAGTCAACACAGGAAAAAATTAAAATTTAATTGGTAACAACATGAAACAAAATTAGCTTAGGTGGAAGAAAAGTAGAAAAGAGAAAAATTGTTAAGCTTAAGCAACTTCTTAGAACAACTCTGGACGTGTTAAAGTGGTAAGGCGGCGGATATTCTCTAGCATAAGCATAAGTATATAACTCCGCACTTGCGAGCTAGTTCTTCTACATTTGTGTGTGTGTGTGTGTGTGTGTGTTGCGCTATTTAATATCAAAATATGTCAGAGTGCAAAAAGAATATACAGACGAACAGAAACGCAGACCTCACATACTCATATAAAATTGCAAGAACATTTTACGACTTACAAGCTACAACTTCGAATAATTTAACAGCAACGCCACATAGGCTAAAGAGCAGAAGAGAGTAATAATAAAAGTGGCAGTTGTGACAGTAAACAACAATAAACAATGGCACATATAATAACACCAGTGCTAGTGCAAATAAAGGATCATAGAAAAACAATAACACGAATAACTTTTATCATAAATATGTATGTATATGTGCATATGATTGTGAGTAACAAAACCCTCTGTCTAGAGTGTCTCTCTATATCGTTGCACACCTCATCAAGTACTAAGAACTAAAACTACATACAATAGCAATAATGATAGTGAATAACGAGGGCAACCATGTGCGCACATGTTTCAGAACGCCTCAAAATATGCAACGAACCAAACAAGTGCATACGTTTTTGTATAAACAAAAAACAAATAAGACAAATTGTGGTAGAATGAAGTTGAGGCAATCGTCAACATTGTTGTAGTAATTCAACTGCAACTGAGTTCTGCAGCCACTTACTGCACTTTTTATACTCAGCTGAGCAGAGCTCACAGAGTATATTAAATTTGTTCGCATAACGGTAATCCGTAACGGCATAAACTAATCGAGATAGATATAGACTTCTATATGTCAAAATGATCTGGGCGAAAAACGAAATTCATTTAGCCATTTCCGTCCGTAAACACGATACCTTGAGTAAATTTTGAGGTATCTTGATAAAATTTGGTACGTAGGTTGCTGGGCACTCATCTCAGATCGCAATTTAAAATGAACGAAATCGGACTATAATCACGCCCACTTTTTCGATATCGAAAATTTCGAAAAACCGAAAAATTGCGTTAATTCATTACCAAAGATAGCTAAAGCGATGAAACTTGGTAGGCGGGTTGAGCTTAATACGCAGAATAGAAAATTAGTAAAATTTTGGACAATGGGCGTGGCACCGCCCACTTTTAAAAGAAGGTAATTTAAAATTTTTGCAAGCTGTAATTTGGCAGTCGTTGAAGATATCATGATGAAATTTGGCAGGAACGTTACCCCTATTACTATATGTGTGCTAAGTAAAAATTAGCAAAATCGAATTACGAACACGCCCACTTTAAAAAAAATTTTTTTTAAAGTCAAATTTTAACAAAAAATTTAATATATTTACAGCATATAAGTAAATTATGTCAAAATTTAACTCCAGTAATGATATGGTGCAACAAAATGCAAAAATAAAAGAAAATTTCAAAATGGGCGTAGCTCCGCCCTTTTTCATTTAATTTGTTTAGGATACTTTTAATGCCATAAGTTGAACAAAAATTTACCAACCCTTGTGAAATTTGGTAGAAGCTTATACTCTAGGACGATAACAATTTTCTGTGAAAATGGGCGAAATCGGTTGAAGCCACGCCCAGTTTTTATACACAGTCGTCCGTCTGTCCTTCCGCTCGGCCATTAACACGATAACTTGAGCAAAAATCGATATATCTTTACTAAACTTAGTTTACGTACTTATCTGAACTCACTTTATCTTGGTGTAAAAAATGACCGAAATCCGACTATGAGCCCGCCCACTTTTTCGATATCGAAAATTACGAAAAATTCAAAAAAATGCCATAATTCTATACCAAATACGAAAAAAGAGATGAAACATTGTAATTGGATTGGTTTATTGACGCAAAATATAACTTTAGAGAAAACTTTGTAAAATGGGTGTGACACCTACCATATTATGTAGAAGAAAATGAAGAAGTTCTGCAAGGCGAAATCAAACGCCCTTGCAATCTTGGCAGGTATTACATATATAAATAAATTTGCGGTATCCAACAGATGCTGTTCTCGGTCACCCTGGTCCACCAGTATGGCGATATCTCTAAAAGGCGTCCCCCTATAGAACTAAGGCCCACTCCATTTTAAAATACTGATTAACACCATTCATTTCATACCCATATCGTACAAATATATTCTAGAGTCACCCTTGTTCCACCTTTATGGCGATATGCTGAAATGGCGTCCACCTATAAAACTATGGCCCTTTTAAAATACTCTTTAATACCTTGCATTTGAAACCCATGTCATACAAACACATTCCAGGGTTACCCTAGGTTAATTTTGCTAAAAGGTGATTTTCCCTTATTTTGTCTCCAAAGCTCTCAGCTGAGTATGTAATGTTCGGTTACGCCCGAACTTAGCCTTCCTTACTTCTTGTTTTTAATTTTTTGTGAGAAGCTGTGCAGCTCATGGTACTATATTTATACCCTTAAAAGTATGCATTGTCGACATTGGCTTACTGTATATTATGTATTTTCGTGCAAGCTTTGCATTTTACTACCGAAAGTGTGGAAGAAGTAGAGTTAAGCACGTTTGGAGCAGGTTTAAGCAAAGACTACATGTAAAACGAAAAGGATATGTATTTTGACGAGATGAACCAGACCCTGGCTTCAACTTGAATTAAATTTCAAATGTATATAGAAATGTAAAACATCTGAAAATTTTCTCGAAATCAATCTCACACTCGGAGAGATTAATGATTCTTGAAGAATATTTGTGATGTGATGCTTCTTCTATAGCATTTTTTTTTTTAATTGCAGGAAACTGTTTTCATTTCATATTAAACTCTTTTCACTTTAGATTAAACTTTTGTAAAATCATGGGAAACTTTTTCTAAATGAAATGAAACTTTTTTCAAATCAAGTGATTTAGAAAAATGAAGCTAAAGTCTTTTAGTTTCAAATGAAACTGTTTTTTGGTGTGTAAGATCTAGAGGTTTTGAATGGTGCTTTTGCATCCAAAAACTGTTATGTTATGTTAGTTTTATGAGCTTAAAGGCCGTGGTTAAATAAAACACAATGTTTAAAATTGCATTAGTTTTAATTTGTCGATATTTCGGCTTCAATGTGAAGCCATCCTCAGGAATATGTGATAATGATTGATCGATCAAACTAATGCAATTTTAAACATAGTGTTTTATTTAACCACGGCCCTTAAGTTCATAAAATTAACGTCACATGCCTTTAAATTAGGCTTGGTTAGTGATAGCAGATGTAGGAAGTGCGGGCTGGAGGAGGAAACGATCGAGCACGTTCTGTGCTCGTGCCCTGCACTTGCCAGGCTAAGACTCCAGCTATTAGGAGTGACACAGCTGTCAGATCTAGAAGCAGCAAGTGGCTTAAATTCTAGGAAGCTTCTAGTATTTGCCAAGAGGACGGAATTATTTTATAACATAGGTCATGGTTTTTGATAGGGTATATCAGTTTGGTCGTTAAAACAAACTTCTGGTAACACTACGGACTTATTCAGTCTATGTGAGGTCCTCATGGACCGGCCAGTTCAACCTAACCTAACCTAACATAACATAAACGTATAAGCCTAAAAAAATTACCAAAAACTTTTATGTTATTAAAAGTGTACTACTGCAGCTCCATACATATACCGACTTCTAAGTGGGATATCACTCAATTTCGTCTGTCGATTCGAAAACGCTCTACCTCAGAAAGCCTTTGAAATCACTTTATTTCACACTCCGTTTTAAGAACGCCTTTTTTCACATTTTATTCAAATACTCTCCGTCTGAGGATATGTTTCAAAGCGAGCTATTTTAGCATTAAGTTAATAAAATTTGACGTGAGATAGGGCGATCATGAAAAAATTCTGAGATAGCGCGTTCTGCAAGTGAATACCTAGATAGGCCATTTTTGAAGTAAATCCTGAGATAGGAAAAATTAAAAATTACTTACTTACTTAATTGGCGCTTAACCGTCTAAACGGTTATGGCCGTCCAACAAGGCGCGCCAGTCGCTCCTTCGCTCCGCCAACCGGCGCCAATTGGTCACACCAAGGGAGTTTAAATCGTTTTCCACCTGGTCCTTCCAACGGAGTGGGGGCCGCCCTCTACCTCTGCTTCCATAGGCGGGTTCCGATAGAAACACTTTCTTGGCCGGAGCATCATCTTTCATTCGCATAACATGGCCTAGCCAGCGCAGCCGCTGCGTTTTAATTCGCTGGACTATGTTGATGTCTGCGTATAGCTCGTACAGCTCATCATTAAATCTTCTTCGGTACTCGCCATCGCCAACGCGTAGAGGTCCATAAATCTTTCGAAGAACTTTTCTCTCGAACACTCCCAAAGCCGCTTCATCTGCTGTTGTCATGGTCCATGCTTCTGCCCCATATAGCAGGACGGGTACGATAAGTGACTTGTAGAGTATGATTTTCGTTCGCCGAGAGAGGACTTTACTTTTCAATAGCCTACCTAGTCCAAAGTAGCATTTATTGGCAAGATTGATTCTTCGCTGGATTTCAGTGCTGATGTTGTTGCTAATGTTGATGCTGGTTCCCAAATAAACGAAGTCTTTTACTATTTCGAAATTATGGCTGCCAACAGTAGCGTGGTTGCCAAGGCGCATATGCGCTGACTCTTTGCTCGATGACAGCAGGTACTTCGTTTTGTCCTCACTCACCATCAAACCCATCTTTACCGCTTCTTTTTCCAGCTTGGAGTAAGCAGAACTAACAGCGCGGGTGTTTAGGCCGATGATATCAATGTCATCAGCATATGCCAGTAATTGCACGCTTTTATAGTATATTGTTCCAGTGCGGTTAAGTTCTGCAGCTAGTATAATTTTCTCCAGCATCAAATTAAAGAAATCGCACGATAGGGGGTCACCCTGTCTGAAACCTCGTTTAGTTTCGAACGGCTCGGAGAGGTCCTTCCCAATTCTGACTGAGCTGATGGTCTTGCTCAACGTCATTTTGCACAGCCGTATAAGTTTTGCGGGGAAACCAAATTCAGACATAGCGGCATATAGGCAGCTCCTTTTCGTGCTGTCGAAGGCGGCTTTAAAGTCGACGAAGAGGTGATGTGTGTCGATTCTCTTTTCACGGGTTTTTTCCAAGATTTGGCGCATTGTGAAAATCTGGTCGATGGTAGATTTACCAGGTCTGAAGCCGCACTGATAAGGTCCAATCAGGCGGTTCACGGTGGGCTTCAATCTTTCGCACAATACACTTGAAAGGACCTTATATGCGATATTAAGAAGGCTGATTCCACGATAGTTGGTGCATTTTGCAGTATCCCCCTTCTTGTGGACTGGGCAAAGAACACTTAGATTCCAACCGTCGGGCATGCTTTCGTCCGCCCATATTTTGCTAAGAAGCTGCTGCATGCGCCTTACCAACTCCTCGCCGCCGAACTTGAATAGCTCCGCAGGCAATCCATCAGCGCCCACGGCCTTGTTGTTTTTCAATCTGGTTATTGCTATTCTAACTTCGTCATAATCGGGCGGGGGGACATATATTCCATCATCATCGATTGCGGGATCGGGTTCTTCATCTCTGCGCGGTGAATTGCTGCCTCCATTTAGGAGAGCAGAGAAGTGTTCCCTCCATAATCTAAGCACTCTCTGGACATCAGTTACAAGGTCGCCGTTTTCATTCCTACAGGAGTTTGCCCCGGTCTTAAAACCTTCCGTCTGTCGCCGTATTTTTTGGTAGAATTTTCGGGCGTTATTCCTGGTGGTGAGCAGCTCAAGCTCCTCGCACTCACGCCTTTCTGCTTCTGCTTTTTTCTTCCTGAAAAGGCGTCTCGCTTCCCTTTTCAACTCACGATAGCGTTCACACACTCCTCTTGTCGCGCTCGCTTTTAACGTAGCCCTGTATAAGATGTTTTCGAGCTAATATGCGGAATTCCAGTAGATGTGTAAATGTATCAATGAGGAAAAATGCAAATTCTTATAAAAAGTTGAAGGTTATTAAAAAAAAAGATTTAAGATGATATATGCTAAGTTGACTTTTTGTTAAGAAAACTGCACAGTCTATAAATTCGAAAAATTTGAAATAAAAATTCGACCCAAGATACTTTCTTTTTTTATAACTTGTAGTTTTAACAGGCTTGGACCATAGTGAGGGGGGTGTTAGACTCATTGGTTCCACATTACAATTGCAGAGATGGTTGGTGTCATGTGGGGACGCATTGCAAGCAGGGCATATATTTTGTATATCGGGGTTAATTCTGGATAGGTAAGAGTTTAACCTGTTACAGTACCCAGATAATTGAAATATTTAAAGAATTTAAATCAAATTTTTGTGCCAAACACTGTAGGCGGTTTTGCACTTTCATCGACGAAATGTTGAACTGTTTGAGTTAACACGAGTTTAACCCGGACTTTGGGCTCTTTAATTATGATGAGAAGTAAAGTTCAATTTAAGTACCTAAAGAAGGTTGAATCGGGCTCTAATTTACCCTCAGTTAAAACTCGCACTGTAAAATTGGCCTTAAATTTGTTAAATTAATTAAATTTTTAAGGAAACGTTACTTTAATACACGTAGATACGGAATCCTCCTATGGAAGCAGAGGAAGAGGGCGCTCCCATTCCGCTGGACAGACTAGATCGAAAATCATTTAAATTCCCTTGGTGCGACCAATTGGCGCCAGTTATCAGAGCGAAAAAAGCGACGCCTTGTTGGATGGCCATAACACTTTAAACGGTTAAGCGCTAATTAAGTAAGTAGCTAAAGTACCACTTGCATTATCAAAAGTGTTTACTTTCCTATTATAATAAGACTTTCGAAGAGAAAGAATCAGTGCTTTATGTTATTATTCCATAAGATATTGCTTATTAGTTTCGTCTAAGATACTTTTTAAAATCATTTATATAAAAGAAGAGTGATCCCTAAACGATTTCGGAATATTGTTTTCAGAAATATTACCCATTATAAGAACAATTCGGTTGACAATTTTTTCGATGATACACGCAGCCAACTCAGTATCAGGCCTAAAGATTGTAGCACAATTGGAAGTCTCTAACAAATTGAACGGAAAATTCGTTCCGATCCTGCGATATTTCGAAATAGCGAAACTTTTCACACATGTTTACTGTCATTGAACTCAGCAAAACATTTGAAATTTCAGGTCTCCAGCTCACCGGAAAGTTCTTTAAAACCGATCTTAAAATCCAAATATCGGGTTAAATAAATAAAAGTACCTGGGCGACCGAACTTTGCTCAAAAATGGTCCTATTGAAATGCGGAGTGAAATACCTTTCGTTTGATACCCATATCGGCATATCTCATACAATTTTTTTTTAAATTTCGAATAGGTGGCAACCCTAAATTGCAACCCTGCTCAAAAATATCCCTATTGTAATTCGGAGTGAAATATCTTTCGTTTGATACCCACATCGGCATATCTCATGCAATTTTTTTTTTAATATCGAATAGGGGGCAACCCCAAATGGCAACCCTACTCAAAAATATCCCTATTGTAATGCGGAGTGAAATACCTTTCGTTCGATACCCATATCGGCATATCCCATGCAATTTTTTTTTATTTCGAATAGGTGGAAACCCTAAATGGCAACCCTACTCAAAAATGTCCCTATTGTAATGCGGAGTGAAATACCTTTCGTTTGATACCCATATCGGCATATCTCATACAATTTTTTTTTAATTTCGAATAGGTGGCAACCCTAAATGGCAACCCTGCTCAAAAATATCCGTATTGTAATGCGGAGTGAAATATCTTTCGTTTGATACCCACATCGGCATATCTCATGCAATTTTTTTTTTTTAGTATCGAATAGGGGGCAACCCCAAATGGCAACCCTACTTAAAAATATCCCTATTGTAATGCGGAGTGAAATACCTTTCGTTTGATACCCACATCGGCATATCCCATGCAATTTTTTTTTATTTCGAATAGGTGGAAACCCTAAACGGCAACCCTACTCAAAAATGTTCCTATTGTAATGCGGAGTGAAATACCTTTCGTTTGATACCCATAACGGCATATCTCATGAATTTTTTTAAATTTCGAATAGGTGGTAAACCTAACTGCAACCCTACTCAAAAATGTCCATATTGAAATGCGGAGTGAAATACCTTTCGCTTGATACCCACATCGGCATATCTCATACAATTTTTTTTTTATTTCGAATAGGTGGCAACCCAAAATGGCAAGCCTACTCAAAAATGTCCCTATTGTAATGCGGAGTGAAATACCTTTCGTTTGATACCCATATCGGCATATCTCATGAATTTTTTTTTTAATTTCGAATAGGTGGCAACCATAAATGGCAACCCTACTCAAAAATGTCCCTAGTGAAATGCGGAGTGAAATATCTTTCGTTTGATACCCATATCGGCATATCTCATGCATTTTTTTTTTATTTCGAATAGGTGGCAATCTTGTGAAACATTCTGAGTGGCAGCACCTAGGTAGAAAGTCTTAGAAGGTGATACATTATCTCTGTGCCAAATTTCATTTAAATCGGTTGAGCCGTTCCCGAGATCGTTCCGCTATACAAACAAACAAGAATTGCTCACCTAAAGTTATAAGATAAATACAAATCTCTGAAGAGATGTTATGCTAAGCTTTTTTTCCAATTTGCGTCTTGCTCATTTTAATTTGTCCTAAAAGTTGGCGGAACGGGACCTATATCTTTCAGACCGACTCCGAACCACATCTGCTTGGCAGATGAGTTTTCATTGAGAAGCTGTTCATGTCAGAAATACACTCGGATTGTTTGATAAATCACTTTCGGGGGGCGTTCCCGCTTAGAAAAACTTTTTTATTGAAAAAAAAAAAAAAACCTATTTCTAAGTTTCTAATGTTACTTTTGCCGGGGATTTAACCTAGGATCATCGGTGTGGTGGGCGAAGTACGTTACCAACACACCATGGCGTGAACATTTTCTACTTATCTCAACCCTACATATAAAATTATGTATCCTTAATACCAAAACTGAATATAGCCTAAACTATGTTCAAAGTTTCTGGTGCCTAGACTGTCAGAAAGCTATTTAAAATCTGGTTTCATTATCTTTATAAAGACTTTAACTACCTTGGACGGATTTTTCTGCATTTGTTGCACTGTTATAGACTCCTGAACTAGAGGTAAGGCTTCAAGTTTTAGCTCAACGAGGAGATACTTAAAAGTCGACCACAATATCTCGATTCCTATCCCATTTTTTTTTTTCTTCAGTCCGAATTTGTGGACGGCTTTTTCCATTCCTGTACCGCATACAGAAACTATTTTCCCTCATGTCACATTCGTATTGTGTTCTGGAGTATGTGCCAACTTTCGAGGCTCCAACTCCACAGGAATTTACTCAAAAATCATTTGCGTTTTGTAATGGAATTGGCAGACAAACATAAAGCTGCACTTTTTTTAGGTGGCTCGCGCACTACATCGTACGTTCTGCGCTCAAGAACCGGGAAAAGAAACACTAAAATAATTTAGAAAAAGTTGTACTAGGACGACCCTTTCTGTCATTAAAAGCGTTTCTGTGAAAATAAATATGCCTTTCAACTGCAGTTCGGAGTCGGCACAAAAGATAAAGGAAGAAGTTTGGAAGAACAGCTCGGCCAAAATCTCGTCGAAGTTGAATCACGACAAATATTAATAATTTTTATTTTGAAAACCAAAATTTTTTGGGAGTTCTAAACATTTTACAACAGTGACAGCTTTATTTTTTATATGGAAGCAAATCCCTTCGGTAAAAAAGTTGTAAAAATCATTTCGAGTTTTATTCATACCTGGGCATCAAATGTCGGGTTGTAAGTCAACGCGGATAAGACGGATATGGTCTTGTTTACGAAGAGGTACAAGGTCCCAAATTGGATCAGGCCTAGGTTAGGAGGGGTGAAGCTACAGGAGAAACCTTGCACAAAGTATCTAGGAATCATCCTAGACAGTAAGCTATCATGGAAGCTCAACGTGGAGGAGAGGGTGAAGAAGGCTTCAACGGCACTTTATGCATGTAAAAGAACGCTGGGGTTTAGGTGGGGCTTATCGCCCTCTCTTTCTCGTTGGGTTTTTACAGCGATTGTAAGCCCTATCCTATACTATGGAGTTCTTGTTTGGTGGAAAGCCACACAAAAAGCAACCTACCTCAAAAAATTATAGGGGGTATGCAGACTATCAATGCTTAGCATTGCGGGAGCCCTGAAGACAACCCCGACAGCTACACTGTATGCCATTCTGCACATTCCACCTGTAGACCTGGTAGCAAAGAACATAGCGTTAAAAACTGCAACCAGGCTCGGTGCATCGGGGCAGCTTAAGCGCCGTCCATACTACGGCCATAGTAGTATAGCGTCATCAATCATAAGACGAACAGACTACCTGATTCCCTATCTGCGCTTCGAGGGCGATCTTAAGGCCACAATAGAGGTAGACGGTTAGCGCAAGGGTGCTCAAATGGCGGACGAGGCGATAGAAAACCCTGGAAGATAATAGCCCACGCTACAATCGTGTTAACTTTTATATTGACAGTCAAGCAGCAATTAAGGCAAAAATCTCGCATAACACAGCATCTAAATGCGTATTAGAGTGTAAGCAGTCCCTGGAGAGAATCGGGACAGGGAGAAGCATACATCTATATTGGGTCCCAGGGCATATGGAAATAGATGGCAATGAAAAAGCGGATGAACTAGCTAAAAAGGGCGCATCCCTTGAAGCTTACTCCGTAGACGTCCCAATTAGACTGGGTGAAATTAAGCGAAGGCGAGAGGTGCACATGATCAACCAAGCAGGAAAGGCGTGGGTGCAAGCGCGGGGCTGTAAAGTGTCGAAGATTATGTGCTGGTCTTACAACCTAAGACTAACAAAGTTTCTTCTATCATTAAAAAGAGAGGACTGTAGACTCATGACGGGTATTCTGACTGAACACTGCCTTCTGGCGTCACATGCCTTTAAATTAGGCTTGGTCAGTGATAGCAGATGTAGCAAGTGTGGTCTGGAGGAGGAAACGATCGACCACGTTCTGTGCTCTTACCCTGAGCTTGCCAGGCTAAGACTCCAGCTATTAGGAGTGATACAGCTGTCAGATCGAGAAGCAGCAAGTGGCTTAAATCCTAGGAAGTTTCTACTATTTGCCAAGAGGACGGAGTTATTTTATAACATAGGTCATGGTTTTTGATAGGGTTTATCAGTTTGGTCGTTAAAACAAACTTCTGGTAACACTACGGACTTATTCAGTCTATGTGAGGTCCTCATGGACCCGCCATTTCAACCTAACCTAACCTATTGCGAGTTTTGAGTAACCTCTAACGAAGTGCAAAACCAACACATATGAACTAACAAAATAGCATACCTAGCGTATAATGCTGGCCTTAAGGGATACCAGATTAAAACTTAGGGTTATATTGATTTTTAATACACCCAATGATATAAGACGCTCCTGGTGCTTAGCACACGCTTTTTCACACACACTCAACATTATGAACTCGGTAATCTAACGTGCTGATAGTACAAGAGTACGACGAGTTGTACCAACGCTTAACTGCTAGCTCATACAACACACACAAATACATTTTCTTTATTCTTTATAGCTTCATTCCAGAAGCACAGGCCAGGGTAAGTTTATTCATCTTGCTTGCGCCAGAGCAGCATTTTCCATTTTAAATTTCATTTAGTGACATTTTTGTGTGCATTTGCATGATTTATTGCATTTGCCTTATTAATGACATTTTCATTGCCATTTTACTATAACGAAGAAAGTACAAAAGAATTATGCTGGAGTGTCATAGTTGAATTGAGAATGAAACTGGAATTGAATGCTTTAAGCGTCAACAGTTTTTGAGCTTTTTTTTAACAGAATAAACATATACATATGCACATTTATGTTGCCGATTGATTTTGAATGCTTTCAAAAAAGAATATATATGAATGAGATCTGCTTATAGTAGCATTTGGGCATTCAGTTGTATTTGAATGAGTCTGTCGTTTGGTGTTGATTGCTTTTGAATATGTTGAAATTTTCATTTATGCTTTTAGTTATCTTCAAAAAAAGGAGTAGTCAAATAAGTTTTAACCAAACAAATTTTTAGCAGTAGAAAGCCCCTTTTTCAGGGTGCACAGTACCATAGTTTAATAATGTGGCGAATGTTGACGTCGCTATGCTGTTATTAAATAATCGCAACAACAAAACACAGTAAGCAGTAACACTTAGGTACTACGAAACGTCGAGATATCTCAAACACACACATGCAGTCATCAGTCGAATTAGTTACTCACACATACACACGCATATGGCTAGTAGAAAAGCATAAACTACAAATATACATGTACATAGCTAGTAACCAAGCATGAGATATAACTTTTCGCGAAATTACTAGACCTTAGCGCAAGCTGAGGAATCAGTAAACAGTTTGATTTAAATACGCTATTATTGAAGTGAAGTATACATAATTGTGAAGCACTCCCAAAGTAATATAAATTAAGACCAGCTTGCAATACGGAATAGTGGAGTTATTTATTCGACAGTTTAGCTATTCGAACGTTAGCAGAACGAGCATGATTTCCCTAAGTTCGTTACAGTGATTTTATTCGCCCGATGGCATATTGTAAGGACTTAATGTAATCTGGATAAATATAGACTTGGAAGTAAAATATGAAAATTTTCCCGCAAGAATATTGCTCAATGAATTAACTTACTTTCCTTTTGAAACCCTTTTTTTATAAAACTAGAAAGTCCGGCAGATCTTTTTCTGCCCAAAAGTTGATTCACCTAGATTTAAAAAAAAGAGCCTCCCCTTTCTTCTTTCTTTATCCCATACTCTTCTACTTTATCTTATATTTCTTTTATTATTCTTGTTCATCCCTTACTTCATTTATTTCCGCCCGACTCCTAAACCCATTGTCATTCCCGTTTCCACTCCCATTGTCATATCCACTCACAATTCTACAACGGTACAATTTCTAAAATCGCTATAACTTATTAAACCTTTCATGATAATAACATGGCATATTAAATTTGTCACGAATCTCAAAATTGAAAGTCCTTAAAGGATAAGAGAGATACCCACGTAAGTATACCGAAATGATTACGACGACGAGCTGAGTTGATTTATCCATATCCATTTGTTCGTCCGTCCGCCTGTCTCTCTGTTTGAACCCTAGGCATTCCCCCAATTTTTGGGAAAGCTTGATAAAATTTGGTGAGCTCGTATGTTGGGGAGTCCGATTATTAATTTGATGGAACCGACTGGATTGGACCACCACAGCATATATTACCATACAACCGATTTTTCCAAAAAGAGGGTTTTTGTCATAGATTCCTCATTTTAACTGCCAGAACATTGAAATTTCGCAGGTAGTCTACATATACGTCATACATTGTGGTCTAAAAAAATTGTTAAGATTGGTCATGTATATAATATATATCCTATACAACCGATTGTTGAGATTCTATGCATTTTTTAAAATTGTTCAACTGCATTCATGAAATGTATGAGGTCTTCGGCACAGCCGATAGCTCACATACACACATATAGTCATCAGCTAAGAGCAGAAGTTTTTACTTACACATACACACGCATATAGCAAAATAACCAAGTATGCTATAGAACTATTCCATCTTCGTAAAAAGTCTAGACCTCAGGAGAAATATGCGAACGCTTAAGAATAACGAAGCGCAAGCTTAGGAATGACTAATTAATTTGATATAAACACGCTATTAATTGTGAAGTGAAGTACAATTCTGATGTACTACTCCCAAAGTAGTCTAATAAAGACCATCTTGCAATACTAAATATTGGCGTTATTTATTCGCCAGTTCAGCGATTCTAACGTTACCAGAAGGTGTATAATTATTAGGATTTGCCCACAATGCGTTACATTATGATCACTGTTTGTGATGATTTCAAATCCGGAATGAAGTAAATATACGCTCTTGGCTCGGTTTTTAGTTCAATACCTGCTCGGAGCATTTTGCTGAACGTCAAAAAATATACCAAAAAATGTACAGATGTCCTTGGTCTTATGTAGTATGTATGTTCTACATATTTCAGATGTTTTCCTCTTTGTTAATACGAGATAAGTAAAATCGCAAGTAGAACTGCAAATAAATGTCATAAGCACAGCTTATGTGAAGTGGAGGCAATGGCGACCAAGAAGCAGAAAAAGGGGAGCCACCTCTCTATATATGTATCATAGTCGAGCACATTTTGAATTCCTACAACAGAAGAATATTTTCATTCCTCCGTTACCACAACTAGCTGTCAAATAAAGAGACAGGGAGAACGCCTGTCGTCAATGGCCAGAGAATTTTTGTTTGTTCGTTCGCGGTAAATTAACGGAATGGCCATGCATTGCCACTTTGTGTTGACAACCAATAAAACTATTGCTCAAATGATTCAATTGATCGAACAGTGATTTAACTAACAGCTCAGACAATTCTTAACTTTTTTTTTAAACATTTGTAACTTGTAGGAATTGTGGTTGAGCATAAAAATTATAAGAAGAAATGTGTTTCTTATTTTTTATCTACTTACCAGTTTGTGAAAATCACATTCAATTTTTTTTTAGATGTTTGTTTACATACCTGGAAATAAAAAAAATACTGAAAGTTAATTATTTCTTGATTTGTAAAAGTTCTTGTTAATGATATTCCTAATTATTTAAAGGAGTACAACACTGAAAGAAAAAGACTGGTAAAATCAACCGAAATACGATTCAATTTAACCGCAATTTCTGTTAATTTTTATCCATCGCAACAAGATGTTGAATCAACGGCGCACAAATCGTTGATTCGTAATTGACCGTTTTTGTAGTCAAATGGACAAAAAAAGTTGTTGCGACAGCCTTGTACGAAAGTACCTATGTTGTCATAACTATAAATAAATAAATGTAACGCGCGATAACCTCCGAAGAGATACAAGTGCTCCTCTTGATTTTCCCTACAAATTGGCCGGACGGGACCTACATGTTTTGTGCCGACTCCGAACGGCATCTGCAAGGCAAATGAGTTTTCACTAAGAGCTTTTCATGGCAGAAATACACTCGGAGCGCTTGCCAAAGACTGCCGAGTGGCGACCCCGCTTAGACAAATTTTCTTCTAATTCAAAAACCTTATTTCTAAAATTTTGATGTTGCTTTGCCCGTGGTGCGAACCCAGGCCATACGGTGTGGCAGGCGGAGCATGCTACCATCACACTACGGTGGCACTTACTAAACGAAAGTCAATTTATAGTTTTGAACTTCGCTTTGCAAATAGAAATGAAAATAGTAGTCACAAGGCTGATTCTCAATTCTTTCAGTTGCAGCTCAGCTCATTCTCAATTTCTTCTCTCGCATGTAGTTGCCACACTTGATTTTTTCGAACAAAACTTGTAGTATAAATGTTTGACGTAACATTTTAAAAAGAGAACTTATAAGTTATAGAAAAGTAAGGAATCAAATCGATAGAAGGTAATTAACCAGTGGAGTAACTTTACATGAAATTCGGCAAGTTTAATTTTCGTAACACTTTAAGTTGGAACGATTCCAAAACAACTCAAACTTTAGTGTTGTCGGAAACATCAACATTAAAAAAGGATGTTTTTTATAATCTTAATAAATTCGTTCGCCTGAGTGTAAACTTGAACAAAATGTTACTAACTTTGGAAAAATCCTGTTCGTTCAAACAAAATTTTTGCAACAAAAGGGCGCAATTTTGCATTTCGCTTTCAGGAGAAGTTACAAAATTGTACCCGATAAATAGGTGTCCCGGTATCTCATAGTTTTTTGCACAGTAAATTCAAAAAAGGGTTTTTCGTTTTGTATTGGTAACTGAAAAACTAGTTTGTTGTTTTCCCATTTTGTGTGTTTTTCGATTTGGCGGTTTTCTTATTTTGGTATTTTTTTTTTAAACAAGTAGCACCATCGTCATAAGTACAAGGTAGAGAGGGCAGTGAGCTTAAAATTCTCTTTGGCTCATGTATTGACTGTTGATCGCTATTGAAATGGCCAGTGAGATTAGTTGTGTTAACAGAAAAATCAGTTAGACTGACCAGGAATCTGTCAATTTTACAGAATTTTGTTAACTTAGGAGCGACAATTTCTTTTCTGTTGAATTGACTAAACTAATTTGTTCGTTCGACAAAGAACTCGGTCGAATTAACCGTAATTCGATCAATTTCACCAAATTCCCTGTTAAGTCAAGGAACCGATTTGTTGATTTTACTAGCACCATTTCTTTCAGTGAACGCTGCAAGTATGTGGCCGCGTTAGCGTCAGAAAATTTTATATTTCAAACCTTGCACATTCTTATTCTATATTTCCCCGGAATAGACCAAGGCTAAGGCAATCTTTATATCCTAAGGAAGTAGGACATCCTGCAACAACCCTAAGGACCACACACCAATAAGAATGACCTCTTTCCTCCTAAAATTTCTAGAGAGGCTACAGCACTGCTACATAAGACGATCGGAAAACCCAGCACTAATCACCAACAGCCAACATGCCTATTCTAAAAGAAAGTCCATAGAGACAGCTGTACACGCTAGGGAAGGGACTTACCTTCAAAGCATACACGCTTGGCATTTTTCTCGACATAGAAGGGGCCCGTCAACAACATTCTTCTAACAGCGGTTATGAACTCCCTATGTTCGCTGGAAGTGGAAGAGCCTCTGGTGGAATTCGATGGGCACCTTTTAAAAAGGAAAACTTTTATTTTCGAAATAAGCTCTTCACTAACAAGGTTTACCAGCAGAGGAACCCCCCAAGGTGTTGTTATTTTTCCTATACTATAGAACCTGACGGTCAACACTTTGTTATCCAGGCTACAGTGTACCGGCTGTCGGGTCATTGCATATGCTGATGATATAGAACTGACGGCTACTTGTAAACATCTTCCGGTGCTTAACGAACTCTTGCAAAATGCACTCAATCTAACAAAAGCTTGATCTACAGAATCTTGATTAAGCATCAGAAGTGAAAGAGCTGAGATAGTGCTCTTCACCCACAGACCCAATATACAAAGCAACAAGGGTGCAGCGGGTGTCATCTATGCTAACTTGCGGCACCCTCTCGTCCACCTCCACCAAAGCTCCTGAAACCATAGTATTTCTTCTCCCTACTGACCTTTATGTGAAATATTCTGACACCTGTAACGCGGTTTGGCTCAATACAGTCGAACTTTGGAGGGACTGGCGGGTTGGGCATGCCCAGATCCTGAAGCAAATCCCCCATATATTCTAAAAGCTAAACGACAAAATACCGTCACCTTATTCCAATAATAAGCTCACTATTCGAATAATAGCTTATCACTCGAATAATAGCTTTCTATCCGAATATGTTACTATTCGAAAACCTCTATTCGAATACCGCTGTGCAAATAAAGATTGCAAAAAAACACCTATGTACATACCCCGACATCGTCGCTTGTACGTATGAGCATACATGTGTTCGTGAGTCCTCTCTGTTTAGATTAAGGTGTTTGGCTGACACTCACTTTAATGGGAGTATAAACAATTTTACTTGTCTTTAACTTGGGCATTCAATCCAATGTGGTCTGAACGGCTTTGTTTCCCAGTTACTTATGATTTCTCCAGTGTGTGCCTTTGTGAGTCTACTGATGGCATATTGACCATAGAATGCTGCTACAGCAGCATGCTTGGTTAAGTAGTTCATTACCTTCATGTCTCTGATGCCCGGGGGCCCAACCCAGCAAAACCTTGTTTTGCATTTAGGACTCCTATCCTACTTCATCCACTAGCCTTGAAGTAATTGTGTAAGAGTGCAAGGCACGCAAGGCTGTCTGACATTCTGACATAAAAAGGATACTTCTCAAGACTAAGTCCTTTCGTAGACATTATCTATAGATAGCATAGATTTCTGCCTGTAAAATAATGCGATGGAATTCCATTGGTGTCGATTTCTTTAAGTTCGGCTCATAGATGCCAGCTCACGAATTTCGATCAATTTGTGAATCAAACCTCTGAGCTAAGGTCACTTTATGGAATCCTCTTTCCACAGAGAGTTTTGTACATGGTGGACAACTCAAAATTCCATAAGCTTCAAGGGTGGTGGGCCATTGCATGGAGAGTATTAAACTTTTTAAACGGTTTTATTTAGGTTTGCGAATTTTGTAATTAAAATTTAAGTAACTCTCCTACAAGGTTGAAAATTAGAATATAGTTCAGAAACCGACGACAATGCAATAATAAGAAAAAAACTTCGATAGGGTGCGCATGGATCAAAATATTTCAAAAAGTCGTATTTGTGGTCCGATTTGGCTCGTATTTGGATCAAATATTACATACAGTCCAGTAGACGTGACATCAAAATATTTTGGAGTTCGAGGAGGGACAAGCATACTAGGCGCCGAGTCGAGGACTTAGATTGGAACGAATTGTCAAAAAAGAATCCTTGCAATAATGACTCTGTAAATCTACTAAATAGATTGAAAAATAATAGGCAATTAAATAGAGACTAAAAACTTGAAAATAAAATAATAAAAAAAAATAAGGACGGGACTGTCTTCGGCTGTGCCGAAGGCTTCATACCTTTCATGAATGGGGCTGAACAATAATCTTATCCCGTTCGTAATCTCCAAATAATCGGATATAAAAGATAAGAAATATATAGTGAACAGATGTACATACCGAAACGACTTTTAAGATAAATATAAGATAAACAAGTAAGGAAGATTAAGTTCGGGTGTAACCGAACATTACATACTCAGTTGAGAGCTATGTTGACAACATAAGGGAAAATAACCATGTAGGAAAATGAACCGAGGGAAACCCTGGAATGTGCTTGTATGACATGTGTATAAAATGAAAGGCATTAAAGAGTATTTTATGAGGGAGTGGGCCATAGTTCTATAGTTGGACGCCATTTAGGGATATAGCCATAAAGGTGGATCAGGGTTGACTCTAGAATGCGTTTGTACGATATGGGTATCAAATGAAAGGTGTTAATGAGCATTTTAAAAGGGAGTAATTCTTAGTTCCATAGGTGGACGCCGTTTCGAGATATCGCCATAAAGGTGGACCAGGGGTGACCCTAGAATTTGTTTGCACAATATGGGCATCAAACGAAAGGTGTTAATGATTATTTTAAAAGGGAGTGGGCCTTAGTTCTATAGGTGGACGCCGTTTCGAGATATCGCCATAAAGGTGGGCCAGGGGTGACTCTAGAATTCGTTTGTGCAATATGGGTATCAAACGAAAGGAGTTAATGAGTATTTTAAGAGGGAGTGGGCCTTTCTGGACCAGGGGTGACTCTAGACTTTGTTTGTACAATATGGGTATCAAATGAAAGGTGTTAATGAGTATTTTTAAAAGGGAGTGGGCCTTCGTTCTATAGGTGTTCGACTTTTCGAAATATTGCCATAAAGGTGGATCAGGGGTGACTCTAGAATGAGTTTGTACGATATGGGTATCAAATTAAAGGTATTAATGAGAGTTTTAAAAGGGAGTGGTGGTAGTTGTATATGTGAAGGCGTTTTCCAGATATCGACCAAAATGTGGACCAGGGTGACCCAAAACATCATCTGTTGGATACCGCTAATTTATTTATATATGTAATACCTGCCAAGATTTTAAGGGTTTTTTATTTCGCCCTGCAGAACTTTTTCATTTTCTTCTACTTAATATGGTAGGCGTCACAACCATTTTGTAAAGTTTTTTCTAAAGTTATATTTCGCGTCAATAAAACAATCCAATTACCTTACCATATTTCATCCCTTTTTTCGTATTTGGTATAGAATTATGGCATTTTTTTCATTTTTCGTAATTTTCGATATCGAAAAAGTGGGCGTGGTCATAGTCGGATTTCGTTCATTTTTCATACCAAGATAAAGTGAGTTCAGATAAGTACGTGAACTGAGTTTAGTAAAGATATATCGATTTTTGCTCAAGTTATCGTGTTAACGGCCATGCGGAAGGACAGACGGACGACTGTGTATAAAAACTGGGCGTGACATCAACCGATTTTGCCCATTTTCACAGAAAACAGTTAGCGCCATAAAATCTATGCCCCTACCAAATTTCAAAAGGATTGGTTAATTTTTGTTCGACTTATGGCGTTAAAAGTATCCAAGACAAATTAAATGAAAAACGGCGGAGCCACGCCCATTTTTAAATTTTCTTTTATTTTTGTATTTTGTTGCACCATATCATTACTGGAGTTGAATCTTGACATAATTTACTTATATACTGTAAAGATATTAAATTTTTTGTTAAAATTTTACTTAAAAAAAAATTTTTTTTAAAAGTGGGCGTGGTCCTTCTCCGATTTTGCTAATTTTTATTAAGCGTACATACAGTAATAAGAGTAACGTTCCTGCAAAATTTCATCATGATATCTTCAACGACTGCCAAATTACAGCATGGAAAAATTTTAAATTACCTTCTTTTAAAAGTGGGCGGTGCCACGCTCATTGTCCAAAATTTTACTAATTTTCTATTTTGCGTCATAAGTTCAACTCATCTACCAAGCTTCGTCGCTTTATCGGTCTTTTGTAATGAATTATCGCACTTTTTCGGTTTTTCGAAATTTTCGATATCGAAAAAGTGGGCGTGGTTATAGTCCGATATCGTTCATTTTAAATAGCGATCTGAGATGAGTGCTCAGAAACCTACATACCAAATTTCATCAAGATACCTCAAAATTTACTCAAGTTATCGTGTTAACGGACGGACGGACGGACGGACGGACGGACATGGCTCAATCAAATTTTTTTTCGATCCTGATTATTTTGATATATGGAAGTCTATATCTATCTCGATTCTTTTATATATGTACAACCAACCGTTATCCAATCAAACTTAATATACTCTGTGAGCTCTGCTCAACTGAGTATAAAAATGGCAAAAAATCCCTTATCTGAGCGATCGGTTGTATGGGATACAACTATATATAGCTCCGATCAAAGTGATTTTTTCAGGCTATCTTCTATGATATATTAGAATATTGTAACGCATTTACTTGCAAATCCTCTTATTTGCAACCTTCTGCTAAGTTCTAATCACTAAACTGTTGAATAAATAACTCCAAAATTTAATAATGCAAAATGGCCTTTATTAAAGTACTTCACAATAAATAACTCTACTATTGCCCGACAGATTGCGTGCTTAATCAAAAATGATTCTAGCTCAAATGCAACTGACTTCTCGGCTCCACTGTTGTCGCCCTTTTATACTCTCCGAACTCCTTGTTGCATATTTCTAGTCTTTTCTAATTCCAGAACTTACTAGTTAGTTATAAATTTCTCAGCTACAACTACAGATGTATAATTTTTATAGTTTCTCTCATACCCCATGCGCTTGTATGTGTGAGCGACACTTCCACAATCACAATTGCGTACCTTGAGGAACATTTCAGATAAGATATCTGCATGTGCTTGTGCGGTGCTTCTCCGCCGCGTGAACGCGTATGTGTAGACATAATGATTGAATTATTGATGTGAATTCGCGTCACTGCTTAGCATCGGCCTAGAGATGGCAGTACCCCTTAGTGCCGCCAACATTCGTAACAATATATATCACCGAGTTTCACGTTTATACTTTCTAATTTGCGGCAGGAATGACCAAAATCGTATTATCTGAACGATCGGTTGTAGTGACCCGATCCTACCGGATGCGACAGATGTCTAATATAATACAAAAATACATCCTTGTGCCAAATTTCATTGAGATATCTCAAAATTTGAGGGACTAGTTTGCGTTCAAACAGACAGACGGACGGACGGACAGACGGACATGGCTATATCAACTCAGTTCGTCGCCCTGATCAATTCGGTATACTTAATGGTTAATCTATATTCTATATTTCTCAACGTTAAAAACATCGGACCAAAGTTAATATACCATTTCAAGTTCACGAAAGGTATAAAAAATGTGAGTCTTAGCATAACCTCACAAGGTTCAGTTGGTCTTAGTTATGACTATCAATAGAAATTTGGCGCGTCCAACGCTTTTATTTAATTCTCTCATCAACGCCCTAGATTGACTAGTACCTAGGACCTACCTAATTATTTTCTAGCTTTTAATATTATTATTACTTAATGTATGTATTGTTTTCAATGAAACCGTTTAACTTGAATTTTTTTTTTATTATTTTATTCATGTTCAACATGTGTTTATCCTGGTAAAAAATATCATTTTACGTTTAACACAGTTTAAAAGGTTTATGATTTTTTAGCCTCGTTAAATTTTTTGTATACCATGGGAGTTTATGAACTCGTTCGGAAAGTAAGGAAACAATCGCTGATTTTGTATATTAAATACCTGCAATTTGTTGCAGCTATCGTGATTTCGTAATTAGTTACGCCGTTTGAATAAATACGCAATGTTTTCGTTGTTTTTTTGTTGTATTTTTCTTTTACTTCCATAGCATTGAAGCATCACTTGAGGTCTTAGCTATATTCCAGCACTGAAGTTCGTGCGTATAAATTGGGTATATATTTTATTTATTTTTGAATATAATTTCAAATTCTTCATTCTGAATAATAAGTACATATGTATGTGTTTCTATTTATGTACTTAATAGCTAATTTTACAATTTTACTCAATGACCTCTTTTATATGCAAGTGACATGTAACGCGATTGTGCTGCAAATTATAATTTGACATTTCAATTAACAAGAATTTAGTAATGATCTTAAAATTTTGTATAAAATACCAAGGCTGTTGAAGTGTTTTTGTTGACTTTTAAACACGGTATGATTATTCGTACTATAATTATTTTTATTATTTATTTTTTTATTTATATTGATGCTATTGCGGTTGTTTGTATATTTTTAATTTTAGCTCACTTTTTTTATTTCACTGTAGAAAATTGAAGTTTGCGAATATTTCACACTACATAAATATTTAAATCAAACATTATTACGCGTACAAAGTTTTTTGTTGGTATAAATTTTGTTTGTTCTAATAAAATTTTAAAAGTCACATTATCTACTGCCAAATTAGACACTTAAAATGTTTTTTATTGTACATATTTTTTCCCGACATTTTGTTATCTATAAATACAATGCAGTTAATTTTTTTGTTAAGTTTTAATGATCAAAGTACATATATTAAATGCAAAACTTATTTACAACCAGAGCTGTAGAATTTAGGAGCAGCACGGGTTGAAACTATTTTTCTGGCTTGCTCGCTTAAGATGACATTTCCAATGAAAAATTGCCCGAAAATACATTATGTACACTGAAAGAAATGGTGCTAGTAAAATCAACAAATCGGTTCTGTTGTTCTCGACTTAACGCAGATTCGGTGAAATTGATCGAATTACGGTTAGTTCGACCGAATTCTTTGTCAAGCGAACAAATTAGTTTAGTCATTTCAACAGAAGAGAAATTTGCGCTCTTGAGTTAACGAAATTCTGTAAAATTGACAGATTCCTGGTCAATCTAACTGATTTTTCTGTTAACACAACTGATCTTACTGGTCATTTCAACTACGATCAACTGTCAATACATGAGCAAATTTCAAAGAGAATTTGAAGCTCACTGCGCTCTCTACTTTGTACTTATGACATTTGTTAAAAAAAAACACCAAAATAAAAAAAACCATTAAATCGAAAAAACACATAAAATGGGAAAACAATAAAAAAACTAGTTTTTCAGTTATCAATACAAAACAAAAAACCCTTTTTTGAATTTACTGTGCAAAAATTATGAGATGAGGGACACATATTTATCGGGTAAAATTTTGCAACTCCTCGTCCAAGCGAAATGCAAAATTGCGCCCTCTTGTTGCAAAAGTTTTGCTTGAACGAACAGGATTTTTCCAAAGTTAATAACATTTTGTTCAAGATTTTACGAATTTTCACTCAGGCGAACGAATTTAATAAGATAATAAAAAACATTCTTTTTAAATGTTGATGTTTCCGACAACATAAAAGTTTGAGTTGTTTTCGAATCGCTTCAAAATAAAGTGTTACGAAAATTAAACTTGCCGAATTACATGTAAAGTTACCTCAGTGGTGAATTACCTTCCTGCGATTTGATTATTTGCTTTTCTATAACTTACAAGTTCTCTATTTAAAATTTTATGTCAAGCATTTATACTACAAGTTTTGTTCGAAACATGCGAGAGAAGAAATTGAGAATGAGCTGAGCTGCAAATGAAAGAATTGAGAATCAGTTTTGTGACTACTATTTTCATTTCTATTTTCATATGTATGTATTTGTAGCAAGCATGCGTATTTATGTGTTCACATGTTTACGTATTTATAAGGCCGGCGCCGTGGTGTGATGGTAGCGGGCTCCGCCTACCACACCGAAGACCCTGGGTTCACACCACGGGAAAAGTAACATCAAAATTTTAGAAACAAGCTTTTTCAATTGGAAGAAAATTTTCTAAGCGAAGTCGCCCCTCGGCAGTATATGGCAAGCACTCCGAGTGTATTTCTGCCATGAAAAGCTCTCAGTTAAAACTCATCTGCCTCGGAGATGCCATTCGGAGTCGGCATAAAACAAGTAGGTCCCGTCCCACCAATTTGTAGGAAAAATTAAAAAGGAGCACGACGCAAATTGGAAGAGAAGTTCGGCCCAAAATATCTTCGGAGGTTATCGCGCCTTACATTTATTTATTTATACGGCAACATAGGTACTTTCATACAAAGCTGTCGCACAACTTTTTTTGTTTATTTGACTACTAAAACGGTCAATTACGAATCAACGATTTGTGCGCAGTTGATTCAACATCTTGTTGCGATGGATAAAAATTAACAGAAATTTCGGTAGAATTGACCCGTATTTCGGTTGACTTTACCAGTCTTTTTCTTTCAGTGTATCATTCTAGTCATTAAGCTGCTTCAGAAGCAACACCAACAATCGCACCTCTAGTTACCACTACACATGCGCGACTATAATAACCCTGCAAAAATGTGACTAGTCTAGAATGAATCCAGGATGAGTCGCAACCCTACAAAAAAAGCGACTAGTCTAGGATTAATCTAGTATAAGCTGCAATGAAGTATGTGATTATAGCCAGTTCTGATCTACTTATATGGGTTAGTTGGTTGGTTGCTTGGAGTCGCGGGTCCCAATTGACTCCAATTAGCGCTCGTTTGCCGTTTTGATACCACAAACTCGTAAGTTAACCAATGAAAGGGTGTGTAATAAGACTAATAAACATTTACTAAGTGCCTCAGGGAAATCCGTCCCCCTATATCCATCCCGTGGAGTTTATAAATTTGAGAAGCTCTCCCGGCCTAACATCCTTGAGTTCTGGAAGGTTTTCGAAAAAGGGCTTTCCAAGAAACTTCACTCTGCTTTGACAGTGCGCATAGCAGATGCTCAACCGTTTCCTCCGCCTCCGGATGCTTGCAGCTACGACAGGAGGTATTGTGCTCCATTCCCATCCGTGCCGCATGTACCCCAATTGTCCAATTCCCCGCGAGCACCGCAACTACTCTGGATATATCCCTTCTGTTCATCTAAAGGACAGCGAGTGGTCTATTTTGTTTGAGCATGTCCTACGGAGAGACCAATTGTACCTGTTTATACCTGAACAGGTAATGTACGACTGGTACTCGTTATACCCCTACGGGTACTGTCGGGCAAATCCTTTTTGTAATGTTCGACACTTCCTCTTTGAAGCCTTTTGCGTACTGTTCGACACGCCCTCTGTGTACCCCTATGAGAAGTGTCCGTCACGCCCGTTTTGATCCATATTGGACCAATATTATTGGTAGTGTCGGACATATTCTCTTCGTACGTCTACAGCCACAGTCATGCAAGTCTCTTTTGTTCGCCTATGGTACTGTCGGACAAGTCCTCTTTCTACGCGAACGGAAATTTTTACGGATTTTATAATTTTTTAAACTCTAACACAATATTATTATTTTTTTTTCGTATTGGTGTTGTAAAATAATAAAAACAAAACAAAATTTACGGTAATGGAGCATATGGTCCTAGTGTTTTAGGTTCGGTATTGATCTCCGCATTTTTCTTAAATAATGCTATTCAATCACGTTTAGTCTTTTTATTTTATTCATTTTGTTGTTGTTTGTTTTCTGTTGTTTTTTTTTTTTCAATTGGCTACATAAAATTCAAACCATTTGATGCCAAATATACCCAAAAGAGACTGGAGGAGGACATTTATACCCCAATGTGGACAAAAGAGATCAATGGGAGACCAACCTCTTTAGGGATTAATCGCAGGATTTTTTGCAGGGAAGCAATCAGCAATAAAATAAAAGAAACATGCACAAAAGGGGTAAGCGCTTGCATTCAAAAATCTCAAATATGTTAAAATAATTTATACTTAAGTACAACAAATTTGCGCTTGACAAGAATATCGAAACAACGGCAACCTGTAGTTGGTGATAGTCCCGCAAAGCGAAAGTTTGCGCTGCCGGTTTAATGGCTACCTACGAATGCCTCTAATCGGATGCAGAGCAGGGCAGTTGGATAGCCAAACTTATACTAACAGCGCTGATGTCTAATTTATTTATATTTTAATAAATTAAATAAAGGCTAATTAAACATCAGCTTTGAAATCCATCGAAAAATCATCATCATCATTATTAACTGGCGTTTAACCGCCTAAGGGATTTTGACCAATTCGGTGCAACGCGCGCGAGATATCCCTGTTTCGCGATAGCGACGCCAATTAGGAGCACTAAGGAAGGTCAAGTCTTCCTCCACATACCTTTCCAACTCATTGGAGGTCTCCTCTTCCTCTGCTTCAAAACTGCGGTGTCGACTGAAATACTTTCTTGGGCGGAGCGTCATAACCTAACAAGCGAAGCATTTGGAGTTTTTTAGCTACACTATCGTTATATCTGCATAAAGCACATACGGCTCATCATTATACCTCTATTGATACTCGACATCGGCATCACGGACCGGACCAAAAATCTTCCGAAGGACTTTTCACTCGAACACTCCAAGAGCGATCTGATCCTCTCTCGACACTCTCCATGCCTCCGAGACATATATCAGGACAAGTATGATGAGCGATTTGTAGAGCAATATTTTTATTGGTCGAGAGAGGACTTTATTTTTCAATTGCCTACACAGTCCGAAGTAATACTTGTTGGCAAGTGGCAACTGGTACAGTTTTTGCTCTTAATGCTGAATCCAAATTATACGAAATTTCGCAGTCTCAAATTGATATCCGTCAACAGTAACGTGGCTGCCTAGGCATGAATGTGCTGATTCCTTTTCAGTGATAGGAAGTACTTCATCTTTTCCTCTTTTACCGCAAGACCCACTTGTTTTGCTTCTTTATCTAGACCAGATATTGCGGGAAAGCCGGCGGCGGTAAGGTCATTGGTCAGGCTTCGTGATATGGGATATGGACTTTCTGACTGCGGACACTCTAGCTTTCTTACCAGTTTCGACTTTATCCCGGACAGAACGGACTATTGTATGCCGATAACTGCTCCCTATACAACCTTCACCCCAGTCATTCCACCGAGAGAGGAGGGGGGAAGAGGAATTATCTGGGGCATGAGATCGGTTAACCTGTTCACGGATGGGTCGAAGCTGGATGGAAAGGTTGGTGGGTGGTCTTTTTTCAAGAGCTAAATGTAAGCCGCAAGTTTAAGTTGGCTGATCACTGCAGTGTATTTAACATCTGCTCTAATAGCCAAGCGGCTATCAAGTCCTTGGGCTCAACTACAGTGCGATCGATGGTGGTCTGGGAGTGCCTGACCTCGCTTGCGATTGCATCGAATTATTTTACAATTAAGATTATCTGGGTTCCGGGCCATAATGATATCCCGGGTAACTATCAAACGGATCTCTTAGCCCGCATCGGTACAACTGAACCGGATGAAGATGGCTGTAGGGATTTCGGGATCCCGCTGGCCACCTGTGGATTGCTTCTCCATAGCTGGGCCTCGAGTCAGCTCAGCAAACGTTGGGCGGACGCCACGTCTTGCAGGGTAGCAAGATCTTTCTGGCCGAAAGTGGATGGCAGGAGGTCTGATGAAATAATTGGGTTCACTAAGGCTCACCTATCAATGGTCATTGGGGCTTTGACAGGGCACTGTCCCATGGGTATCCGTGCGGTACGTCTCAATATACTGGAAACTCAATCCTGCTGCAGCTGTATGGAGGATGATGAGGTGGAATCACCAAATCACTTTATGCTCGATTGCCCAGCTTTTGCCAGAACTAGGCGAAAGTACTTCGGTCGCGACTCACGTGGATCTCCCGAGGATTATCTAAGTAGCTAGATCTAAGTCACCGTTATTTTTGTTGTATGTGTTATCACAACGGGCCTTCGTGTTGTCCAATTGAGCTATCCTTAGCAGGGCAGCTACCACCTAACCTAACCTAACCTAATCCAAATAACACAGAACTCACACCGTGTGTTTTAGGCCAAGAATATTAATATGATCAGTATACGCCAGTAATTTTACGCTCTTATAACAGGATATACCAACACGGTTTAGTCCTGCTGCTAATATTATCTGTTCCAGTATTATGTTACAGCAATCGCACGAAATGTAGTTGCCGTGTCTGAAGCTTCCTTTGCGAAGAATCGTTCTTGCCTATTAATGCTACTTTGGACAGCTTCAGATGAAGCGGCTTGTCCTGTTATATAGTGCATGGACCATGACAAGTGTGTGCGAGAGAGTCGTAGCTACCTGCAACCATCAACTTTCAGAACTTCCATCGCTCATTTTGAAACCAGCTAGCTTCTAATGGATTCACCGTTTTTCAAAAGTAGTTTTCGTGTATCCGTTTCACCGTTCACTCTGTTTAGCGGATATATGGCATCCGCCACCTTTCTAAACATTCCACCAGCTTAGGCACTATCCACCAATTATACGTCCGCTTCCCTCTCCAGCACCAGCTGCACATCTTTCCGTCATCATGATAGGCTACAATCTTAAGCTTTAATCTGCTTCTATATCTGGGTTCCGATAAAAACAACATCCTCATTCATTACCTTAATATGTACAGCCAAAGTAGTCGCTGTACCTTAATTTGTTGAACAATGTTAATGCTTGAACAAAGCTAATCATGAAATCTTCTTTGGAATTCGCTGTCGCGTCGAAAAACTTTTCTCTGTAATAAGATGAGAGTCAGCTAGTTGAGGTTGCCAGCATCCATGCTTCAGCGCCGCAAATAAAGACGACTTCGTTGAGTACTTGACGGTCACTTCGCTTTTGCAAGGTTACTAAGTCTTTTCTCTACGAACAGATGAGAATCACGAGAATAATGTCTAGAGAAAATGCTGGCACTTGAACTGAACCAGCGGTTAAAGCGGCAACATGTATTCTTCTAGCCGCTCATATTTCCATCCGTATGTATCTACACAGATTAGGAAAGGTTAGCCCCCAGCGGGTAAGAGGGCTTACAATATACTCGCGGTATGTATACCTGTCGTAAGAGGCGACTGAAATACCGCGTTGATTCAAAAGGGATGTGTAGCGAAACCCATTGTAGGTGTTGACAGCGCAATATATAGATCCTCCAACCCAATTGTTAACCTCGCCTTCCCGTGGCGAATACTGTTCCTTTAAACTCCGATGCTCTGGCGACCCCAAGTACTACATGGATTTAAGGGATGGGAGGGCGTTAAGGCCTATAAGGTTTCTTATGGTTATACCAAATCGTTGGCGAGATGGTCGGGCTAGTACCTTCATGGTGATTGTTAGCGGAACGTAACGGATCTGCATCCCACAGAGGACCATCAACATCGATAACACTGCCCAAGGCGTTCGGTGATTGTCCTTATCGGTACAACAGTAACAACAACTGGGAAAAGTTGAAAATCCAAGTTGGCGAAATATACCTTGCGACCTATCCCAATAAGGTGGCTGCCTAGTTCCCTAGAAAGTTGCACAACCCCATATCACATCGGTTCCCAGAGAGTCGGGCTACTACTCTACCACTACAAAAATAGCTGCATTAGCTCTCGCTCTCGGAAAGCTACATTTTATAGCTAGTGGTCTGCTGTCCTTTCATATCAATAGTCCCATGATCGATTTACGGGGTAAAATCACAAACAGAAATGCTGTAGACGGCTTTTCTTAAAACAGGGTGGCATTTCGGTTTTAGTCAGCAAAGTCTCAGAGTGTATTTCTGCAATTAATCTCCATCGTGTTTTTAATGCTTTTTTATAATTTTTCCTTTTTAAATGTTATGTTTTTTTTATCTTTTTGGAAAAACGAATAATTTAACGGCTATACAATTATGCCCTCAAAGCAGGGGCGGATCCAGCACAATTTGAGAGGGGCGGCGATTTAAGTCAACTTTTTAAGTAAGATAAAGTGACCTTAAAATTTTTCATACAAACACACATACATATCTACACTCATCTACAAAAGTCATCATCACTCAGATTTTTCCAGTTTTTACTAAGTTTTGCTTCTACCTTCATTATTTTCGATATTTTTATAAAACTAAGTATTATTATATACCACCAACAATCCAAATATACACTTAAGACTTTTCAGAAAATTCGGGAAAATTCCGCGAATTTTCATGCAAATTTTTAGCTTTCAGTAAGAATTTTTAGAATTTATCTCTCAGATAGGGTTTTGCATGAAAGTCTGCGAGCAATCAAAGAGAGATTTTTTGAGATACATATGTACATACATACAGTGTTACCCTTGTGTCGCTTTGCGGAGATTTCATCCTTTTAAAAACACTTTGCTCCTTTGAAAACTATTTCAAATATTTTTAGAACCATTTTGGGGCTCAACATTTTACCCTGTCATAAGCATCAAAATTATAAATGCACTTGATTATTTTAAGAAGTATCTATAGAAATATGATTCAGAAATTATATCCTTTCGAATTTATAAGAAATCCATAACTTCAAAATAAAGGTGCATATTCAAAGTCGAAATATAGTTACCTATACTTCAAATTTGGTCACAGCTTTTTTGACATATTGTCCATAGCAAATTATTTTAAAAAGCCTACCTACATAAGATTGATTGTGAATATGACCATAGTTTTTTGGGTATTTTAATGTAGAGAAGCATTTTTATTAGTCCTTTTAAATTGATTTACAGCTTATAGCTGTTAAAAATTTCAATTAAAAGGTGCATTGTTAAGAGCTTGACTTTAACGGATCAGTTCGATGTATAATTTTGGTGCGGTCTTGCTACACAAAGTTTGTGGCACGCTTCTGTGTGGAAGCGTAGCATAAAAGTAATATTCCCATTAAACGCTTTTTGAAAATTCTCAACGCCAACACTGTTCACAGCAGATTCGAAGAACGGTACTTTTGACATAGCGGCTATGGTTACCACTTCGATCCATTTATACAAAACTGGTGCTTTTTGTTTAGGTTTGGTCTGATGGCCACTTTTCCTCCATTCTGGTACTTTGTACGGAATTGAGAGCAAAAGTGATAAAAAATAGATTTGCGCCACTAAAATATATACTTAAACTAAGACCTATTAACAAAATTATACAATTTTCTCCAAGATATCACATTGCAATGCATATTCAGGCGGCTTTTTGGCCGAAGTGTCAGCCGATATCAAAACTATGAAATAAATGATTTATTTTTATGTGTGTATATCTTTTTTCATAGTAGGGCAATAGGATCACTTAACACACGTTCTCAGATTTTTTAGCACCATGAAATAATTATCACAGCATTTTAAGGCGGAGCCAGACATTGCTAAACTGACAAATACACAACTGAATAAGCAGGTCTGAACTGTGATAAAAAATAAATAAAAACAAATATATACTTGGCGCGATTTATATCAGAAAATATTTAGGCTGAGCTTCTCTTCAAGTTTGCATCTTGCCCCTTTTTGATTTTTCCTACAAATATACGGGACGGGGCTTTAATTTTTTATGCCGACTCCGAACGGCACCTGGCAGGCAGATGAATTTTCACTGGGAAGGTTTTTAATGGCAGACAATTTTCGGAGTTTTTGCCAAACCACTGTCGAGGGACGGCTCCGCTCAAAAATGCTTTTTTGTAATTGAATGAACTTTTTTCTTAAATTTTGATGTTGCCTCTTCGCGGGTCTTGAACCCAGCACCCTTGGTGTGGTAGGCGGAGTACGCTACCACTACACCACGGCGCCGCCAGAGTCTTTGAACCAGCAAAAGCAATAAGTTAAGCTTAAATTCCGGTTTAATAATTATAAGAAGAAAATAACAAGTGTTCACTTTGTTTTGGGAAAACCCTCATTTTTTATTGATCTTGATGAGAAAGTTTATGTTTCATGAAAAATTTACGCTTATTGTGAACCCTAAACAACCTGTTGGAAAGGATATCTTATTATTTCGTTATTTCGGGTCGTGTATTGAAAGCTCTTATACAGGTTTTGAAACATTATAAATGTGTTAATTCAGCTAATTCACGACTATTTTTATTAGTTATCTTAACTGAAAAATACTAAAACTTTACCCACATTTAAGCAACTCTCCACATTGTTCATAAAGTAGGAGCCCTCGACTTTCAAAGAATTTCTGCTACATTAACCGAATTTCGGACCGGAGGAAGATAGCTTCCATCAACTACTAAGAGCAGCCCAAAGACCTACAGGTTGACTTAATTTTACATATTTTTTATCTTTACGTCGAATTATGTATAGTATAAGTCAGAGCGCGCCACAGTTCCCAAAATAATGGAGATTTCCAGACGATCTTATAGATTATACATACATAAAAGCTAGAAATTTTAAAATTTTATATGTAATTAAAACAAACTTTTATAATTTTCATAAGTTCCAGATCAGAGCGGGGGGGATCGCCCCTCCGCCCACTGGATCCACCACTGCCTCAAAGTATATATAAGAATTAAAAAAAAAACGTTTCACATCAAACTAGCAAGAAAATATACAATCCTTCACTTTGAATTAGTCGCCTCTCCAACAAATGCATTGTCTAACTTTATTGTCTGCACATCTTTCGCCAGCCTCTTATTATTGTAAATGTTTTTATTATCAATGCTTTTGTATCCTTGAACCATGTAAAGCATTTCATAAGCTCCCCAAGAAATTGTTTTGATGGTATCTGCATGAAAAGCCAATAAATATGTAAAGCTTACAGCACATATACATACATAAAGTTGCGAATACATTTTTTAATGCATTCAAATGTTCTTTGAAGAGGAGCGTGAATCTTAGCGTGAAGGCTAAGTAATGAAATGGAATTGAAAGATCGCGCTTACAAAATAAGATTAAAATGTTTACTTCTCTGTGGTTTTTAGAATTTATTTTTTTATTTTTTGCATTTTTAACTGTCAAAACATCATGTACTTAAGCAGTTTCCTATTATACGGAAAAATACGTTTGCAAACAGATAAACGATGTGTATAACAGCGCCGAAGTAAAGTACTTAAGTATTTGACAAAAATATCGCGTTGGAAATACAATTTGTGTATGAAATCGCAAAAGTTGAAAAAAAGTAGAGGCAGTTATATATCTGTCTCTCTAAAAAAAATTTGAAACAAGTAAGGAAGGCTAAGTTCGGGTGTAACCGAACATTACATACTCAGCTGAGAGCTATGGAGAGAAACTAAGGGAAAATCACCATGTAGGAAAATGAACCTAGGGTAACCCTGGAATGTGTTTGTATGACATGCGTATCAAATGGAAGGTATTAAAGAGCATTTTAAGAGGGAGTAGGCCATAGTTCCATGGTTGGACGCCATTTAGGGATATCGCCCTAACGGTGGACCAGGGTTGACTCTAGAATGCGTTTGTACGATATGGGTATCAAATGAAAGGTGTTAATGAGGATTTTAAAAGCAAGGGCTGATAGTTGTATACGTGAAGGCGTTTTCGAGATATCGACCAAAATGTGGACCAGGGTGACCCAAACCATCATCATTCCAAGGGCTTTTGATTTCGCCCTGCAGAACTTTTTCATTTTCTTCTACTTAATATGGTGGGTGTCACACCCATTTTACAAAGTTTTTTCTAAAGTTATATTTCGCGTCAATAAACCAATCCAACTACCATGTTTCATCCCTTTTTCCATATTTGGTATATAATTATGGCATTTTTTTAATTTTTCGTAACTTTCGATATCGAAAAAGTGGGCGTGGTCATAGTCGGATTTCGGCCATTTTTTACAGCAATACAAAGTGAGTTCAGATAATTACGTGAACTGAGTTTAGTAAAGATATATCGATTTTAGCTCAAGTTATCGTGTTAACGGCCGAGCGGAAGGACAGACGGTCGACTGTGTATTAAAACTGGGCGTGGCTTCAACCGATTTCACCCTTTTACACAGGAAACAGTTATCGTCCTAGAATCCAAGCCCCTACCAAATTTCACAAAGATTGGTAAATTTTTGTTCGACTTATGGCATTAAAAGTATTCTAGACAAATTGAATGAAAAAGGGCGGAGCCACGCCCATTTTGAAATTTTCTTTTATTTTAATATTTTGTTGCACCATATCATTACTGGATGCGAATGTTGACATAATTTAATTATATACTGTAAAGATATTAATCGTGATCGTTCTCCGATTTTGCGAATTTTTATTAAGCATACATATAGTAATAGGAGTAACGTTCCTGCCCAATTTCATCATGATATCTTCAACGACTGCCTAATTACAGCTTGCAAAACTTTTAAATTACCTTCTTTTAAAAGTGGGCGGTGCCACGCCCATTGTCCAAAAGTTTACTAATTTTCTATTCTTCGTCATAAGTTCAACGCACCTACCAAGTTTCATCGCTTTATCCGTCTTTGGTAATGAATTATCGCACTTTTTCGGTTTTTCGAAATTTTCGATATCGAAAAAGTGGGCGTGGTTATAGTCCGTTATCGTTCATTTTAAATAGCCATCTGAGATGAGTGCCAAGGAACCTACGTACCAAATTTCATCAAGATACCTCAAAATTGACTCAAGTTATCGTGTTAACGGACAGACGGACGGACGGACATGGCTCAGTCAAATTTTTTTTCGATACCGATGATTTTGATATATGGAATTCTATATCTATCTCGATTCCTTTATACCTGTACAACCAACCGTTATCAAATCAAAGTTAATATACTAGAAGCCATTGAGGAAATCGCAAAAATGCGCCTAGAGGATATGCTGGAAATGTATAATGTATGTATGTTGATGTGGTTGTTGTTGTTGTAGCAATGCTTCGCCCCATCCAATTGTCATCAATATCCTCTAATGGGAGTCTACGGAAACTTGCAGTTTCAACAGGGGTGGACCCTAGTGGGAGGGGTATAGTATGAGGCGTTGGTTCCACATTGCAATTGAAGAGATGGTTGGTGTCATCTGGGGACATATTGTCGGGGTTGATTCTGAATAGGTAAGAGTTTAACCTGTTACAGCACCCAGATCGAAGTTGAGCTAGATTGACGCGCGATTCCCTAGGGAGAATAATGAGCGTTTCTTTGTCTTTACCCCAAGTGTTGCCGCCAAGAGATTGGAGGATTTTATTACGCCTCTGAATTTTTGGTACAATTGCGTTTGCATGCTCTCCAAAATTTAGATCCTGATCGAACATCGCGCCCAAAATTTTCGGGTGTAAGACAGTCGGTACCGTAATGCCATCGACGTGGATGTTCAATATGGTCGACAGTTGGCGCGTCCATGTTGAAAATAAGGTCGCCGATGATTTAGTCGGTGACAATGTCAGGTTTCGCGTGGCGAAGAAACTGGAGAGATCAGGGAGATAGCTGTTTATTTTGCTACAAAGCTCATCGATCTGTGGACCTGGGCCTGTGGCCATTATTGTGCAGTCATCGGCGTAAGAAACGATAGTGACTCCTTCTGGCGGTGAAGGTAGCAACATTGATATATAGAAGTTAAACAAAAGTGGGGATAGGACACAACCCTGTGACACCCCTTGCTTAATTCTTCTTGGTATTGTCTTGAGGACTAACTGTTCCCCGTAGCATGGAGAAAGCAGCAGCTAAACGTAAGGGGACCCGAACTCGCCGTGAGCACACCAGCTGTTTTGCATGCTCGACACAGTCGGAAGACTTTTTGAAAAACTCCTAAAACTACGTACCGAGAAGCCTTCGAACAAGCAATATGACTATTATGCAGGCAGCAAGGCTTCAAGCCCGGAAAATGCAATTTGGGTGCAATATAAGACGTTCTGGCAAGCGTAGCAATAGCACAGCGAGATAATGCTAAATCGAATCGAGTTGTCCTCCTTGCAGCCTTAAACGTTAGAAACGCTTTCCACAGCCCGAGATAGACAGATATGCTGACCAACTTTTAGCAGCGATTTCAAACATGAAATTTTCAATTTTGAAATGACTGAAGGAGCTTTCTTTGTTGAATATCCATATTACATTGGTGCAGAAGAAATACAGAAGAAGCACACATAAAACTGTTAGATTCGCGTGGACTGCAACCGGCAGCAGAAAACACAGAGTTGATGCACACCCAAGAAAAAAACCTATACCTCTATATCTATACCTCTAGAGATAGTTGACTACTATCTAGGAGTAAGGTTAGACACCCGACCAACATATTGAGCGCAAATCTAACACGCGCCCCCAAGAAGAATCGTTGAAGGCTTCTAACAGCTGTACGGCAGGTCCGAGATTAGCCTCCACTTATTGCACTGTATCAGGACCAGCCGTACAAGTTATTTACGGAACAATCCCCATCGACCTTTTATCACTAGAAAGAAGAAGGTTTTGGAAAACAAGAAAGCATACAGATCAAGAGCGCATGAAAGTCGTTAGGAAGGAGAGCAGGGAAGAAACGCTTAGGTTGTGGCATAAATGGTGTGATAATAAAAAAGAAGGCAGATGAACAGCGAAAGGGAACCCAAATGCTATACGGGCACGGTTACTTCAAAAATATTTGTACAGGTTAGAAAAGTATGAAGACCACAAGTGAGTTTACAGCGCTTCAGATTGGGACGATGCTGAACGTACTAGAGGTTTACGCCGATTACTTTATCGGCGGCTGCTCTATTATATATCAGCGGCAGCGGCGATGCTGGCGCGCCGGCGTTCTTACTTCGAAAACAAGATTTTTCTATTTTAAAAAAAATATATTTAGGAAAGGTTTTTTTTATTGGGGTTTTCGCCTCAAATCGCCTCGTAGATGGTTGAAAAAATTTCAGAAGTAGCGCCTTGCGAAGGGACTGTCCTTCGTTCGGTTACTCCAGAGGGGCATCGAACATAACCCTGGTCTTAGGAATTGGCACTGCTACGTCTGCTCAAAAAAATAGATGTACTCAGAAAAGTCACACTTTCGTCTGAAAATCTCGTGCAAAGCGTAGTTTCATCTGGGGCTAACTTCTTATAATCGTCGCGAACAAAAATTTTTTATATCATTTGTGGCTCCTCACGGGTCATGCACAAAAGCGACTTAGGGTTGCTATTAATGGCCTATTAATACTCACGACTATCGTGGCACATTGTTGTTCGCAGAGCTTTAAGAGCTACAATACTCGAAGTGCGAACAGTAGCATTCCCGACCACCAGTCGCTGGCCCTCACATCATATGCCAACACAAAAGCTATAGGATTGCGACTTCAAACTCATTTGCCTACGTCACTCTCCTGGAAGCTCCAGTTGTAGCTCCGAAGACTTTCTAACGGACGTTTTTTCCGCATATAATCACCTCTAAAGCAATTGACCGGCCATTTATATGCTACGTGTCACCAAAATGGTCGCCGAGACTGAAGAAATACACTGGAAGAAGCTCAGGTCTGTCAAAACACCGCGCTTAAAATGGCCGGCCACGCTACACAGTGATGCGAGAATTGATGGCATGATCCACCACTTAAGAAAAAAGTTACTGAAGAGGTCTTCAGAGACATTCACAAAATGTCGTGGGAAACTTTGCCAACAATTGCCCGGTGAACCCTGTTTTCAAAGACAAATAAATATACTGAGCTCTTAGTCGAGTAAAGGAACCTTCCCAGGGAAACGCGCTTCACTTTACCTCAACTTCGATCTGGATATTGTAATAGGTTAAACTCTTATTTAACCCACGTGTTATGTGTCCTCACATGACACCAACCATCTTATCAATGGCAACGTGGAACAAACGCCTCTATCACCCTTATCCTTCTGGTCCAACCCTATTGAAACTGCAAATTTTAAACTTCCGTTAGAGCATATTGATGACAATTTATAAGTGATTGCAATAGTTGGATAAGGCAAAAACAACCTAAGAGTGCTAACAGCTATTCTACATTGTAGACTCAAAGAAACTGGACATATCAGATGACAATTGCCGCTTTTTCAATCGGTCAGCGAAGACGGCGGTATATATCCTCATAGAACGCGATGAAATCTCAAGACGTAGAGCGAGCCATGGGCTCGCCATGGCCAGAGTGTTCCCACATTGAAGTCCTCAAACCAATAGTACTACTAAGCTTCATCAAGAAAGTCTGCTGGATGAGGTGCTATGAAAGAGATGAAGGCACAATAGACCAACGGTTGCCGTGCAATCTTCAACAATTATCAATTATTTATCTGTATACTTGAAGACCCGGCAGACGTTGTCCTGCCCTAAATTTGGCCTATCTGCAAACATTTTAATAAGCTTTTTTCGTCTGACTCTGCCCTCCCCCCTCTTCACTTTTTCCTAATCCTTTTAGTCACCCCCCCCCCCCCTCTCCGTAGTTTTCGCTTCATCTATCTCCATCTTCGTCTCATTCTATCTCTTTCTCAATCTCCTTCTCTCTGTTCTCTTCTCTCAATTCCTTATGTATTTTATTCCAGTCCCAATCCCACTCCGAGTCTCAGTCCCAGTCCAAGTCCTAATCCCAGTCCCAGTCCGTCTCTGGATAATATATTACTATGTACTAAAGCACTCATCAACATCTTTCATTGGTTATCCATATTCTATAAACACATTCTAGGGGGTGTGAAAGTTTGAACAAAATCGACCGACGAATCTCTTCAAACACCGGCGACCAACTAACACACATTTTAGCCTTTCTTTTTATATATATAGATTTTTATTTTTCACACTTCACTGTAATATTAAAACGAAATGCAGATTTTCACTGCTTTTGAAATTCGGCTTAAAAATTGCACATGGAACAACTAAAGACTCTCCTGAATTAAAAAAAATTTCACAGTACCTCTAAATCGCGGGCCCCCTCAGAACCGCCCCCATCCTCTCGGCGGGCCTGGTGATGTGCTATACTTGATATCATTCGCTTTAATATTTTTTATTGATAAGCAGGTTGTTTAATTAAACACCAAGCAATTACACGGAAGTATATCCGCACCACCTGAAAATATGAGTACCACTGCGTATACGTAACATTTTATTATTACGTATAAGAAAATAAAAAAATTGCAATAAAATAATATTGCGACTATAAACTGAGATAAACCCTATCCTATATTTCAAGTAAGATCAAACTACACACGGTGTGCAAAATAAATTCAAAATCGGTTCAGCAGTTTAGGAGTCCATTGGCGCCAAACATAGTGACACGTTTATGTTTGTTTAATGGTGTGTTCAGTTAATACTTATATTTTAAGAATTCATGAGCTTACCACCGGCTTATAATAATTGAATTTCAATTATTATGTTTTCTAAGAGAAACTGAACGTGTTTTTTATAATTAGAAGATAAGGCATTTAAATACATATATGCAATTTAAAATGCGTTATACAAAATTTATGTCCACAACTAACAATTAACGCTTTTATATTTGCAGTTTCATGATTCTTGGCAATTGTTGATTTTTGCATAAATTATGGGCACAACAAAATGAACGATCACGCATACCAAAGTAAGCACAGTGAGTGCAAAAAATCAAACAACAGCGAAAGCACTGCAACGCCGCCTCGCCATTTGTAAAACGAAATTTATGTAGCAGCTCACATCCACACTAAATCTCATTGCATATATTTGTCCATTGACGCCTACAACCACATTTCGTTTTTTTGTTTTTTCAGGTACATAAAATTGAATGTGGACAAGCAACGAAACCGCAACAAGCGGCGGCGCCAGCCTACGGCAGAAACAAAACAACAACATAAATGTGGTAACTCTTGTACGAATTGTTTATTTCTGTGCATTGAAACGGCCATTGTACTCATATACTTGCAATGTATATATGTATGTATTAGAGGTTTACGCCGATCACTTTATCGGCGGCGACGGCGTAGACTCTATTATATACCGGCGTAAGCGGCGTGGGCGGTGCGCCGGCCTACGCCGGTGTTCTTACTTTAAAAAGCTTGATTTTCCTATTTAAAAAAATATTTAGGAAAGATTTGTATGTTTTTAAGGAAATCAACGTGTTGGCCCTTTCGGAAAGATCCGGGGTTTTTGCCTCAAGATCTCGCAGACCGTTCAAAAATTTTCAGGAGTAGCTTTTTGCTGAGGGATTGTCGCTCGTTCGCTTACTCCAGAGAGGCTTCGAACCTAACCCCTGTCTTTGGAATTGGTACTGCTTAGTCACACTTTTGTCTGTATATCTCGTGCAAAGCGTAGTTTCACCTAGAGTTAACTCCTAATAATCGTCGCGAACACAATTCCTTTAAATTATTTGTGGCTCCTTGGCGGTCACGCATAAAGGCGACTTACGGTTGCTATTAATGGTCTTTTAATACTCATGACTCTCGTGGCACAGGGCGCCTCCAGTTGTTTCGGCTGTTTTTAAGAGCTATTCCGATGTGCGAATAGTAGCAATCCCGACCACGAGTCTCTACCACGCCTCCTGACCCTCACACCATATGCCAGCACAGAAGCTATAGGACTGCGACTCCGAACTCATACCTTCGTTGACGTCACTTTCCTTGAAGCTCTAAGTGTAGCTCCGAAGACTTTCCAACGGATGCTTTTGTCGCGCTATGCTGCCGAGCTACACCAGAGAAACGCCTTGAAACTTTAGGGAGTGACTATTCGGCCAAAGATGCCGCCCACGAAATCATAAGCAGTCTAAGTGGATGTCATTGCGTAGTGGGTGAAAGTCGTACAATACTCGGCGCATCTACATAATTAAATTATTACAAGGACCCTGGATACAATTTTTAAAATGTAGACCAAAGTTTGCAGACGTTTGTGTTCACAATATTGATTTTAATAGTCTTCCTTAGATAAAAATGATATTTTAGAATGAAAGTCGACCGATTTTAAGTTGAAAGAAGTTATCTGCTGTTTTCCGGCCTTATGATATAAGAGCTCATTATAGATGACCGCGTAGCTTCGGTTTTCAGACTAGTTCGACTGTCCACTACGTTAGGGAAGTAGCACACACGATTCTTAGTTCAACTGTCTTGGGAAAGCTTTTCCTTCACCAATTTGAGAGTTCTTGCGAAGGACAAAACCTCACCTGGTAAATATATGTGGCTGCGTATTCACATTTGTAAAAGGAGCCGTAACATGTAGGTGATATTTAAACTTGGTTGATCGGCTAGAATCAATGTGATTCACTCCAAGGGACTAGTTTGGATAGGGCCGCCAACTTTAACTTCGTAAATAGACAGCAGATGTTTGAATGTAAGCCCAAGTGATTTTTGAAATCCGGATACGTACATATATCCTCAACTTATGTTTGAGGTAAGAATCATTTCAAAGGAGTGTGTATGCCCCTAGAACCTACTAAAGGATTTTGCGTCACTGATTTCGCCTATTCTTTCAGCCAATCGCAATATACATTTTTTTTAAATCGGCACCTTTTTTTGGTTAATTTGCTTTTTTTTAACAACTTGAGGACAATTTGAAAACATGTTCGCCTTGGGTCATTTTATTTGAATTCATTGTTCATTATTAATTTTTTGAAAAAAATATGCAAAGTGAGCATATAAATTTATTATATAACTTTTCTTTTAGTGTTTTGTTTTAATAACTTGATGAATTGGGTGATGCAAAGTCCGTGTTAAGCTGACATCGAAGGCGCTTTTTTTTTTAAATAACTTTTGGACAGTTAGGAAGAGTTAAATTTCGCAATTAGTTACTTATAGCTGGCAGTGATGCGCATCCGCTGAAACCACTTTCGACCATATCCGACCAATTTTCGACATGAACAATAAATGGCCTAAACAGTCTTAAACGAGTAGAAAATATAGTAACGCGCCGGACGCCGCCGCCGCCGCCGCCGCGCAGATATTTTTGGCATTCGGTGGCGGCGTGCGAAAGCGACCCTAATCGGAGGCGGCGGCGGCGTTTATCGGCGGCGTATATCTCTAATATGTATGTGTGCATGAAAGGATGGCGCCTGACAAAACAAAAACGCATCAACGGTGAGTCGGCTTTGTGAAAACAAATGTTGCAGGCAATTCTCTCCTAATGTGGTCTCGTGTTTATTTTTATTTTTATTATTTTATTGCACACAAGCGCTTGTTAGAGATGGGTGGTACCGTGATTTTTCGCGGAAAAAGATAATGATACCTGCAACTTAAAAGTTGCAAAGATCTTCGCCGCTTTTTTCGACTGGAATAGTGACAAAATGCCACTAAAAAATGTGGCAGCTATTATTTTGAGAAAGGTTAGGTTATGTTTGAGTGGCCACCGGTGCGAGCACCAGTGCACTTAGGTCCACAAAGCTCCCACTGTGATACCACGTGGATCTCTGTGGATATCTCCCCTACTCAAACCAACAGGTCGATTCAACAAACGTCAGGAATTTCCTGGGTACCACCTTAGCCAGATGGTCAAAGTAGGTAGATCCCAGAGATTTCTTCCTCTTGCGCCAAAGCGCAGGACAGTCGCATAGAAAATGCTTGACTGTTCCTAAATCCTCTTCGTCTTTGCAGCTCCTGCAGTAATCATCATAGGGAGCACCGTTGTGCATGCCTCCCGATTGTCATGTGGCGGGTTATAAGTCCAACCACCAGAGATACATATGACCCCCTTCCAAAAAGAAGCATACTTATCGTGTGTCTCGCATCACATTCAGGCCGCACGAGCTTAGTGTGGTAGCAGGATTCAAGATTGCTCCATCTCACAACCCCTTCCAAAGTGAGCTTACATATAGCGAGCGGCATGCTCAATCCCTTCCATTACAACGAAAGCGGAATGGGAGTACCGGAGTGTCCAGGCAACCATAACAGACTAAGGGAAATTTGCTCAGCGATCTCGTTAAGAGATTTGCAGCATTTCTCTACTGTTCTTGACTTACATGTGACCGATTCAAGCGTTTTTAGTGCAGCCTGGCTATCAGAGAAAATACAAATTTGGTTATGTCTGTGAACAGCCTTTCTCAAGTGATCAACGGCCTCGTTAATAGCAGCCACATCCGCCTGAAAGACGTTGCAATGATCGGGTAGGCTAAAGGATAGATACTACCCTAGTTGAGGTGCAAAGACGCCGCTACCCAACATATTATCCAGCTTGGAGCCGTCAATATATATCTGCAGCCTATTGGTCAGCTTCGGCCGCTCCTTCAACCAATAATCCCTATCAGGGACAACAACCTCATACTTCATATTTTTAGAAACCTATCTGTAGTTTTTATTTTAGGTTAACTAGTCACTAGTCTGCAGTACCTAAGGAAAAGCAAAGGAACTTCTTTATGAACAAAAAGAAACATTCGGTAGGCTGATGTTATACAAATCGTTTTATGGTTCCCAGAGGCAAATAAAACCGAAGGGACGATGCTAAAAATCAGTCGAAACACCATTCTCAGAAAAACGAGGAATGATTGTTCGAGTCAGAGACGCTGCAGTTGCCAACCTACATAAATACACATTTATTAAAGGAAATAAGTATTCGTTTTTTAAATTAGGAAAAGCAGGTCAAAGATCTATACCTGAGTGGTGTGCTTATTGAAATCCTGACACAATCGACCGAAAGAATCGTGCATTTCAAAATTCGATCTACAGGTACTTAAAAAAACTCGTTGAAACTGTCTAAACGGCTTGAAGGGGACGTTGAACACTATCTCAGTGAGCAAGACAGGGCTGTACACTATGTCTTTGGGTAATTACGAAATGAATAAATTACAAATCATTTTGCTCCGACTCTGTAACAGTGGTAGGTTTATAAGTTTCAGACGGCTAGAATAGGGAGGAAGATTCCATCCTGGATCCCACGGGAACGTCTCAATGCGAAAAGCCAGAATTTTTTTGAACATATACCAGTGTATCACAATGGACTTGACAACGCGGGTTTCATACTACTGAAGCCTATTCCAAAATAGGTTTTACAAACGAAGTAGTAAATAGGGATAATTGCTTTCTTTGGTCAAGTTTGAGTTCCATGGTTGTACCCGAGCGAGTGAATGTAGTGATTTGTTCAATTTTATAGTGATATATAGTGCAATTCTGAATGTTCAACGACTTCCTAGTAAAACTTAAGGATTTCAATTTCTTCGGTTTGTGCGATATGGAATTCACAGAGCACCAGTCAATCAGACTTTCAAGGTCGGGTCGAAGTCGCAATCTATCCTCTGGCTAAGTATAGCCATCGTTTAACATCATCGGCGTACATAAGCGGCTTGGAAAAACTTAAAATACTAGGAAAATCGCATGGAACTTAAAAAAAATCAGAATCAATACAACACAGAACAATACAAATTGATTCAGAAGGTTTTGGAGTTAATACGTCATTAAAGAATATGAACCAAATCCGCATACAGTCAAACATAGGCCATCAAATGAGCTGGGTGATACCGTAGATGAATTTATAAAAACTTGACGAATGTCCCCTTAAGAATTCAGTTACGATTGTTCGTATTTATATAACGTGTAAATTTTGTGTATGAAAATTTGCTAAAAAAACCTTAATTGATTTTCAACATTTGATCTGTTTCAATAGTTAAATGTCAAGTTGCCTCAGTAAGTTAATCAGCCTGGGTTAGTCACTGAGATTGTTCGGGAATGGTCACTGCACATCCTGATGAGTAGCAGTGACAAAATAACGAAAACGCAAATACTTGCCAACTCTACCATGTACATATGTAAGTATGTAGATATATAAAAATATATACATGCCTACTTTAAATTAAATGGCTTTCATTTTCCAACAAAATCCTTCCGTGTATGCTGCTGTTTATCAGCTAATTACTTTCCCATATCTATATCTATCTATATAAATCTTATAAAATAAAGTCGCTAAATGCTATGTATGCACATAATTTCACACAGAATGCTCCGATTTTAAAACGGTTTTTTGCATTTGGAAGCTTAGCTACGTGAGATGGTACAGTTAATATAATTTGAAGGTATATATTATAGGGGCGTGGAAAATTGCCAAAATGTAGTAAAAAGTCACAGAATTTTTGTTTACACAGCTATAACTCATTAACGGAAAGATGGATTTGAAAAATTCTACTTTTCAGTAAAACTTTGAAATATTTACCTTCGATATGCATCAAAAAAAAAAAAAAAAAAAAAAAAAAACTTGAATCCTTTCTTATATCAGCCAAATTGTTTAAACAAAAGTAAAATTTTTAGCAAAAAATGTGTTTGTGTGGTTGTTCGCTGTGACTGTGCGCGCTAATTGCTTTTGAGTGAGGCATGATGCGACACATACATACGTACATATATAGCATTCGCTGCGTTATTTAACTTCGGGCGTAGGTTTATAGGTATGTATGGCTGTACATCACTACATATTATAAAACAAAGTCACTTTTTCTGTTCCTATGTCCCTTTGAATGCTTAAACCTTTAAAAATACGCAACGGATTTTGATGCGCTTTTTTAATAGATAAATAGTGATTGAAGAGGAAGGAACGGATGAACATATTTGGCTGAAAATTGGTGGAGGTGTAGCTTAGAACAAGGGGACTAACATAATAGGATAATTTGTATCCCGTTCTGGCTAGGGTCTTGAGATCAAAACGTGGACCTGGGTAATCCTGGGATATGTTTGTACAATATGGGTATCAAATGGAAACTGTTTAGGAGTAATTGGATACGGGGTATTTTTCGTACCCGCGGGTAACTAGGGTCTCGATATATAAGCGAAAACGTGGACGCGGGTACCCCTAGAATGTGTTTATACAATATGGATAACAATAGATGGAAAAGGCTTCTTAAAATTTATGTAGATATACCAAATTTAGGGCAGAACAACGTCTGCCGGGTCTGCTAGTTCATATATAAACTTAAATTTATATTTAAAGGAGAATTTAACTTGAATTACATTAAAAAAGTGGCTAATTGTACTGCATTTCCTGAGAACTTACGTTTCCTAACACATTTGATTTCTCAACAAATTTGGCCCAATCAACGCCGAGTCGATTATAAAGTCCAATAAAATGGAGTGACAAAATTTATTCACATATTGTCATGAATATAAAATAGTATATGTATTTAATTTGTTCCGCTGCTTGTTATTAATAAAAGCGAAAGAAGTTTAACTACCAGTGTTTTTAACGAAACTATAAATGCGAAATAAAGGTGAGAACGAGCACCCCGTAGGGGGGGGGGGGGGGGGGGTGTTCTTTTTCCCTTGTTCTTTTTCTCATGGTATTGAAGACCTGCTTTAGGTCTTTGTGAGCAGGGGTTACCTTGTGGTGGCTTATGCCAATGACCTGGTAATTATTGTTAGGTGTAAATTTCGAAGGGGTCACAAATTGGAGCTCATTTTGTTCACCCGGAGGTACAAGATTCCTCAATTTAGACCATGGGTCTCCAAAAATTTGAATTGACTGTCCTTTTATATACGCATGGGACCACATTGTGCTATAAAATGTCATTTAGACTAGACTTTATTTGAGGAGTACCGCTGGTGCCGTCTGACACGTTTATGAATCTTAAAGTTAAGGTTATAGCTAAAAATGTTCCGGCTAGCTTCTAGGCGCAATTCGCAAGTCTGAGATACTCCAAAAACCATCGTATCATCTCTCGGCATCGTCCATGATCGCGATCCATACATCCGAACAGGTAGAACGTGATTTTAGGAAACTCAGACCAAAGTAGTACATTTTGGGAGGAATTTTGGTTTCTAAGCTGACATTGTTTTCGCTGTAACTGCTAGTTACCAGATATCTTATACAGTCTCGAATTTATATCCGTCAACACTGAAATGACTGTCAGTGAAGGATGCGCCTAATTTTTCTTGGATGACAGCAAGTACTTCGCCCTATCCTCATGTACTACAAAGACCCAGGTTTTTGCTTAAAAACGCGTTTAAGGCCAATAATATCAATATCATCAGCGTACGCTTTTATAACAGATGGTTCCATCACGGTTGGGTTGTGCTGCTAGAAAAATCTGTTATCACATAAGGAAGTAAATAAGCCACTAATCGAGAAGGCTGTTCGCGTAAAATCCATATCTTGTTAGAAATAGGCGAAAGAACCAACTGAAAATATATAAGCAGATCAATCTAGGAAATAAAGAATGAGTTTGATTTTAACACTTTAATGCTAAAAAAAAAGCATTTTAGAAATAGAGCATTTATGTTTATTTATTTGCCATTTCTGGATGTACGTATGCAAGGGAATCAAAACATTTATCTTCATATTTTTACAAAACTTTTTAAGAACTTCCTTATCCAAAAAACTCTATGAAATGAGAAAACAGCAGTGTTCTCATACTTTTAATTTTTTTCTACTAATGGTTTTCTCATTGAGAATTATTTTGATATGATTTCTCAGTTTCACACAAGTCAAACTCAGTACCAAGTGTTATTATTGATTGCTTCTTCTTGGTTATTTTCCATGCAATGCCTTGGTACAATGGGATCTCTAGATCACTTTCTACCTGACTTATTGTGCTTATTGCTAAGACTGACAGCTTCCTCAAGCTGATTTTTGGCCTATGCTCGTCATTTGCCGTTACTTTCATATTCTCGAGATCCTTTTTAACCTCCCTTGCTTTAATCGTATTGGTGTTATTGTTCTTATGACACACCACTCTTATAAATAGTGGCAGCACCTAAGGACATTCTCCCCAGCTATGAATGCAGCACATCCTAAAATTCCCTATAACTTTGGAGGATGCCTTTCTGGTCCCCTCCATGAGACGAGATACATACACCTTCCAATCTCGTGTTTGTATATTCAGGTTTTGACGCTGCAGCACGTTAAGCGTATCCACCGACTTCATCACACGTGGTATCCAAACCTTGGACTTTGGTTCTGTGCTCTAGCCACCCTCAATCTTTCGCCTTCTTGTCTTCGAAGGTCTGGAGCAACTCTCTGCAGCTCTTCTAAAGTCACGTTATTGGTGTAGGTCTTCAGTTTAACCCCACTGTACCAACCAGCTATATCGAAGGCCGGTAGCGATTTATTTGGTTAAATATTTATCATTTTGATTATGATACTAATCAGCTCCCCTTCTACGGATCCCTACCTTTCGGTAGACATCTGTCCACTGGAGTTGCTGCAATAAATGCCACAGTCAGGGACCGCTTTGAAACTTCGTTCATCTTCTTCTCGGTGGCAACCGGAGTTTCAGCGTTAGCTCAAGAGCGTCGTATTCGTTTTTTCGTAAGTTGTTTCTATAGTTTCCATTATAAAATTTGATTAAGACATATATATAGGATATATGTACATATGTACATAAAACGAATTTCATTATTGTTGCTATTCAGTTTTTCAGCTTTGATTAAAATTGAAAAACTCCTATTTCGTACTTGTTCTCTTAGTTCTAAACCAAAAACTTGGCTTACTAATTCCTGATTTGCCTTCAGGTTAGTTAACAAATAAAAGTTTGTGCAAATGTGTATGGCCGTCTTCTCGTTCACATTAACACTTGAAAGTTTTTTCCTCACTGATTGGATTGAGATATATACCGAAGAACGTGTTGGACTTGTCTGAGTTTGGCTAAGTGAATAAAATATTTTTATGTATAATTTGTTGATACTACATACAAGTATGAGTGTTAAATAGCGGAGTAAAAATTACCCAGCACTAATGTTTCTAAAATGAAAGATACCCAGCCATCTGAGTAAATGGTGAATTCATTTGCTATTACAGCAGCGAATAGCAACCCATCTACCGACCTCCACCTGAAACATGATTCCCTTATGGCAACAGGAGCGAAAGTTGGTGAAGAGAAGTATGAACTTCCTAGGACGAAGTCGGTCCAAGTGCTGAAGTTCCCGTTACTCACAAGGTTATACCCCACATGATGAAGCAGTATTGCCACCTGAGTTGCGGTTAGCCGTCTACAGATTCAACATTGATTTCAGGGCCAGTGTAGGTGTTCTATGATGGGCCCGCTTATTGCAATCATCGAAAATTGCTGCCCTTCTTACAACCTTTTTAGTTTGGAAGAAAAATGGACACCTTTTCCAAGTGTACTTCAGAAACCATAAAATGATGCTCAGAAATAGTAAAAAAAAAACTTCGAAATAATGAGAAACGGCAAATGTACTTTAGAAGTCGTAAAATGTACTTTACAGTAGTCGATGTCATTTTCGAAAACGTCAGTCGTACTTTAGAATAGCAAATTGTATGTCAAAAAACGTAAACTGTTTTTAGAATCAATTAATTTTTCTTCTTCAGAATATTCAATTTAACTTCAAAACCCGTAAATTGTACTTAAGAAACCACCACCATCTGTTGCACTTCAAAAATCTAACACTGTATCTTAAGAATCAGAAAATGCTGTTCAATGGAGCCCAAACAATTTTTTTTAAACTGTGCGTTCATTGTGAAATACATTTGATTTGTGAGATACACCTTACAGCTTCTGAAGTACAATTTTTTAGTCTGAAATCAATTTTATGCTTTCTGAAGTATAGTTGACTTTTCTGAAGTACAATTTTCGTTTTTTGAAGTAGACTTTCGAAGATGTAGTGCTCTCGTGAACGCTTGATCACAATATTGTTCAGCCAAAGTACCACTCTGGAACACGGTCCCTAACGCTTGCCAATTGCTCAAGTGAACACGGCTACGAATTATTCCTTAAAACCATTTTTTTACGTTTGATGAATACGTTGCTTTTTACATATTTTGAGGAATATTAGCAACACTAAGGCATACTATCATCTCTAAGCGGATACAAAGCAGTCACTTGTATCTACATAAACAAATCAATCATTATGTCTACACATATGTACATGCAAGAAGCGGAGATATATGCACAAACACATGCATATATCTGAGATACTCACAAAAGTAGGCAATCATCGGTGGAAGTATCACTCACATATACACGCGCATATGAGAAGTTATAAACGTGTATCTGTAGTCTATATCTGGTGAGTTTATAGCTGGTAAACAAGTAGTAAATTCTAGAAAAAGAAACGCCTAGAAGTATGCGAACGACACAGCAGAAAGTATAAAAGGAGCAAAAGCTGAGTAAGCAGGATCAGTTTGTTTTAAGCACGCTATTGGTTGCGAAGTATAAATGTTATTGTGAAGTACTTTAATAAAGACCATTTTGCATTATTGAATATTGGAGTTATTTATTCAACAGTTTAGTGATTCGAACGCTAGCAGAAGATTTGGAATAAGCGGAATTTTCCTAAATTCGTTACAATATTTTATTATTTGGGAAGCGACCTATTCAAAAGACAGAGGGAGAATAGAGTCGCAAGCGGGAGAAGACAGTACGGTGCAAATTTGAGATTTGTCTAGTGCTTGTGGTCGACCCAACAGACCTTGAGGGTGAGCACTTGACATAGACCGTGAGGCGATAGAAGTACGCCGCCAAAGGCATCTCGATCGTATTGCTGCGGTACAGCAACCAATACGAGGAGGAGCAAGCTTCAGACGGCAGAATGAAAAAAATATTTATAACAAGAAAGAGAATGTCCGTTAGTTATAATTCCTTAAAATACAACTTAATAGACAACTGTACAGGGATCCATTCAGAAATTGTTGGTATTGATAAAATAAGATCGCCAATAAATATCAATATCGCATAATTGGCGTTAGAAATTGATAGAACAACTTGACGTTTGGTGGACGCATAATCTTCTACTAAATACCTACTGGTTTTGAAACTAGTTCAGATTCTCAGACGATTTGCTCTGGTAACGCCGATTCGAGGAGCATCTCTAACACGAATGGAATAATATAAAACAATCTTATAAAAAAAACATTCGTCTGCGGTAATGGAATATACATACTCGTAAATCAACACATTTTTCCTTTTCGTTTAACTTTTTTTGTTTTTTTTTTTTTTTGTTGCATACCATTAGGCGTACCGCGACATGATTTATGTGTATGCTTTTAGTTCGATATTTCTTTGGGTCATTTCGTCGCGTCGTATATGTATTGCATACTAAAGTAAAAGTTCTGTTGATTAATAAATTGTTGTTTGTATTATTATTAGCACTAACACAGCATTTGTTGGCCTTTGTCTTTTGTAGAAAACGCGCTTTAAGGCCTCCAGCGTTGATTCGATGACACAAATTTGTTAGCTAAACACAATGAGAATAGCATTGATGAGGCTGTAGCAAATATTACAGCAACATACTCATACATTTGTATATGAACTAGCACACACACATACACACGTTTGTATTTCACAGTGGACTTTTGTATTTTGCATAATTTATTTATTCTTCCATTTTCATTTTCTGCACATTTCAAGACATTTTTTTCTTCCTTTCTTACACAGTGCACTTTTTTCGGTATCTATATCATTTATGCATTGACTTTGCAAAATCTTAATATTTACTCTTATTTGTTTAAATATGTATGTATAAGTAAAAGTGCAAAAACAAAACACACAGGCGCGCACTATATGAATAGAATTGTTGAGACGCGAAAAAAAGTTCACGAAAATTTACTAGATAATATAAAATTTCAGTTGGAAAATGACCGCATCAACGCTGATACCACACTAGGCCACAAAGTCAGCATGACAGGGTGACTGAGTTAAAGAGAGAGAGTGAGTTTTGGCTCGCTCCATTTATTGCCGCCACTTCTCGTGCTACCTCATCAAGCTTTTCGAAAATCACATGATGCACGGGAGCGAAAGCTCTTGGTCCTATATTGAATCCTATTACATTTAAAAGTGTATGCGAAACATATCAACAATTTCGTACATGCATACAGCCATGTGCAACACATATATGGGGTATTCCATCCCATTTCGACCAATTTTGAAACCGACCCATTTAGAATTGGCTGAAAGTTTTTCTTCTTTTTCCGGCTTACGAAAGACGTTTTTCAGAATTTTTTCAAACTTGTTCACCCAACTCAAAAAAATTATGAATTTTAAAAAAAAACACCGTTTTTGTTTTCAAAATGCTATAACTTTTTCAAAAATTGACCGTTTGGGATCTTTTTTTTTTTAAATTTGTTTTTAAATGTACTTTTTGGAAAAAATTTTTTTTTTTAATTTTTCAGTTTTTCGAAATTTTTCGAATTTCGCCATTTTTTTTTTTCTCATAAAAAACTTCAATCAATTCTGCTATCATCCCCACTAATCCCGGAGTGGCTCGCTTTCGCTGTCAGTCATTAATCCTGGTTATTTTAATCGTAGATTACCATAATATATAAAGAAAAGAATACTAAAAAATCATTTTCTTACATTTTTTTGTTATATAAATAAAATTGATAAAAAAAAATTTTTATTTTATTTTTATTTTTAAAATTTTTTTTTTCAATTAAATAAAAAAAAATACCAAAAAAAAAATCGGCCCACTCCGGGATTAGTGAGCATGATTGCAGAATTGACTGAAGTTTTTTATGAGAAAAAAAAAACGGCGAAATTCGAAAAATCTCGAAAAACTGAAAAATTTAAAAAAAAACTTTAAAAATTTTTTTGTATTTGTTCCGAAAAGTACATTTAAAAACAAATTTTTAAAAATAAAAAAAAAGATCCCAAACGGTAAATTTTTGAAAAAGTTATAGCATTTTGAAAACAAAAACGGTGTAAAAAATTCTGAAAAACGTCTTTCGTAAGCTAAAAAAAGAAGAAAAACTTTCAGACAATTCTAAAGGGGTCGGGTTCAAAATTGGTCGAAATGGGATGGAATACCCCATATACATCCATGCATATGTTTGTGTAAAGTAGAGGTTAAAGCCGGTCACTTAATCGGCGGCGACGGCATAGGCTCTATTATATACCGGCGGCGGCGGCGTGACCGGCGCGCCGACAAAGTCATCGGCGTAAACCTCTGAATTGAATCGTTGAACTTCAAAGTATCACATTGTCCACAACTGATGAATAGGGAAACATACTGCTGGCGTCAGTGGTATGTTTGACGATCTGGAACAATATCATTTACTTGTGGATGAAGATCTGGGAGGCTTGTAAAGCGAAAATTTAAAAAAATAATATTGGGAAAGGTTTTGTTTATATGTATTTAAGGAAATCGACGATTCGGAAAGAGCCGCGGGTTTTGCTTCAAAATCTCGTGGATCGTTCAAAAAATTTCGGGAGGGGCTCCTTGCGGAGAGAGCGAGAAATACTTTAAATGGTCACACTTTTTCAGCATAGTTTCACCGAAGGATATGTTCTGGGCTAACTCTAATATCCGTCGTCGACACGATTTCTTTAAATCATGTGTGGCTACATGCTGGTCACGCCTAGAGGCAACTTACGATGGCTATAAATTATCTACTAATAGTCATGACTTTCGTGACACCATTTTAACGATTAACATCAATGCGGGCGTATTGTTGATCGCGCCAAAGAGCGCCTTCAGTTTTTTTGGCTGTGTTTAAGAGCTACAATTCCCCACGTGCGAATAGTAGCAATCCCGACCATCAGTTGCTACCACGCATCCTGGCCCTTATACCATATGCCAGCACAGAATTCATAGGACTGCGATTTCGAACTCACATCTTCGTCGACGTTACTTTCCTAGAAGGTCTAGGTTGTAGCTCCGAAGAATTTCTGATGGATATTTTTGTCGCGCTATGCTTCCGAGCTACACCAAAAAAACAAATTGAAACGTTAGGGAGTAACTATTCGGCCAAGGATGCTGCCCTCGAAATCATGAGCAGTCTAAGTGGATAGCATTGCGTAACTTATGTGTGATGGTGGGCATCTACATAATTTAAACTTTACAAGGACCGTGGATAAAATTTTTTAAATGTAGACCAAAATTTGCAGACGTTTGTGTTCGATATGTTGACCTCAATACTCTTCGTTTCCGGCCTTATGATATAAGAACTCATTATGGATGACCGCCTTCAGTTTTCAGACTAGTCCGACTATCCCCTACATTAGGCTAGTAGAACACCCGGTCATTTGGACATGGTTAAAAAATGTGCCTACGTATTCACATTTGTAACGGAAACCGTCACGTGTTGGTCATATTTAAACATGATTGATAGGCTTTATCCAATGTGATTCACTCCAAGGGACTAGTTGGGGATAGGGCCGACAACTTTAGGAAATGTCAAACCAAGAGACTTGGGTGTTGAATGATGAAGTGTGAAAATAAAAATCAAGATTTCGGACGCTATTTTATAGTTCAGCAAACAAATTGATTTTTCAAACCCTTCTCATACGTGGTGAAGACATATGCAACTTAAGTGTGAGTTGAGAACCATTTCTAAGGAGAATTTAAACCACTGAAGCCAACTAAAGGATTTTGCATCACTGATTTCGCTTATTCTTTCAGTCAATCGAGAAATAAAATTCGGCACCTTTTTCGGCTAACTTGCTTTTTTAACAACTTGGGGACAATTTGAAAATATGTTCGACTTGGGGCACTTTATTTAAATTCATTGTACTTTATTAATTTTTCATAAAATTATGCGAAGTAAGCATTTAAATTTATTATATAATTTTTGTTTAAGTGTTTTGTTTTAAGAACTTGGTGATGCGAAATCCGTGTTAAGCTGGCATTGAAAGCGTCTGTTTTCTCAAATAACTTTTGAACGGTTAGAAAGTGTTAAATGTCGGAATTGGATTTTTATAACTGGCAGTGATGCGCATCCTTTGATACCTCTTTCGACCATATCGGACCAATTTTCGAGGTGAACAATAAATGCCTAGACAGTGTTAAAAGAGTAGAAAATATAGTTACGCGCCGAACGCCGCCGACGCCGCCGTCGCCGCGCCGATATTTTTGACATTCGGCGGCGACGTGCGAAAAACATAACTAATCGGCGGCGGCGTATATCTCTAATGTGAAGCATGCATGGCTACTCATATTTGAGAGAGAAAGTAATGCTTTTGTTATTTTTCAAATATGTACATACGTAACTCAATATAACATTTGTACTGGGTCAGTTACTTGCTACATAAGCTAAAATAACTAAATGATGACTTTCCAATGAGCATGATTTCCGCTTCTGCGCATTAATAAGCATGATATTCGAAGACGTTTTCGACAACCAACTAACCTACGAATGCATTAGCGGGTCAACTTGTGCTCAATATTTTTGTTTAGTTAGCACTCACAGTTTCTCAGTATCTTGCTCTTTTGACTTTCCAGTTTGGTTTTATGCATGCCTTTTTATGCACGATTCTACTTCTCTCCACTTTCTCTATCTATTACTAACATTTTCCTTACGAAAATTATATGTCACTGTTACAATGGAACTGAATGGATGGCTTTTAGGTTCCCTGCACACCTATAACATAGCAAGTGACGAGGTAAATCATACAACGCCAATTCTTTTCTACCCACTCGGATCGCACTATGGCACCAAATTAATAACAATGGTTTAAAAATTGAAAAAATTTGTTTATCTACAATGTAATGAGTTGCGCATTTTCTATGAGTGAGTTTACTGGGGCCGGATTTTACAAATTTTCTTCATCCAAATCGGAACCACATATACATTAGGCCAAATCCACCAAATCTTCGAATTGTTGGGTGAAAAAATTATTTTTTTGACGCAAATTGGGAGCACCGGGGAGGTCTAGCGTTTTTCCACCTTCACCTTCATCCAACTGAGCGCATGTCTCCCCCCTTCCTCTGCTTCCAAACTTAGGTGGCGACTGAAATACTTTCTTGGCCGCATCGTCTTCGTCGATTGGCATAACATGACTCAGCCAGCTATGCTTTTGGGTTATTATTCGCTGCATTATCGTCATATCTGCGTAAAGCTCATACAGCTCATCATTATATCTCCTTTGATACTCACCATTGGCATCACGGGCATGTCCATACATTTTCCCAACTCTTCTCTCGAATACTACAAGGGCCATCTCATCTTCTCTTCTCGACACCGCACATGATTCCGAGCTATACATCACGACAGGAATGATGAGCCACTTGTAGAACGTGATTTTTGTTCCTCGAAAGAAGACTTTTGTTTGTTGTTGCCTACTCATTCCGAAGTAGAATTTATTGGCAACAGTTTCTCCGTTTTATTTCTAAGCTGATATTGTTTTTGCTGTTAATGCTTGAAACCAAATAGATGAAATCCAATAATATCAATAAAATCAGCTTACGCCAGTAATTGTACGCTCTTATGATTGATTGTACCATCACGGTTAAATTATGCTTCTGGAATTATGGAAGGATCCGCAGACTATATTTTTTTGAAAAAATTGTGGTAGTATACCTCACCGCTTGTGAACAATAACTTGTTGATTACTTTCAGCCGATATGACTTAGTATATTTACCTTGAATAGTGACATTAAGGTCATGCGCTACGTTAATAGAGGTATGAAAATTAAGGAAAAGTTTGCAGAATCTGCCTCCGCTGCTACCCCTATCTCGAACTTATTTAATTGGCGTTAACAGTTTAAACAGTTATGGCCATCACACAAGGCACACCAGTCGCTTCATCGTTGAGGGTAGCTGGTGCCAATTGGTCACACCAAGTAAATTTAAATCATTTTCCACCTGGCTTTTTCGGCATTGTGAAGGCCGCCCTCTTCCTCTGCTTCCATAGGTGGGTACCGTTAGGAATACTTCCTTAGCCGGCCCATCATCTTTGATTCGGACAACATGACCTAGCGTAGATGATGTGTTTTAATTCGCTTGACTATGTTGATGTCTGCGTAAAGCTAGTACAGCTCGTCATTAAATCTTCATCGGTACTTGCGTCATCGATGCGAAGAAGCCTATAAGACTTCCACCACGCGCTCTCACTCCATGTTTTTGTAAAATTATTATTTCTCTACCTGTATTTCTTCTATCCCAATAACATTTTGGTATCTGGGCTATTTAGATAGAGTTCTACGCAGCAGTGAGTGGTAGCTCAGTCCCCTCCCACAAACATCTAAATCCTTTTTACCCTTTTTAAAAGTCGTGACAACCCTAGGCTTGTTTGTCCTAAACCAATAACATTTGGTAGAGCAAAGTAGTGACATACCTAGGTCACTCGAATTAAGGCCTAAACTATTGCGGAAAAATGAACAGTGTCACTTCCGGAATTATTTAAAAATTATAAATAATAGTAACGCGCGATAACCTCCGAAACGATTTTAGGCCGAGCTTCTCTTCTAATTTGCATCGTGCACCTTTTAATTTTTGTTACAAATTGGCGGTGTTTTATGCCGCCTCGGAACGGCATCTGCAAGACTGATAAGTTTGACATTTTTCGGGATAATCTTCACATAATTATACTCAGCTGAGCATTTTTTAATTTAATTTAATTTTGTTCGCTTAGCGGTACCCCGTAACGACATAAACTAATCGAGATAGATATAGACTTCTATATATCAAAATGATCTGGGCGAAAAAAGAAATTCATTTAGCCATGTCCGTCCGTCCGTCCGTCTGTCCGTAAACACGATAATTTGAGTAAATATTGAGATATCTTAATGAAATTTGGTATGTAAGTTCCTAGGCACTCATCTCAGATCGCTATTTAATGAACAAAATCGGACTATAAACACGCCTACTTTTTCAATATCGAAAATTTCGAAGAACAGAAAAAGTGCGATAATTCATTACCAAAGATGAATAAAGCTTTGAAACTTGGTAGGTGGGTTGGCCTTATGACGCAAAATAGAAAATTAGTAAAATTTTGGACAGTGGGCGTGGCACTACCCACTTTTAAAACAAGGTAATTTAAAAGTTTTGCAAGCTGTAATTTGGCAGCTGAGGATGTAATGTTCGGTTACACCCGAACTTAGCCTTCCTTATTTGTTTTTGGATTAGTTTTGCAACTGTGTTGAGGAGTATTTCTGAATTGTTATCAGAATCATTTTATGAGTTATTTTGGGACCATATCGGCATCAATTTGGAATATTTCGGAAATATTTAATGATTTTTTTATTATATAACTTCTTTATTTATTAACTTAGGGAAATTGTTCTAAAGCAACAATGTAATAAATTTGGAAGTACTTTTGTCTGGTAAAACCAAAAAGATACAGTGAGAGGAGTAGAACCCGATTAGCTGACCGAATCATGTGAAAACGACTTCACAGCTCGAAAGGACATTAAGATCAAATATACAGATTTTCAAGACGTAATGACGTATCAATTCGAAAACTCGAATGTCAAATAACCAAGTTACTATAAAACTATAAAAGAAACCATTTCGGCTGTATTTTTAAGTATACATATTATATTATTTTAACCTTCTTAAAATAATATTCAAATTTAGGGGCGGACTTTCAAAGCTTTCCTTTTTTATGGGGACCCAACCGGTCTAACATGTATGTATGGTAACTATTCCTATTTGTAGACTTTTGTCGATATAATTTCAAAAATGCTGGCAGTCTTCGTGTTGCTTACAGGGCACTTTCCGGTTCATTCAGGCATTATTTGAATTTTTTTTTTAAATTAATTAGAGCATATGGTTGATATTTTCTTGGCTTTCTCTTAAATGTTTCGGGTCGTTTTATGACAATACCTGGATCAATACGGCACTATTTGAGATAATTTTGAACTATTTTGAAATAATTCTTTGGTTATTTCAAGACCATTTCGTAAATATTTCGGGAAGATTTTTGTAATAATTTCAGTTCTATAAGTAGTTGGATTCATACGCAACCACAAGTAGATTGTTCTTAATATTTTAAGTAAATTTCATATTTTAGTCTCTAAGGATTGTAATCCAAAGGCTTAAACAATAAACAATAAACTATGTTCGGCATCATTTCTGGACTATTTCGAAGTCTCCATAAAACCTTTCCCTTTTGTTCCTGCATTTTCGGACGGAATATTTGAAAGGGCCACGACGAAAATTGTAAAATAAGCACGGCCTTAATCTCCTCGGAGGCAGTTCGCGATATAAATTTTTTTTCTTATATTAGTTCACAAATGAACAATAGACTGGTGTGGTTCCCATACCAAATAAAAAAGTTGCAAGAATCCGGCCCATACCTATCCTTGGACCTTAAAGCTTATCAGAAGTAAGAGTATTTTTTTCCACATAGTCGCCTTCTTCCCAGAAACATGAATGTATAAAAATCGGAATTTTGGGTAATCAGGTTTTAAACTTTACTGTTTCGAAAAAAATAAATACGTTTACACATAAAACTTAATTAGACTTTAATCCAGCGATTGTTGAAAATAACAATTGATTTCAGTTTGTCGAAAAATAACTTTTTCATCTGTCATTAGTACAAGCTTAGTCAAGGCTTTCACTATGGTAAGCACCTTGTCGATGGTGTCATGGCTTAGCTGAGCTCCATAGCCACCGACTATGTGTCTGAACGCTTTCCATTCCATTTGATTCCATTCACGTCGTTATGCTTCATAGTAGGGCGGCGGGATTTCGATGAACAAGAACTGTGTCTATTGGATAATTTGCAACCAGAAGGTATATCCAGCTGCATTTCAATGCAAACTCTCTTGTGTTGATAAGAAGGAGGAGACAAGGAAAGCAGAGTCACAAGCTAGAAAAGACAACAGCGCTGCAAGCGGTCTTTGATATAACAGCAAGTGAATCTGCACCGAGAAGAAGATTGGAGAAAGATGCGGATCAGAGAGAGTAAAAGAACTCTCCCACAGTACCTTGCGCTACTAGCAACTGTCTAGCGCAGAAGTTCAACGAGTTTCGTCATGAAACGGCAAGTGAATCCACACCGAGAAGAAGATTGAAGAAAGGTGTGGATCAGAGGGACCAAGAAAACTGTCTAACGCTTAGAGACAGTGGTCGACCCAACATAAGTGGAGAGTGAGCGCTTGGCATCGGCCGTGCGACGATAGAAATACGCCGAAGGCCGTTCAAGAATTTTGCTGCGAAAAGCCCCCAGTACAGCAACTAGTAAGAGGAGAAACAGCTTCACATGGCAAAACGAACAAAAGCTTGCAACTATCGAAATTTCACTACACATATACTTTTCTGAGACTTCTGGCGTTTCCAACAAAAAGCAACGAACTTATATTTTACTCTGTCCATATTGTGAACTGTTTGAGTTAACTCGAGTTTAACCCGGACTTTTGGCGTTTTAGCTAAGAACACAAGTAAAATTAAGGCTAAGCAGTCAAAAATTAAAAGATTAAAATTGAGCGCCCCCTAACCTGTAATTTTAATTCACACGGAAAAGCCTGCCCTTAAGTCTGTTAAATTAATTTCATTTATGCAAGTAGTTTCGCAAATTCCTCAGTGCACGGATATCTGCAAATATCTCGACCCCTGCGAAAAATCCAGTAAACTCAATAGACGATTTCTCAAAATAAAAAATATGATATCCTCAAGACACAAAATGGACTCACTCTTCAAGTGGTACTTGAGACAACATTGCCTGAAATATTCGTATTTTGTGTACTTTAAAGTAGGAATATCTCAAAAACTAGAACCAGTTCATCAAAACTGTTGTTGTTTTCATATTCAGCATACCAGTTCAATGTAAAATTAACTATTTTCCAGTGTTAGTCTTACGCGTGAGCAACACTGGTTCAATAAAACAGCTCATTTTCGATTTCAGCGGAAAATTTCATGTTATATGAAAAAAAAAACACACTGTGGCGAATATTAGCATCACTATGTAGTTAGTAAATAATTACAACAACAAAAACAGCAAGCAGTCAAACTTATGTACATGTACAAATTAAGGCAACCAACACTTATGTACATAGAAGGCGACGAAGAATATCTCACATACACATATGCAGTCATCATCTATGAGAAAAAGTAGTTGCTCACACATACACACGCTTATGGCTAGAAGAAAAGCATAAATAACAAATATACATGCATATAGCTGCGTAACCAAGGATAAGGTACAGCTATTCTGGAACACATGATCGTGAAACGACTAGACCTTAGGAGAACTGGCGAACGAGATAACCGGGAGTATAAAAGCAGCGCAAGCTGAGGAATCAGAAATCAGTAATAATATATGAATTAAATACGCTATTAGTTGTGAAGTGAAGTATAATTGTACTACTGCCAAAGTAATCTAAATGAATACCATTCTATAATACTGAATATTGGAGTTGTTTATTCGACAGTTCGGCGATTCGAACGTTAGCTGAAGGTATATAATTATAAGGAATTTCCCAGAATTCGTTACAATATAAATTACTAGGTACAACTTCTGTTTTTGTATTATTTATATTTATTTGAGTGCATATGTATTGCAATTTTTGTCAAACACCATATTCTGGTGTGCCAACTTTTGGAGTGTGCATATTTTGTGTCGGCTTTTGCTCTCTTTGGGAGTTTTGTAATTTGTTTTAAACTTGATTTAGTATCTATATGTAAATTTCTGGAGCGTGGAAGAAAACACTAAAAGAAGCAAAAATAGTTATTACACAAAATCAACGAATTGTAAGGCGCGTTCAAAACAAACCTAAATAAAGCAATAGACAATATCAGCTGTTCCCCTGCACTACGTTATCGACCCTCATATAGCCAGGGCTACCAAATAACACCACAAGCAAATAAAAATGCAACGCACACCTACGTCGCAAGCTGCAAAACACAAGGTGGGCGACACTTCCCCTACTTGTCGTTGCATGACATAATGTCTGCTATTAAAAGTATAGAAAGCAATGTAAGTAGAAAGCTTGAAGGGCTAGCGACGAAAAGCGACATTGACGAGCTAAAGCAAAGACAGTGGGGGCTCAAATCGAACACCTGCAAGCTGAAAATGAGGCACTGAAAGCTGAGGTAACGCAAATTAAGCACGATCGGGAATTGGATAGGGTGGAATTAAACCGACTTACTGATGACAGAAAAAGGAACAACGTTGTAGTAAGAGGTATTCCAAAGGAAGACTCCCCAAAAAAAGCGGTGAAAAGCTATGCGTTGAGAGGCTGGGTCTGCAACACGTACAAGTCCGAGATGTGCGTCGCCTGTACATTCAAAATCAAAAAATGGGCGTGATTGCTGAGTTTACTTCTGCAGAGATGGCTACCTATGTGCTCAAAAGCGCTAAAAAACTGTCGGGGTCGTCTATATTTTTAGAGAAGGATCTCAATGCTGCAAAAGAACAGAGCAAGAAAGTATTGCTGCAATTAAAAAAAGATCTTTGGAAGCTGGACCGCCCTCAGAGCATATATGTAAGAAATGATGCTATGTGCATAAACAAAAAGTGGATGGCGTTTAACGCAAACAAAGTCTTAATTTGTAACGGTGAACCGGCGGAGGCTTTACTTCGGAGTTACTATGGATAAACCCTGAAGAAACTAGATATAACGTATGATGGTATTTTAAGTAAGATGACAGCAAAAACTAAACGTTGCCCGGTCTGATGGTGCAAACATGAGGAGTGGTAATACTGTTAGTCAACCCAACACGGTAGCACAAATTAAAGTATCATACAATATCGCCAACTTTCGTAGTAAGCTTAAATTTAAAACCTTTTTTAATTATATAAAATCATTCGATATCTTTTTCTTATTTGAGACTCATGTTGTTTACGAGGACAGGTCAAAATAATCTCACCATTTTAAAGATTATGTACTACATTGGGTAGATGCGGTTAAGACGCATGTGACTGGTCGCGCTAGCGGAGGGTGTCTTTTTGGTTTTAAGAGGAGTTTAGAAGCTGTTTACAATTTACAATTTCTTAGTCTTTCTGAGTGTGTTGTACTGTCGGTAAACCTACATGTGTGTACGTGGTTAATCCCTCAGTATCTGAACTGCAACAAATGGGTTGATGATTTTAAGCTCTTAGAGAACTTTTTCGCTTCGCAGCAACCGGTCTCTTTTTGTGTTTTGGGTGATTTAAACGCGCGCGTAGGTGAACATCAATTGTTTGACAAAAACTTACTGTCGGGTCATTCGGGTGTACAGATAAGCAGAAAATCTAAGGATGTAGTGCTAGATGCTAAAGGCAAAAAGCTACTAAATTTTGTCGAGGATGTGGGCGAAGTTATACTAAACGGTAGGTCACCCGATGATATGAGTGGCGAATTTACGTTTTGCAGTGCTAAAGGGTGTTCTGTTATAGACTACGTTATATCTTCGTTTGAGCTTCTACCAGCCCTTAAGAGCCTTTCAGCTAGCAAAAAAGAATATTCTGATCATATGCCGCTTTGCGTAATTTTGGAGGTTTCAGATAAAAACGCTAAGGACACCTCAAGGACCTGCCCACCCAAGTTAGTGTGGAAGCCGAAGCACATGCAAAGGTATGTCAATCTTATTAGCTCAATATTCAGCAGCAGTTTTGACATTACAGATGTTAGCATTGATGTTATGGTGTCTTCCTTACAAAATAAAATAAAATCTGCTGCCCCGGACAGTCCTGGAAAATCAAAATACGTCCCAGAAAATAGTTGGTTTAACAACCAGTGCTTTAAAGCCCGTAGAAAAATGTTAGTACACCTAGACGAGTGGAGGACGAGTGGCTTGGAAGCAGCTCGTATATCGTATGTCGCATTACGTTCAAGTTACTACAAGCTTTGCTCTGAGAAAAAACTGGAATATGAAGGAAATGATATTGACCTCTTAAGTACTGTGAGAAGCACAAGGGACTGGTGGCGGATTGCTAACTCTTTGAAAAGTCAATCCCATAGGGTGTCGTGTAGTCTGTCGTTGTCAGATTTCTACAACCACTTCAAGTTATTGTTATCTAGTACAGTAGAAGCACCTTACATGCATTGGACGTTACCTTCAGATATAGACCCTTTTCTCGATCCTCCTTTTGAGCTCCGCGAGTTACGGCTTGTATTGAAAAGTCTAAAAGACAACAAAGCTCCGGGTCAAGATCGAATTTCTTATGAATTTTACAAGTACGCCCCGCAGTGTCTCTTAACAGAACTACTGGCTTTGTTCAATGCAATATTTCGTAAGAAACACATTCCGCAATATTTCCGCAGCGAAATTGTTATCGCCCTCTTCAAAAAAGGCGACCCTGAACTTCCTTCCAACTACAGGGGACTATCGCTGCTTGACATCATATATAAGATTTGCGCTGCTTTGCTTCTGAGTCGCATTAACGCTTGGCTCGAATGCAATCATCTTATTACCGAGTTTCAGGCGGGCTTCCACAAAAACTATTCAACAATTGACAATATGTTGAACCTGACCAGTATTGTACACTTGAACTTTAGTGCGAAAAAGAAAACTTTCACTATCTTTGTCGATTTTTCATGTGCTTTTGACACAGTTCCAAGGAATTTGCTTTTCTCCAAGCTTGCCCAGCTCGGTCTATCTAGTCACGTTATTGAGGTACTTCGATTAATTTATGAAGATACAACTAGTCAGGTTTGGATGGATGGAGGGCTTTCGGAACCATTTTCTATTAAACAGGGCGTACGGCAAAGGTGCATGCTAAGTCCAGCTCTGTTCTCTTTATATATTAATGACTTAAGTGACATTCTCCCCTTTACAGAAAATGATAGATACGCTTTACCTTTATAGTAAGCAGTGAGGGTTGACAGTTAATCCCTCTAAATCCAAAATATTAGTTTTTAGGGAAGCTAGCAGGATGTCCGCGGGGTGTTGCTGGAATTATGGTAATGACACTATTGAGATTGTAAATGAGTACAAATACTTAGGCGTGCTTTTAAATTATGAACTTTCTTTCACAAAGCACTTAGATGCGAAACTGCCAGAAGCTAAAACTGCTATAGTTGCTACATGGCTCAAATATATAAATAATCCCAGAATTCCCATCTCACAAAAGATGAAATTTTTGAAGCGGCGTCCAGGTCTATCATGTTTTATGGTGCGCAAATATGGGGTATTAATAAGTTTGAGTCCGTAGAGAAACTCCTGCGATTCTTTATAAAAAACTAATATTTCTGCCATCTAACATTCCAAACTATATGTTGCACCTCGAATCAGGTTTATGTTCGCTGTACTACCATACTTTAAGCACACACATGTATTATATCGCGCGCTGTTTTAGTTTATCACCAAATAGACTGCCCCGCATTGTAGCTGAGGAGATAGTGTGTCAAGGCTCGTACTGGGTGAAAAACTGGGATGGTGATATGGAACCTCAGCGTGATTTCTCACCAGCAGCGATAAAACTGCGAATTCCTGTAGTACTAGAGTAATTGCTGCAAAAAGAGTTTGCTAGCTACACCGAGAGTGCGCTTCAATCTAGGTCACACGATCTTTACCCGTACTTGATTCCTATGGATGCTACTTACTTCTCCGATGAGTTCTCAGCTTACGCCATAAGTCTGATCATTCGCGCTAGGAGTGGCTTGCTAAACCTCAATGCAAGAGCTTTTAAAAATGTAACTTCTGTAAACTGCTCGGTTTGCAACTTATGTACTGCTGAAGACACCTTGCATTTTATTGGGATATGTCCTATTTACAAAGATATCCGTTTTCAATGTTTTGGTGAGAAAGTTTTGGACCTGCAAAAGGTTTTAACTATTCTTAGCGGTGGTAACTATCACTCGCTACGCTCTTGTATAAGTAGTTGCGTTAAATATAGGGAACTTATTGTAACAGAATTTGCTTAAACTATTGTTTTTAACTATATGTGCTATGTAGACATTCAACAATTAATGTTATTGTATAAGATCCACTATTTATTATTTTAAAGTATAGTCTTACAATTTCTACTTTTGTAATTCTTTTTTTTAATATAATAAATAATTATCTCTCCCTCTCTAATCTCAGTCTAAATTTCGGGACAATTCCGGTATTGAAATGTCAGATCCCGAAAATCTCACCAGGCGCAAATCGTCGTCCCTAGTATGTACATACATATGAACAAAATTAAATGAATACTATACACGGTCGAGATAGCAAGCATATGGAAATGTAATCATGTGTGCAAAAATCTGTTACTAAAATGTTTACTGTAGTTGTGTTTGTGTAGTTATCAGAAGGACATAGTCAATTTGTCAAAAAATTTGTTTCACTTCCATTCATTTACAGAAAAATGTACGCATTAGACTGGATAGGTCCTCCTACCGCAAAAAAAGTGCCAAATGATCGCACCTGATTCTTTTGTTAAGAGGGTTTCGTTATCCTACTAAATACTACTAAAATTGATTTTACAGCAGGTTTGTTTCCCATTCAATTTTTCAATAGATATGCCTTTATTTTGACTATGGAAAAATATATAACAGGTTTTAATATCTTTTGAGCTCGGTATCCGATTCAACAAAGGCATACGCATAGCTTGGTAAAATAAGATCGGTGCTTCTCAAGTACAAAAATTTTAATTTAAAGCAGTGGTGCACTCGAGAGCTTCGTAAAACTATTCGACTGTGATTCAGTATAGCAAGTCGTCAGTAAGCCAGTGGTTGGCAAAAATTTAAAGGCCGCGGTACAATGACATTTTTCATAGAGATGCGTTTAACACAAGCTTATGCATTCCAATAACATCGCTACAATCAACCAAGATGTTGCGTTTGTAAATATGAAGGAACTTCAGACTTGGCAATTAAAGTTTATTACGCCTTGCCCATTCAATACAAAATTTCGCGAAGCACTGTTATAAACATTCTCCCTATACAACAAAACTACTTGCTAACATATTTTGTGTCGTATTCGATTGTTATATTGCAGTCTTTAATTGCGAAAAATGTTAGAAATTTTACCAACCAGTGGGAAGAATAATTTCACTTGCAAAGTGTGCCAACACCCTTAGCCAAAGCAAATGCCAAATTCTTCTTCCTATGATGTTCTAGGAACAAAATTTGACAGTTGGCTACTTTTCAATATCAGATGGCGCAAATGTCGCTCATTCTACCGTTCTCCATAAAAATACGTGCAATCTACTCATAATGCATAAGCTTGTGTTAAACTCATCTATATGAAAAACTGCTTATGTGCCGGAGCTATAAATGTGAGTGCATTAGTGAGAGCGAGAGCAAGAGCGTCCCAGCAGGAAATTTAAAATAAAATGGCAACGCAAATTTATTAAAACAAACTTTTTGGAAAATTTGATTTTTGATTTAGAAAGGTAACCTATATTTTTAAAAAAGAGCCCTGAACGAAACTTCTAAACTTCTGTTAAAATAATGAAAAACAAGTAAGGAAGTATAAGTTCGGGTGAAACCGAACATTACATACCCAGCTGTACACTTGAAATGCTGTTGTTGTTTGTTTTGTGTGCTTAATAGTGTTACAAGGTTGCGCAATAATACATATACATATGGTTCCATTCTGAACTAATTTTTCTTCGAGTTATGGCTCAGGAAACATAGAAAATTGCTTAGTCATAAAAGGGACGGTGCCACGCCCATTTTTTAAATTTGAAGTTTCAAATTTTTATCAAAAGTCTCAGTATCAGTCCACGCGTCAAATTTCAACATTCTAGGTGTATTACTTACTAAATAATCAGGTTTTTTGTTTCCAAAATGTTTTATATATATAAAAGAAGATATCTCAATATTTACTCAAGTTATCGTGTTAATGGACAGACGGACAGACGGACGGGCGGATGGATATTGCTCAATAAAATTTTTTTCGATACTGATGATTTTGATATATGGAAGTCTATATCTATCTCGGTTCCTTTATACCTTTACAACCAACCGTTATCAAATCAAGGTTATAATACCCTGTGTACAAGTACAGCTGCGTATAAAAACACATTGATAACCTACAACAAATCTTAAAAGAAAAAAATACACCCGAAATATGTTAAGACCATTAGTTAATTGCAGAAAGGCCGTGTTATCAGTTGCGTTTCCCCATCATAATATTTCCCATAGGGAATCTTAACATTTCAGAGATAGCCGTGCGCAGTGTCCATTCAGTGCTATCTCGCTAACGACTGAGCGATGGAGAGTAAAGGCTGCGGCACAATGACATTTTTAATATAGATGCATTTAACACAATGTTATGCATTCCAGTAACATCGCCACTATCAACCAAGATGTTGAGTTTGTAAATATGAAGGAACTTCAGACTTGGCAATTGAAGTTTATTTCGCCTTGCCCATACAAAACATTCTCGCTATACAAGAAATATGCCTGCTAACATATTGTAACGAATTTACTGAAATTCCGCTTATTTGCAAACTTCTACTAACGTTCCAATCACTAAACTGTTGAATAAAAAACTCCACTATTCAATAATTCAAAATGGCCTTTATTAGAGTACTTCACAATAACACTTATACTTCGCAACTGATAGTTTGCTTAAATCAAACTGATTGTCGTGCCGCTACTGTTGCCGCTTCTATACTCTTCGATTGCCTCGTTTCATACTTCTAGGCGTTTCCAGAATTAGATTAGTTACTGCAACAAAATTATAACTACATGCACGTGTATAGCTACTCATATGCGCGGGTATATGTGAGGGACACTTCCACAGATAATTGCCTACTTTTGGAAGCATGTCAGATAAGATATATGCATGTGTTTGTGTGTCTCTTCTCCGCTGCGTGTACGTGCATATGTGTAGACATAATGATTGATTCGTTTATGTAGATACAAGTGACTGCCTGCTTTATTGTTGTTGTGGCTTCATTTACTTAGCATCAGACTAATGATGTGAGTATCACTTAGTGTCACTAATATTCATCACAATATTTTGTGTCGTATCCGACTGATCTATTGCATTTTTTAATTGCGAAAAATGTTAGACAAATTAGCAACCAGTGGGAAAAATAATTTCACTTGCAAAATGTGCCAACACCCTTAGCCAAAGCAAATGTCAAATTCTTCTTCTTATGATTTGCTTGCAACAAAATTTGGGAGTTGGCTACTTTTCCATATCAGATGACGCAAATGTCGCTCATTCTACCGTTCTCCATAAAAATACGTGTAATCTACTCATAATGCATAAGCTTGTTTTAAACTCATCTATATGAAAAACTGTTTATGTGACGGAGCTATAAGAATATGTGTGAAGCAAGTCTGGCTCAATTGAGCGATAATGCGCTCACCACTAGTTTAAGCTTGTATTTCAAGCATTCAACATCTCATGCGTGCATTCTGTGATCGAACATGATTCCTCCGTGTTAATAAAAGTCCAAGCAGTGATTTTCTAACTATATGAATGACGTTTACCACTATTGCATCGACCTTAAAACCCTTTCGGTTGATTTCATCGACAGCGCACTGTTTTTGATATTACAATCATCGAGGAAATTACCACAATGAAGACAAGAATGATGGTACTTCGTATAGATATACACCTATGTATAGTTATTTGGATGACTCTCAGGTATTCCATTACATTATCTTGCAAAAATATGTATATATGAGAATAAATACAAGATGTAAATATTTTCACTTATAAATACAATAAATTCATCCATATCCCTCAGTTGCTGCAAAAGTACGCTTAATGAAAATAAAATCCTAGCCTCCAACAGCTGAATAAGTCTAAAACGAACCAAAGCATGGGGTGTAGCATCATTTTATGGAAAGAAACAATAAAGCAACCAACAGCAATCAACATCGATGTGAAGGTAAAACAGCAGCACAACGATAAAATATTCATAGTGATTGCAGTTTGCTAACGCCAAAGCTGTCGTCTGCCTCTCACATATGCATGCATGCTTGCAAATTCTTACAACAAAACATTAAGATGGAAACCCTCTTTTGTATTTGATAAATTTTGGTAATCTACAGTATAACGTTTTTTTGACATTAATAAGGTTTGTTAACATTTTTATACTCAGTGTGTTCTACGGTGTACGGGCTTATATGGACTCAGAATAGTTTGGTATTGAAAATAAGTGAAATCGGATGATAACCACGCCCACTTTTTATATACAAAAAATTTTGGAAAACACAACTCTCATCAGTTAATAAATAATGTAATTATAATGATGAAATTTGATGCGTGGACGCTAAAACAATTTTGAAAATGGTCGTGATAACGCCCACTTGTGATAAAATCAATTTTACAAATATTACTAATCATAAATCAAAAACGGTTAAACCTATCATTACAAAATTCAGCATAGTGCTTGCCTTTACTGTAGAGAATGCTTCGGAAAAAAATCAACGAAATGGGTTAAGGACCACGCCCACTTTTATATAAAAGATTTTTAAAGGGTTCTCGTGCGAATAAAATAAGCTTTGCAAAAAAGAGCTTTATATCATTTATATTTCCCTTCCCAAGTTGAATTAAAACAATAATAATGAAAAAACTTAAATTTTTGAAAATGTGCGTGTCACCACCCCTTTTACGCGTAAGCAATTTTATATGTTTCGGGAGCCATGACTCGAAGAAGAATTAACATATCGTTATAAAACAAAATAACAATAAGTAAAAAACAAATAAATAACTAAAATAAGGTACACATACTTTTGTTATAGCAGGTTTTATTGAAAACAATACTTATAAAAAATAAAATAATACTACTAAAAACTCTTAAAAACTAGAAAATAATTAGGTAGGTGGTACTAGTCATCATACTTCATATCAATCTAGGACGTAGATCGCGTCAAATTTATATTGATAGTCAACCGTTCATATCTTTACAATGATATTTTCATATATGTATTAGTAAGACCAATTAATTAAATTAGCCACGCTTCACGTTTTTAGAAATTTCACGCGCCCAACGCCCAACGCTTTTATTTAATTTTATGATCAACGCCCTAGATTGATGAGGGCTGTGATGACTAGTAACACCTGCCTAATTATTTTCTAGTTTTTAGTAGTATTATTACTTAACGTAAGTACAGCAGTTTCTTCACTTTACGAACACCATCGTTGCAGGGTTTGTTGGTAAAATCGATTTTTTCGTAAAATCGAGTACCGCAACATTTTTCATATATTCTTGATTAAAATAGCTAAAATAACCAGAGAAAGTACACGTGTTTCTTAAAACTTGTTTTACTCAAATAATAAATGCAAAAAACAATAATAAAAAGAAAAAAATCATTTCAGAATGGTTATCACCCTATAACATCATATATATTATTTCTAACTGCTGTTTTTATGTACGCGTCCCTTTTTCGGTCTTATTTGGAATGCACTTATATAAAGGTTTGGTTGTAAGGATGGAGATTCGGGCTACTAGCGAGCTTTGGGCAATTTTGGTCAATTTTGGTCCTAGAGCTTTTGTTTAGCTATATTTTATTAAAATAATTAATAAACGATTGTGTTATGGTACTATTGTGAATATTTGCAGTGCATTACTGACTGGTTTTTTTATATGCTATATGGTAGCGCAAGCTGTAAGTTTTAATTGATTGATAGGACAGCTGATTTGTGCTGATATTTGATAAGATGCTTTTATATTGGTTGCGCTAGATATGGACGGGTCCGGCTCGTACATACATATTGCATATTTTAGCTTAGGTGTATGCTCAGAAAAGTTGTTCGAACAATATCATGTGCTTAATTAAGTAAGACAGTATTTAATGTTTAAAATGTTTATGTAAAAATTAATCATTGTTTGTTTGACAGGAACATTGAGGTAACTGTTTACTGCAGCTTTTTGAAGCTCTGTCAAAATAACCAAATTTGAACCCTCAACATTGTTTTGCTTGGCCCACCGAATGCACGTGCCAAAACTTTCAATAGCGCCTGTATGTTTAACTTTTGATTCTTCAATTAAAATTTCGTCCGCGCTTTCTGTCTGGTCATCTTCAATATTATCGACTTCATAACACAAAATTTGTTAGTTGTTCGTACAACTAAGTACTGTCGATGCACGTTTATTCGTACTATAAAGTACTCAATGTAAAAATTTTGAATGTTCGTAAAATCGAAATTTCGTGGAATCGTATGTTCGTAATATCAAGAAACTGCTATATTGTTTTCAAAAAAACCGTTTAACTTAAAAGTTGTTTTTTAATTATTTTATTTTCAAGTTTTTAATCTATATTTAATTGCCTATTATCTTTTTTTTTATTTTTTATTTAGTTCATTTAGTGACTAATTATTACAGGGACTCTTTCCTGACAATTTGTTACAATCTAAGTCCTCAATACATAATCCCTCCAAAGACTTTACTCGACTCGGCGCTACGTATGCTTTTCCCTCCTCCAACTCCAAAATATTGTAACGAATTTACTTGCAAATCCTCTTATTTGCCCTTCTGCTAAGTTCGTATTACTAATCTGTTGAATAAATAACTCAAATATTGAATAATGGAAAAATGGCCTTTATTAAAGTACTTCACAATAACACTTATACTTTGCTATTAGCTGGCTTAATAACCAAACTGATAGCTCAAATGAAACTGACTTTCAAAATAATACTGCTATTGCTCGCTAGATATCGTCTTAATCGAAACTGCTTGACAACTCAAATCAAACTGAATTCCAGCGCCTCTACAATTGTCGCCTTTTATATTCTTTGATTTCAACCTTCGCATCTTCTAGTAGATTCTGACTAGTCCAGCAGCTCTCAAACTTCTCAGCTGTAACTACAATTGCACAATTTTATAGTTTTTCTCATTGCATACTTATTGGAGTATCTCAGATATATGCATGTGTTTGTGCATTGACTCTCCGCTGCTCGTATACGTACATGGTACATATGTGTAGACGCAATTATTGTTTCGTTTATGTAGATACAAAATGATTGATCTAAGGATGTGAATTCACGTCACTGCTTAGCATCGGCTTAGAGATGGCAGCACTCCTTAGTTTTGCTAATATTCGTAACAATATTTTGATGTCACTTCTACCGGACTGTATGTACTATTTGTTCCAAATCGGACATTATAGGCCGCTTTGTATTCATGCATGTCTTATGTTTTCCAAATATGGACTAAATCGGACAACTAATATCCCCCCAGCGGGTTAGGGGGTCAGAATATACCCGCGGTAGGTATGCCTGCCGTAAGAGGTGACTAAAATACCAGATTCAAGGGGCTGTGTTGCGCAACCCTTCAGGTTGCCAGCGCAATATACAGCCTCTCCAAACGCAACTGTCAACCTCACCTATCCGCAGCGAATCCTGTTTCACTAACAGACGAGGCTCTGGCGACCCCAAGCCACTTATGGAACTTGGGGTGGGGAGGGAGGGATGGCCTGATAAATCGTTCCCGAGATGGTCGGACTAGCACTTTAATGGTGCTGTGTTACCGGCGCGTACCGGATCTGTATCCGGCAAAGGACCATCACATCGATAATACTCCCCAAAGCCTTCGGGGAGCAACCTTATCGCAACAACAACAACAAAAACAACAACGGACCACAAATACCATTTTTTTTAATATCTCGATCTTTGCGCCACCTAGTGGCGATTTTTTTCATAGGTCGCTTTCTATCCTTGTATGTATTATGTGTTCCAAATATGAGCCAAATCGTACCACCTAGCGGCGATTTTTTTCATAGGTCGCTTTCTAATCTTGTATGTATTATGAGTTCCAAATATGAGACAAATCGGACCACAAATACGATTTTTGTGAATATCTCCATCCTTGCGTCACCTAGCGATGATTTTTTTCTTATTATTGCATTGTCATCGGGTTCTGAACTATATTCCAAGTTTTAAGCTTGTAGCTTACCGGGAAGTTACTTAAATGTTAATTAAAAAAATCATCCATCCGGCCGCCCGACCTTTCAAGTCAAGCTAAATAAAACCGTTTAAAAACCACTGTTTCTATACAAAAAAGCCTACCCCAAAGGCGGCCTTAAACTGTGATTGAAAAACTACTCTGTAGTTTAACTGGAGTTTAAATTTGACTAGAGTTTAAGCAAACTTAGTTTAAGCTTAGCTTAACCAACTACTGAAAAACTGGGCCTTATCCTTCTGCTCCATCTTAATGTATGGTATTCTAATGTATATGGGGTATTCCATCCCATTTCCACCAATTTTGAACCCGACCCCTTTAGAATTGGCTGAAAGTTTTTCTTCTTTTTCTAGCTTACGAAAGACGTTTTTCAGAAGTTTTTAAAATTTTTTCATCCAACTCAAAAAAAGTTATGAATTATTAAAAAAACACCGTTTTTGATTTCAAAATGCTATAACTTTTTCAAAAATTTACCGTTTGGGATCTTTTTTTTTTAAAAAAATTTGTTTTTAAATGTACTTTTCGGAAAGAATTCAAAAAAATTTTTAAAGTTTTTTTTTTGTAATTTTTCAGTTTTTCGAGATTTTTCGAATTTCGTCTCTTTTTTCTTATAAAAAACTTTAATCAATTCTCCAATCATCCCCACTAATCCCGGAGTGGGCCGATAATTTTTGTTTTTATTCAATTGAAAAAAACCTTTAAATTTGTTTTTGTATTTTTTCCGAAAAGTACATTTAAAAACATATTAAAAAAAAATGATCCAAAACGGTAAATTTTTGAAAAAGTTATAACATTTAAAAAAACACCGTTTTCCAACTCAAAATAAATAAGATATAACTTTTTCAAAAATTGACCGTTTTGGATCATTTCTTTTTTTTTAATATGTTTTTAAATGTACTTTTCGGAAAAATACAAAAAAAAATTTTAAGTTTTTTTTTTTTTTTCAATTAAATAAAAACAAAAATTCTCGGCCCACTCCGGGATTAGTGGGGATGATTGCAGAATTGATTAAAGTTTTTTATAAGAAAAAAGAGACGAAATTCGAAAAATCTCGAAAAACTGAAAAATTACAAAAAAAAAACTTTAAAAATTTTTTTGAATTCTTTCCGAAAAGTACATTTAAAAACAAATTTTTTTAAAAAAAAAGATCCCAAACGGTAAATTTTTGAAAAAGTTATAGCATTTTGAAAACAAAAACGGTGTTTTTTTAATAATTCATAACTTTTTTTGAGTTGGATGAAAAAATTTTAAAAACTTCTGAAAAACGTCTTTCGTAAGCTAGAAAAAGAAGAAAAACTTTCAGCCAATTCTAAAGGGGTCGGGTTCAAAATTGGCTGAAATGGGATGGAATACCCCATATATAAGTATATGTGGAGTCATTTTGCAAGCAAATAAACACATACACACATATAAAACTCGTTTAGTTTTCTTTTAATAAATTTCAACTAGGTCAGTCAGCTAGAGGGGGAAACGTAAATGGTAGCCGGGGTTGGTTTGCTGCTAAATACACTAAAAGAAGCTGGATATCAAACAACGATACAAACAAAATCTCCCGGAATGGTTAACAATAACAAGGACAACCACATGAGCAATGATATTGGTACGTCTATTGAAAAGATATTCCAACAAATCGCGTTATAAGAAAAACTTTCAAGTCGAAATTGATTAAGATGAACGTTTGTTTAGCTATGCCACGTGAGTTGAAATTTTAAGTTTAAAAAAGTTATTTCGATAAATATATGTATGCCGATACCAAGCTCAAAGTTGCTTATTTCGATAACGTTTAAGTACACGAATTATGCAAACCAATCTCAAAAACGTTTTTGAAAATAAATAGAAAATTGGAGACAACGATAATTTCAAAATTTTTATTTAGAGTTTTCAGACTTTTTAAGAATGCAGTTTACAAGCTCAATTCATTTTGGTCTAACAAAGTATAAGCTATATACCCCTCAAAATTTGCATTAATTTTAGACAATTTTTTTGAAGGGTGTTTCAAATTTTTTCCATATAAAAAAAAACGTTTAGAACTTTTTCGCAAGAAAATCTAAAATACCCTTTGAAGAAAAATGTTCGACAAAGAAAGTGACAAATATGTAAAGAAGAAGCCAAGGCAAGGAAAGGAAAAGTAAAGAATTAAGAAAAGAAGAACAAAGGAGAAGAAATATTAGAAGTCAAAACCGAAGGCGGAACAGAATTAGAAACCAAAACCGAAAGGCATGCTATAAATTTGTATTAATTATGGACGAATTATGAATGTATGATTGAGAGTCCTTGATAGACCATCCTACTCTAACCATACGTATATCAGCTTCAGGATTCCTCTTAAGAGTGTACGGATGGGAGAAACCTTTAGAAACCCTAGGCCAACGGACTGCAGCAAGTTCCAAAAACATTTAGAAACAAAACTGGGACAACCACTAGAGAAGAAATGAACGAAACCAAAAACTCAAAGACGTCTATAACAGAACTTGCCCCCTAAGAATATTTAAAGGAAAAGCAACACCGCCCCGAGGTAGCAATGAGCTGAGTTTTCTTAGAAGACAGTTAAAGAAATGCTCAAGCTGGGTCTAGTAAAGAGATATGTCGGGAACTTAGAACCGAAGAGAGCCTAATGGAAAAATATCTGTGCGGACATCAAGTAATCCGGCGAAATAGCGCGGTTGAGGAAAGTCTTGGAAATAAAGTCCGAGTACTAATAAAGAAAGAGAACAGACGTGCATCAGCTTTAACTAGATGGATCGGCTGCATGCCTAATTTCGAAAATATTATTTCGCAGTGGGGGCTGTATGAGGATAACTGCTCAGGAGGTTCACTATGTGGGTACGCCACCCAGTCCTTGATCGGGCGCTTCGGGATATACATACCTCGGAATTTTTGTCAAGTAGAGCGCCAACGTGGAGAAGACGCACATTATCTTCTTTACTATGAGGTATAAGGTCTCGAACTAGTCTAGGATATGGAAGATGACAGCGTTAACAACTGCAACGAGACGCAATGACTCGAAGCAGCCTGAGCGCATGTCATACGGTAATGATAGAATAGCGTCACCAAATATTAGACAGGCAGAGAACCTAGTCCCCACCTGCGCTTTGATGGGTCTCTAGAAGCCACGATAGAGGTGAAAGGTTGGCACAATAGCGCTCCATTAGTAGACAAGGCGATACAATTGTACACCGATGGCTCCAAGGTAATTGAAGATCTAGGGTCCGCGGTATTTTGTGCAGATCCACAGAAAAACAAATCCTACAAGCTGCCACATCAAGGTAGCGTTTTTTAAGCGGAAGTAGTAGCTGTAACCAAAGGAGTGGAAAAACTGGAATAAAATGGCTTTAACTGCAGCTGCGTGGACGTTTATATTGATAGCCAAGCAGCGATTAAGGCAATAATCTCTGAAAGGACAACATCTAACAGTGTGCACGGGTGTAAGCAATCCCTGGAAATAATCGTGTTAGGAAGAAATATACATCTATATTGGGTTCCTGGGCATATGGTAATAGATGGAAAATAAGAGGTGAATGAACTGGCTAAACAAACACATTGCTCAAAGCTTACACCTTGACCGTTCCAATCAGATTGGGCGAGATTAAAAGGAAGCGAGATCTGTAAATGGTCGAGAAGCGAAGCCAGGGTTTTATATCGACGATTTGTCAGTTTGTTATCAGTGTGTTATCGACGGGTGATCGATTTGTTGTCGAAATATTGCATACTCAAATATTACAAACGGTTTGTTATGAAAGAGATACGGATTTAACTTCAACATGAAATTGATGATACATCTGTAACCCGGCCATAATAAGCCGATAACTCAACGATAATTTCGCTTTCGAAAATAAGCACGTTTGTTGCCAATAAGAAGCCGACGAAGCTTTTATCAAATAACCCGAAATAATTTTTTTTTGCTAAACGGAAACTTAACCCCTGGGCGGGAAAGTTAGTCAAAAATCGAATTCAAGATTTGTAAATTTTGTTCTGAAATTTGAGAACAAACATAAAATCGGCATAATAAAAGCAATGTAATAAAATACTATTCAACCAATATTCAAGATTAACAATCTTTGGTGAGTGTAACTGAGGGCGGCTATTCAACAATATAAATAATATGATAATTGTGAACAAATACCCCAAATTAACAATTAATGCCCCATTAAGCTGACAAATGGGCTTTTTGGCACAATATGAGAAACAGATTACCACAACAGCAAAAGAAATTCAAACAATAAATCATATAAAACGATAACTAAAAACAACATACACTGAAAGAAATGGTGCTAGTGAAATCAACAAATCGGTCATATTGTTCTTGACTTAACGGAGATTCGGTGAAATTGATCGAATTATGGTTAATTCGACCGAGTTCTTTGTCAAGCGAACAAATTAGTTTAGTCATTTCAACAGAAGAGAAATTGTCGTTCTTAAGTTAACAAAATTCTGTAAAATTTACTGAATCCTAATCAATCTAACTGATTTTTTTGTTAACTCAACTGATCTCACTGGTCATTTCAACAGCGATCAACAGTCAATACATGAGCAAATTTCAAAGAGAATTTTACGCTCACTGCGCTCTCTACTTTGTACTTATATATCGAGCTCTTACCGCAATTTAAGTGTAACCAACTAAAAGTATATTTTACAGTAGAAGGTTTAATTATCTTCTGACCAAATATAGCTACTATCATGAAATTTGGTATGTGTATAAAATATTTCTTGAGCCTACAATTAAGACTTCGGTTTTTGACCACACTGTACCAAAAGTCCTGTTATCTGTACTTACGTTTTTTTTGCTGTCATGTTGGCTCACTTTCCAAACACTATTTTGTTGGTTACCTTAAATTTTAAGTTATTTATTATATTTTTCAGATTACATAGGGGCACATTAGAGGCGTATTATTGTAATTTTTTAGTACATACAAACATTTGAAATTAAAGGAACTTATACAATTCCAAATTTGAACACAATATATTAAACAGTATTGTTGTAAACAAAATAATGCAGTCATCTTCGTCTGTCTCAGGCAATGTATCTATTATCTTTCCAGTATGGGATAAGCTAATATATTCATAGTGAAATTGTTTTGGTATGATATTCTTTTCGCAATGAGCTTTTAGGTCGTTATATTTTGAAGATGAAATGTGTAAGAAGTGATCATACAAGGTAACAGGACCATTACTAAGTATGCGAGAATTTCGTCTTGACCGCACAATTGTACTGAGATCGTATACCTTTTTTTCGCTATCGTCAAAATAACCATAGTGTAGTTTAACCAATGGAGAATTTTTTCCGAAGATAGCGCAACGCAAAGACGTAAATGATATTTTAACTGAAGCTGGAAGCAAAGCTTGAGAAAAGGTTTTCCAATCTTTAAAATCCGAATTATGAAGTGAAATGCATGTTTAATTTTCTGGTATAGTTCTTGCGTTCGAAATAATTGTATACCATTCACTTGGAGCCCAAACATTTCTATCGCGAATAAAAGACTCAATAGTGCTATGTATGGAGTCCACGGGCACCATGGTATGACCAGGCAACATGTAAGTTAATTTAATGTGTTTTATGTTAGCAACCATCTTTAAAAAATATGTTATCATTACTTGCATAGCTCTGTTCCTGTTCTGCCCAACACAACTATCACAATATTGACTTATATTAGAATGAGTCCCCCTTTCATCCACGATATTTAAGTATTGGAAAGTTGCACTGGAAATTTCGTTACATCCACGTTTTCTATCCGATTCACCCCATAAAAGCAATGACCGTTTATTGTGCTGTTTTCGTAAACGCTTTTATTTTAAAAAGCATAATTTCTTGAATAGAAAAGGTTTACGCTTTTCCGTGTGCTGTATTCAATACTTTCTGAATGTCGAAGCTGGCGCAGATATACGTCCCATTCTCTTTGCTTTTTGTTTGGTCCTCTAAGAAAATTTCTTTTGATTTATCTCTGTCCCGTATGTGCATTTTATGTTCCTCAGTTTGTTGTAAACGGGTTTGAAAATGGTACGAAAAACTCTTAGGGATAACTTAGCTTGCTCCTGATTTGTAGTTGTCAAGTGCTGCGTGTAACTCCTATACAAAGTTGGCACGTTTCGAAAGTACTGTGGAAGATATAACTTAGTACTTTTGTTCCTACAATAGTGGGAAAGAACTGCTGGTAGGTGTCCAATGAATGATTTCAAAAGAGCCACATTTATTTCGTCAGATTTATTATGGGGAGAAGGTCTTTTTTTGGTCAGGCAAGAGGTATTTGAAGAGTATGTTTTTTTCGAACACATATTAACGTGTTTCGGGAAATATTAAGTGTTTTCCGTAAAAACTGCTGACAAACTTTAAAACGCTTTTTATTATAGGTAATGAAATATGCATAGCTCCACTGTTTTTTAAGCCTATCTGATGTTCTCCTTTGAACGCATTTACGGGCCATGCACGATAGAAGCCAATCTCTTTGTCGTATCTTGTTGTCTAAGCCCCAAAAGTGTTCATTTAGCACCAACCGATCTTGATCACTAAGCTTTTCACAACACTTGTTTCCACACTTTTTACCTACGCAGGGATTTGGTTTAACTCCATACAGCTTTCGTTTTTTACCCCGAAGTCTGTTAGGAAGTTTTCGTTTCTTCTTGTACCCTCTTGTTCCAACGCATATATCGTTTTCTAATTCCCAAGAATATGTCTTTTCAGACTCAGTATCGCTATATGGCACCAGTGAGTTATTCTTGATCCTTCGTTGGTATAAAAACACAGTTTTCTTATTTTATTTTAAAGATAATATAAAATAATTAATCACCTTATTTTTTAAAAGCTCAATATTAAAATAATAAAAAAATTTTATTCGATTTCACGAACTTGCAGAAATGATTTGTATCAAACTAAAATATATATTTTCGTTTTCAGCCAATTTTTTTCTTTTTGCAAAAATTATTATCTGTATTTTTGTTGGTTACACTTAAATTGCGGGAAGGGCTCGATATGCTGTGTATTATATGTATGCACATATTTACGTATGTATATGGCGGCCGCTGTGGTGCGATGGTAGCGGGCTCCGCCTACCACACCGAAGACCCAGGGTTCACATCCCGGACAAAGCAACAAACAAATTTTAGAAATAAGGTTTTTCAATTAAAAGAAAATTTTCCTAAGCGGGGTCGCCCCTCGGCACTTTTCGGCAAGCACTCCGAGTGTATTTCTGCCATGGAAAGATCTCAGTGAAAACTGATCTGCCTTGCAAATGCCGCAGCATAGGTACTTTCGTACAAAGCTGGCGCAACAACTTTTTTTGTTCATTTGACTACTAAAACGGTCAATTACGAATCAACGATTTGTGTGCAGTTGATTCAACATCTTGTTGCGATGGATAAAAATTGACAGAAATTTCGGTTGAATTGACCCGTATTTCGGTTGATTTTACAGTCTTTTTCTTTCAGTGTACAAGCTCGAAAAATTCATTCACCAAAACAATGCATACTAAACTTTCAGTGTGTATGTTTGTGTGTGTACGGTTTCATATTTGTCTATTTGTGTGAGTATTTATGTTATTCTTGTTGAGTTGTTTTACATGCGACGAGGATAACGAATGAAGCACGAACTAGAGGAAGTCTATGTATCTCCTTGCTGTCATGCATTTCTACGAGTTCCAATAAATTCCAGTGGCATCGCATTTAACATTAGGTTAACAGTGACTGTTAAAAGCTTTAAATTGAGTACCAGTATACAAGTTTTATGAAAAACAATTATTTTTTTGGTTTTCTATTTTCATATTTGTCACATTTAAATTCACAGAAAATTCGCAATCAAGAATGCCTTGACCGGCAACGGGTCGAGGTTAGTTAGGTGGTAGCTGCCCTGATTGGACAACACGAAGGTCCGTTGTGATACCACATACACCAAAAATAAAGGTGACTTAGATATAGCTACTTAGAGAATCATTGGGTAGCAACGATAAAGCTCCGAATGATACCGATCTCAACTTTGGATAAATCCTCGGGAGATCCAAGCGAGTCGCGACCGAAGTACTTTCGCCTAGTTCTGGCAAAAGCTGGGCAATCAAGCATAAAGTTATTTGGTGATTCCACCTCATCATCCTCCATACAGTTGCAGCAGGATAGAGTTTCCAGTATATTGAGACGTACCGCATAGATACCCATGGGACAGTGCACTGTTAATACCCCAAATACCATTGATAGGTGAGCCTTAGTGAACCCAATTATCAGCAGACCTCCTGCCATCCACTTTCGGCCAGAAAGATCTTGCTGCCCTGCAAGACGTGGTGTCCGCCCAACGTTTGCTGACCTGACTCGAGGCCCAGCTATGTAGGAGCAATCCACAGGTGGCCAGCGGAATCCCGAAATCGGGTCGAGGTTAATCCGTCTGAAAATTGTAGTCGCCTTACATCGTAAAGATTCCTGCATAATTAATTTTTTTGTGGGTAATTTAAAGGTTTTCATAATTTATTAAGTATTCAAGTTCGTTGTGGTAAGATACAAATATTCGGCCATATACTTTCATAGGCTTCTTTAATTTATTTTTATACCTTTCATAAAAATTAAATGGTATATTAACTTCGTCACGAATTTCAAAATTGTAAGTCCTTAAAGGAAACTAGATAGACCCACCATTAAGTATACCGATATGATCAGAATGAAGAGCTGAGTTGATTTAACCATTTCCGTCTGTCCGTCTGTCTGCCTGTATGCAAACTAGTCCCTCAATGTTTAAGATATATTGATAAAATTTGGTGAGCGGGTATATGTAAGTGTTCGATTAGACATTTGTCGGAACCGGCCGAATTGGACGACTATAGCATATATCCTCCCTACAACCGATTTTTCAAAAAAAAGAGGATTTTTGTCATATCTTCCTCAATATATCAGATTGAAGCTTCAAACTTCACCATATTCTTTCGTATATTGCACATATTGTTGTCTGAAAAAATGGATGAGTTCGGTCGAATATATAGCATATATCCCCACAATCGATTGTTCAGATAGAAAACTTTTCCCAATTCTACACCATTTGAACAGCTAGAAGCTTCAAATTTCACGAAATGCTTAGGTATGAAGCATTCATTGTTGTCTGAAAAAAATTTATAGATCGGTGGTAGACATAGTATATATCTCATACCACCGATTGTTCAGATAAGAAACTTTTCGTAATTTCTGCTCAATTTTAACAGCTAGAACCCTCAAATTTCACCAAATGCTTATGTATAGAGCAGACATTGTTGTCTGCAAAATTCGAAGAAATCGGTCGTATATATGGCATATTTCCCTCACAACCGATTGTTCAGCTAAGAAACTTTTCGTAATTTCTGCCCCATTTTAACAGCCAGAACCTTCAAATTTCACAACGTACTTTCGTATATATCAGATATTGTTGTCTGAAAAATTCGAAGAGATCGGTCGTATATATAGCATATGTCCCCTACAACCGATTGTTCAGATAAGAAACTTTTCGCAATTTCTACACCATTTGAAGAAGCTTCAAATTTCAGCAAATGTTTAAGTATATGGCATATATTGTTGTCTGAAAAAATCGTAGAGATCGGTGGTATATATATTATATACCACATATAAACTGTCATTTTTGCCCGCTTTTTAACGGCTAGAAGCTTCAAATTTCATCAAATACTTACGTTTGCAGTATATATTATTGAAATAAGTGATCCACTCTCATAGCTATTTCATGCAGAGCACAAAAAACGAAGAGAGTCCCGTCCTTACTTGTTATATTTTAAAGTATTTTGCTCTATTGTTAGCTGTTAATTGGATTACCGCGAGGTAGAAAAATCGTTACGTGCAGTTTTTGAAAGCGAAAGATGTAGGTATACCGGTTAAATAAATATAATGTCTAATCATATTCTGATTAATCACGAGCTGAGTAATTAGTAATGAATTATTATTTTATCGTTCTGTCTTAACGCTTTCTAATTTATAAATCAGGAGTCGAAAGACGTCAAATGTGTCTCCCAATTTTCACAAAATCTCCTATTTTTAAAATTAGTTGATTTTCACAAAGAAGAGGAAGTGACAGCTATATGGCGTAAATTATATATTTATAAGTAAACGACATTTTATGTAGCGCAAAATTGTAAAATTTATTTCTCAAAGACGGCCACAGTTAAATTGCCAAAATTTTACACAGTTGCAAATGTTCCTACTATCTCCTGTTTAAGACGAAGTGACACAATGTCAACGGCCTTAACGTCCATTAACCTTATGACCACTCCCATTCGACACAAAGTCAAAAATGGTCACAGTTTCAAATTTGAAATGGTTAAAATGATCATAAATTGGACAGTAGGTTCAATTAGTTTGCTTCCAAACTCCACGTTTGAAATGCTAATAATTGTTGAATTGCAGTTATTTTAATAATTTCGCTATATTTTCGCTCAATCGATGTAAGAGACGTTTTTCGGATATGGCGCCCCTTTTTCTCTATTTTGGTCTCGTTGCAGCAAAAAATCGGATAAAAGAACTGACGTAATGAGGTCCACTCCGAAATAGGAAGAGCTTATTCGACCTGGGTCAGTAAGAATTCATTTGAAATAAGACCATAGTAAACTAAAAGTCAAACGCATCTTGTGGAAGGTTTTTTTACGCGATAAATTATAGTTAAGGTATCAAATCCCTGAAGCTACAGACTAACTAAAATAATCAAGAGTGGCTTCAAAAGTTTAGACTAATTTTTGAAAATTCTGATGGATATACCATCGACGTAAGTTTAAGAAGAGCCTTTCCGATAATTGCTCGATCTACCACTAAAGCTGGAACGTAAAGTATCTAACTCGTTCGCGGTAAAGCCTTCATCACTTACAAAATTAGATGGGAAAAAAATCGCAAATAGATTAGAAGCCCCACCAATGGAAGAAGCCAAAACATCGTTTTAAAACCCGGTTTTGAGAATACTTGAAACATTTTTCATAAACTCTATGTATTTCCAGCAGATTTTAGGATTATTAATAACTAGCAGGGCACCCGGCGTTGCTTGGGTTGGGCAGATACTAATCTAAATAACAAGGTGATTTTAACGCACTCCTTTCCGTTACTCAAAGTCAAGCAATCAGTATATAAGATTTTATTGGCCTTGTTCAAAATGTATCTTCCAATTTTTCTCATTCTTACCCTTTGTAATTTCGTTATCTCTTCCTCTTCTTTTTTTACGTCCTCTACTTCTCTCCTTCTTTTTTCTTAGATCCCTCATTCCTCATTATTTGCTTATTTTTCAAATTTTATTTTGTCACATACAATTCGTACTCAAAATCTCATAATTGAATCCAAATATTTTAGCTGCACAATTTTTGTCTATCATCTCATATAGACAGCTATTTTTACAATGGAATGCTTAAATTTAATAAAAACTTTTAAATCACTAAATGCAATCGCTTTAATGTGAATTCAATGCTATGGCAAAACACAAGTTCTGCGCTCAAGTACGAAAATTGCGTATGAGTAACTTTTGCTGACATACAAGATTTGTCGCACCACCCAGTGGTGTCCGTAAAAATGAAAAAAAAATTTAAATTTAAAATTCTTAGTTGTAAAACAAGAAAAATCTTCGTCTTCATCGAAGGAGCCTTGGTAATGATTGAAGTGTGGGAAATACGTTTCCATAGGAAACACACACAGACATTAGCTCAAGCGACATAAAGTCAATTGACCTTATGACCACTTCAAATGGCCACAATTTTAATTGAAACTTGGCGATAATGCAATGATTTGATGGTGGGGTAACATAAGCTTTAGCGAAATAAAGTCAACTAACCTCATTACCACTTCAAAGGGGTCAAAAAGCCAATTTATTATAAATTATTCCACCATCTACTAATATAAGGAAGATGCCTTGTTATTAAAAACTATTTTCTAAATATTTATAAAATCGTAGTTTTTTAGGCTTCTCCAAATTTTATTTATTTCAAACAATCTTCAGTTGTGTGAATTCAGGATGGTTATGTTAAAGAGCAAAAGCTCTCTGGGAATTTTCCCGGGCCCTGCATGGTGTATTTTCATTGATCTCGTAAAAACTGCAAAATTCTTATTTTCTTCTTGAATATTTGACCTCGAGCAAAACCACTAAGCAGTTATTACTTACAAACGCATTTCTTTATTTAAAGCAATATATTTTCTTAAGCTTAATTTTATGTTATCCGGTACTCACCTCTGATGATGTTAGATAGCACAATCTCGAATCGGTGCTCTCGATAGATGCTTGTTGCACAATGCCATACCTTGATTCCCGATCACTCATGTATTCTGAACGTAAACTATCCTGACGTATGAATTCAGCACTAAAGAATGAAACAAAAGATTATTAGGTATTTAACAGCTGTTTTTTGATTGTCTATACATCTTATCAATTGAAGTTGCTAAATGTCGATTTAATATAATAACTGCGCATAGAAAAGTTCGGTTTTCAATCGGTTTTTTTTTAAATTGTAAAGCTAAGCTGTATATGTTATACGGTGAGTTTCCCTATAATGTGAAGGAATCTATAATAGGGTCGTGGTTAGAAAATAACCGCGTCAGGTATGCCCAGCGCAATATATAGCTTCTCCAACCCAATTTCGGCGGCGGCCACCGTGGTGTGATGGTAGCGTGCTCCGCCTACCACACCGTATGCCCTGGGTTCACACCCCGGGCAAAGCAACATCAAAATTTTAGAAATAAGGTTTTTCAATTAGAAGAAAATTTTTCTAACGGGGTCGCCCCTCGGCAGTGTTTGGCAAGCGCTCCGGGTGTATTTCTGCCATGAAAAGCTCTCAGTGAAAACTCATCTGCCTTGCAGATGCCGTTCGGAGTCGGCATAAAACATGGGACCTACATCCGGCCAATTTGTAGGGAAAAGCAAGAGGAGCACGACGCAAATTGGAAGAGAAGCTCGGCCTTAGATCTCTTCGGAGGTTGTCGCGCCTTACATTTATTTTTTTTTTTATAACCCAATTTCGGCATCACCTACCCGTGGCGAAACCTGTTTGTTTAACAGCCGAGGCTCTGGCGACCCCAATTTCCCCATGCATCTTGGGGGAGGGAGGGCTGCATGGCCTGGAAGCTTTCATGTGGTCATACCAAATCGTTCCCGAGATGGTCGGGCTAGTACCTTAATGGTGCTTTTTACCGAAACGTACCGGATCTATATCCGGCAAAGGAGCATCAGCATCGATAACACACCCATAGGCCTTCGGGGAGCATCCTTATCACTACAACAACAACAACATGGGCATGGAGAATTTGCTAAAATGTGGAAAAAAAAAGAATAACATTTTTTTAGAAAAGCAGTTTGTCCGTTCGAGCACGCGTTCAGCAAGAACATTCCACCATATCAGATGTTGAATTAGGTTAAATGGTTAAAGAGAACAGCTGCATAGTTCTACTGTAAAATTAGGATGGATGGAGCTAGCAGTTTTTACTGCGTCCTCGATATGTTGCCCACTAGACATAGCCGGTTTCATTTCCAAGATTGCTATATAGAAGCTCTGTTTCCGTTAAGTCTTTTTTTAGGAACTGGATAAGTGACCGACCAATTCTAAAGAATCATATTTAGGATGCCATTGCATACACTGTTAACTTCTTGCCTAGATTATAAGGTACATAGGACATTATTTTCTGGGTAGTGTAGTACGGACCGATTTATGCGAAAACATCTTATTCAAGATGTGATTCTTTGTAATTTACCGACATTTATACTACCTTTTTTAAGAAGCGGATTTGCTAGAAATTTGGAAAGGGGAAACGAGTGGAAGGAAAAACTAATGAAAGAGATAGAGACTGAGAGAGCTATAAAATTAGATTAAGACGAAGATGTGGAGCAGGCATCGGCAAAATCAAAATGCAGATGTGTTAGTGATAGCGCGATAATCGCGCACATCACTTGATGCATCGGTTTGAGTAGTTCAATCGCTTATTAGCAAGCAACAAGACAATATCGTTTGTAACTATATTTTTAATGCGCACGATGGCAAGAAAATGGTTTATACAATTAAATACATTGTATTTGCGCAAAAGGGTTGGTCGACAGTAAATATTTTTCGCTTTTAAAAAAATAACAAACGATCTTTGCTTGTTGCTTGCTAATAACATTCGACAATATAGCGAGCGACGAAAACAATCGATGTTACTGTGCCAAATGCTCAGCGACAACTAAACTAACGAGAATAAGAATACGTGTGAATTGAGTGTGCATAATTGTGCCACTATTTTCCGATGTCTGATATAGAGACAGATGGAGCAGAGAAGAAGAGAGAGATGGAGACAGAGAAAGAGAGAAAAGGTGAGAGAGAGGAACGGAGATAAAGAAAGGGACAGAAAAATACTCAATGGGAGAAAGTGGCTCAGGGAGAGAGAGAGAGAAAGAAAGAGAAATAATAAACGAAAGAGGAAACGGGAGAGGGGGAGTAAAATAATCTCTTTAAGAGTCATGCAGACAAATCAAACTTAGGGCAGAAGAAAAACCTCTGTCAGGTCTGCTAGTGCAGCATTGAAACATATTCGAAACCTATCAGCTGTGCTGTTCAGTTCTTGTGACTTTTCCTGATCGAACTGTGAAGTAATCGATTTGCTTTCATAATGGTGCCAAAGCAATTTGAAAAACAAATTAAATACTTAAAATTACCCATTTAAACGTTACTGTAAATTGGCCTGCAGGGTCTCTGCAATTCAGAGATCATTCCTTTTATAACGAAATTATGGAGTTTCTCATTATTTTTTGAAGGAAGAAGTGACGAACAGTAAACTGAACAAAAGAAACATATTTTATGTAGAAGGAATAGCTTCAGTAAGTAGTTTTTAAACTTTATCAGTTATATAAACCTTTTAAAACAAAACGTTTCATATAATTATTCCCGAAATTTAGCTATGTTTTGATATGCATATCTCCGTTATCACTTTGTTTAAGTCAGGAGTCAGAATATACCTACATATATTCCGTCGTCTGTGACTGGAGTATCGGGTTTTTCTCTTCCCTCGTAGATAGTGAGAAATCGTACTGAAATCGTCGCTTATCAAGCCACCACAATAAGAGTACAGTTTCGTCGTGGAAACAGTAAATAAGAATGTAATTTAGAATAGTGTGACGGATATTATCAATTTGGACACGTCACTATGCCGCTAATAAATGAATGCTAGACAATAACAACAACAATGTAAGCAGATAAGACTGCAATCACATAAGAACACATGTACACAGTAATTAATAGCGGAGACGACAATACGAACACAGTTGCAAAAAGCGTAGATGATATTGTGGGCATTTGTGCAGATATTTCAGCTGGTGTACCTCTGGCCCTTTGGTGAAGTAATCCATAACTATCAGTACGCATTTGTTTCCGCGGTTGCTAGTAGAAAACGGACAAGCAGCAATGCATTTGCATTCTTTCAAATGTTGCACCTTACTCATATCGCTTCATCTGGCCATAATTTCGGGTTTTGAGCCCTTTTGCGCTGACGCAAACGTCGCAGTTGGCAATACAACCGACCGACTGTCGGCAACCAATCCAACAGAATGTCTGCTTCAGTTTCCCATTAGAACAATTTTTAAAGGATTTTAATAGTACGTCTGAAAACGGAAAGTTAAGTCATTCCCTTAGCTGCGCTAGTGGTTTGAAAATTGCACCCGTAACTATTAGAAAATAGTACTTTTGGAGTAAGTTGCACACGCAAGTTTTATATTTCAATAGCTTCGTATTAAATTTCAAAACTTGTGTAATTGCTAGTTAAAGAGAAGTTCCAAAATTTGAGTCATGTTCGAGTCAAAATGTCTTACTCGTCACTATAGAATACCCCTGTACCTAATATTACTAAGGCAACTAAATATTTTCTCTCGTGTAAGCGCTTAGACATACATATGTATGTATCTTAATTGAAATCGTTTTCGAATATGCCCATCAATGCATTGATGCATACCGTTGCTCCAGCGAATCAGCACGTGCACTCTTGTAACCAGAATCATTCAAGCTACTATCCTGACGCAAAGACGGCAATGAATCCCATGGTGAACGTTTGTGGCCAGTACCAGCAGCTTGTTGTTGTGCAACTAAGCCCTGACCCGAACCTGAGCCAATAGTTGAACTGCCAGAGCGCCAGCCATCCGAGTGACGAAACCATTGAGCGCGAGCCGATTCACCAATACAAGAGGCGCAACGTGATGCTGATGAGAAGCTAAAAAAAAGGAAAAAAATGTTATTTCGAATTTTTTGCAATTTACACTTCGCTCATTACCTCGTATTATGATCTGACAAATATCCACGATCACGTTCTCTTTCGCGCTCTCTTTCGCGTATAAGCTCATTGCGATCACTATAGTAACCGTCACGTTCACGATCGCGCTCCTTGTCACGTAATGTCGATAATGGGCGATGGGGAAGAGTTGACGATTTGGCGCTTGCTGAGATGGAAAGAGAGAAAAACATATACATTATTGTGTACTCTGCAAAATTTAACTTATATAATTGAAAAAAGTAGCGTTTAGTGGATTTTTTGTTAAAATTTCTATGGAACTTTCTATAATTATAAAAAATTTAAATGCATCATTCTCTTTAGAAAACGAAATTTACACGAACGATTTCTACTTTGAGGACCTTGTCTATTAATCATATTCTCTATCACATTCATTCGGCCTTTACGTTTGTAACATATTGTTAAACGTTATTTTTTTTTTTAAGTGTAGAGCCAGTTTTTCTGGCAGGGGATTTAATAAGGCGAAAAATAGGTAGGGACACAGAATGACACCAATATAGTAACGTCAATGAACGAAGTGAATATCTTATGACGCAAAAACTGCTTAGTAGAACAACTTTTTATTAGGTGTTTTTTTTTTTTTGCAAGCGAGCTTGAAAAAGACGCTTCAACTAGCTAAACAGTTTCATTATTTTTGACACTAAACCAGAGAATTACAAAAACAAAATTCATGAAATGCATGTGTTTGTTTGTATGTATGTCACCCTGCAGCCACGCCGTTCTTTTGTTTTTTTTGTTTATCTGCACATTCGTATGTTCATTTCATTCGCTCGTTCACAATAGTGCCCCATTTTTGAATATGCAACACTATACAACACTATCAATCAGGTTTCAACTGAAACCGGTTAGCCAACTCAGCTCGATTACTTTTTATTGTTGCTTTCCATGCAATTCGGTAAGCTAGCTAGTGTTTTAATTGTAATAGTTTGCAACGAAATACAGCTATTATTTTTTTTTTCTTAGTCATAAACTTTGGTAAATATGAGCCAGAAATGTTTTTAAATCGCGCGAGGCCCTAGGACAGCTTGAGTGCAAATCGTAAGGTCAGTACAGCGTTATCAATCACAGGACGACTACCTTATTCCGTTCCTCTCCTTCGATATGGTTCTTAGAGCCACATGGCTTCAATGTAATAGGAGGAGTAGGGTCTGCGGTATGTTGTACTGATACGGAAACAAACAAATTCTGCAAGCTATCAGATCACTGTAGTGGTTTTCAGGCGATGGAATAAGCCTTATACAAAGCAATAGAAAGACTGCAAGAATAAAGCTTAAAGCAAGCAGCAATTAATACAATAATTTAGCATAGCACGACAACTAAAAGTGCGTTAAAGTGTTGGCAATCCCTGAAAGTAATCGGAATATTTTGTCCCAGGGCACGTGGGAGTACATCTGAATAAAAAAGCGGATGAGATAGCTAAAAAGGGCACATTCGTCGAAGCTCGCTGCGTAGACATCCAGATGTACATGATCGACCAATTCGGAGAGGCATGGACCCAAGCATGGGGCTGTAAAGTGTGGAAGATCAGGTGTAGGTACAAATTTAGACTTACAAAGTAACTTTTATCATTAAAAACAAACTCAGAATGTTTCACAAGGTTGCCACCTATTCGAAATAAAAAAAAATTCCATGAGATATGTCGATATGGGTACCAAACGAAAGGTATTTCACTCCGCCTTACAATAGGGACATTTTTGAGTAGGGTTGCCATTTAGGGTCAGGGTAGTTAGACGAAATAGTACTCTACTTACTCATATTCTATTAAATCTTTAAAGGAGAACATTAAAGTTGAAAATCTTCTTAAAAAATCTTACACATGATTCGACTTAATTTTAAATAAGTTTCTTTTAAATGAATAATTGCAATTTCTCACATATTACAATTAGAAAGATTTCTCAGCACAACGAAACGTTGCTGAGCAAAACTCGGTCGCCCAGGTACAGGTTATCCCTCAAGTGGCCCAATGAAAGCAGACTAGTCCTGCTCATGTGTCAACACATCGTGGGACCGCTGTTAGGCCTAAATTCATGTTGAGAAGGCAGTTTAATCGCCGCTGCTTCGCATGTGCATTTCTCTGCCATTCCTTTCGGCGTTCATAAATCGCGTCATTACCAGAAAGACAATTTTGCTCATATTAGTCCAACAATCTATTTGTCTACACATTCGGGGAACTAAAAGAGGCTCTTTTGTCGAGAAAACGAGGGCAATCAAAATGAACGTGTTTTGCGCTTTCCAACTAGATGGGGCAGTTTGTACACAAAGATTTTTCTCCATTCAACGTTTATGTAAATACTCCTTAAAACCGGCGTGCTCACTCACTATCTATGTGAGGTAATAGTTTAGTTCGCCGTACTTCCGCTGGTATCATTCCGCTATATTTCGAACTAACGTGAAGGCCCAGCGCCCTCGATTCTTCCTATCGTTCTTAATGTTGTTCATGACCTTCAAGTGGTTGCCCCACTCCAATGTCGAACTTATGGGCCATTTCACTTTACGTCATGTGAGATTTCCCAAGATAAAACAAAGATCGCGCCGTCGAACGCCATTCGATAAGCACTTGCTATTCGTATAATATTCGCTAAATAAGCTGCTCGTATATCTTTTTAGTGAGTCATGTTAGCTCCTTTCCACATTGGCGCTGCGTCAAATATTATGGAGCTGGTTACGTAGAACGATAGCTGACGGGTAGCTTCGCCTGGGCCGCCGATGTTGCTTGCCAGCTATTAGATCTAGAAGCAGCAAGTGGCATAGGTCTTAAAAAAGATTTTAGTATTGGCCAAGAAAACGAAATTATTTTAAAACAGGTCCTGTTTTTTGATAGGTTTTTTCAGTTTAGTCATTAAATAGCGTGCTGGTAATAATATTGACTCATTCAGTCAATATGAGGTCCTTACAGACTGGCCAGTTCAACGTAAGCTAACCTAACTTATTTCGCATGGATAAAAGTACGTTTTGATCTGATCCTGAGGGTGTATTATTTTTTTCTGAAAGATTGTGATAGAGAATGCTCATTTCATCAGAGCTATTCATGTTGAATAATTTATTTTCATCCGTAGTTAAGTTGTAGTGTAAGGCGAATATATATAAGGTGAAAATAAAGCGAATTTAGACCCAATTCGCCTTACCTCAGAATTAGGAAATGAAAAGGAGATTGGTATTATTTGCTCTTTTGAAAACAAAAAATCTTTTCCGAAATCATAGTACAGGTTTAAAGTGGAGACATTGGTGCCGTTTGTTGTATCGCTGTAGTCGTATCCCTAACGCAATCAGCTGTTTATCGTTACGGTGGAAAACCAAAAACCAATTGATTGGCTACGATACATTTACGACCTTAGCGGCACCAGTAATCGATTGCATTGATTCCCATAAGGTTGGTCGCATCAGCTGTTATAAGGTTACCGATAAGGTTACCGATAACGCACCAATGTTTGCAGCTTTAAAAGTATGATATGTATGAGAAGGAAACAATTCCTTTCTCCTTCCAACACACTGCCGTTTGACACTTCGGTCAGTGGCAAACTATTGTGGAACTCAGTGGAACCTGCGTGGAACATGTGTTTGACACTGAACGAAGTGTCAAAATTACCGTGGTTGCTGTCGTGGAAAGCGACGCAGGGAAACCAAAAAAGGAGCGGAGTATCAGATATGGGCTGCTGTGATGGTACATTTTTTTGAACGAATTTAGTATGAAAATGTACTGCACCTATATGGGTCCTACAGAAAATTATACAAAATTCTTGAATTGGGGTATCTGAGGACGCGTAGTTCTTCCAGTATTAAGAATACAAACACGGGTGCTAAGTTTTTCTACCCGTTCAAAAGTTCTCCGCGAAATACAGTTTGAAACCGGGGTCGAATGCAATAACCCGTCCAAAAATGTGGAAAGAGAAATGAAAATACGCGTTTTGTTGGGTTATCAATAGTTCAAAGAAGAAAAAGTATTCGAATTATTGGAAGCGAGGCAAACACGCGTCTATTAATACCTCCCCCGACGGTTTTGGTCGTGTTTTAGCAATCATCCCTGGTAATAGAGTATCACAATTTGTTAATTAAAATTGTTGAAAACATATGGATTTTAAAGAGAGATGTAATTAAGTGCTCGTTTGAAAGTAAATGAGGATATTTCTTTCTAATTTTACGATAAAAATTTTACGCAGTTTACGTTAGCAGCAAATACACTTTTCTTGGACCTAAGAAGTACAACAGTGCCAGGTAGCGTCCACAAAAAAAAACCAACCAGAACAAGCATTTTATCCGGTGAGCGTGGCTGTGTATTTGCGTGCTGCTACATATCCTACTTGTAGACCTGGAGGTCAATTCCGTAATTGTGAAAAACTGAAAAATGTACACTCATTGAAAACTCATTTGCACACACAATTTACACTTTAAATTTTCAAGCGATTCTGTAAATTCTTGTGTACATTGTTTTGCTGAATGAGCGCTAAATGTAAAAGTCTTATGTCAGTGAGAAAATATTCATCAACGCCATGAAAACAAAAACGTCATTCTGCAACAGTGCGTATGAGTTTTGAATGTCAGAACAGTGTACACTGGCTGCCAAGAAAACTCACGTAGTTTTTATCAGTGAGTTTTTTTGTTCACAGTTTTGCTTTACAGAAACAGAATTTCGAAGTTTACACAATTTCGTGTGTACATTTTAAAACTCACAGTTAGCGAATAGGGCCCCTGTACTATGTCCGAAACAAGCATTCTTGCAAGGCGAATTCAACACCAGGTCTTGTTATTCCAACAGCTGATTGCTTCTTCTTGATTATTTTCCATACAGCGCCTTATACTTTAATATTTCAGTTAATCGAAATCAACGAACATTTTCTTTTGATTTGATATTCTCCTGCATGGCGAATTGGTTGAATTCGCTTTGCCACCACCTGGTATGGATTTGCCTTGCAAAGTAGTATTTTTTTGATATATTCTGCGCAACTCTTTGGTGCAGTAAAATGTCAATAAAACGAATTTGGACATTTGGCTGTCCGGTGAATTGACTTAAGCTGCAGACATTGGTGCTTTATCGGTAACCGTATCGGTAAACTTATAACAGCTGATTCGACCAATCTTATGGGAATCAATACAATCGATTATTGGTGCCGCTAAGATAGTAACCGTATCGTAGCCAACCAATTGGTTTTTGGTTTACCGTCGTAACGATAAACAGCTGATTACATTAGGGATACGACTACAGCGATACGACAAACGGCACCAATGACTCCGCTTTTAAATTCGCTTAGCTATCACCTTGCATAGATTCACTCTGCATTCGTTTCACACTAGAGAATTATTCCGTAAAATTGTCTATAAATAGCAGAAATTGAATGATAACATCGTTAGTAATTAAATCATATTTAGCTCATTCACAAAATTATTCTATTCGACAATAAAAAGCTATTGGGGTTTATAAACAAATGCATTCATTAAGCACTAAAAGCAGTTATTAAGTTTCACAGCTCGATAATAGCTTTATAAAGGATTATGTGAATAAAATGACTTTTTGTACTGTATTAAAAAAAAAAAAAAATTATCACTTTACTTAATCTGAGTTTTAATTTGCGGCTTTATATCGTATTGTCAACACCAACCGAAAAACTTGCTAAATCAATTTAAAATGGAAAGACTAAGCAGCACTTCCTTGAAAATAAAATAAAAAAAGAAAATTTCCTTGAAGTAAAGGGTTTAATCGACTGTATGCCAATGATAAACTGTTACTTTTCTATCTACAGGCAGAAGTAATAAGACTGGCTGCTAAGAGCCTCGAGTTGCTGTTGCATGTGTATAATACATGCCTGGAAGCCAGGATCTTTCCACCAAGGTCGAATATAGCGCACCTCCTGCTAACTCCGAAAGTCAAAGGAGAACCGTACTCCCCGTCAAATGATAAAGGTCATTGAGGACGGAGGAGGTCTGTCATGGTTCCTTAATGACCACTCCACAATAGATGCCATAGCCAAGGTTACAAATGCGGAAGGGAAAGCCGAAATATCGTGCCACCAAGCTACTCCGTCGGGTGGGACCCCCTTTGTCTACTAGCCGTATTAAGAGAATATCTTAAATAGCGCTGGCTTATGTACGTAACAAATCAACTTACGAGAAAGGTGAGGTTAACAGGCGGAGCAGCCCGGGTATCGGTGTTAAGTTCCAACCAATGGAATGCTGCCTATGACAGCCTACATCGCTTTCACATGCCAGAAAGCACTTTTCTTGTCGCTTGCGCAGCTGGCGTGGCTGGCGTAATTAGAGCACGGAACTGCGAGTTGGCGCAGCTTAAATTAACCGAGTTAACGTGCAGTGTAAATAGATGGATGAATTACTTTGCAATTCAGCATATGACAGCAAAAACTGAGATCGTCATGCTCTTGAAGAGACCAATTCCCAAAGTCGTCAATATGATGGTTGAGAATCAGCAAGTACAAACACGATACTCCATGAAATACCCTTGGAGTGAGGCTATATAACAAGCTAACCTTCTCAGAACACTTTCGAGAAGCCTGCGGGTAAACTGGTTAGACCATAGGGTACGTCAATTTACAAACATACGCGAGCCAAGGCTACGTATAAGAAAGCTGCTTGCATTTGCGTCGGCTGCTATACTTTTATACTGTGCGAAAATTTGGGCATATGCAATGAAATTCCGGAAGTAGCGAACAGAGGACTGCTGCAAATTACCTCAGCTTTCGGCACGGTTTTGGCAAGCGCGGGAACTATTCCAGTAAACCTTCTCACCAGGACGAGAATCAATTTATCACCTCCGACGAGAAGTAGGCAGATATGTTGCTGACATGTAGGCGCGAAAAGAATCTATGCGTCGCCGGCAATAGCAAGGGAGCTACGGTGCTGCAGGCAAGTGGATCGAGCTACTTATTTCCGAGCTGGAGCCTTGGTTGGAGCGGCCAGATGGAGAGGTCTACTGCTAACTAACACAGTTTATAACTGGCCGTGGGTACTTCCGGGAATATCTCCACATAATGGGTAAGGTTGAAAATAAGAACTGCCTATATTCAGGGCTCATAGATGACGCGCGCCACACATTTTCAGATGGTGTTCACTTCGCACAGCAACGGAGAAGAGTGGTAGTAACACTAGGCGATCTATCTCTGGTGAACTGTGTCATCCACGAGATGATCTGCGGAATTTACAAATGGGATACGATCAGTAAATGCGATAAGAATAATCTACTCGGAAAACGGCAACATGGTTGCTTCCCCGAAATAATGCAAAACGCGGTTCCAGTTGCGGAAAATGCGTGGGCTGTGAAAGGTAAGGTATAAGTGGGTAACCCATTGCTCGCTGCTATGGGGTATGCATAAAGCATTTCCTCCTTACACCTAGCACCAAAAAAAAAACAAAAAAAAAAGCATGCACAGAAACCGTTGCTTTTTCAATAAACTGAACAAGTGATTTGGACTGAAAATTGGAGTGAATAATTACTTTTCGGAAGTCCTTCAGTATACTGGGTCGGAGTTCGGTGCTAAATTTTTTAAATTGGTTTTGATTGGTGGCGATTATATTAGATGTTATAATTATATATTTTTTTTTATTTCAACAAAATGTTAGTTTCAACAAATTAGGTATGTACGTATGTATATATGAGTGCTACTTACGCCTGCGCATTGAATATGGACTGCGCTGTGTTGATCCTGGAAGGCTCTCAGCGAGTTCTTTTTTTTATGATTCATGTAAAATTTTTTTGTTCGTGTATTGACGTTATTTGTTTTGTTTCATTATTATTAGAATGGTGCATGAAAAAAAATGAGATAATGAAAAATGCAATGAACTCTTTTTTGCCAATTAGTAAATTTAGTTTATTTATAAATAATATTTAGTTAAAAATATAAAAATAGGAAGGCAAACGCATATTTTTGGTTTCTCATCGGCTAGCACTTAAAAATATTTAATTTTTATAATTAAACTAGAAGACCCGGCAGACGTTGTTCTGCATACATTTTAATAAGCTTTTTCCGTCTGACTCTGCCCTCCCCCTCTTCAATTTTTCCTAATCCTATTATTCACTCCTCCCTCCGTCTTTTTCGCTTCATCTATCTCCATCTTCGTCTAATTTGCGGGCCCCCTCAGAAACCCCGGGCCCGGGACTAATCCCCCCACCTTCTCTGCGGGCCTGGTGATGTGCTATACTTGATATCATTCGCTATAACAGTTTTTATTGATAAGCACGTTGTTTAATTAAACACCAACCAATTACACGGAAGTATATCCGCACCATCTGCAAATGTCAGTACCGTTGCGTATACGTAACATTTTATTATTACGTATAAACAAATAAAAAAATTTGCAATAAAATAATATTGCGACTCTAAACTGAGATATAGCCTATCCTATATTTCAAGTTAGATTGAACTACATACGGGGTGCAAAACAAATTCAAAATCGGTTCAGTAGTTTAGGAGTCCATTTGGAACAAACATAGTGACACGTGATTTTTATATATTTCGATGTGTGTTATGGAGCTCATTTTTCTGATCTTTAATACGTATTCGATGTCATGGAACTCGTTTCATAAGTGTAGTTTACTAAAATAGCATTACAAAATTTTTATAATCACAAGGTAAATTTGAAACTTAAAATAATTCGTTCGCCATTGATCTAAGCTGAGAAACCTACTTACGCTTTTAAAACTTAAACTTTTAAACGGTTCAACAAATCCCACCGGTCACTCTTATTTTTCAATGAGATATTAACTGTATGTTTTTACATGTATATACATATGCACTTAAACTTTATATGGACTGCTAAGTGTGTAACTTTGTCTATACTTATGAAATTATTGCACAGAGAATTAGTACTGCTAACTTTCAGTATGCATTAAACTCAGTTGCAACTGATATATGTCTCTCCATTTTATCTCTACACTATTCTCCACTTCTATGACAGAAAAAGGTGTGAGTACTCTATTCATCGCAACCAATTAAGCTTTAGGTTGTACACTATGGCCAGAGAACAGAGAGGTATGTCTTCTCTATTCCGAACAACCCGTTTTGTAGCCAGTTATTTATCAATAGCGCGTTCCAGTCAAAAGCTATAAACTATCGAATAGCTTTAAACTTTTCTCCCTATACCTAATTTTTTCCTGTATTTTGGCACCAAATTCTTGACCAGGAATAGCCGTCAAAGATACCGATTATCATAAGTTTCTATCCAATGCTGAGTGGGATATCACCCTGTCTTGGCTGCCGTTTCAAAAACGCTCTATCTCAGAATTCGGTTGAAGAATGCTCTTCTTGTTTCGCCATTATTATTGATTCATTGCTATTTGTCACCTCAGATATGGGTTGGGACTCATAGAGCGAGATTTCTTTTAGTATACAATGAAATTTTCTTTTCAATTGTCTATATTTGGACAAAAAGTTAAGGTGCTATAAGACGGCCATTTAGAAATATTTCCTTTCAGCTTGTGACTATGTCGTAAAAAAGGATATACTCATATTTTTACTATATTGAATCCAGAATCTAATCCACCATCGGCCTAAACACCCGTGCCGTTAGTTCTGCTTACTCCAAACTGGACAAGAAATTGGTAAAAATGGGTTTGATGGCGAATGAGGACAAACCGAAGTACCTGCCATCATAGAGCAAAGAGTCAGCGCATATACGCCTTGGCAACCACGCTACTGTTGGCAGCCATAATTTCGAAATAGTAAAAGACTTCGTTTATTTGGGAACCAGGATTAACACTAACAAAAACGAATCACTCTAGCCAATAAATGCTTTTTGAACTTGGCAGGAAATTGAAAAGTAAAGTCCTCTATCGGCAAACGAAAAATTATGCTCTACAAGTCACTTATTGTACCCGTCCTGCTATATGGTGCAGCTGCATGAACCATAACATCATCAGATTAAACGGCTCTGGGTGTGTTCGAGAGAAAAGTTCTTCGAAAGATTTATGAACCTCTACGCGTTGACGACTACCGAAGAAGATTTAACGATGAGCTGTCCGAGCTCTATGCAGACATCAACGCAGCGGCTGCGCTGGCTACGCCATGTCATGCGAATGGAAGATGACGATCCGGCCAAGAAAAATTTCTATCGGAACCCGTCTATGGAAGCAGAGGTAGAGGCCGGCCCCCACTCCGCTGGAAGGACCAGGTGGAAAACGATTTAAACTCACTTGATGTGCCTAATTGGCGCCTGTTGGCAGAGAAAGGCGGAGAGGGGCGCTTTGTTGGACGGCCATAACTGTTTAAACGGCTAAGCGCCAATTAAGTAAGTAGCTCTATGTTACTGAGTTTATCCACTAAGCAGTGCCTTCGTTTGGACTACACGGCACAGTGCACTGCACACAATTTGGGGGGTCTTAAAAATGTTCACGTAAGCTTTTTGCTTGAATGAGACCTGGAAGGTTTTCTTCTCACAGAGTCTTAGAGCAGCGATTCATTTCTCTGTTTTTGCTTTATTTCATCCTTTTTCAACCAGAAATGTTAGCTACACAACGGACTGCAAATATTTGTACACATAAGAAAAGATATGGTGTATATTTTCTGAGAGACCCAGACTGCACTAAAAGTTTCGAACTCAATTCTTCACAATGTTCTAAGTACTTTAGTATCAACTTGATTTAAGTATTATGATAGAACGAAATTTTAGATAACTAAAGAGCAGGGTACTGACGCTCGCATCCTTCCAAAAAATGCAATTCGTTATATTTATGGTGGGACATCCTTTATTAAACGGAATAAGCGAACAACTAAGCTTTCCAACTCTTGCATCAATTTTCCCAGTATCCCATTGAAATCTTGTATCGCATTGTTTTAATCATATTCCAAGCTGAAAGTTACAGCCCAACGTGAAGTTAGTTAAAATCGATCGGAAAATACTACAATTTTGAATTGAAATCGGTATCAAATACCAGTTTGATTAATTTCCATTGCCTATTTTCTTCAATTGTCTATCAAAAGCTTTTCAAATTTTTATTTTAATCGAGTTGCTCAAATATTTTACAATTTAAGCAACTCTATTGTAAGCAAATATGTTCAAGACAAACAGCGCCCCATATTGCATGCTAAAATGTCTGTCAATTTTAATTAACCCTTCTTTTATCCAATTAAATAGTTGTGACGTAGCTTTTACACAACCCTTTTCTAAAGCTTACACGTATCAAAAGCATTCCTCATCAAAAAATTTAACATATAAAGTACGCTTGTATGTGTGTAAATTGCTGTACTTATATGTACGTATAGTTGTAAGTTGGGTGTTCACACAGCACGGAGAATGGGAGACAGTCACGCAAAGCACCAGTTTCTTACTACAGTTTTATTAACTACCTTCGAACTGGTACTAATCGGATGTAGAGCAGGACAGTCACAGCCACACTTCAACTAACAGCGCTGGAGTCTCAACTATATAAATTTAAATTAATTACTGAGCCAGTTAAGACTGTATTCGAAAGGTCTGCAAGGGGTGACCGCTGCCATTTCGTAGGACGCCACAATGTGAAAAGTGTGAGCGCTACGAGGGACAGAATTAGAACTCGCACCGTCTTTTAATGAGCTAGTTCTGCACTGTTTCGGAACAAGTGCGATTCTATATGTGATTGGAGACCAAAGTGTCCGATGTTAATCGCAGCAGCAGTAGCAATGAGAAAACGATATCAAAAATCAATCGACTTGTATCTTCTTTAAAACATAACCCATTAAATACAAGTAACATTTATCCGTCTTTATTGAAATAAAATAACTTGATACCCCATATAGCGGTACCCAATTGACAAGACCAAATACCAAGGAGCTAAAAAGGGTTACACCGCGAATTAGTGAATTTAATTCCACTTAAACGTGAACCAACTGTTAGCTGAAGTAATTTAATTTCAATAATAGCTTTAACTGTAGATACTCGTATATTGACTAACACAAACTAACCTATCTTTCTGTTGGCGAAAGATCTTGGGTACAACTCCCGGGCAAAGTGACATTAAAAATTTATAAAAAAAAATTTATTTCAATTTGTCAAAATTAGTCTGCCTTGCAGATGCCGCTCGGAGTCTGCGTAAAAAATTTAGGTCCAGTCTCGCCAGTTTATAGGAAAAATAAAAAAGTAGCACGACGTTAATGGGAAAAGAAATTCAGCTTAAAATCTCTTCGGAGGTTATCGCGCCTTGTATTTATTTATTTATCATATTTTTGTCGAGGTAGCTTTCCCCAACTGCGAGTTAAGTGTATTTGTCTTTAGAAACGTGGTCGACCGGGCAATCCCTAACATAGTGGTCCGGCGCCTTTTTGTAAATATTTCTTGTCATGCTCCTTTTCGTCAAATGGCAGAATTCCTATAACCTTTTAAGGGAGACGGGGCCTCTTTAATCAGATGTTCGTTGGGATGCTCAGGTTTCTGGCAGCATATCATTTCATTTCCTTTATGGAGACTTTTCTCGCCTCATTGTGTAGGTGATGTCCTGGGGGCATAAGAAGACATTTCGGGGCAGGTATGAGGGCGGTGTATTGACAGGCCGATAGCTTCGTCCAGTGCGTTGCCTTTAGACTAGCGCCAATATTGAGAAACGTGTAATATACAAGCGGCCGGCCAATTGCTTTAAAGTTTTAAAGTTAGCTATGAGCGTTTCTTTATCAGACTCGCCAAAATGTGGGTCCTGGTCGAGCGTCACACCCAGTATTTTTGGTTGTAAGACAGACGGTAGCGTAATGCCATGCCATCAACGTGGGCGTAGAATATGGTCGGTGCTCGATTTGTCTACCTCATAAATTAGGTTGCCGAGGATTTGGTCGAGGACAAGGTCAGATTTCGCGATAACAATGTCATATTTCGCGAGTAAAAATAACTGGAAAGACATGGAGATAGCCGTACATTTTATAGCATAGCTCGTCGATAGATGTACCATGCCTATTGGCATTATCGTGCAGTCATATGCGTAGGATACAATGGTAACTCCTACTGGTAGGGATGGGAGCTTCGATATGTAAAAGTTAAACAAAAGTTGATATACGACGCCACCCTAAGGCACACTTTGTTTTATTTTGGGAGAAAGGGTGTACCCTTCCAAGTCTTGCAGTAACGTGCCGTGGTTGACTGTTTTGGCTTTTGTTATGTCTAGCCCCAAAAAAAAACGATTTTATGGTGGGGTTTTTGATTCAGCCTTTAATTAATCTGTGTGTTCATGGCTTTTAGCACGATGGTGGTGCTTTGCCATTTTCGGAAGCCATGCTAATGACAAGCAACTTCGGAAACGGTCGTTTTTTTTTTGTTGGTTGCTATACGCTGTGTGAAAATGAAATCCAGGTTCAGAACTAAATCTAAAGAACCAAGTAAGTACTGGCTCTATAGTTCCTAGATTTTCTCTTCTTTGAAAGTCGGCAGTGCTAGTTTTTATATTTCATATTTAACATATGTGACCCGGTCTATGAAAAGGTGGCTTTCACTACTACTATGAAACTGAAGAAATGCATTGTTTATCTTTAACAGCTGTTTCTCGAAATTTCTTTTTTGAGTCATAAGCCACCTTTTCATAGACCGGGTCATATTTTTAAAAATATGCTATTAATAAAAAACTACTACTAGGTTTCAGCATGTCTAAAGCTTTTCCTTAAACTCCATAGCATATGGGTAAGCAAATTGGCAGGAAAGGGGTGCCATCACGGGAATTTTTTTGGGCACAAACTCAACGAAGTACATTTAGACAACGACAAGCATCTTATATTTGAGTCAATTCGTATTAAACATGGCTAAGTCATTTAGAGGACATTTTCTGGGTTCCTGCGCTGAAATACTTGTTATCGCGGTATTAGGCCGATTCATGGATTTGTTTTAGAGAGCTGCCGAAGGCCGGCAATGTAGAAAGATATCAACTAAGATGTTTCGAACTTACGCCTGGATAAGAACTATCTTAAACAACTACTTCTGAAGTGGAAATTTGTATCTACTTCGAAACGTTCGGCAATTGAACGCATATAAAAGAAAGAGTAAGTTCCGAATGCACTAGAAGCGCCCCAGTTTTGAAATAGAGATTTTTCCTACATGGTAAGTGTACAGTATTTGACATCTCGCTGAACATGTAGTAATGAAGCAGATATTAGGCGTCTCGGCTGCAATTGAGTTTTTGAGCACAGCTTCAATCCGGTTTACTTTTTAATCAAATAAAATTTGTATATCGCTTGAAAGTCTCGTAAAAATGAATCTACTTTGTGTAGGACGAACAAAAAAAGTTAAATATTAAGAATAAATACAAATGCGGTTTTACAGGTTTCTTTTGTGATCTAGTTAGCGAACTTTTATTAGTCCCTTATACATATACATAAAATAAAAAAATAAATGTAAGGCGCGATAACCTCCGAAGAGATCTAAGGCCGAGCTTCTCTTCCAATTTGCGTCGTGCTCCTCTTGATTTTCCCTACAAATTGGCCGGACCTACACGTTTTATGCCGACTCCGAACGGCATCTGCAAAGCAGATGAGTTTTCACTGAGAGCTTTTCATGGCAGAAATACACCCGGAGTGCTTGCCAAACACTGCCGAGGGGCGACCCCGCTTAGAAAAATTTTCTTCTAATTGAAAAACCTTATTTCTAAAATTTTGATGTTGCTTTGCCCGGGGTGTGAACCCAGGGCATACGGTGTGGTAGGCGGAGCACGCTACCATCACACCAATTTTCTACTTACTATTCCAAAAACAAATTACAATTTTTCAAATTTAGAAAAATTAAAAAATAACAACAATTATCATTAGAAAAAAATTATAGTCCCGCCTTCAGCTTGAATCGAACCATAAATGAAAAAAAAAAATACATAAAAATTGACCTGGAAAATGAGAAAAATGCATATAAAATCGAAAAAATCGTTGAAATTTTGCAGGCTCAAAAATTATTTTTTTGGGTATGCGTAATTGAACTTTTTTTCCTGAGCCCAAATCCTATCGAAAAATCGATGGCGCGATATCGGTTAATAAATCGACCCAGTCTAATGTATATACATATATATATGTATGTATGTGTAAAATGTTCTTAAGCAGGGTTCTACGTTTACTAAGGATTTGTGGAAACTGTGTACGTACTTCAAACTTGCCTAAATGCATGTTTGTATTTATGTTAATGTTTATGTTTTAAATTTAATTTTTACTACTTAAAGCATTATCGGTACTTAAATAATTAAGTCAATGGAAAACATATAGATTTGTAAAGAAATAATTTTAAAGAAAACAAAGAACTACTAATCATCTATACAACTATTTCCAGTTAGCAAGTTTAATAAATTTTAAAAAATTAAATCAACTCAATAGCAACATTGATTTAAGATATCTAAGCTTGTACGTAAATAACTAAACTGTAAAATATGCAAACAATCTAGCAAACTTTTGCTTACCCAAATTTTCCATGCTTTGTGATAGCAAAGCTTCAAATGTATGTAGACTATATGACTCAGCGTCCATGCCTTTGGCCAAAGTATTCCTTAAATGCATTTCGTATTCATGCAAAAGTCTTGATGTTGGACTACCGGGAATGGGTGTGACATTTGGTGCTTGATGTTGATGACGAGCGTTAGCGGTATTGCGTTGACCGTACGATTGATCCTGATCGGAGTTGCCATTGCTTGAACTGGGCGTAGTGGCATAGCAAAGATTGTCAAACATGACGTTGTCCGAGGGTGGTGAACTCTCAATACCACAACGTTCGCGTTCTAACTCCAAATAGAGATTTCGTTGTGGATAGCCACGTCCAATTTCATGAGATGATCTAATTGGGTGATAAAATTAAAAGAAATTAAAAAGCGGGAAATAATTTGTTTGTTTAAACATCACATAATTTGTATCAGAAGAGAAAAGTCAACTTTTCAAAGCGCACACCTAACGAAGCTAGTTCTAGATTATCAAAAAAATATCGATAAGCAAGATTAATAAATTTGAATGAAATTTGATTTCATATGAAAAGAGAGTGTAAAAAGACTGCTCAAAATTATAAGTTATTACAGCGAAGGATTTGCTATCGAAATGTTATCGGGTTTCTAACAAAAAGTTAACGATTTATTTTCGAAAATATATCGATTATTTTTTAATAACTGAAATTTATTAGTTGATATCGAAGAGCTATCGGCGTGCTTTTATTTTGTTATCAGCGTTATCAATTTATAATGGAAGTTATAGATTGTTCTAAAAAAGAGGTCAATTTACTATTGCAAAGCTATCGATGCGCCATCAAGAAGTTATCGATTTGTTATCAAAAGCTTTCGACTTAATACTGAAAATGTATCGGTTATTTATCGATCTGTTATCAGAAATTTATTGATTTACTATCGGAAAGTAATGTTATCGAAAGGTTATCTATTTGATATATAACAGATTGCCAATTCCGTGGGGGTGAGCTTTGAAATCCACAAACAACACAAACTCTATCAAATTTTAGGATTTCATATGGAAAAAAGAGTGTAGAAAGACTGCGTAAAATTATAAGTTATTACAACGAAGGATTTGCTATCGAAATATTATCGGGTTTCTAACGAAAAGATAACGATTTATTTTCGAAAATATATCGATTATTTTTTAATAACAGAAATTTATTAGTTTATATTGAAGAGTTATCGGCGTGCTTTTATTTTGTTATCAGCGTTATCAATTTATAATGGAAGTTATAGAATGTTTTAAAAATGTTGTCAATTTACTATTGAAAAGCTATCGATGCGCCATCAAGAAGTTATCGATTTGTTATCGAAAGCTTTCGACTTGATACTGAAAATGTATCGGTTATTTATCGATCTGTTATCAAAAATTATTGATTTACTATCGGAAAGTAATGTTATCGAAAGGTTATCTATTTGATATATAACAGATTGCCAATTCCGTGGGGGTGAGCTTTGAAATCCACAAACAACACAAACTCTATCAAATTTTAGGATTTCATATGGAAAAAAGAGTGTAGAAAGACTGCTTAAAATTATAAGTTATTACAGCGAAGGATTTGCTATCGAAATATTATCGGGTTTCTAACGAAAAGTTAACGATTTATTTTCGAAAATATATCGATTATTTTTTAATAACAGAAATTTATTAGTTTATATTGAAGAGTTATCGGCGTGCTTTTATTTTGTTATCAGCGTTATCAATTTATAATGGAAGTTATAGAATGTTTTAAAAATGTTGTCAATTTACTATTGAAAAGCTATCGATGCGCCATCAAGAAGTTATCGATTTGTTATCGAAAGCTTTCGACTTGATACTGAAAATGTATCGGTTATTTATCGATCTGTTATCAAAAATTATTGATTTACTATCGGAAAGTAATGTTATCGAAAGGTTATCTATTTGATATATAACAGATTGCCAATTCCGTGGGGGTGAGCTTTGAAATCCACAAACAACACAAACTCTATCAAATTTTAGGATTTCATATGGAAAAAAGAGTGTAGAAAGACTGCTCAAAATTATAAGTTATTACAGCGAAGGATTTGCTATCGAAATGTTATCGGGTTTCTAACGAAAAGTTAACGATTTATTTTCGAAAATATATCGATTATTTTTTAATAACAGAAATTTATTAGTTTATATTGAAGAGCTATCGGCGTGCTTTTATTTTGTTATCAGCGTTATCAATTTATAATGGAAGTTAAGAATGTTTTAAAAATGTTGTCAATTTACTATTGAAAAGCTATCGATGCGCCATCAAGAAGTTATCGATTTTTTATCGAAAGCTATCGACTTAATACTGAAAATGTATCAGTTATTTATCGATCTGTTATCAAAAATTAATTGATTTTCTATCGGAAAGTAATATTATCGAAAGGTTATCTATTTGATATCTAACAGATTGCCAATTCGTTGGGGGTGGAGTGAGAGCGGGAGAAAGAGTTTGAAAGAAGTAGTAAGTGGGAAATCTAGTGGGAGTGGGAGTGAGAGTTGGAGTGTGAGTGGTTTGGGGGTGGACGGTCTATAAATGGGATAAGGAATGGACAATGGAAGAAAAAAATAATAAGAGGGTAAATTAGACAAAAATTTTATAGAGAAAAAGAAAGAAAGAGGTGCTCACCTTTTGGAATGTATGCAAACCAATTTTGGGGCATGACAAATTCAGGTAAACTCAATAGCGCTGTTAGCGTATTTCTTATAACTGCTAACACATTTTTTTGGTGCCTGTTCTAATTTCTAAGGGCAAACCCATAGGAAGTAAAGTAAAGCAACTACCTTTTGTTTTTAAATATAAACCAGAGTTTGACGTTCTGAGGAAAAGCCAGGGCCCACTACTGTTGTGAAACGTCAAAACGATACTGGTTATGCAAAACCAATCCGTCAAGCCCAAGCTCTACGAAGTAGTTCATTACCCAAACAACAGAGTAGTAAGATGAAACACAGATACGAAAAGAACAACAATTCGGAATGTTTTCTTGGAAGGAGATTTGATAGTGTTATACAACCCTCACCGGCGGAAAGGTGTTCCATCAAAATTTCAATGTAGCTGGAAAGGCCAGTACAAAGTTGTTAAGCGGATCAGTGATGTCATCTACCGCATTCAAACAATTGGGAAACCACGAAATAGAAGGGTGGTTCATTTGGAGAGGCTAGCAGCGGTTGGATCGGGAGATTTGTCTGATCGGGGCGATCAGCCTTACGTGGAGGACAGTGTGGCGGATATTAGCATCACTATACTGTTAATAAATAATCACAACAACATAAACAGCAAGCAGCCACTCTTATGTAAATGTACACATTAAAACAAGCAACACTTACGTACATAGAAGGCGACGAAGAATATCTCACATACACATACATATGTAGTCGTCAGCTGAGAGAAGAAGTTGTTACTCACACCTAACAAGTATGACATACAACTGTATTAGAAGGTGAAACGTCTATACCTTAGGTGAAATATGCAAACGAGGCAACAAAAGCAGCGCAAGTTGAGGAATAGGGAAGTTTGGTTTAAAAACGCTATTAGTTGTGAAGTATAAGTGTTATTATGAAGTACTACTCCCAAAGTACCAAATAACGACCATTTTGTTATACTGAATATTGGAGTTATTTATTCGACAGTTCAGCGATACGGACGTTAGCAGAAGGTACAAAATGATCGGAATTCCCCAGAAATCTTTACAATATTTTGTTACTTTATGTGCCAATTTTTTGACGCTTCTCACTGATGAACGCTAACGCTTCGCATTGGAGTGTGCTCTTAGTCGTGTATATTTGGTCGAAGGATATAAACTATCCACGCAATCTTGCAAGACAAAGCGAGTCTACCTTATGGTAGTTCGGGAAAACTGCTGCTTGAAAATTAGAAATTGTGTAAGATCAACCGTTCGAACTACTACTAGGTCTAATGGCTGTATTACTCCCAATCTGACAAGCGCAAGACACAATCACACTATAAGCTCAGCCGTGAGGAAGTCCGAGGGATGTCTCCATTGCACAAGAATCTGCTTCACTCCCGCCATTTTCCTACCTAGGAGAAATAACTTCTACTGGGCTGGGAGACATAATTTCTGTAAAACTTTAGGTTGGCTCACATTTGCGTCAACGGTCTGAGATTGGGCTATGTCTTCAATTCTTAGAATTTGATCATATTTTACTTCATCTCAAAGGCGTAGAAAAGCTTTCACTATATTTTAAATGCTTTAACCCAATCAGCCTGTCTTTGTTCCTTCAAAAAACAAAAAAAAAACGGTAGGCTGTCTGATTGCTTTTTACGTTCGGGGCAAGATCCTTTAAGAGCTGCACTCCCACAGGCTCTCAGATTCCTGCCGCGTCTTTCAGGCGGAAATTCTAGCCGTGAAGAAAGCAGCAGAAGATCAATATTTATTTTATTAAGGCAATAATTTCACACAGTACTTCATCACGAAGTGTTCTGCAATACAAAGAAGCATTCTAAAGACTTCGCTCAGGTCGGCCATAAAGGGGTAGAAGGAAAGGAAAATACCGATAAGTTGTCGAAGGAGGGTGCAACACTCGGTAAATCGACGGTATATGTCGCAATCCGTATGGGAGCAATCAAAAGAAGACAGGAGTTGAAGACGATGCATCTACCAGCGATTGCGAGGACAGAATCAGTGGTTGCAAAATTTTTAAAATCATGTGCAAATCATACGATATGAGACACAAAAAGTTGTTCATATCTATAAAGGAGAAGACTTATGGCCCGCGATGGGCCTTCTTATTTAACAATGAGTTCTGGCGTCATATGCTCATAAGTTAGGCCACTTCAACAACAGCAGATGTCGGAAGTGCGAGCTGGAGAAAGAAACGGTTGAGCAAGTTCGGTGTTCATGTCTTGCGTTCTCCAGGTAAACTGCCAGATCTTTAGGCAGCAATTATGCTAGGTCCTAGAAAACTTCTTTTATTTGCCAAGAGGACGGAGTTATTCTATAACTTGAGTCCTGGTACCTAATTGGGGTTCTTCTGTTTGGTCGTAAAGCTAATTCTGATAGCACTGCTTACACATTCAGTCTATGTGAGGTCTAGAAGGTTTACCGTAATGGTGTTTTGTAATCGGAAGATATCGGATTTATATCCGGCAAAAGACCATCGCTAATAATCCCAAAACCTTCGGGGAAAAGTGTAATATTTACAATTACTTCAAACAAACCGAAATAAGGTTTGATATTACTCCGAAAAGTGTTAACACTACACTTTGTTTTTTGTATGTAAACATTTGATTCAACGGATATCCAACCTCACCTACACTGCTGTTTTCTAAAAATGTTATCAAAAGTTTGATTTTAGAAACAAGTTGAGAAACATTTCAAATGTGGATTTAAATATAAGAAGCCTATCAAAGTTAGTTTCTATGATAGATATAACCTCACTTTGCCTTGACAAAGGTCAAACGAAATCGGCTTCGATATCCTGGAGAGGTTCCTCGAATTCGTAACTACTTAAGGAAAGTTATAAAAACTATTAATAAGGCTTACATTTCGGAACGTCGCGATTATTATCCAATTTACGATTTATTGAATAAAATTCAATATTTAATATTCAAGCAACAACACCGCATAACGCAGAGACTCGCTTTTTCCACTTGGCTTTATAAGCGTCCACTCAAAACAAAACATATCAATTACAATAAACTACAACAAACAATTGTAAACTATTTTCCAATAATTAGCACACATTCACTTTCTAGGAAACAAATTCATAACAACCACTTTAATTTTTGAAAAATAAGCATCACAAAAACCACTGGACCAAACCGTTTCCATAATGCTAATTTCGCGCTAAAATTGCCGTTATTTGCACCTCAGCAAAGTACACCGACCGCACTTGTTGCCTCATGCTGTCACAACACACTTTCTTAATTCTCAAATTTATACTAAAAATTTAAATGAAAAGGCATTGCTGTTGAGCGGCTAAAATGACGAAGCAAAACATTTTAATCGTGGGGTGTTGATTGGCGGCTAAACCATTGACTGCTTTGGTCATTGGACTTTGTTAGCTTTGCTTTGGTCATGGCCCATTCATTTCACTAATGCACTTTTGAGTGACATTAGCGAATTGCAGTTAAAACTGTTTTGGTACCGAACTTTTTTTTTTTTTTTTTTTGTTTTGCTTTACCTCTATTTACTATATATTTCATTGGTTTCTATTCAAACACATACACACATACATAGACAAACTTACCTTGATGCGGAGAATCTCGACGATTGACCGCTCATGCGTCCCATAGTATTGTTGTTATTCATTAAATGGTGCATTCCAGCTGGTCCGCCTCCACCCATTCCACCCATGCCAACACCCATCATACCGCCACCACCTCCATGTTGATGCAAATGTTGCGGTCCGAGTGTATTGGCCATATTTGCATTGTAGTAATTATAACGACGCCGGCCCATCTCTGGCGAAGTAGCGGGACTCTCAGTACTTGGCATTGCCTTTATCATGCGTTTTAGGTTGCTAGTGTCGACATTCATGTCCTCAGTGCTCTTGGTTTTACGTCTAGTGTTGTTGTTGATTATATTGTGCTGGTGCTGACTCATTTCATGTGCTCGTGCTTCACGTGTCTGAAACGATAACAAAAACGATTGCATGTTATGGTCACATATGTTTTTTTTATATACAGACATATATATATTTACTACTGTATATATTTATTTATTATTAAAACATAATACGTATGTAAATATGTTAGTAAGTGTAAAAAGCTTGCGTAGCCAAACGTAAGGTTATTACTTCGACGTCGATAAATTAAATTGAGATAAAACAAGTAAAGGTGTCTAAGTTCGGGTGTAACCGAACATTATATACTCAGCGTGAGCTTCAGTCGTATATTTCATTTTAGATAAATTACTTTTCTACATAACACGTGGCACCGTCCGTTTAAAAAAAAATGTCTCCCCATTTCCTCTTACAATAAAACTTGATAAGTGCAATATCATTGATTCAAAACTATTTTTTGCTAAGTTATAGCTTATTATTCTAGTCTATGACCTTTTTAAACTTGTTTTGTATTTAATTTACCGTGGTCTTTAACGATCCCGCCCATTTTTACTAGAAATATTTTCGGCAATTCATTACGATATGTTAATTTTTCTTCGAGTTATGGCTCCCGAAACATAGAAAATTTGTTAGTTATAAAAGGGGCGGTGCCACGCCATTTTCAAAAATGTTACTGTTTTCCAATTTAATGTTAAAACTCAATTTAGAAAGTAAAATTCTATTGATACAAGATATAGCTTATTATTTTCGCCTACTACCCTTTTAAAAATCTTTTATATAAAAGTGGGCGTGGTCCTTAACCGATTTCGTTAATTTTTCTTCAAAGCATTACTTATAGTAAAGGCAACACGACCCCTCTTCCGAATTTTGTTACGATATGTTTAACGGTTTTTCATTTATGATTAATAATAATTGTAAAATTGACTTTATCACAAGTGGGCGGTGCCACGCCCATTTTAAAAGTTTTTTCAAATATTTATCAAGGTTCTCAATATCAGTCCACATGTTAAATTTCAACATTCTTTGTGTATTATTTACTAAATAATCAGCGTTATTGTGTTTTCCAAATTATTATATATATAAAAAGTGGGCGTGGTTATCATCCGATTTCATTTCATTTTCAATACCAATCTATTCTGGGTCCAGATAAGCTCGTGTGCCAAATTTGGTCAAGATATCTCAATATTTACTCAAGTTATCGTGTTAACGGACGGACGGACGGATGTGGCTCAGTCAAATTTTTTTTCGATACTGATGATTTTGATATATGGAAGTCTATATCTATCTCGATTCCTTTATACCTGTACAGCCAACCGTTATCCAATCAAAGTTAATATACTCTGTGTGCAAAGCACGCTGAGTATAAAAATGTGTAGAACAGTCGAGAGTGGATGTACTTCTGGAATGCTTAAGAACGCCTAACACACATATATAATACACATCTGCAAATTCATGAGCTCAAATACAGGCCGGGTCACCTATTAAGCAGTGTAGGCACTTGTAATGACGCTTTCAGTAGCATCACCATCCCACGTTCATTAAGCTCCTAACACATATGTACGTCCCCACTGTAACAGCGATCTACAAGCGACTGAAAATGCACAGACAAAATGCAAATAATCACTTGCAAGCAAATCATGTATGTGACAGTCGCCTAACCTCGATTACGAAAACTTCTCAATACAGTTTATGACATCTTATACTTAAGCAGAAACAGTGAAAGTAGGATCATGGCCTAGAAAGTTTAATGTGGTCATATTAATCGATGACGGGATGGTTGGACTAGTACCTTCATGGTGCTTGTTACCGGAACGTATGGAATCTGTATTCCGCAAAGAACCATCAACATCGATAACACTCCCCAAAACTTTCACCAAGACGCCATCACCGTTCACCATAAGAAATGTGCATTCGTTTAGAAAGTAAATTGGTGTAGTCAATCGAGAGACTGAGCGTTACTACAGCCTTCGGCAAAACCCGCTTTCAGACTGCGGTACATAGAAAGTGGGTTGTAAAATTTCAACCACTGTTTTCAACTTAGAATATACTCTGCTACTATTCCGGTTCTGAAAATAAAAAGAGCAAAGAGCAGAGCCTTATCATAATAAAGTGATAGCAATTCTCTGACTCTGCTACAGATAGCTTGTGACTTAGAATCGACTAAAGAGCAAAATAAAGAATACGGAATTACCCGAGCGAATATTTGAAAAAAAATTATTGCTATGTGATCCGTTGGGCATTACCTTCCGGCTATGATCTAACGGACTATTCCGGGTTAGTTTTGGAGGTATTTCGGGCGTATTTCGTGACAACTTCGCGATAATTTTGGTGACTATTTCGTTGTTTCCGCGGTCAATCCGGGATCAATTTGTGTTCATTTAGTGATGATTTTGGGGTCTATGCAAAGCTGCTTCAGCGGTCATTTCGGATTCCCTTGGAGATCACCCCGGATTCTTTTTGGGGTAATTTCGGGATGATCTTAGAGTTAGTTTCGGGGTCATATAGGATTGAATCGCTACCTTAATCTGGTATAAAGCTTTTTGAATAAATAAGCAATGCCACGCCTACTTTGAAAAATGTTACGTGTATTAAGTTATCTCAATGTAGACAGTTTGACTGGGTAATGAAAAGAGGAGCCATGACTACAAACTGATTACGTGCGTGTTCTTCACAATTGTGCTTTATTTTAGTTTGAAGATGTAGTGCGCCGAAGTTCGTTACAATACAAAATAGAAGTAATTGCAAAAAATTTAGGTATTTCGATATGGTCAAACCGACCCCGCTCAAGTATTGCTATTCATAGCATAGCACGCAACATTTATTGCTGCACTTTTTCGCACTCTGGAGACTTAAATCTGTTGCATTTGTGGAATACCTTGCGTGACATTAAACATTTGTCTGAAAATTAAACTGTCGTCTAGCCAACCCGTATGAACGTATAAGGTTGCCATGTTGATTGCAACTCGTGCATTGCATATAGGACATTGGTTAAAGTGAGTGCAAATCAAATTTGTGGTGCGAAGACTATTGGCGAATGTTCGTGATTTCTATTCCCGCTATAAATGGTATACAGAGCATTCATCTTGACTGCAGCTCGAGTCGTTCGGAGTATTTGTGTCCAAGTGGCCACTTAGCGGCCGCTTTGCTCTCGATTCGCAGTGAGCTTAAAGGGGAAGGCGATAAATTGGTAGTTACATACGTATATACGTTTAGGAAAATTCTTTCCTGTGCGAGGAGTTTCGCGTAAGCTATCAGGCCAGATAGATAACATGTCCAGCAGAACAGAGAGTCAGTGCTGTAAGAAAACACTTTACAAAAATAAATAAATACATTGCGCTATATACATAACTCCGGGGATATTTAGGCCGAGTTTCTCTTCCAAATGTCGTCGTGATTTTTCCTTTCATTTTTTCTACATATAACCGGCATCTGCAGGCTGATGAATTTTCTGTGAGCAGCTTTACATAAGTATTTTTAAGTGGATTTTCCGGAACTTGAACTAAGGACTTTCGGTCTAGTAAGCGGGCATACTACCATCAGACCAGAACGCCGGCTTCTTTATTCGAGATAAATGAAGCTGCAAAAGAGACCATAGTATTTTTTTTTTTCTAATTTCTTGTCGGGACCAGAGATAAAAAGATGAGCTACATTGGGTGTGGCTTAACTCTTCTTATGGTTTTTATTATCTTCCTGGAATAACGTTCAAACGGAGGTCATCTGCAAGGCACTTATATAACCAAGAACTCCAGACTCTATAGTTGCACGGATCGATTCTATGCTCATGAGTAAAGTCGTTTCTATGTAAAAATGCTACCAGGTTAAGCGTGCTATCGTCTCTTCAATGGACTCTGATATTTAATGAAATTCTTAAAATTCAGGGCATAAGGAACGCATACGTCAATGACTTTGTGATTCTGCTTAAGGGTAATACAACGATTAGTGAGCTTATGGAAACGACACAAAAATTTCCTCCTTCAATTTGTCGAGGCTAAACGGCACAGCGAGAAAGCTCTCTTCTGAGAACAAATATCTTGTAATGATTATCGACTGCAAAATAAGTTGGAAAAGGAACATTGTCATGCAGTGTCTGCCATGCAGAGGTCTATGCAATAGAAGAAACCGCAAGGATGCTCCTGGAGGGTACTGTCTTAGACATCGTGCGCAGTTCTTGAGCCTCGCTGGCGTCCATAAGACATCTCAATGCCTCCCTTTGCTGGGGCTTTGGACACAGCCATATTGAGTAGATTGAATTTGCAGCTTAGCAAAAGGTCCCGAAATCCATATGAGCTAGGCGGACAACTCAGTACGACTACCGCTGGATAGTCCCCTGAGGAAAATTGAGAAGTATGAGATTAGGGCCACCTTCGTACTATATCCTTTAGTGAATTGTCTGCCATAAAAAGTTTCTAGTTTCATCTACCGTTATCTATAGGTAAATGCTGCTGATTTAAAGGACAAAATTAAGAGCTATTCGTCACAAATTTGTAGAGAGGATTTCTCTCAATCTTTTGGGGGAATATAATGCCAAGTAATTTTTTTTTTTTTTAATTTTTATCTCTCAGCACTTTTTTAATATTGCTAAAGTGATTGAAGTCGTTTAGTGTTGCAAAGAGGCTCTGGCCTTCATAAAAACAAACGAAAATACTCGGATGTTATAAGATTGTGTAAGATTTTGCTTCTTGTAAGATAAATTATTATTTTTCTGTTATAAGTTTTTTTCACTCACCATTTCATCAACATAATCTTTAGTGCGTGTGCCTGTAGATTTAGTGGAGGTGCCGACATTTTGGTGCAATGGCCCACCAACTTGAGTGCTTTCATTTTTAGCTACGTCAATGTCTTGCTGACCGCCAACGAGTCCATCGTCTGGACCCACTTGTGATCCAACATGATTTTGTGTGCATAAATCATTTGTTCCAGTAGCAACTCCGGATACCATTACGCTTGGAGTACCCGTGTTAACGCCTGCATTAGCTGCGCCCATATTTGGATCTTGTGACTTAACTGTTCTACCCAATGTGTCTAGAATTAATAAAAATGGATAAAAATTAGCCAGTTGGTTAAAAACTTATTATTTATCGACGGAAATTATTTGATCACGATCTTATTTTCATGGTGAAATTCCTCAACAAAACATTAATCATGATATCTATCATTCGTTATATTGCTGTTTTTTTTCATTCGTTGTCTGTCTATTTTAAGCCAAACACTTTGCCATCGCTTTAAAAGCAGCTTGCCTTTGACTTGTAAGTGGGAGCAAGATTTAGTATCAAAAGTGTTTGAAATTTGTATTAGGAAACCTAGGAAGTATTCTACAACCTTTTCCAATACCTTCTAGAGACAGTGAATAACCCTGATGTAAATTTATACAATTGCTGTATATTTATGCACCGTTAGTCGTATTATGGTAAACACATACTATAAAACGCAGAAAGCTATGCCAATTGTTAGTGCAGCTAAAAACCAAAAAGCTTTTGTGCAAATAATGCGCATGCGCTAAAAAGATATACTTGACCGAGGGTACACTGCACAGTGGCTTAGGTTGTACTAAAAACCGAAAAAAATCAACATCTACATACGTCAAACTTTAATATATTTTTAGAGAACTTAAGACTAAGGGGTTATCGAGGTCGCTGGTTACGAATATTAAACTTGTTTTACTATATTAAATTTGGCGCATCCAAAGCAGCGGACAGGTTTTTCAAAATCTAACTTGATTTAACTGAAGTTTGAGTTTACTTATTACAAATCAAAATAACTTTTCTTAAATGGCCAGGCGGCAGCTAATATTTTTATGCATTAACATTAGATCAGGATGTGGCTACCTTTAGAAAATAAAAAAAAAATGTTTCATTTAGAATGACATAAAAACAAGTAAAGGTGTCTAAGTTCGGGTGTAACCGAACATTATATACTCAGCGTGAGCTTCAATTGTACATTTCATTTCAGATAAATTACTTTTCTACATAACACGTGGCACCGCCGGTTAAAAAAAAATATTTCCCCATTTACTCTTACAATAAAACTTGATAAGTGAAATATCATTGATTCAAAACTATTTTTTGCTAAGTTATAACTTATTATTCTAGTCTACGACCCGTTAAATTTGTTTTATATAAAAGAAGGCGTGGTCTTTGACCGATGCCGTCCATTTTTACTAGAAATATTTTCTGCTATAAGGAAAATATGTGTACACAATTTCATTACGATATATTAATTGTTCTTCCAGCTATGGCTCCCGAAACAAAGAAAATTGGTTAGTCATAAAAGGGGCAGTGCCACACCCATTTTCAAAATTTTTAGTGTTTTCCAATTTAATGTTATAATAAAATTTATAAAGTAAAATCCTATTGATACAAAGCTCTTTTTCGCTAAGATATAGCTTATTTTATTCGTCCACGACCCCTTTAAAAGTCTTTTATATAAAAGTGGGCGTGGTCCTTAACCGATTTCGCTAATGTTTCTTCAAAGCATTCCCTATAGTAAAGGCAACCTCTCTGCGATAGGTTTAACGATTTTTGGTTTATGATTAAAAATATTTGTAAAAGTGATTTTATCAAAGGTAGGCGGTGCCATGCCCATTTTAAACATTTTTTTCTAATCTTTATCAAGTCACAATATCAGTCTACACGACAAATTTCAACATTCTAGGTGCATTATTTACTAAATAATCAGGTTTTTTGTGTGTTTCCAAAATGTTATATATATAAAAAGTGGGCGTGGTTATCATCCGATTTCGCTCATTTTCAATACCAATCTATTCTGGGTCCAGATAAGTTCGTGTACAAAATTTTGTAAAGAACTCTAAATATTTACTCAAGGAGAAATATTTACTCAAGGACAGAAGGATGGACGGACGGACGGATGGACATGGCTCAATCATTTTTTTTTTTTTTCGATACTGATGATTTTAATATATGGAAGCCTATATCTACCTCGATTCCATTATACCTGTACAACCAGCCGTTATCCAATCAAATTTAATATACTCTGTGTGCAAAGCACGCTGAGTATAAAAAAGCAAAAAATATAAACTAAGTTATTTATAAGGAAGGAAGGCTTAGTTCGGGTGTAACCGAACATTACATACTCAGCTGCCAAATTATAGCATGCAAAACCTTCAAATTACCTTCTTTTAAAAGTGGGCGGTGCCACGCCCATTGTCCAAACTTTTACCAATTTTCTATTTTGCGTCATAAGGTCAATCCACCTACCAAGTTTCATCGCTTTATCCATCTTCGTTAATGAATTATCGCACTTTTTCCGTTTTTCGAAATTTTCGATATCGAAAAAGTGGGCGTGGTTATAGTCCGATTTCGAACATTTTAAATAGCGATCGGAGATTAGTGCCCAGAAACTTACATACCAAATTTCATTAATACACCTCAAAATTTACTCAAGTTATCGTGCTTACGGCAGACGGACGGACATGGCTAAACGAATTTCTATTTCGCCCAGATCATTTTAATATATAGAAGTCTATATCTATCTCGATAAGTTTCTGCCTTTATGGGAACAAAGTTAATTACTCTGTGAGCTCTGCTCAGCTGAGTATAAAAATTTGCGCACGACGATGATTACTAGCTCATGTTTCTGAATTTCACTTCTTCATCAGGGAGTTGAGCTTTGAACTCGAAATCTTTTGCATTAATGCTGTTGTAAAGGCCGATGCCTCTACCCACACATCCATATGAAACACGCGCTTTGAAATTTGTCTTAATATGAGCCTTCCTCGCTAATTAAATACATATAAATAGTATTATCAGTAATGCACTGCTAGTAAATCCAATGTCACTAATCAAGTTTTGTTGAACGAGCATAAAAATATTAGGGACAAATACAAAACGTGCAGCGGAGCAAAGAGGCATTTGCGTTAACACGTCGAGTTCAAAAGTCAGCTCCGGAAAAGCTAGCTGATGAAGCAGTGAAATTCAAAAACATTAACTAACCATCGCCGTGTGTAAATTTTGTAATTTTTCTATAATATCAGCAATCAAAAAAAAATTTTCGAGTCTATTTCAGAATAAATTTTGAGAAACCCAGCAGTAAAATAAACCAGCTTCAAGTGCCCTTTCTTATTATATTTAAGACTTAAATCCGACTTTAAGTAAGATTGATTTTTATTTTATTTTACCTTTCAGCTTTTAACTGAATGTGAAGGTTTTTTGCATGTATAAATATCTTATCAATCCCCAAATTACAAAACAACTAAAGGCCCAAACACATTCAACTTTTGCTTCGTTTTGGCACGTCTTAATCCTCAATCCACAGTCAATGCAACGGCAACGGCTGTTTTGCTGGAGTTGTCAGGTCTTTTCTTTTCCGCCTTACAGTTTCGCCAAAATTTGTTTTGTTTTCTATTAATTTTATTCTAATTTAAAAAATATAAGGGCAATTCTTTCAGTCCAGAAAACGTAGTAAACGTTTTCTACATCAAATATACCTACAACACTCAGGGAACGCACCACTTACACAACTAATATGCTTTCCATCTGATCATGCCTGTAGCGCCAAAAGTTAAATATGAAGTAGATACATTATGCATTTAAAAAGTTTACAAAACTGCACAGCACAGACATTTTTTTAAGCTATTGCATTGATTTTATCGCGGGCTTGACGACTAAATCAAAAAAAACCGTAACGGATATTTGTCAAAAAAGATCCGAAAAGGTTCGAAAAGGTTCGTAAAGGTTCGGTGTTAGCAACAGGCCAAATACATAAAATTGGATCTCTATCATAATCAGCGGTGGGCAGGTTACCAAATTGAGAATGTGTTAGTAAACACGAACACGTAGCGAGCACGAAAGCAAAATCAATTATTTTAGTTTGATTTCAATGCTTGAACGGTGAACAAGTGTCACACTCTTTGGTACTCTGTTTTAAGCGCGCATGCGACGCTCCCTCACCGTACGACCATCGAAATCAAACTAAGAGAGCTTTCGTTGATTTTCACGAAGTAGCCCTTGTGCTATCGCTTATCGTATACATATATGGTCGCTTACAAGCCAACCTAATAAAACCGCGCTGCGTTTTTTTAGCGCACGCAAACAACCGGCGTTTTTGCCCTAACCCAAACAAGCATGCGTTGCGACAATGTAAAGCATGTGTGCAAACGTCAAATCTAAATGTCACGCAGAACGGAAATTGGAAATCGAGTTAGGTTTTCACGCAGCAAATTCAATTTGGGTTGCTCTCATACAAGTTGTATGTGCATGAGACATTTTTGACAGAAAATTACTTGCGTGCGTTTATATTAGGTTGGCTTGTTAGCAGGTGCTAAGCTCACGCCCACCCCGGATCATAAAGTTAAAGTTAAAGTTAAAGTGAATGTTAAAGTTAAAGCGAAAGTTAAAGTTAAAAATAAAGTTAAAGTTAAAGTAAAAGTTAAAGTTAAAATTAAAGATAAAGTTAAAGTGAATGTTAAAGTTAAAGCGAAAGTTAAAATTAAAAATAAAGTTAAAGTTAAAGTGAATGTTAAAGTTAAAAATAAAGTTAAAGTTAAAGTTAAAAATAAAGTTAAAGTTAAAGTTAAAGTGAATGTTAAAGTTAAAGTGAAAGTTAAAGTTAAAAATAAAGTTGAAGTTAAAGTTAAAGTGAAAGTTAAATATTAACTTCTCATTTATTCAATAAAAGTAAAAAATTTGTTTTCTTATCGGTCACCACGCTTAAAAAGGTTAACTTGAATTAATATCAAAGACAAAACTTGAATTAATATCAAAGAAAACAAAATGTTGCATAAATATTATAATTGCATAAGTTGATAATATGCAATAGCTTTACCGCGGCAGTCCCCGAGTGCCACACGTCCTTTTTTTTATTAAAATATCAGTCTCAACGTTCTTGTCACATTTATAAACTTTTCAAATATACATGAGTTTGTGTATAGAAAATGTAGAAACCGTAGAAAAAAAATTTTACAAATGTCTTTTGTTGTTGCGTGTAGAAAACTTGTGACAGTATAATGAAAAACTTTCTACATTTTCTATAGATTTTAGACAGAGAGAATACCCCTTATTTCCTTTTTGGAACTAAGAAATATGTTATTTACATTTTTTAAATAACGAAAAATTAAAATTAGATCTTCTCTTTTTGTGTTCATTGCGGCAGGAAAAATTTCAATGTGCTTTCAAAGTGACGCCAGCGCCAAAATGTCGCAAAACTCGAATGTGTCCAGGCCTTAAGAGTCACATCATATAGCTAGGATAGTCTTCGTAGTACCAGAACAATATTTTCAGTAGCGAATATGGTTATATCAAATTTAAGGCCCGGTTTTTCAGTAGTTGGTTAAGCTAAGCTTACACTAAGGTTGCTTAAACTCTAGTCAAATTTAAACTCCAGTTAAACTAATGAGCCAGTTTTTCAGTCACAGTTTAAGGCCGCCTTTGGGGTAGGCTTTTTTGTACGGCAACATTGGTTTTTTATTATCTAGCAGATACGGCAACAGCTGGATATTGTTTACCCAACAAACATGGAAGAAATATTTCCCAGCGAAATATATATCTAGTTCCGAAGGTGATATCCAACATCATTATTTAATTCATTCTTAAACCAGATAGTTCTCGAGTTGATGTCGAACTTCGTTCTCAACTCACTATCCAACCTTTGAAAAATTGTTTAAAATTTAGAGTTCTCGAGTTGGTCTTCAACGTCATTCTTATTTTCAAATTATTATCCAACCATTCAGAGATTTAAATGTACAATTATAAAAAATAAAAAATAAATGGGCCGAGCTGCTCTTCCAATTTCGTCGAGCTCCTCTTGATTTTTTCCTACAAATTGGCGGGACGGGGCCTACTTGTTTTATATCGACTATGAACGGCATCTGCAAGGCAGATGAGTTTTCACTGAGAGCTTTTCATGGCAGAATTACGTTCGGAGTGTTTGCCAAACACTGCCGAGGGGCACCCCGATTAGAAAATTTTCTTCTAATTGAAAAAACTGTTTTCTAAAATTTTGATGTTGCTTTGCGCGGGGCGTGAACACAGGACCTTCGGTGTGGATGGCGGAGCACGCTACCATCACACCACGGCGGCCGCCAAGTAAATATCCAACACATTTCTCCAGTTAATATCCTACATCGAGTTCAGATGGAGGTGAAAAAAAACCTCCAAGGTGGTACCACCAAAACCAGCAGCTGTTTATTGTGAGAAATAAATACCTGGTTGATAGCAGTAATGAAGCGTAATTAATTCAAAATAAAATATAGATATTTTATTTTATTTTCGTGAAAATACTGCAGTATGGAATCTTACATTTGAGTCCAGTTAGAGATCCACAAGTTGGGAATTCAATTTTTTCAACTTAAGTAATAGCATTTTGGCCTTATAAAAAATTCCCCCTTTTGGTGAGTACGCTATGAATCTCGAGTTGAGCCACTGTTTCGAAACAACTCTTGAAATTTTAGAAGTATGCCTATTAATCAACATGAGCTCTAATGATACTTTAGCCCAAATGCTTGTTTGGTATATTCGAAGCCATTTCGAACGAACCCAAATAGTTGATACGTTAACTAGAGTTTTACCCTGCCAGATCGGCCGCTTAAGCTCAGCTTAAACTTTAGTTAAAGTAGACTGAAAAACTGCAGAATAACGTTAAGCGTAGGTTAACTGACAAACTGAGTTGTACTTGTACTGAAAAACCGGGCCTAAGAAAGCAGAAACCAAACTTACGCTGTTAAACATAAAACCATAAAATTTTTAAAACTGTGATAATTACTTCTATAGAGAGGAGAGGAGACCATAATGCTGATAATAACCAAATTTTGTAGTAACACGACTTTAGCTGTTATTGCTTATAACTATGTAAATATGTAGTAAGTGTTCTTACTTACCCTGTCCGCCAACTGTGTTCATAGATTGGTTTCCTACACCACTACTGGCTACATTATCATACAACGAAGTGCTGCTGGTGGCATTTGCCATCACCTTTTGCTGTCCATCTACATCCGTTATGCGAGAGCCTACTGAGCGTGGCAAAGTTGATGAACCTGCAAGATGTGAATGAGGTGTGATGAGATTGCGATGGCGAAGTATGTACGTATGTATGTATTTATGCATATATGTATGTATGTATGTAAGGAGGTAGGTTATACAATGTTAGCATGTTTGAATGTGTATATGTAAGTAATTATATGAGGTGTATGAGGTAATGGAAATCGTTTGACATTCTTTGTTTATGCAATAGTATGAGAGGATACTTGCGTATATATGTATGTATGTATGTATATACCTGTGTATATATTGTAACTACATATGTACATGTCTAGTAGGATCAGTGAATGATAACTATGTAAATATGTTTGTAAGTGTGAGTGTAATTGTGTGGAGGATTTTTATTGGATTACAGGCGGATATTGGGTTGTTGGAATAAAGTGCTATGAAAGTAGATAAGTAAATAAAAGATAGGCAATAATATTGTTATGTAAGCAGAGGAATGTCGTCCTTTTGTATGCGTAGTTCTAGTGCGTTCGTTCATACATATATACATACGCATATATGTATGAATATTGTCACAGCCACAAAAATAATTGATAAAATTGTAAACTTGCATGAAAGTGAATAAAGTTCGTCATCTAACCCGTCTAAGTTTGCACGAGCTCATCGTTTTAGTTGGAAAAAAAGCCACATTGAAGTCTTGCCGAAATTGCCTTAAGCTACCATTTTTAATATTACCAACTAAATTAAATTTATAATTGCTATATTTACGCAATATAATTAAACTGCATACCCGCCTGTAATTGACTGACAGCAACCATTTACAATATCTGGAAAAAATCTTTGTGTAGACACATTTCGTTGCCACCTGAGTTAAGAAGGCTGTGAGGTCGCAAAGAATGAATTTGTGGACTTCAATATCACTACTCCCAAATGAAGGGCTTCACAAAGGCACCAATAACTAAAACCTACTTTATTTGCTGATGTTTGCGACCTCGAAGATATTAAAAGTTGCCGCAACTACATGTTCGTAGGCAAATCACATATTTTTCTTGTGTCCTAAAGTTATTGACAAAAGTGCTTCACAAAAGTACTTCAGAAAATACTTCAGGAAACGTAATATGAATTAGTCAATCTTCAGCAAACCGTTTCAGAATGAATATACAGCTGATCAAAAAATTTATTTGCCGTCCACTTTATTCTGAAATATGTACATAGGTACTTCGGTGCGGTAGCCGATAACGCTACAACACTGTAGCGTTTGCCTTCTGTATAGCATGTTCCTATTTTGACATACAGTATAAGACGGCGGCCGCCATGGTGTGGTGGTAGTGCACCGCCTATTACACCGAAGATCCTGGGTTCACGCGCCAAGCAAAGCAACGTCAAAAAGTTAGAAATAATTTTTCTCAATTAGAAGAAATTTTTTCTAAGCGTGGTCGCCCCTCGCCAGTGTTTGGCAAACACTACGAATGTAATTCTCAGAAAAAAACTCTGGAGACTGCATAAATTGTCCCGCCAATTTGTAGGAAAAACATAAAGGAGCACGACGCAAATTCGAACAGAAGCTCGGCCTAAAATCTCTTCGGAGCTTATCGCGTCTTATATTTATTTATTTTATAAAAATTTTGAAATGCAACTGAATTACAGTAAGTGGTTTCTCAAAGGCTTCTGAAGTCCAATTTACTATTCTGATGTACAACTAAAGGTTTCTGAAGTCTAGTTTACGGTTTCAGAATTTAAATTGACTTTTCTGAAATACATATTACGTTTTCCGAATATACTTGACTACTCTAAAGTACATTTTTCTCTAAAGTACAGTTTATCGATTCTGCATTAAAAACGATTATTCTAAAGAACATTTTATTGTTTCTAAACAGCATTACATAGTTTCTGAAGTACACTTGGAAAAGCTGTAGAAAGCTTGAAATGTTTTTCAGAAGAAGTTAAATTTATTTCAGATAATCCCATATGTTTATCAGAAAATACATTAGTATGGAAAGTTCAAATTGCAATAAACTAAAGCCAAATTAATTTGCGACAATCATTCGTGCTGTGACAAAGTAAAAAAAACATTGTCACTAAATCGAGAGATCGGTGATACGAGCACATCAAGTGTGCTATCGATAGGATCAGCAACTCTTTTAAATCTGAGAGTGAACTGAGTCAATCAGTCAATCCAACCGAACATATTTTGAGGGGTTTCGCTTTGCATTGCAAACGGTGCGCGGACTGTAAAGTCACAATAACCAAATACCCGCAAAATATTATATAGGATTCGTGTAATTTATAGTATGCCCAAACCTATGGTTAATTTCGTGCCTCATATTGTAGGAAATAAAAATCAACCCTGCTTCAACTGTAATCCTCTCAATTCTTCATTCATTTTACCCACGGAAGGCAACACTTTTTTTCATATTTAGTTCTTTTATATGCCAAGTTTTTAACGCTTCTTACTGATGCATGCTATAAATTTGCACTATATCGTGCCCTCGTAGTCTTGTATATTTTGCCGTAGGATGCAAACAATCCATGCACCTTGCAAGGCAAAGCGAGTCCCCCTCTAGTATATATATATATAATTATTAGTAACAAGTAAGGAAGGCTAAGTTCGGGTGTAACCGAACTTTACATACTCAGCTGAGAGCTTAGCTGCGCTGGTTTCGTAGGGTTTCGTAGATGTTTTATAAGTGGTTTTTAATTCCATATCACACACGTTTGGGAAATATCGACCAAATTGTAGACCAAGGGTGAGGTTTTTTGGAACGATTTCTTTCATCCTTTGTCAAATAATGGAATATCACCATGTAGGAAAATGAAGCTAGGGTAACCCTGGAATGTGTTTGTATGACATGTGTATCAAATGAATGGTATTAAAAAGTACTAGTATCGCCTGTGGTCGAAATTCGACCAACTTGTATATTTCTCAACTCAGTCTATGCATCCAGTGTTGGAGGTAGTGCAGTAATACGTTAATAGTTAAGCACTGGGTGGAAATATAGCAAACCGGTCTAACTTACTTAAATTTTTCATTAAAATTTTGAATTTGATCTAAGACGTTGTACTTTTTGATTGTATTTTCTTAAATTTTCTACAAACTTTTCAAATGTAATTATATGTAATTATAACGTTTTGGTATGGAGCTCCTTAAACAAAAACATAAAAAATATGTGAAATCAAGTGGAATTTACCTGGAATTATGGTGAAATTACTTGAAATTCAATTGAAAAATAGTTTTTTCCACACCACCCGAGAGGTCCCCGTTGGCCCGCTACCGAAGTTAGTTTTGGATGCTGCGTTCCCCAGCAGGCCTATATCACCCATTTACTTCAATTGTGTCATAATTCAAAAAACACGAACTTTTAGTTAAAAACGAAGAAATGTGCTAAAGGAATTTAGCCTATTTCACGCCACCCGTTAGGTATGCAATTGGCGATTTACCGAGTTTAATTTTGTATAAATACATATTTAAGTGTGACACAAAACGAAAATTTCGAATAGAATAGAGGATACCTTCATAAAAAATAAAAAAAAAAAATAAAAAAAAAAAAATATGTAATGAGAAAGAAGGCAGAGTTCACTAAAAAAATTTTAAATGAAAGAAAAACAAGTAAGGACGGGAATGTATTCGGCTATGCCGAAGACTTCATACCTTTCATGAATGGGGCTGAACAATAATCTTATCCCGTTCGTAACCTCCAAATAATCGGATGTATAAGGTAAGAAATATATAGTGAACAGATGTACATACCTAAACGATTTTTAATTTGGAAATTAATTTTTATATTGGAAATTAAGGGAGAAATTGCCAAAAATCTTTCTATCTGAACGATCGGTTGTATGGGATATAACTATATATAGCTCCGATCAAAGGGATTTTTTCCGAAAATCGTCTATGATATATTAAAATATATATCACCGAGTTTCACGTTTATACTTTTTAAATTAAGGGAGAAATGGCCAAAAATCTTTCTATCTGAACGATCGGTTGTATAGGATATAACTATATATAGCTCCGATCAAAGTGATTTTTTCAGGATATATTCTATGATATATTAAAATATATATCACCGAGTTTCACGTTTATACTTTCTAAATTGCGGCAGGAATGACCAAAATCGTTTTATCTGAACGATCGGTTGTATGGGAGATATATGTTATAGTAGTCCGATTATAACGGATCCGACGAATGTCTAATATAATACAAAAATACATCCCTGTGCCAAATTTTATTGAGATATCTCAAAATTTGAGCAACTAGTTTGCGTTCAAACAGACAGACGGACGGACGGATGGGCAGACGGACATGGCTATATCAACTCAGTTCGTCGCCCTGATCAATCCGGTATACTTAATGGTGAGTCTATCTTCTATATTTCTTAACGTTACAAACATCAGACCAAAGTTAATATACCTTTTCATGTTCATGAAAGGTATACAAAATATGTAATGAGAAAGAAGGCAGAGTTCACTAAGAAAAATTTAAATGAAAGACAAAAAAAATTTAGTACTTAAAGTGCGAAAAAATTAAGTGAAGTGAATAAACAGTTCCATATAAAAACGCAATAAGTGCACTTAGACTTTTTTCCGGGTTTTAATGTTATCATTGTGGATGAAGATTCTAATGTTCGGATATTTAATGTTGGGATCCCCATTGAGATCTATGTACGTAATTAATTTGTATTAAATTTGAAAACACTCCATTTCATGAATATATATGACCATATCTACCATAAAATATCGTCTTTGAACGATATACTACTAAGATATAACAAAGCAGAATAAATTAAAAAGAAAAGAAAAACAAACAAAAACATTGAAATTATTCATAACTTTAAGCGACATAAACAAATTAGGGTTATGGGATCTAAGCATCCGATTAATAGATATATAATCCAACAAAGTTAGCCTAATAAAAAATATAGTGGGTAATATACTGCCTATGCAATACGGCCGATATGATGCCGGTTGCCGAATTGACCTAAAATCAAAAACGTTTTTGGGACGTTTTTTTTTTTCGTTTAATATACAACGTGAAATTTTCCGATTAATTCAGTTGCCTTTAAATAATAATAAACTAAGTTGAAATAAAAGAATATATAATAAAAAAAATTTGCATAAAAACCAATATAAAAAATTTAATGTTATATTTTTGTAGCAAATTTATTTATTTATTTTTTTTGTTCAGTATAAGACGTACTATATCTAAAATGAGGATTAAATCTGCAAATGCAGAAACATTTTTGGGCAAATTTGCCATTAATTGTTATAAATAAATTTAGTTAGTTTCAACAAAAGTTAACTCAATATTTGTGATTTCATGTTTTTTTGAAAGCCACTAAAATAAAAAACAAAGAATCTGTTAAATAAAGACAAAAAATGAGCCGGTCAAAAGTTAATTCTTTTTAAGATTTTTTTGTACGCTACAAATTATTTTGGAACAATTTTTTAGGATTTTGGTAGGAGCCACTATAGGTAAGTGGCAACAATGGGAAACCATGTTTAATTCTTTCACCGTCTGGCACGTACGCATATGTATGAAGGTGAAACATTTGAGCAACACTGCGTAGTCGCTTTTCGAATTTCGAATTCGGTGGGGTTACATGATATGCTGGTTTGTGTTTTAGAGCACTTACATACTTGGTCCTACAGATGGCGCGCACGACAGTAAATTTCGATATTTGGAGTGATTGTTCGAATTTACAGCAAAGATTTTCTATTAATTATAAACAAATAGAGTAATATTTGTTAACAAAAATAGGCCTATGCACTGCGGCTGATCCATACGAATCGATTCATACATCTTTTATATGATTTTACGTATGGTAAGTAAGCGAAACAGCCTGTTAATTGATTGATTGGAAATTTTGTTAGCGTATTAATATATAGATTTTAAAAGGGAGTGTACCTTATTTCTATAGGTTGACGCCTTTTCCAGATATCGCCATAAAGGTGAACCAGGGTTAACTCTATAATGTGTTTGTACAATATGGGTGTCAAATTAAAGGTACTAATGATGATTTTAAAAGGGAGTGGCCCTTAGTTGCATATCTGATGGCCTTTTCGAGTCACCGGTCAAAATGTGGACCAGGGTGACCCAGAGCATCATCTGTCGGGTACCGCCAATTTATTTATATATGTAATACCCCGAACAGTATTCCTCCCATGATTCCAAGGGCTTTTCTTCTATTTAATATTGTAGGTGTCACACCCATTTTACAAAGTTTTTTCTAAAGTTATATTTTGCGTCAAAAGACCAATCCAATCACCATGTTCCATCGCTTTTTTCGTATTTGGTATAGAATTATGGCATTTTTTCATTTCCCGAAATTTTCGATTTAAAATGAACGATATCGGACTATAACCACGCCCACTTTTACGATATCGAAAATTTCGAAAAAACCGAAAAATGCGACAATTCATTACCAAAGACGTTTAAGCCATGAAACTTGGTAGGTGGGTTCACGTTATGACGAAGAATAGAATATTAGTAAATTTTTGGACAATGGACGTGGCACCACCCAGTTTTAATAAAATGGTAATTTCAAAGTTTTCCAAGCTGTAATTTGGCAGACGTTGAGGATATCATGATGAAATTTGGCAGGAACGTTACTCCTATTACTATATGTGTTCTAAATAAAAATTAGCAAAATCGGATGACGAACACGCCCACGTAAAAAAAATACAATTTTAAAAGACAAATTTTAACAAAAAATTCAATATTTTTACATTATATAAGTAAATTATGTCAACATTCAACTGCAGTAATGATATAGTGCAACAAAATACAAAAATAAAATAAAATTTCAAAATGGGCGTATCTCCGCCCTTTTTCGTTTAATTTGTCTAGAATACTTTTAATGCCAGAAGTAGAACAAAAATTTACCAATCCTTGTGAAATTTATTAGGGGCATAGATTCTAAGACGGTAACTATTTTCTCTGAAAATGGGCGAATTCGGTTGAAGCCGGTTGAAGCCGAGCCCAGTTTTTATACACAGTCGAACGTCTGCCTTTCCGCTCGGCCGTTAACACGATAACTTGCGCAAAAAACGATATATCTTTACTAAACTTAGTTCACGTACTTATCTGAACTCACTTTATCTTGGTATTAAAAATGGGCGAACTCCGACTATAACCACGCCCACTCTTTCGATATAGAAAATTACGAAAAATGAAAAAAATGCCATAATTCTATACCAAATACGAAAAAAGGGATGAAACATGGTAATTGGATTGGTTTATTGACGCAAAATATAACTTAAGAAAAAACTTTGTAGAATAGATATCGCGAAAAGGCGTCCACCTATAGAACTAAGGCCCACTCCTTTTTAAAATACTCATTAACACTTTTCATTTGTTACCCATATCGTACAAATAAATTCTAGAGTCACCCTTGGTCCATCATTATGGCGATATCTCGAAAAGGCGTCCGCCTATAGAACTAAGGCCCACTCCCTTTGAAAATACTCATTAACACCATTCATTTCATACCCATATCGTACAAACACATTCTAGAGTCACCCCTGGTCCACCTTTATGGCGATATCCCGAAATGGCGTCCACCTATAGAACTATGGCCTACTCCCTTTTAAAATACTCTTTAATACCTTCCATTTGATACCCATGTCATACAAACACATTCCAGGGTTACACTAGGTTCATTTTCCTCCATGGTGATTTTCCCTTATTTTGTCTCGAAAGCTCTCAGCTGAGTATGTAATGTTCGGTTACACCCGAAGTTAGCCTACCTTACTTGTTTGAATTGAGATGGATTAGTTACCTGGAGATACTGATTGATCTAATTATTTCGTAAAAATTAACTTAAAAATTTGGGTAAGTAAAATAGATTTGCAATCCCTCTATAGTTTGCGAACATGTTTGGGCACAGTGGCGTTTTTTTTTTTTTTTTATTTTCACTTAAACTAAATGACCATACAATAATTAAGTCGGATAATAACTTTCAATGGCCGTAAGGTCAATTGACTTTACGATCTATTCAAATTTGTAACCGCCAGCTTAGAAACTTTTGTTTGAAATAAGTTTTCTTTAGATCCGTTGTCAGCAAAATTGAAAATGGGCCTTTATTGGTGAGATTAAAAACTTCGTAGTGGTAGCGTTAAGTCGTTGATAAACGTGAAACTAGTCAACTCGTATGCACGCATAAAACCTGAAATACGTAATTACAATTTCTCACTTCTAGCCCAGGTTATTTGTAACTAGTCATGCAGTCCGAAAGTTAACACTATTTTGTTACATTATCGTCTCATGTATATTAATCAGAAAATAATAATTCAAGTTTTCTAAGTAATATGTATTAAGTGAACCCACGTAAGGTATAACGACTGGCTCGAAACATAAAAAAGAAATTAAATAAATAATTGTATAACATAAAAATCTTAGTACAACAACAAAGTTTTTCAGTATAATTGGAAAATACATAAGTGTGTATAGGCGTAGGGGTTTTGAAGTGGTTTTGGTAGTAGTTTTGCTAATAATAGTAGTAGTAGTAGTAGTAGAATTGTTAGGTAGTTGTGGATCCTCACCTCGTACTCTTGGATCGGTCCGTAGACGGGCATATTGTTCGGCCGACATACAGGTGCATTGCGGTTCGCTACGTATACGCGACGGTGAAGCCGGTGTGCTCAAGGGCTTTCGCTTGGCTTTGATTTTTCCCTTGCCGGGTGGGTCCAATTTCAGCGAATAACTTGACGAGGCCTTTCGTGAAAATTTGAAAGAAGGCGACTGTAAAACGTCGCACTATCATTAGGTTAGTTGGTTGGGAATTACAAGGTTCTGTGTGTGCGGTTTTTCATTTATTTTTTTTTTTTTTGTTTTTTTTTTATTAAAATTATTTAGTTTTTAATTTAAATTTTTATAGTTTTAAAATCGCTTATCAATGCTTTACAATTTTTTATTTTAGATTGTAAATTTTTCGATTATTCGTTTAAGTATATTGCAAACATAAAATGTACTTATAGATTCAAATAGATAAAAAAAATGTTGTTATCAAATTTATGTTTGCTTAATTTTACGCTGCACCGTGTTCTTTTCTGTAGCGCAAATTTTTCAGACAAACAATTTTTTGTTATATAACTTTTGTTATATTTAAAATAAAAATTCTTTGTGCTTATTTGTTGAATATTTATAATCAGAGAAAAAACTTTAATTCACAAAATCACGGCAAAACACATAATCTGAATAATTTTGCAAGAATTTAAAGCAAAAAGAAAATAACAGTGAAGAGCAAATATTCGTACATTTAGAGCTTTAAAGAGCGACACGCAAAAAAGAGTAATGCTAATATATATATAGTGTGTAAGAGAGGTAAGTAAAGTGAACAGTGGGTAGTGTTGCAACCACTCCTTAGTTAGGATATTAAGATACTCGCATGTATCTTATATCGAAAAAATTACATAATATACATATATGTATGTATATATATTTACTACGTATATATTATTTTTAGTTGTTAGTTAGTAGTTTGCTTTTGTTTTATTTATTCATTATTATTTTGTTTGTGTTTTTTTTTTTCTTCTTTATTCATAGTAATTTCTTTGAGTAATAAAGGAAACTCTTTGCATTTAAGAAAATAAATAATGGGCTTTGAGAGCCTTATAGCCTGTTTTGAGTAATAAGTGCATTTCTGTGTGTATGTGTAAGTGCGGTTATGGGTAAGTATGTGTGTGTGTGGGTGTGTGGTTTTACATTGTATTAATAATAGCCGATTTTTTATTGTTGGAAAATTACAGATATAAGTAAACATTTAATAGATTACGTGTCTTGATTTAAAGAGAGCTAAGTGAAATATGTTGAGTTTTGATGTTAAACCTGGCACTGAACTCCTTCGTTGTATCAAAATATTCTTTGGTAAAAGCTCAGAAATATTCAGTGCTGTAGTAGACTGTTTTAATAAGTTTGCGCTTTGTGACCATTGCGCTTCTTCGAGTTGATCGCTGGTAATTTCTGCATATGTGACCCGGTCTATGAAAAGGTGGCTTATGACTCAAAAAAGAAATTGCGAGAAACAGCTGTTAAAGATAAACAATGCATTTCTTCAGTTTCTTAAAAGTAGTAATTTTTTTTGAGTCATAAGCCACCTTTTCATAGACCGGGTCACATATAGTGATATAGTAGAAAAAAATTTACTTCATCGAAAATATAAAATCAACAAATCGTGTTTGTTTTTTTTTATTTTTTTTGCTGGAACTTAAGGACCTTCGATAAAATCATGCGGTTTATGGCTAATTATCCGGGTTTCTTTTTGTCAAGAGAAAATATTTGTTTTGTCACGGTGGTGTATTCGACCAATTTAGCTGGCCTAAAATTGATTTTTTAAAATATTCCTATTTTTTTTTTTTTTTTAATATACTCCCTGGCCTTCCTATGTGTCCACTGAGTAGTATACATATCTAAAATCCATCTGCAACGTCAACGGAGTTAACCGCGCACATGTAAACTTGTATAAAAATGGTGTGCAGTTCGATGTAGTTTTGGATTAAAAAGCAATATACCCTTCTAACCTAAATACTTGATCACTTGTTTAGCCTTAATCAAATCAAGTTACATTTTCTTTTAGGACAGGTTTTGGCCTTTATCTTTATAGTTTTGCAAAAAAAACATTCAAGAACTTCTTGCAACTTCGATGTAATGAACAAATTACTTTTAACTTCGGATCCTTTTTTGACGGGAAAGAGACCCCGAATGTTAGTTGTTGAATATGATGAAGATGACGACATTGCTATTGATATTGTTACTAATGATGAATAACTAAACCATGAATTTACTGTCAAATATTTCATTTCATTTGATAACATTACGAAATTGCCTGACGATGAATTTGTGGCAATTTTCGAAATGGTACCATCGCAATATGCCAGTAAATGTTTCTTCCTTTCTTTTCAGTTTCTCTTAGAAAAACATAATAATTGAATTTTCAATTATTATAAGCCGGTGTTAAGCTCATGAATTCTTAATAATAAGTATAAATTGAACACGCCATTAAAAAACAAATATTTCATTTTATATTTTTTTCGAGATGGTAGTGAATATTTGAGGTGACAACCCTACCTAAAAATGTATTTATTGGAAATCGGGAGTGAAATACCTTTCCTTATTGGCATATCTCATGTAATTTTTTGTTAACTAAAAAAGGTTGCGGCCACAGTGGTGTGATGGTAGCGTGCTCTGCCTACCACACCGTATGCCCTGGGTTCGCACCCCGGGCAAAGCAACATCAAAATTTTAGAAATAAGGTTTTTAAATTAGAAGAAGAATTTTCTAAACGGGGTCGCCCCTCGGCAGTGTTTGGCAAGCGCTCCGGGTGTATTTCTGCCATGAAAAGCTCTCAGTGAAAACTCATCTGCTTTGCAGATGCCGTTCGGAGTCGGCATAAACATGTAGGTCCCGTCCGGCCAATTTGTAGGGAAAATCAAGAGGAGCACGACGCAAATTGGAATAGAAGCTCGGCCTTAGATCTCTTCGGAGGTTATCGCGCCTTACATTTATTTTACGGCCATAACCGTTTAGACGGTTAAGCGCAAATTAAGTAAGTAAGTAAGTAAGTAAAAAAGGTGGCAACCTTGTGAAAACCTCTTCAGAGGCAACAGCTAGCTGAAAAGTCTTAAAATGTAATACTATCGATGTACCAAATTTTATTCAAATCGGGCTGATTCAAAGCCGTTTCCGATGTGGTAGTGGATATACAAAGAAATATAAAAAACAAGTAAAGGTGTATAAGTTCGGGTGTAACCGAACATTATATACTCAGCGTGAACTTCAATTGCACATTTCATTTCAGATAAATTACTTTCTACATAACACGTGGCACCGCCCGTTTAAATAAATGTCTCCCCATTTCCTCTTATTCAAAACTATTTTTTGCTAAGTTATAGCTTATTATTCTAGTCTATGACCCTTCTAAATTTGTTTTATATCTAATTTGCGTGGTCTTTAACCGATCCCGTCCATTTTTACTAGAAATATTTTCTACAATAGGGAAAATTTGTATACCCAATTTTATTACGATCCGTTAATTTTTCTTCGAGTTATGGCTCCCGAAACATAGAAAATTGCTTAGTTATAAAAGGGCGATGCCACGCCCATTTTTTTAAACTTGATGTTTTGATATAAAGCTCTTTTTTGCAAAGATGTAGCTTATTTCATTCGTCTACGACCCTTTTAAAAATCTTTTATATAAAAGTGGGCGTGGTGTTTAACCGATCTCGTCCATTTTTTCTAGAAATATTTCCTGCTATAGGGAAAATCTGTGTACCCAATTTTATTACGATCCGTTAATTTTTCTTCTAGGGGCGGTGCCACGGCCATTTTTTAAATTTTAAGTTTTTCCTATTTACTGTTATAAATCCACTTGGAAAATGAAATACCATTGATATAAAGCTCATTTTTGCAAAGATATAGCTTATTTTATCCGTCCACGACCCTTTTAAAAATCTTTTATATAAAAGTGGGCGTGGTCCTTAACCGATCTAGTAAATTTTCTTCAAAGCATTCCTTATAGCCAATGCAATCTCTCTGCCGAATTTTGTTACGATATGATTATCGATTTTTGACTTATGATTAATAATATTTGTAAAATTGATTTTGCCACAAGTGGGCGGTGCCACGCTTATTTAAAAAAAAAATTCAAATTTGTATCAAGAGTCTCAATATCAGTCCACACGTCAAATTTCAACATTCTAGGTGTATTATTTACTAAATAATCAGGTTTTTTGTGTATTCCAAAATGTTATATATTTAAAAAGTGGGCGTGGTTATCATCCGATTTCGCTCATCGGTTACCAGTCTATTTTGGGTCCAGATAAGCTCGTGTACCAAATTTGGTGAAGATATCTCCATATTTGCTCAAGTTATCGTGTTAACGGACAGACGGACATGGCTCAATAAAATTTTTTTTCGACACTGAGGATTTTGATATATGGAAGTGTCTATATATATCTCGATTCCTTTATACCAATCAAAGTTAATATACTCTGTATGCAAAGCACAGTGGTAACCCTACTTAAAAATGTCAATAGAAATGCGGAGTAAAATACCGTATGTTTGATACCCATATTGACATATCTCATGTAATGCCAAAAAACGACGCCGGGTCCATCCGAAACCAGGTGGCCGATCCATAGTAATTCTGCGCGGAACACCGTGAATTTATTGTCAACTATTTGCTTTCATAACAATGAAACAAGATAACCACTTATCTGCTGTTTTAGTTAGTTTTGGCCATCTAGATTGATCAAAAACCACACCGTGAGTTGGTCTCAAGCTAGCAATATATAGAAAAAGTTATAGATTCCTTATCAATCTAACTGATTTTTCTTTTAAAAGTACTGATTTCATTGACCATTACATCAGCGCACATCTGTTAATATTATACAAATTGGCGACGAAACAGTTATCAGTTTTAGTTGGTTCTAGCCAGACCTGTGAACATATTGCGCAACAAAATACAAAAGTCTCGTATCAAATATCAACAGAAATCAGCTGTTTTATCAATTAATGATCTGTTAGTAAAAATATGCGCTTGCGCTGACATCTGGCGAATGTTAGCAGCTGCCGGTAATGCAGTGTTAGTTCTAATCAAATATTCACAATAGTGCCCTAGTACAAATATATTTCTTTGTGTGCTCACAATCGTTTATTTTTAACAAATTATTTTAATAAAATATAGCTAAACAAAATCACTCCGACCAATAATGCGCAAAGCTCACTAATAGCACGAATCTTCATCTTTACAACCGAAACTTTATTTATAGATTTGGATTCCAAATAAGAGCGAAAAGGGACTTGCACATGAAAAGAGCAATTACAAATAATATATATAATATTTTTAAGATGACAGTAGTAAGTCAACAAAACTATGGCTAACAAATGTTTGAAAATTTTCTTTGTTGTTTTGACTGCTGAAACAGTCAATTCAGAATCAACAATTTATGCGAAGTTCATTCAACAAATATTTGCATTGAACAAAAATTTACAGAAATTTCAGTTGATTTTAACAGCTTTACTCTTTTAGCGTAGATTAATGCCCCTATTACGGTTTACAACTCAACTTATTTGGGTTTTAATTAAAACAACTCAAATTTAAGACAACTCAACTCCTGTTTGGTATTACGAATTACAACTTATTTCAGTTGAAGTTGAATTGAGAAAAAGTACTGATTTGATAGATACATGAACTTTTGTGGCGGAAACTTAAGCATTTGCAAGTGCTTGTTTTATTAATAGCAAAATGGATATCAATAAAATTGTAATAAATTTATTTTATAACGACGAAAATTTTGGTAACAAAATTGACATGTCGCGAAAACGGATAAAATTCGCATGATCACTCAAATCCCTTGGAACTAATAAGCACCAAGTAAGAAAACGTTTAAGTGACAAATGATGAGCTTCTAATGAAGTTATTTTGCAGATTTATGAGTTATTTTCGGTCAAGTAAGGAAGAATATTGCTCGAGGGACGGCTGTACCACTATTTTAAAACTACATTCCTTGCTGACGGCAGCTATCAAAAATGCTGTGGAAATGATTTTAGTCTTGGACTGGACAAAATGTACAGTTCATAAAGAGGTTTTAGATATTGAGGAGCATGAAGTGGATTAAAATCCAAATGATTCCAGAGCAAAGCGCTACAAAAACCGCATTTTACTCTAAAACAGGATTCCCAGGAATAGTGGGTAGTATCGGTGAAACTCACGTTCCCATAATTTCACCTATTTTGGCTGCATCCGAACTGCGCCTTGCCTCGTCCAATCTGGGGATGTCGCTCCAGAAGGTCAAAAAGTTTTTCAATGTAATTCATTGTTGAAAATTTGTTTTTCTATAAATGTGTACAAAATTGCTGATTATACACTTTGTTTAAATTAATTTAAAAAAGGTTTAGTTACTCGCTTTCCAATTTTTCCGGCAACGTTTTATAAGAAGAACGTTTATCAAAAGACACGTTTCGACATCCGTTTTAAGAATCCGAAAGCGGAAATTAAAAATTTTATTTCTATCGAAAGATATTTACAAAAACCCATAAAATGGCCCCAAGAGGGTCCGAAATATAAGGTCCGATCCATAGTTTTTTTTTTGCACAGAATACCTATTTGCGTTGGCGGCCTTCGGCCACGATTTGCAAAGATAAGCCTGGGTGGGTCCAACACCTTTCAGCATTAGTGTATACAACAAATCTGGCAAAATACAACAACCACATGAAAATTTGAACCGAAATTAAATTGTTTTTAATTTTTGGTGCCGGATTCTAAAAACGTAGGTCGAAATGTGTCTTTTGGTACCAACTTTGAAAACTTTTGTTAAAAATTATGTGGTAAACCGTCTTGTAAAACGTTACCTTTTTTCCAAATAACTGCAAAATTGTATGAGATCAGTTTTTTTCAGAAAATTTTTGGTAATCAGTTGTCAGATTTTGATGGCTTTGACAACTTCGTTGTTAACGGTAATGCCACAAAAAGTTGTTAGACCAGGCAACTTCACCCGACACTGTTTTTGACAGGTTGAGTTGTAATCTATATTACCAAATTGCAAAAATTCAACTGAAACAGAATTGAGTTGTAAACGGTAATAGGGGCATAAATATAAATTCAATGTAGTTTTTAGTTTGTGCAGATTTAGTATTGTGTTAGTATTAACTTTTAACGTGACTTTGCAGCACAGTCACTCACGTTCCCATTTACCACTATATAATAAGAAAAATTTCGCAAACGCGCTCAGGTGCACTGTCATTCACTGAGATGAGTGAATGCTCTTATATTATCGAATTTTGATTCGCACGAAAGAAAGGAGCCGTTCCGTCGAGTTGTGTTATATATGTATAATTTGCCACAAAATGTTATGTTGTAAACTCGAATGACTAGTTCTAATGAATTATATTAATAAAAACTTGTTTTGAAAATCTAAACCAAAATAAATAATATTTTTTGCGAGCATCAGATGCATATTTTTGCAATTTTTTGTAGATGTATTTATATTTTTTTAAGTAATTTTTGAGTAGCTTGCTATTTATATTTAATGAAAATATTATAACTTTGGAGAGATATATATTTTATATAGATATTAGAGAAAAATTATAAAGTTTACAAACGGCGATGATTACTAGCTCATGTTTCTGAATTCTATTTCTACATCAGCTAGATTCTCGGGAGCTGAGTATTGAACTCAAAATCTCCAACATTCATACTTTGTGCTAGTCTAAAGGCAGACGCCTTTATCCACTCAGCCATATGAACGCCCCGCTGCTCGCTTTGTTTTCTAAGTATTGCCCTTATATACCTAAGTTGAAACCCGTGCTTTTAGAGCCATTTAGTAACTATGAAACAACGAAACCCCAAATTAAATTCTATACTTTAGGTACATAATCAAATATTTGATAAAAAGTTTTTGCTGTTCATACATACTTATATATAAATATTAATTGATTAATACCTAAACTTATATATCAAATATTATGTCATTAGCGTTAATATATCAACTTTTGATGCGGGCTTAGCTGCCAATTGAACAGATTAATTGGCCAAAACTTTTTTTATATTTGAGAGTTCTTCCCAAAGAGAAATTTATTCTCAACCAAAGAATCAAAATTTTTTTTTTAAGACTTATTTCAGGTGTTAGCAATAATATTGTATATGCCAAATATCTTTCCATTCTGGCGCATAGTAAAAACCTAGCACTAGTTAGTCCCTAACAACTAAAAATGTTAATTCAGAGTCCCTTAAAGCAGTTACATATTTCCGCTTTTTCTTGAAATTATGCGGAAGAGCAGGCGTTATAATGCTACAAATTAATAAATTTTAAAATGGCCCAAGTTAATTTTGAGCGATGCATAAGGCTGTATAATGTTCTGTATTCTTAGAGGACCGCTTGAGTCACTAGAGGCAAGATGCCACACGATTAAAAATCTAAATCTGTAACTTACTTCTCCTACCATTTGAAGGGGTGAGACTCGAAAAAACCTGTGACTTATACAGTTTTATAAAGACTATGACTAAAGTTGATTATAGCTTCTTAATATTTTTTCCAAGCATTATAGAATAATAAATATACCGCCTCATGTATGGCCCCATCTTAGTTATGAGATCCTTAAAATGAATTATTTATAAATATCGAATAAGCTTACTTAAGTTTTTTTTTTGTAGACATTTTTAATTTAATTACACCTACAAATTTGATATATTCTTTTTTCTTTCTACTTGTTCGTCTAGCTTGTTGCTGTTCATATGCATTTGCTTTTATTTTGTTCAAAATGCTTTTACAAAAATATTTAAGTGTTTGCAATTAGATATTTGATGTTTTGTTAACTATATATACTTTCAATCCTGAAAATTTCGGAAGCCTGTTTTTCACTTTTTTTCGGAATAATTACCATTTGTAACTTCGTATTGCACTTAGAAGCGAAATTGTTTTTAGTAAAATTGTTTCTCTTTATATCTTCATATATATATATATCTACAGTAACTTTTACCTTATCCCTACATAACTACGTATATATTCACTATAGAAAAATATTTTTTAATTGAAGCTTCATTTCGCGAGCTATGCAACTTAACGAAAACTTTAATACGATAATTTCGTAATGAGGTTTTTACAAAGGCTAACTTCTTTAAACTACACGGACTTGCTTCTATAGATGATTTGGTATATGTGCTCCTACTCAACATAAATTTTATTTATATAAACGAGTATATTTTTGAGAATGTGGATGCGATCCCAGCCTTTTGGAATTTCGAAAAGACACACACTTTTCTTACGCCGTTAGTGAAATGAGCATTACAATTCTAGATTAATTTTCTTTGACTATACCATTTAGTTCTTGCTATCTTGGAAATTGTATTGTTAGAACTTAGTTCGAGAATGCCCTAAATACTAAATATAAATTTAAATTTTTAAACTTTTTTCATCAAAAATCCATTAAACACAATATTTGCTAGTACTGAGTATTCTAAATATCGACGCTCTCGTGCCAGAGGCATGAAGAGACATTTTTTCTGATTTGCAGTTAATGGGTTCACGGGTTTAACAGTAAATGTTCTATACTATGTGTGTACCTATGTATATGTGAAACCATTCATGGATTTATCGAATATATTAAATTTTAAAACAAAATTTCTCAATATTTTAGTTTTTGCACATACCTACATATTTCTATCAAGCGGGTGATGATATACAGATTCTCATATGTATGTATTTGCATATGTATATTAATTTATTGTTTTGTAGTAACCTAAATTTAATAATAATCTAATTTGCCGAATAACGCTTTTAAGCTTAAATAATTTATCGAATACGATGTTCGTATTAAGTACTTACTAGGGATGCAAATTTTCTTAGTTGTTTGCTATCAGGAATTAAGGGATCAAAAAATTCACTCCCGAAATCATGGGAGCATCCCGAAACAAAAGGTCGTATTTGAAAAGCGCAAGCAAATACTTCTTAATTTTTCTTTAATATTTATTTGAATGAGTGCAGTTTGTTCGAGAGTTTCACCGAAAAGCATTAGGCGCGAGATAAATCATTTCGAATAGACTCGAGTAATGGGAGCACCAGTTTGAATGAAAATTTTCACAAGCATGAAATCAGCTGTTATATCTATATAATGATGCAAACATAGAAAAGTAAGGCATTTTTGAACCGAAAAAGAGCAATATTTGCAAGACAAGTTTTAAAATTTAAAACCTTTTGATAAAACTCCCCAACATCACTGTTAGGCCTTATAATAAAAAAAACCTAGAAAACTTTAATGAAACCTCGAAATCTTTCCTCATTTTTTGATCAAATTTCTTGGCTATGGTTATTCAAAATGTTTAATATTTTACCAGAGTTATTCAAAAATAATACAAAACGGACTAAAATACACTTCACATTAGAATAGGCTGTTGAGATATATCTGTGGTCTCATGCAATAACTGCTTAACTCGACTTAGGAGAAACTTGCGTTTAACCTGTGGTGTGAACCTGCAATAGAACTTAAGGGCCAAAATGTTCCACAAGAATATTCCTCGTAAAAACAAAATATGTTAGCCTTCGTTTCACTTATTCCCAAATAAGATAATTCAAAATTTTGGAAATTTCAAACAATCTTACCAAAGACATTAGCTCTGTTAAGTAATACCAAATATCTAAATTCGATTTTTAACTCAATGGGAAAGCACGCATCGAGTAACGGGCACGGAGCGCCGGCATCGGTTTCTACGCTTGCAAGGCGATGTTCGGTGAAAAATGGGGTCTTAGGCCAAAGGGTGTACATTTGTATGAAGTTGTGGTGGGACCAGTGCGTATGGCTCTATATTGTGGTCAGAAGCCCTTATATAGAACTACAATCTCACCAGCTTACAGAAGGTTTAGCTCACTGCGTGTATTGCCGCGTCTGCCAAACCGCAGCTGTAATGTACATGTTTTATACGTCGACATAAACCCCACGGAGACTCAGGGAGCCTAGGAGCCTCTTTTAGTTCCCCTACACTGAAAGAAAATGACTGGTAAAAGCAACCGAAATACGGGTCAATTCAACCGAAATTTCTGTAAACTTTTATCCATCGCAACAAGATGTTGAATCAACTGCGTACAAATCGTTGATTCGTAATTGACCGTTTTAGTAGTCAAATGAACAAAAAAAAAGTTGTTGCGACAGCTTTGTACGAAGGTACCTATGTTGCGGCATTTGCAAGGCAGATGAGTTTTCACTGAGATATTTTCATGGCAGAAATACACTCGGAGTGCTTGCCGAACAGTGCCGAGGAGCGACCCCACTTAGGAAAATTGTGTTCTAATTGAAAAACCTTATTTCTTAAATTTGTATGTTGCTTTGCCCGGGGTGTGAACCCAGGGTCTTCGACATACGTAAATATGTGCATACATATAGTACACAGCATACATAAGTACAAAGTAGAGAGCGCAGCGAGCGTAAAATTCTCTTTCAAATTTGCTCATGTATTGACTGTTGATCGCTGTTGAAATGAGCAGTGAGATCAGTTGTGTTAACAAAAAAATCAGTTAGATTGATTAGGAATCTGTCAATTTTACAGAATTTTGTTAACTTAAGAGCGACAACTTCTCTTCTGTTGAAATGACTAAACTAATTTGTTCGCTTGACAAAGAACCCGGTCGAATTAACCATAATTCGATCAATTTCACCGAATCTCCGTTAAGTCAAGAACAACAGAACCGATTTGTTGATTTTACTAGCACCATTTCTTTCAGTGTACATAATCGACGTAGCATTAAGTAGGGCCAAACGAGTTTAATGGCAACAAAATGGCTTTTCATTAGCTACTTAGGCGACCTGGGTGGAAGTCCTACCTGCTCACCTATCAAAGACATTTGACCAAAGAATGCAAAACGATTATGAGGTTTAACTACTATCTGAAGTTGGTAAATGTTATCATAAAATTGTTGCACAGAGCAATAAGTTGCATAAAAACTCTTCTCAATAATAACAGGACTCTGGTCCACTATTCCCGAGGTTTTGAGTGTTTGGAGAGCAAACAATCTCGGGATTTACATCCCTTGTAAGTACTGAATACAAATGCACACATACATATATGTATATGTCGATTTATTTAGTTCAATTTTTACAATAACAAAGCAGAATATTAAGCAGTTTTTATTGAAGTGTTATTGGTGTAGAGTTGGTGTTTTTGTATTTACAATCGCTATGCAATATTTGTTTAGCTAATTTTAATATTTTTATTCAAGTCATGTTTTCAATTTATTTAATTATAGCTATTGATTTATTTTATTATTATTTTAGCTTAATCTTTTTAAATTATTAATTTACACATGTTAACTCTTTAAGTTAGTTTTGTTTATTTTAGTTTCTTTTTTTTTTGTTGTTGTTAGTTTATAAAACCGCCAGTGATTTGGTTTTTATTCAAAAAAGCGGAAAAGGAATCTTGTAGGATTTATAACTGTGCACATAAGTGCACAATTCTAAGGAATCGAGTGACTGACTAGCCACTAGAACCGAACTTCAGGGCTCGTCATCATCAGGTGAAGGATCAATAGGATAGGTGAGGGTGTTATAGTAAAGGATGCGTGCGATTGCTTTAAATCGTTTTGCATTTTTCTGATGCATTTCATTTTGCAGCGTTTTCGTAAATGTAAATAATTTCGTAAAAAATTTTTATTCCAAAAAAAAAATTTTTTTTTCCGAATAAAAGAGATAGTGAATATATTTGCCGACGCGTTACCGTAAAATGCAATCGATTGTTAAATTGTGTTACAGTTATAATTGAATTAGTGAAATTTATATTTGATACATAAATTGTGAGTTTATATACATTTGAATTAATTAAAAGTACAATAAAAAAAGAATTACATAAAAATTCATAATAAAAGAAAATACGAATAACATGAGTGAGTACGTGAATTGAGCGAGAGGGTGAATGAAACGAAATTGGTTTGTTCGAGTTTTTTTTTTTTGTTTGTTTTTTTTTTTTTTTGTGCGTTAAATGCAATGATGAAGGTGAATGTGGATTTTTAAAAATTTTCGAATATGATGAGAGGAGAAGAGAAAGAGGAATGAAAGAATACAATATAAATTAAAGTAATTTAGTGTTTATTCGATTAGTTCAAAAAAAAAAAAAAAAAAATTTATTTAAAACAAAATTATATTTTTATTTACATATTAAAACAAAACATTTTTTTATATTAATTTGGCTTGAACTTAAAATGATTTTTTGTACGGCTAGTGATAATTGATTTAAACAACTCATGAAAATGTTACTATAAATAATAAAATAATTTTTTTTTTTTTTTGGTACACTAAATATTAAATAAAAGCCGTAAACGCAGTATACTAATATGTAAAAAAGTATGCAATAAAAGCAACTCATTTACTACGAGAGGAAAAGTGCGTTGATTGGCTGGTGCAATTATAAAGAGTGCCAAATATAGGAGTAGGGCACTACAGCTTTTACGTTGAAGTCTTTCTTCCTGGAGTAGTGTAAAGCTTCTAACAACAACAGGACTGAGAGATAATTTCTTGCAACGTTGATACTGAAATTAAGTGGACTAGCCGGACCCGTGCGCATCTTGCGCAACAAATAAATATAAAAGTCTCATATCAAATATCAACAAAAATCAGCTGTTCTATCAATCAACCATCTCTCAATAAAAAATTACATGCGCTTGCGCTGCCATCTTGCGAATTTTCTCAACTGCCGGTAATGCAGTGTTAGTTCTAATCAAATATTCCAAATAATGCCATGGTACAAATAGATTTCTTTGTGTGCTCACAATCGTTTATTTTTAACAAATTATTTTAATAAAATATAGCTAAACAAAAGCACTATGACCAATAATGCCCAAAGCTCGCTAATAGCACGAATCGCCATCTTTACACTGATAGAAAAATACTGATAAAATCAACCGAAATACTGGTCAATTCAACCGAAATATTTGTCAATTTTTATCCATCGCAACAAGATGTTGAATCAACTGCGCACAAATCGTTGATTCGTAATTGACCATTTCAGTAGTCAAATGAACACAAAAATTTGTTGCGGCAGCTTTGTACGAAAGTACCTATGTTGCGGCATTTGCAAGGTAGGTGAGTTTTCACTGAGATCTTTTCATGGCAGAAATACACTCGGAGTGCTTGCCGAACAGTGCCGAGGGGCGACCCGGCTTAGGAAAATTTTCTTCTAATCCAAAATCCTTATTTCTAAAATTTTTATGTGGCTTTGCCCGGGGTGTGAACCCCACGCCACACGCATGCTACCATCACACCACAGCGGCCGCCATATAACTACGTACATATGTATGTGCATACATATAGTACACAGCATACATAAGTACAAAGTAGAGAGCGCAGTGAGCGTAAAATTCTCTTTGAAAGTTGCTCATGTATTGATTGTTGATCGCTGTTGAAATGACCAGTGAGATCAGTTGTGTTAGCAAAAAAATCAGTTAGATTGATTAGGAATCTGTAAATTTCACAGAATTTTGTTAACTTAAGAGCGACAATTTCCCTTCTGTTGAAATGACTAAACTAATTTGTTCGGTTGACAAAGAACTCGGTCGAATTAACCATAATTCGATCAATTTCACCGAATCTCCGCTAAGTCAAGAACAACAGAACCAGTTTGTTTATTTTACTAGCACCATTTCTTTCAGTGTACAACCGAAACTTTACTTATAGATTCGAATTCCAAATAAGACTAAAAAAGGGACCTGCACATAAAAACAGCAATTAGAAATAATATATAAGGTCATCCATAACACAACTCGCAATTTAACGTTTTTGCTAACTGGCTAAACTATGTGTGCTTATTCCAGCACCTGCAAACACTTCATCGCTACGAAACTTTGGAACATCTGCTTACTTGCGCACAACAATTAGTAACTATTTAAGCGACACCTTTGATACCGACGATATGGAAGAGAGTACAACATCACCGCCGAGGTCCATCAGGTATCTGTTCTAGGGCCAACCCTATGCGATGGTGTGCTAAAAATCGACCTTGCCGAAGACATGCAAATTGTCGGCTACGCAGATGATATTGTCGTCGTAGCAGTGGCCAAGTAACTGCATCTACTCCAGGCATTATGTAATGATGCAGTAGTAATAATAAAGGAGTGGCTGATAAATGTAGGGCTTGAGATGACAGGAGTGATTTTGATGAGCTCAAATATAACTAGGGATGCATCAATACTAAATAGGGGATTATCAAATAAATTCAAATCCTTACTTAAAATATTTAGGAGTAAATATTGATTCAAACCTAACTTTAAAAGAACCCTCCCGGCCGGTGGGGAAGAAAGTTTTTAAAGTTGTTGGGGCCCTAATATGAATAATTGCTAACATCGGCGGCACAGGCGAAGCTATCCATTAGCTATTGTCCAAGGCAACCAGCTCTATAAAAAAAACTACCCTGCAGATATACTAGCAGCTTACCCAATTACTGGTGAATGAATAGAAAATGCTTATCGAACGGTACCCGCGGACGCGATCCTTGTATTATCTCAAAGAACTCCGATTGTTCTGCTGTCAAGCGAAATGGCCAATCTAAATGATATTGGAATCGAGCAATCATCTGAAGATGCCAATAAATGCGCAAGTTTACAAACAAGAGTTAGGTGGCAGTTAGGCTGGTAAGAAAAGGCGCTGAACTGTCACGTTAGTTCTTAATATAGAGGAATGGTACGAGAGAAAGCACGGTGAACTAAACTACTACCTCACGCAAATATAGAGCGGACATGGCGGTTCCGAGAAGTATTTCCAGTAGCGTCCACACCCTCCGACCGAACTGGAAAGCGCAGAACACGTTAGGAGTTTTTGTAGGGGAGCCCTTTGCAAGGAATTTAGTGACCATGTGCAGACGCATAGACTGTTGGACTGCTGTGAGCAAAATGGTTTTATGACGCGACTGATGCACGCTGAAAGGAAACGCAGTGAAATGCACATGCGAACAAGTGGCGGTTGATTTCATACTGAAATATGAAACAACAAAGCAACATATATGGTAGAATTCGTAAGATTGTATGGCATGCACCAAAGCCATTGTGGATAAGAAAAGTGTGATATCTCAAGCATAGAAGTCAATATAACAATTAGACACGATCACATGATTTTTAAGGATGCTATCCTGGTCTCATGCTTCATCTATTCCCATCACTCGCTGAAGATAGCCCTCGGTGTGCGCCGTCAAATTGAACACTGTGTCAAAACGTTGCCGAAACGATAAAAAGTAGCCATCTTGAACATCCTGTCAGGCAGTTCACGGATAAGATATCGCACTTGTTTTGTATTCAATAACGGAGGCAATTCAAGATTGTATTTATATTAAAATTTCAAGGCTTGCTTTTTTTTCTTTTTGTTATTCTATGAAATCGTTTTGGTTGTTGTTGGGAGCCATACGGAGCCAAAAAAGAGCCATTGCTTGGGCAGCATTGGTCTAGGAAATAGGCCAGTAATATTTATACCCTCAAATAAGCATCAGGTGTTATAAGTCATATGCTTGAAGCCATAAATGCTTTCAAACTCTAATATGATAATTCTACGCCAAGTACCGAAAGAAATTTAATGAGATGAAGAAGAACTCTAACTATTTCGAAAGACTGCTTCAACGAGGTAAGAGGTTAGAATATTCCCAGGATAACGCATGCTTGTTGTAAGAAACAACTGAAATCCACAGATATAAAAATACGGATACTCAGTAATTGGAAAAGTTGGGTTAAGTAAATTCGAATATTAAATCCCATAAAATGCGCGCCTATTAGCAGCCCTACAACTATAAAGTTTCTAGTCGTAGAGTCTACTTTGAGAGCGAACTAAGGCGGGATTTCCATGTGTTCAAAATATAACCCGAATTAGTCATCCGTTTATTAAATGGAAGGTGTATACCAGTAAAAAATCAGCCTCTTTGATGAAGCATAATTTTTGTCATAGAGATCAGTGGCCCACCTAATATAAATCGCAACCTAGTAGCAATGATTTTCATTTGAGTTTTTACGCAGATATTATTATACACCTTAAACTAGTTATAAAAAGCGACGTCAGTACTTCGTCTTATACTCGTTCAAAGGCAAACCTTAACAAATTAGGCCATATATTTAGCCCAGAAAAGTATTAACTTGTGATTCAACAGTTAAGGCTGTACAGGAAGGCTGTAAAGGAATCAGCAAATAGGCAATTTTCTTGACACAAACCTAAACCTGCATTAATTTTCTTGGTTTTCAGGAACGCCTTATTAGCTCCGAATACGGACACATACGCCCCAATCATATCGTCTTATTTTAATGGTAAAACCTCTAGGCGTTGGCGATGGCGAGTACCGAAGAAGATTTAATGATGAGCTATACGATCTTTACGCAAACATAAACATAGTCTAGCGAATTAAAAGCAGCGGCTACTCTGGATAGGCCGTGTTATGCGAATGAAAGATGAAACTATGGCTAAGAAAGTGTTTCTATCGGAACCGGCTTATGGAAGCAGAAGGACCAGGTGAAAAACGATTTAAACTCCCATGGTGTGATCAATTGGCGCCAGTTGGCAGAGAGAAGAAGTGTGATTGTGATACAAGTACATCTAAGCACGACCTACTTTAAAACAAATATACTCTATTATTTCATGCTCTTCGCACATCTAAGCTGCCTTTCTCTAAGGGTATACCTTATTTCGGATGTTCCATGGATGATGCAGTCGTTTTACAATATCCTGAGATTGGACCAAGGATTGGTAAAGAAGAAAATGCGAATATGCTATTTCAAACCCATTCAAGTTTTGTTGGCCGTTATTAAATAAAGGTGCTGTGAAATTCTACGAAATGTGTAAATGATAAAGTTAGATGAGGGAACAAACATGCCAGATCAATTAAACAATATAGGATATTTAATTATACAAGTAAGTATGTTTGTTATAGGTCAACTAAGCACAAAGAATGAAGGAGTTGTTCTTATAAATATAAAACCGCATTGACACAGTTCCTTATCATATATAATATACTATGATATATGCGAAGATATTTTATGAAATGGAATCAAAAAAAATAAAAGAAAATAAAACCGTAAAATTTGCACGAGAAATGTATAAATAAGTGAATTACAAATAACATGGAGTTATACTAACGTATCTCTTTACAATGTAAGATACCTGAAAATGTTGAAAATAAAAAAAAATTTATTGATAATCAGTTATTGGCTACGCCTAGGATAATTTAATGAAGCGGCATAAAAATAATTCAAAAAGTGTTATGTATGATTTTTCATGGTGTCGATTAAAGAGTAAACATGATAAAATAAATACTGAGGCGCAATTAAAACATACATGGAAAACAACATACCAATAGTTTTTAAAAGATCTATAAATTCAATTCCCTACAACTTATAGAGAGGCCAATCAATATCTTTGCTGACTATTTTGAAGAAAATTTCAGAGAATAATTTCAATTACTACTACTGATATGCAGCTATTGTTGTTCGATGTGTGTTCAAACGATACCAATTTTATTGATAGTTTTATACCAATTTCACACAGAACTTTAATGAAATAATTAGTCAAGTTTTCTCCATTAAGGCCGTTATTGAACACAATCTTCTCAATTATCTCATCATTGCTGAATTGAATGACTAATGGAAATTTTATTTAAAAACCTTTATAACATATTTAATTTAATGTATATCGGTGTTAATATTTTTTTTCGGCTGCTGAAGAGTATTCGTTCAGAATCCAAGTGACCTTGTGTGAAAATAAAAATATATTATATCACTAGAATACCCGGCAGATTTGGTTCTGCCCAAAAACTAACTACCTATATTTTAAAGGTGAGCTCCAGTTGCCCTCTTCACCCTCTATCCCATTTCCTCCTAATTTATCTTCCAATTTTTTCGTATTCTTGTTGATCCTTTACCACATTTATCTTCCTACCACTCCTACTCCCATTGCTGCTCCCACACTCACTTCGACTTTAACACTCTCATAGATTTCTTCATATATGCATTCCCTATACCAAATATAGAATACCTGCTTCACCTGGGCCCATATCATGTTTTACGATCAGTGACTGAATACCATTTTCACTCAAATGATTTCAATACCTATATTTTTTTCTGTAAGCCAATACGAAACTGTATGAAAGTAACGCAGGTAAAATTATCCTACTCATGTGAGCTCCAATTGCCCTCTTCACCCTCTATTCCATTTCTTTCTACTTTATCTTGCACTTTTTTCCTTATTCTTGAAAAATTTCGTTATTACTACGCGAAGAAGGGGAGGGATATATTTAATCGCTGCAGAAAAGATCGGTATTAAAAAGTTAATTTTTCACTAGGTATCTTTAAAAAAATTCATACACTCTCTTGGTATCGTTTGCTCATTGTACTGAAAATCGTTTTTAGTCTATACAAGTGCATTTATGTTACGTTATGAAGCCGTCTAGGCCCGGTTTTTCAGTACAAGTTCAACTCAGTTTATCAGTTAAACTACGCTTTACCTTACTCTGCAGTTTTTCAGTCTACTTTAACAGAATTTTAAGCTGCGCTTTAGCGGCCGATCTGGCAGGGTTAAACTCTTGTTAACCTATCAGTTATTTGCGTTCGATCGAAATGGCTTCGAATATAGCCAACAAGCATTAGGGTTTGAGTGCCTTTAGAGATCATGTTGACAACTAGGCATACATACTTCTCAAATCTCAAAAGTTGTTTCGAAAGCGTGGCTCAACTCGAGAATCAGCAAAAGAGGGAATTTTTTATTAAAAAATATGGTATTACTTAAGTTGAAAAAATTTTTATTTCCCACTTCTGGTTCTCTAACTGGAATCGAAGGTAAGAACGCTTCATTACTGCTATCAACCAGGTGTTTATTTCTCACAATAAACAGCTGTTGGTTTTTGGGGAACCTCCTTGGAGATTATGTTTTCAACTTCACTCGATATCCAATTGAGGATATCAACTGGAGAAATGTGTTGAATATTCATTTGAGAACTGTGCAAATATCTCAAAGGTCAGAAAATAATTTATGACGTCTTAAGGAAGGTTTTGACGTTAGAGATTCGAGAACTATACATTTTACAAAATTTCTCAAAGTTTGAATAGTGATTGGAGAATGAAGTTGGATATCAGTTAGAGAACTATCTGATTTAAGAATAATTAAATAATGATGTTGGATATCACCACCGAAAAAAAAATTTTTTTTCCATGTTTGTTGGGTAAACAATATCCAGTTGTTGCCGTATCTACAAATTATCTAGATAGTAAGAAACCAATGTTGCCGCACCAAAACGCCTACCCCAAAGGTGGCCTTAAACTGTGACTGAAAAACTGCTATGTAGTTTAACTGGAGTTTAAATTTGACTAGAGTTTAAGCAAACTTAGTTTAAGCTTAGTTTAACCAATTGCTGATAAACTGAGCCTTAATAAATTAATTTCGAATTCGTGAAAGGGCGTTTCTGTGACTAATTACCGAATTTGAGTTGATAAGATTTAAAGCAACCAAATATATATGTATATTAAAGTAGGCCAAACAAGTTGAAGACTGCAGCTAACTCGATTTCGTACAAAAATTGAGGATAAAATTGGTTAGGTGATCTTTTAGTGACAAAATATGTATAAGTTTTCCAATTCTAGCCTTAATCCCTGCCATCAATATAAAGAGCCCACATTAGTGTGCGTTGCTTATTAATAACTTCGAATTTCTTGGGACCACCCTAATGTATACATATGTTTAAGTATAAATAAACGTATATAAATAATATAACATACAAAAAATCATTATTCATTTATGCTTTTATGTATGTAAAACATAATTTCAAAGAAATGACAATGAACAACTCAAAATCATACATACATAGCTAACTACTTCATGTTTTATATTAAGAAGATATACATATAAATAAATAGTTTTGTATAGAAAATATTTTTTAATATTAAATTGATAAAGTTGGCCTTTATTCAATTAATAGGCTTTTTTTTTTTTTGTTAAGCTCATCAATATTTTAACAAAGCTTTACTCATATCAATGTTTTGTTATCTTCCAATGCGCTTAAAACATGAATGCATGCCAATTGATAAATTTGCAATATAATTTTGTATACAAAAATATATTAAATTTTTCGAAATTTATTAAGTGTTTTAGGCTTTTCACTGAACCTTGTTAAACATACGTGAAAGCAAAGCGGACATCATCAGCATACCGGATTAAAGGAGGCGCTAACTTGTATGGGCACAAACCTACAAACTTGGTTTGATAAATTGATTAATTGATTACCAAACTAGCAAAACTTATAGATGTAATCCTGCGTGTAAGCATATTCCTCTACCATTATCTTTCCCCTCCTTAACTCATATGCCTGTTCCCTCATCCTATCATATATCATCCTATCACATCTCTTCTCATATCTCTACTCATATCTCTTCTTTATATGGCCAATATATCAAACGAGCCGGACCCGTGCACATCTTGCGCAAGAACAAATCTCATATAAAATATCAACAGAAATCAGGGCCCGAATCGTAACATACGAACACGGTCAAACGTATAAACGAAATGGGATTATAACATACGATAGCAAACGGAACGTAATTTATTTTCAATTCACAATAAACTCTACGATCCACATTAGGTTGGATTGTATTTTTAACTCACAATAGATTTTGAACTGTCAAATTGGTTGCCAAAATATAAAAAATAAAGTAAGTAACAGCGATGGATCAAATTTTATTGTTTTGTTTGAGCTCCAGTAGTAGCGAAGGCGATGAAAAGATATTCCAAAGGCGGTTAAGAGAGTGCAGTAACCCTTTGGACTTATCGAACAAAGCGCAAGCATATCATTTCGCTCATTTGCTGCAACGTCGTCATAACTCAAAAAACACAATTTTCCAGGAGAGCCATTCAAAGATTTTAACTGCCATATGTTGCGCATATAAAGTCATATTTTCATTTTTATACCACGTGCTAAATTTTTAACTGATCACGAAGATTTTTTATACAACATAGATCATGATATTGGGTACGTTTATGTGTTATTAACTCAAAAGTCATGTTTTTTGAGTTATGACGACGTTGCAGCAAATGAGCGAAATGATATGCTTGCGCTTTGTTCGATAAGTCCAAAGGGTTACTGCACTCTCTTAACCGCCTTTGGAATAACTTTTCATCGCCTTCGCTACTAAAGCGGGTATCTTGCCATGAATTCCGGCAATATTTCCTTTTGGCTTGGATTAAGCTTGTTTGATTTCGACCTTTGTTTATAATAACAGTTTTAAATTTGTTATTATATTTTACTTTTTTATAAATTTTAACAATTTTCTTATATTTTCAATGAAATATGTGTGTATACGATCGCCAGTTTGTGTTCGAATGAAAGTGGAACGGAACGTGTACGTTCAGTCACTCGTCACGTATGTTGCGATCCAAAATTACGATCGAAGTAGTACGTTCACGTATGTCATAATGTGAAAATCATATTTTTACGTGACGAGTTATACGATCACGGATGTTACGATTTGGCCCCAGCTGTTTTATCAATCAATCATCTATTAATAGGTGTTTTTTTTTTCAAGCGAGCTTGAAAAAAACGCTTCAACTAGCTAAACAGTTTCATTATGCCAAAACCATACAGATGGTGGAGGTTTATCAGCTAATTGTTACTTTTTTTCGCTGCTATGACATTTCTACTTCTAGCGCAGTTTGTTTTTTACACTCAACCAGAGAATTACAAAAACAAAATACATGAAATGCGTGTGTTGTTTTGTATGTATGTCACCCTGCCGCCACGCTGTTATTTTGTTATTTTTGTTTATCTGCATATTCGTATGTTCATTTCATTCGCTCGTTCACAATAGTGCCCTATTTTTGAATATGCAACACTATACAACACTATCAATCAGGTCGACAATTACCAAGCGGTTTCAACTGAAAGCGCTTAGCCAACTCAACTCGATTACTTTTTATTGTTGCTTTTCATGCAATTCGGTAAGCTAGCTAGTGTTTTAATTGTACTAGTTAGCAGCGAAATACAGCTAATAAAAACTTACTTGCGCTTTCGCTGCCATCTGGCGAATGTTAGCAACTGGCGGTAATGCAGTGTTAGTTCTAATCAAATATTCACAATAGTGCCATAGTACAAATAGCTTTCTTTGTGTGCTCACAATTGTTTATTTTTCTCTTTCGCTTACTCTCTTCAAAGTCGCCACCGTATTTGCATGAAAAATTTGTATTCAATAGGTCAACTCGTTCATGCACTCTAATGCTGCCCCGCTTTAACCATATGGCCTCTACTCGGCTGTTTTCCGTCAACACCATACGTCTCTGGAATTCAATTCCCACTTCAGTAAGAAACTCTCTAAACCAAAACAACTATAGGCAAATTCTTAAAAGTTTTTTTACAGTCATAATATTTAAACCTAACACCAAATCGTCTGAAACCTTAACTCACTATTTGCTGTATAACTCTAACCCTTCTTCTTTCCCTTTTTCTTATCTATTTTTTTCTTCTATTTAAGTTATTTATTCCGTTAAATGTCTAGCTTAGTCATAAATTAAAACATATAATTCACATAAATTGTTACTCGGTTTGTTGTACGATAAATAAATAAAAATAAATAAATATAAATAAAATTACTACGACTAGTAATGCCCACAGCTCACTAATAGCTCGAATCCACATCTTTAAAACCAAAACTTTATTTATAGATTTGGATTCCAAATAAAAGCGAAAAAGAGACCTGTACATAAAAAAAGCAATTAGAAATAATATATAAAATATTTTCTGTCTACATCAATTATTCAGCTGTGCGAGGATGCCTGATACACACACCAAATTGTTCCCCAGATGATAGGACTAGTATCTCTTAGACGTTAATTTCCGGAACGTACCTAATAAATATCTGGCAAAGGAGCATCACTTTCGATAATACTCCCCAAAACTTTCTGTGTGTGTCTTTATGGCTACAAGAAATCATGCGATATATCGGGCCTGACGAAAAGTATTCATTCTTTATCTCTTACTTTCCCATTTGTTAACATTTTCTGAAGACATATGGCACTTGCTTTAGGCCCAAATTTCGCTACAACAATCAGGGTGGAAGCGTCTGTAGAAGTCTATGCAACCGCCATATTCACCAAGAAATCGCGAGTGCAATTTTTTTTTTTGCATGTGGTTCAAGAAATTCACTTCTACCGGTCGCTGGCAGCCAATTATCCTATGGAAAGCCTCTGAGCATCTCTTGATATCTCTAATGAGATAATATGGCCAGCCTAAAGGCTAGCTGGGGGACTTCACCAGCAGTGTCTGAACATTATAAGATGCGGCTGCAAGCATTCTTCTGTCTTGGATTGAGCGGCTTGCTATACAAATGTGCAAGTAATTCTCTCATCCACGCTGAGTGGGTTGTGCGCTGGTTTTAGGACCCGGTTCGTAAAACCACACTCCAATGAAAAGACTATACCTTTACTAATGCCAACCATTACAAACGTTTAAAGGACTATGATACGAAGGCATGCAGCTGGAATTTCCGTTGCCTTAACGGGATTGTTGCAAATGTTCGGCTGGTTAACGTCTGCTTAGAGTGTTTTATTACGGCGTATATTTGTGCTCATACATGCAGCTTTCACATTATCCGGCATGCATTTGATAATCAATTTGCTTTTCTTGTTTTATTTGTCAGCCTTGCTAATCCATATGAGAATACTTACACAACATTCACGGAACTGTTTTGCGTCGATAGGTGAAGTAAAATTGAGACCCCACGTATCATTGGTCATCGGATCCTTCCAATAAACAAAACATTCGGAGGCTTGGCCAATGCGAGTGCCTGTAAAATATTAAACAGATAAATATCAACTTCTTAAGCAGTGCGTGCGTCAAATATATTTTTATTTACTTGTTTATTCAAAGGGTTAAATTATAATATTGTGGCGAATGTTGACATCATTGTGTTGTTAGTAAATAATCGCAACAACAAAATACAGTAAGCAACCAAACTTATGTACACACATAACCAGCAGCTCGAAGTGAAGTGATATATCACACACACATGTAGTCATCAGCCGAAGTTTTTACTCACACATACACACGCATATATGTAGCTCAATTACCAAGCAAGATATACAACTATTCTAGAGGCGAAACGTCTAGACCTCAGTAGAAATATGCGGACGAGGCAACAGAGAATATAAAAGCAACGCAAGCTAATGAATGACTAATCAGTTTGATTTAAACACACACTAGTTGTCAAGTACGTGATATTGAAGTATAATTGTACTACACCCAAAGTAGACTAAATAAAGACCATATTGCAATATTAGACAGTTCAGCGATACGAACGTTGGCAGAAGGTGCGTAATTGTCAGAATTCGTTACAATATGCATTTATAGAATACCCTGCAGCAAATTACACTAGTTCCTAACTAGCGTAGAACTATTGCATTAACAGCCGGTTCTATATTGTTCTAATTCTGCCCCTTCGCAGTGATTTCAACTGACACTTTAAACGTTTTGATTTCCTGCCAAAGGAATGCGTAACCGCCCCACTCTGCATCCGAACAGCGCCAGTCCGGAGGTGGTCATTAGTCTGTAGTGCAGATAGCTATAGCAGCGAGTACCTTATGCCAAAGTGTATCAGGAATATCTGGGGATCCCTAACAGAATATCGAAGTTGATTAAGTCGAATTACCAAAAAGATAATAATGCGCTTTCGCAATTAAAATTATTCGGGTTACTCCAGCGTAACTCAAGTGGACATGTATTATGATAATTGTTCTATCTAGGTATATATATAATGGGCCGAAATGAATGTCCATCTACACTCAATAATCTACATAATGATGCAACTAGAGGTCGACTTGGAATTGCGAAGGTGTTGGAGAAAATTAAGCAAAGATTGCATTGCGAACTGCGACATTTGCATGAAATCGAATTGGCCCAAGCCTCGGAGCCATGGGCAGATGAAGCAATATAATTCAATTAAACAAATAAAAGCAATGGTCGCTGGTCTATTTCCTACTTGCAAAAGCGGAAACAAATGGGTACTGATGGTTATGGATTATTTTAGCAAATGGCCAGAGGTAAACCAAATGCCAAATCAGGAAGCGGAAACCGTAGCGGAAGTCTTTACATACAATTGGGTTGCTAGGTATGATGCACAAATAGAGTTACATTCTAATCAAGGCCCCCGTCTTTGAATCAACTGCGTTCCAATAAATGTGTAATATATTGGCATTCTGAAAACTCGAACAACTATACTGCACTCTTAGTGAAATTGTATGGTGGAATAATTCAATAGGACCTTGGAAGAGCACCTAAGGAAAGAAGTGGACAAATTCCATAACTATTGGGAAACACACATACCTTTATACTTAATAGCTTATCGGTCGGCAGTACATGAGACAACAAGTCAGACTCCCGCGAAAGCAATTTTTGTCACTGAATTTTGTCAAATGACAGGAAGACCACTGGTGTCTTGGAGAAAGAAATGAGGGATATGCACGTTCTTGCGAGACATCGCAACACGATTATGAGTAACAAAATAAAAGTCAGACAAAGCAATAAATTCGAAAGGGTTTATGGGAGGTGATTTAGTGCTGTTTATACCCAAAATTTCATTGTAACTGGGAAGACCCGTACAAAGTAATAAAACGCATCAACCATGTTGTCACTCGCGTACAAACCATTGGAAACTAGGGAATAAACAGAAGTTGGTTCATTTGGAGAGGCTAGAAGCATTTGGATCGGGAAATTTGTCTGATAGGAATGATACATCACTATTCTGCTAGTAAATAAATGTTGCACAACCGCAACAGATGGGGCAACAAATAGCTACGCACACACATGAACACAGCAGTTAAGAAGACAACAGTGGATACCCCCAGCGGGTTAGGGGGTAAGAATATACCCGCGGTAGGTATGCCTGTCGTAAGAGGCGACTAAAATACCAGATTCAAGGGGCTGCTTAGCGCAACCCTTTCAGATTGCCAGCGCAATATATAGCTTCTCCAAACCCAATTGTCAAGCTCACCTATCCGTGGCGAATCCTTTTTCACTAGCAGACGAGTCTCTGGCGACCCCAAGCTCCTCATGGAAATTGGGGGTAGAGAGGGAGGGATGGCCTGAAGGTTTAATGTGGCCATATTAATAGTTCCCGAGATGGTCGGGCTACCACCTTAATGGTTCTGTGTTACCGGAGCGTACCGGATCTCCCCAAAGCCTTCGGGGAGTAACCTTATCACTACAACAACAAAAACAGCAACAACAGTGGATATGAGATTCAGCAGATGGGAGAAGTAAATAAGCAACTAATCGAGAAGGCTGTGCGCGAAAATTCTAAACAGTGGGAGAAATAGGAGAATGAGGTTGCCTCATTAAAAACCGCAGTGATAGTGCGGTACGCGAAAAATTTCAATTGTAAAGAACTACTACCAAAGTAGTGTTAAAACATACTAAAGATTTGAGTTGATTGTTTGACAGTTCCGCCATTTGAACGATAACAGAAGAAATGAATAATTGATAATTGCCTAAGATTCGTAACAATATATTTATGACAATAATGTGTTGTAAGAAAAACAATTTTTGGACCTCCTAAATATAATAGCATAGCTTCTTTCAAACTATATATTGTGACGAATATTAGCAACGCTAAGAGATAAAATCATCTCTAAGCCAATAAGCAGTGACTTGTATGCACATCAACAAATAAATCATTATGTCTATACATATGTACATACAAGCAGCGGAGAACACAAATACATGCATATATCTGAGATACTCCCAAAAGTAGGCAATCATCGGTGGAAGTATCACTCACATATACACGCGCATATGAGGAGCTATAACGTACATCTGTAGTTATGTTATAGCTGGTAATTGTATAGCTGGTAAACAAGTAGCAAATTCTAGAAATAGAAACGCCTAGAAATATGTCAACGAGGAAACCAAAAAGTATAAAAGCAGCACCAGCTGAGGCACGACGAATCAGTTTGATTTAAGCACGCTATCTGACGAAAAGTAGAAGTGTTAGTACTTTAATAAAGGCCATTTTGAATAATTGAATAGGGGAGTTAATTATTCAACAGTTTAGTGATTCGAACGTTAGTAGAAGGTTGCAAGTAAGCAGAATTACACTAAATTCGTAACAATAATATAAATATAAAAACTTAATAGATATATGTATATAATATAAGTTCCACTCACCTGGTTGCACAAGTCGTACGTCCAATATTTTGTCGACCTGACTATTATACGCTGTTATATGGAAAACGCATTCCGGTGAATCTTGAATACAGGTAATGTTAACAGGAACCAAATCTTCAGATACTTGCTGCCATTTAACGGTACCGGCACCGCTTGCCGACACATGAAACACCTCTGCCCACAACCTGAATGAACTGGCGAAGGTTAGCCAAATTCATTTTTAAATTTTTTTATTTGTATGTGTAATTACATTGAGAATTTAAAAAATGTTTGTTTAAATTTTGCAGTTTGCAGTTTTCATAAATACAAAAATAAATGTAGAAACGGAGTACGAGAGTTTGCAAGGAAGATAGGAAGTTTATGTGGTTTGTTGTTTTCATATATTTTATTTATCCATTTTTTATTATTTATTTATATTTCACAGTTGATAAGTTATTTTATGGATTATATTTATTTTTGCGTGTTAAAAATTTTGATGAGAATATGTTAGCGATTGTTTTTTTTTTTTTTAGTTTTTGTTAGATTGTGTAGTTGTTGTTTAATTAAACATTTTTTTTTCATAAATAAAATCAAATGATGATATTTTTATTGGAGTTTGTTTGTAGTTTGGTCGATTGTTGTTATTGATTATTTGGTATGGAACGTTGGACGTTGGAAGAGAGAAGAGGAAGCCACAGGAGAAATTAATTGGCGTAAAGAAAAGAGATAAAAAAGAAAGAAAAGAAATATGTATATAGAAATCAATTTTCAACAGATTAACAGATTTTCTTTATAATTTACTAATAGAAAAGCACGAAAAATAAAATCTAACTAAATATAATATTGGTTATATATAATATATGCAAACAAACAAAAACAAACGATTTCTTTGATTTCGTTTGCTTTACAGCGACGAACAAATAAGGCACACATTTCGTATTATACTGCTATGCAGTCAGCGAAATTGGGAACTTAGTGCAAAAAAAAGTTTTTTTCGTTCAGTTTTATGGGAAGTGTTGGCAGAAAAAAATTTCTTTGGGGCTAGAGTCTAGAAAAAAAGGGCTAGAAAGAGCTAAAAGTGTACGTACAGTTTTCAATGTAAGTTTTCACATTTATTTCAAATCAAACTTAAACAAATCTATTAAAGAGGTACAGTAAAATAACAAAAAAAAAATAAGGTACAAGAGAGATACATAAATAATAATGTTTTTATAGGTTATTCTATCTTATAACTTTAAACGAGCAATTCTTGTTTGTTTGCCGAACGATCTCGGGAACGGCTCAAGCGATTTAAATGAAATTTGGCACAGAGATAATGTATCACCTTCTAAGACTTAGAAAGAAGAAGAAGACCTAGGTGTCGCCACTCAGAATGTTTCCCAAGGTTGCCACCTATTCGAAATTGAAAAAAAAATTACATGAGATATGCCGATATGGGTATCAAACGAAAGGTATTTCACTCCGCATTACAATGGGGACATTTTTGAGTAGGGTTGCCATTTAGGGTTGCCACCTATTCGAAATTAAAAAAAATAGCTTGAGATATGCCGATATGGGTAGCAAACGAAAGGTATTTCACTCCGCATTACAATGGGGACATTTTTGAGTATGGTTGCCATTTAGGGTTTCAACCTATTCGAAATTTAAAAAAAATTGCATGAGATATGCCGATATGGGTACCAAACGAAAGGCATTTCACTCCGCATTACAGTAGGGACATTTTTGTGTAGGGTTGCCATTTAGTGTTGGGGTAGTTAGACGAAATAGTACTCTACTTGCTCATATTCTATTAAATCTTTAAAGGAGAATATTAAAGTTAAAAATTTTCGTAAAAAATCTTACACATGATTCAACTTAATTTTCTTAATTTTACACACGCTAATAAAATTGAAATGCAATATCAAGGCACCGTTGCAAATTCCAGCAAAATATATTTAAATGCATATATTGGCAAATATGAAATGAATAATTGCAATTTCTCACATATTACTATTAGAAAGATTTCTCACCATAGGGAAAAGATATATCACCATTGTAATTTGCTACCGTTGAACACTAGAGGCATAGATATGTTCAATTTGAAAACGACATCAAACTATTTAACTACTTACCAACATATGGCACTTAGGGAAGTAAGTTGACGTTTAATTAAACTAACTGATAATTGTCATAACTGATAGTTGTAATTCGTGGAGTTTACAAGTTTTTGGAATTTAATAAAATTGTGAGACTTTCATAGTGTATAACTACAAAAATGTTTGGAATTAATAATAACATCAATAATAACGTCAAAAAAATCTAACCCCACGGGCTGTGTAATTTCAAGAGCTACATGGCCAAACTACAATTAAAGGACAACTAGGAGTATACGGCATCTAGGCATGCATGCAAAAAAGATGGAGAATGCATTATAACTACTGCAGTAGTTGTAAAGACCTAACTGCAAAGGGGACTGTTGAGTATTTTCTGCATAAATGCCCGACTCTAGCTAGAACACGTTTAAGATCCCTGGCAGCCCCTTTTTAGAAAATCTGGGTAGATTATCGGAAAGATGGATTACAAATGTTATAGATGTTATAAAAAACTCGGGTTAATTATGGTACATATCAAACGTAGCACTCAGTAGGCTCAAACGAGTTTTACGGCATCAAACGGCTTCTCATTAGCTAGTTGGCCGACCTGTGTTACAGCCATTGTACGTGCCTATCTACCTTCCTGTTTCTATCCCTCTCTCTGCGTCCCTCTCCCTCTCCATCTTTTTCCTGCTTTTCTCTCTCTCTCTGTATCTATTTCTCATACTTGCCCTCCCTGCTTCTCCTTTTCCTCCCCCGCTCACGTAACCTTTTTAATTTCGTTCTACTCTATCTATTACACCTTCCCTCGCTTTTGCTTTCTCTCGCTTTCTCTATACAAATATTTAGCAATCTTCTTCCTAAAAAAGTATGTGAAATTTTAATGTAGGCATATTAGAAAAAAAGCCGTATCATAATTCAGATATTTTAGCATAGATCGGCCCCTAGTCGACTACACAAAAAAAATGTGTCCTAAGGTCCTCATACCTAGGCATCAAGGTATCAATTTATGTAGTCCCAAATCACACATAGCCAAAACAAATGTCAAATTCCTACTCTTATGCTTACGTGCAGCAAAATATGGCACTGGTGTCGCTGGATTTCATGTTGCCCATCTGTCAGCATAAGACGCAGCATCAAAAATCGATGTGTCGGGCCTATTAGTGCTCGGGTACAGTTATTTAAGGTTTTGAAAATGTGTGTAGTTGCCTGAAATGTTTGCCTTCGTTTGTTTGCATACTTCGATTTTATATTAGTTTATATTTAGTTTTAGGCAAAAATCTTCTATTAATATAGTTAGCTTGCCTTAATAAATGCCCATCACGCCGACGTGATGTCTGCCATGGTGAGTCTTCATATCGATATGCTTTGCGCATCAAAGGCGCACAGGAGCAGCTCAACTTATTACCCATGGCGCAGCTTGCACAACCGCCCTGACCACCAGCAACTGCGAATATAAAATCAAGAAAAGATACACATATACAAATTCAAATAAAAACTATTCATTCAGTTCCTGAAAAACTTACCCTTTCCTGAGGCACCCCGATGTCACCACATTGCACTTACATCGGCTTGAGAAAGCGCTTGACCGCGATTTAAAGACTGCGAACGTTGATTGTGACGATGAGCGTGATATCGACTACCTCGCTGCAAATAAAAACAAAAAATATAATGTTAAATATCTTGTAGAAACGTATTCCTCCTATAAATATAAGGTATACCTATGTATACAAAATTTTTAATGATACAAATTTTTACTAATATCCACGGTGAACTTAGCTGCCCGATGATATGCATCCTCAGCCTGTACCAATGGATCTAGTAAGCTAAGCATTGAGATACAACGCTCGTGGACACTCAATCTAGGAATTTATCGAAGTTATTCACATTACGGTTTATTTGAACAAGTCCCACATCTGCAAGATCATTTGTGAAGATCACGGAACTAGGATGCCCCTAAACACATTTTATCATCATTAGAAAGTGTACGAAAAATTTACAACAAAACAGCAAAAACCTGCCATGAAAACCTTTCCAGTGAAAACTCATCCGCCTTGCAGATTTTTCCGGAGTCGACGTAAAATATGTAGGACCAAGACGCAAATTGGAAGAGAGCCTCTAAAATCTCTTCGGAGGTTATCGCGCCTTTTATTTGTTTATGTATTTATAGCGATAAAGATACTCCCCAAAGGTTTTGAGGAGTGTTATCGAGGTTGATCGTCTTTTGCCGGATGTAGATTTCATACGTTCCGCAAACAAGCATCATTAAGGTACCATCGCGGGAACGATTCAATAGCACTATATTGAACCTTCCAGGCCTCCACACCTCCCCACCCCTAATTTCATTAAAGTAATAAAGTTTTCGATTACACATTTTAAATATCGCTAACCTTCGCTCTGACAATTCCAGCCAAGTTTTAATTTAAGATTTCGAACATTTGGCAATTTCGCTATATGTACCGTATAGAAATTACGCTCACAAATTGGCTTGTACAAAAAGCCGTCCCAATCCTTCGTGAACTAAGAACACACAACTGAAAGTTAAACATCATCAACATAAAAGTTTTTTCGAATTATGAGCTTACTAATATTTATTTACATAAATTTATTAATATTTAACTACATACACATACAAAATACTTACTTACCTATTCTTACTAATACAGTAACTAAAATGATAAATAATTTTGAATAAGATGAAGATGAGTCTTAAAGACATTGGAAGCAAACTTGCCGATGCAAACGTTTTTTTAAATTTATATGGTATCGATAATTAACTGGAATTTTGGTACAGGGCTTGCCACAATCAGGGACCAACAGATATTGTATGTGCCTTCGAGAAGATGGCATTCCATCCAAAAATAAGAGAAGCACTTGAAATTCTGCTTGCAACGCCCTGCACAACCGCGACTGTGGAACGCTCGTTCAGCACGCTAAGGAGAGTAAAAACGTGGTCGAGAACAACAATGGCAGAGTCTCGCCTTAATGGTAAATACAGTTTTTTTTAATATTTATTATATATTTTTTTTTTTTCAAAGGTTTACGTATGCTGAGTGCTCACAGAAAATTGGTAGCGGAAAATGATACAGAGTTAAAAGATCGAATTTTAGATGAATTTACAATAAATCCTCGAAGAATTATTCTTACTTAGCAGGTTTTCTAATACTTAGAGAATGAGTAATGCAATTTAAAATACATCTCTGTAACTAAATAAAGTATGTGGAAAAATACAATTTTGTTGAATCTGAAACTCACTTGGGGGATCACATTTCTAAAGTAATTACACCTTGTACTGACTATTAAATTAACCTATCCAATTCAACAAAATTTTGAATTACCAAATCCTAGACATGTTAGATATTTTAGGGAGCCCTTGATAAATAAATAAAAATTTGAACGGACTTTGAGTCCACAGCTGGGTCTATAAAGCAGGCTTCGCTTTTACCTAGATGTCATTACTCTTTATACTTATAAATACGCTATATATGAATATAAAATTAAAAAAACAATTAAGGACGGGACTTCAGACCTTTCACGAATGGGACTGAACAATAATCTTACCCCGTTCGTAATCTCAAAAGAATCGGATGTATAAGATAAGAAATATATAGTGAACAGACGTACATACCTTAACGATTTTGAAGATAAATATAAAATAAGAATAACAAAAAACCCCCTTATCTGAGCGATCGGTTGTATGGGATATATATTATATATATGTAGCTCCGATCGAAATGATTTTTACAGGAAATCTTCTGTGATATATTAGAATATATATCACCAAGTTTCGCGTTTTTATATTGGAAATTAAGAGAGAAATGGCTAAAAATCTTTCTATCTGAACGATCGGTTGTATGGGATATATATTATATATAGCTGCGATCGAAATGATTTTGCCATGAAATTGATATATTAGAATTAATATCACCAAGGTTAGCGTTTTTGTATTGGAAATTAAGGGAGAAATTGCCAAAAATCTTTCTATATGAACGATCGATTGTATGGGATATATACTATATATAGCTCCGATCAAAGTGATTTTTTCAGAAAATATTCTATGGCATATTAAAATATATATCTCTGAGTTTCACGTTTATACTTTCTAAATTAAAGGAGAAATGGCCAAAAATCTTTCTATCTGAACGATCGGTTGTATGGGATATAACTATATATAGCTCCGATCAAAGTGATTTTTTCAGGATATCTTCTATGATATATTAGAATATATATCACCGAGTTTCACGTTTATACTTTCTAAATTGGGGGGAGGAATGACCAAAATCTTCTTATCTGAACGATCGGTTGTATGGGAGATATATGTTATAGTGGTACGATCCTACCGGATTCGACAAATGTCTAATATAATACAAAAATACATCCTGGTGCCAAATTTCATTGAGATATCTCAAAATTTGAGGCACTAGTTTGCGTTCAAACAGACAGACGGACAGACGGGCATGGCTATATCAACTCAGTTCGTCGCCCTGATCAATTCGGTATACTTAATGGTGAGTCTATCTTCTATATTTCTCAACGTTACAAACATCGGACCAAAGTTAATATACCATTTCATATTCATGAAAGGTATAAAAAATTGGCCACCCTTTGTGAAAGACTGGATACGCCCTTGTGTAAGCCTCGTGTCGTCAACGTTCATGAAAACTTAAAAAGTGGCATATCGCTCCAAGTTGTTATTATTATTGTTGGGCTTGCGAATGAATACGCTTGCGAGTAGGTATCAAGTATTTTCCTCGATCTCTTTAAATCAGTTCAGGCATTGAGTACCAGTCTAGTTGCAAACTAGATACAGCTTCGCTAGATTTTTTTACTAGAAAAATCTAGGCTTTAATAAATAAGTAAAGAAACCACTTTCCTTGTGAAAGCAGAACGCTTTTGGGAATAACGGATTGTTTTAACAAGAAGATTTTCATATAACAAAATTCACAACTACAACATTAGAGTTACATACTTGTTTCAATGCTATATGCATCTACTACATATATGCATATGTACGTATGTATGCATCTAATCTACTTTCAAACAATAAATTAATTTCATTGTTTAATCTCTTCAACTTTTGGCGGCAATTTATAAAATTAAAAGGAAAGTTCTATAGCGACAACCACATTATTCTTTCTAATTCAGCTGCGACAAAGATGTCAGCGAAGAGAAAATAACGAAGCCATTGTAGGAGGACAGGGTATAAATCCTTTTGCAAGAGATTATCGATTTAATTTTCAGCATTTCCAAAAGTTTACCTAAAGTGCAGCCGAAGCTAACTAGCACAGTATCCATAGTAAATAAGAAATAGTTACAAAAACAAGAACAATATAAAACAATTAAACCACAACCAAAGTGTCAACTTCAATCAAGCAGTTTCGAAAGCTTAAAACAAATAAAGTAAATCTTAGAAATTCAATGAAATAAAACGAACTGATATGACAAAAGATACATAAACTACTAAATATATATATATGTATATGTATAGATATGCATGCAAGGCAAATAAGTAGATGTGCTTGTAGTAAAGCAGATAAAAACAAGTAAGGACGGGACTGTCTTCGTTGTGCCGAAGACTTCATACCTTTCATGAATGGGGCTGAACAATAATCTTATCCCATTCGTAATCTTCAAATAATGCGCTGTATAAGATAAGAAATATATAGTGAACAGATGTACATACCTAAACGATTTTTAAGATAAATATAAAAAAAATGGCAAAAAACCCAATTATCGGAAAGATCGGTTGTATGGGATATATATTATATATAGCTCCGATCGAAACGATTTTTACAGGAAATCTTCTATGATATATTAAAATATATATAACCAAGTTTCACGTTTATACTTTCTAAATTAAGGGAGAAATGGCTAAAAATCTTTCTATCTGAACGATCGGTTGTATGGGATAGGTATGTACTATATACATAGAGCTCCGATCAAAGTGATTATTTTAGGATATTTTCTATGATATATTAGAATATATATCACCGATTTTAACGTTTATACTTTCTAAATTGGGGGGAGGAATGACCAAAATCGTCTTATCTGAACGATCGGTTGTATGGGAGGTATATGTTATAGTGGTCCGATCCTACCGAATCCGACAAATGTCTAATATAATACAAAAATACATCCTTGTGCCAAATTTCATTGAGACGTCTCAAAATTTGAGGGACTAGTTTGCGTTCAAACCGACAGACGGACGGACGGACAGATGGACGGACGGACAGACGGTCATGGCTATATCAACTCAGTTCGTCACCCTGATCAATTCGGTATACTTAATGGTGAGTCTATCTTCTATATTTCTCAACGTTACAAACATCGGACCGAAGTTAATATACTATTTCATGTTCATGAAAGTTATAATTAGATAAATGTGTGTATAAATAGATCAAAACACAAATTAATTTAATATTGAAATATGCATGTAAAAAGTTTGTTTTAAATGATGACCCTCAATATCTGGCATCGACTAAAATTTTGACCTGCATTCATGAAAATGAAATTGTATATTAACATCGTCAGGAATCTCAAAATTGTAAGTCCTTAAAGGAAAATAGATAGACCCACCAATAAGTATACCGCAATGATCAGGATGAAGAGCTGAGTTAATTTAGCCGTGTCCGTCTGTCTGTTTGTATGCAAACTAGTCCCTCAATTTTTGAGATATCTCGATAAAATTTGGTGAGCGGGTATATTTAGGTGTCGGATTACACATTTGTCGGAACCGGCCGGATCGGACTGCTCTATCATATATCTCCCATACAACCGATTTTTCAGAAAAGAGGATTTTTGTCATATCTCCCTCTATTTATCAGATTGAAGCTCCAAACTTCACCATATGCTTTCGTATATTGCACATATTATTGTCTGAAAAAATTGTTGACATCCGTCGTATATATAGCATATATCCCCCAAAACCGATTGTTCAATAAGAATCTTTTCGTAATTTCTGCCCCATTTTAACAGCTGGAAGCTTAAAATTTCACCAAATGGTTACGTATATAGCATATACATATCAATTTTCATAGCATGAGCTAGCCAGCGAAGCCTTTGGGTTTTATTCGCTACCCTATCTTTATATCTGCGTAAACCACTCATCAGTATACCTTCTTCGATACTCGACAACGGCCTCACGGATAGAACCATAAATCTTCCGAAGAACTTTTCTCTCGAGCACTCCAAGAACCATCTCATCTTCTATCGTCCATGATTGCGAGCCATACATTTTGAGCGTCTTGTATAGCTTGATTTTTGTTCGTCGAAGAGGACTTTACTTTTCAATTAACTACTCAGTCCGAAGTAGTACTTGTTGGCAAGAGTTGTACTTAGTTGGATTTCTAAGCCGACATTATCTTTCCTGTTAAATCTGGCTCCAAAATAGGCGAAATTATTCACAGTCTCGAATTTATATCTTTCAATAGCCCCGAATGCCCCGATTCTTTTTTGGATGACAGCAAGTACTTTGTCTTGTCTTCATTTACCGCTAGACCGACCTTGCTTCTTTATTTAATCCATATAAGGCAGAACTCATAGCGCGTTTGTTCGAGCCAATACTATAAATATCATCGGAATACGGAAGTAATTGTAAGCTATGTACTTTTTTAGGGGAATAAATGGGCTTTTATTTTGAGCAGCTCTAAATAAAATGTATTTAAAAAAAAATCAAATTTTATAGAATAACTAGCTTTACCAGGCGCACGTTGTAACGCCCGAGATCGAATGGATGTTGCGTTATTTTTTCTGTTTTGTTTGTTGATAATTTAATTTATTGTTCTGTAAATTGAATTGAATTTTGTACGCATATTTGGTGAAATTTTCTGTTAAAACATTTTATTCTTGTATCTTATTGTATCTTATTTTATATTATTGTATTGCTTTTACCGCTGATGAAGCACGACTGGTGAGCCAGTATAATATATTCCATCTGTATGGGAGGTGCCACGCCCCCTTTTTCCCAATTCCATATTTTCTTGGTGGTGTTAAGGATTGACCTCAAATAACTCCTTACTGAATTTCAATGTTCTGGCATGTATACCTTCAAAGTTATGCATTACTAAAGATTCCATTTGTATGGGAGGTGCCACGCCCCTTTTATATACCGAAATTATTTTTAGCCTAAAACCTTCCCGTTGATCGAAGGAACCCATAACCGAAATTTGGTGATGATTGATGTGTGGGAAATACGTTTCCATAGCGAACACACACACACACAGGATTTGATTTATATATATATATGGCTAAACCGATTTGGGAGTTCAAAATCAACTAACCATCATCTCTCCTTCCTGTATCTTTGCTAAAAATTTCATGGCAATCTGTCGAGCCGTTCTCGAGTTATGGAGTGACAATCAAAATGTACACTTCTTTTTATATATATAGATATAATTTTTCCCACGCTAGTATGCAAAAGTACTATAAGAATCATCCAAAGACTATTTTGTACGTTAAAATTTAGTGGTATAAATTTTTATTGAAAAAAATCGCAAGGAAAACAAGTATATTTTTTTTATTTCCTTCACTAGGTTAGTCAGAGTACTCATACTTTAGCACAAGTTCGGAGCTCGCCCTTCAACCTGTATTGCGAAGCTGTGGCTTTACATGGCTTTCTCTCATTTTTTCTGCAGGCATACAATTCACTAAAGTAAATTGTTCCCACTACGTACTACATGCTCAGTTCCGTGCCAACTTTTATGATTTTTGCTTCATATATATGCATAGTTGTATCTATTCTTATATTGAAAATGGGCAGCATTTGATAGGTATACGGCCATTCGTACACACAACCAAAAACGTAAAATCAATAATCGATTACATCCGTATGTATTTTATTGGAAATCAAAATGTAACCACACAATCTAATAAAATACGGCGCGACAAATGCCCTACCCGAAATCTCATGCAATAAACAAATAAATAAGGGTGGATGTTTTTGTACATGTTTGGTCTAGTGTTTTTTCGGCTCTATCTTGTACTCGATACTTGCAATCAATTAAAAGGATCGGGAAAAGTACTCGATACCTACTCGTATTGGCTTTTATTGAAAAGCTCAGTAAAACCATGATTCAACTATATGGTTGGCTCATCTGTACAAAAACAAAATATGTTAGTTCAGATTGTCAAAATCTGCGTGTTGGTGTTGGTGCGAATGGTATGGAATGGAAACATAAAACTTAGCAGTTTTTGTATGTTGTAAGAAAATGTTACCAATCCTTTGGTTTCATTTTGAGTTTGCCACCTCATTTTGACAACCCCATAGACCATGCAATGAAATAAATAAAATCAGCTGATGAGATTAGCCAAACATATAATTGAGTCATGAGTAAAACTTAGAAAAATTAATCCATTAATTTTCTATGGAGGTGAAAATATTAATTGTGTCAAAAAAATATTAAAAAATTGAATTGTTTATTATTAAAAAAGCAATTTTTCAAACTTTTCACCAGCCACATAAAGTATTGTAAATTTTTGTTTTTTATTTTTTTTTTTTTCAATTATTGTAAATAATAGGTTTTAGATAAAATTAACAGTTTTTCAAAAACACATTACACTAGATTTTTTTCTTTAGATTTTTCGTGCGTTTAAGCCTGTGGACTTGTGCCCTTTTAATAAAAAGTAAGCACTTAAAATAAAACAAGTAAGGAAGGCTAAGTTCGGGTGTAACCGAACATTACATACTCAGCTGAGAGCTTTGGAGACAAAATAAGAAATCACCATTTAGCAAAATTAACCTAGGGTAACCCTGGAATGTGTTTGTATGACATGGGTTTCAAATGAAAGGTATTAAAGAGTATTTTAAAAGGGAGTGGGCCTCAGTTTTATAGGTGGATGCCATTACAGGATATCGCCATAAAGGTGAACCAGAGGTGACTCTAGAATGTGTGTTGTACGATATGGGTATTAAAATATAGGTATTAATGAGGGTTTTAAAAGGGAGTGGCCCTTAGTTGTATATGTGAAGGCGTTTTCGAGATATCGGCCAAAATGTGGACCAGGTTGACCCAGAACATTATCTGTCGGGTACCGCTAATTTATTTATATATATAATGCCACGAAAAGTATTCCTGCCAAGATTCCAAGGGCGTTTGATTTCGCCCTGCAGAATTCCTTCTACTTAATATGGTGGCCACCGTGGTGTGATGGTAGCGTGCTCCGCCTACCACACCGTATGCCCTGGGTTCGCACCACGGACAAAGCAACATCAAAATTTTAGAAATAAGGTTTTTAAATTAGAAGAAAATTTTTCTAAGCGGGTCGCCCCTCGGCAGTGTTTGGCAAGAGCTCCGGGTGTACTTCTGCCATGAAAATCTCTCAGTGAAAACTCATCTGCCTTGAAGATGCCGTTCGAAGTCGGCATAAAACATGTAGGTCCCGTTCGGCCAATTTGTAGGAGGAGCACGACGCAAATTGGAAGAGCAGCTCGGCCTTAGATCTCTTCGGAGGTTATCGCGCCTTACATTTATTTATTTTATTTTTTTTAATATGGTAGGTGTTACATCCATAAATTTTCTATTCTGCGTCATAAGTTCAACTCACCTACCAAGTTTTATCGCTTTATCCGTCTTTTGTAATGAATTATCGCACTTTTTCGGTTTTTCGAAATTTTCGATATCGAAAAAGTGGACGTGGTTATGGTCCAATTTCGTTACAGCGATCTGAGATGAGTGCCCAGGAACCTACATACCAAATTTTATCAAGATACCTCAAAATGTACTCAAGTTATCGGACATGGCCAAATGAATTTCTTTTTTCGCCCAGATCATTTTGATATATAGAAGTCTATATCTATCTCGATTAGTTTATGCCGTTACGGATTACCGTTATGCGAACAAAGTTAATATACACTGTGAGCTCTGCTCAGCTGAGTATAAAATGCAGTCATTATTATGTATTAATATATTTTTTTTTCTTCAAAAAATATATGTTGACAAGCGGTGAAACTAACTTTCAATATCTGAGTCAGACGAGCTGATTGAACTTGGCCACGCAACGCTAATGCTGAACAGATCAGGTACACAAACTGTTATTTCTTTTATAATAAAAGCTTTTCAAAAAAAAAATTATTTTGTTAATTTAAATTTTTTAGTCAGAAAGAAATTTTTAAATCTAGACTTTTACTTTTTATGGACATACTATACTTATGGACGGAACTATAACTATGGAACGGCTCAAAACAAAATGAAATAAATTTTCTCTTCATAGAGGATCAAAAGTTTTTCCATGACGAATTTCTGGTATTAGTAACAAAAACTTTCAAATGACCATATATAAGTTTTATATCCAGACATTTATTTTGATAAGCCATTCTATAGTTATAGGGCCGGACTTTAATTTGTCCTTAAAAAATAAAAGTCCCGAAAAGATAAAAGTCCGGATTTTACTTTTATAAATAGATTTTTTTGAAGAAAATCCGAAAAATAAAAAGGATGCATGATTCGTAACTCGGACTTTTTCAACTTAAAAAAAGAAATTAACTATTAAAATAATTCGTATACTATAAGAGAATAAAAAGGAGTATTGGGCCGATTTAGCTTAAGGCTATTTTTCACTAAGCCTTCAATAGTGTTCGATACTGTGAGGACTACATCAGCCTTCTCGAAATACTCGGTGATTTTTAAAGAAGTTCGTTTCTCTCCTGGAAGAACGTTCGCTGAGAGGTTATTATTTTCCAGTAAAATTAATTTTACCGTCCATCTTGTTTGAATATTGACATAAAATATGTTTTCGATATTTTTGTTTTAAGCATCATTTTGCTTGTACACAAACTGTGTATATCACACAGTAAGTAATTATCACCTCTAACCCTGAAAACATCGTTCAACAAGCTAATGAATGATGATGCAATACCTAAAGGCAATCGGTAGTGGACTGGCAAATAATAAGTGGAGATACCGCATATTGTATTAACTATTAAAAGGGCACAATCCCGGGACAAGAACCCTTTTAAAAATAAACGCAAAACTCCATCGCCCTTAAAACTTTATAGGAAAAAAAATTAAAATATACGTTCTTTTGGCAATTAATAGGACTTGATTGAAACTACAAGTTACTGTCGAAATTTCATTTTTGCTCAAATGTGAACATGTTCCCTTTTAATAATAAACGATTAAATTGTTGTGACAAATGCCAGTTTCCTTCAGTTCATTAAATGCGACGCCAGATAGAACTTTACGTTGGCCTTACGTACGACTGTAACTTTGATAACAAAGTTAAAGCATACGCGTTTAATGAAAACTGACAGAACGAATGCTTCCGAGTTCAAAACGTAATGAAAAGAGTAGGCCACTTCCTACGTTTGATAACTTTGACGGCTGCAGTATTTTCCTTTTATTCACGATCAAATAAAACCTTTATTGTGTATTTTTTTAGGGGTACTAACAATTTCCGAATGTTGCAAATCTTAAAACAAAATTTAGCTGAAGTGTTCAAAGCAAAAGTTACAAAAATTCCAGAGACGTTACTTGACATGACAACGACAACGAAAAATACTCGGTATTTAAACAAATAGGGCGAGTATGGACTCGTTTTGGAACATCACTAATGTAGACAAACGCGAAAATTGATTCCACAGCAAAAAGATTTGCATGTGTGCATTTTTATTCGCAAATTGAACAAGGAAACTTTTAACTAGCCTTCTATGGATAAAGCGAATTTTGGCCAATAATAATAACAACCCTCAATTCACAGCAGAAAAATAATTAAAAATTAATATAAAAATTTCAATTTCAATTTCACTTTATTTAAAAAAAAAGTGGTTGTGACTATAAGACAGAGTCTTTTGTAGCACATCAAGGATTATACATTGCAAAATAATTAACAATTAAGCCCAAATTCTTATAAGACAAATACTAGCAATAATTATAAATTTAACGAATAGAAAGTTTTGTTGGTAAAAGGAAGAAAGTTGGAAATACAAGGAAGAGTATGAAGTTTTATCACAATCACATTAAGCTCACTGAACTGAAGTAGTCATGAATCACCTTTCTGTAGTTGTTCCTATACAAGACACCCTTAAGAGAATTTGGGATAGAATTCCAGAGCATTTCAGCATGTATGAAGAATAGCCTAGAAGAGCACAAATAGAAATATCTGGGAATGATCAATTTGCGATGTCTACCAGATTTGGAAAATTAAGTTTCTGAAAAAGATACTTTGGTGTTTGAAATTCAATGAGTTTGTACATGTATATACAATTTCGCGCTGCTATATACTCAAAAATACTGCATCCGAGAACTTTGCGCTTCCATGGAGATATATGATCATATTTTTGTAGGGCGTAAACATAACATGTGACGTTGTTAAAAGTAACATCAATTTTATGGGACGAAGCAGAGTCAAGTTGACTGTAGTAAATGAGCTCTGAGTACGTTATGTGTGGAAGGATCAGCTGCATAGCTAGTTTTTTTCCTAGTCTCTAGGGGAGTAAAAGAAGCAGACATTCTCAATCTACGTAAAACAGAATAAACATTACTCACAACTTTATTTGCATGGTCGACAGAGTTTAGTTTTGAGTTCATCACAAAGCCCAGAGTTTTTAATTTGCTAGTAAACGAAAGCACGTTTTCACCAACGAACAGTTTTGGAATATCTTCAGTATGCACAACACTATTGCTTATAGGCAGAACATATGACTTTTTGGCATTCAAGCACAGACCGTTTTCACAAGCCCATTTCGCAATAGCAAACAAGTCGCTATTTATTTTGTAACACAAATCATCAATAAGACCAACACGACTAGATAAATACATTTGAATGTCATCAGCATAAGCATAGTGCATTAACATACTGACACCTAGCGAACACATCATTGATAAAAAGGGTAAACAGAGGACCAAGGCAGAACCTTGCGGTACACCAATAAAAATTATACAACTAAAAAAATATATAAAATTCCATTGACAGTGAGTTTTTGGAATTTTTTCTACAAATACAACTAATGATTTAACTGGGAGTTAAGGGCCCATTACTGATACTTAGCATAGACTTGACTTAACTTGAGAACTATCACTTACAGTTCTGTTAAATGAACATTGCATGTTACTGATTACTCAAAACTTAACAACACTTAACTTGACTTAGAAGTCTGTTGAATTTTGATTTTCTATGTAAGTTCTAAGTGACGTTTACATTTTGAGTTGCCATTTGTTTGTTTCCATTTCATTTTGACATTTTGTCATACAAATTGACATTTATTTAAAAATAAATTTCAACGCTGATTATGATGCCAGATTTTATGCGCCAAGTGGAATATAATCGTGGCTAAGTTGCCAAGTTTACGCCAAGTCAAGTCAAGTCTATGATAAGTATCAGTAATAGGCCCTTTAGGCTTTTATTCCCTTGTGAACACAAATCTTTACCGATAACTCTATTATCGATTAATTTATCGAATTCTCGCAAAGTAATATTACATTTTCATCGGAGTTATACATATGTGCAAAATTTTAGCTCAATCGGACACCGGGAAGTGTATCAAATTTAACTTGCAAGATTTGACTACACACAACAGCCAAGTGAAAGTAAATAAAGCTTATAAAAACTGTCCTAAGTTCAAGTAAATCTTGCACGAAGACCTCCTTTAATTCTATCTAAGCAATTCGCTGTAAGCTTATCAGATTTTGGTCTCCACCAATCTTTCACTGACGCTTTGCTGTGGCTTTTACATTACAGAACGACTTACAAAAAAATTTTTAAATATACTAATAATGTGTAGAAACGGTAATCTAAGATGAGTCGAGAATGAGCCCCAAAGGAATATGCGTCTATAGCCAGATTCAATATCTTTATATTGGTCGGACTGATCCCTTTTGTTTGAGCATATCCTATATAGAGACTGATAGTCAGACAGATCCCTTTCCTAATACTTCGATAATTAAACATATGGTTATAGTATTGTAGGTTCGTTATAGGTCTTCGCAGTTTTCTTAAATAATTTGTTTTAATTCCGTTTATTTTTTTATTTAACCCATTTAGATAGCTAAAATATTTCAATGTGACTAATCCCAACTATACCCGAAGGGACCAGAGTGGATCAATTATGTCACAATGTAGACAATAGAGATTAATGTTGTTATTGTGTTAACAGTGCTTTGCCCAATTCAGTGGGTGCGACTACTTACAAAATTGTCATCTAATGGGAGTCCAAGGAAACTAGCAGTTTCGTCAGTGGTGGACCTCAGGGAAGTTGCATGCAGGACCTACACTACCTATGTCGGGGTTGGTTCTGGACTAGTAAGAATTCAACTTGTTACAGTATACAGAACGAAGTTGGACCAGGGTGACTCGTCTCCCTTGGTAGTGTGATTTCTTCCTCTGCAAGAGTAAGATAGTGTATGTGGATAACGGGGGTCACCGCGTGCGTCCTGGCAAAGGCATATACCGATTGTGTGTGCCTTTAGCATATGACCTCCTTAAGCTTGTATGAATGAAATGGCTTTTTTGGGCAGTGCCGCATCTCATCAAAGTGCTAATGGATATGTTCCCTTAACACTCTTGGAGGCGGTTCTAGATCAAGCAGTTGTTTGCAATGGTATCCAGGTTTGTGACAATGGAACTGTCTGTCAAGCATTACGTTTTGCTTTTCAATATTGAGCTTTTTGGCCTCCTTATGTAGATGATGTTCAAGGGTCATAATCAGACATCACATGGCAGTTTGGAGTGCAGCATTTTGGCAGGTCTGCACTCTTTACTAGTGTATGTTTATAAGACCAGGCGATCAAACCTTATCTTTTCCCTAAGTGCTGCCGGCGAGTGACTTGAGAATTTTGAAGCGGCTTCGTACTTTAGATAGAATTTCAGAGACAAGCGACTTGAAGGTGACAGTATTATCGAAAGATACCCCTAGGATCTTTGGCTGACTGACAGTCGAAAACATAACACCATCGACGTAACGTCATTTGTTTCCTTGCACGTCGTATATAACACCAGGTCTCTTGAGGTGAAGAGGCTAGAATAGATAGCTATTTCTCGCGAAACTAATTCGTCTATTGGAGGGCCAGGTCCTGTTACCATTATCGTGCAGTCGTCGGCGTAGAAATGATAGGAACCCCTTCTGGTAGGGAAGGGAGTTTTGATATGTTAGATCATAAACAAAAGCGGGGATAGGGCAACACTCTGCGTTACCTTTATTTAATTCTCCTAGTCGTAGAGGTTTCGTTCCTAAACTGTACCGAAGCTTGCCGAACATTCAGATAATTTGCGGTTAATTTTTTTATACAAGAGGAAAGGAGTGAATATTCTATGCCTTGAAGTAGCGCGCCGTGGTTGACTGTGTTAAAAAGTGCCACGGGCACCGTCCTACGATGGGGCTTTTCCTGATTTAGTCTGTGATTTATTTGAGTATTAATGGCGTTAAGCGCGAGGGTAGTGTCATGCATCTTTCGATAGCCACGCTGATGGGTGACTGGCAAAGATTCACAGTGAAATGACGGAGCAGGACGGTTCCGTTGTCTTCGCTGCTGGAGAAAGAACTGATATCGGTCGATATAACTTGCCTTCGTTAGCTGGTTTCCCAGGCTTAAGTAGTGTAATTATCCTTATGAAAGCTTGAAAACGTGCTTTAGGTACTTTATTTCCTCAGCGCCAAGGTTTTTTTATCATTTGAATGGCTATTCTCTCTGGTGATGGGTTGATGGGTTTTCCAACCTCTGTGGAGTGATGGTAGTGGGTGACACGTCGTCTTCGTGTTTATGTGCCCATCTTTTGCACGACGTCTGCCCTTGTCTGCTGAAGGATACACTACAGATTATTGTAAAAAAGCAGACGCGCATTTTTTCTAGTCCGATAAAGTTTTAACCCGAAAGATATTGATACTTTATCATTGTGTTTTGTTGAATTGAACAAGGATTTGAAGGTTGACCACAGTTTACCAACATCAGCAGAGAGGTTTCAGTTCTTTAGAAGCTCCTGCTATTTGGTACGTATGTGTTCATTTACCAGGCGCATTATATTCATGCTGAGATTTCTAATATGAGGAGAAGAGAGATCAGTCGCTATCGGAGCACAATGTTTAAGGAATAATGGCACAATTTTTTGTAGGGTATCTTTTCCATTGCAACACTCGGACCGGAAAGAAGCCGAAGCCGATAGAAGAAATGAAACTAAAACCGAAGTTGAATCGCCACAACGCTATTTAGCGCTAAGTGGAGTGAATCTACGGAATAGAGCTAAGCGGAGTCTACAGAAATGCGCAACAACAACCACGAAGTCAACTTATTCAGAGAAAACCAAGGAATCCCCCTCAATAAAATATGTTATGGCTAATTTTATGATTAACGCCACTTACTTTTAAAATTAGGTAGGTAGGTAGGTTGAACTGGCCGGTCCATGAGGACCTCACATAGACTGATTGAGTCCTTAGTGTTACCAGAAGTTTGTTTTAACGACCAAACTGAAAAACCCTATCAAAAACCAGGACCTATGTTATAAAATAACTCCGTCCTCTTGGCAAATACTAGAAGCTTCCTAGGACTTAAGCCACTTGCTGCTTCTAGATCTGACAGCTGTATCACTCCTAATAGCTGGAGTCTTAGCCTGGCAAGTGCAGGGCACGAGCACAGAACGTGCTCGATCGTTTCCTCCTCCAACCCGCACTTCCTACACCTGCTATCACTGACCAAGCCTAATTTAAAGGCATGTGACGCCAGAAGGCAGTGTCCAGTCAGAATACCCGTCATGAGTCTACAGTCCTCTCTTTTTAATGATAGAAGCAACTGTGTTAGTCTAAGGTTGTAAGACCTACACATAATCTTCGACACTTTACAGCCCCGCGCTTGAACCCACGCCTTTTCTGCTTGGTCGATCATGTGCACCTCTCGCCTTCGCTTAATCTCGCCCAATCTAATTGGGACGTCTACGGAGCAAGCTTCAAGGGATGCGCCCTTTTTAGCTAATTCGTCCGCTTTTTCATTCCCATCTATTCCCATATGCCCTGGGACCCAATATAGATGTATGCTTCTCCCTGTCCCGATTCTCTCCAGAGACTGCTTACACTCTAACACGCATTTAGATGCTATGCTATGCGAGATTATTGCCTTAATTGCTGCTTGACTGTCAATATAAAAGTTAACACGGTTGCAGCTTAAGCTATTCTCTTCCAGGGTTTCTACTGCTTTGGTTACGGCTAATATTTCCGCTTGGAAAACGCTACAGTAATCCGGCAGCCTGTAGGATCTGCTCAATTCCGGATCAGCGCAGTATACCGCAGACCCTACTCCTTCCACTATTTTGGAACCATCGGTGTACACATGTATCGCCTCGTCCGCCATTTGCGCACCCTTGCGCCAACCATCCACCTCTATTGTGGCCTTAAGATCTCCCTCAAAGTGCAGGTAGGGAATCATGTAGTCTGTTCGTCTTGTGACTGAGGACGCTATACTACTATGGCCATATGGTCGGCGCTCAAGCTGCCCCGAAGCACCGAGCCTGGTTGCGGTCGTTAATGCTTTGTTCTTTGCTACCAGGTCTACAGGTGGAATGTGCAGAATGGCATACAGTGCAGCCGTCGGGGTTGTTTTCAGGGCTCCCGTAATGCAAAGCATCGATAGTCTGCATACCCCCTCTAATTTTTTGAGGTATGTTGTTTTTTGTGTGGCTTTCCACCAAACAAGAACTCCATAGTATAGAATAGGGCTTACAATCGCTGTAAAAACCCAATGAGAAAGAGAGGGCGATAGGCCCCACGTACACCCCAGCATTCTTTTACATGCATAGAGTGCCGTTGAGGCCTTCTTGACCCTCTCCTCCACGTTGAGCTTCCATGACAGCTTACTGTCAAGGATGATTCCAAGATATTTTGTGCAAGGTTTCTCCTGTAAGTTCACCGCTCCTAACTTAGGCCTGGTCCAATTTGGGACCTTGTACCTCTTTGTAAACAAGACCATATCCGTCTTCTCCGCATTGACTTTCAGCCCGACATTAGATGCCCAGGTATGAATATCCCGAAGCGCCCGATCCATCAAAGAACTAATCGTTGGAAGGCATTTTCCACTTATGACAATTGCAACGTCATCTGCGTAAGCCGTAAGTTTTACGGGTCCCTCATCGAATTGCCTGAGCAGTTGGTTGATGACCAGTGTCCACAGCAGAGGTGATAGCACCCCTCCCTGCGGCGTGCCCCTGTCCACTGATTTCGTGGCCTCGTACAATCCCCATTGTGATGTAATCTTTCTGCAATTTAACATGCAGCCGATCCATCTGATTAAGGCAGGATGTACTTTAATGTAATTAAGACCATCCATAATCGCCCATTTTGCAACATTATTGAAAGCCCCGGCAATGTCCAAGAATACTCCTAGAGCATACTCCTTATATTCCAGGGATTTCTCTATGCTTATTACCACCCTATGCAATGCGGTGTCTACCGACTTGCCTTTGGTGTACGCATGCTGTGTTGTGGAGAGCAGCTTTCCATCCACGTTGGACTTTATGTACACATCTATCAGCCTCTCAAAGGTTTTGAGCAGAAATGATGTTAAGCTAATGGGTCTATAGTCTTTGGGATACACGTGACCGATCTTCCCCGCCTTTGGTAGAAAAGCTACACGAGCAGTTCTCCAAGAGTGCGGAACATGATTCAGTCTTATGCACCCATCGAATATTATTTTAAGCCATTCCACGACCGCCCTGCTTGAGAATTGTAGCATGGCCGGGAATATACCATCTGGGCCCGGCGATTTAAACTTAGAAAACGTCTTCACTGCCCACTCGATCTTGGTATCGGTCACCAAGCCCGGCACCACTAGCTCCGTGATCGAAGTGTGAGTGATGTCTGCTGGTTCTTCTAAACCGTCTCCCGATGGGAAATGTGTATCGAGAAGCACCTCAAGGGATTCCTCACTATCACGTGACCATTCCCCGTTCTCTTTCTTTATTAGTCCCTGGACTATGTTTCCCTTTGCTAGGACTTTTTTCAACCGTGCTGTTTCACTGGAGCACTCTATGTCCGTACAGAAACTTTTCCATGAGTTTCTCTTCGCCCTGGTAATTTCACGCTTGTAGATCCTCAGTAGATCCCTGTACTCGTCCCGACACGCTTCGCTTTCCGCGGTCTTTGCGAGTTTAAACATTTCTTTTACCTGTCTTCTTAGAAGACTCAGCTCATTGCTCCACCATGGCGGCTTTGCTTTTCCTCTGAATCTTCTTAGAGGGCAAGCTTTGTTATACGCAGTCATAAGCGTCCTTGTTAGGAATTCATTCGACTCCTCCAGTTCCTCTACATTAGCAACCTCTTTGGGTTGTCCCAGTTTCGTTTCTACATGTTTCTGGAATTTAGTCCAATTCGTTGCCCTAGGGTTTCTAAAGGTTCCTCCCTTCTCTACCCTCTTTAGTGGGATGCTGAAGCTTATATACGCATGGTCGGAGAAGGATGGTCTATCGAGAACCATCCAATCATACCTTGATATATCACGCTCGGAGCTCAATGTAATATCCAGAACATTGCTGGATGTTGGACCAATGTATGTAGGAACATTTCCCCTGTTGGCTATCTGCAAATTGGTTTGCAGGATGTAACAAAATAGAGATTCGCCTCTCTCGTTCGTATCTGCTCCTCCCCACGCATTGTGGTGCGCATTTGCATCTGCGCCTATGACCAACCGCCCTTTGCGCCCTTCCTCCTGTACTAGCCTTTTGCACTCCATCGGTGGAACCTCCGCAGCATGGGCCATGTAGCAGGACGCCAGGATAAATGCCTGCTTATTCTTTTGCTCAACGGCCACCGCTACGAGATCCTCGGTGGTGTAATTAGGCAGCATATATGAATGCAGCTGTTTCCTTACCATTACTACAGCTCGCACCCGTCCTTCCGTTTGTGCGTAGTAAACGCCAAACCCGCGCGCGCTAAGTCCAGAAACCTTTCCTCCCGATGAGAGCCACGGCTCCTGGATCAGCGCCACGTCAAACGAACCCTCCTCAAGGGTTAGGAGGAGTTCGCTCGACGCCACTTTACTGTGTTGGAGGTTTATCTGTAGGACTCGCAGCACCATTGGGCTGTTTGTCCCCCTCCAGCACCTTCGTCTTGACTTTTAAAATTACTGTTCTATTTATATTTGTTTGTTTTACGGTGTGTTCAATTTACACTTATTATTAATAATTCATGAGCTTAACACCGGCTTATAATAATTGTATATTCAATCGTTATTTTTTTTTTTTAAGAGAAACTGAAAAGAAAGCAAGAAACATTTACTGGCATATTGCGATGATACCATTTCGAAAACCGCCAACGTAATCATCATCAGGCAATTTCGTAATGTTATCAAAGGTTTCACCGAGATTCGAACCGCGAATCACACCGTGAAACTGCAGTCTCTTTAAAGCTGCAGACAGTGGTGCGTTATCGGTAACCGTATCGGTAACCTTATAACAGCTAATTCGACCAACTTTATGGGAATCAATGTAATCGATTATTTGTGCCATATTGTAACGCTAAGGTCGTAACCGTATCGTAGCTAACCAATTGGTTTTTGGTTTCTCCATAACCTAAAAATATTTGAGTTGGTGAATTTAATAACTTTTTGTAGATTTTATTCATTGTTTTGGATACGTTATGACTAAGGGACTTATTTTTTGTGGAATATGTTTGTAATTTTTTTCGTTTTCTTTATTTTTATGAAATTTTCACGATTTTTAGGTTAAGGCACCATTAATTGATAACAATGTATCGTATAGGTCTACGTTAGGGATACGACTATAGCGATACGACAAACGGCACCAATGACTCCGCTTTAACCACTAGGCCATCCTGCTGGTATTTTTTTTATGCTTATTTCAGTTTTTCTCATTTCTACACTAACAACACAATTGAGACATTCTGGCTCTATTAATTTGCATGTTGTGTAGATTTGTTTTTGTGAAATTTCTTTTTCGTTGAGAATGAGAAGCTTTTGTAAACTCGTGCTCAGTTTTTACATATTTATGTTATATTAATCTACACAACACGCAAATTAATAGAGCCAGAATGTCTCAATTGTGTTGTTAGTGTAGAAAAGAGAAAAACTGAAATAAGCATGATAAGAAATACCAGCAGTATAGCCTAGTGGTTAAGGCAACTGCAGTTTCACCGTGTGATTCGCGGTTCGAATTTCGGTGAAACCTTTGATAACATTACGAAATTGCCTGATGATGATTACGTTGGAGGTTTTTGAAATGGTACCATCGCAATATGCCAGTAAATGTTTCTTTCTTTCTTTTCAGTTTCTCTTAGAATTTGAGTATTCAATTATTATAAGCCGGTGTTAAGCTCATGAATTCTTAATAATAAATTACTGTTCTATGTTTTCATAAGCATACTTTAAATAAACACTTCTAGGAACCTAACTCATATATGCATAATTTATACAAAAACCTTGATTCATTTTATAAAAAAAAAACCTATTTTGCTGTAAACAACAGAGTTCAAATGTTTTCATAAAATTTATTTGGCGGATGTAAGAAAGTGGCTTATTCACATTTGTTTCACCTGAGTGCTAATTTTCTTCTTATTTCCACTATTATGTTTTTATTTTATTTTTCCTGTTGTGCTCTTATGCACATTTAGTGCCACAAATTCATATTCGAAGCCAGCACAAATCACATATTTAGGCAATATAAAATAACTTTTATGCCCACTCACTACGCGCCTTTTCCGAAAATAAACATAAATTATGTTGTAATAAAAATATTAAATAAATACGCGATACAACAAAGTGCCACAAGACAAACACGAATGATGCTGCGCGGCGAGCAACATAAATCTAATAAACAAACTTGCGGCCAAAACGTTTACCGTCGAACTGAAGACAAACGTGAGATACGCGCCATTCAACTGATGCTGTCAGAGAAACTTTGGTAGTGTTGAATGGGACCGGCTGGCCCACTCGTTGTTTACACGACGTTTCAATTATTTAATGATAATGCAGTCGGTGATCTTGGGCTGCAACAAATGCAAGGTGGCACTCTCTCAATGGTATCAATACATAACGGTGCACAGTGTTTCAATTTTTATATTCAGCTAACTAAACGAGATAGATATAGACTTCTTCTTTATATCAAAATGATCTGGGCCTTTTACAAGCTCACCATCTTTGCACAGACATTCAGAACGAGTTTATAGAAATGTGAGCAAAGCACGTGGGGGAAACTATATTAGATCAAGGCAAGAAAGCCACGTATTTTATTATTATCGTTGATGTTATGCCTGATGCTAGTCACGTTGACTACGTTCATTTTTCGCTAACTCCATTTCAATTCGAAAGCAACAAATTTTACAATTCAAGAACGGTTTTGGCTTTGGTCAGAAAATCGCTGATCTAATTTGTTATACTCTAGGTAAACATGAAATCCCATTAATATATTGTCGTGCACAAAGGTTACGATAACGGCGCCAATATGAAAGGAGCTTACAACGGAGTACTACGTCACATTCTCGACAAAAAACTCGAATGCTGATTACTCGGCTTGTGCAACCCACAGTCTCAATTTATGTGGTGTTGATGCTGCAGAATGTTGTACGGCTGCAATTACTTTCTTCGGAGTTCTACAAAAATATTTTACTATTTTCCGCAGCACTCCACAACGATGGGACATCCTCAAAAAAAATGTACCGAGATCTCTTTATAGTCTTTCAGTCAAAAGCAAATTTGACTGCGCAAGCATACGGCGTTTGTTACTGGCATTCTAAGGTACATCAATAAGTTTGAATGTATCTTGCTGTCCCCAATTTGGTTCAAAATAGTGATTACCATTAATGAAAGAAATGTGGTCCTTCAAGCTAGAGACGCCACCACAGATGTTGAGGTCCGACATCTAGATGCCTTATTAGCTGATTTGAAGTTGATCAGGAACCAATGGGAAACAATTTTAAACAAATGCAAAACAGTTACTATTCAATTGAACATCTCATCAAAGTTTCCGGACATTCGAAAGAGAAAACCCAAAAGAGGTTTTGAAGATAATGGAAATGAGATGATTACGGATGATCCAGATTCTGAGTGTAAAAACAATACATTCTTGGTGAACGTCGATTCGTTCATCACTGCATTACTGAACGATTTGCAGCTATGAGAAATGTGAACGAGACGTTTTTCTTTTTGTGGGAATTTGAAGACATGGATGAAACTACGGTTTGGGCGAGTGCAGCAAATTTTCCCCAACATTTGTGTTGCTTTACGTATCTTTTGTACTATACCTGTCACTTTAGCTAGTGCAGAACGTTCCTTCAGCGTCCTTTCAAGAATCAAAAACTTTCATAGATCGTATTCATCTCAAGAGCGAGTTTCAGGACTTGCCACGCTTTGTGTTGAATCCATTTTGGCATGACAGTTAAATTTTGATATTATTAAAAAAATTTTGCAGGGAAAAAAGCAAGTTAAGCAACTATTTGATATCCGAACTTTCTATATTGAATAATTATTTATAATCATAATTAAATTTATCAGCAATGTAATAAAATGTTACCAAATAACTAGAACAGATTATTTGAAACAATATGTGGCTCTTAGAAGAGAATTTTATTTCTACGTTACAATAAAATAGTATAAATAGTAAATATTCTGTGTTAATTTTATTGGCAGCTCTTAGTCCAAAAATCATTTAGTTAATGTGGCAAATATTTTTTTGATGTAATCCATAAATAATGATTCATGAATGATACGTCATAAATTCAAATTAATCAAATGGATTAGTGGATTTTTTATAGGGGGCCCGTAAATTGTTTAGCCCCGGGCCCGAATTTTCTCTCTACGGCCCTGACTGTAACTAACGGTTGTTTAGTGAACTTTGTATGTAAATGTTTACCCAACACTTAGGAATACTTGACTTGACCTAGAAGTCTGTTAAGTTTTGATTTGCCATGCTAGTTCTAAGTATCGTCGACATTTTTTGATGCCGTATATGATTTTACGCTTTATTTTGAAATTTCTTTGAACAAATTAGCATTTTTTTGAAAACAAATAAATTTAGTTTCGGGTTTTTTAAATGTCGGGTAAAAGTAAGTGCAATGCAGATTGTACTTATGTGCTAAGTGAATTATAATCCAGGCTAAGTTGCCAAGTGAAAGCAAGTCAAGCTAAGATATGTATGAGTAGTGGAAGCTATGTTCTCTATTATGGTTATATCAGTTTTCAATACAAGTTTACGTTCTCTCAACATATATTCACTCTTTCACGTTACTACTAGCACAATGATTTCTTTATTAAACTTCTATATTTTATTATGATGGGAAGTTAAACAAAAGCTACTAACTAATACTGGAAGTATAACAACTTCTCACACATTTTCTGAAGACGTTACATTATACAGTGAGATCAAATTGCTTTTTTCGAAAAGCCATGCAATTAGCTTATCGGAAAAAATACGGAAAGAACAGTTGAAATTATTGTTTGCGCTCTTGATTACTGTGCGCGGCTCCGTAGCGCCTACACCGGCACAACACCAGACGTCGCCACAAAGCTCTCGCTCAATATATTTTTTTATGATTTACTCATTGAAAATCTAACATGTGCAGCTCTGATACTTATGCGTATACTGACACAAACATTCATGCATACATATGTGTGTTTACGTATGAAAATTTGAGATCTATAAAAATGTTAAATCTCCGTGGCGCCGCTTCACTTCTTATAACTAAAGTATTTAACGGCTTAAGTAGTAGAGAAATGAAAATAAATGAGCATATTTTAAGCTTGTATTATTTTTCATTTCAAAATTTTCATCAGCTAGTGCCGTTAAAAGTATATATATAGTGCACATGTCACTGAAGTCTGCATGTCTACTCGTACCTCTTTGATATCTTTTGTTTACATACTCTTGGCTGCCATAAGCGATGTCTTTGAATTATTTATATACCCTTCAAGAACATAAAAATTTGTAGTAGTTGTACCATGGCCAAACTATGCAGGTCGCAGGTATTTTTTTAATATGATGATTGCTAATTTTTTAATATGATCTGACAGTTCAACTTTCAGCGCAGTACGGTTTTGACATTAGTCCATCAAATTACAAAAACAAAGTACATTTAATTTTTATTTACTATGTGACGGGATAGATCTATTCGAACAAACTCCATTCATGGTTTGATTTTCCTCAAATTTGGTATATAGTACTTAAGACACTTTTTCCGGGTAATGGACCATGGGCCGACTGGAACTTGGACTGGGTTCGGGATCGGAACTGAAACTGGGACTCAGAGTCGTACTTGGACTAGGATTTGGATCGGAACTGAAATTGGGACTCGGATTCGTACTTGGACTGGGATTGGTTTCGGAACTGAAGCTGGGACTCGGACTCAGACTTGGACTGGGATTGTGGTCGGAACTGAAACTTTGACTCGGATCTACTGGGAAAGGGACTGGGGTTTGAACTTGAGCTGGGACTGGGAATAAGAGACGGAAAAGAATAAGAAGAGCTAGAGAAAAAATGGGAAGGAGAAAGAAACCGAAAACAGAAGAGTTAGACGAAGATAGAGAAATAGGGATAGATGCTACGCAAAGCAAAAATTATTTCTTTTGAAATGAAAAAAGTTTAATTTGGCTTGACAAAAGTTTTTATTTAATTTGCATCGTATACTAACAGATTACGTTGCTTTTAAGGAAGTCTAGCTAATTTCAGTTGGGCTTGCTGTCCAGGGCCGAATCACTCTATGTTGAGTGCATCAAGTGAAGTCCAACTAAGCAAACTTTAATGAGCTCTGCCAAAATCACCTTAAGTACCAGTTAAAGATGAAATGAAAGCAAGAGTTAAAATTGGTGGATATACAAAAAAATCCAACAAACTTGCTTTCAAATATACAATATAGAAATAGATGTGAATATATGTACATTAGGGTGGGTCAATTTGTATGGACCAAAGTTAACCGATATCGCGCTATCGATTTTTTGATAGGATTTGGGCTCAGGAAAAAAAGTTCCACTACGCATACCCAAAAATATAATCTTCGAGCCTGCGAAATTTCATTTTTTTTTTTTACTTTTTTTCGACTTTTTTACAATCAAAATGAAATCAAATGAAAATTTTTTTAATAGGTCATGAAAAAAATCTTAAAAATAAAAGTCGGAAAAAAGTCAAAAAATAAAATTTCGGCTCACGGTGATGGTTTAACTATGCAGCTGAGAGCTGCTCTGTCCAGTGAGCTGGTGCATTGAGATCTAAAAAGCTGGCGAAATATGCTACAGGCGATGATGAACAACATCATAACTAAAGTTATATATACACATAAGCACACACACATATACAGGAAATCGCGCATGTATGCCTTAAGTCCCAAGTGAAAAAAGGGCAAGAAATTTGTTTTTATGGGTATGCGTAGTGGAACCTTTTTTTCTGAACCCAAACCCAATCGAAAAATCGATGGCGCGATATCGGTTAATAATTCGACCCAGTGTAATGTACATACCTGTATACAAGCCTACATATGTAGTTTTTCCACTGCCAAATATGTTTTCTACGTTTGTCCTTATCATACAAATTTGTTTGTACTTTTGCTCCTTGCAAATAATTGCTTTAATTATCGTTAAATTGAGGGTTGCCGTTTCGCAGGTGTCAACAAGTTCGTTTAAAATTATTCAGGAACTTAAGATGGTGGAGAAATAAATCAAGATGACTTTAGAGAGCATAGTGTTTCGACAGTCATCTTTAATTACAAAACATACGACAAAACCTTCGTTGAATTTGAAGTTACAACAATAAAAAACAATCAAGTGAAAAATTACATTACTGCAGCAATGATGCGAATTCAGAGCATAACGACTAAACGAGTCATGGCACATGTGCGCGTATGGTATGTGTGTGTATGGTATCAGAAGGAAAGTGCGGTAGTAAAATGTCAGTTTAATGTCACGAACAGCCAAGTTGAAGAGAAGTAAGCCCTTCAACGGAACAAAAGCAATAACAACGGTGACTTAGTGTCTGCAGAAGAAAAAGGAAGAATAACTAGTAAATGTGGCGCAGTTGAACACTAAAGTGCCAAGAGCTTCACTAAGGATGTATGTTAAAACCGTCCGTCTTGATTGTAAACGTTAGGTGGGTAGCAGAGTGTGTTGCTATGTAACTGTGAAATGGAGTGAAGTAGATTGTGTTATGAATAAAAAATTATTTCATAGAGTGAATGCGCAATTTATGCCCCATCGCTACCAATGCCGTCGTGTAACATATCAAGCGAAAGTAAGTTGATAAACAATATGCCCATAGACAAACCGTTGTCGTAGTGGAGGGGCGCTCACGGTGATGGTTTAACTATGCAGTTGAGAGCTGCTCTGTCCAGTGAGCTGGTGCATTGAGATCTAAAAAGCTGACGAAATATGCTACAGGCGATTAAGAACAACATCATAACTAAAGTTATATATACACATAAACACACATACATATACAGGAAATCGCGCATGTATGCCTTAAGTCCCAAGTGAAAAAAGGGCAAGCAATTTGTCTTAAGTGCCAATTTTTGAGCCAACTTCGCTTGAATGCAACAACAAAACCAACAACATTAAGTGAAATTATGTACATATTAACGGTAAAAGGGTTGGTGGGCTTCAAAGTCATTTTATTTATTTTATTGACGATAATTTCTTACGTGGGTGTTTGTCACAATGCGATGGATATAAGCGTTTACATATATCTATGTATACTTATTTCTTAATATATTCACTTAAATATTTATGATGGAAATGTATGGATGCATATCTGACAAAAAGTATTGAATTTGGGAGGAGATATACTTTAACGGAAATACTCTGGACGAGCGAACGCGACAGACGTTTTTCTGCCCAATAATTTTTATACTCAGCGTGCTTTGGACACAGAGTATAATAGCTTTGATTGGATAACGGTTGGTTGTACAGGTATAAAGGGGTCGAGATAGATATAGCCTTCCATATATCAAAAGCATGAGTCGAAAAAAAATTTGATTGATCCATGTCCGTCTGCCCGTTAACATGATAACTTGAGTAAATATTGAGATATCTTCACCAAATTTGGTACACGAGCTTATCTGGACCCAGAATAGATTGGTATTGAAAATTAGAGAGATCGGATGATAACCACGCCCACTTTTTATATATATAACATTTTGGAAAACATAAAAAAACCCGATTATTTAGTAAATAATACACCTAGAATGTTGAAATTTGACGTGTGGACTGATACTGAGAATTTTGATAAAAATTTGAAAAAAAAAAATGTTTAAATGGGCGTGGCACCGCCCACTTGTGATAAAATCAATTTTACAAATATTATTAATCATAAATCAAAAATCGTTAAACCTATCGTAACAAAATTCGGCAGGGAGGTTGCCTTTACTATAGGGAATGCTTTGAAGAAAAATTAACGAAATCGGTTAAGGACCACGCCCACTTTTATATAAAATATTTTTAAAAGGGACGCGGACGAATCAAATAAAGAGCTTTATAACAATGGCATTTCATTTATAAGAAAATAAATGTAAGGCGCGATAACCCCCGTAGAGATCTAAGGCCGAGCTTCTCATCCAATTTGCGTCGTGCTCCTCTTGATTTTCCATACAAATTAGCCGGACGGAACCTACATGTTTCATGCCGACTCCGAACGGCATCTGCAAGGCAGATGAGTTTTCACAGAGCTTTTTCATGGCAGAAATACACCCGGAGCGCTTGCCAAACACTGGACTTAAGCCACTTGCTGCTTCTAGATCTGACAGCTGTATCACTCCTAATAGCTGGAGTCTTAGCCTGGCAAGAGCACAGAACGTGCTCGATCGTTTCCTCCTCCAGCCCGCACTTCTCACTAACCAAGCCTTATTTAAAGGCATGTGATGCCAGAAGGCAGTGTCCAGTCAGAATACCCGTCATGAGTCTACAGTCCTCTCTTTTTAATGATAAAAGCAACTTTGTTAGTCTAAGGTTGTAAGACCTGCATATAACCTTTGACACTTTACAGCCTCCGTAAATTTGTAACACGAAGACATGTGGCCCTCGTTTTCATCTTAGGATAGAAAAATGTTAGCGTAGAAAAAATTTCAAGAAACCTGATTGTTGAGGAATTTATTGACTTAGGACAATATTCGACCAGGCTGAAAAATGCCGGCAATCCAGGACTTGAAATTTATAAGGAACAAGTAAGGAAGGTTAAGTTCGGGTGTAACCGAACATTACATACTCAGTTGAGAGCTATGGTTACAACATAAGGGAAAAAACCCATGTAGGAAAATGAACCGAGGGAAACCCTGGAATGTGTATCAAATGAAAGGCATTAAAGAGTATTTTATGAGGGAGTGGGCCATAGTTCTATAGGAGGATGCCATTTAGGGATATAGCCATAAAAGTGGACCAGGGGTGACTCTAGAATGTGTTTGTACGATATGGGTATCAAATTAAAAGTATTAATGAGAGTTTTAAAAAGGAGTGGGGGTTGTTGTATAGGTGGTCGCCTTTTCGAGATATCGCCATATAGGTGGACCAGGGGTGACTCTAGAATGCGTTTGTACGATATGAGTATCAAATGAAAGGTGTTAATGAGTATTTTAAAAGGGAGTAATACTTAGTTCCATAGGTGGACGCCGTTTCGAGATATCGCCATAAAGGTGGACCAGGGGTGACCCTAGAATTTGTTTGTATAATATGGGTATCAAAAGAAAGGTGTTAATGAGTATTTTAAAAGGGAGTAATCCTTAGTTCCATAGGTGGACGCCGTTTCGAGATATCGCCACATAGGTGGACCAGGGGTGACCCTAGAATTTGTTTGTACAATATGGGCATCAAACGAAAGGCGTTAATGGGTATTTTAAAAGGGAGTTGGCCTTAGATCTATAGGTGGACCCCGTTTCGAAATATCGCCATAAAGGTGGACCAGGGGTGACTCCAGAATGTGTTTGTACGATATGGGTATCAAATTAAAGGTATTAATGAGGGTTTTAAAAGGAAGTGGTGGTTGTTGAATAGGTGGTCGCCTTTTCGAGATATCGCCATAAAGGTGGACCAGGGGTGACTTTAGAATATGTTTGTACGATATGGGTATCAAATGAAAGGTGTTAATGAGTATTTTAAAAGGGCGTGGGTCTTAGTTCTATAGGCGGACGCCTTTTCGAGATATCGCCATAAAGGTGGACCAGGGGAGACTCTAGAATGAGTTTGTACGATATGGGTATCAAATTAAAGGTATTAATGAGAGTTTTAAAAGGGAGTGGTGGTAGTTGTATATGTGAAGGCGTTTTCCAGATATCGACCAAAATGTGGACCAGGGTGACCCAGAACATCATTGTTGGATACCGCTAATTCATTTATATATGTAATACCTGCCAAGATTTTAAGAGTTTTTTATTTCGCCCTGCAGAACTTTTTTATTTTCTTCTACTTAATATGGTAGGTGTCACAACCATTTTATAAAGTTTTTTCTAAAGTTATATTTCGCGTCAATAAAACAATCCAATTACTTTATCATGTTTCATCCCTTTTTTCGTATTTGGTATAGAATTATGGCATTTTTCATTTTTCGTAATTTTCGATATCGAAAAAGTGGGCGTGGTCATAGTCGGATTTCGTTCATTTTTCATACCAAGATAAAGTGAGATCAAGTAAGCACGTGAACTAAGTTCATTAAAGATACGTCGATTTATGCTCAAGTTATCGTGTTAACGGCCATGCGGAAGGACAGACGGACGACTGTGTATAAAAACTGGGCGTGGCATTAACCGATTTCGCCCAGTTTCACAGAAAACAGTTAACGTCATAATATCTATGCCCCTACCAAATTTCAAAAGTATTGGTTAATTTTGTTCGACTTATGGCGTTAAAAGTATCCTAGACAAATTGAATGAAAAAGGGCGGAGCCACGCCCATTTTGAAATTTTCTTTTATTTTTGTATTTTGTTGCACCATATCATTACTGGAGTTGAATGTTGACATAATTTACTTATATACTGTAAAGATATTAAATTTTTTGTTAAAATTTTACTTAAAAAAAATTTTTTTTTTAAAGTGGGCGTGGTCCTTCTCCGATTTTGCTAATTTTTATTAAGCGTACATATAGCAATAGGAGTAACGTTCCTGCCAAATTTCATCATGATATCTTCAACGACTGCCAAATTACAGCTTGCAAAATTTTAAATTACCTTCTTTTAAAAGTGGGCGGTGCCACGCCCATTGTCCAAAATTTTACTAATTTTCTATTTTGCGTCATAAGCTCAACTCATCTACCAAGTTTCTTCGCTTTATCTGTCTTTTGTAATGAATTATCGCACTTTTTCGATTTTTCGAAATTTTCGATATCGAAAAAGTGGGCGTGGTTATAGTCCGATATCGTTCATTTTGAATAGCGATCTGAAATGAGTGCTCAGGAACCTTCATACCAAATTTCATCAAGATACCTCAAAATTTACTCAAGTTATCGTGTTCACGGACGGACGGACATGGCTCAATCAAATTTTTTTTCGATCCTGATTATTTTGATATATGGAAGTCTATATCTATCTCGATTCCTTTATATATGTACAACCAACCGTTATCCAAACTTAATATACTCTGTGAGCTCTGCTCAACTGAGTATAAAAACACAGTTGTCCTGAGGGACAAATTGGTGAAAATTATAGAATATTACTCGAGTAGGCAAATTTAAAAATAATAAAAAGGTACCCAAGTTCTCAAAGATCAAATAATTGCGTTTACTTTAGAAGTTGCGCAAGTGACAAATCCCGGTAAAAAATTAAATAATTCTTCATTAATATCATGGCGATTGCCGCCTTGGTTGCCGCCGCAGAAATCGCATGACATATAACATCAGATAAAGATATTGCTGGAAGATATGAAAAATATGAAAAGAAAATTCAAATACCAATTAACTAACTACTACTACTATAGATTGCCTTGCTCTTCAATCAATTACAGCTTCTAGAACTTTCTGTATCATTAGTTACAGATTTCATATTCAGTATGTTTAAAAACTCAAACAAAAAAAACTATTAAGAAATTGTTTAATACGAATAATAATGAAAACGAAAGGAAATATAAAACATTTTTACCTATATTCTTTGTTAGAAATACTATTTTAAAGAAATAAACATAAGTCAAGCCGGTTTACTCTAGGAATAGGTCATAAACTTAGGAAAAATATTTTTACTCTAACCCTCGGTAGAACAGGATATTTAGTTAACTAGGGAAAATGGCTCTCGTAAGTTAAATAATAAGAAAAATATTCTTTTTTTACCTTAACTTATATACATAGAAAAATTTCGATAGGAAAATAAAAAAAAAAATAAATGTAAGGCGCGATAACCTCCGAAGAGATCTAAGGCCGAGCTTCTCTTCCAATTTGCGTCGTGCTCCTCTTGATTTTTCCCTACAAATTGGCCGGACGGGACCTACATGTTTTATGCCGACTCCGAACGGTATCTGCAAGGCAGATGAGTTTTCACTGAGAGCTTTTCATGGCAGAAATACAATCGGAGCGCTTGCCAGACACTGCCGAGGGGCGACCCCTCTTAGAAAAATTTTCTTCTAATTGAAAAATCTTATTTCTAAAATTTTGATGTTGCTTTGCCCGGGAGTTGAACCCAGGGTATACGGTATGATAGGCGGAGCACGCTACCATCATAGTTTTTCATAATTTACTAATGATATAACCAATAAAGATAAGGAACTAATTTAAACTAATAAAAAACCTTCAATAGTAACCAAAATCGTTAATCAAAAATCTTCTAACTATACAAATACGCATTCACGTTACTCACAACAAGCACCAAACAAAAAAAAAAAACAATAAAGAAATGTTAACCCAATATGTACACATGCAAAAAAAAACAAACAAGAATTAGCATAATATGCACTGTGTGTAAAGCAAATGTAAACAAATAAAAGCAAAGAACACATAAGCAAACAATTCATTACTTATAGCATCAAGTTACCACTATGACATAAATTACAATTGAATCTGAAAGACAAAAAAAAAAAAAAAGAATGTAAAATTTGGTAACACCAAGCAAGTTGACTGGGTCATTAAACGTAAAATGTAACAACACGGCACACTTATATCAATGACACTAGAGTGACCGTAAATAATTAAGCGCCAGATTATATACGTTCACTCTTGAAAAGCCGGTGGTGTCGTGTTGCTTGGAATACACCTCACCTCGAATGCTTTTAATGATACAAATATACATACACACATTTGTTCATATTTTGTTGACCCAGATAACCACTTGAGTTCATTTGCATTTCCCAAACCGTCCAATATATCGATTAGTCACACAAACCAACTTATGTGCGGATCATATTGACAATATGTAGGTCACTACAATAATATGCTGACAAACAATTATTTATTATGAAATCATGTACTTTTTAGTATGTAAGCATTAACGTAATTATGTATGTGTAGGTTAAGAACTTTTGTAGAAATAGAAATGCATTTCTTTAATAAATGGAATAATAATTTTACGCTACACATCGGCGTTTCAGCTAATTCGTATTTTTACATATTTCAAAACGCATTCAGCCACGCCATGCCTTAGTTGTTGTAAACTTTATCCCAATTGCCTTCCTTGCATATTTTACTCTTTTGTACAGTACGTACTTTGTATGCAATAATATGCACAACTCAAGACAACTCTGTACCCTCTGCAGTAGGGTGAATAAAACCTGTGAATATTTTCGGGTGAAAATCAAACTCGCGATAAGGGTGATTATGTTCCTCCCATGGCGGAACCATACAAGGTGGCAGCACGGTGACATACCTATAAAAATAAATAAAAGAGTCATGTACTTTGTTTTTGTAAATAGATGGACAAATGTCAAAATCGTACAGCGCCGGAAGTTGATGTATAAAGTCATATTAAAAAAGTACAAATCAGCTCTCACCGTGCCGCCACTTTGTATAGTTCCTCCATTGCTAAAGTGGTTAATTTAAAACCCAAAACTTTTTGCTATTAAGTATTCGAAAGTTGTTCAGGTGTAACGCAGATTTTATCACCATCGCTTTTTATAAATGTATGTATGTGTGTGCTCATCACTGCCTTATATGCATGGGAGGCGGCGTCGCCTGAATTAGTTGTATGTTTAATACCTGCGTATATCTAAAATTTCTTATATCTTCTTTCTTATATTTATCCTCAAACTATATACAATGCGCAGTACACATTCCCATACCTCCATCTATAGCGGCATATGTGCAAAATATTCAAAATTTAATTTGCATAACCTCTAACTCAAATTTGACTCACTTACTCAACCTCATGGCAAATATCTATTCAACCACAAAAAAATTGTATTCATAATAATTTTTGAAATCCGTACATTAACAAACCATTCACTATTAAAACTGCAGCAGCTATAAACATAAATACACATATGTAACTTTTTACATATGTATATGCAATACTTGCACACACCGACAGGCATCCATAGCTAATGAGCGTTTCGTTGTACTTTGACCTACTTTCGTTCATTTTAAATCTTTTGGCTTTGTGTATTTTACTCTTTTTTTTTTTTTTTTTTGTAAATTACCTGAAAAAAGCCTGCCATCAAAATGGTGTGCCGGTGCTCAGCCAAACCGCTAAAGCCAGGAAAGGTACTTTTGAAATATCAACTTTTGAATAATAAAAAACATTTTTTTGTTGTTGTTGTTTTGTTTATCCTTTTACAAAAATGACGTACCAGCAACTCTAGTTTTTGTGGTTTCGCATTGTAAAATATATAACCAACCTCTATATACATATATAAATATGACAAAAAAAAAGATACATTGTACACTGAAAGAAATGGTGCTAGTAAAATCAACAAATCAGTTCTGTTGTTCTTGACTTAACGGAGATTCAGTGAAATTGATCGAATTATGGTTAATTCGACCGAGTTCTTTGTCAAGTAAACAAATTAGTTTAGTCATTTCAACAGAAGAGAAATTGTCGCTCTTAAATTAACAAAATTCTGTAAAATTGACAGATTTCTAATCAATCTAACTGATTTTTTTTGTTAACACAATTGATCTCACTGGTAATTTCAAAGAGAATTTTACGCTCACTGCGCTCTCTACTTTGTACTTATGTTTGCTGTGTACTATATGTATGCACATATTTACGTATGTATATGGCGGCCGCCGTGGTGTAATGGTAGCGTACTCCGCCTACCACACCGAAGAACCTGGGTTCACACCCCGGGCAAAGCAATATAAAAATTTTAGAAATAAAGTTTTTAAATTAGAAGAAAATTGTCTAAGCGGGGTCGCCCCTCTGCACTGTTCGGCAAGCACTTCGAGTGTATAAATGCCGGAACATAGGTACTTTCGTATAAAGCTGTCGCAACAACTTTTTTTGTTCATTTGACTACTAAAACGGTCAATTACGAATCAACGATTTGTGCGCAGTTGATTCAACATCTTGTTGCGATGGATAAAAATTGACAGAAATTTCGATTGAATTGACCCGTATTTCGGTTGATTTTACCAGTCTGTTTCTTTCAGCGTAGTACTTATCATCTGGAAAATCATGTGGTTTCGTGAAAAGAGGTAGATGGATTTGAGATAACTTCTTTAGAGGGGGCATGTGGGGAAAAAGTTGGCCGATACGGACTAAAAATTACGTTCGAACAAATTTTTTTCACTAATTACAACAACACTTAGCATTGTTTGCGGAAACGAAGAATAAGAGAGAGTGTCAAAAGTTTTTAGGTCGAATCCCAAAACTATTAATATCTTCATAAGTAGGGACACGATAACATCGTTTTATACATCGTTTGAAACATAATTAAATTTTCCTTCATATGATGTTTAAATTATGTAAGTAACTCTGAGTTTTGGAAAAGGGGAATAATGCCTTATTACTGACTGATAATTTTGAATCAGGGGTTGAAACTGTTATTCCTTTTATAATATAATTCCTTGCAAAACTGTAAATTTTGGACTTTTAATATATTTGGATCAAGATAAAAATTATTTTCGGATTTTTATTTTTTGAGTCCGATAGAACTAGTTAAACTCGGACTGTTAAAAATAAAAGTCCGGAAATAAAAGTTAAACCCGGGCTTTTATTTTTCAAGGCCAAAATAAAAGTCCACCTTGATAACAAAGAAACGGCTTATCCGAAACAAACAATTTTTTTTTAATTCGGATAAGCCGTTTCTTTGTTATCAAACCGGACTTTTATTTTGGCCTTAAAAAATAAAAGTCCGGATTTAACTTTTATTTCCGGACTTTTATTTTTAAAAGTCCGAGTTTAACTAGTTCTATCGGACTAAAAAAATAAATATATAGATTTTACTTTTATATGTGGACTTTTATGGAAAAAGTTCGAAAAATAAAATGGATGTATGAACTCAAACATTTTCACCTAGGACAACTTTTTGACCAGGACTTTTTCGACTCCGGAAAAAAAAATTATTTTCCGCCCCTGTTTAGAATTGAAGCCTGGTTATTAGGCGGCCTTCGAACACGATTTTAATTAAAAACCTTAGCCGATCCAACACAATTTTAAGTACTTTGGCTAATAAAGTTCGAAGGACAAAAACCTTACTCATGCTTATATATGAGGACAGCAGCGTGCGCAGGAATTGTCTATGGGGCGTTTGAACATATGGAAGCTCATAGTAAGCATCCGTTATTGTCAAGACTAGTTTTGAGATAAAAACTAACAGAAACGGGAGTTAAGAGAAACATTTACCATATTTATTCGCTATCAGTCAACAAATGCAATCTTCCATGTACCACTTTTTAGGAAAAAAATTCGGTCGTTGTAAGTCCATGAACCCCCCTCCCCCTCCTTGCGCACGACCGTGTATGAGGAAATACCTTAAGCCTTTAGCTGCCTAGTGTAAAACGCTTATATCAGGTTAAATGTTATTAAACAGGCTTCAATTCTCATCAGTCAAAAATGTTAACAAAATTAAAAAAAATTGTTTTCCTCTTTCCCCAAGTTTTTGAAAACATCTCTAAGTTATATAAATAATTTATATATCACATGAAAAACAATTTAACGCTGTTATCGTTTACCTAGCTATGAAGTTCTTAATAGTTTTGTTATTCGGACTTAGAACTTTCAACCCCTTATATCTCTCATATTCTTCGTTTCCGCAAACAATGTTAAGAAATGTTGTTAGCAGGGAAGAAACCTCCCCCAGCTTCATTTTTGGTTTTGCGAAACCGAAACGGTGCGTATTCTTTACTTATACCAATGTATTATTTGCGATACGGTCTATTGTAGATTGGCGAAATTTAAAAAATTTCCTACTTTGAAGAAAAAGAAACTGCATTGACTTTTTTCCTTTAAGCTAGCCTACAAATACACTGTTAAGTTAAATATCATCTCATTTCGACTGCCGTTTACGCCTAATTTTAATAAATTTTGCTGTGATAAAGCGCTGTGAAAAAAGTTCTGAAATGAACGTTCCTCTAAAGCAATACTCTGCAAAACTTAAGTTGTGACTGTGTTAGTAAGTTTAGTGATAATTTTGTAGCGGAAGTGGCAAAATTGTTGATTAACGAGCAATGAATCAAGACGAACGAACGCATTGTTCACTAACACTCACTACATCTTGGCCACAGTATAAAGGAGTTCTGAATTTTAAAGTAAGGTGTAAAGAGTATGCGCAAGCGAAAGCGTAGTCTTTGGAAGTAGTATTCTATATGGGGAATATATGTCGCTTATAAATGAAGGCGTAGACTGTATCGGTATACAGTGTTGAGTACTTGCGAATGTGTAAGGCTAGGCATAGTATGTTGTTGTTGTAATAGTGCTTCAATACCCTCTAACGCGAATCCAAGGAAACGTCCATTTAAACCGAGTTGGACTAAAGAGATGAGGATGTTGCGTAGAGGCGTTGATTCCACGCTGCAATTGGAAAGATGGTTGATGTCATGTGGGCACACGTTACAAGTGTTACAGGCATTGGGTATGTCGATTTTGATTCTGGATATTACAGTATCCATATCAAAGTTGAGCTAGAATGTCGCGCGCTGCTTTCTTCAACTGCGAGTTAAGGGTATTTTCCTTTGAGAATGGGCTCATCGTTGTTAGTTGGCATGGCAGTTTAACGCATATTGCAGATTTCTCTGAGGCTTTTTGTGCTCCCTTTCTTCATATGGCTGACTTCTTGAGGGCCGAGATGACCCCATAAGTTCCTGGGAGGCTAGGCTCCTCGAATCAGATGTCTGTTGGCATGTCTAAGTTCCTGGATATTCTATAGAAACTGTTTGTTCCGCATTTATGTATCTCCTTTATGGGGAGTACCCTCACCTCACTGTATAGATTATGTTCTGGAGACATAAAAGTACATCCAGTGGCAGGGTCGGCTTCCATATTGCATACACGTAACATCCAAGCGGCCGACCAATTATAAATGGCTTGCTCTATTTACCCAAAGTGCTGCCGGCGAGGGTGTTGAGGATTTTATTACGGCTCTGAACTTTGGTGGCATGTTCGACAAAATGGAGGTCCCAAACGATGGTCTCGCTCAGTGTGTTTGGATGTAGAATAGAAGGTAGCGTAATGTCACAGACGTGGATGTAAAATATTGTAAATATAGTAAATAAGATCGCAGAGTATTTAGTCGCTGCCGGTGCCAAAATTCGCGTAGCGATAGGATACCTTCCTGTGGGTTTTGATGTTACACCGTCCCAAAACATAACTTTTAGTCCATCTTTTTAGACTCGGCGGCAAGTTGGACCCTAACAAGCCTTGCAGCCACGTGCTGTAATTGACTATATCAAAAGCTTTTAATACATCTAGCGCTACGAGTACTGTTCTATGGTGGGATTCCTCGTTCAGTACGCAATTTATTTGTGTGTTGATTGCGTTTAGCACGGTGGTGGTGCTATGAAGTTTTCGAAAGCCATGCTGATGATTGGAATGTTGCATGTTTGTAGTAAAGTAAGGGAGCAGGGCGGCTTCAATTGTCTCGACTATTGGCGGTAGGATAGAAAAAGGACAAGAAATGTCTCCTGCGCTAGCTGTTCTACTAGGCTTTAGTATCGGTAACACCCATGGCCATTTTTTATTTCTAAAGGATGATGAAATTGCATACAGACGGATTGAAGGCGGGGGAAGGATGATGAAATTGGATACAGACGGATTAAAGACGGAGAAGGGCATTTTAATCCCTTATAGCCAAGGTTTTTAAGCGTCGGTAATCCTGTCCGAGCCTACTACCCGTAACTCTTAAAACTCACTTTCCTGCATAGTAGGCTATCAATAACCACCTATAAAGGAGGATTTGCCGACCATCAGCGGTAAAGAAAAAAGCCTAGTAACAAAGCTCACCACTGGCAAAGGAGTGCAATTGGCCTTGTCTGCTTTCAGCCCATTCAAGTCACCAGGACCCGATTGGGTCTATCCTTGTCTGTTACAGCAAGGAATAAATCATACAGCCCCAGTCTTATTCACTTTATATAAGGCATCACTACTGCTCGGTCATATTCCAAACAGGTGGGCAGATGTTAAGGTAGTACTTTTACCAAATCCAAGGAAGCCCGAGCAACTGCCTTCGTCGTATGGACCAAAAAGCCTGAGCTCGTTTCTCCTAAAGGATATGGAGAAAATCTTAGATCAGCATATCAGGGAGGTCAATCTAAATAAACTCCCTCTGCGTAGGAATAAGCTCACATCCCAGTCAGGGAAATCCACGGAGACGGCCATTCATAGCCCCACGGTAAAAATTGAAATGGATCTATCAGGGGCTTTCGATAACACAACACATCAGCATCGAACAAGCTAGCTTTGATTGACAAGGACATAAGCCCTATGATTAATCGATGGGTGTTGTCCTTGGTCCTAGTTAAAGAGTAGAAAAATCATTTTGGAACCGGGAGGGACAACTGAATCAATTGCTGCCACAAGAGGATGCCCACAAGGAGGTGTGCTCTCCCCTCTCCTGTTGAGCCTGGTGATAGATGACCTCCTTCAGTTAATGAAAACCAAGGGATTTGACACACAAGGGTATGCAGATGACCTAGTTATCTGCAACAAGCCCTTCGCATCATAAAGAGATGGTGCGACACCAAAGGACTGTTTATCAATCCTAGCTGTTCTAGGGCCTTTCATCCGGAGAAGGAAAGCATTTATCCCAGAGCCATCCCTGGGTGAAACTAAAACATGTTAGATATCTTCAAAAATGGTATACTGGACATTTAATACTGTTGTATAGCCAATAGTCACCTATGCTTCCCTAGTTTAGTGGCAGAAGACCACGCAAAGAACAGCAGCAGCAAAACTAAGCAAACTGCATATATGTTATAATGGGGTTAGGAGAAAGCCCCCTGCTGATGCACGTAGTGATTTAGTGGAGTTGAAGCAAGGAAATGTGATAGGGCATATGAAAGTAATAAAAAAATGCATAGGAAATCCCACATTACAACTATGTGACGTAATGTCTCCTAAGCTCAGAATCTCACGGAACTTTGAAGTGTCCATTGTGGACACGAGCCATTGGGAATCCCTATAACGACCCCGACTCAGAGGTCTTGTCCACGGATGGATCGAAATTATATGACGGCAGAATAGGAGCTGCTATCTATGAGTCGAATTTCAAAAAATCGATACCAATGGGATGCTATCCCACCATATTTCAGGCAGAAATCCATGCAACAGAATTTCTCGGTAGAGAATGTCTACGGAGAGGCTCATCCTCGAAGAGCATCTACATCATTTCGGACAGCAGGCGCCCTGCGTGCCTTGCAATCCTAAACAAAAACAAGGTTTTGTTAGGATGGGTTCCCGAATATCAGGGACGTGAAAGTAATGAACATGCATTTTACTTAGCAAAGCAGGGTGGTACAGCAGCATTGTATGGTCCAGAGCGCTTCTGTGGACTCGCAAAAGCACACACAAGGAAAACCATAAGTAACTGGGAAACAAAACAATTTAACCGCCACTAGCTTCACTGCCCAGAGCAAAGACAGGCCTAATTGTTTATACTTCCGGCAACGAAAGTATCAGCCAAATCCTATAATCTCAGCACGGAGGACATACGAACTCTCACTGGGTACTATACGGGACACTGTAGTCTACGATGCCACCTAAGCAAGTTAAATCTACCCGATACCCAAATTTGTCGTTTCTGTGAGCTGGAGGATGAAACACCGGTTCACATTGTCTGCGAATGCGTCGCTCTGGCAAGGCAGAGACTCTTCCATCTATGTGCTGCGACTTTTAGTCCCTATGTGATATGGAGTAGAAAGCTTGAAGAGGTACTTAGATACATCAAAAGCCTCCACATACAAAACTGCACTGAAAGAAATGGTGCTAGTAAAATCAACAAATCGGTTCTGTTGTTTTTGACTTAACGGAGATTCGGTGAAATTGATCGAATTGTGGTTAATTCGACCGAGTTCTTTTTCAAGCGAACAAATTAGTTTAGTCATTTCAACAGAAGAGAAATTGTCGCTCTTATGTTAACAGAATTCTTTAAAATTGACAGACTCCTAATCAATTTAACTGATTTTTTTGTTAACACAACTGATCTCGCTGGTCATTTCAACAGCGATCAACAGTCAATACATGAGCAAATTTCAAAGAGCATTTTACGCTCACTGCGCTCTCTACTTTGTACTTATATATGCTGTGTACTATATGTATGCACATATTTACGTATGTATATGGCGGCCGCCGTGGTATCTCAGTGAAAACTCATCTGCATTGCAAATGCCCGAACATAGGTACTTTCATACAAAGCTGTCGCAACAACATTTTTTGTTCATTTGACTACTAAAACGGTCATTTACGAATCAACGATTTGTGCGCAGTTTATTCAACATCTTGTTGAGATGGATAAAAACTTACATAAATTTCGGTTGATTTTACCAGTCTTCTTCTTTCAGTGTAGGCTGAAAGGTTATGCACAATAGATCTACACAAAGGTTGCAGTGCTTCCAGGCCTATTAATAATAATACTGCTCGTAATCGTATCCGTAGAACATGGAGATTGCACAATTCATTGTCTCAAATCAATACAATCTTTCCGCTCTATCACTCTCTTCTTTTCTCCATAAATTCATATCAATCTTTACTTCTACCTCTTCTTATAGCTCTAACTTCACCTCTTCCTCCACATTTATCTCCATCCCTAGTTTTACCTCCACCTCTACCGCTACATTTACTTCTATGCCCTATTAGTAAAATTAAAAGAACGAAATAAAAGGAATTACCCTGCAAAAATCGCGAGTACTCCATGCATGCATGTATGGAGTACTCGCTATGGACCAAGCGAGTGCTCCAAAATTAACCACAATTCATACAAAAAATATGGTCCAATTAACATTGCGATGTCCTAGGACCGGACCGTATACTCCAGCTCCGCATTACATCAGAGTAATCCATGGAGTAACCACAGTCCAATAAACATCGTGTAGTGATTACAATCGTTAAAAACGAGCAATGATCGGCTTACAACATGTTCGTGTAGAAACATGAGTTGGTCCATCGCTGCATTACAGTGGAGTAGAATGGTAAGTACTCCAGTGGACCACATGGTCCAACGATTTTTGCAGGGTACGAGCACAGCACAGAGTGAAATGTTATAAATTTTTTTTTGGAGGTTCCAAATTTACCTAGACGACGTTGGTTAATACTTCCTACTGACAAATATTTTTTTGCACTCTGCTACATTCGTTATTACAAGAATTTTATTACACTTTTTATTGCACTGCTATAATTTTTTCTTGCTTTGGTGACACAGAACTAGATAAATTAAATAGCATTACCTTTGCATGTTCTTCTGTGAACTTTCAGCCAACGTGAATTTGTAGAATAACAAATTGTTATCAGCTGTGACATTTGCAGATTCATGTTTCGATTTACTGTGAATAAAGTTATCTTTGCCATTGTAGCTCAACATGTTTTGTTCTGTCTCGTACCTGCCTTTCAGTGTTTCGCAATCTTCGTTCAGATCTACATCTATATATGTACATCGGCCTACCTTTGCTTTTTCTGTAATTCCACTTTTACATGTGTTACAACGCCTAAATATATGCCAGTTTTGAATCCTTTTAGAATGTCTGCACTCGTGCTGTTGCGAATATTTGCATTGGGCTTCGCGGTTGCATCGGATAATACGAATATTTCCGTGAGCATAGGTAGCGATAATTATTTGTTTACTTATTCTTATCGTAGACATTCCAATCGGCTTGAGAGAAATCAAGAGGGGACAGAAATTGTACATATAGGATTCATTAAGCAGGAAAGACGTGATGAGAAGCGCGAGGCTGCAAGTTTCCAAGATCATGTGCAAAACCTACGATATTAGACTCAAAAAGTTGCTCATATCCCTAGCAAGAGAAGAATTAAGGTTCACGATAGGTATAACAACTGTACACTACTTTATGGCGTAACATGCTTATAAGTTAGGCGTCATCAGTAACAGCAGATCTACAAAATGCGAACTACACTCGCGAGGTCAGGGCTCCAATTACTAAGGGCAGTGTTGCCTGATCTCATGGCAGTGATTAAGATGGGTCCGCGAAAACTGCTAGTATTTGTTAAGGAGACAAAGTTGTTTTAACACATAAGCCCATAAGAGAAAAAATCTGGGAAGCCCAGGAAAAGTTGCTACGTTGTTTCAACCACAATGAGAATACCGCATCTAACATTATTGAGTTCAGCAAACTGTTCCAAGCCGGTATCGATCGTAACATCGGTTCATTCACATACTGCATCTACCTGAAAATTTGTATCTTCGACGCATTTGGCAGCCTTGCAATTGATAAACAGCTCAAGAGAGAGACTAAATTTTACTTATAGGTTCTAAAGGGAGCAAACGCTATGACTTAGGTTGACTCCAAAAAGATGAGCGTAGCTATGGAGCAAGCACTGACTGTGTGACGCAGGAGTTCCTAATGGCAGATATCTACAGAAACTTGGAGATATAAGGAAATCAAGGTGCTTTAAATCGTCGTGAGCAGGTTAAATAACGTTTAGTTGATGAAGGGGAACTGTATTCACACCTACAAATGATTAAAGGTATTTTTTCTTAAACTTGTAAATCCAAATCATAAAAAATATGCGTGGTGAAGACGGAAGGTGCGTCAAAACTGTTGCAGCCCTAACAAACCAACAGGGGATTAGAAAGTGATTCGCATATATCCGTCCGCAGAAGAAAACCAGGCCTGCATTCTCAAAAGGATGCGGACGATATGTATTTTGTACAGAGAGCAAAAAGAATACGAAGTTACAATAACGGATATTTTAGAGTGGCACCCCCATCACAGTAAAGCGGCATCGAACGAAGAACTTTTGACTACTAAGGAGTGTGATGTTGTTCTTATACCAGAGCCATGGTTTTTATCTGTTACATTATAATTTATTTGGATGTAATGTAATTGGCTTATAATAATTGAATTTCAATTATTATGTTTTCTAAGAGAAACTGAAACTGAAATGGTTCCATACCAATATGCCAGTAAATGTTTCATTCTTTTCAGTTTCTCTTAGAAAACATAATAATTGAAATTCAATTATTATAAGTCGGTGTTAAGCTCATGAATTCTTAAATATAAGTATAAACTGAACACAACATTAAACAAACATACGTAATGTAATTGGATTTTTTGGTATAAGCCATTTAGGGCCAATCTCATAGGTTATCTACGTATTCCTATTAGAGAAAGGCCTCAAACTGTTAACAATCCTACCCGTGTGAAAAATGGTCCTGATTTGAATCACAGGGGCCCATGGTACAACTTCAAATCTGGCTTTCAATTCACTGTTAAATATACACCCGGTGGGAGGGGGCCGCAATTCGGACTGTAGTTATTCGTAGGGAAGCGGGTTTAAGACTAAGTGACTAGGCGTAGTACAGCATTCTTACTAATTTCAACTTCACCCCTTATGAGACAGATTACGTATGCTGTTAACTAATATACACTCGAGGAGTATGACTGTATGGAACTCTATGGACACGTTTTTTGATATAGAATTAAATTTTGTGACACTTCCGACTAATGACGTACGTTTACGTGACAGTTTTTCTTAGTTTCAGAATTTACGTCACTATTATTTAACATTTAACATTTATTTAATTAATTTCATTGTACAACTAAGACTAGTTAGTCTTTTATATATACATCAACAATGGGATACATTCTATTATTTAGTATTTTTATATTTAAAAAACATTACTTAAAAGATAAAATAAAATATATGATTCAAGCTTAATACTAATGCAATGGCACTTAACAATTTAAGGCAGTAAGTGATATAGATAGTAAGTGAAATTTAGAAAATAGAGAGAGACAGCAAATAGAGATTAAGATATTAGCAGTTTATTTGTAGTTAAGAGGCCAGCGTTATATCGAGGTCACTAAAACATTTATATATTAGCTTTCTGAAGTTGCTTCTATTTGGTTGTGATTTTAAATTTTCTGGAATCCTGTTCCACATTTTAATTGCACTAATGAAAAACAGCCAGCTAGATGTTAGTGTACTATATTTCGGGATTATTAAGCTGTTTAGTCTCTGAGATCTGGTTAATTGAATATTTTCATACAGATATTTAGGGGTTTTTCATTCCAGCAACTTAAACATGAAAATACAGTCCCTGGCGGCCAAATATTGCATAATACTACAATCCAAAATTTTGTCGTGCCATGGTGATATGTGAGCATAACGACTTATGCCATAAACGTACCGTGTAACATTGTTGAAGGCTACATTCACCTTATTTGCTGATAGCGAGTCAAGTTTACTATATACTAATTCCGCGTACGTAAAATCAACCAATTGTATCGCGAGTTTTTTACGTGTCTATTGTGGCGTAAAGGCTGCAGTCATTATCAATCTACGCAGAATAAAGTAAACATTGCTCATCAATTTGTTAACATGATCACCACAGCTAAGTTTATTATTTATTATAAACCCAAGGTTCTTTATTTTGTGAGTAATCTCAAGGGTGGATGTACCAATTACTAAAGGCGGTATATCATTAGGGTCTATTTGTCTATTTCGGTTTTACATATGGGTACAACATACTTGCATTTAAACACAAAACATTTTTTTGCGCCCAGTACAATATAGCAGACATATCGTTATTTACTTTATAACATAAATCTTCTACAAGACGGATACGATTTGAAAGATATAACTGAATGTCATCAGCATATGCATGTGCAATAACATATTTACACACCGAAAGTACGTCTTTAATAAACATACTAAACAAGAGCGGGCCAAGGGTTGAGCCTTGCGGAACAACACCTGCTTTTGATAGCTCCGAACTGAGATGAGGCATTATCACATATAACACGTTGAACTCTTCCCGTTAGATAACTTAACAACAGTTTCGAAGAGCTTTGCCCACAAAAAAAAGGGAATTTTTTAGGCACTGATTACTTCAACATTTTCTTTTCACGAGACGAAATGTGAAAGTTTAATCAACTCAACTGAATGGCTGAATCTTGAGGATATCACTTTATCCACAACTAAAGGATGTGTAAAGATTCTGCAGACGTCAATGTTATCATTAACGATCTGGAACAATATCATGAAGTTTCGTATGAGTATCTGCGCGGCATGTAATACGAAAACTCGGGATTGTTTATATACGCTTCCAAGACCCAACATTAATCTATGCAAACCCCCACAGAAGATTTTATGAAAAAATCACTTTGATCGGAGCTACATATAGTATATATCCCATACAACCAATCCACGGTGGGGTATTACATCAATTTAGCTGGCCAAAAGTCGATTTTTCAAAATATTCCAATTTTTTTTTTTAATATACTCCCTGACGTTCCTAGATGTCCACTGAAGAGTATACATACCTCAAAACTCTTCTGCAACGTCAACGGAGCTAGCCGCGCACATCTAAAATTGTATAAAAAATTTGTGCAGTTCGATGTATTTATGGGTTAAAAAGCAACATACCCTTCTAACCTTAATACTTGTTCACTTGTTAAGCCTTAATCAAATCTAGTTACATTTTCTTTTAGGACAGGTAAATGTGTTTTAATTCACATGTTAGATTTTTTATACCGCATGTTTTAACTCCCTAATTTTTTAAAAACCTTGAAAACAAAAAGATATCATTTCATAACGTGTCAGTATTTTTAGCAATACATAAGCTTCTGTTTGTTTTAAAGTTTAATAACAAAAACGGCTGTGCATACCTGCGCTTTTTTGAGTGGTAAGACCCTGTCGTGAAAACCAATGTTTTTTAGTTACCGTGATACAGTTTCATATTCTCCAATAAATGTGTTATGTATTCTATCAACCGTATACTAAAATTTGAAATAAATGGCTACATTTACTCGTCTTCAGTTGTACACAATGATGGAGCAACATAATGACAAAACTTTTGACGAAAATTTAGAATTTGTGCATAACTACTTATTGTTACTGAACTATAATAGATCTGAACAGGAAGAAATTTTACATCAGATTTCATTCCTTACATCAGAATTTAAGCGAAGATGGATAGCGGCACAAAGAAAAAGTAAAAGGTGTCTCAAGAAAAATCAAGATTGGCTTCAGGGGTCATTCAAGTTGAATAGTGTAGATTTTAAAAGACGTGAAGGTCGACCTTCCTTGAGTTTTGACCAGTCTAGCGAAAGATGTAAACAAAGAAAAACTGAAAATTTGAATAAAAAAAGGGTACTGATCTTTTAACGTACGCTGCAAAGATGAAGCTCTACGAAGAAGGCAAAAGAGCAAAGGCTAAGGTATTGGAAGATTTGACGAATTCTGTCAATATCCCAAATGAGTGTAGAAGGGGAAACTCAAAAATAAATGAGAATTATGTAAAACAATTATCCCCTCTTTGGATGATTGTTGAAGGTGGTTTCACTAGAAGACAGTATGAAGTTGTTAGTATTACGAACATTACTTTCTATCCATGCTACAGTGTGATACAAAAAGAAAAAAACATGCATATCCAGACGAGTCGACTTATCTGGTAACTCAAATAGGTGCAGAAATAAAGTTGCAACCTTTAATGGATTTAACCGCAAAACGTCTCCTACTTTATTTAAATGACGTTACTCAAAGGCCTGAAAAGGAAGAGTGTATCTCGTTGAGGTTGGTTTCAAAATGGGTATGTGACGGATCGCAAGAAAAGCAGTACAAACAAAAATTTGTCAACGATGAAGACTCCGATGCTATCATATTTCAAAGCTCGTTTGTGCCACTCCAACTAATTTCCGATTATAACCAGAAAGTAGTTTGGCAAAATCCAACACCCTCGTCACCCCGATATTGTCGCCCAATTAGAATACATTTCGTTAAGGAAAATGCTGACATCATAAAACCCGAAGTTTCTCATATAGAGAATTCAATAGAGGAAAAAAATATATTATTTTCGGTTAAACATACTATGTTGCTAACTATGGCCGATTCAAATCGGTTAAGCCGTTTCCGAGATGGTATTGGATATATGTACAAAGAAATATAAAAACCAAGGTGAGGTGGCAACCCTAAGTGGCAACCCTACTTAAAAACGTCAAAAGAAATGCGGAGTAAAATAGCTTTCGTTTGATACCCATATTGACATATCTCATGTAATGCCAAAAAATTACCCCGGGTTCATCCGAATCCGTGAACACCGTGAATTTACTGTGAAATATTTCCTTTTATAGCAATGAAGTGAGACAACCACCTTTTAAACAGAAATAATTGCTGTTTTAGTTTAGAGCAGCTAGATTGATCAAATACCCCACCGTGCGATCGTTCAGATAGAAAGATTTTTGGCAATTTCTCCCTTAATTTCCAATATAAAAACGTTAAACTTGGTAATATTTATTCTAATATATCATAGAAGATTTCCTGTACAAATCTTTTCGATCGGAGCTATTTATAATATATATCCCATCCAAAAAAAATTGATTACCGGCGACCACGAAAAAACAACTGGAACGATGAAGAATGCCGCGTTGCAACTGAAAAAAAGACGCTGCCAACAGGGCTACGTTAAAAGCGAGCGCGACAAGAGGAGTGTGTGAATGCTGTCGTGAGTTGAGAAAGGAAGCGAGACGCCTTTTCAGGAAGAAAAAAGCAAAAGCAGAAAGGCGTGAGTGCGAGGAGCTTGAGCTGCTAGCCACCAGGAATAACGGCCGAAAATTTTACCAAAAAATACGGCGACAGACGGAAGGTTTTAAGACCGGGGCAAACTCCTTTAGGAACGAAAACGGCGACCTTGTAACTGATGTCCAGAGAGTGCTTAGATTATGAAGGGAACCCTCTCTGTTCTCCTAAATGGAGGCAGCAATTCAGCGCGCAGAGATGAAGAACCCGATCCCGCAATCGATGATTATGGAATATAAGTTCCCCCGCCCGATTATGACGAAGTAAGAATAGCAATAACCAGATTGAAAAACAACAAGGCCGTGGGCGCTAATGGATTGCCTGCGGAGCTATTCAAGTACGGCGGCGAGGAGTTGGTAAGGCGCATGCAGCAGCTTCTTAGCAAAATATGGGCGGAAGAGTGCATGCCCGACGGTTGGTCCTTTGCCCAGTCCACAAGAAAGAGGATACTGCAAAATGCACCAACTATCGTGGAATCAGCCTACTCAATATCGCATATAAGGTCCTTTCAAATGTATTGTGCGAAAGATTGAAGCCCAACGTTAACCGGCTGATTGGACCTTATCAGTGCGCCTTCAGACCTGGTAAATCTACCATCGACCAGATTTTCACAATGCGCCAAATCTTGGAAAAAACCCGTGAAAAAAGAATCGACACACATCACCTCTTCGTCGTCTTTAAAGCCGCCTTCAACAGTACGAAAAGGAGCTGCCTATATGCCGCTATGTCTGAATTTGGTTTCTCCGCGAAACTTATACGGCTGTGCAAAATTACGTTAAGCAACACCATCAGCTCAGTCAGAATTGGGAACGACCTCTCCGAGCCGTTCGAAACTAAACGAGGTTTCAGACAGGGTGACCCCCTATCGTGCGATTTCTTTAATTTGATGCTGGAGAAAATTATACTAGCTGCAGAACTTAACCGCAGTGGAACAATATACTATAAAAGCGTGCAATTACTGGCATATGCTGATGACATTGATATCATCGGCCTAAACACCCGCGCTGTTAGCTCTGCTTACTCTAAACTGGAAAAAGAAGCGGTAAAGATGGGTTTGATGGTGAATGAGGACAAAACGAAGTACCTGCTGTCATCGAGCAAAGAGTAAGCGCATATGCGCCTTGGCAACCACGCTACTGTTGGCAGCCATAATTTCGAAATAGTAAAAGACTTCGTTTATTTGGGAACCAGCATCAACACTAGCAACAACATCAGAACTGAAATCCAGCGAAGAATCAAACTTGCCAATAAAAGCTACTTTGGACGAGGTAGGCAATTGAAAAGTAAAGTCCTCTCTCGGCGAACGAAAATCATACTCTACAAGTCACTTATCGTACCCGTCCTACTATATGGGGCAGACGCAGGACCATGGCGACAGCAGATGAAGCGGCTTTGGGAGTGTTCGAGAGAAAAGTTCTTCGAAAGATTTATGGACCTCTACGCGTTGGCGATGGCGAGTACCGAAGAAGATTTAATGATGAGCTGTACGAGCTATACGCAGACATCAACATAGTCCAGCGAATTAAAACGCAGCGGCTGCGCTGGCTAGGCCATGTTATGCGAATGAAAGATGATGCTCCGGCCAAGAAAGTGTTTCTATCGGAACCCGCCTATGGAAGCAGAGGTAGAGGGCGGCCCCACTCCGTTGGAAGGACCAGGTGAAAAACGATTTAGACTCCCTTGGTGTGACCAATTGGCGCCGGTTGGCGGAGCGACTGGCGCGCCTTGTTGGACGGCTATAACCGTTTAGACGGTTAAGCGCCAATTAAGTAAGTAAGTAAGTCCCATGCAACCGATCGTTCAGATAAGGGGGTTTTTTGCCATTTTTTATTTTATATTTATCTAAAAATCGTTTAGGTATGTACATCTGTTCACTATATATTTCTTATCTTATACATCCGATTATTTGGAGATTACGAACGGGATAAGATTATTGTTTAGCCCCATTCATGAAAGGTATGAAGTCTTCGGCACAGCCGAAGACAGTCCCGTCCTTACTTGTTTTTGTTGTAATACTGACTTCACTTGTCCGATTTTATTTCGTCATGAACTCAGTACACAAAATTTATACTGTATTTATCAATGAGTAGTTTTTCTGAACCTGGTACCGATTATTAAAAAATATGTTACGTATACGCACCGGTAGCCGTTGTGTCAAGTGGTATTTTTATGTAATGGTTTGGTTTTTAATAAAGCAAATGCTTTTTTAAATAATTGTGCTCTAGATTTGAATATTTGATAAGTTAGAAATATCAGACGGTTTTGGGACAACACCTTTTTCAAACAAGTCACTTTAAAAAGTGAATCATCGAAGCTTTTACGTACTCACACAAATTTTTACGCTTGGATTTTTGTGTCTGATTAAAAACTAATAAAAACATTAAAATTAAGGAAGTTCATAATATATACTTACATACACTTTTAAAATTACTATATTTTTTTTTTTTATAAATGTCACATACCTCTACATGACCCCAACCGTCGGCATTCAATTTGGCAGCAGCTTCCACACTCTCTTTAGCGCCCATCTTGTTGTTTTAGTAAATCGTTTATGTTACCCTAAATTTGCTAAGGTCTACAATTTTCAATCAAAATTGTAACGTTGTTTTGAGTTAACCGAAAGTTGACTTAGGACCGTTAATGTAAACTTTCTAACTGCACTACTTGTTTAAGGATATGTGTATATTTTTTCTTTTTATTTTTTCTTAAATCAAACCAACCACTTGTATTTAAAATTTTTTCACTTTTAATAGAGCACACATTTGTTGCTCGCACTTTTTTGTTTTGTTTCTTTTTTTCCTATTGCAAATGTCTATAATTTCGTGCGCCCGTTGTAGCTTGCTTTGTCACTTGGCCTACTAATCTGTCAAATATTGTTTATTTTGATATCTACTACATACACACGCACACACACACTTACGCGCGCATATTCGTGTACGACCTAACTGTTCCACATTTAACTGCCTGCCGTTTCGTTCAATTTTTTGCTTCAATAACGCGGATGCTGAGGGAACTTTCTCTTTTATTATTTCACAAAACTCTTACTTCAGCTCTTGTGTTGTTTATATGTATATTCTCTTTATCTTAAAGTGTGTTTGTTTGTGTTTGGTAAATTACTTCTTTTTTTTTGTTAGGTTTCGTTAAGTTGCAGTGTTTGTTGAATTTGTTGAGGTTCTTTGCTGGCTCAGCTGCTGCTACGAATTTTTTTTTATTGCGACCGTCTCGATTGCAGAAATGCCTATAGGTATTTTTGAGGATTATTTCTTCATACTTTTCTAAATTTTAAGATTCAGCTACGTATTGCCTTTTTTTATTTAGTTATTTTCACTAACTTTCATACATACCTAAGTATTTTCATAAACAAATATTTTGTTTATTCACACGTACTTTCTAAGCTTTTGAAGTGTTGTAGCTTTGTTTAATTTGTGTAAGTGATGTGAGCATACTTTTAGGCGTAACACAAAGTTATTTTCGAACTTCTTTTTTTTAATTAGGTTAAGACACAGCTATATTTTCACTTTTTACCAGATTTTTGATGTTTTTTTTTTTCTTTTTTGCAATTTTCCCTTTTTGATTTTCCGCTATCCCATTCAATTTCTCTTGTCGTGCACACCGAATAGACTTTTAGCGAGAAACGTTAAACACACTGTTACTTTCACATATGTTAGATAAGTACATATAGATTATATGTGTACATATATACACAGTTCTGCTGTTACACAAAACACGACGAATGTGAGCACTTTAACGACTGATTTTCTTCACTATAATATATATGTACATATATGCCGTGATGGTTGCAGAATTTTCAATTAACTTTTATATTTTGAATATATGCCATCTTAAATTCTAAATTCTCATTAAATTCTATATTATTTCACTTGAATTTCACTAAATCTCATACACGCCCTCAAAACATGCACATTCTCCTTTTTCTAAATTCACAGCATACATCCAGGTCTTTTGTCAAATTTGCCTGAAATGTAGTTATTGCTGCGCTACTTGGAATTTCAAAAGCTTTGCAATTTTTCTCTAAATTTGTTGGGTGAAATTTTTGAAATGAAAGTTTCTAATTTAGAGCGCTTTATGCTCTTTTATACATAGAAATTTTATTGCTTTTCGAATTTCAGAATTCGCAAATTTTACAAGCACTGGCGCTGTTTTGTTTTTTTTTTCACTGCGTATTTACAAATTTATTAAATTTCATTCAAACACTTGCACAATTAATTATTTCCTTTTAAATTGCAGCTGCTTTAAACAGACACTCATTTACTTTTTGTATTAGCTCTGAAAAGTATGGAATATGTATTTTTTTTTTTTTTTAAATATTTCCACGTAGCTTTCTACACTCCCGCTGCTATGCACAACAGCTAGAGGACAAATGCGCACGTTGAGCGCTGTAACGAAAGGCAAAAGCAATTTCGACGGATGCTGCCACCATTATTACTTTACTTTCACATTCACATCACCTAAATACACAAACACATAAGAGATTTTATGTTGCTGCGGCACGCAGAGGAGAAAGCCCTGCATACATACAAACATAATGTATATGTATACTTACTTTACATAAATGTTGCTCATACGTGTTGTCGTCCACTGTTAGTAAATGAAGACTAGACTGTCGAGGCAAGTGCAGGGGGCAAGAGCTACTGCTGACGTTGAACTGTTGTTTTTTTAATATTGCCTTTGATAATGATGTGGATCGATGTGACAATGTGCCGCAAAATGAAATATTGCAAAACAATTTATATACTCAGCTGTGCTTAGGTTAGGTTGAACTGGCCGGTCAATATAGACCTCACATAGACTGAATGTGTCCATAGTGTTACCCGAATTTGTTTCACGACCAAACGGAAGAACCCCAATCATGTGCCAGGATATGTGTTATAGAAGAACTCCGTTCTCTTGGCAAATACTAGCACTTTTCTAGGACCCAACTTATTGCTGCCTCGAGATCTGGCAACTCTGTCGCCCCTAATAGCTGGAGCTTTGACCTGGCGAGCGCAGGACATGAACACAGAACGTGCGCAACCGTTTCTTCCTGCAGCTCACACTTCCTGCACTTGCTGTTACTTACGAGACCTAACTTATAAGCATGTGACGCCAGAAGGCAGTGTCCAGTCAGTAGGCCCTTTGCTAGCCTTAATTCTTCTCTCTTCAGACTTTTTGAGTCTAGTATCGTAGGCATTGCAGCTGTGCTTAGTGATCATATTTTTCTAACTATTCCACTGTGACGTACATGATGTTTTCACACGCCCTTGAATCAAACTCTAAGTCATATTGCTTTAACTAGTCACATTAGAAGTTTTAAAATCCTATCACTTAAAGCCGAATACACATTTAATACGAAGCTAATGAAATATGAAACAAAGATGTGTAATTAGTACGAAGAATTATCATTTTTTAGGAGTGACGAGTGGGACCACGAAATCACCAAAACTGTTTCTTTCGTATGTCCTAATATGAAACTAAGTTCCATTTGTGATGCAATGGCCCCTATGCTCAGAATTTCACGGAATTTTTAGGTGTCCATTTTGGATAGAACTCTTTGGGAAACAGGAAATCTATATACCGATCCTGACTCAGAGGTCTGGCTCATGGATGGATCATAATGTTATAACGGAAAAAATGGAGCTAGTATCTATGAGCCAAACTTTAAGAAGTCTATACCAATGGAACGCTATTCCACTTTGCAATAGAAGTTTGCGGTAGAGAATGTCTAGGGAGAGTCTTAACGTCGAGTAGTTTACTCCCCCAAACTAGGGAAACCATAAGCACCTGGAATATAAAGCAGTTCAAACAACAAAGGATTGAATGCTCAGAGCAAATACAGGCCGAACTGTTTATACTACCAGCAACGATAGTATCAGCCAAACTTGTTTATATAAACGGCGTGATCCTACGATCTCCTATTTGGGAACTATGGGATACTGAAACCTACGAATACTCAAATCTGTTACTTTTTTGAGCTGTAGAATGAAACGCAGGTTCACAAATGAACTCTTCTGGTGAGGCTTTCATATTATGAGTCATGTAGTAGGCTTATAGTATAAGGATTGGTTATTTTTGCTGCTCTATTGCAATCACAGCTAGTTCGTTAAGGCGCAAGATAGGTAGCGGGTACAGGTCTTTCTTTGCGATGGCCGCAGGTGTACCCTACTTTCCATTTCTATGACAGTCATGGCTCCTGTATAATGCATCTATTTCTTACTAATTTGCAGCAACATAGTTGGCGTGTCCCTCGGCATCACCACACATCGTATCCAAACCTTCGCTTTTGGTATCGCAGGGATCAGTGTCCAATCCACAAGTGTCAAACGCTTTTTTCCTTTTGAAGGTCTGAAGCAATTATCTTTAGTTACCACAAAGTCGTGTTATTGGTGCAAGCCATCAGCTTAACCCCCGCGGTAAATCCACCCTTCGGTAGACATTTGCCCATTGAGAGTACAGTAACTATTAGTGCCATAATCAAGGACTTTTTCGCAACTCTGTTCATTTTCTTCTCTGTGAAAAAAGAAGTATCAGTGTTAGCTCCCTTTAATAACACCGAGTAAGCCGTATTCTGAATATCCTCATATTTTCTTCTTATACCATTATCTCCCTCGGTTTTCTGCTGCAGCTATTGAGGTACGTGAGTTTTCGATGCTTAGACTTCCTTCTGCGGTCTGATTTGCATATACAGAGACAGGACCCATGTCATTCCTGCCAGCTTCCTTTGTGGTTCAGAGACAAAGGCATTTTTTATCTGGCTACCACCTTCAAAGCAGGCTTGCCGCCTTCAGCTTATCGCCGCCTCTTCTTCCCTAGCGGGTAGACCGCTCCTTTAACAGGCGCAGTTAGTGAAGACATTTTGGGCTATCCACGTTCGAATCATGGTTGATAGCGATTTCCTTTTCCTCAGCTTGGGACGTTATTACCTTGTCGGTCACAGTCTCACATTTCATGAGGTGAAAAGATTCGAAAGACTAGGTAGTTAGATATAAGTTTTATGGCATATGTCATCTATGGATGGGCCAGGACCTGCCATTATCGTGAAGTTATCAGCGTAGGTCATAATGATAACTCTTTCTGGTGGGGAAGGGAAAATTGGGAATACGACACCAACCTCTGGCACCCTTAGCATAATTATTCTGAGCTTATATGTTACATTGCTGAACTGCATCGACGCCTGTCGACCACACAAATACTTTGTAGTTCACCTCCTTAGACTGGGAGGAAAAGTCTTGCAGTAACGTGCTGTAATTGACTGCGTCAAAAGTTTTTGATAAGACTAGCGCTGGTGGGGCTCTTTTTTCAGTCCGCTATTTATTTGTGTGTTGATGGCGTTTACCGCAGTGGTGGTGCCATGTAATTTGCGAAAGCCATGCTGATGACAAAAAGTCGCAGGTTTGCGGTGAATCAAGGGAGTAGGACGGCTTCCAGTGTGTTCACTGCTGGCGATAGGAAATATATCGAACGATATGAGTCTCCTGCGTTAACCGATTTCTCAGGTTTTAGTAGCGGTACCACCATAGCCATTTTCCATATTTCAGTTATAACGAAAGTGGACAGAGCGCTCGCGCATTTCTTCGTAACCGATAGTACTTTACGGCCAAAAGCGATAGATATTTTGTTATTGTTGGATTACAAGAGTATGGTCTCTCCCAAAAATTCGTAAATGGTCGGATTTCCGTAATTTTTCTAGCGGGAATGAAACGAGCCGACACGGATTCCTCCCTTTGATAGATATAAGTTGGGATTGGGCGGGCAGCGAAAATATTATCTGTGTATTTTTTATATCATTTCCACTTTCCTTGATATGAAAATTTTCTACCATTTATGTGTGGAGTTCATATTTATAGTGCAGAAGATCGTGGAGAAGACCCTATTTGATCACTTCTCATCACTGCCGTCTTCTTGCAAATCGGAAAGCCACAAACTTCTGGTAACACTATGGACTCATTCAGTCTATGTGAGGTCCTCGGGGACCGGGCTCGTTCAACTTAACCTTATCTTTAAGCTGGATACTTAGCCTGACAATCGAAAGGCACGAGTACAAAACGTGCTCCAACGTTTCCTCCTATTACCTGCACTTCCCACATCTGCCTTCACTTACCTACCCTAATTTAAAAGCATGTGACACCAGATGGCAGTGTCTAGTCAGAATACCTGTCATGAGCCTACAGTCTTCTATTTATAGTGATTACAGTAACTTTGTTAGTTTCAGGTTATAAGACGTACACATGATTTTCGAAACTTAACAGCCCCGCGCTTGCGTCCACACCTGTCACCCAATATGTTTAACATGTCTACGGAGCAAGCTTCTTGTTTTAAGCTCGTCTGCTTTTTTACTCCCATAAATGCTGGAGCTCAATATATAAGTATGCTTCTCCCTGTACCGACTCTTTCCAGGGACTGCTTACACTCTAACATGCTTCTAAATGGGGCGCTATGTGATATTATTGCCTTAATTGCTGCTTGGATGTCAATATAAAAGTTGACGTGGCTGCATTTTAAGCTAATTTCTTCCAGTGTTACTACAACTTTGGTTACGGCTTTTACTTTAGCTTGTAAAACGCTACAGTAGATAGTTTTTAGGAACTGAATATTTCTGATCCAGCACAGTTTATCGCAGTTCATATGCCTTCCACTAGTTTGCAACTATCGGTGTACACGTGTATGCCATTTGGACACACCTGCGCCAACCATCCAACTCTGTAGTAACTCTAAGATTCCTTTCGAAGCGCAGATACAGAATCAGGATTTTTGAGTATAATTTTTCCAAATTTTCATTCAGTCAAAGTACACAGCTGTGTATATAATGTGACGACTATTAGCAACGCTAAGGCATACTATCATCTTTAAGCTGACACTAAGCACTCACTTGTGTCTACTTAAACAAATCAATCATTATGTCTACACATATGTACATACAAGAAGCGGAGAGATATGCACAAACACATGCGTATATCTGAGATAATCACAAAACTATGCAATCATCGGTGGGAGTATCACTCACATATACACATGCATATGAGAAGCTATAAACGTGCATCTGTAGTTTACAGCTGGTAATTTTATAGCTGGTAACTAAGTAGTAAATTCTAGAAGAAGAAACGCCTAGAAGTATGCGAACGAGGAAACCGACGAGTATAAAAGCAGCACAAGCTGAGGAATGAAAAGTTCAGTTTGATTTAAGCACGCTATCAGTTGCGAAGTATAATTGTTATTGTGGAGTATTTTCAAAGTAGTCTAATAAAGAGCATTTTGAACTATTGAATATTGGAGTTATGTATTCAACAATTTAGCGATACGAACGTTAGTAGAAGGTGTAAAATAAGCGGAGTTTCCATAAATACGTTGCAATAATATTCAGTTTCACTAGAACTGAGACTTTGCATAGTTCTGTTTTAGGTTGGATGAACTTCGAAAAAATTTATATTTATATTAATAAAAACATGTCACTAAGATTATTTCCAAAATTTAATTATAAATTAACAACACTTTCGGTTATTCTCCGATGCCAACATACAATCACTTCTTGCCATCAGACACTTCAATTCGCCGTTCCTTTTGTTTGGATGTGTAGTTGTCAGCAGCTGTCAAAATACTGAGCAAAGAAATGTCAAAAACCTAACGAAATTTTAAGCTCCCAAATATGCACCACTGAGTTTCTCTTTGCGCGAAAATTTATATTTAAGCTAATTATATGATATTTTTTATAAATATTTTCAATTCGTAAATTTGCACGATTTCAAAACTTTTGTAGAACACAAGTTTTTCAAATGCATAATGCGCTATTTTTTTCATTTATTCAATATGTCTATTATCATATTTTTGTTGTTTTATACCCACTTATTTACCAATGCATTTGTCTTTTCTATCTTAATGGAATGAGAGAATTGCGGTAAAAGTTGATAAATCACCACACCTTAATTTTTTTTTATTTATATCTACAAAATACTAAATATATATTATTTTAGCTATGAGTCAAAGTAAATTTTACAAAAATTCACGCCTTTACCTATGAGAAGTTTCTTTACATTTTTGTTTTAGTTTTCGCTTGTGGAAATAATCAATAAAGGGAATTTTCACTTAAGCCTTTAACCACTTTTCAAATCACTAGCTCTATTACTCTAAAATGTTTAAATTACTTTTTTCTAATATTTTTTCACTTTGAAATTATTTTTCATTTTCAACTTTTCACTGCCCTGCCATTTATTTATCTACATATGTATTGATTTATGTGTGTATGCGTATATGCATTTGTGGCATTACAGCTTTCATCTAAAAGCCTTTTACAACACCGCTACACAACCGTAGACTTCGAAGTTTTGAAATTGTTTGACCGCAGCTTCAACTCCGGTTGGCTGTTGCCTGAGTTTTTGGTCCAGTTATGCTATTTTTTCTGAATTCGCCGCCATGTAAAAATGTTATCGAATGTCGTTTCATGCTCTTGAAGAGCATTTGTTTGAGTAGCTGAAGTTCTCACACGCTGTTCAACACAAACAAACACATACGCAAATACTCACACATACAGAAGTGTGTATATATCTAACACAGCTGAGTATGTTAACATTTTTTGGTTGTATATTGTTGGTACTGCACTCACATTGTTGTTGTTGATGTTTCATTGTAATAGATGCCATGACTTGCACGCCAAATAGCCACAATACCGTTAGCCAGCAGCTATCGTCAGGCATCTCAACATTCCTCCAGCTGCTTCAGGACAGAAAAGTTCATGTGTGTGTGCTGAGACGTCCATGCTTATGCCGTGCACCTGTACGACATACACCTGTATGCTTACTGGTTCATTGTTATGTAAGCACATTAGGGGGGTCACTTGCATACGATTTTTTTTTGGATGTGTAAACATCATGGCTCACAGGATGGAGAGATCCAGAAAGTAAGTAAGTAGTTTTTGGAAGTGGTATGATATATGGGGAAATACAGAAAGCAATGTGCAAGTGTAGTCACTACACAGTAGCGTATTGTAGGAACAATGTTCGTGGTACAGTTGATATGGGAAAAATCAGACAGCAAATCGATGAAAATCAAGTTAAAGCAAAACGGATGAGGAAAGAGAGGAAAGGAAAAGCACAAAAAACAAAAAAGAAAACGGGAGAGAAAAGGAAAGGTTGGGAGTCATAAACGATGCCAAAACCAAAGACGGAACTGTGAAAAAGATAGCTTATTATCAGTTTATCAACGGTTCGTTGTCGATCATCTATCGGCGGGATATCAGCGGTAAGTCAATTTCTTATTGTCGAGTTCTTGGTTTCGTATGGGTATGTTATCGACGAGTTATACAATTTTTTGGTCGAAGTGTTATAAATAAATAACCTACGGCTCTTTTATCGACGACTTAATCATAAAGTTATGGAAAACTTATCGGTTAACTATCGAAATCATGTCTATAATTTATTGATAACTTATCGATTATTTATCGATAAGTTATCGATTTTCTATCAAAAAATAGATTTTTTTAGGAATTATTTATTACTGGATTATAAACGATTTGTTATCGGCATGCCATTCAAAAGTTATGTTCGAAAAGATCGATTCGATGTCAAAAGGTTATCGATTTCTTATCAAAGTGCGCACAATTTGTTATCGCCGTGCTGTCCACTTTTTTCGCCTGCTCATCGGTTTCTTACGAAATATATACCAATAAAGCTTCAATATAAAACCGATAATGCAACTGTAAAACGTTTTTCAGCCATTCAGCTGTGGTGATGCCTTAATACTCTGATTGTAAGTTTGTTTAGTTATAAAAGCAAGCTCATCCCTTCCCCATTCAAATATGATAGCTTACAATCATCCCGTTTGGTCAACACCACAATTCGTTGCTGGTTAAGTATTGGCAACCATCGAGAGCTTCAACTGTTGAGTAATGAAGAAGAATCACTGTTGGAAACGTATGATAAAGAGAAAGACTGTTTTTGACAACCGTTTTGGATACATACACACGGTGGTGAAAACTTATAAATTTTAAGTGAATATTTTACTTCTATTTTTGATGTGAGTTTAATAATGTAATAAATAATATTTAAATTTAATAATATTTCAGGGGTCAAAAGTGGATAAAAACAAAGTGGTGGTCTTCGTTTTAGACTGAGTTTTCCAGTGCGAATTTAGACTCCAGTTAAAGTAGACTAGAGTTAACCCTGCCAATGCGGCCGCTTAAGCGGAGATGAGCAGTAAAATTTTATGTTATCTCACAAATGTTTTTGTTTTATAGGCCTATTGATAAAGAATTCAGGTTCGAAACGAGCTCGAGCTACAAAAAATTATTGTTCTGGCCCTGAGCTCGTTTCGAACCTTGAATCCTTTATCAATAGGCCGATAAAACAAAAAACAATTGTTAATAAGCCAAGAGCACTTGGGAAATGTCAAACAAAGTAATTGACAATAAACAAATCCAGCATTATCAATGCCTTGCAACAGATCGCGCAACGCTGATTTAATACAGTTGGTAAAGAGGAATATAAAGAAGTAGCAATTTGTCAGTCAAACAAACCACCGCTGTATAGCTAAATGGTTAGCGCACCTTGCCTAAAACTAACCTTGAATCCGTTATCTAACAAAGTAACATGGTTGAACTCTAGGCAGCCCCATGATTCAATTACTAGAGGTTTGTTCTTCAATGATGGCAGAGCTTTGACACTCCCAAATTGAAAAATCTGTACGGGTTGCTTTTACGAAGTAAGGAAAACGGGTAATAATTTAATCCCCTTTATCGAAAATTGTAGTAGAAAAGTACCTTTAATAGTATATTAGTAGTGATAATAAATTTATAAATGAATTGATAAAGAGCTATGTTAGTTTATTTTATTCAAAAATACACTATATCAAAATTTGTTTCAAAAATTCCCCATTAGAACTTTATATTCCGGTCTTGACTTTGACAGAAGAGTTCAGCTTTTATGCGGTCCTGCTACACAGGGAGTATTCACCTTTTTATTTCGGAAAGCTCCTTTACGTTAAGTAATCATGGAAGTGTTCCGGATAAACCGTTAATTTAGGATATTCGGAACACGTTCGTTTGATACTACCTCACGAGGTCCGAATATACATAATATTCAAAATATAAACCGATTCCTCAAATTCTTAAATGGAGTCGAATGTTCCGAACACACGGAAAGAATAAGTTAACATGCTCAATAGGTACATTTCTTTATGGCATCTTTATTATTTACTTATATCATTTTTATGTGAATCGATTTATTAGTCAAGTTTTTGACGTTGAACGATGAATTTTGAAGTGGTTTAGGTTTCGTATGTTCATAGGTTTACGAAAGTGCACGATTCCTTGGTGTCCGTACTTTTAATAAAAACTGAACATAGCCACACTAAAAGATCATGGCATAGTTAATAAATTCATCATAAAATTAAAATAAATATTCTAAGGAATTATGCAGTTCAGTACTTATCGCGTATTTGTAAATTGATTGCTTCCTATTTCTACTACTAATATTTTTCGAAAAATTGCAAAGAAACAACACAGTTAATGGATGTCAATTCGATTTGGGAGCAAAATGGCTGCAATTGTCAAAAAAGTTATCTGCTGAGCAAACCTCTTGTGATTAAATCATGGGCAGCCCTAACTGCCCTGAAAACCCGGCCAAAGAGACTCGTTTAGTTATAGACAAACATATAAATCAATAGATATTCATCATAGGGGCTACATTAAACTTCAAATTAGAAAGTTAACGACCACCCTAATGTACACACATATTTGTGTAAACATTCGTTTTTCATTTTGCCTTTTTCACCATCTAATTATTGTTTTAACGCTTTTATCCTTAGTTTCTAGCACTTTCGCTTCACGCACCCTTTTTTATTTTAGCGGTGAAAGTTGTTCCCTATCAACACCGTTATCATGTTGTTTTTGGGCTTCCGTTTTTTCAACATGTCTGTTGTGAAAGTAAAGATAATTCTATACGTGAGTTAATACATATTCAAGTGATAGAGAAACCTGCAAAATATGCATATGTAAGTTGGGAGTCCTTCGGTTTTTTGTTCTCCAGCCATTAATGGCTTGCTTTTGTTATCAAATTTCGTTTGCACATCTACTGTTCTTTCTTTTGTTTAGGAGTTGGAGTTCATTGTTTTCAATTTTAGTTATATAGGCAAATCAGCTACTCAGAATTCTCTTTCATTATATTGTGCAATGATTTTACAAACAAAAGTGGGCCAGCCATCATTATAAATGCACTTTAAGCTTTTCAAAGTAATAATAATGCAAATGATTCAGAAAATATTAATTTAAGTGACAAAAAAAGGGTCTCATGACGGCGTAGCTCATCTAATTACCAGTCTCATGTTCTTTATTATATGTATACTGGCAGATCCGGCGTATATTTTATTATTTTCCTTTTGATTGAAGAATATATATTGTTACGAATGTTGGCGGCACTAAGGGGAACTGCCGATCTAGGCCGATGCTGAGCAGTGACGTGAATTCACATCAAAAATTCAATCATTATGCCTACACATACGCGTACACGCGGCGGAGAAGCAACGCACAAGCACATGCAGATATCTTATCTGAAATGCACCTAAAGGTATGCAATTGTGATTGTGGAAGTGTCGCTCACACATACAAGCGCATGGGGTATGAGAGAAGCTATACAAATTATACATCTGTAGTTGTAGCTGAGAAATTTATAACTAACTGGTAAGTTCTGGAATTAGAAAAGCCTTGAAATATGCAACGAGGAGGTCAGACAGTATAAAAGGGCGACAACAGTGGAGGCGAGAGATCAGTTTCATTTAAGCTATCAGTCAGTTTGGTTATTAAGCCAGCTAGTTGCAAAGTATAAGTGTTATTGTGAAGTACTTTAATAAAGGTCATTTTTCCATTATTCAATATTGGAGTTATTTATTCAACAGTTTAGTGATTCGAACTTAGCAGAAGGTTGCAAATAAGAGGATTTGCAGTAAATTCGTTACAATATATATACACTTTTGGACATACCCATTGAAACATTTGTAACCGGCCAAAATGCAAAGTTGAGCTTATCTCAGCTTTGACTACAGGGACATAGTAAAATTTCAGTAATCTTTGGACACAGATTATGGGGTTATTACCGGTGACGAGGCATGCCTATTCTTCGAAACTATATCTACATATATAGCCAACGCTTTGTCCAATTTTTCATATGCTCAGGACTATGGGCATAAGGTCACACTCTAGAGACCTTTTATTTGTAAGACTAGGAGGTTAGGTTAAGTTGAACTAGCCGGTCCATGAGGAAGACTGAAAGAGTCTGTAGTGTTACCAGAAGTTCATTTTAACGACCAAACTGAAAAACCTTATCAAAAACCGAGACCTATGTTATAAATTAAACCCGCCCTCTTGGCAAATACTAGAACATTTCTAGAATTTAAGCCACTTGCTGATTCTAGATCTGACAGCTGTATCACTCCTAATAGCTGGAGGCTTAGCCCGGCAAGCGCAGGGCATTAGCACAAAATGTGCTCGATCGTTCCTGCTCCAAACCGCATTTCCTACATCTGCTATCATTGAACAAGCCTAATTTAAAGGCAAAAGGCAGTGTCCAGTCATGAGTCTACAGTCCTCTCATTTTAATGATAGAAGCAACTTTGTTAGTCTAAGGTTGTAAGAGCGACACATGATCTTCAGCACTTTACAGCCCCGCGCTCGAACCCATGCCTTTCCCGCTTGGTCGATCATGTTCACTTCTCGCCTTCTCTTAATCTCGTTCAGTCTAATTGGGACGTCTACGGAGCAAGCCCATCTATTCCAATATGCCCTGGGACCTAATATAGATGTATGCTTCTCCCTGTCGGGATTCATTCCAGAGACTGCTTACACTCTAATACACTTTTAGATACTGTGCTATGCGAGATTATTGCCTTAATTGCTGCTGGGCTGTCAATATAAAAGTTAACACGGTTGCAGTTTAAGCTATTCTCTTCCAGTTTTTCTACTGCCTTCGTTACGTCTAATATTTCCGCTTGGAAAAATCTACAGTAGTCTGGCAGCTTTTAGGATCTGTTTATTTCCGGCTCAGCACAGTATACCGCAGACCATACTCCTTACACTACCTTGGAACCATCCGTGTATACATGTATCGCCTCGTCCGCCATTTGAACACTCTTGCGCCGAATATCCACCTCTATTGTGGCCTTAAGATCTCCCTCCAAGCGCAGATAGGTAATCAGGTAGTATGTTCGTCTTGTAGTTGATGACGCTATACTACTATGGCCGTATGGTTGGCGTTCAAGCTGTCCCAAGGCACTGAGACTGGTTGTAGGACTATGCACTTCACTGACTTTAGTTCATAAAGTATTTTAAGGTCATCATAAACTTTTTTCAAATCAAGCCATGTTTTTATGCTCAGCGTGTGTGCTAGTATACAAGAGTATTATTGCTTAGATAGGATGAAGGTAATCGAGATACATGTGGCCCTCCTTATATACAAATTATCAGCAACGAAAAATCTTTTGTTATAACCATGTCTGTCCTTCTGTCCGTCGGTTAACACAATAATTGGAGCACAAACTGAAATATCTTTACGAAATATGATATACTAGCTTTAGGCGCAGGATTAGATCGGATGATATTGATATTATTGGCCTTAAAAAGCGCAACGTTAGTTTGGCATTGCCTGGCTCGGATAAGAAGAAGAAAATACGGTCACAAACAACATGAAATTGTGAATTCAGGGCAAAATTTGGCGGTGGGCCGAAAGAGAGGGGACCAGGGAATGATTGTAAGAAATATTTAAAATGACCGAGTGTTTTTTTTTTTTTTTTGTAACTTGTTTATATGAAATCATGATGTCCTAGTGAGTTTAACTTTCTTTGTTGTCAAATTGTCAATTAAGGTAGTGTTCAGTAAGTTGCCCATAATAAGGCTTCTCTTTAGAAATATGAGTGTAATATAACACGGTTCGCGCATGATCACAGAAATACTCATTAACAACTTTCATTTGATACCCATATCGTACAAACAATGTCTAGAGTCACCCTTGGTCCACCTTTATTACGATACCTCGAAAAGGCGTCCACCTATAGAACTATGGCCCACTCCTTTTTAAAATAGTCATTAACACCTTTCTTTTGATACCCATATTGTACAAACGAATACTAGAGTCACCCCTGGTCCACCTATATGGCGATAATTCGAAACGGCGTCCACCTATAAGACTAAGGCCCACTCCCTCTTAAAATACTCATTAACACCTTTCGTTTGATACCCATATTGTACAAACGCATACTAGAGTCACCCCTGGTCCACCTTTATGGCGATATCTCGAAAAGGCGACCACCTATGCAACTACCACCACTCCCTTTTAAAATACTCATTAACACCTTTCTTTTGATACCCATATTGTACAAACAAATTCTAGGGTCCCCCTGGTCCACCTTTATGGAGATATCTCGAAACGGCGTCCACCTATGGAACTAAGGATTACTCCCTCATATACTCATATACTAATACTCATTAGCACCTTTCATTTGATACACATGTCATACAAACACATTCCAGGGTTTCCCTCGGTTCATTTTCCTACATGGTTATTTTCCTTTACGTTGTCACCATAGCTTGATCCTTATTGGACTCAATATATATGTACATATTTTAATATCTCTAAAGTTTTGAGTAGAAAAGATGTCAAACTAATAGGCATATAGAGCCTTAGGTGCAGATGACTATTTTTTTCCGAATTCGGTATTAAGACTACTCGAGTCATTCTCCAAAAGTGCCGGACATTGTGCAGTTTTATGCAACCCTCACAAAGCCCTTCTAGAATCATTCCACCTCCCATCTGCATCATACTAAGGAATTGACCATCTGTGGCGGTGATTTAAACTTTGAAAAACTGTTTATCTTCCATTCAGTTTTTGACATTTGTCACCAATCCTGGTACTTCTCGCTTCATGTTAGGAGTGTAGACAACGTTACCCAACTATTTCGCAACATCTACCGATGGGAAGTGTGTGTGAAGTTGCGCTTCAAGGGACTCATCACTACTTCGTTACCATTCCCCATCGTCGCTTTATATCATCTCTTGGACTGTACTCATCTTAGATAGACCATTCCCCAGTCTCACCGTTCCTCTGGAGGATTATATATCCGCAGAGAAATGTTTCCATGAAACCGTTTTCGACGTCTTGATTTCTCATAGATCGTCAACAAATCCCTTTACACATCTCAGCACTCCTCGTTTTTCCCAACTTTTTCTAGTCTTAAAAACTCCCCCTCGCCTGCCCTCTCACAAGACTCCTTACTCCACTATCGTGGCTTTGATTTTCCCCTGAATCTTCTTAGCAGTCAGGCTATGCGCTGAGTCCGAAAACCTATTCTCAAAATGACAGTACCAACGCCACATCAAACTAACCCACCTCAAGAGTCAGGAGAAACTTGCCCGACGCCACTTTACTGTGTTGGAGATTTTTCTATAAAACTCGCAGCGTAGTGATGTGGTTGACTCCCTCTAAACTCTCTACCACAGCTATGGATTTTTTTCACCGATTTCAGAATCTGGAGGTCCGCTTTTACCTCCCCTGTTCGTAGCGCTTGTGGTAACTTGGAAAGATCGCAGCATCATTGAGCTGTTTATCTACTTCCAATATCTCTACCTACATATATATACTCTCGTCATTTTCCGCTACTTTCAGTTTCTCGATTTCCTTTTCAAAACCCCACTGCTTTAGTATTATTAGTATTGGTGTTATTGTCCTTAGGACTACTCTTTCTAAGGCACATATAAATACCGCCCACATGCCATGAAATTATCCAAAATAGTGATGGTATTATGCCAGATATTGACCTGGTACTTTCCGGTAACAAGCACCATTACGGTACTAGCCCGACGATCTCGCAGAATGATTTAATACGACCACATTGAGTCTTCTAGACCAGTTCGCCCCCCACCCCCTAATTATATGAGGAACTTGGAGTTGTCAGAGGCTCGCCTACTTAATATATGTATGATATATTCATATTTCTAAGAGGATTCTCCTCGCGAAGGTGAGGTTGACAATTGCGTTGGGAAAGCTGTGAACTGCTCTTTGAATCCCTACGAAGTACCTTCGAATTCCGTGCTGCCATATTCAAGTTTTGGCGCTTCAACATATTTAGCATGTCATCCGGCTTCACCACACGTAGTTCCAAACCTTGGCCTCTGGTTGTTGTTTCTGTAGACGAAAAAATGCCCCCCGATTGTTAAGGGAGTGTTCCGAATGTGACAGTAGCTTTTCGGATAATCATCAAATAGATACTGAGTAGCACCTTCCCATACTGGCCATATTGCTTCGGGCACGTACCTTTGAGTCTGTAAATTTTAGTCACCTCTAAATCCGAAGTCATAGTCAGTAATCTGCCCTAACCATTAACGGAATATGGTGCGAATAATTTTCATTTTCAACTTCCTCCAGCGCCCCGTGTAGAAGACGCAGAACGTAGATATATCTATGAACGTATGTTTGTATTTGTGGGAACAAAAACATCTTAAATACACATACATATGTCAGCATCCAACATAACATTTGACAGCTATAGAGAGTCACGTTCTGCGCAAGCGTTAAGAATGTCAAAGCGTCTAAAAACTTATAACATTTCTACTTTTACAACTTCTCTTAGTCCAGCTAGAAAGTGAGTTGTTCGTTGAGTTTCCCTGTGTGTATATGAAAGTCATGAGGTACACAACAAAGTGAGCGGATTACAACAAGTTAATATAAAATGCAGTTTTAACTTCGCGCACCTAAAATCGGCGAACAAGAAATGCTGAATATTGAGCCTTTAAAATTTTAACAAAAAGAATTACATATGTACATACGTATGAACAAGCTTTCGTTCACAATATTGGAGGCTAATACTGCAATGAGTTAGCAACGTCCTAGCTTCCTAATAACATTAATTTGAACGTTAGCCTTGCATCATTTGTACTCGTGACAACGAAATGAATTGCTTGTATATGTGTATGTATGCGTGTGCGTTGGTTGTTTTACAAATTTAATTCGCTCTAGTAGCCATGACGTACTTTAATTTTTGACTTACTAACATTTTCCACCAGCTTCTTCCTCTGCATTTCCTCAGCGAAATCGTCATGTTTCCTTTTACTCCTTCACAGCAGGCATTTTGGTATTTACAGCATTTTATGGTTACAAGGACATGCTCTGCATGCATTCTTCTACTCAAAACCTTCACTACAATGCCTTAACATAAAATGCTAGTACATACATATGTGTGTGTGTGTGTGTGTTTGTTTGCACGTTTGTATATGTGAGTGTTTGTTGTGAAATGAACTGAACTTTAATGCGACCACACCTGCTTTAATGCACATTTATTCCACATATCTACTATATACACTGAAAGAAAAAGACTGGTAAAATCAACCGAAATACGGGTCAATTCAACCGAAATTTCTGTTAATTTTTATCCATCGCAACAAGATGTTGAATCAACTGCGCACAAATCGTTCATTCGTAATTGACCGTTTTAGTAGTCAAATGAACAAAAAAAGTTGTTGCGACAGCTTTGTACGAAAGTAACTATGTTGCCATATAAATAAATAAATGTAAGGCGCGATAACCTCCGAAGAGATCTAAGGCCGAGCTCCTCTTCCAATTTGCGTCGCGCTCCTTATGATTTTCCCTACAAATTTAGATGTTGCTTTGCCCGGGTTGTGAACCCAGGGCATACGGTGTGGCAGGAGGAGCACGCTACCATCACACCACGGTGGCACTTACTAACCGAACGTCAATTGGGCTTACATCAAATATGCTGGAACACATTAAACATTATACACTTTATTATTTTGTTTTATTTTACGCACTTTCACCAAATTTTATACTTAATAATTTATTTAATTTATAGTTTTGAATTTCGCTTTACAAATAGAAATGAAAATAGTAGTCACAAAACTGATTCTCAATTCTTTCGGTTGCAGCTCAGCTCATTCTCAGTTTCTTCTCTCGCATGTAGTTGCCACACTTGATTGTTTCGAACAAAACTTGTAGCAAAAATGTTTGCGTAATATTTTAAAAAGAGAACTTGTAAGTTATAGAAAAGTAAAGAATCAATTCGCAGAAAGGTAATTCACCACTGGAGTAACTTTACATGTAATTCGGCAAGTTTAATTTTCGTAACACTTTAAGTTGAAACGATTCCAAAACAACTCAAACTTTTATGTTGTCAGAAACATCAACACTAAAAAAAGATGTTTTTTATTATCTTATTAAATTCATTCGCGTGAGTGAAGATTCGTAAAAACTTGAACAAAATGTTACTAACTTTGGAAAAATCCTGTTCGTTCAAACAAAACTTTTGCAACAAGAGGGCGCAATTTTGCATTTCGCTTGGTGGAGAAGTTGCAAAATTGTACCCGATAAATATGTGTCCCGGTATCTCATAATGTTTTGCACAGTAAATTCAAAAACGGGTTTCTCGTTTTGTATTGATAACTGAAAAACTAGCTTTTTATTGTTTTCCCATTTTGTGTGTTTTTTCGATTTGGTGGTTATCTTACTTGGTATTTTTTTTTAACAAGTGGCACCATCATCATAAGTACAAAGTAGAGAGCGCAGTGAGCGTAAAATTCTCTTTGAAATCTGCTCATGTATTGACTGTTGATCGCTGTTGAAATTACCAATGAGATCAGTTGTGTTAACAGAAAAATTTGTTAGATTGACCAGGAATCTGTCAATTTTACAGAATTTTGTTAACTTAAGAGCGACCATTTCTCTTCTGTCGAAATGACTAAACTAATTTGTTCGTTTAACAAAGAACTCGGTCGAATTAACCGTAATTCGATCAATTGCACCGAATCTCCGTTAAGTCAAGAACAACAGAACATATTTGTCGATTTCAATAGCACCATTTCTTTCAGTGTACTAAATATAATGTAACAACAAAAACAGGCGATATCCCAAAAACAAAAATTACAACAATACTAACATAAAGGCAAAAACACAAACACACATACACATATATGTATGCAATTATATCTGGATGTATGTACGCAATCTACAAGTTTTCCCTCTATTTACCCTTACTTGGTTTAGGGTTGCTCCAGCTTCCCACCAATTTACATCTGATTCGTCTTCCACCATTCACAGGTGCTCGCATGCAGCCGCACTTTGCGCACCCATTTTCGTAATAGCTTACATTTAACAAACTTATGTAAATAACGTGAAAAGCATAATAATTATTCGTGTTTGTAAATGTGTTTAGTTATCTACATTTGTAGGCGTGGGCTTCATTCAACCGCATTAACTCGCAGAAAATGATCATACTGTTGCTTCATATGCAGATATTCAATTAAATTTGTTCCAATTTATTTGTATTCATTTCTCTTACACCCAAATTGTGTCACACTAAATAAATAATATTAAATTCAAATAAAATAGTAATAATAAATAAAAATAAAGAATATGTGAGCCGTCGTGACTAACAGTGATGATACACTGATTCAAAGGGTTGTGTAGCGCAACCCTCTCAAGTGGTTACCAGCGCAATATATAGCTTTTCAAAACTTAATTGTCAACTTCACCTACCCGTGGCGAATCCTGTTTCTGTAACAGCCGAGGCTCTGGCGACCTCAAGTTCCCTATGGAGCTAAAGGGTGGGAGGGCGTTAATCACTATAATGTTTCATGTGATCATACCAAATCGTTCCCGTATTGGTAGGGCTAGTACCTTTATGGTGCTTGTTACCGTAATGTAACGGATCTGCATTAGGCAAAGGACCATCAACATCGATAACACTCCCCAAGGCTATCGGGGAGTGTCCTTATCGCTACAACAACAACGCCAACAAGATACACGTATGGGGGTAATCCAGTAATACACATTCTTAGCTTTGGAATTTAGCAACTTGAGAACAGTGTGTGAATCATGGCTGGATTGAGTTGATATGAGCGCAATCAGCCATAGAATCCGTTAAAGAAAGTGAACGCAATCAGAAAAATTAGATAACAAAAAAGAAGGGAAACGATTGTGGGAATGCTTAGAACAATTTTTGAGCGTTGATCTTAAGGCCGCAATAGAAGTGGACGGTTGGCGCAAGGGTGCTCAAATGGCGGACGAAGCGATACATGTGTACACAGATAGTTCCAATGTAGTGGAAGAAGTAGGGTCTGCGGTAGACTGTGCTGATCCCGAAATAAATAGATCCTACAGGCTGTCGGATTACTGTAGCGTTTTCCAAGCGGAAATATTAGCCGCAACCAAAGCAGTAGAAACACTGGAAGAGAATTGCTTAAGCTGCAACCGTGTTAACTTTTATATTGAGAGTCAAACAGCAATTAAGGCAATAATCTCGCATAGCACAGCATCGAAATGTATGTTAGAGTGTAAGCAGTCTCTGGAGAGAATCGGGATACGGAGAAGCATGCATCTATACTGGGTCCCAGGGCATATGGGAATAGATGGGAATGAAAAAGTGGATGAATTAGCTAAAAAGGGTGCATCCCTTGAAACTTGCTCCGTAGACGTCCCAATTAGATTAGAAGAGATTTAGAGAAGGCGAGAGGTGCGCATAATCGACCAAGCGGAAAAGGCATGGGTTCAAGCGCGGGGCTGTAAAGTTTCGAAAATTATGTATATGTCTTACAGCCTTAGACTAACAAAGTTGCTTCTATCATTCATCACAGGTATTCTGGCTGGGCACTGCCTTTTGGCGTCATATGCCTTTAAATTCGGCTTGGTCAATGATAGCAGATATAAGAAGTGCGGGTTGGAGGAGGAGACTCCAGCTATTAGGAGTAATACAGCTGTCAGATCTAGAAGCAGCAAGTGGCTTAAGTCCTATTAAGCTTCTAGTATTTGCCAAGAGGACGGAGTTATTTTATAACATAGGTCCTAGTTTTTGATAGGGTTTTTCAGTTTGGCCGTTAAAACAAATTTCTGGTAACACTACGGTTTCATTCAGTCTATGTGAGGTCCTCGTGGACCGGCCAGTTCAACCTAATCTAACCTGAGAGTTGCATAAAACTGAACCATGTCCTAGACCAGTCATCTGCTCTCAAAAGACTATAGGCCTATTAATTTGACATCTTAAAATGAAATATAAATAAGGAATTATTCTCTTCAGCACAACATGCTCACAGCAAAAGCTAGTCAGTTGATACTGCATTGCATAGGGTCAATCGTGTGAGCATGTGCTAAATAAAGAGAAAGCCCTGTATCACAAAAAATATGTCCTAGGCGTTTTTCGGGACATTCCCAAGGTTTCAGCAATGTTTCCAAACGAGCAAACGTGAACAATCTCATCTCAATTGAAGTACATCCGGCCTTAACTAATTTGAATGCATCCATGCTAAGCTGCAGAATGATCACATCGCAATGGGATCTACGCGAGACCACAAAATCTGCAAATAGTGGACCGACGCAGGGTGGGTATTATAATCAACGCTGTGGATGATTGTTATCAACCAAGAGGAGCAGTCAAACTCACGGCGTATTCAGATGACGTTTATGTCATCATAAGCAACAGATGCCTACCAAAAATCAGCGCTGTGATGGATCAGGTGCTTCGGGATGTACATACCAGAGCATCCGGAGTCGGGTTAACAGCCAGCGCGGAAAATACCAATCTAGTTTTGATTACTAGGAAATATGTATAAGGTCACTCATTAAACTAAGTCTAAACTTAGAGGGGTAATCCTACTAGAAAAATGCAGCACAAAATATCTAAGAATTATACTAGATTGTATTAAGTTGTCGTCGAAACTCCACATGGAAGAGAGAGCAAAAAAAGTATCTGTGGCACTGTATGCATCCAAGAGGGTCCTCGTATGCACGTGGGGCCACAGCAGTATAGCGCCAACTGATTAAATGCCTGAGCTTCAAAAAAAAAAAGCTTGGGACCACAATAGACCCGAAGAAATGGCGCAAAGGCCCGAAAATAACATAAGTACTATGCTCGTGTTTTCCCATGGTTGAAAATTAAAAGAAGGGCTCGCGCCTGCTGTTTACTGTGTCGATCCGGAAATAAGTTGATCGATCCTAGGCTGCCAGATCAAATACTTGAGGAACGTGATTAAGCTGCAGTCACGTCAATATACTAGGGTTCTTAAATGTATTCGATTAGTTGATTATTCGATTTTTGTACGTTTATTAATCGAATTTCACTATTCGAATAATTGGTTTGGTTAGATTAATCGAATAACCGCAACTCAACGATTATTCGAATATCTTACCAAAATCGAATACTTGATTTTATCAAGCGTTATTTGTCACAAAAAAAATTATTTTTGTATCTTATTTTTTTTTAAATGAAGGCAAACAAACGAAAATGAATTTGGAGCTTTTATCAGGGGCCGAAACTGTTATTCCTTTCATAATATAATTCCTTGGAAAACTATTAATTTTGGACTTTTAATATATTTGGATCAAGATAAAAATTATTTTCGGATTTTTATTTTTTTAGTCCAATAGAATAAAAGTCCCGAAATAAAAGTTAAATCCGGACTTTTATTTTTTAAGGCCAAAATAAAAGTCCTGCTTGATAACAAAGAAACGGCTTATCCGAAACAAACGATTTTTTTTATTTCGGATAAGCCGTTTCTTTGTTATCAAGCCGGACTTTTATTTTGGCCTTAAAAAATAAAAGTCCGGATTTAACTTTTATTTCGGGGCTTTTTTTAAAATGCCGAGTTTAACTAGTTCTATTGGACTAAAAAAATAAAAATACAGATTTTACTTTTATATGTGGACTTTTATGGAAAAAGTTCGAAAAATAAAAAGGATGCATGATTCGACATGATATTGCTATAGGGATACCTGGGAACTCAAACATTTTCACCAGGACAATTTTTTGACCAGGACTTTTTCGACTCCAAAAAAAACAATAATTATTTTCCGTCCCTGGCTTTTATACAAAATGCAGTGAAGGCAAAGAAGTTGCTTGCACCATTTGTCGGGCTATTTAAAGTTTTTGCAACTCTACGTCTTCGGTTATCACAGGAAGGAAAATATTCAGTTTGGCGACTTGTAAGTTAAAAATCTAACAGGTTATGTCTGATGTAGTAGCTAATATCGTTACCAATAAAATATATAGCACACTGGCACCTGCACCATTTAGTGAAGTGAAAACAACACAGCCTACTCGTGGCCGCAAAAAAATAAATGCATACGATGCTTACGAATGCAGCTTAGAGCGACTGGAAACTTTATTTCGGGGAGTGGCGCATTTAATTTGCCATCGGGCTTTCGCGAGTTCATGAGTTTAGTTGAACTCGGATATAAAGTTCCCTTTGAACAGCACACTCTATCACGCTTACATCTTATATACACTGAAAGAAATGGTGCTAGTAAAATCAACAAATCGGTTCTGTTGTTCTTGACTTAACGGAGATTCGGTGAAATTGATCGAATTATGGTTAATTCGACCGAGTTCTTTGTCAGGCGAACAAATTAGTTTAGTCTTTCAACAGAAGAAAAATTGTCGCTCTTAAGTTAACAAAATTCTGTAAAATTGACAGATTCCTAATCAATCTAACTGATTTTTCTGTTAACACAACTGACCTTACAGGTCATTTCAATGGCGATCAACTGTCAATACATGGGCAAATTTCAAAGAGAATTTTACGCTCACTGCGCTCTCTACTTTGTACTTATGACGATAGTGCCACTTGTTAAAAAAACACCAAAATAAGAAAACCACCAAATCGAAAAAACACACAAAATGGGAAAACAATAAAGAACTAGTTTTTCAGTTACCAATGCAAAACGAAAAAATCCTTTTTTGAATTTATTGTGCAAAAAATTATGAGATACCGGGGCACCTATTTATCGGGTACAATTTTGCAACTTCTCGTGCAAGCGAAATGCAAAATTGCGCCCTCTTGTTGCAAAACTTTTGCTTGAACGAACAGGATTTTTCCAAAGTTACTACCATTTTGTTCAAGTTTTTATAAATTTTTACTAACGCGAACGAATCTAATAACATAATAAAAAAAAACATCCTTTTTTAATGTTGATGTTTCCGACAAAAAAAGTTTGAGTTGTTTTGGAATCCTTTCAACTTAAAGAGTTACGAAAATTAAACTTTCCGAATTACATGTAAAGTTACTTCTGTGGGTAATTACCTTCCTGCGATTTGATTATTTACTTTTCTATAACTTAAAAGTTCTCTTTTTAAAATGTTATGTCAAACATTTATACAAGTTTTGTTCGAAACAATCAAGTGTGGCAACTACATGCGAGAGAAGAATATGAGAATGAGCTGAGCTGCAACTGAAAGAATTGAGAATCAGTTTTGTGGCTACTATTTTCATTTCTATATTCATATGTATGGATATGTAGCAAGCATGCGTATTTATGTATTCACAAATTTACGTATTTATATGGCGGCCGCCGTGGTGTGATGGTAGCGTACTCCGCCTGCCACACCGAAGACCCTGGGTTCACATACCGTGAAAAGCAACATCAAAATTTTAGAAACAAGCTTTTTCAATTAGAAGAAAAATTTTCTAAGCGAAGTCGCCCCCCTCGGCAGTGTTCGGCAAGCACTCCGAGTGTATTTCTGCCATGAAATGCTCTCAGTGAAAACTCATATGCCTTGCAGATGCCGTTCGGAGTCAGCATAAAACAAGTAGTTCGCGTCCCGCCAATTTGTAAGAAAAATTAAAAAGGAGCACTACTCAAATTGGAAGAGAAATTCGGCCTTAAATCTCTTCGGAGGTTATCACGCCTTACATTTATTTATTTATATGGCAACATAGGTACTTTCATACAAAGCTGTCGCAACAATTTTTTTTTTTTCATTTGACTACTAAAACGGTCAATTACGAATCAACGATTTGTGCGCAGTTGATTCAACATCTTGTTGCGATGGATAAAAATTTATAGAAATTTCGGTTGAATTAACCCATATTTCGGTTGATTTTACCAGTCTTTTTCTTTCAGTGTAAAATGATATTCAACAAAAAATTTCTAACGAGTTGGTTGCGGCAGCAAGTGCGTCCATTACTATAGATAATTGGAGTTCAAGAAGCCAAGACGTTTATGCTTCGGTGGAAGCACAGTATATCGACAAAAACACTGAATTATGTAGTCTTAATCTTTGGAATGCTCAGTTGGAAGGTTGGTACTACATAGCTGTAGTCGTTCAAAGTCAGAAGAATTTCTTTATATGTTCGAAGATATATGTAGATTTTTTTTGGGATTACGACGGTATTAAAGGACTACACAATTATCCCAAATTTACCCCGGTAAGACCCTTAAACAAACCAAAAATTTATTCCAAAAAGAACCCAAAATATAACGCGAAGTCAACCGCAAACTACTTTCGAATGAATTCGAAATGGTCCTGGAAGTACCCTGAAACAGTCCCCAAGACCATTACGAAATTTCCCAGAAATATTCACACCTAAGCCACCCCTAAATGACCGCAGAGGAGCCTATAAATAATCTCCAAGTGATCCCGAAATACAGCCCGAAATTAAACGGAAATAGTCTGCAAAACCATCCCGGTATTACCCAGAAGTGATCCCTATATGACAACGGAAGAACCCCGAAACAGCCCCTAAGATTTTTGGAAAATTGCTACAAAGTGGCCTCGAAAATAAACTGGAAAACTGTGAAATAGTCCCCAAATGATCCTCAAAGAGCTACAAAATTAAATTAAAATAGCCCCGTAATAGTCGCAAGGACCACCGTCATGTTGACGTGAACTTATCCCGAAACAGTCCATACAACCATCCCGATATGACCCCGAATAGTTCCTACGACCATCCAATTGGACCAATAATTCGAATATTCGATTAATCGAATGTGGCGAGCTCTACAATATATGTGACCCGGTCTATGAAAAGGTGGCTTATGACTCAAAAACATTTTCCACTTTGGTTCCTTCGATGCCACTTTGGTGGCTGGTGAGACATCCTCAAATTTGGCGATGGCAATGGAGCCAAAATGTCGGTCAGAAACTGATTTGTGCTTTGCCTTTTGGGCATGACTGTTCAGAATGCAAAATAAAAACTACTAAGAAACTGAAAAAATGTATTGTTTATCTTTAACAGCTGTTTCTCCCAATTTCTTTTTCAAGTCATAAGCCACCTTTTCATAGACCGGGTCACATATACATATATTGTATTGCAATAATCTCACACAGTACTTCATCAAGAAGTGTCCTGCCACCAAATTTCAACCTTCGCTAACGTTAAAACTCCATCGCCAAAAATTCTAAAACAACAGAAAAGTATGCAACATTTAGTACCATGTCATAAAGAATAATAGCCTAAGTCCTATGTAAACGTATAGGAGTTAGGAGGTTATTCCTTGTGACCATATGTTACTAAATATTGCAGACTTTTCTGCGCACCTAAGGCTGTTTTAGAATTTTCGGCGATCGAGTTTTAGCGTTAGCTTAGGATGAAATTCGGGGGCTGGAACTGAAAGAAGAATACTGGGTTCCCGTTCATAAGGGGAAAGAAGGTAATGAAAAAGCCCATAGATTGCCAGAGGAAGGTGCAGCACTCTATGAGTCGACGGTAGACATCCCAATCCATTTGGGACAATTTAAAAGGTTATATGAATTTCATATGATCCATCAAGCAGGAAAGGTGTGAACAGAACCGCGTGGTTGCAAAATTTCTAAGATCATGTGCAAATCCTACGACTTTAGACTCACAAAGTTGCTCATAGTTCCAAAACAGACGACTTGTGGCTTACGATGGAGCTGCTGGAAGAAACGTTTAAGAACGATCTATGTTCGTTTTCTTGCGCTCACGAGGTAAAGGCTTCAGCTACTAGGGCGGCAGAATTGCCAGATCTCGAGGCAGCAATTAAGATATGTCCTATTAAACTTCTACTAATTTCCAATAAAACGGAGTTATTCTATTGCATAAGTTCTACCGGCAGGCGTGGTGTAGTGGTAGCAACCTCCGTCTACCACACCGAAGATTTTATCTAATTTGGTATAAAACTATAAATTTGTGGAGTTGCCGCAAATATAATGCCGCTATAAATAATGCCCCTTTCTCTTTAGGCTCTTAAAAAGGTATACGCTTTTACTTTCAAATGAGACACATTTGACTGTTGGTACTTATACGGTTTCATCAGAGGCAGCTTACATGCACGTGGATATATGTATATAAACTTTCTGCACTGTTTATTTCGACAACCAACGATGTTGCATGCAACGCACTGAGGCGGCTGGCCACTTTTACGTTACGCATCGTTTAATTTGAAGCAAAAATGCTTGTGAAAACTGGCTTTTTAGTGCATCGCTGCTTTTGACGTAATGATGAGCCGAATTATTGCGTCAGTAAATCGGATGATGAAAACAACAACACTTTGGTTGAAAGTTATTCGGTAAGAAAGAATAACATAAAACGTGTTAGGGGAAGCCTTAATGACATTTAAAGTGTGATCACATCATCGCATGAAGGCAAATCCAAAACGTGAAAAGCCCTCTTAGCAAGTAACAACCAATGACCTTCGGCTAAGCAGTAACTAGAAATTAAACAGGATGAAAAGCAAAACTACAAAACTGTTAATATGAATTAGTAGATAAGCCAAGTTCCGTTTGAATACGGGACATTACAATTTCGTCACATCATTCCAAACACTTTTGACGGTATAAAATCGTCAAAAATGGTGCGTACCCACTAGAGCGTTTTTGGCTTTTGTGTAGCTAGTTACGACAGTCATCCGTCCTTCACGATAACTGACACCAATTGAGAGCACTAAGGAAGAACATGCCTTCTTTCACCTGTCTCTTCGCTGCACTATACCGTATATATTTACGTAAGTATAAAAGAGCACATAATTCAACCTCTTTCTATGCACGCCGTTGACATCGCAGTACCCTTAATATTACGGAAACCTTTCCTCTCGAATACTCCAACACCCTTCATAATTTTAAGCCATTCAACGGAATATGTATGGTGAGAGCTAGACTTTGGTTCATCGAGAGATGATTTTACTTTATAATTGCCTACGCAGTCAAAAGATATGTTCCAAGTTTCAAGACTCTAGCTCCGAGGGATGATACTCAAAAACTATTGCAATATTTCATGATTTTGTACTGAAACTTGCGGAGAAATATAAAAGCGACATAAAATAAAAATTGTGCTAATAATGTTAGCTCAGCTGTACGGTCCATTAGGACCTCACATAGACTTAATGAGTCCGTAGTGTTAGCAGAAGTTTGTTTTAACGACCAGGCTTAAAACCCCTATCAAAAACCAGGACCTATGTTATAAAATAACTCCGTCCGCTTGGCAAATACCAGAAGCTTTCCAGAAATTAAGCCACTTGCTGCTTCTAGATCTGACAGCTGTATCACTCCTAATAGCTGGAGTTTTAGCCTGGCAAGCGCAGGGCACGAGCACTGAACGTGCTCGATCGTTTCTTCCTCCAACCCGCTCTTCCTTCATCTGCTATCACTGACCAAGCCTAATTTAAAGGCATGTGACGCCAGAAGGCAATGCCTAGAGTACCCGTCATGAGTCTACAGTCCTTTCTTTTTAATGATAGAAGCAATTTTGTTAGTCTAAAGTTGTAAGACCTACACATAATCTTCGACACTTTACAGCCACGCGCTTGAACCCACGTCTTTCCCGCTTGGTCGATCATGTGCACCGCTAGCCTTCTTTTAATCTCGCCCAGCCTAATTGGGACGTCCACGGAGCAAGCTTCAAGGGATGCGCCCTTTTTAGATAGATGCATCTGCTTTTTCATTCCCATCTATTCCCATATGCCCTGGGACCCAATATAGATGCATGCTTCTCCCTATCCCGATTCTCTCCAGAGACTTCTTACACTCTAACACGCATTTATATGTTGTGCTATGCGAGATTACTGCCTTAATTGCTGCTTGACCCTTAATATAAAAGTTAACACGGTTGCAGCTTAAGATATTCTCTTCCAGTATTTCTACTCGTTTGGTTACGGCTCATATTTCCGCTTGGAAAACGCTACAGTAATCCGGCAGCCTGTAGGATCTGTTTGTTTCCGGATCAGCACAGTCGACTTCTTCCACTACTTTGGAATCATCTGTGCCCACATGTATCGCCTCGTCCTAAATTTGGGCACCCTTGCGCAAACCGTCCACCTCTATTGTGGCCTTAAGATCTCCCTCGAAGCGCAGATAGTGAATCAGGTAGTCTGTTCGCCTTGTGATTCATGACGCTATACTACTATGGCCGTATGGTCGGCGATCAAGCTGCCCCGAGGCTGCAGAAATATGTAACCTCTACAACAATATGAATGTACATAATTTTACACATTGCTACTGTTTTTATTTAACGGTTTTATTTAGCTTCACTCTGTGTAGTGTTGTCTACGAATTTTGTAATTGAAATTTAAGTAGCTTCCCGATAAGCTACAAGCTTGAAACTTGGAATATAGTTCAGAACTCGATGATAATGCAATAAAAAGAAATAAACTACATAAGGTGGCGCTTAGATAGACATATTTCTAAAAATCGTATTTGTGGTGCTATCCGGCTCATATTTGAAACGCATATCACATACAGAAGTAGAAATCGCTTTATGAAAAATCCCGCTAGGTGCCGCAAGGAGCGCGATATTCAAAAACTCGTATTTGTGATCTGATTTGGGTGGCGCTGAGTCGAGTAAAGTCTATGGAAATATTATGTATTTAGGAGTTTGATTGTAACAAATTTTCCGGAAAGAGTCCTTGTAATAAGGAGGCACTAAATGAACTAAATAGAATTGAGAAATAATAGGCAACTAAATAATATAAATTAATATTAATTAATTGTTTTCAATAAAACCGTTTAACCAAAAAAAAAAATTTTTAATAATTTTTTTTTCTATGGATCTCCCAAGACATAACACGTAATGTTTTTATGATAATCATAATATTGAATAAAGGTCACGCTTAGCGGCATGCACGTACGCTAATATGTTCCAAAGTAAACATGCCATCATAGCACATTACGCTTGCCACACCCACTCTGGATGCATCAAATGCACCAAAAATTTAACCAAAATGAAGTCAAAAGAAAAGAGCACAAGTGGGCGTTCTATTTAAACAAGCGAAAGCACACTTTTAAATATAAACTTGCACGTTTTGGTATGTGAGCATTGTTGCCAGACAAATTTTTTGTTTACAGCTAAAAAATTTAAAATAAGATGATAAAAAAATTTTAAGGACTACCTTTATATAAATGTACCAAAAAATAGAGGGCAATTTTTCCTTTAATACAGACATAATCTTGTTGAATTTTGACAAAAAAAACTTTAAAAATAGCTCTTGTATATGAATTTTGGGATTTAAAAGTATAAAGGTGGAGCGCAATCTTTCAATGTAAGGCAAACCATGTACTTGGGATTAACTAATTGATTATTTAAAATTTAAGCACGCCCTCTACCTTTATAATTTTAAATCCCAAATTCTTTTAAAAGAGCTATTGTTAAAGTTTTTTTGTCAAAATTCAACAAGATTATGTCTGTATTAAAGGAAAAATTGCCTTCTATTTTTTGGTCAATTTAAATAAAGGTAGCCCTTAAAATTTTTTTATCATCTTTTTATTTCCACTTTTTTAGTGCTGTCTACAAAAAGGAATTTGGAATTTTGGGTTCTGACTCACGGCCCAAGTTCAAGTCTCTAGCTCACAAAGAAGTTACTTAAAAGTCTATTGCAAGATTCCCCTCGTTTTCAAGGATTTGCTGTTATCTTGACTAGCGCGCCACCTAGCGGAAATTTGTTTGTGTTATGGATTGAAAAATTCTCAAATTAAAATTTGTTTTCTTACAATCTCCATCCGCGTGCGCCATCTAGAGATTTTTTTTTTATCAAATGTTGCATTGTCACCGGGTTATGACTCACGGCCCAAGTTTCAGGTCTCTAACTCACCGGGAAGTTACGTAAAAATCGATTGCAAGATTCCCTGCGTTTTTTCAGGGATGTGCAGGGATTTTTGTTTATCGCAATTCGTCTGCCACCTGGCGGCATTTTGTTTTCCACGAATTGTAGTGCCGTCGACTCGCAAACTATGTGCTAAGTTTCAAGTCTCTGGATCACCGAGAATATAGTTAAAAGTCGATCGCAAAATTTCCATTTTAAAATAAATTTTCTGTATATCTCGATCCCTGCGCCACCTAGCGGATTTTTTTTTCACTTGCATTGTAATGTCTCCCAGATCTGAGCTATACTCTAAGTATCAAGTGTCTAGCTCAACGGGAAGTTACCGAAAAAGAATTTTTCGTGGGTAAAAAATTCGTATGGAAATGAGGGGACAAACATGAAAGCGACTTAATATAAAGGTATATAAAGGTATAAAAAATTAGCCACAAAATGTATTCAAACGAACTCAAAGCCACTGAAAAAACACAAAAACTCTTTTGTTAATTTTGGGCTCATTATTTCGTTAGTCAGTAGTTCCTTCTTTGTTGGGTTAACTGGCGACAATTGGTCACACCAAGGGAATTTAAATCGTTTTCCACTTCTAGAGGCGGGTTTCGACAAAAATACTTTTCTAGCCAGAGCATCATCATATTTTATTAATTGGCTGGACTTTGTTGATGTCTACGTAAAGCTCATACAGCTCATCATTAAATCTACTTTGGTACTCGTCGTCGCGAACGCCTATAGGTCCGCAAATCTTTCGAAGCACTTTTCTCACGCACACTCCCAGAGACATACCGTCTTGCCCATAGCCCACGCTTCTCCACCACATAGCAGAACGGGTACGATAAGTGACTTTTAGAGGACTTTACTTTGCCTACCCAGTCTAAAGTAGCATTTAATCGTAAGAATGATGGATTTGAAAGCTGATATTGTTTTTTGTGTTAATGCTGGCTTCCAATAAAAAAAAGTCTGTTACAATATCGAAATTGTGGCTACCAACAGTAGCGTGGTTGCCAAAGCGAAATTACGCTAACTATTTGCTTGGTAACATCAGGTACTTCGTTTCGTCCTCATTCCCCATCAAACACATCTTTCCGCTTCTTTTTCCAGTTTGGAGTGAGCTGAAATAATAGCGCGTGTGTTCAGGCCGATGATATCAATGTCGTCATCATACGTCAGTGGCTGCACGCTCTTATAAAATAATTTTCCAGAGCAGTCAAGCTCGACAGCATCAAATTAAGGAAATTGCACGATCAGTGGTCACACTGTATGAAACATCGTTTAGTTTCGAACGACTTCGAAAAAATGTTATTTTGCACATACGTATAAGCTTTCCATTATCATCGATTGCGGGCTCAGGTCCATCATCCCTGGGCCGTACATCGCTGTCTCCATTTGGGAGGGCAGAGAAGTGTTCACCCCATATTCGAAAAGCTCTCTGGCCATCAGTTGCAAGGTTCTTACAGGTATTTGCCACAGGCTTAGAATCTTTCTTCTGCCGGCGAATTTTTTAATAAAATTTGAGGGCAGTTTTCCTGGTGGTTAGCAGCTCAAGATCCTAGCACTCACACCTTTCTGCATCTGTCTTTTCATGAAAAGGCGTCTCCCTTCCCTTTTCAACTCGCGGTAGTGTTCATACTCCTCTTGTTGCTCTCGCTTTTAACGTAGCCCTGTAGGCGTCTCTTTTCATTCGGTGTTTTTTCTTTCGGTTGCAATGCGGCATTCTTCATCTTGGCAGTTGTTTCTGTGGTCGCCGGTTACTAATTTTTCCTCGCCGGCGGTAATTCCGTCGAGTTGCGAAATCATTGGCAGTCAGCTGCGCTTGCGGTTTTTCGACGTGTTTCCTTCCTTGTTTTTTTTTTTGTTTTTTTTTGTATATTGCTTTTAGCTGCGCGCGGCGGGCACGTATATTGGCTGCGACGAGATAGTGGTCCAAGTCTATGATGGGTGCTTGAATCGTGCGCACATCTAAAACACTGGAGGCATGCCGTCCGTTGATCACAACGTGGTCGATCTAACTGCGTGTATTTCGGTCGCAGGACATTCACGTAGCTAAATGAATATTGTAACGAATTTAGGGAAATTCCGCTTATTCCAAACCTTCTGCTAACGTTCGAATGGCTAAACTGTTGTATAAATAACTCCAATATTCAATAATGCAAAATGGTCTTTATTAGACTACTTTGAAAGTAAATCACATTAACTCTTACTTCACAACTAATTGCGTGTTTAAATCAAACTGCTTGCTGACTACTCAGCTTTCGCTGCTTTTACTCTCTGTTGCCTCGTTCACCCATTTCTCCTAAGGTCTAATAACTTCGCGAACTTCATGCTTGGTTACCAGCTATATATGTAGATGTATATTTGTAGTTTATAGTCTCTCGTATAGCCATATGCGTGTGTATATGTGAGTACTACTTCGGCTGATGGTGAATATCTCTCTGTTGTCTTGTATGTTCATGTGTAAATGATGATTGATTTGTTTACATACATACAAGTGGCTACTTAGTATTGAATTAAGGATACTAGTATCACTTAATGATGTGAATATTCGTCACAATATTCTTATGCATGTACCTCGCGCTGGATATGACCATGTTTCGAGTACCGGCGACATAGATCAGCCTCAATCCATTAGAATAGGTTTCATTGTGGAGGCTGAACTTTCGGACCGTGGGGCCAAAAAACACTTAATTTGCCCACCCTGGCGTTAAAATCGCTAAGCACAGCTTTTATAACAGGACGAAAGCAACGCTCCTGTGTGCGTTCTAAGCGTTCATAAGTAGAATGCGTATTTCACCTCATTGTCTTTCTCAGTCCTCGATGTATGGGCGCAGATGAATATTATATTAAAAAATTTAGCTTTTATTCGAGTAGCGGCGAAACGGTTGTCCACAGACGTGAACGTCAGTAATTGCCAACAAAGTCGCTAACCCACCATGAATCCGACACCGAAACTGCACTTATTTTCATGTCCTTTCCAGTAAATGTCACATTTTTTTATAATTTTCTACCCATATTTTCTTCATCGCATTTCCGGGATCGCGTTGATGTTCGCTTTTGCCTATACGAGGACATCAATCAGCCGGGCATCTGTACCAATCCCATTAAGGGAACGGACGCTGAATGCCCTCAAATGTAAGCTTTTGCAGTGGTCTTCATCAGTAAAGGGTTGTTGTGTGTTTTCATTCGAGCGCGGTTTTATGTAGCGGGTCCCAAACCCAGCGCAAAACCCGCTCAGCGGGGATGAAAGTATTACTTGCACTTTTATATAGCGAGCCGCTTGATTCAAGACAGACGTCTGGTTGCCAGTTTGTCACCTTCTCTATTTAGCTCACCCCTAACGGATATTCAGTAGCTACCCAGAAAACACTTGGCCATAAGCGACCGGCAAAAATGAGCTGCTTGAAGCGCAACGATGGACATCAGAAGATTTCCCCTCTTGCGTGGAATTATACACACGGCTACGCCCTCCGTTTTTATAAGCTTTTATTTAGTTTCACTTTTGTTGTCTGTAATGGAATCTTGCAAGTTAAATTTGATACACTTCCCGGTGTCCGATTGAGCTGAAATCTTGCACACATGTATAACTCCGATGACAATGCAATATTACTTTGTTAGAATTCGATAAATTAATCGATAACACAGTTATCGGTAAAGATTTGTATTTACTTTGGCATAACAGCCTAAGTCCCATACAAACCCGCCGGTACCTATCCGTGGATTGTGATATTTGGACGTGGTGAATCACGCGTGTCACGCGTGGTGAATCTCAACGCTTGCGAAAAGCGGGGACACAACCCTCTGTTGTATTTCAGTGTATAACCAACATAGCTGAATTTTTAAGGCTGTTTAACTCTGTAATCTTTTCTGTAATTTATTTCGCTTTTGGAAAAATTACCTATTTGAAAAAAGCTGGCTGAAAAATATTGGCATAACAGCTTAAGTTAAATCAAGAATGGAAAATCTTGGAAAATTTGATCAGATGTGGCAATTTCGCGCGTCCGTTGAACGAAATATTGACAATCTGCTGATCATCGCTAGGAAATTAGCGACATTCCGTCAACTAATCAGCACTTTAGCAATACTACTGTTATTATTTGGCCGCTCAAACACACACATATTAATTGTGCATTAAATCTAAAATATACAAATACACTATAATAATTTACACGGCCAAAGCCATAATAATTTACACGGGTCATCAATTCTTTCTCTGATTCAAAATCTGAACTACCAGCGCTACCGTCAACAGCTCAGTGTATCATTGCCAGTAGCGCCAATAACACCAAACTCGTGCCTGACACACAAAAGTCGTTTCACTCAATAGCGCAAGTAAAATGTACTACGCACTCACTACTAAGTAGCGTCAAAAATTCGCTTGGAGTCATTTCGTCAATGAGCTACCATTGAGCTGGCACCGCATTGGCGCTGACGCCATGCAATTTACATCACTAAAATTGCGCGAATGCCCAGGCTCATGACTTTTTTAATCCAGATGGTGAAAACGAACACTCAAAGGAATGCAACCTTGCAAACAACAGCCGTCATTTTCAAAGTGTAAAAATTCTGGGATACAGCGAACGCTAACGCGGTTAGGCTCTTATCGGTAAGTGTTTCATACTTTTCTGCGCACTTGATTTTGTTTTACAGATTTTTGGCGATGGAATTTTAGCTAAGCGAAAGTTGGAATATTAGCCGTGTTTTTTTTTATACACGCGTATAGGTTTACGTTTGCGCGTGAAAAAAACGCCTATCCTCGCTTACATAATGCTTAGGAAACCCATCTAGCGGCAGTGGTTAAACAACTAGCTACAGCTACAGCGTGTACCGAAAAGCGGAGACACGACCCTCTGTTGTATGCCTGTGTATAACATATAGCTAAATTAGTTGCGATGAATTGTGGACACATATAGAATACATAGAATTAGTGTAGGGGGTGAAACAAAAACACATATTTCAGTTACATCTGCGTATAATGCGTATTGGAATTTATTAGTACACATTTTATGCGCAGCAACTTCAGAGGTATATTTAAAGTTTGGCGCTTAGCAGTCCATATAAATTATAAGCGTATAGACGTTTACGTGTAAAAAAAAATACGGCTATTATTTTAAAACAGATTTAACACACAGAGCAGAGATCTGCAATGAGTAGTTGTAATCTGAACGCCACATAGGCCAAGTCACAATAAAATATGATTTTAAGTTAGTTAACACTGTTTGACACAATTTTATATGTGGTCTCTGTCAAAACCCGAGTTAGGTCTTTAGCAGGTATTCGAATCGAAGAACTTGACTGTTCAAAGTTGACTTCGAAGAAACCCTCTAATGTTGATGCATTAAAAGAAATGGATAGAACGAGAAACGTTACAAATAACTAAGTAAAGTTTAGGTAACTAATTTAAACAATATTCTACTCTACTAAAAATTAAAAAAAAAATCATATTTAAATTAAATTTAAGAAAAAGGCTTTTCTAAGAACAAGCTTCTATTACTTGTTAATAAAACGAACTAAAAAGTAAAAAATAAAATTAAAGAAAAAAAAAACTATTTTAAAAATAAGCTTTTATTATTTTGGTTAATAAAATTAACTAAAAAGTAAACAATAAATTGACTCTAAAGATATATAACACTTTATAAGTTCATTGTAAGCTTAAACGATAATTAGGCTTTTTCGTCTGCGACAAAAAAATTCTATATCGTACATAATTATATATTTTTAACATTAAAACCTTACACCTAAATTATTAAAGCTTACAGTTTATATCACAGTCCTAATTGTTCTAATAAAAGCGTGTTACATTGCGATAGCAAGAAAATGAGATCCTAAATGTTCTTAATTATACCATCAAAATTTAAAACGTTTTTTATTAGAACAATTTGGACTTTGATATAAACTGTAAGATTTAATAATTTAGGTGTAAAGTTTTAATGTTTAAATATATAATTATGTACGATATAGAATTTTTTGTCGCAGACGAAAAAGCCTAATTATCGTTTAAGCTTACAATGAACTTATAAAGTGTTATATTTCTTTAGAGTCAATTTATTGTTTACTTTTTAATTAATTTTATTAACCAAAATAATAAAAGCTTATTTTTAAAAAAGTTTTTTTTTTTTTTTCTTTAATTTTATTTCTGTTAGTTCGTTCGCTTTTATCTTCAATTCACACATTAACAATTGGTAGTTTCAAATTTTGATGTTATAGGACATCTGCTACGTTCTTTTCGACTGGCAATACTGAGCCAGTATTCTTATATTTTCGCATGCATTTTTAATACTTTCTGGGTTTACATACATATATATGCATGTACATATGTATATAATGTAATGCTCAGCGAACTTTGCACTGCGCTATAAGTGGCATTGTTGTATTTGCGACACAAGCAAATTAAATATAAGACAACCTTCTATTTATTGTTGTAGGCTAGCACAGTTTTTGGCGTTCGCTTATTTTTTTTTTCTTCGCTTATCTTTTTGCATTAGCCATAGGAAAGCGTAGGCGTTATTGGTGCTACTGTATATCAGCATACTAAGTTCTTTACAACTAGATTATATTGCATGTTAATGACAGTCACGAAATCTCGAGAGGGTTTTATCTTTTTGCTAATGTACACACCAGCAGCTTGCATCCTCACTCGTCGTACAACGAATATTTCGAATTATGTTAGTACGATTGGATGATAGACTACATCGAATTAACAAGTAGGGAGTATAGGCAGTTGGGGCCCGCTTTTAATGGGGCCTCCGATTTTAGTGGGCCTCCGAAAAATGAAAAAGATTTCTAAAATTGTAGAGTGTAAAAGAAAAATATAATCAGAACTGAAAATAAATTTTACTCAAATAAATAAAACTCAATTGACCGCATTCAAAAGGCGACGACCGACAAACTAGACAAGGTTCCTAAAGAGGACATTTCCGACTCATTTGAAAAATTGTATGAGCGTGCAAAGAAGTGTATCGAAGTGAAAGGAGAGTATATTGAATAGTAAAAAAGATTTATAACTTTTCTTCAGTTGGAAGGTCATACTGGTGAAAGTCTAGCGAATCAAACTTTAAAGTTTCTTAGTGAAAACTGTGGTTTAGATATTCAAAATTGTAGAGGACAGTAATATGACAACACATTAAACATGTCCGAAAAGTATAAAGGTGTGCAAGCAAGAATATTGAGTTTGAATGGGAATCCGATCTATGTTCCCTGTTCCGCGCATTCCCTTAATTTGGTTGGAGAGTTTGCTGTGGAGTGCTGTTTTTATGCAGTAGATTTTTTCGCCATTATGCAGACATTATATAATTTTTTTCCGCTTCCACATATCGTTGGGCGTATTAAAAAATTAAATAAACAACGAGAAAACTTTGAAGACATTGTCAACTACACTCTGGGAAGCACATTCGAATGCGACAAATGCAGTTTACGATTCATTTGATATCATATTAGAGACTCTAGAAATCATTGCTGCTCTGCTGGTTTTCGTGGCAACGTTTTTAGTTGGTTTAAGTCATACTTAACGAATAGAATTCAGAAAGTTAAAGTCGTAAATATTCAAAGTGAACCCAGACCTATTACTTGAGGGGTGCCACAAGGCTCGGTTCTTGGACCTATCTTGTTTCCAATATACATTAACTCACTATTATCGCTGCCATTTGTTGGTAAAGTAAAGGCATTTGCAGATAACCTTGCCATTGCATATGGATACATACAAATGAATTTAATCTTTTTGCTGATATCAATCACGATGTTTTTATGCTGAGGTCTTAGTTTGCTAACAACAAACTCGTAGTAAGTAACTGGACAAAGTTGATGTATTTTAATTAATGCGGAAAGGAGTTACCTAGAAACGATATTTTCTTTCATGTCTCTAACTGTATGCGGTTTCGTATGTTTCAAGTAATTGTACTCATCAAAACTCTGCCAACACCTTTGACGAGACAATAACTTGTGACAGTAATTGCTTTAAAATTGATGAAGGCCCTAATTTTAAATATTTAGGAGTTATATTCGACCAAGACCTAAGTTGGTAATCACATGTTTTTGCTTTGAAATCGTACATGTTTTCAGCGGTTCGTTTCTTCTTTAACCTAAAAAGGCTGTACTCAAATCGAGTGTTAGCATTAATATATCATGGGCTAGTCCACTCAAAATTACAATATGGAATCAGTTGCTGGGGTGGAGCGTATGCTAGTAAGTTAAATGCGCTTTTAATCCTACAGAAGTGCTTTATCCGAAAAATGTGTAACGTATACCGCCTATCACACTATGGACCTTTTCAAAATATTAAACATACTTCCCATTCGACGCTTGTACTATTACAAACTTTTGAAATTTTTTTTTATAAGGAGTGGGTATTCACAAGGCCCGATATATAACCCTTACAGCCTAAGAAGTAGACCGTCATCAAGTGTAAAAATTCCTCGTTTTTGGACCACACTTTACCGTAACTTTTACACAATCGTGTCATACACTCAGACAAAATTACTCCCGATTGAAGAAAAATGGGAATGAAATGGCACTTAAGAAATTGTTTCCTCATTCGCATGTCCAAATTTCTTCAAAATGAGGAAAAAATTTTCAAATTGAGGAACTTTTGCTCATTTTGATGAAATTTTCGCCATGCGAAGAGGAAACAATTTCTTAAGTGCCATTTCATTCAAGTTTTTTCTGAGTGTATAACTTTCTAAGTTTATGAGGGAAGTGAAACGGTGGCTACTTGGTTTCAATTATGAGGGTGTAGAAATTCTGTTGCGACCCATCCTATAAATTCCGTTGTGTAATATTTATGAAGTTTTTATCTTTATATGTAAGTACTTTGTCATTTATAGTATTTCTTTTTATTTAATATAGTTATCTTTTTATTTAAAATAGTTATTCTCTGGTTTTAATTTAACTAGGGATTGTATCAATTATATCTTGTGATTATTATGCGCCCCACAAGCATTTATAATTACATTTAAAGGAAATGACATTTCCACTGCTTTTATAAATAGCATTTAATGTCATTAACTATTTTCTTATTCGAATTTGTTATTTTTTTTTATATTGTACTATTTGGAAATTTGTACGTATTTATAAGAAAATAAAGAATATACAATACAATGAATCAAAAAATACTGATACTCGTTATGAGGCGACGGGTATCGCGAATAAAATTTTGACTGCTATGCGTTCAGTGAGTAAGTCATTGCATAGTGAAAAAGCAGATTTGCAAACGTGTGGTTTTTTGTACGGATTGTTAGAAGAGAGTTTAGTTTCATACCGTGAAAAGTTCAATGATTTCGAGGAAAAAACAAAACAATTATTACCTGGTGTATGTAGGTTATACAGAATTCGTAAAACGTACTTGTCGTAGAAAAAACCAACCTAATGACGGAAATCCTCCAGAAATCAAGAAGTAGAATTTTTGCCTCGCGATGATTTTAGGAAAAAAGTTTTCTCGAAATCATCGACAATCTTCACAGTGAAATCAAAGGACGTGCGAAAATGTATATAGAAGTTTCAGAGAGATTTGCATTTCTTATCAACTTTTCTCTAAGTGATGGAGACCTCCACGAAGCTATAAATAACTTAGTTCGTTTTTATTCTAGAGATTTGGAAGAATTTTTTATTGAAATGTAACAATTCTAAAGCTACGTGAACTCATAGTCATTTGTATAAGATTCTAATGGAAGATCAATTAGCCGATATATTTCCTAACACAGAAATAGAGTGAAAGCTGCTGAAAGAGCTACACGCGACAAGAGCTACTCGAGATGTTAGGTATACTTTGCATTGAGTCACATTTATTGAACAAAATCGATATTGAAGATATAATTGATGAATTTGCCAAAAACATATGTAGAAACCGAAATGTTTAAAATGTAAATAGTAATTTTATTGATACTATTACATTGTGGCAATAAAATTTTTATAAAAGATATAAGCTTATATTTTTTAATCGAAAAAAAGGGAACGGACGTTAAAAAAGGGCCCCCAAAATGATGGTTGCTTAGGGCCTGTCTGAGATTAATCCGTTTCTGGACTACATAGAATCAATTTAAAAGCAATTTCTACTTTTCGGGTTGAGCAAACTGCTATGGTATTCTGCGTATAACATTTAGCTAAATTGTAATCGGTTGAAGCTCATTAACGTTCCAAGCGTTAAAGGGTTAAGAGAAATGCTAGAAGTAATACTTATAGCCGTTTTCAGCATCTTTATTTAGTCGTTTATCTAAAGGTTGGCGGCCGCCGTGGTGTGATTGTAGCGTGCTCCGCCATCCACACTGAGGATCCTGGGTTCACGCCCCGGGAAAGCAACATCGAAATTTTAGAAACAAGTTTTTTCAATTAGGAGAAAATTTGTCTAAGCGGGGTCGCCCCTCGGCTCACAGTGAAAACTCATCTGCCTTGCAGATGCCGTTCGCAGTCGCATAAAACAAGTAGGTCCTGTCCCCCCAATTTGTAGGAATAATTATAAGGAACACGACGCAAATTGGAAGAGAAGCTCCGCCTAAAATCTCGAGGTTATCGCGTCTTACATTTATTTTTATTTTTTAGAATACAAAGATGTTGCTTGCACGACCTTCAGTGTAAAGCAGCGGAGCGTAACAAAATTCTAGTGGAGAATTTTCACCACACAACAAACTTTAACACAAATTTTAAAATAATTTAAGCACACAAAATACACTGATTAGAATTTTAGGCCTGGTTTTGCAGTGCGAGTTTAAACCGTTTGATACAGATAAGTACACAGAATCGGTAAACATCGTTCTAGGACGCGCCCCCACGAATCACGTTATCAATATAGACTATTCAGCCCTGCAGAAGAAGAAAGCTGACTACCAAGGGAAACACGAGTCACCCTGGCCCAACTTCGTTCGGTATACTCTAACAGTTTTGACTCTTACTTGTCCAGAATCAACCCTGACAAACGTAATGAAAGTTCTGCATGCGATGTGTCCCCACATGACTCTAACGACCATTTCAATTGTAATGTGGACCTTACGCCTCTAACAGCAATATTCCTATGGTCCAACCCTATTGAAACTGCTAGTTTCTTTAGGCTTCCGCTAGAGGACTTGGATGAGGATGAGTTGTCTCATCTATTGAATGGGGCGAAACACTGTTAACACAACAACGACGGTCTGGATAGCTGGCGTGACTTGTTACACAACAGCCAAAATCGCGCCTAAGCGGTTTACTATGAAAATGGTGAATAGTGCTTGTATGAATTTCACAAAAACTGAACAACTTAGGTTAATAGCCGGCGAAGCAAAACACTTCTTACAAATTTTAATTCAAAAAATCATGAATAAACTTAATATTAATTACTTTCCATGAGAAGAAAAGATAAAATATTTATAATATTGATAATGTGTTGCATACTTTAAGGCGCACAAACTTATGCGACAGCTAACTGAAATGCAGCGTGCGGAAATTTTCCACAAAAGTGTAAATTAAGCTAATCAACGCACTCAAAGCGTGTAAAAATATTGCAAAGCAATCACAAAACCAATAGAAAGAAATCAAAGAAAGGAAGTCAAAACAAAAAAGAAACCGAAAAACATAATAGAAATGACTAACACAATCTCGCCGAATAAGCTCTTTTATCATATATGTGTGTAGCAACTAAAGCTCAGCTGCCAGATATCCGATATGCTGGTGAGTGCTTTTGTTGAGGAGCAACCGAACTGTTTTAGCGCAAAGTTTGTAACGGTTTATTTGTTTTGCTAGCAAATACTTTTTAGGACATCAAGAGGGTGTGGTTCAAAGTCGAAGCTTCAGCGGCCTTACAAAGAGGAAACTAACACAAACAACAAAAAACGTCACTAGGGAGCATGGAAAGCCAAATGGCGAGAGTAAAAAACGAGCAGCAGCAGCAGGCAAGAACATAAGAAAATCTCTAATAACGATACGTGTGAATTGAATATGTATGTATGTATGTACGTATGTATGCTTGTTGGTCGAGTGACACAAATTCATCTCGTTATAAAAGATAAACCACACCAAGTATGTGGGGCATGCCACGTTTATTATGCCTAAACAATAAAGATCATGATGGAATTGTTCCCAAAAATACATATATCAAAGTAAATAGAAGATGCAAAAAAGAAAACTGAAACTTGCAGATATTGTAATTCTTGGTGTTAGACTTTTCTAGTGCATTTTTTTTTTTTCTTTAAACATCTGGTTGCGTAGATAAGAGTATTTCATTCATTCATACATATGTGCTTCATGTGTTTGCGTTCATATGTTACTTATGTACATATATGCTTATGAAAGGATGTGTGTATAAAGAAGATATAAATGCGTCATTAATGCTGCAACTATAATTGTAAAAAAAAACAATATTACGGTAGCTAAAAAAGCTTTACTCTGTACCGAATTTATGAATGAAAAAGCTTTAAGGAGTGGTTGATGGACAACCGTGCATCGAAAGGTATATATGGATCAGAGTTGCCAAATCGAACTATTCTAACCAAATTAGGTAGTTTATTTTGTTGTTGATAGGATGATATGGCGAATTAAACTTTTAAGAAAAGAAAGAGATTGACATCTACATAAAGCTAGTGAGTGCATACCCATAAGTTTACAACTAATTTTCAAAAAAAATTAAGAATTGCAAAATTAAAGAAAGTCATTTGCCAGAAATAGTCCGACACACGAATGTCTTAGAAACGGTTTGAGTCCGTCGATTCGCTTTCTGGCAGAAAGCTGAGATCACCACATCTTTATCCACCACCACGCCAGATGTAGGTTCATCGCGAAAAAACGTTTCAAACGCCAATTTTCCAAAAACTTTCTTTTTCAAATTATGTGCCCCTAAATGGCACTCTTACATAGCTCAAACACCAAACTTTCCAAAATGGTTTTTCGTTTAAAAAAAATATTAGTTTAAAAAAACTTAAAAAGATTAGCATGGCTTCATCGGGACACTTGAGGGCAGTGCTCTGCCACAAAGTCCCAGAAGAAATAAACAAAAACAAGTAAGGAAGGCTAAGTTCGGGTGTAACTGAACATTACATACTCAGCTGAGAGCTTTGGAGACAAAATCAGGGAAAATCACCATGTAGCAAAATGAACCTAGGGTAACCCTGGAATGTGTTTGTATGACATGGGTATCAAATGGAAGGTATTAAAGAGTATTTTAGAAGGGAGTGGGCCGTAGTTCTATAGGTGGACGCCTTTTCGAGGTATCGCCATAAAGGTGGACCAGGGGTGACTATAGAATATGTTTGTACGATATGGATATCAAATGAAAGGTGTTAATGAGTATTTTAAAAGGGAGTGGACATTAGTTCTATAGGTGGACGCCTTTTCGAAATATCGTCATAAAGGTGGGCCAGGGGTGACTATAATATGTTTGTACGATATGGGTATCAAATTGGAGGTATTAATGAAGGTTTTAAAAGGGAGTGGCCCTTAGTAGTATGTGTGAAGGCGTTTTCGAGATATCTCCATAAAGGTGGACCAGGGGTGACTTGAATGTGTTTGTACGATATTGGTATCAAATGAAAGGTGCTGATGAGGGTTTTAAAAGGGAGTGGCCCCTAGTTGTATATGTTAAGGCATTTTCGAGATATCAACCAAAATGTGGGCCAAGGTAACCCAGAACATCATCTGTCGGGTACCGCTAATTTATTTATATATGTAATACCACGAACAGTATTCCTGCCAAGATTCCAAGGGCTTTTGATTTCACGCTGCAAAACTTTTTAATTTGCTTCTACTTAATATGGTAGGTGTCACAGCCATTCTACAAAGTTTTTTCTAAAGTTATATTCTGCGTCAATAAACCAATCAAATTACCTTGTTTCATCTCTTTTTCATATTTGGTATAGAATTATGGCATTTTTTCATTTTTCGTAATTTTCGATATCGAAAAAGTGGGCGTTGTCATAGTCGAATTTCGGCCATTTTTTATACCAATACAAAGTGAGATCAGATAAGTACGTGAATTGAGTTTGGTAAAGATATATCGATTTTTGCTCAAGTTCTCGTGTTAAGGGCCGAGCGGAAGGACAGACCGTCGAATGTGTATTAAAACTGGGCGTGGCTTCAACCGATTTCGCCTTTTTCACAGAAAACAGTTACCGGCATAGGATCTATGCCCTTACCAAATTTCACAAGGATTGGTAAATTTTTATTCGACTTATGGCATTAAAAGTATTCTAGACAAATAAAATGAAAAAGGGCGGAGCCACGCCCATTTTGAAATTTTCTTTTATTTTTGTATCTTGTTGCACCATATCATTACTGGAGTTGAATGTTGACATAATTTACTTATATACTGTAAAGATATTTAATTTTTTGTTAAAATTTGACTTTTAAAATTTTTTTTTTTAAAGTGGGCGTGTTCGTCATCCGATTTTACTAATTTTTATTTAGCACACATATAGTAATAGGAGTAACGTTCCTGCCAAATTTCATCATTATATCTTTAACGACTGCCAAATTACGGCTTGCAAAACTTTTGAATTACCTTCTTTTAAAAGTTGGCGGTGGCACGCCCATTGTCCAAAATGTTACAAATTTTCTATTCTGCGTCATAAGGTCAACCTACCTTTATCCGTCTTTGGTAATGACAATGCGAACAAAGTTAATATACTCTGTGAGCTCTGCTCAGCTGAGTATAAAAAGTGTTGCGCGTAATGCCACATATGACAAATTCAAAAGTTATTGCTAAATTCAATATAAAAAAAAAAATAAAAAATTCAATATAGAAAAAATAGAAAAAAATTAAGAGACACTTGGAACGAAAAAATGACAAGAAAAAAAAAAAACAAAATGAAACCTCCAAAATGAGCTCCAGAACAATTAACATGGAAAAACCTCTTAACTTGTTGATTTTCGAAGTGGAAAAACGTTGTAAGAGGCATCCAAGCATTGAACATAAATCATGTTTCCACTGAATAATTTTTAAAATGAGGGATAAATTCTTTGTTATGATGTTTTTGATTAAGCTTAAAAAGTTACACAGAAAACTGTATCTTTAATCATGTTAAGTTTTTTTCTCTTCAAATAAAGACAAGACATTAAAATTGATTGCATAGAGTACGTTAAAAGCTTGTCATAAGCTTTCAGATGTCGTATGTTGGGTAAGCCCCGTTCTTAGATCTCAATTTCCCAAGGAAGGCACACTCTCCGTTATATGCAATGTATGTCTTTATTGTAAAGTGTCCGCACATGACACTAATCATCTTTTCAGTTGCAGTATGAAACAAACGTCTCTAGCACCAAAGTATCAATGACACAACTCAAATTTAAACTGTCAGTTTTCTTGGACTTTCGACTGAGCAAACTTATGATATTTCAGGAGTGACCGCAACTTTTGGAAAGGGCGAAATACTGCTTTAAGAAGAAGAAAACTAATTTTTTAAACCTTTCAAATGACAAAACACTTAACTCAGTTCTTCACATATTAAATTTAAGCCTAAAAATACAAATATTATATATTTAAAACGACACTGAACTTTTAGAATTATTTCCTTCCCATAAGGCAGTATTTATTTTTATATCGAAAACCTGCCTTATCCTTTCAGGAAAAAATTAGCGGTCACTTTCAAATTACTTAAGAATTGCAATTTTTCAGACTAAAATTAAAAATACTATTATTAGTTTTTTATTTGCAAATTTTTAACTTTTCAAAGTTAGCGGTAAAGCTTAGAAAGGACATTTCTATTGCCCTGAATTAAGATTTCTAATAGAAAAGTATTGTAACTGAAAAAATTTTAAGTAATATTTCATTAGAGCAGTGCAGGGTGCACGAGTTTCGCTGTGAGCAGCTGCTATGTTCAGTTTAGTTTTAGAAGATTTTTTCTTAGGCAATTTTACAATTTTAAAATTAGTCTACTTCTGTAAAAAGTAAATTCAAAGGCAGCCAAAATGTGCAAGACACTTGAGCTTTTCGCGATACTATATCAAGATTTAGAACCGTGTTTTCATGTACGCTTACATTTTTATTTGTCCCATAAAGGCATTTTTTTCCAAAATTTCTGTTTATAGCGAAGCCAAATTTTAAGGCTCACATGAGGAAGCAACCCTTGATGAGCTAAAAATTGCTTCGAGAAAATTAAGCCGGGGTTTCTCTTTCAATTTGTGGTATTCTACTTTAAAGTTTTCTTATAAATAGGGATGGACTTTTGCTGAGAAGCTTTTCATAGCAGAAGCACACTTGGAGAGCTTACCCAACCACTGCTACACAGCCCTGGAAATGTGTAATTAAGTTGCGGGCATTGTAAAAGATTAAAAATCTGGGCACAAACAATATATATTAATGGACTTTTGGAATGGGTTTATTATTTAGTAAGGCTTTCTTTGGAAATTTTTGAATACTTGGTACTAAAAACATTTAATTGTAGGCAACCCTTGCATGTATGTTTGTGTAAAACGAGTTCTATAAGGGCCATCATTTATACTAGTGTTCCCGTTTATTTTAAGGCTTACAACAGCTTAAAAGCTAACACAATAAGAAAGCTTTTTTCAAACGAATGAGTTAAGTTAGTTAAATACATTTATGTCTAGCAAAGCTCTTTAAAGTTTTAGTTCAGAACCGCTCCAAATTTGCAGGGTGAGTGCAAAGGCGGGGTTTTTTTTATTTTATTTTATAAGTTGAATACTTACCATTATATATTAACAGCTGTTTAAGGATAAACAGCTTTAATGTCATTGAAAAACTTTTGTGTTGCTAAAGAAAATAGGTTATACCAGCAAATAGTTTCTTTTAGGGCTGTTTTCATCATCTTCGGTTAACACTAACTGGCTCTTTACTTGACAGATAACCGACAGATTTTTTGTCAACAGTAGATAGTGAAACGATGAAGGAGCTTAACAGTCTATGTTAGAATTGGAATGATAAAGCTGGAGACATTGGTGCTTTATCGGTAACCGTATCGGTAACCTTATAACAGCCGATTCGACCAATCTGATGAGAATCAATGCAATCGATTATTGGTGCCGCTAAGGTTGTAACCGTATCGTAGCCAACCAATTGGGTTTTGTTTTACCCTCGTAACAATAAACAGCTGATTACGTTAGGGATACGGATACAGCGATACGACATACGACACCAATGACTTCAGCTTAAGCCTCGACTATATTTTAAGACCATTTCTTAAGCAGTTCACGAACTACAAGCGCATACAAATACAAACGGAAGAAAAATGTCATAGATTCAATTATTTGACTGGTAAAAAGGAGATTCATATTAAGAAAGATGCCCAGCTGGTGGACGTCCTCATTTAAACCAAGTCTGACATTAAATAGCTTTGTCGGTGAAGTTAATTCTAGAAGCCATTGTTGCTGTTGTTTTATTAACGATAAAGACACTCCCCGAAGGTTTAAGGGCGAATTAATGATGACTTATAACCATAAAACCATAACCACATAAAACAGCTGATCGAACCTACCTTATGAAAATCAATGTAATCGATTAATGGTGTCATACCATAACGCTAACGCCATAACCATACCATAGCCAACCAATTGGTTTTTGGTGAATTTAATAACTTTTTGTAGGTTTTATTCATTGTTTTGGATACGTTATGACTAAGAGATTTATTTTTTTGGAATATGCTTGTAATTTTTTACATTCTATTCATTTTTATGAAATTTTCACAATTTTTAGGTTAAGACAACGTTAATCGATAACATTGGAGATGGTTATGGATATGGGTATGGTTTTGACTATGGCGTTAGGGTTAAGGAAGTTTAATTAACCCTTTAAGGGTGTTATAGATGTTGATGGTCCTTTACCGGATATAGACCGGGTAACAAGCACCGTTGAGATACTAGCCCGACCGTATCTGCAATGACTAATATGACCACATTAAACCTTCTAGTTCCATGGGGAAGTTGGGGTCGCCAGAGCCTCGATACATTCATATTTGTAACCGGATTCCCCTCGCATAAGTGAGGTTGACAATAGGGTTTCGGAAGCTCTGTTGATATAGAGCTGTGTATTGCGCTTATTAACCCCTTGAATCCCTCTATCAGCCGCATTAAGCCGAAATGGTACACTGAAAGAAAAAGGCTGGTAAAATCAACCGAAATAAGGGTCAGTTCAAACGAAATATCTGTCAATTATTATCCATCGCAACAAGATGTTGAATCAATTGCGCACAAATCGTTGATTCGTAATTGACAGTTTTAGTAGTCAAATAAACAAAAAAAGTTGTTTGATTATACTTTACCCATATATTTGGTCAATTAACAATTAATACTAGGAATACCAATCATAACTGTTAATATGAAAGGGTTTTCTGTTCTTTTGAAATTACCACTGCAAACTGTTAAATTAGCAGAGTGTAGTGTTGAAAAGACACTACCAGTGAAATCTATTGAAATAACAGATATTTCTGTGTTTTCTGGATTAAAAGCGTAAACTTTTACATCAACAGAGTTTTCTGTTCATACCTATGACACTAAAACCTGTGGAAAAAATAAAAGCCGGATAAATATATATTTAAACTTACGCAGTTTTTTTTATTTGTATAAATTACACATAAGTACATTTCATTTCGAATGATTTTATTGCTATATTTAGTAATATTAATTAAAATAATTATTATTATTAAGAATTCATGAGCTTAACATCGGCTTATAATAATTGAATATTCACTCTTAATAATAAGTATAAATTGAACACACCATTAGAACAAACAAACATAAAATAATAATAACTTAAATCTGAATTCAAATAAACAAAACTTGTTCCAAATTACCATCGACAGCTTTGTATGAAAGTATGTTACAATATATATACGTAAATTTATTAATACATAAATACGCATGATTGCTACATATATATTTGCTACATACATATTGACACACGCGTTAGTACATGCTCTAGCGAACCACATTGGCGTCGGTTTCAAGAACTTTATTTCAACTTTTTCTTCAAAAATTTTAACCATATTGTTATATATAATTATAGTTATATTTGTGTACGCACATTTGATATAAAATGTTTCCATTTTCTTTAAATTTAATACAAAAATCGGACAAATAAGTACATATGTATGTCCTTACTTCAATTGGGCGTACATCAAATATGCTGGCACACATTAAGCATTATACACTTTTATTAAACGCACTTTCGCCGAATTTGGTTTTTTTTATAATTTATTTAATTTAAAGGTTTTAACTTCGCCGCGCGTTACTTCACTTTTCAAATAGAAATGAAAATAGTAGTCACGAAACTTATACTCAATTTTTTCAGTTGAAGGTCATTCTCAATTTCTTCTCTGCATGTAGAGTTGCCATACTTGATTGTTTCGAACAAAATTGTAGTATAAATGTTTGACATAACATTTTATAGAGAACTTGTAAGTTATAGAAAAGTAAAGAATCAAATAACCACTGGAGTGGTTTTACATGTAATTCGGCAAGTTTAATTCGCGTAACACTTTATTTTGAAACGATTCCAAAACAACTCAAACTTTTATGCTGTCGGAAAGATCAACAAAAAAAAGAAAGGATGTTTTTTATTATCTTATTACATTTGTTCGCGTGAGTGAAAATTCGTAAAAACATTAACAAAATGTTACTAACTTTGGAAAAATCCTGTTCGTTCAAACAAAATTTTGCAACAAGAGGGCACAATTTTACATTTTGCTTCGAGGAGAAGTGGCAAAATTGCACCCGATAAATAGGTGTCCCGATATCGCATAATTTTTTGCAGTGTTATGCACAGTAAATTCAAAAAAAGTATTTTTCGTTTTGTATTGATAACTGAAAAACAAGTTTTTTGTTGTTTTCCCAATTTGTGTGTTTTTTGGTTTGATTTAGTGGTTTTCTTATTTTAGTGTTTTTTTTTTTAAAAAGTGGCACCATCATCATAAGTACAAAGTAGAGAGAGCGCAGTGAGCGTAAAAATCTCTTTGAAATTTGCTCATGCATTGACTGCTGTTCGTTGTTGAAATGACCAGTGAAATCAGTTATGTTAACAGAAAAATCAGTCAGATTGATTAGGAATCTGTCAATTTTACAGAATTTTGTTAACTTAATAGCAACAATTTCTCTTCTGTTTAAATTACTAAACTAATTTGTCCGCTTGACAAAGAACTCGGTGGAATTAACCATAATTCGATCAATTTGACAAAATCTCCGTTAATTCAAGAACAACAGAACCGATTTGTTGATTTTACTAGCGCCATTTCTTTCAGTGTACAATCTAAAACAATTTCAGCCCAGGTGTTAGACAGAATCATTATTGATACTTTGGACTGCACTGTGTTCATTGAAAAATTAAAGTCCTCGCTCGACCATCAAAAATCCCGCTGTATTAGTCGCTTTTCATGCCTAGGTTGATATACTGTTCGGTCTCATGGACGGTGCCGAGAGAATTTTAGAAACAAGTTTTTTCAACTAGAAGAAAATTTTTATAAGCGGGGTCACCCCTTCAGCAGTGTTTGACAAGCACTCCGAGTGTATTTCTGCCATGAAAAACTTTTCAGTGAAAACTTATCTGCCTTGTAAATTCCGTTGAGTCGACATTAAACAAGTAGGTCCCGTCCCCCCAATTTGTAGGAAAAACTAAAACGAGGACGAGGCAAATCGGAAGAGAAGCTCGCCTTAAATCCCTTCTAAGGTTATTGTGCCTTACGTTTATATTATTTTTTGGAGCTTTTCCAAGATATGAACATATAAGAGCCCAAGGGATATGCTGAGGATTTATGAAGACGATCAATACCCGTAAGATGGGATATGCAGGTGGAGGAAGATATGATTTCCCTTTGTGATTTCAGTTATCACGAAGCAGGGATGAAAATCATAACTTACTGTGCAACAAAATCCATATGTGCCTAAGTTCCAAATAATAATGATGATGAAGATGATTATTTTGTCATAATTTAAATTATCGTTATTAGTCTTACTTGTAAGCTTTCCTTCTTTAAGCTTTGGAGATATTAGGTCTAGTCAAGTTTTGTTTACCTGGAAGAGAAGAGAAAATAAAAAAGAAAGTTAAACAAGTAAAGGTGTCTAAGTTCGGGTGTAACCGAACATTATATACTCAGCGTCAGCTTCAGTTGTACATTTCATTTCAGATAAATTACTTTTCTACATAACACGTGGCACCGCCCGTTAAAAAAAATGTCTCCCCATTTCCTCTTACAATAAAACTTGATAAGTGAAATATCATTGATTCAAAACTATTTTTTGCTAAGTTATAGCTTATTGTTCTAGTCTACGACTCTTTTAAACTTGTTTTATATCTAAGTTGCCGTGGTCTTTAAGTGATCACGTCCATTTTTACTAAAAATATTTTCTGCTATAAGGAAGGTATGTGTACACAATTTCATTACGATATGTTAATTTTTCTTCGAGTTATGGCTCCCGAAACGTAGAAAATTGCTTAGTCATAAAAGGAGCGGTGCCACACCCATTTTCAAAAATTTTAGTGTTTTCCAATTTAATGTTATAATTCAATTTAGGAAGTAAAATTCTATTGTTACAAACCTTTTTTCGCTAAGATATAGCTTATTATTTTCGTCTACGACTCTTTTAAAAATCTTTTATATAAAAGTGGGCGTGGTCTTTAACCGATATCGTCCATTTTTTTCTATAAATATTTCCTGCTATAGGGAAAATTCGTGTACCAAATTTTATTACGATCCGTTAATTTTTCTTCGAGTTATGGCTCCCGAAACATAGAAAATTTCTTAGTCATAAAAGGGGCGGTGCCACGCCCATTTTTTTAAATTTGAAGTTGAGATGAGTAAATTGTATCTTTGGTGAATTTTGTAGAAGTGGTGAGTTTTTCTTGTGACTTCCGTTTACTGAATACCGAAATCATCTTAAGTCACAAAACTTGAAGCAAATAGAAAATCTCAAATTTAGAGACTGAATTACAGAATTTAGCCATTAGTAATAAAGCAATTTGGAAACCATTTGTAAATTTTATGGCGATTTTTTTTTCTGGACAAAATGTTACCCTCCTCCTGAACTCTTAGATTCTAACTTTGAACTAGCTCACTTGCCGCTCTGCAAAAAGACTGAAGTTGTGAGTAATGGTACCCCTGTTGTAGTTGTGGTTGTTGCGATAAGCACACTTCCGGCCGTGGGGAGTGTTATCGATGTTGATGATTCTTTGCCGGATGCATATCCGGTACGATCCGGTAACAAGCACCATTAAGGTGCCAGCCCGACCATTTCGGGTACTATTTAGTATGACCACATGAAACCATCAAGGCCATTCCACCCTCCCACCCCCTAGATCCATAATGAACTTGTGGTCGCCAGAGCCTCGGCTGTGAAAGTAACAGGATTCGCCAGGGATAGGAGAGGTTGACAATTGGGTTAGAGAAGTCAATTTGGTATTTTAGTCGCCTCTTACGACATGCATACATGCCACTGGTATATTCTAAGACCCCTAACCCGCTGGGTTGTAATTAATGGCACCCCTCTTTTTATGCAGTGGACAATGTTTACTTAGACGAACACACACTTGAGAAGAATAAACAGGACGACATTGTTTTAAGAAAAGTAAAAGCAATTAGTTTTGAACGGTTCAGACCCACTACTAGCAATGTTTTCTTCCAAAGTTCATTTGCGCTTACGTCCGGTTTACATCCCTGCTATGTACGTTTTGTTATTAATGTAAGCATATTTGTTGTGATCCTTGTCAACATAGTTTTTGTATTTAAGTTGATTACCTGTAAATGTGTTCAGCATTAAATCATCACATTAATTTGATTTCCCACTTTTACACGTGCTACCCCGAGATGCTTTATTGTAGATACAGTGTGAATTCTCTAAAGGAACAAATTGACAGCAGATAGCGGTCGTTACAACTTAATATGAGCTGACTCACCGTACTTCTTTGAGGAACATTCTCCCCCTCAATAAAAAAGATCTCCCTTTTTGTCCTCTTCATCGTCGACAACATTGCCGCTAAGTGTGAATTGATTCTTGTTAGGGTCTGCTGCTACGGTCTACGGTTACGGTCCACTTGGGAGCGTGTTCGCGCGAGCACACCTAGTGATGGGGCGAAAGTTGCGATAAAAAGTGTCGGAAAACAAGAAAAACCCAGACCGGCGATCACTAGCGAAAAGCCATGAGTTTCCGGCCGCAAGTAAAACGAAGAAGACGTGGAAAAATTTAGAAAAAGAAAAGCAAAAAGATAGCACATTTTTCCGGCCGGGAAAAAGCAAGAGTTGGCTTTTCTTTTGCGCAGTTAATCGGAAAATTTTATAAACCAAAGAGGCAAAGGCGTCAAGCACAGCTCCTGCTTCATTAACACTATTGCTTACATCAACTGCACATCCCCGTCTATATTCAACTCATCGCAAAACACCCTCGCCGTGCACATATTCAAGAGAGTATTGTGAAGAACCACAAGAACGCAACGAGGAATTGTAGGCCGATTCCTTCACCCAACTACCAAAATAACAAACGGGAAAATGCCCAGAAACTAGGAAAGAGTCGATAGCGCAAAGTACCGACTAGTTCATTCCGACAAACCTCGTTTTTACTCGTCTATTTTGGGTGGTAATAAACCTTACAACGGTTGTGTTGTGTGGACACAAGCTCAACGTAAAGAATATCCAGTTGAAGTAGTAGGTCGGCGTTTCACAGTCACACCTAGTGAGGAAAGTTCTAGTGATTCCGATTCGGATTCGGACGGCACTAAACAAATTGTTGATGAGAAACCCTTGGTATCCGAAGATAAATTCCTTTCTCTACGTTTACGACGTACACCACCACCTTTGGATAAGCGTCCAACACCACCTCCGCCTCCAGGGCCAGCAGTACACTGCAGCGTAATACAACGAACGCCAAAGTTAGCACCAAGTCATCCAGATCCTAAAGGTCAACACGAAGTTTTATTGCCACCAGGTTCACTTGATCACCTCGTCCCAGAGCGCAACAACCACCAACAGTACCAACACAGCGCGTCCAAGACCGCGCGCCATAACCAACAACAGCAACAACAACATCACCAGTAACCACGCTGGCAGAGGCCCACGGTACGTACTCTGGCGGCCATGTAAGTACCAGCCATGTATTAACTTCAAAATAATTACCCTACAAAAAAATTTGGTCATAAAACTTACCCACGCCCATGCAAATGTGACTAGGAATATAACCTATGACTGTATAATAGCTAGTCAAATGACGTGGAATGACGAGAGCGTTTTTGCAGGGTAGTTAAAGAAACTTCTAAGTGGTACTTAGAGGGTTTTATACAGTCCGGTTGAACCATTTAACAAGGGCCGATTTTTCCCGTCAAATTTTATTATTGAATACTTGAAATTGTTAGCTTTACAGCAAAGGGCATACATCCTTTTTTTAAATCATTTTAATAATATATTTTGTCGCTTTAAAATGTTTGAAGTTAGCTCTATAAATTTTATTGATAATAAGCCGTCCTTATCACGTGAAACGTTTTAACGATCCATTTTTGGAGCTCAGCCGTGGGTTGTTAGAAAAAAATTTATGCACGAATTGGCTAGAAGATTTAAACTTTCGTTTCTTATATCTTTCAAATGCAATGTATATATATATCTATACATATGACTCACTATTGCTAGCAATATCGTTCGAACAACCAGAAGCAAATAATATACATGCATATAATACATAGCGCTATACAAATTTAATCTTTATTGCTTTTATAACAAGTTTTCTTGGTACATATTACATGTTAGTGTCACTATACTATGCGTTATACCAAATTGATATTTTGTTAAACTCAAAAATAGGTTCTACTACAACAACATAATAATTTTGTAAGAGAGCCCCAATTATCGGAATTTGTATCCCTACTTTATAGCCCTAATATATGTTTTGTGAAGGGAAAACAGAAAAGGGGTACTTGACCAAATTCTTACGTTGTATGTAGTATATTTACTATACATAAGTACATTTAATTACATATTTTTCTCACACATAGCGCTTATAACGATTATAAAAAAAAGGGGGAGACGTAAATAATTGTATAATTTAAAATATTACGAGCAAAGGTAAGAGAAAAGAAAAGAACCCCCAACAGAACAAGCTTAGTCAGACTTAAGTATTCATATTAGATTTCGTTCCGATTTCGGCCCAATAAAGTGTGATCTGTTGGATCATTTTTTTTCTCTCACTTATGCACTACACACACTTACTTACATCTTCATAATGTAATTAGCTATTCGTATTTCAACAATGCTGTAGCCCCGGTTAAGAAACCTGCATTATCTTATTTTTTTTTTTTTTTGTTGCTTACATACGTTAATAGAAACGAATTATAAATAAATAAGTATTTAAAATGGGAATGCTGGCGTCGCCATTTATTTAGAAGGCACGTAGGGTCTACAGGTAAGGGGCCACCGAAATTTAGGTGCGTAGGTGGCCATGGTTCTCGAGGGTGGGCTAAGCAACGGGCGTCGCAACAACACCCGCGGCGCCCCTATGTATATTCGGCCCATTTCTGTTTCTTCTTTTTTTTTCATTTTCATAATTTTTTTTTTTTTGTATTTTAATTTTCAACAGTTAGTAAACAGTCGTTTCCGGTTCGATTTTTTTTGCGTTATAATGTAGTTTTTTTTTTTTTTTTGAATTTTTAAACTTTGCTTAACGGTCTGTCCGTGGCATACGGTTCGACCGGATGTCGTTTTTTTTAGAATTTCCAGCGTTTTGAGTTGCCTCTGCGCTTTTTGACAGCTGTTAGCTTTGATAGGCATGATAGGAACTTTTTTCTGTTTATGGCGTAGGAACAGTAAGGTTGGCAAGGACCCGCCCCAGCTGACAATGACTAGCCACTGTGCACCACCACATCATGCCGACCGCCTTCCTTACTGCTTCCACCGATAATGCGATTCCATAACATCCTTAAGAATACAATGCAAATAATATTTTTCCCCATAGTACCGTCCAGCTAAGTGCGACTTTATCTTTAGAGTAAATCAACTATTAGGGGCTACCCATAAATGTCTTCACACTGATTTGGTTGCTTTTTGACCCCAGATCACCTTACCCCGCTTGAGCGCGCCGCGCAATTTATGCATCGTGCCTTGCCGCATTGCTTCGATTTATCGCTAACAATATCGTAACTTTTTGCCTCGCTTTAAATCCCACAAACTTGGTGTAGCAGCATAAAAGTGGGGTCATACATTGAACTCAAACGTCAAGCAAGGCCAAACAACAAAGTGTTTTAGACTTTATGACGCTGCCCACGCGTTAAAGCAAGGAAATGCGGCAGAAGCGATTATGTTTTTCCCAAACGACGAGAAAAAATGATCAAATAAAGAACATGTAACTGTTTCGTCACACGTTGACTAAGGCAATATTTTTTCACAGTGCCATCATTTTACACAGCACAGTACCGCTGAGCGTGCTTTCCATTGTGAATAAGTCACCTATTGACAACATAAGTGTCAAACCGACGTAAAGGGCTTCGGCGACTAACAACGAGATTGATGGAATTTCGTGTGTGTTAGTGCAGTCGGGTGGCTTCGTAACACGTATTTGTTGTCGGCTACACGTTTATGAAAATCAAAAATTTTTGATTTTTTCATTTGGCGCTTGATTATTTGATCGTCGAGGGTGTGATTGACAAAACAGCAATGTTGTATTTAGTTTGTGTTGACATTCAAAATGAAAAAATGCGCGAAAGAACAGAAATTCATATTAAAATTTATAGAATGTTATCAATATATTACGTTTTGCCTATAAGCCTTTCATCCACAATTTCTTTTTATCACTCCTTTTGTTTTTATTTAATAAAACTGATGTAGTTGCAAGTAAAAAAACAATCATCATGCCATGACGGCATATTCACATCCGAACGCTATGCTTTCTCAATGCAAATGTTGATTGATGGATTTTTATTTGATACAACCACCCGGCACGCACACATACAAAAAATCAGTTAATCTCGTTGTTAGTCGCCGGAGCCCTTAAAAGTCAAATTTGTTTGGGCCTTAAACGCGCCATATTTATGTTATGCTGGACTTACATAAAATCATGGTTCAATTATATGGTTGGCTCATCTCATCAGCTGACTTTATTTATTTCATTGCATGGCCGAAGGGATTGTCAAAAGGAGATGGCAAACTCAAAATGAAACCAACACATTGGCAACATTTTCTTACACATACAAACACCAATTCACAGATTTTGACAATTTGAACAGACATATTTTGTTCCTTTACAGATGAGCCAACCATATAATTGAACCATGCATAAAATGCTTTGCTGCCATGCTCCTTTGACGCTTTGACTGCGCCTTAAGGGCCCATTACTGATACTTAGCATAGACTTGACTTGACTTGGCGTAAACTTGGCAACTTAGCCACGATTATACTCCACTTAGCGCATACAATCTGGCATCATAATCAATAAATGTCAATTTGTATGACAAAATGTCAAAATGAAATGGAAACAAACAAATGGCATCTCAAATTGTAATCGTCGCTTAGAACTTACATAGAAAATCAAAATTTAACAGACTTCTAATTCAAGTTAAGTGTTGCTAAGTTTTGAGTAATCTGTAACATGCAATGTTCATTTAAGAGAACTGCAAGTGACAGTTCCAAAATCAAGTCAAGTCTATGCTAAGGTTGAGGGTGTCCAACAAGTTAATATATACGTTGTTGTTAGCAGATATTTTGTTTATTATTACTGTTTATTATTTGTATACATCTTTGTTTTCTGTTTATGATTTTCTGCGTTCTGCACCGAAAATTTTAAATTAGTCGACAAAGTGCATTCACAAGTGTAAGTGTTAGATTATGTTTGTGCATTTGTGGTTTTTATACATAGAAAAATTTATTTTTTACAGCCCTGAAGATGATTTCTATTTGAAATCGAAATATCGACAAAATAAATAAATACAACATATATAGTATAATTAATTGATTTTTTATTATTTTCTTTTATTTTTGTATTTTGTTGCAACATATCATTACTGGAGTTGAATGTTGACATAATTTACTTATATGCTGTAAAGATATTAACTTTTCTTTTTAAATTTGAATTAAAAATTTTTTTTTTTTAAAGTGGGCGTGGTCGTTCTCCTATTTTGCCAATTTTTATTAAGCAGACATATAGTAATGGGGGTAACGTTCCTGCCAAATTTCATCGTGATATCTTTAACGACTGCCAAATTACAGCTTGCAAAACTTCTAAATTACCTTCTTTTAAAAGTGGGCGGTGCCACGCCCATTGTCCAAAATTTTACTAGTTTTCTATTCTGCGTCATAAGTCCAACTCACCTACCAAGTTTCATCGCTTAATCCGTATTTGGTAATGAATTATCGCACTTTTTCGATTTTTCGAAATTTTCGATATCGAAAAAGTGGGCGTGGTTATTGTCCGATATCGTTCATTTTAAATAACGATCTGAGATGAGTGCCCAGGAACCTACATACCAAATTTCATCAAGATACCTCAAAATTTACTCAAGTTATCGTGTTAACGGACAGACGGACGGACGCACATGGCTCAATCGAATTTTTTTTCGATACTGATGATTTTGATATATGGAAGTCTATATCTATCTCGATTCCTTTATACCTGTACAACCAACCGTTATCCAATCAAAGTTAATATACTCTGTGAGTTCTGCTCAACTGAGTATAAAAAGTACCAGGGAAATATCTGCGTTTTACATGTAAAAAATTTAAAATTTTACATTAAACTCATCTGTCCGAGCGAAACACTGGGCACAGATACACATAGTATGATTTGGTGCATTGTTTCGTCTGATAGATGATAGCGCCACCTCTAGAGTGTAATCTCCAATTGGAAGCACAATATAAAAGATAAACGTAATAATTTGAGAGATAATAAGCTAGTTCCTAGGGATTGAACATATATAGCCTAATGGTTAAGGCAACTGCAGTTTCACCGTGTGATTCGCGGTTCAAATCTCGGTGAAACCTTTGATAACATTACGAAATTGTCTGACGATGAATTCGTGGCGGTTTTCGAAATCGTTCTTTCTTTCTTTTCAGTTTCTCTTAGAAAAACATAATAATTGAATATTTAATTATTATAAGCCGGTGTTAAGCTCATTAATTCTTAATAATAAGATTAGTGCATATGTGAACATGGTCTAAATGTTAATCAAATGAAGCCTCAAACCATTTTTTCGAATTGGGCATCAATCGGATGGTATGAGCAAGTGTTTTAATAAAATGTTTTTACAAGTGCAATCTACTGATTTCCAAGCAATTTTGTATACCCTTGGATTAGGTCGCCTAATATGGGGCTTTGGGGTTTCCATATTCCTTAAAATCATAACTTTTGGCCGAGTTTCTTCTAATATAAAATTGCTAAAAGGTTTGTTTTTCATGTTAAGAGTAATAAGAAAGATATTAGAAAAACTAAAATGGTAATATTCCAAACTATAAACAAGACTTACGCGTGTGATTGAGCTAACAAAATGACCAAATTTGTCGTTGAACAGCGATTTGCCTTTTTCAAATATCATTTTTGAAGCGAGACTTTTTGCAAATTTCATTATATAAATCAGAGTCGTTAAACTATAGGGAATGAGCAATGCCGGGCAGCAATAGAAATTGTCAAACTGGCGGTAGATACACCACATCAGCCACATGAAGGTTAGCAAAAACGCGTTGTTTTCGTTAAAACTTAAAGAATTTATTGGAAACGTTAAAAAATAATTCAATTGTGAGTATTATATCAAAATAAAAATTCTCTGGCGTTGGAATTTTCTTCAATTCCCATGCCACATTTATAGCCTCATTCTGTTTGACGATATCGTCTCCAAAAAGATCATCGTTCGTGTGTTCGTATTATGAATTGCAATACTATAGACAAACCGATAACAGCTGACTGTTAGAGCCTCCTGCGATTTACAACCAGATTGACCATCTTGCCTCGCGACTATCAAATAAAAAGCCATCAATCAACATTTGCATTGAGAAACCATAGCGTTCGCACGTGAATATGCCGTCATCGGATGATGACTTTTTTTTACTTGCAACTACAACAGTTTTATTAAATAATAAAAAAATTTATAAAAATTTTATTAAATAATAATAAAAGCTTTTCATTTCATAAAGCTGCTAAACATTGATAATTATCAATAAATTTTAATATGAATTGCTGTTCTTCCGCGCACTTGTTCATTTTGAATGTCGACACAAACTAAATACAACACTGCTGTTTTGTCAATCACACCCCGCGACTATCAAATAAGCAAGCGTAAAATGAAAAAATCAAACATTTTTGATTTTCATCAACGTGTAGCCGACAACAAATACGTGTGTCACGAAGCCACCCGACGGCACTAATACACACAAAATTCAGTCAATCTGGTTGTAAATCGCAGGAGGCTCTTACGTAACGAAAGTGCTCGATTGGTATTCTGTATCACAAAAAGGTTCTACCAATACGAAAACAAAGTTTCAAAAACAAACAACAGATATTCACCTATTGTTTTGGTTGAAAATGAGCGGCACAAACAAAAAAGTGATTATTATTAATTAATTAGTTATTATTGTTTAAAAAACTTGTATTTTATATTACAATATTCAAAAAGTATTTGTATTTCGCCAAAGATATTTTGAAATATTTCTTTGTTAACGTGAAAATTTTGAACAAATCTACAAATAAAATTATTTTGTAAACAATGTCAAAACAGGCTCAATTCGTTATTTTACTCAGCGTCCGGTAAGTGAAGAACGTTCAAACGGTCCCACAATATTCGCCTTTGGATTTTTAATTCTTCTTCTTGGGACACTAATAGAGCAATAGCTTGATACATATTTATTATATTTATATCGCTATATTTATTTCACTAACAATTTTATTTTTATTTTACTTATTTTGTAAACTTTTGGACGTGCGCAAAAACAAAACATATGTGCACAAAGTAGCAAGTTTGACACTTGATATCGTGTAGTTGACGAACGACGTAAAGCTACACGATAAACGGCAACGTAAGATTCAGAATACGATGAGCACACGATATCGTCCAAGCAGGTATTGTGAGTAACCCTTCAAAAAACTCGAGTACTCTATAAATAATGTAAGGAATACTCCTTTGGGAGTATAGGACTGCTGCAATCTAATCTGTATTCATACAAAAAATGTGCTCCAATTATATATAGTATTATACTATGTTCAAACAGAAAAATAAATTGAGGCTATTTCGATTTAACTTGAGTGGTGTTCATACAACTCTATTTAGCTTACACAATAGTAATTTGATAGCTGGTTGGCTCATCTCTATAGTAAGAACATATCTTTGTTGAGACTGTCAAAATGTGCGTGTTGGTATTAGGTGCATGGAATGAAATGAAAACATAAAACTTTGAAATGTATGTGTGTTGTAAGAAAATGTGTTCAATGTTTTGGCTTCATTTTGATTTTGCCATCTTCTTTTGACAGTCCCTACTCCAGTGAAATGAAAGACATAAAATCAGCTGATGAGATGAGCCAACCATATAGTTCAGCCATGCGAAACTGACTTTTAATATACTCAATAAACACACTTTACAATGTTGCATTTGCAGTTTGAAGCAATTTATTACGCAATTTTTTTTAAATTGGCAATTTATTATTACAATTTATTATATGACAAATTGCGTAATAAATTGCCCAAATAGTATAAATTGCCAATTTGGTGTGTGTTTGAACCTAGTATAACATTGCGATGCCCTAGGAGAGGAGTAGGTGATCCCACTCTCGCTTTGTTTGTGAGTATTCCATAGAGTACATACGTGAGAGTACTTTCCAAAGTACTTTCACTGTTGTACTCCATGGAGCACCCACAGAGGATCATATGCCAAAGTAATAAAGAGGAATTGTGTAGGAAAGAATTATCGAAGTGAATTTAATTTAAAATGAAAGTAAATGAAGAGGGGCAATACAACTGTTATATATTATACTACGAATATTCTTATGTTATTTAGCATTTGCGTGAATAAAGAAACTACCCTGCAAAAATTGTTGGATTACGCGTTCCATTTTCTTCATGTTGGAGTAGTCTAACAATACTCCTTTGCAATGCGTTTGCGGACCACCATCAGCCGATCATTGCTCGTTTTTTAACGACACGCATACGCATACGTGAATAAAGAAACTAATATAATATGTATACATAAAACCAGTGCGCTGTTGCATTTTATCAGAGATGCCAAAGTAAAATTTTATTATTAGTTACTTGCATGCAATATTTTACTTTTGGCAACTCTGTTCGATCGTCATCGTGTCGTGATCACTGTCGTTAAAAAACGAGCAATGGTCGGCTGATGGTGGTCCGCAAACGCATTGCAAAGGAGTATTGTTAGAGTACTCCAACATGAAGAAAATGGAACACGTAATCCAACAATTTTTGCAGGGAACCTATCCGCGATTTGATGGTTTACTGTTTCTCACTAGTCATTCTGTTGGTGGTTCTCTTTACATTAACGTCTCTGATATAACCGTACCTTTCATTGTGAATGAAACTAAGTGTGATATCTTATCTGTCAACTGCCTGACAGCATGTTCAATATGGCTACTTTTTAGCGTTTTGACAGGGTATTCAATTTGGCGGCGCATATCTTCAGGGTGTGATAGAAAGAAATACAGAATGGGACAGCGATATTTAATTACAAATCAGGTGATCCAATCACTTTGGAATTTTGACGTCTATGCAGAATATATCACACTTAGTTTCATTCACAATGGTACCTTTAAAACTAAACAAATGTATCAAAATTAGTACGGTGCCACAGTCAAAAGTGGGGAATTAAATTTTATTTAGTTTCAACTTTTGGAAACAAAGGCCTTAAAAAATTATGTTAAAATGCAGAGACTAAGTTCGATATTACTACTTATTTTGTCCGAGAATACGCTCCTCTACTTTTAAGAAGAGAACATTTCTCTTAATGGTTTTTGTGATTTTTTATAACCCAACCCCTTGCACAACCAAACTGTTCGTATGACCGTGCTTATTTTTAATTACACTTTACACTGCAAAACAGTTTAATAAATATAATAGACTCTTCTGCGTGCGTATATGTATTCAGCCTGTTTGGTCCACCACCAGTTACGCGATATTCCACCATGTTCTCCGACATTTTCTTTTTCGTTTCCGACTTCATGTCAGCCGACACCTAAAATGACAAAAAAAAATTTTTATGCTGAAAAGACATCTATGGTTCCTTAGTTTACCTTCATCCACTTCTTTATCTCTCTTACGGGTGGTCCTAAGTAAGCTGCTATATCTTCCCACCTTTTTTTAGATTGGACTTTTGTGCAAATTCCTTTTGCTATCACCGGATTTTCCTCCATTAATGAAATCAGTCTTTCCAGCTGTTGTTTTGTACTCAACACTTTCGACCTAAACAAAATTGATAAAAAATAGTATAAAGTTACTATTAGGTACCAAAAAAATAGAAAAAAATACAAAAAACTTACATTTTAAACAATTTTCATTCAATTCGTTCGGCGTCGTCAACAAAACCTTGTTCGATTGAAGTTTAGATACGCAGCGAAAATTTTGACATAGATTTGATCTCATAATACCAATTTCAAATTCGATTTTCGATGTTCGATAGCCAGCGAAGATCGAAAAATGCTCATAATAGGGACCTTATTTCATCATAAAGGACTGAACGTCTCGATAAAGCGTTCATCGATTATTAGCTTATAAAAAATTTATTTCGCATGCACCCTGTGTGTCATTCACGAGTGTGTCAAAGTCAATGTTTGACACATCGTTTGACAATGGCTTGAACTTTGCGCCTCTTTATATCTTTTAAATATTTGCAATTTTTGTTATATATTTGGCCTTGTTAATTAAAAATGGATAAAGACATTGTGCAATATTTGTTACGCGGTAATGTTGCTGTGAACGCTGGGCCAAATGCAAAAGGTAGTTACTAGATGGAAATGTGTATCCGTATGAGTGTAAATGAGCTAAAATTTTTATTTTTTGTAGAACTGTTTCTTGATCGAATGGAAAAAGACTATAACAATGGAGATCTAAAAAGTTCTATATTTTATCAAGTACGCTCTCTTTATCAAGCTGCACAAGAACGCTACTTCCACACCGAGTCGGTGAGCTCCAAAAATGAACCGTCGGAAAATAAACCTACTCTGGCCGAGATCTTTCGCATGGAAATGAGTGTTAAGGAAAAAGAAAACTTGAACAGGTTATTTTAACATAGAATCAAAAATACTTATAAAGCTTTACGTTTTTTCACGTTTTCAGTAATCCTTTAATACAGTATGCACTTGAAAAATTAAGCAAAGCAAGCGCAGAAGGTATGCCTCAAGAGGAATCTTGCAATTTTCTAAAAAACGTACTAGATCCTGAAGAGGGTGTGAGAAAAATTGTTAAAATTTGTCAGCAGATGCCGAAAGGTTGCTCGCAGTACCTAGTTGATTTTCTGAACATAAAATAACATAACCTTTTGTTTATAAATATTTAGAATGGACAATTCTGCAATTATGTAAAGGTCCACGCACAGAGACGACCTATTCAGTTTTTCCGCAAATACATGAACTTGATGCAAGCATATATTTAACCCTGCTAAAGCATCCTCGTAGCGAAGATTATCCCATACCAATATGTTTGCGTTTTAGTGGTCCGGAACAAAAGGAACTTTTCAAAAAATATGCTCACATAGCCAATCAATTCAAACAGTGCATCAATGTGGATCCAAAAGAATACAATACCAAAGAAGCAAAAAAATTGTATTGGAATATGCTATGTGAATTGGACCAACATATAGCGGTAAATTGCACCAGATTAAATCAGTTTAATTTCATTGTTTGTATAAGTAAATTTTTATTGCAGCAAGCATTGAAGGAACTTAAAAACTTCTTTTTTCCATGGAGTTTTTTGTTTACTGGTCAACCTTATCCAAGCACTCCCGCTGATGTTGCTGCATTCGCTAGTGTCGATGACTTTTGCAATGGCTGCCGTTGGGAGTCACAAGAACGTGTATTGCTATCACTAACTGCAATCCACGTGGATTCGTTGTCTGAATTAGAAATTCATGCAATTTGCGCATTGCTTACCACTAGTGGACGGGAACAGAGTATAGCTGCGAAATTATTACTAAAACTACAAAGCGCTTGTAAGCCATTTCCACTAAGTGAATACATTTATATTTTCTTTTTCATTCTTTAAATCATACGCAGTCGCAGTTGCAGAAGCCAATATGGACAATGATACTCAGAATGGTACCAAACCCACATCAACTAATCACTATCCTTGCATTTTAATTGTGGATGAAGTATATCCTCTTCTACTTGCATGAAAAATCTAAGTAATTTAGTACTGCTAATGTATTGCTTTCAGAGTCTTGATCATTTCTTTTGGGAGGAATTAAATGTCAAACAAGAGTTTTGCCGTGTCAACTCATTGCAATGTCTGTGGCACTTATATAGACTGTATGGCGAGCGTATACATAAGGGATATTTGTCTGTGAATATCAAAGAGGGTGGTTGCCTTGTTAATCCCGGTACGTTGCGCACTTAACTAAATATTAATTGCGGTATTAATTTTAACCACTGTTGTTTATTTACTTCCTCTTGATTACTTAATTTTTTTGTTAAATGCTATTACAGATAACAATTTACCAAAAACGGAAAAGCGCATGCGTTGCTTTTTCGATCATTGGCTGCCACATTGGTTGAGGAAGGTAGCTGAAAAGCCAACACAGGATGAACTGCTTAACGACTTCTTTAAGCGCAGTTGTTATGTGTAAGAGAACTTGCAGCGAAAACATAATTGTTGCTTATTTTAAGTGTATTTTAAATTGAAATGGGAAACATAAGTTTTCTTGTATAAGTATGTTTCTCAAAAGGGTTAAACTGCAGTATACTTTGTATTCAATTAATCTTCATAGTTTATTCCTAGTAAATAATATTGACTAAATTTCACAAATTCCTTAAACGAAAGAAATAAGCATTTAGTGAACACTAAATTTCAATCAAACTCATTGCACACTTCGATTTAATTTAAGTTATGCTGGCCATGGCTCTGGTTTGCAATACATTAATGGCAAACATATTGCGCGTCAACAAATGAATTGTGTGGTTTTTCTTTTTGGATGCGACTCGTCACGTTTACATTCAAATGGCCTGTACAGCGAATTAATCGGCTCTCATTTATACTATCATGCTGCCAAATGGTAAGTGCACTGCGGAAGAAAATTTTGAGGGCTCTGCTAGCTTTTAATTGAAAAAGTTTTACACTCTTACATTTTGCCAGTGGGTTGGTGGAGCCAAGACTCAATTCTTTGCTTGTTATATATGTATATATATATGTATATTTCTAAAAATAAAATTTATTTGCATTGTTTTTCACAGTCCGACACTGGTGGGCACACTGATGCCTGGTTTGGATGCAAATATGGATGGTGTAGCTACTGAAATACTTAGCCGTTGGATAGCACCCCATTCACGGGATGTGATACCCTGGCAATATATTGACCGTCAACGTTGGATGAAGGAGGGTGTCATTAAACGTAGGTATTTTGGTGGATCTTAAATAAATATGTACATGCTAACCATATTTTTATAGCACTGAAATCGACCCATTCCGGTAAAGACGTACATGCTACCGACGAGCGTCCTAAACAAACGGGCAGTTTGTGTGCAGTTTTAGCGCATATACACCAACGGCATTCTGAATCGAAGTACTACAATACTGTGCCGTATGTTTGCCGTGGTCTGCCTGTTTGGAATTGTGATGTTGAACCTTTACAAAATTAGTAAATTGAGTTTTTTAAGTAATGTGTATTAAGCAATTCTGGTATAATTATGTAACTAAGTCAAATATATATTTTTCACGCTTATGTTAAACTACAAGTTATATGAAAGCATTTTATACATTTTAAATATATGTAGCTAGATTTTTAAATACAATTTTAAAAATTTGTGAGATTCATCCAATGAGATAAGTAAGTCCTGCACCTAAATTGTAACATTTAGCGTTGTGATCAATAAAACCTATAAGTTCAACGGTCGAATTTAATTCCAGCAAAAAGTTCAATCAAATTACATGTTCCTATCGTGTAGTAACAATGCTAACAACCAATACGCAGACCAATCTTCAATTGTCATCGAAATTGCCTTGCCTGAATTCAAGAAAATTTACACCTTCACAAGGGTTGGACCATAGTTACATTGGTGCTAAAGGCGTTGATTCCACATTAAAATTGCAAAGATAGTTAATGTCATGTGGCACAGCGCATGCAATTGCTCAAGAGGTTGCCAGCGCAAGCTTCTCTAACCCAATTGTCAACCTCACCTAACCGTGGTGAATCCTATTTCTTTAGCAGACGAGGCTCTGGCGACCCTCTGTTCCTCATGGAACGAGTAGAAGGGGGAAGGTTCAATGTACTCATATTAAATTGTTCCTGATATGGTCGACCTTGTCCTTTAATGGTACGTCTTTATTGCTACACCAACAACTTATTTAATTGTCGGTTATGACCGTCCAACAAGGCGCTCCAGACCCCAGCGGGTTAGGGGGTCAGAATATACCCGCGGTATATTCTGCCTATCGTAAGAGGCGACTAAAATACCAGATTCAAGGGGCTGTGCAGCGCAACCCTTCAGGTTGCCAGCGCAATATATAGCTTCTCCAAACCGAATTGTCAACCTCACCTATCCACGGCTCCTCATGGAACTTGGGGCTGGGGAGGGAGGGAGGGCCTGAAGGTTTAATATGGTCATATAAATCGTTCTCGAGATGGTCGGGCTAGCACCTTAATGGAGCTGTGTTACCGGAGTGTACCGGATCTGTATCCGGCTAAGGACTATCACATCGATAACACTCCCCAAAGTCTTCGGGGAGTAATCTTATCGCTACAACAACAACAAGGCGCGCCAGTCGCTTCTTCGCTCGGCCAACTGGCGCAAATTTGTCACACCAAGGGAGTTTAAATCGTTTTCCACCTGGTCCTTCCAGCGGAGTGGGGACTACCTCTTCCTCGCTACAACAACAACAAGGCGCCCCAGCGGGTCAGGTGGTAAGAATATACCCACGGTAGGCATGCCTGTCGTAAGAGGCGACTAAAATACCAGATTCAAGACATTGTGTAGCGCAACCTTTTCACGTTGCCATCGCAATATATAGCTTCTCCAAATCGAATTGTCAACCTCACCTATCCGCGGCGAATTCTGTTTCACTAACAGACGGGGCTCATGGAACTTGGGGCTGGGGAGGGAGGGATGGCCTGAAGGTTTAATGTGGCCATATAAATCGTTCCCGAGATGGTCGGGCTAGCACCTTAATGGTGCTGTGTTCCCGGAACGTACCGGATCTGTATCCGGCAAAGGACCATCACGTCTCGTTTTCGTTTGCCACCAACCAATGAGACAATTTTGTTTGTCATATTGAAAAAATAAGTGATTTTCAACAACCCATCAGTTTTTTAGCTCATCTCATACTCAACTTTCCCTGCTAAAGTAGAAATGCAGATATTTAATTTAAAATGACGCTCATACAAAGTCGCGGTTAGTAATAAGCACATACATATTCTGAATCCTGAATTTCAATTTCAACTTTTACGCTCAGACTGTCCAACTTATTGCAATACTCGACTATACAAATATACCTGCTGGAACCTAAACTGTTATCACATTTCTAAATATAGGAGTATCGCAAACCCAGAAACTTTAATGACCCCATTGTAATGGATATGTGACAGCGGGCATGATGGTTTAAAGAAAAAAGGGAAATGGAAAAGTAGAATTTAAATATAAATCACGAAGAATGAATGTTCAAACACACAAATACTCGTAGCCCAACTTTTATAAATGAAGTGCGTATTCGCATTTTTGAAAAGTTTACCATTTTGTGTTTCTCTTTCTATACACAAACAAATACGTACTTACATATGTACATACATAACAGTAGCATCTTGTATTGGGTCAAATTAGTCGGTCTTCGCATTAAAGGGATTTAGTGAACGTCTACAGACACTGCTATGTTTTGTCAAAAACCGCACTTTTCAAAATAGATTCATTGGTTGACTTGATTTTTAATTTTCGCAAAGTTTCGTTGACACGGCTGGACTTGTTTGAAATTTGATACACACATATGTATATACATAGCTTTTTGGTTAAGTTAATCTAAATCGTTTAAAAAAGGTGTTTATCGTTCAAGATAGGAAGGGTGGACAAGTGATGGATACCGTCAGTGTAAGGGGAAGGGAGAAAGAGATTGAGTAGGGGATAAAGGGGATCGGAAAGGGTGGGGAGGTAATATAGGCAATCAAAGGTAAGTTAGAAGGGGGAATAAGGGAAGGAAGTGTGCGATAGGAATTTCTGAAAAACTTTCTGGACAAAATGTAAGTATGCAATGCCCAAAAAAAAAAAAAAAAAAAAGACGGCCCTACAAACTGCGATAAATCGGGTCAAGACAGTGATTGGATTTTATCACGATACGCCTAGTGCTGAAAGACACTCACGATAAGAGATAAGATTGGATGGGGCGAAGCATTGCTAAAACAACAGCTAAGATAATTGATATGCACTTTCATTTTGCTTTCTTTAAAGCGGCTTTTGGCAACTCTACCCATGGTATCGGAGCAACTCGAGATCTTTCCCGACCAAGGGCTGTAATTTCAGTGAAACCCCATTTAATTTTTTGGGTCTCTCCCAATCTCTCCTCATCCTTGGGGCAGATCTCAGCGAACAGCTCCAGACTTTCTATTTCCAAGAAGGTGTCGACCCTAACACCCGCCCAGAGAAGTGGTCGTGCTGGGTTTGCTCGAAAAGAGTTTAATAAGGGCGGTCCTATTTCTGTCGGTGTTTCACGTGCAGAGGATGGTTGCATCGAAAAGGATGTTCTAAGCTTGATTCCAGCCTGCTTGGACCCCGTTATTTCTATTAAACTTTTGAGGTACTTTGCTCTTCCTTTGCTCTAGGGCGTTCCTGGGATTTGTCTTCAACTTGTTTCTGTCCACCTTCGTGATCCTTGGAGAATGGAAAGTGGCAAGGGTGGCACCGTTATTTAAGCCAGGTAAAGCAACTAACGAAGAAGACTCATATCGACCGATATTTCTCCTGTCCCAAGTAGCCCAGACATTTTGAAGCTGTCCTGCTCCCTTGTTTCATCTGAAACCTTTGGTTTGACAACCTCCAGCATGGCTTTAAAAGATTACAGAGCACCGCCACCGCGCGTAGTGCCATCAACACACAAATACATTCATAAATTGTGGATTGAAGCAAAAACCCCACCACAGAATGGCAAGACTTGGGAATACCCTTTCACCAAGTCTCAAAACCCGAACCGAAAATTATTCGAGTAGTCGCCAGAAATCGGTCCTGTTCAAGAATGTAACAGCAAAACGAATAAGAATTTGACGAGGATGTAGCAGGATGGTGCCATATCTCGCTGACACGAACAAAATTTTGGTAATTTGGAAAAATTAAATATTGATAAAAGTTCTAAAACTTACACTTTCTTGATACTTTTCTCGAAAATTCTTGTCTGAGCATATATTTTTTTTTACACATTCTGTGTCATTCTGTCTTCTTAAGTCGCAAGAACATTGTCTACACAGTGAGATGGGAATACTCCTCTTAAACGAAAGAAACGAAACTTGGTCATCCTAACAGACAACTGATTGATGAAAGCCGCACTACGAAGAGATCTGGCTCATTGGCCTCACCCGCAAAGAGTCGGAAGTCGTATGCCGATAAATGCCCGCTGAACTCCGTTCGCAGAGTTCCCGAAACGTGCAGTAAAGGAAAGCAGACTTTATCTGCTAGATACTTCTATCAGTTAGATACTGTAATAGGTTGAACTCTTATGCTAAATCAACCTCGATATATGAGATGTATGTCCTGAATGTAATGTGTAACCACATGACACCTAGCATCTTTTTAACTGGAATATGGAGCCTGCACGTCTAGTCCATGTCTCTTTGCTCCAACTCTATTGAAACTGCAAGACTCCTAGGAATCCCGTAAAAGAATAACGATGCCTCAGCGTGCTAGATGGCCAACCCAATTTTCAACCTCACCTACCCGTGGCGAATCCTGTTTCATTAACAGCCGAGGCTCTGGTGACCCCGAACTCCTGATGGATCTAGGGGGTGGGAGCGCGTTATGGCCTAGAAGGTTTCATGTGGTCATACCCATTTGTTCCCGAGATGGTCTGGCTAGTACCTTTATGGTGCTTGTTACCGCAACGTAACGGATCTGCATTCGGCAAAGGACCATCAACATCGATAACACTCCCCTCGGCTTCGGGAACTGACCTTATCGCTACAACAACAACAACAGAATAACGATGACAATTTGTGAGTGATAGCACCTTTTAGACGGGGCGAAGCACTGATACAGCAAGACACAGAAGAAGCGAGAGAGGGAATTGTGAAAACTTTCATAAGACAACTTTGGAGGCGAGCAGATAATCAGTTTATCAAAATATATTACCATCATGGTTTTAAGCTCCTTCATTTACCACGTAAGTATAAACATTTTTTGTATGCAAATGGCAAGCTGTTAAATTTTCTTCCTTAGCTGAAAATTTTTCAATTGTAGGTACGTGGTTAACGTATAAAACGGATGATTTACGAAAAAATCATGACATCAGAACGGAAATGGTGTCGATCTCTGTTTCTTAAAACACTTACAAAATCCGGACAGGAAAAATATACTGGGCACAATATACCTCCAACGAGATTTTGGCCGAACTTCGCTAACGATTTTCATTTTTCCTACAAATGGGCTACAAATAGTACTAGATGCGATTTTTCCACGTTGGCGGTTAACCCGACTACAGATGACCAGTCATGTACATCCCAGAGTGCCGGTCCTATCAGAGAGAGCTGATTGTTGATAGACATCTGCTGCTTACGATGACAAAAACGTCATCCGCATACGCCGTGAGTTTGACTAGTCCTCTTTCGAACCGCTTAAGCAATTAGTTTATTACCAGCATCCACAGGTTATGGAGAGGCTTATCGATGTTGGCGGTCCTTTGCTGGATATACATAATTCCGGTACGTTCAGGTAACAAGCATCATTAAGGTACTAGCCCGATCATCCCGGGAACGATTTAGTATGACTACTTGGAACCTTCTAGGCCATACCGCCCTCCCACCCCCTAGATCCATGATGAACTTGTGGTCGTCAGAGCCTCGGCTGCTAAAGAAATCCGATTCGCCACGGGTAGGTGACATTAAAAATTGGGTTGGAGAACCTATAAATTGCCCTGGCAATCCCTTAAAAGGGTTGCGCTACACAGTAGTAGTATAGTCGCCTCTTACCACAGGTACAGCTGCCGCACCCTAACCCGCTGGGGAAACATTTTAATTTATATTCCTATCTCTTTCTTTATGAAAATCCTTTCATTAATATTTTGAAAATTTTGCATACATCCAAGAGGCCACTCTAATGTGCATTTATTCATAGAAACTATATATCGATGTTGCTATGTGTGTATGTACTTAAAGCTGGAGACATTGGTGCTTTATCGGTAACCGTATCAGTAACCTTTTAACAGCTGATTCGACCAACCTTATGAGAATCAATGCAATCGATTATTGGTGCCGCTAAGGTCGTAACCGTATCGTAGCCAACCAATTGGGTTTTGGTTTACCGTCGTAACGATAAACATTTGATTACTTTAGGGATGCGGATACAGCGATACGACATACGGCACCAATGACTCCGGCTTAAAAGCCAAATTAAACTTCCTTAACCCTAACGCCATAGTCGTAACCATACCCATATCCATAACCATCTCAATGTGATCGATTAATGGTGCCTTAACCTAAAAATCGTGAAAATTTCAAAAAAATTATGAAAACGCAAAAAATTACAAACATATTCCACAAAAAATAAGTATCTTAGTCATAACGTATCCAAAACAATGAAGAAAATCTAAAAAAAGTTATTAAATTCACCAACTCAAATATTTTTAGGTTATGGATATGGCGAGAAACCAAAAACCTATTGATTGGCTATGGCGTTAGCGTTATGGTATGGCATCATTAATCGATTACATTGCTTTTCATAAGGTAGGTTCGATCATCTGATTTATCTGGTTATGGCTTTATGGTTATAAGTCACCATTAATTCGCCCTTAAAGTTACGCACATAACTCAATAACAGCCGTGTTTTTTAACACGCGTATATCCGTTTACGCTTAAACTTTATATTGACTGCTAAGAGACAAACTATAAAAGCCGTGTTTTTTAACACGCGTATATCCGTTTACGCTTAAACTTTATATTGACTGCTAAGAGACAAACTATAAATACACCTCTGAAATTGCTGCGCATAAATTTTGTCCTACTAAATTTCAATACGCATTATACTCAGATGTAACTGAAATACGTGTCTTTGTTTCACCCTGTACACTAATTCTATGTATTATATGTGTGTCCACAATTCATCGCAACTGATTCAGCTATATGTTATACCCTATGGCCATCAGAGCGTTGCGTCTCCGCTTTTCGCTACACCCTGTTGCTGTAGCTAGTTGTTTTACCACAGCCGCTAGATGGGTCTCCTAAGCATTATCTAAGCGAAGATAGGCGTTTTTTAACACGCGCAAACGAAACGTATACGCGCGTGTTAAAAAACACGGCTAATGAAAGCAATAAATTAGCATGTTTCGAAGCATATAATAATGAAACAAACATACGAACATCAACCAAGCAACTTTACTATCACTTCATTAACACTCACAAATAACACTTACTAGATACTGTTAAGCTTTCCTGTTTGGCTTTAGTTAATTCCAAAAATATGTACAAATATTTTAGCCAAAATGCGGTCACCCATTGCCATTATATAACAATGCATTACATAGTGTACCTATACCAAGTGTGTTCACTAAGCGATAAACGTCAAAACTACAAACAGCCTCGCTCACCTGATGGAAATCTCAGGTCTAGAGTCGCATTTTTGGTCTCAACGACATCATTTTTGTCTACCAATCGTCTCGACTTTTTCAATTTTTCAATCATTCGGAGCATTCGGTAATGGTATCCATTTTGAATTCGCTGTCATTCCGAATCCAGCGAGTGCCTGTCAGAATGCTTGACAGATAAGTCAACACACTTGTACTTGTACACTATGATGCATTAAAGCATCGCCGAAGATTCTGAACTCAGCTCCCCGGCTATCTATGAACATAATTTTCCCAGTTGGAAATAAATGAGAATAGCGAGCTTACTTTAAAGTAGTAGATCGATATCTCGAATAACTTAAAAAGAATTAGTGCACGAAGTCGCTTTTATAATTTTGAAATAATGCCAAGTTTCATAAAAAATTTTCAGGCACGTTCTCGCTGTTCCTTTCATATAAATACATAGCACAAGTTGCTTCCTTTGCTTCTGAGGGCCTAGTCATAGTGTACAAGTACAAGTGTGTTGACTTATCTGTCAAGCATTCTGACAGGCACTCGCTGGATTCGGAATGACAGCGAATTCAAAATGGATACCATTACCGAATGCTCCGAATGATTGAAAAATTGAAAAAGTCCATACGATTGGTAGTCAAAAATGTTGTCGTTGAGACTAAAAATGCGACTCTAGACCTGAGATTTCCATCAGGTGAGCGAGGCTGTTTGTAGTTTTGACGTTTATCGCTTAGTGAACACAGTTGGTATAGGTACACTATGGGCCTAGTGTAAACAATTTGTAAAAAAAATCACTAGCACCATGGTGACATAGGAACGCATGAATGTCACAAGTGAATATCTGCTTAAAAGTTAACAAAAACCCAGCACACATTTGAAGTTTTCATACACATAGCCGATTTGACATGCTTCTTGTATTCCAAATGCCATGCTATCTGCAGGGCATCATCAGAAGCTATCCTTTTATACCAAACTACAGAGAGCTCTCGTTGACAATAAAAGCCACATGCAGAGCAACACAGGGATAAATTCTCGGTTCTGACCTATGGGCGGCGATTCATTCTTAGTTGCATATGCTGACGACATTGCCTCAGTAATTTCAGCCCGAAACATTGAAAAACTATACACTGTAAAGCGAACAGCAGCTCTGAAAGTAGTCTCCCCTTATCGCCCTCTTTAACGACCAGCCGTACAAGTTATCACCGGAACACTCCATATCGACTTTTAAAACGGGAAATTTGCTGTAAAAAGAACTACATATATCGACTAATCCCTTTACAACACAACTCAAAAAAAAAAAAAAAAATAAGAATCGGTTTTATACGCAACGATCAATGACGTAGAATACAAAAGCAGATGTGTATGACAATATATCACAAGTACATATCGAAAAAAATTTAAAAAATTTGTATGATAGAAATAATTGTGCTTTTAATCGGAATTTGTAGATAGTTAATGTTATTTCATTTTTCATAGCAAATTTGCATATTGAATGTATGTAAAAACTTCTCCAAAGAAATAACCAAAATGAACAACCTGATTCGGTATTCAAAGCTAGGGAGCCGATGATCTTTAGAAATATATTAGGTCGATTTTGGATCTGTATTTTTTAAATTTTTGTCGGCCTGTGTAATTCATTACAACCTTCAATTTAAAAGCATTAAACCACATCATATAAACGCAATCTTATTAATAATGAGTGGATTGCACGTGTTTATTTGGATAACGGCAAATCGAGCGGCACTGGCACCATCTGACATGAAAAAGTAGCCAACTTGCAACTTTTGTTGCAAGCTAAGCATAAGAAGAAGAATTCGACTATGCAAGTGAAACTATTTTTATACTCAGTTGAGCAGAGCTCACAGAGTATATTAAGTTTGATTGGATAACGGTTGGTTGTACATATATAAAGGAATCGAGATAGATATAGACTTCCATATATCAAAATAATCAGGATCGAAAAAAAATTTGATTGAGCCATGTCCGTCCGTCCGTCCGTCCCTCCGTCCATCCGTCCGTCCGTTAACACGATAACTTGAGTAAATTTTGAGGTATCTTAATGAAATTTGGTATGTAGGTTCCTGAGCACTCATCTCAGATCGCTATTTAAAATGAACGATATCGGACTATAACCACGCCCACTTTTTCGATATCGAAAATTTCGAAAAACCGAAAAAGTGCGATAATGCATTACCAAAGACAGATAAAGCGACAAAACTTGGTAGATGAGTTGAACTTATGACGCAGAATAGAAAACTAGTAAAATTTTGGACAATGGGCGTGGCACCGCCCACTTTTAAAAGAAGGTAATTTAGAAGTTTTGCAAGCTGTAATTTATCAGTCGTTGAAGATATCATGATGAAATTTGGCAGGGACGTTACTCCTATTACTATATGTACGCCTAATAAAAATTAGCAAAATCGGAGAAGGACCACGTCCACTTTTAAAAAAAAAATTTTTTTAAAGTAAAATTTTAACAAAAAATTTAATATCTTCACAGTATATAAGTAAGTTATGTCAACATTCAACTCCAGTAATGATATGGTGCAACAAAATACAAAAATAAAAGAAAATTTCAAAATGGGCGTGGCTCCGCCCTTTTTCATTTAATTTGTCTAGGATACTTTTAACGCCATAAGTCGAACAAAAATTAACCAATACTTTTGAAATTTGGTAGGGGCATAGATTTTATGATGCTAACTGTTTTCTGTGAAAACGGGAGAAATCGGTTGATGTCACGCCCAGTTTTTATACACAGTCGTTCGTCTGTCCTTCCGCATGGCCGTTAACATGATAACTTGAGCAAAAATCGACATATCTTTAATGAACTTAGTTCACGTACTTACTTGAACTCACTTTATCTTGGTATGAAAAATGAACGAAATCAGACAATGACCACGCCCACTTTTTCGATATCGAAAATTACGAAAAATTAAAAAAATGCCATAATTCTATACCAAATACGAAAAAAAGGGATGAAACATGCTGAGGTAATTGGATTGGTTTATTGACGCGAAATATAACTTTAGAAAAAACTTTATAAAATGGTTATGACACCTACCATATTAAGTAGAAGAAAATGAAAAAGCTCTGCAGGGCGAAATAAAAAACCCTTAAAATCGTGGCAGGTATTACATATATAAATAAATTAGCGGTATCCAACAGATGTTATTCTGGGTCACCCTGGTCCACATTTTGGTCGATATCTGGAAAACGCCTTCACATATACAACTACCACCACTCCCTTTTAAAACTATCATTAACACCTTTCATTTGATACCCATATCGTACAAACACATTCTAGAGTCACCCCTGGTCCACCTTTATGGCGATATCTCGAAAAGGCGAACACCTATAGAACGAAGGCCCACTCCCTTTTAAAAATACTCATTAACACCTTTCATTTGATACCCATATCGTACAAACAAAGTCTAGAGTCACCCCTGGTCCGCCTTTATGGCGATATCTCGAAAAGGCGAACACCTATAGAACGAAGGCCCACTCCCTTTTAAAAATACTCATTAACACCTTTCATTTGATACCCATATCGTACAAACAAAGTCTAGAGTCACCCCTGGTCCACCTTTATGGCGATATCTCGAAAAGGCGAACACCTATAGAACTAAGGCCCCTCCCTTTTAAAATACTCATTAACACCTTTCGTTTGATACCCATATTGCACAAACGAATTCTAGAGTCACCCCTGGTCCAACTTTATGGCGGTATCTCGAAACGGCGTCCACCTATGGAACTAAGGATTATTCCCTTTTAAAATACTCATTAACACCTTTCTTTTGGTACCCATAGTGTACAAACAAATTCTAGGGTCGCCCCTGCTCCACCTTTATGGCGATATCACGAAACGGCGTCCACCTATGGAACTAAGGATTACTCCCTTTTAAAATACTCATTAACACCTTTCTTTTGGTACCCATAGTGTACAAACAAATTCTAGGGTCGCCCCTGGTCCACCTTTATGGCGATATCTCGAAAATGCGACCACCTATACAACAATCACCACTCCCTTTTAAAACCCTAATTAATACCTTTAATTTGATACCCATATCATAAAAACACATTCTAGAGTCACCCCTGGTCCACCTTTATGGCGATATTTCGAAACGGCGTCCACCTATAGAACTAAGGCCCACTCCCTTTTAAAATACTCATTAACACCTTTCGTTTGATGCCCATATTGTACAAACAAATTCTAGGGTCACCCCTGGTCCACCTTTATGGCGATATCTCGAAACGGCGTCCACCTATGGAACTAAGGATTACTCCCTTTTAAAATACTCATTAACACCTTTCTTTTGATACCCATATTGTACAAACAAATTCTAGGGTCACCCCTGGTCCACCTTTATGGCGATATCTCGAAACGGCGTCCACCTATGGAACTAAGGATTACTCCCTTTTAAAATACTCATTAACACCTTTCTTTTGATACCCATATTGTACAAACAAATTCTAGGGTCACCCCTGGTCCACCTTTATGGCGATATCTCGAAACGGCGTCCACCTATGGAACTAAGGATTACTCCCTTTTAAAATACTCATTAGCACCTTTCTTTTGATACCCATATTGTACAAACAAATTCTAGGGTCACTCCTGATCCACCTTTATGGCGATATCTCGAAAAGGCGACCACCTATACAACAACCACCACTCCCTTTTAAAACCCTCATTAATACCTTTAATTTGATACCCATATCGTACAAACCCATTCTAGAGTTACCCCTGGTCCACCTTTATAGCGATATTTCGAAACGGCGTCCACCTATAGAACTAAGGCCCACTCCCTTTTAAAATACTCATTAACACCATTCGTTTGATACCCATATTGTACAAACAAATTCCAGAGTCAACCCTGATCCACCTTTATGACGATATCCCTAAATGGCGTCCACCTATAGAACTATGGCCCACTCCCTCATAAAATACTCTTTAATGTCTTTCATTTGATACACATGTCATACAAACACATTCCACGGTTTCCCTCGGTTCATTTTCCTACATGGTTATTTTCCCTTATGTTGTCACCATAGCTCTCAACTGAGTATGTAAAGTTCGGTTACACCCGAACTTAACCTTCCTTACTTGTTTTATATTAAAACTGCACTACTTTTTTTTACGGCCGCCGTGGTGTGATGGTAGCGTGCTCCGCCATCCACACTGAAGATCCTGGGTTCACGCCCCGGGAAAAGCAACACCAAATTTTAGAAACAATTTTTTTTCAATTAGAAGAAAATTTTTCTAAGCGGGGTCGCCCCTCGGCAGTGTTTGGCAAGCACTCCGAGTGTATTTCTACCATGAAAAGCTCTCAGTGAAAATCCTGTTCGAAGTCGGCATAAAACATGTAGGTCCAGTCCCGCTAATTTGTAGGAAAATTAAAAGAGCACGATGCGAATTGGAAGAGTAGCTCGGCCTAAAATCTCTTCGGAGGTTATTGCGCCTTAAATTTTTTTGAAATTTTTTTTATAACACACAAAATATGTTAGCAAATTTATTTCTTGTATAGTGAGAATGATTCTAACAGTGCTTCGCCAAATGTTGCGTGTGAATGGGCAAGGCATCTATGTAAAAAAAACTTTATTGTGGTTCGGGCTTTACAGCCACTTAAGGCTTAAGGCGGATTTATATAAATGCTTTGAGTTACTTCGCTTTGACGCTTTAACAGTGCCATTAGAAAACAATGTAATGCCTTACGCGTTCTACGCTTTGAGGCGGCCAGGGCGTTAATATAAATACGCCTCTAAAATGCACAAACTGCAACGTTTCTATAGCTAAGCAATACTCTTTTCATCTATATATATATATATATATATATATAATCTGTATGTGTGTTTGTGTGTTCCATATGGAAACGTATTTCCCACACCGCAATCATCACCAAATTTTGGCTATAGGTTCCTTCGATCAAGGCGAAGGTTTCTCACATTTCAGAACTAAGAATTTGAATAAAATTTTTTTATTTCAATTTCACGTGCGCCACTGGGTGGTGCGACAAATTTTGTATGTCAGCACAAGTTACTCATACGCCATGTACGTACTTAAATGCAGAACTTTTGTTTGGTCATAGCATTGAATTCACAAAAAGTTAAAGCGATTGCATTGAGTGATTTAAAAGTATTATTAAATTTAAGCATTCCATTGTATAGCTGTCTATATGAGACCATAGAAAAAAATTTTACAGCTAAAACATTTTGATTAATTTATGAGATTTTGGGTATGAATTATGTGTGACAATATAAAATTTGAAAAATAAAGCAAAGAATGATAAATTAGAGGAATGAGGGATCTAAGAAAAAAGAAGGAGAGAGGTAGAGCGTGTAAAAAAAGAAGAGGGAGAGATAAGGAAATTATAAAGGGTAAGAATGAGAAAAATTGGGAGATACATTTTCAAAAAGATCAATAAAATCTTATATGCTGATTGCTTACTTTGAGTAACGGGAAGGAATGAGTTAAAATACATCTTATTTAGATTAGTATCTGGCCAAACCGAGCAACGCCGGATACCCTGTTAGTATTTTATATTACCTTGCCCTCTGAACGTAGCGAAAATGTTTGCTGGGTTCAAAGGGTACCAAACAATTTTTTATTTTTAAACTTTTTGGAGCAGCGAATTCTGTCTGATTACAAACAGCCTTCTGGTACCCATCACAAATATTTCTTGTTATATTGAAATACATACATACATCTACTTGTGTACAATAAGGGTATGTATGATGTGTAAATGGCAACTTTTTGTTAGCTGTTTGGCATATACGACATGGGTATATAATATGGATTTGTGTATATATGTACGTATGTGGCTACGCATGTATGTAGTATGGCAGGAAGTTTACGCGTTTATTTGTTAATTTACCTATGTATGTATGTGTTTGTCATTATGTATTGTAAACCGATTTTTTCATAAAAATTTTCCATCTAGGCTATCATAAATAAACACAGGTATCTCAGATGAAAGGATAATTCATATATAATTTACCAAAAGAATGGGATAACAATAGACGCACTGCATGGATTCCTTTTGGACTGTCGAAACCCCAATCACCATTGAAAGTTGAGCCTAAGTTAACCCAATCATTTTGGTAGAACTCTTGCCATCCACTTCCGCCCAGAAGGATCTTGCTACCCTGCAATAGGTGGGTCCGCCCATGGCTTGCTGAGCTGAGACGAGGTTCATATATGCAAGAGCAAGTCATGAAATCCCTACAGCCATCATCATCCGGTTCAGTTGTACCGATGCGGGCCAAAAGATCCGCTTGATAGTTGCCCAGGATATCCATATGGCTTGGAACACAGATAATCTTAATCATAAAATAGTTCGATGCATTCGCAAGCTAGGTCAGGCAATCCTGGACTACCCTCTATCGCACCATAGTTGAACTCAACGCCTTGATATCACCTTTGCTGTTCGAGTAGATGCTAAATACCCTAACCGTGGTAGCACTAGATGGGACTTCATCCATCCACCGCCTGCTTAATCGCGGCTGCTTTCGCTTGGAAGAGGCTGCATTGGTCAGCCATCTCAAAATTGCGGCTTATATTTAGCTGTTGACATAAAACCCCCCACCAACCTCCCCGGCCAAGTTCGAACCATCCGTGACCAAGTACACTGATTCCCTGCCCCAAAAGAGTCCCCTTCCCCATTCAGTGTACTACTCTTAGCGAGAGCCCCCATCTCTTTACGGTTACGCCCCTGCAGCATTACAAGGCGCTGCGCCCTTCCTGGCCCTATCTTCCACATTGAATCTCCAGACAATTTTTTGTCCATAATAATCCCTAAATATTTACCCCTATCAGAAATTACCAACGGTACCCCCCAATCGAGGGAGTTCTGAAAGCGTGCACCTTATATGTAGATCCTTTTTAAAAAGTACCATTTGTGATTTTCCCGTGCTGACCCTCGGTCCAGATGGCTCAGCTTACCTAGCCAAAGTGTCCAGGTAGAACTGCAAAACATCGCGCAGGGTGCCCAGTAATTTGCTCCAGACAAGGTAGCTAGGTTATCTGCGTAGGAAACCACTTCGCAGCCATTGAGTTTTAGCCCCACAAGAAACTCGTTGACTAACACAACCCAGAGCAGAGGATAAAGAACACTCCCCTTGTGTAGTGCCCCTGCACACCTTCCTCTCGATTATGTCCCCTCCCCACTCCGCTGTGACAGTTCTGCTGTAGAGAAGTTTGTTAATGAATTCAACCAGAACCCTTTCGATGGCCCCAGGTAAGATATTGTTAAACGCCCCTCTATGTTTAGGAGCTAATGGTGTTGCTTAACATCATTTTATACAGCCGTACAAATTTTGCGGGGACTTAGTGTCATATAGGCCGCTCCTGATATCGAAGGCTGCTTTAAAATCGATGAAGAGGTAACGCCCATCAAGATTTGGCGCAAAGTAAAAATCTGGTCGATGGTAGATTTAAAAGGTCTGAAGCCGCATTGATATCGTCAAATTAGCCGATTTACGACGGGCTTGAGTCCTTCGCTCAACACTCTTGGCAGGACCTTATAGACTGTACTAAGAAGGCATTTTCCGCGATAGTTGGCGTAGTTTGCACGATCCCCCCCTGTGGATATCGGTTAACAGGCCGCCTTTTTCGTGTTTGCAAGACGAGTTTGTCGAAAAATCGTTTTTGTAACAAAAACTGAGACAAAAATTATTTGGGTGGCTCACTTGAGAAATTTTCACCCATATACATTAGTGAAAAGCTGTCTTTGCTTCTGGACGCCTGGATGAAAACACTAACGAAAAAATCACCAGCCAACGATAACACATATACAAATGCATAGCACAACAAATTAACGTATATAAATATACATACGCTGAAAAGTTTACAATTACCCAGCAAACATTTGAATTTTTAAGTATATATTTTATTTACAAACTCATTTAAAACTGCTGGAAAAGAGGCACTGCTCATATCGATGCATCCCCAACTTGAAACGCTGTATGTGATGAACGCACAGAGAAACGGAATTTTACCTAACCCACTAATGAACCAGGCATGTTTATTTTAAAGAGTACCTTCATCGGTTCAAGCACGAGGAAAATAAAATTTGTGAACACTGTGATGGCGAAACAGTATATGATTTGTACCGCACATTTTATGAATACCCGGCGGTCCTACAGCTATAGATGCAGACTGTGCAACATATTTGGAAATGATTATTACACTTTCAAGACATTCGAGGGTCAAATAAATGTAAATAAATGTAAGGCGCGAAAACCTCCTAAGAGGTCTAAGGCCGAGCTTCTCTTCCAAATTGCGTCGTGCTCCTCTTGATTTTCCCTACAATTTGGCCGGACGGGACCTACATGTTTTATGGCGATTCCGAACGGCATCTGCAAGGCAGATGAGTTTTCACTGCGAGCTTTTCATGGCAGAAATACATCAGGAGCGCTTGCCAAACACTGCCGACGGCGACCCCGCTTAGAAAAATTTTCTTCTAATTGAAAAACCTTATTTCTAAAATTTTGATGTTGCTTTGCCCGCGGTGTGAACCCAGGGCATATGGTGTGGTAAGCGGAGCACGCTACCATCACACCACGGTGGCCACACAAATCTGGGTAATAAAAATATTGACGAGATGTTTAATTTATTTATAATAAAATGAATTCGGTTCACGGAAAATATCCACTATATTTTTTTCATTTATAGTGAAACGCGATTGAAAATATCTCAATCTATTCTAAGATCATACGCATCATTTGGAAGCTGATAACTCTGATAATATATATTTATTCATTTATACCACTTCAGCCCAGCATTATCTGATAAAAGCTACAATAGCCTGCAAACAAGTGCAGCTGGGTGTAAAAATAAAGTCGAGTACAATAATTCAGTCATTATAACGGCAGATGTCTGCCAGCAATAAGGGCCTATGGGATGTACATGTCATGTGGCCATCTGGAGTTGGGCTAACCGTCAATGCGGAAAATAGGAAATATGTATAAGGTGCCGGAGAAAAGCACAGCGTACTAAAAATTATACTATATTGTAAATTAAATTGCAATAAATACTACTTTCAACTAGGTACGCAAATTGAATGAAAAGACCTCTCCCGGCAAACGAAAATCATGCTCTATAAAAGCATGGGCCATGACTACATCACATGAAGAGGCTCTGAGAGTGTTCGAGAGAAAAGTTCTTCGAGAGAGAGCTTTAGCAGTTTTACGCAGACATCAACATAGTTCAGCGATTCTAAACGCTGCGGCTACGCTGGCTATGCGATGTTATGCGAACGAAAGATGATGCTCGGCTAATAAAGTATTTTCATCGGAACCCGCCCATGGAAGCAGAGTAAGAGAGGCTCGCACTCCGCTGGAAGAACCAGGTGGAAAACGATTTAAATTCTTTTGGCGGGACCAATTGGCGCCAGTTAATACAGCGAAGAAGCGACTCATACGCCTTACTTGACGGCCATAACCGTTTAAACGAGTAAGCGCCAATTAAGTAAGTAAGTAAATTGTCGCTAAAACTCCATGTGAAAGAAAGCTCCACGACACTGCATGAATGCAAAACAAATTGTTAGGATGCACATGGGACCTATCATCTGCCCTCTCATTGAATATTAAATTGTCAAGCACGTCCTTTACTATTGGTGGAAAACCACGAAAAAATTACGCAGAGGAAAAAACTAGAAGGGGTATGAAGATGATCAATGATTCTGCACATCACTTTTGCAGACCTAATGGCCAAAAATATAACGTTAGCAGCTGCATCAAGGCTGCGGGACAGCATGAGTGCATGCCATATGTAGTATAACGATTTCTTATATATTTTGCAAAAACAACATGGTTCAAAGTTAAGGAATAGGGCCGGGCCTGCTGTTTATTGTAATGGTTCAGTAATACATAGATCCTCAGTCGCTTTCCTTCTCAAAACCGTTTGATTACCGCACCCACTTTCTATATACTGTAAGCCGATGCTAAGCAGTGACGTGAACTCACATCAATAATTCAATCATTATGTATCTACATAAACGAAACAATAATTGCGTCTACACATATGTACCATGTACGTATACGAGCAGCGGAGAGTCAATGCACAAACACGTGCATATATCTGAGATAATCCTGAAAGTATGGAATGAGAAGCTATAAAATCGTGCAATTGTAGTTACACTGAGAAGTTTGAAAGGTGATGGACTAGAAGATTCTGGAAATGGAAGCGCCTAGAAGATGCAACGTTAAAATCAGAGAGTACAAAAGGCAGCAAATGTAGAGGCGCTGCAATTCAGTTTGATTTGAGCTATCAAGCAGTTATTGATTAAGCACGCAATCTGGCGGGAAATAGTAGAGTTTCATTTGAGCTATCAATCAGTTTGGTTATTAAGCAAGTTATTCGTTGCACAGTTTGAGTGTTATTGTGAAGTACTTTAATAAAGGCCATTTTGCATTATTACATATTGGAGTTATTTATTCAACAGTTTAGTGATTCGAACTTAGCAGAGGGTTGCAAATAAGAAGATTTGCAAGTAAATTCGTTACAATACATATAATGAAGAATACAAACTCGAAATCTGTAATATCTATCGCTTTTTCCCATGTATTTGTCAATAGGACATAGGACATATATTGTTCATAAAAATACATTTACACAGAAATTTCAGATATTAATTATTGGAGTAAGGAACATCGGCTTCTCTGTTTTCCAAAATGTATCCTGCTCAAAGTTTAAACATTAAAAGATCCATAAAGCTATATGACTGTTCCCCCGATCGAAAAATACAGAGCATAGGAAAAATTTGAAATTTTGCTCGAAATTCGGCGAAAGGCGGAAGGTTTCAAGCTCGGGTAAAATTTTTGTCAAAACGACCTGGTAATCAATGTTCAGAAAAGGCTTAGATTCTAGAGGGAAATCGTTAACGTCATCTTAAATATAGGCAGCTTCAAAGAACTCAGCGAAGATGATAATGTTCGACGCGCTCTTCACAATAATTGCTACCGGAGCATTCCACGGTTATTACGGGAAAATTCGAACACATTTTTTTAATTTTTAGATCTTAGCTATAGAAAAATTAATATTGTGTGGTACATACATATCTTAAGAAAAATAGAAACCTGCTCTTGAAATATTTGTATATATGTATATGTTTGTGAAATTTCGAAAAAAGCAAAAGAAAATTACTACGTATGTAGGATTTGTATCAAGGTTTGCCAACATAACAACATAGCATAAATTGAAATACGTTTATTCGAAAACAAAATTTTGGTTAAAAATAAATTATTTTTATGGGACACTTGTGAAATTAAGTTTCAAAATTTCGATTTACCTTTGTACTACATAGCATAGCGTCTTCCTCCAACCGCACCGAAAATCATGGCTTGAAGTCCAGGGCAAAGCAACATCAAACATTTGGAAACAAGTTTTTTCAAGTTTTCTTGCTGTAGAAAGATTCTCAGTCAAAATTCATCTGCCTTAGCAAATGTCGTTCGGAGTCGGCAAAAAAACATGTGAACCAGTCTATCCAATTTGTAGGAGAAATTAAGAGAAGAATGACGCGAATTGGAAGAGAAGGTCGGTCTAAATTCTCTTCAGAGGTATATCGCGCCTCATATTTTATTCAGAAAAATGTATGCCTTGGTTATTCAAGGCAATGTTTATACATGGAAATTTACTTCAGTCTACTTATATTCACATACATACATATTCCAGGTACAGGCTTAGTCTATTTTCAGAAATTAACAGTCTGAACTTTTTTAGCTTATTAATATGGAGGAATAAAAAATGCAATGCTAAGGAATTTTTGAGAATTTGATTTTTAAATAGTTTTTCTTTTTTTTATACAATTTTTTTTTCTCAAGATGATACTAATTTTAAATTATTTTTCCTTGGTAAGTTGAGGTGTGATACATACACATATTTAAAATATATTGGCATTGAAAATTAATAAGAAGAGCAATTCGGAAATGGGCGAAAATTAACGATTTTCCATTGAATGCTCGAACTATAGACCTTGTCATTATACTTCTAAGCCAGATTTTTATTCGCCGAATTTAAGAAAAATCGCTTAAGCACCAGCGGGCGCGGCTACCAATGTGAGAAAGAAGTCAACGAAATAATTCGTCGAGGTCATTAAAAGTGACCTGTTATTTTTCCACGTGATTGTCTGAAGAAGTCAACGAAATAATTCGTCGAGGTCCTGTTATTGTTCTACGTGATTGTCATGACGGGGCATTTCCTACCTCGTTGTTAAACAGAATCTTGCAAAATGGAGAGAAAGTGGAGCGTAACTGGTTAGTGTGGAGTGCCAGTAGCAATGCTTTTTATTGCCTACCATGTCATCTGTAAAGCACCATTACTTTAAATCGATCTAAAATTTGTTGTCCTGGCGGATATTTGAAATTACAGGTGGGAAGAAGCTATACGATAAACTGCCATCACACGAAAATACTCAAGATCACATTAAATGTTATATTCAATGGCAATCGTTACAAAATCTAATTCAAAAGTAGGCTACAATTGATACACTTATCAATGAACAGCTAATCACTGAAACTAAAAAGTGGGAAGAAATTTTATATAGAATTTTGGATACTATTTTATTTTTGGGTGAAAGAGGCCTAGCTTTCAAAACCGAAAGTATATATCTTGGTGAACGAAACAATGGAAATTTTTTGGGCATCTAAGATCTCATAAGCCATTATGATCCGATACTTAGAGATCATTTGGAGAAAGTTAGGATTTCACAACAGCAGCACAAACGTTTACAAGTTCACTATCTTTCCCCAGACATCCAGAATGAGTTTATAGATATTTGTGCAAAGCAATTGAGGGAAACTATATTAGATCAAGGCAAGAAAGCCAAGTATTTTGCTATTATCGTTGATGCTATGCCTGATGCTAGTCACGTTGGCTACGTTCATTTGGCGCTACCTATATTTCAATTCAAAAACAACAAAATTTGCAATTCAAGAACGGTTTTTGGCTTTCGTGAATTGTAATCAAAAAACTGGTCAGAAAATCGCTGATCTAATTTGCCATACTTGATTGAAGATTGTCGTGCGCAGGGTACGATAACGGCGCCAATATAAAAGGAGCTTACAACTGAGCACTGCGTCACATTCTCGACAAAAACTCGAATGCTGATTACTCGCCTTGTGCAACCCACAGTCTCAATTTATGTGGTGTTGATGCTGCAAAATGTTGTACGGCTGCAATTACTTTCTTCGGAGTTGTGCAAAAATGTTTTACTATTTTCAGCAGCAGTCCACAACGATGGGACATCCTAAAAAAAAAATTTACCGAGCTCTCTTCATAGTCTTTTAGGTTTTAGGTGGTCGGCTAGAATTGAGGCAATTAGACCATTCGCAAACGATGTTCCAGGATTAGCAAAAGCACTAACGCACTATTTAAGCTAAATTTGACTGCACAAGCGGAGATATACCGGCATTCCCAAGTACATCAACAAGTTCGAATGTATCTTGTTGTTCTCAATTTTGTTCAAAATACTGACTACCATTAATGTAAGAAACGTCGTACTCCAAGCTAGAGACGCCGCCTGGTTCCCCCCATAAATTCAGAAAACAAAAATTCGGAAACACATTTACTCAGAAAACATTAGACAGAACCCTTTTTTTAGAAAGCCAACATTCAGAAGTCAAAAATCCGGAAACAAAAATTCAGAAGTCAAAATTAAGAAGTCAAATTTCAGAAGTCAAAATTCAGAGAGTAATCAGACAGCAAAAAAATATTTTGCGATTACTTTCTGAATTTTGACTTCTGAAATTTTTTTCAGCCTGGATCACAGCAACGTCGAAAGAAGGCGTCATATCCAATCGAATTATGGAATATGTATAATATCACTAAACTGGGTGAAGTTCGTACAAATAATTCTATTTAAAGGTGGCACAACGTCTTCGAAGTGCGTTTGGGACACACCCTAAGATATTTAATTTCATAAATAAAATAAAAAACGAACATGCAATAACAGAAAAAAAACTTCACCATTTTTCAGTGGATTTTCGACAAACATTGCATGTCATTTCTCGATCAACTCCTGCTGATGAAATAAATGCCTGTTTGAAGTCGTCAGTTCTTTGGAGATATGTACAAAAATTTACACTGAACATTAATATGCGTATTCACCTACAAAATGATCCAGCTGCCCATGAGTTTTCAAAACAATTGTTAGAAATTGGTGATGGCAAAATACAAATCGACAGATCAAATGGATTGATCACTGTACCGAAAATTTTTTGTACAATTACGAAAGCGATAGATGAAATGATTGAATGTGTTTTTCCAAATATTCTTCAGAATTACAGAAATCATGATTGGTTGAGAGAACGCGCCATATTAGCACCGAAGAACATTCATATCAATGCCATTAATTTTCAAATTCAAGCAAAACTCCCAGGTGTAGTCACGACATATAAATCAATTGACAGTGCTATGAATCAAGATGAGGCAATGAATTATCCAATTGAATTTTTAAATTCATTAGTACCGGCTGGTATGCTACCGCATTGTTTGAATCTGAAATTGGGTTCTTTGATTATATTATAGCGAAATATTAATCCACCAAAACTGTGTAATGGCACCAGATTGGCAGTGAAAAATTTTGCCAAATTTGATTGAAGCTACGATCTTAACTGGTAAATGAAAAGGATAAGTTTGTTTAATACCGCGTATCCCTATGATTCCAACTGATATGCCATTTGAATTCAAACGATTACAATATCCTGTGCGTTTATCATTTGCGATGTCCATCAACAAAGCCCAAGGGCAAACACTTAACGTTTGTGGTGTGAATTTGGAGGAATCATGTTTTTCACATGGCCAACTTTATGTTGCTTGTTCCAGAGTCGGTACCCCCAGCCGTTTGTTTATTCATGCTAAAAATGGAAAAACAAAAAATATTGTTTATCCAAATGTTTTGTATTAAGTTTTAAAATAGCTAGCAAATAATAGAATACCTTTTTTTTTTTGTAATAAATGAGTTTGATTTCATATTTCACTTTATACGTAGCGAAGCACGTACCGGGCCGCTAGTAAAATATAAAGACTTCGTTTTTTTTTTTGATATTGTAAATTCACTTGAAAAAGATAAACAGGAAAAAGTTTAATTAACTACATGCTTGCTATTGCACATAATATACAATTTTAGATTTTACTACTTATTATTATAAATAAACGTTTCTGAATTTCGAGAAAAATTTAATGTTTTTTCTGTCGTCTGATTACTTTCTGAATTTTGACTTCTGAGATTTGACTTCTGAGTTTTGACCTCTGAATTTTGTGTGTCTGAAAAAGGGATCTGACTAATGTTTTCTAAAAAAATGTGTTTCTTAATTTTGTTTTCTGATGGGGGGCACCGCGACATCTAGATGCCTTATAAGCTGATTTGAAGTTGATCAGGAACCAATGGGAAACAATTTTAAACGAATGCAAAACAGTTGCTATTCAATTGAACATCTCGCCAAAGTTTCCGGACATGCGAAAAAGAAAACCCAAAAGACGTTCTGAAGATAATGGAAATGAGATGATTGCGGATGATCCAGAGTCTGATTTTAAAAACAATACATTCTTGGTGATCGTTGATTCGGAAATCACTGGCATTACTGAACAATTTGCAGCTTTGAGAAATTTGAACGAGACGTTTTCCTTTTTGTGGCAATTTGAAGACATGGATGAAACAACGGTTCGGGCAAGCGCAGCAAAATTTGTCGAAAAAATACATGTCGGACCTTTGTCAAAGCTTAGAATGTGAAATAATTCATTTGAAACACATTTACGAAGCAAATTTTGATATAGGTCTGCCACCATTGGAATTCGTAAATGCCACTCTGTAGCTAGTGCAGAACGTTCTTTCAGCGTCCTTGCAAGAATCAAAAACTTTCATATATCGTGTTGATCTCAAGAGCGAGTTTCAGGACTTGCAACGCTTTGTGTTGGATCCGTTTTGGCAAAAAAGTTTTGGAGCGAAAAAGCAAGAATAAGTAAAATTTATAATCATCATTATATTTATCAGAAATGTTCTAAAATGTTACCAAATAACTAGAATAGATCATTCGAAACAATATGTGGCTGTCAAAAGAGAATTTTGTTTCTACGTTACAATAAAACAGTATAAATAGTAAATATTCTGTGTTAATTTTATTTTGAGCTCTTAGTCCAAAAATCATTTAGTTGATGTGACAAACATTTTTTTTTTATGTAATCCATCCATAATGATTCATGAATGAGACGTCATTAATTCAAATTAATCAAATGGATTAGAGGGTTTTTACAGGGGGCCCGTAAATTGTTTAGTCCCGGGCCCGGATTTTCTCTGAAAAGGAGCTGCCTATATACCGCTGTGTATGAATTTGGTTTCCCCGAAAACATTTCGAAACCAGACGAGGCTCTAGATTTCGTGCGATTTCTATAACACAATGCTGAAGAAGATAATTATAGCAGCATTACTAAACCTGGAGACACAATCTATGTCTAATGATGATCACGATAGTAATTTTAATCGATTTATATCAGCGAACTTAAACGAAAAGGCTCGGACTAGACAATCCGTTTTTATACCCAGCTGTACTTGTACACAAGGTATTATATCTTTGATTGGATAACAGTTGGTTGCACAGGTATAAAGGAATCGAAATAGATATAGACTTCCATATGTTAAAATCATCAGTATGGAAAAAAAATTTGATTGAGCCATGTCCGACCGACGCGATCTTAAGGCCACAATAGAGTTGGACGGTTGGCGCAAGGGTGCTCAAATGGCGATCGAGGCGATACATATATACACAGATGGTTCCAAAGTAGTGGAAGGAGTAGGGTCTGCGGTATACTGTGCTGATTCGGAAATAAACAGGTCCTACGGGCTGCCGGATTACTGTTGCGTTTTCCAAGCGGAAGTAGTAGCCGTAACCAAAGCAGTAGAAACCCTGGAAAAAACTAGCCCAAGCTGCAATCGTGTTAACTTTTATATTGACAGTCAAGCAGCAATTAAGGCAATAATCTCGCATAGCACAGCATCTAAATGCGTGATAGAGTGTAAGCAGTCCCTGGAGAGAATCGGGACAAGGAGAAGCATACATCTATATTGGGTCTCAGGGCATATGGGAATAGATGGAAATGAAAAAGCGGATGAACTAGCTAAAGAGGGCGCCTCCCTTGAAGCTTGCTCCGTAGACGACCCAGTTAGACTGGGCGAAATTAAGCGAGGGCGAGAGGTGCACATGATCGACCAAGCAGGAAAGGCGTGGGTTCAAGCGCGGGGCTGTAAAGTGTCGAAGATTGTGTGAAGGTCTTACAACCTTAGACTAATGAAGTTGCTTCTATCATTAAAAAGAGAGGACTGTAGACTCATGACGGGTATTCTGACTGTACATTGCCTTCTGGTGTCACATGCCCTTAAATTAGGCTTGGTCAGTGATAGCAGATGTAGGAAGTGCGGGCTGGAGGAGGAAACGATCGAGCACGTTCTGTGACTCCAGCTATTAGAAGTGATACAGCTGTCAGATCTAAAAGCAGCAAGTGGCTTAAATCCTAGGAAGCTTGCAGTATTTCCCAAGAGGACGGAGTTATTTTATAACACAGGTCCTGGGTTTTGATAGGGTTTTTTCAGCTTGGTCGTTAAAACAAACTTCTGGTAATACTACGGACTTATTCAGTCTATGTGAGGTCCTCATGGACTGGCAAGTTCAACCTAACCTGACCATGTCCATCCGTCCGTCCGTCTGTCCTTTAATACGATAACTTGAGTAAATATTGAGATATCTTCACCAAATTAGGTAAATGAGCTTATCTGGACCCAGAATAGATTGGTATTGAAAATGAGAAAAATCGGATGATAACCACGCCCACTTTTTATATAAATAAAATTTTGGAAAACACAAAAAACTGATTATTTAGTAAATAATACACCTTGAATGTTGAAATTTGACGTGTGACTGACTTATATTGAGACTCTTGATAAAAATTTGAAAAATTTTTTAAAATGGGCGTGGCACCGCCCACTTGTGTTAAAATCAATTTTATAAATATTATTAATCATAAATCAAAAATCGTTAAACCTATCGTAACAAAATTCGGCAGAGGGGTTGCCTTTACTATAAGGAATGCTTTGAAGAAAACTAACGAAATCGGTTATGAAACACACCCACTTTTATATAAAAGATTTTTATAAGGTCGTGAACGAATAAAATAAGCTTTATCTTTGCATAAAAGCACTTTATATCAATGCTGTTTCATTTCCCAAGTGGATTTATAACAATAAATAGGTAAACGTTAAAATTAAAAAAATGGGCGTGGCACCATTCCTTTTATGACTAAGCAATTTTCTATGTTTCGGGAGCCATAACTCGAAAAACCATTAACGGATCGTAATAAACTTGGGTACACAAATTTTCCTTATAGCAGGAAATATTTCTAGAAAAAATGGACAAGATCGCTTAAAGACCACGCCCACTTTTTTACAAAAGATTTTTAAAAGCGCCGTAGACGAAAATAATAAGTTAAATATTAGCAAAAAATATTTGTATACCACTCGTATTTTGTGCTATTATAACAAGGAATGGGGCACTGCCCCTTTCTTACAATGCATTTCCCAACGTTTCTGGAGCCATAACTCGACGAAAATTTTTTTGTGTTTAACAGGAAATATTTTCAGTAAAAATTGACTAAATCGGTTAAATCGCCTTCTTTTATATAAAATATTGTATAAAAGTGCGTAGATGCAGGTAATAAGCTATTTCTAGTAAAAGTTGGAAAATTTCGTTAGTACCCTTCCTTTTTTTTGTAATAACGCTTTTTACGTCAATAGCACTTGTGTGTTTATGTTTATTGTTCTGTTATATCTTTATTTTAAAATAAACAGTGGTGAAATTCCCATATCTGAAGGAAAACTGCATTAGTACCCGCTCAAGGTCACTGGTGTTATCCTCTGTATCCTTTTTGCTTCTTTTAAATGAAAATTAATTCAGAATAGAACCACATGTAAATGTATCTTTGCGCAGCCTTGTAACACTACTAAGCAAACAAAACAAACAGGAACAACGAACTTAGACCTCCTTACTTGTTATAATTATTATTTATGTGCTATACTTATTTTCTAATTTACGAGTTACGTGCAAAAGGGAAACTTCCTTGAAAATTTCGTTTTGAGATTTGCGTGTTTTAAACATTTGCGGCGATATAGCGTTTTTGTTGTGGTTGTTTTCGTAACATTTTCTTAATACTTTATTTCATATATAATCTTCTCAATATACATACTTATTGATAAAATCCAGTTTTCACAATTTTTACCAAATAAATTGGGGATAGATGTTACCTTTTTGCATATAGCATAGAAGCAACATCAATGAAATTTTTGTATGCCCCACTTGCTATGTAAAAAAGGGGAAATACAAAATTTCAGCGAAATAGGAAGACGTTTACAAAGCTTATATGGAGAGGCACACGATATGGGAGTATGAGGAGATACATTATTTTTTTTTAGATAAAAGCAAAAAACCAGCACAGAGCTTCATATTTTTCGATGACACTAAGTCAGCTTCAGAGATACATAAGAAATAAAAATTGGTGTGGGTATAAAACAGGACCTATTCATCCTGTTATGCTATTTTACGCAAACACTCACAGCTGAGTATACATATAGATCCATATCGAGGGTCACTAAACCAAAATTCGTGAATAGCCTTAAAGCGTCGCGCACAGCGGTGATGGCCGAATGGTAAGCTTTGCTCTTAAATCCAAGTTTAAAAAAGGTGTAAATTGCCATATCAGATCCCGATAAACTACTAAATGCAAAATTTGAAAAAATCTCTATCCTGATACTAACAGATGCATTAAAAATAGATGTGTAACCACGGTCTACTTTTAGAGACTCGTAAAGATCAAGTTTGGCATAATGCGACACTGCAACACATCCACACATGCAGCAGCATAAATATTCAATACAAATCCGCACTGCAAAACCCATAAAAATTGCAAGGAATTTTCTTCTTTCTTCGTTCTACTTTCTGTCCTTGCTTTTCTTATTTATTGCCTTAAAATGGCTTATAATACTTATTCCCTTATTTTTTCACTTTACTCGAGTGCCACTTCGCCTTTTCTTTTATTTGCATTCGTTTTTTATTTCAGAATTTTGTCTACCAACCAGCAGGCGCACAGCATTTTCATTGTCGAAGTACGCGAGCTACTTTTGATTTAACGCTTTTCACTATGCTTCGCTGATTCGCTGATTCGGAAGCGTCATCTGATAATTTTGTATACCTTTCATGAAAACTGAATGTTGGATTAAGTTTGTTACGAATCTCAAATTTGTATGTCCTTAAGGGAGAAGTGTACCGAAATGATCACGATAACGAACTGAGTTGAATAAGCCATGTCTGACGGTTCGTCTATTTGTTTGAACACACTAGTTTCTCAATTCTTGAGATATCTTGATGAAATTCTGTGAGAGGGTATATTTGAGTTTCCGATTAATCATTTGTCGTAACCGAACGGATAGGACCAATATATCAAATATCTCCCATACAACCGATTTTTTGGACAATAGAGTTTTCGTTATTCTTTCCTCATTTTATTAGCTACGTATAAGGCGTACATTGTTGTCTGAATAAATTGTTAAGATCGACCATGTCTGTATATAATATATATCCCAAGGATGCATTGTAACGTTAATTTTCACGGAATATCAATCGTTTCCGTTGAAGCACTTGGGAATGTTTTGTTAAAGCAGTTATCAAAATAAAATTAATTTTTTTTTTTTAACTGAAACGAAATAATATCGTTAATGATATAACCTTAATAATAACGATAAACACGAGGCACGAGGTGTGCTATCAAAACCAACGCAGGCGTTCGGTCGTGTGCAAGTAAAATCAACGTTAGGGTCGAGTGTCTCATAAAGTTTATAATGTTAACGATGTGGGTTCGTTTCGCTGAAGTGAAACGAAATCATTTCTTTAAGTTAACTTTGATTTTTAAACCAGCGAAATGGTATCATTTAGTTTGTTCGTATTAAGATTTATCCCATACTAACGTTCAGATGAGAAGTTTTTGCCACTTCTTCCTCATTTTAACAGTTAGAAGCATGCTGCTTAAAAAAATCGTTAAGATATGTCGTATATATAGTATATAACCCGTAGAACTGATGGTTCAGATTTTATAAATTTTTGAAATTTAATCACATTATTGTTTACCTCCATTTATGAAAGGTATGAGATCTTCGGAATAGCCACAGTTAGTCTCGTTCTTACTTGCTAAACTTGCATTTGGTTTTTTTTTTTTTTGTTCTATTCGGCTTCTCTCTTACATCCATGCACACACACGTAATGCATATAAATCATTGCTAGAGCATGATGCGGGTGGCAATTGCAGTCGCATCCGCATCCAGATTTGCTTATAGCGCCCTTTCACTTGTTCTTGTTTCCTACTAAAAAAAAAAAAAAGAGCCCTAACTGCTTTAAAATGGCAAAAGAGGGGAAATGGTTGACAAATAGTGAAGCTGGGTGTGCAATGACAGTCTGCGATGTTTTTTTTTGCGGATTTGTCGTTGCAGTATATAATGCATCCATTTCGATACATACAAATGCATATAAATGTGTAACCACGTATTGTTTTTTTTAACTTGTGGCAATGCCACTCGGCCTCAATCTACCATACTTGCCCTGGTGATTTTTACTTTTCATATAAATCCTGTACGCGATTCTCAGAGTTGCCAATAAAATTTAAGTGGTTGTGATTCCGTTCCGATCTACTTCAGACAGTATTTTTTGTGGTGTTGAGATTCCATCCCAGTACATGTCTACATTGTCTTCAATGGTTACAATTATCGAGCTATTTAGAGAATTACGCAAATTTCAGTTAAAATGAGGAAATTATTTGGGATTATGCACTTGAATATCTAAGCTTTCCAAAGTGCCTAACGTCGAGTTTCTATCACATCCTGTCAGAAAGGAAATGCTATCTCATCCGCCAAAGTTTTGACATTTTTAAACGTACTGCAATGTTTTCTTAGAGTTTTAAATACCACCGTCTCCATTGCGCCAGTCTATTAAGTCGTCGAAATTTGTAATAAGCTTCCAGAGATATCCCGATTATTACAGGCCAGAGATGATATTTATGCTTGTTGCAGTTCAGCTTATAAAGATCTTGTAGCGAATAGGTACTAACAGTCTCGATACGTCACTATGCCGCCAGTAGAAGTAGTAAATGCTGCACAACACAACAGAAAGGCAAGCAGATGAAATAGAAAACAGCACAATTGCATGTACATAGCAATAAAGAGCGCACTTTACTCATATATATAAACACATATGTATACATAGAAGGCAACAGCCAATATAAGATACAGAAACGAGAAATAAATAAGAAATAACTATTCGAGAAGATTGATTTTAAACGTGTAAATGAAGCACGCGAGTAATTTAATTGTGAAGTACTACTACCAAAGTAGTGTTGTAAGTAAGTATTTGAGTTATCTATTTGACATTTAAGGGAATCGAACGAAAATGGAAGGTGCAGAATAATCGAATATCTTTAATTCAATATTAAGATTGCAGAGGAGATGTGAAACTCGGACAGACACAAAAGCCATCGCAAATGAAATTGGTGCAAAAAAAGGTAAATGTTTTGTTTCTGATAGTTGTTTACAATGTCTGTTGTTTCAAAATCAAAATTTATCAACATTATATGTGTATGTTTTTAAAGGCACATTAGCCATTATATTTTGATCAATTTATATAATTGAAGTGTTAACAATTTTTTCTATCTTCTTTCTATTTTCCCTATCCGTACTACTTCCTAAATACCTTGTTCCGAGAGCGTCTGGCGAAGTTTTTGTCATATGTATATCACTCCTTCATGCTCATGCTCTCCCAGAAGTTACATAAAAATAAATCGAAAAATTCCAAATCACATACGAATTTTTTTTTACTATTTCAGACCGTGCACCCACGCGCCCGCTAGCAGAACTCTTTTCCCTTTTTTGCACTGTTTTGGCGTTCTGAAATATGTGTGCACTTGCAAAGTTCAACGGGAATTTCCATAAAGTTGATCCCACAATTTTCCAGTTTTGTATTAAATTTTTAAATACATATCTCGACGGGCAGCCACCAATTTTTCCTTATTTCTTGAAAATATTTCTGGAATATAAAAAAATGTCTAAGTTTTGTTTAATCAATAAATAACAAAGTGCATTTTTGCAACAAAAACAATTTTAATTGAATTTAAAGCTCCAAATTCTTATCTAAGAAGGTATTCATAACATTTTCCCGTTTGCTATTCCGGTTTCGCTATAACTGACGGCAATTGGGAGCACCAAAGGAGGTCAAATATTCCTCCACCGGCTTCTCCCAACTCAGCGGAGGACACCCCTACCCCTGCTTCCAAACTGCGGTTTAGATTGTAATACTCTCTTGGCCGGAGCGCCTCCGTCTATTTGCATAACAAGACCTGGATTTTGGGCTTTTTTTCGCTGCAATATCTTCAATTCTGCGTAAAGCTCACACACCACATCAGCTCTTGCAGCTCAGAACTAAGAGTGTACAATGACTAACGTTTGCTTAAAATATTGATATAATTGGCCTTAATAAAAGCGCCTTAACAAAGAGGCAAAAAGTGGGTTTTACGGTAAATGAGGACAATATGAAGTATTTCAGCCTCCAAAAAAAAAATATGCGCATTCGCACCTTCGCAGTAACGTCACTGTTGACAGCCATAAAGTTGAGACTGTGAAAGACTTCCTCTATCTGAGAACTAGCATTAACAGCGAAATTTATTTCAGCTTGGAAATTGAGAGGAGAATAACTTTTGCGACTAAATGCTAATTGGACTAAGTGCCACGTTCTACAAGTCGCTTATCATACCTGTCATGATCTATGGCTCGAAATCACGGACTATGTCGAGAGAAGGTGAGATGGCTTTAGAAGTATTCTAGAGAAAAGTTCTCCGGAAGATGTATGATGCAGTACGTTATACCGACGCGGAGTATCGAGGGAGGTATAGTGATGAGCTGTATACAATATTTTATTTTTAATTAAATTAAACGTATCTCAAGAAAGATCCTAGCCTTACTAGACTTAGAATCGCTCCTGTTATGAATTTCATAATGGTAAACCACTATCGAAAGCTTGGCAGCTCTCTAATAGACTTCTGATGCCATGCTTAATTTATGTACTTAAATGGCGCAATACAAAATCAATGCTGACATTTCGAGTATTTAAAGCAATAATTCTACTGATACAATTTCCACGTAGACCTTACTATTGCCAACTTATATTGGCAAAGCGGAATTCAATAGTACGATACGCCAAGTTGAATTAGATGTGGTTTTACATACATATATACATTTGTGTGCATTTATCTTTGTAATTTGAATTTGCCCTACTATCACTGAAGTGTCGGGTATTGACTTCTGCTATTAATTGGTTTCTATAGTCAACCGACAAATAAATTTGCCTTAGCGTCCGCAACCATGCCGAGAATAACAATTCGATACATTTTTATAACTTCTCGTTAAAAAATCGATAAACTTTCAATGGCAAATCGATAAATTTCTACTTACTATCAGTAACTATATCAGTAACAAATTTGTAACACTTCGAAAAGATATCGATAACTCGTCCGCACCTCATCAATAACGCACCGATAACAAACCGATAACTCACCTTGCCTTGCCTTCGCTCCCGCAACCGCCACGATATCAGTCGGTGTCGTTATGTTAGGTAAGATGTTCATGGCTTAAACAGACACAATACGTCACCGTCACAACGTAAGCCATTTTCCACTGACAGCGCGTGCGTTGAGTAAAGTGAGGTACATAACGACTTACGTAAATGCTTTTATCAAGCAATAAAATTGTAGATTTAATTATCAACATAATAATAACAGCATGTCTACTAACGGCATTGTTTATTTTGAACACTAATTTTTCACAGTCGCGCACTATAATTGGCAAAAACTAAAGTGCTACATATGTAACGTAGCTGACGTATGTCAAAATTAGAAAATTGGAAAAGTATGTTGGAGCGACGACTGATACGTTCCTGATCTAACGCTTACAATTAAAATAAACACAGCCAACTCTGCTGTCAGTTTCCCCTTGTCCGAGAAGTAAGTGGCGTATTGTATCTGTTAAAGCCATTACGCATCAACAGGGCCGCGGAGAGGGGGTGGCAGACTGGGTAATTGCCCTGAGGTCCGGAAGGTTTTTGGGGGCCCGGCAAGGCAAAGCAATATTGACAGTACTCCAGCTAGGATTTCATAGATACATACATATTTTGTTGCTACAAAAAATTTTTTACGTCCTTTTGGACTGCCTGATTGGTAACATGACAAGACGTTTCGAAGCCGTAAATGACATTGCGATTAAATTTAGTTTTTTGTGGAAGTAAGAGGATCTGACGGAAGAAAAGCTCAGAGAAAAAGCAGCGCCATTCTGCACGATTTATGGCATCGGTATTTCTAGGGTTTTAATAGATGATATCATTAATCTCAAAGCCATCCACTTAGTAAATTTTGGATGTGATTCGCTGCCATTCAGCCATTTCAAATTCTGAACAAATTTCATGACTTGAAGTGTGGCTGAAGGGGAGCGTTCTTTTAGTCTATTGTATCGCGTGAAAAATTGTTTACGTTCTACAATGAGCCAAAATCCCTTGACAAGCCTTGGAACATTGGCGTTGGAGTCCAGCATTGCTCGCAGCATTAGTTTTGAATCGGTAATTTCCATATTCGCAGACCGAAAAGCACGGAAGGTTTTCCTTGGCTGATTCAAGCTCTTAAAATTTATATATCTAGAAAAAGTTAATGTAATGTGAATTGAAAAATATATGTATGTTATGTTATTTTTTTTTACTGGATTGAGTTTATTTTTTATGGGGGCTCGTAACGCGAACTGTCCCAGGGGCCCTGCTCGGCTATCTGCGGCCCTGCGCATCAAAAGACGCAACGTATTAATACTCAGTTTGTTTTACTTCCCAAAACAATTTCCTAAAACGGAGAAAATTTACTATCAAAATGGAAAAAAGTAATTTAAATTTATATTTTTTCTTGTTTCTAGGAATACTTTTCTTAGAAACGAGAACGAATTTAAAACAGCTAAAATTGTTCAAATTGCTTCTTGAAAAGGTTTCGAATCAGCACCCTGGGCCTTATCGACATATCTGTCGAGTTCTCTCTACGCATTGAGCTAAGTCGCACAGCAAAACTGTATCTTGTTAAAAATAAGAAAACGAAATCTATACATATGTATTATTAACAGCCCACCAAGTACAGGGATCATCAGTTGAAAAGTACGGGGGTTAGTTGGTTGGTTGCTGTGCTGCCCGGCTGAAATGATCGGATACAACTAGCGCCCTACACGTCATTTTAATGAATATTCTTCTGGAATCAATTGTATAATGTACCCTGTGTTTTGACTCAAACCACGGTTGCCCCTAGGTTGGGCAGCGCAAAACTGCCTAGAGTTTGGAACCTCATATTCATTAGAGCTTAACACTCGTAGAATATTTTATTTTATTTTTTCGGGTTATACATTTTTAATTATATATTTTTTAATTATTATTTTTTCTTTAATTCAATATTTTATTATTTTATTTCATTTCATTATGTTATGTTTTATTTTATTATGTTATGTTTTATTTTATGTTATTTTATTTTATTTTATTTTATGTTATTTGAATTTATTTTATTTTATCTTATTTTGTTTTATTTTATTTTATTTTAGTTTATTTTATTTTATTTTATCTTACTGTATTCTATTATATTTTCTTTTAATTAGACTTTTTTATTTTATTTTATTTTATCACTCTTTGTTTTATTTAAATTTATGCACTCTTTCCTCCGTCTTTTTCGCTTCATCTGTCTATTTTATTTTCTTTTAGTTAGACTTTTTTTATTTTATTTTATCACTCTTTGTTTTATTTAAATTTATTTCGGGTAATAAATTTTTAATAACATTTTTTTTAAATTTTAAATATTTAAAGAGCTCGAGGCCATATACTTATATATTCAGATTAAAACCCGGATAGATTTTATATATATGTATATATTTTAAATTTTATTTAGTCGATATTTCGACCTCAATCTGAGGTCATTCTCAAAACTGTAAAAAACAAACATGAAACATTAAAATCATAAATAATATAAAAACCTATTTATAAACTTACACTCTTGGGTGTAGCTTGTCGACTAATTTTACAATATTAAACATAAGTACAAGAAGGCAATAGAACCGGAAAAGCAAACATCCAAAAAATATACAGTAATGGTAAACAAATTTTTACACAAACAGCAATACATTAAACTAACTAAATAAGAGGCGAAACTCTCATAGTGCTCTCCTGTTGCTCCTGTTGATCAATTGGCGGTATGCCGACGCGAATTTTTCCGTATCTGCTTTGTAGTTCATTCGTTTCTCTCTCGGTTCGTTAATAATAAACAACATCCCAAGTGTGTATCTTTTGTTGTAATGCTTCTCCTGTTGCGTTATTGCTACGTTCTCAAAATCTGAAGTGTGCCCGGTTTCTCTGCAATGCTGACTTAAAGCTGTTTTGTTTTCATTAGGGTGGTCGCGATTTTTTAAATTTGATTTATGTGCGGAAATCCTTGTTTTTAGTCTGGACTTAGTTGTACCAACATATACCTTAAGGCATACGTAGGACCCGTCATTTTTGCAAGGAATCCGGTATATAACGTCCGATTTGTCATATTTTTCTATTTTGTTTTTTGTATCACTGCATATTTTCTGGACGGTATTATTATAAGTAAATGCTATTTTAAATCTCTCACGGTCATACATTTTGGAATATTTCATTATATTCGATAGCCCCGGAACATGCGTGGCTGTCTTATTTATTTTATTAGTTTTATCATTAAAGGTTTGATTGGTGTTAGCCAGGCATGCTTAACCAACGAAACGATATCATTTCGTTACGATAATCAACGTTAATAAACGAAACGAAGTCATTTCGTTTCGTTTATTAACGTTAAGAACGTCAAATTAAGAACGTTAATTTGACGATCTTAACGATAATAAACGAAACGAAATGACTTCGTTTCGTTTATTAACGTTGATTATCGTAACGAAATGATATCGTTTCGTTGGTTAAGCATGCCTGGTGTTAGCTTTTGTAAAATAGTCGTGAATATAGCCTCTTATTAGACCTAAAGGAAAATCGTTGTCTCTCAGAATTTTCGTAATGAAAGACAACGATTTTCCTTTAGGTCTAATAAGAGGCTATATTCACGACTATTTCACAAAAGCTAACACCAATCAAACCTTTAATGATAAAACTAATAAAATAAATAAGACAGCCACGCATGTTCCGGGGCTATCGAATATAATGAAATATTCCAAAATGTATGACCGTGAGAGATTTAAAATAGCATTTACTTATAATAATACCGTCCAGAAAATATTCAGTGATACAAAAAACAAAATAGAAAAATATGACAAATCGGACGTTATATACCGGATTCCTTGCAAAAATGACGGGTCCTACGTATGCCTTAAGGTATATGTTGGTACAACTAAGTCCAGACTAAAAACAAGGATTTCCGCGCATAAATCAAATTTAAAAAATCGCGACCACCCTAATGAAAACAAAACAGCTTTAAGTCAGCATTGCAGAGAAACCGGGCACACTTCAGATTTTGAGAACGTAGCAATAACGCAACAGGAGAAGCATTACAACAAAAGATACACACTTGGGATGTTGTTTATTATTAACGAACCGAGAGAGAAACGAATGAACTACAAAGCAGATACGGAAAAATGCGCGTCGGCATACCGCCAACTGATCAACAGGAGCAACAGGAGAGCACTATGAGAGTTTCGCCTATTATTTAGTTAGTTTAATGTATTGCTGTTTGTGTAAAAATTTGTTTACCATTACTGTATATTTTTTGGATGTTTGCTTTTCCGGTTCTATTGCCTTCTTGTAGTTATGTTTAATATTGTAAAATTAGTCGACAAGCTACACCCAAGAGTGTAAGTTTATAAATAGGTTTTTATATTATTTATGATTTTAATGTTTCATGTTTGTTTTTTACAGTCTTGAGAATGACCTCAGATTGAGGTCGAAATATCGACTAAATAAAATTTAAAATATATACAGATATATAAAATCTATCCGGGTTTTAATCTGAATATATAAGTATATGGCCTCGAGCTCTTTAAATATTTAAAATTTATAAATCTAAGGCCGAAAATAGTCAGAAGATAATTTTTTTTTAATTATTTTATTTTATTCTTTTTAATTCAGTTTTTTAATATTTTATTTTATTTCATTTAATTTAATATTGTTTTATTTTATTTTATTTTATTCTATTTTATTTTAATTTATTTTTATTTTTCTGTTGGTGAGCTCTAGGCCTCTTTTAAATAAAACAACTCGGCTTGTTGCTAGTATTTATTTAATTATCGACATTTCGATCGCATCTGAGAGTCTTTGCATCACAGCGGAAGATTCCTGATGATGATCTCAGATTGAGATCGAAATATCGATAATTAAATAAATACTAGCAACAAGCCGAGTTGTTTTATTTAAAAGAGGCCTAGAGCTCACCAACAGAAAAATATATATATTTATTCATTAACGGCCAATAAACAAATTAATTATGTTAATTTATTTTATTTTACCTTATTTTGTTTTATTTTATTTTATTTTATTTTGTTTTATATTATTTTATCACTCTTTGTTTTATTTAAATTTATTTCGGGTAATACATTTTTAATAACATTTTTTTTATTATTTTATTTTATTTTATTCTTTTTAATTCAGTTTTTTATTATTTTATTTTATTTCATTTAATTTTATATTGTTTTATTTTATTTTTTTTTTATTTTATTTATTTTATAATTGATATTAGAGAAAAATTGTAAGTTTACAAACGGCGATGGTTACTAGGACATGTTTCTGAATTTCACTTCTTCATCAGCTAGCTGATGAAGAAGTGAAATTCAGAAACATGTCCTAGTAACCATCGCCGTTTGTAAACTTACAATTTTTCTCTAATATCAATTACAAAAACCATTGTATAAAGCAATATGAGCAAAGCTCGCTAATTAAATACATATGATTATTTATTTTATTTTATTTTATTTATTTTATTTTATTTTATTTTATTTTATTTTATTATTTTTATTTTTATTGGGCGGCCACCGTGGTGTGACGGTAGCGTGCTACGCCTGCCACACCTTATGCCCTTCGGTAGAGTTTGGCAAGCACTCCGAGTGTATTTCTGCGATGAAAAGCTCTCAGTGAAAACTGAGATGCCGTTCGAAGTCGGCATAAATCATGTAGGTCCCGTCCGGCCAATTTGTAGGGAAAATCAAGAGGAGCACGACGCAAATTGGAAGAGGAGCTTGGCCTTAGATCTCTTCGGAGGTTATATTTACATTTATTTATTTTTTATTTATTTTATTTTATGTTATTTTATTTTACTTTGTTTTATTTTATAATATTATATTTTTTTTGTTTAATTTTTTTAAATTTATTTTATTTTCTTAAATTAAACACTATTTTATTTTATTTTATCACTCCTTGTTTAATTTTAATTTATTCTGTTGCAATAAATTTTTTATTATATTTTTTTTAAATTATTTTATTTTATTTTTCTAATAAAATTTTTTATTTTATTTTATTTTAATTTATTTTGTTTATGTTTGTTTGTTTAATGGTGTGTTCAATTTATACTTAATATTTAAGAGTTCATGAGCTTAACACTGGATTACTTACTTACTTAATTGGCGCTTAACCGTCTAAACGGTTATGGCCGTCCAACAAGGCGCGCCAGTCGCTCCTTCGCTCCGCCAACCGGCGCCAATTGGTCACAACAAATCGCTAAATCGTTTTCCACCTGGTCCTTCCAACGGAGTGGGGGCCGCCCTCTACCTCTGCTTCCATAGGCGGGTTCCGATAGAAACACTTTCTTGGCCGGAGCATCATCTTTCATTCGCATAACATGGCCTAGCCAGCGCAGCCGCTGCGTTTTAATTCGCTGGACTATGTTGATGTCTGCCTATAGCTCGTACAGCTCATCATTAAATCTTCTTCGGTACTCGCCATCGCCAACGCGTAGAGGTCCATAAATCTTTCGAAGAACTTTTCTCTCGAACACTCCCAAAGCCGTTTCATCTGCTGTTGTCATGGTCCATGCTTCTGCCCCATATAGCAGGACGGGTACGATAAGTGACTTGTAGAGTATGATTTTCGTTCGCCGAGATAGGACTTTACTTTTCAATTGCCTACCTAGTCCAAAGTAGCATTTATTGGCAAGATTGATTCTTCACTGGATTTCAGTGCTGATGTTGTTGCTAGTGTTGATGCTGGTTCCCAAATAAACGAAGTCTTATACTATTTCGAAATTATGCCTGCCAACAGTAGCGTGGTTGCCAAGGCGCATATGCGCTGACTCTTTGCTCGATGACAGCAGGTACTTCGTTTTGTCCTCATTCACCATCAAACACCACCATTATCACCGGATTACAATAATTTATTTTTCAGTTTCTCTTAAAAACATAATAATTGAATATTCAATTATTATAAGCGGGTGTTAAGCTCGTGGATTCTTGAATATTAAGTATTTCATTTTACTTCATATTATAATTTCTATTTTTGCCTATTTATATAATAGATTTGTATTTATTGCCCAGTTCTGTTATTCTATTCAATTAAATCGAAGTAAAGAAATAAAGTTTACAACGTATCAAATTAGTATTTTTTAAATACCTTTCTGGTAAATCCAAAATTTGTATGCTTCCAACGTTGGCTGAATTGAGTTGTAGTTTTCCGTGGAGTTTGTGGATTTTCAGCTTTAATAAATTTTGCGTTATTACTTTTATTAAACTTCCGTGTGCATTTTGATTTTTACTTGCTTATTCACTTTCCTTTTATTAAATTCATTTCACTTGTAAGCGAAACAGGAATTCGTAATAAAATTTTATTTGCTTTACATAGATTTTTCTTGGTTATTGCTTTAGCTTTCCTCAAGCTTTGCCGAAAAGGACGGCACTTCACATTATAATTGTTGCGGATGTTTTCGTAACTGTTATTTTATTAGCGCGATAGAAATGTGTACGATTTCCTTGTGCTGATATTGGCGCGTTTCCTTTTAGATTTTTTTTGATTTTTTTCAGTATTTCACTCGTTATCTTTTGGGATGTGGTTACATTGACTGTTGCTTTTTAAATTGTGGGCTTATTTTAGAATATATTATATAAACATTTTCAAACCATTATTGCACTGTTAATATGGAGTTATAATGGCAAAAGCAGTTAAAGGTCTGAAAAGAAAAAAAATATAGCTTTATTTCTAACAAAATTAAAGAAGTTTGAGTTATGAACGTTATTTTTTACATATTAGTATCAGCCCCGGCAGACGTTGTTCTGCCCTAAATTTGGTCTATCTACATGCATTTTAATAAGCTTTTTCCATCTAACTCTACCTTCCACCATCTTCACTTTTTCCTAATCCCTTTATTCACTCTTCCCTCCGTCTTTTTCGCTTCATCTGTCTCCACTTCCGTCTCATTCTATCTCTTTATCAGTCTTCTTCTCTCTTCTGTCTAGTTCTTCTCATTCTTCTTCATCCCTTATTGCCATTCCCAGAGGGTAGTATGCATTTGTTTTTCCAGTATCATGCCGAGTCTCAGTCCCAGTACCACTCCGAGTCTCAGTCCCAGTCCTAGTCCTAATCGCAGTCCCAGTCCGTCTCTGGTATACTTCCCGGAACAAAGGATCTTAAATACTAATATAGGCAAATTTATATACCAATTTTCAAGCAAATTGAACAGGACGTATGCAAATAGGTATGTGGGTATTATTAATTTATGTCTTTATTTCGGCTTCTCATGTATATTTATCAGTTTTGATAGGTTGATGCGACTAAATCGAATATCGCAATGAAAATTACTTTAAAGCTCTCAGCAACAGCTTTCATTTGATATCCATATTACACACACATTCTAGGGGTATCCGGGTCCACTTTTTGGCGTATATCTCGAGGCCCTAGTCACCTAGCGGCATAAAACTTACTCTGTACTAAAGCACTTATCAACAGCTTTCATTTGATATCCTTATTCTATAAATACATTCTAGGGGTACCCGGGTCCATGTCTTGACCTTTATCTCGAGACCCGGTGTCGATCGCCACCAAACATATGTAATAACTACCGCGTGAGGTATAAGCAACTTATGTGAAAGTTTGAAGAAAATCGACCGACGCATCTCTTCAAACACCGGCGACCAATTAACACACACATTTTAGCCATTCTTTTTATATATATGGATTTAAAGCTGTGTCCTTATTCGAATAATCAAGTGCATTTTACCATCAATTGTTCAGGGCCCGTATCATGTGTATCGAAATCAAGTTTTCACTAAAATATTATATCAAAACAGCTCTGAAATCGTTAGTCCTAATAACAAGAAACTTAATTTCTTACCTATATATATAAAAATAGAATGATGTTCGTTCTTGTCCATGCTTTGGGGCCGATATGAGGCCAATTTTATTCGTTCTTTTTTCATATTATAGGGATCAAATAGGGGAAGGTTTTTAGCAAAAACCCGGATGGACCCGGATAACCCTACGATGTGTTTGTATAATATGGGTATAAAATGGACGCTTCTGATGAATACTTTAATATGGGATACTTTCTGTACCCGTATGTGACTAGGGTCTCGAGATATAGGCCAAAGTGTGGACCCGGGTACCCCAAGAATGTGTTTATACAATATGGATATCAAATGAAAGCTGTTGATAAGTGCTTTAGTACATGATAATTTTTCGTATCCCTTGGTGAATAGGGTCTCGATATATAGGCCAAAACGTGGACCCAGATACCCCTAGAATGGGTTTATACAATATGGATATCAAATGAAAGCTCTTGATGAGTTCTTTAGCAGAGGGTAATTTTCATACATCTGGGTGACTAGGGTCTCGGAATATTGCCCAAAACGTGGATCAGAATAACCTTAGGATGTGTTTTTACATTATGAGTATCAAATGGAAGCTGTTAATGAGTACTTCAATATGAGTATCAAAAGGAAGCTGTGCTGATGAGTGATAATTTTTCTCTGGCTGAGGAGCGTCTCGAGATCATTTCATGTGTACAACATTTTTTGAATAAATATACGAATTTTTGGATTTGTGTCGTGCTGCTAAGTTGCAAATTTTTTTCGAAGGAGAGTAAACATAAATACCGAGGTTCGTACACTGTTTCTGAGAGATGTTTCAGCACACATACACAAAAGTATGTAACATTTCGTTGCTGGCTGAATATTTCTACTGCTTTGTATTTGTTATACAAACGATGCTTATGTTCCGTTAATTTGTATGTAGTTGAACTGTGAGCAATGTTCAGACTTCTACCACTAAAGTGGTAGATCTATCACCTTTTTTCCTGAAATATAAGTGATACCACTTCTACCACGCAAACTTAAAAATATGTGGTAGATTTTTATAGAAGTTTTCTGAAGAAACCTTATTTCTTCCACCATTTTTCAGAGAAGTGTAAGTCAGTCCTCACGAGGGTGCTTAGATAACTTTACGTGAACTTAACGATGCACTTAGAAAAGCGCTAACATTTTTTTCTTACATCTTACATCTTACATCATATATCCATGGCATCTTACATTCAAAATTCCCCCATACCGTGAGCAAAGATCTTTACACATCAAAAATATTCACATATGACAATAATAATCTCGCAAATGTGATCTTTTTTTATTCAAGCGCAGAAACGAACAAAAAAGTTAGCGCTATGAATTATTATTCATATCGATTAATGATTCGCGAAAATGAAGAATCTCACATTCTGAAATGCAGAAGATTGTTCCACCAATTTGTCGTGGATATGTATGCAAAAATTGAGACCGAGCGCTTAAACTATATAAAATTCAACCAGACTAAGTTATGGTCCGAGGAATACATTCACTTACGGGATGCAGTGAATAACGATGGAAATGTGAATTACATCGGTAGAATGATCATATTACCAGCAACATATACTGGTAGCACGCGACAGATGCATGAATATGCACAGGATGCCATGGCGTATGTTCGCGATTATGGACGGCCGGATCTGTTTATTACTTTTACATTCAATCCGAAATGGAGTGAAATCAAAGACCATTTGTTTCCTGGCCAATCCACAATTGATCGACACGGCATAACTGCACGTATTTGCAAACTAAAACTAAAATGACTTATGGACTTTATTGTCAAACATAGAGTGTTTGGAGATGTGCGTTGTTATATGTACTCCGTTGAATGGCAAAAGCGGGGATTACCGCACGCACACATTTTGATTTGGTTGGTTGATAAAATTACACCGGATCAAATTGATAGTGTGATATCAGCTGACATACCGGATCAAACGATTGATGCAGATTTATTCGAAGTAGTCACAAAAAATATGATACATGGACCTAGCGGTGCATTGAATGTGAACTCTCCGTGCGTGATTGATTAAAATGTTCGAAGCGATACCCACGAGCATTAGTTTCGGATACGGTCAAAGGTGACGATGCATATCCAGCATATCGTCGTCGATCCACTGATGACAATGGTAAATCAATGATAATTAAGATGGGAAATCAAAATGTAGAAATTGACAACCGTTGGATTGTTCCATATTGTCCATTGTTGCCCAAAACATTCAAAGCGCATATTAACGTGGAATACTGTAATTCCGTTAAATCAATTAAATACATTTGCAAATATGTAAATAAAGGAAGCGATATGGCTGTATTCGGTGCAGTCTAAAATGACAACGACGAGATTAAAAAATATCACTTTGAAAATGACCGACGCGTTTATTTTACTCCTGAAAATGCAGCGCTTAGAGCAACAAGTACACCGTCTACAACTTTGACTGCCTTTTTTCAATTTATGTCAATCGGACGATTTTGCAAGAACTTTGGCTATATGCAGAAGTGCCACAATAGTTCACATGAGATAAATCCAGGAAAACATTTCAAAGATGAAAACAAGGAAAACCAGTTCAAGGTCATCCTAATTTGTTTTCAACAGATCATTAGGACGCATTTATGCAGTTCATCCAAATAATGCTGAGTGTTTTTAGTTGCGATTGTGGTTAATTAATGTTCGTGGCCCAACATCATTCCAAGCTTTAAGAACAATTAATGGTGAATTGTGCGCTACATATCGTGAAGCATGTCAACAATTAAATTTGTTGTAGGATGATAAGCATTGGGAAGATGCGCCTGCCGTTTCAGCTGTAATAGTCAGTCCACATCAAATACGAACATTATTTTCGATAATAATTGCAATGTGCTCCCCATCTAATCCATTGGAATTATGAAATCATTTCAAAGATTATATGGCAGATGATATTTTAAACCAAATGCGTCGAAATACTGCAAATTATGGGTAGGAATTCACATTGGAAATTTACAATGAAGCATTGATAATGACTGACGACTTTTGTTTGTCGATGTTAAACAAATCGTTAATACAATTGGGCATGCCAGCAGCAAATCGCCCAATGCATGATATGTTCAATCGAGAACTGGAGCGTGAATACCATTATGATTGTAATGAACTAAACAAATTTGTAACATCAAATTTAACGAACTTGAATTACCAACAGCAACATGTTTATGATACAGTCATGAATAATGTTAGCCATGGAACTGGTGGATTATTTTTCTTGGATTCTCCTGGGGGAACAGGCAAGACCTTTTTGATTTCATTGATATTAGCAACAATTCGATCAGATAATAACGTTGCATTGGCACTCGCTTCTTCTGGAATTGCGGCTGCATTATTGGAAGGCGGTCGCACAGCACATTCTGCATTAAAGTTTCCTTTGAATATGCAGGTAAATGAAACACCAGCATGTAATATTTCAAAAACATCTGGAATGGCAAAAATTCTTAAAGTATGTAAGCTCATCGTATGGGACGAGTGTGCTATAGCACACAAGAAATCATTGAAAGCACTTGATAGAACTTTGAAAGATCTACGAGGAAGCCACCTCCAAAGGGAGGTGCCATGATTTTATTGGCTGGAGATTTCAGGCAAACATTACCTATGATCCCAAAATCCACGGCTGCAGATGAAATCAATGCATGTTTATAATCATCGTATTTATGGAGACATGTAAACACGCTTACACTTACTTCAAACGTACGTATTCAACTACAAAATGATCCGTCAGCAGCTGAATTTTCACAGTAATTACTGAAAATCGGAAATGGCCAAATGTCTGTCGATCCAACAGGAATGATTACATTGCCTAACAATTCTCTGCACTTTTGCACAGTCTAAAGAGGCATTGATACAGAGTGTATTTCCAAACATAGTTCAACATTACAAAAACTATGATTGGCTCAGCGAAAGAGCAATTTTAGCTGGGAAAAATAAGAATTCCACTGATTCGATTTCAAACGTTTGCATTTCCCTACTCACCTTGCCTTCGCTATGACAATTAATAAGGCGCAAGGACAGTCTCTACAAATGTGCGGTATTAATTTAGAATATCCGATTTTTTCTCATGGACAATTGTATGTAGCTTGCTCATGAGTAGGCCAACCATCGTCATTATTCATTTACGCGAAAGATGGAAAAACCAAAAACGTTATCTACCAAAAATTATTACAATAAAGTTCGAATGAAATTGTATCAAAGAATTTGCTTTGTTTCGTATTAATTTTATTCTCTTTCAGCAAATTATTGAATTTATCGAGGCGGGCGAGGGTACGCTAGTTCAATTATAAAAGAAAAACCAATAAATGTCGAAGCTGGTAACTGCATTAAAAACAATATATACAAAAACACTATAGATGGAAAGAAAAGATATTTAAATAAAACAAGTAAGGAAGGCTAAGTTCGGGTGTAACAGAACATTAAATACTCAGCTTAGAGCTATGGAGACAAAATAAGGGAAAATCTCCATGTAGGAAAATGAACATATGGTAACCCTGGAATGTGTTTGTATGACATGTATATCAAATGGAAGGTATTAATGAGTATTTTAAGAGGGAGGAGGCCATAGTTTTATAGGTGGACGCCATTTAGGGATATTGCCATAAAGGTGGACCAGGGCTGACTCTAGGATTTGTTTGTACGATATGGGTATCAAATGAAGGGTGTTAATGAGTATTTTAAAAGGGAGTGCGCCTTAGTTCTATAGGTGAACGCCTTTTCGAGATATCTCCATAAAGGTTTTTTGTACGATATGGGTATCAAATGAAAGGTGTTAATGAGTATTTTAAAAGGGCGTGGGCCTTTTCGAGATATCGCCATAAAGGTGGACCAAGGGTGAATCTAGAATGTGTTTGTACGATATTGTTATCAAATTAAAGGTATTAATGAAAGTTTTAAAAGGGAGTGGTGGTAGTTGTATATGTGAAGGCGTTTTCCAGATATCGACCAAAATGTGGACCAGGGTGACCCAGAACATCATCTGTTGGATACCGCTAATTTATTTATATATGTAATACCTGCCAAGTTTTCAAGGGTGTTTTATTTCGCAGAACTGCAGAACTTTTTCATTTTCTTCTACTTAATATGGTAGGTGTCACAACCATTTTACAAAGTTTTTTCTAAAGTTATATTTTGCGTCAATAAACCAAGCCAATTACCATGTTTCATCCATTTTTCGTATTTGGTATTGAATTATGGCATTTTTTTAATTTTTCGTAAATTTCGATATCGAAAAAGTGTGCGTGGTCATAGTCGGATTTCGGCAATTTTTTACACCAATACAAAGTGAGTTCAGATAAGTACGTGAACTGAGTTTAGTAAAGATATATCGATTTTTGCTCAAATTGTCATGGTAACGGCCGAGCGGAAGGACAGACGTTCGACTGTGTATAAAAACTGGGCGTGGCTTCAACCGATTTCGCCCTTTTTCACAGAAACAAGTTATCGTCCGACAGTCTAAGCCCCCACCAAATTTCACAAGGATTGGTAAATTTTTAAATTTTTGTTCGACTTATGGCATTAAAAGTATTCTAGACAAATTAAATTCAAAAGAGCTGAGCCACGCCCATTTTGAAATTTTCTTTTATTTTTGTATTTTGTTGCACCATATCATTACTGGAGTCGAATGTTGACATAATTTACTTATATACTGTAAAGATATAAATTTTTTTTTTTTTAATTTTTTGAGTGGGCGTGATCATTCTCCGATTTAGCTAGTTTTAGCTATTGAGCATACACATAGTAATAGGAGTAACGTTCCTGCCAAATTTCATCATGATATCTTCAACGACTGCCAAATTACAGCTTGCAAAACTTTTAAATTACCTTCTTTTAAAAATGGGCGGTGCCACACCCATTGTCCAAAATTTTACTAATTTTCTATTCTGCGTCATATGGTTAACGCACCCACCAAGTTTCGTTGCTTTATCCACCTTTGGTAATGAATTATCGCACTTTTTCGGTTTTTCGAAATTTTCGATATCGTGGGCGTGGTTATAGTCCGATATCGTTCATTTTAAATAGCGATCTGAGATGAGTGCCCAGGAACCTACATACCAAATTTCGTCAAGACACCTCAAAATTTACTCAAGTTATCGTGTTAGCGGACGGACGGACGGACGGACATGGCTCAATCAAATTTTTTTTCGATCCTGATTATTTTGATATATGGAAGTCTATATATATCTCGATTCCTTTATGCCTGTACAACCAACCGTTATCCAATCAAAGTTAGTATACTCTGTGAGCTCTGCTCAACTGAGTATAATAAACCTTAAGAGAGAAAATTACGATGAAATGAGGAAGGAAGGATACATAAAGAATTATAAAAATGTTCGACATAAGAACAGTCTAAATTAATAAAAAGTGAATTAAAAACAAGTAAGGAAGGCTAAGTTCGGGTGTAACCGAACATTACATACTCAGTTGAGAGCTATGGAGACAAAATAAGGAAAATCACCATGTAGGAAAATGAACCTAGGGTAACCCTGGAATGTGGTTGTATGACGTGTATCAATTGGAAGGTATTAAAGAGTATTTTAAGAGAGAGTAGGCCATAGTTCCATGGATGGACGCCATTTAGGGATATCGCCATAAAGGTGGACCAGGGCTGACTCTAGAATTTGTTTGTACGATATGGGTATCAAATGAAAGGTGTTACTGAGCATTTTAAGAGGGAGTGGGCCTTAGGTCTATCGGTGGACGCCTTTTCGAGATATCGCCATTAAGGTGGACCAGGGGTGACTCTAGAATGTGTTTGTACGATATGGGTATCAAATGAAAGGTGGTAATGAGTATTTTAAAAGGGAATGGGCTTTAGTTCTATAGGTGAACGCCTTTTCGAGAAATCGCCATAAAGGTGGACCAGGGGTGACTCTAGAATATGTTTCTACGATATGGGTATCAAATGAAAGCTGTTAATGAGTATTTTGAAAAGGAGTGATCCTCAGTTCCATAGGTGGACGCCGTTTCGAGATATCGCCATAAAGGTGGACCAGGGGTGTCTCTAGAATGTGTTTGTACGATATGGGAATCAAATGAAAGGTGTTACTGAGCATTTTAAGAGGGAGTGGGCATTAGGTCTATAGGTGGACGCCTTTTCGAGATATCGCCATTAGGGTGGGCCAGGGGTGACTCTAGAATGTGTTTGTATGATATGGGTATCAAATGAAAGATGGTAATGAGTATTTTAAAAGGGAGTAATCCCTTGGTGGACGCCTTTTCGAGATATCGCCATAAAGGTGGACCAAGGGTGACTCTAGAATGTTTGTACGATATGGGTATCAAACGAAAGGTGTTACTGAGCATTTTAAGAGGGAGTGGGCATGAGGTCTATAGGTGGACGCCTTTTCGATATATCGCCATTAGGGTGGGCCAGGGGTGACTCTAGAATGTGTTTGTACGATATGGGTATCAAATGAAAGGTGGTAATGAGCATTTTAAGAGGGAGTGGGCATTAGGTCTATAGGTGGACGCCTTTTCGAGATATCGCCATTAGGGTGGGCCAGGGTGACTCTAGAATGTTTGTACGATATGGGTATCAAACGAAAGGTGTTACTGAGCATTTTAAGAGGGAGTGGGCATTAGGTCTATAGGTGGACGCCTTTTCGAGATATCGCCATTAGGGTGGGCCAGGGTGACTCTAGAATGTGTTTGTACGATATGGGTATCAAATGAAAGGTGGTAATGAGTATTTTAAAAGGGAGTAATCCTTAGTTCTATAGGTGGACGCCTTTTCGAGATAATGCCATAAAGGTGGACCAAGGGTGACTCTAGAATGTTTGTACGATATGGGTATCAAACGAAAGGTGTTACTGAGCATTTTAAGAGAGAGATGGCATTAGGTCTATAGGTGGACGCCTTTTCGAGATATCGCCATTAGGGTGGGTCAGGGGTGACTCTAGAATGTTTGTACGATATGGGTATCAAACGAAAGGTGTTACTGAGCATTTTAAGAGGGAGTGGACATTAGATCTATAGGACGCCTTTTCGAGATATCGCCATTAGGGTGAGCCAGGGGTGACTCTAGAATGTTTGTACGATATGGGTATCAAACGAAAGGTGTTACTGAGCATTTTAAGAGGGAGTGGGCATTAGGTCTATAGGTGGACGCCTTTTCGAGATATCGCCATTAGGGTGGGCCAGGGGTGACTCTAGAATGTTTTTGTACGATATGGATATCAAAATAAAGGTATTAATGAGTGTTTTAAAAGCGAGTGGCCCTTAGATGTATATGTGAAGGCGTTCTCGCGATATCGACCAAAATGTGGACCAGGTGATTCAGAAAATCATCTGTCGGGTACTGCTAATTTATTTATATATGCCATGCCACTAGCAGTATTCCTGCCAAGATTCCAAGGGCTGTTGATTTCGCCTTGTAGAACTTTTTCATTTTCTTCTACTTAATATGGTAGGTGTCACACCCATTTTACAAAGTTTTTTCCAAAGTTATATATTGCGTCAATAAACCAATCCAGTTACCATGTTTCATCCCTTTTTTCGTATTTGGTATAGAATTATGGCATTTTTTTCATTTTTCGTAATTTTCCATATCGATAAAGTGGGCGTAGTTATGGTCGGATTTCGGCCATTTTTTATACCAAGATAAAGTGAGTTCAGATAAGTACGTGGGCTAAGTTTAGTAAAGATATATCGGTTTTTGCTCAAGTTATTGTGTTAACGGCCGAGCGGAAGGACAGAAGGTGGACTGTGTATAAAAACTGGGCGTGGCTTCCACCGATTTCGCCCATTTTCACAGAGAACAGTTACCGTCATAGAATCTATGCCCCTACAAAATTTGAGAAGGATTGGTAAATTTTTGTTCGACTTATGGCATTAAAAGTATTCTAGACAAACTAAAGGAAAATGGGCGGAGCCACGCCCATTTTGAAATTTTCTTTTATTTTTGTATTTTGTTGCATCATATCATTACTGGAGTTGAATTTTGACTTAATTTACTTATTTATATTTATTTATTTATTTATTTGTTATTCTACAAATTTTACAATCAATCAGACTAAATATTGTCACGGACATTAACATCACTAAGTTATACCATCACTAAGGCGATGCCAAGGCCACGATAAGCAGTATTTACGTCAATAACCAAATCATGTATACACATATATAAGGCAGCCGAAAGATGTCACACACAGATGCATTTACTTATATGCCTATGTATGCGCGAGAGACTGTAAACTACAAACATTCACATCAATAATTCAGCCATTATGTATCTACATAAACGAATAAATAATTGCGTCTACACATATGTACGTATACGAGCAGCGGAGCGGCAATGCACAAACACATGCATATATCTTATCTGAGTTGTCACAAGAGAGAGCAATAATTTGTGCACGCAGTTGTGGCTGGCGATTTTGTAGCCGAAAATAACTAGTAAGTTCTGGAAATCGAAGAGCCTAGAAGTATGCAGCGTAAACTGTAAAAGCGGGGCAGGCGAGTAAGAAGTAATTCAGTTTGAGTTGAGCTATCAATCAGTTTGATTAAGCACGCGATCTGGCGGCCAATAGTAGAGTTTCATTTGAGTTATCAATCAGTTTGGTTATTAAGCCAGCGAGTAGCAAAGTATACATAAGTGTTATTGTGAAGTACTTTAATAAAGGCCATTTTTCTATTATTCAATATTGGAGGCGGCCACCGTGGTGTGATGGTAGCGTGCTCCGCCTATCACACCGTATGCCCTGGGTTCAACTCCCGGGCAAAGCAACATCAAAATTTTAGAAATAAGATTTTTCAATTAGAAGAAAATTTTTCTAAGCGGGGTCGCCCCTCGGCAGTGTCTGGCAAGCACTCCGATTGTATTTCTGCCATGAAAAGCTCGCAGTGAAAACTCATCTGCCTTGCAGATGCCATTTGGAATCGGCATAAAACATGTAGGTCCCGTCCGGCCAATTTGCAGGGAAAAATCAAGAGGAGCACGACGCAAATTGGAAGAGAAGCTCGGCCTTAGATCTCTTCGGAGGTTATCGCGCCTTACATTTATTTTTTTTTTTTATAATATTGGAGTTATTTATTCAACAGTTTAGTGATTCGAACTTAGCAGAGGATTGCAAATAAGAGGATTTGCAAGAAAATTCGTTACAATATGAATGAATGAATGAATATAAATGCGGATTACAGTGTAAAATTAACAAGCATACATAGTAGAGATATACGCCGCCGATAAACGCCGCCGCCGCCGCCGATTTTGGTCGTTTTTCGCATGCCGCCGCCGAATGGCAAAAATATCGGCGCGGCGGCGCGGCGTTGGCGCGTTACTATATTTTTTACTCGTTTAAGACTGTTTAGGCCATTTATTGTTCATGTCGAAAATTGGTCGGATATGGTCGAAAGTGGTATCAACGGATGCGTTTCACTGCCAGTTATAACTAACTAATTGCCAAATTTAACCCTTAATAACTATTCAAAAGTTATTTAAAATAACAGGCGCTTTCGATGGCAGATTAACACGGACTTTGCAACACCCAATTCAGCAAGTTATTAAAACAGAACAGTAAAAGATAAGTTATGTAATAAATTTATATGCTCACTTTGCATTTTTGAAAAAATTAATAATGAACAATTAATTCAAATAAAATGACCCAAGGCGAACTTGTTTTTAAATTGTCCTCAAGAATAAGCGAAATCAGTGATGCAAAATCCTTTGGGAGGTTCTAGGAGCATAAACACTCCTTTGAAATTATTCTTACCTCATACTTAAGTTGAGGATATATGTACTTATGAGAAGGGTTTGAAAAATCACTAAGTCTTGCATTCAAACATCTGTTGTTTATTTGCGAAACTATACAATAGCGTCCGAAATATTAATTTTGATTTTCATACTTCATCCTTAACACCCAAGTATCCCGGTTTGACATTTCCTAAAGTTGGCGGCCCTATCCAAAACTAGTCCCTTGGAGTGAATCACATTGATTATAGCCTATCAACCAAGTTTAAATATCACCTACACGTTACGGCTCCTTTTACAAATGTGAATACGTAGGCACATATATCTACCAGGTGAGGCTTTGTCCTTCGCAAGAACACTCAAAGTGGTGAAGCAAAAGCTTTCCCAAGACATTGGAACTAATGACCGTGTGTGATACTGCCCTAACGTAGTGGACAGTCGAACTTGTCTGAAAACTGAAGCTACGTGGTCATCCATAATGAGCTCCTATATCGTAAGGCCGGAAAACAGTAGTTAACAACTTTCAACTTAAAATCCGTCGACTTTCTTTCTAAATTTAATTTAACGAAGACTATTGAAATCAATGTTGTGAACACAAACGTCTGCAATCTTTGGTCTACATTTTAAAAATTTTATCTAGGGTTCTTGTAAAATTTTAATTATGTAGATGCGCCGAGGGTTATACGATTTTCACCCACGTCGCAATGACATCCACTTAGACTGCTTATGATTTCGAGGGCGGCATCCTTGGCCGAAAAGTCACTCCCTAACGTTTCAAAGTGTTTCTCTGGTGTAGCTCGGCAGCATAGCGCGACAAAAGCATCCGTTGGAAAGTCTTCGGAGCTACACCTAGAGCTTCTAGGAAAGTGACGTCGACGAAGGTATGAGTTCGAAGTCGCAGTCCTATAGCTTCTGTACTGGCATATGGTGTGAGGCTCAGGAGGCGTGGTAGCGACTGGTGGTAGGGATTCGGGAATTGTAGCTCTTAAAAACAGCCGAAAAAACTAGAGGCGCCCTGTGCCACGAGAGTCACGAGTATTAATAGACCATTAATAGCAACCCTAAGTCGCCTTTATGCGTAACCGCCAAGGAGCGACAAATGATTTAAAGAAATTGTGTTCGCGACGATTATTAGGAGTTAACCCTAGGTGAAACTACGCTTTGCACGAGATATACAGGCAAAAGTGTGACTATTTTATGTATCCCTATTTCTTTTCAGCAGACGCAGCAGTACCAATTCCAAAGACCGGGGTTAAGTTCGAAGCCTCTCTGAAGCAAGCGAACGAGGGACAATCCCTTCGCAAGGAGCTACTCCTGAAAATGTTTGAATGGTCTGCGAGATTTTGATGCAAAACCCCCGGATATTTCCGAAATGGCCCACACGTTGATTTCTTTAAGTACATATAAACAAAACCTTTTCTAAATATTATTTTTTTAAATAGAAAAATCAAGCTTTTAAAGCAAGAACACCGGCGTACGCCGGCGCGCCGCCGCCGATAAAGTGATCGGCGTAAACCTCTAATACATAGTGAGCAAAATTATATTATAAAATATGTATATACATATATTATTGAATCAGTTGTCGGGATGGACTGTGATGCCGAGCAACGGAATTGATTATCAGTGCTGTCGGAATGGACGTGATTTCGAGCAGCTGATTTATATTTAACACACAATAGTAGGGCTGCGATGTGTGGGAGGTTGGAAAGGACGTGATTCCAAACCACCCGCCCAAAGTAACTATTGATTATTAGTGCTGTCGGAATGGACGTGATTTCCAGCAGCTGATGTATATTTAACACACAATGAGTAGGACTGTGATGTGTGGGAGTTTGGAAAGGACGTGATTCCAAGCCACCCGCCCAAAGTAACTATTGATTATTAGTGCTGTCGGAATGGACGTAATTTCGAGCAGCTGATGTATATCTAACACACAATGAGTAGGGCTGCGATGTGTGGGAGGTTGGAAAGGACGTGATTCCAAGCCACCCGCCCAAAGTAACTGGAGCAGGTAACATATTTAGTTTAACATGTAATTTTGAAACAGTTATGAGTTCAAGGCAGTGAGTATATATTTTTTTATACTGTAAAGTGTGTCGCAAGTATCAATACTATTGCAGTGATTATTGAAATCTTGACACAGACAACGAAGAGGTTCATGCATTTGAAAATTCGATCTACATGTATTTAAATATAGCGGTTGGAAATACCGAGAGGGCCTAAAAGAGACATTAAACATCACCTCGCCAAGCAGAAATGGACTGTTTATCATCCCCCTTAATAGTTTTACCATAAATAAAACGCCAAGCATCTCCTTACGGCTCTGTAGTGAAGGCAGCTGTAAAATATTTAACCGGCTGCAATAGGGAGGTAGGTTCCTTGATGGATCCCAGGGCAAATGATTTAAAGCAAAGAGCAAAAATTGCTTCTGGACCGATTCCAATTTTTCGCTATGAACCTGATAACGCGGGTTCCAGATAATGGAAGCATATTCCAATATAGGTCTTACTAACGATAAAAAAAGAGTTTTAGTGACATAGGGGTTATTGAATTCCTTTGACCACCTTTTTACGAAAGCCAAAGTGCCTCTAGCCCTCTTCACACACGATTCGATATGTAATTTGAAGTCCAGTTTAGGGTCCATTATAACGCCAAGGTCAGTAAAGTTTGTGACTTGCTTAATGATATAATCGCCTATCATGTACTGATAGGTTTTAAAAGATTTCCTCGTAAAACACATAAACTTGCACTTCGGTAAATTTAGTGACATGACGTTCACGTCACACCACTCAACCAGATTATTCAGATCCAATTGAAGAAGTGCCCTATCTTCAGGTGAGCGAATGGGCATAACCAGTTTGACATCGTCAGCGTACATCAGCGGTATGCAGCGCTTTAAAACATTTGGGAGGTCATTAATGAAGAGCAGAAACAACACTGGACCAAGGTGACTGCCCTGTGGAACTCCAGAAGATACATTGATGAATTCAGACAAACAACTGTTAAACACAACGGTTTGCTTTCTACCTACCAAGTACGAAGAGACTCAAGGGAGAAGCCGTGATGGAAAATCCAATCGATCGAGTTTTAGTAGGAGTATGGAATGGGAAACTTTATCAAACGCCTTACTGAAATCAGTGTAAATGACATCACCTTAAGTTATTGGATACGAGGGTTGTGAACTCCAGCAAGTTAGACACAATGGACTTACCCCTGCAAAAGCCATGTTGTGACAGGTCCACTTCCGAAGATACTGCAAAAGTCAGTTGATTTGTGACAACTGATTCAAATAGTTTTGGAATAGCACAAAGTTTGGCTATTCCTCTATAGTTTGTGACACAAGATCTACTCCCACTTTTATAAAGTGGTATTATAAAAGACTCCTTCCACTTCTTAGGGAATATTCCTTGCCTCAAAGAGGCATTATATAAGCAGGTAAGGGGTTGGCAAAGAAATTGAGCGCAAATTCTGAGGACAACAGATGGTATTTCATCAGGTCCACTGGAGTAGGAAATTTTCAGACTTTCCAGAAGCCTTAGTACCTCAACTGTATGAATATATGGGATACCTACTGAGTTAAGCGAAGGTAACATGTATTGATAATCCACCGGAGGGGAGTCAGGGATAGTCGAGTAATTAGATTTAAAAAAGTCAGCAAACATATTTGCAATCTCGGAGTCAATACTGGAAATCCGATCGTTATACTTCATTACAGAAGGAAAACCTTTAATTTTTCTTTTGGAGTTGACGAAGGAATAAAATGTTTTTGGATTGGAAGAGATTCGATATTTAATCTTCATCAGATAATTCTTATAGCATCTTATCTGTAGCCTGTTGTACTTAAGGCGCAAGATGGAGTATGCAGCATTGTCACTATTAGAGCCAGATAATTTGAAACGCTTGAAGAAGCGTGTTTTTTTGTTTTTTAGATAATTAAGTTCTCTAGAGCTCCACGCAGTAGCTGGAGATGCTGAGGAGGTTTTGGAAAAAGGCACACATTTGAGGAATATCGTGTGTAAAACGTTGGTGAAATGGACGGAGCTCGCTTCAATATCTCCGTCGTACTCAGGCCACTTTATTTTAGAGACTTCGTCGATTAGTAAAGACCAATTGGCCTTTCTAAACAGAAACCGGCGGGAAGACGCATTAGAATCGGTAGTATACCGCACGGGTAAGCTAAGACAATCCAGATAAATTGAAAGTGCTGGATGATAAACATCCTCAGGCAATACCACTGGATCACATCGAGTAACAGAACAATTCGATGTGTCGTCTGAAAAAATCAAATCAAGATATTTGCCAAATTTATTATGAATTCTGCTAAGTTGATAAAGACCAATGTCTGCAAGGTCATTTAAAAACTCGTAGAATACAACATTACAAGCAGTGGGAACTAACATTCTGTCAATAAAATTCCACGACACAAAGGGCAGATTAAAATCGCCAGCCACTAAGACAGAATTAACAGACCTTGACATAGCAAATATAAATTTCAATAGGGAAGAATGTTTTAAGTATACAGAAATATCTGACTGGGGCGGAATATAAGACGCAACAAAATATTTATAAGTAGATAAAAGTTTAACTCGCACGCAGAGGATTTCAACATCAGAAGAATCATCGAAATACACTTCCTCAGCAGAGAACCTGGTGTGTACGGCGATTAACACGCCTCCGCCAACTCTGTTTCGTCGGTCTTTCCTAAAGATCTCATAATAATCTGCTAATATCTCAGAGTTAAACACAGTTGGTTTCAACCATGTCTCAGTAAAAACCAAAACGTCATAACAGAGTTCATGACTACGGAGAAAAAGATCAACTAGTTTAGTATTTTTTTTTTTTTTCTTTATTAATGGCGTATTTTAAAAATAATACAATGTTTTCTCGAAAAAAATACATTTTGTATGAGAAGATAGTTTAACATGTATGCATATTTGCTTCCTACGCTGTCAACTGCGTTAAGTACACTAGTTTACATTTAAATTATTTTAGTACTTACTAACAGGTGTGTTGTGCCAACTTAAATATACTGGCGCCGAATTATTTTAACTTTTAACATACTTATTGACTCTGTTTTTTTTTTTTTTATAAAAAACATATAAGAAAAAATTACATATATGTGTATTTTACAGGCTAAAGTTATAATCTAGTAACAAGAGGCTTTTAACTTGCCTCTTGAAATGCAAATAATTGGAACATGTTTTAACATTGTCGGGCAATTTATTAAACATTCTAGCACCATAGCTACGAATTGAATTTGTGCTTCTTTGAGTACGGAAAAAACAAGTTTTTATATATAAAGTATTTCTAAAGTTATAGCTTAGATTTCCTGCGAAATTTAAGTCAAGACTATGTTTAATCAGATTGTTTTTGATTTTGAAAACAATGAGCAGTGTCTGTAGAATACTGTATTTTCTAACGTCTAACCTATTTTCATAAAGCCTGATAGTGGGAGTTATTCTAGGTAGTAACAGGATATTTTTTATTATTTTGTTTTAAAGTATTTGTAACTCATTTATTTTATTTTCTGCACATATGCTCCAGATTGGGTTTAAATACGTTAAACGTGACATAAAGTACGCATCGTATAATAGCCACATTTGTTTTCTGGGTATATTATTTCTACTTCTATATATTGAGAAATTTAGCGGTATTAACTTAAGCTTCAATCTAGTTATATGCTCGTGCCAATTTAAATTCGTGTCGAACCATATTCCCAGGTATTTCAACTTGTCTACCCTCGTGATAATTTTGTTATCAAATGCGAAACCAGGAAAATCTGTAATGCTCGGTATGGTTTGGAAGTTGTTAAAAATAATGAAATGTGTTTTTTCTAAATTAATTTTTAATAAATTACAGTGAAACCATTTTTTTATCTCATCCAAATCTGTCCTAATGTTGGTGATTAATTCTTCTAACGTACTTGCAGAGTACATGAGGGTTCCATCATCAGCATAAAACTGGGGAACACCCTTTAGATTTAGTTTTAGTACATTATTAATATATATTATAAACAGAGTTGCCGCTATTTTTGATCCTTGCGGTACGCCTGTTTTAATTTCCAAGGTGGAACTCGTTGTATTATTTATTTGTACCAACTGTTTTCTGTTGGTTAAAAGGGTTTCAAATATCTTCAGTTCCTTGCCTTCCAAGCCTAGTTCAGCTAACTTACGAACCATTATCTTTATATTTACTGAGTCAAAAGCTTTTGATAAATCAATTGCCAAGAGAGCCACATAATTCTTTTTATCAATATTTTCGTAGATATACTCTGTGCACGATATGCATTTAGACCCCTAACATTCTGATAATAGACGTTGAGGCCATTATGAAAGGTGTCAGACAAATCTATGACTCCGCGGGAATTTCTACATCTTTTCGAAAAAAAAAACGGAAGGGCTTAATGTATACATTACTGGGCCAAAGAGAAGCATTGAAAAGTTTGCTATATTCACTTTCAATCACTCGAACTTTAAAAGCGACTCTCACTAAAGTGTTAATGTCGACATCTCTCTTTACTAACTTAAAACAAGCGACATTAGAAGCAGCAATGCCAAAGTGATCAGAGATGTATTTAGCAATACTCTCCTCAGTGACCGATGGCTTAAATGAGGACAAATGAATCCATTTATACCGCACAAATACATCTAACTCAGCATTATCATTGCTACCATTAACAACACGCGATTTTTGCGTAATTTCTTTTGATGCACTCTTTCGTTGGCTGTCAGAAACATCAACAGATGGCACATTTGCATTAACTGCGCTAGCTGCAGCATCTGCATACGATACAGTGCCAGCAGAGCGCGACATTGCACTAGTATTTGTCACATTGTTGACAACCATTTGAGCATCAGACTTATTGGAATTATCAGAAGGCACATTTGAATTATTTTTATGATTGTTAGCTTTAGTTGATTTAGATGTGGATGCAGTAGATTTAGTTTTAGATGTAGAATTGGAACTAATTGATGTTGATGTATTTCCAGATGTAGATGTAGTTTTAGACGAATGAGAGACTTTAGAAGATGAGGCGTTTTTAGATGTAGTTGTAGATGTAGATGCAGGCGAAGTAGAAGTTTTCTTTGTAGTAGAACTAGTAGAGAGAATATTCGATGTTTGCGGCTGAGTAATAATAGCAGCAGGTATAGATGTAAGAGTAGTAGTAGGTGCAGGTGATGAAGCATTAGCTCTCAGATTATCGATAGGGGAATTAGAGAACTCCGTGCCAAGCGGGATAGCGGGAAAATCCATTAGGTTGCTTTGTATTAAGTTGTTGTTATTGGATGCCATGGGGAGAGCAGAAATAAATAGCGCACTATTTCTGACATTCGGACAACCATATGACTCAGCAACATCTAAGTTGTTGTTGGATGACTTCAAAGAGTCCATTATATGATTTTTTAAATCATCGAATTCTTTTAGACACAGCATTAGAAATTATGTCAAAACCTTGTTTTTGAGCCACAAGAATAGCGTTCAAAATATTAGATAGCTTGTCCGGCATGTTCACACACTTTTCACACAAGTAAAGCAAATGAGGGTTAGCCTTGATTAGCTTTACTTCATAGTCCGATATACCCTCACTACAGGCTCTGTGGAAAATCCTCTTGCAGAACCCATTACACGGCACTAAACTATTGTCACCAGTTCTGGAAAATTGTTTATTACACTTTCCACAAAATTCATCCATTTTGGCTATTTAAAGTAAAGGAAAATATAAGAATACGTGAAAATATGAGAGCGATTAAAAACACGTCCGTACGCGGCGAGAGAACAAGACAGTACAGTAAAGATATTAAATTTTTTGTTAAAATTTGAATTTAAAAAAAAATTTTTTTTAAAAGTGGGCGTGTTCTTCATCCAATTTTGCTAATTTTTATTTAGCACATATATAGTAATAGTAGTAACGTTCCTGCCAAATTTCATCATGATATCTTCAACAACTGCCAAATTACAGCTTGCAAAACTTTTAAATTACCTTCTTGTAAAAGTGGGCGGTGCCACGCCCATTGTCCGAAATCTTACTAATTTTCTATTCTGCGTCATAACGTCAACCCATCTACCAAGTTTCATCGCTTTAACCGCCTTTGGCAATGAATTATCGCATTTTTTCGGTTTTTCGAAATTTTCGATATCGAAAAAGTGGGCGTGGTTATAGTCCGATATCGTTCATTTTAAATAGCGATCTGAGATGAGTACCCAGGAATCTACATACCAATTTTCATCAAGATACCTCAAAATTTACTTAAGTTATCGTGTTAACGGGCAGACGGACGGACGGACAGACGGACGGACATGGCTCAATCAAATTTTTTTTCGATACTGATGATTTTGATATATGGAAGTCTATATCTATCTCGATCCATTTATACCTGTACAACCAACCGTTATCCAACAAAGTTAGTATACTCTGTGAGCTCTGCTCAACTGAGTATAATAAACCTTAAAAGAGAAAATTACGATGAAATGAGGAAAGAAGGATACATAAAGAATTATAAAAATGTTCGACATAAGAACAGCCTAAATTTATAAAAAGTGAATTAAAAAATATACCTGTTAATAATATTAAAAGAGAATATAAATACGCTAATACGTATAACTTTGAAGGTGTTATTTCAAAATAGTAAACTTATATACAAATTTCAAACTTATTATACATAAAATTTTAAAATAGTTGTATATTTTTTAATATTCTTTAATATGTATGCATTTACTCGTATATAAATAGATAAATTTAATTTAATAAAAATGTATGTATATTTACATTTCTCAGAAATGACTCAATTGTTAAACCTGTTCAAAATTTTATTTACTTTAATTAATACTTATTCCTATTATCTTTTGAATTTTTTATTGGCTCTTAATTTTAATTTTAACGGGCGAGATGTTACATTATGTTTCATTAACAGAATTGTTAACAATTATAATATATATTAGCTTTGCCTTTAACTTCAATTTCATTATTAAAAATAACGTTTTGTAATTTCAGTTATAAGATTTTGTTGCAATAAAACACAAGCTTTTGCCGTAATATTAAAATATTATATTAATGATAAATAAAGATATCATATACACGTAATTCCGCGGATTTGGCGTTTACTACACGCAAACGGAAGAACGGGTGCGAGCTATAGTAATGGTAAGGAAACAGCTGCATTCATATAAGTTAACACATAATAAGTTTACTTACCTTTTTGGCTACATTTTTGCCTACCTTACAAAAAACCTTTGAATTATTTTGTGGTTTCCACATTAAAGTAAATTCCGATTAATTTTATTTTGACGTAATAATAAACCTTATTAATATTTTGCACTTCCTGTTTTGCAATCAATAAATAAAAATTCTCATTAAGCAAAAGTAACTAAATTTTGCTTCACAAGCGAAGTTGAGTTAATTCAAAGAATTAGAGGAACAAAAGGGAAAAAATTTCGTTAGGTGGCGCACGGATCGAAAAAACTAGATGAGAATTTGAAAATTTTAAACCGGCTTTTAAGTAACTTGTCGATGAGCTAGAGACTTGAAATTTCAAACTTAATTCAAAGGTCGATGACAGTACATACCCACTTGAAGCAATTCAAGCAATTCATGAACAATTTTCAAGTAGCTTAAAAACTAATGTTGCTTGGCATATTTGTCTGATATGTACTATATTGTAAACATACTGAATTAATAAAAGCAAGTTATTAACCTTGTAAAAATAAGGCGCTACTATTTTCCACCTCGAACTAAAAAGTAGAAAATAAAAAAATGTTAAGCATTTCCTTTATATACATAAATGGACAAAATCATCGAAAAATTTGTCCTCATATACGGACATATTCTTGCTGAACTTGATTTTAAAATTTTGATAAAGAAATTGTAAAAATATTTATGAGAAATAAAAATATAAAAGTGGATGGTATTGCTTTTATATGAATATTGGACGGCCTAAATAAATCCTACAAGATGGTTTTAAATTTTAATCCAAAAATATCAATGTTTATTGCCGGTTTGGTGGTTCATTAAACATCCTTTGAAATTATCTTGATTCCTTAAAACATTTTATAACACTTCGAAGCCGCTCGATACGATGCTACTGGTTTTATGACAATAATCTTGACAAATCAAAAAAATAAATACCCAATAGCACAAGCGGGAAGAGAATCTCAGCCTTTGTTTCATCGAGGTCAGTCTTGAGGAGCTTATATAGACCTAATGAGCTCATAGTGTAATCAGAAGTTTGCTCAACAACCAAACTGTAGAACCCTATCAAAACCCAGGTCATAACATCACTCCGTACTCTTGGCAAATACTTGAAGCTTTCTAGGGCCTACTTGCTAATAGATGAAGTCTTATCCCGGTGAGCGAGGGATCTGAGCACACTCCTTTTACAAATTAGGCCCAAAATTTTTTTTAGAGATGCGCTCGTATTTTCGTCAGCAATGAATTGATGAATGAATGCGTTAAACATAGCATACATTGTAAAAATAAATAACAACAAATATAATCAATGGAATAAAATTCCTGAATGACGTGGAAAATTCCTGTAATTAATAAACTAAAATCCACTTGACAGACATACATAAATTATAAGTGGGAAATAAATAAAGTAAACAAGTAAGGACGGGACTGTCTTCGGCTGTGCCGAAGACTTCATACCTTTCATGAATGGGGCTGAACCATAATTTTATCCCATTCGTAATCTCCGAATAATCGGATGTATAAGATAAGAAATATATAGTAAACAAATCTACATACCTAAACGATTTTTAAGATAAATATAAAATAAACAAGTAAGGACGGGACTGTTTTCGGCTGTGCCGATGACTACATACCTTTCATGGATGTGGCTGAACAATAATCTTATCCCATTCGTAATCTCCAAATAATCGGATGTATAAGATAAGAAATATATAGTGAACAAATCTACATACCTAAACGATTTTTAAGATAAATATAAAATAAAAAATAGGTAGGTACTTTGTGTGAGGGTGCAAAGTTTCAGGTTTTTTGTGGTCTGCGTGTAAAAACTATGACTACGAATCACGTATTTCAACAACATATGACGTAAACGTAACTATTTGATGAAATTTTATGAATTTTGAAGCTTCTATCCGTAAAAAAGGGGCAAAAAAATACAGTTTATATGGGGTATATAATATATGTACCACCGATCTCTATAATTTTTTCAGACAACAATATATGCTATACACGTAAGCATTTGGTGAAATTTGAAGCTTCTAGCTGTTAAAATGTGGAAGAAATTGCGCAAAGTTTCTTATTTGAAAAATCGGTTGTATGAGATATATACTATATATACCACCGATCTCAATGATTTTTTTAGACAACAATATATACTATACACGTAAGCATTTGGTGAAATTTGAAGCTTCTAGCTGTTAAAATGGGGCAGAAATTGCGCAAAGTTTCTAATCTGAACAATCGGTTGTATGAGATATATACTATATATACCACCGATCTCAATGATTTTTTCAGACATCAATATATGCTATACACGTAAGCATTTGGTGAAATTTGAAGCTTCTAGCTGTTAAAATGGGGCCGAAATCGCAAAAAAGAATATATATATATATATACTATATATACCATCATACTATATATACCATCATATATATACTATATATATCACGGATCTCTATGATTTTTTGACACAACAATGTATACTATACACGTAAGCAAGCGGTGAAATTTGAAGCTTATAGCTGTTAAAATGGGGTAGAAATTGCGAAAAGTTTCTTATCTGAACAATCGGTTGTATGAGATATATACTATATATACAACCGATCTCTATGATTTTTTCAGACAACAATATATGCCATATACGTAAGCATTCGGTAAAATTGCGAAAATATATATATATATACTATATATACCACCATATATATACTATATATACCACCGATCTGTATGATTTTTTCAGACAACAATATATGATATATACGTAAGCATTCGTTGAAATTTGAAGCCTCTAGCTCTTGAAATAGGGCAGCAATTACGAAAAGTTTCTTATCTGAACAATCGGTTGTGGGGGATATATACTATATATACCACCGATCTCATCAATTTTTTTCAGGCAACAATATGTGCAATATACGAAATTATATGGTGAAGTTTGAAGCTTCAATCTGTTAAATTGAGTAAGATATTACAAAAATCCTCTTTTTCTGAAAAATCGGTTGTATGGAGGATATATGCTATAGTGGTCCGATCCGGCCGGTTCCGACAAATGTCTAATCGGACACCCAAATACACCCGCTCACCAAATTTTCTGAAGATATCTCAAAAATTGAGGGACTAGTTTGCATACAAACAGACAAACAGACAGACGGACAGACGGACATGGCTAAATCAACTCAGCTCTTCAACCTGATTATTTCGGTATACTTAATGGTGGGTCTATCTATTTTCCTTTAAGGACTTACAATTTTGGGTTTCGTGACGAAATTAATATACCATTTCATTTTCATGAAAGGTATAAAAATATGCCTATAGCAATACGAACTAAATTTATGTTGAATGTTTAATACATACATACGTGCGTGTAAAAATACTTTAGCTGTTGAAAGCTGAGAGGGCGTGAAGTGTTCCGGAATCAATTTTGAATGCATAAATTTCCGCTGTGACAGGATGTAGGAGGATGATCGTAAATATCAGCGTAGAAAATGTGTTTGTTTTTGTTTTCAGCGTGGTACACACTACTTACTAAATATTAACGCTGTTACATGCGTGATAAAATTGAGAATGCACTAGGATTATACGAGTATATTTGTATTAATGCCAGTTAGTCGAATAATTAATACACTTTTTTTATTATAATTCTTTAAAAATGTTTTATGAGCCATTTTTTTCTTAAATTTGAAACATAATAACTAAGAAAAAAAGGAATGCAAAAATTTCATTTAAATAATGCAACGTCTTCACAATATTTTTGCGATTATATCAAGCTAACAACATGATCAAAAACAGAATTATGACTTTGTTGCCTTCTTATTTGTTATCTTTAGGCTTGGTTTTTCGGCTTAAACTAAGTTTTCTTAAACTCTAGTCAAATTTAAACTTCAGTTTTCTGAGCAGTTTTTCAGTCACAGCTTAAGGCAGCCTTTGGGGTAGGCTTTTTTTACGGCAACATTTTTTTAACGGTTTCATTTAGGTTGAATTGACAGGCTGGGTGGACAGGCAGCACTTTTTTCTAATTGAAATTTAAGTAACTTCCAGATAAGCTACAAGCTTGAATGTAATAATAAGAAAAAAAGCGCCGCTAGGTGGCGCATGGATCGAGATATTCACAAAAATCTTATTTGTGGTCCGATTTGATCCATATTGGGAACACATAATACATACATGAATAGAAAGCGACCTATGATGTCCGATTTGGCTCATATTTGGAACAAATACTACATACATCGGCAGAAGTGACATCAAAATATCTTGGAGTTCGAGGAGGGACAATCATACGTGACGCAGAGTCGAGTAAAGTCTTTGGAAAGATTATGTATTGAGGCCTTAGATTGTAACAAATTGTCAGGAAAGTTTCCGTGTAATAATGAGTCACAAAATGAATTAAATAGAATGAGAAATAATAGGCAATTAAATAAAGACTACAAAGTTGAAAACAAAATAATAAAAAAAAAATTTTAAGTTATACGGTTTTATTGAAAACATTACTTATATGAAGTAATAATAATACTAAAAGCTAGAAAATAATTATGTACTAGTCATCACACTCCTTATCAATCTAGGGCGTTGATCAGACAATTAAAATAAAAACGTTGGACGCGTCAATTTTCTATTGATAGGGATATATAAGACCAACTGAACTTAATCAGGTTATGCTACGCCTCACACTTTTAGAAATTTGACGCGTCCAACGCTTTTATTTAATTGTCTGATCAACGCCCTAGATTGATGAGGAGTGTGATGACTAGTACATAATTATTTTCTAGCTTTTAGTATTATTATTACTTCATGTAAGTATTGTTTTCAATAAAACCAGAAAGTTATCAAGTTGTTATCCAGCTTCATTCTCCAATCACTATTCAACCTTTAAGAAATTTTGTAAACGTAGAGTTCTCGAGTTGACCTCTAGCTAAGCGTGGGGCAGTTGAGGGCGAGCAGTTTAATATGAGTTATAAGGGAGTAATTTGATGTGCTTGTAGGCGTATGAGTCGTGGCACAGTGGATGACGTACCCGACTTACACGTTTGGGGTTGCGGGTTCAAAGCCCACTGCAAGCAAGCATTTTTTAAATTTATTATCTTTTTATTTTATAAATTACTATTTTAATGGACTGTATGTTATTTTACTTTATTTGTGGTGTATTTAAAATACGGGACGATGCAAAGCATCGGTACACCTTATTTATGATATCTTTATTTTAATGTATTTGTTTGTTATTTTTAAATTTATTTAGAGAGAGGTCACTATGTACCTGTTACACCTTGTATTTATTCATTGGGGGTGAGCACTGGGGGCTCCAAGGTATTGGCTGCGGGATGAGCCACCTTGTTTTGCTTTGAAAAACCCCTTGTATTTATTCATTGGGGGGCGAGCACTGGGGGCTCTGAGGTTTCGCTGTAATGAGCCACCTCATCTTCTATTTGAAGAACCTCTTGTATTTATTCATTGGGGGCGAGCACTGGGGGCTTTGAGGTTTCGCTCTAATGAGCCACCTCATCTTCTACTTGAAGAACCTCTTGTATTTATTCATTGGGGGCGAGCACTGGGGGCTCTAAGGTTTCGCTCTAATGAGCCATCTCATCTTCTATTTGAAGAACCCTTAAAAAATGTGATATGGAGGCGAGTACTGGGCTCTGAGGTATTGGCACCCCATCTTCTGCTCGAAGAACCTCAATTTTAAATTAAAAACTAAAACTATATCTTTAGAATATTTCACTAACAAGTTGAGAATTAGAAGCACACTCAATGGCTAATGAAACAAACGAAAGAAAAAAGTCATAGTTTAAGTCGCTTTAACATTCTCAAATTATTTTCCTACCTTTGAGAGATTTTGTGAAATCCACAGCTTTCAAATTCATATCCAATACATTTCTGCAGTTTATATCCTACTTTAGATATCGAGTTGAGGTACATTGAAAAAAAAAACTTCCCCGAGGTGGTACCACCAAAGCCAACATATTTTATTTTCTTGAAAATACTGTAGCATTGTAATCTTACATTTTAGTCAAGTGAGAGCACCAACATAAATAAAAGTTGGGATCAGTTTTTTTTTCAACTTAAGTAATAGCATTTTTTGCTTTATAAAAAATTTCCTTTTTTGCTGAGATTGTTATGATTCTCAAGTTGAGTCACTCTTTCGAAACAACTTTTGGGAAGTATGCCTTATTATCAACATTAGCTGTAGTGGTACTTAAGCCCAAATGCGTGTTGAGCTAGAATTTAACCCTGTCAGATGGGCCACTTAAGCTCAGCTTAAGCTCCAGTTAAAATAGACTGGAAAACTGCAGAATAAGTTTAAGCGTAGTTTAACTGACAAACTGAGTTGAACTTGTACTGAAAAACCGGCCCTTAGCGATGCAATTTACTTAGCCACTGTAAGTTTTTAGTCCTACATTAGCCTGATTAATGCGTGAGCGTTTATTTGAACCCTCAAATATTGTGAATAGTAGTAGCCCTGTGGAGCTCTATTAAATTCAAACTTGAGTAAAATTTTGATCTCAAAAATTGGCAGACTATTTTTGTGATCCTAACCTCTACCGAACAACAGCTTTGTCCCTATCAAAAATTTGGAAGGATTGGAAAAGATGGTTTGTATCACTTGAGGACTCTCAGGAAGAGTAGACTGAATCGTTTTGTTGGCTCAACAATGATTCGCATGGTAACATTACTTTTTAAGAGATCAGAGCAAGTTACTGACCTTAGGAAGGTATTCGCTAAAATGCAAGTTGATAACGTTTCTGGTTTGAGTCAAAGCTCAACTTCAATTTCTTAAAGCTAATATTGTATGATGAGACTAAGTTTTTATATACATGTACACAGTCCATCTGGATTTTTTTTAATGTCTTTACATGAGAGCTATAACAGGTAACAGCACTAAACTGCTGGAAGCTGATTGTCCCAACTATGAGGCCAAAATACTCTTGGCTGGCCAACACTGTACGATTTTAAAATCATAGATAATCTGTATGTTTCAAGGTCTTATAGAAGAAGCGTAATTCTTCTCTTTTCCAAATCCAAACTGTTTCTGCCAGCCGTCTTTTACGCTTTGCCTTATGCTTCTCATATTTTGGAGGCAATACATGACAGCATTTGCTTTGGCAAAGATATTATAACAATCTCCTACACATTTAGTTAAAGGACAATCTCAAATTTAAAATACATATATGTAACATTCACATATTTTTCCATGTCAAAAACATTTTAAAAAAAGTAAAATTTTCTTTTTTGATATATGGAAAAACGCGTGTATCTGGCATTTGAAAATGCAACATCTGCATTATTGTATTTCCTGTGTACATGCTGCATATGAATCCGATTTCCGATTTTTTCAATTACGTAGTTTTGGTTTTAGAGTTATTCATACCTGAAAGTTCCAAACACAGAGTTTTGGGCCTGCACAATGCTTCACTTTTTGCCAGGCACCTTTTGAGACTTGAGATATTAGATAAGTTCATGATTAGGTGCAAATAGTCTTGCATGCATCGTTCCATAGCAAATTTTTATTGCGAAGAATTCGCAAGACAACAACAAAATGCACGGAAATTCACCTGTCACACGCTTAACACAATGCAATACTAGAAATCCATTGCTTTTTAAAAGCAATACACAAAGCAACATTTCGAACGTCTGATATTCCCTACAAGAACACGTTCGGTTAGAATACCAATAAAAGTCGCTATGCGTTTCTAAAAAGATGAATTGATAAATATATGAGTATTTCCAACATTACGGACATTACATCCTGGCACCTTTTTATACTCAGTTGAGCAGAGCTCACAGATTATATTAACTTTGATTGGATAACGGTTGGTAGTACAGGTATAAAGGAATCGAGATAGATATAGACTTCCATATATCAAAATCATCAGTATCGAAAAAAAACTCGATTGAGCCATGTCCGTCCGTCCGTCCGTCCGTCTGTCCGTTAACAGGATAACTTTAGTAAATTTTGAGGTATCTTGATGAAATTTGGTATGTAGGTTCCTGGCCACTCATCTCAGATCTCTATTTAAAATGAACGATATCGGACCTTAACCACGCCCACTTTTTCGATATCGCAAATTTCGAAAAATCGAAAAAATGCGATAATTCATTACCAAATACGGATTAAGCGATGAAACTTGGTAAGTTAGTTGAACTTATAACGCAGAATAGAAAAATGGTAAAAATTTGGACAATGGGCGTGGCACCGCCCACTTAAAAGAAGGTAATTTAGAAGTTTTGCAAGCTGTTATTTGGCAGTCGTTGAAGATATCATGATGAAATTTTGCAGGAACGTTACTCTTATTACTGTATGTTCGCTTACCAAAAATTTGCAAAATCGGAGAACGACCACGCCCATTTAAAAAAAAAAATTTTTTTTAAATTAAAATTTTAAAAGAAAAGTTAATATCTTTACAGTATATAAGTAAATTATGCCAACATTCAACTCCAGTAATGATATGGTGCAACAAAATACAAAAATAAAAGAAAATTTTAAAATGGGCGTGGCTCCGCCCTTTTTCATTTAATTTGTCTAGGATACTTTTAATGTCATAAGGCGAAAAAAAATTTACCAATCCTTGTGAAATTTGGTAGAGGCTTAGATTCTAGGACGATAACTGTTTTCTGTGAAAAACGGCGGAATCGGTTGAAGCCGCGCCCAGTTTTTATACACAGTCGACCGTCTGTCCTTCCGCTCGGCCTTTAACACGATAACTTGAGCAAAAATCGATATATCTTTACTAAACTCAGTTCACGTACTTATCTGAACTCACTTTGTATTGGTGTAAAAAATGGCCGACATCCGACTATGACCACGCACACTTTTTCGATATCGAAAATTACGAAAAAAGAAAAAAATGCTATAACTATATACCAAATACGAAAAAAGGGATGAAACATGGTAATTGTATTGGTCTATTGACGCAAAATATAGCTTTAGAAAAAAACTTGTTAAAATGGGTGTGACACCTACCATATTAAGTAGAAGAAAATGAAAAAGTTCTGCAGGGCGAAATCAAAAGCACCACCACTCTCTTTTAAAACCCTCATTAATACCTTTAATTTGATACCCATATCGTACAAACAAATTCTAGAGTCACCCCTGGTCCACCTTTATGGCGACATCTCGAAAAGGCGTCCACCTATAGAACTAAGGCTCACGCTCTTTTAAAATACTCATTAACAACTTTCATTTGAAACCCATATCGTACAAACGAATTCTAGAGTCACCCGTGGTCCACCTTTATGGCGATATCTCGAAAAGGCGTCCACCTATAGAACTAAGGCCCACGCTCTTTTAAAATACTCATTAACACCTTTCATTTGAAACCATTATCGTACAAACGATTTCTAGAGTCACCCGTGGTCCACCTTTATGGCGGTATCTCGAAAAGGCGTCCACCTATAGAACTAAGGCCCACGCCCTTTTAAAATACTCATTAACACCTTTCATTTGATACCCATATCGTACAAAAAAATTCTAGAGTCACCCCTGGCCACCTTTATGGCGATATCTAGAAAAGGCATCCATCTATGGAACTAAGACCCACTCCCTTTTAAAATACTCATTAACACCTTTTATTTGATACCCATATCGTACAAAAAAATTCTAGAGTCACCCCTGGTCAACCTTTATGGCGATATCTCGAAAAGGCGTCCACCTATAGAACTAAGGCCCACGCCCTTTTAAAATACTCATTAACACCTTTCATTTGATACCCATATAGTACAAACAAATTCTAGAGTCACCCCTGATCCACCTTTATGGCGATATCTCGAAAAGGCGTCCACCTATAGAACTAAGGCCCACGCCCTTTTAAAATACTCATTAACACCTTTCATTTGATACCCATATAGTACAAACAAATTCTAGAGTCAACCCTGGCCCACCTTTATGGCGATATCTCGAAAAGGCGTCCACCTATAGAACTAAGGCCCACGCCCTTTTAAAATACTCATTACCACCTTTCATTTGGTACCCATATCGTACAAACAAATTCTAGAGTCAACCCTGGCCCACCTTTATGGCGATATCTCGAAAAGGCATCCACCTATGGAACAAGGCCCACTCCCTTTTAAAATACTCATTAACACCTTTCATTTGATACCCATATAGTACAAACGAATTCTAGAGTCAACCCTGGCCCACCTTTATGGCGATATCTCGAAAAGGCATCCACCTATGGAACTAAGGCCCACTCCCTTTTAAAATACTCATTAACACCTTTCATTTGATACCCATATCGTACAAACAAATTCTAGAGTCACCCCTGTTCCACCTTTATGGCGATATCTCGAAAAGGCGTCCACCTATAGAACTAAGGCCCACGCCCTTTTAAAATACTCATTAACACCTTTCATTTGGTACCCATATCGTACAAACAAATTCTAGAGTCACTCCTGGTCCACCTTTATGGCGATATCTAGAAAAGGCATCCACCTATGGAACTAAGGCCCACTCCCTTTTAAAATACTCATTAACACCTTTCATTTGATACCCATATAGTACAAACAAATTCTAGAGTCACCCCTGATCCACCTTTATGGCGATATCTCGAAAAGGCGTCCACCTATAGAACTAAGGCCCACGCCCTTTTAAAATACTCATTAACACCTTTCATTTGATACCCATATAGTACAAACGAATTCTAGAGTCAACCCTGGCCCACCTTTATGGCGATATCTCGAAAAGGCATCCACCTATGGAACTAAGGCCCACTCCCTTTTAAAATACTCATTAACACCTTTCATTTGATACCCATATCGTACAAACAAATTCTAGAGTCACCCCTGTTCCACCTTTATGGCGATATCTCGAAAAGGCGTCCACCTATAGAACTAAGGCCCACGCCCTTTTAAAATACTCATTACCACCTTTCATTTGGTACCCATATCGTACAAACAAATTCTAGAGTCAACCCTGGCCCACCTTTATGGCGATATCTCGAAAAGGCATCCACCTATGGAACTAAGGCCCACTCCCTTTTAAAATACTCATTAACACCTTTCATTTGATACCCATATCGTACAAACAAATTCTAGAGTCAACCCTGATCCACCTTTATGGCGATATCCCTAAATGGCGTCCACCTATAGAACTATGGCCCACTCTCTCTTAAAATACTCTTTAATACCTTTACATACATATACTCTTTAATACCTTTACAAACACATTCCAGGGTTACCCTCGGTTCATTTTCCTACATGGTTATTTTCCCTTATGTTGCCACCATAGCTCTCAACTGAGTATGTAATGTTCGGTTACACCCGAACTTAACCTTCCTTACTTGTTTTATGCTAAGCAGTGGATCAGAAAATGTTTTCTTGTTATAAACCATATTCGTACACATCTATCCAAACGAATAACAAATATTTATAATCGATGCGCAGCTACTTTATGGCGACCTTAAGTTGCTGTTCGGTAGTACGGTAGTACGGTAGGTCTTCATATTTCCCGTGATGTAGTATTTCATTAGATTTAGCGAGATGGCTTATGGCACATAACAATTGTAACAATTAAGGAAGGCTAAGTTCGGGTGTAACCGAACATTACATACTCAGCTGAGAGTAAAATCACCATTTGGCAAAATGAATCTAGGGCAACCCTGGAATGTGTTTGTATGACATGCGTATCAAATGAAAGGTGTTAATGATTATTTAAAACGTAGTGGGCCTTAGTTCTATAGGTGGACGCCTTTTCGAGATATCGCAATAAGGGTGGACCAAGGGTGACTCTAGAATGTGTTTGTACGATGTGGGTATCAAATTAAAGGTATTAATGAGGGTTTTAAAAGGGAGTAGCCTTTAGTTGTATATGTTAAGGCGTTTTCGGATAACGACCAAAATGTGGACCAGGGTGACCCAGAACATTATCTGTTGGATACCGCTAATTTATTTATATATGTAGTACCTGCCACGATTTTAAGGGTTTTTTATTTCGCCCTGCAGAACTTTTTCATTTTCTTCTACTTAATATGGTAGATGTCACACCCATTTTACAAATTTTTTTCCAAAGTTATATTTTGCGTCAATAAACCAATCCAATTACATGTTTCATCTCTTTCTTCATATTTGGTACAGAATTATGGCATTTTTTTTCATTTGTCGTAATTTTCGATATCGGAAAAGTGGGCGTGGGCATAGTCGGATTTCGGCCATATTTTATACCAAGATAAAGTGACTTCAGATAAAGCGTGAACTAAGTTTAGTTAATATATATCGTTTTTTGCGCAAGTTATCGAGTTAACGGCCGAGCGGAAGGACAGACCGTCGACTGTGTATAAAAACTGGGCGTGGCTTCAACTGATTTCGGCCATTTTCACAGAAAACAGTTATCGTCATAGAATCTATTCCCCTACCAAATTTCACAAGAATTGGTATATTTTTGTTCGACTTATGGCATTAAAAGTATTCTAGACGAATTAAATGAATAAGGGCGGAGTTACGCCCATTTTGAAATTTTCTTTTATTTTTGTATTTGGTTGCAACATATCATTACTGGAGTCGAATGTTGACATAATTTACTTATATACTGTAAAGATATTAATTTTTTTGTTAAAATTTGACTTAAAAAAATTTTTTTTAAAAGTGGGCGTGTTCGGCATCCAAATTTTTATTTAGCACACATATAGTAATAGAGGTAACGTGCCTACCAAATTTCATCATGATATCTTCAACGACTGCCAAATTACAGCTTGCAAAACTTTTAAATTACCTTCTTTTAAAAGTGGGCGGTGCCACGCCCATTGTACAAAATTTTTCTAATATTCTATTTTGCGTCATAAGGTCAACGCACCTACAAAATTTCATCACTTTATCCGTCTTTTGTAATGAATTATCGCACTTTTTATTACTTACTTACTTACTTAATTGGCGCTTAACCGTCTAAACGGTTATGGCCGTCCAACAAGGCGCGCCAGTCGCTCCTTCGCTCCGCCAACCGGCGCCAATTGGTCACACCAAGGGAGTTTAAATCGTTTTCCACCTGGTCCTTCCAACGGAGTGGGGGCCGCCCTCTACCTTTGCTTCCATAGGCGGGTTCCGATAGAAACACTTTCTTGGCCGGAGCATCATCTTTCATTCGCATAACATGGCCTAGCCAGCGCAGCCGCTGCGTTTTAATTCGCTGGACTATGTTGATGTCTGCGTATAGCTCGTACAGCTCATCGTTAAATCTTCTTCGGTACTCGCCATCGCCAACGCGTAGAGGTCCATAAATCTTTCGAAGAACTTTTCTCTCGAACACTCCCAAAGCCGCTTCATCTGCTGTTGTCATGGTCCATGCTTCTGCCCCATATAGCAGGACGGGTACGATAAGTGACTTGTAGAGTATGATTTTCGTTCGCCGAGAGAGGACTTTACTTTTCAATTGCCTACCTAGTCCAAAGTAGCATTTATTGGCAAGATTGATTCTTCGCTGGATTTCAGTGCTGATGTTGTTGTTAATGTTGATGCTGGTTCCCAAATAAACGAAGTCTTTTACTATTTCGAAATTATGGCTGCCAACAGTAGAGGGGTTGCCAAGGCGCATATGCGCTGACTCTTTGCTCGTTTTTCCGTTTTTCGAAATTTGCGATATCGAAAAAGTGGGCATGGTTGTAGTCCGATTTCGTTCATTTTAAATGGCGATCTGAGATGAGCGCCCAGGAACCTACATACCAAATTTCATCAAGATACCTCAAAACTTACTCAAGTTATCGTGTTTACAGACGGAGGGACAGACGGACATGGCTAAATGAATTTCTTTTTTCACCCAGATCATTTTGATATATATATAATCTATCTCGATTAGTTTATGCCGTTACGGATTACCGTTATGCGAACAAAGTTAATATACTCTGTGAGCTCTGCTCAGCTGAGTATAAAAATGATTCTTGAAGGAATATACAAGGATTAAAATTGCATAAATTTTATCTCTGAAGCAATGTTTTTTGTTCGCAAAAACTAGAATTGAACCTGTTCGAACGATCCCATTTATACGTCCAATAATTTTTAACACGCTTATATTAGCTTCACTTGTATTAGCTTGCTTGTAACTTTCTAGGCTATATATACAATTTTGTATATGTATTGTAGTTCGCACTTCCATATACAAAATTTTGCGCAGCACTGCTCTTGACTCATCTTATTGAACTTTAACGTGCATATTGTTTTTGAGATTTGTATGTATATATTCTCCATACAAACTTATTTTCACTGCTCCTTTGAAGTATACTAAGTAGCTTTTATTGCTTCTGAGGGCCTGGATGAAAAATCTTTCGAAAAAATCATCAGCCCAACGATGACACATGAACACATGCATAGCACACAAATTTACACACATACAATATTAATCTGCAGGAACACCCAGTAAACATTTGAACTTTTTTACTCATTTCAATTTCTTATAAATGAATGTATTTTTCAACTCCGGTTTATATTTCATTCCTGAAGTAAAGGAACATTACTTTCAGCTTATCAGCAACTGTAAAATCAAAAAGCACAAACAATAAAATACATCACAAGGTGTTGTATGCGGAATCATGTACAGTTTAAGCTTCAGTTCCTTAGGAATCTTGGTCCTTATAAAATGTGTAGATAACAGTTCATACTACCACTTCAAGACTTCATGGTTTCTCTTACTATTCTCTCAAATTTTTGCCCGAGGTTATTATAAAGTTGCTACGTGCTTTTGCAACATGTTGCTATAAACTTATTAGCCACTTCCAATTCTGGGGTAAAAAAAAAGTATAGAATGACTAACCGTGGGGAGTTGAAGTGTTAGTATGAAGTATTAAGCTTTGTACAGGGAGCAATATTTTCAATTCGAAGTTGTACTCTTTCAGAGCGCTGGACTAAAAGTAAGTTCAGCGAAAGTGGTCTGTACGAAGATGGTTTTACTTTGTTCTGTGCAATTGCCCTGCGCTTTGGCGCAAGAGGAAGAAATCTCTGGGACCTCCCGTCTTTGACGATCTTTGTGATCTGGCTAAATTGAAACCTAAGAAATTCCTGACATTTGCTGAATCGACCTGTTGGTTTGAGTAGAGGAGAGATACAGGTGGGACCTTTTTGGGCCTAAGTGGACTGGGGCTCGCACCGATGGCCACTCTAACCTAACCTAACCTACTTTGTTGCAAGAAAAATTTATAATTTTGGTGAACTGTGCATTTCAATAAAATTTTCATTTTAGTCGCTTCGCAGAAAATAATTTAAAATGCATATATCCCAATATTTCTACAGCTAACTTGAATTTTCCATACGCTATAAAGTGCTCCTCCCCATATGAAATTAAAATTTGCAAAAGTCCGCCCCTAAACTTGAAGTTTTTTTTTGGGAGAGTTTCGAAGTTTTTATATAATGCTTTTTTTTTTTATTTCACCTTAACTAGCGAAGCTGTTATGTTATTTGGTTGGATGATGCACATTCTCCTGGAACCAGTTGCTATTGTTTTAGCATAGTGCGAAATGAAAGGGATCCCCAACGCTCAGCATGCAGGCTTAGTTGCCAGAGATCTCATTTATTGTGCCTACTAAGTAGGTTCTCTGTTCTCCTATTATGGTGATTCGGCCAGATGTGCTTGGTTTTCTTGCAGGTTTTCAATGAGTACCAGTTGGGGACCGCCAGCTTCCTGAACTTGCCTTGTATTTTTCTTCTGACTGGCGTAAGTGGATGATGCACAGACTCGGAAAGACCCAGGCAGGGTCGCTGCCTTTGCTAGTTCTTCTGGCTCCTCGTCGCTTTCAATGTTCCTGTGACCAGGTACCAATACAAGGGTTATGTTTGCGAGATAGCCTTGTAGCGAACTCTTGCAGCTGCTGACGGCCATAGATGGAGTGATGGGAAAGTTAACCGCTGCTGGGCTATCTTAGTAAATGCATACCTCGTGCCCCCTCACTGAGCAGTGCACGCTATCTCCATATCAAGAACTTCAGCTTAAAAAATACTAGCAAATTAGGAAAAGTGGACTGACAGTGACATTTTAAGACGCTCACAGATGACATTCGCTGCCAGATCGCAGTTTAGTTTGGAACTGTTGTTGTAGAGTGAAAATGCGTCCTTCTTTGCACACCGACCACTTTAGTCTCCTCTTGAAAGAAACTCAACCTTATGAAACCTGTAAAACTAACTGATAGCGTGTGATAATCTGATGAAGAAGCCACACTGGGAAGCCTTCTGAGAACACTACTCGCTCCATACTGCCTCGAGTTCCAACAGTCAGACTCACGAAGTCTTACTGTCGAATAAGTTGCAGTTTCGCTTGTTTGGAGCTTCAGAGCTAGCTGGTTTAGGAGTATATTTAATACAGCAGTTTGTCACGACCACTCCGAAGGGTGCCCGCTCTACTCAATTCATATTTTTAATATAGTACTGTTTTTCAATGGTTGGCCACCATGCCTTCTGAGAACACTACTCGGTCCATACTGCCTCAAGTTCCAACAGCCAGACTCACGAAGTCTTACTGTCGAACAAGCTGCAGTTTCGCTTGTGTGAAGCTTCAGAGCTAGCTGGTTTAGGAGTCTATTTAATACAGCAGTTTGTCACGACCACTCCGAAGGGTGCCCGCTCTACTCATTTCATATTTTTAATATAGTACTGTTTTTCAATGGTTGGCCACCATGTTATAGCACTACATATATGTTAGTGTTGGTCTTATGATGGCCCTATATATCGCCACATCACAAGTTTGGGTTTAAAACCCAAGTTTATGGTGTTGATTATTGCAGCCTGCGATATTAGATTTCCAGCTAAGTCTACTGTCTATACCTACGCCCAGATACTTCACTCTCGTAGCAACCACCTCCACTAAATTTTTATTGCGCTAAAGTAGAATACCGTTCAGCGCGACCACGCATACAAGCGGTGAGAAAATTCCTCCCTGGGGGTGGGTTATTGCAACCGACCCGCGTTGGCATGCATTACCCTCTTTTCTAGCATTGATTTCGTTCATTGGCAGAGAAGGCTGTTCATGCAAGCCCTGTCCATGGCGTTGGTAGCTGTGCTGATTTATTTATTGCCAAAGGCACCCTCTATAATTAAGAAGCAGCCAAAGTGTATTCTTTTAGTGTAAGGATCTCTCTACGGTACCTAAGAGCGCATGTGGGGTAGTTTCGGTAGACCTGCTCTTCATATACGCATGTTGTGCCATATGGAGCTTGGGTCCATATACGTTCGACCTAAGGTGGATATCTAAGAGCCTTTTTAGAACCTTCAGCATTAAGGAGGTAAAGATAATTGATTGAATTCCTTTATCTAAAAAACAATTTTTCAAAATTGATATGTCATTATTTTTGTATTCAGAATCTTAACAATTACTTTATTTATCCTCAAAATTGGCATCAAATTTACGGGCGGACTTTTTCAGCTGTTTTTTGAACCAGTCTATCATACTTGAAGCTTTTTTGCATTCTATGCGCAACGATAATGTTTGCTGGCTCCACATAGTACCAATCCATTTATTTTTTATTTTTTTTATTTTGGAGCTTTGAATTCGTACGCATAACAAAAAACTTCCTGGTACCCATTACTTACATTTGAAGCTTGCTAACAAATACATGCATATCCACTCGTATGCAAATGTATGTATGTACTACATATGGGTAAAATATTTAAATGGGTACTCTTTGTTAACATTTTGGCACTTCGTAGGTACATAAGTGTATGTGTATGCGTGAATCTATGTTTGTAGGTTAGTTGCATGAAAGTAAAGGGCTTATATTTGTACATGCATTTAGTATTTGTGTGTCTCAATGGTTGTAAGCCGACTTTTTTATAAAAATTTCACATCCAGGCTATCAGAAATGAACACAAGTACTTCAGATGAAAGGGGGCGTTTATATACCTACCGTTCATAAAGAATGGGATAACAATGTGGGACAACAATGTGGTAGGACTGAGTGAGGTTGGGATCAACAACTGTGAATTAAGTTATGGCGGGATCCACCACAGAGTTGGATTATCAGGTTCAAGTTTTGAAATACATATATTGAATCGTTTATCATCTCGAAAAAAATTTCATATGCATATGATATGGAATTGTATTGAAACTGAAAAGAATGTAATGAGATTATGACTCACAAATATTTGTTTGTGCTTGAAAGCAGTACTTACTATAAATCAGGAATCAATATTATTTTTTGTAAGACTGTATATATCTGTACCAAAGAAATCTATAATTGCAAAAATTTTGTTTATATATACATAAGTACATATGTTCGCCGTGAAAAGTATATAATCAAAACAATTACATGTGACCCTGTCTTATCCATCACCCACCCAAAGTAGATATCTACGAGTTAATACTACATACATAATACAATATGTGGTAGGTTTTTATTACTTTGGTTAAGAGATATATTGCCTATGTATATACAAATGAATATTGTACATGCGTAGGCCTATCAGTTCGTTAGCGCATGGTCTGTATGTATGTATATGTGTGTGTTGTCATTTGGCTAAGAATTTTTTCATAAAAATCTTTCATCTAGGCGCTCATATGAATTGGCAAGGTAATCCGAATAAGTAAATGTCCTATATAAATGGAATGACATTTTCTAAGTTAGACTGGCTGACAAATTAAAATAGAGCGCGACGCAAATTTTAAAAGAAAGTTGACTCAAATCTCTTTGTAAATCGCCTACCCTGCATCCCTTCTGGTTGACCTGCATAACTTCTAGGCTGACGACGGAAGAGTTTTCGTCATTAGATGCTGATGCTTGTTGGATCATATTTTGGTCTTATCACCAGAAAAAAGAAATGAAACTAACGTCTTAGTAAATCGAGTCACCGCATTGATTTGTCTGGCAAGGACAGTTTTGACTGTTGGCAATAATTTTTATCACCTTCAAAGAAGTTGTTGATCATATAAACTAGCGTCAATGGCGCCATTTGTTAGTAAAAAATGTACAGCTCAGTACAACAAGTAAATTTTGTCTTTTGTGCGCACTATAGGGTTGACAGAGAAAGTTGTCTCGAAATCAAAATATTCAGTAATGGCTAAGGTTTGAGTTATCGAACAAAAAGCGCAAATATTAGAAATTCTGACATTGATAAACGTTCGTACTTCTCGCAAAATTTTTGTCTGAACAGAATTTTTTTTACACATGATTTAAAGTTATGTCACTGAGTGGGGGTGACATAGCTCCAAAAGGAGGAGCTCTAAAAAGGAGGCATATTCTCAAAAACTTGAGTGTAGAACTTAGTAATAGTAGGGTTGTTATTGTTGTTGTTGTGGCAGTGGCAGTGCTTCGCCCCATCTAATAGGTGTGTCGATATCCTCTAACGGGAGACCAAGAAAACATGCAGTTTAAACAGGAGTGAACCAGAGTGAGAGGGGTATTAAAAGCGTTGGTTCCACAATGCAATTGGTTTCATGTGGCAACACGTTTGTATGGATATACATTATGTATATCGGGGTCGATTCTGGATAGGTAAGGGTTTAACCTGTTACAGTATCCAGATCAAAGTTGAGCTAGAGTGACCCATGTCTCCCTAGCGATATTGCTTTCCTCTTCGGCGCGTTTAGGGTATATGTTTTTAAGAACGGGGTTCGCTGGGCGATTCGTGGCATAGAGGTCCGACGCATTTTCGTGGATATCACTAGGAACCTGTTTGTGTTTTTCTTTTACATGCGGCAGTGTTCTCATGTGCCGTATATCCTCTTAATGCTTGCGAAGATCACATCCTAAGCCCCTGAAAGGCGAGCCTATTCAATCAGATGTCTGTTAGGGTGCCCAGGTGTCTGGGTATACAACAGAAACTGTTTGTTCAGTTTTTTATTTGTCTACCTAATATGAAATACTCACTGTGTAGGTGTTGTTCTGGGGACATAAGAAGACAGCTCTGGATTTTAGGTACAAGTGCAGATGCATGCTCGCCGAAATGTAGATCCTGATCGAACATCATACCCAATATTTTTGGGTGTAAGGCAGTCGATGGCGTAATTTTATCGACGTGCATGTTACATATGGTCGATATTTGCCGTTCCCATGTTGTAAATTAAGTAGTCGATGGTGTGTTCGGTGACAATGACAGGTTTCGCGAAAAAACTGGAAAGATCAATGAGTAGGTATTTATTTTATTACATGAGACTTGGAGGAAGAAGGACTCTTTCAATTCTTGCAGTAACGTACCGTAGTTGACTGTATGAAAATCTTTTGATAAGTCTAGCGCTACAAGTACTGTTCTATGGTGGAGTTTTTGATTCAATCCGAAATTTAACTATGTGTTGATGGCGTTTAGCGCTGTGGTAGTGCTAGTTAGTTTTCGAAAGCCATGCTGATGATTGGAAAGACGCAAGTCAAGAGCGAAATAGGGCAGCAGAAACACTTCAAGAAGTTTCTTGGCTACTGGCGATAGGAGAGATATCGACGATAAGATTGCCCTATGTTAGCTGGTTTCACAGGCTTTAAGGGCGGAACTACCCTAGCCATTTTCAATTTTGCGGGGATGACGAAGGTGGACAAAAACAGGTTGAAAACAAGTGCTAGATAGATAGATAGCATTAAGGAAAGAAACGAGCCGACGCGTATTCAATAACCTTATTGAAAGCACGCTCTCCTTGACGGGCATCAATCGGGATTACAACGGCAGCAAATATTATTTATAGTGTTCCCAACTTCCTTTAATTTGGTTATGAAATTTAAAATTCGATATTAAAATTTCGAAAAATGGAACAAAAATATAATATTTCATTACCAAAGATGGATAAAATGCTGCAACTTGATACATAGGTTGACTTTATGATGACCAATAGAAATTTGTTAAAAAGGAAAGGAAAATGTGCGTAGCACCGCCAACATTGAGAAGAAGAAAATTTAGAAATTTCTAAGCAATAAATCGAAAGCCGTAGAAGATAGCGTGCTGAAATTTAACATGAAGGTTTTCCTTGATTCTATTAATACATTTTGTGAAAATTAACAAAATAGGTTGGCGGTAACGCCCACTATAAGAAAATGGTATCGAAATTTAGAAATAATGTATTACCAAAGACCGATAAAGTGACGAAATTCGAAAGGCAAGTTGACTTTGTAACAAAAAATATAAATTTCAAAAAATTATTGAAAATGGGCGTGGCACGGTCTACATTTAGAAGAAGAAGTATTCAAAGTTTAGAAATCAGAAGCCATTCAAATATCATGTTGAAATTTGGAATGGTTGTTTGTCATAACTATTATATGTACACCTTGTGGAAGTTAACAAAATCAGTTGAGGACGACGCCTATTTTAAAAAATTCTTTTTATGTACCTAAGTAGTGGTATGGTGTAGCAAAGTCATACAATTATAACATTTTGAAAAAGGGTCGTGGAAAAAAAAAACTATTTTAATTTTATCATTTCCCTAAAAAACCTGCCTTTCGATCGTTTTTATAATTTTAGCTTTAACGATGTATATTGGAACGATTTTCCGTCATCCCTTGTCAAATTTGGTTTTGAGCCAAACCGGTTTCGGCGTTTTGCCTTTCCATACACCGTGGTTAACAAAAAACAGATCTGAAAGCACTTCATCCATCTATACCTGACTGCCTGTTTCTTAATAAATGGAGCGCAGAACCTATATAATGTGCCTGGAGAGGCCGAGCTGGGCTAACTTATAGAAAAGCACATTCCGTGGAACTGTGTCAAAAGCACATGAACAATCAACAAAAAAGGCGAAAGTGTTCTTCTTAGCACCAAAGTTTAATTGAACTATACTAGTTAAATTAAACAAATTTTCCATTGTAGAATAGCCTTTACGTAAACCCGCCTGGAATTCAGAAGTTATATTGTTCCAATCAAGCCAAGCATTGATGCGGCTCAGAAACAAACCAGCGAAAATTTTGTATATTGAATCAAGCAGTGATAGCCCCCTGTAATTGGATGAAAGATCGGGATCACCATTTTTGGAAGGGGCAACTATGATAGAGTTACGAAGCGCTTGAGGAATTTGCTTCTTTAAAAATATTATATTGAACAAAGAAAGAAGCTCAGTTAAAAGACTCTCTGGTGCATACTTGTAAAACTCATAACAGATACGATCTTGACCGGGAGCCTTGTTCTCTTTTACACCTTTGAGAACCAGATGCAGCTCAAAAGGAGCATCGAGAAAGGGGTCGATCACCGAAGGCAACGCCTAGTGCATGCAGGGAACTTCATTTGTATTCTACAGCAGAATCTTAAAATAGTCGTAAAAATTGCGAAATTGGCAGTCACACTGAGAGGAGGGTTTTTTAATGAGTTAGCAACCTTCCACCAGTCTACTGAGTTTCTGACAGTATTTAATACGTCAATTTTCTTACATTTATATTCTAGCTGTTTCTTAGCGCAGAGCTTGAAATACCTAGAACGTAGTGCAATATATAACACACGAGCCTCTTTAGTACCACTTGACCTAAGTTCATCTAAATGTTTCAACATCTCTTTACGCGCCTTAAAATATTGGCAGTCAAACCACACCTGCTCCGGAATAAAGTTGGATTTCTTGCAACAATCTGCTGCAGCAGTTTTTATTTTATTTGTCAAAGTATATACCATCATCTGTATTAACAAAATCACACATGGGCATTGCGCTGATAAGACTGGGGTACCTTTGCGCATGCATCTGCTTCCACGGAATCTTCACGGGACATAAGTTTACGGGAGTATTACTTTCGTTCACGGAAACCTCGAGATGAATGCAAAGCGTCATATGATCTGAAATTCTGTTTTATCCACTGAAAAATTTTTAACTGCCGAAAGAAGATCTAAAGAGCATATGGCGTAATCTATAACCGAACTACCAACAACACCGCAAAACGTAAATTCACCAGTCACATCACCAGCTAGCCTTCCATTTAAGATAACCCCGCCAACATCTTCGACTAAACCCAGAACTCTTTTACCTTTTGCATCAATGACCACGTCTTTTGACTTTCTGCTTTCCGAAACCCCAGGCGTCACAGACACTAAGTTTATGTCTATATTTTGCATTTTACCTACTGTCGCGTTTAAATCACCAAGAATACAAAACGAGGTCGGATTCTGGCTAACTGGTAAATTTTCTTTACGTTTAAAATCATCACACCACTTGTTAGAATTCAGGTACTGGGCATTAACCATGTATTCTCATGGAGACTGACAGAAAGTACAACAAAATCAGAGACGCTAAGAAACTGTATTTTGTAAAAAGATTCTAAACACCTTTGTAACCAAATAGACATCCACCACTAGCGCGACCAGCTTTATGTGTCTTAAAAGCATCTACCCAATGTAAAACGTATTCCTTAAAAAGGCGAGAAAATCTTGATTTGTCCTCAGAAACTACATCTGTTGCAAACAAAAAGAAATCATCAAAAGAATAAATATACGTAAAAAAGCTTACTGCGCAAATTCGCTACATTATAAAAAATAATTTTGATATAAATTTGGCCAACACTGCACCCTCTATCCATGAGTGGAACATAGCCACTTTCAATGACTAGTTTTTTGAAACCATCCTCTGCAAAATACCATCGTATGTAATATCTATATTGCGTAGGTCTTCGCCATAGAAGCTACGAAGCACAACCTCAGCTGGCTGACCATCACATATTAAAACTTTATTCGTGTTAAACGCCATCCACCTCTGATTCACACACATAGATTCGTTTCTCACAAAGATTTAATACGAGGGGTCAAGCTTCGATAAATCAGTTTTTAATCGGAGTAGAACTTTGTTGTGCTGCTGTTTTTCTGCAGTCAGATCTTTTTCGACATATGTTGAGGTTTGCATTTTTAAGTACTTCGCTAGCCATCTCCGCTGAAGAATATTCCGTAATTACGCCCATTTTATTTTTATTTAAATATAGTCTACGCGCCACCCGGACCTGTATATGCTTCAAGTTTAGCTTATCCCGGCATAAAGCTTAAACCGCCACCTTAGGTGAGCCTTCGTTTGGCGTATTTCCTACAACCAAGTTTTTCATGCTTTTTTCGTTCATCAAGCGACTTAAGTCAGCTCTATCTACGTCCCGCTCACGTCTAATCTGTGCCAACCCAGCTTTAAGTTCGGCATTTTCAGCCTTTAGGTGTTCAATTTGAGCCCCTACTGTTTGTTTTAGCTCATCAATGTCTACTTTCGTCTCTAGACCCTCAAGTTTTTATTAACATTGCCCTCAATGCCTCTAATTGCATACATGATGTCGTGCAGAGAGATGTACGGGGAGGTGTCAACCACTTTACGCTTTGCATCTTGGGATGTCGGGGTACGTTGCAAACTCATTGCAGGCGATTTCAAAATTTATTTAATAGTTGAATTAATTATAAAGAAACTCCTCAGTTTGAGACTGCGTAATAGTTAAGTGGTAGCACTGTATGCTAAACTGTCGGAAATGCAGATTCTTCACGTTTATCAATTGTCAATTTTGTTTATTTACATTTGCTTCAGCTGGAAGTTCTTGATGTCGCTACTTTTAGTTGTCCAGGACACAAACCGAGATCAAATGTTATCTGACAAAGAGATGGCGCTGAACACAAAAGCGCAGATGATAGATTCTCATAGTTGTTGCTATATCGAGACAGCTGGTTTGCCAACACAAAAACAAAAAGCAGGAGCACTTTTAAAAACTTACTTGTTTTTAAAAAAATACGTCCGCCGGAACAAATTTTTGATGATGAAAGTTGTTATATGCACTTCAGTTTGTGAAATTAGCTTTATTTATATATAATTGGCTATTGAGTCTCTAATTTAAAACAAATGCCGTTTTCCAGTGAGTTTTACAGCTCCGGCTCACGCTCAATACTTACGGGAATGCTCTGGATCATTGAGAGACTTGAGAAGCAGATGTCGTGAAATTTTCGCACAAGTGAAATGTGATAGGCAGATGCCGCTGCTGTTTTTCATTTAACTCATACGGCGAAAGGCTAAGCAGTGACATCTATTTTTGAAAAAGTAGGTTTATTAAAGGCAGCGTTGCCAAACTAAAAAGAAATAATTAACAAATTATCTGGCTCACAATATGAACCAGACTTCTATCTGGATTTATCTGGCTCAAATCGTTGTTGTTGCATTTACATGCAAAATTATTTATCTGGCTCAGGATATTGCCACCGGATGACGGCAAAAATCGTATAGAGAGCGCGAAAAACTTTCCTTTAGTCACCAAGGTTGCCAGAATTTTTCTTTTTTAAGGAGCACGACGCAAATTCAAAGAAAAGCTCTACCTAAAATCTCTTCGGAGTTTATCGCGCCTTTCATTTCTATTTTAACTGTCCACATACGGCTAAGAGACGTTGATCAGGAATGCCTCAATTTTTCCTTTGGTAGCATGATAAATTGCCAGCAAGATAGACATACCCATCCGCCGTGATTCATGATGCATTTATTTGCGACAAATAGTACTCTTACTTTTTGTGTTTTTTTTTCATACCGTTAGTTGATTCTTTAGGTAAAATATGCTTATATGAAACACTCATATGTACATATATCAGCAATACCTGTATTTGGCTCTGTGCTCCTAGATGAATGATTTTTATGAAAAAATTCTCTGTCAAGCGATGACACACAAACATACGCAAGACTTTTGAAGCATCAACATGCACATGAATGTGTATACATACAAATTTATCGGTTCAAACATATACACCTGCGAGTAAAAAAACAGCTAAAAAATTATTACGTAAACAAACTTGAAGCAAGTTTTCGAACATATTTAAAAATTCGAGTATATTTTTTCATATATTTTTTTGTGTTTTTTCAGTTTCCTTGCTCAATTCAACAGGAATTTTGCAAAAAATTTTTATTGGTATAAATAAACACAAACTGTGTAGATGTTCCTCGAAAATCGACACTGAAGACGGCACAACGCCGAAACGGGTTTGTCTCAAAACCAAATTTGACAAGGGATGACGGAAAATCGTTCTACCTACCCTGTCGGAAAATCAACAAAACAAGATAAGCTAGCTTTAACCTTAGCAGAGAAATTACTGTGGGTCGTTTGGGTCTAGTTTATGTACACTCACGATAGCGTTACTTAATATGTCGATGTGCCGCTGTTAGCTAAGGATTTTTTTATAGAAATCTTTTATCTAGGAGCTCAGATTCGAAAACAAGTATTTTAAATAAAGAAGTTGAACTCATTGTGCGTCCGTGCATAGCACAGTTGAGCAAAATCAGTCCTTATTCCTGCAAGAGAGTAACCATGGCATTCTTACATATTACATATTAGGGAGCGACAAGAGGCCTTTGGTCAAGTTTCAACAAGGCTTGAAAAATAACAGCTTTGGCCCTAGTAAATATTGCTTCCTTTACCAAGCTTAACATTGCCCATCAACTCTCCACTATTGGTCCTTTCATAGTTCTCTTTTTTTTTTACGCCAGAAATAGAAAACCTGAGTAAATCAGTAGCAACTTCCTCATACCTAAGGGGAAAATGTGAAAAATTAGCAGAAATGAAAACTAAGGAGTTTCCATGTGTTAATACGGAATTTTTCTTATTTCAAAAGAACCAATATCTATTAAAGCTTAAGTCTTTAAGGTTCTGTTCGCATACATAATTGTAGGACAATTTTTAACCAGTTAAACCTTCAAATGCAAATAAAAAACAAAAAATACAAATTGGTTCAGAAAAATATCATGGTTACATTGCTGTTTTCGAGAGTCGTTAGGTTAGAGGTTTGAACAACGCCACCAGCAATGGCAAATCGGTATATACTGAACCATGTAGGGTGGAAATGGGTATAACTAAAGCTATCTTTCTGAGTTCCGAGGGCTTTTAAACGTAGTGGGAATCAACTCGATCACTAATCACTTATCATTAATAATAGATGATTGCAGGCTCACGATGCGCTTAAATAAAGGTCATAACATTCTGGTGTAACACGCTTATCAATAAGACCTTATCAGTGATGGCAGATATAGGCAGTACGATGTGTGGAAGGAAACGATTAGTTCGTTCGGTACTGTTCGCTCTTTTGGGTAATACTCCTGCTTTTAAGTAGCGACACGGCCATCAGATCTCGAAGCTGTAAATGTCATTAGTCTTAGAAATATGCTTGCATTTCTTAAGAAACCGCAGTTATTTCAAAGCTTAGGTCCTCGACAGTGATAAGATTCTTTAATTTGGTTGCCAAGCAAACTTCTGGTGAGACTTTAGACATTTCCACGTGCTAAATAACAAATAGTTTAACATGCTCTAGAAAATCAAAACATCACAAAAAAATTCAAAAAAATAAAACAAAATTCGAGGAACATCTACACAGTTTTGTGTTTATTTATACCAATCAAATCTTGTTGCAAAATTGCTGTTGAATTGAGCAAGGAAACTGAAAAAACATAAAAAAATATATGAAGTTCATGATGGTTTGCAGATTTAAAACAACTACTCGAATTTTAAATTTTTTTTAAAAAACTTGCTTGACATTTTTTTACATAATAATTTTTTAGCTGTTTTTTTGCTCGCAGGTGTATATGTTTGAACCGATAAATTTGTATGTATACACATTCATGTGCATGTTTATGCTTCAAAAGTCTTGCGTATGTTTGTGTGTCATCGCTTGACAGAGAATTTTTTCATAAAAATCATTCATCTAGGAGCACAGAGCCAAATACAGGTATTGCTGATATATGTACATATGAGTGTTTCATACAAACATATTTTACCTAAAGAATCAACTAACGGTATGAAAAAAAAACACAAAAAGTAAGAGTACTATTTGTCGCAAATAAATGCATCATGAATCACGGCGGATGGGTATGTCTATCTTGCTGGCAATTTATCATGCTACCAAAGGAAAAATTGAGGCATTCCTGATCAACGTCTCTTAGCCGTATGTGGACAGTTAAAATAGAAATGAAAGGCGCGATAAACTCCGAAGATTTTTTAGGTCGAGCTTTTCTTTCAATTTGCGTCCTGCTCATAAAAAAGAAAAGTTCTGGCAACCCTGGTGACTAAAGGAAGGTTTATCGCGCTCTCTATACGATTTTGTTTAAAATTAAGTACTTAAAAGCCAACTATATATAAATAAAGCTAATTTCACAAACTAAGGTGCATATAACAACTTTCATCATAAAAAATTTGTTCCGGCGGACGTATTTTTGTAAAAACAAGTAAGTTTTTAAAGGTGCTCCTGCTTTTTGTTCTTGTGTTGGCAAACCAGCTGTCTCGATATAGCAACAACAACTACGAGAATCTATCATCTTCTTGTGTTCAGCGCCATCTGTTTTTCAGATAACATTTGATCTTTGTTTGTGTCCTGGACAACTAACAGTAGCGACATCGAGTCAAGAACTTTCAGCTGAAGCAAATGTAAATAAACAAAATTGACAATTGATAAACGTCAAGAATCTGCAGTTTCGACAGTTTAGCATACAGTGCTGTCACTTAACTATTACACAGTCTCCAACTGAGGAGTTTTTATATTATTAATTCAACTATTAAATAAATTTTGAAATCGCCTGCAATGAGTTTGCAACGTACCCCGACATCACAAGATGCAAAGCGTAAGGTGGGTGACACCTCCCCGTACATCTCTCTGTAAGACATCATGTCTGCAATTAGAGGCATTGAGGGCAATGCTAATAAAAACTTGATGGTCTAGCGACGAAAGTAGACATTGATGAGCTAAAACAAACAGTAGGGGCTCAAATTGAATACCTAAAGGCTGAAAATGCCGAACTTAAAGCTGAGTTGGCGCAGATTAGACGTGAGCGGGAAGTAGATAGAGGTGACTTAAGTCGCTTGATGAATGAAAGAAGCATGAAAAACTTGGTTGTAAGAAATATGCCAAACGAAGGCTCACATAAGGCGGCGGTTTAAGCTTTATGCCGGGATAAGCTAAACTTGAAGCATATACAGGTCCGGGTGGCGCGTAGAATATATTTAAATAAAAATAAAATGGGCGTAATTGCGGAATTTTCCTCAGCGGAGATGGCTAGCGTGGTACTTAAAAATGCGAAAAACCTGTCCGGGTCCTCAAAATGTATTGAAAAAGAGCTCACTGCAGAAAAACAGCAGCACAAGAAAGTTCTACTCCGAAATAAAACCGATTCATCGAAGCTTGATCCCTCGTATAGAATCTTTGTGAGAAACGACTCTATGTGTGTGAATCAGAGGTGGATGTCGTTTAACACGAATAAAGTTTTAATGTGTGATGGTCAGCCAGCTGAGGTTGTGCTTCGGAGCTTCTATGGCGAAAACCTACGCAATATAGTTATTACATACGATGGTATTTTGAAGAGGATGGTTTCAAAAAACTAGTCGTGGAAAGTGGTGATGTTGCCCTCGTGGGTAGAGGGTCCAGTGTTGGCCAAATTTATATCAAAATGATTTCTCATAATGTAGCGAATTTACGCAGTAAGCTTAAGTTCAATAATTTTTTTACGTATATTTATCTTTTGATGTTTTCTTTTTGTTAGAAACACATGTACTTTCCGAGGACAAACCAAGATTTTCTGACCTTTCTAAGGAATACGCTTTACATTGGGTAGACTCTGTTAAGAAACATAAATCGTCTCTGATTTTGTTGTACTTTCTGTCAATCTCCATGAGAATACATGGTTTATCCCCCAGTACCTGAATTGTAACAAGTGGTGTGATGATTTTAAACGTTTGTAAAATTTACTAGTTAGCCAGAATGCGATCTCGTTTTGTATTGACAGTAGGTAAATTGCAATATATAGACATAAACTTAGTGTCTGAGATGCCTGGGGTTTTGGAAAGCAGAAAGTCAAAAGACGTGGCCATTGATGCAAAAGGTAAAAGAGTTCTGGGTTTAGTCGAAGATGTTGGCGGGGTTATCTTAAATGGAAGGCTAGCTGGTGATGCGACTGGTGAATTTACGTTTTGCTGTGTTGTTGGTAGTTCGGTTATGGATTACGCCATATGCTCTTTCGATATTCTTTCGGCAGTTAAAAATTTTTCAGTGGATAAAACATAATTTTCAGATCATATGCCGCTTTGCGTTCACCTCGAGGTTTCCGAGAAGGAAAGTAATACTCCCGTAAACTTATGTCCCGCGAAGATACCGTCGAAGCAGATGCATGCGCAAAGGTACCCCAGTCTTATCAGCGCAATGCCCATGTGTGATTTTGCTAATACAGATGATGGTATATACTTTGACAAATAAAATAAAAACTGCTGCAGCAGATTGTTGCAAGAAATCCAACTTTACTCCGGAGCAGGTGTGGTTTGACAGCCAATATTTTAAGGCGCGTAAAAAGATGAACTTAGGCCAAGTGGTACTGAAGAGGCTCGGGGTTATATATTGTACTACGTTCTAGTTATTTCAACCTCTGCGCTAAGAAAAAGTTAGAACATAAATGTAAGGAAATTGACTTATTAAATACTGTTAGAAACTCGGGAGACTGCTGGAAGGGTGCTAACTCGTTAAAAAACCGTCCTCTCAGTGTGACTGGCAATTTGGTAATGAGCGATTTTTCCAACTATTTTAAGATTCTACTGTCGGATACACATGAAGTTCGCTGCATGCACTAGGCGTTGCCTTTGGTGATCGACCTTTTCTCGATGCTCCTTTTGAGCCACTTGAGCTGCAGCTGATTCTCGAAGGTTTAAAGACAACAAGACTCCCGGTCAAGATCGTATCTGTTATGAGTTTTACAAGTATGCACCAGAGCGTCTCTTAATTGAGCTTCTTGTTTTGTTCAACATAATATATTTAGAGAAGCAAATTCCTCAATCGTTTCGTAACTCTATCATAGTTGCCCTTTTCAAAAAGGGTGATCCCTATCTTCCATCCAATTACAGGGGACTATCACTGTTTGTTTCAATATACAAAATTTTCGCTGGTTTGTTTCTGAGCCGCACGAATGCTTGGCTTGATTGTAACAATATAATTTCTGAATTCCAGGCGGGTTTCCGTAACGGCTATTCTACAATGGACAATTTGTTTGATTTTACTAGTATAGTTCAGTTAAACTTTGATGCTAAGAAGAAAACTTTCGCCTTTTTTGTTGATTTTTCATGTGCTTTTGACACAGTTCAACGTAATATGCTTTTCTATAAGTTAGCCCAGCTCAGCCTCTCCAGGCACATTATAGAGGTTTTGCGCTTCATTTATGAAGAAAGAACTAGTCAGGTATGGATGGATGGAGTGCTTTCAGATCCGTTTACTGTTACCCACGGTGTACGGAAAGGTTGTTTGCTGAGGCCAACTTTGTTCCCATTATACATCAACGATTTAAGTGGTAGTCTCTCCAGTGATTTAACTGTTGCTGACACAACAGTAAAAGAACTTATGTACGGCGACGATATCGTTCTTTTAGCAGACTCTGCCACTGTCTTACAGAAAATGATAAATGAGCTTTACGTGTATAGTACGCAGTGGGATTTGAGAATTAAACTGGCCAAATCTAAAATATTAGTGTTCCGGGAATGAAGCAGGTGTAACGATGAGTATTCTGCGTACGCCATAAGCCTGATTTTCCGAGAAAGGGGTGGCTTGCTAAATCTTAATGCTCGATGTTTTAAAAATGTTTTTTCCAAAAACTGTTCTATGTGCAATTTATGTGTAGCTGAAGACACATATCACTTCATTGGGATATGCCCTATATATAAAGACATACGGTTTAATTGTTTTGGTGAGAAAGTTTAAGATCTGCAGAAGGTGGTAAATATCCTTAAGGGTTATAACTATATAATTCACCCTTTGTTTACATAAGAAATTGCATTAAGTATAGAGAACTTATTGTCAACGAATTTTTCTAAATGAATTGCTTAGTTATAAGTGATATTAAGACACACACCATTTATTGTTATTGTCTGGAATCTTTATTTATTTTTTATATATTTATAGTTTAATTCAATTTGCTTTACTTTTGTAAGTACTAGTTGAAAGAAAATAAATAAATCACTACTACTACTACTACTTATAATTTTTCCTGTGAATTGGCGGGAAGCGACCTGCGTGTTTTGTGCCGATTTCGAACGTCATCTGCAAGGCAGATGAATTTTCACTGAGAAGCTTTATATGGCAGAAATAAACTTGAAGTGCTTGCCAAATTACTTCCAAGGGGCGAGCCTGCTTAGAAAACTTTCTTCTAACTGAAAACACTTGTTTCAGCGGCCGATTCAGACTGCTCTGTGCTGTAAAATGGGATGGAAAAACTCTACTGAGCGGACACGAACCTCTTATCAACGGACACTGAGACCTTTTTTTATAACAAATCAATCAAAAACCGCCTTTGGACGGACGCGAACTTCTCGTAGGCAGACAAAGTAAGAAAAGCCAATTTTGCGTTAGATAAATATGAACTCAAGTTTAAGAAATGTTATGATCAGTTACTACTTAGTTTCGCTTTTATGTAAAATAAAAGGAGGGCCTCCATATTATCTGAAGTAAAGTTAGGCTGCACTGGTCAGTCGTTAACGACTTCACCTAAACCTTATGTGTACATAGTAACATCAGCAGCATATTCGACGGCCAAACTAAAAAACGCCTTCGAGAACCATGACCAATGTTATGAAATGGCTATGTCCTCTTGGAAAATACTAGAAGTTACCTAGGGCCCACTAAACCAGCGGCTTCTAGACTTGAAAATTGATCTGCAAGGTGAAGCCGAACCTTTGGTTTCGCCCCTTTCCTACTTGGTGGATCATGTGCAGCTATTGTCTCCTTTCCCAATGCATCCCTATTTTTGTGCCATCTATGCACATATGACGAGCACCTAAAATGGTTGTAAGCTTCTCCCTGTTCCAATTCTTCCAAGTGCATCTTTGCACTGTAACACACTTCCAGTTGTTGTATTATGTGTGACCATCGCCCCAATGACCGCCTGGTTGTCATTACAAAAGCTTACGTAAATGAAGGTTGCATAGTTTTTTCCAGTATCTCTTTCAGTTTGTTAGATCTTGTTATTACCGTATCGACACAGTATACCATAGATTATCCCGGTTCCATTAGTTTGGTGCCATTTTCGTATCGTATATTCTATCTTCAATATTTAGAATAAAATAATATACAAATTTGTCGTTAAAGTGAGGTTTTGAGTACCCACTCCGTTGGGCAGACAAAAGTCGGCTGACGGTGAATGTCCGCCCAGGGGAGGCTTCACTGTATACCATTCACATAATTATGTTTAATTACAAAAGTCTGTAGAAAATTTACCTTTATATGACAAATCTTTCCTTTTTTTAAAAGAGTATTTATTTGGATATTCAACGGCCACTCAGTTTCATCAATTTTTCTTTATCTTGGCTATGCTTAAAAATATTTTATTTTCTGTTTTAAGCTAAGTTGTTCTTTACTATCCATGTCCATTTGTATGTCGTCTAGTTTGAAAGACGATTTTTAAATCACAGACTAAATGAAGATATAAGATATATATGTATGTATATACATAAATATTATCTCTATATATAAAAATCACATGTCACTATATTTATCCGCGATGGACTCCTAAACTGCTGAACCGATTTTGAATTTGCTTTGCACCCCGTGTGTAGTTTGATCTAACTTGAAATATAGGATAGGTTATATCTCAGTTTATATTCGCAATATTATTTTATTGCAATTTTTTTTAAATATTTATACGTAATAATAAAATGTTACGTATACGCAGCGCCACTTACATTTTCAGGGGTGCGGATATACTTCCGTGTAACTGCTTAGTGTCTAATTGAACATTCTGCTTATCAATAAAGAATATTATAGCGAATGATATCAATTATAGCACATCACCAGGCCCGTCGAGAGAGGGGTGGGGGGGGGGGGGGGGGGGATTACCCCCGGACCTGGGGTTTCTGAGGGCGCCCGCAATTTCGAAGTACTAAGAAATTTTTTTTTAATTCAGGAGAGTCTTTAGTTGTTCCATGTGCAATTTTTAAGCCGAATTTCAAAAGAAATGAATATCTGCATTTCGCTTTAATATTATAGTGAAATGTGAAAAATAAAAATCTATATATATAAAAGGAAAGGCTAAAATGTGTATTAGTTGGTCGCCGGTGTTTGAAGAGATGCGTCAGTCGATTTTGTTCAAACATGGACCAGGGTAACCCTAGAATGTGTTTATAGAATATGGATAACAAATGAAAGCTGTTGATGAGTGCTTTAGTAGAGGGTAATTTTCATAAACCTGGGTGACTAGGGTCTCGAGATATAGGCCAAAATGTGGACCCCGATACCCCTAGAATGTGTGGGTAATATGGATATCAAATGAAAGCTGTTGCTGAGAGCTCTAAAGCATTTTTCATTGTGATATTCGATTTAGTCGCATCAACCTGGCAAAACTGATAAATATGCATGTGAAGCCGAAATAGAGACATGAATTAAAAATACCCACATACCTATTTACATACGCCCTATACGATTTGCCTGAAATTTGGTATATAAATTTGCCTATATGTTTACGATCCTTTCTCCACCAGAGACGGACTGGGACTGGGATTAGAACTAGGACTGGGACTGAAACTCGGAGTGGGACTAGAACAAAAGATATAGACTGAGAGAGAGAGAGAATGAGACGAAGATGAAGACAGAGGGAGGAGTGAATAAAAGGATTAGGAAAAAGTGAAGAGGGGGAGGGCAGAGTTAGACGGAAAAAGCTTTTTAAAATGTATGCAGGTAGGCCAAATTTAGGGCAGAACAAAGTCTGCCGGGTCTGCTAGTATATTTATATTTTTTGGCCCACCAGCAAATACATATGTAAATTCATATGTTAGCAGAGATAGGATATGATTTCTTAATACGGCATATAATACTTACTTTATATCACATTTTCCACACTTATGTATAAGTAAATTTATGTATGTGTGTATGTAAGTAAGTACATCTATACATACGTGGCCATGTCAATATACTTTATTTATTGGTAAAGCACTTTTTCATAAAATTATTCCGTCTAGGCAGTCAGAAACATTTGAATGTGTGCCAGATAAACGAGTACTTTTACTTACATAACTACTATATCTGCATAATGGAACACCTCACACCGCCTCTACGTAAAACATGAACTTAACGCATCCACTTTTTGATATCGTACGTTTTCACTTTTCCAAAAGATGAAAAACGGGAATAATGCACTTTTTGGTAAAAGCTTTTACTTAAACTTAATTTATTTGGTTATGGAAAATTACAATCCAAATAAAGAGAAAATAAACAAATTTTAACATTTCCTCTATATAAATATATCAAAATGCAACGGAAAATTTGTCTTTTACCAAAGACATTTGTAGGTTAGGTTGAACTGGCCGGTCAATAGAGATCGCACATAGATTGAATGTGTACATAGTGTTAACAAGATTTTTTTGACGACCAAACATATGGACCGCTATAAGGTGCCATGACTTATGTTGAGAAAAACTCCGTCCTCTTGGCAAACACTAGAAGTTTTCTAGAACCTAGCTAAACTGCTGCCACGAGCCCTGACGACTCTGCCGCCCCTAACTTGGGGTCGGAAGCGCCTCGCCTGCTATACATGTATATGATACACTCGTATTTGTAACAGGATTCCTCTCGCGTAGGTGAGGTTGACAATTAGGTTGCGGAAGCTTTGAAGCTATAAAACTTTGTATTGCGTTTATCAACCCCTTGAATCCAGCCCTATGATTCTCCCGAGGGTATTCGAAATAATTACCTGGGTGAACGAATAACACAATATAAGCCCATTGATTTCTAAATGATAATTTAATAGCCCCAGGTATTATTGGATCGCTGTTGTGGTAAACACTTATTCTAATGGTGTTATTAAGCGGGGAGTGCCCTCACTGCTTTTAATGTATGAAAGTTTTTTTTTAAAGCACATTAATAATTTTATTTTGGTGGAAGCAGATCTACAAAGTATGTACGTTCCAAAGAAAAAATGTATGTGAAAAAGGCAATTTGGAAAAAGTTGCGCAACAATAAAGGCATGGCTTTCGCTGAATGTGTTTGTTAACAGTTCAGTCATCACAGGAGTACGTGTTCGAATACCACTACCGTGAAAAAACGCTCTGAGCAGATGTATGAGGTATAATTGAAATAGCTGCCGCCATACTAATATAGCGCTGTTTAAAATTTTTTTAATTTTAATTTTTTCTGCCGTTTATTTTCATCCAAATTTATTTTTATTTCGAACTTAGGATTGTAATAAATTTCTGCAGTGATAATTGATATCTTTTTTAACAATTCTTACCATAATTTTGTTTATCTAGTATGAAAACTTTACTTTGCAGACCCACAACGAATCAGCACTATTTCCATAAAAGCATTGATGATGGTTCTCTAAATTTCCAATATTTATTATTTTATTGACTCGATTTGGGCAAAGTAAAATGGAGATTGAGGAAGAAAACAAGCTTTTATTTCAGCGACATTGCCTTATAACTGTCGGAACAGGACCTACGCATTTTTAACTCACTCCGAACGGTACCTACAAGGTGAAACCACTTAGGAAATATTTTCTTTGATTTAAAGCAAACTATTTAAATGCTTGAGGTTTTTTCCCCGCGATAGTAAAGACCATCTAACAAAGGTGTAAAGTCATTATAGATGATATTTTGCGGCCTTGAAATCTTGTCGGTTGACATAAATTTGCACGAGAAATTTACCTATTCGGAATTTGCCTTACCAATTCATCTGAGCGCCTAGATGAAAGATTTTTATGAAAAAATTCTTAACCAAATGACAATACACATACATATACACAGACCATGCAATAACGAACTGTTAGGCTTACGCGTGTACAATATTCATTTGTATGTAGGCAATACATCTCTTAACAAAAGTAATAAAAATTTACCATGTATTGTATTATGTATGAAGTATTAGCTCGTAGATATCTACTTTGGGTGGGTGATGAATAAGACGGGGTCACATGTAATTGTTTTGAATTTATACTCTCCACGGCGAACATATGTACTTATGTATATATATACAAAATTTTTGCAGTGCTAGATTTTTTTAAACAGTTTTATACATCCATACAAAAGTTAAGATTGATTCTTGAAATATAAAAATACTGCTTCCAAATACCAAGATATATTTGTGAGCCATAATCTCATTCCACTCCTTTCAATTTCAGTACAATTCCTTATTTTATGCATTATTCCTACTATCTCAAGTGTTGCAAAGTTGAAGAAATTTTTTCGGGATTATAAACTATTCAATATATTTAAAACTTGAACCTGATAATACAACTCTGTGGTGGATCATGAGGAATTCGCTTACTTCCACCCATATATGAAATTTAGGTAGTTGATCCCATCCTCAGTCAGTCCTACCTTTACACATTGTTATCCCATTCTTTATGAACGGTAGGTATATATAATCCCCTTTCATCTGAAGTACTTGTGTTCATTTCTGATAGCCTGGATGTGAAATTTTTATAAAAAAGTCGGCTTACAACCAGTGAGACACACAAATACTAAATGCTTGTACAAATATAAGACCTTTACTTTCATGCAACATACCTACAAACATAGATTCACGCATACACATCCACTTATGTACCTACGATGGGCCAAAATGTTAACAAAGAGTATCCATTTAAATATTTTACCCATATGTAGTACATAAATTTGCATATGAGTACGTGTGCATGTATTTGTTAGCAAGCATCAAATGGTGGGTAACAGGAAGTTTTTTGTTATGCGTATGAGTTCACAATTCCAAAAAGTAAGAAAATAAAAAAAGGATTGGTACCCTGTGAACCCAGCGAACATTTCATTTGCGATGCGCTCAGAATGCAAAAAGAAAGTTGCAAAATTCCGCACGTAAATTTGATGCTAATGTTCAGGCTGTCTCGGTAATGTAATATATGTAGAATATTTCAATCCAAAAGAACAAGCAAGAGCTTTAACTCAGCTCGTCCCGTTTTCTCCTACTGCATCTCTTTTCTTAATATTGATCTTATACCTCTTTCTCTTCCAGATCGATATATTTCCCTCTTTGCTTATGACCTCTACTTCACTTTTCCCTGTCCAATTATTATTTTCCCTTAGACTTTTAAAAAGAAGATTTAAGAGATTTTCTTTTACTGCAGTCGCAAAGTCGCCAAAAAGTGCCAAAACGCATTTTATGTTTTCAGGCGAAGGGGATATATATACTCAGTGTATGTTATACACTCCATTATAATTTTTGAAGGCTGATTATTAGACTGGGTCGATTTATTAACCGATATCGCGTAATCGATTTTTCGATAGGATTTGGTCTCCGGAAAAAAAGTTCCAGTTTTCAAAAAACTGTTATCGCCAACGTTTTAACAACAGTTTAAACAAAATAAGAATATTTTTTTTGGGTTTTGGGGAGTGTTTTGGTGGAAAAATTGACCCCTTCGCCTTTTTTTCGCATTATCAGCATTCGAAATTATCAGCACAAATTTGGTATCACCCACAATTTACTTTAGGTTCGGGTGCGGTTCAAATCCTGCCTATTGTGAGCATTGAATACAACACATATAGATTTAGAGGACGAATAAAATGAAGTTTTTGCAGTTCAGTAGACCACCAGCCAGATTCTAAACATCGCTGAAGCTAAATCCCCTTCGCCTGAAAACATAAAATGCGTTTTGGCGCTTTTTGGCGACTTTGCGACTGCAGTAAAAGAAAATCTCTTAAATCTTCTTTTTAAAAGTCTAAGGGAAAATAATAATTGGACAGGGAAAAGTGAAGTAGAGGTCATAAGCAAAGAGGGAAATATATCGATCTGGAAGAGAAAGAGGTATAAGATCAATATTAAGAAAAGAGATGCAGTAGGAGAAAACGGGACGAGCTGAGTTAAAGCTCTTGCTTGTTCTTTTGGATTGAAATATTCTACATATATTACATTACCGAGACAGCCTGAACATTAGCATCAAATTTACGTGCGGAATTTTGCAACTTTCTTTTTGCATTCTGAGCGCATCGCAAATGAAATGTTCGCTGGGTTCACAGGGTACCAATCCTTTTTTTATTTTCTTACTTTTTGGAATTGTGAACTCATACGCATAACAAAAAACTTCCTGTTACCCACCATTTGATGCTTGCTAACAAATACATGCACACGTACTCATATGCAAATTTATGTACTACGTATGGGTAAAATATTTAAATGGATACTCTTTGTTAACATTTTGGCCCATCGTAGGTACATAAGTTGATGTGTATGCGTGAATCTATGTTTGTAGGTATGTTGCATGAAAGTAAAGGTCTTATATTTGTACAAGCATTTAGTATTTGTGTGTCTCACTGGTTGTAAGCCGACTTTTTTATAAAAATTTCACATCCAGGCTATCAGAAATGAACACAAGTACTTCAGATGAAAGGGGATTATATATACCTACCGTTCATAAAGAATGGGATAACAATGTGTAAAGGTAGGACTGACTGAGGATGGGATCAACTACCTAAATTTCATATATGGGTGGAAGTAAGCGAATTCCTCATGATCCACCACAGAGTTGTATTATCAGGTTCAAGTTTTAAATATATTGAATAGTTTATAATCCCGAAAAAATTTCTTCAACTTTGCAACACTTGAGATAGTAGGAATAATGCATAAAATAAGGAATTGTACTGAAATTGAAAGGAGTGGAATGAGATTATGGCTCACAAATATATCTTGGTATTTGGAAGCAGTATTTTTATATTTCAAGAATCAATCTTAACTTTTGTATGAATGCATAAAACTGTTTAAAAAAATCTAGCACTGCAAAAATTTTGTATATATATACATAAGTACATATGTTCGCCGTGGAGAGTATAAATTCAAAACAATTACATGTGACCCCGTCTTATTCATCACCCACCCAAAGTAGATATCTACGAGCTAATACTTCATACATAATACAATACATGGTAAATTTTTATTACTTTTGTTAAGAGATGTATTGCCTACATACAAATGAATATTGTACACGCGTAAGCCTAACAGTTCGTTATTGCATGGTCTGTGTATATGTATGTGTATTGTCATTTGGTTAAAAATTTTTTCATAAAAATCTTTCATCTAGGCGCTCAGATGAATTGGTAAGGCAAATTCCGAATAGGTAAATTTCTCGTGCAAATTTATGTCAACCGACAAGATTTCAAGGCCGCAAAATATCATCTATAATGACTTTACACCTTTGTTAGATGGTCTTTACTATCGCGGGGAAAAAACCTCAAGCATTTAAATAGTTTGCTTTAAATCAAAGAAAATATTTCCTAAGTGGTTTCACCTTGTAGGTACCGTTCGGAGTGAGTTAAAAATGCGTAGGTCCTGTTCCGACACTTATAAGGCAATGTCGCTGAAATAAAAGCTTGTTTTCTTCTCCAATCTCCATTTTAGGATACCTTTGCCAAAATCGAATCAATAAAATAATAAATATTGGAAATTTAGAGAACCATCATCAATGCTTTTATGGAAATCGTGCTGATTCGTTGTGGGTCGGCAAAGTAAAGTTTTCGTACTAGAGAAACAAAATTATGGTAAAAATTGTTTACTAAAAATAATTGATATCACTGCGGAAATTTATTACAATCATAAGTTCGAAATAAAAATAAATTTGGATGAAAATAAACGGCAGAACAAATTAAAATTAAAAAAAATTTTAACAACGCTATATCGGTACGCAAAAGGCGACACAATTATATTACAATTATACCTCATAAATCTCCTCAGATTGTTTTCTCAGGGCAGTGGTATTCGAACCCGTACTCCTGTGATGATTGAACTGTTGACAAACACATTCAGCCAAAGCCATGCATTTATTGTTGCGCACCTTTTTCCAAATTGCCTTTTTCACATAGATTTATTATTTGGAACGAACATACTTTGTAGATCTGCTTCCACAAAAATAAAATTATTAATTTGCTTTAAAAAAAAAGCTTTCATACATTAAAAGCAATGAGGGCACTCCCCGCTTAATAACATCATTAGAATAAGTATTTAGCACAATAGCGATCCAAGAATACCTGGAGCTATTAAATTATCATTTAGAAATCAATGGTCTTATATTGTGTTATTCGTTCACACAGGTAATTATTTCGAATACCCTCGAGAGAATCATCGGGCGGGATTCAAGGGGTTGATAAGCGCAATACAAAGCTTTATAGCATCAAAGCTTCCGCAACTCAATTGTCAACCTCACCTACGCGAGAGGAATCCTGTTACAAATACGAGTGTATCATATACATGTATAGCAGGCGAGGCGCTTCCGACCCCAAGTTAGGGGCGGCAGAGTCGTCAGGGCTCGTGGCAGCAGTTTAGCTAGGTTCTAGAAAACTTCTAATGTTTGCCAAGAGGACGGAGTTTTTCTCAACATAACGCTTGGCACCTGATTGAGGTTCTTATATTTGGTCGTCAACAAATTTTGGTGACACTATGTACACATTCAGTCTATGTAAGATATCTATTGACTGGCCAGTACAACCTAACCTACATATGTCTGTGGTTAAAGACAAATTTTCCGTTGCATTTTGATCTATTTATATAGAGGAAATGTTTAAAATTTGTTTATCTTCTCTTTATTTGGATTGCAATTTTCCATAACCAAATAAATTAATTTTAAGTTAAAGCCTTTACCAAAAAGTTGAATTATTCTCGTTGTGAGGTGTTCCATTATGCAGATGTGGTAGTTATGTAAGTAAAAGTACTCGTTTATCTGGCACACATTCAAATGTTTCTGACTGCCTAGACGGAATATTTTTATGAAAAAGTGCTTTACTAATGAATAAAGTATACTGACATGGCCATGTATGTACAGATGTACATACTTACATACACATACACATATATTTACTTATACATAAGTGTGGAAAATGTGATATAAAGTAAGTATTATATGTCGTATAAAGAAATCTCTGCTAACATATGAATTTATGTATTTGCTGGTATTCCAAAAAATATAAATATATAATATTTATATATATACATACATATATTTCTTATATCATTATTTAGTCTATGATTTACAACTAGTCTTTAAAACTAGATGACATACAAATGGACATGGAGAGTAAAGAACCACTTAGCTTAAAGCAGAAAATAACATATTTTTAAGCATAGCCAAGATAAAGAAAAATTGACGACACTGAGTGGGCCGTTGAATATCCAAATAAATACTCTTTTAAATAATGTAAAGATTTGTCATGTAAAGGTAAATTTTCTACAGACTTTTGTAATGGTATACAGGGAAGCCTCCCCTGGGTGGACATTCACTGTCAGCCGCCTTTTGTCCGCCCAACGGAGAAGGTACTCAACACCTCACTTCAACGACAAATTTTTATATTATTTTGTTCTAAATATTAAGTGTGTCGTTACGGTAATAACAGCATCTTACAAACTGGCAGAGATACTGGAAAAAACTATGCAACCTTCATTTATGTAAGCTTTTGTATTGACAACCAGGCGGTCATTGGGGCGATGGTCACGCATAATACAACAACTAGAAGTGTGTTACAGCAAAGAAGCACTTGGAATAATTTGAACAGGGAGAAGCTAACAACCATTTAAGGTGCTCGTCTTATGTGCATAGATGGCACCAAAAGACGGATGAATTGGGAAAGGAGACAATAGCTGCACATGACCAACCAAGTAGGAAAGGGGCGAAACCAAAGGTTCGGCTTCACCTTGCAGATCAACTTTCAAGTCTAGAAGCCGCTGGTTTGGTGGGCCCTAGGTAACTTATATTATTTTCCAAGAGGACATAGTCATTTCATAACATTGTTCATGGTTCTCGAGGGCGTTTTTTTTTTAGTTTGACCGTCAAATATGCTTCTGGTATCTCTATGGACAAATTCAGTTTAAATGAAGTCGTTAACGACCGACCAGTTCAGCCTAACCTTACTTCAGACAATCTGGAGACCTTACTGTTACTTTATATAAAAGCGAAACTAAGTAGTGACTAACCATAACATTTCTTAAACTTGAGTACATATTTATCTATCGCAAAATTGGTTTTCCTTACTTTTTGTCTGCCTACGAGAAGTTCGTGTCTGTCTAATTTGATTTGATTGATTTGTTCTAAAAACAGGTGTCCGAGTCCGTTGATAAGAGGTTCGTGACCGCTCTGTAGAAGCTTTCAATCCCATTTTAGGCACATAACTGTCTGAATAGGCGGCCGAAACAAGTGTTTTCAATTAGAAGAAATTTTTCTAAGCGGGCTCACCCCTTGGAAGTAATTTGGCAATCACTTCGAGTGTATTTCTGTTATGAAAAGCTTCTCAATGAAAACTCATCTGCCTTGCAGATGACGTTCGAAATCGGCACAAAACATGTAGGTCGCGTCCCGCCAATTCTCAGGAAAAATTATAAGGAGCGCATCTCAAATTAAAAGAAAAGCTCGATGTAAAATCTCATCGGAGTTCATCGCGCCTATCGTTTCTATTTTAACTGTCCGCATACGGATAAGTGAGTGTCCACCTACGGAGGGCAATTTGTTCTAAAAGCTGTACCTAAAACTTGGTGCATGAAAAACTATCCAGACAAGGGAGGTGTCCAACCCCAGAGCTTTATCTGTACTTCTCCACGTTTAATTGTATAAGTATTCGTTATCGTTCTCTTCCTTATTTTATGCTTATTTTTCGTTATACATAAATGTGTTTTTCCTATCATAAACACCCATTGGCCATGATTCATGATGCATTTATTTGCGACAAATAGTACTCTTATTTTTTGTGTTTTTTTCATATCGCTAGTTGATTCTTTAGGTAAAATATGTTTGTATGAAACACTTATATATCAGCAATACCTGTGTTTGGCTCTGTGCTCCTAGATGAATGATTTTTATGGAAAAATTGTCTGTCCAGCGATGACACACAAACATACGCAAGACTTTCGAAGCATAAACATGCACATGAATGTGTAAACATACAAATTTATCGGTACAAACATATACACCTGCGAGCAAAAAAACAACTAAAAAAATTATTATGTAAAAAAATTTTAAAACCAGTTTCGAACATATTTAAAAATTCTAGTAGTTGTTTTAAATATACAAACAAACATGCTTTTCATATATTTTTTGTGTTTTGTATTTTTTCAGTTTCCTTGCTCAATTCAACAGCAATTTTGCAACAAATTTTGATTGGTATAAATAAACACAAACCTATGTAGATGTACTTCGAATTTTTTTTCGAAATTTTGTTTGAAATTTTGGTTTTCTGGAGCAAGTTAAACTACTTTTTATTTAGCCCATTAATATGTCCAAAGTCTTACCAGAAGTGTGCTTAGCAACCAAATTAAAGAATCTTATCACTGTCGAGGACCTAGGGTTTGAAATAACTGCATTTTCTTAACAAATGCAAGCATATTTCTAGGACTTATGACATTTACAGCTTCGAGATCTGATCGCTGTGTCGCTACTTAAAAGCAGGAGTATATCCCCAAAGAGCGAATAGGGCCTAACGTACCAATCGTTTCCTTCTACACATCATACTTCCTATATCTGTCATCACTGTTGAGGCCTTATTGATAAGCGTGTTACACCAGAATGTTATGACCTTTATCTAAGCCCATTGTGAGCATGCAATCATCTAATAGTAGTGATAAGAATAACTTATTTTTTCTTATGACGTAAGAGCTTCAGATGATCTTCGACAACTTGCAGCACCGCGCTGGTTCTGTGCTCTTCCTACTTTGTAGGTCATGTGCAATTCTTATCTCTTTTTATCTTGCCTAATGCATAAGATACGAGCATATCCTACATTTTATATTACTTTAGAACGATTAGTATAGCCCACCTATTTGTTGGGACTGGATGTGCTTCAATCGAGTTGATTTAAACTTGGTTAAAAGCCCTTGGAACTCAGAAAGATTTCTTTGGTTATACCAGTTTCCACCTCACAATGGTTCAGTATATACCGATTTGCCATTGCTGGTGAAGTTATTCAAACCTCTGACTCTCGAAAACAGCAATTATGCAACAAAGTAACCATAATATTTTTCTGAACCAATTTGTATTTTTTATTTTTTGTTTGCATTTAAAGGTTTAACTGGTTAAAAAGTGTCCTTGTTGTTGTTGTTATAGCGATACGGACACTCCCCGAAGGTCTTTGGGAGTGTTGTTGATGTTGTTGGCTCTTCGCCGGATGCAGATCCGGTACGTTCCGGTACCAAGCCTGACCGTCTCGGGAACGATTTGGTATGACCACATGCGACCTTCTAGGCCATACCGCCCTCCCACCCCCTAGATCCGTGAGGAGTTCCGGGTCGAAAGAGCCTCGGTTGTTAATATAACAGGATTCGCCACGGATAGGTGAGGTTAACAATTGGGTTTGGAGAAGTTATATATTGCGCTGGCAACCTAAAAGGGTTGCGCTACACAACTCCTTGAATATATTTGGTATTTTAGTCGCCTCTTACGACAAGCATGCCTACCGGGGGTATATTCTAACTGTAGTGTTCTTATTATTATACTCAGTTGAGCAGAGATCACAGAGTATATTAACTTCGATTGGATAACGGTTGGTTGTAAAGGTATAAAGGAATCGAGATAGATATAGACTTCCATATATCAAAATCATCAGTATCGAGAAAAAATTCGACTGAGCCATGTCCGTCCGTCCGTCCGTCCGTCTGTCCGTTAACACGATAACTTGAGTAAATTTTGAGGTATCTTGCTGAAATTTGGTATATAGGTTCCTGGGCACTCATCTCAGATCGCTATTTAAAATGAACGATATCGGACAATAACCACGCCCACTTTTTCGATAAAGAAAATTTCGAAAAATCGAAAAAGTGCGATAATTTATTACCAAATACGGATTATGCGATGAAACTTGGTAGATGAATTGAACTTTTGACGCAGAATAGAAAACTAGTAAAATTTGGACAATGGGCGTGGCACCGACCACTTTTAAAAGAAGGTAATTTAGAAGTTTGGCAAGCTGTAATTTGGCAGTCGTTGAAGATATCATGATGAAATTTGGCAGAGACGTTACTCCTATTACTATATATACGCCTAATAAAAACTAGCAAAATCGGAGAAGGACCACGCTTTTAAAAAAAATTTTTTTTAATTCAAATTTTAAAAGAAAAGTAAATCTGGCCTGTTCAGGCGGTCAATTTTTTCGGAATCGAAATGGATTGGTGTTCTCAATTTCGATTCCGACCAAAAATTATCGGTTTGAAAAGTATTGCCTCTGAGCAGTCGGAATGAAAATTAATTGGCAGATTATACACAAATGTTGCGATATTTGTCTTTTAAATAATTTTTTTTTTAAATTCTTCATTTTTTTTGGAAGAGTTGTGTGTATTTTTTTGTTTAAATTTGAGTTAAATTGGCATAATAAATCTTTCTTTAAAAACTTCTATCAAGAAATCTATTAGACAAACTAATCGATGCTGATCGAAATGAAGTCGACCTGTTCTGAATTCCGATCCAGAGCATTTTTACAATTCGCACGCACAATAGCAAGTCTTCTTGCGTCTGCGCATCAAAAACCATATCTGCAGGCATTTTTTAATTAAAATAAAATTTTATGTTACCTAAACCAAAACACATAAACAAAAACAGCTGATTAAACTGGTTACCGAATCGGAATGAAAACGATTCGAAATCGACTTCGAATCGATTTTTTACAATCGGAATTGAGAACTCCAAATAGAAATCGAGTCGAAATCAATGTCGTTTTACTTTTCATTCCGAGTCGGAATTCAGAACAGGCCTGAATATCTTCACAGTATATAAGGAAAAAATTGTCAACATTCAACTCCAGTAATGATATGATGCAACAAAATACAAAAATAAAAGAAAATTTCAAAATGGGCTTGGCTCCGCCCTTTTTCATTTAATTTGTCTAGGATACTTTTAATGCCATAAGTCGAACAAAAATTTACCAATCCTTGTGAAATTTAGTAGAGGCTTAGATTCTAGGACGATAACTGTTTTCTGTGAAAAAGGGCGAAATCAGTCGAAGCCACGCCCAGTTTTTATACAAAGTCGACCGTCTATCCTTCCGCTCGGCCGTTAACACGATAACTTGAGCAAAAAATCGATATATCTGTACTAAACTCAGTTCACGTACTTATCTGAACTCAATTTGTATTGGTGTAAAAAATGGCCGAAATCCGACTATGATCACGCCCACTTTTTCGATATCGAAAATTACGAAAAATGAAAAAAATGCTATAATTATATACCAAATACGAAAAAAGGGATGAAACATGGTAATTGTATTGGTCTATTGACGCAAAATATAACTTTAGAAAAAAACTTGGTAAAATGGGTGTGAAACCTACCATATTAAGTAGAAGAAAATGAAAAAGTTTTGCAGGGCGAAATCAAAAGCCCTTGGAATCTTGGAAGGAATACTGTCCGTGGTATTACATATATAAATAAATTAGCGGTACTCGACATATGATGTTCTGGATCACCCTGGTCCACATTTTGGTCGATATCTCGAAAACGCCTTCACATATACAACTAAGGGCCACTCCCCTTTAAAACCTTCATTAATACCTTTAATTTGATACCATATCATATCATACATATCGTACAAACACATTCTATAGTCACCCCTGGTCCACATTTATGGCGATATCTCGAAAAGGCGTCAACATATAGAACTAAGGCCCACTCCTTTTTAAAATACTCATTAACATCTTTCATTTGATACCCATATCGTACAAACAAATTCTAGAGTCACCCCTGGTCCACCTTTATGGCGATATCTCGCAAATGCGTCCACCTATAGAACTTAGGCCCACGCCCTTTTAAAATACTCATTAATACCTTTCATTTGATACCTATATCGTACAAACAAATTCTAGAGTCAGGCCTGGTCCACCTTTATGGCGATATCCCTAAATGGCGTCCATCTATAGAACTACGGGCCACTTCCTCTTAAAATATTCTTTAATACCTTCCATTTGATACACATGTCATACAAACACATTCCAGGGTTACCTTAGGTTCTTTTCACAACATGGTGATTTTCCCTTTCTTTGTCTCCACAGCTCTCAACTGAGTATGTAATGTTCGGTTACACCCGAACTTAGCCTTCCTTACTTGTTTTTATTTAATTTTGTGTGTAAGTTACTTTGAACTTTATAATTTTAAATGGTTTTATCAATATTTTAATTTTAGTTGGTTTTTCAGTAATCAAAAATTTTCGATATTATTCTAAAAATTTTATAATCAAACATACGCATACATTTAGGCATATTGAAAAATATAGATAAAAGTTGTTTATAAATTAAAACGTGGTTTCAAGCACCACACTGGCGATCCTGCCAGGAGCTTTGTGTTGCAATATCGAACGCTGATTTGTACCCGTAATCAATTTTACATCTTAATGCAATTAAGTATCAAACCAAGGAATTATTTCCAATCAACCAACAAAAAGAATGGAATGCGTAGTGGAAATTTTTTCCTGAGCCCAAATCCTATCGAAAAATCGATGGCGCGATATCGGTTTACTTTCGTCCATACAAATCGACCCAGGTTACTGATTATATAGTCTGCGTAGCTTTGTAAGTGTGTTAGTCGTGATTTCCTTTAATTTTCTTGTAGCTCAAGCATCGAAAACTTAAAAATCCAAAATAATGACATGCAGTATAAAGAATTGCCTTAAAGCAAGCTGAAGTGCAACCTTGAATGAGCCCGCGATATGCCAAAGTGTCATCAATATAACAACAAAATTGCTTATCAGCTTTTATTAATATGATATTAATAATAATAGTAACAATAAGGCTTTTCCATTCCCCTACAAATTTGTTGAGTCATTGCTCAAGTAAAATATATAAGCTTTGAGCACCTTTTCCATTTCTGAGCGCCTAGATGAATGATTTTAATAAAAAAAATGCTTTGCTAAACAATGATATATGTATGTGTGTATGAAAAATGGGCACGTGCCATACATACCACATAAATAAAGTACTTACATACATACACTGAAAGAAATGGTGCTAGTAAAATCAATAAATCGGTTCTGCCGTTCTTGACTTAACGGAGATTCCGTCAAATTGATCGAATTATGGTTAATTCCAACGAGTTCTTTGTCAAGCGAATAAATTAGTTTTGTCATTTAAACAGAAGAGAAATTGTCGCTCTCAAGTTAACAAAATTCTGTAAAATTGACAGATTCTTAATCAACCTAACTGATTTTTCTGTTAACACAACTGATTTCACTGGTCATTTCAACAGCGAACAACAGTCAATGCATGAGCACATTTCAAAGAGAATTTTACGCTTTGCGCTCTCTACTTTGTACTTATGACTATGGTGCCACTTGTTAAAAAAAAAACACTAAAATGAGAAAAGCACCAAATCAAAAAACACACAAATTGGCAAAAAAATAAAAAAACTAGTTTTTCAGTTATCAATACAAAACGAAAAAGCCCTTTTTTTGAATTTACTGTGCATAAAACTGCAAAAATATCGGAACACCTATTTATCGGGTGTAATTTTGCAACTTCTCCTCCAAGCGAAATGCAAAATGCGCCCTCTTGTTGCAAAAGTTTTGTTTGAACGAACAGGATTTTTCCAAAGCTAGTAACATTTTGATCATGTTTTTACGAATTTTCACTCACGCAAACGAATCTAATAAGATGAAAAATAACATCCTTTTTCAATGTTAATGTTTCCGATAGCATAAAAGTTTGAGTTATTTTGCAATCTTTCCAAAATAAAGTGCTACGAGAATTAAACTTGCCGAATTACATGTAAAATTACTCCAGTGGTGAATTATCTTCCCGCAGTTTGATTCTTTACTTTTCTATAACTTACAAGTTCTCTATAAAATGTTATGTCAAATATTTATTCAACAATTTTGTTCGAAACATTCAAGTGTGGCAACTCTACATGCGAGAGAAGAGATTGAGAATGAGTTGCAACTGAAAGAAATGAGAATCAGTTTCGTGACTACTATTTTCATTGATATTTGAAAAGTGGAGTAACGCGCGGCGAAGTTTAAAACTATAAATTAAATAAATTATAAAGAGAATAAAATTTGGTGAAAGTCCGTTTAATAAAGTGTATAATATTTAATGTGTGCCAGCATATCTGATGTACGCCCAATTGAAGTTCGTTAGTAAGTACATACCTATGTACCTATTTGTCAGATTTTTGTATCAAATTTAAAGAAAATGGAAACATTTTATCAAATGTGCGTACAAAAATATAACTATAATTATATATAACAACTAGAAGACCCGGCAGACGTTTGTCTGCCCTAAATTTGGCCTAACTGCATACATTTTAATAAGCTTTTTCCGTCTGACTCTGCCCTCCCCCTCTTCACTTTTTCCTAATCCTTTTATTCACTCTTCCCTCCGTCTTTTTCGCTTCATCTATCTCCATCTTCGTGTGATTCTATCTTTTTCTCAATCTCCTCTCTTTTCTCTTCTCTCAATTTATTCTCATTCGTCTGCATCCCTTATTGCCTGTCCCAGAGGGTCGTATGTATTTTATTCCAGTCCCAGTCCCAGTCCCACTCCGAGTCTTAGTCCCAGTCCGTCTCTGGATAATATATTAAAAAAAATGTCATAGTACCTCTAAATCGCGGGCCCCTCAGAAACCCCGGGCCCGGGGCTAATCAACCCTCCCCCCACCTTCTCGGCGGGCCTGGTGATGTGCTATACTTGATATCATTCGGTATAATATTTTTATTGATAAGCACGTTGTTTAATTAAACACCAACCAATTACACGGAAGTATATCCGCACCACCTGAAAATGTGCCCCCAGCGGGTTAGAGGATCAGAATATACCCGCGGTAGGTATGCCTTTCGTAAGAGGTGACTAAAATACCAGATTCAAGGGGCTGGGTAGCGCAACCCTTCAGGTTGCCCGCGCAATATATAGCTTCTCCAAACCCAATTGTCAACCTCACCTATCCGCGGCGAATCCTGTTTCACTAACAGAAGAGGCTCTGGCGACCTCAAGATCCTCATGGAACTTGGGGGTGGAGAGGGAGGGAATGGCCTGAAGGTTTAATGTGGCAACATAAATCGTTTCCGATATGGTCGGGCTAGCACCTTAATGGTGCTGTGGTACCGGAGCGTACCGGATCTGTATCCGGCAAAGGACCATCACATCGATAAAACTCCCCAAAGCCTTCGGGGAGCACCCTTATCGCTACAAAAAACACAACAACAACAACAACAACCTGAAAATGTGAGTGCCGGTGCGTATACGTAACATCTTATTATTACGTATAAGCAAATACAAAAATTTGCAATAAAATAATATTGCGACTATAAACTGAGATATAACCTATCCTATATTTCAAGTTAGATCGAACTACACACGAAGTGTGAAACAAATTAAAAATCGGTTCAGTAGTTTAGGAGTCCATCGGGAACAAACATAGTGACACGTGATTTTTATATATTAAGATATGGTGAAAATTTTTGAACAAAAAGTTGAAATAAAGTTCTTGAAACAGACGCCAATGTGGTTCGCCAGAGCATGTACTAACGCGTGTGTGAATATGTATGTAGCAATCATGAGTATTTATGTATTCACATATTTACGTATAGGTATATGTTGCAATATACATACTTTCGTACAAAGCTGTCGATGGTAATTCGGAACAAGTTTTGTTTATTTGAATTCAGATTTAATTTATAATTATTTTAATTAATATTACTAAATATAGCAATAAAGTCATTAGAAATGAAATGTATTTATGTATATTTTTACAAATATAAAAAAACTACGTAAGTTTAAATATATATTTATTAGGCTTATATTTTTTCCACTGGTATTAATGTCATAGGGATGAACACAAAAATCTGTTGATGTAAAAGTTTACGCTATTAACCTAGAAAAAAAAGAAATATCTGTTATTTCAATAGAATTCACTGGTAGTGTCTTTTCGACAATAAATTATGTTATTTTAACAGTTTCCAGTGGCAATTTCAAAAGAACAGAAAACCCTTTCATATTAAGAGTTTTGATTGGTATTCCTAGAGCGACAGTAATAATTGTTAATTTAACAAATCTATGGGTAAAATAAAATCAAACAACTTTTTTTGTTTATTCGACTACTAAAATGGTTAATTACGAATCAACGATTTGTGCGCAGTTGATTCAACATCTTGTTGTGATGGATAAACATTGGAAGACATTTCGGTTGAATTGACCCTTATTTCGGTTGATTTTACCAGTCTTTTTCTTTCTAAAATTGAAAAAAGGTGCGCTGGTTGAATAGCGAGGACGGACCTCTCTTTCAGTGTATGAGGATGTAATTTTGTATATAATCATTCCAACAAATCCTACCGAAGGAAACTTTTAGTTTATTTTTTTTAATGAATTTGCTGAGAAAAAAACGAACAACTTCTTCATTAAAAGCCTAATTGTTTTTTCACCCAGGGGTTACTTCTACACAAGAGTATTATAAATTTAGTGAAAAACGATAGTACGTAATGCCATAAAGGAATCGACAGGCTTTCTAATATCAAAACTCTCAGCATCGAATTTGACTGTCCGTCCGTTAACATGATAACTTTACGCCCACTTTTTCGATAACGAAAATTTCGAAAATAGAAAAAAATGCGATAGTTCAATAAAAAAAAAGAAATACACGAAAAAAAATATTTGGAAAATTTTGGAAAGTGGGTGTGGTATCGCCTACATTAAGAAGAGAGTTAGGTTAGGTTGAACTGGCCGGTGCATGAGACCTCACATAGAGAGAATGAATCCGTAGTGTTACCAAACGTTTATTTAATGACCAAACTGAAAAATCGTATCAAAAACCAGGACCTATGTTATAAAATAAATCCGTTCTCTTGGCAAATACTAAAAGCTTTCCAGGACTTATGCCATTAGCCGCTTCTAGATCTGACAACTGTATTCCTCTTAATAGCTAGAATCTTATCCCGGCAAGCGCAGGGCACGAGCACAAAACGTGCTCAATCCTTTCCTCCTCCAACCCACACTTCCTACGTTTGCTACCACTGACCAAGCCTAATCTAACGGCATGTAACGCCAGAAAGCAGTGTCCAGACAGAATACCCGTCATGAGTCTACAGTCCTCTCTTTTTAATGATAGATGCAAATTTGTTAGTCTAAATTTGTAAGACCTACATGTAATCTTCGACACTTTACAGCTCTGTGCTTGGACAAACGCCTTTCTTGATTGGTCCATATACATATCCATCGTTCGCCTTCTCTAAATCTTGCCCAAATTAAACTACGGACATCTACGGAGCAAGGTTCAAGGGATGCGCCCTTTTTAGCTAGTTCATCCGCTTTTTCATTCCCATCTGTTCCCATATGCTCTGGGACCCAATATAGTTGCCGGGTCATTCCAGATATTGCTTACACTCTAACACACTTTTAGATGCTGTGCGATGCGATATTATTGCCTCAATTGCTGTTGGCTGTCAATATAAAATTTAACACGGCCGCTGTTTAAGCTATTCTCTTCGAGTGTTTCTTCTGCTTTGGTTACGGCTAATACTTCCGCTTGGAAAATGCTTTGTGTAAACATGTATCGCCTCGTCTGCCATTTGAGCACCCTTATGCCAACCATACGGCCCCATTGTGGCTTTGCGAGCCCTCACGAAGTGCATATAAGGAATCAGGTAGCCTGATCGTCCTGTAGTTGATGGCGCTATACTACTATGGCTGCTGTATTGTATGCGCTCAAGCTGTCTCGAGGCACTGAGCTAAAATATATAGCACCCAATCAGAAAAAACACGTAACTTAAATTAGGAAAACGTTACTTAAAAAATTTAATTGGAGAAAATTTCAATGCATTTCCATTTGCATATGATACTTTAAATTGTCTGCTCGCGGAGTCACGGTCTTATTATCTTACATTACTACAAGGATAATTGGGGTACATTTAATCAGTAAGGTTATGTCCGTAGTTACATATACCCTGCTGTGAAAATATATAAAGCACCATAAATTGATCTCACTCCCTGGAGAAAAATTATTTTATTGTGAAATTTGATTTTTCCCCAATGAATACAATATTTTAAAGCATGGCAATGATCAGAGTAGCTCTTAATTAAAATTTACAAAATTATATCACATCACTTTCACTACGAAATATTAAACGTGATACCATATTTTGTAAGCCAGAGTAGGTCGACTGCCATTGAATTAGAATATAAATTAAAATTTATGTCCTTTACATACATTTACCATTCTTCAGATTCTTTTTCGGCTATCTCAATTCAATATTTTTGTAGATAGGCTAGCCTTGCCCTCAAGGCCTGAGTTAACAACTTTCTGGATGAGTGTAACTGCATTGCCTACTTAGGTGATTCCATCAATTCCTTTTGGAAATAATCTAGAGGTGGTCATGGTATTTTCTCCACTTCCTTTTCACTTTGTTATTCCATTTTAATGCCCAATTTATGTACCATATGAAGTTCACTTTAATTTGAGAAACCTGCATTCACTTCTGATAGCCTGGATGTAATATTTTTATGAAAAAATCATTATATACACATTCGTAAACACATACACAAATTAACAAATAAATACACGTAAATATGCAAATATTCATCAAAAAAATGGTGTAGGTAGTTTAAAGAAAGTAAAAAAATATGCCAGCGGCGTTAGTTGATATTTTACTTTGAATGACGACAAAGCTTTATAATATAACAATTATACTAAAAATAATGTTTTATAGTAACGATGCTCGTCCAATGGCTCTTTTGAAGTACCTGCTGTCATCGAGCAAAGAGTCAGTGCATTTGCGCCTTGGGCCTTGGAAACCACGCTACTGTTGGCAACCATAATTTTGAAATAGTAAAAGACATTGTTTATTTGGAAACGGGCATTAACACAAAGAACAAAATCAGATCTGGGATCCAGCGAAGAATCACTCATGCCAAAAAATGCTACTTTGAACTAGGTAGGCAATAGAAAAGAAAAGTCCTCTCTCAGCAAACGAAAATCATGCTCTACAAGTCACTTATCGTACCCTTCCTGCTATATGGTGCGGAAACATAGACCATGAAAACATCAGATGAATCGGCGCTGGCAGTGTTCGAGAGAAAGGTTCTTCGAAACATTTACGCACCTCTACGCGATGGCAATGGCGAGTACCGCAGAAGATTTAATGATGAGATGTACTAGCTTTATGTAGACATGAACATAGTCCAGCGATTTAGAACGCAGCGGTTACGCTGGCTAGGCCATGTTATGCGAATGAAAGATGACGCTCCGGCTAAGAAAACAGTTTTATCGGAACCCGCCTATGGAAGCAGAGCATAAGGGCGGCCCCCACTCCTATGGAAGAACCAGGTGGAAAACGATTTAAACTCCTTTGTTGTGACCAATTGGCGCCAATTGGCAGAGCGAAGAAGCGGCTGGTGCACTCTGTTGAACCGTTTTAACAGTTAAGCGCCAATTAAGTAAGTAAGTATTATCGCATGACTCCGTTATCCAAATTCTTCGAGCACTCTTATCTTATAGTAAAGTTTTATGCAAAATTAATTTTACATGAGCCTCATATACAAGCATACCTTAGAGATCGAGCGGAAAGATTGTTAAACTTTGTGTCTGATATCCCTACAGCGAAATGCAGCGAGTCTTAGTACTATAAGAGTATTGCAATAAATTTTTAAGATTAAAATGCACTTTTCATACACACATTAACAATTTTTTATCCCATGAGATTGTGACCTTACTCAGTACAACCACCACACTATAAGGCCTATATTCGAATTACGCTAGCCTTACATAAGGCACAAATTTTTTGGAGCTTACTTTCATACTACAAACATATATACATACATATATATAAGTATATTTATGTGCCAAAAAGTTTACAAAAAGTTACCATTTCCATATTATACTTACATATGTCTGTGCATGGTATATGAGAGTGGTCCTCTAAGGAGTAAAATAAATTCTTCACACAAATTCAAATGCTATATCTGAATGTTTATTCGCAGATTTACAATAACATTAGAGCAGATGGTTTTTCGAAAGCTTCAGTTGGATGAATTGTCAACGGCAGTCTAGAAAACGTTGCCAATATCAAATTTAACCCTTCGGAAATTCAATTTACCCTTTCCAAAATCCAGTTTGTGTCAGTTTGAAATAGTGAAAAATGGGCAATTTAATCTAAGAAAATGTAAAATCAAATTGGCGTTTCCAAAAACATAGATGGTTTTTTCCAGAATCCAATTCAGCCTATTTTTAATTTAAATTGACAGTTCTGAATTCCAACAAAACGTTTTTTTCTGAAAAATTTTCTAACGTTTCTGACTTTTGTATTTAATTTCAATTTAAAAAAGTTCAGTCTTTACTGTATTCTTATAAATATTTTTATGCTTTAGAAATAAAGGCCACTCTAATACATACATTTGATGAAAAGCAAGCAATGTGTGTGATGGGTGCCGGGGAGTTATATTAATCCATATGAATTTGGTGCTCCAAAAAGTAAAAAAACGCTGTATTTGGTACCCTGTAAGCCCAGCAAACATTTTCGAAACAAAAAGCGACTTCGGAAATAGAGAGAGTATAAACGTACAATTCTTTACCTTAATTAACAAAGGCCGTAGCCAATAAATTTTTCGAAACTGTAATTCTTGGGGATTTGGGTATGACATATTAAAATTCACCATCGGTAAGCATTTTAAAGTTTCATTCCTTTGTAAAATTCTATGTTGGTTAAGGCCTTTGTGAATTAAGCTAACGATATATATATATATATGTTTGAACGAATACATTGTACCATTGTGAGCAATGTATCCTTCAATGGACCTATCTTAACAGGAAATACGTAATTCAACAATTTTGTTAGGAAGAAGTTACCGCAAACATAGGCCCGGTTTTTCACTAGTGGTTTAGCTAAGCTTAAACTAAGTTTGCTCAAACTCTAGTAAACTCCAGTTAAACTACTGAGCAGTTTTTCAGTCACAGTTTAAGGACGCCTTTGGGGTAGGCTTTTTTGTAGGGCAACACTGTTTTTTTTTGTTATCTATATAATTTGTATATACGGCAGCAGCTGGATTTTGTTTACCCAACAAACATGAAACAAATTTTTCTTCAGCGAAATATATCTAGCTCCGGAGGTGATATCCAACATCATTATTTAATTACTCTTAAATCATATAGTTCTGTAGTTGCTATCCAACTTCATTCTCCAATTACTATCCAACCTTTGACAAATTTTGTAAAATGTATAGTTCTCGAGTTGACCTCCTACGTAGTTCTCAAATTATTTTCAGAACTTCGAGAGATTTTCTTTTGTGAAATTTACAGCTTTCAAATGCATATCAAGTACCTTTCTCCAGTTTATATCGTACTTTGAATATCGAGTTGTGGTGGGTTGAAAAAAAATCTTCCCCGAGGTGGTACCACCATAGCCAACAGCTGTTTATTGTGAGAAATAAATATCTGGTTAATAGCAGTAAAGAAGCGATATTAAATAACAATAATTTATACATATTTTATTTTATTTTCGTGAAAATAATTTTTCATTGTAATCTTACATTTGAGTCCAAGGAGAGAACCATATATAAATACAAGTTGGGAACTATATTTTTTTTCAACTTAAGTGATAGAGTTTTTTGCATTATAAAAATTTCCTTTTTTGCGTTATGATTCTCAAATTAAGTCACTGTTTCTAAAATAACTTTTGAGATTTTAGAAGTATATCTTGTTATCAACATGAGGTGTAGTGGTACTTAAGCCCAAATGCGTGTTAGGTATATTCGATGACATTGCCAACGAACGCAAATAACTGATAGGTTAACTAGAGTTTAACCCTGCCAGACTGGCCGCTTAAGCTCAGCTTAAACTTCAATTAAAATAGACCGAAATCTGCAGAATAAATTTAAGCGTAGTTTAACAGATAAACTGAGTTGAACTTGTTCTGAAAAACCGGGCCATAAAAGTCGTATCTCAGGTTGTAAAAAACTTATTTTCCTTACAGTTGAGATATGAAGCTTGAGTTCTTTTTCACAATATGCAAAGGTGTTAAATCGGTAAAAGATATCATATAGATATACCAAACTATAAAAGTAAATTTTTAAGTAAGTAAGAAAAGAGCCTTCATGGACCTATAATTGGGATTAGCCCATATGTACCTACGGTTGTATGTATGCAATTCTTAATATATCTCCTCTGCCGTTTCCTAACAAACCATGCATCAAATATATTAAATTATTTTGTAAGTTCATGTGCTTATATGTACAGAGATAAGCTAGAAATACGTATGCCCAATTTTTTAGTGCGAGTTTAAACTACATTTAAAGTTGACCAGAGTTTAACCCTGCCACTTCGCCGCTTAAGCTGAGATGAGCAGCAAAACTTTTTGTTATCGAACAAAGTGGCAAGGTTAAACTCTAGTCAACTTTAAATGTAGTTTAAACTCGCACTAAAAAACTGGGCATAAATATTATAATAGTATGTGTGTTTGTGTATCATCATTTGTTCAGAATTTTTTCATAAAAATATTTCATCCAGGCGCTCAGATGCAAACGAAGGTAATGCAGATGACTGCGTTTTTCATGAACATTTTACTGTAGAAATTCAAATTTCGACTAGTAAAAACCTTTCAGAGAGTATCGATTGTTTACAAAGGTATCAAGCCCACTTCCAGCGGTTTGCGGTAACATTTGACGAAAATGGAAGCCGCTTCCAAAATACATACGCAATTCTTTAGTATAAAGAAAGCTCATTGTGTAGACAATGATTTCAAAATATGAGGTTTAAATGTTTAAATTTTCAAAAATTAGTACCATACTTGAATTTCATGCAATTTGTATTTCAGTTTGATTTTACGCATTGTATTTGGGACTTTAATAGAACATGCAGTGGTTGATACAGAGAGAACCAATTTATTAACAATTAGAAAATAGCAACGTTTAAGCTAATAATATCATCTTATATGAGAGGACGATATGTAAAGCATTTTCAAACGCACACTTGTACATCTAATCTAATATCTAATATATATTATAAATGGGGAAGTTTGGATGTTAAGATGTTTGGATGTTTGGATGTTTAGATGTTTGGATGTTTGGATGTTTGGATGTTTGGATGTTTGTCCAGACGTTTGTCTTTGTGACTCAATAACGAAAGAACGGCTGGACCGATTTGGATGAAATTTTGCACACATATAGCCAATAGTCTAGAAGGATCTACTAGCTATATATTTTTCAAAAGGGGCGTGGTCCCCGCCCCCTAGGAACAGTTATAATTTAATTATTATATTTTTTCGTCTTTGCGACTGAATCACGCCAGAATGGCTACACGGATTTTGATAAAATTTGGGACACAGAGAGTAGTCTACTAGCGAAATTTTTTTCGAACATGGAAAGAGGGGTGGGGGTCCCACGACCCTTCGAGAAATTATTTTTCATAATTTTTACACATTATAACTTTACGTATACTGGCCTTATCACAGACTCAAGGGGTCAAATAAGTCGAGGGCTTACAAAGTAAGCAGTGACACCCTCCGGCCGCCCCCCTTTATCCCCCCTCTGGTGTAAAATCCATAAATTGTTATAACTCAATCTAAATTTTCTCCTAAATCAATAGTTTTTGGTATCTGGTACATACAGAACGAGATCTAGACAATTTTGGAGGAACGATCAGTGGTCCTCTCCTCTACTCCCGCCATCCGCCCTCCATCAATTGTTTTTATTAGCACGCTTTTATTAGCTTTACCTGTATGTTTCTATCTAACTTTTTATTCGCTCCAATGCGCCTGCTGCCTTATTAACATGGTTTTATAATTAGCTTCACTTTATTTGTAATCCCGTAAGGGTCATATCGAGACCCTTCCGGGATCATTTCTGGATGGTTTTCGGGATCGGTCCGGGATTACGCCGGGGTAATTTCGGGACTTTTTCGGGACTATTTCGGGATCATTTTGGGACCCTTCCGGGATCATTTCTGTATAGTTTACGGGATCCGTCCGGGATCCCGTCGGGGTTATTTTGGAACATTTTCGGGACTATTCCGGAATCATTTCGGGACTATTTCGCGATCATTTGGGGACCCTTCAGGCATCATTTCTGGATGGTTTTCGGGATCCGTGCGGAATCTCGTCGGGGTCATATGGGGACTTTTTCGGGATCATTTGAGGGCTCTTCCGGCATCATTTCTGGATGGTTTTCGGGATCCGTCCGGGATATCGTCGGGGTCATTTGGGGACTTTTTCGGGATCATTTGGGGGCTCTTCCGGCATCATTTCTGGATGGTTTTCGGGATCCGTCCGGGATCTCGTCGGGGTCATTTGGGGACTTTTTCGAGATCATTTTGGGGCTCATCCGGCATCATTTCTGGATGGTTTTCGGGATCCATCCGGGATCCCGTCGGGGTCATTTCGGGACTTTTTCGCGACTAATACGGGATCATTTGGGAACCCTTTCGGCATCATTTCTGGATGGTTTTCGGGATCCGTCCGGGATCCCGTCGGGGTCATTTCGGGACTTTTTCGCGACTAATACGGGATCATTTGGGAACCCTTTCGGCATCATTTCTGGATGGTTTTCGGGATCCGTCCGGGATCCCATTAGGGTAATTTCGGGACTATTAGGGGATCATTTGGGAACCTTTCCGGCATCATTTCTGGATAATTTTCGGGATCCGTCCGGGATGCCGACGAGGTCATTTCGGGACTATTTCGGGATCATTTGGGATACCTACCGGCATCATTTGTGGATGGTTTTTGGGATTCGTCCGGGATCCCGTCGTGGTCCTTTCGGGACTTTTTTTCGACTAATACGGGATCATTTGCGGACCCTTTCGGCATCATTTCTGGATAGTTGTCGGGATCCCGTCACGGTCATTTCAGGACTATTAGGGGATCATTTGAGGACCTTTCCGATATCATTTCTGTATTGTTTTCGGAATCCTTTCGGGATCCCGTCAGGGTCATTTTGGGACTTTTTTGGGGCTAATACGGGATCATTTGGGGTTCCTCTAGGGGTCGTTTCGTGACTTTTTCTGTTTTATTTCGGGATCATTTGGGGACCCTTCCGGCATAATTTCTTGATGGTTTGCCGGATCCATCAGGGTCATTTCGGGACCATTTTGGGATCATTTGGGGACCCTTCCGAGATCATTTCTGGATCCGTCCGGGATGCCGTAGGAGCCATTTCGGGATTTTTTGTTACTTTTCCGGGATAGTTTTTGGACCCTTCCGGGATCATTTCTGGATATGTGCGGGATCCCATCTGGGTCATTTCCGGACTATTTCGGGATCATTTTGGGATCCTTCCGGAATCATTTCTGTATGGTTTTCGCGATCCGTCGTTGATTCCCTCGGAGCCATTTCGGAACCTTTTCTGGAGTATGTCGGGGTCATTTGGGGACTTTTTCGGGATCATTTGGGGCTCTTCCGGCATCATTTCTGGAAGGTTTTCGGGATACGTGCGGGATCTCGTCGGGGTCATTTGGGGACTTTTTCGGGATCATTTGGGGGCTCTTCCGGCATCATTTCTGGATGGTTTTCGATATCCGTCCGGGATATCGTCGGGGTCATTTGGGGACTTTTTCGGGATCATTTGGGGGCTCTTCCGGCATCATTTCTTGATGGTTTTCGGGATCCGTCCGGGATCCCATCAGGGTAATTTCGGGACTATTAGGTGATCATTTGTGGACCTTTCCGGCATCATTACTGGATAATTTTCGGTATCCGTCCGGGATGCCGACGAGGTCATTTCGGGATTATTTCGGGATCATTTGGGATACCTACCGGCATCATTTCTGGATGGTTTTTGGGATTCGTCCGGGATCCCGTCGGGGTCATTTCGGGACTTTTTCTCGACTAATACGGGATCATTTGCGGACCCTTTCGGCATAATTTCTAGATAGTTGTCGGGATCCGTTCGGGATCCCGTCACGGTCATTTCGGAACTATTAGGGGATCATTTGAGGACCTTTCCGGCATCATTTCTGGATAGTTTTTGGAATCCTTTCGGGATCCCGTCAGGGTCATTTCGGGGCTTTTTCGGGATCATTTAAGGATGGCTTTCAGGATTCGTCCGGGAACCCGTCAGGGTAATTTCTGGACTTTTCCGAGACTATTTCGGGATCATTTTGGGACCTTCCCAAGATCATTTCTGGATGGATTTCGGGATTTGTCCGGGATGCCCTCAGGGTCATTTTGGGACTATTAGGTGAGCATTTGAGGACCGTTCCGGCATCACTTCTGGATGGTTTTCGGTATCCGTTCAGATTCCCGTCGGAATAATTGCGGGACCTTTTCGGGATCATTGGGGTCCCTTCAAAATCATTTCTGGATGGTTTTTGGGATTCGTCCGGCACCCCGTCGGGGTCATTTCGGGACTTTTTCTCGACTAATACGGGATCATTTGCGGGCCCTTTCGGTATCATTTCTGGATAGTTGTCGGGATCCATTCGGGATCCCGTCAGGGTCTTTTCGGAACTATTGGGAGATCATTTGAGGACCTTTCCGGCATCATTTCTGGTTAGTTTTCGGGATCCTTTCCGGGTCCCATCAGGGTCATTTCGGGACTTTTTCGGCATCATTTAAGATTGGTTTTCAGGATTCGTCCGGTATCCGTCAGGGTAATTTCTGGACTTTTCCCAGACTATTGCGGGATAATTTTGGGACCCTCCCAAGATCATTTCTGGATGGATTTCGGGATCTGTCCGGGATGCCGTCAGGTTCATTTTGGGACTATTAGGTGATCATTTGAGGACCTTTTCGGCATCACTTCTGGATGGTTTTCGGTATCCGCTCAGGATCCCGTCGGAATTATTGCGGGACTTTTTCGGGATCATTTGGTGTCCCTTCCGGCAGCATTTCTGGCTGGTTTTTGGGATTCGTTCGGCATCCCGTCGGGTTCATTTCGGGACTTTTTCTCGACTAATACGGGAGCATTTGCGGGCCCTTTCGGCATCATTTCTAGATAGTTGTCGGGATCCGTTCGGGATCCCGTCAGGGTCTTTTCGGAACTATTAGGTGATCATTTGAGGACATTTCCGGCATCATTTCTGGATAGTTTTCGGGATCCTTTCGGGGTCCAGTCAGGGTCATTTCGGGACTTTTTCGGGATCATTTAGAGATGGCTTTCAGGATTCGTCCGGGAACCCGTCAGGGTAATTTCTGAACTTTTCCGAGACTATTTCGGGATAATTTTGGGACCTTCCCAAAATCATTTCTGGATGGATTTTGGGATCAGTCCGGGATGCCGTCAGGGTCATTTTGGTATTAGGTGATCATTTGAGGACTTTTCCGGCATCACTTCTGGATGGTTATCGGTATCCGATCAGGATCCCCTCGGAATCATTGCGGGACTTTTTCGGGATCATTTGGGGTCCCTCCCAAGATCATTTCTGGATGGATTTCGGGATCTGTCCGGGATCCCGTCAGGGTCATTTGGGGGTGCGTTCGAGATCCCGTCAGGGTCATTTCGGGACTTCTTCGGGAATATATCGGGATCATTTCTGGATGGTTTATGGGATCCGTCCATTACCCCTTAAGGGTCATTTCGGGACTATTAGGTGATCATTTGAGGACCTTTCCGGCATCACTTCTGGATGATTTTCGGTATCCGTTCGGGATCCCGTCGGAATCAATGCGGGACTTTTACGGAATCATTTGGGATTCCTTCCGGCATCATTTCTGGATAGTTTTCGGGATTTGTCCGGGATCCCGTCGGGGTTATTTCGGGACCTTTTCGGGGCTAATACGGGATCATTTGGGGATCCTCTAGGGGTCGTTTCGTGACTTTTTCTGTATTATTTCGGGATCATTTTGGGACCCTTTCGGCATAATTTCTTGATGGTTTGCCGGATCCATCAGGGTCATTTCGGGACCATTTTGGGATCATTTGGGGACCCTTCCGAGATCATTTCTGGATCCGTCCGGGATGCCGTAGGAGCCATTTCGGGATTTTTTGTTACTTTTCCGGGATAGTTTTTGCACCCTTCCGGAATCATTTCTGGATCTGTGCGGGATCCCAACTGGGTCAATTCCGGACTATTTCGGGATTATTTTGGAATCCTTCCGGAATCATTTCTGTATGGTTTTCGCGATCCATCGTGGATCCCCTCGGAGCCATTTCGGAACTTTTTCTGGAGTTAGTCGGGATAATTTAGGGACCCTTCCTGGATATTTTCTGGATGGTTTCTGAGATCCGTCCGGGAGCCCGTCAGGGTAATTTCGGAACTTTTTCGGGACTATTTCGGGATCAATTTGGTACCCTTCAGGCATCATTTCTGTGTGGTTATCTGGATAAGTCTAGAATCGTGTCGTTGTCATTTCGAGTTTTTTTGGGACTACTTCGGGAACTTTTGGAAACACTTCCGGGGCGTTTCTGGATGGTTTTCGGGATCCGTCCGCGATAGCGTCGGGGTCATTTCGTGGCTTTTTCTGGATAATTTCGTTATCATTTTGGGATCCTATCAGGTTATCAGCTCATAAAGTTCTTTTTTTTACTCAATTACAAAAATAAAATGCATTAGACAGAAAAAAATTTTAAACAGATAACTTTATAAGCAGGCTAACGTGAATAGCCCACATATTTCATTTTCTCCTTGCGGACGGCGCCGCGGGTAAAGGCTAGTATATATATAAATGTAGTTACATACATATGTACAATTTCCTGCAAGCCTTGAGTGTGTGTCCGTGTATCTCGTACGGATTACAAAATACAAACCAATACCCATCGTATGAATTGATTGCACACCAGTAGATACATAAGGATATACGAGGGCAGAAACAGAATTGATTAGGCTCTTATTTTTAACATAAACAAGACCACCCAAAACCATAACACTAAAAGTTAGTTTGAAGAAAAGCGCTTGTTTACTTGCTTAGAGAATATTCCACATATATTTAGTTCCTCTACTCAAATAGTAAGCATTTTTCAGCGTTAAACCTCTTTTTGTCTCGAGCTACTCGAGGAAGTTTCGTCCATTTCTGGTGGGGGTAGAACTTTTTGAAAAGCCGTACGAGTTTTGCAGCTAATGTGAAGTTATGTTGAACTGACTGTTGAATGAGGACCTCACATAGATTGAATCAGTCCATGGTGTTACCTGAAGTTTGCTAAACGACCAAACGGAAATCCCCTATCTAAAACAAGGATATACGTTATACAATAATTTCGTACTATTAAAAAAAAGACAGAAGCTTCCTCGAACCTACGCAACTTTGCTGCTTCTAGATCTTGTAACTATGCCACTCCTAATAGTTGGAGTCTAAGACTGGTGGACATAGTTCAAGAGCGCAAAACCTGCTCCCACTCTTAATGTTGGTTCCCAAATAAACGAAGTCTTTCACTATTTCGAAATTATGGCTGCCAATAGTAGCGTGGTTGCCAGGCGCATATGCGCTGACTCTTTGCTCGATGACAGCAAGTACTTCGCTTTGTCCTCATTCACCATAAAATCCATCTTCACCGCCTCTATTTCCAGTTTGAAGTAAGCGGAACTTACGAAGCGGGTGTTCAAGAGATATGTGTCGATTTTTTTAGCGGATCTTTTTCAAGTTTTTTCGCATTGTAAAAATCTAATCGATGGTAGATTTGTCAGGTCTGAAGCCGCACTGATAAGATTCAATCAGCCGATTCTCGGTGGGCTTTAATCTTTCGCACAATACATTTGACACAACCTTATATGCGATATTAAGAATGCCGATTCCGCGATATTTGGGGCAGTTTGTAATATCCCCTTTCTTGAGGACTGGACAAAGAAAAAAATTACAGTACCACGTCTACCTACCTGAATTTGGTGTATTCATATTGCGTTGTGAAGAAACGCTTTCATCCATGCAGGAAAGTAGTTTCCGACACGCAAAGCAGCTTTCTTTCATACTACCGAAAGTTGCTTCGAAATCAGCAAAGAAATGCTGCGTATCGATTCTCCTTTCATTGGACTTTTATAAGATCTGGTCGAGAGTTATAAAATCTGAAGCCACACTGATAAAATGTTGAGCTTGATTTTCTTCATACAACATGCAATATATTGTAACGAATTTACTGCAAATCCTCTTATTTGCAACCTTCTGCTAAGTTCGAATCACTAAACTGTTGAATAAATAACACCACTATTCAGTAATGCAAAATGGTCTTTATTAAAGTACTTCACAATAAATAACTCTACTATTGCTCGACAGATAGCGTGCTTAATCAAAACTGACTTTAGCGCCTCTCCTGTCGCCGCCTTTTATACTCTTTGATTTCCTCCTTACATCTTCTAGGCGCTTCTGTTCTAGAATCTACTAGTTGTTTATCTGATATAATTATAACTACAGATGTACGTGTATAGCTCTTATATGCGCGTGTGTTTGTGAGCGACACTTCTACAATTATAATTGCATATCTCAGATAATATATCTGCATGTGTTTGTGCGTTGCTTCTCCGCTGCGTGTACGTACATATGTGTAGACATAATGATTGATTCGTTTATGTAGATACATAATGATTGATTTATGGATGTGCATACAAGGCGCTGCTTAGCATCAGCTTAGAGATGGTAGTACTCCTTAGTGTTGCTAATGTTCGAAACAATATAATCTAAGTAGTATGCGAGACAGATTAAGTCACATATAGCTGTCGCGGTTTGTTGTTGTTTAGTCTTTTAAATTATTTAGGTAGAGCACACTTAAATTTCAATTTGCAGTTTTAGTTTACCGTTCATGTTTTGCTCAAGATTTGATGCATCGGATTTATCTACTCAACACATCTGAGCTTTAACGGAAAGGCCTGCTAGTCGTATTATTTTTTTCGTAGCGATGACATTATTCAGTAAAATCGCGTATATTTGACCCAACCCTCGTAAGTATATTTAATATTTATGCACATGAAAACTTTTTGTTAATTTTGGCATGTATTTTTATACCATGTGTTTTATTTATGTGCAATTATTTGTAAAGTTGGCAGTTGGCTGAGATTTTTTTTTTCTAAAAACGAATCCAGGAGCTCAGAATGGAGTGCAGGTATTACAAATGAATCAGTGCCACAAGTTCTAAGGGAGAGAGGGCCGCATCGACGTATCGAAAAAAAAACCACAGTTAACATAACTTGTTGTGCCCCCGAAGGATTTGATTGATTCCTGAAATAAAAGATATTTATAACAAGTAAGGAAAGCTAAGTTCGGGTGTAACCGAACGTTACATACTCAGCTGAGAGCTTTGCAGACAAAATAAGGGAAAATCACCATTTAACAAAATGAACCTAGGGTAACCCTGGAATGTGTTTGTATGACATATGTATCAAATGAAAGGTGTTAATGATTATTTAAAACGTAGTGGGCCTTAGTTCTAAAGGTGGACGCCTTTTCGAGATATCGCAATAAGGGTGTACCAGGGCTGACTCTAGAATGTGTTTGTACGATATGAGTATCAAATTAAAGGTATTAATGAGGGTTTTAAATGGGAGTGGCTCTTAGTTGTGTATGTGAAGGCGTTTTCGAGATATCGACCAAAATGTGGACCAGGATGACCCAGAACATCTTCTGTCGGGTACCGCTAATTTATTTATATATGTCATACCACGAACAGGCTTTTGATTTCGCCCTGCAGAACTATTTCATTTTCTTCTACTTAATACGGTAGGTGTCACACCCATTTTACAAAGTTTTTTCTAAAGTTATATTTTGAACGACTGTGTATAAAAACTGGGCGTGGCTTCAACCGATTTTGCCCATTTTCACAGAAAACAGTTACCGTCACAGAAACTATGTCCCTACCAAATTTCACAAGGATTGGTAATTTTTTATTCGACTTATAGCATTCAAAGTATTCTAGACGAATTAAATGAAAAAAGGACGGAGTTACGCCCATTTTGAAATTTCCTTTTATCTTTGTATTAGGTTGCACCATATAATTTCTGGTGTCGAATATTGACATAATTTACTTTTATACTGTAAAGATATTAAATTTTTTGTTGAAATTTGACTTAAAAAAAATTTTTTTTAAGAGGGCGTGTTCGTCATCCGATTTCGCTAATTTTTATTTAGCACATATATAGTAATAGGAGTGACGTGCCTACCAAATTTCATCATGATATCTTCAACGACTTCCAAATTACAGCTTGCAAAACTTTTAAATTACCTTCTTTTAAAAGTGGGCGGTGCCACGCCCGTTGTCCAAAATGTTTCTAATTTTCTATTTTGCGTCATAAGGTCAACGCACCTACCAAGCTTCATCGCTTTATCCTCTTTGGTAATGAATTATCGCACTTTTTCCGTTTTTCGAAATTTTCGATATCGAAAAAGTAGGCATGCTTGTAATCCGATTTCGTTAATTTTAAATAGCGATCTGAGATGAGCGTCCAGGAACCTACATACTAAATTTCATCAGGATACAGCAAAATTTACTCAAGTTATCGTGTTTACAGACGGACGGACGGACGGACGGACGGACATGGCTAAATGAATTTCTTTTTTCACCCAGATCATTTTGGTATATAGAAGTCTATATCTATCTCGATTAGTTTATGCCGTTATGGATTACCGTTATGCGAACAAAGTTAATATACTCTGTGAGCTCTGCTCAGCTGAGTATAAAAAGAGAAATACGACTTTAAAACAAAATATAATAACTTTTGGTAGGAAAAGGAATAGCCGCAAATGCACTGCTTCTAGGTCCGTAAGGCAATGATTGCTTATTGGCCAATGCTTCTGCATCCATGTGCTAAGGTAGGTTGTATTTTGTGTGGCTTTCCACCAAACAAGAACTCCATAGTATAGAATAAGGTTTACAATCGCTGTAAAAACCCAATGAGAAAGAGAGGGCAATAAGCCCCACGTACACCCCAGCATTCTGTTACATGCGCAAAGTGCCGTTGAGGCCTTCTTCTCTCTCATCCACGTTAAGCTTCCATGACAGCTTACAGTCTAGGATGATTCCTAAATACTTTGTGCAAGGTTTCTCCTGTAGGGTCACCCCTCCTAACTTAGGCCTGATCCAATTTGGGACCTTGTACCTCTTTGTAAACAAGACCATATCCATATTCTTCGCGTTGGCTTTCAACTCGAGATTAGATGCCCAGGTATGAATGCAGTTTGGTAACTGAAAATAAAATGTTTAAATTAAATGATGTGACTTAAATTTCTGAATTAGATTTTGGAAGATGGTAATACCAAAATAGTTCAACCATCAAATAAACGTTGACATTTTTAAACAAATTTATTTCTAAGAATCTAGTTCAAAGAAAGAAGAGAACGAGTTTGTTTACTTATAAATGAAGAGATTGATTCATATACATAAGTTCTAGTTTCAAATTTTATTGCTAAACTTTTTCAAAATTTTTCTTGCTTGCACTGAAAGAAAAAGACTGACCGAAATACGGGACAATTCAACCGAAATTTCTGTTAATTTTTATCCATCGCAACAAAATGTTGAATCAACTGCGCACAAATCGTTGATTCGTAATTGACCGTTTTAGTAGTCAAATGAACAAAAAAAGTTGTTGCGACAGCTTTGTACGAAAGTACCTATGTTGCGATATAAACAAGTAAAGAGATCTAAGGCCGAGCTTCTCTTCCAATTTGCGTCCTGCTCCTCTTGATTTTCCCTACAAATTGACTCGACGGGACCTACTTGTTTTATGCCGACTCCGAACGGCATCTGCAAGGCAGATGAGTTTTCACTGAGAGCTTTTCATAGCAGAAATATACTCGCACTACCCCGCTTAGAAAAATTTTCTTCTAATTGAAAAACCTTATTTCTAAAATTTTGATGTTACTTTGCCCAGGGTGCGAACCCAGGGCATACTTTGTGGCAGGCGGAGCACGCTACCATCACACCACAGTGGCACTAACTAACCGAACGTCAATTGGGCCATTAAACATTATACACTTCATAATTTATTATTATATAATTTATTTAATTTATAGTTTTGAACTTCCCTTGCAAATAGAATTTAAAATAGTAGCACCAAAACTGATTCTCAATTCTTTCAATCGTAGCTCGGCTCATTCTCAATTTCTTCTCTCGCATTTAGTTGCCACACTTGATTGTTTCGAACAAAACTTGTATAAATGTTTGGCATAACTTTTTAAGTAGAGAACTTTTAAGTTATAGAAAAGTAAAGAATCAAATCGCTAGAAGGTGATTCACCACTGGAGTAACTTTACATGTTATTCGGCAAGTTCAATTTTCGTAACACTTTCAGTTGGAACGATTCCAAAACAACTCAAACTTCAACATTAAAAAAGGATGTTATTATCTTATTAAATTCGTTCGCAGAATTGAAAATTCGTAAAAGCTTGAACAAAATGTTACTAACTTTGGAAAAATTCTGTTCGTTCAAACAAAACTTTTGCAACAAGAGCGCAATTTTGAATTTCGCTTGGAGGAGAAGTTGCAAAATTGTACCCGATAAATAGGTATCCCGGTATGTCATAATTTTTTGCACAGTACATTCAAAAAAGGGGTTTTCGTTTTGTATTGATAACTGAAAAACTAGTTTTTTGTTGTTTACCCATTTTGTGTGTTTTTTCGATTTGGTGGTATTCTTATTTTGGTATTTTTTTTTTTAACAAGTGGCACCATCGTCATAAGTACAAAGTAGATAGTGCAGTGAGCGTAAAATTCTCTTTGAAATTTGCTCATGTATTGACTGTTCATCGCTGTTAAAATGACCAGTGAGATCAGTTGTGTTAACAGAAAAATTAATTAGATTGACCAGGAATATGTCAATTTAACAACATTTTAGCAACAATTTCTCTTCTGTTGAAATGACCAAACTAATTTGTTCGTTTGACAAAGAACTCGGTCGAATTAACCGTAATTCAAACAAATTTCACCGAATCTCCGTTAAGTCAAGAATAACAAAACAGATTTGTTGATTTTACTAGCACCATTTCTTTCAGTGTGTATTGCGCATAGACATTTATTAATGTGTCTTCTCTTTTTGCACTATTTCTACGTGAACTTTTCACTTTACTTGCTTTAGTTGTGCTTCATTACATTTAACTTAATTTCCAAGCAAAAAATGATGAGTAATTTTCTTTCGAATTCTTCTGTCCTTCGCTATGCTCAAGTTGACTAACATTGACATGCAAGTTTCTCTTCTCTCTCTTATCACCAGCACAAATCTTTTATGCACTTTTCTGCTGCTAAATTGAAACTTAGTTCGCATCGTTTGTTGAAATTTTTTCTAATTTGGGAACAAAAACTAAATTACTTCATTTCGAAATATGTTTGAAAGATAAGAAAGCTTTGTGCGTACGTGTACAAAGAATGTACCAACCTAATAGAACAAACGAGATTGACAGAAAATCAATGGATAGAGAAAATTTGTCGGAGCATACATTTTTTTTATGAATAGGTAAAAAAATCATCAAAATATATGCAGAGAATATTTGCTGGATTTGGCCTATAGTTGGACCTTATCAATTAGGCTTTAGACCTGTTAAATCTACTATCGACCAGGTCTTCACGATGCGCCAGATCCTGGAGAAATCTCACGATATGAGAATCGGCAATCATCATCTTTTTGTCGACTTCAAAGCAGTCTTTGACAGAGCGAAAAGAAGTTTCTTGTATGCAACTATGTACATCTGAATTATAGTTCTCTGCAAAGATAAAAAAGGAAATTCTAGCAGCGTAATTTACCGTAACGGTCCAATCTATTATAAGATCGTATTAATACTGGCGAATGCTGATTGTATTTATATTATTAGCTTTAATAAACACACCCTGAGCTCTACCTTCTCTGTATCGGTAAATGAGGACAAGACGAAGTACTTCCTGTCATCCAAGAAAGAATCAGCGCATTGGCGTCTTGGCATCCAGGTTGTTTTATTGTATAATAAGTGCTTCGCCCCATTCAATGGGTGCGACCACACACAAATTATTATCAAAATCCTCTAACGGGAGTCCAAGTAAAGTAACAGTTTCAACAGGGGTGGACCATTGGTAAGTTGGTGCTAGAGGCGTACATAGGTTCCAAATTATAATTAAAAAGATGGTTGGCGTCATTTGGGGCACATCGAATGCAGGACATACATTACTTGACTCTGGACATCAGGGTTGGGCCAGGGTAGCTTTTTTTTCTTCTGCAAGAGTGTATACTGATTACGGGGTAGTTTTTTGGGGTGTCCTGGTTTGTGATAATTAAGCAAAAACCGTCTCTTCAGTATTTCGATGTGCTCTTAAATGTTGAGCTCTTTAGCCTCGCTATGTAGGTGGGTGACTGCATTTTAACAGGTCTGCATCCTTTTCCTGTTTGCTTTGTAAGCGGCAAACAACGTTTCTTTATCTTTTCCCCATGAGCTGTCGGCAAGCGACTTAAGGATTTTGTTGCGTCTTTATAGTTTAAATACAATTATTTCGATCGTTACTTTTAAGGTCTTTGGGTGGACGTCCAATTTGTCCATTGAAGGACCAGGTCCAGTTGCTGTTATCGTGCAATCGTCGGCGTATGAAATGAGAGTAACCCCTTCTGGTGGTTAAGGGATCTTTGATATGTAGAAATTAAACAAAAGCGATGATAGAACATCAGCCTTTGATCCTCCTGTTAAATTTTCATAGGTTTTGAGTTTTTCTTTCCTAAACTGAACCGGCATTCAGACAATTTTCGGTCCAACTTTTTAGACAAGTGGAAAGGTATGAAACTTGTACTTGTTGGAGTAGCGTGCCGTGGTTGACTGTATCAAAACGTTGGGTTCTAACCCAGAACATCCCATCTTTTACACGTGACATACTGACAAGAGTATAACCGTCTTTGATAGATCCGTTTCCGGCATATGCACAGAATCACATCGTGGGATCGGGGTTAGCTTCAGTACCTTCCCGGAGCAGGAGGAGCTGCTCCAAGGATGACAGTTTGTAGGAGGAACACAACAAACTTAATCGGGTTCCACTAAACTAGCTGCCGTGGCAGCCACGTCACTGTAATTGACGTGTACAAATTTGAGACTTTAAAGGATTACGTTTATTTGGCAAGCAGCATCAATAGCAAATGAGTGTCACCTTAGAAATCAAAAGGACATTGCTCGTTGTAGGTTACAGCATATCGACTTGTTTAGGTCAGTTAAGGTTGGGCTATTTTAGGTCAGAAGGGGTTTTATTTTGCTTTTTCTCGCTTGTAGGTGCAGCTTTTGCGGCCGTGTATTTGTGTATCCAGTTTTTGATCTTGCACTATTCGGAAACGGAATAGCACTGTTCTTTTAGTACAGTTTTCTCGTTTTCATGTTAAGATTTTCAATTAAAGCCGCCAATAAAATCCCTATATATGTTAGGCATCGTTTGGGGAATATTTCTACTATGAAGAAAAAATAAGAGCTAACTTTTTAATTCTGACGACGGATTCGTATTCAGTGACCCAAATATCATAAGAATTGATCTGTATTGTCTTTTAAACATTCCACTCTTTTTCTGTATTTTCGAAATCTTCCCAGTTTTTCTTCAAAAATGTACAAGATACTTTCCTGTTTTTTGATGACCTCAGCAATCTATCGCCAAAATACTGAAAAGTTTCTAGAAGTATATCCAGCGGGTAAGCGTACCCATCATCCTCACAACTTGTATCAATCTGTAAGGTAGATGCTTTAAATATTTTTCGGGGGCAGGAGGGTATGGTGCAGTCCAGCTGCAAGCAGCTGCTCCGCGGATGACAATTTATGGGAAGGGCACAACAAATTAAATGGGGTTACACTGAAATGACAGTCTTGGCCGGAAAAAAAATACGAGTAGCTCTGGTACATATAACCGACTGCCGTGTGAAGCATGACATGGCTAATTGCGTTTCGACCATCGTAGAAGTACGGGTTCGAATCCCGCTCCTGGTAGAAAAGGCTTTGAAGGATATAAAAGTATCAATCAACAACTACCCGTATTGAAACTTTCCTTACACCATCATATGTGATTCTACCCTGCAAAAAATCGTGCAACTAATCCCTAAAGAGATTGGTCTCCGATTGATCTCTTTTGTCTACATTTGTGCTTAATTGATCCCCATTAGTCCCTTTCTGGTACAATTTGGATTAGTCTGTTTGCAATCTATGTATCCCATTTTAAGAAATATTAAAAAACGGCAGCGAAGTTAGTAAAATAAAAAAGATTACATGTGACTGAATCGAATTATTTAAGAAAAATGCGGAGCCCTATACCGAACCTAAATTACTAGTACTTAACGACTTTGCCGGAGTTAGGGTTAAATTTTCTAAGAATATTTTTAATTCCTTTTTGAAAAGCGAGCGAACAACTTACATAAAATACATTTGTATTATGTTTCTTATACCTTTATATTAAGTCGCTTTCATGTTTGTCCCCTCATTCCCATACGAATTTTTGACCCACGGAAAAGTATTTTTCGGTAACTTCCCGTTGAGCTAGACACTTAATACATAGAGCATAGTTCAGATCTGGGAGACACTACAATGCAAATGAAAAAAAAAAAAAAATCCGCTAGGTGGCGCACGGATGGAGATATACAGAAAATTAATTTTAAAATGGAAATTTTGAAATCGACTTTAACTAACTTCTCGGCGATCAAGAGACTTGAAATTTAGCACATAGTTTGCGAGTCGATGGCACTACAATTCATGGAAAACAAAATGCCGCCAGGTGGCAGACGAATCGAGATAAACGAAAATCCCTGAAAATCCCTGAAAAAACGCAGGGAATCTTGCGATCGATTTTTAAGTAATTTCCCGGTGAGATAGAGACCCGAAACTTGGACCGTGAGTCAGAACCCGGTGACAATGCAATATTTGATCAAAAAAGTTTCGCTAGGTGGCGCACGGATCGAGATATTAAGAAAATTAGTTTTGATTTGGGAATCTTTCAATCCCTTTTTAACTAACTTCCCCGTGACCTAGAGACTTGAAACTTGGCACACAGTTCGAGGCTTGGTGACAATACAATATAAAGAAAACAAAATTCTGCTAGGTGGCGCGTTAAGTGAGATAACTACAAATCCTTGAAAAATGAGGGGAATCTTGCAATCGATTTTTTAGTAACTTCCCGGTGAGCTGGAGACTTGAAACTTGGGCCTTGAGTCAGAACCCAAAATTCCAAATGCCTTTATGTAGGCAGCACTAAAAAAGTGAAAATAAAAAGATGATAAAAAATTTTAAGGACTATCTTTAAATAAATGGACCAAAAAATAGAAGGCAATCTTTCCTTTAATAAAGACATAATCTTGTTGAATTTTGACTAAAAAACTTTAACAATAGCTCTTGTAAACGAATTTTGGGGTTTAAAATTATAAAGGTAGAGCGCGTGCTTAAATTTTAAATAATCAATTAGTTAATCCCAAGTACATGGTTTGCCTTAAATTGAAAGATTGCGCTCCACCTTTATAGTTTTAAATCCCAAAATTCTTTTTCAAGAGCTATTGTTAAAGTTTTTTAGTCAAAATTCAACAAGATTATGTCTGTATTAAAAGAAAAATTGCCTTCTATTTTTGGTCCATTTATTTAAAGGTAGTCCTCAAAACATTTTATCATTTTTTTATTTATTTTTTTTGTTAAAATACATTTGCTGGCTGGCAAACGTTTCGATTGTGCTTCTGCCATAAAAAATGCGAATGTACCCTATCTGAGTCGTTATTGAACTGAAAAGGGACTAGTCTTTATATGTTCCCATATGGGTACAAAGGGGATTGATCCTATCTATCCCTTTCGGGTATAAAAGGGTACAATTACTCTCTTTATAGGACATGTTCAAACGAAAGGGAACAGTCCAACGCATACAAAGAAATCAAAACTGGAATTAGTTGCATACTTCTTTGCGACGCAGCCCGGATTCATCCTAGACTAATCGCATTTTTAAATTTACTTATTTAGAAGAATAACCAAAATTAATACTCTTTGTTACTTTGTATGCTTACACAAAACATGCTAAGTATGATTCATTTGTTACGTAATCCACATAGATACACCTGCCCCATAAACTAGGCATACCATATGAGAAAATTCGTACAAATCTACCTACCATCATGCCGCATAACATTGTTTCATATCTAAACTGATAAAAGCATTGCTCGCTGACCCAGTTTAAGTATGTATGCATACTTACATCTACATATGCACACATGTGTAAACGCTTGTAAATGGCATTTAATAAATATGCAAATTGTAAAAACTTTTTAGTCTTATTTTAAGTAACTTTGGATTTTTTTTAAAATTATTTTTACTAGGCCAACAGAAAAAGTGGCAGAAATTCTCTAGGGTTTACTTGCATACAATGGAAAGGTTACGAGGCACAGGCCAAAGAGGCATACATACAAACAGCAATAACAATTTAACAATCAGTTCATTGCTGACACAATGAGAGAATTTTATAAAATTTGTCAACGAAGCATCTGAGGTACTTCGCAACATACTTTCTTGCTTTTATTTTGTATGATACACCGTGTACCTACATACATATGTACATGCATACCCCCATGTGAGTGTGAAGGCAGTAAACAGGAGATTGCCCTCAACAATGGTAACGTATACTCACTGTACAAACACGCGTATATAGTTAAGCCATATGTACCCAGCAAAAACTGGCATCGGTGGTGGTAAGCAACAAGTAATACGGGTTTCACGCTCTAATAGATAATCCTTTGAATAAGGTAAATGTAGTACATCGCACACCTTTTAATATCACCTTATTTTAGGCCTATTTACGCTACAAATAAGCCTTATCCCTAAGGTAAATACAATAAAAAACAAGTAAGGACGGGACTGTCTTCGGCTGTGCCGAAGACTTCATACCTTTCATGAATGGGGCTGAACAATAATCTTATCCCGTTCGTAATCTCCAAATAATCGGATGTATAAGACAAGAAATATATAGTGAACAGATATACATACCTAAACGATTTTTAAGATAAATATAAAATAAAAATGACGAATTTACTGCAATTCCCCTTATTTGCAATCTTCTGCTAACGTTCGTATCGCTAAATTGTTGAATAAATAATTCCAATATTGAATAATGGAAAAATGGCCTTTATTAAAGTACTTCACACTAACACTTATACTTTGCAACGAATAGCTTGCTTAATAACCAAACTGATTGATAGCTCAAATGAAACTGACTATTGCCCGACAGATAGCGTGCCTATCTGAAAACTGCCCATAGCGCCTCTACCGCTGATGCTTTTATACTCTGTGATTTCCTCGTGGCATCTTCTAGGCACTTCCAGAATTTTACATAGTTAGTTATAAATTTCTCAGCTACAACTACAGTTGCATAATTTGTATAGCTTCTCTCATACCCCATGCGCTTGTATGTGTGAGCGACACTTCCACAATAACCAATTGCATACCTTTAGGAGCATTTCAGATAAGATATTTGCATGTGCTTGTGCGTTGCTCTCAGCTGCGTGTACCTACATATGTGTAGACACAATGATTGATTCGTTTATGTAGATACATAATGATTGATCTATGGATGTGCATGCAAGGCGCTGCTTAGCATCGGCTTAGAGATGGCAGCACCCCTTAGTTTTGCTAATATTCGTAACATTATATATAGCTCCGATCGAAATGAGTTTTACAGGAAATCTTCTATGTTTCACGTTTTTATATTGGAAACTAAGGGAGAAATGGCCAAAAATCTTTCTATCTGAACGATCGGTTGTATGGGATATATACTATATATAGCTCCGATCAAAGTGATTTTTTCAGAAAATCTTCTATGATATATTATAATATATATCACCGAGTTTCACGTTTATACTTTCTAAATTGCGGCAGGAATGACCAAAATCGTCGTTTCTGAACGATTCTGGGAGATATATGTTACAGTGGTCCGATCGTACCGGATCCGACAAATGTCTAATATAATACAAAAGTACATTTTTGTGCCAAATTTCATTGGATATCTCAAAATTTGAGGGACTAGTTTGCGTTCAAACAGACAGACGGACGGACAGACGGATGGACGGACGGACAGACGGACATGGCTATATCAACTCAATTCGTCGCCCTGATCAATTCGGTATACTTAATGGTGAGTATATCTTCTATATGTCTCAACGTTACAAACATCGGATCAAAGTTAATATACCATTTCAGGTTCATGAAAGTTATAATAAATGTTGCCCAAATTAGACGAGATTTATGATAAATACAATTTAAATTTTCACAAAATTGATGTTGTTTGAAAGTCTATTTGATTTGCATGATAATTTGTTCAAAACGAGCTGAAGGCCTTAAAATTTATTTTAAGGCCTTTTCGTAATATTTTTAAGGAAACTGTACTTTTTTATTGGATAAGATAGAACGCCAATAAAACTTCACCTTTTCCAACTGTCTTTCAGAAAGAATCAATTGTACTTCAGAAAAGCTCAAATGAATATCAGAAAAGTGCAAATGTACTTTAGAAAAAGCAAACTGTATTTCAGTTATTGATATTGATGTTGGAAAAACCTCAACTTTATTACAGACTAGCATTTACCCGCGGCCTCGTCCGCAAGGAGAAATTTAAATATATGGGCTATTCGCGTTAGCTTGCTTATTATCTGTTTAAAATTTTGTTTTCTGTCTAATGCAATTTATTTTTGTAATTGAGTAAAAAAAAGAACTAAATGAGCTGATAACCTGATAGGATCCCAAATGATCCCGAAATTATCCAGAAAAAGCTACGAAATGACCCCCACGCTATCGCGGACAGATCCCGAAAACCATCCAGAAATGCCCCAAAAGCGTCTCCAAAAGTTCCCCGAATAGTCCCAAAAAAACCCGAAATGACAGCGACACGATTCTAGACGTATCCAGACACCCACACAGAAATGATCCCTGAAGGTGTTCCAAAATGATCCCGAAAACGTTCCGAAAACGTTCCCGGGCGGATCTCAAAAACCATCCAGAAAATATCCAGGAAGGGTCCCTAAATTATCCCGACATACTCCAGAAAAAGTTCCGAAATGGCTCCGAGGGGATCCACGACAGATCGCGAAAACCATACAGAAATGATTCCGGAAGGATCCCAAAATGATCCCAAAATAGTCCCGAAATGACCCTGATGGATCCGGCAAACCATCAAGAAATTATGCCGAAAGGGTCCCAAAATGATCCCGAAATAATACAGAAAAAGTTACGAAACGACCCCTAGAGGATCCCCAAATGATCTCGCATTATCCCCGAAAAGGTCCCGAAATAACCCCGACGGGATCCCGGACAAATCCCGAAAACCATCCAGAAATGATGCCGGAAGGAATTCCAAATGATTCCGAAAAAGTCCCGCATTGATTCCGAAATGACCCTTAAGGGGTCATGGACGGATCCCATAAACCATCCAGAAATTATCCCGATATAGACCCGAAGAAGTCCCGAAATGACCCTGACAGGATCTCGAACACACCCCTAAATGACCCTGACGGGATCCGGGACAGATCTCTAAATCCATCAAGAAATGATCTTGGGAGGGACCCCAAATGATCCCGAAAAAGTCACGCAATGATTCCGACGGGATCCTGATCGGATACCGAAAACCATCCAGAAGTGATGCCGGAAAGGTCCTCAAATGATCACCTAATAGTCCCAAAATGACCCTGACGGCATCCCGGACAGATCCCGAAATCCATCCAGAAATGATCTTGGGATTGTCCTAAAATTATCCCGAAATAGTCTCGGAAAAGTCCAGAAATTACCCTGACGGGATCCCGGACGAATCCTGAAAACCAATCTTAAATGATGCCGAAAAAGTCCCGAAATGACCCTGATGGGACCCGGAAAGGATCCCGAAAACTAACCAGAAATGATGCCGGAAAGGTCCTCAAATGATCTCCCAATAGTTCCGAAAAGACCCTGACGGGATCCCGAACGGATCCCGACAACTATCCAGAAATGATACCGAAAGGGCCCGCAAATGATCCCGTATTAGTCGAGAAAAAGTCCCGAAATGACCCCGACGGGATGCCGGACGAATCCCAAAAACCATCCAGAAATGATGTCGGAAGGGACCCCAATGATCCCGAAAAAGTCCCGCAATTATTCCGACGGGGTCCTGAACGGATACCGAAAACCATCCAGAAGTGATGCCGGAAAGGTCCTCAAATGCTCACCTAATAGTCCCAAAATGACCCTGACGGCATCCCGGACAAATCCCGAAATTCATCCAGAAATGATCTTGGGAAGGTCCAAAATGATCCCGAAATAGTCTCGGAAAAGTCCCGAAATTACCCTGACGGGTTCCCAGACGAATCCCGAAAGCCATCCTTAAATGATCCCGAAAAAGCCCCGAAATGACCCTGACGGGATCCCGAAAGGATTCCGAAAACTATCCAGAAATGATGCCGGAAAGGTCCTCAAATTATCCCCTAATAGTCCCGAAATGACCGTGACGGGATCCCGAACGGATCCCGACAACTATCCAGAAATAATGCCGAAAGGGTCCGCAAATGATCCCGTATTAGTAGAGAAAAAGTCCCGAAATAACCACGACGGGATCCCGGACGAATCCCAAAAACCATCCAGAAATGATGCCGGTAGGTATCCCAAATGATCCCGAAATAATCCCGAAATGACCTCGTCGGCATCCCGGACGGATACCGAAAATTATCCAGAAATGATGCCGGAAAGGTCCACAAATGATTCCCTAATAGTCCCGAAATTACCCTGACGGGATCGCGGACGGATCCCGAAAACCATCCAGAAATGATGCCGAAAGGGTTCCAAATGATCCCGTATTAGTCGCGAAAAAGTCCCGAAATGTCCCCGACGGCATCCCGGACGGATCCCGAAAACCATCCAGAAATGATACCGGAAGAGCCCCAAATGATCCCGAAAAGGTCCCCAAATGACCCCGACGAGATCCCGGACGGATACCGAAAACCATCCAGAAATGATGCCGGTAGGTACCCCAAATGATCCCGAAATAGTCCCGAAATGACCCGTCCGGATCCCGGACGGATCCCGAAAACTATTCAGAAATGATGTCGAAAGGGTCCCCAAATGATCCCGTATTAGTCGAGAAAAAGTCACGAAATGACCCCGACATACTCCAGAAATGATCCGAAATGGCTCCGAGGGAATCAACGACGGATCGCGAAAACCATACAGAAATGATTCCGGAAGGATCCCAAAATGATCCCGAAATAGTCCGGAAATGACCCAGATGGGATCCCGCACAGATCCAGAAATGATCCCGGAAGGGTCCAAAAACTATTCCGGAAAAGTAACAAAAAATCCCGAAATGGCTCCTACGGCATCCCGGACGGATCCAGAAATGATCTCGGAAGGGTCCCCAAATGATCCCAAAATGGTCCCGAAATGACCCTGATGGATCCGGCAAACCATCAAGAAATTATGCCGGAAGGGTCACCAAATGATCCCGAAATAAAACAGAAAAAGTCACGAAACGACCCCTAGAGGATCCCCAAATGATCCCGTATTAGCCCCGAAAAAGTCACAAAATGACCCTGACGGGATCCCGAAAGGATTCCGAAAACAATCCAGAAATTATGCCGCAAAGGTCCTCAAATGATCCCTAATAGTCCCGAAATGACAGTGACGGGATCCCGACAACTACCCTGAAATGATGCCGAAAGGGTCTGCAAATGATCCCGTATTAGTCGAGAAAAAGTCCCGAAATGATCACGACGGGATCCCGGACGAATCCCAAAAACCATCCAGAAATGATGCCGGTAGGTATCTCAAATGATCCCGAAATAGTCCCGAAATGACCTCGTCGGCATCCCGGACGGATCCCGAAAATTAACCAGAAATGATAACGGAAAGGTTCCCAAATGATCCCCTAATAGTCCCGAAATCACCCTGATGGGATCCCGAAAACCATACAGAAATAATGCCGAAAGGGTTCACAAATGATCCCGTATTAGTCGCGAAAAAGTCCCGAAATGACCCCGACGGGATCCCGGACGGATCCCGAAAACCATCCAGAAATGATGCCGGAAGAGCCCCAAAATGATCCCGAAAAAGTCCCCAAATTACCCCGAGGAGATCCTGGACGGTTCCCGAAAACCATCCAGAAATGATGCCGGAAGAGCCCCCAAATGATCCCGAAAAAGTCCCCAAATGACCCCGACGAGATCCCGGACGGATCCCGAAAACCATCGAGAAATGATGCCGGAAGAGTCCCCAAATGATCCCGAAAAAGTCCCCAAAAGAATCCCGAGGACCATCCAGAAATGATGCTTAAAGGGACCCAAAATAACCCCGAAAAAGTCCCTAATGATCCCGGAAACCATCAAGAATTTATCTCTCCAGGGTACGCAAATGATCCCGAAAGTACCCCGACGGGATCCCGACGGATCCCGAAAACCGTCCAGAAATGATGCCGGAAGGGTCCCCAAATGATTGCGAAATAGTCCCGAAATGATTCCGTAGTAGTCCCGAAAATGTCCCTAAATAACCCCGACGGGATCCCGGACGGATCCCGAAAACTATACAGAAATGATCACGGAAGGGTCCCAAAATGATCCCGAAATAGTCCCCAAAAAGTTCCGAAATTACCCCGGCGTAATCCCGGACCGATCCCGAAAACCATCCAGAAATGATCCCGGAAGGGTCTCGATATGACCCTTACGGGATTACAAATACGGTGAAGCTAATTATAAAACCATGTTAATAAGGCAGCAGACGCATTGGAGCGAATAAAAAGTTACATAGAAACATACAGGTAAAGCTAATAAAAGCGTGCTAATAAAAACAATTGATGGAGGGCGGATGGCGGGATTAGAGGAGAGGACCACTGATCGTTCCTCCAAAATTGTCTAGATATCGTTCTGTATGTACCAGATACCAAAAACTATTGATTTAGGAGAAAATTTATATTAAGTTATAACAATTTATAGATTTTACACCAGAGGGGTAGATAAAGGGGGGCGGGCGGAGGGTGTCACTGCTTACTTTGTAAGCCCTCGACTTATTTGACGCCTTGAGTCTGTGATATTGGTGAAGGCCAGTATACGTAAAGTTATAATGTGTAAAAATTATTGAAAAATAATTTCTCGAAGGGGTCGTGGGACCTCCGCCCCTCTTTCCATGTTCGAAAAAAATTTCGCTAGTAGACTACTGTCTGTGTCCCAAACTTCATCAAAATCCGTGTAGCCATTCTGGCGTGATTCAGTCGCAAGACGAAAAAATATAATAATTAAATTATAACTGTTCCTAGGGGGCGGGGACCACGTCCCTTTTGGAAAATATATAGCTAGTAGATCCTTCTAGACTATTGGCTATATGTGTGCAAAATTTCATCCAAATCGGTCCAGCCGTTCTTGCGTTATTGAGTCACAAAGACAAACGTCTGGACAAACATCCAAACATCCAAACATCCAAACATCTTAACATCCAAACTTTCCCATTTATAATATACTAGCCTTTACCCGCGGCCCCGTCCGCAAGGAGAAAATGAAATATGTGGGCTATTCACGTTAGCCTGTGTGTTCAAGTTATCTGTTTAAAATTTTTTTTCTGTCTAATGCATTTTATTTTTGTAATTGAGTAAAAAAAAGAACTTTATGAGCTGATAACCTGATAGGATCCCAAAATGATAACGAAATTATCCAGAAAAAGCCACGAAATGACCCCGACGCTGTCGCGGACGGATCCCGAAAACCATCCAGAAACGCCCCGGAAGTGTTTCCAAAAGTTCCCGAAGTAGTCCCAAAAAAACCCGAAATGACAACGACACGATTCTAGACTTATCCAGATAACCACACAGAAATGATGCCTGAAGGGTACCAAATTGATCCCGAAATAGTCCCGAAAAAGTTCCGAAATTACCCTGACGGGCTCCCGGACGGATCTCAGAAACCATCCAGAAAATATCCAGGAAGGGTCCCTAAATTATCCCGACTAACTCCAGAAAAAGTTCCGAAATGGCTCCGAGGGGATCCACGATGGATCGCGAAAACCATACAGAAATGATTCCGGAAGGATTCCAAAATGATCCCGAAATAGTCCGGAATTGACCCAGATGGGATCCCGCACAGATCCAGAAATGATCCCGGAAGGGTGCAAAAACTATCCCGGAAAAGTAACAAAAAATCCCGAAATGGCTACTACGGCATCCCGGACGGATCCAGAAATGATCTCGGAAGGGTCCCCAAATGATCCCAAAATGGTCCCGAAATGACCCTGATGGATCCGGCAAACCATCCAGAAATTATGCCGAAAGGGTCCCAAAATGATCCCGAAATAATACAGAAAAAGTCACGAAACGACCCCTAGAGGATCCCCAAATGATCCCGTATTAGCCCCGAAAAGGTCCCGAAATAACCCCGACGGGATCCCGGACAAATCCCGAAAACCATCCAGAAATGATGCCGGAAGGAATCCCAAATGATTCCGTAAAAGTCCCGCATTGATTCCGACGGGATCCCGAACGGATACCGAAAATCATCCAGAAGTGACGCCGGAAAGGTCCTCAAATGATCACCTAATAGTCCCGAAATGACCCTTAATGGGTCATGGACGGATCCCATAAACCATCCAGAAATGATCCCGATATATTCCCGAAGAAGTCCCGAAATGACCCTGACGGGATCTCGAACGCACCCCTAAATGACCCTGACGGGATCCCGGACAGATCCCGAAATCCATCCAGAAATGATCTTGGGAGGGACCCCAAATGATCCCGAAAAAGTCCCGCAATGATTCCGAGGGGATCCTGATCGGATACCGATAACCATCCAGAAGTGATGCCGGAAAGGTCCTCAAATGATCACCTAATACCAAAATGACCCTGACGGCATCCCGGACTGATCCCAAAATCCATCCAGAAATGATCTTGGGAAGGTCCCAAAATTATCCCGAAATAGTCTCGGAAAAGTTCAGAAATTACCCTGACGGGTTCCCGGACGAATCCTGAAAGCCATCTCTAAATGATCCCGAAAAAGTCCCGAAATGACCCTGACTGGACCCCGAAAGGATCCCGAAAACTATCCAGAAATGATGCCGGAAATGTCCTCAAATGATCACTTAATCGTTCTGAAAAGACCCTGACGGGATCCCGAACGGATCCCGACAACTATCTAGAAATGATGCCGAAAGGGCCCGCAAATGATCCCGTATTAGTCGAGAAAAAATCGTGATGCCGAAAAGGTCCTCAAATGATCACCTAATAGTCCCAAAATGACCCTGACGGCATCCCGGACAGATCCCGAAATCTATCCAGAAATGATCTTGGGAGGGTCCCAAAATTATCCCGAAATAGTCTGGGAAAAGTCCAGAAATTATCCTGACGGATACCGGACGAATCCTGAAAACCAATCTTAAATGATGCCGAAAAAGTCCCGAAATGACCCTGATGGGACCCGGAAAGGATCCCGAAAACTAACCAGAAATGATGCCGGAAAGGTCCTCAAATGATCTCCCAATAGTTCCGAAAAGACCCTGACGGGATCCCGAACGGATCCCGACAACTATCCACAAATGATACCGAAAGGGCCCGCAAATGATCCCGTATTAGTCGAGAAAAAGTCCCGAAATGACCCCGACGGGATGCCGGACGAATCCCAAAAACCATCCAGAAATGATTTTGGAAGGGACCCCAATGATCCCGAAACAGTCCCGCAATTATTCCGACGGGAATCTGAACGGATACCGAAAACCATCCAGAAGTGATGCCGGAACGGTCCTCAAATGCAAACCTAATAATCCCAAAATGACCCTGAGGGCATCCCGGACAAATCCCGAAATCCATCCAGAAATGATCTTGGGAAGGTCCCAAAATGATCCCGAAATAGTCTCGGAAAAGTCCAGAAATTACCCTGACGGGTTCCCGGACGAATCCTGAAAGCCATCCTTAAATGATCCCGAAAAAGCCCCGAAATGACCCTGACGGGATCCCGAAAGGATTCCAAAAACTATCCAGAAATGATGCCGGAAAGGTCCTCAAATGATCCCCTAATAGTTCCGAAATGACCGTGACGGGATCCCGAACGGATCCCGACAACTATCCAGAAATTATGCCGAAAGGGTCCGCAAATGATCCCGTATTAGTCGAGAAAAAGTCCCGAAATGACCCCGACGGGATCCCGGTCGAATCCCAAAAACCATCCAGAAATGATGCCGGTAGGTATCCCAAATGATCCCGAAATAATCCTGAAATGACCTCGTCGGCATCCCGAACGGATACCGAAAATTATCCAGAACTGATGCCGCAAAGGTCCACAAATGATCCTCTAATAGTCCCGAAATTACCCTGATGGGATCCCGGACGGATCCCGAAAACCATCCAGAAATGATGCCGGAAGAGCCCCCAAATGATCCCGAAAAAGTCCCCAAATGACCCCGACGATATCCCGGACGGATCCCGAAAACCATCCAGAAATGATGCCGGAAGAGCCCCCAAATTATCCCGAAAAAGTCCCCAAATGACCCCGACGAGATCCCGCACGGATCCCGAAAACCATCCAGAAATGATGCCGGAAGAGCCCCAAATGATCCCGAAAAAGTCCCCAAATGACCCCGACATACTCCAGAAAAGGTTCCGAAATGGCTCCGAGGGAATCAACGACGGATCGCGAAAACCATACAGAAATGATTCCGGAAGGATCCCAAAATGATCCCGAAATAGTCCGGAAATGACCCAGATGGGATCCCGCACAGATCCAGAAATGATCCCGGAAGGGTCCAAAAACTATCCCGGAAAAGTAACAAAAAATCCCGAAATGGCTCCTACGGCATCCCGGACGGATCCAGAAATGATCTCGGAAGGGTCCCCAAATGATCCCAAAATGGTCCCGAAATGGCCCTGATGGATCCGGCAAACCATCAAGAAATTATGCCGGAAGGGTCCCCAAATGATCCCGAAATAAAACAGAAAAAGTCACGAAACGACCCCTAGAGGATCCCCAAATGATCCCGTATTAGCCCCAAAAAAGTCCCAAAATGACACTGACGGGATCCCGAAAGGATTCCGAAAACAATACAGAAATGATGCCGGAAAGGTCCTCAAATGATCCCCTAATAGTCCCGAAATCACCCTGACGGGATCCCGACAACTATCCAGAAATGATGCCGAAAGGGTTCCCAAATGATCCCGTATTAGCCGCGAAAAAGTCCCGAAATGACCCCGACGGGATCCCGGACGGATCCCGAAAACCATCCAGAAATGATGCCGAAAGGGTTCCCAAATGATCCCGTATTAGTCGCGAAAAAGTCCCGAAATGACCCCGACGGGATCCCGGACGGATCCCGAAAACCATCCAGAAATGATGCCGGATGAGCCCCAAAATGATCCGGAAAAAGTTCCCAAATGACCCCGACGAGATCGCGGACGGATCCCGAAAACCATCCAGAAATGATGCCGGAAGAGCCCCCAAATGATCCCGAAAAAGTCCCCAAATGACCCCGACGATATCCCGGACGGATCCCGAAAACCATCCAGAAATGATGCCGGAAGAGCCCACAAATGATCCCGAAAAATTCCCCATATGACCCCGACGAGATCCCGCACGGATCCCGAAAACCATCCAGAAATGATGCCGGAAGGGTCCCCAAATGATCGCGAAATAGTCCCGAAATGATTCCGGAATAGTCCCGAAAATGTTCCAAAATAACCCCGACGGGATCCCGGACGGATCCCGTAAACTATACAGAAATGATTCCGGAAGGGTCCCAAAATGATCCCGAAATAGTCCCGAAAAAGTCCCGAAATTACCCCGGCGTAATCCCGAACCGATCCCGAAAACCATCCAGAAATGATCCCGGAAGGGTCTCGATATGACCCTTACGGGATCACAAATAAGGTGAAGCTAATTATAAAACCATGTTAATTAGGCAGCAGGCGCATTGGAGCGAATAAAAAGTTTGATAGAAACATACAGGTAAAGCTAATAGAAGCGTGCTAATAAAAACAATTGATGGAGGGCGGATGGCGGGAGTAGAGGAGAGGACCACTAATCGTTCTCCAAAATTGTCTAGATCTCGTTCTGTATGTACCAGATACCAAAAACTATTGATTTAGGAGAAAATTTAGATTGAGTTATAACAATTTATGGATTTTACACCAGAGGGGGGATAAAGGGGGGCGGGCGGAGGGTGTCACTGCTTACTTTGTAAGCCCTCGACTTATTTGACCCCTTGAGTCTGTGATATTGGTGAAGGCCAGTATACGTAAAGTTATAATGTGTAAAAATTATGAAAAATAATTTCTCGAAAGGTCGTGGGACCGCCACCCCTCTTTCCATGTTCGAAAAAAATTTCGCTAGTAGACTACTGTCTGTGTCCCAAATTTCATCAAAATCGTGATTCAGTCGCAAAGACGAAAAAATATAATAATTAAATTATAACTGTTCCTAGGGGGCGGGGACCACGCCCCTTTTGAAAAATATATAGCTAGTAGATCCTTCTAGACTATTGGCTATATGTGTGCAAAATTTCATCCAAATCGGTCCAGCCGTTCTTGCGTTATTGAGTCACAAAGACAAACGTCTGGACAAACATCCAAACATCCAAACATCCAAACATCCAAACATCTAAACATCCAAACATCCAAACATCTTAACATCCAAACTTTCCCATTTATAATATATATATTAGATATATTAGATATTAGATAAGGTTAAATGCATTTCAGAAAAAGCTAAAGGAATTTTAGATTTCACAAATGTACTTCGAAAAACATCAAATATTTTTGACAAAACCGCATATGTATTCTAGAAGATGGAACAAGTATTTCAAAAAAATTAAATTTGGCGTATTCCTGAAAATCTGAAATATTTTTCAGAAAACAAACCAGTACTTTGGGGGGGAGGAACACACGTGTAGAAAATCTAAGTTGTAGTAAATTCAAGCAAAAATTAATTTTTTACAATGCGTCGAGCTGTGAAAAAGTGAATACTTTTTATTAAAATTAAAGGGGATGCTAGTCGTCTGAAATTCTTGCCTCCATTAAGATAACAATGATATAAGCACATCAAGTGTGCTTTCGATGGAAATGCGACGTGGCTCATTCAAAAGAGAGAAAGTTGCGGAAAGGGTTCAAGAACTTTTAATGAAGGAAACGACGTTGGGCAATGTTTTAACAGATTTACTTTGTCATTGTATGCGACAAATCATCCAGCGTGTCATGCTGAATTATAAGAAGTCTGTTGTAACTTTCTGACTTTCTGATATGCATTTAAGATTTTTCTAATATTCATTTGACTAGCTTTTAAATACTTTTTACATCTTCTAAAAAAAATTTGGAGTTTTCTGAAACAGATTTGAGGTTTTCCGGAATAGATTTGGAAAATCTGAAATACAATTGACTTTTTCCGAAATATACTTGAGCTTTTCTGGAATAGAGTTGAAGTTTTCTGAAATACAGTTATTGTATATTATATTAAAAATGAAATCAAGGGGGCGACAAGAGGGAGGCAAGGTCCCAAATGGTCCGCAAAGCAGAACTTCCAGGATAATTTTTATTTTGGTTATAACTGATTTTTGGAATTAATTTCTATACTAAAAAATGCATGCATATATCCGGAACACTTGTGACGGTTGAGGAATAATTAAAAGCATATATATTTTTTCTCACGTTCAACGTTACGATGGAAATTATTAAAAAAATGATTTAATAAAAACTGTCAAACGTGAATCTGAAACACGATGTAGCAATAGAATAAAAGTGGTTGGCGTTATCGCCGATTGGTTAGAGAATGAATTAGAACACTTAGAACAATTAGCAGAAGACATTAACACCACAAGTGACACCATAAGCGAAACTACAATTCTGTTGCAAAACATACAAGATTTTAGTTTCATAACATTAGTACATTTCTGGTATGAAATCTTAAGAAGGATTGATCGTGTGCAGCTCAGATTACAGAATCCGGGAATGAATTTTAGAGAAGCGTATCATGATCTTAAATCATTATCGACTGAGCTATCCGGACTTCGAAACACTCTCTGTGAAGAAGCAACAGAAAAATCGAAGTCTCTTTGTTAAAAACGGGATACTGACATAGTAAAACGTGTAAGAAGGTGTCGCAAAATGCCAGGAGAATCGGCTGGAGATGTTGGTTTTCCGCAGAACGTGAAATTTCTCGTATTATGAAAAGTGTTCTCGATCGTCTCCAACAGAAATACGTACAAGATTTATACGACTTAATGACCTTAATCGTAAATCTAGATATCTCTTAGACGTTGGAAATTTGGTAAACAAGGATAATAACGACTTAGAAATAAATTGTATGTACTTGGGTGAATTTTACAAGGTATACTAGCTTTACCAGGCGCACGTTGTAACGCTCGAGATCGAATAGATGTTGCGTTATTTTTTCTGTTTTGTTTGTTGATAATTTAATTTATTGTTCTGTAAATTTAATTGAATTTTGTACGCATATTTGGTGAAATTTTCTGTTAAAACATTTTATTCTTCTATCTTATTGTATCTTATTTTATATTATGGTATTGCTTTTACCGCTGATGATTGTTGCTTTGATTACATTCCGAAGAAGCATGACTGGCGAGCCAATTTTCAAAGTTGATATATGCGCAGGCATTTCTTTTGGTTCTAAGGAGTATAGAAATTCATTTGGATAATTCACAATTTTATCTTCATCTGTAACTGTGTCGATCGATTTATATTTCGTCACTTCACCAGGAAATTGATTTTGAAAGGGATTATTGATTTTGTTAACATGATCATTTTCGGGAGCTAAGATAGTTCTTCACATAGCCAAAAAACAAAAACATTTAAATTTAAAATTCTTAATTCTGAAATATGAAAAACTTTCGTCTTGATCGAAGAAACCTCGAGCCAAAATTTGGTGATGATCGAAGTATAGCAAACACGATTTCATAGGGAACACACACACAGAATTGGATTTTTATAGAAGATGTAGATAGACTGAAGCTAAACAATTTTTTTAACAGCGGCAGATTACTAAACGTCCAAAAGGCATAACAGCTAAACTCAACAATGCAGTCAAACTTTAGGTGTTAAAGTAACTTAAGTTTGTACGGCAGCCATAGTTTTCCCCATTCCACATTTTGCTGAAGGTTTTAGGACTTAACGTCACATAGCTCCTTACCAATTTTAATTATCCTACCATTACGACATCCAGATATATGCAGTATAATATATTCCATTTGTATGGGAGGTGCCACGCCCCCTTTTTCCCAATTCCATATTTTCTTGGCCGTGTTAGGGATTGATCTCATATAACTCCTTACTGAATTTCAATGTTCTGGCATGTATACCTTCAAAGTTATGCATTACTAAAAATTCCATTTGTATGGGGGGTGCCACGCCCCTTTCTCCAAATTCCGCATTTTCTTGGTGGTGTTAGGGATTGACCTCATATAACTCCTCATTGAATTTCAATGTTCTGGCATGTATAACTTCAAAGGTATGCAGTACCAAAGATTCCATTTGTATGGGAAATGCCACGCCCCTTTTATATATCGAAATTATTTTTAGCCTAAAACCTTCCCGTTGATCGAAGGAACCCATAACCAAAACTTGGTGATGATTGATGTGTGGGAAATACGTTTTCATAGCGAACACACACACACACAGGATTTGATTTTTATATATATATGGCTAAACCGATTTGGGATTTCAAAATCAACCACCGTCTCTCCTTCCTGTATCTTTCCTAAAAATTTCATGGCAATCTGTCGAGCCATTCTCGAGTTATGGAGTGACAATCAAAATATACACTTCTGTTTATATATATAGAAGATTTCGATGGAACAGCACTTTTTATCGAAATATGTGACTGCAAAATATGACTTAGCAGTAGAAATGAAATTGAACTTAAAACCTTAGAATTACTTACTTTTTATTATCTCGTATGGAGAAGATCTTGATTATCTTAACTATCTCGGTATGAATTGCTTGCTGCGAGCGTTCATTCAGCAAATTAAAACTGATTTTGACATATTTATGGTCGACGATGGGGAGATGTCGCCTAAGTGACCTAACATTATTAAGTGGAGAAAAGGAAAAATTTGGAATGATAAATTTTGATGATATCATTGATATACTTGCTTCCTCAAAGAAATTTGCACATAAATAATAGTATTACTAATGTATTATAATCATATTATTATTAAGTATGTATTTTAATCTACTTATAGATGATATCTTCAGCCTACGACTTTATTGGTTTATTCAAAAAAATATTTGGCCCGAGGCACAGAAAACCTCACTACGCCACTGTATGAAATATATATGTGGTTTTCTTAAATACACTCACACTTTTCTGATATTTATTCGAGCTTTTCTGAAATACAATTGATTTTTTTGAAATACATTTGTTCTTCACTAAATGCAATTTTGGCCCTTTCATAGATACCGCTATCAGAGCAGCTCTATTTCAAGTGTTTGTTATACTGCCTTTTTATAGTTCATTCACATTGGTTGTAGCTACCTGTTATATGCTGACTCCAAATGACCAATACATTTATGAAGAAAATATTTTCATGGCTGATATATGCTTCCACGGCTGGCTAAGCCACGCCCTATTTAAAAAATGTTTTGAAAAGTTACCTTAATGTACTTTGTCCGGTAACTTTAACGTAGGAACTACAAATAAATTTTCGATGATAGAATACCAATATTTACTTTTTCTTATTCTACTTGATACACAAACCTTATATAAAAGGTCCTAATATAACAAGTAGTATCTTATAATAAGATCTTATGTAAGCAATAATTTATTTGGTATATAATATAATAAGGTCATTATACTCTACCTAATAACTTATTATTATGCCTTACGTTTGTCTTATTGAACATGGGTTATAATCCTTATGCATTACGCTACCCTTCAGATAAACCTTTGGTGTGATGACATAAGTACAGAAATATAAGAAGTATTATAAGAGATATGCTATAAAATTTATATTCCTTATAGAATTAAGACCTAATGCCCCAAGCCTTTTGACCATATGAAATAAGCTTTATATAAGTATACAATTTTTTGCTGGGTAGTTAAGCTACATGTACTACATATGTATATATGTTTGTATGACTGTGTGTGTCAGATGGGAACTTGCGTTCCAATAAGAAATAAAAAACGTCCATATTCATATGCGTTTATGGACACATGAAGCTTTGGGGGCACAAAGCACATACAAAGATACACACATGTTGTCTGCATGGAGTTCGGTATGCATGTGTATATGTAAATTTTTGGCTTTAAAATTTTACTTCATTCAGAAATTAACGCTTTATTGCTATATATACTTCTATCTGTATTATATTTAATAGCTGCTGTTCATTTCTGGGTACCCAGCAAAACAATTTTTATTAAAAAATGCTTTACCACACAATGGCATACAAACACATGCAATACATAACAAATGAATGTACATAAATGAAATGCATAAATCAACATATTTACAAGTAAATACGTAAATGCATATGTAATTGTTGGTATAAGTTAACAAAAAGTTGTAATATATTGTATGATGGGTATTTATGTACTAATGTTTTCATATGTATGTATGTATGATGGCGAGCAAACACCACTACGTATACATAAGTAATGGATTTGCGAAGGCAATTTATAATCCGTATAAATTGTCTGCTCTCCAGTGCAAAGAAATACAATTTTATTACCTTGAGCAATTGCATACATATTGGTATTTACTTATATATATAGAAATAAATACATATGTAATACAAATCAAAAATGCATATACCGCTATGAAAAGAAATACATCAGTAATAGCGCAATGTGGTGCATGTGTCGATAGACCGGCATACACATTCACCTACTTCCATGAAAGAAATATTATTTCTATAATATATTATATGTATATTGCTATTATACAAGTAATATGAAATTGATATTGGAAACCTTTTTTGCAAAATTTTCAGCTATAATATGATTATGTCGTCAATTCTGCTATGGTCGCCAGTGCGTATGAGTAACACCCATTTCAGGTTTTATACACGCATACCTATTTACTTACAGTTTGGCAAACATCTTCTAATACATCTATACTTATAGTGGCTTATCTCAGAAGAGCGAACTATGCGATAGATCTTTATGATAAGAGCTACAGTACCAAACAGACTGCTTTGCCTATATTTGAAAACCGAGCCACGCTTTCTCTTCATTCTCTATCGCCTTCTCTTCAATTTTTCTTCACATATGGAATTTCTATACTAAATATCAAGTAAAATTTTAAAAATCACATTCATATTTATAAGAAAGATATGGATAGATAATCGAGAAGTTCTTCTGCCCGATAATATTCATCCCTGCGATGTACATATATACTCTCACAGTAAACAGTGGCATTTGTCATAGTGCAGCTTCTGCAAAAAAAAAATGTGTATATCTTCTTTCCTCCTCGGCATCCTCTCTATGTCTGATGCCTGTCTTTCCTTCGTTTGTTCTTGCTTTCGCTTTCTCCATTTTTATCTCCTCTACTTTCATTTTCTTTTAATCTCCCCTATTTTTGTTCTTAGTTAATTACTTAATTGGAGCTGAACCGTTTAAATGGTTACGGCCGTCCTACAAGGCGCGCCAGTCGCTTCTTTTCTCTGCCAACCGGCGCCAATAGATCGCACCAAAGGAATTTAAATCGTTCTCCACCTGACCATTCCAGCGTAGTGTGGTCTGCTCTCTTCCTCTGCTTCCATAGGCGGGTTCCGATAGAAACACTTTCTTGGCTGGAGCGTCATCTTTCACATCGCATAACATGGCCTAGCCAGCACAGCCGCTGCTCGTTTTAACTCGCTAGACTATGTTTATGTCTGCGTAAAGCTCGTACAGCTAATCGTTAGATATTCTTCGGTACTCGGCATCGCCAATGCGTAGAGGTCCATAAATCTTTCGAAGAACTCTTCTCTCAAGCACTCCCAGAGCCGCTTTATCTGATGTTGTCATGATCCATGCTTCTGCACCATATAACAGAACGAGCGCGATAAATAACTTGTAGAGTATAATTTTCTTTTGCCGTGAGATAACTTTACTTTTCAATTGCCTACCTAGTCCAAAGTAGCATTTATTGGCAAGAGTGATTGTTCGCTGGATTTGAGAGTGGATGTTGTTGTTAGTGTTGATGTTGGTTCCCAAATAAACGAAATCTTTTACTATTTCAAAATTATAGCTGCCAACAGTAGCGTGGTTGCCAAGGCGCATATGCGCTCACTCTATGCTCGACGACAGCAGGTACTTCGTTTTTTCCTCATTCACGATCAAACCCATCTTTGGTGCTTCTTTTTCCAGTTTGGAGTAAGCAGAGCTAGCGGCACGGGTGTTTAGGCCGATGATATCAATGTCACCAGCATATGCCAGTAATTGTACGCTTTTATAGAATAGAGTTGAACAGGGAGCTAACTCAAGGGTGTTAAATATTGAAGCTTGAGTACCTTCAGACCTCCCAGTTCAATACCTATCGAACTGAATACTGGATTTACTAATACCTTGCACTTAATTTTACGTACTAAATCACAAGTTACCTAACCTAAAGGGACCTTTATATTTAACTTTCTGTCTGCAAGCAATAGCGTAAAGCTATAATATTTGAAAATTGTTTAAATTTACCGCTTTCCCATCGTCAGCCACAGACTGTCATTAAAGCGTGAGAATGTTCGTCGCAAAGGTACATGCGGGTATAAAACAAACAAATGCAATCACATACTCCCAACTGTCTTTTAGGTGTAGGTACTTAAATTCAAGTACTTCTTCTTGAAAATTCCGAAGTCAAACAAAAATATTCTGATATAACCTGAGCAACGTTTCCTTGTAATCTTGACTTTGATTGCCCAATAAATATTATTGTACATTCAATTCAGTTGTTTTTCAACTCATTACGGAAACAGCAATAAAAATCAAAATTTTATTGTGAAACTACAAGTGAGGTAATGTGGAAGATCATAAAAAATGGCGAAGAATACGACACAAGCTATATGTGAGCTAATAATTTTCCCACACCAAGGAAGTTAAATCGTTTTCCACCTGGTCCTTCATCTTTCATTCGCATAACATGGCCTAGCCAGCGCAGCCGCTGCATTTTAAATGTAAAAGGAAATGAGAATAGTCAATTCGTTATGATTATGGTCAGTGTTTTATCTCATCCAATAGGTAAGCCCGCTAACAAATTGTCGTCAATATCCTTTAACGGGAGTCCGAAGAAAGTTGTTGTTTCAACAGGATTGTACGTAAGAGATAAGAATAGTAGAGCAATTCAAAGAATTTTTCTTGTTATTTGGGGACATGTTCCAAACAGGGCCTACATTGGGTATGTCGGTGCTAGTTCTGGATAGGTAAGAGTTTAACCTTTTACAGTACCAGATCGAGGTTGAGCTGAAGTGACGTGCATCTCCCTGCTGAGGAAGCTTTCTTCAACAGCGAGTTTAGGGTATCCTTTAAAATGGAGTGCACCGGCAAATTGTTGGCATAGAAAACCGACGACTTTTTCTGGATGTCTCTGAGTACCTTTCATTATCCTTTTTTCATACGGCTAAATTATTCTTGCCAGATTCCTTCATAATATTTACCGAGATGACTGCTTAAGTTGATGGAATGCCCATATTTCTGGGTATTTAGCAGAAATTGTTGGTACAGCATTTCGAGTACTCTCGCCTCACGATGTAGACGATGTTCTGCAGACATAAGAAGACATTCCGTGGCAGTTCTGAATGCGACGTTTTGATAGGCCTGAAGTTACTTCCAGTATGTTTCTTTTAGATTCCCCAACTAATTGGGGACGCATAGCATACAAGCGGCAGGCCAATCGTTGTATAAGTGGTTAGGAGCGCTTCTTTGTGTATGATCCAAGTGTGGTCGAAAGGGAACTTGGGAATTTTAGGACTTTAGATACAATCGTGGCTGTATGCACGCCAAAATGTAGGTCTTGATCGAACGTCACACCATCGATTTGAATGTTCAATATGGTCGACATTTGCTTTGTCCGATGTTTTGTTCGGTGACAGTGCCAGATTTTGCGAGATGAAAAAACTGAAAAAGCCAGGGAGATAGTTGTTAATTTTATAGCATAGCTCATCAATGGATGGGCTAGAACCTGTTGAAATTATTGTGCAGTCATCGGCGTAGAACACAAAATAAAAACTTCTTCTTGTGGGGAAAGGAGCTTCAATGTACGAGTATGTATAAGAGTTAAATAAAAGTGGGGATAGGACACTACCCTGTGCCATCATTCATTTAACACTTCGGGTTTTGATGTTACGTTCCTGAACCGCCTGCTTCCCACATAGATAGTTTTCTCGCTTTGGAGGAAGGCTGCCCCTTTCCAAGTCTTGACTTTATCCTGAGTTCGCAGTTTTGAGAAAACGAGCCATTACAATTGATAGTCGCACCATTATAGCCCGCATTTGTTGAAAGTGTGTTTTCAAAGTTGGTTACTCAACTAAAAATATGAGATTATATCTGCGCGAAGTGAAATGACAAGAAAGTAACTTAAAAAAAACAACTAAGGAAGGTGACAACATAAGGGAAAATAACCAGGTAGGAAAATGAACCGAGGGAAACCCTGGAATGTGTTTGTATGACATGTGTATCAAATGAAAGGCATTAAAAAGTATTTTATGAGGGAGTGGGCCACAGTTCTATAGGTGGACGCCATTTAGGGATATCACCATAAAGGTGGAACAGGGTTGACTCTTGAATGTATTTGTACGATATGGGTATCAAATGAAAGGTGTTAATGAGTATTTTAAACGGGCGTGGGACTTATTTCTATAGGTGAACGCCTTTTCGAGGTATCGCAATAAAGGTGGACCAGGGGTGACTCTTGACTTTGTTTTTACGATATGGGTATCAAATGAAAGGTGTTAATGAGTATTTTAAACGGGCGTGGGACTTATTTCTATAGGTGAACGCCTTTTCGAGGTATCGCAATAAAGGTGGACCAGGGGTGACTCTTGACTTTGTTTTTACGATATTGGTATCAAATTAAAGGTATTAATGAGAGTTTTAAAAGGGAGTGGTGGTAGTTGTATATGTGAAGGCGTTTTCCAGATATCGACCAAAATGTGGACCAAGGTGACCCAGAACATCATCTGTTGGATACCGCTAATTTATTTATATATATAATACCACGAACAGTATTCCTGCCAAGATTCAAGGGCTGTTGATTTCGCCTTGTAGAACTTTTTCATTTTCTTCTACTTAATATGGTAGGTGTCACACCCATTTTACAAAGTTTCTTCTAAAGTTATATTTCGCGCCAATAAACCAATCCAATTACCATGTTTCATCTCTCTTTTCTTCTTTGGTATAGAATTATGGAATTTTTTCATTTTTCGTAATTTTCGATATCGAAAAAGTGGGCGTGGTCATAGTCGGATTTCGTTCATTTTTTACACCAATATAAACTAAGTTCACATAAGTACGTGAACTAAGTTCAGTAAAGATATATCGATTTTACTCAAGTTATCGTGTTTACCGCCATGCCGAAGGACAGACGGACGACTGTGTATAAAAACTGGGCGTGGCTCCAACCGATTTCGCCCATTTTCGCAGAAAACAGTTAACGTCATAAAATCTATGTCCCTACGAAATTTGAAAAGGATTGGTAAATTTTTGTTCGTCTTATGGCATTAAAAGTATCATAGACAAATTAATTGAAAAAGGGCGGAGCCACGCCCATTTTGAAATTTCCTTTTATATTTGTAATTTGTCGCACCATATCATTACTGGAGTTAAATGTTGACATAATTTACTTATATACTGTAAAGATATTAAATTTTGTTAAAAGCGGGCGTGGTTCTTCTCCGATTTTGCTAACTTTTATTAAGCGTACATATAGTAATAGTAGTAACGTTCCTGCCAAATTTCATCATGACATCTTCAACGACTGCTAAATTACATCTTGCAAACTTTCTAAATTACCTTCTTTTAAAAGTAGGGGGTGCCACGCCCATTGTCCAAACTTTTACTAATTTTCTATTCTGCGTCACAAGTTCAACTCACCTACCAAGTTTCATCGCCTTATCTGTCTTTGGTAATGAATTATCGCACTTTTTCGGTTTTTCGAAATTTTCGATATCGAAAAAGTGGGCGTTGTTATAGTCCGATATCGTTCATTTTAAATAGCGATCTGATGATGAGTGCTCAGGAACATACGTACCAAATTTCATCAAGATACCTCAAAATTTGCTCAAGTTATCATGTTAACGGACGGACGGACGGACATGGCTCAATGAAATTTGTTTTAGATCCTGATGATTTTGATATATGGAAGTCTATATCTGTCTCGATTCCTTTGTACCTGTACAACCAACCATTATCCAATCAAAATTAATATACTCTGTGAGCTCTGCTCAACTGAGTATAAAAACTAAAGATAACATGTATATGTATGTATACTTCCAAATATATTTTCTTATTTCCTATAAACTAATTAAAACCATCTTCAACATTTCCTTTTGACCTAACACTCAAGAATGTGAAAGGAAGAATGGGAAAGAGCTCTTGCACAAATTTGACGGAAGAAGTTTAGCACACTAAGTAAAATAATTTAGCAGAAACTTATGAAGGTATGAAGGTAAAGGAGAAAACACGTAAGTAACTAAATCAAGAAATGCCTGAGTAAGTTCTAAATACACACATACATAGACGAACCAAAAAAAAAAAAAAAGTAATGAAGTCTAAATTCGGTTGAAACCGAACATTACATACCCAGCTGTACACTTGAAATGCTGTTGTTGTTTGTTTTGTTTGCTTAATAGTGATACAAGGCTGCGCAATAATACATATATATATGGTTATATTCTGAACTAATTTTTCTTCGAGTTGTAGCTCCCGAAACATAGAAAATTGCTTAGTCATAAAAGGGGCGGTGCCACGCCCATTTTTTAAAATTTGAAGTTTTTCCTATTTATTGTTATAAATCCACTTGGGAAATGAAATACCATTGATATAAACTGTTTTTTGCAAAGATATAGCTTATTTTATTCGTCCACGACCATTTTAGAAATCTTTTATATAAAAGTGGGCGTAATCCTTAACCGATTTCGTTAATTTTTCTTCAAAGCATTCAATCAAAGCAAAGGCAACCTCTCTGCGAATTTTGTTACGATATGTTTAACGATTTTTATTTATGATTAAAAATATTTGCCCATTTAATTTTTTTTTTTTTTTTTTGAATTTTTATCAAGAGTCTCAGTATCAATCCACACGTTCAATTTCAACATTCTAGGTGTATTATTTACTAAATAATCAGGTTTTTTGTGTTTTCCTAAATGTTATATATATAAAAAGTGGGCGTGGTTATCATCCGATTTCACTCATTTTCAATACCAATCTATTCTGGCTCCAGATAAGCTCGTGTATCAAATTTGATGAAGATATCTCAATATTTACTCAAGTTATCGTGTTAACGGACAACTGACGGACAGACGGACGGACGGACGGACATGGCTCCATCAAATTTTTTTCCCGATACTGATAATTTTGATGAAGTCTATATCTATCTCGATTCCTTATACCTGTACAACCAACCGTTATCCAATCAAAGTTATAATACCCTGTGTACAAATACAGCTGGGTATAAACAGCAACAAGAAGAGCAAGCGTTTGTATTCACTGCTGTCGCTAGTAATTTGCCGCCTGCAGCAGCTGCTAACTCAATTTTGACGCTGCAGTGTGAAAATGTTGAAACACAGAAATGAATCAAATTAAAGGCTTGGTAGAGTGAATGTCGTGAGGTTTTGGCGAAAAATAATTAAAAGCGATGTGAAAAAGAAGACAAATAGTGGGTGAATAAATGTCCGAGTAAACGAAAATGCATTACATACATACAAATATATGTATATTACAAAAAAAAAAAAAAAAATGTTTAAAAGTGAGAAAATAAAAACCTTTTTTTGTTCATATAAAAGTTTGGGGAGATTTTATTGAAATAAACCGAAGTACTAGAATAGTAACAAAATGAACTAAATAAAGTAATTTTTATTGTATACCAGTGGCGTAGTAAGGTTTTCTTGCGACGCGGAAAAATATATATATATTTTTTTTTTTTGGAAAAATATCTTTTCCATACGAGAAGTAAGTAATTCTAACGGAGTTTTAGGTTCAATTTCTTTTCTACTGCGAAGTAATTTTTCTATAAAAAATTCTGTTCTATGGCGGCCACCGTGGTGTGATGGTAGCGTGCTCCGCCTATCACACCGTATGCCCTGGGTTCAACTCCCGGGCAAAGCAACATCAAAATTTTAGAAATAAGATTTTTCAATTAGAAGAAAATTTTTCTAAGCGGGGTCGCTCCTCGGCAGTGTCTGGCAAACGCTCCGATTGTATTTCTGCCATGAAAAGCTCTCAGTGAAAACTCATCTGCCGTTCGGAGTCGGCATAAAACATGTAGGTCCCGTCCGGCCAATTTTTAGGGAAAAATCAAGAGGAGCACGACGCAAATTGGAAGAGAAGCTCGGCCTGAGATCTCTTCGGAGGTTATCGCGCCTTACATTTTTTTTTTTTTTTTTTAAGTTCTGTTCTATCGAGATCTGTATTATAAAATTCGCCCAAGTTCTTACAATTTGATTCTAATTCGTTATTATCCTTGTTAAACAAATTTTCAATATCTAAGAGAAATACAAATCTAAAATTAAGGTCATGTAGTCGTGTAAACCTTATACGTATTTCTTGTTGGAGACGATTGAGAACACTTTAAACTTTCTTGCGGAAAGACCAACATCTCTAGCCGATTTTCGGGCATTTTTCGGCGCATTCTTACACATTTTACCATATCAATATCCCATTTCTCACAAAGAGACTTCTCTTTTCCTATTGCTTCTTCACAGAGAGTGTCTCGAATTTCGGATAGTTCAGTCGCTAATGATTTAAGATCTTGATACGCTTCTCAAAAATTCATTCCCGAATCTTGTAATCTGAGTTGCACACGATTAATCCTGCTTAGGATTTCATACCAGAAACGAAGTAATGTTATTGAACTAAAATTTAGTATATTTAGCAACAGAACTGTAACTTCGCTTCTGGTGTCCCGTTTGGTGTTAGTGTCCTCTGCTAATTGTTCTAAATGCTCTACCGCATTCTCTAGCCCATCGACGATAACGCTAACCGCTTGTATTCTGGCGCTCCACCGTGTCTCAGATACACTTTTGACAGTTTTTGTTAAGCCATTTTTTAGTAATTCCCAGCGTAACGTTGAACGTAAGAAAAAAAGATATATGCTTTCAATTATTCCACAACCTGTCGCAAGTGTTCCGGATATATGCATGCATATTTTAGTATAGACATTTTTTTCCAGAATTCAGTTAAAATTAAAATACAAATTATCCAGGAAGTTCTGCTTTGTGGAACATTTACATTACGTCGTTGTTCTTTTGATGTTCCCTGAGCCTTTTTGTGAATGATCAAAGACACTTCTTTTCAAATAATAATATAAAAAAAAATGTATGGCGCGGTAACCTCCGAAGAGATTTTAGACCAAGCTTCTCTTCCAATTTCCGTCACGCTTCTTTTAATTTTTCCTCCAAATTGACGGGACATGACCTACTTGCTTTATGCCGACTCCGAACGGCATCTGCAAGGCAGATAAGCTTCAGAGCTTTTCAAGGCAGAAATACACTCAGAGTGCTTTCCAAACACTGCCGAAGGGCGACCTTGCTTATAAAAATTTGCTTCTAATTGAAAAAACTTGTTTCTAAAATTTTGATGTTTCTTTTCCCGGAGCGTGAACCCAGTATCTTCGGTGCGGATGGTAGAGCACGCTACCATTACACCACGGCGGCCGCCATAAAATATAGCTCACTTTACTCTAAATGCTCATTTGAAGTTTCCATTAGTTAAATATTCATAATAAACACAGTCACATTGATGCTATTACAAAAGATTATAAATGTGTGTTAGTTATATTGAATAACTGCCATAACTCGAGTGTTGGCCAAAATTATGCAGCCAGATAACTAGCAACAACAAGCGAAATTGAAATCTTCCTCGCTTATAATTGCACAAACTTAGTTACATAGATTTTAGAAAAAGTATCAATATCGGTACTCATATAAAATACTCGGATCAATGTATCGATGCTAGTATTCATACGCAGTAAAATATATCGAGTATACTCCATCCAAGTGAGTACCTCGGAATTTTTACAAAAAGTGAAGAAACTTTTTAAAAAATGTGATGGTACTCGTATGTTTTGAATTTAATAAAAAACAAGTAAGGAAGTTTAAGTTTGGAAACCTGCAGTTTCAAGAAGGGTGGACCACAGAGAATGAGGTGTTGGAGGCGTTGGTTCCACATTGCAATTAAAGGAATGGTTGGTGTCATGTGGGAGCACATGGCATGCAAGACATACATTATGTATGTAGGGGTTGATTCTGGATAGGTACGAGTTTAATCTGTTACAGTATCCAGATCAAAGTTCAGCTAGAGTGACGTCTCCATAGAGAGATTGCTCTCCTCTTGTGAGAGTTGAGGGTATTTAACTTTAGAGGTTCGACGCCTTTTTGTGGATATTTATGTTCTTTTTCTAGATACGGCTGAGATCTAAGGTGACGTATTTCCTCATAACGCTTGCGGAGATGATTTCTTTAGACCCTGGGAGGCGTGGCCTCTATAATAAGATGCCCAGGTTTCTGTATATTCAACAGAAACTGTTTGTTCAGCATTTTTTTTTTTTGTTTTTTTTTTTTTTATTTACAACAAAGTTTAAAATTATTACAAGATGGGGGCACAAGAAGACAGCCCGTGTCGGTTCTGAGAGCGGTGGTTAGAAAAGCCTGTATTTGATTCCAGTGAGTAACCTCTAGGCTCGACAACCATATCGGGGACGCGTAGCATGCAAGCGGCCGGCCAATTGTTTGGTAAGTGATAATGAGCATCTTTTTATCTTTACCCCAAGTGCTGCCGTCAAGATATTTGAGAATTTTGTTACGGCTCTGGATTCCAAGTGCAATTGCTGATGCATGCTATATAGATCCTGATCGAACGACACAGCTGGTATTTTTGGTAGTCGGTAAAACAATGCCATCGACGTGGATGTCCAATATGCTCAACATTGTTGTTGCTTGACTATGTTAGGTTTCGCGAGGTGAAAAAACCGAATAACTTAGGGGGATAATTGTTTATTTAATTACATAGGTCATCGATGGGTGGGCCAGAACCTGTAGCCAATATCGTGCCGTCAGCGGCGTAACAATGGTAATTCCTTCTGGTGGCGAAGGTAGGCTCGATATATATATATATGTAAGTTAAACAAGTAAGGAAGGCTAAGCTCGGGTGTAACCGAACATTACATACTCAGCTGAGAGCTTTGGAGACAAAATAAGGGAAAATTGCCATGTTAGAACCTAGGGTAACCCTGGGATGTGTTTGTATGACATGGGTATGAAATGGAAGGTATTAAAGAGTATCTTAAATGGGAGTGGGCCATGGTTCTATAGGTAGACGCCTTTTCGATATATCGCCATAAAAGTGGACCAGGGGTGACTCTAGAATGTGTTTGTACGATATGGGTATCAAACGAAAGGTGTTAATAAGTATTTTAAAAGGGGGTGGCCCTTAGTTGTATATGTGAAGGCGTTTTCGAGATATCGAACAAAATGTGGACCAGGGTGACCCAGAACATCTTCTGTCGGGTACCGCTAATTTATTTATATATATCATACCACGAACAGTATTCCTGCCAAGATTCCAAGGGCTTTTGATTTCGTCCTGCAAAACTTTTTCATTTTCTTCTACTTAATATGGTAGCTGTCACACCACATATAAGAATAGAAGCAAGCTATAAAAAAAATCGCCGCTAAATGGCGCAAAAATCGAGATATTCACAAAAATCGTATTTGTGGTCCGATTTGGCTCATATTTGGAACAGATATTGTGGTCCGGTAGAAGTGACATTAAAATATTTTGAAGTTGGAGGAGGGGCAAGCATACGTAGCGCAGAGTCGAGTAAAGTCTTTGAAAGGATTATGTAGTGAGGACTTAGGTTGTAACAAATTCTCAGGAAAGAGTCCTTGTAATAATCAGTCACTAAATGAACTAAATAGAATGAAAAATAATAGGCAATTAAATAAAGACTAAAAACTTTAAAATAAAATAATTAAAAAAAAATTTTTAGTTAAACGTTTTTATTGAAAACAATACTTACATGAAGTAATAACAATACAAAAAGCTAGAAAATAATAAGTTAGGTCCTAGGTACTAGTCATCACACTCCTTATCAATCTAAGGCGTTGATCAAACAATTAAATAAAAGCGTTAGACGCGTCATATTTTTATTGATAGTCATAAGTAAAACCAACTGAACTTTAATCAGGTTATGCTACGCCTAACATTTTTAGAAATTTCACGTGCTCAACGCTTTTATTTAATTGTCTGATCAACGCCCTACATTGATGTAGAGTGTGACGACTAGTACCTGGGACCTACCTAATTATTTTCTAGCTTTTGGTATTATTATTACTTAACAAATTCCTTGCAAAACTAATAATTTTGGACTTTTAATATATCTGGATCAAGATAAAAATTATTTTCCGATTTTTATTACCTGTGTCCGATAGAACTAGTTAAACTCGGACTATTAAAAATAAAAGCCCGGAAATAAAAGTTAAATCCTGACTTTTTAAAGCGAAAATAAAAGTCCGGCTTGATAACAAGGAAACGGTTTATCCGAATTAAAAAAATAAGCCTTTTCCTTGTTAACAAGTCGGACTTTTATTTTGGCCTTATAAAATAAAAGTCCGTTTTTCCTACTGGATACAGACATACTTGAGTTAGTTGTAATTATAAACTCTTTTGTACAGCGAAAAATTTGGGAAAAAAATTTAGGTACATACATATGCATATGTAATCATAAATTGAACTCTCTTTTACTTTTTTCATTTTTGTTGTTAAATTTACAATTTACAACAACATATTGTCAGTACTGACAGTTTCCCAACTTTGGGCGCGATGGCGTACGTAATTGATGTTTGTTTTGGCGAGGGACATGAAATTCGTGCTGTATCATGAGTGTTGTGGTTGCAACATTTTCCTGACTGAGCCACAATTGAGCAGCTAAATTATGCTTTTGAAATTCGATAGAAAGAAATCGAACGTGAATGATATATAATGGTATTTCACTGATAAAGTGCATTAGGGAAGAAATGATTACAGCCATGTTCGAGCTTTAAATTTCAATCACTATTAGTGCAGGAGGTATTAAATAAAATGGGCGTATCTTATGTCGATGATAGGTACATACTAGGTTTTGGGCGTTTAAACATAAAGTACACAAAACAAATTGGGGCCCATATATTAATCGTACCATTATCGTAATCATTTTTATTCGACGTTCATCGCCTAGGCAATTTTAGGCATTGTATAGCTAGTCATTCCCACAAAAAGAACAAGCCAGTGAAGGCGTTGGACTTCTACACGCTTCCGCATATCCATATCTTCATTTCGTAAAGCTTTTCATAAAACAGACTCCGATAAACGCCGGAAATACCATAAATAATTCAGAGATACTAGCCGGACCCGTGCGCATCTTGCGCAACAAATATAAAAGTCTCATATCAAATATCAACAGAAATCAGCTGTTCTATCAATCAGTCGTCTATTAATAAAAATTTCATGCGATTGCGCTGCCATCTGGCGAATGTTAGCAACTGCTGCACATAGGTAGATTTTACTAATTTATGCGGCCAAAATTGAAAATTTTAAAATTGGTGCAAATACAAAATCCAAAATATCTCTACGTTTATAATAGACCGGGCGATAATAAACCGGCCTTCTCGGCTTTTATAGACAACCGGGGTGCCCCTGCCGCTACGCGAAACTTATTATTCTCCCACTTTTTCGATTTTTTATTTTTTACTTATTTTAAGTAACCCATTTTTAAACATCAATATTTTTAGTTTTAAGACAGTTATCAAAGTAAACAACATGGATTCGAGTGCTTTAGGTAAATATCATTATTTGTTGAAGAAATCGTCAACCTAGCATAATAAAAGACCCACCATTTTGAAGCTTTTAAGCATATTGCGATTTCTTGAAAAAATATTGTTCATTTTTTAATTCAAAAGCATTTTAGTTATATTATCGCCTCCGATCGCTTCAAAATTTTTATGCATTTTAATAGTGGGTAGTCTTTTCTTATGGTTCTGATGAAAATCAGCTACGGACAAGTGCGGTTGGGGTAAAAAAAGATACATTGAAAAAATGTCCAAACACATTTTTTTTTTTTCATTTTCATCGAAGATTCTCCTGGTTCATCTGGAAAAAAATTAGTTACACGTCAATTTCTCTACGGAAAAATGCAAAGCCAGAAATTATCAACAATGGATGAAAAATTGGCCTATTTGGAAAATTACCTGCTTTCGTCTTATGGTGACACAGAGGAAAATATAAAACAACTAAAGGTAAATATTAATTACTTCAAGACTGCCATGAGGCAAAAATGGTCTGAAGCACATAGAAAAGAAGACAGATTCATAAAACTAAATCAGTCGTGGCTTAATGGGACATTTGAAATCCCTATCCAAGACCAAAATCGTCCCGGCCGCCCTTCAAGATCATTTATAGAGTCAAGTGAGAGAAGCAAGCGTCGCAAAACTGAAGTGATTCGCTCGGCCGTAGACGATTCCATTTTAATTCATGCTGCTCAGTCAACTTTGAGAGCTAAGGGACTTCGAAACGCATCCGAAATCCTTAAGGAAATCGCAAAATCACCAACAATAGCACAGAAGTACAAAAATGCCTACAAGACATCAAGTGAACACGGTAAACCCAACATATTAACGCCTCAAGAAGCGTTGGCGATGTTTATAGAGGCCGACCTTACACGACAGCAATACGAAATCATACGCGAGACAAATAAGTCACTTTATCCATGCTACGACAAATTATTAGATGCCAAAAAAGAATGCTATTCGCCTGAACAACTCATAAAAGTGACGAGTCTGTATGCAGAAAGCACTTTGCAAAGTCTTATTAACATAACTCTTATGCGCCTTTCAATGTACTTAGAGGAAGTACTTGTAACTATAAGCGAAGAGCATAGAAAAACTTTAATTATTAGAAACAAATGGGGATGTGAAGGCTCCCAGCAAGTCAGATATAAACAAAAGTTTGAAAATCCTGCCGACTCGGATGCCAGTAATATTTTTGAGCATATTTGTCTCTTTACAAATATATTATGGCAAAAATAACAAAATAGTTATTTGGGAGAATCCTTCTCCATCATCCCCTCGGTTTTTTCGGCCGATAAGATTCAGATTTCTGAAAGAAAACTATGATGTGACCAAAGAAGAAATCAAATACGTGAAAGAATCGATAAAAAATTTTACTCCTACCAAAATCCAAATAAACAAAAATAAATTTACCTACAAGCACATTTTCAAGATGACTATGATTGATGGCAAGGTTTTTAATGCTGCAACGGACACTAAGTCTACCAATCAATGCTTTATTTGTAAAGCCACGTCAAAAGACTTTAACGATCTAAGCAAAAAATATGATGTTAATCCTGAAACTTCGGAATATCTGTGCTGCATGCCAGAATCAGAATTTTTGAGAGTGTTTTGCACTTCGCCTATAAATTAAAAGTTAAAAAATACAGACAGAGAAAAACCGACGAAGAAAAAGACTTGGAAGTGGCCGCTAAAAAAAAAAATCCAAGACAGATTTAAAAATGAGACCGGGTTACTCATTGACATGCCCAAGCGCAACTACGGTAATACAAATGATGGAAACACCAACCGTAGATTTTTTGAGAACCCCCAATTGGCTTCCGATATAACGGGTGTGAACTTCGATTTAATTTACAGACTGAAAGTAATTTTAGAAACTATTTCCAGTGGATACATTACTGACGTTAAGAAATATGATGAGTATGCCCTGGATACCGCCAAATTATATGTAAAGCATTATTCTTGGCACCCGATGACTCCTACTCTGCACAAAGTGCTCATACATGGTGCTGCAATAATAGAAAAAGCACTTCTTCCAATAGGCCAGTTGTCGGAGGAGGCTCAAGAAGCTCGAAATAAGCACTTTCGCAAGTACCGCGAAGATTACGCAAGAAAATTTTCCCACGAGCAGTGTAACCGCGACATATATAATAGCTTATTATTGAGCTCTGATCCTCTCATTAGCAGTGTAAGTTCAAGACAAAGAAAGAAAAAGAAAGTGTCTAAATCGCTATCCCCGGAATCTTTAGATATGTTTTTAGACACTAAACCTGACTCCGCTTTATTAGAATCCTCGGACAATGAGGATCTGGAGTAATGAATAACAATATTATTTAAAATAAATTATAAATATTTAAAACTATAACAGGAAGTTAATTTTTATTAGCATTTAGAATTTCGCTACTATTTTATTGATCGCAACTCTACATAGTAAGGTATTTTCTTTAATAAGTATTTAAAAATTTAACAGAAAGTTGATTTTTATTACCAATTATGTCATTTAGAATAGTTCTAGCAGTTAAAATAATTTTGGCCGCGTAAAATCTTAAAATCTACCTTTGTGTGCTGGTAATGCAGAGTTAGTTCTTATCAAATATTCATAGTACAAATAGATTTCTTTCTATGCTCATAATCGTTTATTTTTAACAAATTATTTAAAGAAAACTTAGCTAAACAAAAGCGCTACGATCAATAATGCCCAAAGCTGGCTAACAGCACGAATCTCCATCTTTATAACCAAAATTTTATTTGCAGATTTGGGCTTAAAGCGCAAAAGATATTACGGACACTTGTAACAAAAAGATCCATGTGAATATGACTACAGCAATGATAAATAAATACGCAAATGTTCGAGATGGCTATTCGTGAAAAGACTAGAACATAGGAGAAAGAGGCGAACGTGGCAACAGAGAGTATAAAAGCAGAGAGAGCTGAGGAACAACCAATCAATTTGATTTTAACACGCTATCAGTGAAACACGCGAGTAATCGTAAAGTAATTGTAAAATACTACTGCCCTTTTTGTGTAAATAAATAAAATCTTGCTATACTGAACATTTGAATTATTTATTAGACAGTTCTGAGATTCGAGCTATAGCAGAAGCTGCAGAATAGTCAAGAATTACCCAATTCATTAATATGTATCTAAACCCAGCAAAGAACATTCGGAGTCAAAACATATATCTACACTCATTATGAGTTCATTTAGGAGCTCGAAATTGGTGTATTTCTCTCTCATGCAATGGTCGTCCGATATGATATAGATACAAATCTGATCATAATCCCATTACGCCCATAAATAGCTCTTAATTTCCTATGTGACTCTTTTCGGAGTCAATTATGCCGTTTATATAAGATATCATGATTGGCCCGTTCGGGGCGGACTTTGGACGCATGACATCAAAAATGGGAAACATATCCTTAATACAGGTGAGGAAACAGGGAATTGAGATAACAATAATTAAGGACACACGGACACACCAACCAGGTTTGTGGCCCAAAAAAAAAAACCTCAAAATACTTACAATGTTAACACGCCGATCATTACGAAGATGATTAACTTAAATCGGAAAGAGCAAAGCACTTTAAAGAGCATGATTTTGTTCAATTTAAGGTTGAAAGAAAGTTTTTTTTTTTTTTTTTTTTTTTCAAAATAAAATATGAATATTTTCTTCAAAGGTGCTTTGTTTGCTGAGGTCTTTTGTAGACTCCGAATGGCATCTGCAAGACTGATGAACGTTCACCCAGATGTTTTTCGTGACCGAAATACACTCGGAGTGCTTGCCAAATCACTGCCGAGGAGCGACTCCGCTAAGAAAAATGTCTTCCTAAATTTTTGATGCTACTTTGCCCAGGACTCGAGCCCAGCACCTTTGTTTGGTATGATGGGCGGAGAATATCTAGTATTCAAGGGTCCTGCTCTTTTAGTAGCAATCACTGGTTAATTGTTGAACATTTGAAACGCAGGTGGAACATTTTGAACGCAGGAGTTAATTTAAATTGATATTTTTTTATTGCGAGTTTAAGCTGCAAAAGGTGGCTGGAACTTAGATCCGCCACTTTAGTCGCTTAAACTGAGATGAACAGAACTTCACTGTAAGTTAAATAAGCTCTGAAAACCCGGGATGTTTTTGATCGCGATGAAATATTCTCAGTGAGTTGCGCCACAAAAAGTTAGGTTCTTCGTTTAAACAAAATTTTACCTGCTGCATTTTGGTTTATTCCATATATAAGCAGATATGTATAATTTTTCTTTTAATTTTTCTTGCGTACTAATATGAGCTTTTTAACAACTCATGTTCATAGGCGGAACATTCATGTGTGTTGGAAGTTATCGCATAACTTAAATTTCGCATACATTCACACCAAATAATCTAAGTTAAAACTTCCGATCAAACAAAAAGTATGTAGTTACTCATACGCCTCGCCCTTTACACGCTTCGTTTAAGTTCTTTATGTGTTGTGTTCTTGTTGGAACTTATTTTGTTGTTGTCACACGTAGTTATTAGTTAAGTAAAGCTGTTGCCTTTGTTTTCTCTAGGTTATGTGTGCCTATAAGAATTTCACGCCTGCAACAATTTTTAATCACTAATGTATGTATGTATGTATTAGAGGTTTACGCCGGTCACTTAATCGGCGGCGGCGGGGTAGGCTCTATTATATACCGGCGGCTGCGGCGTTTCCGGCGCGACAACAAAGTGATCAGCGTAAACCTCTGAATTGAATGACTGGACTTCAGAGTATCACATTGTCCACAACTAATGAATATGGAAACATACCGCTGCCGTCAATGGTATGTTTGAGGATCTGGAACAACATCATTAACTTGGGGATGAGTATCTGGGAGGCTTGTAAAGCGAAAATTTAAAAAAATTATATTTGGAAAGGTTTTGTTTATATGTATTTAAGGAAATCGACGATTCGGCCATTTCGGAAAGATCGCGGATCGTTCAGAAAATTTTCTTGCAGAGAGAAGGAGAAATACTTAAAATGTTAACACTTTTGTAGCGTAGTTTCACTGAAGGAGATGATCTGGGCGAACTATAATATCCGTCGTCGGCACGATTTCTTTAAATCATTTGTGGCCCCTTGTTGGTTACGCACAAAGGCGACTTACGGTTGCTATTGATGTTCTATTAAAAGTAGTGGCACAGTTTTAACGATTAGCATCAATGCTGGCTTGTTGTTGATCGCACCAAATCGCCTTCAGATTTTTCGGCTGTAGGAGCTACAATTCCCGACGTGCGAACAGTAGCTATCCCGACCACCAATCGCTACCACGCATCCTGGCCTTTATACCATATGCCAGCAGAGAAGTCATAGCTTCGTCGACGTCACTTTCCCCGAAGCTCTAGGTGTAACTCCGAAGACAATCTGACGGATGTTTTGCCGCCCTCGAAATCATAAGCAGTCTAAATGGATATCATTACATAACTCATGGGTGAAAATCATATAATCTTTGACGCATCGACATAACTTAAACTTGCAAGGACCTTGGATAAAAGTTTTAAAATGTAGACGAAAATTTTCATACGTTTGTGTTCAATAAATTTACTTCAATACTCTTCATTTTCGGCCTTACAATATAAGATCTCATTATGGATGACCGCCTTCAGTTTTCAGACTAGCTCGACTATGCCCTACGTTAGGTTAGCAGAATACCCGGTCATCTGTTCGACTGTCTTGAGAAAGCTTTTGCTTCACCACTTTGACTGTTCTTGCGAAGGACAAAGCCTCACCTGGTAAATATATGTGCTTATGTAATCACATTTGTAACAGGAGCCGTAACGCATAGGTGACATTTAAACACGGTTGATAGGCTATATCTAATGTGATTCACTCCAAGGTACTAGTTGGGGATAGGGTCACCAACTTTAGGAAATGTCAAACAGGGAGATTTGGGTGTCAAATGACGAAGTGTGAAAATCAAAATTAGATTTGAAACGCTATTTTTTAGTTAAGCAAATACAGTGATTTTTCCAATCCTTCTCATGGATGTTGAAGATATAGAAGAGGATATGCAACTTAAGTATGAGCTGAAAATCATTTCAAAGGAGAATATAAACCACTGGAGCATACTAAATGATTTTGTATCACTGATTTCTCTTATTCTTTCACCCACTCGGGATATAAAATTCGGCATCTTTTCCGGGTAACTTGCTTTTTTAACAACTTGAGGACATGTGATCTGCATTTTGGGACATTTTATTTAAATTCATTATTCTTTATTAATTTTTTGAAAAAATTATGCGTAGTAAGCATTTAAATTTTTATGTATATATAACTTTTCTTTAAGTGTTTTGTTTTAATAATAACTTGATGAATTCGGTAATGCGAAATCCGGCATTGAAAGCGCCTGTTTTCTCAAATAACTTTTGAACGGTTAGAAAGTATTAAATTTCGCAATAGGATTTTTATAACTGGCAGTGATGCGCATCCCTTGATACCCATTTCGACCATATCGGAACAATTTTCGAGACGAACAATAAATGGCCTAGACAGTCTCAAAAGAGTAGAAAATATAGAAAGGCGCCGTACGCCGACGCCGCCGCCGTCGCGCTGATTTTTTGTCATTCGGGGACGGCGTGCGAAAAACCACGGTAATCGGCGGCGGCGTATATCTCTAGTATGTATGCAAACCTTCTTGCAAATTTTGTTTACTTTTACTTATACATATACATATAAGTATTACCTTTTTGTACTATTACCAGCGCAAGCTTAAGACGTTTAGAGTTTTTGAATAATTTTTTACTTTATATGGACGCATAATAAATTATTAACTATAAACTAGGAAATGGGTTGGAAAATAAGTCAAATGTTTTATGTATCTTTGTGTATTTTGTTCGAATCTTTCAAATTTGTTTTTTTTAGCAAATGATTTAAAGTAACTTAAACACAAGCCGGAAGGATGTATGGAATTAAGCAACTCAGTTCAATAACACTGAATATTATGCTCAACTGTATCGCAACTTAGAGAGACTCTACTCTCACCTGACAATAATTAGATAAAACAATCTCATTAAAGGTGGAGAAATCGTAATTTTTGGATATCAAATAGCTGTTGTTTCAAAAGATTTTATAAAATAAATGAATATACGGCGCGATAACTTCCGAAGAGATTTTAGGCGGAGCTCCCTTCCAATTTGCCTCGTACTCCTTTTATTTTTTCCTAAAAATTGGCGGGTTGGGACCTACTTTATTTATGCCGACTTCGAGCGGCATCGGAAAGGCAGATGAGTTTTCACTGAAAGCTTTTCATAGCAGAAATACACTCGGAGTGCTTGATTCTAATTGAAAAAAATTATGTTTGATGTTGCTTTTCCCGGGGCGTGAACCCAGAATCTTCGGTGTGGATGGCGGGGCATGCTATCATCATAATACGGAGGGCGCCAAATACTCTAGCAGTGAGTTTATTATGATCAATATAGCATTTTCGAGGTATTTTAATCGTATCTTCGAATATATTTGATTGAATTTCTAAGTCACCATTTCCTAGTTTGAGCAACCAGATTTTAAGCTCGTGGTCATTATTTGCTCGCATGTTTTGGACTAATCGTCGAATTTTTACTTTTGCCCACAACGGTGAGCGTTTTATGCAATTAATAATTCAAGCTCTGGTCGCAGGTCTAACAATGGGAAGAACTTGTCTAAAATTACCTCCAAATACAAATATTTTTTCCCCAAATCGCAAACTAGCATTCATGATGTCTTTTAACAGCTTGTCAACAATGGTAGTTGCATCCTTAGGAACCATAGATACTTCCTCCCAAATAAATAAATCTTTCACGCAATAGCTGTGCATATTTTGCATGAGGCCGTATAGATTAGACTGCAGTTCCCAAAATAGGCATTGGTAGCTTAAAAAGGTCATGTTAAATTCCTCCTACAGACAGAAGATTGGCAGCAATGCCCATCCCAATTATGAAATTTGTATGTACGAACGTATGTATATAAATGCTTCATATCAAATATCAACAGAAATCAGCTGTTCTATCAATCAATCATCTATAAACTTACATGCGATTGCGCTGCCATTTGGGAATGTTAGCAACTACTGGTAATGCAGTTTTAGTTCTTATCAAATATTCACAATAGTGTCAAAGTACAAATATATTATTTTCTATGCTCACAATCGTTTATTTTTAACAAATTATTTTAACAAAATATAGCTAAGTAAGTAATGCCCAAAGCTCGCTAATAGCACGAATCCCCATCTTTACAACCAAAACCTTATTTATAGATTTGGATTCCAAATAAGAGCGAAAAGGGGACCTGCACAAAAAACAGTAACTAGAAATAATATACAAGATCATACCAAAATCTGCAGAAAACGCAGTTTATAAAAATTTGTCAGTTAGGGCTTTTGTAATTTAGCCCTATGTACACTCTTGACTTTTAGCACTGAGTGATCAAAAGAATACATTTTCAATGGTTGTCAATTCTTCATTTTCTCAAGAAAACATAAAAACATACATCCAACTATACTACAAACAAATATATACACAACCAGAGTGTGCACACAAACAAACTTATACAACTGATGTGTTCGGTTTAGTACAATCCATCTCAAATCCATGACGAAGGTGGTCAACTGTTTAGGTGTAAGGTTAGACTCTCGACTAACATATTGAGAGCAAATTCAACCTGCGACTGAGAATGCATCTAACCAGGTATCGCCGCTAAGTAGGCTGATGGCAAACTTTGGGGAACCAACAGAAAGCAAACAAGTAAGGAAAGCTAAGTTCGGGTGCAACCGAACATTACATACTCAGCTGAGAGCTTTGGAGACAAAATAAGGGAAAAGTACCATGTAGGAAAATGAACCTAGAGTAACCCTGGAATGTGTTTGTATGACATGGGTATCAAATGGAAGGTATTAAAGAGTATTTTAAGAAGGGAGTGGGCCATTGTTCTATAGGTGAACGCCTTTTCGACATACCGCCATAAAGGTGGATCAGGGTGACTCTAGAATGTGTTTGTATGATATGGGTATCAAATTAAAGGTATTAATGAGGGTTTTATAAGGGACTGGCCCTTAGTTGTATATGTGACGGCGTTTTCGAGATATCGACCAAAATGTGGACCAGGGTGACCCAGAACACCATCTGTCGGGTACCGCTAATTTATTTATATATGCAATACCACGAAAAGTATTCCTGCCATGATTCCAAGGGCTTTTGATTTGGCCCTGCAGAACTTTTTCATTTTCTTCTACTTAATATGGTAGATGTCACACCCATTTTACAAAGTTTTTTCAAAAGGTATATTTTGCGTCAAAAAACCAATCCCATCGCAATGTTTCATCCCTCCTTTCGTATTTGGAATAGAATTTGGCATTTTTTTTATTTTTCGAAATTTTCGATATCGAAAAAGTGGGCGTGGTCATAGTCGGATTTCGTCCGTTTTTAATGCCAAGATAAAGTGAGTTCAGATAAATACGTGAACTAAGTTTAGTAAAGATATATCGATTTTTGCTCAAGTTATAGTGTTAACGGCCGAGCGTAGGGACAGACGGTCGACTGTGTATAAAAACTGGGCGTGGCTTCAAACCAATATTGCCCATTTTCACAGAAAACCGTTATCGTCCTAGAAGCTTAAGGCATTAAAAGTATTCTAGACAAAGTAAATGAAAAAGGGCGGAGCCACGCCCATTTTAAAATTTTCTTTTATCTTTGTATTATGTTGCACCATCTCATTACTTGAGTTGAATGTTGACATAATTTACTTAGAAAGATATTCAATTTTTTGTTAAAATTTGACTTAAAAAACATTTTTTTTTAAGTGGGCGTTGTCGTTCTCCGATTTTGCTAATTTTTATTTAGAACACATATAGTAATAGGAGTAACGACCCTGCCAAATTACAGCTTGCAAAACTTGTAAATTACCTCCTATTAAAAGTAGGCGGTGCCACACCCCCCGCTACTCAGCAAGACACAACAAATACCCGCTGCTGCTCGCGCCCCACGGCGCCACCAACTCATACGGCTGCTCCCACTCTTACCTACAATCTCCGTAGTAGAGTTGGGAGTATTGCCGAGAATCAGCCCCTGCCCCGCCTTCCTCCCCCCCCCCCCCTCTTTTCCGGCAGCAATTGTGTAGGTCAGGGAAACAGACTCTTAGTCCCTACCTCCCTTTGCACCGTTTGCCAGCACAGAATAAATATGTTTGCGACATCCGCCCAATGCAGCTCCTACCTTGGACGGTGCCACTTTCCTACATGTTCTGGTCCCCGCGACGACAACCTTCCGACGGTTTTCATTGCACCATGTTGCCAGGCCGCATACCCAAATACACCGGTACTCCAATGCTTACCCAAGGACTTCCAGTCCCAGGGCTACAAAAGCAGTTGCGTCCTAGCCTTCTACAACCCAGCCGTAGTCACCCGTCCTTACTCCCAGAGTGACGACGTCTCCCACCTGCACTTAAGAATTCTGCAGATAAACTGTAATGGATTCACTGGGAAGGTCACGGAGATAGTTGATTTCATGAAGCGGCACAACATTCGCATTGCTGCGATTCAAGAGACTAACCTCACAGCAAGATCTGCTCTGTTCTGGGTATAATGTCCACAGAAAAGATCGCGAGAGCGGAAATGGAGGCGGCCTCGCATTTGTCATACATCACTCTGTGTAATATCATACATTTGTTCCTGACATCGGCCGCAGGGACAGTGTCTTAGAACGTCAAGGCCTGTCTGTAGAATCGGTAGAATTCCCGAAATTCGGCCTCACTTTCCGGCGGAGGCCGCAAATTTAGCGAGAGAACGTGACCTTATAAGACATCTCGATCCCGGCGACCCGCAAATAAGGGATATAAACCAACGCATCAGATTGCTTGTGGATGAACACAAGCGGGCGAAATGGGAGGAGCACGGTTGTAACCTCTCTGCCGGTGTAGGTAAGCTTTGGTCCACCGTAAATTGCCTATCGAATCCGTCTAAGCACAATGATAAAATTTCCATCGCCTGTGGCGATAAAGTGCTGTCGGTTGCGACGGCATAGCCATGCCGATGCTTAAAAGTCTAGGGAATGAGGGTTTCAAATATTTAGCACATGTCTTCAACATGTCTCTTTCCACCTTTGTCATTACCGAAAAATGGAAAATGGCCAAGGTGGTCCCGCTACTAAAGCCTGGGAAGCCAGCTAACATAGGAGAGTCATATCGCCCGATATCTCTCCTATCGCCAGTAGCCAAGACGCTTGAAGCCATTTTGCTCCCCTATTTCAAAGCAAATTTGCAGCTGTCATTAGCATGGCTTCAGAAAACTCCATAGCACCACCACCGCTCTAAGTGCCATTAGCACCCAGATAAATTGCGGTTTAAATCAAAACCCCCACCATAGAAGAGTACTAATTGCGCTAGGCCTATCAAAAGCTTTTGATACGGTCAACCATGTCACGTTACTGCAAGACCTGAAAGGGTCTACCCTTCCCCCATGTCTTAAAAGATGGACCGCAAATTATCTGGGTGGTCGACAGGCATCGGTACTATTTAGAAACGAAACATCAAAACCAAGAAGAATTAAACAAGGCGTGCTACAGGATGGTGTCCTATCCCCACTTTTGCTTAGTTTTTACATATCTAAGCTACCTTCGCCACCAGAAGGAGTTACTATCGTTTCCTACGCCGATTACTGCACAATAATGGCAGGAATTGCCCAGTGAATCCAGTACGCAAAGAACAGTACCCAAAACTTGCGGGAGGAACGCATACTCCCCAGGGAAACGCGAGTCACTCTAGATCAACTTCGTTCTGGATACTGCAACAGGCTAAACTCTTATCTATCCAGAATCCACCTCGGCATACAAAATGTATGCCCCGCTTGCAGTGTGTCCCACAGGACACCAACAATCTCTTTAATTGTAATGTGGAACCAACGCCTCTAACACCCCTTACATTATGGTCCACCCCTGTTGAAACAGCAAGTTTCATTGGACTCCCGTTAAAGGATATTGATGACAATTCAGTCGCACCTATTGGGTGGGGCGAAGCAGTGCTACAACAACAGCAACAACGAGTTGTCGTTTTCTTATCGACTTATTATCAATAGCGAAATTATCGTGGAGCTAGCGGCTAATTATTTCCGAGTCAGTGGATTATTATAGGTTTATTATAGGCTTGTTATCAATCTTATGTGTTTACTATTTTACGTATATTCATGTATCTATTTGATAACAAACCTATGAGTTTTCCACAAAACTGTTATCGATAACAAAGCTATAGCACTTCGATAAAAAACTGATAACTCTCCCGTAACAAACAAAAACAAAAAACTCGTAGATTACCAATGGATAAAATGTCATTCGCAAACCCTTAACTCAGCGATAAGAAATCGGTAGCATGAACACAACTTGTCGATAATAAATTGATAGCTTTTCTATTACAAAAGAAAAATTTTGCGATAGTTTTTCCACATCAAACCGATACTCTACATATTGTTCGATAACAAGCATTAAAAAAATAGCTAACTCACCGATAGAAACTCGTTAGCTTATCTATTAAAAATGTATAACACTTTGATTAGAAATCGATAATAATCCGAAAACACGTCGAAAAAAATTGATACAACGGTCTTTACTCGGCGATGCAAACCGATAATTCAACTATAACGGCTGTTATTCAATTCAATTCAATTTTATTTCTAAAATATTAGTACAGTAAGATTTACATCTCTTTTTGCACAACAAAAAAATAACACTCAGATCCAGAAATATGTTAATGATAATACGAATATGTTATAGATAATAAACCATTAACATTTCGATAAAAAATCGATAACATATCAATAACTACATGACTTCGATAAACAGCAATAGCGATAACAAATTGAAAACGCAAACAACCGCCGCCTACAAACTGATAGCTCGGCGATAATAAATCGATTGCACATGCACAACTTATCGATAATAAACGTGTAACACTTCGATAATAAATCGATAGCTTTTCCATATCAAATCGAAACTTTTTCGATAAGTTTTCGAAAACAAACTAACAACAAAAATATTTCGAAAACAAAGAAAGCTTGTCGATAAAAAAGCGTAAAAAGTTTATAAAATTTTGATTACAAATCGACAGCTCATCTCTACCTCGTTGATAAGATACCGTAATAAATGACTCGTAGAGGAAAATTGGATAACACGGCCGTAATCGAACAATACAAGCCAATAACTCATCGACAACGGTTGTTAACGATGACAAACCATAAAAATGTCGATAATAAATCGATAACATACCTTCCATTTCGCTTCCAGTGTCCGCTACTTTTCGCGCTTTCGCTTTCCATCATTCCTTCCCTCCCCCCTTTTTAGCTTTTTTATACTCAGGTGAGCAGAGCTCAGAGAGTATATTAATTTTGTTCGCATAACGGTACCCCGTAACGGCATAAACTAATCGAGATAGATGTTAGAGCTTACGATTTTCGAGCATGTTCGAGCAGAGATTTCTCGCGAGTTTCGCCTCCTCGCGAGATTCTCGAACCTCGAATTACTCATAAAGCTCACGAGCTTCTCGACATTCGGATTAATCGATTCATTGGCTGTTTTATTTAGAGCTTACGATTTCTTCTGTCGCAAAACCACAAGTAAAAACCGCCGAAATGTATAGAATATTCTCAAGAAGCAACTGAATTGAAAGTCGAGAAGATCGCGAGAATTACGTGTAATTCGAGATTCGAGAATCCGTGTTCTTGATTTCTCGTTGAAAAATAAAATATTGCGAACAAAATTGTATGTGTAATAAATATGTTTTGAGTTAAATGTCATTGAAGAAATATAATCAACAAAAAAGTCACAAGTAAAAAAAATAATACTGTCCGTACAGCGATTAAGTAAGAATGCCGCGAAGCTCGCGAGATTTACGAGTACTTCCAGACACGAGAATCTCGCGAGAAGTCGAGTTCTCGATTTCTTGGGTCTCAAAAATCTCGCTTGTGTTCGAGAAGGAATCGTAAGCTCTATTAAGTATAGACTTCTATATATCAAAATGATCTGGGCGAAAAAAGAAATTCATTTAGCCATGTCCGTCCGTCCGTCCGTCTGTCCGTAAACACGATAACTTGAGTAAATTTCGAGGTATCTTAACGAAATTTGGTATGTAAGTTCCTGGGCACTCATCTCAGATTGCTAATTAAAATGAACGAAATCGGACTATAGCGCCACTTTTTTGTTATCGAAAATTTCGAAAAACCGAAAAAGTGCGATAATTCATTACCAAGGATGGATAAAGCGATGAAATTTTGTAGAGGTGGGTTGACCTTATGACGCAGAATACAAAATTAGTAAAATTTTGGACAATGGGCGTGGCACCGCCCACTTTTAAAAGGAGGTAATTTTATAGTTTTGCAAGCTGTAATTTGGTAGCTGAGTATGTAATGTTCGGTTACACCCGAACTAAGCCTTCATTACCTGTTTTCTTTTATGTTCCTTTCCTTTGCTTTTCTTCCGTTCTTTTCCTTTCATTCCTTTCTCTTTATCGAAGCAAAATTAATATAACATTTCATACGCATGAAAGGTATTCAACTGGACGAGGTGGGAAAAAAATTGGTACCCTTCTTCTTCAATTATATAAACCACTTTAATAAATCAAATATTCCAACACCCAGAAATGGTAAATTAGATGAAGAATAGACTCAAAATGAGTGAACAGATACACTCATACATAAACACATATATCTAAATACTTGCTGCAACTTTTTGTTTGTACTCTGTGTTATCTAGATTACTTTACACTGAAAGAAATGGTGCTAGTAAAATCAACAAATCGGTTCTGTTGTTCTTGACTTAACGGAGATTTAGTGAAATTGATCGAATTATGGGTAATTCGACCGAGTTCTCTGTCAAACGAACAAATTAGTTTAGCCATTTCAACAGAAGAGAAATTGTCGCTCTTAAGTTAACAAAATTCTGTAAAATGGACAGATTCCTGGTCAGTCTAACTGATTTTTCTGTTAACACAACTGATCTCAATGGTCATTTCAACAGCGATCAATAGTCAATACATGAGCAAATTTCGAAGAGAATTTTACGCTCACTGCGCTCTCTACTTTTTACTTATGACGATGGTGCCACTTGTTTAAAGAAAAATACCAAAATGAGAAAACCACAAAATCGAAAAAACACACAAAATGGGAAAACCACTAAAACCCAGTTTTTCAGTTATCAATACAAAACGAAAAACCCTTTTTTGAATTTATTGTGCAAAAAATGATGAGATACCGGGACATCTATTTTGCAACTTCTCCTCCAAGCGAAATGCAAATTGCGCAAAATTGAACTTGCCGAATTACATGTAAAGTTACTCCAGTGGTGAATTACCTTCCAGCGATTTGATTCTTTAATTTTCTATAACTTACAAGTTCTCTATTTAAAATGTTATGTCAAACATTTATACAAGTTTTGTTCGAAACAATAAAGTGTGGCAACTACGTGCGAGAGAAGAAATCGAGAATGAGCTGAGTTGCAGATCAAAGAATTGAGAATCAGCTTTGTGACTACTATTTTCATTTCTATTTGCAAAGCGAAGTTCAAAACTATAAATTAAATAAATTATAAAATATAAAATTGGGTAAAGTGCGTTTAATAAAACAAAATAATAAAGTGTATATTGTTAAATGTGTGCCAGCATATTTGATGTAAGCCCAATTAACGTTCGGTTAGTAAGTGCTACCGTGGTGTGATGGCAGCGTGTTCCGCCTGCCACACCGTATGCCCTGGGTTCGCACACGGGCAAAGCAACATCAAAATTTTAGAAATAAGGTTTTTCAATTAGAAGAAAATTTATCTAAGCACGGTTGCCGCTCGGCAGTGTTTGGCAAGCGATCCGGGTGTATTTCTGCCATGAAAAGCTCTCAGTGGAAACTCATCTGCCTTGCAAATGCCGTTTAGAGTCGGCATGAAACATGTAGGTCCCGTTCGGCCAATTTGTGGGGAAAATCAAGAGGAGCACGACGCAAATTAGAAAAGAAGCTCGGCCTTAGATCTCTTCGGAGGTTATCGTGCCTTACATTTATTTATTTATTTATGTATATGACAACATAGGTACTTTCGTACAAAGCTGTCGCAACAACTTTATTTGTTCATTTGAATACTAAAACGGCCAATTACGAATCAACGATTTGCGCGCAGTTGATTCAACATCTTGTTGCGATGGATAAAAATTAACAGAAATTTGTGTTGAATTGACCCGTGTTTCGGTTGATTTTAACAGTCTTTTTCTTTCAGTGTACTTATATCAAATCATCATCTCAAAGTTAAACACTTTGCACAATCCCACAAAATGCTGTTATCTGCTCTTTGCTGTTTTTCTGTTTCATTATTTCCTGTTGTTAAATGTCGATTATATAACAACACAATACTGCAATGGTACTATAAGCCATTGGCTTAAGCAGATTAACTTTAAATGTATTGTGTGTATTTGTACATCTAAATTAGTATTTGCTTTCTTGCTTCTATTAATTCGTTTTGCAGCATTTTTTCATTTCTTTTTAGCTCTTTCTGTACCTTCCATGTTAATGAGCAGACACCGTGTTCCAAGATCCTGTGTTCAAGTCCTGGGCAAAGCCGCATCAAAAGTTTAGAAACAAGTTTTTTCAACTAGAAAAAAAATTGTCTAAGAGGGATCACCCATGATTTGACCAACACTCCGAGTGTTTTTCTGCCATAGAAAGTGTTCCAATGAAAACTCATCTGCTTTACATACACCTTTTGGAATCGCCGTGGAATATGTAGGTTCCTTCCGGCTGATTTGTAGAAATATTAAAAGCAGCACGACGTGTTTTGTAGCAGAAGCTCGGCCTTTTGATGTTGCTTTGCCCGGAACGTGAGCCCAGCTTCTTTGGTGTGATAGGCAGAGCACACTATCACCATACCACTGCGGTCGTCACATATTATACAGCTGATTATTCGAATATGACCAACGAGATAAGCTTTTTGCTCAGCTCCATTCATGAAAGGCATAGCCAAAGACAGTTCCGTCCATACTTCTTTTTGCTTGGCTTCAACTCTATGTTAATGTTTTTTCCTAACTTTGTGTATAAATATTTCCTTATGCCATTCGAACATTTAGTTTTTAGTAGTTTCTCCTAACAAACCACTATTGCCAATTTATGTAAAAGGGACAATGAGTAGCACCAGCCATCTGTTGTTTCAAGTGGGAATTTTTGAATAACAAAGTTGAAGTTTAACTTTGAGCTTTTATTTTGGCTTTTGTATCAAAGGATGAAACTTGTACCGACAAGATGCTATGATAATTTATCACTACAATGTTCACCTTTCTGTGTATACGTTGTTGTTTTTCATGTTTTTGGATAATTCGTAGAATGTGTAACATTGCTGTAGTACGACATACATACGTACATTAGGGTGGTTTTAAAAAATCGATGTCGGATTGTTTTTTGGGGTACCCCCCTAAAATGTTTTATTTTGTTAGATTTTAAGATTGCCAAAGTTTGAAGACAATTGGGAGATGCTAACCCGTGCCACTGGAGCCTCAAAATTTTGAGAATCTCGATTTTTTGGCAGTTTGGTGACCCATATTTCTGGAACGGCTAAAGCTATTTGCCCGTGTCATACATCAAATTAAAGGCGATACTGGTAACAATATTTTTTTTGTTTTTATTTCTCATTTTCTTCTGCTTAACTTGTTACGCTTTTGTCGCCATTTGGCTCTTTACGGTGTTTTGCACTGCCGGGTCAAACAATGCCTGGGCTATATGTTCAGGACTAATAGCAATTTCTTTTCTGGCTACAGTGATACGCTTTTTCTACGCCGCACAAGGGTTGTTGTTCTATTCTAAAAACCAGACAACGCCTTTACGGAGTATTTCGTTCTTTTGTGAAAATTGTTGCCTGCTCGCAACGCAAAAGCGTTACACTTTTACCCTGTATAAAATGGCGGTGTGCCAATGCAACTCTGTGAAACTCTCATTTTGCTCTTAAGTTCCACATATACTCTGTTAATACGAGTGACAATGGTAAGTTGAAATGTTCTTTGTATGCACTATAAATTTTGAACATTTTCTGGGGTAGGAGTAACTCTATTAAGGCTTTACCATTTACTTAGGCAACAATTTATTTCAGAAAAGAAAACGCTATAAGATACAACACGTGATTTATCATTTCGCTAATTTCTTTTTCTGATATTTCTTTGTCAATGCTTTCGTATTTCAATGAGGTCTAGGTCTTTTTTTGGTGCTAAACATGCTCTGTGGAGTAAAACCAGGCTTTATAATGGCCCCAATGGCACGGGTTAAAATCTTCCAATGGTGTTCAAATTTTGGAAATCTTAAAATCTAACAAACTGAAAAATTTAGGGGGGTGCCCCAAAAAAAATTCTGACATTTTTTTACGCTATGTGATAAAACCATCCTAATGTGTATATCCTAAAGACAAAAAAATTTCAGTTTTATGCCTTAAATTAAAATAAAACTTAAATGAGGTATCTAAACAGGCATCAATTATTTTTTTCCTTATGAGATAAAACCACCCTAATGTACATATATACGTAAATATGTATTTCACTAAGTCTGAATGTGGTTAAGACATTCCATAAATTTTCCTTCCGAAAATTTTGCTCTTCTTGACATCAGCTTTTGAGAACTCCAAATTAAATATCCAATGGATGTAGTCATTCCTATACTTAGAAATTCCTAAGTTTCATGGGATTAGGTTATCAAAAATCAAACAATTTAGCTAGTAAATTGTTTGTAAACAATTCAAATGAAAAGAACAAAAACCTAAGCGGAAGCTGCGTTTTGCGATTTCATTAAGACTGAAATAGAAAAGTTATCGAACATGACTGATGTGCTAGTGATTGGTGACTTCATATAAGAGGCAACTAAAGCAAGTATTCGAAGATAACGCGTTTAAGCAAATAATTACGGACCCGGCGAGAATTTCTGCTACATCAGCAACACCAATTGATTATGTTGTTACAAATGCGCTCATAGCAAAGCAAAAATTGTAACTGAACATAAAATAAGTGATCACGAAACGATTTGTATAGAAATTGGTAGCAACAATAACCAGCATAAAAAGGAAGATAAAATTATATCACTAAAAATAATAAGATTTACTAGGAGAATAATTGCTAACGTCTTCAGCCAGGATAACGTAAACGCCATTCATTCTTACGCTATCTTCGAGCAAAAGGCAAAAATGTTTATTGAACACATTAAAGATGCGTTGCATAAAATGTCAAAAAATAAAATCATAAAGAGTAATGAAATCAGATGTGAATGGTTTAACACATCATTACGAGAAATGAAATACAAGAAAATTAATTGCTATAAACGCGCTGTATGGACAAAGAATCCGTCTGATTGGGCTGAATATAAAAAAGTAAAGAACGAATACTCATTAAAATTAGATAGAGAGAAAAATAAATATATTGAGAACAAGTAAGGAAGGCTAAGTTCGGGTGTAACCGAACATTAAATACTCAGTTGAGAGCTATGGTGACAACATAAGGGAAAATGAACCGAGGGTAACATTGGAATGTGTATGTATGACATGGGTTTCAAATGGAAGGTATTAAAAAGTATTTTAAAAGGGAGTGGGCCTTAGTTCTATAGGTGGACGCCATTTTGGGATATCGCCATAAAGGTGGACCAGGGTTCACTCTAGAATCTCTTCGTACGATATGGGTATCAAATGAAAGGTGCTAATGAGTATTTTAAAAGCAAGTGGGCCTTAGTTCTATAGGTGGACGCCTTTTTGAGATATCGCCATAAACGTGGACCAGGGGTAAATCTAGAATGTGTTCGTACGATATTGGTATCAAATTAAAGGTATTAATGAGGGTTTTAAAAGAGAGTATGCCTTAGTTCTATAGGTGGCGCCTTTTAGAGATATCGCCATAAACGTGGACCAGGGGTCACTCTAGAATGTGCTTGTATAATATGGGTATCAAATGAAAGGTTTTAGTGGGTATTTTAAAAGGTAGTGGGCCTTAGTTCTATAGGTGGATGCCTTTTCGAGATATCGCCATAAAGGTGAACCAGGGGTGATTCTAGAATGTGTCTGTACGTTTTGGGTATCAAATTAAAGGCAATGATGAGGATTTTAAAAGGGAGTGGCCCTTAGTTGTATGTGTGAAGGCGTTTTCGAGATTTCGACCAAAATGTGGACCAGGGTGACCCAAAACATCATCTGTCGGGTACCGCTAATTTAGTTATATATGTAATACCACGATGAGTATTCTGGCCAAGATTCCAAGGGCTTTTGAATTCGCCCTGCATAACTTGTTCATTTTCTTTTATTTAATACGGTAGGCGTCACACCCATTTTACAAAGTTTTTTCTAAAGTTATATTTTGCGTCAATAAACCAATCCAATGACCATGTTTCATCCCTTTTTTCATATTTGGTATAGAATTATGGTATTTTTTCATTTTTCGTAATTTTCGATATCGAAAAAGTGGGCGTGATCATAGTCGGATTTCGGCAATTTTTATACCAAGATAAAGTGAGTTCAGATAAGTACGTGAACTGAGTTTAATAAAGATATCTCTATTTTTGCTCAATTTAACGTGTTAGCGGCCGAGCGGAAGGACATAAGGTCGACTGTGTATAAAAACTGGGCGTGGCTTCATCCGATATCGCCCATTTTCACAGAAAACAGTTATCGCCATATACCTATCGTCATTTTTGTTCGACTTATGGCATTAAAAGTATTCTAGACGAATTTAATGAAAAAGGGCTGAGCCACGCCCATTTTGAAATTTTTTTTTTTGTATTTTGTTGCACAATATCATTACTGGAGTTGAATGTTGACATAATCTACTTATATACTGTAAAGATATTAAATTTTTTGTTAAAATTTGACTATAAAACAATTTTTTTTTTAAAGTGGACGTGTTCGTCATCCGATTTTTCAAAGTTTTATTTAGCACACATAGAGTAATAGGAGTAAAGTGCCTGCCAAATTTCATCATGATATCTTCAACGACTACAAAATTACAGCTTGCAAAACTTTTAAATTACCTTCCTTTAAAAGTGGGCGATGCCACGACCATTGTCCAAAATTTTATTAATTTTCCATTTTGCGTCATAAGGTCAACGCATCTACCAAGTTTCATCGCTTTATCCGTCTTTGGTAATGAATTATCGCACTTTTTCGGTTTTTCGAAATTTTCGATATCGAAAAAGTGGGCGTGGTTGTAGTTCGATTTCGTTCATTTTAAATAGCGATCTGAGATGAGCGCCCAGGAATCCGCGTGCCAAATTTCCTTAAGATGGCTCAAAATATACTCAAGTTATCGCGTTTACAGGCGGAAGGACAGACGGACATGGCTAAATGAATTTCTTTTTTCATCCAGATCATTTTGATATATAGAAGTCTATATCTATCTCGATTAGTTTATGCCGTTACGGACTACCGTTATGCGAACGAAGTTAATATACTCTGTGAGCTCTGCTCAGCAGAGTATAAAAGTTAGCACGACTTTTAAAGCTTCGAGCGAAAAAATATTTATATGCCAAAGGACAGAGTGGACATTTTTCAACATACTTTATCCAAAAATTGTTGAAATCATTTGCACAAAATACCTCATAAATTTAAAAATGTAAAACACAAATTTCCGAGTAAAGTCCTATATGCCAGAAACATTTCTTTTAAAATGTTATATTACCGATATTTAATGGGTGATTATAATTTATTTTATTTCTATTTAACAATTCAATTTCCATTTTTGAAAATATGTACGGAAAAAGTTGACATTTTTTACAAGAAAGTGTTGACGGTCTTTCAAAATTTAATGTTGCCATATGGCAAAAATATCGCGAAAGTGTTAAATATCAAAATCCATATATCAAAATCATCAGGATCGAAAAAAATTTGATCGAGCCATGTCCGTCCGCCCGTTAACACGATAACTTGAGTAAATTTTGAGGTATCTTGATGAAATTTCGTACGTAGGTTCCTGTGCACTCATCTCAGATCGCTATTTAAAATGAACGATATCGGACTATAACCACGCCCACTTTTTCGATATCGAAAATTTCGAAAAACCGAAAAAGTGCAATAATTCATTACCAAAGACAGATAAAGCTATGAAATTTGGTAGGTGATTTGAACTTATGACGAAGAATAGAAAATTAGTAAAGTTTTGTACAATGGTCGTGGCACCGCCCACTTTTTAAAGAAGGTAATTTAAAATTTTCACAAGCTGTAATTTGGCAGTCGTTGAAGATATCATGATGAAATTTGGCAGGAACGTTACTCCTATTACTATATGTACGTTTAATAAAAATTAGCGAAATCGGAGAAGGACCACGCCCACCTTTAAAAAATTTTTTTTTTTTAAGTAAAATTTAAACAAAAAATTTAATATCTTTACAGTATATAAGTAAATTATATCAACATTCAACTCAAGTAATGATATGGTGCAACAAAATACAAAAAATAAAGAAAATTTCAAAATGGGCGTGGCTCCGCTCTTTTTCATTTAGTTTGTCTAGGATACCTTTAATGCCATAAGTCGAACAAAAATTTCCCAATCCTTTTGAAATTCGGTACGGGCATGGATTATATGACGATAACTGTTTTCTGTGAAAATGGGCGAAATCGGTTGAAGCCACGCCCAGTTTTTATACGCAGTCGTCCGTCTGTCCTTCCGCATGGCCGTTAACACGATAACTTGAGCAAAAATCGACATATCTTTACTGAACTTAGCTCACGTACTTATCTGAACTCACTTTATCTTGGTATAAAAAATGAACGAATTCCGACTATGACCACGCCCACTTTTTCGATATCGAAAATTACGAAAAATGAAAAAAAAAAAATGCAATAATTCTATACCAAATACGAAAAAAGGGATGAAACATGGTAATTGGATTGGTTTATTGACGCGAAATATAACTTTAGAAAAAACTTTGTAGAATGGTTGTGACACCTACCATATTAAGTAGAATGAAATGAAAAAGTTCTGCAGGGCGAAATAAAAAACCCTTGAAATCTTTGCAGGTACTACATATATAAATAAATTAGCGTTATCCAACAGATGATGTTCTGGGTCACCCTGGTCCACATTTTGGTCGATATCTGGTAAACGCCTTCACATATACTACTACCCCCACTCCCTTTTAAAACTCTCATTAATACCTTTAATTTGATACCAATACCGTACAAACACATTCTAGAGTCACCCCTGGTCCACCTTTATAGCGATATCTCGAAAAGGCGTCCACCTATAGAAATAAGCCCCACGCTCTTTTAAAATACTCATTAACACCTTTCGTTTGATACCCATATTGTACAAACGCATTCTAGAGTCACCCCTGGTCCAACTTTAAGGCGATATCTCGAAAAGGCGACCACCTATAGAACGAAGGCCCACTTCCTTTTAAAAATACCCATTAACACCTTTCATTTGATACCCATATCGTACAAACAAAGTCTAGAGCCACCCCTGGTCCACCTTTATGGCGATATCTCGAATAGGCGACCACCTATACAACTACCACCACTCCCTTTTAAACCCCTCATTAATACCTTTAACTTGATACACATATCGTTCAAACACATTCTAGAGTCACCCCTGGTCCACCTTTACGGCGATATTTCGAAAAGGCGTCCACCTATAGAACTAAGGCCCACTCCCTTTTAAAATACTCATTAACACCTTTCGTTTGATACCCATATTGTACAAACGTATTCTAGAGTCACCCCTGGTCCACCTTTATGGCGATATCTCGAAACGGCGTCCACCTATAGAAATAGGCCCCACGCTCTTTTTAAATACTCACACCTTTCATTTGATACCCATATTGTACAAACAAATTCTAGAGTCAATCCTGATCCACCTTTATGGCGATATCCCTAAATGGCGTCCACCTAAAGAACTATGGCCCACTCCCTCATAAAATACTCTTTAATGCCTTTGATTTGATACACATGTCATACAAACACATTCCAGGGTTTCCCTCAATTCACTTTCCTACATGGTTATTTTCCCTTATGTTGTCACCATAGCTCTCAACTGAGTATGTAATGTTCGGTTACACCCGAACTTAACTTTCCTTACTTGTTTTTTGTTTAAAAATATTGCAGCAGTTGCGTATCCAATCTTATTAATTTTTAATAAATCTCTCAGTAATGGAGATTATACAAAACGCTTGGAAAGTAATTTCTATTATCCCCATATTCAAGAGTGGTAATAAAAGCAATGTTGCTAACTACCGTCTTATTTCTAAATTTTTCCACCGTCTCGAAATTGTTTGAAATTGTAGTTAAGGATAAAATATTCTTCGCAGTAAAGGCCTTGATTTCACCTAATCAACATGGCTTCATGCCTGGCAGATCAACTATAATTAATCTAGCAGTATTTTCTGAATTCTGTATCTCTTCATTTAAAAGGAGGGCACACGTTGATACTATCTATACCGATTTTTCGAAGGCTTTTGACAAAGTCAACCATTCACTACTAAACTTGCTGGCTTGGGCTTCCATTCTAGTATGCTATCTTGGGTGAGGTCTTACTTGGCAGATCGTAGCTGTGTTGTTCTGGTGGATGGTATTTGTTCGCGGTCATTTACTGCCACTTCTGGTGTACGCCAAGTGAGTGTGTTGGGATATTTACTATTTGTTATCTTTATTAATGAGATACGTCATTTTTTCAGTTATGCTGAATTCTTATTGTATGCTGATGACTTGAGGATTTTTGCATCAACCACGACTCAATCTGAGTCCACTTTGCTCCAAGCTGATCTTGATAACGTAATGGACTGGGGTAGGCAGAATCGTCTGCTTTTAAGTATAAGTAAATGTTTTAGTATTACCTTTGCTAAAACTCGAAATGTTCTTCCTGTTTCTTATCATATTGGGTATTCTACGCTGAGGGTTGTTGATGAAATATCAGATCTTGGTGTAGTCTTTGATGCGAAGTTTTTATTTCACAGTCAGATTAATTATGTCATTGCGAAGTCTTATTCCACGCTCGCGTTCATTCGCCGTTTCAGTATGGATTTTAGTGATCCTTATACTTTAAAACTTTTATTTACAACCCTAGTCCGGTCTAAACTAGAATACGCTGTTTTCATTTGGAGGCTGTACAATGCCCGCTATATAGACCGACTTGAGCGTATTTAAAAAAACATTTTTGCGATTTGCCCTTCGGTCTTGGCGTTTTCACGATCCTGTTCCAACATTCAGTTCTAGGTGTCTTTTAATTAACCTGAAATCTTTAGTGAGTAGAAGATCAATGCTGTCATTGACATTTATCTTCCTATATTTTAGAACGTATACGGTTCAACGCACCATCGCGAATCCTTCGATATCACGATTTTTTCTGGTTAGATAGATTTAGAACGACTTATGGCTTCTAATTCTCCAATTGCTACGGCAATGAGGGAGTTTAATTCGCTGTATTCTATAGATATTGATTTTTCATTAAATAAATTTAGGTTTAAACTGCTATTGAATGAAATAATTTGAATATCTAATATCTATTAGTTAAGATACATTTGTAAATAATCTGTAAGGATGTTCTGATTGCCCTAGACTATAAAATGAATAAATAAATAAATACCTAAGCCTTTGAAAAGGGGCTTTTGGCCTATAAATTCAGATAAGTAGCACTATGAACCCATGACACTTGGCGTCACAGTCACTGACTACACCCAGGTTTACTGTCACTCACTGAAGTGAGTGAATGCTCTTATATCATACAAATTTTGGTTCATACGAGATAAAATGACTCTTTGCGCTATTCTTTATTTTCCCCTTAGTTTGAGATGCTTTAGCTGGACTCATCTTTTAAGAATATTTTGAATCTAATTTATGTGCGCAAACATATATTTTTCTCAAACTAATTCCTTCGTTATACTACAATTAGTTAATTAAAATAAACTTACCAAGTTGCTATAAAAGTTTACGTTGTCTGCTTCTTCTACTTAGCGCCGCTTAATAATTATGTTACGTATACGACGTGGTGTACTTTGCAGCAACATCGCTTAAAACCGCTTTATTAGTGGAATGTATCCATGTAGTAAATCTGCCCACTAAACTTCACTTAAGAATTTATCAACATTTGATTGACTTATTTCTTTTTGAGATTAGAATGATGTTAACTTTAATAGAATATTTTACACACTTGTAACGCTGTAAAAAAATTCAAAAACATGCATTTTCCATTGTTGGTTTAAATTGAATTTTTATGCTACATTTATATAAAAGATATATGTAAATATATATTAAGAACACGCACATTTTCAATGGCTATTGATTAGATATGACATTTTGTATTTTGAAAGCTCAATTAACGAGTCTACAACGTTTAGGTTTGTGCATATTCGAACAAATTCAAATTTTACATTATTTACACATCGCTGGCAGTATTTGTAATTTTAGATACTACATAGATAAGCATGTATAATACACATTTCACACTACCGACCGCTTAAGTGTGCGGAACAATTTTCGCTCGAAATTGAAATATTCAACAAATAATTAACTCTGCACAATTTTATGTCCTATATCGTGGTATTGGTTTGTTTTTTTTTTTGGTTTCCTACAATACTAATACCATAAAAAATAAATATATTGGGTAAGAATTTAGAAAGTATATAAAACGATAACAATCCCGTAGAAAAAAACTTTTCCGGCAGTACCCATAGACGAACAAAAATGGCCTATTCGGCAGCACGCGTAGGGGTACAAAGTTGACCTATCGAAAAATACCCGTAAGGTTATTAAGGAAAGTAGAAAGAGCACCAGTTCGATACTACCTTTTCAGGCATAGACATGCAAAATTGTTCTATCCATACATGATTTAAATAGGATGGTATCCTGTCCCCGCTTCTGTTTGATATCTACATATCAAAACTGCCTGTCCCACCAGAAGGAATTACTTGCATTTTCTACACCGACAACGTCACGATATTGGCAACAGGACCTGGTAATAGACAACTAATTTCTAGAATAAAACAGCTATCTCCACAGTCTTTCTGGTTTCTTCACTTTGAGCGACCCAGTACTTTCACTGACCAAATACACGGGCACAATGTTTACGACGTGAAAAGAACAGATGACGCAAATATTGAATTTTCACGTCGATTGTGCTACGCTATCGACTGTCAATAATCCAAAAATCTTAGGGGTTATGTTCGATAATACTCTCACCTTCAAAGCGCATGCCACCAAAATTATACCTAAAGTACATAACCGCAAACAAAATCCTTGAGTCGATTACTGGCAGCACTTGGGGAAAAGATAAAGGAACGTTGCTAATCACTCAGAAAGCACTTGGTCGCATTGTCTTAAAAACAAACACTGAAAAAGGCCGCTGGCCTGCTAAATTCTGCACTCAGAACTGCCACAGAAGTCCTTCAGCAAAATCCACTACCCGCTTACACTTACAGATGAAGAAAGCAGATTACCAAGGAGACAGAAGTCACCCCAACCCAACTTTGTTCTGGATGCTGTAACAGGTCAAACTCTTATTTGTCCAGAATTAATCCCCACATGCGTAGTATATGTCGTGCAGTCGATGTGTCCCACATGGCACCAACCATTTTTTCAAATGTATGTGGAACCTACCTTCGTCTGTAACAGCAACTTCCCTATGGTTCAACCCTATTGAAACTGCTTCGGCTTTCGTTGAGGACTGCGATGACAATTTGTGAGTGGTCACACCCATTAAGTGGAGTGAAGAATTGTTAACACAACAACAATATTGGACATATTCAAATAAAAGTAAACACTCCACCCCATAGAAAGATATCAAAACTCGTTATAGTCGCATACTCTTTTGGGATTCAAACTTGGCTAATCGTATTCGTTGCACAGCAGTTTCAGATGTCCACATGTAAGCCGAGATTTCAAACCTCACTAATTATCATATATTCAACTTTCTGGTTTCATGAGCAAAAGAATACGTGCTAAAGCCTTCAGAAATAACTGATACGCGTCTCTCTGTGAGTCGACTTTACTATTCTGCAGATGCATCGTAGCAGTTACTACTTCAACATTTCTTTATTACCAAAGCAGAGACTACTATGGAACGGCACTTAGAAGAACTTTGAAACGCTTGAGAGTTGTATCACTGGCACAGTTTATGTGATAGAGACTGATTTCATGTAAGTTTGAGCTAAATCGGTTATAAATAAATGGCATATTTAGTTTATCTCAAAAGTGTAATTTCTAAAAGGAGAAGAGATACACAAATAAGTATGCCGAAATTATCAAAATGACAAGATGTCTTGATTTAGTCATGTCCGTCTGACAGTCCGACCGTCTGTCTGTTTGTTTGATGCCAAACTAGTCCCTCAATTTTTTAGATATCTTGATGAAATTTGACGAGCTGGTGTATAAAGGTATCCGATTAATCGTTTGCTGGAAACGACTAGACCGGATTGTTAAAGCATATATCCTTATACAACCGATTTTTCAAAAAAGAGGCTTTTTGTCATATAATCCTCATTTTAACTGCAAGAAGTTTGAAACTTCAAGTATGTATTATATATCCGATTCAACCGATTGTTCAGACAAGAGGATTAACGTATTTTCTTCTCCATTTTAAAAGCTATAAACTTGAAATTTCAAAAAATGCTTGCATATATCTCGTACTTTATTGTCCAAAAACATTGCTTAGATCAGTCATATATATTAATAAATTCCATACAAATGATTGCTCAAATTTTATCAATTTTCGAAAAATTCAACACATAATTATTCAGCTCCATTCATAAAAGTTATAAGGTTTTCGGCATAGCCGAAGATAGTTCCGTTCTTACTCGTTTCAAACAAAAATTAGTTTTGCTTTTCTGAATTTCAAAGACTTTGTGTTATGCGATATAAACCGCGGTAACAAAAGTGCATATTAAAGTGACACGCCTTTTAACCCAAAATTTCTCTTTGTGAATTCACACTTTGTGCAACACTTTTATGAATGCATCGTTTTTTTTATATTTAAATTCCAATTTTAACTAATGTTGGTACTATTTTATAAATAAATAATATTTATACGTTTAATTTTTAAATAATTTTCTACGAAGATTAGTCATCACTTTCGTTTTCCTTTAAATTTTTCACTATCCACAACCTTCGGCATTTTCAAATTTCAACAGTCACACCTTTTTACCGCTCTTTTTCTCACAACACTACGCTTAAAGCTTTCATAATTGCGACACACGGCGCACAAACTTACAGATTTTGTATATTAGTATTTGCTTTCGAAAGATTTAAGTGGATAATTTTCATAAATTCAACTTTTAATTTAATAATTTCATCACAATTTTTGTATTTTCATTACACAAACGCATTGAAATAGATGCATATGTATATGCTTTTGCACTTGTAATCTTTCTCGCGAGTAAGACCGCTTATATTGTCTACCAGTTCGTTATAACGAAATTTACTAACAGCTCCCGTGCGAAGTCAAACTACAACTGCCACATGGCACACATCTCCTATGCGCAGCCACATGGTTGCTGCGATTCATAGCAAACTTGCTGCATCCTTTGCTGCTATACAAATGTATGACAAACCCCAACAAAAACAACAATGGCAAACATAGTTACACCCAAAAAGCATGGCCACGGCCTTTTCTGTGGCGCGCGCGACGCTGCTCAAATGCCTTTCAGCATTTTCCTGTACTCAACATGCAAAAACACACAAACACAGTTATATACGAACAGAAATAACTTTTTACATACAAACATACATCTTTATCACTATTGCTCAGTTACATCTCATTTTTTTGTATATGTATATGGTCCCTTTCTCATCAAATCGATTCAAATAGTCAATGAGTTCAGTGAATATACATCTAAATTTTGGTCTATAACAATACAGAAAAATACAATAATAACAACATTAATTACAAACTTATACATAAATATTTGAACGATTTAGCCTCGCACTAACATCGAATATCCCTCTAGGATGCTTAGCAGAGCGAATGTCCTCTTTAGTTTTCGCGCTGCGCCAACAGCAGCCTTGTGCTTGTTCGTTTTCTCGCCAAAGTTATTATATTTGTGTGTATGTATGTATATATGTATATAACTATGTACTTTGTTGTTGCTATTACTGCCTCACTGCTAATGTTTTGTTATTATTTCCTCTGTATTCTTAAAGATTATTTTTGTTTTGCCGGTTTTATTGTTGTTATTGTACAATTACATAAAAATGGGTTTTTTGTTACTATGGTTTGTTAGCATCGCTGTGTGTTATTGTTGTTGTAACATGGTCTGATTGCACGTGACTTGCTAAAGCTTTCTTATCAGTTGGTGAGAGCAAAGCATAACAGAGAGTCGATTACTCACAGCCAGGTTTAAAGTAACTAATAAGCACTTTAACGGTCATGCGCGTCAAACAAAAAATTTTAAATGTTCACAGCAACATTCATGCACCGCAGCATGTTGCTGGGCAGTATGTTGCTAAACATCCTTGCCTCCTTAGATAATATAAGAATAAATTAAACTTTTAAAAGTGCTATAAATAAAGGCATTAGCGGTGGTTTTGATGCTAGTTAAATTCCTATATTACTAATGAATTTGGCTGGTTGGTTGCTGTGCTGCTCGGCTGGAGCTGGAGCCATGCCCTCTAGGCAACATGTTGATGCGCTTTGGAACCAATCAATTATCAAGTACATTAAATTATTATATAATGAGCTTGTTTTCACTCAAACCATTAGGTAAGCTTAATAGGTCTGCTTATGTCATTTACGGAGCATTTTGAAACCTCTTATTGACCGAGCAACACAAAACCGCCTAGAGTTCGCTACCTGACATTCGCAGGGCTGGGCATTCGCAGAGAAAATTGTTGATCGTTCCTTGTGCACCTTCTTGGCTGCAACTCCTGCACCTGTCATTGAAGGGGATTCCCATACTTTCTGCGTATACTCTACAGCGGTATTGGGTTTATGGTCATAAAAGGATAGGAGGTAACGAAAGGGCCGATGAGCTGGCGAATGAGGGTGCTGAACGCGATGAATTGACGGTAGACATCCCAAACCACGTCAATTAGGAAATGCGTGGAGAGAAGCGCGGAACTGCGAAATTTCTAAGATCATTTGAAAAACCTACGACTTCAGAATTGCAAAATTACTCATATAGAGGAGCTCATAAAAGGAGAAGTTTAGGATGAGACTTCTGGCGTCACATGCATATGAATTAGTCCTCGTCAGTAAAATCAGATGTAGGTAGCGCGGCTGCTGGTAGAGATGGTTGAGCACGTGTTCTGATCGTGTTCTGCGCTCTCGAGGACAAAGCGCCAGCTACTAGGGTGGCAGATATTCCACATCTCGAGACAGCCCAGTGGACACAGTTTTTTTTATAACATAAGTCCTGGTGTCTAATTTGTTTTCTTTTCGGTTTGGTCTTCATATTAATTTTGGAATTACTATGGGCACATATAGTATATGTGAGCCGGCCAGTACAAGATAACCTAGCCCAGTTATCTGGTTTTTTTTTTTTTTGATTTTCCGACAGGGTGGATAAATGATGTATATTGGAACGATTTTCCGTCATCCCTTGTCAAATTTGGTTTTGAGACAAACCGGTTTCCAATCAACCAGAAATGTTAACATCATAGGATATGAGAAACTCCTTTCCTTTTCGGGTACCACGACGAACCATTAATGGCTTCATTTGAATTGGGTGCAAGAACACCAGTAAGGGCTAATCACTCAATTTTCCGGCCAAACATTCAAAAAAGTAGGAAATATAAAGCTAAAGAATACAAGGAGGAAGGATTTCTATCATTGATGACAAGCGCTACGGCTAGATGCGATACTCTCTCCTCTATCTAAAAGTTAGATATGAACTGCCTATTCGACCAAATACTTGTGTATAACTTCCTTCCGAACCTTGGAAGTCGGAAAAGATCTCTGAGCTTACAAGCGGCTGGTACCTAGAGCTTTCAGGCACCGTGTATGTCCTTCACGTGGATTTCACAGAAATTAAGAAGATTGCCACAGGAGCTTAGAACAATCCCGCGGTATACACGGCCATCGTAAGATCGACTAAAAGCTACACACTCAAAGATTCGATGGGTTAAAAAGGTACCAGATGTTGCTAATACCGAAGTTATGGGTTTCATGTAAGCAAAAAAAAAAATAAATAAAGACTTGATGTGGTTTACCTCCGGAGAGATTCAGGCGGAGTTTCTCTTCCAATTTGCGTCGGGCTCCTTTTAATTTTTCCTACAAGTTGGCTTTACTGTAGTGTATGCCAAATCCGCAGTGCCATCCCAATAAAAAGAATTTGTTTCTAATTGAAAAACCATTTTCTAAATTTTCGATGTTGCTTTGCCCGTGACTTGAACGCAGGACATTCTGTGTGGAAGACGGAGCACGCTACCACACCACCACAGTGGCCGCCGAATCAGCTCAATTTCCCTCAAGGAGATGTGTATTTTGCAGTTACAAAAACAGCAGGCTATAAAAAATATGGAAAACGGTGCACAGATTTCACGGAATGCATAGATTGCGCCCATTGGAAAGTCCCATCATCGAAATACAAGCACAAAATTATATGCGATTCCTCCATTACTTCGTAATGGGGTGCTCTGGTAGTCTTGCTTATTTTCTCATCTATATATACCCTGCAAAAATCGCGAGTACTCCATGCATGCATGGATGGAGTACTCGCTATGGACCAACCGAGTGCTCTAAAATTAACCACAATTCATACAAAAAATATGGTCCAATTAACATTGCGATGTCCTAGGACCGGACCATATACTCCAGCTCCGCATTACATCAGAGAAATCCATGGAGTACCCACAGTCCAATAAACATCGTGTAGTGATTACAATGGTTAAAACCGAGCAATGATCGGCTTACAATAAGTTCGTGTAGAAACATGGGTTGGTTCGTTGCTGCATTACAGTGGAGTATAATGGTAAGTACTCCAGTGGACCACATGATCCAACGATTTTTGCAGGGTATAAAAATGAATGTTTGTATGTATGTCATCGATTAACTCAAAAACTACTAGACCGATTATTATGAAAATTGGTATATATACGTATTTTTCCACGGGGAAGGTTTGCATAATGAGTAATTTGATACCGGGTGACTATGGTCTCAAGATATAGGCCAAACATGGACCCGGGTAACTCCAGGCAGTGTTTGGACAATAAGGGTATCAAATGGAAGCTGTTTATGAGTATTTTGACACTGGGTATATTTCGTACCCCTGGGTGACTAGGGTCTCGATATATAGGCCAAAACGTGGACCCGGGCACCCCTAGAATGTGTTTATACAATGTGGATACCAAATGAAAGCTGTTGATGTGCGCTTTAGTACAGGGTAGTTTTCATACATATTGGTGACTAGGGTCTCGAGATATAGGCCAAAACGTGGACCCGGGTACCCCTAGAATGTGTTTATACAATATGGATATAAAATGAAAGCTGTTGATGAGTGCTTTAGTACAGGGTAGTTTCCATACCTATTGGGACTAGGGTCTCGAGATATAGGCCAAAACGTGGACCCGGGTACCCCTAGAAGGTGTTTATACAAGATGGATACCAAATGAAAGCTGTTGATGTGCGCTTTAGTACAGGGTAGTTTTCATAACTATTGGTGACAATGGTCTCGAGATATAGGCCAAAACATGTACCCGGATACCCCTAGTATGTGTGTGTATTTAGGATATCAAATTTAAGCTGTTGCTGAAAGCTTTTAAGTAATTTTCATTGTGATATTCGATTTAGTCGCATCAACCTGGCAAAAGTGTTAAATATGCATGCGAAGCCGAAATACAGACATGAATTAATAATACCCATATACCTATTTACATACGTCCTATTCGATTTGCCTGAAACTTGGTATATAAATTTGCCTATATTAGTATTAACGATCCTTTGTTCCGGGAAGTAGACCAGAGACGGACTGGGACTAGGATTAGTACTGAGACTGAGACTGAGACTCGGAGTGGGAGTGGGACTGAGACTCGGAATGGGACTGGAACGAAATACATACCACCCTCTGGGACTGGCAATAAGATATGAAGAAGAATGAGAAAAACTTGAGGGAAGAGAAAAGGGAGAAGAAGAATGAAACAGAGAAAGAGATAGAATGAGACGAAGATGGAAAAATACGGAGGGAGGAGTGAATACAAAATTAGGAAAAAGTGTAGAGAGGCGAGGGCAGATTTAGACGGAAAAAGCTTATTAAAATGTATACAGATATACCAAATTTAGGGCAGAACAACGTCTGCCGGGTCTGCTAGTAGGATGTAAACAATCCATACACCTTGCAAGCCAAAGCGAATCTCCTAGTGTTTTACCAAAATGCAATCTTAATTTAAGTAGTGAGTAATCTGACAGGCAATTAATTGTAATCTTGCCAACAAACTAAATTTTGAAAACTATTTTTTGCATTGCATTTGGCGGCCACCGTGGTGTGATGGTAGCGTGCTCCGCCTATCACACCGTATGCCCTGGGTTCAACTCCCGGGCAAAGTAAAATCAAAATTTTAGAAATAAGGTTTTTCAATTAGAAGAAAATTTTTCTAAGCGGGGTCGCCCCTCGGCAGTGTTTGGCAAGCGCTCCGGGTGTATTTATGCCATGAAAAGCTCTCAGTGAAAACTCATCTGCCTTGCAGATGCCGTTCGGAGTCGGCATAAAACATGTAGGTCCTGTCCGGCCAATTTGTAGGGAAAATCAAGAGGAGCACGACGCAAATTGGAAGAGGAGCTCGGCCTTATATCTCTTCGGAGGTTATCGCGCCTTACATTTATTTTGTTTTTTATTTTTATTTTTTGCATTCAGTGAATATTTTTTTACAAAATACAGAAATTCAAATGTCATACATCGTATTTCCATATATAACAACATAATTTAATTATTACATCTTTCCGCGTACAAAGTATAAAAAATTTTTACATTCACATAAAGCCCTTACTAAATAAATAAACCACTGTGTCGCATTATATTCGCTTCTAAATAATCGCCCTCATCCGCACTCAGTACTTTTTAGAAGCCTCAACTCTAGTGCACCAATTTTCACTCGAGTGGCTGGCGGCGACCTGCCGTTTACACAAAGGCTACGCAAATGTGGGCGCAGCCAACAGCAAACAAAAGCGATGAAAAGTGAAGAGAATAGCTGCCGTAATAGAACAGCTTCTATCTATGCATTGTTCAAAAAAAAATGTATGTAAGTACATTAGACTACGTCAACGCGCTTACGAAAAAACAAGGCGTGTGTACCAAGTACTTGTGCAGTTCTTATGTGTAGATATACGTCTAGAAAGCAATTTTAGGTCCATTTGAGATGAGCTCCTTTGGGTTCTTATCAGTTGAAGCCGGTGATAATAAGTTATTATTTAACTATCCGCGAGTTATTGGTTTGTTATCTCCTAGTCATCCACTTTCTGTTGGTTTCTTATCGGCTTGCAATAAACGGGTTACAGATAGGTCATCGATTTTGTATTGAGGTTTTATAAATGTACTCGCTTTACCCGGCGTACGTTGTAACGCCCGAGATCGAATGAATGTTACATTATTTTTTCTGTTTTGTCTGTTGATAATTTTGTTTATTGTTCTGTAAATTGAATTGAATTATGACCGCATATTTGGTGAAATTTTCCTTTAAATTTTATCATTGTATCTTATTGCAATGCAAAAGGGTACAGAATATTTTTGGTTTTTTCGTTCGGTGCAAAGATAAATAAATTTTTTGGCGTTCCTACTCTAGAGCAAGCAACATATAGCTGGCTATGGGAAAAGAACGGACCCCCTAAATTTAATCCTGCAACAGTAAGCTGTTGTCCTTGTGCTTTGTTCATTGTAATTGCAAAAGCAAGGCGTACAGGAAACTGTAAGTGCATAAAATTGAATGACAAATCTGTAGGAATCGTTGGGATTCGTGGTATGGGCACATCTTCACCTTTGCTTTTACCGCTGATGATTGTTGCTTCGATTACATTCGGCATTAATTTCTTAACGCAAAGTCTGGTTCCATTGTACAATTTTGGTGGGTCTAAATTCGGAAGAAGCATGATTGGTGAGCCAATTTTCAAAGCTAATATATGCGCAGGCATTCCAGGTGGTTCTAAAGAGCTTAGAAATTCATTTGGATAGTTCGCGATTTGATCTTCATCTGTAACTGTGTCGATCGATTTATATTTTGTCACATCACAAGGAATTTGGTTTTGAATGCGATCATTGTTTTCGCTAACATGATCGTTTTTGGGAGCTAGGATTGCTCGTTCGCATAGCCAAAAAAAAAATTTTATTTAAAATTCTTAATTCTGAAATTTGAAAAACCTTCGTCTTGATCGAAGGAACATACAGCCAAAATTTGGTGATGATTGAAGTGTCTATAGGGAACACACACACAGAATGTGATTTTATAGAAGATGTAGATAGACTCAAGCTAACAAATTATTTTAACGGTGGCAGATTACTAAACGTCCAAAAGGAATAACAGCCAAACTCAACAATGCAGTCAAATTTTAGGCGTTAAAATAACCTAAGTTTGTAGGGCAGCCATAGTTCTGAAAAATCCCATTTGTAGGGAAGTTGCCACGTCCCTTTTTCCCAATTCCACATTTTACTGGAGGTGTTAGGACTTAACGTGATATAGCTCCTTACCAATTTTCTTAATCCTACCATTACTACATCCAGAGATATGCAGTATGATACATTCCATTTCTATGGGTGCCATGCCCCCTTTTTCCTAATTCCATATTTTCTTGGTGATGTTAGGGACTGACTTCATATAACTCCTTACTGAATTTAAATGTTCTGGCATGTATACCTTCAGAGTTATGCAGTACCAAAGATTCCATTTGTAAGGGAGGTGCCACACCCCTTTTATATATCAAAATTATTTTTAGCCTAAAACCTTCGAGTTAATCGAAGGAACCTATAACCAAAATTTAGTGATGATTGAAGTGTGGGAAATACGTTTCCATAGCGAACACACACAGACACAGACACACAGAATTTGATTTTTATATATATAGATGTGTCGTAACGAACGGATGACTTATTTCGATGATAAAAATTTAAAACATTTTGATGAAAAATCGATAAATTTTCGATAAAAGGAGCATAAAGTTGCGATAACTTTTCGATAAAAAATCGATAACACGAAGATAACATTGTGACAACTTTTAAATTAAACATCAAACAATTTTAAAAATCCATAGGGTTGGACCTAGAACAGATCCCTGAGAGACAACGTCGGTGATGTTGCTTGTGCTTTCTTAGTCCCGCGTCCGTATTAAAGAGGCGTGCTCTGTCGCTTAAATAGCTAAAATAGCCAAAGTTTAGTAGCGCTGTCATTAGGTGAATCCCGTTGCCAGAATTGAGAGCATTTCTAATATCCAAAGTAATCATTGCACAGTGCTGTGAATCTTTCCTATGGAATCCAACAAACAAAATTGCTTGTATGAGAACGGCTGATCGGGCATCTTACCAGTCTTTGGCGTTTCCATGAGCGGAGGAAAATGCCTTCCTGAAGACGACCGTTGTATATATCTCTAAATACTGTTGTTCTAGACCTTATCGCTGCTTTAGGGGTTATATTTGGCACTTCATCGGGACCTTGGCACTTATTATCGGCAATTCTATGTCTTGCATCGTAGAATTTCTATACCTTCGAGTTCCTTACTTTCATAGATCCAGTAATGTTGATTCGGAAAAAAGGGTTTCGCCAATTTTTGGCATTAGTATCAGGCATGCAGGTTGTTCTGATGTCTGACACTATATCTGTTTTTGAATGATTTTCATATGGGTTATCTTCATTTTAAGTTTCAAAAGAAGATATATGTGAAAAGCCGGACTTCAAGCCTTAGGTTAGGTTAGGTTTGGTTAGGTGGTAGCTTCCCTGATAAGGAAAGTTCACTTGGACAACACGAAGGTCCGTTGTGATACCACACACAACAAGGATAACGGTGACTTAGATCTAGCTACTTAGAGAATCGTTAAAGTTCCAAATGATACCGATCTCAAATTTGGATAAATCCTCGGGAGATCAAAGTCAGTCGCGACCGAAGTACTTTCGCCTAGTTCTGGCAAAAGCTGTGCAATCAAACATAAAGTGATTTGATGATTCCATCTCATTATCCTCCATACAGCTGCAGCAGGATGGAGTTTCCAGTATATTGAGAAGTACCGCATGGATACAAATGGGACAGTGCCCTGTCAAAACCACAATGATAATTGATAGGTGAGTTTTAGTGAACCCAATTAATTCAGCAGATCTCCTGCCATCCTCTTTCGGGCAGAAAGATATTGTTACCCTGCGAGACGTGGAGCCCGCCCAACGTTTGCTGAGCTGACTCGAGGTCCAGCTATGGAGGAGCAATCCACGGGTAGCCAGCGGAATCCCGAAATCCAGACAGCCATCATCCGGCTCAGTTGCACCGATGCGGGCTAAGATATCCGCTTGACAGTTACCCGGGATATCACTATGGCCCGGGACCCAGATAATCTTAATTGTAAAATAATTCGATGCAATCGAAAGCGAGGTCAGGCACTCCCTGACCACCCTAGATCGCACTGTAGTTGAGCTCAAGACCTTGATAGCCACTTGGCTATCAGAGTAGATGTAAAATTCCCTAACCGAAGTAGCACTGGAGAGCATTTCATCCACCACATCCTTAGTCGCAGCAACTTCCGCTTGGAAAACACTGCCGTGATCAGCCAATTTAAACTTGCAGCTTACATTAAGCTCTTGACAAAAGACCTCCCCACCAACCTTTTCGTCCAACTTCGACCCATCCGTGAACAAGTTAACCGGTCCCATGCCCCAGATAATACCTCTTCCCCACTCCTCTCTCGGTGGAATGACTGGGGTGAAGGTTGTATAGGAAGTAGTTATCAGCATACAATAGTCCGCTCCGTCCGGGATAAAGTCGAAACTGTTAAGAAGGCTAGAGTGCCCGAAGTCAGAAAGCCCATAGCCCAAATAACGAAGCCTGACCAACGACCGGGCCGCGGCCGCCTTTCCCGCAATATCTACTGGATATATGTTCAGCATGACGTTCAGTGACAAGGTAGGTGTTGACTGATACAGATCAGCGCCGTCCGTTGCACTGACACTAATATTTTGAAGGTGCTCGCCGTGTCCAGTACTTTCTACTAGACCTCCACCCCATATAACAGAATCGGTTTGACCACCGTCTCATAAAGCCAGTGAACTGCTCCTGGCGAGAGTCCCCATCTCTTTCCGATAGCCACTCTAGAGCAGTACCAGGCAACTTCGGCCTTCCTGGGCCTATCTTCCACATTGGATCTCCAGGACAGTTTCTTGTCCAAGACAATCCCCAACTATTTAACCATATCAGAAAGTAACAACGCTACCCCTCCAATCGCTCTTTCGATTGCCCCCGGTAAGACATTGTTAAAAGTCCCCCCCGATGTCTATAAAGGCACCGAGAGCATACTCTTTGTGTTCTAGGGATCCCTCTATTTGCTTTATAATCGAATAGAGAGCCGTTTCTGTCGATCTGCCCTTGCAGTACGCATGCTGTGAAGCCGACAGTAACCCCCGAGGTATCCTTTCCCGTAGGTACAGGTCAATCAACCGCTCAAACGTCCTAAGAAGAAACGACAAGAGACTGATTGGCCTGAAATCCTTAGGTCTGGCGCCTGGACGCTCTTAAGTCGTCAAGAGAATCAGACCACCAGGGAGGCTTGCCCTTCCCCCTGCAAGTATTCAATGGACAGGACAGTTGAACGGCGCTATTGCTTGTCTAGGTGAAGTTTTCCACCAGAACGTCTATCTCAGATTCGGACAGATACGAACTAACGGTAGGCGCCGCAGGCAATAGGTCTCCCAGCTTCCTACAATACAAGTCCCAGTTAGTACTTATAGGGTTCCTAAAAGATATTTTACCGGGACGTTCTTCGTTCACCGATAATTGAATATATCGGTGATCAGAGAAGGAGTGTTCGTTGAGAACCCTCCAGCCAGATATCCGACCTTCCAATTCTCGACTAACCAGGGAGGCGTCCAGGACCTCCTCCCTTACCGCAGTAATAAAAGTCGGGTCTTTCCCCCTATTACATATACAAAGTCCCTCATCTACAATAATAGTAAATAAATACTCACCTCTAGTGTTAGTATCCGAGCTTCCCCAGATGCTATGATGGGCATTAGCATCGGCGCCGACCATCACACCAACACCTCTCCGCCTTGCTTCAGCGGTGATTTCGGCTAGCATCGCAGGTGGTGGTCCCGCTACGTCCCCATGTGGCATGTACGCTGAGACCACCCACATTTCTTTACTGCCTCGCTCGAGGCAGGCCGTGGTTACGTCAGCATTGCTGAAATTAGAGAGAATAAAAGCTTTAATCTCGTTTTTAACAAGCACACAGGATCTAGGCCTACCTGCCTCCCCATGCACCAATGTGTTGAATTTTCCAGTCCTTAATCCAGAAATATTTCCGCCATTACAACTCAGCCACGGCTCCTGGACAAGGACGATATCCATTCCACTTTTTTAAAGGCAGAGCAACAAATTTGCGGAGGCCGCCTTAGAATGGTGAAGATTGATTTGAGGGATTTCCATCAAACCCGCTCTTCTTCCGCACCCCATCCTTGGCGTATTCGTGTTAGTCGTGTCCATTCTAAAAAGTCCCCCTTCAGGGCGGCTGTCCAGATGCGATTGTGTAGTCACCCTTCAACTACCAGCACAAAGTCATCAAGTCAAAAATCAAAGTCAATAATCAAACACCCCAACAATCCAGTTCGTCACCGTTGTGTACCGATCTTGACACTTAACAGAGTCATCCCTGCCCTGAGCTCGGCACAGTAACTCGGGGGTGCAGGTTTTATCGAGTTGTCCTCTTTAGATCCGCCGTTATCAGTAAAAGCAGGGGCACCTCGTGCAGGACGTGATAACTAATCACGCGTGACAGTTCGTCACTATGGCCGGTCTAAGACTGATAACAGTCCCTGATCCAGAGCTTGGAACCACGTATGATATCCTAGCTAAGTATCTTAGCCCCCGACTTCAAGCCTTACCAATGGGAATATTTTGCAATCTTAAAATCCAAGTTGTCTTTCCTCTACTTGACTTCATTTATCAGGGATTTGCGCCGAAATTTCAAGAAAGTGCGATTTTTTAGTTGCGCTGAAAGTAACTCAACTTATTTTGACTGAGCATCCTAATATTTTTGTTGGTATGTGCAACTCATGCTGTGCGCTAGGAAATTCGAGCAACTAAATGTATTTAGGCCAGCTTAGTCTGAATGAATCAGTTTGGTGGAGCACACTACATATAAGCACATTTATGTGGTTTGTGGAGGACACTGCAAGTCCTTAACCTCCGCAGTTAGCCTTAGCCCTTTTGTGATTCTGTTATTTTGAATTAGTTTTTATTCTTTCTCTTCTCGTTTACCAATCAACTTTCGTTTTTTGATGGATTCACCTGCTCATCGTGTTTTTTTTTGCCTTGCATTTCACTTTTTACTTGTTTGCTTATTCTGATTACGTAATAATTGTTTGGACTTTTACTTTGTTGCCTTCCTTTCACCTTTACCTTTTGTTTGCACTTTTGATACTTCGAGCAATGTTTAATTTGAACGTTTGCAAGCGCAGAAATTTGAATGCACTGGTGGGGCTTTGTTCTACATATATGTAGGGGGGGCATTGTGAATATCGTGTAGCTTATATGAGTATAGGATTTAAAACTTCTTGTTGTTTTACAAACATATAGAAATGCATAGCAAATCGTTAAAAAAAATTAATTAACGACTTAATTTTCTTGCTTTTGATATTAGATAAAAATTACAACATTTACACACTGCAATCGTTAGGTAAGCTTGAACTGGCCAGTCAATAAAGGACGAATATAGATTGAAGTTGTCCATAATGATAACAGTATTTGTTTGACGACCAAGCCGAAAAACCCCATTTAGGTACCCGGACTTACATTTTTAAACGATTTTATTTAGCTTGAGTTAACAGGCCGGCCGTTGTGAACGAATCTTGTAATTGAAATTTAAGTAACTTCCCCATAAGCTACAAGCTTGAAACTTGGAATATAGTTCAGAACCCGATGACAATGCAACAATAAGAAAAAAATCGCCGCTAGGTGGCGCAAGGATCGAGATATTCGCAAAATTCGCATTTGTGGTCCGATTTGGCTCATATTTGGAACACATAATACATGCAAGAATAGAAATCGACCTGTGAAAAAAAATCGCCGCTAGGTGGCGCATGGATCGAGATATTCACAAAAATCGTATTTGTGGTCCGATTTGGCTCATATTTGGAACACATAATACATGCAAGAATAGAAATCGACCTGTCAAAAAAAAATTGCCGCTAGGTGGCGCATGGATCGAGATATTCACAAAAATCGTATTTGTGGTCCGATTTCGTCGATATTTTGAACACATACATACATGAAAGAAATCGACTTATGATGTCCGACGTGCCCCATATTTGGAGTTCGAGGAGGGACGAGCATACGTGGCGCAGAGTCGAGTAAAGTCTTTGGAAGGATTATGTATTTAGGGCTTAGGCTGTAACAAAATGTCAGGAAAGAGCCCTTGTAATAATGAGTCACTAAATGAACTAAATAGAATGAGAAATAACAGGCAATTAAATAAAGACTAAAAACTTGAAAATAACATAATTAAAAAAAATTGTTTAAGTTAAACGGTTTTATTGAAAACAATACTTACTTGAAATAATAATACGAAAAGCTAGAAAATAATTAGATATGTCCTAGGTACTAGGCATCACACTCCTTATCAATCTAGGGCGTTGATCAGACAATTAAATAAAAGCGTTGGACGCGTGAAATTTCTATTGATAGTCATAAGTAAAACCAACTGAACCTTAATCAGGTTATGCTACGCCTCAGATTTTTAGAAATTTCACGAGCCCAACGCTTTTATTTAATTGTCTGATCAACGCCATAGATTGATGAGGAGTGTGATGACTAATACCTAGGGCCTACCTAATTATTTTGTAGCTTTTCGTATTATTATTATTTCATGTAAGTATTGTTTTCAATAAAACCGTTTAACTTAAAATTTTTTTTTAATTATGTTATTTATGGAAAAGCATTGTCCTATTTGCAAAATCTAGACATTTTCCAGGATTTAGCTTAATAACTGCCTCGATATCTAGCAAATCTGCCGCGTTTAATAGCTAGAGCCCTGATTTGGCGAGCGCAGAACACGAGCATAGACATACTCAACTGTTTCTTCCTGCAGCTCACACTTCCTACATCTACTGTTACAGAGGATTCCTTATAAGCATGTGACGCCAGAAGGCAGAATACAGTTAATAAGGCCATTGTGAGCCTTAAGTCATCTCTCTACGGAGATGTGAGTAATTTCGTGAATCTAATATCATAGGACTTGCACATGACCTTAGACATTTTGCATCCCCGCGCTTCTGTCCATGCCATGCCTGCTTGATGTATCATATGCAACTCCTGTCTCCTTTTGATTTTTTCAAACGGTTTGGGATGTCTACTGTCGATTCAGCTAGTGCTGCACCCTCTTTTGCCAACTCATTGACATTTTAGTTACCTTCTTTGTCTATATGATCGGAAAGTCAGTAAAGATGATGACGTTTTCCCAATGCTTCTTTGCATTCCAGGAGGATATTTCTTAATGAAATAGTTTGTGAGATCATTGCAGTACGCTTCCTTTAGAGTTTCTGCTGCTTTCATCATGGCTATAATTTCCGCCTGAAAGACGCCGCAGTAATCTGGCATCTTGAAGGATCTACTTATTTCAGTAACGACAGAGTATACAGCAGAACCGACCTTTTTAGTTAATATAGAACCATCGGTATACACTTCTTTAGTATGTTCTGCCATTAGCATCCTATTTTACGCATACAGTGCCGCGGAGGTTTTCTTCGCTCTCATTTTCAACAATCTAAAATAATTATCAATGCAATTATCTAATATAATTTATAGATATTTTATGCTATAATTATCTTGAAATGTTATCCCTCTAAGCTTAGGCTTAGTCTAATTAAAAACTTTATATTTCTTCGTAAATAATCCTAGATAATTTTTTCCGCATTGGCGGTTAACCCGACTTCCTATGCCCAGGCATGTACGACGGCGTCGGTTACTAGGACATGTTTCTGAATTTCACTTCTTCATAAGCCAGCGTTTCGAGAGCAGAGTTTTGAATCCGAATTCCCCAATATTCATACTTCTTACCGATGTTAAGTAAGACAAAGCGTGCAGCGGGGTATTCATATGGCTTAGTGTATTAAAGGCTCTTTGGCTATTCTCACGTTATTGGGCTAAGCAAACCATCTTCCCGTCTCGCGAGTAGAATATTCATCACGCAGCTGCTTATCATATCCGATCTGTCATTCCGCTTGTCATATTATCGATGACACTGCCCGGGGTTTGATGGCACAGCTCATCGCTGTGTGAAGTGATCACATTTGACAAAGGTGTTTCGTCTATATGCCTGCATCTCTGCAGCTTCATTGCTGTTGACAGCGTCGGACAGATTATCCTCGCGCAACATCGGAGGTGATAAATTTATTTACTCTCCTCAGCAATATGTTGTATCGGTATGGTTCCCATAAAGACAAGGGCGGGATCTGCGGAAGCCATGGTGCCAGCTGATGCGATGCGTAGCGCCCCCAGCGCTGGACCGTGTTAATAGCTGCTGGGTACTTCCGACATATCATTGCATTCGTCTAAATTTTATCACCGTACAAAAGAATAGAATCTGATCGGATGTAAGCACATGGCTTCTGCCCGCCTATATTTGTGGCAGGCTCCTTGAAAATTTTCTGAGAAAGTTGGCTAATTATAAGAAAGCCGCTTGCATCCGCATTAATTCTTTACTTTCTTACGTTACAGAAATGTTGGCGCATGCAATGAAATGTAAAAGTACAAAAGTACCGAGCATCTACTATTGCCTCGGTTCAACGCGGAGAAGCACGATTACCGCACGGTATCGGCAGATGGATCCATGTTATTGCGTACACCGTACCGAAACAACTTCTCGCTTGGTCAAGGAAATCAATTTATCACCTCAGCGCAGAATACGTAGTATTCGGTATCTCTACCTGCACCTTTATATCTAGCTCTATCTCTAACTCTACCTCTACCCCTACCTGCCCCTACCTCTTCCTTTACCTTAACACAGGCTTTCCCTCCCGGCTTCCGGCATGTGTTACAGATATGTTTTCTATCGATTGTTAGTCTTTGATACATGGTACAAAGTGGTAGGACTATTGCTGGAATCTTGGCTTATTAGTTCTAAAGTAACGTCTACTTTAACTTTAGGAGTAGTATATCCGTTTCACTAATATTTAGCCTAAACCAACATTCCTTTGCATATCTACGCAGTTTTTCCAGCATAATTTCTTTCCTGGAGGGGAGGAAATCTAAAACCACGATCACCACATAGTCAGCGCGTATCACAATCTTTATAGCAAATGAGTTAAGTTTCACTAAAAATGCATTAGTTGTAAGAAGCCATTAGCATGCTTAATATGTTCCTCCGCTTAGGTCAACAGATGTTTCCTTATTGATTTTATCTTCTCTTGCCCTTTTTACAAGGAATTTTATTGCTTCAGCTTTCACGTTGTTAAAAGCGCCCTCCACACAGACAATGCAGCCAGAGTAAATTGTTTCTGCGGAAATTTCCACTCTGATACTCCGACGGTACTATTGAAAAGAGAACTTATCAAGAAACTCTCTCATATTTGAGTGAGGTAATATCTGACTTGGGATGAATCGTACAAATGCCAAGTCTTGCGTGGCATCAATTGATCGGTAATGTACTTGCAAGGATATTTCCTTCAGTATACTTCGGCCACCATGCTGTGGGGTTTCGAGCTTGCCTATCGCACCGAAAGTCCTGAGGTCAAGTGTCGGGCAAAGCAACAGCAAAATTAAGAAAAGGGTAAACGTGTTTCTAAGCAGGGTCGCCCCTCGGCACTAGTTTGGCTAAGGCTTCGGGGGTATTTGCACTAAGAAAACCTTTCGCCGCCGGCATAAGATATATATCTTTAAGAACGGAGTTCACCGGGCGATTTGTGTCATAGTAGTCCGGCACCTTCTTGTGGATGTCTCTGGCTTCTTGAAGCTCATTTCCTTCATATGGCTGAGTTCCTTAGTGCCGGATTTTTTCAATCAGATGTCTGTGCTTCCAAGCCATACACCAGAAAACACAGAGAACTCTGACACTTTCACCAGCACGCTCCATCCCAGGGCCTTAACAGCACTGCTGACCCAGCCGTATACAACCTAGGCGCAACCATCCGATTGATAACGCTTCCCTTTTGAATTTCAAAATGAGGTACAATCCCGCCAATTTAAAGGAAAAATTAAAAAAGTAGCAAGACGCAATTCGAAATAAAAAGCTCAGCTTAAATCACCTCGCGGCTTGTGTTATGAAAACCCCTTTCTATAGACCTGTAAATGGGATGCTATTATTTTTTCTATGACTCAATCACTGCCTATCCTGCCGAAGAGACTTTACTAATTTGTCATTACCTCATTAAAATAAAATAAATTGTTCTGCTTATAGTAATTACACACGTACAAACATGCCTGTTCACAATAATCACGTGCCCTAAAGAATATCCTTGGATTTATGTTGCAAAAGAAATATCAGCACACATCCAATACGCCGTTGGTTATTGTATGTAATAAGCAAAAAAAATATTTTATTCCGTCTTCTTTTTTAGTTCTGTACGTTTATTCCAATATCGCACATACATTTATGTTTCATTTTTGCATTCTTATACAAATGCTACACAATCTCTATACTACATATGCGCTTGCGTGTGTGTGTGTGTGACGCATAAATCGTAATATATGCGGATACTCATCATTATCGGAATTTTCGACTTTGCATTTCTATGTCGTGTCAAATGTGCAGTAATGGCTCTTTTGGCTCTTTTGGCTCTTTGCTCTTTTCGCTTTTAGCTTTAATGCTTATTCCATAGTTATGTACCATCTCGATCCTTCTTACGGACTTTGTGTGAGTTTACTAGCTGCAAGTTGACTATGCCCTCATTGCGTTTGTTTTCTTCAATTTTTATTTTTTTTGTTATTTGTTGTTCACACCGTTCTTCGCAGCGCTGTTTGTTTGTTGCCTGACACACTTGGCAGCCATTCCTTGCCTCGTCTTTCATGCTACATAAACAATATTTTAATTTCCCCCTTTTCATTTCCGTTTAATTCAGAAAACGTTTATATATCTATAGAGAACCGCCAACAATCGCGGGTAGGTATTTCACTATTGTTGTTGATGTTGTAACGATAAGGGCACTCCCGGAAGGCCTTGGGGAGTGTTGTCGATGTTGATGTTCCTTTCCCGGATGCAGATCCGCTACATTCTCATACGTAGCCCGACCATCTCGGGAACGATTTGTTATGACCAAATGCGACCTTCTTTGCCATAACGCCCTCCCACCCCCTAGATCCATGAGGAGTTCGGGGTCGCCAGAGCCTCGGCTGTTAATGAAACAGGATTTGCCACGGATATTTGAGTTTGACAATTGGGTTTGAAGAAGCTATATATTGCGCTGGCAACCATTTGACAGGGTTGCGCTACACACCCCCTTAAATGTGGTATTGTAGTCGCCTCTTACGACAGGCATACCTGCTGCGGGCATATTCTGACCCCCTAACCCGCTGGGGGAAATTCAATTCACTATTGGGGAAATGTGACATGAAAGTCGTCAAATCCAACGTTAGAAAATTTTCATTTTGATACAGTAACCACAATTTAACTATTTTCTAACGTTTTAAATACCCTTTTTGTGAAATTTTAACGAAAACACCGCGTTTTTTTTGCAAATCTTCAAGTAGGTAATGTAGCCAGTTTGACTATCACGGTTGCCACACAATGTTTCCATTTGGGACCAAAATTTATCGAAAAAAAAAATTAACTGTGCGCTAAAAGGATAACTTGCCGTTATGCAAGTGGGCCTTATAATGTTATCGCCTTCAAGAAGTATTTCAGAATTCCAGTTAATATAATTCTTGTGCTAAGATACTTAGTTTTTAAGTAACTGTTACTCGAAAGGCAATCGTCCTGGAGTTCCTTGAAATCATTGAGCTGTGTGAGAAATATTTATATATTGACTTGCCAAACGAGAAATAATACATGGAATTTCTTTGCGAAAATTTTGAAAGTGTTAAGCTCACGGCAGAGTACTCGCTATGAGCTATAATACTGCTAGGCGAGAAGCAATTTTTATTTTCATATATTTCAAAAGCTTGAAGCGTTTCTGGTACTGTCAACAGCATCACTTTTACAATTTTCCATAAGAATTCCTTGTCATGGTTTTCTGTCTTTATACTGTAACAAATTTACTGAAATTCTGCTTATTCCAAATCTTCTGCTAACGTTCGAATCACTAGACTGTTGAATAAATAACTCCAATATTAAAAAAAAAAAATGCAAAACTGGCCTTTATTAAAGTGCTTCACAATAACACTTATACTTCGCAACTGATAGCTTCTTTAAACCAAACTGATTGTCGTGCCTCTACTGTTGCTGCTTTTTATACTCTTCGATTTCTTCGTTCCATAATTCTAAGCGTTTCCAGAATTTACTTAGTTACTGCTATAAAATTATAACTACAGATGCACGTGTATAGCTTCCCATATGCGCGTGTATATGTGAGTGACACTTCCACAGATCATTGCCTACTTTTGGGAGCATCTCAGATAAGATATATGCATGTGTTTGTGTGTCTCTTCTCCGCTGCGTGTACGTACATATGTGTAGACATAATGATTGACTCGTTTATATAGTTACAAGTGACTTCCTGCTTTACTGTTGTTGTGGCTTTATTTACTTAGCATCAGACTAGTGATGTGAGTATCACTTAGTGTCACTAATATTCGTCACAATATTATACCAACGCTTCTCTCTTACTTTTCGTTTGGCACGTTGATATATAGTCATTTTCTCAATATCTCTCGGCAGTTTGAATTACGTGATTGGCAGGTATTTAATATAAAACAAATTAGTTTCATTGTTTAACTTAGTTTTCAATTCATCTTACTTGAGGGTCATCGTAATGGCTTCATCAGTGGTAAGCCCTGTGTTGTTGTTGTATTAACGATGAAGACACTCCCCGAAGGCTGCTAAATATGTGTATGATACATTCATATTTGTAACAGGATTCCCCTCGCGTAGGTGAGGTGAACAATTGGGTTGCGAAAGTTTTGAAGCAATACAATTTTGTATTGCACTTATCAACCCCTTGGATCCTTAAGCTCTCTCAAATTTCTTAGAGGCACACGTGCATATGAAAAATCGTGTTTGATAACCAATTAGCCATTATTATTATTATTATAAAACAAGACTTTTTCTGTTTCATCAACGATTAACGACAATGTTTTTGCTAACAATTTTTTTTTCAATGCCTCGCCTAAATTATTTCCTCGGTGAAATGTCATTGTTCTACTACATTTTATTGACATTTGTTGGGCAATATTGTGAATTTTTACCTGAGTAAAAAAGAAAGAAAAGTACAAAAATCATGGCTACTACGTAAAAAGGAACAAAATTGAAGAAAAGGAACCAGCGGCCCAAATGTGGTTGGAAAGCACCATTTTTAGTCCAAATCGACCAAAGTGGAAACCGTCTTGACAATTTCTATTGCTGTCCGTCGTTGGTGATTCTGTGTAGCTTTACGTCTCTGGTTCAAATTACGTTTTTATACACAGCGTGCTTTGCACACAGAATATATTAACTTTGATTGCATAACGGTTGGTTGTACAGGTATAAAGGAATCGAGATAGATATAGACTTCTATAAATCAAAATCATCAGTATCGAAAAAAATTTGATTGCTCCATATAAGTCCGTCCGTCCGTCCCTCCGTCCGTCCGTTAGCACGATAACTTGAGTAAATATTGAGATATCTTTACCAAATTTGGTTCACGAGCTTATCTATACCCAGAATAGATTGTTTTGAAAATGAGCGAAATCGGATGATAACCACGCCCACTTTTTATATATATAACATTTCGGAAAACACAAAAAGCCTGATAATTTAATAAATAATACACCTAGAAAGTTGAAATTTGACATGTGGACTGATATTGAGACTATTGACACAAATGTGGAAAAATTGTTTAAAATGGGCGTGGCACCGCCCACTTCTGATAAAATCATTTTTACAAATATTATTAATCATAAATCAAAAATCGTTAAACCTATCGTAACAAAGTTCGTCAGAGTGGTTGCCTTTAGTAAAGGAATGCTTTGAAGAAAAATTTACGAAATTGGTTAATGACCACGCTCACTTTTATATAAAAGATTTTTAAAAGGGTCGTGGATAAATAAAATAAGCTGCATGACTTGGAGGGGTCCACCCTTCCCCCATGTCTTAAAAGGTGGACCGACCACAAATTATCTGGGTGGTCGGCAGGCATCGGTGCAATTTAGAAACGAAACATCAAAACCAAGGAGAATTAAACAGGGGGTGCCACAGGGTGGTGTCCTATCCCCACTTTTGTTTAATTTCTACATATCTAAGCTACCTTCGCCACCAGAAGGATTTACTATCGTTTCCTACGCCGATGACTGCACAATAATGGCTCAGGCACACAGATCGATGAGCTTTGCAACAGAATAAACGGCTACCTCACTTATCTCTCGCCTTTTTCGCCTCGAGAAAACTGGCATTATCACCGACTAAATCCTCCGCGACCTTATTTACAACATGGAAGTCCCAAATGTCGACCATTTTAAACATCCAAGTCGATGGCACTACGCTACCGACTATCCTACACCCCAAAATCTTGGGTGTGACGTTTGATCAGTATCCACATTTTGGTGAGCATGCAGGCGCAATTCTACCGAAAATCCAGAGCCGTAATAAAATCCTCAAATCCCTTGCTGACAGTACTTGGGGAAAAGGCAAAGAAACGCTCATTACCACATACAAAGTAATTGGCCAGCCGATTGCATGCTACGCGTCCCCTATATGGTCGCCAAGCCTAAAAGCTACTCACTGTAAGAAGCTACAGGCCTGCCACAATACTGCTCTCAGTATCTCCACGGGCTGTCTTCCTATGTCCCGAGAACACCATCTACATCAGGGAGAGAAATGAGATGCTAACCAAACAGTTCCTGTTAAATACCGAGAAACCTGGGCATTCCAACAGACATCTGACTGATGAGCCAGCACCTCCTAGGGGCTTAAGGAGTCATCTCCTTAAGCATTATGAGGAAATACGGCACCTGAGAAATCAGCCGTATGAGCAACAAAACACAAGCAGGTCCTCAGTGAACTCTACAAAACAGGCTTCGGACCTTTATGCCAGGAATTGCCCGGTGAATCATGTACTCAAAAAACAGTACCTAAAACTTGTGGAAGAGGAACGCATACTCCACAGTAAAACGCGAGTCACTCTAGCTCAACTTCGTTCTGGATGCTGTAACAGGCTAAACTCTTACCTATCCAGAATCAACCCCGACAATCAAAATGTATGCCCCGCTTGCAATGTGGCCCCACATGACACCAACCATCTCTTTAATTGAAATGTGGAACCAACGCCTCTAACACACCTTTCATCATGGTCCACCCCTGTTGAAACAGCAAGTTTTCTTGGACTCCCGTTAGAGGATATTGATGACAATTTGTGATCGTTCGGACCTATTAGGTGAGGCGAATCACTGCTACAACAACAAAAACAATAAAATAAGCTATATCTTGGCGAAAAAGAGCTTTGTGCCAATTGATTTTTACTTTCTAAATTGATTTATAACATTAAATTGGAAAACCAAAAATTTTTTAAAATGGGTGTGGCACCGCCCCTTTTATGACAAAACAAATTTTCTCTGTTTCGGAAGCCATAACTCGATGAAAAATTAACATATCGTAATGACATTGTGTACCAATATTTTCATTATAGCAGAAAATATTTCTAGTAAAAATGGACGGGATCGGTTAAAGATCATGCCCACTTTTATATAAAACAAGTTTAAAAGGGTCGTAGACTAGAATAATAAGCTATAACTTTGAAAAAAATAGTTTATAATCAATGATATTTCACTTATCAAGTTTTATTGTAAGAGGAAATGGGGAGACATTTTTTTTAACAGGCGTTGCCACGTGTTATGTAGAAAAGTAATTTATCTGAAATGAAATGTACAATTGTAGCTCACGCTGAGTATATAGTGTTCGGTTGCAACCGAACTTGGACACCTTTACTTGTTTGTTTATGTTTTTATGTTCGTTTTTGTTTACACATCTTTTTGTTGTCTTTTTAACGAAATTTTTAGTAATATTTTGCGGTTGCGTTGCTCTTTTATGATTTTGTTGGCGTTTTTGTTTTCTTATTGTGCAGACGCTTATTATCTTTGCTTTGCAACGAATGGGGTCAGACTCGCTCAGCATTATGAGTTGAATTTTATTTTTTAATTAATACGCAAATTTTGGCAAGTAACTGCTTTTACATTATTTCGCTTGATGAAGGTCTTGTAAAGAGATATCTTAACTGAAAGCGGAAAAATGAGCTGCCTAAGATAAACTTTTTATTAAATTGAAAAGCATTTTAACTTTCTAATATAATATGGAAGTTTTTAGTAATTTTTTAACTGCCCTTGGCAGAACAATCCCACATAGAATAAAAATTAGTGTTATTAGAAATCAGGACCTATGTTGTCAAAAAAAGCCCGTCTTCTAGGCAAATATTAGAAGCTTTCTGGGACCTATCCACTTTTATGCTTCCAGATTTGATAGATCTGCCATTCTAATAGCTGTAGTCTTAGCCTTACGAGCGCAGAGCACGAGCACAAAACGTGCTCGCTCGTTTCCTGCCCAATCCACACTTCCTATACGTGATATCACTGACAACGTTTTTACCCCAACCCACACTACCTAGCCCAACTACAAGCTTCCAGCGATGTGCTCTGTTTAACTAGCTCATCTAATTTTTCATTCCCATCCAATCCCATATGCCCAGGGACCCAATATAGATGCTCATATTCTAGCACACCTTTAAATGTTGTACTATGTAGTTAAAGCTTTTTTTCCTACTCCTTTCATTATTTTGGAACCATCGGTATACAGGTGTATCTCTCGGTCTTCCATTTGAGTGCCCTTGCGCCAATCTTCCACCTCTATCGGGGCGCCAAGCAACCCATCGAAGGGCAGTTAGGGGACTAGGTAGACTGTCCGTCTAGTCTGATAAAGAAACGGGATTTGCCACGGGTAGGTAAGGCTGACAATTTGGTTGAAGAAGCTATAAATTGCCCTGATAACCACTTGAAATGGTTGCGCCACACAACCCCTTGAGTTATTGTGGTATTTTAGTTGCCTCTTTAACAAGCATGGGATAACTGGTTAATTCATAGAAGGTTATGCATTAGTCTCTGCCTTTAAGTATTTAATTTCAATTCATATAGCTCAGACTTAGCAGCTCTTGATGCAAGTTTTGGTACAAATTGTCCCGGTCTACATCCGATAAGCACCAGCTCGAAGCCAGGGATTAAATCTGTACTGTGAAACTGTGGCTTTGCATGACTGTCTTTCATTTTTTCTGCAGAGTGGTTGGTTGGTTATCTTTTTCTGCAATCAATTTTAGAGTAGACTTGTAACCGACTCGATATAGGTCTACTGTTACTAAACGGACCATTTAACGTATTGAAGGCCTTATTGAAGTATGAGCTTGTTCTGGGGGCCTCGGTTTCCGTCCTCCCGCATACATAATCAAAGCTGCGAGGGTCAATACATAAAGTTAATACAGAAACCAGGAATATCCAATCTCACGAATATGATTAATAAGAACGCTAGTTCGATTACCTCTTGTGAATCCACCTCCTGCCCGATAACAGCTTTCGCGTTTAAAATAAATACATGCCAGCATTCACACGCAGCAAGCGGAGGTGAGCTGTTACTCAATTTGTCACGGTAAAGAAGTTTACAATGTACCCGCGGTTAGTCAAACCTTTCTTAAGAGTGGACTGAAATCCACATATCCAAAGATGGAAGTGGTCAAACAAATCATTTTGGCGACAGTCAGATAAGTACCAGAAGATGCGTAACACTTCCTTATCAAGATCGAATTAGCTATGAGTATATGCCACTAACTACATGGACATTAAGTTTTAACAGGTCTATGTTAGATATTTCATTTCTTTCGTCTCATTCTGGAATTCAGATGGAAAATTTCTTACCTAGAGTCAGATTCAGTGTAATATAATTTAGTTTTCGGAGATGGTCTCCAGACCGATATCACTCCTGGATGGTATTGCATTACTTCTATCTGCATGAAAATACGCCCTGAAGTTCATAATATAGGTCTGGCGGTAGAACTTTGAGCACAACATCGAGAGTCTTTTTGTTGACCGCTGCACTATAGTCATCTTACAGTCTAGGCGGTATCTTTTCCGTACCAGGCATCAAACCTTGATGCCGTATAATAATAATGCAAAACCGCTTTCAGTAGCATCACCGCCCCACATTCATATAGCTACTACTATATATCGCCCACAGTAGTAGCAATCAGAAATCGAATAACAATACACAGACAAAATGCAACAGTCACCTAACCGCGTGTGCGCAAACTTCTCCAACTTTTTATGACGATTTATAACTAAGTAGAAATAGCACATCGAAGGCGCGGCCTACGATAAGGTACGTCTGTTGTCCACTACCTTTAGTGTGTCCGGTGATAAGGCGTCAAGGAACTTAGTGCCCACCCCTTCCATCTCCCAGACACAGGTGTGTCCACCGCGCTCATACCGTACGGAAACAACTAGAAACAACTCTCCGCCACGGTGTGTTTGTGTAGGTATGAAGCAAATACCACGTCTCTTCGACTATGGATTGACTGGGCACTACCCTACGCTGCGAGGAAACGCACCTTACAATGCAAGTCGAATGATCGCAATATTATTAACAATTGGTACCAGTGAGCACAACACCTTGTTTGATGATCAAAGCCGTTTAAACGATTAAGCGCTAATAAAGAAAATAAGTAACAATGACAGAGTATAACCATTTCTTGTGTGGCTTTAAGCCCCACATTTTACCGACCTCCGTCTGGGAGGCGTACAGAACAGCTATACCTCTTTTGAATTTAGACTTTGTTTGAATTTCAGTGCGATATCTCATATATACCAAGGTATATAACTTCCGGTAAAAGAATGGGACCTACCCTCGAAAACGGGCTTTGCGATAACGTTATTAAACGCTCCCTCTCGCTCCCTTAAATCCTCGTACTTTCCGTTTCCGGGTTTTCCGTTTGGTCGCCGAACGAGTTCTAATAACAGTGTGGAGACATTCAGTCTTTATTGACCGGCAAGTATAACCTAACTGAATAAAACAGTCTAATGTGACACCACTTTTCCGGCTGCTATAAAACCATATTTAAATAGCAAACATAGGGCGTAATTAACTAGTCGTATAGTCAACATTTCTCAACAGTTAAAGATGTTAAGAAAACATGAGCATTCATATATTTCAATTTTCGACATGTATCTCCAATCCAGTGGCGGCCGCCGAGGTGTGATGGTAGCGTGCTCCGCCTATCACACCGTATGCCCTGGGTTCAACTCCCGGGCAAAGCCACATCAAAATTTTAGAAATAAGATTTTTCAATTAGAAGAAATTTTTTCTAAGCGGGGTCGCCCCTCGGCAGTGTCTGGCAAGCGCTCCGATTGTATTTCTGCCATGAAAAGCTCTCAGTGAAAACTCAACTGCCTTGCAGATGCCGTTCGGAGTCGGCATAAAACATGTAGGTCCCGTCCGGCCAATTTGTAGGGAAAAATCAAGAGGAGCACGACGCAAATTGGAAGAGAAGCTCGGCCTTAGATCTCTTCGGAGGTTATCGCGCCTTACATTTATATTTATCTCCAATCCAGTCTTATCTCGACAGCTTATGAGGACGGCGGGATGGCGATGACCAAGAACTGCCAAACCTATAATCCAGTCTGTAATAAGAATCTATTTGAACAGAGCCTTCCCGATACCTGGTCGCCTCGGGAAATGATGATGGCCTTACCACAGCAAGAAGCGCTGTTCTAGCAGACGGTTTTTTATCCCCAGATTTAATATAAGACCGCTGAGCCCGCTAAGCGAAAGCGAGTGTTTCGCATGGGCTTGTGAGATAGTGGAAGAATCTCGAAGAAATTTCACTGACAAGGATTTTGCTACACGCTATCCTCATCTTTGCAGATGATACGTGGAACGATTGTAGAGTGTCTTAAAGCAATCTTGGACGGTTGCATAAGGCTGAGCCACGTCCCACATTTTTGAGAGTGACTCGAGAACAGTCTTCATACCGAAGGCGGAAAGAAATAGTAATTTGCACCCGAAGGACAATAGGCCTATTAGTTTGACATCTTTTCAACTCAGAGCCCTAGAGACTAACAGAAATATAAGGTCCGCACTAAGCCTAAGCTTGGTGGAGAAGCCCTACAAAAAAAACATACAGCACAAAATATGTAGGAAATATACTAGATAATAAGTTGTCATGAATGTAAAAGGATGATAGGATGCCCGCTCGGCCCATCTTCCAAGCTCTCTCACTGGGTGTTTACGGCAATGGTCAAGTCCAAATTTTACTAGAGGGCCAAAGTACGTATACCGAAAAACTATAGATTATCAAAAATTAGCAAAGACCGAGGCCTGGAAACTACCCTAATAGCAGCATTGCATGGAATTTCGAACCATCCTGATCTATGAATAACTAGATCCTAGAGGCTTCCAGATCATGCAGTGTCTTTCAGGCAAAAATTGTAGCCGTAAAGAAAGCAGAAGGAGTTCTGGTTGAAGCATGCTTTAACTCCAGTCGCGTTAATAAATATATTCATAATCAGGCGGCGATCAAGGCAATAATCTCACACAGATCTTCGTCGGGAAGTACCCCGGAAGTCAAAGAAGCATTGGATAGACTTCGCTCAGGTCGAACCATACATCTATACTGGGCACGCGGTCATAAAGAGATATAAGGCAACAAAAAGGGCGAGCCAAGAGTTGCATATGATCTATCAAGCAGGAAAGGCGTGGACAAAAGCGTGGGGCTTCAAAATTTCTAAGATCATGTGCAAATCCTACGTCATTAGATTCACAAAGTTGTTCATATCTCTAACAAGTAAGGAAGGCTAAGTTCGGGTGCAACCGAACATTACATACTCAGCTGAGACCTTTGGAGACAAAACAAGGAAAATCACCATGTAGGAAAATGAACCTAGGGTAACACTGGAATGTGTTTGTAAGACATGGGTATCAAATGGAAGGTATTAATGATTATTTAAAAGGGAGTGGGCCTTAGTTCTAAAGGTGGACACCTTTTCGTGGACCAGAAGTGACTATAGAATGTGAAAGGTGTTAGTGAGTGTTTTAAAAGAGAGTGGGCCTTAGTTCTATAGGTGGACACCTTTTTGAGATATCGCCATAAAAGAGAACCTGGGGTGACTCTATAATGTGATTGTACGATATGGATGTCAAATGAAAGGTGATAGAGAGTATTTTAAACGGGAGTGGGCCTTAGTTCTATAGGTGGACGCCTTTTCGATATATCGCCATAAAGGTGGACCAGGGGTGACTCTAGAATGTGTTTGTACGATATGGGTGTCAAATGAAAGGTGTTAATGAGTATTTTAAAACGGAGTGAGCCTTAGTTCGATAGGTGGACGCCTTTTAGAGATATCGTCATAAAGGTGGACCAGGGGTGACTCTATAATGTGTTTGTACGATATGGGTGTCAAATGAAAGGTGCTAGTGAGTGTTTTAAAACGGAGTGAGCCTTAGTTCTATAGGTGGACACCCTCTTCAGATATCGCAATAAAGGTGGACCAGGGTTGACTCTAGAATGTGTTTGTACGATATGGGTATCAAATGAAAGGTGTTAATGAGTGTTTTAAAACGGATTGAGCCTTAGTTCTATAGGTAGACGCCTTTTCGAGATATCGCAATAAAGGTGGACCAGGGGTGACTTTAGATTGCGTTTGTACGATATGGGTATCAAATGAAAGGTATTAATGATTATTTAAAAGGGAGTGGGCCTTAGTTCTAAAGGTGGACGCCTTTTCGTAGACCAGAAGTGACTATAGAATGTGAAAGGTGTTAGTGAGTGTTTTAAAAGAGAGTGGGCCTTAGTTCTATAGGTGGACACCTTTTTGAGATATCGCCATAAAAGAGAACCTGGGGTGACTCTATAATGTGATTGTACGATATGGATGTCAAATGAAAGGTGCTAGAGAGTATTTTAAACGGGAGTGGGCCTTAGTTCTATAGGTGGAAAGCCTATTCAGATATCGCAATAAAGGTGGACCAGGGTTGACTCTAGAATGTGTTTGTACGATATGGGTATCAAATGAAAGGTATTAATGATTATCTAAAAGGGAGTGGGCCTTAGTTCTAAAGGTGGACGCCTTTTCGTAGACCAGAAGTGACTATAGAATGTGAAATGTGCTAGTGAGTATTTTAAAACGGAGTGAGCCTTAGTTCTATAGGTAGACGCCTTTTCGAAATATCGCCATAAAGGTGGGCCAGGGGTGACTCTAGAATGTGTTTGTACGATATGGGTGTCAAATGAAAGTTGTTAATGAGTGTTTTAAAACGGAGTGAGCCTTAGTTCGATAGGTGGATGCCTTCTCGAGATATCGCCATAAAGGTGGACCAGGGGTGACTCTATAATGTGTTTGTACGATATGGGTGTCAAATGAAAGGTGCTAGTGAGTATTTTAAAACGGAGTGAGCCTTAGTTCTATAGGTAGACGCCTTTTCGAAATATCGCCATAAAGGTGGGCCAGGGGTGACTCTAGAATGTGTTTGTATGATATGGATATCAAATTAAAGGCAGTAATGTGAAGGCGTTTTCGAGATATCGAGCAAAAGGTGGACCAGGGTGACCCAGAAAATCTTCTGTCGGGTATCGCTAATTTATTTATATATGTCATACCACTCACAGTATTCCTGCCAAGATTCCAAGCGCTTTTGATTTCGCCCTGCAGAACTTTTTCATTTTCTTCTACTTAATATGGTAGGCGTCACACCCATTTTACAAAGTTTTTTCTAAAGTTATATTTTGCGTCAATAAACCAATCAAATTACTATGTTTGATCCCATTTTTCGTATTTGGTATAGAATTATGGCATTTTTTTATTTTTCGTAATTTTCGATATCGAAAAGTGGGCGTGGTTCGTCAGATTTCGGCCATTTTTTATACCAAGATAAAGTGAGCTCAGGTAAGTACGTGAACTAAGTTTAGTAAGGATATATCTATAATTTTTTCAAGTTGTAGTGTATAAAACTGGGCGCGGATTCAACCGATTTTGCCCATTTTCACAGAAAACAGTTATAGTCATGGAGTCTATGCCCCTACCAAATTTCACAAGGATTGGTAAATTTTTGTTCGACTTATGGCATTAAAAGTATTCTAGACAAATTAACTGAAAAAGGACGGAGCCATGCCCATTTTGAAATTTTCTTTTATTTTTGTATTTTGTTGCACCATATCATTACTGGAGTTGAATGTTGACATAATTTACTTAGAAAGATATTAAATTTTTTGTTAAAATTTGACTTAAAAAATTCTCTTTTTTGTTAAAGTGGGCGTGTTCTTCATTCGTTTTTGCCAATTTTTATTTAGCACACATATAGTAATAGGAGTAAGGCTCCTGCCAAATTTCATCATGATATCTTCAACGACTGCCAAATTACAGCTTGCAAAACTTTGAAATTACCTTCTTTAAAAAGTGGGCAGTGCCACGACCATTGTCCAAAATTTTACTAATTTTCTATTCTGCATCATAAGGTCAACCCACCTACCAAGTTTCATCGCTTTATCCGTCTTTGGTAATGAATTATCGCACTTTTTCGGTTTTCCAAAATTTTCGATATCTAAAAATTGGGCGTGGTTATAGTCCGATTTCGTTCATTTTAAATAGCGATCTGAGATGAGTACCCAGGAACCTACATACGAAATTTCATCAAGATACCTCAAAATTTACTCAAGTTATCGTTTTAACGGCAGACAGACGGACGAACATACGGATGATCTTGATATATAAAGCCTATATCAATCTCGATTACTTTATACCTGTACAATAGGCCAGGTCGATTTGTGGGGAGGCAAAAAAATCCATTGCTCAGTGAAAATCATATTCTAGGGATCAAAATAAAAAACTTTGCTGAAGGAACCATACCTCTAAAACGAATTCTGATGTCCCCCCTTTGGGTCGTAAAAATCCCACTTTGTAAAGCCTATGTTTTTTCTTTTTGGAGTTTATATTTCTCTTTAGACATTTATTTAGTCAGAACAAATGTAAATGAAAAAATGAATTTAACTTAGTAATAGAAAAGAAATAAAAAAAAAATTATTAGAAATTAGCGTTTTTACAACCCCCTTTTAAAACCAAGGCATCACTGTGATGCATTTGCATGTCGTAAAATTGCTTGTGTTGTTTTTTTAAGCCACCACAAGACACAGCAGGTAGAATTGAAATTACCCTTACCCAATAGTTCGACCCAAAGGGGGGAGGGGGCATCAGAATTCGTTTTAGAAGTATGGTTCCTTCGGCAAAGTTTCTTATTTTAATCCCTAGAATACGATTTTCATAGAGCAATGAGCGATTTTTAAATCGACCCGCCCTTCTGTACAACCAACCGTTATCCAGTCAAAGTTAATATACTCTATGTGCAAACATGCTGAGTATAAAAAAAGAAGACTTAAGGCTCACGATGGGCATGCTTATAAGTTTAGTTACAGCAGATGTCAGTAACAGCAGATGTAGGAATTTAGAGCTGGAACAACTGAGCACGTTTTGTGTTCGTGTCCAGCCCTCGCAAGGTCAAGGCTCCAACAACTAAGGGCGGCAGAGTTGCCAGAGCTCGAGGCAGCTATTAAGCTAGGTTCTAGAAACTTATGTATTTGCCAAGAGCATGCAGTTACTTTTATAACCTACGTCCTGGTACCTATTGAGGTTTTTTCCGTTTAGTCGTCAAAAAAGTTCTGGTACTACCATGGAAACATAGAGCCCATGTGAGGTCTTTACTGACCGGCCAGTTCAAACTAACGTCCCCTAGTAGATCAAATATTTTTCTTAAATAACTATCTTTTAGTTTATTTTTAAGATTAAGAAGTCTAGGTTGTGGAAATTGTCCCCCGCTGCACTGCATTCTCTATTGTTCTCTAGTGACAATCTGGCTACTATCGAACTAGTTCTTATTTTGGACTTTTGGTCTAGTTCTGAAGCAGAAATGTGTATTACTAGTGACTGACTTCTCTACAATTTAATTTTAAAACTATTTTGTGTTTAAGTATAAACTTTTTTCTTAAGAAATTAAATCTACAATTTCACATTTAATTGTGTATTTGTGTATGCATAATAATTTACCAACACATTGTAACTACAAGGCATGACAAGTGGTCAGAGGCTCATCTTTCGAGCGTCTGCTTGTCTGACACACTTGCATACTTATGCAAATAAACTTGACAACAATTTTATTGTAAAACAAATTGAATAGAAATATGAAAAGGAAAAGATAAAACGCACTTGGCTTGTAAAGCATTTAGCGCACACATTTCTCACATATTTTATGAGCTGTGCATTATTACTACGAGTAACTATTTACATACATACATATATTCATATTAAATACATACTTGAATATGCGTTTTTTCACGAACTAAATAGAATATGCTATTTTACTTATACACCATCTGCTTACATATACATTTACATACACACATATTCGTTGGTGTAGGTATTAGAGTGTTTCACAAAAAAAAAATTTACACTTTCCTACTGGAGACATAACATTTAGTATTGTTACAGGTCTCAAGAACTATCGATTATAGCTATGAAAGTAAAGCTTCACATTTCAAATTATTCCCGCACTTCGCTTACAACGAGTTAAAATCAAACTGACTAACGCTCACTTAAACTACTCCGCTTTTCTAGCACCGAGTTGCCTCGTTCGCTTAGTTCTCCCAGCGTCTAGACTTTTCGCGAACAACCTTCTCGATTGACTATTTACCTCTCCCATATATCTACACCTCCTATTCGATGTTGTTCTTCTATGCATATATGTACATATGTGTCGAGTTCAGTGGTTACCAAAATTGAAACTGTGGCTGTTTAGTGGCTGGTTAGTAAGACTAAGTGAAGTAGCTTAGTTGTTGATAAATAAAATAATTTTTAAAAAAATTTAACTTAAACGGTTTTATTTAAAACAATACTTACATAAAGTAATAACAATACTAAAAGCTAGAAAATAATTAGCTAGGTCCTGGGTATTAGTCATCAAACTCCTCATCAATCTAGGGCTTTGATCAGACAATTAAATAAAAGCGTTGGATGCGTCATATATCTATTGATAGTCATAAGTAACACCAACTGAACCTTAAGCTGTAGTTACCCACCGACGTGTGTAACGTACGTATACATATTCCGTATGTACACACATTTGAGCGAAATTTATGCCCGTAGTGGCAACGAAATAAATGTTGCCATCGACCTGTTTGAATATACATGCATATGGAACCATCAACTGTTTCTATTTTAATTTCTGATGTTGTAAAAGGTTGGAATTAAATAAGTATAAATAGATTAGATATATATAATCTGCACTTTTACATAAATATTTCGAATTATTTTCACATTTTGTCAAACTTTAATTAGGTGTTTTTGCATATAACTGCAAACGGTCAAAAATTAGCGCACAAAATTTTACTAGGCAACTCTGTCTAGTGAGAGAGCGATCAGCTGACATGTTCTTACGGAAAAAATCAAAATTGTTTTGATTCTACGTTCCGGGCTACGTACGTACGTGCGTTGAACGTCGGCGAATTTTCGTTTACATTGCACATTCATAAGATAGGTCGTGTCAGCTGACACGTTTTTTGTACGTACATTCGTGGGTAACTGCGGCTTCAGTCAGATTATGCTACGCCTCGCGGTTTTAGAAATTTTACGCGCCCAACGCTTTTATTTAATTGTCTGATCAACGCCCTACATTGATGAGGAGTGTGATGGCTAGTACCTAGGGCCTACCTAATTATTTTCTAGCTTTTAGTATTGTTATTACTTAATGTAAGTATTGTTTTCAGCCAAACCGTTTAACTTAAAGTTTTTTTTTTATTATTTTATTTTCAAGTTTTTATTAATTGCCTATTATTTCTCATCCTATTTAGTTCAATTAGAGACTTATTATTACAATGACTCTTTCCTGACAATTTGTTACAATCTAAGTCCAAATATTTTGTTGCCACTTCTAGCGGACTGTATGTAATATTTTTTCCAAATATGAGCCAAATCGGACCACAAATACGATTTTTTTAATATCTCTACCCTTGCGCCACCTAGCGGTGATTTTTTTTCATAGGTACTTTTTATTCATGTATGTATTACCAAAGAGTTTTTATTTGTTAAGAGGCGTCATTCGATACTTTGGCAAACTACTCGATGTTTTCTCAAGGTAGTCGCTAGTTTTTTATTGTAAGATGTATTTATAAAAATGCCTTCTATACATTTTTTGGCGTATTTGTGTTTATTTTAATGATTGCATTAAATAAAGTTATTAATTATCCTTCCAAAAATCGCAATTATGGAAAGTCATTTCGCCGCATAAATATATTGGATGCAGTTAAAGAAAACTAACCAAAACTTCCTTGAGAAAACATTCGGCATCAATTCGTTGCTTCGTTGTTGCCAAAGTATCGAGTTACGCCTCTTAACAAATAAAAACTCTTTGGTATTACGTTTTCCAAATATGAGCCATATCGGACCACAAATACGATTTTTTTGAATATATCGATCCTTGCGCCACCTAGCGGCAACTTTTTTCATAGGTCGCTTTCTATTCATATATGTATTATGTGTTCCAAGTATGATCCAAATCGGACCACAAACACGATTTTTTTAAATATTTCGATCTATGCGCCACCTATCGGAGATTTTTCCTTAATCTTGCATTTTCATCGGGTTCTGAACTATATTCCAAGTTTACAGCTTGTAGCGTATCGGGTCAAGCTAAATAAAACCATTTAACAAGAAAGTGCGACACTCTGATGTGCTTGCATCCATATTTACGCGCACAAAAATATGTTACGCTCGTAAAATATGCGTCAGCTGTCCTCACCACAGTTAGCTCGGTTTACATTGTCCATAACGGCAGCGGCCTTGCCATTTGTCAACGGAAAAGCTCTTTTATATTATATTCTAACTTTGATTTTGTTTTTCTATTTCAATTCTGAAATTTTTCACTTTTCCTTTTACAATTTTGTATTGCACGTGTACGTTATGCTCTATAAACATCACTACCAAGGATAATTTTCATTTATTTATATATATCTCGCTGACCTGTTTCTTGTTGCAACTACCGTACATACTTTTGTGTACTTACATATACATATACATATTTGCAGTTGAAAGTTATCTCAAGACAATCAAATTGTATTACCATTTCCACGTTCCTTTCTTGCCTGAATAAGTTAAAATAGAAATTTCATGAAGCAGATTTGAAATATTTGGCCCATCTTATGACTTAGTACCTCTTATTTTATTCGGGCGCTAGTCATTCCATCTTCATTCTAACTGAATCCCAGTAAAACACTATTGAGATTCCTATGTGTAACACACACAAATATATATTTACACCGAAGTATGGGGTGCAATAAAGGGTAGTGATCCGCAGCTCGTTGATCAAACCCCATATTTGACGCTCTTGCATTAATGCAGGACGTACCCGAGGCGTACCCGATGCGTAGCTTCATAGACACATTTTCGACGCTGCACACGAAATCTGTACGCTTCGATTACATGAGTTTCAATAAAGATATTTTCAGTTGTAAATGAGAAAGCATCAGATGTGAATGTGACAGCGTTATATGAATATGAGAAGCCTCAATTGTAAATGCAAAGGCATCATTTCGATATGAGAAAAATCAGTTGTAAATGAGAAAACGTTATTTGAAATGGAGAACAAGTAGTTGTCTTTGAGCAAATGTCAGTTGATAATTCGAAAGCATAATTTAATGTTCCAAATTCCTTAGCTTCATCCACCAATTGTTCTTAATATTGGAGTCGTTACAATACAACGTACCGCGGGTATGTAATGTGTCATTCCACCAACATTTTCACTTTTCCACAAAAGAATGAATAATATCAGCATTGGCGAACACGGTGCTACACGCAAAACTTCCTCCAGGCTTCCGCTGACTCGATTTTCGAATGGCTGGTTGTTCGTAAATTGGCGAGAGGGGCTTTCTTGACGCAGAGGATATTTGAATTTCAGTTTTCAGGCAATCTTTAGTCCGATAAAAAGTTGAGGCTAACGCTCATGTCTTTTCGCTTACTGACACTTCACTCAACGCCCCTTATCTATAGACTCTTAACATCGGGCTCACTGGCCATGTTTTCTTGGAGAATCTATGTATGTCTGCCAGCAGTCATGAAGTAATCAATTTGGCTTCAAATCGTTCTACTTTTCTTGTTTTATCCCGAAAACGCTCAAGTAGTTCAATGGATCTTTAAAAGCTGATATTTAAGGATACAGATAATCATACTACGGATTTCCCAGAAATCTGGCAATACTTTCCAACGGAGGCTCAGCTTTACCGAGATAAGACAGCATGACCCCCAAAAAAGGACATAAACCAATGCAGCAGACAGCTTGTGGACAAACACGTATGGACGAAATGGGATGAACATTTACAGAATGTTCGCTTCTCTGCCGGTGTAGGCTAGCTATGTTCTGCCGTAAACGCCCTATCAAACCCCACGTAGCAATCCGGACTAGAGTGCTTAGAATATACCCGCGGCAGGTATGTTTATCGTAAGATACGACCAAAATACCAAAAATGATTTAAGGGTTGTGTAGAAGTTTCAGTGTGAGATGGTCAGGCTTGTTACCGGAACATACCAGACCTATATCCGGCAAAAGATTATCCACATTGATAACACTCCCCAAAACTTTTGAAAAGTGTTTTTAGCGCTACAACATAATCAACAAAAACAACATATCCATTGCCTTCGACGATAAAGTACTATCGGTTGCGAGGAAATACGTGAGCGCTTTTAGCCGGCAATATTTAATGCATTTACTGCCACCGAGGCTGAAGAAGCCTTCAAACTTCCTCAAACATCCAAAGCCCCGTTATTGAAGTCAAATACCCAAAACTGGCAGCAGAGGAAAGCAATCACACCAGGGAGACGCGCGTCACTCTAGCTTAACCTCGATCTCGATACTGTAACAGGTTAAATTTATGTCCCAACGACAAAAACCATCTTTTCAAATGCACTATGGAACCAACGCCCCTAACACTCCTTTCTCTGTGGTTCACCCGTGTTCGCTCGGACTCCCGTTAGAGGATATTGATAGCAATTTGCGAGTAGTCACACCTTTTGGATGGAGCGAGGCAATGCTGTAACAACAACAACAAGAGTCGGAGTCGAGCATGGTCGGAGCCCTTTTTTCAATTAATTAATATATTCAATACCTCTATTAGGTAACACCGGTTAGTATTTGGGATGAAACTCACAGGTTGATCAGACTTCGGCAGGCATCATGCTTTCTCAATTGATTAATCTAAGTGGGGAAAAGACGAAGGCTTCAAGGTCCACTGTTTATCATCGATTTTTTAAGAAAAAAAGCTGTTGTTAGCAAAGACTTCATTGCGCCACTGTGCTAGTGGTTTCATTGAAGATTAAACTATTTTTTGCAGAAACGTGCACCTCCTTCTCCTCATCTTCTTTAAACACCTGAAGGATTGTGTAGGCTAAACGAAAGTAGATGAAGCATGATTGGTGATAAGCTTTCAACGCTACTTTTGACTTCAAAAGTTTATCACAAAGGACAATGTTGGTAATTGAAAGTCCACTGCGGAAACAAAATTCACTTTGATTGTGTAGTTGAGTGATAGCCTCCAGGAAATTTTATTATTATCGCCTGTGCGATTCTCTCTTTCTTATTTTTGCAGTAAAAAGTCTATACCCAGTAGGAAATATGTAAAATGGATGCAGTAAAACTCAGTTTTCGTGCTTTGTGCATTTATAAGCTCTCAAGAAACGTTAACATTATTTCGAATCTCTGTTGAAACTAGATGCTATTACCGCCAGTTCCATCTTTACTTACTTACTTAATTGGCGCTTAACCGTCTAAACGGTTATGGCCGTCCAACAAGGCGCGCCAGTCGCTACTTCGCTCCGCCAACCGGCGCCAATTGGTCACACCAAGGGAGTTTAAATCGTTTTCCACCTGGTCCTTCCAACGGAGTGGGGGCCGCCCTCTACCTCTGCTTCCATAGGCGGGTTCCGACAGAAACACTTTCTTGGCCGGAGCATCATCTTTCATTCGCATAACATGGCCTAGCCAGCGCAGCCGCTGCGTTTTAATTCGCTGGACTATGTTGATGTCTGCGTATAGCTCGTACAGCTCATCATTAAATCTTCTTCGGTACTCGCCATTGCCAACGCGTAGAGGTACATAAATCTTTCGAAGAACTTTTCTCTCGAACACTCCCAAAGCCGCTCCATCTGCTGTTGTCATGGTCCATGCTTCTGCCCCATATAGCAGGACGGGTACGATAAGTGACTTGTAGAGTATGGTTTTCGTTCGCCGAGAGAGGACTTTACTTTTCATTTGCCTACCTAGTCCAAAGTAGCATTTATTGGCAAGATTGATTATTCGTTGGATTTCAGTGCTGATATTGTTGCTAGTGTTGATGCTGGTTCCCAAATAAACGAAGTCTTTTACTATTTCGAAATTATGGCTGCCAACAGTAGCGTGGTTGCCAAGGCGCATATGCGCTGACTCTTTGCTCGATGACAGCAGGTACTTCGTTTTGTCCTCATTCACCATCAAACCCATCTTTACCGCTTCTTTTTCCAGTTTGGAGTAAGCAGTTCCATCTTTAGTAATTGAAAAATCTTTTCCTTCCAAGGACGAAATAATTTACAAGAGAAACAACTTTCCTTTACGAGCTAGCCTAGAAAGTTACAAACAAACATATTGAAAAGAGAAAGTTATTTCGGCTTACCCATTTAGATTGAAAATTTCTCGAAGTACTGTTATAATTCCCACTATACTAGAAAAATAGTTGCTAACATTCTGTTAAACTGCAGTTTTTGAAAAGTTGGAAGTTGGCTACTTATTGTCGCTTTCCATGCAAATACATACAATCTGCTGATCAGTCATTGCACCAAAGCCGAGATGACGTAACAGTCGACTGTTATCGTTTTGCTTATCGTATTGCTAACCGTGCTACCACCAGACGAATTGACTCGAATTAAAAAGGGTTTGCACGTTCGCATTCGAAATCATAGCACAATTGTGCTACCGAATGCAGAGCCCTGCTGTAAATATAATTTCATCAAGCAGAAATGGATCTCTCACGGCTCTGCACGTCTCTTAGCCAATAAAGTTAAAATTTCTTTTGAGCCGATTCTAGCTTGTCGCATGGGTCTGGTAACGTTGGTTCTGAAATATCAAAACATATTCCAATACTTGCCTATCCAAAGATAAAAAAAGTTTTGTTTTTGTAGAGAAATTTTTGTAAAACCTAATCTGAAATTGGTTATTTTAATGAGTTCGTTATCAATTTTTAACGGGGTATAAATACCTGCATATTATTTTTTTTTTCTTTCGTTTCCAAAACTGGCGACTTTGAGCAGCCCCTTGGGTATCTTACAACCACACTGCTATGTAGTTTGGAACTATCTACAATTGTCGCTTTAAATTTAGTTAAGTTCAGTATCGGCTGTATGTGCTCATGTGTTTGATTGCATCTTCAGTTATTTCCTAATTTGGTTTAGTATTATGGTCAAAAGTTTTCTTTTTTTTTTTTTTTGGGTTTTCATTTACTTACTCTATTCGCATCGCATATTACTGTATTTACACATCCCTAGATCTTTACAAGCAGGTTAACTGAAATTGGCAGGTACGTTTGGATACGCGCTAAAAAAAATTCTTAAAATGAGAAAAATACTTATTAAATGAAATAAGGTAAAATGTTATATCATATTTCACATTAGAAATCCTTCCTTAATCTGGGCATTTAATCTTCTTGAAAATTAAAATTTTTTTTCTTTGGTTACAGAAATAAGTTTTTTTTGAAATGGAGAAAAATGTGAAGAATTTAAAATTTCAATTCTGTAACTTTCACCGCCGGCACAGGAATAAGGGTGCGAACAGAGTGATCGCTGAAAGCTTAGCCGAGATAGTCATTGCGATAAAACTGTTACATACAAGTCAATACAAATAAGCTTGTGTATAATACTGTGAACGCCGACAAGAGCAGAGCACAAAGCCGATGAGTGCGAGAAAACAGTTTCAAAGAGTTTTGCGCGCTTTTTTGCATTGTTGATGTTTGCTTTTTAGCGTGCAGTCGTGTTTTTTAATGGTTTAAAAATAAAACAATGGATATTGATTAAAGCTTTCTCGAACTTGTTCGAGAAGGGATTTCTCGCGAGTCTCGCCTCCTCCCGAGATTCTCGAATCTCGAATTACTCGTAAGGCTTGCGAGCTTCTCGACTTTCAATTCTCGCGAGATTCTCGAATCTCGTAATACTCGCGAACTTTTCGATATTCATTTTAATCGACTCCATTGGCTGTTTTGTATAGAGCTTACGATTTCTTCTGGAGCACAAGCGAAAATTTCCACAAAACCACAACTAAAAACAGCGAAATGTATAGAATACTGCAAATTCCGCGACTGAATTGAAAGTCGAGGAGCTCGCGAGTATTACGAGTATTTCGAGATTCGAGAATCTCGTGAGAACTGAAAGTCGAGAAGCCCGCGAGTATTACGAGTATTTCGAGATTCGAAAATCTTGCGAGAAGTCGTGTTATCGATGTAAAATATTGTGAATAAAATTATACGTATAAAAAATATGTTTTTAGTTAAATGTCATTGAAAAGCAATATAATAAAAATTTGCGCATTTAAAAAAACCAAGTGTATAAATACTGTCCATACAGCAATTAAGTTTATGTCGAGAAGCTCGCGAGATTTACGAGTACTTCGAGACACGAGAATCTCGCGAGAAGTTGAGTTCTCAATTTCTCGGTTATCGAAAATCTCGCTTGTGTTCAAGAAGAAATCGTAGGCTCTAATATAGATCAAATAATAAGTGAAATCAAATAATAAGTGAAAATTCTTTTTAGTGTAATTTGATGTTTTAAAAATTTCATTTGTGTTAATAATTGCATTAATAACACTAGGAGAAGCCAAACACTCTTCATCGGATGAATGCATTACCGTGTAAAGCAATTTTATAAACAAATGAATCGCAAGACTAAAGCGGGAGTCATTTGTGCCGTATGTCGTATCGCTGCAGTCGTATTCCTAACACAATCAGCTGTTTATCGTTAGGACGGTAAACCAAAAACCAATTGGTTGGCTACGATACGGTTACGACCTTATCGGCACCAATAATCGATTGAATTGATTCCCATAAGATTGGTGGAATCAGCTGTTATAAGATTACCGATAAAGCACAAATATCTGCAGCTTAAATGGCATAAAAGCAAAACTCATGGAATAAACACAATTTCAGCGCTGGTTCTAGCATTCACTGTGTTATATACAAATTTTCTTCTCGCATGAAACTAAGCTCGGCTCGGCTCCGCTCGGCATCAGCGAAGCCGATAAAGGGAATACGCCGCTTTGTAAGGATTACGATCTCTGCTTTTGCCGTTGCAAGTGAAAACCATGATCAGTCATCAACTATTTACACCGCTTTGTAGTTTCGTACGTTAGATACCGTACTCTCAGAATTTCTATCAGGTATTGAGGTACCCTGAGATAGCGTTCTAATGCCTCAAGAATGTCGTCTCACCTGGCGAGTTAAAAGAATTATTGGCGTCTTGGGGGACCAGAAAGACATCATCTTGGTCGGTGGGATTCAGTATCCTCTTTGCTAACTATATTTAACACTTCTGCAACGTCTCTTGTAGAGTAACCTCTCCGGAAGCCTTTCTGTCGATACCACATTCCTACCCCATCCTCTATTGCTCTCATGGTGCGTTACTTCTAGAGGCCCTCAAGCAGTTTTCCTGCGGTATCCAGCATACATAGTAGGAGAAAAGACGATAGAGAGTTGGGATCTCCATTGCCCGTCGGACTAAAAATAAGCTTAATATGTCCCCCGTTTTCTTCGTACCCCATTTGATTCGCTGGCCGGCATTTTTCAGTACTATCCTATATCCTTACCCTCAGGGATAGCAAAGCGATTTCCAGCATCCAAATTTGCTTTGCTTGATGTCAGTGCCGAGTGCTTTCTTCACCTTTTTGTACGCTTCCGTCTTTTTGAGTCCCTCAGGCCTACCACGGTCGCTGAGATGGTAGCCTTTGCATCCTGTGACATATTTTCCGCCATCGACGTATAGCTCCACGAGCTTTTTGGCTATTTTTGCCACACTTCCAACAGGTGCTATTTCTGTCTGGAACCGTGTAGTCAGCTTTTCGGTGCCCGCAGCCAGAAGCGCCACTGTATCCAGGCCTTCACCGCGATTTTTTTTCTCTTTGATTTGCTGTGAAGACAGAGATACGAAGATGTGTAGCATCTTCATCTCCTACCTTTTTCTTTATGGCGTCTTGGAGCTCTGTTTCATAATTGAAAAAATTGAACAAGAACTTTGCCTTAAATTAACAATTGGAAATTCTTGCTCATTAAACCGAACTTTTCCTCAATTAAATTAAAGTTTTTTAGAAAATGTTTTCTTTATTTTAGGTAAGTGTTTTTTTTTTTTTTTTATGTTTGCTTTGATACCATAAACGGTACTTCTGGTACACTTGTGATTTGTCACATGTAGATCGTTACGTATCATCCTTTTAAAATCCTTACATATGAATGCTTGTTACAGCCACATTTGTCACAGACCCACCAAACCTACAAATTGAAAGAGTAAATTTAACTGAAAGCTTTTATGGTCTAACCATTAGTCCACTAAAAATTTCATTGATTCAATTTACTTAAAAACATGTAGTTGGTAAACACTTTAAACTGGCTGTAGCAATGTTAGCAACATGTTGATGAGTGCCGCTCTTTCAGTTATCCACCGAATGTGCCTTAATGTAAGTTTGTTTAGCATAGTTTGCGCCTAGAGCTATTCGTGCTTATGCCTTATTCAAAGTTAGCACGACCAGCTCACCCACGTATGGCATTTATAACAATCATTAGACAGTCAGACAGACAAAAGAAGGTTTTAACCCCGTGGCAAATCCCTGTAAACACGAAAGCGGCGACCTTGTAACCGATGTCCAGAGATGTCCTTTTATCGAGCGATTTCTTTAATTTTATGCTGGTGAAACTTGTACTAATTGCAGAACTTAACCGCTCTGGAACAATATTCTATAAGAGTGTGTACATACTGCTTAGGCCAAACTGAAAAAAGAAGACGATAGATGGGGTTGAAGGTCAATGAGGATAAATCCACGCTCCTGTTGGCAGCGATAGTTTCGAAGCAGATAAAGGCTTCGTCTATTTGGGAACCAGAAAAACACAAATAAAAACGCCAGCCTTGAAATCCAGCGAAAAATCACTCGTATAGTCCACCCTTGGTGAACATAAACCACGATATAAAGACGCTAAAACGAAATAAAGAGGAGAAGGAAAGATCCTTGGGGTATTCTAAAAAAAAGTTCTCTGAAATATTTGTGAAAATACGGGACGCAGCCAGTGACATATATCAAAGGAAGTTTAATGATGAGCTTCGACCCAGGAAGCATTTCTATCGGCATCCGTGATTTGTAACAAAGTTATTATTATTATTATCAGGCCTCGATGCACTGCAAACTTTATTTTGTTCTATTGTGCCTAACCTTTCGGCTTACTACTGTTCGTGGAGGCTCTTAATGTAAGTACGTCTTTGGGCTTTTTACTCTACATCACGAGGGGACTAATAGTCACGCTACCTAGATGGGAAAATCTCCGACATGCTAGAGAGAGAGACGTTTCCATAAAATGTGACCCAACGCTTCATTCCTTCTAACAAAAGCGATAGCGATTTGTGTATCCGATAGATTTAACTTTGTAAGGTGCGTAGACTACAGTATCCCATATAGTACCACATGAGACTTCGTAGGACCTTTCTGCTTATGTTAATGAATTTGTCTGATACTCTCGTTGCTGGGATAATAAATAATTTGGCCTGTTTTTGTTCTGGGCATTCAATATACTGTTGTATGAGCTGCTCTGTTTCTTAGTTACTTAAAGTTTCAGTAGTGCGTGGCTTTGTGAGTCCACAGAAGGGATCTGGACCATGGATTGCTGCTATACCACCCGGCTTAGCTACGTTATCTGCCTGTTCATAACTGTTATGTCCCTGAAGCCCCGGAACCAATCCCAACAAAACTTTGTTTTTGACTCCCAGATAATTGAGGACTCCATGCATTATCTACTAATATCGAAGTAATTGCTGAAGACATCAATTTGTGCATGAAAAATAGTGTGGTAGCACCCCATCGGTATGGATTTCTTGAAGTTGGGCGCATAGATACCAGCTTTCGTTTTTCCATCATCAAATTAAAAAATATGGATTCCTTGTTTCCCAAAGAGTTTTGCCTACAATGGACACCTGAAAATTCTTTGAGATTATAGAGATTTTCTGTTTCTTTTTCCAAAGTTAGCCGGAGACTATTTTCACTTGATCCAAAACTGCTTAGCATTTCATGAGATTCTATGCTTAAGCACACAATTAACTTAAAGAATGCAAATAATATTTATTGTCAACTAACTGAATTAATTATTTTTTAACTAAAGGGATTTCACATCATTTTCAAGCAAACAGGGACTATACGCATCTATTATGTAAAGCTTTGTGTTGTAATTAGCCAGTCCAAGATTTACAACTTATGTTGTGAGTGTCCGGTGTAAAGTTGTACGGTGCACTGGCAAATGAACTTTTAAGGAAATTCATAAGCTGAGAGGATATAATGTATGTAGATTAGGGTGGTTTTAAAAAATCGATGTCGGGGGAACCCCTCAAAAATGTTTTATTTTGTTAGATTTCCAAAGTTTGTGCATAATTGGAAGGTATTAACCCATGCCACTGGGGCCTGAAAATTTTGAAAATGTCGATTTTTTGGCAGTTTGGCGACTTCGGCGACCCATATCTCTGTAACGGCTAAAGCTATTTGCGCTGTTCATACATCTAATTAAAGGCGATACTAGGTGTATTTTTTTCAAGCGAGCTTGAAGAAAACGCTTCAACTAGCTAAACAGTTTCATTATGCCAAAACCATACAGATGGTGGAGGTTTATCAGCTAATTGTTACTTTTTTTCGCTGCTATGACATTTCTACTTCTAGCGCAGTATATTTTTGAGACTCAACCAGAGAATTACAAAAACAAAATACATGAAATGCGTGTGTTTGTTTGTATGTATGTCACCCTGCCGCCACGCTGTTATTTTGTTATTTTTGTTTATCTGCACATTCGTATGTTCATTTCATTCGCTCGTTCACAATAGTGCCCTATTTTTGAATATGCAACACTATCAATCAGGTTGACAATTACCTAAGCGGTTTCAAGTGAAAGCGCTTAGCCAACTCAACTCGATTACTTTTTATACTCAGTTGAGCAAAGCTCACAGAGTATATTAAGTTTGATTGGATAACGGTTGGTTGTACATATATAAAGGAATCGAGATAGATATAGACTTCCATATATCAAAATAATCAGGATCGACAAAAAAATTTGATTGAGCCATGTCCGTCCGTCCGTCCGTCCGTCCGTTAACACGATAACTTGAGTAAATTTTGAGGTATCTTGATGAAATTTGGTATGTAGGTTCCTGAGCGTTCATCTCAGATCGCTATATAAAATGAACGATATCGTACTATAACCACACCCACTTTTTCGATATCGAAAATTTCGAAAAACCGAAAAAGTGCGATAATTCATTACAAAAGACAGATAAAGCGACGAAACTTTGTAGGTGAGTTGATTAAAAGAAGGTAATTTAAAATTTTGCAAGCTGTAATTTAGCAGTCGTTGAAGATATCATGATGAAATTTGGCAGGAATGTTACTGCTATTACTCTATGTACGCTTAATAAAAATTAGCAAAATCGGAGAAGGACCACGCCCACTTTTAAAAAAAAATTTTTTTTTAAAGTAAAGTTTTAACAAAAAATTTAATATCTTTACAGTATATAAGTAAATTATGTCAACATTCAACGCCAGTAATGATATGGTGCAACAAAATACAAAAATGAAAGAAAATTTCAAAATGGGCGTGGCTCCGCCCTTTTTCATTTAATTTCTCTAGGATACTTTTAACGCCATAAGTCGAACAAAAATTAACCAATCCTTTTGAAATTTGGTAGGGGCATAGATTTTATGACGTTAACTGTTTTCTGTGAAAATGGGCGAAATCGATTGATGTCACGCCCAGTTTTTATACACAGTCGTCCGTCTGTCCTTCTGCATGGCCGTTAACACGATAACTTGAGCAAAAATCGACATATCTTTAATGAACTTAGTTCACGTGCTTACTTGAACTCACTTTATCTCGGTATGAAAAATGAATGAAATCCGACTATGACCACGCCCACTTTTTCGATATCGAAAATTACGAAAAATTAAAAAAATGCCATAATTCTATACCAAATACGAAAAAAGGGATGAAACATGGTAAGGTATTGGATTGTTTTATTGACGCGAAATATAACTTTAGAAAAAACTGTATAAAATGGTTGTGATACCTACCATATTAAGTAGAAGAAAATGAAAAAGTTCTGCAGGGCGAAATAAAAAACCCTTAAAATCTTGGCAGGTACTACATATATAAATAAATTAGCGGTATCCAACAGATGATGTTCTGAGGCACCCTGGTCCGCATTTTGGTCGATATCTGGAAAACTCCTTCACATATACAACTACGTCCACTCCCTTTTAAAACTCTCATTAATACCTTTAATTTGATACCCATATCGTACAAACTCATTCTAGAGTCACCCCTGGTCCACCTTTGTGGCGATATCTCGAAAAGGCGAACACCTATAGAACGAAGGCCCACTGCCTTGTAAAAATACTCATTAACACCTTTCATTTGATACCCATATTGCACAAAAGCATTCTAGGGTCACCCCAGCTCCACCGTTATGGCGATATCTCGAAACGGCGTCCACCTATGGAACTAAGGATTACTCCCTTTTAAAATACTCATTAACACCTTTCATTTGATACCCATATCGTACAAACACATTCTAGAGTCACCCCTGGTCCACCTTTCTGGCGATATCTCGAAAAGGCGAACACCTATAGAACGAAGGCCCACTGCCTTGTAAAAATACTCATTAACACCTTTCATTTGATACCCATATCGTACAAACGCATTCTAGAGTCAACCCTGATCCACCTTTATGGCTATATCCCTAAATGGCGTCCACCTATAAAACTATGGCCCACTCCCTCATAAAATACTCTTTAATGCCTTTCATTTGATACACATGTCATACAAACACATTCCAGGGTTTCCCTCGGTTCATTTTCCTACATGGTTATTTTCCCTTATGTTGTCACCATAGCTCTCAACTGAGTATGTAATGTTCGGTTACACCCGAACTTAACCTTCCTTACTTGTTATTGTTGCTTTCCATGCAATTCGGTAAGCTTGCTAGTGTTTTAATTGTACTAGTTAGCAACGAAATTAAGCTACTGTTAATAATATTTTATATGCAATAAAAAACTACGTAATTAGTACTGAATTCGATATAATGGCTGTGTTTTGCACCGTTGGTTCAAACAATTCCAGGGCAATAAGTTCAGGACTCAGATACCACAGGTGATTTATCATTTTGTTAATTCATTTTCCTGATATTTTTTTGTCAATGCTTTCGTATTTCAATCGATTTTCAATGAGGTCTAGGTCTTGTTTTGGCACTAAACACGCTCTGGGGGCGTTAAACCAGGCTTTACAGTGACCCCAATGGCACGGGTTAACAACTTCCAGTTGTGCTCAAATTTTAGCAATCTTAAAATCTAACAAAATGAAAAATTTTTGGAGGGCGCCCGCAAAAAAATTGTAAAATTTTTTTTACCCTGTTAGATAAAATAACCCTTATTTGTATATCTTAAAGATAGAAATGTCTATTGAGAAAAATTATCAAAATGGAACGACCCTAAACCAAAATTAAAACCTAGATGAGCTATCAAAACAATCTTAAATTTTTTTATCTTATGAGATGAAACCACCCTAATGTAGATATTGAAAAAAGCCTCAAGAACGAGAAAATTTGCTGAAAGCTGCGGCGTCAAGCACACTGCTACTCTAATATCCTTGCGTAAAATTCTTTTCTTGAAGAGTTTCAAAGTTTCTTTAAAAATATAAAGGAGTTTACCATTTTTTATTTTAAGGCATCAAAGCGATATAAGTGACAATTACTTAGAAGACTGTTAAGTAAAGAGCAGATAAAAAGTAATAATTGCAGTTGATACTAAAAAATGGTTCCATTACGTTCGCTGCAGTCAAAAGGCAAACTTCTCAGCAAACACTTTAATTCATTAATTAGAATTTTGTCTAATATTTGAATAGTTCATTAAGTAAAATTCAAGGTATATTCTGGTATTAACTTTTTATATTTTATGATTGAAATGACAACAAAATGAATATCCGCTAATTTAGGAATTAAGCGTTATTTTTTAACACGAGTAGGACTACCGTATCATACATAAAGTAGTATATCAATTAGTAGGATGCTGATGTATGTATGTATGTACCGAATCCGAATTCTGTAACTCCTGAGCCAATTTACCATTCCTAAGCCCCGGGATTATATTTATTAAGATCCCAGGTTTCCGGGATTTACTTGGGATCTTATATTGCAAATTTAAAAAACTTTAACTGAGGAACGTGGTTCCAGTTTTTTTATTTTCGTAAGATCTAATTTTAAATCAAAGTAAATCCTCGGGTAAAGGACAGCCTTCTATAGACGTTACAAAACTCAATGGTCTGATTTGAAAGGCGATACTAAGATTTCCTTCCATGTGGTGGATCGTGTAGTGTACATTTAGAACTGGTGTACATATAACATGCTATCAAAATCCAATGAACAAGCCTCGGATAAGAATCCTATTTTCTGATATCGGCCCAGGCAAACGTTTAAAGGACTATGATTCTAAAGATCACGATGAGAGAGCATGTACACACCTGCATTTGGTATATTATATGATTAACATGACACAACGGATCTAATTGCGAGATCTCGATGGCCCAACGAAGGCTTCATTGTCCGTGCCTGGTGTAAAATCACAAAGTTTTACCTAGGTAAGATACAAGGTCTATCTTGGCAATTTTTCATGTATGAATAGTGTCTTCCGGCTGCACGGCAACTCCGCCGTGATTTCCAATATCATTCTAAGCACATATATATAAATTGTAAAAATTAATACAAAATTCATGCATAGCTTAGAATAGGTAAAAAGGCCATTCCGAACTTGGTGTCAGAGCCTCCAAGAACGAATTTTATTGGCAAATTTCTAACATACTTCGAAGAGAATGCTTTATTGCCAACTTCAGCGGGGAAGAGACTACATCGGGGGCCAGACCTTACTTTGTCAGGTGACTTCAGGAAAACAATAATCCTAGTTCTTTTCCACTCATGAGGAAAATAGCCCTTCGATATAAATTTATCATAAATGGCCTCCGTATGTTCCGGGATGAACTTCCACATGCATTGCACATCTCTCCGTCCAAACCATTAAAATCCTGTAACTGCTTAGACCTAACCAGGCCAAATGCATACTCTAGCTCTCAGACTTCTAGTGGAAGCATAGGTACCTCCTATGCAAAAGATGTGTACCTGAACCTCAGCCCTAGGAAAGAACGTATCAAGAAGAACATTCGTACATTCCCTCCACTTTGACGAAGTAATATCACCAACGTGAAGGGAGTTCACTTCACACAATCTACAAACCCGACATATCTTATAGACATTTCCTCGCGATTCGTTAGAATTTTAATTCACAAAATTACGAGAGTCTTCTATTTTCACCTTCATAATCATACCCTTAAAAACATTCATTTCCCTACTGAGATGACTCCTAAGCCGGGACACATCATCTGAGTCGATCCGCAGAGCGCGCTGAAACTGTCGCCTGAAAGATATCCTCTTCTCAGTTAGCTCACGGATCCACCATTTGACGCGCTGATATCGTCATCTCTTCGACCTATTAAACATACTATCATTTATTCTCCAATTGCAACTCTGTAAATACATTAAGCGGAATTTCGGAAAATTCCTCCTCAACGCATCATCCGTACAGGTTCCAGTCTATCGGAACTCCTTTAGGCGAAGGTACTGTTCCAGTGTCCTGGATGTGAGCAATTTACGAGGTCCAAATATCGACTGTGACCTCTACCTTTTGGCGGACTACTACCAGTTGGTAGTGCTTTCGATCTACAATAGGTAGGTACATATGTTTATGTTAAGGGCCGTTTTCACCATCTTCAGCTAGTCACTTATCTATGTATAAGCTAACGAAGTTTACTTCGCGTCTCAGTTAAGTGCAAGGAAAAAGTGCAAACAGAAGCCAGCTGGTTGACTAGTTTTCGTGTACTAAATATTTACAATTATCGATTTAAGCGGGGGTTGGTCACCCTGTGTTGATGAAAACGAAAATGTCAAATAAAGCTATCTTATATATTAGCCGTGTTTTTTAACACACGTATATCCGTTTACGCTTAAACTTTATATTGACTGCTAAGAGACAAACTATAAATACACCTCTGAAATTGCTGCGCATAAATTTTGTCCTACTAAATTTCAATACGCATTATACTCAGATGTAGCTGAAATATGTGTCTTTGTTTCACCCTCTACACTAATTCTATGTATTCTATGTGTGTCCACAATTCATCGCAACTTATTCAGCTATATGTTATACCTTATGGCCATCAGAGCGTTGCGTCTCCGCTTTTCGGTACACCCTGTTGTTGTAGCTAGTTGTTTAACCACAGCCGCTAGATGGGTCTCCTAAGCATTATCTAAGCGAAGACAGGCGTTTTTTTACACGCGCAAACGAAACGTATACGCGCGTGTTAAAAAACACGGCTATTGTTATTCTCCAGCTAAATTCTAACTTAACTAGAGATGGTATAAATGGCACCTAAGGCAAGATGCATACGAGGCGTAGCTTCATAGACACGTACAAGATATGTCATGTAGCTACGATTTCTCTACGCCTCAAGATCAGCACATGGAGCTACTTTCGAGCGGCGCTACAAAAAGTAAACAATTATTGAAAAAAATTATATTTCTTCAGGTATATCCGTCCCCGATACCAAAGGAAAGTAGGTAATAAAAGCTGTTTGCATCCCCGTGCCTTTGTAAATTGTGATAGGCAGTATTTTCAGTTTCTCTTAGAAAAACATAATAATTGAATATTCGATTATTATAAGCCGGTGTTAAGCTCATGAATCTATATATATAAAAAGAAGTGTACATTTTGATTGTCACTCCATAACTCGAGAACGGATAGAAAGATTGCCATGAAATTTTTAGGAAAGATACAAGAAGGAGAGATAATGGTTAGTTGATTTTGAAATCCCAAATCGGTTTAGCCATTCTTGAGTTATGATTTTTTTTTTAGAAAAAATTCAAAATTTGAAAAAATCTATATATATTAGGGTGTCCCTTATATGAACGAAATATTTCGTTTTGCAATTATCAAAACGCATACCCTCTAATTCGGTACAAACCTCTGCTTAAATAACAAATTTTAACTTTCCACGTAAACTTTAACCCGTGCCGACAGGGCCTCAAAAATAACAGTTTCTTTCTTCATCTAGTAGCTAGATCAACGAAAATGTTCATTGCTTTGTTTAATAATAGAAATTTGTATTAAAGATTGTTTAATTTAAATATTGTTAATAGGATTACTTAGAACATTTTCTTTTTAAAGTCTGTTTTTTACAATCTGGATACATATCTCTATGTTCTTGCACACAGCGTAAAAGGAACTGCTTTTGTTCTTCTTCTGCGGTTATCAAACCATGAAAGTCTTGCATAAGTTTAACAGCTCTTTCAGCTGTGTCATTAACTGCTTTTAAGCACAAAGTCTTCTTTTTTGCTTCTATATAGGCCACGTTTTCTTCCCACGAAGATATATTTTCCTGAAGGAAACTGGAGTCAACTTTTAGCCTCGAAAATATATTTTTGCTTCTAATAGTGATGAAATCACTCAAAGATTTTTCTAAAACAAGAACAAAAGTTTAGCGTTTAGTAAATAGTGAGCATAGCTTAATACATATGAATAAATATTCACCATATAAAGATATCGACGTTTCATCCTTCGATGGAACGTATCTCTTTCCGGAATCATCAAAGCTTTCTCTTTTCAAGTTAATTACAATGTTCTTCTTGGTTTGTTCATCAACGTCTTCGTCAAAAATTGATAGCAGGGTTATTTCTTCTGATAAATACCACAGGTGGTGACTGAATTTTCCTAAAGCTGCTTTGGAAATCAACTTGTCAACTCTTTCGTAATCCTTCAGGGTCTTTAAAAAGAGTAAGTCTTGATTCGGCGCTTTTACTGCTAAACTGCATCTTAGCCAGGGCTTAACATAAACTGTCACAATGAATAAAGAAATATCTCTAAGCGCTTGTTCGTCCTTGACGCTCATTTTAAATTGAGACTGCAACAAACATATCTTTATAGAGTAAATAGCTCTTGCCATCCACCAAGCTTGATGCAATGCGCCTGGAGGTCTGATTTTAATTTTATTCTCAGAGTTTCCTCCCAAAAAAATAATAGCTAGTTCAATCAGTTCCCGATAATCATCTCGTACAATTGACTTCTCCAGTTCGTTGTAATAAAACTCCACCAATTCATTTATCATCGTCTCACAAAAGTGTTGTTTTACGAAATTAGAGCAGGGTTCGATAGCATTAGGATTAATATTCTTCCAGTTATCTTTGAACTTTTTAAATAGTGGAATCTCGGGACTGGTACTGTCCTCTTGGATTTTAGTTTGAAATACACTTTTGAGCACAAGTTCGTAAACATGATGACGACAAGCAAAAAGTAACAATTCTCTTTCTAATGCTTGCTCATAAAGCACACAAGCTCCATTCAAGCGACCTGTATTAGATGCTGTCGTATCAAAGCACATTATTTTTACCTTATCATTAAGGTTCCAATCATTTAGCGTATTTAGTACTGCATTTGCTTGATTTTTGCCGGAAGATTGGATTGGCAAGCGTTCTTCTTTAGAGCTTTTTACGTTGAGACTAGGTAACAGTTTTCCATCCCAATGAACAGCAACAACTTCGGGTATGTTATTCTGAAAATCAGATTTAAAGGATTCTGCTCTATGTTTTCTCATTTGCATTCGAATGCGTTGAATAGAGGATTTGTTGATTGGGTAATCGTCACAGTTAAGACCTAGTGCTTCCACTACAGCTTGAACTACATAAACAGAATCTCGAATGCTGAGTTGACATCTGTCTAAAGTCGCAACCAATTTTGGCGTGATGAAATTTTTTCTTCCTCTTTTTGCTACTGCACTTAAAAAACGAATTGATTGAGAAGTGGAAGGAGTCGGTTCGTTCAGACTTTCTTCAGAGCTTGCAGATTGACATGTAATTCTGTATGTATAATATCCTTGTAAGCAGCAACAGATGTCGATACAGCATCTGAGGGCATTTGTTTTAATCTATATTTCTCTTTTGCTAGTTGTCTTAACCTTGCCTTTTCTTCAATTACAGCCAACTTTTTGTCTACACCCATTAAGCAACCTGGGCGGCCTGGCTCTCTCTGTTTACGTAAGAATACTTTATATTCTTCTATTTTAATTCTGTTGAGAGCATCAGCATGTGCGATGTCGAATAAATTATCCAAATCCTGTTGAAACTCCTCCTCGCGACGTTTATAAAAATCCGGTATCTTTTTACAATTTTTTTGCAGCTCTCGCCAGAACTGATAAAGATCCACAATTTTTTTAACACAATTAGGGAAAGCTCTAGTGGGTATTCTAGCTTTTTCCCAGAATATAATGCACTCCCGAGCCACAAGATTTGCACTTTCACTAATATTTAACTTTATTTCGCGAATGTTGAAAAACGGAACCGCAAGAATTTGACGATTCGACGGTAATTTTGCGCCTGTTATTTGGTGATTAATCTCACCCACCAGAAATATACTGTTTTTATTGCTTCTTAGTTCCACTGACATTTTCGAAATGAAAAACCCGACAACTCAAGAATAATAATCCGTGCACGTCTTATTTGAACGAACAGTTATGCAGACATTTTTTTCTATTAATAAGAAACGCCACCAAATCAGTTGGCCTAATATTATCAAATTGTTTTTATTTGGAAAAAGCTAGAGTATTAGGGAAAACAGATTCAAGACGACAACGACGGTGCGGCATCTGTCAAATTATTTTTACACATGTTCTTATGGGGAGGAATTTTTTGGGTACGACACGACAAAGCGGCAATTAATCATAAATGCCGCTGTCGCTAGATTAGATCTATTTCTATTTTGACAGGCGACGGTCGTGGCGTCCTTTTTTCTTTTTGTGAATAAAAATCAAAATAAATGCAAATAGCTTTAAATATGTGTTGAAATTGATTTGTAATAAATTTTTTTAACACATGCAATACTTTTTTCTAAATTTTTTGTTGTTGTTTGAGCTAATGCAGAACTGTCGTTGTCGCTTTCATTATAATCAGTCGTCGGTGCTTGGCGGCAATTATCGTCAAGCTTCAGTTTTTCGCCGTTGTCGTTCGCAGTCGTCGTTTTGAATGTAGCCGGGCTATATTTCTGTATAAAGCTGCACTGCGTTGCGTTGTTGTTCTAATACAGAAGGTGGCGCCACTGACGGATGAACATTTAACATGAAAATTTAATAACAATGTGATCCATATGGAACAATTTGTTGTTTCGAAAGAGCATTTGCGTGGTATTTGGTGGTATTTGGCTTTCAAAGAGTTCTTTTGCCAGTAAAATTGCCTTTTTTTGTCTTTTTCCATAGAAAATCGAGTCCTACGGGGAGGGTTTGAACCCGCACCCCCCCCCCCCCCCCCCCCCCGCAAATCCGCCACTGTATCCAAGTATCGCAAATCAATGTACTCACTATATGGGGATGAAATCATGAAATCTTCAGAAAAACAACTACCCACATATTTAGGTTTCAATTTAAGGTATATGGCATCGAAGCCCATGGGAGGGATCCATTCCCTAAAATCCCTCCCATCTACACCACTGATACTACTCGTAAAATTATATTCTAAATATTAGTACACTTTATTTAGAATATAATATATAAAACCCAAATCGGAAAAAATTGTTTATAGAACACCTCATTTAAAATAAAAAGAATTTGATCGAAGGTTAACCGTTGAACCTGAACCAACTTGTTTCCAAAGTAATTCGGCACGGTTTAGAGTTTTCGTAATGAGCTTATATTTTTTTATTGAGTATATTGGATTAAGGAGAATCGATCTGAAGGGTATGCATTACAAAAAAAAAGACTTCTAAAAATAAGGGACACCCTAATATATATAGTGTGTCTTTTACCGATGCAAATGTACAACAGAGAGCAGCACAACCACCAGCAACAACATTAACTGCATTCTTTCAATTGTGCGAAAGCGATAACTTAGCCAGAACGTTGCTGTATTCAGATGTAACGCATTGTTTCACTTGGACTGCAAAGAAATGGCAACGACGTAAACAAGGAACACCTCTTGATGGCCATCCGGGTGTTTTTTTTTTTTTTTGCAGATACCCTGGGAAGATTGTACACAGTTCATCCAAACAATGCAGAATGTTATTATTTGCGATTGTTGTTAGTAAATGTTGTTGGGCCACGTTCATTTCAACATTTGCGAAGAGTGAATGGTCATTTATGTATGACGTATCGTGAAGCAGGCGAGCAATTAGGTTTGTTTGAAAATGATGCGCATTGGGATTTAACGCTTCACGATGCATCGATTGCTTCTTCTCCACATCAAATACGTATCTTATATGCCATAATCGTGTCAACATGTTTTCCATCAAATCCTCTTTAATTGTTGGATAAATACAAAGATTTTATGGCAGAAGACTATTTGATTCGAATGCGTCATCACACAGGAAACACTGATTTGCTGATTTCATTGGAAATGTATAATGAGGCATTGATAGCGATTGAAGATATGTGCCTTACGATTGCAAACAAAGGATTAGGGCAATTAGGTTTGTCACCACCCAATCGTCCAATGCATAATTTATTTGATCGAGAATTGCAACGTGAACAACAGTATGATCCCAATGAATTGCAAACATTTATGAATTTGAATGTTCCTAAATTAAATGACCATCAAAAACATGTCTATGATACCATCATCCAAGCGGTACAAAATGAAGTCGGTGGATTATATTTTTTGGATGCACCTAGTGGTACGAGAAAAACATTTGTGATATCACTCATTTTGGCAGCCATTCGATCGCAACGAAAAATTGCATTGGCACTTGCTTCGTCGGGAATCGCTGCTACTCTATTTGATGGTGGACGAACAGTGCACTCTGCATTAAAATTGCCGTTTAATGTGCAGGTATGCTTATATTTATTGATTGATCACTTTAAAATTTAATCGATATTAATTAAAATGTAATTATTTTCAAATTAGCAGGTGATTGAACATCCCTCGTGCAATATTTCAAGAAATTCTGCGATGGCAAAAGTTTTGCAACAAGCAGCAATTATTCTATTGGATGAATGTACAATGATGCATAAAAAATCGCTGGAAGCATGCAAGATCTGCGTCAAGAAATTTTTTGTGGTGCATTAATATCATTGTCAGGGGATTTTCGACAAATATTGGCTGTGGTTCCACGATCAACACCGGCGGATGAGATCAACGCATGTTTAAAGTCTTCTCTTCTGTGGCGACATGTGCAAAAATTGAAATTGAACATAAATATGCGCGTTCAATTCCACAACGACCAATCTTCAGATTGGTTCTCGAAGCAATTGCTAGATATTGGCAATGGAAAAGTTCGAGTCGATAATACAAATGGACTGATTACATTGCCGAAAAATTTCTGTACCATTCTTCCATCAACAGAAGAGTTGATTGAAAGTGTGTTTCCAAATATTGTTCAAAATTACAGGAATCACAATTCCTTGAGAGAACGCGCAATACTGGCACCAAAAAATTTACACGTCAATGCAATCAATTATCAGATTCAAGAAAAACTGCCAGGTGCAGTGATATCATATAAGTCTCTTGATAGCGCAATGAATGCAGATGATGCAGTGAATTATCCAATTGAATTTTTGAATTCATTGGAACCACCTGGTATGCCCCCGCATTATTTGAATTTAAAGGTTGCGGAATTTAAATGCACCAAAACTGTGCAATGGCACAAGATTAGTAGTAAAAAAATTGATGCCGAATTTAATTGAAGCGACAATATTGACCGGAACAGCGAAAAATGAAATTGTACTCGTACCACGTATTCCACTGATTCCAACAGACATGCCATTTGAATTTAAGCGTTTGCAATTCCCAGTGCGTCTATCATTTGTCATGTCCATCAACAAGGCACAAGGACAAAGGCTTCATATATGCGGATTAAATTTGGAGGAGCCGTGCTTTTCACATGGACAGCTATATGTGGCCTGCTCAAGAGTTGGAACTCCAAATTGTTTGTTTGTGCTCGCTTCCAATGGGCAAACTAAAAATATTGTATATCCAAATGTTTTGGATTGACATTAATAATTTTAATACAATGCATTCATTTCATAAAAAAAATGTATAATCTTTCATTTCTTTTTTTGGTTGGTTGCTACGAAGTGCAACGGGGTCCGCTAGTTCTTAATATTTATGAAAGGCAACTTTACACCACCGCGGACTAGAGAAAAAAATGATTTTCAGTTTCCAACACTTTTTAGCCTTTAAATCGCTTCAACAATGTCTATCCAAGCTTTCGTGGTGTTGAATACTCTTCTTCGCTTTGGCAATATACCTTTAACGCACTTTTATTAACTAAAATAACATTTTCTAACTAATTACAGAAATTTGCATACAAAAAACTGTAAACAAACATCTTGTTCTTCCTTTTTTTTAAGCGTACGTACGCTCAGCTGGAAGGATAATCAGCAAGCGCATAGTAGTGTCCTAAAGAAACTTCCGGATGGTACATGTAGTGCCGAGACAGACTACTACCCTCGCAAACTGAAGTTTGAGTACGGTTGTAATACCGCCATTCCAAGCAGGAACGAGTGGAAGAGAAACCCGGGCATAAGGGTCGACGACATCCAAATCTACACTGACGACTCCAAGATGGAATCGGGAGTGAGGGCCGGAGTCTTCTCTGAGTCCCTAGATTTGTCTGCATCATTCAGACTCCCATCGCACTGCAGCGTGTTTCAAGCAGAAATTCTCGTGATTTGGCAAGCCTGCAAATCACTGGAGGGCTTGAATGTAGCTGGTAAAGTTCGCATCCTGTCGGATAGCCAAGCAGCGATAAAAGCGCTTTCTTCGCCACACATTAACTCAAACTTAGTGTGGGCTTGTAAGCGACTCATATCCCATTTATCCACCAATCTAGAACAACAAATTATCTGGGTCCCCGGTCATAGGGGATAGAGGGTAACGAGAAGGCCGACGAGCTAGCACGCAGGGCTTATCGGAGATGAACGAGGAAATAACCAGTGTCGAAGTAGGCACACCCTTAGGAGTAGTCAAGGGGAATATCCAAATCTCCTACTTGAAGAAAGCACAAAGCTAGATCCCGGCTAAGGTTCCTTGGAAGCCCGTTTCTAGAAGACCTCAGAGGGTTATCTGTGATAGCAATCCCGAATATTCTTAATTTTATCAACAACTCTAGTTGGTTGTAATACATTGACCGTAACATTCCGTAGGTTTTTAGACAAGTTACATGGCATCAAAACGGCTTTTAATAGCTACTTGGGCGACCAGGGTCGCAGCAATTTCACCTACCAACCTACCTACGCTCAGCGACCAACATTGGTGTACGCTTAGCTACATGAAGCTTTCATGCTTTGTCGCTTTCATACTTTGTTGCTTTCATGCAGCTCAATTTCCATTCAAACACAAGTGTTCGACATCAAAGCGTACATATTTCGCCTACAGCCTCTAATACGCGTCTATGACGCGCAGCCTCGTGTGCACCTTGCCTAAGTGTTCAGAATGAGCGCTTTCAGCAAACACCAATTTTATTGATACGTTGCAAACATGTATTTTATGAACTATTCGTTGAGTCAAGTGTCAAATCAGTAAACATAAAAAAACAAGCAAAAACTATATGTAAATAACTTATCTTCTGCTGAGTGTGTAACGCAATATTCAAAATTATTGTGTATTTAATTACGTGTTCCATTTTTAACGAACAACAACAAATAACTTTTCTCATTTAACAATCGCAAACTCAAATTAAAAAAAACGAGCATCAGCGAAATGTTAAAGGGCCGATCAGAAGAGGTTGAGTAAATATACGGACAACATTTTTGCTCAGTAATTTAACGAAAGGTCCAAACCGCTGAGTGGATCAAAAATATTCAAGGGTGCATTCCGAATTTTATCACTCAACGACTCATCAACAGTTGTGCTCACTGAAAGCACCCAATGTGAAAGGCTAACGGTACTGTGCACGAAACATATTTTCTTTTGTAAAAGGATCAATGATATCTTTTATACCGTAGTTGTTTTTATTTCCTTTTATTTTTTGTACATTTAACACTTTCTGAAAGTTAGTTTTTGAACTAATTTCCGGCAATGGCGTCACATTCACTTTTACATTCAAACACATTGCCACAAGCAAAGAATGCAACGACAACTGTCATCGTTGTCACTTTTATGTTGCACTGATTATTTTTGCTGCATTGTACCTACAAACGTAGAAATACTTTATATATATCGTTAGCTTAATGTGAAAATGTGCTAAGTCAACTTTTACGAATTTTACAGGAAACGAAAAAAAATTAATAATTTTTGAAATAACCTTATTTTTTCAAAACTGTGAATTAGGATGCCTTAATTGCAATACTTTTTAGTGCAGAAGCTTTGAAAAAGATAAATAAAAATCATTTATGCCAACCCAGCAGCTATTTTATGACTTAGCACAATTTCCGCACTCAAAACTAGTTTTTTCTCCTGACTTAGCACTTTTTACTCAATAAGTTTCCGCATTACTCTCCTCCTTTAATGATTGAAATATAACCCTAAAACTATATTTTTCACAAAAAATACTATTTATTTGTCAAACTATTTCTAAGGGTTCTGATTTGGACTATTTTGCCGTATGGTGCGCATACAATAATTTATTATACTCAGCTGAGCAGAGCTCACAGAGTATATTAACTTAGTTCGCATAACGGCAATCCGTAAGGGCATAAACTAATCGATATAGATATAGACTTCCATACCTCAAAATGATCTGGGCGAAAAAAGAAATTCATTTAGCCATGTCCGTCCGTTCGTAAACACGATAACTTGAGTAAATTTTGAGGTATCTTGATGGAATTTGGTATGTGGGTTCCTGGGCGCTCATCTAAGATCGCTATTTAAAATGAACGAAATCGGACTGATGCACACTTTTAAAAAAAAAATTTTTTTAAGTCAAATTTTAACAAAAAATTTGACATCTTTACTGTATATAAGTAAATTATGCCAACATTAAACTCCAGTAATGATATGGTGCAGCAAAATACAAAAATAAAAAAAATTTTCAAAATGGGCGTGGCTCCGCCCTTTTTCATTTAATACGTCTAGAATACTTTTACTGCCATAAATCGAACACAAATTTACCAATCCTTGTGAAATTTGGTAGAGGCATAGATCCTGTGACGATAACTGTTTTCTGTGAAAATGGACAAAAGCGGTTGAAGCCACGCCCAGTTTTTATACACAGTCTACCGCCTGTCCTTCCGCTTGGCCGCTAACACGATAACTTGCGCAAAAATCAATATATATTTACTAAGCTTAGTTCACGTACTTATCTGAACTCAATTTATCTTGGTATTAAAAATGGCCGAAATCGGCCTATGACCACACCCACTTTTTCGATATCGAATATTACGAAAAATTTAAAAATGCCATAATTCTATACCAAATATGAAAAAAGGGATAAAACATGGTAATTGGATTGGTTTATTGACGCAAAATATAACTTTAGAAAAAACTTTGTAAAATTGGTGTGACACCTACCAAATTAAGTAGAAGAAAATGAAAAAGTTCTGCAGGGCGAAATCAAATCCCCTTAGAATCTTGGCAGGAATACTGTTCGTGGTATTACATATATAAATAAATTAGAGGTACCCAACATATTATGTTCTGGGTCACCCTGGTCCAGATTTTGGTCGATATCTCGAAAACGCCTTCACATGTAAAACTAAGAGACACTCCCTTTTAAAACCCTCATTAATACCTTTAATTTTATACCCATAACGTACAAACATATTCTAAACTCACCCCTGGTCCACCATTATGGCGATATCTCGAAAAGCCGTCCACCTATAGAACTAAGGATCACTCCCTTTTAAAACACTCATTAACACCTTTCATTTGATACCCATATCGTACAAAGAGATTCTAGAATCACCTCTGGTCCACCGTTATGGCGATATCTCGAAAAGGCGTCCACCTATAGAACTAAGGCCCACTCCCTTTTAAAAAACTCATTGCCACCTTTCATTTGATACCCATATCGTACAAATACCTTCTAAAGTCACCCCTGGTCCACTTTTATGGCGATATCTCAAAAAGGCGTCCACCTATAGAACTAAAACCCACTCCCTTTTAAAACACTCATTGCCACCTTTCATTTGATACCCATATCGTACAAACACATTCTAGAGTCACCTCTGGTCCACCTTTATGACGATATCTCGAAAAGGCGTCCACCTATAGAACTAAGACCCACTCCCTTTTAAAACCCTCATTAATACCTTTAATTTTATACCCATAACGTACAAACATATTCTAGAGTCACCCCTGGTCTACCTTTAGGGCGTTATCTCGAAAAGGCGTCCACCTATAGAACTAAGGCCCACTACGTTTTAAATAATCATTAACACCTTTCATTTGATACCCATATCGTACAAAGAGATTCCAGAGTCGACCCTGGTCCACCTTTATGGCGATATCTCGAAAAGCCGTCCACCTATAGAACTAAGGCCCACTCCCTTTTAAAACACTCATTGCCACCTTTCATTTGATACCCATATCGTACAACACACATGCCAGAGTCACCTCTGGTTCACTTTTATGGCGATATTCCGAAATGGCGTCCACCTATAGAACTATGACTCTCTTTTAACACACTCTTTAATATCTTTCATTTATTATCCATGTCATACAAACACATTCCAGGGTTACCCTAGGTTCATTTTCCTAAATGGGGATTTTCCCTTATTTTGTCTCCAAAGCTCTCAGCTGAGTATGTAATGTTCGATTACACCCGAACTTAGCCTTCCTTACTTGTTTTTAAATTCAAACAAATGTTGTGTTGTGTCTTATTCCAAAAAGACAACTGCCACATAATTTATCTACAAACTAAATTCTAAATCTCATAATCGTTGTCAAGAGAGTAAGGACTTGGGTGTCATTTTTGACTCCAAACTTTCTTTTTCAAGTGACATTGACTTCGTTGTTTCAAAATTTGTTGCAATGGTTTGGTTCAGTAGACGTAACACCAGTGACTTTAAGTACCCTATAACGTTGAAGGCACTTTATATATGTATCCTTGGACAGAGGTGCTCTTGAATATTGCTGAATAATATGGAATCCTTTCTCTGAATCTAACTTCTACAAAATTGAGAGAGTTCAAAACATTTTTTACAAAAATTGCTTTACGTGTGTTTCACAGCCCAGACGGCCTCCTATCATATACCAGCAGGCACAAATTCTTGGTCTTCAGGCTTTGCATGACAGAAGAACTTTTATCTCACTCCTGCTTTCCTATAATGTAATAAACTCTAGCACGAATTGCTCTGATTTATCTAATTTGCTCATTCCGTGATCTTCGGCATAATAGATTATTTATCGAAATAACTCATAAAACGAAGCATGATATGAATGAACCTATTACTAGGACTATAGATCTAGCAAATCGGTCCAGTAGTGTTCTTAATTGTAATAACAGCTTATATAAGTTTAAGCTTGAATTGTTTTCTATTTTTAACTGGTCTCTAAGAAAGCATGTAGTTATCGACATGTATTGAAGTAGATTATGGTCAGCGCAAAGCACTTATCAAACACCAAAGGCATGTGTGAATTGGGTGAATCCAATTTCAAGAGGTTGTGTAGCGCAACCCTCTCAAGGGTTGCCAGCACAATATATAGCATCTCCAACCCAATTGTCAACCTCACCTACCCGTGGCGAATCCTGTGATCCTTGATAGTCGAGCTCTGGCGACCCCAAGTTCCCCATGGAACTAGGCGGTGGGGAGGGCAGGATAGCATAGAAGGTTTAATGTGGTCATATAAATCGTTCCCGAGATGGTCGGGCTAGTACCTTAATAGTGCTTTGTTACCGGAACGTACCAGATCTATATCCGGCAAAGGACCATCAACATCGGTAACACTCCCCAAGGCCTTCGGGGAGTGTCTTCGTCGTTAATAGAACAACAACAACAAAACATGTACTTTTAGACTGAATGAATTAAATAAATAAATAAAATGCGCGCACAAAGAAATGACTAGTAATTCAGATTGATATTAGTGACAGGTTGACTTAGCACCATATATGTAATACTCCTATATTGTTACAAAAAGCTAAGTACATTCCCAAACATCAGAGTCCCAATATATTGCTGTTTAAACGTTTTTGTTTTTGTATTCAATAATCGAATGTACCTAAATTTAAATTTTTTCTTGTCACACTTATGCTGCTACAATCACAAAAATTTTATAGGCTGTCTTGTTTTGAATTCAAAACACATTGCGAGCATTTTCTATTAGCAATATAGGAGTAATACATATATGGTGATCGATGTATTTTGAATTCAGTTTTAAAACTGCATTAAAATACAATTTTTCAAAAAACGTGTCTTAGCACATTTTCACATTAAGCTAACAATTTGTATATACATGGATTCTATTCCCAAGCAATGCTTGTAAGTTAAGCTACTTTTCCCAAGGAACAATGCACACTCATACATATGTACATATATACATTGGTACAGCATGATAAACTAGAATTTAGTAAGGAATGCCCCACATGACTGACTTTGAGTCGCTGTACTATTTTTATGAATGACATGTAATGGCATCTCACGTATAGATGACATAACTTTATTTGACTTACTTTGTACACCTACATAAAGCCATAGAAAAATGTTGTGGCATTTTTCGCAACGATATGTGTCATGACGATTACCACACACATTTTTTATGACCAAAATTCGTAACGAAAATAACCAAAACTGACACATTTTCCGCTGCTTCTTGATCCGTATACGTAAAGGTGGAAGAAAAAAAAAAAAACCATATCCGTCCGTCCCTCTGTAAACACTATTACCTGAGTAGATTTTGGAATAAGTTATTATATGATATGTGTGTACCTTGGCAGTGTCATTTCTATTGAAAATTAGCGAAACCGAGCAAAAATTCCGAGCACTTTTTACTTACTTCATATTAGATCCCGTCGTTGTTGATGCCAATCGGGGTCGTAGTAAAACATGTAGGTCTCAACCCGCCAATTTGTAGGAAAAATGAAAAGGAGCAAATTGAAGGAGAAGCTCGGCCTAAAATCTCTTAAGTAAGTTCCAATTTCAAGTATTAAGCTGACTGTGATTTTGGGAACCAGCTTCAACACTAGCAACAACATCAGCTCTGAAATACAACGAAGAATCACTCTGGCCAATAAATGCTACACTGGACTAGGTAGGCAATTGAAAAGTAAAGCCTCTCTCGGCAAACGAAACTCATACTCTACAAGTTACTTATCGTACCCGTCCTGCTATATGGGGCAGAAACATGGGACATGACAACAGAAGATGCAGCGGTTCTGGGAGTGTTCGAGAGAAAAGTTCTTCGAAAGATTTATGGACCTTTACGCGTTGGCGATGGCGAGTACCGAAGAAGATTTAATTTGTAATTTGTTGCACCATATCATTACTGGAGTTGAATGTTGACATAATTTACTTATATACTGTAAAGATATTAAATTTTTTGTAAAAATTTTATTAAAAAAAATTTTTTTTTTTTAAAGTGGGCGTGGTCCTTCCCCGATTTTGCTAATTTTTATTAAGCGTACATATAGTAATAGGAGTAACGTTCCTGCCAAATTTCATCATGAATTCTACAACGACTGCCAATTACAACCTGCAAAATTTTTAAATTACCTTCTTTTAAAAGTGGACGGTGCCACGCCCATTGTCCAAAATTTTACTAATTTTCTATTCTGCGTCATAAGTTCAACTCACCCACCAAGTTTCATCGCCTTATCTGTCTTTGGTAATGAATTATCGCACTTTTTCGGTTTTTCGAAATTTTCGATATCGAAAAAGTGGGCGTGGCTATAGTCCGATATCGTTCATTTTAAATACCGATTTGAGATGAGTGCTCAGAAACCTACATACCAAATTTCATCAATATACGTCAAAATTTACTCCAGTTATCGTGTTAACGGACGGACAGACATGGCTCAATTAAATTTTTTTTCGATACTGTTGGAAGTCTATATCTATCTCGATTCCTTTATACCTGTACAACCAACCGTTATCCAATCAAACTTAATATACTCTGTGAGCTCTGCTCAACTGAGAATAACCAAGTAAGAAAGGCTAAGTTCGGGTGTAACCGAACATTATATACTCAGTTGAGAGCTATGGTGACAAAATAAGGGAAAATCACCATGTAGGAAAATGCACCTAGGGTATCCCTGGAATGTGGTTGTATGACATGTGTATCAAATGGAAGGTATTAAAGAGTATTTTAAGAGGAAGTGGGCCATAGTTCTATAGATGGACGCCATTTAGGGATATCGCCATTAAGGTGGACCAGTGCTGACTCTAGAATTTGTTTGTGCGATATGGGTATCAAATAAAAGGTGTTAAAAGGGAGAGGGCCTTAGTTCTATATGTGGGCGCCTTTTCGAGATAACGCCATAATAGTGGACCGGGGGTGACTCTGTAATGCGTTTTTACGACATGGGTATCAAATTAAAGGGTAATGGGGATTTTAAAAGGGAATGGCCCTTAGTTGTATATGTGAAGGCGTTTTCGAGATATAGACCAAAATGTGGACCAGGGTGACCCAGAGCATAATCTATCGGGTACCGCTAATTTATTTATATATGTAATACCACGAACAGTATTCCTGCCAAGATTCCAATGGCTTTTGATTTCGCCCTGCAGAACTTTTTCATTTTTTTCTACTTAATAATGGTAGGTGGCACACCCATTTTACAAAGTTGTTTCTAAAGTTATATTTCGCGTCAATAAACCAATCTAATTACCATGTTTCATCCCTTTTTTTCGAATTTGGTATAGAATTATGGCATTTTTTGAATTTTTCGTAATTTTCGATATCGAAAAAGTGGGCGTGGTCATAGTCGGATTTCGGCCATATTTTTTACCAAGATAAAGTGACTTCAGATAAGTACGTGGACTTAGTTTAGTAAAGATATATCGATTTTTGCTCAAGTTATCGTGTTAACGGCCGAGCGGAAGGTCAGACGGTCGGCTGTGTATAAAAACTGGGTGTGGCTTCAACCGATTTCGCCCATTTTAACAGAAAACTGTTATCGTCATAGAAGCTTTGCCATTACCAAATTTCATAAGGATTTGTAAATTTTTGTTCGACTTATGGCATTAAAAGTATCCTAGACAAATTAAATGAAAAAGGGCGGAGCCACGCCCATTTTGAATTTTTCTTTTATTTTTGTATTTTGTTGCACTATATCATTACAGTAGTTGAATGTTGACATAATTTACTTATATATTGTAAAGATATTGAATTTTTTCATAAAATATGACTTATAAAAAAAAAATTTTTTTAAAGTGGGCGTGTTCTTCATCCGATTGTGCTAATTTTTATTAGGAACACATATAGTAATAGGAGTAATGTTCCTGCCAAATTTTATCATGATATCTTCGACGACTGCCAAATTACAGCTTGCAAAACTTTGAAATTACCTTCTTTTAAAAGTGGGCGTTGCCACGCCCATTGTCCAAAATTTTACTAATTTTCTATTTTGCGTTATAAGTTCAACTCACCTTCCAAGTTTCATCGCTTTATCCGACTTTCGTAAAGAATTATCGCGCTTTTTCGATTTTTCGAAATTTTCCATATCGAAAAAGTGGGCGTGGTTATAGTCCGATACCGTTCATTTTATATAGCGATCTGAGATGAGTGCCCAGGAACATACATAACAAATTTCATCAAGATATCTCAAAATTTACTCAAGTTATCGTGCTAACGGGCAGACGGACGGACGGGCATGGCTCAATCAAATTTTTTTCGATACTGATGATTTTGATATATAGAAGTCTATATCTACATCGATTCTTTTATACCTGTACAACCAACCGTTATCCAATCAAAGTTCGAAAACAACTAGTTCTGGCTAATAGATATTTACCCAAGTTAAAACATAAACTGCTCACTCGATATAGAAAAAGTTTGAACAAAAAACAATAACCGTTAATTGAAATATTAAATTTTGAAAAAAAGTTATAAATTTTTACTAAATACTAAAAAAATAATTTTTGTAACTATATGCAATTGTTTATAAATTTATATTAAATTAAAAGTAATAACGAACATTTCAAAGAAAACATCATGAGAATCGGTTATTTTTGACAAAGTTATTGGCAGTTGAAGAAATAGGTGAATAAAATATCGATTGCATTTTATCGAATTCAATTGCCGATAAATCCGAAAAAAAAATTTTTTGAGGCAAAAAAAAAATACCACGTGTATTTTCATTCATATTTTGACCAAAGAACAACATATTAAAATTTCATAGAAATCGAAAATCATGTCCTGCGCGGACCGGGTGTCTTGAAATGGAATGTGCCAACAGAATGTCTTCGCAATCAAAAAGGACTCCTCATCGGGGAAGCAACTAAGTGCGATGCTCGATGTTTTTATATCCGACCCAGACTTCGCCAGTGGAAAATGTGGGCTGAAATGGCCGCAACGCTGAATTCCGTAATTCTATTGATACAAAGCTCTTTTTCGCTAAGATATAGCTTATTATTTTCGTCCACGACCATTTTAAAAATCTTTCATATAAAAGTGGGCGTGGTCCTTGACTGATTTCGTTTATTTTTCTTCAAAGCATTCCTTATAGCAAAGGCAACCTCTCTGACGAATTTTGATACGATTGGCTTAACGATTTTTGTTTTATGATTAACAATATTTGTAAAATTGATTTTACCACAAGTGGGTGGCCCATTATAAACAATTTTTTCAAATTTTTATCAAGAGTGTCAATATCAGTCAACAAGTCAAATTTCAACATTCTAGGTGTATTATTTACTAAATAATCAGGTTTTTTGTGTTTTCCAAAATGTTATATATATAAAAAGTGGGCGTTGTTATCATCCGATTTCGCTCATTTTCAATACCAATCTATTCTGGTTCCAGATATGCTAGTTTACCAAATTTGGTGAAGATATCTCAATATTTACTCAAGTTATCGTGCTAACGGATAGACGGAGGAATAACGGATGGACGGACATGGCTCAATCAAATTTTTTTCCGATACTGATGATTTTGATATATGGAAGTCTATATCTATCTCGATTCCTTTATACCTGAACAACCAACCGTTATCCAATCAAAGTTATAATACCCTGTGTACAAGTACAGCGGATGTAATTAGTGAAATAATCGATTTTAGCGTTGCTCGCATGCCATATAGTTCTAATGAATTACCACCGAATAAGGTAGTTCGATCTTAAAATTGGGTATGGCTAGCTATTTGGGGTTGAATGACGAACGTGAGGGTGATTCACAAATAAGTGGTGCCGTGTGAACATCGTATTAGTTGTTGGCAATAAATGATATTTTGTCATATTTTTATAAATAATATGTAAATGCTCATTCGTAAAATAGTTCTTCTTTTCGAAATAGTTAAGATTAATTTTCCAAATAACTGAAGAGGAAAGTAACTACCATTCTGCATTGCAAGATATTTTAATAGAACGATAGATTTAATTATTTCAAATTACTTTCCCAGCATACCTTGACTTGGCTTGTTAAGAATGTGCCAAAATCACTTAGGCAGTTAAACGCCGATAAATGATGATAGCCTACAGTGGATCGCTTTAATTCCGTACTATCGCAAAACTATCGCATTAAGAGACATTGTTTTCCTTCTTATGTCCTCTTTCAATGTCATCGACTGACACCATTAACATTGTTATGTCAAACGAAACAACAGAACATTGCCTCCATTTGCACATTTTCTGAATTAGTTCAGTTGTTCTTGTTGTAGCAGTGCTTTGGCCCATCCAATAGGTGCGGCCACTCACTATTTGTCTTCAATCGTGGTAAATTTTGTATAATGAAGAGTTTAACCTATTGAAGTATCCAGATCTAAACTAAGCTTCAATGACGAGCATCTCCTTGGGGAAGTAGCTTTCCTCAACCTCGATTTCAGAGTATTTGCCTTTGAGAATGGGCTTAACTAGCTAATTGTTGACATAGTAAGCCGACGAATTTTTGTCGATATAAGAAAACATTCGGTGGCAGTTCTGAACGCTGTGTTTTGACAGGCCTGCAGTTTCCTCGAGTGGGTTTCTTTTAGTCCTGGACATAATATTGGGGACGCCTAGCGCCCCGGCCAATTGCTTTATGGGTGCTTATTAGCGTTTCTGCCGAAAAGAGACTTAAGGAAATGTATATCCTGACATAACGTCACATCCAGTATTTTTGGACGTACGGTAGATGGGTCGATAGCTGTTGCCATTATTGTGCAGTCATCGGCGTAAGGCAATCGTCACTCCTTTTGGTGGGAAAGAGAGCTTCCATGTGTTAAAGTTAAACAAAAGTGAGGATTGGACACCACCCAAAATTACCCTTTATTTAGTTGTTCTGGGTTTTGATATTAGGTTCCTATACTGCACCGGTGCACCGCGATTGAGACGAGAAGGAAGGGTGGACCATGCCAATTCTTACAGTAAAATGTATCTTTTTTGTTAACGTGGTGGTGGTGCTGTGTAATTTTCGGAAGCCAAGCTGATGTTTGGAGAGCCGCAGATTTACGTGAAATAGAGAAGCAGGATGGCTTCAAGTGTCTTGGCTACTGGTGATAGGAGAGATTTTGGGCGATTAGAGTCTCCTAGGTTAACTGGTTTTCCGGACTTTAGTTACAGTACCACCCTCGACATTTCAAATTTTTCAGTGATGAAAAAGGGGGACAGAGACAGGTTAAAGCCAAGCGACAAATATTTTAATCACTCATGGCCAAGCTCTTTGGGCATCGGCATGGCGATCCCGTCGTAGTCTACTGCTTTGGATTGGTATAAAGTTCGGTGGCTTTTTTAATCTCTTTCGCGATGATCGTAATGGGGAACGCGCTGTGTTTGAACTTGTATGGGCATATTTTGGCCCACCATATAAATTTTCCAACCATGGAATGCATTATATATTGTCAGCAAAAGGCGCTCGCGCATTTCTTCGAATACGATAGCAATATTTTGTCATTGTGCTTTATCGTGTTTGACGAGGATTTTACGGTTGACCAAAGTTTACCTACACCGACAGATATGATACAGTTGTTTAGGTGTTCCTCTCATTTTTCTCGCTTGTCTTAGCAGGTTTATGTCCCTACGGTCACGTTCTCTCGCTAAAGCGGTGGTCTCCGTTAGAATATGTGGCAGGATTTCCGAAATTCTTCCAGCGGTAATGAAACGAGCCGACGCGGATCCAATGACTTAGCGTAAAGGACATTCCCCTTGACAGACATCAGTTGGAATTGGGAGGACAGCGCAAAGATTATCTGTGTATTATTTATATTTGTCCCACCATCCGTTTTTAAAGTTGATGAAAGTACGATTTTCAGAAGTTATGAATTCGACTCATCGTTCAAGCCATAGAAGTATCGGTAAGTGTTCAGATGCCAATGTTACCATCGGCTGCCAACTGAATTTCAACAAAAATTGTCTACCATTCGTGTGGATACGTTCCTCCTTATTGTCCTGAACGCCGTGTCCTCACGTATATTGTACTGCAGAGAGTGGTGTGATAAAAGCGAAAGACTGCGGCGCAGACTACGTGACGCTCTCGGGTGCGAACAGCAAGGAGCCACCAAATTTTTACGAAATGACTGGGTCGACGAATGTTGGGATCTAGCCCAGAACACCCAGTTCGATACAACCACTGACATGAGTGTGACAGTCATAAAAAGATTCGTTTTCGGTACAAAACTATTTCTCTAGACGGTGGCTGGGTTCAAAAAAACAGAAGAGCAGTCCCGCTGCAAATATATGCCGGTAGGAGGACGGAGGAACGCAGCAGATAAAACGGGATTACAACAAAACAACAGCCCTACAGAGAACCGGCTGAAAAATTTCAGTCGTAGGTGGTTCTTAAATAGTCGGAGCCTTTGATAAATTAATTAATATACAGCTAAGATCTAATAGCTGTTGGCACAAGTGTGGCTCCAATTGTCTCGCTATGCATTCATTGAGCACTAAGTTGGAGGTAACTATTAAGCCTATATCTAGAACATTTACGTGACTGTCAGGTAGGTGGTATGGAGTACCTCTTTCTCTATTGCGAAACGAACGAAAGTTTGAAGCACGTCAACATACCATTTGACAATTGCTTTGATCTTCTGCTTTGAAATAACTAAATCAGAAAGAGACGATTCGTTCGTCTGAGCTATCGTTCGTCCCAACCAACACAGTCTTTCCACTCCAGTTCGAGTAAAGAAATATAATTTTTTCCATTGGATAATTAGGTCCCATGTTGTTTGACAACGCTATGTATGTTTCTCCTCGAATTTTTATTCAATTTCAGTGTATATTGCGGTATAACAGAAAGATGGCCGTAAAGTTGCTGAAAGAAAAAGAACCCTGATTTTCTTCAAGTTTTTTGGTCTGAAATTAGCAGGCCAGAAAATTTTCAGCTTATATTTTGCCATTTTCCATTTGTTTTTAAAACACGAACATTATTTAATTTCTTTTCCTTTCATACCCTTTGTTTTGAAATAACAAATGCTAAATACTGATAGACCTTGCAAAAAATTGGGTTGTATGAGCACTCTTATCGGAAATTTTGAAATAATTATGAGTCGGATTAAGACCTGGTTTCGAAATAATTATTTTAGATTTAATATATCTAGAATATTAATCCGTCCCACTGTGCAACTCGATGATCACCGTATATATTCTTATACAATAAAATAATTTTAAAAAAATTGCTTAAGTGAAACGGTTTTATTGAAAACAAGTAAGGAAGGCTAAGTTCAGGTGTAACCGAACATTACATACTCAGTTGAGTGCTATGGAGACAAAATAAGGGAAAATCACCATGTAGGAAAATGAAACTTGGGGCTTAGTTCTATAGGTGGACGCCTTTTTGAGATATCGCCATAAAGGTGGACCAGGGGTAACTCGAGAATGTGTTTGTACGATATGGGTATCAAATTAAAGGTATTAATGGTTTTAAAATGGAGTGGCCCTTAGTTGTATACGTGAAGGCGTTTTCGAGATATCGACCAAAATGTGCACCAGGGTGACCCAGAACATCATCTGTCGGATACCGCTAATTTATTTATATATATAATACCACGGACAGTATTCCTGCCAAGATTCCAAGGGCTTTTGATTTCGCCCTGCAGAATTTTTTCATTTTATTCTACTTAATATGGTAGGTGTCACACCAATTTTACAAAGTTTTTTCTAAAGTAAAATTTCGCGTCAATAAACCAATTCAATTACCATGTTTCATCCCTTTTTACGTATTTGGTATAGAATTATGGCATTTTTTTCATTTTTCGTAATTTTCGATATCGAAAAAGTGGGCGTGGTCATAGTCGGATTTCGGCCATTTTTTATACCAATATAAAGTGAGTTCAGATAATTATGTGGACTGACTTTAGTAAAGATATATCGATTTTTGCTCAAGTGATCGTGTTACACGCCGAACGGAAGGAGAAACGGTCAACTGTGTATACAAACTGGGCGTAGCTTCAACCTATTTCGCCCTTTTTCACACAAAATAATTATCGTCCTAGAATCTAAGCCCCTACCAAATTTCACACGGATTGGTACATTTTTGTTCGACTTATGGCATTAAAAGTATCCTAGACAAATTAAATGAAATAGGGCGGAGCCACGCCCATTTTGAAATTTTCTTTTATTTTTGTATTTTGTTGCACCATATCATTATTGGAGTTGAATGTTGACATAATTTACTTATATACTGTAAAGATATTAAATTTTTTGTTAAAATTTGACTTAAACAAAATTTTTTTTAAAGTGGGCGTGGTCGTTCTCCGATTTTGCTAATTTTTATTAAGCACATACATAGTAATAGGAGTAACGTTCCTGCCAAATTTCGTCATGATATCTTTAACGACTGCCAAATTACAGCTTGCAAAACTTTGAAATCACCTTCTTTTAAAAGTTGGCGGTGCCACGCCCATTGTCCAAAATTTTACTAATTTTCTATTCTGCGTCATAAGTTCAACTCACCTATCAAGTTTCATCGCTTTATCTGCCTTTGGTAATGAATTATCGCACTTTTTGGGTTTTTCGAAATTTTCGATATCGAAAAAGTGGGCGTGGTTATAGTCCGATATCGTTCATTTTAAATAACGATCTGAGATGAGTGCCCAGGAACCTATATACAAAATTTCGTCAAGATACCTCAAAATTTACTCAAGTTATCGTGTTAACGGACAGACGGACGGACGGACGGACGGACGGACGGACATGGCTCAATCAAATTTTTATTCGATACTGATGATTTTGATATATGGAAGTCTATATCTATCTCGATTCCTTTATACCTGCATAACCAACCGTTATGCAATCAAAGTTAATATACTCTGTGAGCTCTGCTCAACTGAGTATAAAAATGCTTACATTAAGTAATAACAATACTAAAAGCTTGAAAATAATTAGGTAGGCCCTAGGTACTAGTCATCACACTCCTCACTAATCAAGGGCGTTGATCAGACAATTAAATAAAAGCGTTGGGCGCGTGAAATTTCTAAAAATGTGAGGTGTAGCATAACCTGATCGAGCTTCGGTAGGTTTTACTTATGACTATTAATAGAAATTGGATGCGTCCAACCAACCTACCTAATTATTTTCTAGCTTTTAGTATTATTATTACTTAATGTAAGTATTGTTTTCAATAAAACCGTTTAACTAAAATTTTTTTTTATTTAATTTATTCATTTAGTTCATTTAGTGACTCATTACAAAAAATCTTTCCTGATAATTTGTTACCGTCTAACTCCTCAATACATAATCCTTCCAAAGACTTTACTCGACTCAGCGGCACGTATGCCTGTCCCTCCTGTTGTTGTTGTTGTTGTTGTTGTTGTAGCAGTGCTTTTCCCCACCTAATAGATGCGACCGATCACAAATTGTCATCAATATCCTCAATATCAATCCAAGGAAACTTGCTGTTTCAACAGGGGTGGACAATAAAGAAAGGGGTGTTAGAGGCGTTGGTTCCTCATTAAAATTAAAGAGATGGTTGGTGTCATGTGGGGACACATTATAAGCGGGAAATACATTTTGTATATCGGGATTGATTCTGGATACGTAAGAGTTTAGCCTGATATAGTATCCAAAACGAAGTTGAGCTGGAGTTACTCGCGTTTCCCTGGGGAGTATGCGTTCCTCTTCCGCAAGTTTTGGGTATTGTTCTTTGAGTACTGGGTTCACCGGGCAATTACTGGCATAAAGGTCCGACGCCTGTTTATGTAGTTCACTGAGGACCTGCTTGTGTTTTTTTGCTTCATACGGCTGAGTTCTCAGGTGTTGGCTCATCAATCAGATGTCTGTTGGGGTGCCAAGGTTTTTGTGTATTCAACAGGAACTGTTTGGTTAGCATCTCATTTCTCTCCCTGATGGGGAGTATTCTCGCCTCATTATGTAGATGGTGTTCTGGGGACATAAGAAGACAGCCCGTAGCAGTTCTGAAAGCAGTATTTTGGCAGACCTGTAGCTTCTTCTTCGTGTCCTCTTCGAACTCCGAAGTATTTTGATGTCGCATATACCGGACTCCGGATTGTATGTAATATTTTTTCCAAATATGAGCCAAATCAGACATCATTGGTCACTTTCTATTCATGTATGTATTATGTATTATGAGCCAACTCGAACTACAAAATATGACGAGTAGCTTCACCTGGGCTGCCGATGTTCGGCTTTATTCGCGTTAGGGATCCACTAACTTTAGAAACTTTCTCTATCACCGCCCTTAAGTGCTCCTTAAAAGTTAGTTTTGAGTCATTTGAGTCTTAAATATTTCAACTAAAGCTTTGAATTGATAATCGGTAATTTCCTGCGGCTAAGACGCTTTGAGCGCACCAACACAACTTCTGTGTTATCATCAGCCATCTCAAGCCCCATGTTCGTCAGTCATCCCTTTATTCCTCCTACGGCGTCAGTATAAATTGCTTGGAGTATATCCAGCCTAGCCGAAAATTTGCGTGCTTCCCTAGAACTAATACCTGAGGGACACCGCCGGTGATATTGAGCTTTCTTGGTCCCCCATTGTTGTCTGTCGCTAAAATAGCGCTACCAATAGCTGCCATTATCTACCTCTAGTTCGCTGTGTTAAAAGCATTTCTAAAATCCAAAGTAATCAGTGCACAGAGCTTCCTTTTATTTTGAACTGTATTTTGAGTATTCTTCCTATCGAATCCAACATAAAAATTTACCTGTATGAGGATTATCAGGTTTCAGCAAAAGGACCAGACTTTGTTTCCTGATGTTCTTGTCCTTATCACTGCTTTAAGTACAATACTTTTCTCCTCATCTCAACATGGGACTTACTATCGGCAACTCATTGTGTTGCATCTAGTACCTTCTACTCTGTTATTCATGGAATTTCCATGCCTTTCTCATCCTCGCTGTGGTAGGACCAGTTATATTGTGTCGGAAAAAGAGTTACGACGATTCTGCAAGCCTATCCCTGAGGATCAATATCGTGACCCTTCATTAGTTCTTTGAAGCACTTTTTTATAACATTGTTAAAGAGGTGTTGTTTCTATCTATTTCTTTGTGTTTAATTAGAAGTTATCCTTGGTGAAGTTTCCACTAACTCTAAGCTAATAGCTTTGTGGTCGCTGTGTGTGAAGACGTTACTGATGGACCACTTTGTGCGTCTCCCTATTTCGCTATTGGCAAACGTAAGACCTAAAATAGAGCGTCTACTGCAAGTTTCTGATGTATGTAAATTCCGCAGCCTCAGCGGTGTAAGGCTTTCGTTAAGAATTATTCTTCTATCGTTAATTTGACTGATACCCCACACAGTTGACCATGCATTGAAGCCTCCACATGTTTTAAGCAGGTGTTTACCCTGTGCTTTTATCGTCATTCCAAGAATCATATTCTCAAACCCTGTGCTAGTCCATGTTCAGATGTGCATTGCAAATAAAAAATTATATTCCTTTGGATTTTGCACACCTGAATCCGGCCACCGTCGCACTATGGCGCCTTTTGAGTTTTTTCTTTCCAAAAACCATAACATTTGAACTAATGAAGATATTATAGATAGATTTATACTGCACCTGAAAGAGACTTTGGACAGTGTAAAATACAGGGTGCCAGAGTAACAGGGTGCTTCACAATAATTCGTCAAAATTGAAGTATTGTAGAAAAATACAAAAAAAAAAAAACAAATGTCAAAAACTGAAGGACAAATTTTGAAATTTTTTTTTTATGAGGATGTGTTTGAAGACGAAATCAGATAAACTTATGATTTGTATGAAGGAATGTGGCTCTACCCACTTATGATTAAAAGTTATGTCTTAGTAGCAAGGTTATCAATCTCCACCAAACTTGATGGACGCATTACTACTTTTAAGATATTATACTCTTATAAAAGTGAAATGTGTACGCTAGGAGTTAATTATAAAACATTGATTGAAAATTCATTGTATAAATTTACTTACATATTTTTGAAAAATTCAAAAACCAAATATTTTTTTAATACTTAAATAAGAAAAATTGTTAAAAGTTGTTCAGTATTATTGTATTTGAGCCAACTGCCCACTTATGATAAAACAGTTTTATCTTAATAACCGCTTTACCAATTTTATTGATTTCTCTAAAAATTTATTACTCTTCTGATAGCCAAAGCCTAATATACATAAAGGGTGCTTCAAAACTCATCTTAAAATTTGATAAATTTTAAAAAGATGTAAAAACGAAAATTTTATGATTATAATTACTAAATGAAATTACTTATAATAAATAAAAAAAATAAAAAAAATATAATATATATATAATAAATAATAAACTTATATTTATTGATTTCTTTTCTTTTTTTTCAATAAAATAACAAAACTAAGTACTAAATAACTTGTTTGTTGTGTTGGAAAAAGGTGAATCATTTATTTAATCTTAACGTAATCTTCATCACTTGAACATATATCTAACAAAGAAACCATTTCTGAGCTATAGGTGTCTGTAAGATCTTCTTGTGATCTTACATGCCTCATGGATGATATGACTGGATCAGAAGAGATGGTCAACATGTTGAAAAGGTCCTCGTTTTGTCTAACTCGAGAGATTTTGCAAGCGGTAGTAATTCTATATCTTTCGTAGTCCTTGTTTTTAGATTCTTGAGCTTCTTTAGACAATTCTCCTAATAGTAAACACTGGTATTCTATTAAATCTTTTCCATGGGCCGAAATTGTATGTACCGTTGGTGTGAGCTTTTTCTCAGGATACTTTTGAAGCAGCAGCTCTGCAGTTTTCGATGCATATTCTCCAAATTTAGGTCCATTAACTTTTTCGTGGCAATTTAAAATATTTAAAATTACTCCCAATCGTTTGACAATATCTCTATCGATTCCAGTAATGCGAGCAGTCATTTCATCGTTGTTGAAAAATCTTCTTGAGGAGTTTCCATCATTTATGTTGCCGTATCCATACTTTGGGCAGTCAACTCTGAGGCCAGGCTCTTTATAGAATGCATCTTGAATTATTTTTTTTTCTAATGTTTTGTTTTTCCTTAGATGTTGCATTGTCATCGAAAACTTCTCCTTGTTGTGGTAGCGTATAAGCCAGTTTCAAAACGAATTCCATGCACCTTATCCTAGCATGGAAAGGAGATATTCCTTACTCATAATTTAGTTCGTCAATAATTGAATCATCAAGATTTTCAAAGTCTTTTTGACTTGACAATTGGACATTTCAATGCAGATGATGTGTTTATTAGTAAGTTTAAAACTTTTCCATCGACAATTGTTAGAAGAAAATCATGCTTTATGGTAATAACATTCCCGTATTCGATTTAAATTATTGTTGGTTTTAATTTTGCGATTTGATGTTTTATATCACTCATTGTAGCTTTTATGAGTTCCGAAGACTCCTTCTGCTTGAGTGATTTGTTTGTATCCAGGGAAAAGATCGGCATTATGTTGCAATAATGGCTCACGCAATATATAAAATTACCCTTCGATAACCCGAGATCTATAAACAGCGCCAAAGACTCTTCAGGAGTGTATCTCCTAGGTTTGGGGGTGTGGGAATGCTGCTTTTCATCCTTCTCAGTCGCACTGGGCTTGCTAACGCAACTTCCCCTATGATATGAGACTTGATGTTTTCTTCGTCCTTTTTATATTTAATAGCCAATGCTTCTGAAAGATGAGTCGTGGCGATAGTTCCAGTGTAATCTGACAGCTTCGTTTTTCTTGTGTAGGTCAAACATTCTTCTGTGGGTTTTGTTGGTCTTCCTCTAGTTCGATTGGTTGATGTGCTAGACATTTCCTCATCCAAAAAACTTTTACCAGCTAGCCAGCTTTCATGATTACTTATAAACCTTGAAGTAGAACGACCGATTTCTTGCCATTTTTTTTGTTTTTTTTTTTTGTATTGCAATGTAGGGGAAGCCAATTTTTTCTTTCAAGTCTTCCTCTTCTTTGTTGTATGCTTCATTTGGTAATTCTGTCATAATAGCCTCAACGAACTCCGCTTTTGTCTTTGAAGCTTTGAACACCTTAAATAGTTTGGAGTTTTCTAGAGACATATTAAAATTTGCCATCGAGTATATCTTACTAAAAAAATATGTGAGCAATATTTATGTTTATTTAAATAAATAGAATACTTTATTCTATAGACTCTAAAAACGACTGATTTGGGGCATTGTATTAAACATTGCTTTATATACTCAAATTATGGAAATGAGTTCCAGATATATTATGCAGCTTGTAACCGAAAAATTTGGTTTTTTTAACAAATTCCAACAACAAATTCGCGTTCTTCTTACCTATACCTGCTCAGTCGCGTATTTATATCCAAAGCTGCTTTTTTTTTATTTGATGTAAAAAGTGAAATCGCAACTGGATGCAGTTAGACCTTATGAATTCAGGTAACGGAATATTTAGCAAATACCTACTGTAAATTTCATGGAGACTTTTTTGTCCCTTTTTTTTATTTTCCATCAAAGTTCGAAAAACGTCCTAAAAAGAGGCTTTTCGAAAAACAGGTAGATCTGACAACTTTATAAAAAAACAAATTTTATGTTTTGCTTCAACCTAGAATTAAATATCCTTTCGTTGCAATACAATAAAGCAGTAGCTGTTTTATTTGGAGACAAAACAATTTTTAATACAACAATAAATAAGAAAAACCGCAAATTTTTCTAAGTGTTAAAAATTTATCAACTTTGAGCGGCTCTATCTCCTAAAATATGATTTTCTGTTTAATAAGAGTTATATAGTCGTAATCCCTGGAAAATTCTCTATTAAACACATGTATTAGGTTTATCGAACGCTTTCGTGAAATTTTTGATTTTTGCCAGGCTTTTCGGGCAGAGGCGCCATAGTGCGTCGGTGCCATTTTTTTCTGCGAAAGAAGTTTTTCTGTTGTCCAAATTGAGGCTTTCCCAGCTGAGTCCGAGAACCAACTTTTCTCCTGGGTATTTCTGTATAGTTCCGATAGTGACGCTACAAACATTGTTTGGGATAAGAGGTCTGGTGCCGCTTGATAGACATATGTACACACGTATGTGCATATGTATGTATGTGCCTGAAATAAATGGCATTCTCTAACAGAGTCATTAAACCAGCTCACATACCGATTTTCGTACTTACCCCACACAAACCGCTTACTATGGCTAAGTAACGGTGCGATGGCAGATCATAAAATGCAAGTAAATGAAGTATTCGTAAAGGAAGTTGCGCCTGCATTTGCGACTTCACTTCAAAACTGCAATGCATTAAGAAACAACTTTATGATGGCGGAACAGAGTTGAGTGTTTTCTTTGAAGATTTGTAAAGCACCTACAACTTTAAAGTAATGCTAACATTTAGTTTTAAAACCAAATCCTAAAGTGCGTACGAGCATACAAATGTAATACTAACCAACTAAAATGCATTTTTCCTTTTGGCCATAGCATCACTTTCAATGAGTTTTTAAAGTAAAACAAGTGTTTTAAAATAAACGAGGAACACACACACACATTAGGAGGACAATAGAGCAAACCTACACAAATGTAGAATGTATTTCTTAACCCATATTTATTATTTTATGGCTATGAGGTCTTTGATGGGTTGTGCAGAGAACCAAAATGTTTGTACTGTTAGCGGCAATCAATAGAACATAAACACCTCTCGACACCACCAAGGTTTAAATAAATAGCTATTGGCGACAGAGCCTGTTAAACTGTTCAAATAACAACATCGGAATGAACGAGTATTACCTAAGAACATACTCCATGCTTAGATCTCTTCAACCGTCTAAATAACAGCATTGGGGTAAACGATTGTAAGTTTGACGGACTCCTCACCGAAACGCCTGAGTAGATGATTGATGACCAGCGTCCACATCAGAGGTGATAACGCCCCGCCTTGTAGCGTGCCTCTGTCCACTGATTTTGTGGCCTCATATAACCCTCACTGCGAAGTTGTCTTCCTGCAATAAAGCATGCAGTCAATTTACCTGGTTACGGCTGGATATTCTGCAATGTTCTCTTTGTTCGCCTGCTAAGAGACATTGTTCAAAGCCCTGGGCAATGTCTGAAGGCGTTCGCCTTATATTCCAAAGCTTTCTTTATATTGCTTATTAACAACCTATGCAATGCGGTGTCTACCGACTTGCCTTTGGTGTTCGCATGGTGCGTTGTAGAGAGCAGCTGTTCATCCACGTTGGACTTTATGTACACAACTTTCAGCTTCTCAATGGTTTTGAGCAGAAATGATGTTAAGATTTTGGGTCTATAGTCTTTGTGATACATGTCACCGATCCTCCCCTCATTTGGTGGGAAAACTACATGAGCAGTTCTCAAAGAGAATGGTACATGATTAAGTCTTATGCACCCATCGAATACTATTTTAAGCCATTCAACGATAGATCTACTAAAAATTTGGCGGGGAATATGCCATTTGAGCCCGACGATTTAAATTAAGAGAAAGTCTTCACATCCCATTCAAATCAAAGTGTATACTGGCTCTTCTGAATCATCTCCCGATGGGAAATGCCTTTTGAAAAATGTCTTAAGGGACTCTTCACTACTAAGTTACCTTTCCCCGTTCTCTTTTTTATTGGTACCTGGACTATAGTTACTTTCGCTAGGACTATCCTCAATTGTGCTGTTTCGCTGGAGCACTCGATGTTCGTATGGATACTTCTTTATGAGACTGTCTTCGCACTGGGAATTTCACGCTTGTAGATCTTTAACAAAACCCTATTTTTGGAAAAATGTGCCTGCATATATGCAAGAAAAAATCCTTATCGGCCAAATATAAGATCTGTATGTTTGTCCCTCTCTGATTTGTTTCATGAATCGAAACAACTTTTGCGCTAAAGAATTTGCCGTTAACTTATTCAGAAAAAGCGGACAAATTCACAATCAAAGTTGTGATTTCTAGCTCCTGTGAATAGTTTAGATGTGGTCTTGCAGCACAATACTTGTAAAACGTAAAACGAAGCAAAAAATTTAGTGCTCTTCTGTCAAGTTGAAGCTCCTGGCAGATAATTCTTTGCAAATCTGGCCTTATTGGAACACGTATTTTACACGTCCAACGATATATTGAAACCTCATTGCAGTATCGGTACTTTTAGTCTCGAGTTCTTTTCTTTCGATGATATCCAGTCCTCGACAGCTGATATTAGAGCTGCAAAGCTATCGATAAAGCAACCATTCGGTATTTTCGATTGTTTGAAATATTAGGGTGTTTATTGTGAATCATAAACGCGAATTTCTCACTTGATAGGTAATACCAGGGACAAACATATTACATATGGGGTATTCCATCCCATTTCGACCAATTTTGAACCCGACCCCTTTAGAATTGGCTGAAAGTTTTTCTTCTTTTTCTAGCTTACGAAAGACGTTTTTCAGAATTTTTTCAAATTTTTTCATCCAACTCAAAAAAAGTTATGAATTTTTAAAATAACACCGTTTTTGTTTCCAAAATGCTATAACCTTTTCAAAAATTGACCGTTTGGGATCTTTTTTTTTTTTAAATTTGTTTTTAAATGTACTTTTCGGAAAAAATACAAAAAAATATTTAGTTTTTTTTTTGTAATTTTTCAGTTTTTCGAGATTTTTCGAATTTCGCCATTTTTGTTTTTTCTCATAAAAAACTTCAATCAATTCTGCAATCATCCCCACTAATCCCGAAGTGGGCCGATTTTTTTTTTTTTTTTATTGAAAAAAAACTTTAAAAATTATTTTGTATTTTTTTCGAAAAGTACATTTAAAAACAAATTAAAAAAAAAAGATCCCAAACGGTCAATTTTTGAAGAGGTTATAGCATTTTGAAAACAAAAACGGTGTCCAACTCAAAATAAGTTATGAATTTCAAAAAAAAAACGGTTTTTTTTCAAAATGCTATAACTTTTTCAAAATTGACCGTTTGGGATTTTTTTTTTTTTTAATTTGTTTTTAAATGTACTTTTCGGCAAAATACAAAATAATGTTTAAAGTTTTTTTTTTCAATTAAAAAAAAAAAAAAATCGGCCCACTCCGAGATTAGTGGGGATGATTGCAGAATTGATTGAAGTTTTTTATGAGAAAAAAAAAAAATGGCAAAATTCGAAAAATCTCGAAAAACTGAAAAATTACAAAAAAAAAAAACTTTAAAAATTTGTTTGTATTTTTTCCGAAAAGTACATTTAAAAACAAAATTTAAAGAAAAAAAATCACAAACGGTCAACTTTTGAAAAAGTTATAGCATTTTGAAAACAAAAACGTTTTTTTTTTTAAATTCATAACTTTTTTTGAGTTGGATGAAAAAATTTGAAAAAATTCTGAAAAACGTCTTTCGTAAGCTTGAAAAAGAAGAAAAACTTTCAGCCAATTCTAAAGGGGGCGGGTTCACAATTCGTCGAAATGGGATGGAATACCCCATTTATATTGTGGTCCCGGTTGCAGATGGTTTAAGAACATCGCACGAGGGTAAAAGTAACGATTTTCCTATGGAGACAAAAAACTAAAAAAACTGGTATATCTAAAACCAAAAATAGATAATTACATATATAGTAGATAGTTCCAATATATAAATTTGAGTCCGGACCTTCGTGTTGGCCTATTTGATTTGTAACGACCACTCTGATAAACGTCTGTCTCTCAACGCCTTCAAATAATACGTCGTAAACAAAGTAAGGTGGCTCGAAAGTTAGAGGGTAAAACAAATCCGTACCGGATTTATAACCAAAACGTACGGGGTGTGTTTTTTCGGCTACAGCAGCAACAAAAATACGAGATAGCACGGTTTTGGATAAGCACGTACTATAAACTAAATACTGTCGAAATAAATGCGGATTGGCTGATTCAAAAAAATTTAAAAGAAAATATGTACTTCGAGAAATGTAATGTAAACTGTCGACAGAAAAAATGAATGGTTTTCCAAAAATTAAAACATCGATATTTTTGCAGCTCTACTTGATATGAATACCATATCGATACTGTGAATTCGATATCGTGTACCTACACACTGTGGCAATATGAGCAGTTTCGATACGTCACTATGCCGCTTGTAATAAATGCTGGACAACAACAACAGCAAAGGAAGCAGATTAAATAGTCACACAAACATATACACAGCAGTAAAGAGCGCATATTACTCAGGCATCCCAATAAACATTTTTGTAAATTCTCAGTTTGAGATACATTTGAGAATCAGTCCATTTCTCAAATTTCAAACGTTAGTTTTCAAATGCATTTCAAGTAACCGTTGATAGCATTCTCAAGCTAAAAGGCGCATTTTTAATATGGAATTTTTTTTTAGATTTATGCATAATGTAGTACAATATTACTTAATATTATTAAAATGTATAAATACTTTTTTATTTTTTCACTCTATGTCCAACTTGTTTCAATAAAATCGCCTGTTTATATTTCCAGCTAAAGTATGCAAATTAGAGATCGAGGAATTATCAACGGCACTATCGACGACACTATCGATAGCGTTGATGTAAAATAAGCATGTTGTACTATGTTTTATGTTATTTTTTGGTTTCTATGAACACTTATTATGTACTTTAAAATTTAGACACATTGGCGCAAAAAGTATTCACATTATTATTAACGAAATCAACCAGAATGGAACGAAATGCAAGTATATCTCAAACCATTCTCAAGTTGAAGAAAAACGTTTGAGAAAAAATTGAAAGAATATTTAGCTTCAAACGATTAATAGTGCTGAATATCAATCTGAGAATTAATGTTTTCTCAAAAATTTGAGAGAAACAATTTTCAAGTATGTCTCAAATTATTCACAAGTTGAAGATCAGATGATAAATAATGTTGAATATCAAACTGAGAATCAATGTTTTTCTCAAACATTTTAGATTTTTATTTCCAGTGTTTGTTGGGATATACCAAAAACATATACATGAAGGCAACAGAGAAAACGTGGTTTAGGAGCTAGAAATAAATAAGCAACTCTTTGAGAATGCTGTTCGCTAAAAGTCCAGTCCTTTGGAGAAATAGGCCTATGAGGCAAATGAGGGTATAAAAGAAGCGCAGGCTAGAGAATATCAATCAATTTTATTTAAGAACGTTGTAAGTAGGCAAGTTATTTAATTGTGAAGTAATATAACCATAGTGTTGTTGCAAACAAAGAATATTTTGCCGTACTCGATATTTCAGTTATTTATTCGATAGTTCACTTCGAACGATAACATAAAGTACAGAATAACCAGCAACACATATTTTCGCTATAATACGTTTTTCGTTGCAGTAACTTAAACATGAATCAAGGAAAATTTATCGTAAACGCTTGTTTAAATATTTATGTATTTACAAATTATATGTATCGTTCACATTTTTAACACAAGTAAACTTATATGTCCTTAACAATGGTACCTATATATAACTATTTTATGTACACTAACTTAGTGCACTATTTTACTTACATACCTAAGATATATTTACATCAGCATTTGTGGGCACGCAAATCCTTTCACTTCATAAGACATTATGTATCAAGATGGGTTTTTATACCTTTCATGGAAGTGAAATTGTATAATAAGTTTGTCACGAGTCTTAAAATTGTAAGTCCTTAAAGGAGATGAGATAGACCCCACCAATAAGTAGAGCAAAATGGATGACGAGCTGAGTGAACTGGGTCATGTCCGTACGTACGTCTGTCAGTTTGAACACAAATACGTCCGTCTATTTTTTAGATAACTTGATGAAATTTGGTAGCCGCGTATATTTCAGTCCTCGATCAGACATTTGTCGGAATCGACCGGCTCGGACCACTCTACTTTATATGCCCCATACAAGCGATTTTTTAGAAGAGGTTTTTCGTCATATCCTTCTCAATTTATCAGTTAAAGTTTAAAATTTCAATTGATCTTTAGCACATGCACATTCATACAACATGTATGAAAGAATCATAGAGATTGGTGGTATGCATATAGCTTATATCCCATACAATCAATTGTTCAGATAAGAAGCTTTTCGTAATTTTATGTATATGAGTATCTGCAAATTTTGTCTTGTGCAATTTATAACCCTTTTATGTCATAACTTCTTTTACAACATTTTTCTATTTTTCCAACTTCTGCACTACTCCTATGATGGCTTCGATCCCTCTCCTAACACTGCTCCTCGATCTGGCTCCAATTGGGGAAATTGCATGAACACTCCAACCATGATAATCCAATTCACTCTAGATGGCTATTATTTCTGACAGCAGACGATGTTTGCCTCTTAAGGAGGGTCCAATATCATTTAGTCTTATCCAGCAGAGACACAATGAACTTGATTTAGATCAGAGGTCGCCAGCTAGTTAAATAATTCTTCGCGCTCACTTCACACATACGTATTATTATTATCTCTTTTTCAGTAGTCGCTAAAGAAGCAGAGTAGCAATATCGAAAGAGGCTACTGTTTGTTTGTGCATTTCACGAAAAATATTTTGCAAACAAACACACATGCGCAGAATGTTTGAACTGTTTAATTTATGCAATATATCTAGTTTAAGTTTTTTGTTTGAATCAATCAATAAAATAGTATTTTAAAGCATATTTACGATTTATTTTCTGAGGGTTAACATACGTGCAGACATGTTGCCTCATTGCTCGTTAATAAACGACCAGGCCACTGCCACTACAATGATTTTACTCTTACCAATACAGCCGCAGTTTCAATTTTGGTGACCCTTTGCTCTAAACAGAAGATTTTTGGCTGATACGCTCATTTTTTTGCTCTTCTTTCGAAAGCTGAATATATAAATTCAAGGCCAACAAAATCTTTAGAAAAAAATAACTTCAATTAGAAAAAAGATTTCTAAGCGGGCTCGTCTGCTTGTAGCGAAAGTTCGTTTGCTTGGAGACGCCATTCGGAGTCGGCATAAAACATGTAGGTAGTAAAGAGAGCAACAACCGCTATGTCCTCCTATAAGTAAGAAATTGACGTTTGGTGGGGTTTTTCGCAGTAGCAATTTTTAACAAACCAAGTAAAGACTTCTTTTTTATTTTCCAAATTTAAAAAAAACCTTATTGCAAACCAATCTTAAGAACGTTTTCGAAAAAATACGAAAATTCGGAAAACAATTCGAACTGTTTATTTGGAGCTCTCTGTATGCAGTCATAGTCCACCCAAAATTCGCATTGATTTTTAAAATTTTTTCTGAGGGGGGTTTCAGAGTTTGTTCCTTTTAAAAAAATGTTCCACACTTTGTATCGAGGAAAATCTAATATACCCTCCGGAAAAAAAATTTCAAATAAATGTGAGTTTTAAGAAAGTTATGAGTTCAACTTGGCAGGCGCCGTGGTGTGGGCAAAGCAACATCAAAAATTCATAAACCAGTTTTTTCAATGAGAAAATGTCTTTCTAAGCGGGGTTGCCGCTCGGCAGTGATTTGGCAATCACTCCGAGTGTATTTCTGCCATGAAAAGCTTCTCTGCGTTACAGGCTCCTTATGGAGTCGGCGTAAAATATTTACGTCCCGTCTCGCCAATTCGTAGGAAAAATTGAAAATAGCATGACACAAGTTGGAAGAGAAACTAGGTCTAAAATCTCTCGGAGTTAATCGCGCCTTACAATTATTTTACTTTATGACTTCTACTTTTCTATATACTCCAAAAAACTCAGAGAACTTCAACTAAAAAGTTCAAAATTTTCATAAAATTTTCTCGAATTTTTTCGAAAACGTTTTTGAGATTGATTTGCATAGTCTCCGTTGCCAACTTTATTGAAGTTTTTCCTACAAATGTGGCATATCAAGAGAAAAAGAATTTCATTGACAAAAAGTGATGAAAATTACTACTGCTACCTTTCTGTTTGCTACTGTATATAAAATAAGTGAGAAAGGTTTAGCTTGAAATAGCGCAAATATTAAAACCAATCACATCAGTTGCAAGAGATTGATTGAATAGCTATGAGGTATGATTTGCGTGGCCACGAGTGTAAATAAATCTACGGTCACATCGTCGACTGAGTGGAAGATCGTCTGGTTTCGGTTGTCTTTTGCGAAAACGCTCTCTTTCAGCAAATTAATTCAACAAGCTTTTAGCTAAGAATGCTCTAGGAGTCTTCTTAGACATTGCCGAGGCTTTCAATAATGTTTCTAAATGTGCGATTATGGATGGTCTTAAATACATTAAAATACATCCACCCTTAACGAGATGGATCGGCTACACGTTAAATTGCAGGAAGATTACATCGCAATGGGGATTGTACGAGGCCACGAAATCAGTGGACAGGGCAACGCCGCAGGGAGGGGTGCTATCACCTCTGCTGTGGACGCTGGTCCACTGCTCAGGCAATTCGATGAGGGACCCGTAAAACTTACGGCTTACGCAGATGACGTTGCAATTGTCATAAGTGGAAAGTGCCTTCCAACGATTAGCTCTTTGATGGATCGGGCGCTTCGGGATATTTATACCTGGGCATAAAATGTCGGATTGAAAGTCAACGCGGATAAGACGGATATGGTGTTGTTTACAAAGAGGTACAAGGTCCCATATTGGATCAGGCCTAAGTTAGGAGGGGTGACCTTACAGGAGAAACCTTGTACAAAGTATCTAGGAATCATCCTAGACAGTAAGCTGTCATGGAAGCTCAACGTGGAGGAGAGCTGAAGAAGGCTTCAACGGCACTTTATGCATGTAAAAGAATGCTGGGGTGTACGTGGGGCTTATCGCCCTCTCTTTCTCATTGGGTTTTTACAACGACTAAAAGCCTTATTCTATACTATGGAGTTCTTGTTTGGTGGAAATCCACACAAAAAGAAACTTACCTCAAAAAATTTGAGGGGGTATGCACACTATCAATGTTTAGCATTACGGGAGCCCTGAAACAACCCCGACAGCTGCACTGTATGCCATTCTGCACATTCCACCTGTAGACCTGGTAGCAAATAATATAGCGTTAACAACTGCAACCAGGCTCGGTGCCTCGGGGCAGCTTGAGCGCCGACCATACGGCCTAAGTAGTATAGCGTCATCAATCACAAGACGAACAGACTACCTGATTCCCTATCTGCGCTTCGAGGGCGATCTTAAGGCCAAAATAGAGGTGGACGTGGATGGCGCAAGGGTGCTCAAATGGCGGACGAGGCGACACACAGATGGTTCAACAGTAGTGGAAGGAGTAGGGTCTGCGGCATTCTGTGCTGATCCGGAAAAACAGATCCTACAAGCTGCCGGATTACTGCAGCGTTTTCCAAGCGGAAATAGTAGCCGTAACCACAGCAGTAGAAACCCTGGAAGAAAATAGCCCAAGCTGCAATCGTGTTAACTTTTATATTGACAGCCAAGCAGCAATTATGGCAATAATCTCGCATAGCAAAGCATCTAATGGAGAAAATCGGGACAGGGAGAAGCATACATCTATATTGGGTCCCAGGGCATATGAGAATAGATGGGAATGAAAAAGCGGATGAACTAGCTAAAAAGGGCGCATTCCTTGAAGCTTGCTCCGTAGACGTCCCAATTAGACTGGGCGAGATTAAGCGAAGGCGAGAGGTGCACATGATCGACCAAGCAGGAAAGGCGTGGGTTCGAGCGCGGGGCTGCAAAGTGTCGAAGATTATGTGTAGGTCTTACAACCTTAAAAAGAGAGGGCTGTAGACTCATGACGGGTATTCTGACTGGACACTGCCTTCTGGCGTCGCATGCCTTAAATTAGGCTTGGTCAGTGATTGCAGATGTAGAAAGTGCGGGCTGGAGGAGGAAAAGATCGAGCACGTTCTGTGCTCGTGCCCTGCGCTTGCCAGGCAAAGACTCCAGCTATTAGGAGTGATACAGCTGTCAGATCTAGAAGCAGCAAGCGGTTTAAGTCCTAGGAAGCTTCTAGTATTTGCCAAGAGGACGGAGTTATTTTCTAACATAGGTCCTGGTTTTTAATAGGGTTTTTCAATTTGGTCGTTAAAATAAATTTCTGGTAACACTACGGACTTATTCAGTCTATCGGAGGTCTTCATGGACCGGCCAGTTCAACCTAACCTAACCTAGCTAAAAGGACCCAAGTTAAGAACAAATTCTGATGTTGTTTTTAAATAATATTCTCAATTAGATGTACCGTGTTTCAGATAGAAAAAACTCAAATATATATAAATATATGTAGGTAATTTTCTATCTAGCCCTAGAGATAGCGTAATTTTCCATTCAGCCGACGATATATATCCTATACGTTTTTCTACGCTATTTGGACTTTATCTACTATATTATTTGGTAAACTTAAATAAAAAAAAAACTGCAACAAACAACATCACTGAAATGCAAAAAGTCGTAACTAAAAACATTAAGTTTGCATTAAAATATAACAAAAAACATTTGTGACGTCCTTTTTCATTCCAGTGGAGGTGCTTATTACGTCTTTTTGCGTTTAAGTTTCTAATTTGTACTCTCTCTTCTCTCTCTCTTCCCTCTCTTGACGGTATAAAGAGCTAAATTAATTAACAGAAGCACCGCTGAGGTGACATACTCTATTTTTGCAAGTCACTGCGCGCACAGTCATAGCTCGAACTTAACCTCAAATGCACTTAAATGTACTCCATCATCCTAACTCGGCAGATGTTGACGGATCCTTTGAAGATAAAAAATAAATATATTTTTTTAATTTTGTTTAAATAATAAAGAAAAGCGTATGCTTTGGACTTTACTCACCAACCTCGTCGGACAATCGGCGAAGAAATGTGTCTCTGCCTTGCATAAGTGACACCGCTTTGGTTGTGGCTCCTGTGGGCACATAGATGCTATATGGTTTGCGAATTTGCCACAATTGTAGCAGCGTACACGACGTCTTTTCTTGGTATGTGGTCGAAACGTACTTCCCGTGCAGTCAAGACCTTTTTTGCCACTAACACGTGTCGCTTCCAAGCCTCTTTCGGTCAACTGACATTCAAATTCTACTTCTTCTTGTTCGCCCAATGAACGAAAGCCTGACATTTGTATTACGCTCTATATAGCAAATTAGAAAATATCATTAAAATTATATTAAGGCAAGAAACGGGCAAATCTGAAATCTTACCTGGTGAACAAACACCTCCTGTCCCCCATCGTGTGGTGTTATAAAACCCCATCCCTTTGCCACATTAAACCATTTGCATTTACCGTAACGTACTTGTCCCGTTTCCGACTGCGACGAATCTGAAAAGTAGTTAATAGGATATAATGGGTTTATTTAAGTTTTCTCAACTTCGATGTACAGATTGCGTAACATCTTACATAAAAAAAAATTAAATATAAGGCGCGATAACCTCCGAAGAGATCTAACGCCGAGCTTCTCTTCCAATTTGCGTCGTGCTCCTATTCTTTTCCTACAAATTGGCGGGATGGGACCTACTTGTTTTATGCCGGCTCCGAACGGCATCTGCAAGGCAGATGTGTTTTCACTGAGAGCTTTTCATGGCAGAAATACACTCGGAGTGCTAGCCAAACACTGCCGAGGGGCGACCCCGCTTAGAAAAATTTTCTTCTAATTGAAAAAACCTGTTTCTAAAGTTTTTGATGTTGCTTTTTCCGGGGCGCGAACCCAGGATCTTCGGTGTGATAGGCGGAGCACGCTACCATCACACCACGGCGGCCGCCACATCTTACATACACACTAGAAATTTTAAAAATTACATACGTAAAAGAGAATTTCGACTGCCAGTATGACCCAAACCCCGATTAATATTGTTACGAATGTTAGCTACACTAAGGGGTACTGCCATCTCTATGCCGATGCTAAGCAGTGTCGTGAATGCACATCAATAATTTAATCATTTTGTCTACACCTATGTACGTACACGCAGCGGAGAAGAGATGCACAAACACGTGCAGATATCTTATCTGTGATGCTCCTAAAGGTATGCAATTGTGATTGTGGAAGTGTCGCTCACACATACAAGCGCATGGGGTATGAGAGAAGCTATAAAAATTGTACATCTGTAGTTGTAGCTGAGAAATTTATAACTAACTGGTAAGTTCTGGAATTAGAAAAGCTTAGAAATATGCAACGAGGAGGTCGGACAGTATAAAACGGCGACAACAGTGGAGGCGAGAAATCAGTTTCATTTAAGCTATCAATCAGTTTGGTTACTAAGCAAGCTATTCGTGGCAAAGTATAAGTGTTATTGTGAAGTACTTTAATAAAGGCCATTTTCCCATTATTCAATATTGGAGTTATTTATTCAACAGTTTAGCGATACGAACGTTAGCAGAAGATTGCAAATAAGGTGAATTGCAAGTAAATTCGTTACAATATTTATACTCCGCCCGATGCTGTACAAAGCTTTCAGTTCGAAATGCGAATTTTTTAATAAACACTATGTGACTCATTTGCCTAAGGTTAACGCAGGATAGCCCACCTTTTTGTTTTTTATCCCATTCATGAAAAAAAGTTATTGCAAAAGATATTTTTGAATTGGAAAACCCTTAATATTAAAATAAGCAAAATGATTATTTTTTTTCATGAATGGAATAGTGAAATGGAAGGGTGGGCCAAGTGACCTGAACTACATATGTGTAAGGACTCATGTTTGTAGCTCAGAGATTAGATTATTAAAAATTTATCGTAAGCTCACATCTAAAAACGTTTTTATCCTAAATGGTTAAACCGTATAAAGCCTGAAGTTTCGTTCAAAGTTTCAAGTCTTTGGGTTATTTGGAAGTTCCTCAAAACTCGAAAGCAAAATTTCCAAGTTCGGACGATTTGTTTAGTTAGTCACGATCCGTGGACAAGTAGTATGTTCAGCGGTTGCAAGACCTCTCTGAATATCTCGATCCCTGTTCCATCTAGAAAACTCCTTTGTCCTAAATATTACAACCTTATAGAGCCCAAAGTTTCGTCAAAGTTTCAGGTCTCAGGGTTATGTGTTGGCTTTGCGTAAACGAGCCACAGTATGAAAATAATAATTTTAAATTTTTTTTCTATTTTGGAGATTTTTCAACGTGAAAAGTTTTTTTACGATAATTTTTTTTTTTTCCAAAAGTGGCCAACAAAAAAATGGTTTAGCTTTCCTGGGTTAACTAACCACATACCAACTTGAAAATTGTTTTTCCCAATATTTCTTTTCCAAGGTTGGGCTCACGAAATACAAGGCTGTTCTATCCCAGGAATTCCTTGGGCAAACAAACCACAATTTTCAATCATTTGAACATTTTTGTTGAATTTTCTTGCGATAATATTTTCCCCACAGAATGACAACGAACAAGAAAGCTGGCCTATCCTGGGACTTCGTTATGCAAAAAACGGCAGTGTACAAAAAGACATTTAGCATTTTTTGATTTTGGGGCGTTTCAACTTGACAAATTTCTTACAGATTGGGCCAAGGAAAAAAAAATTTTGGACTATCCTGGCCCAACCTTGGGCAAACAGACAACATGGCTTTTATTCGTAAATTCGCATTTCGGGGTGCCGGCTTCACACAGCCGCCGTACCACTTTTTTTAAGAAATCTTAGCTCAAAGCAGTATAAATAGACTTTTTAAAATTTAAGAAAGTTGTATATATGTATATCAGCCACAATTTAGATATTGGTGGCACTGGTCGGGAGTGGAAATATAGGCGTTATGGTCTTATTGCAGATGGCCTCTTATTTGCTCTTATTATTTTAAAGTGTTCAATACTATCGTTATAAATAATGTTATAACGCCGACAACTTTTGGCAAAGGGGGATGACAAGAACCAATTCAAAACGAAGGCGGCTTCCCGACATGACGGATGCACACAAACTAACAATAGGCCAGGTTGCGAACAAGAAATAATATGATAGCATCTGAAAGGGTGTCCATATCGACTCGAAAGAAACAGGTGATGGAAGACTTCACTGGCAGCGACCAGCAAATTATATTCTTCGTATTAGGCCTACAAGAAGCACGTAGAAGGAACTAAATAGATGCTTCCGCAAAAACTAAAGAGTGGTGACCAGAAGGAGCAGCAAAAGTAAGACAAAATACCTACGCTTAAGCGTCCGTAAAAGCAAGGCGTATGGGAGACGCTAACTTCGAAGCAGGGGCATACTAAGAAAAGATAAAAGGCATTTAAAACCCCATATCATTAATAACAAGAAACAAAGGTGAGAGGAGATTAACAGGACGGTTTACCACGGAACAACTAAAATTTGCAGAAAAAATAACTTGCCACCAGCATTAAAGCCACTACGCCTGCAAAACTTGTTGAGAGGTTTCCAAAACCATGTATTTCAGAAGTAGGTATATCTTTAAACTTAGAAAATTACCATGATCCATTAAATCCCACTGCACCATCGTTATCGCAAAAAAAGATCATTATTATATGTATGTATATGGGAACGGCGGATTATGAATGGCACATGTGAAGCAAAATAGCGAACAAGTAGCGTTCTTTAAATTATCGCGAACATATTTCACGTTACAACCTGAAAGAATGGTTACAATATTGCGATGTCCAAACAAAAAAGACGTATAAAAGCAGCAGAGAATGTTGAGGAAGCGTGCTTAAGCTTATATTGATAGTCAGGCGGCCCAAAAAGCATTCTGGACTCCGCTCACGCCGAACTTTACATCTTCACTGGTATAAAGGAAAATAAGCATTAGACAAAAAAATAATCATAAAAAGATGGAACGTAATGAAAGGCTGATAATTTGGCAAAGGAGGGTGCAGTACTCGAGTAATATACGATACACGACAGACAGAAGTTGCATATGATCAATCAGGCGGGAAAGGCGTGGACAGGAAGCGTGGGGTTGTGAAATTTCTAAGATCGTGTGCAAGTCCTACGAAAACGATAGAAAACTTATGGTACCTGCTGGGCGTAGTGGCAAGATCGCTGAGAAAGTGAACAATAAGACAAACGGACGACAACATCAAACGCAGGTTTATCTATAGAAGTTTGAACGATGTTAAATTTTGAGTTAACCAACTGCTCTATGAACATGGGCACTTCAAAAAATATCTACACAGAATAAAAGACGTCAGAGATCGTAGACGCATGTGCCTCGGTGCAGAGGAAAACGATGCTGAATACGACTGTTCGTAGTCGAGGCAGAATCGACCAAAGGTGTCCAAATTACTGTCGAGTATATTACGGCAAAAATAGTGGGACCTGGAGATAAGAACTACGTATGGCTTTTAAAAAATGAGTAACATGGAGCGCCATCGTCAAGCAATGCAGAAACGGATCGGTGAGTGAGATTTTTCTACAATAGGAAATTTTTTATACTCAACTGCGCATAGCTAACAGAGTATATTAATTTTGTTCGCATAACGGTACCCCGTAATGGCATAAACTAATGGAGATAGATGTAGATGATCTGGGCGAAAAAAAAATTTATTTATCCATGTCCGTCCGTCCGTCCGTCTGTCCGTGAATACGATAACTTGACTAAATTTTGAGGTATATTAATGAAATTTAGTATGTAATTTCCGAAATAGGACTGCAACCACATCCACTTTTCCGATATCGAAAATTTCGAAAACCCGTCAAAGTGCGATAATTCATTACCAAAGACGGATAAAGCGATAAAATTTTGTAGGTGAGTTGGTTATATGACGCAGAATAGAAAATTAGTAAAATCTTGGACAATGGGCGTGACATCGCCCACTTTTAAAACAAGGTAATTTAAAAGTTTTCCAAGCTGTAATTTGGCAATCGTTGAAGATATCATAACGAAATTTGGCAGGAACGTTACTCCTATTAAAATTAGCAAAATCGGATGACGAACACGCCCCCTTTAAAAAAAAAATTTAAGTCAAATTTTAACAAAAAATTGAACATCAACATTCAACTCCAGTAATGATATGGTGCAACAAAATACAAAAAAAAGAAATTTTCAAAATGGGCGTGGCTCGCGCTTTTTCATTTAATTTGTCTATAATACTTTTAATGCCATAAGTCGAACAAAAATTTACCAGACCTTGTGAAATTTGGTAAGGGCATAGCCTTTATGACGGTAACTGCTTTCTGTGAAAATGGGCGAAATCGGTTGAAGCCACGCCCAGTTTTTAACACGATAACTTGAGCAAAAATCGATATATCTTTACTAAACTTAGTTCACGTACTTAGTTGAACTCACTTTATCCTGGTATTAAAAATGGGCGAAAGCCGACTATGACCACGCCCACTTTTTCGATATCGAAAATTTCGAAAAATGAAAAAAATGCCATCATTCTATACCAAATACGAAACAAGGGATGGAAATGGATATTGGATTGGTTTTTTGACGCAAAATATAACTTTAGAAAACACTTTGTAAAATGGGTGTGACACTTACCATATTAAGTAGAAGAAAATGAAAAGGGCGAAATCAAAAGCCCTTGTAATCATGGCAGGAATACTGTTCGTGATATTACATATATAAAAAAATTAGCGGTACCCGACAAATGATGTTCTGGGTCACCGTGGTCCACATTTTGGTCGATATCTCGAAAACTCCTTCACATATACAACTAAGGGCACTCCATTTTAAAAAACTCATTAATACCTTTAATTTGATACCCATATCGTACAAACACCTTATAGAGTCACCCCTGGTCCACCTTTATGGTGATATCTCGAAAAGGCGTCCACCTATAGAACTAAGGCCCGCTCCCTTTTAAAATACTCTTTAAATATTAAAAAAAAATATTCAAATAAAACGAATTTATAGCGGAAGAGAGATAGCAAAGGCAAGTTGCTCCACTTTTTAGTATTACCATTTGTATGTATCCATAAAAAAGACAATTTTGTCTCCAAAGCTCTCAGCTGAGTATGTAATGTTCGATTACACCCGAACTTAGCCCTCCTTACTTGGTTAGCCTACAGACTCACGGTTGCGGCGACGGAGGCAAAATTGAACATTTGTTTATAACTTCCTATAAAAACAGTCCTTGGCGGGATGTGATTTCAGGCACAGGTAATGCGTCACGTCTTGCGATTGACCACACTGAATCACTGTATCCTCAAGGTCTTGTCATCTTCTTTGCCAATGTCTTCACCAAGCGTGAAGGACAAGCAAGTGACTAATAGCAAGAGCCGAAAGCAACATATCCGTCGATCGATTAATCTCTAAAGAGAGTTGTGCGCTATTGATCTATTTTGCTCTAGTACCTTCTGCGTACAGTTGGGATTATTCAGATTAAATTATTGCAGGCAATTCCAATGAACATGCTATGCTCCATTATCGTACAAAAAACAAGAAAAAGTGTTGTATACGAGTGTAAAAAAATGTAAAATCGGTAAGAGTGCGAGTGGGGTACGACAATATTCGGAGGGATCGCGCGGCACGCGAAGGGATACAAAAACGATGTGTCGAACGGTACATGTAAGGGCATTAAGAGTAGAAAAAGGACCTGCCCGACAGTACCCGCAGGGCGATAAAGAGGACCAGTCTTACACTACCCGTTCAAGCATAAACAGCAACAATTGATCTCTCCATAGGACATGCTCAAACAACGGGGAACTCCCCACACCCATATAAAGAGATCAAAGGCTATAGTTGCATACTGAATTGCGACTCATCCGGATTCATCCTACACTAAGCGCATTTTACGCAGGGATTTTACCACACTTTTGCGGCACTATTTTGTATACTGGTAATGGTAGCTGGGTATAAAAGGTCTACGAGTACGTTTTTATGAATGAATATTTTGGGTAAACTAATTTTGTTTACGTAATGCACATTGTATACCGAAATAAACTTATGTATGCATATATATAGCCTGCACATATGTACATAGATAAGCATATCCCATTCATAGAACTAAAAATGAGTATTTATTTTAATTTGTATGTAGTTGTTTTCCTATCTTATCTACTAACCCACATACTATTTATAAAGCGGGTGAACGACTTCACGAAATTGGGCATCTTAAACGCATGTACATATGTATTTCTATATATTTTTTCCATCGCTTTATATGGAGCACAATTCGCTTTTATTCTGCTGCTACTTTGAGGGCCATTGAAATAGATGTTATTAGGAATTTCTATTGAAAACTAAAGTATTCACACGATATCTACGCGCATATAACACAACTATGGATGTACGTATTTTGTCTCAGGGAAATGAACAGATTGAATATACATACATATGCCCAGCAAAAAAAAACGTATAAGCGATCATAAGGATTAAGCAACATAGATGCAGTGCTGTTTGCTCCATACGGGAAGCAGGGAACCACAAAATATGCAAACAAAAATATTGATTTTAGGTGCTTAAGCCCAATGCCTTTAAAACTAAAAATGTACGCTACAAACTATGCCCGTAATCATAGTCGTTGACTAAAATACCCTTTAGTTAAAATCTTGCCTAAATTAAAAATGGGATTTAAAATTTTGGTCTGTCATAGACATATTAAACACAGTTTTCAGCTAAAATAAGCATGGACAGGGTATCCGCATGAAAAAAAGGTATTGATTGGCGCTATGAAGAAATTTTTTAGAAATTTTAAAAGTTCACCCTGTTTCTTACAACCATGGTTACTTGACTCCACCTATAAAAAAAATATAAATTTGTTACTTGACAAAAATTCTTACAATAGCACAAAAATTGTCAAAGGAGTACCTGAAAACGCGTTTTGAGCATAATCCGGTGGCGGATAATTATCATTCAATTCTATTTAAAAGTTATTAGCAAACGTTTTGAAAAATTCGCTGTTTTCTACCAGCCGTTAATTTAAAATTGAATGCATAATCTTTTAATTGAACATGAACATATTTAAAAAAAAATTTACTTAATCTTTTCTTTCTTAAAAAATTATTTAAATCTCGCAAAATAAACGAATAAGTAGTTAAAGCGGATTTTGGCTCCTTAAAGCAAAGGAAGCAACAAGGTTGTCCTCGTATTCATATTGAATAGTTTATATAGTTTGTAAAACTGTTGTAAAGAAAAGTTGTTTTTATTAAGACAGATGTGACGGCCAAAATGATGCAAACCTTAAATGTTAGGTGGCCCTAACCGTTAAAGCCGTTTAATTTAATATACCCGAAACCGAATAGGGATATCTCTAACCTCGATACTAATAAGTATGCAGGACATTCAATGATAATCAGGTTAAATCACATTTAGGTTTGTCTTAACAAAGTCAGCATAAATAAAGGGAGTTTATAATAGTTTTCCATAGGAAAGAAGTGAACTAAAATGTTGAGCCATTGTACATGGACCTGCAAAGTGTAAGTCCCTTTTACATTAGAAAATCATTGAACTCAAGTCGATCATGACATAGACTAAGAGGGTGATAAAGGAGGGAAGTAGTACAACAGCGCCCGCCCCGTACCAAGCAGTTCTTAAAATTTTTGTTGCTAATTCTTGTTGTATTCCGTTTTTATTTCAAGCTTCCTTTTAAGAGGAGTTGTCAAATGTAAAGGGGAATAGAAGACACAAAAGGAAATGCCAGCAGAATTGAATTCAAGCATTCTGTAATGTAATTCAATAATTAGAAGTCGGAAATAAGAAATTGTTCTTTTATTAATAGATATTCACAAAAAACCGAATAATTACCCTCAAACGGCTGCGAAACTAGTGAAAATTTTATCAGCGCAAACGCATTTTTAGTTATTTATTTTTAGTGTACAATAATATCACCAAAATTACATCAACCACATGAAAGTCTTAAACTTTTTTTTTTGCAAAAATATCTTGACAGAGTACAAATATTATTTTGCCGCCTTCGAAAAAAAAAATCGACGCCTGTGGTAAATAATTCCTTCCATTGAATATTTATTTCTAAATTTAATGCCAAAATCAGTATAGGATCCTACTTTTTCCTCAAAAGATACTAAAATATCAAAATTCACAAATATCTTTGAATGCGGAATAGACTTAATTAAAGATTTTGCATATGTGGAGCCAAGTAACTAACCACCGCACATTTTAAGATTGTGTAATTTTCGTCGCAAACATATTAATACACATTCTAGGTATAATAAATTAGCTCCTGACGTATATTTGCTTGTCGGGGAAGCCTTTTTTCACTTACGTTTAAGTTCATATCGTTTAAATAGCAAATTGTTAAATTTCTCACAAATTTTGACAGCAGACCATTAACTTAAAACCTATTTGAAAAAATTAAAATCGGGCTCATGTCATTTTAAATGTAAAATACTTTTTTAGAGATATAATAGTTTTTAAGTGGACTATAGCAGATTTAAGTAGATATTTAATTTATAACCATGTTTCAACCAATAAAACTATATTTTATTTCGACTATAATTACGGGCCTATGCATTTAAGCTCCATTTAAGTCGTTAAATATACTCACGCTATTGGCAATCGCTATAACTTTTGCAAATGGCGCCAAATGTCACTTCGAGTTTAATATTTATGAAGTAAACAAACACAGAATACAAATCTACGTAAATTGGCTTCCTCTGAAGGAACGTGAAATATTCTGAAAGAAGCAACTCTATCGGCGACCACTTGGCCGATATAATTTCCGTGGGTATAAGGAATAAATGCTGTTGGATTAAAATAACACATTACACAAGCCGAACTAAAATATTTCATTAAAAATATAAAAGCAAAAAGTGTGTACAGCCCCCAAATTCCAGCCTTTGCTGACGCTAAAACTCCATCGACAAAAATATCTAAATCAGAATAAAGTGCGCAGAAAAGTATGTAACATTTAGTACCGACCGTATGGTCACAAAGATTAACAGCCTAACTGATATACTTTTATTGTGAATTACGGCCACTCTCGTATTCTTATCAACTTCGACTCGTTTCTCTGCCAGGACGGACAAATTTTCGACGACCTCGGCTCCTGTTTTCACATGCACTACTAAAATCCCCTTAAGGAAAGATGGAGTAGGAAATCAATAGAGAACAGGAGTCTGGTGAGCCCTTCACGGATGTAACCAAGCTGAACGAGAGTGTTGTGGTATTTTGGCATGAGTTCGGTGTTCGTGCGAAGCCTAAGTTTCGATCACTGCACAATCTTCTATGCGGAGTTCGCCGCTATAAATGTTGCGGTAGATGAGATGCGAACCGCCGCTGTAACTCGTATGGTCTCTGCTTCAGGACAGCTAGACCTCGAGCCAACTAAGAAAACCCTGCTATAAGCAGGACGAAGCAAACTTGACCAGCAAACTTGAAGACCCTTCTGGTATTATTATTTTTCATAAATTACTGCAACTCATAGACTATTTTTCGAAAAGTGTTACGATATGTTCGCTATACAGGTATGACAACTCAGCGGGTTGAGCAAACGACTCTTATTTGGACATCTTGCCGACGCATGAACATTTAAAAAAGAAACTAAGATCTGCGTACTTATTTTCACGAAAACGGCTATAATGTAAGTTTTAAAATAAATTCGGATTGGACATTAGGGCGGGCCACAAATTGTATGGGGGAAAATGGGGAAAAAACTTCAGGCGCACATCCAGTTTCTGAATCTATGAGTCATACTGAGTAATATTGTCCATGGGAACATAGGTCTGAAATGAATTTCGAGCCTCCCTAACTTTGTTAGAGCATTTTATATTCCAATCCGAATCCGAATTTGATATTTATTTTCATGTATTTTATTTGTTTTTCTAACAAAATTAGGGAGGCTTGAAATTCATTTCAGACCTATGGTCCCATGGACAATATTACTCAGTATAACCCATAGATTCAGAAACTGGATGTGCCTTTCAACAATAAATTTGGCCTACCCTATTTGACATATATTTTCAGATGTATGCCCAAAATTTTAACCGTGTACTATAGAGCTTAATATGACGTATCTTACTTAACTAAAAATATGAGTAAGGTTTCGTCTCACAGAAAGCGCGCCTCCTAATAACACCCTAAAAAATTTTTAAATTTACATAGCCCATCAGCATTATACAGAACGTTGCTTCTTAGAGAGAGACGGCTTAATTGTTTTCATGTTTTATGCCTTTTGATCAAAAAAACAAGTAAGGACGGTTTCGAAAAGTTTCCTGTCTGAACAATCGGTTGTGGGGATATATGCTATGTATACGACCGATCTCATCCGTTTTTTCAGACAACAATATGTGCAATATACGAAAGCATATGGTAAAGTTTGAAGCTTCAATCTGATAAATTGACGAAGATATGACAAATATCCTCATTTTCTGATAAATCGTTTGTATGGAGGGTATATGCTATAGTGGTCCGATCCGGTCTGTTCCGACAAATGTCTAATCGGACACCTAAATACGCGCGCTCGTCAAATTTTATCAAGATATCTCAAAAATTGAGGGACTAGTTTGCATACACACAGACAGACAGACAGACGGACATGGCTAAATCAACTCAGCTCTTCATCCTGATTATTTCGGTATATTTAATGGTGGGTCTATCTATTTTCCTTTAAGGACTTACAATTTTGGGATTCGTGACGGAGTTAATATACCATTTTATCTTCATGAAAGGTATAATTAGCCTTCTATAAGGTGCCCATTTTTTGTTGGGTACTTTCATAAATACATACATACATTAATATAGGAGTTTGGTAAGTGGAATCTTTTAGCCGCTACCTTTCATTCCTTCAATTTAGTGCTGGTGCTTTTTCCTCTGCCCTTTGTCAAATATCCGACTGTCAACAACATTTCATGATCTTTTACGCACTTATGCCGTATATCCTGTGAGTGGCTTTGACAATCAACTTGAGTCTCTACACGTACATGCGTACCATAATGACCACATAGTAAATAAGATTGTGTCTAGACATTTTCTGCCCCTATTAAACTATGGACAAACTTGATTGTTCTCAGTTCTAAGTCATTCAAAAATTTGCCTCAGTTAAGCCACCGTTTGTCTACTATACCAGATGAATCCTTCATTCCACAAGGGCTTCCTCAGCTATGCCGAAGCTTAACTGTACTTGAATTCTTAAAAGACTACGCTCTCCACCTACTCCAAACTACTTCTAAGCTAGTGTATAAATGCAGTGGAGTCCTAAATGCTTTGGCAGCCAAAAACAAAGTTTTGTTAAGATGGGATCTGAATTGCCTGGGCCAGAGCCTTTCTGTGAGCTCACAAAGGCAGAGAATGCGGAAACCACATACAGTTAAATGGAAACAATGCAGTTGGATTGAATGAGCGGGGCAAAGACAGGCCAACATTTTTATTCTCCCGGCTAAAAAAACATCAGCCAAACTAATTAAATTAAGCAGAGAGGACCCTCGAACTCTGCCTGGATAGCATATCACCTAAGTAAGTTAAATATATCGGATACATAAATATGCCAATTTTGTGAGCTGAAGGATGAAACGCATTTCACACTCTCCGCGAATAGGTCGCTATGGCAAGGAAGGTCGTTTCCATAAAGGTGGCGTAATTCTTAATTCCTTCGTGATATGGAGTATAAAACCTGAAGGAGAACTTTAATAGAATAAAGGCCTCCACAAACAGAAATAGGCTGAATGATCAAGCACAATAAATCAAAATAAAGAGCGCAGGACATCGAGGCCTAGTAATAATAATAATAATAATATTAATAATAATTACTTCTGTCCGACGCAGAGGGGCGCTAGGAATTGCCTCATCTTAACGCACGGTATCCGCAGACGCAGTTCTTGTTATTATGGGAACCATACCGATACATCTTCTTGCTGAGGAGAGGAAACCAATTGACCACCTCCGAGGGGGAGTACGCAGATATGTTGCTGCCACGCAGGCACGAAAATATTCTATCCGACGCCGGCAACAGCAATGGAGCAGCAGTACTGCAGGGAAGTGGACCAGGGAACTGATTCCGGAGCTGGAGCCATGGTTAGAACGCCCACATGGAGAGGTCGACCTCTACCTGACACAGTTTTTAAGTGACCACGGCTGCTTCCGGGAATACCTCTACAGGATGGGCAAGGTTGAAAAGCCAAATTGCTTATACTTTGGGCTCATAGACGACGTACGCCACACCTTTTTCGAATGCGATCACTTCGCACAGCAACGAAGAAGAGTGGAAGTACCACTAGGGGACTTATCCCCGGGCAGTGTCATCCATAAAATGACCTGCGCAAGTGACAGTTGGGACATGGTCAGCCCATATGCAAGGAATATTCATCTCGCTAAATAGCAAGATGGTTGCTTAGCCGAATAAAGTGAGAGTGGTCAAAAAGCTCACGTAGTGCGCTTCCGTACCCGAAGTTATGCTAAACGCGGTCCCACGTGCATAAAATGCGCAGGCCGTGGGAGATTAGGTTTTAGTGTGTACAGAGAGCAGCACCGAGGCTTAACAACCCGTTTAGTGCATAAAGCATTTCCTCCTTCCACGTAACAAAAAAATAATAATAATAATAATAATTAATAATAATAATAGTTACTGGATAATAGAAGGTTTGTGTATCAAGATTCTGAGTTCGGTCATATCCCTCCCGCATTAAGTTTGCTGTGTACCTCCTAATTCAATTTAAACTTAATTGACCATATTACCGAAACGAATCCGAAATCGATATTTATTTTAAATAACGAAACAGAAACGAACTCCGAAACTTTATTTGGAGTCCGTTTCATTCTTTACTTTCGATCCGATTGTATCTAATGGGCTATTTGCAGAAGATAATAAAATATCGTTGAAACAATGCAATACTCCAAAAAAGAGTCAAATCAAAAGATTTGGGTAATAATGATTAATCGCAATATACCTCGAAGAATATAAAGGCCAATTTTGCTTCCATAATGGTTGTAATGCCGTGGTGAGAGCGTGCTTGCTTACCGCAGCAAACGTCCAGGCTTCAAGTTCCTTGGTAGGCAGGATCAAATACTTTAGAAAAAGTTTTTCTAATCGGGATCGCCTATCGGCGTAATATTCAATATAAAAATTTATCTGACTTGCAGATGCCTTTCGGAGTTTCGCCAATTTGTTGGAAAAATGTTAAATTGTACAACCCAAAATTGGAAAAGAAGCCCGTCGTAGATTCCTCGGAAGTATATCGCGCCTGGTATTCCAAAAATTTTTTTATTTGCTCTTAAAATTGTGTTAAACCGGTTTTTTAAATATCCAACAATTTTGCGGAACCTACTCCGCTGAGAAAAAGTTCTCTATAGAAGTATTCTTCGGAGTTTCTAAAAAAGCGCATGTGGGTATATTATGTTAGCTTTTCTCGAAAGTATACCGTTTTAGTTGGTTTCTTTTTTATACAGTGCTAATGCGATTGAGCGAAAGTAGACGATAACGGCCAATTGTCAGGAAAACTTCGTTGAAGAGCTTGTGCCCCAGGGATATCGCCTTACATGAAAAGAATGCGGCATTGTTTGTGTAAAATCAAATACATCCATATAAATTTGAAGAAACAAACAATAACAAGTAAGGAAGGTTAAGTTCGGGTGTAACCGAACATTACATACTCAGCTGAAAGATTTGGAGAAAAAATAAGGGAAAATCACCATGTAGGAAAATGAACCTAGGGTAACCCTTTAATGTGTTTGTACGATATGGGTATCAAATGAAAGGTGTTAATGAGTATTTTAAAAGGAAGTAGGCCTTAGTTCTATAGGTGGACGCCTTTTCGAGATATCACCATAAAGATGGACTGGGGTGACTCTAGAATTTGTTTGTACGATATGGGTATCAAATTAAAGGTATTAATGGGTGTTTTAAAAGGGAGTGGCCCTTAGTTGTATATGTGAAGTTCGAGATATCGACCAAAATGTGGACCAGGTACAGAACATCATCTGTACCGCTAATTTATTTAAACGGTCGATTGGGTATAAAAACTGGGCATAGCTTCAACCGATATCGCCCATTTTCACAGAAAACTGTTATCGTCATAGAATCTATGCCCCTGCCAAATTTCACAAGGATTGCTTAATTTTTGTTCGACATATGGCATTAAACGTATTCTAGACAAATTAAATGAAAAAGGGCGGAGCCACGCCCATTTTGAAATTTTCTTTTATTTTTGTATTTTGTTGCACTATATCATTACTGGAGTTGAATGTTGACATAATTTACTTATACACTGTAAAGATATTCAATTTTTTATTAAAATTTGACTTAAAAAAAAAATTTTCTTAAGTTCGTCATCCGATCTTGCTAATTTTTATTAAGCACACATATAGTGATAGGAGTAATGTTCCTGCCAATTTCATCATGATATCTTCAACGACTGCCAAATTACAGCTTGCAAAACTTTTAAATAGCCTTATTTTAAAAGTGGGCGGTGCCAAGACCATTTTACTCATTTTCTATTCTGCATCATAAGGTCAATCCAACTACCAAGTTTCATCGCTTTATCTGTCTTTGGTAATGAATTATCGCGCTTTTTCTGATTTTCGAAATTTTCGATATCGAAAAAGTGGGCGTGGTTATAGTCCGATTTCGTTCATTTTAAATAGCGATCTGAGAAGAGCGCCCAGGAACCTACGTACCAAATTTCATCAATATACCTCAAAATTTAGTCAAGTTATCGTGTTCACGGGCAGACGGACGGACGGACGGACCGACGGACATGACTAAATGAATTTTTTTTTCGCCCAGATCATTTTGATATGTAGAAGTCTATATCTATCTCGATTAGTTTATGCCGTTACGGATTACCGTTAAGCGAACAAAATTAATATACTCTGTGTGCTTTGCTCAGCTGAATATAAAAATGCTGTTGTTGATCATTTGGGGTTTTGGCATTTAACTCGAAATTTAGTTCAGAAAACCGGTTGTGACGAGCCATTATTCAGCTGCAACTGTACGAAACTCTTATACAATGGAAGAAAATTTACATAATTATTAATTGTAATTATGTCATCTTTTCTTTGGTGGGCATTACTATTTGTTTACATCGAGTATTGAGCCCTTTCAACATACACACTCGTCCACAGTGGCGTAGTGAGGTTTTCTTGCGCCCGGGCAAAATATCTTCTCTATACGAGATTAGAAAAGCAAGTAATTCAGCGGAGGTTTATGTCCATTTCCTTTTCCACTACGAAGTAATATTTTGCAGTCACATATTTCGATAAAAAGTTTTGTTCCATCGAAATTTGTATTGTAACGAATTTAGTGCAATTACGCTTATTCCAAATCTTCTGCTAATCACTAAACTGTTGAATAAATAACTCCAATATTGAATAATGCAAAATGGCCTTTATTAAAATACTTCACAATAACACTTATATTTCGCAACTGATAGCTTGCTTAAATCAAACTGGCTTGTCGTGCCTCAACTGCTGCTGTTATATACTGTTTGGTTTCCTCGTTGGCATATTTCTAGGCGCTTCTATTTCTAAAATTTACTAGTTAGTTACCAGCTATAAAATTACCAGCTATAACTACCCTTATAGCTTCTCATACGCGCGTGTGTATGTGAGTGATACTTGCACAAATTATTGCCTACTTTTGGGAGTATCTCAGATATATGAATGTGTTTGTGCATTGTTCTCCTCTGCTTGTATAGACATATGTATAGACATAATGATTGATTTATTGATGTGCTTACAAGTCACTGCTTAGTATTGGCAGTATTGTTGGAGACGATCGATAACACTTTTCATAAAGCGAGGAATTTCACATTCTGTGGAAAGACCAACATATCTAGATGAGCGTTTTGCGGGGTCTTCTTACACGTTTTACTATATCAATTATCCCATTTTTCACAAAGAGAGTTCGCTTTTTCTATTGCTTATTCACAGAGAGTGTCTGGAATTTCGGATAGTTCAGTCGCCAATGATTTAAGATCATGATAAACTTCTCTAAAATTCATCCCCTGATCTTGTAGTCTGCGCTACTCGCGATCAATCCTTCTTAAGATTTCATACCAGAAATGAACTAATGTTATGAAACTAAAATTTAGTAAATTTTGCAACAGAATTGTAGCTTCACTTCGGGTGCCACTTGTGGCGCTAGTGTCCTTTGCTAGTTGTTCTAAGTGCTCTACCACATTCTCTAGCCCATCGAAGATAACGCTAACTGCTTGTATTCTGGTGCTCCATCGTGTTGCCGATTCATGTTTAACAGTTTTTTAAAGCATTTTTTAATAATTCCCATCATAACGTTTATCGTGGGAAAAAAGATATATGCTTTCAATTATTCCACAACCTGTCGGAAGTGTTCCGGATATATACATGCATTTTTTAGTATAACATTTTTTTCCAGAAATGTGTGAGTTGCGCCCGGGGCAAGATGCCCCCTTTGCGGCCCCTCCTTCACAATGCCACTGCTCGTTCATGACATATATTGGAGATGTACATTTATTTGTCTATATTGCTAGTTATCTTGAGGATTCGGGATTCTAGTATCTCATATAAGGTAACGCTGGTGGACAACATATCACTTTTTGTCTGTTGAATGCATTTTTTCTTTTGTTTTCTAAATCTGCCCTCAAAATTTTTTCTATCAGCTCGAGTTTTTGAAATACGAGTATCATACAAAAAAGCACTTCTCAGTTGACATATTACATAGTAGGCATAGTAACTGCTGTAATCCGTTGCCTTAATATACTCAGCGTGCTTTGGGCACAGAGTATATTAACTTTGATTGGATAACGGCTGGTTGTACAGGTATAAAGGAATCGATATCGAAATCATCAGTGTCGAAAAAAATTTGATTGAGCGGTCCGTCCGTCTGTCCGTTTACACAATAACTTGAGTGAATATTAAGATATTGTAAGGAACTCAGTGAAACTCCGCTTATTTGCAACCTTTTGCTAACGTTCCTTTCGCCAAACTGTTGCATAAAATAACTATAATATTCAATAATGCAAAATGGCTTCTATTAAAGTACTTCACAACCAATAGCTTGCTTAAATCAAACTGATTCCATGATTGCTCAGCTTGCGCTCTTTTATACTCTCCGATTTCCTCGTTCGCATACTTCTAGGCGTTTCTAGAATGTAAATTAGTTACCAGCTATAAACTCAGCAGCTATAAACTACCGATGCACGTTATAGCTTCTCATATGCGCGTGGATATGTGAGTGATACTTGCACAAATGATTGCCTACTTTTGTATCTCAGATAAGATATATGCATGTGTTTGTGCGTTTCTCTCCGCTGCGTGTACGTATATATGTGTAGACATAATGATTGATTCGTTTATGTAGATACAAGTGACTGCTTGCTTTATTGTTGTTGTGGCTTTATTTACTTAGTATCAGACTAGTGATGTGAGTATCACTTAGTGTCACTAATATTCGTCACAATATCTTCACCAAATTTTGTACACGACCTTATCTGGACCCAGAATAGATTGGTATTGAAAATGAGCGAAATCGGATGATAACCACGCCCACTTTTTATATATATAACATTTTGGAAAACGCAAAAAACCTGATTATTTAATAAATAATACACCTAGAATGTTGAAATTTGACGTGTGGACTGATATTTAGACTCTTGATAAAATTTGAAAAAAAATTTTAAAATGGGCGTGGTACCGCCCACTTTCGATAAAATAAATTTTGCAAATATTATTAATCATAAATCAAAAATCGTTAAACCTATCGTAACAAACTTCGGCAGAGAGGTTGCCTTTACTATAAGGAATGCTTTGAAGAAAAATTAACGAAATCGGATAAGGACCACGCCCACTTTTATACAAAAGATTTTTAAAAGGGTCGTGGATGAATAAAATAAGTTATATCTTTGCAAAAAAAAAGCTTTATATAAATAGTATAAAATAGGAAAAACTTCAAATTTAGAAAAATGGGCGTGGCATCGCCCATTGTATCAATAGAATTTTCCTTTTTAAATTGAGTTATAACATTAAATTGGAAAACACTAAAGTACACATATTTTCCTTATAGCAGTGAAGAACAGGTCGAGCATTTCACCAGGACTACCGCACTACGGAAGAGCGATGCCAAGGAAACTGGAACGCGCATATGTTAGCTGATTATCTTTATGGAGCATTCAGAGTAGTGCCCTGAATCAATTCACAAAAGGTCATAAAAGGCTTCTTCATTCGAAATTGGGGTAAAAAGGATTTAACAATCATGAATAAAATCCAATGCAACAGAAACTGTGTAGAGGAGTGTAATTATTAAAGCACAATAGATCTAAATAAAGGCCTATTAATAATAATAATAGATAATCATTACCTTTAAATATTTTGCATCAGTAGTTATGCAGACTGTATAATCTACTGATGAAGAGTAATCGCAAATACGAATGCCTTTTTAATTTTTCCTAAAAATTGGTGGGACGGCACCTATTTGTTTTATGCCGACTCCGAACAGCATCTGCAAAGATGATGTCTTTTCACTGCCAAACGCTGCCGAGGGGCGACCCTGTTTGGAAAATTTTTCTTCTAGCTGAAAAAACTTGTTTCTAGAATTTTGATTTTACTTTGCCCGAGGCATGAACACAGGATCTACGGTGTGGTGGGCCAAGCACGCTACCATCACACCACAACACGGCGGCCGCCGTTTATTACAAAAATGTGTATCACGGAAAAAAAATGTCCCTTGCCTTAGCCAATCCAGGTAGTCAGGAAACTTTTTTTTTGATGTTTAAGCATTAGGTACGACGATTTTCTGGATTTTTTCCTTCCCGGGATTTTTACGATCTGAAGGTTTAATCCCGGGATCCCGGGATCCCGGGTGTGAGTGAAATTACTTTCAAGAGAAATAATGATCTTGGTGCGAATATCTAAAAAGTTTGAAGTGCCGGAATTGTTTTGACTTGGATTTTTATCGGGCATTTGTCGCAATTTTCGACCCGAATATGTCGAATATCTGTAAGGAGCGAAATCAGATAGCAAATCAGTTAAGGGAAATTAAGGAAGGCAGTAAAAAACTCTATGATTTATAAAAGAGAAAATGAAGGTAGAAATGAAAACAGGAACTAAAGGTAAAGCAGATGAAACAGAAAACAGGTGGAAGGAAAATAGCAAGAAAAGAAAGGAAAAGAAAAGGAAGGAAAGGAAAGAAACGAAAAAAAATGAAAAGAAAAGAAAAGACAAGAAAAGAAAAGAAAAGAAAAGAAAAGAAAAAGAAAGAAAAGAAAATAATACAAGACGAAAGAAATGAAAGCAAAGGAAATGAAGGGAAAGGAATTAAATAATTGGAATAAGTTAAAAGAAAAGATACCGAAAAAGAAAAAAAATATTAGGAGGAGACGAAAAAAAGATTAAACTTAAAACTGAATTTTGAACCGAAATCAGACGGCATTTATCAATTTGTTATCCAGAGTTATCGGTTTCTTTTCGACGGGTTATAAACGTATTATCCATTTCTTATCAACACGTTTTCGTTGTGTTATTGGTATGCTATCGACGAGAAATGTACGAGTTATCGCTTTTATGTTAGTTTTCGATTTATGTCATAAATTTGTAATAGAACAGTTATCGATTTTTTTATCGGCATGTTCTCGACAAGTCGTTGGTTAATTTTTGCAAAAATTAAGAATTTAAATGATGCTTGTTAACAAATATTGCTTCGAGTGTATTTTGAACTGAAGGACTGTTATTATTTTAAATAGGGAACTCAGTTTCATGAATTGAATTTAAGATAAAAGGATGTAAGCTAAGTATTTTAAAAACTCCACTTCATTGTTCTTATATAATCTTCCTCACATTACGAGTGATGGTGTCAAAAATGCGTGTTAGGGCTAATTAAAGTTAAGTTTGTTGCTCCTCACACTCTCTCTCTACTCACCCTATTCACTGATTACTTAAGTCTAAGATCTTGATAGACACTAATGAGTGTTGTGAACAAGCACAAATTTTACTTCAGAGGGAATAGTTTGCAACAATTCAAAACATAAAAGAAAGTTATCTTGGTAAAACGTAATGGGGCAGTCGGTGGCTCTTTCTTGAAGATTTGAATTGTTGCTTTGCTTTATTTGCCAAATCGCGATATTGACTTAGTAGGATGTGTAAGTTATTTTAGTTAGTGAGCTTTATAACAATGGGACAAGAAAATTGAAATACCACGACAATGCTTGCGGTGAAAATGCAATATCAACAAGTAAGGACAGGACTGTCTTCGGCTGTGCCGAAAACTTCATACCTTTTATGAATGGAGCTGAACAATAACTTATCCCGTTCGTAATCTCCAAATAATCGGATGTATGAAATAAGAAATATATAGTGAACAGATGTACATACCTAAACGATTTTTAAGATAAATATAAAATAAAAAATGGCAAAAAACCGACTTATCTGAACGTCGGTTGTATGGGATATATATTATATATAGCTCGAAATGATTTTTACAGGAATTCTTCCACGATATATTAGAATATATATCACCAAGTTTCACGTTTTTATATTGGAAACCAAGGGAGAAATGGCCAAAAATCTTTCTATCTGAACGATCGGTTGTATGCGATAGGTATATACTAGACTGGGTCGAAAAAAAAAGTTGCTAATGTCCGCCCCTAAATTTGGAGATTATGTTGAGAGGGTTTCGGAAAAATTTTTTTTTAATTTTTTTTGATCCCTCGAAATACAGCCAAAAAGGTTTTTTCGTTGTAACTTGGTTATTTGACGTTCGCTTTTTAAAAGCTATGAAGTCGTTTTCACATGATTAGGTCAGCTAACAAAATTTTACGCCCCCTAATGTATGTTTTTTTTCCTAACCAAACGAAAGTACTTGAAAATTCAAGAAAATGTTGCTTTGAAACCTTATTACTAAAATAATAAACAAAGAAGTTAATGCACCTTCAATATTTATTGCAACTGTTATTTTACCTGATTCTTATTATACTTAGATCTGAAAGTCGTGATATTTTTGGAGGAAAAATTGCAGGGTTTGCATTGAAAAGTTAATAGGGATATGCCAAATATCATGAATAGGGGAAGTCAAAGTAAATAAGTGAGTCAAACCTGTTGTTTCGTATTTATAATAATAACACTATGCGACAAAATCAACTTTTTTTCTGGGTATTGGACAAACCCACTTTTTCGTAGAGAATGAGTCTTAAGTAAACAAAGTACTATCTCCTTTTTTCGAACTTAGCCTCCAAAAAATAGATATCGGCTTACGAATACAGTCAGACTGTGACTTCTCCTCGTATAACAGATGTTATACTAAATTTTTCAAAAAAAGAATACAGCCCTTCTAATAAGGGAAAAGGCCGGATCACGCCCACATTTTACTTGTTCAATTTGCTGAACGTGTTAACAAAAAAATAAAATAAAAATATCGAAATGTAGAATTTCGAACTTCAAAAAATATTTATCACCGAGTTTCTAAATTAAGGGAGAAGTGGCAAAAAACTTTCTATCTGAATGATCCGACAAATGTCTAATATAATACAAAAATATATCCTTGTGCAAAATTTCATTGAGATATCTCAAAATTTGAGGGACTAGTTTGCGTTCAAACAGACATACGGACGGACAGACCGACGGACGGACAGACGGACATGGCTATATCAACACAGTTCGTCACCCTGATTCGGTATACTTAATGGTGAGTCTTTTTTCTATATTTCTCAACGTTACAAACATCGGACCAAAGTTAATATACCATTTCATGTTCATGAAAGGTATAAAAAAAATAAATATGTATGTATGTATGTATATATGTATATATGTACGTACGAATGTATTTTGTTATGCTTCCCAGTAGATAAAGGTTGATGTAAAAACCATTTGGTGACCAAGAACTTCCAACCCCCGTAATACAGGGTGTTTTGCGGAACGCGCCTATTGGATGAATTGCAACCACGGGGGCATACAACCAAGATGAAAAACTCAAGATCTTATGGTAAAAAGAAAAGTGAGAGGATAATAACGGGGTCATAAGCCAAGCAAAACAAAAGGACTACAAGCGATCGTCGAACTCGGGCAGAGAAAGTAGTGGAGAGTCAAACTATTAGAAGCTTCAAGCTAGAAACTTACCTGAAAGCATTTTCTTCACAACTAATAACTATGCATTGATTATCTGCGCGTGTGTGTTTAAAGATCGTGGGAAACAAACATTTAAGAAAGCGCACATCCTGGCATACGTAAAATTATACAAGAGGAAAAAACCTTACATTCCAAAAAAAAGTTCTGGGCAAATCTCTAGAGTGCGTTATTGCAGGGGTAAGTGTGAATTTATTATTTGTATAGTATTTAACGAAATTTGTACATCTTCGCCCTCACGGATTTAGAGTTGATTGAAGTTTTCACCCTCCCATGAAAGTTTAGTATAAGGCATACTCAGACAAATGTCCATATGTATATATGTACATATATAGACATATATGAACTTAAGTGTAAAAAATACGTACAAAAGATGGCTAGAAGAATCACCACTATCCGCTTCATTACTCTATAAAATGTTTTCCCATTGGGGTTGTACTTAATTTCTGGTATCAATTTAGTTCACGAAAAAAAATACTTTGACCCGCTTAAGTAAACCCTTCTTTCCACATTTTCATTGGTTGAATCAATTTCGGGTTTGCTGAGCTATTAAGGGAAGAACAACACGTAAATTCATTAAGTGATAAATTAATTAATTAAGTCAAGTTCCAAATACCAAAGATCTACAAAAATCTGGTATTAACAGTCTCCAGAGTAAGTCGTAAGAAGCATTGTTTTAGATTATTAGACTTTAGACTAGACCCAGCGACTACGCTGGCCCCCAACGGTATAATGGATTCGAATTTTTTTGCGGTAAGCATGCCTGTCGTAGTAGGCGACTAAAAGAGCAAGACAAGGGAAGGCGCCATGTCGTTGGAAGGATCAAGTATAACACGATTCAAGAAAAGGAAGAGGAAAAAAGAAGGGAAAGGAAATATCGCCCAATCTGACGTCTGAAGGTACAAGCTTTGAAGAAGGCGCCCTTTTGAGCTAGCTAATCCGCTTTCTAATTTTCATCTATTCCCATATACCCCATTGTGGTGATTGAAATCACTTTTAATTTTATATATGAAGAAACTTTTATTCAAAAAGAATACGCCTAAATGTATGCGTCAATATCTTTTTAAATTTTTCACCCTAAATGAAAATTTTTGAAAATTTAAAAATCAATATTGAAAATTAAAATATTAATAAAACATTTTAGAATTACAAAGTTCAAAGTAACTAAAATACAAAGTTAAATAAAAATAATAAGAACCCTACACCAATGACCCAACATAGACTTACTGCTTGTCAGTCAATACAATAGTTGACGCGGCTGCAGGCAAAGCTATTTTCTTCCTACTGCTTCGGGCACGGCTACTTTTTCCGCCTGCAAAACACTACAGTAATCTGACAGCTTATGGGATCTGTCTATTTAAATAGTACAGTGTGCTGCCTCGCCTCTCATTTGGACACACTTGCGCAAAGCTCTATGAGCCTTGTTGCAGAGAATTTATAAAATTTTGCAAAAGTGGGCGTGGACGATGCCACATTTAGGAGAAAAAACAAATTTTGCAGTTTTGGAAGCATTAAATCAAACGACGGCGAAGATAACATGTTTAAATTTGGCAAGGAGGTTGTCCTTGCTGTTTAATATAAACCTTGTGAAAATTTAAGAAATCGCTTGGCGACCACTCCAGTTTAAGAAAGATCGATAAGAACAACTTCGGGAAATTACAAATGCGATATCTCATTATGAAAGACCGATAAAGCGGTGAAACATCATATTATGATTTACTTTTATGTATTTAATTTTTTCTTTTTGGCGGCCACCGTGGTGTGATGGTAGCGTGCTCCGCCTACCACACCGAATGTCCTGTGTTCGCACCCCGGGCAAAGCAACATCACAATTTTAGAAATAAGGTTTTTCAATTAGAAGAAAATTTTTCTAAGCGTGGTCGCCCCTCGGCAGTGTATGGCAAACGCTCCGAGTGTATTTCTGCCATGAAAAGCTCTCAGTGAAAACTCATCTGCCTCGCAGATGCCGTTCGGAATCGACATAAAACAAGTAGGTCCCGTCCGCCAATTTGTAGGAAAAATTAAAAAAAAGGAGCACGACGTAAATTGGAAGATAAGCTCGGCCTAAAATATCTTCGGAAGTTATCGCGCCTTACATTTTTTAATTTTTTTTTCTATACAATTTTTTTTTAGACAAAAATTATTAATATTAGATAAAAATTACAACAAGCAATATGAGCCTCTCTTGCTACTACTGCAACAACAACAAGAGCCGCCCTCGCTAATTAAATACAATATTGATAAAATACTGAACACCGGAAGGATTACTGATTACGCACTACTATGAAACCAACATTACTACGTTCTGTTGAACGCCTCTTAAAATGTGCCACACAATTTGGATTAAAAATCATATAGTATACATATTGTATCGAATACTAGCAACACTAAGGCATACTATCATCTCTAAGCTCACTTAGTGTCAGCTCTTCATTGTATCTAGTCAAATGTATCTACATAAACAAATCAATCATTATGTCTACACATATGTACATACAAGAAGCCGAGAGATATGCACAAACACATGCATATATCTGAGATGCTCACAAAAGTATACAATCATCGGTCGAAGTATCACTCACATATACACGCGCATATGAGAAGATATAAACGTGCATCTGTAGTTTATAGCTGGTAAACAAGTAGTAAATTCTAGAAGGAGAAACGCCTAGAAGTATGCCGACGAGGAAACCGAAGAGTATAAAAGCAGCACCAACTGAGGCATGGGCAATCAGTTTGATTTAAGCAAGCTATTGGTTGTGAAGTATCCGTGTTATTGTGAAGTACTTTAATAAAGGCCATTTTGCATTATTGAATATTAGAGTTATTTATTCAACAGTTTAGCGATACGAACGTTAGTAGAAGGTTGCAAATAAGCGGAGTTTCACTAAATTCGTTATAAATGGTGTCAAAAGAGGTATTGTTGAATAAATTCCGAAGGTTTTGGGTACAACAAGGACTTGGAAAAGTGGAGTGAATTGAGGATACAGCAACTGAAGAAGGAGATGGATAGCCGTGGCATGAATACAACCGGCAATAAACACGAACTTCAGGCACGACTATGAGAGGCAATGGAATCAGAAGGATTTAACATGGAAGAGTATGTATTTCATCTTGATGGCGATGAAACAACAAATATTGAAGAGAAAAACGAAACATCGCAGGCAGTTACCAGCACAGACTTGAACATGATATTGGCTGCAATATCTTCACACACATCGACAGTGTCATCTCAACTGGCAGAACAGAAGACATATATCACATCTCAAATGGAGGAACAGAAGACATATATGACGTCACAAATGGCATCCCCACTAGAATCGCAGGAGACTCGTATAACAACCAAGATGGAAACACAGTTAGATGAACAGAAGACATATATGGCTGAGCAGTTGAAAGCACCAGAAACTCACAGATTCTCGCAGCTAGAGACACAGGAAGCCAGGGAATCATCAAAACTTGAATCGCAGGATGCAAAAATCGCACAATTTCAGGCAGAAGTCGATGATTTAAAAGGTCGTATGGAGCAATTACAACTAAACCGCCCGGCTCTTCCAGCGAGCAATCCGAAGGTAAAAACTCCATCTTTTGCCGGTTCTGTTTCTTCCCAGGTCTTTAAGCTACAGTTGAGAAGACCGCAACAGTGAACAACTGGAATGCTGAAGATAAAGTTGCTGCATTGTTCGTGGCTTTAAAATGACCAGCTGCCGAAATCTTACAGACCATTCCAGAGGGAGAACGAAGCAATTATGAAGCATTGATCGGCGCTCTAGAGAGACGATACGGAACCGATTATAAGAGACAGATATACCAAAGGGAGTTACTGAACCGCTTCCAGAGGGCTGGTAAAACATTGCAAGAGTTTGCGTCGGATGTTGAAATGCTGGCACATTTAGCGAATGCGGACGCACCCGTGGAATACACCGAAAGGGTAAAAATCCAGAGCTTTATAAATGGCATACGGGACGTGGAAACGAAGCGAACGACATACGCAAACCCAAAACCTACATTCACAGAAACGCTATCACATGCTCTGATTCAGGAAACAGCATCGCTTCTGTGTAAGCCAGCGTTCAAAGTACGCCGTGTGGAGGTAGAAAGGCCAGACTGGGTGAACACAATATTGGAGGCGCTGAAAGGATCGCAAAAGCGGAGTGAAAGAGTTATCAAATGCGACAAATGCGGGAAGCCCGGTCACGTTGCACGTCATTGCGATCTTGATCTTAGTGGTTTCAACATAATGGGTAGTCTTAATAACAAAGCTGAAGGGGATGAGCAAGAGCGAGTAAAATATAGAGATCGAGAGCTAGCTCCAGCTATTGAATGTCCTGTGATATCTGTGTCGCAAATTGGAAGGAAATTAAGCAGTCTTACCGTCAGAGGGAATGTGGATGACAAGGAACGTGTACTTACTGTAGACACGGCCGCGCCTCATTCCTTGATTCGATCTGATTTGGTCAACAGGAGAGTAAAGCTATTACCTGGAGCAAGGTTGCGTATGGTCACTGGTGAGTATAACCAAGTCCGGGGAGAAGTGATATGTGAAGTCTTAATTGGAAAGATCATGGTTCTACACAAATTCGTTGTGTCAGAGATTGTTGCTGAAGTCATATTGGGAGTGGATTTCTTAGTTGACAATGACATCAGGATCGATATGCAGAGAAGGGTTATGCATTATATGAACCAGGATGTGCCACTTAAATTGAGTTTGGAGAAAGGGGTCAGCAGTAATTGAGTACTGGTGGAGAAGACTCGACAAAGACCACGAAAGTTAAAGGTAAAGATTGATGGATCGAGTGGGCCAAATAAAGCGAAATCAGAAGTACCTGCGAGAGAAACACTGGCATTGACAAAACCAAATGGATGCACAAACACGAAAGAAATAATTTCTCAGAATTAATGCGAGAGTAGTTTCAAGCCCGGGAGCACTACTTTTGCGAAACGTGGGAACGATACGGATTATGCTACGCCAATCCGTCAAGCGCAAGCTCTACGAAGTAGATCTTTGGCCAAACAACAGAGTGTGAGGGAACGGACCAGTATAATGAGTAGTAAGAGGAAACACAGGTACAACGAGAACAAAAATTTGGAAGATTTCTTGGAGGAAGATTTGGTACTGTTATACAACCCTCAAGTGTGGAAAGGTGTTCCATCCAAATTTCGGTGCAGTTGGGAAGGCCCGTACAAGGTTGTGAAGAAGGTCAGTGATACTATCTACCGTATACAAACCATTGGGAAACCAAGAAATAGAAGGGTGATTCATTTCGAGATGCTAGCGGCGTTTAGATCAGGAAGTTTTTCTGATCGGGACGATCGTGCATCTGCAGTTTATAGCTGGTGAGTTTATAGCGGTAAATTCTAGAAGAAGAAACGCCTAGAAGTATGCCGACGAGGAAACCGAAGAGTATAAAAGCAGCACCAGCTGAGGCATGGGCAATCAGTTCGATTTAAGCAAGCTATTGGTTGTGAAGTATCAGCATTATTGTGAAGTAATTTAATAAAGGCCATTGTGCATTATTGAATATTAGAGTTATTTATTCAACAGTTTAGCGATACGAACGTTAGTAGAAGGTTGCAAATAAACGGAGTTTCAATAAATTCGTTACAATATGTATTAAATTGTGTGTAAAAGGGGTAGGAATAAAAAATGCTATACATAAAGACAATTTACAAAAGCATGCATCGGGACATTGATATCGCTGAGTAGATAGTGCCTTTACACCAGTATGAAGAATGAATGTTGGAGATTTCGAGTTCAAAACTCAGGTCTCGAAAACCTAGCTAATGAGGATGAAAAACTCGGAAACATGTGGTGACAACCGTCGCCGTGTGCATTTTTTTTTTTTTAATTTTTCTTAGTGGGTTTACTTTATGACGAAAAGTGAATACTTAGTAGATTAAAAAGAAACAAATGGGCGTGGCACCGCCCACATTAAAAAGAAGAAAGTCGTAACGTTTTACAAGTCGTAAATCAAAAACTGTTGGTATCATTTTGCAACTTGTCTGTAGTTTGGTTCTTGGTTGATAAGTCGATTACCAAGGCCACGCAAATTCCCAAATGCTTATTTTCAGAAAACACTAAATAATTTGAATAACAAATCCATATATCCTTATTCCAAGTCTACAATAAACTCTTCAAAGTTCAGCGAATTCACAGTTAATTGGCGTGGAATTACCCATATGTAAACATGATGGATTAGTATAACTAAAGATCAGTTTTCAAAAAATCGGCAAGTATCCACAGGTTTTTTATACTTAGATCAGTTTAGGTTGAACTGTCCGGTCCGTTAGGACCTTACAAGGATTGAACTGACTCCAATGTATTACGAGAAGTTCGTTTAACGACCAAACTGAAAAATCCTATCAAAAACCAGGCCCCTTGTTATAAACTAACGCAGTCCTCTTGTTAAATACGAGAACGACCTATGCCACTTGCTGCTTCTAAATCTGACAGCTGTATCACTCCTAAGCTGAAGCCTTAGTCTCGCAAGCGCTGGGCACATGCACAAAACCTGCTCGATCGTTCCCTCATCCAAACCGCACTTTCTACATCTGCTATCACTTACTAATTTAAAAGCATGCGACCCCAGAAGGCTGCGTCCAGTCGGAATATCCATCATGAGTCTACAGTCCTCTCTTTTTAATGATAAGAGTAACTTTGTTAGTCAAAGGATGTAAGAACTACACATTGAATTTGACACTTTACTATCCCGCGCTTAGGTGCACGCCTTTCCCGCATGGTCGATCATGTGCAACTCTCGCTTTCTCTTAAGCTCACCCAATGGGAAGCATTCACTCCTGTTTATTGCCACATGCGCTGGCAGCCAATATGGATGTATGCTTCTCCATATCCCAATCCTTTCCAGGGATTTTTTTATGCTTGAATAATACACAAAAAGCTTGCACCCTTTTATAGTGAGCTGAGTAGGACCTGGGCCTAGTTGGCAGGAAAATGTGTAACTAGCTCGTAGGAGAGTAGTCTGCAATTATTCGTGTTGGATACTATAAATTTTTACTTTCTTTTACTTCTGTGATAAAATTAACATTTCAAAGCATATCTGCACAACTGTGTATACAAAATTATCAATAGTGAAACTGCAAATACCACGTCGGCGTTTCATTGACAAACTAATAAGATCTCTTTGTCTACACACACCCTGCAAAAAATGCGATTACTCTAGGACGAAGGAGGAGTCGCAAATGAATATGCGACTATAGCCAGTTCTGATCTCTTTATATGGGTTGGGGTGATCCCTTTTGTTTGAGCATGTCCTATGGGGAGACCAATTGTACCTGTTTATGCCTGAACGGATAGTGTCGGACTGGTCCTCTTTATACCCCTACGGGTACTGTCGGACAGATTCTCTTTGCTCGTCTCTGGGTACTGTCGGACAAATCCTCTTTTTACTCGTACAGGAATTCTTAAGGTTTTTAAAATTTTTTTTAATTTTACGATAGTGGAACATATGGTCCTAGTATTTTAGGTTCAGTATAGAGCTCCGCATTTTTTATACTCAGTTGAGCAGAGCTCACAGAGTATATTAAGTTTGATTGGATAACGGTTGGTTGTACATATATAAAGGAATCGAGATAGATATAGACTTCCATATATCAAAATAATCAGGATCGAAAAAAAATTTTATTGAGCCATGTCCGTCCGTCCGTCCGTCCGTTAACACGATAACTTGAGTAAATTTTGCGGTATCTTGATGAAATTTGGTATGTAGGTTTCTGAGTACTCATCTCAGATCGCTATTTAAAATGAACGATATCGGATTATAACCACGCCCACTTTTTCGATATCGAAAATTTCGAAAAACCGAAAAAGTGCGATAATTCATTACAAAAGACAGCTAAAGCGACGAAACTTGGTAGGTGTGTTGAACTTATGACGCAGAATAGAAAATTAGAAAATTTTGGACAATGGGTGTGGCACCGCCCACTTTTAAAAGAAGGTAATTTAACAATTTTGCAAGCTGTAATTTGGCAGTCGTTGAAGATATGATAATGAAATTTGGCAGGAACGTTACTCCTATTACTATATGTACGCTTAATAAAAATTAGCAAAATCGGAGAAGGACCACGCCCACTTTTAAAAAAAAATTTGCTTAAAGTAAAATTTTAACAAAAAATTGAATATCTTTACAGTATATAAGTAAATTATGTCAACATTCAACTGCAGTAATGATATGGTGCAACAAAATACAAAAATAAAAGAAAATTTCTAAATGGGCGTGGCTCCGCCCTTTTTCATTTAATTTGTCTAGGATACTTTTAATGCCATAAGTCGAACAAAAATTTGCCAATCCTTGTGAAATTTAGTAGGAGCTTAGATTCTAAGACAGTACCTTATTTCTGTGAAAAAGGGCGAATTCGGTTGAAGTCACGCCCAGTTTTTATACACAGTCGACCGTCTGTCCTTCCCCTCGGCCGTTAACACGATAACTTGAACAAAAATCGACATATCTTTAATGAACTTAGTTCACGTACTTACTTGAACTCACTTTATTTTGGTATGAAGAATGAACGAAATCCGACTATGACCACGCCCACTTTTTCGATATCGAAAATTATGAAAAATGAAAAAATGCCATAATTCTATACCAAATACGAAAAAAGGGATGAAACATGGTAAGGTATTGGATTGTTTTATTGACGCGAAATATAACTTTAGAAAAAACTTTATAAAATGGTTGTGACACCTACCATATTAAGTAGAAGAAAATGAAAAAGTTCTGCAGGGCGAAATAAAAAACCCTTAAAATTTTGGCAGGTATTACATATATAAATAAATTAGCGGTATCCAACAGATGATGTTCTGGGTCACCCTGGTCCACATTTTGGTCGATATCTGGAAAACGCCTTCACACCACTCCCTTTTAAAACTCCCATTAATACCTTTAATTTAATACCCATATCGTACAAACTCATTCTACAGTCACCCCTGGTCCACCTTTATGGCGATATCTCGAAAAGGCGTCCACCTATAGAACTAAGCCCCACGCCCTTTTAAAATACTCATTAACACCTTTCATTTGATACCCATATCGTACAAACATATTCTAAAGTCACCCCTGGTCCACCTTTATGGCGATATCTCGAAAAGGCGAACACCTATAGAACGAAGGCCCACTCCCTTTTAAAAATACTCATTAACTCCTTTCGTTTGATACCCATATCGTACAAACATATTCTAAAGTCACCCCTGATCCACCTTTATGGCGATATCTCGAAACGGCGTCCACCTATGGAACTAAGTATTACTCCCTTTTAAAATACTCATTAACACCTTTAATTTGATACCCATATCGTACAAACACATTCTAGAGTCACCCCTGCTCCACCTTTATGGCGATATTTCGAAACGGCATCCACCTATAGAACTAAGGTCCACTCCCTTTTAAAATACTCATTAACACCATTCGTTTGATGCCCATATTGTACAAACAAATTCTAGGGTCACCCCTGGTCCACCTTTGTGGCGATATCTCGAAACGGCGTCCACCTATGGAACTAAGGATTACTCCCTTTTAAAATACTCATTAACACCTTTCATTTGATACCCTTATCGTACAAACGCATTCTAGAGTCAACCCTGATACACCTTTATGGCTATATCCCTAAATAGCGTCCACCTATAGAACTATGGCCCACTCCCTCATAAAATACTCTTCTTCAAACTGACTGATGCCAAATGTACCCAAAAGGGACTAGAGGGAATCAAATGTACCCCTATGTGGACAGAAGAGATCAATCGCAGACCGCTCTCCTTAGGGATTAATCGCACGATTTTTTGCAGGGAAGTAAAACCACTTAAATAGGATTTATACTCACCATAGGTTATATTTTCAACAAACGAGGAAGCACTTTCTTCTCTATGTTGTTGTTGTTGTTGTGGTACTAAAGCCATTTGCTCTGTGGATATACAACTTGTACGATCGCTTTGCGCTGTTGATGCAGCTGGCGCGATGGTCTGCGTGTTAGTGACATTTGTGATGGTTGTGCTGGTGTTAGTAGATTGACTGCTAGTAGATATATTTGTTGGTTGCATTTTCCCCGGTTTAATTTAAGTAAGGTTTGTAGATACTTTCGCTATTTTAAACTAAATATAAAAATGTTGCTGACAAGAATGATATTTGTACATATGTATGGGTGAATATTGTTTCTTCACCAAATCGTGGCTGCTTTTAGTTAAAGTTATATTTTTTTTTATTTAAAATTTTTTACACGTAAGTTTTAAAATAAAATGTAAGATTTTTATAATTAGCACTTTTTTCTAAAGTAAGTTACGCGATATAGTTTTTGGTTTTTTTTTTTTGTAGAGTTCTGCAATTAACTTCCTTACTGGCTGAAGGATATTTGCACACTGGCTCTCTCTCTTCCTGGCCTTCATAACTTATATAAATCATAAAACTTCCATTCCTTTCAAAAACGCTCCATATCTAAGTATAAACCAACTACGAACCACAGAATGAGATTAAATCAAGAGGGAGCGTCAATTGAATAACAAAACAAAAAAGCGCAATGATGACGGAGTATGATGACGCTTACTTTACGACTGACGACTTGACGATTGACTAGAAAACGCCAAACTAGAAAATCCCAACAAAACATAAATGCGTAGTCGCTGCTTTTATGCTGCCGGCGTCACTGTCGTTGACGACGTTGAGCGCCTATGAGTACCCGAAATTTGAAATCAACAAATATCTACCAAATAGTTAGAGTTTCCAAATTAACATTTCAGCTAGACCCAACAAGTCCTAGGTATGCTCATAACTATATAGTTATGTATGTATGTAGTTATATATGCGTATTGATGTATGTATGTGTTCAGGTATGACTAGTCGTGTGTACGTTTCAATGAACATACAATAGTTATTCACATTCTAGGTATAAAGGTGAATGTATAAGTTGTTATTGTGTTTCTGATTGTTGCCGTTGCTGCTTCTGCTAGAGTGAGCAGCGCCCAGGCAGAGCTATTTGATTCTTTTAATAATGCCCAGCTACGCACAATCAGCAGATACTTTATGGACTGGTACGTCATCTATCCAATAGATAAGTATTTTTATATAGCTCTCAGCAAAGTAGTTGTTCTTACACGCATACGCACACATCCATAGATATATTACTACAATTTCATACACACACTCAGAAAAACTCACGCATGTTTACTAACTCGCTGCATCAAATAAGATCAGCCCAAGGTACACCCGGAACTAGTTGTATAATGTTAGCACGTCCTTGATGAGCCTCAAGTCCTCGCTCTTTATAAACATAAGCAACTTTACTTCTTTTTTTTTCTTCTGGTAGCGATAAAGAGAATCCCCGTAGGTTTTTGAGAGTTTCATCGATGTTGATGACCCTTGCGGAACGCTCCGGAAAATGATATCATTAAGGCATCAGACCGGCCACCGCGGGAACGTTTTGAATCTCTAAACCGCATGCTAAATAAATTAGATTCGATACTGTTAGGTGAGCATGACAAATGGGACTTATTATTGTAAGACTTGCACATGATCAGCAATTTTTCGCCCCTTACTTCAATTCACATCTTTGCGGCTTCTTTTACCACATGCTCAATTTTCTAGCTGGCAATTTTTAATAATCATATTATATTTAGCATTTGGGACGATGTAAGGAGCAACCGTCACCGAACTTTCCCTGGAAGCAGCTATCACTTTCTCTCCAGATATAATATAGTATGATTTACAAAAAAAAAAAAAAATGAATGTATTCTCTGCTGCATCTGAATAGCTAGCATCTAGTGGACAACATCTGTTGAAAGACAAACAAGTGCCGATTATCAGAAATAGGATTCGTATTCAAGTGAATTTTTTTTTGACGTTGTAGAACCGAAACCGATATCGAAAGGGAAACGGTGGTTGAAACCAGACGGCATGCTATCGATTTGGTATCGCTTTGTAATCGGCGTGTTATTAAAGTGTTATCGATACTTTATCGCTAAAGGGAAATCGTAGGTGAACCCAGACGTCATGCTATCGATTTGGTATCGCTCTGTAATCGGCGTGTTATCGATTTACTATAGACGAGGTATTGGTTTTTTATTAAAGTGTTATCGATATTTTATCCCTAACAACGTTATCGACGATTCATGTGTTTGTTATTAAACCGTTCATTAACATAATCCGACAGTTAAGCGCCAAATACACGACACGAACATTTCCGCGAACATTCCCGTTATGTCATGTATCTGCGAGCTTTTCTGTCGTGTATGGTGGTGTTTGCCAGTTCGCGCAAATGTTCGCCAAAAATCAAAATATTTTAATTTTTGGCGAACATTTGCGCGAACTGTTCGTGCGTGTATGGCGAAATAGCTCATAATCGTAGTAATTTCTGAACGGAACAGACGTGCGCGGAAAAGTAAAATGGACAATAAAAAATTTCTGAGTGAATTTATTGAAATGTATAAATCTTTGCCATCATTGTGGCAAGTAAAAAGCAAAGATTATTGTAATAAAATTAAAAAGAATAAGCTTAATTGCCACAGCGAGCAATATTGCTGCAGCACAATTGTTGTCCGTATTCATCGCTGTCTGAAAGAGAACTAATGTTCGGCCAAAAGTTCGTATGGTGTATGGCCAAAGCTGCGAACAAGATTGCGGAATGTTCGCGGAAATGTTCGTGTCGTGTATTTGGCGCTTAACACGCCGACAGGAAACCAATAACACTCCTTTCAGTCGATAATAACAAGCTGATAACTCGACGATAATGTCTTTATCGATAACAAGCCGAGAACAAACGGAAAACTTGTCGATATTGGATGTAACCGATAACAAGCTGATTAAGCTCCTCTAAAAAAGTTCAAAAATATTTATATCGAAATGGCCATAAAGTATTCTCAACATGGTTCCGTAAAAGCCCTAAAGCATTTGCGAAATAAGCCCGAAATGGTTAATGCGTAATCTCGAAAATAATCCCGAAGTAGATCCGATATGACTCCGCAGGTATCCAAAATGATTCTGATGAAGAAGTGATTGCATATATATTTTTACGAAGTTTCGAATTTGGTACAGAATGATATCAAAGTAGTTCCAAAGAGATTACGAAATTATTCCGAAGAGATTCCTAACTGATCTCTTAATGGTTCAGAAAACATTCTAAGGAGTTCAAGCGGTTTATGGGCAAAATTCAGAGCTTAACAACTTCCGCAACACCCAATTTTCAAACTCAACTACGCGAGGGGTATCCTATACGGTTCAATGTTTGATAAGATCGTTAACGAGATGGTCGGGCTAGTACCTTAATGGTGCTTTTTAACGGAACGTACCGCATCTTGATCCTGCAAAGAACCATCAACCCCGATAACACTCCCCATAAACATTCGTGGAGTGTCTTTATGACCGCAATAACAACAACAGCATTCTGAAAAGATTTTTCGGATGGAACTACTATTGAAATAAGACTGTGTTTTTGGCCGACAACCCTTATATAATAATTTGAGGAAGCAGAATCACGTCTTGAACTGTACTCAAACCTAAATAGTTTCCGAATGCAGACGAACAGAATTAGGTAAGCACTGTAACTGATATGAGCATTTCCGAGACTACTTCCCTCAGATACTAGTTACATAATTTTTAGGCATGGGTGGTGTGAGCGATCGTTGATATGCTTTTATACCAAAACCGCGTTATTCGTGCATTTTATCTATTACGTCGCAGCTATCAAAGCAGAGCAAAGCGAAATACTTAAATTTGTTACGTGCGTTCTATTGTAATAGATTTAATTTTTTTGTTGCGAAAAATCGCTGAAAATACCAAACGTGCCTGGAATGCATACAAAGTCAACAGTCAACCCCTATATGATTTCTCTAGGCTAGACGTACAATTTGTTTTAATTTCGCTCTCTGTAGCATTTGGTAGGAGTGAGGAGATTGCAATGATTTTGCTGACTAAGCATCAAGGTGGATTTTCCCATTTCAGTTTATGCAATGAACTTTATAGTAAATATAATCAAGACACATCCACCCTTATAAATCCACGTATGTATGTGTGAGTACCTTACACTAAAAACAAAAATAATTACTTATTAGTTTCGCTTGTCAAATAACCAAGGGAATAATTATTTACTCACCAGAGTTTAAATTTATTTTAAGAACAAAGGACATAATGCACCAATTTATAATAAAACGCATTGAATTTGAATTGAATTTAATAATAAGTTAAAATTAGCGCACCCAAAAGCAATGCCCACCGGTTATCATAATTGTATTCAAATAATGGTGACCCAACCTGAAGGTGAACCAATAGAAATATTGTATTGAATATTAGCGGAAAACATGGGTCAATAGGATGACTTGGCTTTAACCCCACCAAATTCTTTTCTTTAAACATAACACTGTCTAGTCCAACTCGGTTTCTTCCCAAAACTTTCTCAACGGGAAATCTCTTAATTAGGAAACAGGAAAACTCCTCGAATGCCTTCCACTTTGATAGTGCTTTTCTCCCATTATAATTTAGTAATCCTAGTCAACGCGAATGCCTCGAAGCAAACTAGTAAGTAAATAGGTACCAACTAACAGTGGCGTAGTAACGTTTTCTTGCACCCGTGGAAAAATATTTTTTAGGCATTTTTCTTTTTCCACACTTAATAATGTTGGGACACTTAGGCGACCTTGCCCCATCGGAGTTCGTAAATATGTCAAAATCAGTTTTAATTTGCTGAATGAACGTTCGCAGCTAGCAATTGATACTGAGATAGTCAAGAGTATTTTAAGTGCCACTCGCATGTTTGGAAAAACTCCATACGAGATTATAAAAATAAGCAATTCTAACAGAGTTTTAGGTTCCATTTCTTTTTTATTGCGAAGTAATATTTTGCAGTCACATAATTTGATAAAAAATTTGTTCCATCAAAATCTGTATTATAAGATTCACCCAAGTTCTTGCAATTTCTTTCTAAGCTGTTATTATCCTTGTTTAACAAATTTCCAACGTCTAAGAGAAATCCAAATCTAAAATTAATGCAACTTAGTCGTGTAAATCTTTTACGTATCTCTTGTTAGAGACGATCGAGAATACTTTTCATAACGCGAGGAATTTCACATTCTGTGGTGAGACCAACATCTCTAGCCGATTCTCCGGGGATTTTGCGGCGGCATCTTCCACGTTTTACTATATCAATATCCAATTTTTCACAAAGAGACTTCGCTTCTTCTATTACTTTTTGAGAAATTATCCAGGAATTTCTGCTTTGCGGACCATTTGGCGCCCCCGGTGCAAGATTCCCCCCCTCACTACACCCCTGCAAACGAACACTGTGTATGCTTGCTTAATCGGCGCATAATCGTTTAAATGGTTACGACCGTGCAACAAGGCAGGCCAGTCGCTTCTTAGCTGTGCTAGGTTATGTTTTGCAAATTTGCTATGGTTAGGATGAACTTGCCGGTCAACAAAGATCTCACATACAGTGAGTGAGAATGAAAACCCCCAATTTGGCACCAGTAGTTATGTTATAGAATAACTCCATACTCTTGGCAACTACAAGAAGTTTTCTAAGACCTAAATTAATTCTTGTCTCGAGACCTGACAACTCTGTCATCCCTTGAAGAGATAGAAAGCGTCGATCATTGTCAATGCCATTGTCCCACCCTGTCGAAGACCAGGTACCGATATCTACACATTTCTGCGGGTGCCTCGCTGAACTAAAATACGCAAATATAAAGAAAATTCTGTGCTACATTAGGAGAACGCGCTGGTTCAGCTTCATGGGTGTATGAACCACGTTTTACAGAAGGGAAACAAGGGCTCCTTCCTGGTATCACAATGGGCCACAATGGTCTACGTGTGTCTCCATTTTTGGGAAGCGGAGGCGGCCACTTTCACCTAACCTAACCTACTGACGAGGCCTAACTAATAAGCATGTGACACTAGAAAGAAGGTAGTGTCCAAATAGTATGCCCATCGTGAGCTTTAAGGCTAGTCTCTTTAGAGATATGAGCAACTTTGCGAGTCTAGCGTCGTAGGATTTGCATATGATCTTATAAGTTTTGCAGCCCCGCGGTCTGTTCACGCCTTTTCTGCTTTATTGATCATATGGAACTACTGCCTTCTTTTGATGTCTCCCAAACGGATGGGAATTTGCAACTTGGTATTACCAAAGGAATTTAAATCATCTTCCACCTGGTTACTCCAGTGGTGTGGGGCCACCCTCTTTTTTTATTCTTCTTTTTCCCCTTCTTATTCTTTTAGCAGTGTTTTGCCCATCCAATAGGTGTGATCAATCAAAAACTGTTACCGATATCCTCTAACGGAAGTTCAAATAAACATGCAATTTCAAAAGGGCAGGAGCAAGAAATATAGATGTTTAAGGTTCCACATTATAACTGAAAATATGGTTGGTGTTATGTTGACATATACTGCGTAAGTCGGTGTTGTTCCAAGATAAGTAAAAATTTTACCTATTACAAGTAGAGAAAAAGCATCAAATATTGTTATATTAGGCGATTTTAATTTTGATTTAATGAGCACCAATTCTATGTTAGACAACTATCTTGCGCTCCTAGCAGAACATGGTTTATTTTCCTTCATTCACGAGGGTACTGGGCCAAAATCAGGGACCTGTAGAGACCATTTTTATGGTAGATTTAGTAATATTGAAAATAATATGCATGTTGGTATAGATCTTGACTTTGGAATTTGGGACCATTGTATGACCAGAATTCAACTTACTAATTTAAATGCAAATAGGCGAATTACCAATTGCGACATATTATCAACTAATATGAAAATAAAGTTGTATGTGTTAAATGAATCACTTCGCTCTGAAAAATGGGAAACAGAATGGGTCAAATGTAGATAAAGCATATAATTATACTCAGTTGAGCAGAGCTCACAGAGTATATTAACTTTGATTGGATAACGGTCGGTTGTACAGGTATAAAGGAGTCGAGATAGATATAGACTTCCATTTATCAAATTCATCAGTATCGAAAAAAAATTTGATTGAGCCATGTCCGCCCGTCCGTCCGTCCGTCTGTCCGTTAACACGATAACTTGAGTAAATTTTGAGGTATTTTGATGAAATTTGATATGTAGGTTCCCGGGCACTCATCTCAGATCACTATTTCAAATGAACGAAATCGGACTACAACCACGCCCACTTTTTCGATATCGAAAATTTCGATGAAACTTGGTAGGTGGGTTCACCTTATGACGCAAAATAGAAAATTAGTAAAATTTTGGACAATGGGCGTGGCACCGCCCATTTTTAAAAGAAGGTAATTTAAAAGTGTTGCAGGCTGTAGTTTGGCAGTCGTTGAAGATATCATGATGAAATTTAGCAGGAACGTTACGCCTATTACTATATGTGAGCTAAATAAAAATTAGCAAATTCGGATGACCAACACGCCCACTTTTAAAAAAAATTTTTTTTTAAAGTCAAATTTTAACAAAAAATGTAATATCTTTACAGTATATATGTAAATTATGTCAACATTCAACTCCAATAATGATATGGTGCAACAAAATACAAAAATAAAAGAATATTTCAAAATGGGCGTGGCTCCGCCCTTGTTCATTCGTCTAGAATACTTTTAATGCCATAAGTCGAACAAAAATTTACCAATCCTCGTGGAATTTGGTAGGGGCATAGATTCCATGAGGATAACTGTTTTCTGTGAAAATGGATGAATTCGGTTGAAGCCACACCCAGTTTTTATACACAGTCGGCCGTCTGTCCTTCCGTTCGGGGCCTTTAACATGATAACCTTAGGAAAAATCGATATATCTTTACTAAACTTAGTTCACATACTTATCTGAACTCACTTTATCTTGGTATAAAAAATTACCGAAATCCGACTATGACCACGCCCACTTTTTCGATATCAAAAATTACGAAAAATGAAAAAAACGCCATAGTTCTATACCAAATATGGAAAAAGGATGGAACATGGTAATTGGATTGGTTTATTGACGCAAAATTTAACTTTAGAAAAAACTTTGTAAAATGGGTGTCACTCCTACGATATTAAGTAAAATAAAATGAAAAAGTTCTGCAGGGCGAAATCAACAGCCCATGGCATCTTGGCAAGAATACTGTTCGTGGTATTACATATATAAATAAATTAGCGGAACCCGACAGATTATGTTCTGGGTCACCCTGGTCCACACTTTGGTCGATATCTCGAAAACGCCTTCACATATACAACTACCACCACTCCCTTTTAAAACCCTCATTAATACCTTTAATTAGATACCAATATCGTACAAACGCATTCTAGAGTCACCCCCGGTCCACCCATACTGGTCCACCTTTGCGGCGATATCCCGAAATGGCGTCCACCTACAGAACTATGGCTCACTCCCTTTCAAAATAATCTTTAATACCTTCCATTTGATATCCATATCATACAAACACATTCCAGGGTTACCCTAGGTTAAATTTCCTATATGGTGATTTTCCCTTATTTTGTCTCCAAAGCTCTCAGCTGAGCATGTAATGTTCGGTTACACCCGAACTTAGCCTTCCTTACTTGTTTTTCATGGAAACACTTACGATGCACATAAACTACTCAAGTATCTCTATCAACTCTCTCTATCAACTTTAACTCTTAAACCTTGGATCACTCAAGCTCTATTAAAAAAGATTAGCAACATGCATCCGGCGAATACTAAGCTAAGAAATCGTGGACGTCTGTTGACTAACAGGGTAAACAAAGAAATACGTACAAGGCGCGATAAATATTTTCAAAATCTTTTTTTCATAGCGCAGGGCAACTCCAAAAAATAATGGGATGCTGTAAATAGAATAACAAACCGTAATTCTAAAAGAAAGTGCGACTCGCTCGTATTAAACCTGAATGGTGTAGATGTGTCAGAGCGCCAGGAAGTTCCAAACGAACTCAATGATTTCTTTGTCAACGTAGGAAAAGCCTCCGATTTAAGCAGTATTCCTAAGCCCTGCACCTGCTATACAAACCCAATACATACCGAATTCTTTCCGCCTAGTAACAGTTTTTTCTTTGATGCCGTTAAGTTAGGTTGAACTGGCTGGTCCCTGCCATTACAGGCGCAGAAATTATTAATGTAATTAAATCTCTAAATAACTCTAAATCAAGTGATAATGACAACAATCGAACTTTAAAGAGCATAGCCTTTAAAATTGTTCATATTTTTAAAGATTTATTTAATATAAGTATAGCCTCCGGAATTTTTCTTGCTCACTTAAACTGCGCTACGGTTATACCACTTTTTAAAAAGGTGAATAAGAAAGACTAAAATAACTACAGGCCCATATCTCTTTTATCTTCAATCTCAAAAATTTTTGAGAAAGCAATTAAAAATAGGGTGCTGTCGTATTTAAATAAAGTTAAAGTTTTTAGCCCTAAACAATTTGTTTTTATGTCCGGGCTTTCTAATGAAGATGCTCTTCTAGATTTTTCTTCCTTTATTTATAAGTCAATTGATGATAAAAAATTTTGTGCGAGTCTCTTTGTAGACATAATTAAGGCTTTTGATATGATTGACCATAGTATTCTAATAAGCAAGATTAGCTCCGCAGGGTTTAGTGGCAACATTATTAATTGGTTTACGTCATATCTAGAGAATAGAGTTCAGAGAGTTAAAGTTGAAAAAAATCTAAGTTAACCCAGGCCTATAACCGTAGGAGTTCCATAGGGTTCGGTTGTTAAACAAATAAATGTAAGGCGCGATAACCTCCGAAGAGATCTAGGGCCGAGCTTCTCTTCCAATTTGCGTCGGGCTCCTCTTGATTTTCCCTACAAATTGGCCGGACAGGACCTACATGTTTTATGCCGACTTCGAACGGCATCTGCAAGGCAGATGAGTTTTCACTGAGAGCTTTTCATGGCAGAAATACAACCGGAGCGCTTGCCAAACACTGCCGAGGGGCGACCCCGCTTAGAAAAATGTTCTTCTAATTGAAAAACCTTATTTCTAAAATTTTGATGTTGCTTTGCCCGGGGTGCGAACCCAGGGCATACGGTGTGATAGGCGGAGCACGCTACCATCACACCACGGTGACCACCAATTTATTTGTTGGACTAATCTTATTTTTAATATACATTAATTCAATATTCTCTTTGCCTTTTATTGGTAACGTAAGAGCCTTTTCTGATGACCTTGGCATTGCATATGGATCGAAAAATTAGTGATATTAATCACGATGTTTACCTTTTCGCAAGGCATAAGCTCTTGTTAAGCAGCAAAACGAAGTTTATGTATTTCAACCTTTGCGGGAAGGAAATACCTAAGAACGAGGTTTTCTTTCATAGTTCTATATGTATGCGGCATCGTTTGCTACTTGTACTCAAAATAAAAAAAAACTGTCAGTTTTGACGAGCAATTAAATTGTGACAGTAAATGCTTTGAGATCGAAGTCGCCTCTAATTTCAAATATTTGGGTGTTATAATCGATCAAAATCTAAGTTGGTCATCGCATATTTCTGCAATGAAATCTTATATGTTATCAACTCTTCGTTTTTTCTATAACTTAAGAAAACTGTGTTCCAATAGAATATTGTTATTGGTGCATCATGGACTAATCCATTCAAAATTACAATGCGGAGTCAGTTGTTGGGGTGGTGCCTACGCTACTAAGATCTATCCGCTTTTAATCCTACAGAAGTGTCTAATCCGAAGAATATGTAGCTGGTCGTTTAACACACTCTATGGATATATTCGAAAATTAAATATTCTTTCTGTGCAGCACTTTAAAGCTTTAAAATATTTTTTTATAAGGAGCGGGTATAAGCAAAGCCCAATATACAACCTTTACAATCTGGGAAATAAGACGTTATCTTAAACAAAAGTTCCCAGCTTTCGCACCACACTTTTTCGTAACTTCTACACCACCGTATCATGTAATCTATATAACAAACTACCTGCTGAAGTACGACTGATTAGTAGGCTACCAGCATTTCTGAGGGAAGTGAAGCAGTGGCTACTTGGTTTCAACCATGTGGGCATTGAAATTCTTTTGAGACTTATAATATAAGTACCTGTGTCCAATAGCATCGAGGTTTTTTTTATACTCAGTTGAGCAGAGCTCACAGAGTATATTAAGTTTGATTGGATAACGGTTGGTTGTACATATATAAAGGAATCGAGATAGATATAGACTTCCATATATCAAAATAATCAGGATCGAAAAAAACTTTGATTGAGCCATGTCCGTCCGTCCGTCCGTCCCTCCGTTAACACGATAACTTGAGTAAATTTTGAGGTATCTTGATGAAATTTGGTATGTAGGTTCCTGAGCACTCATCTAAGATCGCTATTTAAAATGAACGATATCGGACTATAACCACGCCCACTTCTTCGATATCGAAAATTTCGAAAAACCGAAAAAGTGCGATAATTCATTACAAAAGACAGCTAAAGCGACGAAACTTGGCAGATGAGTTGAACTTATGACGCGGAATAGAAAATTAGTAAAATCTTGGACAATGGGCGTGGCACCGCCCACTTTTAAAGGAAGGTAATTTAAAAATTTTGCAAGCTGTAATTTGGCAGTCGTTGAAGATATCATGATAAAATTTGGCAGGAACGTTACTCCTATTACTATATATCCGCTTAATAAAAATTAGCAAAATAGGAAAAGGACCACGCCCACTTTTAAAAAAAAATTTTTTTTTAAGTAAAATTTTAACAAAAAATTTAATATCTTTACAGTATATAAGTAAATTATGTCAACATTCAACTCCAGCAATAATATGGTGCAACAAAATACAAAAATAAAAGAAAATTTCAAAATGGGCGTGGCTCCGCTCTTTTTCATTTAATTTGTCTAGGATACTTTTAACGCCATAAGTCGAACAAAAATTAACCAATCCTTTTGAAATTTGGTAGGTGCATAGATTTTATGACATTAGCTGTTTTCTGTCAAAATGGGCGAAATTGGTTGATGCCACGCCCAGTTTTTATACACAGTCGTCCGCCTGTCCTTCCGCATGGCCTTTAACACGATAACTTGAGCAAAAATCGACATATCTTTAATGAACTTTGTTAACGTGCTTACTTGAACTCACTTTATCTTGGCATGAAAAATGAGCGAAATCCGACTATGACCACGCCCACTTTTTCGATATCGAAAATTACGAAAAATGAAAAAAATGCCATAATTTTATACCAAATACGAAAAAAGGGATGAAACATGGTAAGGTAATTGGATTGTTTTATTGACGCGAAATATAACTTTAGAAAAAACTTTATAAAATGGTTGTGACACCTACCATATTAAGTAGGAGAAAATGAAAAAGTTCTGCAGGGCGAAATAAAACACCCTTAAAATCTTTCCAGGTATTACATATATAAATAAATTAGCGGTATCCAACAGATGATGTTCTGGGTCACCCTGGTCCACATTTTGGTCGATATCTGGAAAACGCCTTCACACCACTCCCTTTTAAAACTCTCATTAATACCTTTAATTTGATACCCATATCGTACAAACTCATTCTAGAGTCACCCCTGGTCCACCTTTATGGCGATATCTCGAAAGTCCACCTATAGAACTAAGCCCCACTCCCTTTTAAAATGCTCATTAACCCCTTTCATTTGATACCCATATCGTGCAAACAAATTCTAGGGTCACCCCTGCTCCACCTTTATGGCGATATCTCGAAACGGCGTCCACCTATGGAACTAAGGATTACTCCCTTTTAAAATACTCATTAACACCTTTCTTTTGATACCCATATTGTACAAACAAATTCTAGGGTCACCCCTGGTCCACTTTTATGGCGATATCTCGAAACGGCGTCCATCTATGGAACTAAGGATTACTCCCTTTTAAAATACTCATTAACACCTTTCTTTTGATACCCATATTGTACAAACAAATTCGAGGGTCACCCCTGGTCCACCTTTATGGCGATATCTCGAAAATGCGACCACCTATATAACAACCACCGCTCCCTTTTAAAACCCTCATTAATACCTTTAATTTGATACCCATATCGTACAAACATATTCTAGAGTCACCCCTGGTCCACTTTTATGGCGATATCTCGAAACGGCGTCCACGTATAGAACTAAGGCCCACTCCCTTTTAAAATACGCATTATCAACTTTCGTTTGATGCCCATATTGTACAAACAAATTCTAGGGTCACCCCTGGTCCACCTTTATGGCGATATCTCGAAACGGCGTCCACCTATGGAACTAAGGATTACTCCCTTTTAAAATACTCATTAACACCTTTCGTTTGATACCCGTATTGTACAAACAAATTCTAGGATCACCCCTGGTCCACCTTTATGGCGCTATTTCGAAACGGCGTCCACATATGGAACTAAGGATTACTCCCTTTTAAAATACTCATTAGCACCTTTCATTTGATATCCATATCGTACAAACACATTCTAGAGTCAGCCCTGGTCCACCTTTATGGCGATATTTCGAAACGGCATCCACCTATAGAACTAAGGCCCACTCCCTTTTAAAATACTCATTAACACCAGTCGTTTGATGCCCATATTGTACGAACAAATTCTAGGGTCACCCCTGGTCCACCTTTATGGCGCTATCTCGAAACGGCGTCCACCTATGGAACTAAGGATTACTCCCTTTTAAAATACTCATTAGCACCTTTCATTTGATACCCATATCGTACAAACACATTCTAGAGTCAACCCTGATCCACCTTTATGGCTATATCCCTAAACGGCATCCACCTATAGAACTAAGGCCCACTCCCTTTTAAAATACTCATTAACACCAGTCGTTTGATGCCCATATTGTACAAACAAATTCTAGGGTCACCCCTGGTCCACCTTTGTGGCGATATCCCTAAATGGCGTCCGCCTATATAACTATGACCCACTTCCTCATAAAATACTCTTTAATGCCTTTCATTTGATACGCATGTCATACAAACACATTCCAGGGTTTCCCTCGGTTCATTTTCCTACATGGTTATTTTCCCTTATGTTGTCACCATAGCTCTCAACTGAGTATGTAATTTTCAGTTACACCCGAACTTAACCTTCCTTACTTGTTTGTTTTTCCATTTGATGAAGGTACCTTGACATCTGTAATTTTGCATATAATAGTTATACTTCTTCTTTGTACATATTTATATCCTTTCAATTGTAAGCAATTATAATTTGTTATTATGATGCGCCCAGAAGCATTTATAATACTAAACGAATGAAATGGCATTTCCTTTGCTCCTTGAATGAGCATCAACTTCGTAAACAAGGTGGCCCAGGACTTGTTCGCTGAAAGCCCTTAGTAACAAGAGGTGAAGAAACTGGAAAAACAAGGGAGAGCTCTTAATTTTATATTATTAATAGAGAGGCCACGACCTGTTACCGTTATCGTGCAATCATCGGCGTAAGAGACAAGGGTAATTACTTCTGACGGGAAATGGAGCCTCGATTAGCACAAATTAAACAAGAGTGTGAATAGGATAGTACCCCGCGCAGCCCTTTGGTAAATTACGTTTTTGGGATTTTGATGTTACTTTTCTGCCTGTCCCCTAGCTGGAAGGTTAGATCCTTCCAAATCTTAGATTAAAATGTTTTGATTGCCTGTGTCAAACGCGTTTGATAACTCCAATGCTAGAAATACTCTACTGTGGTAGGGGTTTTTGGTTTTAATGTTACGCAGTTTATTGCTAACTTTCGTAAGTCATACTAGCAGTTGGCAAGCCGATGGTTTGCGTTGTTGTAGTAGCAGTGCTTCGCCCCATCCAATAGGTGTGACCAATTACTAATTGCCCTCAATGTCCCCTAACGGGAGTCAGACGAAACATACAGTTTCAGCAGGATTGAACCACAGAGGTAAGAGTGTTAGAAGCGTTGGTTCCATATTTCAGGATCCTTGCTCTAGTAGACTGGGCAAAGAACATGTAGATTCCAATCGCCAGCCATGCACTAGCCCGATCATATTTTGCAAAGAAGCTGATATATGCGCTTTACCAACTTTTCTCCGCCGTATTTGAATAGCACCGTAGGCAATCCATCAGCGGCCACGGCCTTGTAGTTTTTTAATCCGGTTATCACTATTCTTACTTCGTCATATTATAGTGCGGGACATTATTTCTATCATCATCGATTTCGGGGTTTGGGTTCATGATCCCTGGGCGATACATCGCTTTCTCCATTAAGGCAGGCAGAGCAGTGTTCCCTCCATAATCTATGTACTCTCAGCACATCGGTTACATCGGGAGGGTGTTGAAAGCTTCTGACCGCCTTTCAACAGAGAATGGCAAGATCGAATTTTTTGCATGTTGTTCAAGCATACCGATTGCTTGCGGACAGTAACCTCTAGTGGTGAGCTAATGTGAGAAAGAGACAATCTGGCTCCATCATAAACGGTTTAAGGACTAGCGGGCTGGACTTTATCGCAGCGTCTGGCCAACATAAAGTGCGGCTGCAAGCGGGCGTCTGTCTGGGATCTAGCGGCTCGCTATACTACTAGGGTATACCGATGATTCTAAGTTACCGGAAGGGTTCAGTCTGCTGTTTACTGTGTCGATCTAAAAATAAGAAGATCCTACAGACTGCAAGATCACTGCAGCGTCTGAAGGAAGCGTGCTCAAACTGAAGTCGCGTCAATATATATTGACAGTAGGGCGGCGAAAAGCATTGGAAAAACTTCGCTTAGGCCGAGCCATATATCTGTACCGGATTCCCGGTCATAAACTAGCCGATGAGCTGAGGGTGCACGATCCGTTTTGAAAAAATCAAACGGAGACAGGAGTTGTATTTAATCCATCAAATTAAGATCATTGCAAATCATGTGACGTAAGACTCACAAAGTTGCTCATGTCTCTAAAGAGACAAAACTTAATACTAACGATAGGCATATTTACTGGACACTGCCTTCTGGTGTCACATGCTTATAATTAAGCTTTGTTAATTAGAGCAAATGTAGGAAGTTTGAGCTACAAAAAGAAACGGGTGAGCACGTTCTATGTTGGTGTCCTGCGCTCGCCAAATCAAGGCTACAGTTACTAGGAGACTCAGAGCTGCAACAGATATCGAGGCAGCAACTAAGCCAGGTCCTACGAAACTTCAAGCATTTGCCAAGAGGACAGAGTTATTCTATAACATAAGTGGTGGTGCCTAATTGTGGTTTTTCCCTTTGGTTAGCAACCAAATTCTTGTAATACTATGAACACACTCAGTCTATGTGAGCTCTGTATTGACCGGCCAGTTCAACTTATCCTAACCTTGCCAGCAAACACAAAAATTTTGAAAGAACCTGGTACCAATGCCCCTATTTATGCATACAAATATTACGGAAATATCTTCTTAAAAAATAAAAAATAAATGTAAGGCGCGATAACCTCCGAAGAGATCTAAGGCCGAGCTTCTCTTCCAATTTGCGTCGTGCTCCTCTTGATTTTCCCTACAAATTGGCCGGACGGGACCTACATGTTTTATGCCGACTCCGAACGGCATCTGCAATGCAGATGAGTTTTCACTGAGAGCTTTTCATAGCAGAAATACACCCGGAGCGCTTGCCAAACACTGCCGAGGGGCGACCCCGCTTAGAAAAATTGTCTTCTAATTGAAAAACCTTATTTCTAAAATTTTGATGTTGCTTTGTCCGGGGTGTGAACCCAGGGTGTACGGTGTGGTAGGCGGAGCACGCTACCATCACACCACGGTGGCCGCCAGAAATATCTTCTTACTATATATAAATTTCGTGTTACCTTGTTTGTCCAGAATGGCCTCCTAAACTATGTAACCGATTTTAATCAAATTCGCACACAGTGTGCAGTTTGATCCAACTTGACACTTTCTTGTGAAGTTTCTTTCCGGGAAGTGGACCAGCGACCGATCTATTCGAACGAATTCTATTAACAGTTCGATTTGTCTGAAATTTGGTATAAAGGTTGCCCTTTGCCTATACTAGTATTTACGATACTTTTTTCCGGGAAGGGGACCAGGGACCGATCAATTCGAACAAATTCTATTCATGGTTCGATTTGTCTGACATTTGGTGTATAGGTAGCATTTTGTCAAGATTTGTATTTACGCAACTTTTTTCCGGGAAATGGAGTAGGGTCCGACTAGGGCTGGGACTACGACTGCGGCTGGAACTGGGACTGGTATTGGTACTGGGACTGCGACTGGGACTATGACTGGAACTTGGACTTGGGCTGGGACTGGGAACAAGGGATGGAGAAGATTAAGAATAACTGGAGAGAGAAGAAAAGAGGGAAGGAAAAAGAGATAGAGTTAGACGGAGAGCCGGGAAAGAAATGATGAAAAATACGGAGAGGAGGAAAGAAGCGTAGAAAAAGGAAAGGCAGAGGTAAGAGTGAATAAAAAGACAAGAAAAAGGGAGAGAGAGGGAAAGGGAGAGTAAGAGGTAAAAACAGCTTAAAAGGTTTGCAGATAGACCTAAGCTAGAACAGAACTGCGTCTGCCGGATCTGCTAGTTATAACATAAAATATGTACTATTTAAAGCATGAAAAACTCATCCAATATCTCAAACGCAAGTCATATCAATAGAACCAAAATATGTACATAAAAACAAGAAAATATTTCTACACACTCAAAACAGTTGTGCAATTAGAAAGAAAAACAAAAATATTTAAAATTGTGTCATTGCACTAACATTTTAATGTGGCGTTGAGGCCAAAGACTCTTTTCAAGTATAAAAGCATTTTTCGAGTATTTCCTAGTAAATACAAAATTTCATTCTCATCTTTTACACAATCGCTCATTCTATTCGCATTCTAAACAAACCAAAGAGCAAAATAGAATAACTGAAAGTATTTTGTTTTGGTTCAAATTAAGAATATACACACGCCATGTATTAACCCTTATTTGACACTAAGAAAAAATCAAAGAAAGCAATCATATTTATTCTTTGCAATATGCATATCTTGAGTGAACGTGATAATGGGAAATGAAGATGGAGTTGGAGATTGATTTGGAGACGGAGGCAGAGATAAAGATGGCTGAAGTCAGGCCAAAGGGGTCAGTGCCGGCAAACGGCCTATTAATTTAGGTCAGCTGTGGGTACTCAATTAAGTAGCCTCTGACCAAGAGCGGTCGGCGACGAGGGTTTGGCTTAAAATGCCTCATGAAGGAAGAGAAAAGAAGGCAGAAGTTTACTCTTAAAACATTGAGAAAGCTTGTACTTGATAACATATTAAAACTGAGCTCACTAAGGTCTTATTTAAGGTATACTGGAACTAACGATTTGAATATGTTTTCTAAGGGCTGGTGGGTGTGACATACGAAAAACTTGGTACACGGCTTGACACCTTGTAAAAAGGACTTTCCAGCTAATGTCACAATCGTCTCTGTCCCATTAAATCCTTGGTAGGCCTTGAAGTACCTTAAAAGTTTGTCATCATTAAGTTGGTGGTGCAGGTTCGGTTGAAATGCTCTCGATTAATGCTGATCTGACCCTCCTCACGTGGCTTCCCTGCCTTCACATAGACAACCACGGGATCACTTAAGGTGATTGTACTTTCGGATTAAGATAGCGGCCGCAAGTGGGGATCCAATCACATAAATGAGTAATCCGCAAAATAAAAACCAGGATAAAAAAACCACATTCAACCCATTTATAGGGCGAAACATATTTCGCTCTCCAGAAAGGCCTGGCCCATCGGGCGTAGTTCACAAAATAGCTCGCCGCTGCTATGCCCACAGAACAAGCAAAAGTAAGTCAGATTCACGTATATTGGTGCAATGACGAACGACGCAGAGGAGCGTAGAAAATGGCACAAAGCATGACCAAAAGCGCAGAGTGCACTCTTGTTGCCATTATATGATGAGCTACACAGTACCTAGATAGCCGAAGAACACCCCTTAAAAATCCTATAAAAAGAAAAAGAGAGAATGATTCAAGGAACTTATGGATACTGCCGATCTTGATCCTTGGGGATTGGCTTACAGAATGCAATACAAACATTTGTCAATATAGCTTCCGAAGCCATAACCAGCATCCCTGTGCACTTATTACTTTGGATGTTAAAAATGTTTTTAACGCGGCGAACTTTGGCACAGATATCTATTAGTACTCCTCTTTGATGCCAAGAAGACACAACATCACCGTCGGCGTCTTCGAGGATCTGGTCTAGGGCCAACGCAATGGAATGCTATGTATTGCGGTGTGTTACAAAACGACCTTCCCGGAGGCGTGAAAATTGTCGGGTACGCAGATAACATTCCGATCCAAGCGCTATGTAATGAGGCCGTAGGAAGAATAAAGAAATGGCTGACGAATACGGGACTGGAGATGGCCAGCAATAAGTAAGAAGTGGTTTTGATGAGCCCGAAGTGGAATGTAGGGAATATTTTTCAAATAAATTCAAAGCCTCGTTTGAAGTATTTAGGAGTAACCATTGACATAAAACCAACATCTAAAATTAGTGGAGCTCTAATGCAATAATGGCCAATATCGGCGGGACAGGGGATGCTAGCCGTCAGCTATTGTCTAACGTAACCACCTCGATAATATTATAAAGTGACCCACCAAAGAAATAAACTACCAACCTACCGAATAACTCTTATACGAATAGCAAGAGCTTATCGGAAGGTGTTCGACGTTGCGATGAAATGGCCGATCTGTATGTCATTGGAATCGGATGACCATTTGAGATACAAAGAAAGCGCAAGATGAGAAACGTTAGTGCCACCTAACTATAGTTAGAACGGTGGGAATAATCGAAGAAAGGGCGCTGGACCTTCACGTTAATTCGGAATATAGCGCAATGGTACGAGCGGAAGCATGACTAACTAGACTACACCTCACGCAGATATCGCGTGGACACGGGGGTTTCAAGGAGTATTTACATAAGCGCAGTATAGAGGAGGATCATTTCTGTCCACACTAACCCACCGAATTGGTAAACGCAGAACACGTAATGTCTGATTGCCCTCGTTTTTCCAGCGAAACACTCTCTGTTCATATAATTTTTGGAGGGGAACCTTCCATAAGGAATATAGTTCCCCTGATGTGCAGACAAATAGATTTTTTGATTGATGTGTGCAAAATAGCCTTTCTAGTTTGACGCTATTGATTTGAGCTAAAGGAGAGGGCGAGATTATGCCTAACAGCGGGATCTGGATACATGAACAGGAGTGCCCTGGTTTCATTGGGCCACTTGAGGGCAGTACGCTGCCTCAACCGCCAAGAAAAAAAATTATAAAAATGGAAATGGGGATGAATTGAGAAGGAAATGGTGGATATGAATACAGAGATGGATATGAATATGGAGATGGTAGCAGTAAATAGAGATTAAGATGGAACGGGCACAGAGGTCAACATTTTTAAGTTCTCAACACTTTTTTAAAATTTTAGTAAATATGATTTTCATAGCAAATAATTGTTAAGTTGAAATGGACAAAATGCAACTCGAGCATAATCTGAAGGTTAACTTATAAAATACTTTGGGCACACATACATACATATGTAAACATCTCCAAATACATATGTACCCACTATGGTGACGAATACGTTTATAGTTCACTTTGTTTTTAATCTTTGTTTACGACGATAAGCGCCAACGTTTTGGTTGGCTATGGGGCGAAGCGTAAACATTTGGGAAAGGGAAATTTTAAAAGGTGGAGCAAAGGTTAGGTGTAAAGATTAGAATTTGTTTTGTGCCTAATAGGTTGTCAATGAAGAAGCAAGAAAAGCGAAATGCAACTAAGTCAACATATAAAATTATACTCGAAACGAAAAATGTATACCTGTTTATATACATTTTGGACAAATAATATAAAATTGAAAGTATGTTTTAGTAGATATGCCCATTACGCTGGGTCGATTTATTAACCGATATCGCGCCATCGATTTTTCGATAGGATTTGGGTTCAGGAAAAAAAAGTTCCACTACTTCCTAAAACCCAAAAAATATTTTTTAAAAGAGTTATCGCCAACGTTTTTACAACATTTTTTTGAAAAAAAAAATATAATATATATATATTTATGCGTAGCACTTTAATGCAGCTCATGCGCATACCGGGTGCAGAGTTAATAACTTGGAATTGATTTTAGGTATCAGAAGTATTAATGCTTCGACTGTCCACTCTCCTCGACTTTCTGAGTTATTGGAGTGTTCGAGAGAAAAGCTCTCCGGAAGATTTAAGGTACTGTCCTGTGCTGCAGATATGAAGATGAAGGTGCAACGAATAAAAGCCCAAAAGCTTTGCTGGCTAGGCCGTGTTATACGCATGGGCGAAGACGCTACGGTCAAGAAAGTAAGTTAATCGACATACGTATTTAGAAGCAAAGGAAGGGAGAGAGCTCCAATGAGTGAGGAGAGGCAGTTGGGGGGGGGGGGGGGGGGGGGGGTGATAACCTCGCTTGGTGACTTGTTACGTAGCGACCAAAATCGCTTAGGCGGTTAAGAGCACATTAATAATGATGATAGATTACACTGGTTTACAGCCAAAATGCACCAGAGACGCCATTAAGAAATTCCTATGTAAAATCACTCCCTGATTTCGAAAATCAAGGTTATTTTTAATTCTATGGTAACGCTTTTGAGATATTAACGAATAACGATTTTTTCAAAAAAAAAAAAAAAAATGGATTGGGTCCACTTAATCATATATATCTAAAGAACGAATTGAGCAATTCCAAAACGGTTGAAGCTTTTAAAAGATAATATAATTTTCAATGAACTGCGCGTACAACATATGTACCTAAATAAAATTTGCTATAAAATGTGCATACAACACTTTTTGTTAGGCCCTGCAGATTCAAAGGTAACGAACAATCATCACGGATTTTTTCCAATTTTTTGTAAAAATATAAAAAAATTTACACTTTGCGAAGAAGGATCTCGAAAACTTTTTATTTTTTGCAGATTTTTTTTGTTTTCTCTCTAAGCTCTGTTTTATTACAAAAAAAAAAAAAAAAAAAATAAGCTTCTATTAAACAAAATCGATGAGCTAATAAAAAAAATTATAAGCATTCTAATAAAAATATCTATTTAATACTTAAGTGCCCTACTGGTGCATATGTGTTAGTATTCGTTTATCAATTAGTTAGCGAATAATAACACATATGTACCAGAGATATTTAAGTATTAAATAGATATATTTACTTGAATGCTTATAACTTTTGTATTAGCCCATCTATTTTGTTTAATAGAAGGTTATTTTTTATACTCAGTTGAGCAGAGCTCACAGAGTATATTAAGTTTGATTGGATAACGGTTGGTTGTACATATATAAAGGAATCGAGATAGATATAGACTTCCATATATCAAAATAATCAGGATCGAAAAAAAATTTGATTGAGCCATGTCCGTCCGTCCGTCCGTCCGTCCGTTAACACGATAACTTGAGTAAATTTTGAGGTATCTTGATGAAATTTGGTATGTAGGTTCCTGAGCACTCATCTCAGATCCCTACTTAAAATGAACGATATCGGACTATAACCACGCCCACTTTTTCGATATCGAAAATTTCGAAAAATCGAAAAAGTGCGATAATTCATTACAAAAGACAGATAAAGCGACGAAACTTGGTAGATGAGTTGAACTTATGACGCAAAATATAAAATTAGTAAAATTTTGGACAATGGGCGTGGCAACGCCCACTTTTTAAAGAAGGTAATTTAAAATTTTGCAAGCTGTAATTTGGCAGTCGTTGAAGATATCATGATGAAATTTGGCAGGAATGTTACTCTTATTACTGTATGTACGCTTAATAAAAATTAGTAAAATCGGAGAAGGACCGCGCCCACTTTAAAAAAAAAAATTTTTTAAAGTAAAATTTTAACAAAAAATTTAATATCTTTACAGTATATAAGTAAATTATGTCAAGATTCAACTCCAGTAATGATATGGTGCAACAAAATACAAAAATAAAAGAAAATTTAAAAATGGGCGTGGCTCCGCCCTTTTTCATTTAATTTGTCTAGGATACTTTTAATGCCATAAATCGAACAAAAATTAACCAATCCTTTTGAAATTTGGTAGGGGCATAGATTTTATGGCGTTAACTGTTTTCTGTGAAAATGGGCGAAATCGGTTGATGCCACGCCCAGTTTTTATACACAGCCGTCCGTCTGTCCTTCCGCATGGCCGTTAACACGATAACTTGAGCAAAAATCGATATATCTTTACTAAACTCAGTTCACGTACTTATCTGAACCCACTTTACCTTGGTATGAAAAATGAACGAAATCCGACTATGACCACGCCCACTTTTTTGATATAGAAAATTGCAAAAAATTAAAAAAATGCCATAATTCTATACCAAATACGAAAAAAGGGATGAAACATGGTAAGGTATTGGATTGTTTTATTGACGCGAAATATAACTTTAGAAAAAACTTTATAAAATGGTTGTGACACCTACCATATTAAGTAGGAGAAAATGAAAAAGTTCTGCAGGGCGAAATAAAACACCCTTAAAATCTTTCCAGGTATTACATATATAAATAAATTAGCGGTATCCAACCGATAATATTCTGGGTCACCCTAGTCCACATTTTGGTCGATATCTGGAAAACGCCTTCACATATACAACTACCACCACTCCCTTTTAAAACTCTCATTAATACCTTTAATTTGATACCCATATCGTACAAACTCATTCTAGAGTCACCCCTGCTCCACCTTTGTGGCGATATTCCGAAAAGGCGACCACCTATACAACAACCACCACTCCCTTTTAAAATCCTCATTAATACCTTTAATTTGATATCCATATCGTACAAACACATTCTAGAGTCACCCCTGGTCCACTTTTATGGCGATATTTCGAAACGGCATCCACCTATAGAACTAAGGCCCACTCCCTTTTAAAATTCTCATTAACACCTTTCATTTGATACCCATATCATACAAACGCATTCTAGAGTCACCCGTGGTCCATCTTTACGGCGATATCTCGAAACGGCGTCCACCTATGGAACTAAGGATTACTCCCTTTTAAAATACTCATTAACACATTTCTTTTGATACCCATATTGTACAAACAAATTCTAGGGTCACCCCTGGTCCACCTTTATGGCGATATCTCGAAACGGCGTCCACCTATGGAACTAAGGATTACTCCCTTTTAAAATACTCATTAACACCTTTCTTTTGATACCCATATTGTACAAACAAATTCTAGGGTCACCCCTGGTCCACCTTTATGGCTATATCTCGAAACGGCGTCCACCTATGGAACTAAGGATTACTCCCTTTTAAAATACTCATTAACACCTTTCTTTTGATACCCATATTGTACAAACAAATTCTAGGGTCACCCCTGGTCCACCTTTATGGCTATATCTCGAAACGGCGTCCACCTATGGAACTAAGGAATACTCCCTTTTAAAATACTCATTAACACCTTTCTTTTGATATCCATATCGTACAAACGCATTCTAGAGTCACCCCTGGTCCACCTTTATGGCGATATTTCGAAAAGGCGACCACCTATACAACAACCACCACTCCCTTCTAAAATCCTCATTAATACCTTTAATTTGATATCCATATCGTACAAACAAATTCTAGAGTCACCCCTGGTCCACCTTTATGGCGATATCTCGAAACGGCGTCCACCTATGGAACTAAGGATTACTCCCTTTTAAAATACTCATTAACACCTTTCTTTTGATATCCATATCGTACAAACGCATTCTATAGTCACTCCTGGTCCACCTTTATGGCGATATTTCGAAAAGGCGACCACCTATACAACAACCACCACTCCCTTTTAAAATCCTCATTAATACCTTTAATTTGATATCCATATCGTACAAACACATTCTAGAGTCACCCCTGGTCCACTTTTATGGCGATATTTCGAAACGGCATCCACCTATAGAACTAAGGCCCACTCCGTTTTAAAATTCTCATTAACACCTTTCATTTGATACCCATATCATACAAACGCATTCTAGAGTCACCCGTGGTCCATCTTTACGGCGATATCTCGAAAAGGCGTCCATCTATAGTACTTAGGTCTACGCCCTTTTAAAATACTCATTAATACCTTTCATTTGATATCCATATCGTACAAACGCATTCTAGAGTCAACCCTGATCCACCTTTATGGCTATATCCCTAAATGGCGTCCACCTATAGAACTATGGCCCACTCCCTCATAAAATACTCTTTAATGCCTTTCATTTGATACACATGTCATACAAACACATTCCAGGGTTTCCCTCGGTTCATTTTCCTACATGGTTATTTTCCCTTATGTTGTCACCATAGCTCTCAACTGAGTATGTAATGTTCGGTTACACCCGAACTTAACCTTCCTTACTTGTTTTTTTTTTGTAATCAAACAGAGCTTGTAGAGAAAAAAACAAATATGCAAAAAAATAAAAAGTTTTCGAGATCCTTCCTCGCAAAGTACACATTTTTTTATATTTTTACAAAAAAAAATGGAAAAAATCCGTAATGATTGTTCGTTATCTTTGAATCTGCAGGGCCTAGCAATAAGTGTCGTATGCACATTTTATAGCAAATTTTTTTTAAGTACATATGTTGTACGCGCAGTTCATTGAAAATTATATTATCTTTTAAAAGCTTCAAACCGTTTTGGAATTGCTCAATTCGTTCTTTAGATATATATGATTAAGCGGACCCAATTGTTTTTTTTTTTTTTTTGGAAAAACCGTTATTCGTAAATATCTCAAAAACGTTACCATAGAATTAAAAATAAACTTGATTTTCGAAATCGGGGGGTGATTTTACATGAGAATTTAATAATGGCGTCTCTGGTGCAGAAAAAAAATTGGAATTTGTGATCCAGTGTTATTTACACGAAATGGATTTATATGCGTAAAAGATAAAATTCAAACAATAACTACGTCAACTAATGTCAATTTTTTATATCATGATATCATCCGGCAGCCATGCACCCTTTATAATAAGTATGTATGTATATGATGTGATTCATACGCATACCAATGTCGTTTGAGAATTCTGGGAATTACAAGAATTGGTATGTGGAATTACAACAAGCTGACAGCTGTAATGCACATTCTTTGATTCGCTTATCTATCATGTATGTAGAACATAAATATAGCTTCTATATTAAGCTAGATCAATTTGGCTCTATCAAAATTATGAGTCCTCTTGTTTGTACGAACAAAAAATTGTTCTATGGCAGCCGTACATTGTCGATCATTCGTATAATTGCTAGTTGTCCATTATTCGAATAATCGCTGCTGAATAGGAATAGACTAGAGCCATTGCCTAGAAAGTGATAGTAATGGTCTGGCGCTGCTATGAGTTACGTCGTGTTTCCGAATCAGTTCGGGTTCACATGAGGATTCTCTTCGGAACCATTTTTATTACTTCGTAATTCTTCCGGGGTCATTTCGAGGTCAATATGTGGTGATTTTCCAAATTTCCAGGTTTTCCCGGGGTAATTAGGGATCACTTTGGGTTAATTTCGGAATAGTTTTGGGAACTGTTTTGGGACGAATTTGGTACTATTTCGAGACTATTTGGGGACTGTTTCGTGGTATTTCTGGGTTAATTTCAAAGTCAATTTGTGGTCATTTTCTGATAATTTTTCAAACTATATCAGAGTACGTCCACGGTCATTTCGAAATCATCCGAGAGTACTTTGGGTATCGCTTCGTAGTCTGCTTTAGATTATAGTAGGTTTATTTCTAGATCGTACCAGGCTACTTTTACTATAATTGTGTGCATTCTTTCGGATCCTTAAATCATCACGAAATGGACTCCTAAGGACCCCAAACCCGTCCCCAATATCCTCACGACATTACACCGAAGTCATCCCCAAAAGATCAAGATTTGAAAGCGGAAGAACCTCGAAATAGCAGAGCCAGGGCATTGCTTTCACTACTTCCAAATATATATAACTACATGGAAAGCGACAGCGATTGCGAGGTACAGAGATAGGAGAGAAGTAAATAAGCAACTAATCTAGAAGGCAATTCACGTAAAATCTACACCCTGGGAGAAATTTTCGAACTAGGCAACTGAGAGTATATTAGCAGCTCAATCTGGGAAATAAGGAATCAGTAGTGCTGTAGTTAAATAAAGATCATTTTGCATACAGAGCAATTGAGATTGTTTATTCGACAGTTCTGTGCTGTTTTTGTTGTTGTTGTGATTATTTACTAACATGATAGTGATGCTAATATTCGCCACAATATCTTTAAAACCGACTACGACTGGACAATAAAACTTGACAAGTACGCACGCTACATAAATAGGTTATGAGTTAAACAATGTTGGAAAAGGGGATGTGGAGCCTGCCATGTTAAGCGAAATTTTGGTGCAAGGTTGGAGATAACTACCTTAGAAAATCTATACATACAGAAATTTTTATCGAGTTGCCTGACCCAATGTTTCAAGCAGGAATTTTCAGTATAAGCGTTATTGAAGAATCGCGGCAGCGGTTCAATTACTTGCTTCAAAACGGGTTGTGCTTAATAGCGGAGACAAGCACCTCTATTGGTCATAGTGTATAACCTAAAAGTTGAATCGTTTACACATACACCTTTCGGTCATAGAAGTGGAGAATATTGTAGAGATAAAATGGAGGCATACATTTGAGTGAAAAATGAGTATAGTGCAGTCGAAATCGTCTACGTGAGGCAACCTATGAAAACGTCCCGACGCGTGGCAGAATCTGTCTCAAAACAAAAAAAAGAGGACCCTTTGAGATTAAGTTCAATATATTTTGCCTTGAGATACGACGTTTACTACAAAAAATTCTGTGATAGGACACTAATCAACCAAATTCTGATGTATGCCGTTTTCGAAACGAGTTCTGAGGTAAGGTATTGATAAATAGTATTGTCATATAAAGCGATTTCCTGCAGATATAAAAGAACATTCGAAAATCTCAGCTCAAGAAATTTGACTTACACACATCTTGAAACTGACGAAAGCCTAATAGTTTCGATATTTAGACGCAGATAAACAATTTCCATGCTCCATTTTTATTTCTAGCTTTCCGCTTGCTATTGGTACATTTTTTTAGCGATTTTCTCACATCTGATTGGTTGATCAAAGGTTGAATGTTAAAAAAACAGAATCGGGTAGCATTATCATATAAAAAACGACCAATCCACCGTTGAACAGTGTGAATAACATAAATTTTAAAAAGGTCACAAAAAATGCTATCCCTTTCCACCCCTCGAATTATGTAGACGAAAAAAGCTACCCAGACACATTCTAACTACCCCTCAAAAATTTGAAGTTGCCCAAAGTAAAACAGCCCTTGTTCCCTAATCATCACCACTACCAAACAAAGTGCGTATAGGCGTTGCATCGTCTGACACTATGTCATCGGGTCCCAAATATTACTATTACTCAAATTCATACAAATACAAATTTTAGGTGTTGCGGGCACATTCATCAATTTTCCTGCGAATGAAAACCTACCCCCACACATACTTGTATATATTTTTATTTTAAGAGCCAACGAACACAGCACGTGCCAATCAACCAAAACCACCACCACCTACTTCCATTAGTAACATATGCAGCTGTTTTCCAAGTGCAATCAATTATTTATAAAGCCCAGCACGGATTGCATATCACAAATAATTATAAATATGTTCATATATATGGGGTATTCCATCCCATTTCGACCCCTTTAGAATTGGCAGAAAGTTTTTCTTCTTTTTCTAGCTTACGAAAGACGTTTTTCAGAATTTTTTCAAATTTTTTCATTCAACTCAAAAAAAGTTATGAATTTTAAAAAAACGCCGTTTTTGTTTTCAAAATGCTATAACTTTTTCAAAAATTTACCGTTTGGGATCTTTTTTTTTAAATTTGTTTTTAAATGTACTTTTCGGAAAACGTACAAAAAAATTTTTAATATTTTTTTTTTGTAATTTTTCAGTTTTTCGAGATTTTTCGAATTTCGCCATTTTTTTTTTTCATAAAAAACTTCAATCAATTCTGCAATCATCCCCAGTAATGCCGGAGTGTTTTTTTTTTAATTGAAAAAAAAAACTTTAAAAATTTTTTTGTATTTTTTCCGAAAAGTACATTTCAAAGCAAAGTTTTTAAAAAAAAAAAGATCCCAAACGGTCAATTTTTGAAAAAGTTATAGCATTTAGAAAACAAAAACGGTGTTTTTTTAAAAATTCATAACTTCTTTTGAGTTGAATGAAAAAATTTGAAAAAATTCTGAAAAACGTCTTTCGTAAGCTAGAAAAGGAAGAAAAACTTTCAGCCAATTCTAAAAGGGTCGGGTTCAAAATTGGTCGAAATGGGATGGAATACCCCATATATATACTATCTACAATTACACTTTCTATTTACAAAAGCATACTTAATATTCGCACATTAATAATCGTATTTCATCAGGCGTTAGTTTTTGAAAAGGATCGTCTATTGAAGATACAACAACCGTTACCCACAAAAATTTAGCACTGCTCATAACCAGCACTAACTTTTTATTTGTTCGGTTTTAGTTCCTTAAAGCTTCCATTAACAATGTATGTATGTATACTCTCTATAAACACTAAAAGAAAAACGTTTCTTAATGAATACATTAATGTGAAGCCATATTTCCAGAAAAAAATATTCGAACGCCCTTCACCCATTAGTCAAGACTAAAGCGATAGTAACACTGCCGCTACAGTCATCCACAGCTATGGTACAAAAACGAGTGCAAAGAAGTAAGGAAGGGTAAGTTCGTGTGTAACCAAACATTACATACTCAGCTGCCAAATTACAGCTTGCAAACCTTTAAAAGTGGGCGGTGCCACCCCCATTGCCTAAAATTTTACTAATTTTCTATTCTGCGTCATAAGGTCAACCCACCTACCAAGTTTCATCGCTTTATCCGTCTTTGATAATGAATTATCGGTTTTTCGAAATTTTCGATATCGAAAAAGTGAGCGTGGTTATAGTCAGAATTCGTTCATTTTAAATAGCGATCTGAGATGAGTGCCCAGGAACTTACATACCAAATTTCATTAAGATACCTCAAAATTTACTAAGTTATCGTGTTTACGGACAGACGGACGGACAGACGGATATGGAAATCAATTGCTTTTTTCACCCAGATCATTTTGATATATAGAAGTCTATATCTATCTCGATTAGGTTATGCCGTTACGGGGTACCGTTATGCGAATAAAATTAATATACTCTGTGAGCTCTGCTCAGCTGAAAACACTCTCATCACATACTTACTTACTTACTTAATTGCCGCTTAACCGTTCAAACGGTTATGACCGGAGCATCACCTCTCATTCGCATAACACGACCTAGCCAGATTAACCGCTGTATTTTAATTCGATGGAATATGTTGATGCCTGCATAAAGCTTGTACAGCTCATCGTTGAATCTCCTTCCGTACTCGCCGACTCCAACACTCCCAGCGCCGCTTCATCAGATGTTGTCATGATCCATGCTTCTGCACCATATAGAAAGACTGGTATGATAATAGGTCCTTCCCAAGACTGGGCTGATGGTGTTGCATCGACATCATTTTGAATCTCCGTATAAGTTTTGCTGGAAATCAATTTCAGACATAGCAACATACAGGCCGCTCCTTTTCGTGCTGTTGAAGGCGGCTTCACACCTGACGGAGAGGTGATGTGTGTCAACTCTGTTTTCGCGGATTTTCTCATTTGGAGCATTGTAAAAATATTGTCGATGATTGATTTACCAGCTTCACTTCAATCTTTCACATAATACGCTTGACAGGACCTAAAATGTGTTACTAAGGATGCAGATTCTGCGATAGTTGGCGCACTTTACAGGATACCCTGCTTTGCATAGAGGTTCATGCATGCGGAGTATAAGAAGTGCTTCCTCCATGAACATTGGTTACCAAGTCACCGTTTTCATTTTTGCAGGTGTTTTCGCCGGGCTTAAAATCGTCTCTCTGTCGCCGGATTATTTTGGTAAAATGTGCAGGCCATATTCCAGGTGGTTTGCAGCTCAAGATCCTCGTACACACGCCTTTCTGTCTCTGCTCTTTTCTTCCCGTTAAGATATTTTGATTCCCTTTATATTCACATCACATACCATACGTCTAATTTTATCCCTGATGATTTCTTCTTAAACTAGCGAAGGCTGATCAGACTAGATTGTCAGGAGCGGATTTACATAGGGGCAACATGGGCAGCTGGCCAGGGCGCCGTTTCAATAGGGGCAACAAAAAATAAGCCAAGGAAAACATTTTTTTTTATTTATCCGAAAAAAAATTTTTTTGTATATTACAACAAGAATGAAAGATTTTTTAAATTTTTTACAGAGAAAAAATTAATCAAAGTAACTTTCAGAATATTGGTACAGTTCTTAACCTTCGCCCCAGTGGAACTTACATATCGCTCACTTGCTGCATTTGCACAACTTTTCAGGAAGGACAATTTTGAGATTCAACCGCCATATGGTGCGCAAGTAAATGCAACATTTGGTTTGTATCTGAAGCGCTTAGTTTTCAACAAATCATAAAGAATTTTTTACTCAACATGAAGTATGATGTAACTAACTATTCTGCAGGATTAACTCAAAAATCACGTTTTTTGATTTATGCCGGTCTTGCAGCAAATGAGCGATATGTAAACACTAAGTTTTAGCAGCTTGTGTGTAGTAAATGACGTGAAAAGCCCGGCCCACATTCAAAACGACGACTGCGAGCGACAACGGCGAAAAACTGAAGTTTGACGATATTTGCCGCCAAGCACCGACGACTGATTATAATGAAAGCAACAACGACAGTTCTGCATTAGCTCAAACAACAACAAAAAAATTTAGAAAAAAGTATTGTATGTGTTAAAAAAATGTATAACTAATAAATTTCAACACATATTTAAGGCTATTTGCATTTATTTTGATTTTTATTCACAAAAAGAAAAAAGGACGCCACGACCGTCGCCTGTCAAAATAGAAATAGATCTAATCTAGCGACAGCGGCATTCATGATTGATTGCCGCTTTGTCGTGTCGTGCCCAAAAAATGCCTCCCCATAAGAACATGTGTAAAAATAACTTGACAGATGCCGCACCGTCGTTGTCGTCTTGAATCTGTTTTCCCTAAAAGATTCAAATTTAATTGAAATTTCAAATTTAAAGATCAAGTAGGCATTGAATTTTTTTTCGGGGAAATGTGCGAGCTCACATTTTCAAAGGAAACTAAGATCTGAAAAGTTTCTGTTTCTGGTTAATTTGAATAGTTCGCGCCTCTATACAATGCGCTGCGTACATTTTATGTAATCTTAAAAGTCGTTCCGAGTTAAAAACAACAAAAAAGTGTCAGCGAATTAATGTTTTTGTCAAAAATAGAAGAATGAGTACAAATATGAAAAAGTTAAGCGGCGCAGCAAACAAAAAACGTGCAGCCGAGAAGGTGCAGAAAGACAAAGATTTACTGTCGAAACTCCCTAAACTGGATTGTTTTTTTTTTTCAAACTCCTCGAAAAGAAAATGACTCCGTTGTTGATCATAACCATAAAGGTAAAAATGCATAAGTCAATTGATCGACAGCTAGGTTAGCCCAGGTAGATTCTGGGCCAGAAAGCCAGATTTCGCTACCTGGGAGGCACCCTACTGTCAAAAATTGTTAGTTTAGTTTCAGTACGAAACATTTGCACTATAAAATTGTTTTTCAGATTCGAATGTTGAACTGCATTTTAATGATATTGCGAAATCTGTGCCACCTAATAATGAGGGTTTAAGATCAGATCATTTTGAAGGTTTGAATATGGAAAAAAATGTGGTACCTATATAAGAGTTTTAATTATATGTTGTATACACTATAGGTCAAAGTCTCGAAAGTGGAGAAGTCACATCAAATCCTCCTACATGTGACATACCTATTCAGGAAAATAAAGATTTGAATTCCCCACAAGATCCTAGTGGACTGAATTAATTCATTTTGAGCGATGATCCCGCCAAATGGACAATTAATGATGCAATTCGTGATCATATAGCAATACATGGATGCAAACAGAATTCTGAAGCTGATTTCAGTCTATGCAAACGAATTTATCTTGATGGAAGCGTAAGATACCTATCAAAAAATTTCTTTCATAGAAATCTTCAAAATGGAGAGACAAACCTTCGCACTTGGCTTCTTTGTTCTGCTAGCAAAGGAAGTGTATTTTGTGTATCATGTCTTTTGTTCGATCCTGCTTCTTATTTCAATTGCAAAATGGGATTCAATGATTGGAAACATTCGACTCAACGGGTAAAAGAGCACGAAAATTCTAGTAGTAGTAGTAGATTCGACCCCTGATATATTCCACGTTGACCAGCTATCGTTCGTTTTTAGATATGTCCAGCAAAATGGTGTCTCCGTTGAACGATTTCTAAAATTCATGGAGAACACGGGGCACAAGGCTATAGAATTAGCTGATGCTATTTTAAAAACTCTGACTGACATCGGACTAGACATTGATGACCGTCGCGGTCAATCATACGATAATGCGAAAAACATGTCTGGAGTTTATAATGGTCTTCAAGCTCGGATAAAAGCATCAAATCCTGCAGCAGAATACGTACCTTGCGCTGTTCATTCGCTGAATTTAGTGGGTGTACATGCAGTGGAGAATTGTCCGGAAGCAGCTGCATTTTTTTTTTTACAATTCAAAGCTTGCGCAACTTGTTTACTGCATCAACGAAACGTTGGGAGCATCTGAAATCAGCTGCCTTAAAGCCCATCACTTTGAAATCATTATCTACAACTAGATGGTCAGCTCGATACGACGCAGTTAAAATTCTTAATCATAATTATGTCAAAATTATTGAAGTTTTGACAGCGATTGTAGAAGATTTGACAGAAAAAACAATTTGTCGGCAAGAAGCGAAGGGCATTCGAATTGAATTGGAGAAGCTTGAAACTTCATTCCTGACTATTTTGTGGCACTTCCTGCTTGCAAGATTCAATGCAGTGAGTCAAAAACTACAAGCTGTTGAATGCAATATTGCCGAAATCATTGAACATTACAAGGGACTGCAAAATATTGTCTGTGACTGTCGGGATGAATTTGATGAATACGCGAAACGGGCCCTCGAGTTATCAGAAGATCCGGAGTACCATTCCAGTAAGACACGAGAACGGAAACGTAAATTGAGAACAGATGAATCGGTTCGTGGAGAAGTGACACTGTGCGGAAGAGAACATTTCAGAGTAAATGTCTTCAATGTTATTCTAGATAATTTGACTGTGGAATTAGAAGAGAGACGCATACGATACGCAAGGCATACGACAAAATCAACAAAAAATTTATGATTATCCTCAAGTCGAGCGAATCGTCTTCTAACGAAGAAATCAGACAACTGATGACGAATTCGTCCATTTTTTTGCTTATTCCAAAGAAATTAATAATATTAAGACGAAATCTCCACTGAATGTTATGAAGCTTATTCGGTCCGATGATTTGAACACAATTTTTCCGAACGTTGACATCGCATTCACATGTTTGCTACCATGGCAGTGCTTAATTGCAGCGCCGAAAGGCCTTTTTCTTGTTTGAAAAGGATAAAAAATTACCTTCGCTCCAAAATCACTGAAGATCGACTCAACATTTTAGTACTGCTTTATATTGAATCTGATATTCTTCTCACTTTGAATTTTGAACATTTGATTACAGATTTTGCCTCCCAAAAAGTAAGAAGCAAGTGTTTTTGAATAATCTTTTCCATATGTCTGTGTTATTAGTTTTCTGACAATCTATAAGTTTCTTGAAACTAAAAATATTTTGTGATACGCTTCATTATATAAATAAAAATGAAATAAATATTCTTTATAAGAAAACTCGATTAAAATTTTTTCAATCCGTAAAATATATCAGTAATGAAATGTCACCACAAGAAGGCAAGCACGGGTTCTTTTGGAAATATTGGTGCGCGGCTTGATTTTTTTGCCCAGGGCGCTTCTAGAGGTAAATCGGCCCCTGTAGATTGTAATGTTTATCGGGAAAGGGCATATCCATAAATTGTTGACAGACAGTGTACGTCAATATAAGGAACTGAAAATTTAAGTGAGTGCCATAAATGTTACATCGGACTAAGTAGACAATTGAAAAGTAAGGTCCTCTCTGAGGTAGTGTTCGGATTTATGGATCTGTAGGCATTGCCGACAACGATGTTGGAAAAAGATTTAATGTGAGCTGTATGAACCTTTGTGCAGAGATCAATATAGTCCACCGAATCAAAACAAAGCTACAACGCTGGCTAGGCAATGTTATGCGAATGAAAGATGATGTTCCGACCTAAAAGGTATTCTTAGAGGAACTCGCCTATGGTAGCAGAGAAAGAGGGAGGCCCAAACTTCTCTGACAATGCCAGGTGAAAAATGGTTTAAATTCCTTTGGTGATACCAAGTGGCGTCAGTTAGCCCAACGAAGAAGCGACTGGCGTGACTTAGACGACCAAAAGAGTTTAAGCGGTTAAGCGTTACTTTTACTAAAGCTACTTTGTGTGCTATTCCAACTGAGGAAAGAATTATTACTGTTGAGGTTGCAAGGGAAATCGTTTTGGCTGATCATTCAAATAGAGTACATCTAATTGCCCAAATTGGTGAGCTCCGTGGACCGGAACCTCTTGCTTTTCTTAGGGTGATAAATACTCCCAAAAAATATACGTTCTGAGATGGAGCATCTTAATTCTTTCGCATATTATGACCTCCCTTGACCTCCTTGGCGGCCACCGTGGTGTGATGGTAGCGTGCTCCGTCTATCACACCGTATGCCCTGGGTTCAACTCCCGGGCAAAGCAACATCAAAATTTTAGAAATAAGATTTTTCAATTAGAAGAAAATTTTTCTAAGCGGGGTCGCCCCTCGGCAGTGTCTGGCAAGCGCTCCGATTGTATTTCTGCCATGAAAAGCTCTCAGTGAAAACTCATCTGCCTTGCAGATGCCGTTCGGAGTCGGCATAAAACATGTAGGTCATCAAGAGGAGCACGACGCAAATTGGAAGAGAAGCTCGGCCTTAGATCTCTTCGGAGGTTATCGCGCCTTACATTTATTTTTTTTTTTTTTTATTATGACCTCCCAGCGAAGCATTTGGGTTTTTTATCGTGGCATTATGTTCATGTTTGCTTATATCATCACGGGAAGGACCATTTTCTCTTGGATAACCTTTTCCTCGAATTTTTCAAAGACCATCCCATCACCACCCGACACCGACAATGATTTCCAGCCATACAGTCTCCAGCGTTATTTTAATTGACTACTTAGCTCAAAGTAGCATTATTTTATATAAAAAATAAATAAATGTAAGGCGCGATAACCTCCGAAGAGATCTAAAGCCGAGCTTCTCTTCCAATTTGCGTGCTCCTCTTGATTTTCTCTACAAATTGGCCAGACGGGACCTACATGTTTTATGCCGACTCCGAACGGCATCTGCAAGGCAGATGAGTTTTCACTGAGAGCTTTTCATGGCAGAAATACACCCGGAGCGCTTGCCAAACACTGTCGAGGGGCGACCCCGCTTAGAAAAAGTTGCTTATAATTGAAAAACCTTATTTCTAAAATTTTGATGTTGCTTTGCCCGGGGTGTGAACCCAGGGCATACGGTGTGGTAGGCGGAGCACGGTACCATCACACCACGGTGGCCGCCAGTGGTTTTTAATTGAATTTCTATGCCGACATTGCTTTTTATTTTAGCCCTGGTTCCCAGATGACAAAGTCACCTGGTATGCTACATTTCCTACAGTCTTACTCTTATTAGCTTCGGTGGCTAGATCATATTATATGAATAGAAGACGACCCTGCGACTCAATTATTTTTAAAGATATCCGCGTTTGTAAGCAGAGGAAAGGGAGAACTTCTCTGTGTTGAAGGAGAAGGAATACTTGATTTACCTTGGTGCCCCAAATTGGGCTCATTTATCGCGATGCAGGGATGACTTTATTACCTTGCTCAACTAAGCTGCAGCCAAAATTGTCTATATGGCTCAGCGCCAATTAATAGGTATTATGATATGGCTATTCGTACATGTGATAAGTAGTAAACTGGAGTCACTAGTTCCTGACAATTAAGTGCTAACGATACAACGACCACCAAGCCATGGTTATCGTTCTAATAGCGGTTCTTCAGAAAAGCATTTTTTTCAAGGACAATTCCATTCATCACGTACTCCGTTGGTCCGATGCAGCCAGAGAGTAGGTGTGAATGCCCACTCATACTGTTACCATTGCCGCTTTTCGATGGGGGATCTATGTACGCATGCATGAAGTACAATATTTAGCAACAATGTCTCTCCCCCAAAAAGTCCTATAATAAAAGAGCCACATCTTTTAAATAAATAGATATCCATTAAACTTTTGGGATTTTTGGGCTGTTAACGCTAGGGCTTAAGTAGGGGAAGTCTTTCACTCTAAATCAAAGTGTTTCCTACTAAGGCAACGATTGAGTGAGCGCTGCCCAAATGAGGACAGCTCACTTTGAAACCTTCTCGACCTCGCAAAGACTGGAGAGCTAAGTAAAAAGTTACTGGAGGATTTGACCTCTTTATAGGCTAACCCCACTGGGGCTGTTAACGATATTGAAGGTCGTCGAAGGGGTACATTAAGCAGTGTTATAATTTTTATCAAAAAGTAGTGCAACGTCACAACGAATGAGACCAGCAATCCCTGAGAGCCCTTGTCATCGCGGTGGCCGCTGGTAAAGCTGTGATAGATGTCTGACTATCTAAGTAAACATTGAATGGCCAAATAGTTAAACAAGCAAACAGAATTCCATCTAGCGCTTCCTTCCAGCTGACATCGGCACTTGCCAACCCTTCTCTCCAGCCTGGAATCACAAGCAAATGAGTTCACCAACCTGCAGCACAAAATTCCTTCCATATTAGATGTGAATCTAGGAACAGGGCTGGAAGTCGGCAAACAGTATAGTGTCCGAACTCAAAGCGCATTGAAGTCTCATTGCCGTCCGGGTGTATGCTGTTTTCTCACGACGTTAATCGTTGCTTGAGCATTGCATCTCTAATCAGCGCCATTCCATCCTCTTAACTGCGAAAAAAGAGTCTAATGTTCTCCACTAGACCAAAATAGAAGCGAATCAGCCTTACTACTATATCATACAGCTAATATACCACTCCCTGTGACAGCCTTGAGTGTTGTCTAAACCTCCGTCGACAGCAGTACCTGACAGCCGACGACTTCCAAGTCTTATCATCCGCATTAATTTCGAGAGGTATCTCAAGATACTTAACCTTGTTCGCTCAGATATTAGAGATCCTGTACCTCCCATTTATTAGTGTTGGAATTTCATCGGCATGATTCAGCCAGCCTTGGAACAGTGCCCAGACACCCTAAGTAAATGTGTACAGAAAATTTCTCTTGTTCACCGTGTGCACCACTTAGCAGTACACATACCCTAGGACTTAAAGCAGCTCATTTACAAACCCAAAGCAGAGAAAAATATTCCATTTGTTGTACTCCTTCGCACCTTTTATCAGTTTTCCCCCTATTCTGTCTAGGCCGGTCTGCAACTCTATCAGACTTCCAGTACTAGTAAAGCGCTTTCAATGATCTCTGGTATGACATTTTTATAGGTGTGAGGATTCCGCGATGCCAAAAAAGCCGCCCAGCAAAAGTGCTTTGCCCTCGTGTAAACCCTTTAACCGCTTACCAACCGTATTTTTATCAATTTCTGTGAACGTATTCTTACGTTATGATTGTCGATGTGCACAAAACGACTCTCGAGAAATCCTGCCTCAAAACGAAAGGAGCCGGCTGATTGACCCAAAGTTCATGGAAGGGACGTCCGAGCGTTTCACCACTTTTACAATCAAGGTGACTTTGAACATATTCCAAGATTTGGAGACATATCTCAACTTCACAACGTTGTCGTAAATGAAACCCACCCCCTCGCCCTATATTTATGCCACCCGACCCCGAATACACTTGTTGGGCTTATTTTTTTTATTATTACTAAGCCTGGAAGCACTGCGACCTTTGTGCAAATCTATTGTGCACGACCTTTCAGCCTAATTTTGTATCTGGAAGCTTTTGATGTATCTAAGTACTTCTTCAGGCTTTTTTCTCCATACACACATAGGGATTAAAAGTCACACCAACTAGATGGGAGAGTCTCTGCGCGACGCATTCGCAGAGAATGTGGACCGGTGTTTCGTCCTCCAGCTCACAGAAACGACAAATTTGGAAATCTGATAGATTTAACCCACTTAGTTGATATCGTAGACCACAGTGTCCCATATACTTAGTACCCAGTTAGAGTTCTTAGGTCATCCCTGCTTAGATTAATGAGTTTGGCTGATACTTTCGTTGCCTGAAGTATAAACAGTTTGGCCTGTCTTTGCCCTGGGCAGCCAATCCAGTGACGTATGTGTGTTGTTGGGCTTAAAAGCGTTAATGTCACAGCAAGTTGCCTTTCCCCAAGGAGGATATCACCGGCTTTGAGGTATTAAATTAGCTGCCAGCCACATCTTCCAGGCAACCCAAAAGAGCAGGAGAAACCCTCGACAGGATCTTTTTTGAGCCATTTATGTTTTCAATATAAGCAGCTTTAGTACGGAACTGTACAACATTGTTTGTCCCTATGTAAGTTTCAATGTTTTTCTGGTCAAACGATTTGAATTTTTGTACATATCTGTTTGTTTTTTTTTTAATATTTACATGAAGAAAGGAATTGCATTTGTTACGATTTTTGTTTGTCCCTCTTCCGATTTGCGTTAATTGCCACTTCATTGATTTCGCATAATGCCAGCGTCACTCACATGTCAATCAAAAAGTTTGGGCAACAGGAAGGACATTCACTAAACATGCACCCCATCAGCCGAAATATTTATTTCAACAGATCCCATGTAGTGATAGAGAGCGATAGTTTGGCAACCATTTTAATTTAGAAGGCTAAGGGGCACATGCAAATTTGCTGGTTTCTGCCTATTTTTTATTTAAGTTTTCCTTTTTTCGTGTGGAAATCAAATGGAAATAACGCAGTCGATTTTTTGTTGACAAGCAGCAGCTTTGTTACAGTTTTTCTTTGTTGCATAAATACACGATTAGCGCAACACTTTATACTTAAAAAAAACGTACCCGCTGCTGCTAATTGAAAGACCACTGTACAAAGGCAGAGGCGTAGTCGGAAGGGTTGGGCAAATATTCGCTTGTCTTCAGCTCTTGCGTCCAGTGATATTTTCGTCGGGTTAAACGGCCAGCACCGACCGAAATGGGTTTCGCCTTAACCCTCCGATAGAGCCAAACTCCAAGGCGCAGTTCTGGACAGAAAGCTGAACTGGAAGGATAACGTCCTTCAGCGTCGAAAGAAAGCGTATTTTGCATTATATATTGGCGAGAAATGGGGAATACTCCCCTATATGTGTAGACTGATCGCGATTGCGACTACTCGAGCCTTACTGCTGTATAGGGGCATCCAGTCAGAAGTTTCTGCGTTCATGGAAGCCGCGGTTTGGCTAGGATAATACACTGTCGGCTAGAAATTAGGGCAATCTCATCGAACTAAATATATTTGACCAATCTACCAGTAGAGAACGAAATGATGGCGAGCTGCTTTACATTTCCAAATAGAACCTTATGTATATTAAAAGGGTTGGGGCGATTTTTTATATTCTGCTGGGCATAACTCACAGAGTATATTAATTTTGTTCGCATAACGGTAATCCTTAACGGCATAAACTAATCGAGATAGATATAGACTTCTATATATCAAAATGATCTGGGCGAAAAAAGAAATTTATTTAGCCATATCCGTCCGTCCGTCCGTAAACACGATATACTTGAGTAAATTTTGAGGTATCTTGATGAAATTTGGTATGTAGGTTCCTGGACACTCATCTCGGACCATAACCACGCCCACTTTTCGATATCGCAAATTTCGAAAAACCGAAAAAATGCGATAACTCATTACCAAAGACGGATAAAGCGATGAAACTTGGTAGGTGGGTTGACCTTATGACGCAGAATAGAAAATTAATAAAATTTTGCACAATGGGCGTCGCACCGCCCGCTTTTAAAAGAAGGTAATTTAAAAGTTTTGCAAGCTGTAATTTGGCAGTCGTTGAAGATATCATGATGAAATTTGGCAAGAACGTTACTCCTATTCCTATATGGGCGCTAAATAAAAATTAGCAAAATCGGATGACGAACACGCCCATTTTTTTTTGCATTAATATATATTTATGTATATATTTAGATATATTTGCCTTCGTACCATTCAACAGTTATATCTAAAGTCAGCATCATTGCACGGTGGGGTATTTGACCAATCTAGCTGACCAAAATTAAAACAGCAGTTATTTCTGTCCAAAAAGTGGTTGTCTGACTTTATTGTTGTGAAAGGAAACATTTGACGGTAAATTCACGGTGTTCCGGGTAGAATTACTATGGATCGGGTACCCGGTTTCGGATGGACCCGGGGTCATTTTTTGGCATTACATGAGATATGTCAATATGGGTATCAAACGGAAGGTATTTTACTCGGCATTTCTATTGACATTTTTAAGTAGGGTTGCCACCTCACCTTCTTTTTAAAATTTCTTTGTATATCCACTACCACCTCGGAAACGGCTTAACCGATTTGATTTACATTTTAAGAATTTTCACCTTGGTGTTGCCACTGAGGATGTTTTAACAAGGTTGCCACCTTTTGCCAAAAAGGGTATCAGCCTCTTACAAAATTGTTCACCACTCAAAAAATCGCGGTATGTAAAGCCGTTTTTATACTCAGCGTGCTTTGCACACAGAGTATATTAACCTTGATTGGAGAACGGTTGGTTGTACAGGTATAAAGGAATCGAATAGATATGGACTTCCATATACCAAATTTTCAGTATCGAAAAAAAAATTGATTGAGCCATGTCCGTCCGTCCGTCTGTCCGTTAACACGGTAACTTGAGTAAATTTTGAGGTATCTTGATGAAATTTGGTACGTAGGTTCCTGGGCACTCATCTCAGATCGCTATTTAAAATGAACGAAGCCGGACTACAACCACGCCCACTTCTTTGAGATCGAAAATTTTGAAAAACTGCGATAATTAATTACCAAAGACGGATAGAGCGATGAAACTTGGTAGGAGGGTTCACCTTATGAAGCAAAATAGAAAATTAGTAAAATTTTGGACAATGGGCGTGGCACCGCCCACTTTTAAAAGAAGGTAATTTAAAAGTTTTGGAAGCCGTAATTTGGCAGTTGTTGAAGATATGATGAAATTTGGCAGGAACGTTACTCCTATTACTATATGTGAGCTAAATAAAAATTAGCAAAATAAGATGACGAACACAAAAAAAATTTTTTTAAGTCAAATTTTAACAAAAAATTTAATATCTTTACAGTATATAAGTAAATTATGTCAACATTCAACTCCAGTAATGATATGGTGCAACAAAATACAAAAAAAAAGAAAATTTCAAAATGGGCGTGGCTACGCCCTTTTTAACTTAATTTGTCTAGAATACTTTTAATGCCATAAGTCCAACAAAAATTTACCAATCCTTTTGAAATTTGGTAGGGGCATAGATTGTATGACGATAACTGTTTTCTGTGAAAATGTGCGAAATCGGTTGAAGCCACGCCCAGTTTTTATACACAGTCGACCGTCTGTCCTTCCGCTCGGCGGTTAACACGATAACTCGAGCAAAAATCGATATATCTTTACTAAACTCAGTTCACGTAATTATCTGAACTCATTTTGTATTGGTGTAAAAAATTGCCGAAATCCGAATATGACCACGCCCACTTTTTCGATATCGAAAATTTCGAAAAATTAAAAAAATGCCATAATTCTATACCAAATACGAAAAAAGGGATGAAACATGGTAATTGGATTGGTTTATTGACGCAAAATATGACTTTAGAAAAAAACTTTGTAAAATGGGTGTGACACTTACCATATTTAGTAGAAGAAATCAAAAGCCCTTAGAACCTTGGCAGGAATACTGTTCGTGGTATTACAACTAAAATTAGCGGTACCCGCAAAAAAAATTTGCGGTACCCGACAGATGATATTCTGGGTCACCCTGGTCCACATTTTGGTTGAGATCTTGAAAACGCCTTCACATATACAACTAAGGGCCACTCCCTTTGAAAACCCTAATTAATACCTTTAATTTGATACCCATATCGTACAAACGCATTCTATAGTCACCCCTGGTCCACCTTTAGAACAATGGCCGACTCCCTTTTAAAATACTCTTTAATACCTTCAATTTGATACACATGTCATACAAACACATTCCAGGATTACCCTAGGTTCATTTTCCTACATGGTGATTTTCCTTTATTTTCTCTCCAAAGCTCTCAGCTGAGTATGTAATGTTCGGTTACACCCGAACTTAGCCTTCCTTACTTGTTTATTTTTGTTTTTAATACAGCCGACATCGTTTTCTCTTATATCTTGATTCATTGAAACAAATCATCTCATGCAGTATCTTCTAGGCTGGAGTCCTTATGGATATGTTTGAATAGGAATGCAAATAGTTTCTTTCTCAAGCTAAATAAATCTGCAGAATATTTACGGTTGTCATCACAGGTTATTGCCTTATTGCACCAATGCACCGTCGGTGGCGCATATCAACAAGCTCCATCTGCAGAATTTATCACGATGAGGAGGAAGAGGAGTAGATTCATCACTTAGTCTGCCGATATCTAAAACTGAAAACCAGACGACTAAAGATTTTGCGGTCTCGCGGTTTTTCGACAGTCTAACAGAGGTGGCGCAAGTTCATCTTTCACTCGTACTTAAATTCATCAGAGAAAGCAGATGGTTTACTGAGGACCACTAGGAAGTAAACTGGTTGGAGGAATGTGTCGCCATCCGGAACTCGCTGTGAGGGCAACCACAATGGACAAAAATGTCTCCAACTGAGAAATTTCCACTCACGCCCGCTTATCCTAATATATCCTTATCTTGGTTCATTGAAATTAGATTTTTAAGATTGATTTATCTTTTTTTAGTCTTTTAAAGGGCTATAATTAACTCGTATGTCCTTTTCAGCTCTGAAGTCGTTTTCTCGTCTGCTAAACGAGTTCTTGTTCCTTAAAGTATGTCTTTCGTATAACTAAATTATGAAACTCTACTATGTGGAGATGACCGTAGAAATGCATCTTCAAATGTTTCAAGGTACGTATAAGACCGGTGGATTATTTTTCTTTATTTTGTTTTAAGGCGTCTTAGACTTTAAGTCATAGCATCAGTCTTCCGGGCACTGTTATTTTCGAAGACTAACTTTCATAGTATTTGTTATACAAAGAAAAAATGCTATGCATGTTTGAAATACTTACATATGTACATTGTAAATATTTGTAAAGTTGAATGCGGCATAATAGTCCTTCTAGTTCTTCCCGCGGCAAACGTACGCCCATGCCCAAATATACTTACCTAAAGTACCAACAACAATGGCAAGTATATGAGAGTTTTCTGGGGTCATATTGGACAGCGGAAGTAGACACAAGTCCGAAATGCATCTGGGCACACGTCTACCCTCAGCTAACAATACCAATTGTCCACTCAGCTCTATACATTGTATGCACATTGTTTCCCCTTACTCGATTTCGTTTCTCTTCCATTTTCGCATACAAAGCGGATTAAGTTGATCGGTCTGGCGCATTGCTATGCTCTAAATAGTTATGTTGCTGCTCTTGGCTGGATCGATCCTATCCCTGAGCTGGACAATGCACTAACACTGCAGGCAGGCAGTATTACGCATATGCAATCGTATGCATATTTCATTATTTTGGGTTCGTATAAATATGTTTGCGACTTTTATTGAAATTCTTAATCCCAAAGCAATTATCGCTGCTGGCGCATACCCCAAATATTGGAATTAAATCCCGAAATATTTTACTGTGTGTGAATACTTATCACAAAATATATTTGATATACTCTACATTTAATGCGTTACATCTTTTTTAATAAATCACGATAAAAAGTAGAACAATTGCATAGAAATATGTTTGGACATTAGAAATGATCAGCGCCACATGCCATGGATTCTGGGTTTTTTTTAGAATCTTGTTTTGATTGTTTTTTTTTTTTTTTGGTGTTCTCAGCACATGTATGTATGTTGAACTTCTCATGACCTTTGCTAGAAGTGTGCCAAAACTTATACGTGTTTGCAGATAGACACACCAATCTTATAAAGAGCTGAGCACACAAACATATTCAAAAGTTTTTTCTTCCCGATAAAGAAGGTACAGCTTATTATCGAGTCTTACTTGTCGCCAACTTGCAAATACTCTAAGGTCCATCAATGAAATTGAGCTATCCATCAGATAAGATATGTGGGTTTGTTAGTCGGGATATGGCGTTGGCGTAGATGCGGTTTTATGTAGGGTCTATTCAAAATTCCAATTCCTTTCCAAAACCAGTAAACTTAACATACTTCCTTTTAAAAATTTGTATGCCAATAAATTTTTGTGTATAATTTCCGCCGTGGTGTGATGGTAGCTTTCTCCGCCTACCACACAGAAGATAATGGGTTCACGCCCCGGAAAAAGCAACATAAAAATTTTTAGAAACAAGTTTTTTCAATTAGAAGAAATTTTTCCTAAGCGGCGTCGACCCTCCGCAGTGTTTGGCAAGCACACCGAATGTATTTCTACCATGAAAAGCTCTGAGTGAAAACTCATCTGCCTTGCAGATGCAGTTCAGGATCGGCATAAAACAAGCAGGTCCCGTCACACCAATTTTTAGGAAAAATTGGAGCACGACGCAAATTGGAAGAGAAGCTCAGTATAAAATCTCTTCGGAGGTTATAGTGCCTTAAAAAAGCACCATTTCAACACGATATCTTGAAGGGCTTTTGAGTTGCTGTTTTCAAATTGTCTTCTTTTAAATGTAGATGTTAACAACTGGACACAGGCTCAGTGCATCGGGGCAGCTTGAGCGCCAACCATACGGCCATAATAGTATAGCGTCATCAATTACAGGACGAACAGACTACCAAGCGGAAATATTAGCCGTAACAAAAGCAGTAGAAACACTGGAAGAGAATAACTTAAATTGTAACCGTGTTAACTTTTATATTGACAGCCAAGCAATAATAAAGGCAATAGGCTCGCATAGCACAGCATCTAAAAGTGTCTTAGAGTGTAAACAGTGTCTGGAAAGAATCGGGACAGGGAGAAACATACATCTATATTGGATCCCAGGGCATGTGGGAATAGATGGGAATGAAAAAGCTAAAAAAGCATGCATCGCTTGAAGCTTGCACCGTAGACGTCCTAATTAGATTGGGCGAGATCAAAAGAAGGCGAGAGGTGCACATGATCGACCAAGCGAGAAAGGAGTGGAATCAAGCGCGGGGCTGTAAAGTGTCGAAGATTATGTGTAGGTCTTACAACCTTAGACTAAAAAATTTGCTTCTAACATTAAAAAGAGAGGCCTGTAGACTCATGGCGGGTATTCCGACAGGACATTGCCTTCTGACGTCACTTGCCTTTAAATTAGGCTTGGAATAGCAAATGGAAGAAGTGCGGGTTGGAGAAGGATATGGTCTAGCAGGTTTTGTGCTCGTGCCCTGTCTTGCCAGGCTAAGCCTCTAATCTGCTATTAGGAGTGATACAGCTTTCAGATCTAGAAGCAGCAAGTGGCATAGGTCTTAGAAAGCTTCTAGTGTTTGCCAAGAGGACGGTGTTATTTTATAACATATGTTGGTCCTGGTTTTGTTAAGGTTTTCCAGTTTGGTCGTTAAAATAAACTTCTGGTAACACTACAGACTCATTCAGTCTATGTGAGGTCCTCATGGACCGGCCAGTTCAACCTAACCTAACCTAAATGTAGGCGATACCATTCCAATTTAATAAAATTTTACAAAGTTTATAATTTTCGTCATTAAGTCAATCCACCTATTGGGTTTATCACTTTATCGGTATTTGATAAATGATTATCGAAATATTTGAAATTACGATATTAGTTTTTTCTTAAGTGGGCGTGGCCGCCTACCAATTTTGTTAGTTTCCACAGGGTGTATATATGATAGTACACTGAAAGAAATGATGCTAGTAAAATCAACAAATCGGTTCTGTTGTTCTTGACTTAACGGGGATTCGGTGAAATTGATCGAATTACGGTTAATTCGACCGAGTTCTTTGTCAAATGAACAAATTAGTTTAGTCATTTCAACGGAAGAGAAATTGTCGCTCTTAAGTTAACAAAATTCTGTAAAATTGACAGATTCCTGGTCAATCTAACTGATTATTTTTCTGTTAACACAACTGATCTCATTGGTCATTTCAACAGCGATCAACAGTCAATACATGAGCAAATTTCAAAGAGAATTTTACGCTCACTGCGCTGTCTACTTTGTACTTATGACGATGGTGCCACTTGTTTAAAAAAAAATACCAAAATAAGAAAACCACCGAATCGAAAAAACACACAAAATGGGAAAACAACAAAAAACTAGTTTTCAATACAAAACGAAAACCCCTTTTTTGAATTTACTGTGCAAAAAATTATGAGATACCGGGACACCTATTTATCGAGACAATTTTGCAATTCTCTTCCAAGCGAAATGCAAAATTGCGCCCTCTTGTTGCAAAAGTTTTGTTTGAACGAACAGGATTTTTACAAAGTTAGTAACATTTCGTTCAAGTTTTTACGAATTTTCACTCACGCGAACGAATCTAATAAGACAATAAAAAACATCCTTTTTTAATGTTGATGTTTCCGACAACATAAAAGTTTGAGTTGTTTTGGAATCGTTTCAACTTAAAGTGTTACGAAAATTAAACTTGCCGAATTACATGTAAAGTTACTCCAGCGGTGAATTACCTTCTACCGATGTAGGGAAAATCAAGAGGAGCATGACGGAAATTGGAAGAGAAGATCGGCCTATGTATATGGTAACATAGGTACTTCGTACAAAGCTGTCGCAACAACGTTTTTTGTTCATTTGACTACTAAAACGGTCAATTACGAATCAGTGATTTGTGCGCAGTTGATTCAACATCTTGTTGCGATGGATAAAAATTAACAGGAATTTCGGTTGAATTGACCCGTATTTCGGTTGATTTTACCAGTCTTTTTCTTTCAGTGTAAGTACAACCACTACCCAAATTTCTTCAATCGACTTTGGTTTACAATTTGAAAAACTTTTAAGCTTTGTTCTTCTAAATGTGGGCGGTGTCACGCTCGTATTCCACAATTTTTCCAAACTGTTATTTCTCGTGTTGTTGATTTTCGACAAGTGTATATACATATAATAGCAGAAACAACCTCCGTGCCAAATTTCAAAATGATATCTTTAACTATATTTGATTTATGGATTGAAAACTCTTAAGCGTTCATCACTTTATCGGCCGTTCATAATGCATTTTTCCATTTTTCGATTTCAATTTTTTTTTAAGTGGGCGTGGTCACTAACTGATTTGTTAATTTTCATCAAGTGTATGTCCATGCCAATGTTTTACATGATGTCTTGCAGACTTTTCGATTTACGGTTTGAAAAATACTCAAATTTTCTTTTTCTAGATGTCGGCAGTGTCACGCAAAAAATTCCAAATGTCTGTTTCTCGCAATAGAGTCAAAGCATGTACCAGGCTTCGTTACTTTATCCGTCTATTTTTCGGTAAAATAATCAAAAATAATTGGTATTAACCGAAGAATTATATGAATTTCGTAATTAAAGATAATCGAAATCAAAAGGTTATATGAATCATTCAATTAAAAATAATTAATAAATCTTTGTGTGAAATTAATTAAATATAATCATTACTGGCAATTAATCATTAATTGTCACCTTAACGATAGATTTAGAACGATAGACTTTCATTTTAAATAAAATAATTTAAAAAAAAATTTAAGTTAAACGGTTTTATTGAAAATAATACTTACACTAAGTAATATTTAATAATACTAAAAGCTATAAAATAATTAGGTAGGTCCTAGGTAGTAGTCATCACACTCCTTATCAATCTAGGGCGTTGATCAGACAATTAAATAAAAGCGTTGGACGCGTCAAATTTCTATTGATAGTCATATATAAGACCAACTGATACTTAATAAGATTATGTTACCCCTCATATTTTTAGAAATTTCACGCGCCTAACGCTTTTATTTATTTGCCTATTATTTCTCAATCTATTTAGTTCATTTAGTGACTCATTATTACAAGGACGCTTTCCTCACAATTTGTTACAATCTAAGTCCTCGAGCTCCAAAGTATTTTGATGCCACTTCTACCGGACTCTATGTAATATGTATTTGCTCCAAATATGAACCAAATAGGACCACAGATAGATATTTTTAATATCTTGATCCTTGCCGCACCTAGCTGTATTTTTTTTTTCAAAAAGCGATTTCTATTTCTGCATGTATTATGTGTTCCAAATATGAGGCTAATCGGAGCACAAATACCTAATTTTTTAATATCTCGATCCTTGCGCCACCTAGCGGCGATTTTTTCCACAGGCCGTTTTGTATTCATGTATGTATTATGTGTTCCAAATATGAGCCAAATCGAACCACAAATACGATTTTTTTTAACATCTCAATCCTGGCGGCGATTTTTTATACTCAGCGTGCTTTGCACACAGATTATATTAACTTTGATTGGATAACGGTTGGTTGTACAGGTATAAAGGAATCGAGATAGATATCGACTTCCATATATCAAAATCATTAGTATCGAATAAAAATTTGATTGAGCCATGTCCGTCCGTCCGTCCGTCTGTCCGTTAACACGATAACTTGAGTAAGTTTTGAGGTATCTTGATGAAATTTGGTATGTAGGCTCCTGAGCACTCATCTCAGATCGCTATTTAAAATGAACGAAATCAGACTATGACCACGCCCACTTTTCCATATCGAAAATTTCGAAAAACCGGAAAAATGCGATAATTCAATGCCAAAGAATGATAAAGCGATGAAACTTGGTAGGTGGGTTGACCTTATTACGCAGATAGAAAATTATAATAATTTTGGACAATGGGCGTGGCACCGCCCACTTTTAAAAGAAGGAAATTTAAAAGATTTGCAAGCTGTAATTTGGCAGTCGTGGAAGATATGATGATGCAATTTGGCAGGAACGTTACGTTACTACATGGATGCTAAATAAAAATTAGCAAAATCGGATGACGAACACACCCACTTTAAAAAAAATGTTTTTAAGTCAAATTTTAACAAAAAATTTAATATCTTTACAGTATATAAGTAAATTATGTTAATATTCAACTCCATTAATGATATGGTGCAACAAAATACAAAAATAAAAGAACATTTGAAAATGGGCGTAGCTCCGCCCTTTTCCATTTAGTTTGTCTAGAATATTTTAATGCCATAAGTCGAACAAAAATTTACCAATCCTTCTGAAATTTGGCAGGATCATAGACTCTATGACGGTAACTGTTTTCTGTGAAAATGGGCGAAATCGGTTGAAGCCATGCCCACTTTTTATACACAGTCGACCGTCTGTCCTTCCGCTCGGCCATTAGCACGATAACTTGAGCAAAAATCGATATATCTTTACTAAACTTAGTCCACGTACTTATCTGAAATCACTTTATCTTGGTATAAAAAATGGCCGAAATCCAACTATAAACACACCTACCATATTAAGTAGAAGAAAATGAAAAAGTTCTGCAGGGCGAAACCAAAAGCTCTTGGAATCTTGGCAGGAATACTATTCCTGTTAATACATATATAAATAAATTAGCGGTATCCGGCAGATTATGTTCTGAGTCACCCTGGTCCACATTTTGATCGATATCTCGAAAACGTCTTCACATATACAACTAAGGGCCACTCCCTTTTAAAACCCCCATTAATACCTTTAATTTGATACCCATCTCGTACAAACACATGCCAGAGTCACCCCTGGTCCATCTTTATGGCGATATCTGGAAAAGGCGTCCACCTATAGCACTAAGGCCCACTCCCTTTTAAAATACTCATTAACAAAATTCATTTCATACCCATATCGTACAAACACATTGTAAAGTCACCCCTGATCCACCTTTATGGCGATATCTCGAAACGGCGTCCACCTATGGAACTAAGAATTACTCCCTTTTAAAATACTCATTAACACCTTTCATTTGATTCCCATATCGTACAAGCACATTCTAGAGTCAACCCTGGCCCACCTTTATGGCGATATCTCGAAAAGGCGTCCACCTATAGACCTAATGCCCGCTCCCTATTAAAATGCTCACTAACACCTTTTATTTGATATCCATATCGTACAAACACATTCTAGAGTCACCCCTGGTCCACCTTTATGGCGATATCTCGAAAAGGCGTCCACTTATAGAACTAAGGCCCACTCCCTTTTAAAATACTCATTAACACCATTGAGAAAATGACCCATATCGTACAAACACATTCCAGGGTTACCCTAGGTTCACTTTCCTAAATGGTGATTTTCCCTTATTTTGTCTCCAAAGCTCTCAGCTGAGTATGTAATGTTCGGTTACACCCGAACTTAGCCTTCCTTACTTATTTAATATCTGGATCCTTCCGCCACCTAATGGCGATTTTTTTCATAGGTCGCTTTCTATTCATATATGTATTATGTGTTCCAAATATGAAAAAAAATCGAACCACAAATACGATTTTTTTAAATATTTCGATCCATGCGCCGCTTATCGGAGTTTTTTTCTTATTATTACATTGTCATCGGGTTCTGAATTATATTCCAAGTTTGAAGCTTGTAACTTATCGGGGAGTTACTTAAATTTTAATTACAAAATTCGTAAACAACGGCCGGCCGGCCTGTGAAGTCAAATAAAACCGTTTAAAAACTGAAAGTGGTTTTCAAATCCGCAAAACGAAACAAGAATTGGTGTGGGAATTGAATTCATTTCCTGTATTCTTGTATTCTGTTATCCCCTCCCTGTGCCTTTTGCCTATGAACACAAGAATTATGTTATTCCTCTGACAAAACACAAAATCTCTGTTATTACTCGTAAGTTCCGTTAAACTTTACTATGCCCTGATAGAGGCCGCCCCAAAGCAAACACTGTTTGTTTTGCAGAAACTACATACCGTGCGACATCTCTTGGAGGCTGGCAGTCGAAAACAAATACAATTATTTACCTAATATTCAAACCCCTTCCCAGATATGCCAATAGATGGCGAACGATACAATAACTTTGAAGAATTAGATGAGGCGAAGACGAAAGTTTACTTTGTGAAAAACATATATGAAATAATGATGCATTGCAGAGTTAAATAGAACATTTGAGATAAATTTTTAATGTTAGCAGTAGCATGGTGGTTTTAGTGCTGCACAAAATAACAAATGCCGTGAGTTCAATTCCCGGCGCGCTTTCGCATTTGTTTTGCTTTTTTTTAATTTAACTCTTTTTTTTTAATAATTTATATAAAATACATATATTAATAGAATAGAAGATATTGTAAATAGTATGCTTTTAACCATAACTTTAAATGTCTATATGCGTTATTTCTATGGAAATCCATAAAGAAAATATATTTATGTATACCTCCAATCAAAGGAAGACAACAGCCTACAAAACTTTTGCCAATATAGAGAACGTATGTACATATAAGTGTTACAAGAAAAAATTTAAATTTAGGTATATTATATTTACCATATAGAGAGGTAGTTCTACCCTGTACTTCTTCATCTTTTCCACGATTTCACTCAAACTGTATTTTGGCATTCTCTTTTGCGACAGTGCTACCATATCCTTAATAAATAAACTTCCCAAAACAATAGTTTAGTTTGCAATTCTACTCGCCTAGTTCATAAAATTTGTTGGTGTATTTTGTGACCCTCAACAAGCTGTTCCAGGCAGGTATTGAACGCAGCACCCGTCCAAAATATGCATGTTGCTCGTTCGTTTTCGGTTCAATATAACGGTTGCTCCGAGCTTGACCCGACAGCAAACATATCGCCCTTTTAATTGCAAAATTATTTGTTGGAAAAACGCAAACAAAGTTTTTTTTTTTCATGCAGTTTCATTACAAAAATTGTATTCAAAGACCACTGGGCCTGTCATCTGTGCCCCTTAGGAGCATTCTATGTATGTGAACATAATCTTACCAGTCGTCTGTTGTGGGGTATCTTGAGACTACGAGTGTGAGTTGCGTTGATAAATCTGAACAATATTACAACCTAGAAATATATAAAAGGAGTTTTTCCAAACTTTCAAAGGCAGGACAAGAGTCTCACATTAGGTTAAGCATGTGAACGCATCGAACATGTTGCATAACCAAAACCGTAATATACCGGCACGGGATTGAAAGTACTCCGCACATATCCTCCTAACAAGCAAAGAGGCGGAGTATATGTTGTACCCAGAAGACCTAATTCAAATGCACGAAACATTGAAGGGGGCAAGCAAACTGCATAGCATTGCCTTTCCATTTAAGAGGTCAGAATTTAGAAGCACTACTTTTTTTTAAAGGAATATGACGATTTTGATTTAATTTTTGGATGCGGCATTTTTTGTTTTTAAATCAGCTCACACCTTTTAGCAGCTCTCTAAATATTTACTTTTTAAATATTAGAGGGACTCATTAAACCTTATAAATGCCTTATAAAGTGTAAACGTATAAATTTGTCTAGTGCGTCAATGAACTGTAAAATTTTGTATAAATCTACGCGCACATTTCATCGCTAAAAATATCTAAAACTGTGTCAAATGAGCAGGAAAGTATGCAGCATTTAGTACCACAGGATTACAAGGAATAATAGCATAACTGCTATCCTTTACATAGAACCTAGGCGATTATTCCTCATGAGTATATAATACTAAGTGTTGCATACTTTTCTGCGCACTTGATACAATTATAGATATTTCTGGCGATGGAGTTTTAGCATTAGCGAAAGTTGGAATTTGGGGAAGGACCCATGTTATTAGGTAATTCCGTCTCATGGCAAATACTAGAACACTTTTTGGATATGGGATACTTGCTGCTTCTAGTTTTGATAGCTGTGCCATTTATATATAATGGCTATATCTGCCAAAGAGGATAAATTATGATAAGGGACGTCACTCGTTACTCGCAGCCATTTGCTCGATGTTTTCTAAGAGGTAGTCGCTGGTTATTTTTTGGGCGAGATGTGCATAAAATGTCTTCTATACATTTTCTTGGGGTATTTGCGTTTATTCTTCCGACTGTATTTAATTAATTAATTAATTATCTTTCCAAACATCACAGTTGCACAAGGTGCCTACGCCGTATGGATAAATGCGAAGCAATTCAAAAATGTTTTAGAAAACATTCGGCATCAATATTTTTATTTCCAGCGAGTTACTCGCCACTCGTAGCAAACTGATGGCTCTTATCATAATTTATCCTCTTTGCATCTGCTATCAAAATCAAAAAAATTGTTCGTGGTATGTTTTGAAATGTGATCCCTTTTTGGAGGAACTTTGATCCCAAATGAAAACAAGGTCTGGCAGCCGTGTGTGCTCTCGTTCGAGATGACGCTCTCAAAATCGACATATTTTACAGGTGTCAATGGTGCCACTCTTTTGTGTAAAACTGAATGTGCCGATTTTTAATATGCATTGTCGAGGTTTTAAGTTTCATTTGACGGATGTCGAACAATTAAACTGGATTTTTTAATATGTTACTAGTTTCGGTTGCTCTCAGATTGAAATATTTTACCGGATCTCAATGAATTTTAAAGATTGTTTAAAGACTTTTTATTAAATTACGTCTGAAAGATTTTTTAACTTTATGAAAAACTATAAGGGCCATCCATATCCACATCTAAATAAATGCTCAAGGAATATTTCGAGTTACATATGTAGAAATTTCTCTTCATAGAAATACGATAAGAGAAAAATATTTGACGTTAGGTGATGCCCTTCCATTAGAACATAGAACACGAAGAATATTGCATTTTAATTGATTTTAACAAAGGTTAAACTTGGTTTATATGTTTGCGTTTGAAATGTCAAATTCTCTTTAATAATGCAAAATAATTCAAATATTTGATAAACTAGAGTTGCGATTTGAACTTGTTCCTACATTTTTTTTAGAAAAAAGTAGTAGAAATTTTCTGAGCTGAGTAATGCAAAAGAAAATTTGGCAAACGAAATTTGTTTTAAGATCTTCATTAGCGCAATTATAAAACTTAAATTTTTGTTTACGAGCTGCATCTGCCTTTTTAGAATAAGCTCTTACAAAACCATCTTCACTCTTTTTTAAAATTACCGAAACCTTGATTTTCGGGTGACAACAGTTGTAATCACTTTGTAAAATGTTTGGTTTAGGCCAAGGAAAATTCTTTGTTTTGTACTTATTCAGAGCTTTATTGACCGTTGAGTGTAAAGCAAAAAACTAAATTTTTAATTTTCTAACTCCGACGCGTTTCCACACGATATTGTGTCCTCTTCAGGGACATGTGGAAAACACGTAAATAAGCCAAGTAAATGCGTTCATTAAAGGGAGTGGACACCGTTTCATAAAGAACATACCAGAAGCAAATGTCAAATGGTTTTAGCAATTATTATTTCAAGATCACATAACTTTTATATTTGCGTTTTCTTTAAATGTGGAAACTAATGACCTCTTTACGAAGATATGACGATAGTGCAGTGAATAAAAACGTAAAGGATGGACGAAGGCGCTCCGGCCAAGAAAGTAATTCAGTCGACACCGCAGTTTGGAAGGATGTAGCAAAATTAGAAAATTTACACGCTTGTATGTGAGATAACTATAGTGTCGAAAGATATGCCCTTCTCCAAAAATACATGCAATCAACTCTTGATCTGGCATCATACGATGTTGAATCAAAAGCGTGTGTGTAGGGCATACACACTGGGGAAATTTTTTAGTTTCCATCTTGCAAGCCGAACTTGAATTTTTTGTTTTTAACATTTGGGGTATTCTCTCTGTCTAGAATCCATAGAAAATGTAGAAAGGTTGTCATTTTACTTGAAAAAATGTCAACACGCAATATTAAAATAGGCACATTTATGAAAAATTTTCTACGGTTTCAATATTTCCTATACTCAAAGTCTTGTATAATTTATTAGTACGAGCGGGACCCGTGCGCATCTTGTGCAACCAATATAAAAGTCTCTTATCAAATATCAACAGAAATCAGTTCTATCAATGAATAAAACCCCGTACAGCTTGAGCTGCTATCTGGCGCATGGTAGCAACTGCCGGTAATGCAGTGCAAATGTTCACAATAGTGCCTTAGTACAAATATATTTCTTTGTGTACTCACAGTCGTTTATTTTTAACATATTATTTTAATAAAATATAGCTAAACAAAAGCACTACGACCAAAATTACCCAATTAATTTCAATTGAATTTTATAATTGATTTTTTATTTTATAAAGTTGATTCCGAGATGAGTGCTGCAACCATAAACTTAAGCCAGAAAATATTTCTGAGAATTTCTTGCATATGTACTTGAAGAAGTACTTGAGAAATCTTTATACGTTTCATTTGATACATGCAGACCGCATCTTGGGCTAAATTTTGTAAAGAATGTGAATTTTGATTATGGAACATAAATATTTTCAAATAAAACAAATGAGTTGTTCAGTGGGTTGTGAGTGGGAATTCAAATCTGAAGAAAGTGAACCAGTGGAAAAAATACCAAATACGTACCATATTTGGTCCGAAATATACCAAAGTGGCAGCCGTGCATACACATATTACTAGCGCTCTCTTCATTTTGCCAGTTTTGAACAACTGCTAGCAGCGAAGTTATATAAAACCACAAAGAGCTGATTGAGATTGAGAGCGAATAAGGGCTAACTAAAAAAACGAAAAGTTTGTGATTATGCATAAAAACAAATTGGTAACTAATTACCTACTTAGGTATATATCTGTACAACAGATTTAATAATTGATATACTATTCAGCGAGTTCATAACTCATACATAGAAAAATTTCTTCAGCACATATTTTGTTTGTACTGAATATATCCCATTTCTAAAAAAACAAGTTTTGTGATATGCAATGTCAAATGTGAATACGTGTGTGAGATATGTCTTTACGTAGCTAAATACCGACCCATTGTATACAATGCACATACATATGAGCCGGCAGAATATGATACAACAATTTAGCTAAAATGGCCACGGCCATACATGACTGAGCGAGGCTGGTCTGTACATTTGTCGTTCGTGTGTATACCTAATTTATCGCGAGAAATTACATTCGTAAAATCTAAAAAAATATGAGAATTGAGCATTTGTGATAGATATTTTGTTTGTAAATATACAATCATACATACACACACATGTATATATAAATTTTTTACCTAAACACGCAGCAAGACTTCGTCTTCAAAGACAGTACATATTTAGTTTTCGTTTGGCGTGTAGTAGGTACGTGTTCAAATATGTCAAAGAGAAAATTGATAATAGAAAAATATGTGTCATATGATGCATTTACCAACAAAAGTACTTGCTTACTAGAAACATGTAAAAAAGAACTGAGCGGAAAATACAAGAGAAATATTATAAGACACTATCAACTTGTTCACAAATTGGATATAGGCGATGAGAGTGATAGTGACGATACTCCTATATGTAAAAAACTTGCACCTGATATTTCTATACGTATTAAATCTAAAGAAATCCTCGAAACCAGTATGACCAAAAGCGATTTTCTAAAATGTTGCGTTGGATTGGTGACGAAGAAAAGCATTCCGTTTAGAATACTAGACGACGACGAATTCTTTAAGCCATTAATTGCACCGTATGAGAAAAAATTTAATATAAGTTTGAATTCGACTAATATTGAAGCACTTCTCGAAAATAGGAGTAATCATATAAAATCTGAAATAGCGGCCGCAGTTAAAAATAAAATGATTTGTCTGAAAATTGATATAGCCAGCCGAATGGAAAGAGGTGTCCTCGGTATCAACGTCCAATATATTCAAAATTTTAAAATTTGTAATAATACTATAGGTAAGTTTATGCACCATTTGTTTATACAAATAAATATGTAGGTATATGTATGCATGTAAGTACATATCGCAATAGTAAACACAACACAATACCAAAACAGAATTGTGCATAATAGCATAAACATATACAAAACGTCACTTACTTGGCGGACAAGACAAAAACTGACAGCAGAGTTGCCTGTGTTTATTTTAAAGGCATAATAAAACTTACATGCCAACCTAATATAAACGCACGCAAGTCATTTTCTGTCAAAAATGTCTCATGCACATACAACTTGTATGAGAGCAACCCAAATTGAATTTGCTGCGTGAAAACCTAACTCTATTTTCAATTTTTGTTCTGCGTGACATTTAGATTTGTCGTTTGCACACATACTTTAAATTGTCGCAACGCATGCTTATTTGGGTTAGGGCAAAAAACACCGGTTGTTTGCGTGCGCTAAAAAAAACGCAGAGCGGTTTTATTAGGTTGGCGTGTTGTGTGAAATTTCATTATTGACAGCGCGGTATCCAGGACATAAGAAAACGCTAATGAAATATTTACATTTAAGTGAAACTAATGTTGGCCGGTACCGTGATTTTTGCGGAACAATGTTAACTGTGATTTTGACCTCTCAGTCACAGCGGCTTTTAACCGTGACTGTGACTGAAAAAAAAAAAAAACAAATACCACGCCGACGGGAATCGGTTTTGGTGATTCTATAGGACAGCATGACACTGCTAATACGCGTCCAAAAATATCGAGAGAGGTGTCAAAAGACGCGTATTGACCTCGACAAAAATAATTCGAAGGCGGAAAATAAAAATTTTAGCTCGTTCAAAAAATATTAACGAAAAACTGGAAAATTACCCCGGAGTGATCCGAAACAGGTTTGGAGACCAAAACTGGTAATTCTTTACTTTAGGGTACAATTGCTAAAACTCATCCAAAAATATCGTGAGAGGTGTCAAAAGACGCGTTTGGATCCCAGGACCACCCGAAAGCGGAAATTCCAAATTTTATTTCTGTCATAAGATATTTCCAAGGAACCGCAAAATGGCCCCGGAACGCTCCGAAACCGACACCTCTCGATATTTTTGGACGCGTATTAGCAGTGTTATGCTGTCATATAGAATTACCTCTGTTCTATATTTTTTCCTGCGGATTGTTTTCCGCATAATAAACTCTGCGTAATTTTTTGGGACATCTACTGTTATTCAGTCGCAGCTTAAGTAACTTGCTCATTGTATTGGTTCATATTATTGAAGCGATTTGTTCCTGTGATAAGAGCTATGTTTGAGTCTGTGATTGGTAATACTGTTTTCACACAGAAACTTAATGATCTCATTTCACCTTCTAATGAAATCGTAAATTTTTTGCTTTCACACAGATGTAACTGCTCGATTAGTACGAAGGATGAAATGTCAAGCGAATAAAATGGCAATGCTATATGACAGACAATGACATTTACTTTGACAAATGACATTTTTAAGCACTGAACACACCAAAAACTTAGAAACTGAACACTCTAAACAGAGTTGCATTGTGCTTTTGACTTCATAAGGCATTCGATTAGTCACTAATGAAATAATTATATATTCGAATTTTGTAGGGAAGATTGAGCTCAATAAGCGTCTTAATGTAGAAAACTGCCTTTATTATTCAATAAGCCGTCTGTGTGAAAACAGTATAACGGGAAATAAATGCTGTCACACGCAATCAGTCACGAATATTCCTTGTAAGCTGTCGCTGTGATATTTCAGTAGGCAATATAGGCAATTTAATTATTAGTACATTAAGACAGGCATGCTTAACGAACGAAACGATATCATTTCGTTACGATAATCAACGCTAATAAACGAAACGAAGTCACGTTAATTTGACGTTCTTAACGTTAATAAACGAAACGAAGTCATTGATTATCGTAACGAAATGATATCGTTTCGTTCGTTAAGCATGCCTGCATTAAGATAATGAAATCTTTTATAGTACAACGACAGCGAACAGATTTCATAACCATTGTGGTTTATATAATACTAATTAACTTACATATAAAAAAAAAAAAAAATAGATGAGAGTGAAGTAGAAACAGAAAGTTTAAGGAGTATAGAGAAATATGTAGATATCAAAAGGGCCGATAGATAAAAAGCTCAAGTGCTATCACTAGAGAAAAAACGATAAAGAATCTGTTTATAGTTGTTTTGGTTTAGAGAGTTGCTTACAGCAGTAGGAATAGAATTCCAGAGACGTATAGTGTTGACGAAAAACAACCTAGTAGACTCTATGTAGTTAAAAATAGGGACAGCTAAGTTGCATGATCTAGTCGATTTATTAAATACTACTTTATCGTACAAGTACAGCGGCGTCTTTGTTGAAATAAGACGGAAAAGAAAACTGCAGCTCCCAGCCTTATGGTAATCGAATAGATTGCATCCTAAAACTCCATTTCTCCATGCAGATATATGGTCGAACTTCCCCATTCCATAAACATAACGCGTAACTTGATTATACACAACCTCAATTTTATGAGCCGACCTTGAGTCTAGCTATTTGTAAACTAACTCAGAATACGTAATTATTGGGACAATGAGTTGGATGGCAAGTTTTTTCCTAATTTGAAGAGGGGTATATGGCGCAGTTTGCCTCAAATTACGAAGAGTCCCATATACCTTACCCACTAATGTGTTAACATGATCGATCGCAGTGAGGCTCGAGTTCAACACAACTCCAAGGTTTTTAGCTTTATTGACGGTTGTTATAACAGCGTTTCCGATGCTTATTTTAGGTATTTCAAGCCCCGAAGCATCCTTTTTCGCAATGGGCAAGCAGTACGATTTACCAGCATTGAGGCACAGGCCATTGTTATTCGCCCAACCAAATATCGCCGATAAGTCACTATTGAGTTTAAGGCAAAGATCAGGAGTAGCACTAAAGTCACCAGCCAAGTACAGCTGAATATCATCAGCATAAGCGTGCATATTTACATATGTGCATACATTAAAATAAAAAAAAAAAATACATTGAACACATAATTAATAAAAAGACTAAAAAGCAAAGGGCCAAGTATAGATCCCGTGGAGACCTCCGCAACAATTTCCATCGGCTCTGACACATCTGTTCCATTCATAACAATTTGAATCCTGCCTGATAAATAGCTTTCCATCACCTTTCGAGCATTACTACTGAATCTAAAATACTTTTTTAGCTTATAGCACAGTAGTGAAACGGGAAGTTGTGAGTCAAATCGTATAAGAAATGAGCAACAGCGGCGTCATCAAACCATCAGCTAGTCCATGGAGCTCACCGTTAGGACTTGTATAGAAGAGGGATGGAAAAATGAGATTTTGCGTGAACTACCGGAAGTTGAATGACGTTACGAAAAAGGATAGCTACCCATTGCCAAGAATTGACGACACTCTGGACTCGCTATCTGGTACGAAATGGTTTTCCACACTGGACTTGAAAAGCGGCTACCGGCAAGTTGAGGTGAAGGAGGAAGATAAAGAGAAAACAGCCTTCAGGGTCGGTAATGGTCTTTGGCAATTTAAAGTGATGCCTTTTGGACTTTGTAATGCACCAGCTACTTTTGAGAGACTCATGGACCAGGTACTGAAAGGATGGATTGGAGGAAGTTTTCCAGAGAATAGCTGGCGCTGGTCTGAAGTTGTCCCTAAAAGTGTGCGCTGTTTAAAAAGGAAATGAATTATTTGGGTCACAAGGTAACGACAGAGGGCATCTGCACTGCAAACGAAAAGATAGAGGCTGTAAAGGATTGGCCAAGACCACAGAACCTACATGAATTGAGAAGTTTCCTTGGGCTGTGCACATATTACCGCCGATTTGTACCAAATTTTTCCAGCGTAGCCCATAGCCTCCATGAGCTTACAAGAAAAAATAAAGCTTTTGAATGGAAGAAGGAGCAAGAAGTGGCTTTCCAAACATTAAAGGAGCGATTGTGCACTGCCCCAATGTTAGCATATCCGATTCCATGAGCAACATTTATTCTAGACACAGATGCGAGTGGATATGCTATAGGAGGCGTTTTATCACAACTGGTCGAAGGACAGTAGAAGGTAGTTGCATATTACAGCCGTTCGATTGGAAAACCAGAGAGGAACTACTGCGTTACGCGAAGAGAGCTGTTGGCATTGGTAGAGTGCATTAAACATTTTCACAAATACGTCTACGGCCACCGATTCCGTGTCAGGACAGATCACACAGAATTAAAATGACTTCTACAGTTCCGTAATCCGGAAGGACAATTGGCACGATGGATCGAGCGACTACAAAGCTATGACTTTTCCATTGAGCATCGAAAAGGTAGTACCCATGGAAATGCCGATGCAATGTCACGAAGACCATGTAGTTTGGAATGCAAGCACTGTTCAAAGGTCAAGGCTAAAGAAGACATTATAGATGTCTGGCTAATGACTATAACGTGTACGGATGAATGGGACAAGGAACAACTAAGAAAGTGTCAGCTAGAAGATACAGATCTGTCACATGTTCTGCAAGGGCTCGAACGAAACAAAATACCAAACAGAGAAGAGATGTTAGCAGAGAGTGCCATTGCGAAGTCATATTGGGCACAGTGGAACAGTTTAGAATTGATATCCGGTTGCCTTCATCGAGTATGGGAGAGTGAGGATGGTCAATGTAAGAAGAAACTGATAGTTGTTCCCAGAAAGATGATTCCTGACGTGCTCAGCGAGCTGCATAATGGTCCAAGTGGAGGTCATCTTGGAATCACGAAGACGCTCGAGAAAATTAAGCAGAGATTCTATTGGGTTGGTTGCCGTCAGTCGGTCACCGAGTGGATTGCCAACTGCGAGGTATGCAACAGAGCGAAAGGGCCCAAAAGACGAAGTCATGGCCAGATGAAGCAGTATATTTCAGGTGCACCATTTGAAAGGATCACCATGGATGTCGCAGGTCCATTTCCTACTAGCGACCGCGGAAACAAATACGTACTGGTGGTTATGGATTATTTCAGTAAATGGCCAGAGGTATACCCAATCCCAAACCAAGAAGCAGAAACAGTAGCAGAAGTGGTTACAAACGAATGGGTTGCAAGGTATGGTGTACCAATTGAGTTACATTCTGACCAAGGCAGGAATTTTGAATCAGCTGTGTTCCAAAAAATGTGCAAGAAGTTGGGCATTCGAAAAACACGGACAACTGCATTGCATCCTCAGTCCGATGGTATGGTGGAACGTTTCAATAGAACATTGGAGGAGCATTTAAGGAAAGTAGTAGACAAGTACCATAAGGACTGGGATACACACATATCATTATTCTTGATGGCCTACCGATCGACAGTACATGAGACAACGGGCCAAAATCCCGCAAAGGTAATTTTTGGCCATGACCTTCGACTGCCAGCTGATTTGAAGTATGGGATAGATGCCGATGCGGAGAGGAATGTCAAGAAATCCACTGGTGTCTTGGAAGAAGAGCTGAGAGATCTGGTAAGGCAGCGAGCAAAGATTATGAGTGACAAGATGAAAGCGAGGTACGATAAAGCAATTAATTCGGAAGGGTTTCAGGAAGGAGATTTGGTGCTGCTATACAACCCACAACGAAAAAAAGGTTTGTCCCCGAAATTGCAGTGTAACTGGGAAGGCCCATACAAAGTTGTAAAACGGATCAACGATGTAGTGTACCGCATTCAAACCATTGGCAAACCATGAACCAAAATGAAAGTGGTTCATTTGGAGAGGCTAGCAGCGTTTAGATCGAGAGTGTAACGAATATTAGCAACACTAAGGGTACTGTCATCTCTAAGCCGATGCTAAGCAGTGACGTGAATGCACATCAATAATTCAATCATTATGTCAACACATATGTATGTACGTATGCGCAGCTGAGAAGCAACGCACAAGCACATGCAGATATCTTATCTGAAATGCTCCTAAAGGTATGCAATTGTGATTGTGGAAGTGTCGCTCACACATACATGCGCATGGGGTATGAGAGAAGCTATAAAAATTATACATCTGTAGTTGTAGCTGAGAAATTTATAACTAATGCGGCAGTTACCCACGAACGTACGTAGAAAAAACGTGTCAGCTGACACGACCTATCTTATGAATGTGCAATGTAAACGAAAACTCACCGACGTGCAACGCCCGCACGTACGTAGCCCGGAACGTAGAAATCAAAACAATTTTGATTTTTTCCGTAAGAACGTGTCAGCTGATCGCTCTCTCACTAGACAGAGTTGCCTAGTAATCTTTTGTGCGCTAATTTTTGACCGTTTGCAGTTTTATGCCAAAACACCTAATTCAAGTTTGAAAAATTGTGAAAATAATTCGAAATAATTATGTAAAAGTGCAGTTTATAAATATGCAATGTATTTATGTTTATTTAATACTAATTCCAGCCTTTTACAACATCAAAAATTAAAATCGAAAAAGTTGATGTCAATGGCAACAGTGCTTTGCTCTAAACAATACACACCACATGTGTTATGCACATGTACACAGACGCACACATTGATTCCTACGGGCTTGAGGGTTCGCTCAAAAGTGTTTCGTACGAAAAACGTCCGTACGTACGGCACACGTCGGTGGGTAACTGCCGCTTAACTAGTAAGTTCTGGAATTAGAAAAGCCTAGAAATATGCAACAAGGAGGTCGGACAGTGTAAAAGGGCGACAACAGTGGAAGCGAGAGATCAGTTTCATTTAAGCTATCAATCAGTTTGGTTACTAAGCAAGCTATTCGTTGCAAAGTATAAGTGTTATTGTGAAGTACTTTAATAAAGGCCATTTTCCATTATTCAATATTGGAGTTATTTATTCAACAATTTAGCGATACGAACGTTAGCAGAAGATTGCAAATAAGGGGAATTGCAGTAAATTCGTTACAATATTTATATGCATTTGTATGTACATGTATATTTAAACGTATACATGCATAGATGTATATTATATTCACTGAATATATAGTTACGAACTTTAATTTATCTACACATTCATACAGAACAACATATGAGTAAATATGTTTACATAGAAATATACATATTCTTCATAAAATACTAATATATTTGTAGAATATAAATTTTTTTAAAACAAAGCCCGGGCCCGGGGGTAATGCCCCCCTCTCTTCGGGCCTGTACACAGGGTATATTATTACTTTGATTCGATTCCGTCCGTTAACACGATAACTTGAGCAAATATTGAGATATCTTCATCAAATTCGGTATGCGAGGTTATCTGGACCCAAAATAAATTGGTATAGAAAATAATCGAAAACGGACGCCCACTTTTTCGATATCGAACATTTAGAAAAATGGAAAAAATTAGATAATTCAAAAACATATACCGCTAAGCTAATGTAATTTGGTAGGCTAGATTGGAATGATTTACATAAGATTCGAGCGGCCTTAGTAGGCGTTGCCACTCGTTTTTTTTAAGATAGTTAAATACAGAGCCCGTATTACCACCCCTATTCTGCATTTCGATTACATTCCCGTTCTACGCTCCGTTTTAATCGAAGTAGGGTATTCTGCATTACGACGGAATCGTAATGAGAAGGGGAAGAGCAAATGAATTTTCGAAATCAGCTGTTTGTACGGAATCTGTGAACATTGGAACAAAATAAATTAAAGAAAATTTGTAAAAAAACACTGAAAAACGTTCATATTTTATTATCCACGCCATTTTGTACACAAAAAAACCAATAGAATATATTGCCGCAGTGTTATATTTTTTTGAGTGAAGTGCTTTCATAATCGTATGTGTGTTTTTGTCGTTCTTTTGGCCAATTCCCTGTCATGGCCACCAAGTTTTGTTAAAACGGATTCCTGCACGAATATAGTTGACATTTTTTGAATTTTATGGATAATAATTTCATTGCACTGGACTAAAATACTTCATTAAGATTTATTTATTCTTTCCGCAAGGATTGTTTACGTTTTCGCTTCACCTTCCTCTACTCCGGCAGCTTGCTTTGGCATATAACTGAACCCAACCAATAGACACAAATTATAGCTGTCTATTATACTGGAGCCAATAGCCGCGGCATTATTTGTGGAGTTGGAAAGCAACGTATACGAAAATGGCCAGGCGAGAATGGAAAGGCAAATATTGCGAAGTTTGTGTGATCCATTTGAGATGAGTGAGAATTGTAAGAAATTGACCGTAAAAGGGGTAAAGTTTAATGACTTATTTTCTTATTTAGGTTCAAAAAAAACTTTCGACTTAATAAGGACGCTTTCAAGTATGTGTTAGATACCTGTGCGGGGCAAATACGTCCGACATGTTGGTTTTGACCTGGAAACATATAAAAAACAATTATCATCAAGCCTTTTATGTTTCTTAACAAGTTTTACTTACATTTTTGTTAAAATTCTGTTATAAATTAATAAAAAAATAAAAAGAAAATATTTTTCCGCCAACAAATTTGAAACTTGGAAAAAAGGAATTACGATCGAAATGCAGAATACACAAAATCGAACGATTCGAAGTTGGGTCGAAGGAGATTGGAACACAGAATACCAAAATTGCCAAATCGAAAAAATTCCAATCCAAGTCCAAATGCAGAATAGGCCTGTACGTCTTACCATCCGTTATCGAAATAGCTCTGGAATGGTGGATCGGATTAATGCCATATGCGAACTAGCGACATATACTACTTGTAGGATCCATAACTTGGTCTAATTTTTAGAAATAGTTTGACAGTTGCATAGCTATCGCTTGATTGGAAATAGTTTTCAGTCCCTGATCGTAAAACGTAATACGGGCCCAGTTTTTAAGCCAACCTTACGAAGTTGATAACATATAATTTTTGGATTGTATCTTTATAAATGACGGAAATATCCCGTTAAGTATAAGCTATCACAGAATTATGTTTAATTTTTACAGGAGTATTAGTCGTGGTCAGAGGAAGTAGAACTAGTGTGTTGAGTTTCATTACAATACATTCTGATGATGAATGGATTAGCAATGTTAACATAAACTTTTTTTTTTGGACGCAGTGGCTCTTTTTAAATGTGCAGAATGTTGTGTTATTTATTATTATTGTTATTGTTGTAGTCACAATTAAGTTATATTTTAATATGTAATTATACAAATTAATGTAAGTGAAATATTGATGAATGTTGTTTGTTGTGAAAATATTAATAATTGTCATTTTTGTTTTATGTTTTATGTTAAATAAACCACGCTTCCTGAAGAAGATGTAAAAACATCGAAACGCGTAGGAGAGCAAGGAAAAACTTAGTTTTACTTAGTTTTTGTCTTTCATTAACGGCCTTAAAGCTCTGAAAATCAAAATATATAAACTTTTTTTGTTTGAGACTGCCGATTTTCGGTTGACTTAAGTAGGATAGAAAAAAATCGTCTATCACGTCGATAGCGGCTACGGAAAAAATCGAATTTTTTTCATAAAGTACTTTTTTACTTTTTCAGGATTTTTTATGCTTATCTCCTTTAAAATATTTTTTATATCGTTCAAGGTATGGTGCAAACAACAAAACATGATTCTCCGGAAGATGTGAAGGATGACATTTTAAAATGCTTAGATGAATATAATATTGGTATGAATCAAATATATTCATTTACAACTGACAATGCGGCCAACGTTGTAACTTTACCTAAGCTACTGGAAGATATGCAACATGAACCCCTAGAAAATGAAGATTTGGAAATTGATCTTGAAAGCTGCAACCAAATTGAATCAAACATCGGATCTGTTTTTTCCGTCGTACGTTGCGTCGCACACGCAATTCAATTAGCAGCATTTGATGTCATGAAAATAGCCGAAGACGATATCGAAGAATGTAGAATAGTAGCTAAGAAACTGCGAGCTATTATAAGATCAGTAGACGTTGATATCAGTTTAGCTGGTCTGGACGTAATAGCCCGGTGGGATTCCACTTATAATATGATGAACAAACTCCTTTCATTTAAGGAGTTCATTGAAAGCTTAGGAAGTCTCAACACCTACATAAATTGGGATTTTATTGAAAATTTTATTCAAGCCTTCACGCCATTTGTAAAATGTGCTCTAAAGCTTCAAAATGAGCAATACGTATTGGGGGATTTTTTCCGCGATTGGTTAAATTGTGAATTGGAGTTGGCAGAATTAGCTCAGATAAATATATACGCAACCGCTCTTCTTAATGTGATGAGGAAAAGAAAAGAAATATTATTAAAACATCCAGCATTTGTTAGCGCAATATATTTAGACCCGCGCTTTAATTTTAATGGCACACCCTTTCTTGTTGACGAGCATAGGCAACAAGCAATGGTAAGTATTTCCGTATATCAATTGCGAGTTTCAAAAAACCGTGCTTTAATCAAAATCTTATATTTTTTAGGCGACTATATATGTATATTTTGAAATAGTGTTGGTTTAGTTGAAAATGACATACACCTACATGGAAATGTATATATGAATTTGATAAGCTATGCATAAGTATCAGAGCTGGGCAGGTATAACGCAGTAATTTTTAGTAATGACCAATTTACACAAGCGGCTGGTCTATTGCTTTGCCGCAGTGTTGGCATCAAGGGACTTGAGGATTTTGTTATAGCAGAAGTTGGAGAGACTAGAGAAATAATGGTTAATTTTACAGCATAGCTCGTAAAAGGAACGGCCAGGGCCTGTTTGCCATTTTCGTGTAGCCATCAACGTAGAAAGCAGTGGTAAATCTTTCGGGTGGGGAAGGGAGCTTTGATATCTAAAAACTCAACTCAACCAGCATATACAGTAATTGTATGCTATTATGGTGGGGTCAACCTGCCTGAAACCTATTTAGTGTCGAACGGCTTGGAGAGGTCCTTTTAAATTCTGATTTAACTGATGGTGTTCAGATATAGCGATATATAGGCAGCTCCTCTTCTTGCTGCCAAAGGAGGTTTTACAAACGTGGAAGAGGTGACGTGCGTCAATTTCTTGTTCGCGATTATTTTCTCAACTCAGCGAGAGTTGGCGCAGCTCCTAGGACTGAGCAAATAACATTTAGATTCAAGTGGTTAGGTATGCTTCATTTTTTACATGAAGTTGATGAATGCGTCTTATGGGCTCAGCAGGTACAATCACAGTAAGGCTGTACGCCATTTCTCACTGACATCACGTACGTGGCGTAAATTGGGTCACCTTACGACTAATGGTAATACCTTTATTTAGCAAATAAAATTGCGATTTCAGTGTGAAAATAGTATTAATTTATCGACTAATGGCATTGCTTAATTTCGCACATCAATTTTTTACTTACACGTAGGTACTATAAATACCAAGAACAGTGCACCATATGCGTCGGATCTGACATAGGTCAAAAGTGCAAAACTGGCAAAGTACGACGGATGCGAATAAATTATATATTGCCTATCTGGCGTTTAGCATTAAAATATACACAGCGAACTCAGCTTTCAGTTTCTTGCTTGCCCGCTAAGCATATGACGTATTGTCTCTGTTAGAGCCATTACTAACTCCTTGCCGCCGGTTTTGAATAGCTGAGAAGGCAATCGATCACTGGCTTTATTTTTGGAGAATTAATGAAACATATTTCCGTTAAACATTAATTTTTAAAATTCAATGCATTACTTTCCCAGCTCTGGCATACATACATACATATATAAATGTACTAGCAGACCCGGCAGACATTGTTCTGTCCTAAATTTGGTCTATCTGCACACATTTTAATAAGCCTTTTCCATCAACCTCTGCCCTCCTCCCCCCTCTTCACTTTTTCCTAATCCGTTTATTCACTCCTCCCTCCGTCTTTTTCGCTTCATCCATCTCTATCTTCGTCTCACTCTATATCTTTCTCAGTCTCCTTCCCGCTTTTCTCTTCTCTCACGTTCTTCTTCATCCCTTATTGCCAGTCCCAGGGGGTGGTATGTATTTTGTTCCAGTCCCATTCCGAGTCTCAGTCCCAGTCCATCTCTGGTCTACTTCCCGGAAAAAAAGGATTGTAAATACTAATATAGGCAAATTTATATACCAAAATTCAGGCAAATCGAACAGGACGTACATATGTAAATAGGTATGTTGGTATTATTAATTCATGTCTTTATTTCGGCTTCGCATGCATATTTATCAGTTTTGCCAGGTTGATGCGACTAAATCAAATATCACAATGAAAATTACTTTAAAGCTCTCAACAACAGTTTCCATTTGATATCCATATTGCACATACATTCTACGGGTATCCGGGTCCACGTTTTGGCCTATATCTCGAGCGGTATACAAGATACTCTGTACTAAAGCACTCAGCTTCAATTTGATACCCATAATGTAAAATCATATCCTAGTGTTGCCCTGATCCACGTTTCACAAATAAATAAAAAAAAGCTTCCATTTGATAGCCATATTGTACAAACACATCCCAGGATTACCCAGATCCACGTTTTGATCTCAAGACCCTAGCCAGAACGGGATAAAAAGTAGCCTATGTCCGTCTCCTGGTTCTAAGCTACCTCTCCACCATTTTTCAGCCCATTCGGTTCATCCGTACTTGAGTTATAAATAGTGTAAATAACAACACTTTCTTTTATATGTATAGATATATATTTGTACAAATTTGTTACAAACATCTGTTTAATTTTTACTTTTTAAAGGATCATTTACTGGAAGTATTTCAAACTATCAACAACTTGAAACCAGCTTCAAAGAAGATGGAACGTATGAACAGCTCAGGCTACAATTCACTAGACGACATACCCACCACATCAGCGAATGCTTACGATAAATTAGATCTTCATGTCCAAAATTTATTGAAATCACAAAATCTAACTCAGAAACGCTTGACTGTAAGCCTTAAACACAAGTTATTGAGACTAAGTGAGGGAGAAAGATTGACCTTTGCTACCAATATACTAGAGTATTGGCGAAAGTCATGCGACGGAGATAAGGATATGACGGAACTTGTGGAGACTGTACTAGCAGTGCCAGCTACACAGGTTTCTGCGGGCCCAACATTTATCGGATTTTGCACTATTCTAACAAATCTAAGATCAAAACTTTCAAACAAAACTCTGTCAAATTTATTGATCGTTAAGCTTAATTATAAGCTTCTGAATATTACATATTTTGAAGCTGAAAGTATTAGATGTAATTTAAGTAACACCTGTAACATAAGTAATATGGGTTATGTAAGTGATACAAGTGATATAGGCGATATGAGTAACATAAGTGATATAAGTAATGTCGGGAATGACTTTATTGTTAAATATGAATAAAATGTCATGTATATATGTATGTATATATAAACACACTTTATGTGTAAATTTATTTTTTACGAAAGTATTTGGATATGTCAGGAAGCCAATTATTACATTGAATATTTTTCCGGCACAAAACATATTTATGAAAAACTGATGCCGCTAGTTTCTATATAGTCCCTTTAGTGCTTTTGGAGCTAGATTTAGCTCTTTTTATACCTTCAGTGAAATGGTTATAAATTTGGCCCGAATCTCCGAATTGTATGTCCGAAATGGAGAGGAGTTGGACCCAATAATTATCATATCGAAGTGATCAGAATGACGATCTGAATTAATTTAGCCGGTGTCCTACAATTTTTAAGATATTGTGATGAAATTTAGCAAGCGTGCATATTCACCCTTATTGTCATTGTCGTCGTCTTCACTGAACGACGACGTTTCACGACGACATGTTAAATGCGGTATTGCCGTTGTCGTTTTCGATAACTATTGACGACTATCGACACATGTTTGGTATTGGCTAAGCAAATTTGCTGTCGTCGTTGCCCTCACACGACGCCATTTGCGTCGACGCGGTTTTTACTGACGACAGAAGGAAAATTTGTAAGTAAAACATTTCTTTTTTAATTAATTAAATATACATATATGTAATATGCATTGCTTTCTTAGATATTCAAAATGAAAATAACGAGTGCGCAATAATTCGAGGTTCTTGTAGCTGGGCTAGAAAAAATCGAAGTTATTTCTCATTTTTTTTTCTATTGAGTCTAAGCTCCTCTTTATTATTTTCGTCACTAGATCTCATAATAAAACATTTTCGTAAAATCTTGAAAATAAATATTTAAACAAATCGCGAAAAAAGATACAGAAATAGTAAAAAAAAAAAATAGGTTTAGGGAGCGTTACGGATATGGATACCTTTCAATCTGATTGAATTCGTTACGATTCTGTACAGCACGACTGCCTTGGGAACAACCTTCATGTCTGTAGATTTTAGCCGACTTCTACGACGATCATGACCAAAGTGGGACTATTGGAAGCCCCTTAACCTGCTGGAACGATGGGTATGTGAATCGATTCTATTATCGTGGCTATTCTCCAGGACTTGACGTATCGTGAAAAATCTGGTTGATTAGATTTATAGGCATTAATCGGTGCCAATAAAGTTTAATCAGCACGTTGACTTTTTGCCTTCAGTTTGTCTTAGATAAAACCTTATAGACAAGTTGAATCAAAGGCAATTGGCCACGTTAGCTAAATCGCCTTTCTTATAAATAAGGCGTGTGCTCGTCCAACCGTACCTTGCATTATAGTTGATGCATTCTTTTTACCAATACCATGCTTTCGTGTTGTGCAGCTCAGCTGGTAATTCTTCGTTTCCCAGTGCTTTATTCTCATAATCGGTTCGCGGAGCGTATACTCCGTGACAAGGATCGCCGATACTCTTCTGTATTAGCAGCTTCTAGTAAAACCTCGAGTACCAGGGGAACGACTTTTTTGACACCTGGTTATAATCTAATGCCTCTAACCTGCTGGGGCCGTATCGGGTCAGTCATCTCTCTCACCATGAACAATGAGTGCTCCTTCCACAACAAAGGCACGCTTTCAAACCGAAAAAGGCGACATGTGATTTAAGGAGTAGAGTAGCGCAACCATTTTAAAGGGCTGACTGCGCAACTTACAGCTTCCCCTGTTTATTTAGCAGGTGAGACTTTGGCGACCTCAAGTTCCTCCCGGAAGAAGGGGATTGGATGAGCTAGAAGGTTTAACGTGGTCATATCAAATCATTTCCAAGATGGTCGGGTTAGTTACTTAATGGTGCTGTGCTTCTTAACATCCCCAAAAAATCCAGAAAAACACCACCACCATCGACAAAACACCCCATAACCTTCGGGGTCTCCTTGTCGCTACAAGACGTTCTAGTGTTATCCCATGAAGCTGCCAAAGCGACCAAAGCGTTTATATACGTACATTAATCCGCCTTATGTCGTTTACCGTTCGTCATTATCATTCTTCCAGAAATTCGCTCCGCTCTAGAAATTTTCCGACCGCAAGGCAAAATAACAATTTCCTGACCACCCTGAAGTTACCGCTATGAGCATGACATGCGATGAAACGGCAATCATCATTTATCTTCAAATTTATCATAGAAAGATGCCTTGTCCACCTCGTCTTCTTCAGTTGTTGAAGAACAACCCAAAACAAACACCAGAGGGGCGCGGTATGAGATTTATTTACCACTTCAATACTAACGCCACGCTATTTTTATCGCTTCAAACTTGATTTTTACTGTTTAAAGGTCGCGAAAATCGATTGTCATCCTGCATTGCCTCGTCCATGGCGTTTTCTCTATTGCACTGACGTCAGTCTTTGCATTCAAGAGGACATCAACCAACTAGGCATCGGTATCTATCTTTGAAAGATTTAGTAATGAGCGATGAGATATATGATATCATCGCGAGAATTTGGTTGGCTGGGTTGTGACGTTAGCCATTGCACAAACCAATGGTTCACGACTGCATAGTGCATAGTTTTGCAGCTTGTTCTAGTTCTACATAGGTGGCGCTGGTGACAAATCGGCACGGTTAGTGCTGCCAGATGGAAAAGTTAAACATGTTTCATATTTAGTCGGCCCTTCATTTTTAAACGAGTTGAGTAGTCTCGACACACTTGCTCAACAGCAAGTTGTGCTTTTAACCTTTCCATTTACGGTGTCTGGTAAAAATAACCACCTCGTATTTTATAACAACTCACAAAGTTTGCATACATTACGAGTATACCTGTACCGCTTGGTTTTCGTTTGCCGAGAGAGGACTTTAGTTCTAAATTACCACCTCAAGAAGGGTGTATAGAAGTCCAAAGTGGAAAAAGTTGCTCACCCCCATCCATCAGAACGATTTTTTTTACATGCTGTTCAAAGAGCTCACCACCAACCGGGCTTGCACCAAGTTTCCTCTGAGAAGCCACTGAATGCCCCTTTAGTGGTGAACTAGTGTGAGATCTGGCAAGAATACTCGTAAATAAATGCTTTAAGGGCTAGCTGGGAGATTTAATAGGCAGATAGGCAGTAAAACCACACTCCAATAAAACAACAAACTAGCCACGAATAATGAGACATCTCCTTTTCGATTGCGAAAATTTCATCCGATTTGAAGGTATCCACCTGAAATGTCGGTTCCCTTAATAGGATGTGTGTCGAAAATTGGATGGGTGACGTCTTTGTGGAGTCAAAAGTTAATATCACCTCCATCCAAGATATGTGATGTACGTATATGGAAATAAGGACATTTACCGTAGTGGTTAGGCAAATAAGAATATTGGTGGGAGAGATACTGACCTTCATTTGTGTGGACGAACTTTTCGTCGCTATTCGCATAATGTTGCCTAAAACCTAATTCATTACTGCCCATGCACCGACAGGGTCGAAGAAAAATGCATTAAGCGCTGCCCCGTGGCGGCTTCAAAGAAAGTGTTGTTGGCCCGACATTTGGAAAGTTCAGCCTCCACAGCTAATGGGCTGAGGTTGATTGACTTTGCTGGTTGCTGTTCTTCGATCAAGATGCACGCAATACGATCGACCACGTTGCGATTGCCGGCCGGCATGCCTCCAGTGTTTTAGATATGCGCACGATGAAGGACCTTGTCAAGACGGAAGGCTTTAAGTCCGCGTCGAACTCCTGTAAAAACGACAACGGCGACCTGCTAAGCGATGTCCGTAGAGTACTTAGATTGTGGGGGAGCATTTCCCTTCCCTTTTTAATATATACATCGATAAAACAGAAAAGGAAGATGGTGAACCCGAGCCCGAAATCGATGATGATGGAATTAATGTTTTCCCACTCAGATCAAAGTTCTTCAAAACCGCGAGCGCTACGGAGATATTCAAATACGGCGGAAAGAGGTTGGTAAGGAGCATGCATCAACTTATATGCAAAATATGTGGGACCAAAGCATGACTGACGATTTGAATCCAAACGACCTGAGAATTAATGCGGAATCAGCCCTTGTGGCATTTTGCGAAGGTTGAGGGACACCGCGAATCGGCTGCTTGCGGCTTCAGTCCTGGTAAATCTACTATCGACCAGAGGATCACCTCTTCATCATAAACCAGTATTCGATAGCGAGGACGCCTTTTTGCTGCTAACCCATAAACTAAATGGGGTTTCTTGCAATTTCTTTAACTTGATGCTGGATTTGGAACAATATGTTGTACGAGCGTGGATTTGCTGTCGTCTGCTGACGACATTGACTTCAAAACTTCGGAAAATAGGCGCAATAAGTTCTGCTTATGTCAAAGTGAAAAATGTCATTACAATTTGATGGTGAAGTAGGACAAAACGAAGTATTTGCTGTCATCAAGCAAAGAGTTAGCGTACCAGCCTTAGGCACAGTCATAATTTCGAAATAGTAAAAGACTTCGTTTATGAGGAAACCAGCATTAACACAAATACAAAGGTAGCTTACTTTTTTCTTTCTGAAAAGACCTGCGGTACGAAGTACTCTAGAGATAAGCTCCCGCTGCTCCTGGATTCCTTCGAATTTACTTGTGGTTTCAGAGCTGAAGAATTACACGGTGCAGCACCTGACACTGAAACTGTGCTTACATTCATGACCGCTTTACTTAATACCAAATGATCTAAGCCGTTGGCCTTTAATCGCTTGCAATGGTTGCCTCAGGCTTTGGACGGATTTTCTTTAAATTTTGCTCTTATGACGCTGGTACCTAGCTCAGCGCACAGCCCGGAGCATGGGGTCACGTTAAACGTTTCTATGGTTTGATCCTAGAGAGACGACCGCTTGCAGCCCCATAGTAATCGGAGGTTCCCGCCGCCAATGCAAGAAGGCGGCAATCTGTCAAGACCACTGCGACACCTAACCTTACATTATCGGGTGTGACTTCTCACGTTGAAATGGAAAGATTTTTTCTCCATAGTATTCATAGCAGGCTTCTAAAAATTTGTAAAGGATTATGTGAGATTTGAGAAAGCAGTGGGAACAAAGCACGTAGCACCTCTTAAACAATTAGGACATATTATAATGGATATCTTTGGAAGTTTCGACTGTTTGGTTGCTTAGCTGCCCGGATACCAAAAATTTGAGCCCAAGTTTCGCAAGGGACGGGTGGTCGGCGAGTGCTTGACCTCGCTTGCGATTGCATCTAATTATTTTACAATTAAGATTATATGGGTCCCGGGCCATAGTGATATCCCGGGTAACTGTCAAGCAGATCTCTTAGCCCGCATCGGTACAACTGAACCGGATGAAGTTGGCTGTAGGGATTTCGGGATTCCACTGGCCACCTGTGGATTACTTCTCCATAGCTGGACCTCGAGTCAGCTCAGCAAACATTGGGCGGACACCACAGCTTGCAGGTTAGGAAGATCTTTCTGGACGAAAGTGGATGGCAGGAGGTCTGCTGAAATAATTGTGTTCACTAAGGCACACCTATCAATGGTTATTGGGGTTTTGACCGGGAACTGTCCCATGGGTATGCATGCGGTACGTCTCAATATACTGGAAATTTCATCCTGCTGCAGCTGTTTTCAGGATGATGAGATGGAATAACCAAATCACTTTATGCTTGATTTCCCAGCTTTTGCCAGAACTAGGCGAAAGTACTTCGGTCGCGACTCACTTGGATCTCCCGAGGATTTATTCAAGGTTGAGATCGGTATCATTCGGAGCTTTATCGTTGCTACTCAGCAATTATCTAAGTAGCTAGATCTAAGTCACCTTTATGTTTGATGTATGTGCTATCACAACGGACCTTCGTGTTGTCCAAGTGAGCTATCCTTATCACGGCAGCTACCACCTAACCTAACTTAACCTTCGCAAGGGGCGCTATTTTGATTCACGTTCCCCCGGAACGAATTGCTGCTGTTTTAGTAGTGGTTAGTTGGTGTTCCATTCAAGCCAATTGGCGCGGACAATGAACTTGCTGATATCTTTTACAGAGCATTCCTCAAGTTACGGCAGTATATAAATGCACATCGTTATAAACGTAATGTGAGGTAGAGCTGGGTAGTCCCACAGGTGGTGAGCGACAGTTTCTTTGCTGCCTTCCTTGCCGCAGCTCCTGCAAATGCTATTGAAAGGAATCTCCATTCTCTCAGCATGCAGGCCGATCGACCAGTGTCCCATAATTGTGGCAGTGATCTTAAAGTCTTCTTTCCTTGATCTATTTTGCAGGTGTTCGAGGAGTACCAGTTGGCGACCGTATACATATTGAATCTGCCATGTTTATATCTTTTGATTGATTTAAGTGGTCTATCATCTCGACTTTGCAAATAAGTCTGAATTCCCGTTGTCCTTTTTGTTCCTGCGAACGGGTACCCATTCAAGGCTGATATTTGCGAAGTCAGCTGATGACAGCCTTAAACGAAGTGATGGGTGAGTTTGGCGCCATGAGCACTGCTAGGCACCCCAGCGGGTTAGGGGGTCAGAATATACCCGCGGTACGTATGCCTGTCGTAAGAGGCGACTAAAATACCAGATTCAAGGGACTGTGTAGCGCAACCCCTCAGGTTGCCAGCGCGCAATATATAGCTTCTCCAAACCCAATTGTCAACCTCACCTATCCGCGGTGAATTCTGTTTCACTAACAGACGATGCTCTGGCGACCCCAAGCTCCTCATCTAACTTGAGGGGAGGGAGGAGATGGCCTTAAGGTTTAATGTGGCCACATAAATCGTTCCCGAGATGGAAGCCTTCGGGGAGCAACCTTGTCACTACAACAACAACAACAACAAGCACTGCTTGGATATGTGGATAAATGCATACCTCGCGCCCCTCACCGAGTCTTCCGACTGGAGCGACGTATACATAGAAGGCGTGATGAAAGATGGTGCTTGAAAACGAGAATATGGGAGCGTTGGAGGGAGAGAGGAATACAAAAGAGATAAACACATCAAATTTTGTCGAAAGACATCAGCTGCACATCAGCTTGCACTAACTTCTGCTTATAAATTCTCTCTTCAATAAATACACATTTGTACATATATGATTTTATATAAGAGTATTAAATTCTGTATCTTTATTTTCATTATGAATACACAGACTTTCGCCCTTTTCTGTATATTTATAATGTTAATTAATGAAAACTAATGAAACTTTTTTTTTTTTTTAACATTATTTGAACTTGCGAAGTATGCTGAAGTTTATAGCAAAAGGGATACATACAAAGGTTAATTTTTTTGTAATGTTTGTATTTATATATCTAAATTTTATAATTAGGTAACAAATCATATAAAAGATAAGTCATAAGTATTTATCAAACTTTTTTCTTTTGGTAGCCAATTAACAGTTATTCGTTTATACATACTTATGAAGATATATAAATGTAAATATATATCAACTTATTTTAAACAATTGAATACCCCTATTTGTGTGTACTTCTGGTTACAAACAAATTAATAAAGCACTAATGACAAATTCATAAAGTAAGCTATCTTCAATTTTCCAATTGTATCCATCTAGGTATGTGTGATTATTTCATATTCTTATTAATAATTCTAAGCTCTCTCTGTGTAAATATATTTTGTTTTACAGAAAGTAATTTAAGTTATTAATTGAGGAGCGTTGCCAATATTTATTTTTAGTTATTATAAACGAGCTCGGATATGGAAACCAATAATTTGTTACGATATTTGTATGAATCTATATTTATATGAGTAAGTTTGTCTACTTTTACTGGGTTTTTGCTAATATTATTTTTTTCTATAATGATTCGCTTTTATAAAAATATCAAAATTGTACATATGTAAGTATGCGAGCATGAAAATGGCGGCAGCAATTTTTATAAAATTTCGTTAATCAATTTTAATTGTTTTATTTTCGATAATTTACCAAAAAACTTCCATGAATTTTGTAAATGAAACTATGCAAATCTATCCCAAAAAGTTTTCGATATTTCGAGAAAATTATACGAAAATTTGAAATTTTTTGTATTCAATTAGCGAGACAGGCTCATATTGCCGTGTGAAAATTTTGTAATTTTTGTCTAATATAAATTTAATTTTTTTACATATGTACATATATTATGGGTTCCCATTCATAAAAGGACAGAAGGTATCTAACGAAAATGTCGATGAGTTGGCAAAAGAGGGTGTATCACTCGATTTATCGACGATAGACGTACCAATTCGGTTGCGAGAAATCAAAAAGAGACAGGAGCTTAATATAAGTTAGACTTACAATGTTGCGCATATCTATAAAGAGAGAAGACTTGGACACGGACATGGAAATCGGTATAGTTATGGCGTTACATGCTTATAAGTTAGGTCACGTCAGTAACAGCGAATGTAGAAAGTGCGAGTTACATGAAGAAACGGTTGAGCACGTTCTATCTTCATGTTCTGCGCTCGCGAGGTCAAGGCTCCAGCTACAAGGGGCGGCATATATGCCAATTCTTGAGGCAGCTATTAAGCTAAGCCGTAGAAATCTTCTACGTAGAAGTTAACTTATAACTTATGTCCTGGTACATAATTGGGGGTTTTCTGTTTCATCGTCAAAACAATTCTGGTAACACTATGGACACAGTCTATGTGAGGTTGTTATTGATCGGCCAGTTCAAGCTAACTTAACCAATGCGAATTTTGTAAGACCAATAATTAGAACACCAAAATTTATTGAGCTACATATATGTACATATGTAATACTCCTATATTGCTAATAGAAAATGCTCGCAATGTTTTTTGAACTCGAAATCAAAACAAGACAGCCTATACAATTTTTGTGTTTGTAGCAGCATAGGTGTGACAAGAATAAATTCAAATTTAGGTACATTTGATTATTGAATACAAAAACAAAAACGTTTAAACAGCAATATATCGGCACTCTGATATTTGGGAATGTACCTAGCCTTTTGTAGCAATATAGGAGTATTACACTACGTTTCCACCAAACCCAAACTCCGTGTTTGCCAGTTTCGTAAGACTGTTAAAACATCGCGAAAGCTATCGAAAAACGAGTTTTAACTTTGGTATCAATAATGCGCAAGCAAAAATCAAAAGTTGCATTTCTGTCAATAGATATTTTGCATAAAAGAGTTGGCAAACACGGAGTTTGGGTTTGGTGGAAACGTAGCATTACATATATGTTGAGCTACAAAACTGTATATTCAAAAAAATTTTGAAAACTCGATATAAAAAATTCGAAATTTTCTGGAATTTTCGAAAACATTTTGAGATTGATTTGCTAGCTTCAGTTAAAAAATTCCTCAACGTGTTTTTTGAATTTAACGAGAAAAAAAAAAAATAAATATATATACATATTTGACGAAGTTTGATAAAAATTCGCTACTGCTATTTTTGTGTTCGCAGCTGTATGTTAGAGTCTTAACCCTTGCATTAGCATTGCGAGTGGCAAAGCATGCTAATTTTACGTTTTTATTTGCCATGAACTTAATATTAGTATGCATTTATGTATGTATCTCCAGTACCTACTTAGTCTATTTAAGGATTTACATAGATACAGTTTAAGTATGTCTATTAATTTTTTTGCCTTTATCTTTAATTTATCTATATTATTTATTTTGTATTTAAAAGCAAGAAAACAGTGTCAACCATTTGTTTCACTCAAAAATATATTCCGATTCTATTTTTTGGTAATGAATAAAAATTTACATACGAACGAATATAATCTACATAGCTGCCTTAAACGTCATTCACGTAATAGCAACCGTTTTTTCGTCGCTATTTAAAATGAGCGAAATCGGAATATAGCCACGTCCACTTTTTCGATATCGAAAATTTCTAAAAACCGAAAAAGCGTGATAATTCATTACCAAAGACGGATAAAGCGATGAAACTTGGTAGGTGAGTTGAACTTATGACGCAGAATAGAAAATTAGTAAAATTTTGGACAATGGGCGTGACACCGCCCACTTTTAAAAGAAGGTAATATTAAAGTTTTGCAAGCTGTAATTTGGCAGCCGTTGAAGATATCATGATGAAATTTGGCAGGGACGTTACTCCTATTACTATATGTGTTCTAAATAAAAATTAGCAAAATCGGATGACGAACACGCCCACTTTATAAAACAAAAATTTTTTTTAAGTCAAATTTTAACAAAAAATTTAATATATTTACAGTATATAGGTAAATTATGTCAACATTCAACTCCAGTAATGATATGGTGCAACAAAATACAAAAATAAAAGAAAATTTCAAAATGGGTGTAGCTCTGCCCTTTTTCATTAAATTTTTCCAGAACACTTTTAATGCCATAAGTCGAATAAAAATTTACCAATCCTTGTGAAATTTGGTAGGGGCATAGACTCTAAGACTGTAACTGTTTTGTGTGAAAATGGGCAAAATCGGTTTTGAAGCCACGCCCAGTTTTTATACACAGTTGACCGTCTGTCCTTCCGCTCGGCCGTTAACACGATAACTTGAGCAAAAATCGATATCTCTTTACTAAACTTAGTTCACATACTTATCTGAACTCATTTTATTTTGGTATAAAAAATGGCCTAAATCCGACTATGACCACGCCCACTTTTCGATTTCGAAAATTACGAAAAACCGAAAAAGCGTGATAATTCATTACCAAAGACGGATAAAGCGATGAAACTTGGTAGGTGAGTTGAACTTATGACGCAGAATAGAAAATTATTAAATTTTGGACAATGGGCGTGGGTGGTAACGCCCACTATTAAAAGAAGGTAATTTAAAAGTTTTGCAAGCTTTAATTGGCAGTCGTTGAAGATATCATGATGAAATTTGGCAGGAACATTACTCCTATTAATATATGTGTTTTAAATAAAAATTTGCAAAATCGGATGACGAAAACGCCCACTTGAAAAAAAAATGTAAAAGCCAAATTTTAACAAAAAATTTAATATCCTAACAGTATGTAAGTAAATTATGTTGATTTTGAAATCACAAATCGGTTTAGCCATATATATATAAAAATCAAATTCTGTGTGTGTGTTCGCTATGAAAACGTCTTTGCTATACTTCGATCATCACCAAATTTTGGCTCGAGGTTCCTTCGATCAAGACGAAAGTTTTTCATATTTCAGAATTAAGAATTTTAAATTTAAATGTTTTTGTTTTTTGGCTATGCGAAAGAACTATCTTAGCTCCCAAAAATGATCATGTTAACAAAATCAATGATCGCTTTCAAAATCAATTTCCTGGTGAAGTGACGAAATATAAATCGATCGACACAGTTACAGATGAAGATAAAATTGTGACTTATCCAAATGAATTTCTATACTCCTTAGAATCAAAAGGAATGCCTGCGCATATATCAACTTTGAAAATTGGCTCACCAGTCATGCTTCCACGGAATGTAATCAAAGCAACAATCATCAGCGGTAAAAGCAATAAAATAATATAAAATAAGATACAATAAGATACAAGAATAAAATGTTTTAACAGAAAATTTCACCAAATATGCGTACAAAATTCAATGCCATTTTCAGAACAATAAATTAAATTATCAACAAACAAAACAGAAAAAATAACGCAACATCCATTCGATCTCGGGCGTTACAATGTGCGCCTGGTAAAGCTAGTACATTTATAATTTTTAATATTTCTAACAATTAAACAAAAAAGTGAGTTTTTTATGTACAATTAAAATTTTTTGAATTATTGCAAACTTTTACAAATATTTTTCATTACTTATTTCACTAAAATCAGTCATTGATTCTCCATAAGTATTTTAATTAATAAACTGTAAATTTACAAATAACCTTAAGATACACAGATTCGCACATTTGTATGAACATATTTATGGTTATGTACACTTATTAAAATAACGCTTAGATTTTTATACAAATTATATACAAGTTTGCTTGAAAAACGAGGTCCTAAATGAGACCCCGATTGTAACAAAGAAATACCACAACGAAGAGTTTGGTATTCTAAATATTAATACATATTTAATAATTTATTAAAGAACCTTAAGGTCGCTTTATAAGTAACTGCTTCAAGACGTGCTAGCTACATAGTACATCAAGAAATTTTTGTCAATTATATAATACTCATGAAAAACGCATGGTGAAGGAAGCTTTAAGCTGCTGGCAAACTTAACTTGGCATTAATGCCTTACTTACTTACTTACTTAATTGGCGCTTAACCGTCTAAACGATAATGCCTTAAGGGTCTGTAAACTTGCCATATGTAAATGTATATAAAACTGTTGCTCCAACCAACCTCATGAAAATCAATACAGCTTGTCAATGCCATATCATAGCCAACCAATTGGCTTTTGGTTATTCGCTACATCCATAACCAGTGGCGTAGTGAGGTTTTCTTGGGCCCGGGACAAAATATTTTTTTGGCGCGAAGGATAACTTTGTTCTTGAGTAAATAATTTAATTGCATCAAAAAAAGATTGAGGAATTCCTAATAAACCAACCTTATTTGGACCTTTATGAATTTGCATATATCCAAATACTTTACGTTCTAAAAGAGTTAAAAATGCAACTCTCACTAAAACACAAATAATTAAAATAAATGAACCAATTAAAAATAAAACAAAAAAATCTAAAATAATCGAAAAAATCAAAAATAATTAAAAGTAATGAAAAAAGGCTTTTTTGATTACTGTTGATTTTTCACAATTATCGTAAAAAATCATATTTTTTTTCTAATGGTAATCAATTAGTAATTGCCTTTTTCGCAAAACAATTGAAATAATAATTGGTCATAAAAATTGGCATCTAATTAATTGATTACTAATGCTAATTCAAATTTAACAGGTATGAATTATAATAGACTAGTAAAACTAATATCTATGTGCAAATTTTCTTTGCTTTGGAGGAAGCAAATACATCAAAATTTGTCATTTCAAATTTTTCTTTTTCCACACTTAAAAACGTTAGGTCACTTAGGCGACCTTGCCCCATCAAAATCAGTTTTAATTTGCTGAATGAACATTCGCAGCTTGCAATTGATACCGAGATAGTCAAGAGTATTTGAAGTGCCACTCGCAAGTTTGGAAAAACATCTTCTCCATACGAGATTATAAAAGTAAGTTATTCTAACGGAGTTTTAGGTTCAATTTCTTTTCTACTGCGAAGTAATATTTTCCAGAAATCAGTTATAATAAAAATACAAATTATCCAGGAAGTTCTGCTTTGCGGACCATTTGGCGCCCGCCCCCAGTGAGTAGCGCCCGGGGCAAGATGCCCCCTTGCCACTTGCCCGCCTCAATACGCCACTGTCCATAACCTATAAATATTTGACGGAATCTTCTAACATAAGATATGGTTTTGTAAAAGTGTGGTTATGAGTAAGTCATCATGTCTATGTAAAATTTGCTAGGATCTTTAGCCATAATCAACCTGTATACTTAACTAATAAAGGCTTGCGATAATTTCTCCATACAAAACTTCTTCATAAATTTAAAGTCTACTTTGAGGCGCGTTAGTCACTTATCATTTATTAACTGACACTGAATGCAATCGATTTTCATACCTTTAAGTAAAAATACCTCGACAACAAGAACCAAAATAAATAATGTGATTCGGTTTTCAGACCTTTCGAAAAGTATAAGCTCATTTCTGGGTCTAAGCTGTTATCAGAAAGGCTCCAGATTTTCTGTGGCAGAACAAAATTTAAAGGTTCAAAAAGTTGCAGAAAATGCACTCTATACAGCTGTTAGCTCTTTAAAAGGCAGATTCATAGAAAAAAGCGGAAATTCTTGTTTTTTGAGATTGATTGCATTCAAAATTTTTGTACAGTTATTGATTGTAGCAAACATATTCATGCAGTTATATACATACAAATAATTGTAGATTACATATCTTAAACAGGCGTTGTTTGTAAAATGAATGATTGCAAACAAAACCTGATACATAGCAATCACTAACTCCGAAGTGGTTGTAGATTCTTATGCTTGGTTTTCATTAGGCCAAAATAACTGAAATCAAAAACTGCATTGCACTGACCCGCAAGGCGGTCGGAAGCGTTTCCATTTTTCCCATTACTGACTCAAAGTCGATTAGGCACTGTATTTATTTATTTCACAACACATTTCAGTATTTTCTAAGTACCAATTGTTTGGCTATGCTATAGTCATGATTACGCTAGGCCGTTATGGTATGGCACATATATTCGATTAGATTGATTTCCATAGGGTTGGTTGGATCAGCTGTTTTATATGGATATGGTTATGACCAGTATAACTTAAGTAGTGGAAATAACAGCCTCATTACCTTTGACACTATCGTATGCAAAAAGATCATCATTCGTCTGTTTGAGCACGATTAGGAATACGATAGGCAAAACGATAACAGTCGATTCTTACTTTATCCAAGCGTTTCTTATCAGGAACAGATGCTGTGGAAATGAAAACAATTGGTAAGAAACGAAGGACGAAAACAAATTCGACAATGGCTTTCGTGCAGTTGACTGAGAGTGAGAGGTGGAGTAGGAGTGGTAACGAGAGTTGAAGTGGGAGTGAAAGTAGGAGTCAGAACGGGGTTTAGAGTTGGATTCGGAGCGGAAAATGGAATGGGAATGGGAATGAGGGGGGGAATTAGACTTGGAGTGAGAGTGAAAGTGCGAGTGGGAGTGTAAGGGAGATAAATAGAATGAGCGATGTACATGAAAAAGGAGAAGTTGAGGAGAATGTTATAAAAAGAGAAGAGGGAAGCGATGCTCACATTTTGAATGTAAGCAAGCCAATTTTCGGGCAGGATAAAGTCTGCCGGGTATATAATAAAAATATATTTTCTGCTAATTTATGTTTTTAAAGGAGAAACTTTCTGCTACACCGAACTTTCTTCACAATGGAATTGTGGTAAATAATTGAAATCAAAATTTAACGAAATTTTAAATGCGAATAAATAAAACACAAATAAATTCCAATTGACATTTAAATGTATATTAAACAGTTATTTTTATTGTACAAATTTTGTTTACCTCACTCATACACTCACACACTACAAGCATAGAAATAAAATTAATTTAGTATTAATTTACTAACAAAAGTTAACCAAAAAAAGTTAATCAAGAAATACGAAAATATATAAACGAAAAGTGCACTTAAATTTAGCTATAATAAACAATATTCAATATTTTTCAAACGACTTTATGTACGTACATATTTGTGTGTGTAGGTATGTATATCCTTTTTAAATTTTGTCGTTATCTAAAGCGAATTGGTGTTTATGTTCTTACAGTGTTGCTTCTTTGCCAACTAACAAAAAGTACCTAAGTACATACATACATATTTTGTAGTAAATTTAATTTGCTTATTTTTTATCACACTTGGACACATTCAGTTCATTTCAGTAAAATTTTTTTTTTTGATTTCTCTGAATATTTGCATACTTAAAAAATAAATTAATTTGTAAACTGTTTTTTGTATATGTTTATTAAGAAGCTACATATGTATTTGTAAATCCAATATTTATTGCTTATTGCATAAATTCTTAAACTAATCAGCCTCATAGTGTAAGCTTAAATTTAGTTTTTTTTTTTAATTAGTATTATTGATTAGTAATTAAAAAATTTATAAATATGTTTTGTCTAATTTATTGCATTTTTTTTAAATTGGTTTCAATTGTATAGTTTTTTTAATATATATATTTTTTTAGTTTTGCGTAGTTGAAGGAATTAAGTTCTTATTTTGTGACGTAGGGAAGTTCTTTTTTTACTGGTTATGGCGTTTAATTTGCGTTTTTATTTATTTAAGATGTCCAAAAAATATCAAATTATATTTAACTTAAATTAAAATTTGACTTTTATCTTTTCAATCAAAAATAAAAGTTTAAAATTCACTTTATTCTTCTGTCAAAGCTAATTATTTTTAAAACAAAAATAATATTTTTAATGCAGCTTTTCGGCCGGGTTTTTTTTTCCTTCTAAATAAAACAACGTTTTATTTAATCATCCTAAGCGTTTCGACGCAATTTTTGCGTCGTCATCAGGGATTTTTTAATCATCTGTTTATTACAAAAACGAAAAGCAAACAGCAGATGTTTGACTAATGAAAGCAAAGGGTGTACAGTAGGCCGGGTCGATTTGTGGGGAGGCAAAAAAATCGCCCATTGCTCTGTGAAAATCATATTCTATCAAAATAAGAAACTTTTCCGAAGGAACCATACCTCTAAAACGAATTGTGATGTCCCCCCTTTGGGTCGTGGGGGCAAATTTTGAAAAATCCCACTTTGAAATGCCTATGTTTTTTCTTTTTGGAGTTTATTTTTCTCTTTAGAAATTTATTTAGTCAGAATATATGTAAATGAAAAAATGAATTTAACTTAGTAACAGAAAAGAAATTAAAAAAAATTATTAGAAATTAGCGTTTTTACAACCCCCTTTAAAAACCAAGGCATCACTGAGATGCATTTGCATGTCTTAAACATAGTTGTGTGGGTTTTTTATTCAACCGTTTTAAAAAATGAAGGTATCACTGTGACACAATTGCAGATCGTAAAATTGCTTGTGTTGTATTTTTTAAGCCACCACAAGACACAGCAGGTAGAATTGAAATTGCCCCTACCCAAAAGTTTGACCCAAAGGGGGGGGGGGGGACATCAGAGTTCGTTTTAGAGGTGTGGTTCCTTCGGCAAAGTTTCTTATTTTGATCCTTAGAATACGATTTTCACAGAGCAATGAGCGATTTTTAAATCGACCCGTCCTAGTGTACAGTGTGTCAATTATGAATTTATGGATATGTATATAAATAAATAATATAAATACAAATAATTAGTTGTTAATGTACAAAATATTTTGTTTTTCGTTTTTGTAACAAACAGATAATTAACAAATCCCTGAAGAAGACACAAAAGTTGCGTCAAAACGCGTAGGATGATTAAATAAAACGTTGTTTTATTTAGAAGGAAAAAAACCCCGGCCGAAAGCTCCAATAAAAATATTATTAAAATTGTTACTTGACTCAATATAAATAATATAAAACAAAAAATTTAACTCATGGCCTTATTTTCAATCAAATAGAAAATATGAAATTTTTCTGTCAATAACGCAAAAAATATTATAAAGAAAGCTATTAAGCCTGTATCGATAATGAAATATACATATATATATATATTGCTGTTAATTAACTGCACAGAAAATCCAATGTGACCAATCAAGTTCTGCTGAATGAGCCTAAAAATATTCCCTATATATATACATATTTTAATGCGTATAAAAGAAATATCAACAAAAGAGCAAAACTTGGGACAAATTACAAAGCGTGCAGCGGGATATTCCTATCGCTGAGTGAATAGATAGACGCATCGGTCTTTACCTCAAAAGCCAGCTGATGAAGAAGGAAATTCAGAAACATGTCCTAACAATCGCCGTGTGAAAATTTTGTAATTTTTCTTAAATAAATAGAAAAGCTATACATATATTACTTTTTTCAGTTAAATGTAAGTGATCAAAAAATAAATTTCACATCAAAAAATTGATTTTCAACAAAAAAAAAAAATGAAAGAACAAAAATCAAATTTGAATTGCCATGTCTGTAGCTGTTTGCAGCCCTTAAAGAAGTACTCAACAAGTGCAATCCCTTCTTTGACTTTCCAGTTTTCTTTGCGTGATGAGGCCTACACATAAAACTCTCAGAGAGTAACGAATGTAAAAAAGTCAGTATGATATATTCCAAAACTCCATAAATATGCAAATATTGCTCTATTTATATGACAAAGTGGGCAAGGTTAACTGCTTTGAATACCTCATGCTCATATTAAGAATAGCCATTGGAGCGCAACTGCAGAATTACCGTTGCAATGACCACTATGATATATGGAACCTGGCAGTCACTAGCTTATGTCCCGAGCCTTTCGTGCTTGGTCGGTCATGTGCAACTCCTGCCTTCTGTTTACCATGCCCAATCTTAATGGCTCGTCTACGGTACAAGATCATTCCACTTATCATTTTCATCTATTTCCATATGACCGGGGACTAAATAAGCATATGTTTTCCTGGTTCCTTCAATGATTTGATTTCACCCTTACATATTTTAAGATGTTGTGCAATGCGAGATAATAGTTTTTTTTTACCAGTTTCAGCTGTTTTCCTCCAGTGGTTCATTGCTTTTGTCATGGCAACTGCTTTCGCCTGAAAAACTTTACGGTCACCTGGCAGCTTGTAGGATCTGTTTATCAGTATACCGCAGACCTTACATCCGTCATCGTCACATAAATCACTAGTGTACACATTTATCACCTCGTACGCAATTTGAGCGTCCTCGCGCCAACCTTCCACTTCTATTGTGGATTCCCGTCGAAGCGCAAATAAGGAATTGCGAAGTCTGTTCGTCCAATATTACTAAGAACAAGAGATCTGCGTCCAAGGTTCCACGCGACTTTGAGTCTGGTTGCATTTGCTAACGTTACACTTTTCGCCCGCAGGCCTACAGGTGGAATATAAGGAATGGCATACAATGCAGCCGTCAGGGTTGCATAGAATTATTCTAAGATATTTTGTACAAGCTTTCTCTTGCAGGGTCATATCAAACAGCTAAGGCCTAGTAATTTTTGGCATCTTATAACGCTCAATAATGAGGATATATCCGTCTTTTGCGCGAACTTAGATGCCCGGGTAGGTGTATCGCGAAGCGCTGACCCATAAAAGAGCTGACTGCGGGTCGTTCGTGGGTTCGTCTGAGCAGGTATTATAACCAGCGTTCCTAGCAGTGGTGCGGCCTCATAAAGCCCACATTACGCAGTATTCTTCTTCCAATTTAGCATGTAGCTAAGGCTGACTATATTTTAATGTAACTAAGGGCATCCAGTTGCCCAAGTGCCTCTCCACACGACGACTAATTGGTGCACAAAATAATTAATTACTTTGCTCGTTCCCATCTGAACTCATTCGCCACTCGGTTGGAAGCAGCAAATCATGCTGCACTTCTTGCATAAATTTCCATCTAGCTAAAAATGTTATTTAGTCGTAATTTTCTTAAAAATTTTTTTTTTACTTCAATTTTATTTTTTGTGTTTATTTATGTGTATGTTTGTGCTGGACCCTCTGATTGTACTGCGTGCAGAATAAACTAACATCGAATGAGATATTTTGCTCTCAATTTTTTGTATGACATGACGCAAACCATGGTGTGTTGGTAGCGTATTCCGTCTGCCACATCGAAGATGCTGGGTTTTTGTTTTTTCAATTATAAAAAAGTCTGTCTAAGCGGGGCGCCCTCGGCACTGATTTGGCAAACTCTCTGCTATGAAAAGCTTCTCAGTAAAAACTCATCTGAATTGCCGTTCGGAGTCAGCGTAAAATATGTAGGTCCCGTCCTGTCAATTTGTAGGAAAAATTAAAAGGTGCACGATGCAAATTGGAAGAAAAGCTCGGTCTGAATTCTTTTGGAAGTATATCGCGCCTTGCATAATAACCTAAATCGACTTAAGAAAAATGCAGATTGCAATACTTTGACTGCCGAATTTCATATCAAAGATGTATGATTACTCAAGTCAAACAAGTTTTGTTAATAGCTCTTATGAAAACATTATAAGGTCAAAAGAAATTGCACAGAAAGATGAGGTTGTAATTATTGAAAAACACGGAAAGCTTTGCGTTCTGCACATTTTCTAAGCCGACTTAGGCGTCGTGACCACTAGCTTGTTTCAGCAAAGCAGGGAAGAGAGTGCATCTAGTGACACAAGAAAAGCTAGCGTTCGAGAAAGTATTCCGAAAGCTAGCGATTACTTCAATCGTCTCTCACACTTGTTTATTGAGATAAATATAGGTAGATTTATGCGGATGCGTTAAAGGCTGGACACAATGAGTGAAAGTGAGTTTTCTGAACAATTCCACTCACATTTGAAAAGTAATACCCACTTGTTAAAACAAATCGGTAGTAGTAAATTGTATTCATAGTTTGTTCTCTTATAACTTGCATATGCACTTGAAATAGCTCCCAAGATGATTGTAACGACTGTTTCATTGTACTCTATATCATTGTGGATAAGACAAGTGTGATAACTTCTGCATAGATATCAAAATTACAAATAGAGCCCATAAATAAAATAAAATAAATGTAAGGCGCGATAACCTCCGGAGAGATCTAAGGCCGAGCTTCTCTTCCAATTTGCGTCGTGCTCCTCTTGATTTTCCCTACAAATTGGCCGGACGGGACCTACATGTTTTATGCCGACTCCGAACGGCATCTGCAAGGCAGATGAGTTTTCACTGAGAGCTTTTCATGGCAAAAATTCACCCGGAGCGCTTGCCAAACACTGCCGAAGGGCGACCCTGCTTAGAAAATTTTCTTCTAATTGAAAAACTTTATTTCTAAAAGTTTGATGTTGCTTTACCCGGGGTGAGAACCCACGGCATACGGTGTGGTAGGCGGATCACGCTACCATCACACCACGGTGGCCGCCGATGAGAGCCCATCTCCTGATTTTTAATTGACTATCGTAGTCTCATTCTGTATCTCTTTCTATCACCCGCTGAAGATAGCCGGTCATATGCGTCGCCATATCCTGTCAGACAGTTGACGGATAAGATATCACACTTATCCGTATTTTTCACTTCGGTCATCTGGTCATTTTGGTAGCACATTTAAACCATGGTGGTACAGCATATTATAAGAGCCTACAATTGTATACAGATGATATTAATATTGTAACGAATTTTCTGCAAATCCTCTTATTTGCAATCCTCTGCTAAGTTCGAATCACTAAACTGTTGAATAAATAACTCCAATATTGAATAATGGAAAAGTGGCCTTTATTAAAGTACTTCACAATAACACTTATACTTTGCTACTCGCTGGCTTAATAACCAAACTGACTGATAACTCAAATGAAACTCTACTATTGGCCGCCAGATCACGTGCTTAATCAAACTGATTGATAGCTCAACTCAAACTGAATTACTTCTTACTCGCCTGCCCCGCTTTTATAGTTTACGCTGCATACTTCTAGGCTCTTCGATTTTCAGAACTTACTAGTTAGTTTCGGCTACAAAATCGCCAGCCACAACTACGTGCACAAATTATTGCTCTCTCTTGTGACAACTCAGATAAGATATATGCATGTGTTTGTGCATTGCCGCTCCGCTGCTCGTATACGTACATATGGGTAGACGCAATTATTTATTCGTTTATGTAGATGTGTACATAATGATTGAATTATTTATGTGAATGTTTGTAGTTTACAGTCTCTCGCGCATACATAGGCGTATAAGTAAATGCATCTGTGTGTGACATCTTTTGACTGCCTTATATATGTGTATACATGATTTGATTATTAACGTAAATACTGCTTATCGTGGCCTTGCCATCGCCTTAGTGATGGTATAACTTAGTAATGTTAATATCCGTGACAATATCATGAGCACAAAGCTTGCAGCGTCATAAGTTTTGTCATCTGTAGATTGGATAAAGTCGCAAAAAATGATGTTGTCATTAAAGAAAAAGTCTGGGAATTTTTCCCTTGACGGTTACGCCAAAGTTGTCGGATATAAATTGGAGACGAAAGGATTTTTATTTTTCTGGGAACTAGCATTAATAGCGAAAACAATGCTAGCTTAGAAATGAAACAGGGAATCACCAAGCCAAGTAGTTCTTCATTGTACTAAGTAGTCAATTGAAATGTAAAGTCCTTAAGACTCCCACCATAACTGCCGGCGCTTTCGGCACCCTTATTTGGAAGCAGATTAAGTCGAGACCTCCAATGTATTTAGGGAAATTGTAGCTTACGTGCTTTGTTACGCAACGACCAAAATCTCGTAAGCGATTAAGGCCCGGTTTTTTAGTACAAGTTGAACTCAGTTTGTCAGTTAAACTATTCTGCAGTTTTTCAGTCTACTTTAACTGAAGTTTAAGGTGAACTTAAGCGGCCGATCTGGAGGGGTTAAACTTCAGTTGACCTATCAGTTATTTGCGTTCGTTCGAAATGGCGTCGAATATACCCAACAAGCATTTGGGCTTGAGTACCATTAGAGCTCATGTTGATAACTAGGCATACTTCTAAAATCACAAGAGTTGTTTCGCAACAGTGGCTCAACTCGAGAATTATAGTGTAGTCAGCTAATGAGGGCATTTTTATAAAACAAAAAATGCTTTTACTTAAGTTTAAAACATTTTATTCCAAACTTGTGGTTCTCTAACTGGACTCGAATGTAAGATTCCATACTACAGTATTTTCACGAAAAAAAAAAATATATAATTTATTTTTGTTTAATTACGCTTCATTACTGCTATCAACCAGGTGTTTACTTCTCACAATAAACAGCTGTTAGTTTTGGTGATAACACCTTGGAGATTTTTTTCAACTCCACCTGAACTCGACATACAGTGTAGGATCATGATTCAGTCACAAGAGGTTTGCTCGACAGAAAATTTTTTTGACAACTGCTATCAACCAGGTGTTTACTTCTCACAATAAACAGCTGTTAGTTTTGGTGATAACACCTTGGAGATTTTTTTCAACTCCACCTGAACTCGACATACAGTGTAGGATCATGATTCAGTCACAAGAGGTTTGCTCGACAGAAAATTTTTTTGACAATTGCAACAATTTTGCTCCCAAATCGAACTTACATCCGTTAACTGTGTTGTTTCTTTGCGATTTTTCGAAAAATATTAGTAGTAGAAATAGGAAGCTATCGGTTTACTAATACCCGATAAGTATTGAACTGCATAATTCCTCAGGACATTTTTTTCTTCCAATTTTACGATGAATTAATTAACTATGCAACGATCTAATAGTGTGGCTAAACAGAGGTTTTATGAAAAGTACGGACACCAAGGAATCGTGAACTTTCGTAAACCTATGAAGATACGAAACCTAAACCAATTAAAAATTAATCGCACAACGTCAAAAAATCGAGTAGTAAATCGATTCACGTAAAAATGTCATTAGTAAGTTATGGAGATGCCATAACGAAAGGTACTCATTGAGCATGTTAACTTCTTCATTCCGTATGTTCGGAACATTCCTCTCCATTTAAGAATTTGAGGAATCGGTTTATATTTGGAATATTATGTATATACTTATTTGATATTTTCGGACCACGTGAGTTAGTATCAAACGAAGGTGTTCCGAATATTCTAAATTAACGGTTTATCCGGAACACTTCCATGAATACTTATGGGAAAAGAGCTTTCCGAAATTTCAGAATAAAAAGGCGAATATTCCCTGTGGAGCAGGACTGCACAAAAGTTTAACTCTTCTGTCAAAGTCAAGGCCGGAATATAAAATTCTAAGACAATAAGAAATTTTCTTTTATTTTTTGGTCAGTTCATTGCGGCTGCTGAGTATAGTATCACCCCATGCTGACTGCCTGTTCAAATCGTCCCATCTCAAAATATTTTTCAAATTTTTTTCATTTCAGGATTTGTCACATAAAAGTCCTAAATTTAATTAGATTGAAAAACGCCTTATCTTAGAATGCTTTTCATTAACTCCCTCATGTCAAAATGCATTGAACTTATGCTCATATAATGAGTTTTTGAAGCAAATTTTGAGATGAATTTTTGAATAAAATTCTAACGTACGGCATTATTCAATCAAATTCTTAAAGAATGACCAAACCAACATAGATAGCTCTTTATCAATTAACGAAATATTTAGTAGAAACTCTATTATTTTCCCCAAAACCTCTTGGCTTTTACAAATTTATTATCACTACTAATGTACTACTAAAGGTACTTTTCTACTACAATTTTCACTAAAGAGGACTGAATTATTCCTCGTTATCCTTACTTCATAAAAGCAACCCGTCCAAATTTTTCAACTTGGGAGTGTCAAAGCTCTGTCATCATTGGAGAACAAACCTGTAGTGATTGAATCATGGTATAGGATATCAACTGGAAAAATGTGTTTAATATTCATTTGAAAACTGTACATTTCTCAAAATCTCTCGAAAGTTGGATAATAATTGGAAATTCTAATGACGTTGGAGATCAACTGTAAAACTCTTAATTTTACAGAATTTCTCAACTGTTGGTAATGATTGGAGAATGAAGTTGAATATCAACTCGAGAAATATCTATTTTAAAATTAATTAAGAGAGAATTTTTTTGTTCATGTTTGTTGGGGAAACAAAATCCAGCTGTTGCCGTAACTACAAATTATCTAGATAACAAAAAAACCAATGTTGCCGCACAAAAAAGCCAACCACAAAGGCGACCTGAAACTGTGACTGAAAAATTGCTGAGTAGTTTAACTGGATTTTAAATTTGACTAGAGTTTAAGAAAACTTAGTTTAAGCTTAGCCTAACCAACTACTGAAAAACCGGGGCTAAGGGCCACATAAATTACCTCCAAAATCCATGCAAATCAGTTGTAATAAGTCTGTGCCAACAAATTCAAGTGGAGTGTTAAAAAGCCAGTAAGACAGTATTCACGAGAAATTGATTTGATTCTAGTTTACAAAATCTAATTCAAAGTACATACTCGATTAACCGATAATTACCGAGAACTACTAACCCTCCGATTATGGGTGAATAAATTCAACCCATCTTAGCGTTGTCATTTGGCCAGACGAAATTTGACACTTTGAACTTTATCCACAAATATTTGAATTTTTATTAAAATTTTGAAGAAAACTCGTCGCACACTGTGATTACCCAGAAATTAGTTTGAATTTTTATTGATAAATTTTGAAATGAATATGAACTATGAGGTATTATATCGATTTCCGAATTATTATAAAGATCGCCTTTAAACTTAAAAACCCACTAAACCTCTTCAGGATCGGGTGGGCAGCAGTAAAGTCTCGTCTGGCCAGACGCCACAATCTATCGGAGGGTTAACCGAATGTAAGAGATTAATCGATTAGTCGAAAGCTTTCAACTACACGAACATTCCTAACGAATAACAATTGGCGACTACCGTCAAAATCGTGTTATACGGTAAACCGACTAACCGATTAGTCCGAGCTCTAGTAAGAATGTATGTTTCTATGTTAACAAAAAAGTCAAAACAAACCATTTTTTTTTTTTTTTTGAAATTTGGAAAATTAGTATTTTAGAATACTTTCGCTTGTATTTTATATTGTGTTTTGAAAAGTTTTGGTATAAGTAAAGTTTCACTGCTTATCTAAGTATGTAAGTATTTAAATCTACATATTTTATAAGCCAAACATTTTGCCAATGTATCATTTTGCATTTTCACACTTAATCTAAGCTCACACACATTTTACAATTAATTACTATGAATTAATTAAATATATCAGTACATATTTCAATGTTGATTAATTTATAAAATTTATTATGCAAATTTTTGTATGTATGTATATATTAACAGTAATAATATGTGAGCCGGCCTATGAAAAGGTGGCTTATGACTTAAAAAAGAAATTGCGAGAAACAGCTGTTAAAGATAAACAATGCATTTCTTCAGCTTTTTAGTAGTTTTCCTTTTTTTGAGTCATAAGCCACCTTTTCATAGGCCGGGTCACATATATATTTAACATACAAATGTATGTATATGTTATGATTACTGTTTTTATTATTTTTGAATTGAAAGCATTCAATTTCAATTTCTATAAAATCTGATTTTCAATAATATTCAATACAATATAATGAAATTTTACAAATAGAAAGATTTCAAAAAGCACCGATCTTCAGCTAAGTTTTTTTTTTTAACGCATTACACATTTGCCATGTAACACGTAATGTAATTCTTGTTTACTTTATACATTTGTTTAGTTATACATATATGTATGTGTATGTGTGTGTTTGTGTTCGTTTTGGTCTAAAACTACTTTATTCTTTAAATAAATAGCTACAAACTTATATGCTATAATCTTTATGTTTGTGGATTTTACTAAACTTACGATTTAATTATTACCTACATGTACCATGTAAATTATTATTGATTTTTTGATACATATTTAGGTGAAGCCTAAATGTAAGTATATATATATGTAATGTAAAAAATTTTAAAAATTTACAAATTAATTTAGCGTATGTGGTTCTAGTTATGACAAAAACCTTTAACAAAATATTTTGCCGAAAATTTTTTATACAATTTCGCATTGCTTCGTTATATTTATTTGAAGCTGGTGTTGAACCCACTTCTCTGAAAACGACAGTTAAAAGCTTTAGCATAAATTCACTAGCTCTTCGTATTAGTTTCAGTCAAATCGAACTACTTTTTACTTTTTTATTGAAAAATGTAAAAGCAAAAAATGATATTTAATGAAACAATACTTTGTGAAAACTTTGATTACATTTCTGAAAGTTCAAACACGCTTTCACCTTGCGGAAGCTCAAAAACGCTTTCACCCTTGCGAACGCGGTTTAAAAGCTCATTGAAAACGCTTTCAGCCATATAAATTTTTCAAGCGGAATAACAATAAATTATCTTATTTGCCTTTAACAGCACTAAGCCCCCGCCAGCCTCCAATATATGTATAACTTCAGCTTTGCGCATCAATTCGATTCTTAATCAAAATAAGGCAACTTTTTTCATACACTTTTGCGTTTTCTGCTTTAACAGCTATTAATATATATGTAAATTTGTTTTGAAAATTTTAAATTTAGTACAATGCTGATTGTAAATGCACTTTGCATTCAAATTTAACCAAAACAATATTTGAATTTGCTTATCAATTAACCACAACTTTTTTAACAACTGAATAGATCTGTGGTGCAAAACGCAGGCAGAGCTTCTTTTTTTTTTTTTTTGCAGAAGCACGTTTACGTCAGAATTCGCCCATGAGATGTGTACTTCCTGAAATACTGAATCTCTGTCGCTGCATGCGACATGTAGGTGAATAGTTTTCCAAAGCTCTACGCAGCTCTCGAGTGCACCACTGGAATAGGTGCATAGTTTCCACGTACGTATAAAACACGCGGTTTACATAGGAAATGTGGTTTTCATTTTGTTAAACTTTTTGTATCAAAAATAAATTAGTGGTCAATTTTGAGATCTTTTCTAGAAATGCAAATTTTTGCTTCTTTTCAACCACAAGTCACACACGCAATTATTTGCTCTGGTAAAAAATTTAGTTATGTTATTTCAATAAATTTAATTTTGTTGTTTTCGTTTAATGTATATTTTAACTAGTTGCTTTCATATATGTATGTATGCTTGTCTTTTTAACCAATTCATACATTTACTAATTCTAAAACGAAATCGACTATTAAATTAGTAATACCATTAATTTTAACTCAGTTTGCGTGTAAGTCGCCCATTTTCGATAGTTTCGCTATATGCGCAGCAGCGCCACCTACAAAAGCTTTCGAAATGAGCTTTCACATTTTCATATTGCACTGTTTTTACTTAAATATTTTTGCCTGCATGCTGTCTTCCAGCACAAACCTGCCACATTTACGGCAGCTGCATACGGTGACTCGCACTCAGCACAGCTTCACAGTTTCCAAAGGCATGCTCTTTGCTTTCAACTACACTATGCTCGCCTTTCTATGTGCACTCGATTATCATCGGTTGACTGGATTCGATCACTGATGGCCGACTCTCTTGGTTTTGTGCATGTTGATGAGTTGCAGCTGCATGTGCTGCCGCCGCTGCTGCTGCCGCTGCCGCATGTGCAGCAGCTGCGGCCGCATGAGCATGTGAGACGGTCATGTAAGACTCATTTGTGCTTGCAGCCGTGGTGGATACTGTACTTGTAGAATTGTTATTAGTTGAACACGGTGGCAGCATGTGCATTTGTTGTTGTTTGCTTGAAATTTTCAGTGCATGCGTTTGTTGTTGTTGTTGAAGTAATTGCTGCTGGTGTAGGTGCTGTTGTTGTTGCTGCTGATGGCTCAGAAGGTGCTGTTGACTGGCATTTGTGGTTAGCAACATACTGCTGCCGTTAGTATTTGACGCCGCTGATGAAATGTGTTGTTGTGTTGCAGCATGTTGCAACATAGCCGCATGTTGTTGCTGGAGATGTGTATGAGTTTGCTGTTGTTGCGTTTGCTGCTGATGATGTGGATTAATTGATATTAGACGTGGCGGATGAACGCTACCATTGCTATTGGCGCCGGGCGCCGCTGACATATGTCGCATGTGTGGATGCATCTGGTGTTGCATATGCTCAAAAGCTTCACGTGAATCGGGCTCAGGCAAATCTTTATCTAGAAGAAATGATGAAAGACAGAGAAAGAAAGAGGGAGTAAATTAGCGTTCGTTCAGCAGCGCGCTTCATATTTTATTTTTAACTCACCCAAACATTCAGATGTCGCCGCAGCAGCCATAGCCAGCTCTTCCTCCAGATCGTTGGGCTTGCAGCTCGTCGTCTTCCAATGCGTGCGCAGTCCTGAGGCGCTGATATACTTCTTATCGCAACCTTGGCACACATAAGGCCGATCGTTTGTATGCAAGCGCTTATGTAGCTTCAAATGCACAAACTGCGTGAACTTCTGTGGGCACAAATCGCACGCATAGGGCTTTTGGCCGCTATGCAATCGCAGGTGAGTTTTCAAATTGGATGTAGACGAGAAGCGCTTCTTGCAAATATCGCATTGATGTGGCTTTTCACCAGTGTGTACCAAGTGATGTTTCTGAAGATGTGCAAGTTGTGTGAAGCTCTTCGTGCAGACGTTGCATTTGAATGGCCGCTCACCCGAGTGAGTGCGCAAATGTACTTTGAGATTGCTGAGCTGACCAAAGGTTTTACAACACACATTACATTCATAATGCATTTTTCCATCTTTTTTCTTCAATGGATACGGCAACGAGCGATAGCCACGCGAACCTAACGAATTTGGACTAAGTGGGCTGCCACTTCGTGGGCATGAGTTTCCATCAGGACTTAGGCTGCTTGGCGGAGATATACGCAATGGTTGCATTAGCATCTGTGAGCTTGATTGTAACAAGTGCAGGTTTTGTGTTGAGCCACTGGACGCATTCGATTGACGATCAAAGGGTGAGTGTGAACTATGCGGCGGTGAGTGAAACGTGGATGTCGGTACATGCGATAGGGGATGGCCGCCACCTGGCACACCGCCATTAACACTTCCACTGGAGTATGGTGAGTATGCGGAGTAGGGAGGCGTTTGATGCCCATCCGATGCATAGGCACTGTGCGCGCCATGTGCAGGAGAATATATAACATGATGGCCGGGTGGTGGAGGTGGTGAACAATCATCTTTAAGACTGATGCGCGATGAAGCAATCAACATCTCGTTCTCATGCATGGGCGCCACATATATGTCGGGCGCATGCCCCAAATTTGAGCTTGAGTCAGGGCTAACCACATTACCATAACGATGTGACTTCTTGTAAGAGTATGCCATTTCTGTGGGTGACGAAGGTGGAGGCGTAGCTGCATTTGCTTGCCGACTAGCCGCTGTTGCTGCTGCTGCGGCTGTCGCTTCTAGTCGATGCTGACCTGTCAATATTGTTTCGAGTATACTCGATGAAGGCGGCGTAAAGCGCATATAAGCTACAGTGGAGGCGGCCGCAGCTGTTGATTGTGTGGTCGCAGGTGGTGGTGGCGGCGAACTCGTTTCAGCCTCATAATATGCCTTATTTAGTGGCACAATGCTCCGCGCCGAATGTCCGTTGGGGATAGAGAACCCTCGATCTACAACAATAACTGTACTGGACGCATGTTGTTGTTGTTCTGTGCTTGAATTTAATCGATGATGATCCACTTCCATAGCTTCTTCATCTAACTGCGTTGAGGAGGTGCATGCGGGCACAGCTTCGTTGGCATTGTTGAGTAGATCATCATCTCGGGCTCCCATTGTTGTGGGCAATGCATCACAGTTACTTTGATTCGCATTTATTGGTGTATCGTTGATGTGGCACATAGCCTCAGTCTTGATGGCGCATTTGCTATTTTTGAACTCATATTTTAACGGCATTTTTACTTTAAACTTCCTATACTCATTTTTGTCACCGCACTCCATGGCCGTCGTTGACGCCACCACTACCGGTGCTGCTGTTGGCACAATCGTTGCATTGCTGCCGTTGATGTTGTTGCTGTTTGCAGCAGCAGCAGCAGCAGCCACCGCCGCCGCTACAGCAGCCTTCTGTGGATGCGTTATAACAGTCTCTTTGGGTGCTATGGCTTTCTTTGAGCAGTCGAGTACATAATTATGCTCGCTCTCACTATCACTTGAGTCCTCAGGTGGCGTTAGACCATCTTCGTGATACTCGTTGCTGTGATAACCCTCATCCGAACGTACCGAACGCACACTACCATCGTTTGGTGTTAGCTGATGCTCGTATTGCGTATCTTTGTGTGGTATTGGTGAACCAGAAACTTCTTTCATATCCTTAACGCCGCATTCGCTACTCGCCGGTGAGCGGTCTCGCACTATCACTGAAGAACCCGGCTCTTGCTTCAAATGCAAAACAGTTTGATGTTGTTGTATATGTTGATGATGTTGCAGTTGGGATGAAAGTTGACTGTTAGGTGGCAACGAATGCGTGCTCTGCTGTCGTAATGCGAGCTGCTGTTGGGCGGACTGTGCGTGATGTATGTGAGGCAAGCTGGCAGTGGTATGTTGCATATGACTGACGACATTTTCTCGGCAGTTAGGCGGGGATGGACTAGGTGTAATGGAACGTCGATTGCTTGCAGCTGGCGTATTACTTGCAACAACTGGAAATGGCGGTAAACCCATCACATAAGTGATATGGTTGTACGCAACTTCAGGTGGTATTTCAGGCGCTGGCATGCAGTATGGTGAGGTCGATCTTAATTTATCTTTATGACCTGTTGCTGTTAAGCTGGTAGATGTAGGTTGGTGCGGTAATGGTGATGTGACATTATTCTCCTCGCCATCATCTCCCTCGGGTTCATCAACGTCATCATCGTCTACCGCTTGCTTACAAGCTCCAAAGATCGTTCGCTCAGGATCCACATCATAACCAAGTCGCCGCGCAAAATCTTTACAATACCAAACCATCAATTCTTCGTTGGGCATAATGTCACGAGTTGTGTAAAAATAAATGTTTTCTTGATGCTGACATGCCACCAGATTCATCACGGATAAACTGTAGGCCGAGGCAACATAACGCATCCAATTTGCTTCTGCCCGATCCGAACCGTCCAGGTAGTAGAAATCATCATCTTTGAAGATCTGTTGACAAAACGAGTTAGTCGTTGGTAGGAAGAAAAGAAAAGAGAATAAAATAATAAGTTTTTGAGTTAGTTAAAGGATAATAAAGCTGATGAAGAAAGGTCATTAAAAATGATCCTCAATGCTGCGACATGTCCGACAAAGCTAAATGCGAGCGTTGTGAACCACTTTTGGGTGTTGAAAGACCTTCATATACATAATTCAGCGTGAACACTCTTCTGGTCTATGTCTGATTGCAACTCTGTATGCAAATATACAAATAGTATAGCATATCTTAAGGCGCGCATTAAATTTTACGTATTTTAGATCCAATTATTGTCTTTTTTTCGCTTTTTAAAGAGGCTATCAATAACTATTATTCTACATTCTCCTTTTTCCGAAAATTCTCGGCGTTGTAATCAAACTTTAAACAAAAATGCTGTTGCACTCGAAAAGTGTACTACCCACATAAGTTGCAAAAGACCGATTCAAGAACGAGCATTATTTAAATCATGTATACTAGATATATAAAAAGATAACAACAATCATGTACATACAAAATAATATACTATATACTATTACCAATTATCAAAAGCAATTCAAAGTAACAAACAGCGTAAATAAGATTCAAATAAACTAGAACAGAAAATACTAGCCTAAAAGTATGCCAAAAAAAATACCAAGAGCAAAAATGACTTATGTCCGGGTTGCCAGTTTTGCCCTGCCACGTCGGCCGCTTAAGCGGGAGTCATTGGTGCCGTATATCGTATCGCTGCAGTCGTATCCCTAACGTAATCAGCTGTTTATCGTTACGACGGTAAATCAAAATTGGTTGGCTACGATACGTTTACGACCTTAGCGGCACCAATAATCGATTGCATTGATTCCCATAAGGATGGTCGTATCAGCTGTTATAAGGTTACCGATACGGTTACCGATAAAGCACCAATGTCTGCAGCTTTAAGCTGAGATGAGCAGAAAAATTATTGACCAATATCAGGCGCAAACGTTGGCATGCTTTTAGGCTGCTTCTACATCAAAAGAAGAGAGAGTAGTAGGAGAAAGTGTAGAGCGTCAAACTTGTTGTTTGTTGTATAGATATGTAAAGGAGGAAAGTTCTTGACGTTAAGAAAGTTACAATAAAAAATTGTTAATAAAGCGTAAAATAGTACCTTAATATTCCCGTAGGTTATGTGGCGTGTTTCCTGCACCTGATTGTTTTCGAATTTTGGGTAACGGATTTTTTTTTTTGCAAATACATATTGGATTTTCAATGCGGTTTATAATTTCGTTTTTTGTTTTTGTTTAAGCGAATTAGTTGAATGGTTGATTGGTTATTTTGTTAAATTGGTGGTAGCAGAGTTTTGGTGATAGGAATTACACATGAAATAAAACGGAATATTATGGTTTGGTTTGTGGTTAGAAATATATATTTTAAAGTAATTTGATTTTCAGAAATAAGTGGCAGCTGAGTGAAAGATAGCACTATCTCGTCTATCAGCTTGAACGCGTTTTATCTTAGAAAATTTATGAAGAAGTGCTTTCGCATAACTTGATTCAAAAACATCATTTAACAATATAAATTATGTAAGTTCTTGATTTCGAAAAAATTCTGTGTTAAATAATTTTTAAAGCAGGTTATGAGAGGGAGAGCACTCATCAATCATTAACTAAGATACAGCGCTTTCGAACCGGCAATTGCGATTTCGTAAACTACTCCTCAACCTTTGATAGACATGTATGTATGTTTGTGACGTATTTATGTATGAGGTGAACGTATGTAGATGTAAGTGGGGTTTAAGGATGGTGATTGAAATGAATGCAATTTTATGTGTAATGTATGCTTACAAATTATTAAATGCAAATTTTATTTTAAATTTAAACAATAATGTAAATTAAATTTCATTAAAGAATGTATTTCGTTAAATTGGAGGCAGTCGAAAATTTAAAACTAAAAAACACATTGTATGTGTCTTCCAGCATTAGGCTGTACAAGATCTTCAAAATTTTTTTAGGTTAAATGAGCTTTAAAAAAAGTTTGAAAAAAAAAATGAAAACATACTGCAACTTTTTTAGATTAAAGAAGTCCAGGCACAGAAATGAGCTACTTACTTTTCGAAAGTTCTTCGGTTCGCTAAATATGAAGACCAAATCAGATTTTTTATTTCGTTTCTTGTTTTCGAGACATTCTCTCACGTTTCACGGCTGCATTCAATACATAATTTTTCTACGAAAACTTATTTTCTTTTAAAATCTGCATACACCGTTCGGAAGCACAAACATTTACTGTTTAATCTGTCTCGATATTTACTTGTGTCAAATTGATAAACACCTTTTTTTGTAGCATACTTTCAGGCAGACTTTGGTACATTGGGTGTGCAGATGTGTAGCAGATGGAGTAGTCGATATAATTACTTTCAACATAAATATTTTATTTAAAAATAAAATTATGCTAAGCTTTTTAACATGCAAAGTTTGCTGTACTCGTGTATATATAGTTACTAAGTAACTAACGTGCCTAAAAGTAGACTTCAAATTTGTGAAGAAGTTTTGTATTGATAAAATATCATACAGTTAAAAAAACAATATCTCAAATCGCAAAGGAAAACTTTTAAAAAAATCAAACAAGATTTTCAAGGTAACTAATTACACTTTAAAATTTAATACGTTGTTTTGTAATAAAAATTAATCTTCGTGACGTAAAAGCGTAGTGAATGTAGCAAAAAAAAAAACGTGTTTTGAAAACTTTCGGTACAAACATCTCGAAAACCAGAACCAACTTAAAAATGCTGACGCCGGATTAAGGTTCAACGTACCGAAAGCATTAAGCAAAGTATGAGCTCGCTTCTAGCTCCTAATTTGTCGGCCTTGGGTTTTTACATAAGAAGAATATTGTAAAAGTGGCTGACTGAACTTTCGAGTATGAATTAATTGTGATATTATTTTGAGTGAATTTGATACAGATGTGGAAAACTTTCGACGATGAGTTACTTAGAAATAACTTTTGTTGTCAGCTTACCCGCCAAAAATAGCGCGCCTTATTTTTATCGTTGGGATAATTTGGAGTTGGAACGCCTTCAAAGGGGCCAAAACGTGTGCCGCGGGGTATGACACCAGTGCTCCAAACTCCTTCAGTCTGAAAATAAAAGAAAATAAGAAATTTACAGATTTTCATACGCTGATCTAAACTTTACTTGTATCTTCTCCCTTTTGATAAAAAATAAATAAATAAATGCAAGGCGCAATAACGTCCGAAGAGATTTTGGGCCGAGCTTCTCTTCCAATTTGCGTCGTGCTCCTTTTAATTTTTCCTAGAAATTGGCGAGGGGGGAGCTATCTGTCTTATGCCGCAGGCATATTTTCTCCGTTTCATTATTGAACTATTGAAAGACCTTTTAGACATTTTTTTTTAATTTTCTCCAAATATTAAAATATTTTGCATTTTGGGAAAATATACATGATTGGCGCAATTTGTTAGCAATTTCTTCTTTTTAGTTCTATTGGAACGGTGCTCAGACTTTTTTTTTAAGTTTTTTTATCCAATGATTTTCATTTATGGCTTTTGGAAAAGTGTTGATATTTGGCCTATTCACGCAGAACTATTTTCTAGGAACTTTGGAACCATTCAAATATTTTTTTCAAATTTTAAAGGATGTTAATTTTTCGCGTTATTTTGCAAAAATGTTTATCTCCTATTTAGAATTTATATTAAATATTGTTTTTTTTTTTTTTAATTTTGAAAATTCAAGGTTCGATTGAAAATTTTTGAAAATTTTTAACTTTTCGAAAAATGGGTAGATTTGGCGAGTTTTTTTATGGGTTTCTTCTCCTTTTCAGGATCTTTCCGGAGTCGGCACAAAAAATGTAATTCCCCTCGCCCCAATTTATAAAAAAAAAAATAAATGTAAGGCGCGATAACTTCCGAAGAGATCTAAGGCCGAGCTTCTCTTTCAATTTGCGTCGTGCTCCTCTTGATTTTCTAGGAACTTTGGAACTATTCAAATATTTTTTTCAAATTTGAAAAAAAGTTAATATTTCGGGTTATTTTGCAGAAATTGTTGTCTCCTATTTAGAAATTGTATCAAATATTGTTTTTTTTTTAATTTGGAAAATTTTTAACTTTTCGATAAATGGGTCGATTTGGCGAGCTCTTATATGGTTTTCTTCTCCTTTTCAGGATCTTTCCGGAGTTGGCACAAAAAACGTAGTTCTCGTCGCCCCAATTCTTAGGAAAAATTAAAAGAAGCACGACGTCAACTGGAAGAGAAACTCGGCCGAAGTCCTCTTGGAGCTAAATCGCACCATTTCTTTATATACCTATAAAACCCACGCACTGCAATCTCTACTAAATTGATGACTTACCTTAACATTTGGCGTTGAGAAAACCATTGATGGTTTAAGTGTTAGGCTGCGTGGTAGTGTGCGATCGGCCCGATTTGGTACACCACGCTCGCACTGTACATCGGGAACTATATAAACGGCCAGCCGTTCAAAGTCTTCTTCGCGCATGCGCGTCACATCGTAATCTTGTGTACCGTCCGGTGATGGACTGCGCACGCATGATGTTGTCGCTGTATTACCCTTTGACGTTGAGGTTGTGGTCGAGGCAGTGGGCGGTAGTAATATAGGACTTTGTATTCTGTGCGTTACCGTCGCCGATGTTGTTGCTGTTGCTGTGGGTATTGTGCGATTTTTGGCTGGTTGTTGTTGTGTGTTAACGGTGGTGGCGTTCATATTGTTTGTGTTGTGATTGCCGCCCTTAATGTGGCTAATGTTAATGGCTATGCTACTTTTGTTGTTGCTGCTGCTGCTGTCGCAGTGTTTGTAGGTGATGTGTGCTGATAGTTGTGGTAGTTGCACATTCATAATGCTTTTTTGATTGATTTCGTTTTTTGAATTATGTTTTTTGTTTTTAAGTTTATTTATAGCTAAGCAATATTGTAGTATATAAACTGCGTAGTTATTTGGTAATACAAATGGATTCAGTTTCAGAAAGCGGATGGTTGTGTTAAATTGTGATTTTTCCTTTATTGGTTAGTTTTCCTGCAAACAAAAAAAAAAAAAAAAAAAATTGGTTTTTAGTATTAAACTTAAATTAACTATTGAGAATATATTGCCCATAAAAAGCACAGGAAATATTTGTTCAGTATCCGTTAACCGAACCTCTATGAATCTCCGCACAAATACCTTTCAACTTGAACTGAAGTAACAAAAATAACTAAACATAACGTCATGTGCACCAAAGAAGGTTAACAGCATAAAACAACAACAAAAGTTGGCATGAACTTAACGCTGCAAGCAATATTTTTGTAGCGAAAAAGCTATTCATGAATCTTTTACTAAGCGCATACCTTAGAATAATAATACTTAGAAATGTTATTTGTAGGATCTCTTTATTTTTAACAACTTATGAATGGTTGAGGCCTACACAAGGTGAGTCCGACTCGCGAGTCATCTGTATGAGTGTTGACTCGCCGTCAAAATAAAACTAATTTGTTATTCTCGAGTCATACCTGTGTGACGAATACTAAAATGTTTTTAATAACACATCGAATCTGACCCTTGACTTCGACTCACATGTTGCAACTAGGATTTTCGTTGAGTGTTGTCATATATTTGAAAGAACAAAAAGGAAATAAGCTTATATGGGCATCAAACGAAAGTTATTTAACGTAGCTTTAAAACCAAACTGCCACCTAATCCCAATACATGTTTAACTTAATACCTACTCGAATTGAAAAACAAGTAAGGACGGGACTGTCTTCGGTTGTACCGAAGACTTCATACCTTTCATGAATGGGGCTGAACAATAATCTTATCCCGTTCGTAATCTCCAAATAATCGGATGTATAAGATAAGAAGTATATAGTGAACAGATGTACATACCTAAACGATTTTTAAGATAAATATAAAATAAAAAATGGCAAAAAACCCCCTTATCTGAAAGATCGGTTGTATGGGATATATATTATATATAGCTCCGATCGAAATGATTTTTACAGAAAATCGTCTATGACATATTAAAATAAATATCACCAAGTTTAACGTTTTTATATTGGAAACTAAGGGAGAAATGGCCAAAAATCTTTCTATATGAACGATTGGTTGTATTGGATAGGTATATACTATATACATATATCTCCGATCGAAATGATTTTTTCATGAAATCTTCTATGATATATTGGAATAAATATCACCAAGTTTAACGTTTTTATATGGGATATTAAAGGAGAAATTGTCAAAAATCTTTTTATCTGAACGATCGGTTGTTTGGGATATATACTATATATAGCTCCGATCAAAGTGCTTTTTTCAGGAAATCTTCCATGATATATTAAAATATATATCGCCGAGTTTCACGCTTATACTTTATTAATTAAGGGAGAAATTGCCAAAAAGCTTTCTATCTGAACGATCGGTTGTATGGGATTTATATTATATATAGCTCCGATCAAAGTGATTTTTTCAGGATATCTTCTATGATATATTAGAATATATATCAGCGAGTTTCACGTTTATACTTTCTAAATTGCGGCAGGAATGACCAAAATCGGACGATCGGTTGTATGGGAGATATATGTTATAGTGGTCCGATCCTAACGGATTTGACAAATGTCTAATATAATACAAAAATACATCCTTGTGAAAAATTTCATTGAGATATCTCAAAATTTGAGGGACTAGTTTGCGTTCAAACAGACAGACGGACGGACGGACAGACGGACATGGCAATATCAACTCAGTTCGTCGCCCTGATCAATTCGGTATACTTAATGGTGAGTCTATCTTCTATATTTCTCAACGTTACAAACATCGGACCAAAGTTAATATACCATTTCATGTTCATGAAAGGTATAAATATTTATATGGATATGCCATTAGGGGTATCAAATGAAAAGTATTTTACGTGATATTTTATTAGAACTATTATTAAATAAGGTTGCCATTTATTTATAAATATTCTTTTGTATATACGCCAATATTTCTACTTATTTGGCTGAAGCTTCGTACCCAGGTAAAACGTTAAAGTATGCACTCGTACTTGGATCTTACTACTTGGGACTTTTCTCAATAACGCCACCTATTTGACAGTTTTAAAAAATTGTATAATATATAATAATATAATAAACCGAAAGCTGTTTTATGACGTATTTGTATAAAATTATTTTTAAGTTGTACATAAATTTATTATATTGGTGCGAATGTTGGCAGCTTCGATACGTCGTTAGTAATAAATGCTGGACAACAACAACAGCAAGACAAACATATGAAATAGAAAACACAGCCCACACATATGTCCGCACAAACACACTTGTAAATAGAAGGCAACAGTGAATATGAGAAGTAGGGGGTAGGAGAGGAGTAACTAAGCAATTAACCGTGAAGGCTGTTTGCTCTAGACCGTGGGAGAAATTGGTGAATGAAGCAAACTGAGAGTATACAAGCGGCGAAATCCTAGTGATGCGGAATCAGTTTATTTTTAATACGCTATAAGTGAAGACGCGCTTATTTTAATTGAGAAGTACTACTACCATAGTTGTGTTGCAAATAAAAACTATTTAAAAAAAAAATAAAAAAAAAACTATTTTACTATACTGAATATTTGAGCGATTTCTTCAAAAATTCAGCGATTCGGACCATAACATAAGGTGCAGCACAATCAAAAATATCTTAAAAATCGTAATAATATTTATTCCTTTTTTTATTCGCTATTATCTCACAAAACGGTTTAGCTTATTTTCAGAACGAAAGTGCTGATTAAAAAAAAAAAAAAAATAGCAATATGGGTATCAAACGAAAGGTATTTTAAGCTGTGTTTTCATTTAATATGTTTTTTTTGAAAAGATTTTCGGTTTGAAATCAAAAAAGAGTTTTGATGTGTTTGTTGAGACTAATTGCCGCCATCCCGTATATTGGAGGCAAACTGGTTTAATTTTTGATACTAAAAATTGCTCTGAAAATGACAGAAACTCGCAACTGGTTCATCTCCAAATCGCACTTTATTAGGAATCAACGCTGTCATAAAAACAACAAATCAAAGTGAATGCCTAAATAGCAAAGTTTCGTTATTATTGCTTGGCATTTTTTTTAATCAGCATTTTTTTCTTTACCAACTGAAGAAAAACACTTCTGGTAAGCCCTAAAATAATCAATGTGCTTTTTTGGCAAGCTTTACCCTCGGATATGTCAAAAAGTATTTCTAATGCCATTATTCTATTTCATTTACTGAAAAATTATGGCCACATGATAAATTACTGATGTAAATTTATATGCATCTACACACATGCACTTATATAGTGACGGTATCAGACAGCAGGGGGAGCAATTAACAGCCAATCGAGGAAGGGTTTGTTTTTGAAAGCTGAACAGCTAAACTTACATATTTTATATTCTACGTATATAGTAAATTGTATTCACAGTGACGATTTCCGTGCTATTTTGTTTTTGTATTTTCACTTTTATTTTACTTGCCGGCTGCCATAAGATGACGTTATAGCGAATATTTTGCACACTCAGCTACTTTGTTCTGATCAATTTGAGATCGCTTGTGAAGAATTTGTTGATCTTGGTTAGCAAAAATATTTTAATGAAAATGTTTCTGTATGCATTTGTGCATATGTGTGTGTGCCTGCACTAATACTGTTATTGTTGTTGTATAACTAATGCTAATATTTATTTAATAAATGTTTCCTAAATACAGCAGCAATCTTTTCAAATCAATGAACCAAAACAACAACATCGTCTAAAATAAATAAAGCACTCTGAAAAAACTCGCTTTAAAAATGTAGAGTTGGTAAATTGTTCTATTTTAAATGGTCATGCAAAATACGTGTGGAAAAGCTTATTTGGAAATAGCTCAAAAATGGCTCGCGTGGATTAGTGCGAAGAAATGCTGAAAACATACAAAACGCGGGCAGTTTAAAATACTATTATAACATTTTGTTGTTGTTTCAGTAACTGCAAGTATAATAGGGATATGTGCCGAATACAAGGGAGTTTGTGGATGCACTCAAATGCAACAATAAATGGTTACATATAAAGCAGTGTAAAGAAGATGGTTGTCTGTTTCTTCTCCTTGTTTCATGAGCCATATGACTACTAAAACACTACAGAACCGTAGTACCAGCTTGATTGCAGGATGTTTTGGGAGGAATTTACAGAAGGAACAAAAAAACCTAGTAAACCTCCATCAAGTGTAAGCGAGCTTTTAAACATACCGCATCCCAAATATAGTAGTCCTCATCTTAATATATAAAAATCACGAGTCACTATGTTTGTTCGCTATGGACTCCTAAATTACTGAACCGATTTTGAACTTGTTTTGCACCCCGTGTGTAGTTCATTCTAACTTGAAATATACAATAGGCTATATCTCAGTTTATAGTCGCAATATTATTTTATTGCAAATTTTTTTATTCGTTTATACGTAATAATAAAATGTTACGTATACGCACCGGCACTCACATTTTCAGGTGATGCGGATATACTTCCGTGTAATTGGTTGGTGTTTAATTAAACAACGTGCTTATTAATAAAAAATATTATAGCGAATGATATCAAGTATAGCATATCACCAAGCCCGCCAAGAAGGTGGGGGGGGGAGGAGGATTTGCTCAGGGCCGGCGTTTCTGAGGAGGCCCGCGATTTAGAGGTACTATGACATTTTTTTTAAATTCAGGAGAGTCTTTAGTTGTTCCATGTGCAATTTTTAAGCCGAATTTCAAAAGCAACGAAAATCTGCCCTTTCCCACAATATGCGCAAACCTCACGCGATGGTTACTACATAGGTTTGGTTGCGATCGACGTACAGGGTCTCGAGATATAGGCCAAAACGTGGGCCAGTGAATGCTTAGACAGTGCTCAGTGCTTATACAATATGGTTATCAAATGAAAGCTGTTGATGAGTAATTTAGTACAGAGTAATATATTATCCAGAGACGGACTGGGACTGTGATTAGGACTAGGACTGGGACTGAGACTCGGAGTGGGACTGGGACTGGAATAAAATACATACCACCCTCTGGGACAGGCAATAAGGGATGCAGAAGAATGAGAAGAAATTGAGAGAAGAGGAAAGAGAGAAGGATATTGAGAAAGAGATGGAATGAGACGAAGATGGAGATAGATGAAGCGAAAAAGACGGAGGGAGGAGTGAATAAAATGATTAGGAAAGACGGAAAAAGCGTATTAAAATGTATGCAGATAGGCCAAATTTAGGGCAGAACAACGCCTGCCGGGTCTTCTAGTATCTTAAAAAACAGAAGGCTGAAGCTTGGCGTGAGAACTCGAATAACCGTTGTAGCAGGGGCAGCGCCCATCTATATACATTACATGCCCTGTTAACATTGGCATGCCATTGAGTGTGGCATCTTGCCACACTTAAAAAACTAAAGACACACATTTACACCCTTACCCTTACAGGAAGAGCATCCTGCCACATACTGCATACTGTAGCGTAAATTTTTTCTCAACATGCCACACAATGCAGACTTTGGGGTATACTTTTTCTTAACATCTCCAACTTTCGTAAACTAAATGCCTTGAGAAAGTGTTTGTCGTATTGGAAATCTTGCCACTGCTAGAATAACGGAGTTGTCTCTTATAAAAATCTGTCTGGCCTGTCCTTTAGAGATACCGATACTCCCTCTCGGGTCTCGGGTAACTTGAGCGCCTCGCCAATGTTCGCCTCATTGGCGACTATTAATAAATATAATTTTGGATGTCACCACACAAGAAAGAAAATAAGCGCTTCATTTTGAAAATCTTCACATATACATACATATGTAAAACAACGTTATTTCCCTTCCGCTTACTTTGATATGTAAATTTGTCTCGCCACCTTATCTTATTGCGGTTATAAATTTGCAATATATATGTACAACTGAACAGTAAAATATATAAACGAATACATAAAAGTGTGTGAGTATGTGTATTTGTCCATGACCGTGTAGCTGCAACAAATTTCTGTCTGTTGCATAGTCTGACGTCCTCGAACTTAAATACATACATACATACATATGTATGTATGCATACAAAAACAATTTTTGACGCAAAAGTGTAAAAAATATGAGCGTGAAATGAGTGAGATAAAAGGGAGAAAAAATAGAAAAATGGTGAGCGAAAATGAGAAATAAGTAATGTGAAATTGTTTTGAGATTTTTCTCTGAGTGAATTTTATAGTAAATTTTTTTAAGCTAATTTTTATTTAATCATGCTAAGTTTTTAATAAATTTTAAAATTCCAAAGCTTTGTTCTCCAAACCTACTCATACGGCCTGGCTACAGTGATCCCCATCCATGGTGAACAACGAAAAACGGTTTCAAAGGAATAAACATTTGAAGCATGAGTAATGTGGGAGTTTAAGTTGAGAACCAACATAAGTCTCAATTTTGAAACTTTTTTCTCAATAATAGCACAGTTTGAGGATTAATTCTTAAAAAAAGGTCGTTTTCTGTATGCTGTTCCGCAAGTAGCGAAAAAGAAAGTTCTTAACTTGTACTTAAATGTGATTCCTTAAAGAGACTCAAGTGTAATATTAGCTGTGTTTTTTTTTAAATCTATATACGTTTACGTTTAAGCTTTATATGGACTGCTAAGCGCTAAACTTTATCTACACTTCTGAAAATGCTGCGCGGAAAATTAGTAATCCTAAATTTCAATACGTATTATATTCTGATGCAACTGAAATATGTGTCCATGTTTCACCTCTATGTATTACCTCTACAAATGCTGTGTCCACTATTCACCGCAACCGATTCAGCTATAACTTATACGGTATGGCCCACAGAGCTTTGTGTCTCCGCTTTTCGGTACAACCCGTTCTGTTGGTAGTTATTTAACCACTGCCACTAGATGGGTCTCTTAAACATTATCTAAGTCAGGATTAGCATTTTTTTACCCGCAAACGTAGATGTATATACGTGTAAAAAAAACACGGCTATTGCATTACTGGAAATATATATTTTAAATTTATACTGCCACGATATATATGTTATGTATAAGCGACTGGACCGATTTAATTGAGCAGTTTTTTGTACTCTATCGGAATATACGAGTAGAATTATATAGATTCATAACTTGGTCTTCTTCTGATCCGGCTACATTTTAAATCCGGATAAATTTTATAACTTTACAAAAATTTGGTACTTTTCGGATCCGTGTACTTTTAAAACCGGGTACTTTTTCGAATCCGTGGGAACTTTTTTGAGCCGCATACTTTCTTAGAAGCGGGCACGTTTTCTGATCCTTGTACCATTTGGAACGGGATATTTTTGCAGAAGGTACTTTTACAGAACTGAGTAATTTATGGAACCGCGTATTTTTTTTTGAGCCGGGTACTTTTTTCAAATCGCGTACTTTTTCTGATCCATGTATACAGGGTACTTTTTAAGGCTCGGTACTTTTTTAAACAGCATAATTTTTTAGGTACGGGTATTTTTCTGAACGTAAAATTTTTTGGAACCGGTTCCTTTTTAAGCCGTGTAAGCCACTCAGCCAACTAAAGCACTTATAGCTTCGTCACATAAGCAGTTTTTCATATAGATGAGTTTAACACATGCTTATGCATTATGAGTAGATTGCACCTGTTTTTATGGAGAACGGTAGAATGAGCGACACTGGCGCCATCTGATATTGAAAAGTAGCCAACTCCCCAATTTTGTTCCAAGCAAATCATAAGAAGAAGAATTTGACATTTGCTTTGGCTAAGGCGAAATAAACTTCAATTGCCAAGTCTGAAGTTCCCTCATATTTACAAATGCAACATCTTGGTTGATTGTGGCGATGTTATTGGAATGTATAAGCTTGTGTTAAACGCATCTATATGAAAAATGTCATTGTACCGCGGCCTTCAAAATGCTAAGATGTTGTAATAAGCCACTAGATATTATGACAAAGGAGACGTACATATGTACATACAAGTATACACGTGAAGCTAATATAAGCCCATTAAAATATTTGAGATTTTCGAATTGTGGAACGTTTTTCTTCTCCGTTGGTATTGCCCTTTATCTCTTATTTACATATCAAATTGGTGACTTGGGTTGGGGTGAACTGGCCAAAACTACGCTACAGACACATGCAGTTTATGTGAGGTCATTATTGACCGCCAGTTCAACTTAAATGAAAAAACCAGCTGCCAGGACTTTTGCTATAGAATAACTCCGTCCTTGTATTTGTATAGAAATAGCTAATTTCCTATTATTTAGTTGTATTGTTGACTTATTTCCATGGCCCACCCTATAAAGCGATAAGGTCAAAGTTTTCTCAATGCTACTTGCAATGATTAATACATTCAGCTAGCCTTGAAGAAAGGCGTTCAAATAAAAAACTTCATTAACATATAAATGTTTACAATATTTGGCAACCTCCTTCGAAGTTGAGTTTTGGATTTTAATAAACCATTTTCTTCCATTCTACCGAATGAAATACAAATTTGATTTATTGTGGTATGCCTCTCGATTGGCATACGCTCGTAAATTGTGAGCTTGTATATGTTAAATTTTAAATTGTTTTGCATGTGTATGTTGGTGTATGCAATTATTAGAATTTTTTGTTCTTTATTATAGAGTGGTGACGGTTAAGCTGAAATTCAGTGACGTCTTTAATTTGCGTTATGAATAGAGTTTTATGAAAAGCGAAAGTATTTAAAAATAGTAAAAGATATCGATTTTTTTTAACAAAATTCATTAAAATCGTAAATAATATAAAGATAAATCAAATTTTTTCTAAGTTTAGTTTAGTTTAGTTAATATTGAGTTATGAGCTTGTGGCATAGGCCACAGAAATTCAGTCAAAATTCAATTTTAAAAACCCTTCCCTATATTTTTGCATGTTTACATACATATGGGGTATTCCATCCCATTTCGACCAATTTTGAACCCGACCCCTTTAGAATTGGCTGAAAGTTTTTCATCTTTTTCTAGCTTACGGAACACGTTTTTAAGAATTTTTTCAAATTTTTTCATCCAACTCAAAAAAAGTTATAAATTTAAAAAAAAAACACCGTTTTTGTTTTCAAAATGCTATAACTTTTTCAAAAATTGACCGTTTGGAATTTTTTTTTTTATATTTTTTTTTAAATTTGTTTTTAAATTTACTTTTCGGAAAAAATACAAACAAATTTTTAAAGTTTTTTTTGTTTTGTAATTTTTCAGTTTTTCGAGATTTTTCGAATTTCGCCATTTTTTTTCTCATAAAAAACTTCAATCAATTCTGCTATCATCCCCACTAATCCCGGAGTGGGCCGATTATTATTATTTTTTTTATTTAATTGAAAAAAAACTTTAAAATTTTTTTTGTATTTTTTCCGAAAAGAACATTTAAAAACAAATTAAAAAAAAAAGATCCCAAACGGTGAATTTTTGAAAAAGTTATAGCATTTTGGAAACAAAAACGGTGTCCAACTCAAAATAAGTTATGAATTTAAAAAAAAAAAACGGTGTTTTTTTCAAAATGCTATAAATTTTTCAAAAATTGACCGTTTGGGATCTTTTTTTTTTATAAATTTGTTTTTAAATGTACTTTTCGGAAGAAATACAAAAAAATTTTTAAAGTTTTTTTTTTCAATTAAATAAAAAAAAAAGAAATAATCGGCCCACTCCGGGATTAGTGGGGATGATTGCAGAATTGATTGAAGTTTTTTATGAGAAAAAAAATAAAAATGGCGAAATTCGAAAAATCTCGAAAAACTGAAAAATTACACAAAAAAAAAAAAACTTAAAAATTTTTGTTTGTATTTTTTTCGAAAAATACATTTAAAAAAAAAAGATCCCAAACGGTCAATTTTTGAAAAAGTTATAGCATTTTGAAAACAAAAACGGTGTTTTTTTTAAAATTCTTAACTTTTTTTGAGTTCGATGGAAAAATTTGAAAAAATTCTGAAAAACGTCTTTCGTAAGCTAGAAAAAGAAGAAAAACTTTCAGCCAATTCTAAAGGAGTCGGATGCAAAATTGGTCGAAATGGGATGGAATACCCCATATAAATTCTATTAATTCACACTTACTCAATGCATAATTCTCTTTTGTTCACATATATGTATGTACCTTTTTGCTGCTAGCTTAGCGTTCTTACGCGCGCCATCGTTGATTGTGTGTCATGACGTATGAGTAACTTTCTTTGGTATGGTAAGTGCGCCTACGGCCTAGTAGATATTTTTGCACACATATACATATATAGATATTTTTTTTTAACTTATAAGAACTATAATTTATATTTGTTTTTGTTTTGTAAAATATATATTTTTTTTCTCATGCAAAATGCAAAATTTTCACTTTCATGTCACGTTAGTGCAAATGTTAAGAAGGCGCGAAAAATCGACTTAAGACTTTTGTATGTAGCATTTGTGAAAGCATATGATTATTTTTGTTATTTTAAGTTTATAATATCACACCTCTTGGCTTACTTGAATAAAGTAATGATTTGGTTTTCAGCTAAAAGTCCTACTAAATTAAAAATTTTTTTTTTTAAATCAAATTTCTTATTTTAATTACTTTTTAACTTTGTTTGCATTGTTCTTGTTTTTGTTTCTTTTGCTTTCTACTTTGTATTATACCATTTTTAGTTAGAATTTTTTTACGCATTCGCCGTCTTTGCCGCCTGCTTTTATTTTTGTTCGCTCTGTTTCAAGGCTACGTATGAGTACAAAAAATTTTCACTTTTACTCAAAGCCGTAAAGTTCTAACTTGCATTGCTTGTACTGCGATTTATCGGTTTTAGCAATTAGCATACAAGTATTTGTGTAGATTTATTATGTATATAAATTTCTAATACTTTGTATTTTACGTAAAATTTATAGGCGTGAAATTCGTTTTTCCGTTTGCCAAAGCCTTGCACTTTATCTCGTTTGCTTTCATACTTTAAATCAATTCTATAACGTACAAACGCTGCTTTTTCTTTTTTACTCCGTTTTTTTTTGTTTGTGTGCTCTTACTTTGTACTTTTTTTTAACCTTATTGCACTTTTTACAACTGAACAACGCACTGTAAGCCAAGGATTATTTTATGTAAAAAAAAACTGTAAGCAAATCTCTTTTTTTCTTAAATTTTTAAACTTTTGTAAAAAAAAAAAATTTTAAAATATATTAATATTTAATAAAAACAATTTTTTTTTTTCATATTGCGTCTATGCAGCTCGGCGTTGACATGCGAATCTGCATTCAAAAAATGCACTAAAGTGTTTGTGTAGTTGATGTCTAGAACAACGCAGCGCAGTGTAGGAACAATTGAGCGACCGTATGGCTGCATAATAGCAGCTCTTGAGTGTTTACAATGAGACAAAATATATATTTGAACTGAGTGACAGGAATAACAGAAAAAATGCAAGGATACCTAATGGCTAGTCTCTTGTTAACCATTATCAAATTAAGACTTTCTTAAGTTACACTGAAGTACAGTCGCTCTCAATTGCTAAGTGTGCATGCGTGTCTATATGCGCGCTTTCATATGAATGCGAAGATCCCAACTGTCATATATAAGCAATTGCAATTTTCAAGCATATCCACTACTGACCCATTTTTATAGCGCCACGCATACACACACACGCACATTTGCTAATGCAAAAAGCTTCTAAACACTCTTGCACTCAAATTTAAAAATGCATACCACTCAAAGCGACAAGGAAATAACTCATTCAACTTTGCTATGAAACCATGCAATGAGTAAAACTCACAAGTAAGGTATTAAAGTGAATTTGTGTTCTTATCAAATAGTTAAATCGTTAAAAGGGGGATGCATTGTGTATTGTTGCACATCGTAGTGATTTTCATATAACAGCAGCTGCATTGAGGGTGCCAAAAAGAGCTTTCAAAAGCTTTAGAAGCTAAATATACATAGAACAGTTGTTTGCGGTATGCTCTACTCTAAGCATTTGGATCACTCATAGCTGCACACATGCATACATACAAAAATTACCGTTTGTGTAAACACAATTGCCAATTTGTTGTGGAAGGCTCGGATGTGTTTGTCGCGCATTTGGCAAACAATTCTTCTTCTGGAACACTCACAATATTATCTATGTAATGACTGCATGTCATCCCTTTCACAATTTCACAGACCCATTTATTTATTCACACAGCCATTTGTTGTGTTTATAATCTGACAAGATTTCCTTAACATTTTTACACTTTCGCTCTCTCGTGCTTTTTTATTGTTCGAAAGGTATTCATTGGTTTGCTGCTATTTTTGCATTTCCTGCTTTATTTTATTACACTATTTGTTATTGTAACATTTTATTTTAGCTAAGCGCCATCTACCCACAACCCTTTTGTGATAAATTTAAGCTTTTATAATAATTTGAATTTTGGGTATTTTTCATTTATGCAAATAGATCTATTGTAATATTGTAATAAAATTGTATAAATTGTGTCAACACGCCGAATTTTCGTGGACGCCAAATGTGCCAAATTTTTTTTGAGTCTGTTCAATGTTTTGTCTTTTGCGTAAGATAGGTTTTTATGCTTGTTTGTCGCTTAAAATTTTTGTTAATATTTTTGCTCTAAAGTATTTTTTATAGATATTCGTATATATAACAGCAATTTGTGTCGTGCTCTTTTTAATTTTCTCAAAAAATGGCGTAATATGTCCTACTTGTTTTATGCCGGCCCCGAACGGCATCCGAAAGGCAGATGCATATTCATTGAGAAGCTTTTCATTGCAGAAATACATTCAGGGTGTTTGTCAAATCACTTCAGAGGGGCGACCCCTATTAGGAAAGCGGAGCACACTACCACTACTCCACGGCGGAGATAATTTAAGCAAAAACTATGCAAAGCCTCTCGATAATTAATTTAGACAATGCAGGTCAGTATACCAATCAATTTTATTCTAGCGAATTACAATTTATTTTGTTTTATTTAATTTAATTTTATTTTACTTTGTTTTGTTTTATATTTTACTTTATTTCACTTTACTTTATTTTATTTTATATTATTTTATTTAATTTAAAAATAAATAAATGTAAGGCGCGATAATCTCCGAAGAGATTTTAGGCCGAGCTTCTCTTCCAATTTGCGTCGTGCTTCTTTTAATTTTTCCTACAAATTGGCGGGATAGGACCTACTTGTTTTATGCCGACTCCGAACGGATGAGTTTTCTTTGAGAGCTTTTCATGGCAGAAATATACTCGAGGGGCGACCCAACTTAGAAAAGTTTTCTTATAATTGAAGAAACTTGTTTCAAAAATTTTTGATGTTGCTTTGCCCGGGGCGTGAATCCAGGATGTTCGGTGTGGTGGGGGGAGCACGCTTCCCTCACGCAACGGCTTTTACTTTATTATATTATTTCTTTTTTTCATTTTATTTTATTCTTATTTATTCTATTTTATATAAAATCCTTTTATTTAATTTGTTTAATTAAATTTAATTTTATTTTGTTTTATTTCGTTTTAGATTTTTTAAATTTTATTTTATTTTATTTTGTTGTATTTTATTTTGTTTTATTTTATTTTATTTTTAATTTAATTTAATTTTATCTCTTTTACTTTGTTTTATGTTATTATATTTTATTTTATATTATTTTATTTTATTTTATTTTATTTAATTTTATTTTATCCCATTTTATTTTATTTTATTTTATTTATTCTATTTTATTTTATTTTGTTTATTATATTTTATTTTACTTTACTCTATTTTATTTTATTTCATTTTGTTTCTTTTTTTAAACTATTTTGTCTTTTATTTAATTTTTTGTTTTATTGTAAATTTTTTTTTATTTCGTTCTATTTTATTATATTATATTTTATTTTTTAAATTTTATTTTATTTCATTAATTTTTAATTTAATTTAATTTTATCTTTTTTATTTTGTTTTATTTATTCTATTTTATTTTGTTTATTTTTTTTTAAATTTTATTTTACTCAATTTTATTTTATTTCATTTTGTTCCCTTTTTAAACTATTTTGTATTTTATTTAATTTGTTGTTTTATTTTTTAATTTTTTTTATTTCGTTCTGCTTTATTATATTATATTTTATTTTTTAAATTTTATTTTATTTTATTAATTTTTAATTTAATTTAAGTTTTTCTTTTTAATTTAATTTAATTTAATTTAATTTCATTTTACATAATTAAATTATTTTACTTTATTTTTTGAATCACCATTTTAGGGCTATTGAGGTTTAAAATACGAAATGCGATCATGAATCGTAAAACCCGATACGGTCGCATAAGTTGTTTAAAAAACGCAATATCCAAGCAAAATTCAAAATATTTTGACGTTCGATATGGCGGTTTTGACCTTAATTCTAAGATATGGTCTTCTTAAACCGAATTGAAAGGTAGCACGTTTTCGAAAAATAACCTGATGGGTTCTTCGAACTGGAAATCGACTCAGCCGTGGAAATGCTCATTATTTTAATAAAAAGAACTTTGAGAAACCTATAGCTTGTTGTTTGTAAGACCAAAAATAAATTTCGTCGAATTTTTTCGAAAACAATTTTGAAATTTGTTTGCATAATTTCAGTTGCAAAGTTAATGGAAGTTTTTTTTTTTAAATATTGAGTATTAAGAAGAAGATTTTATTGCTAAATTTTTGATAAAAAACACCAATCTTAGTTTGCTGTTCGCTGTGTAATTTGAAAAATTCTTCTTTTATTTTTAAAAATATTAAAACACGCAAGTTTTTTTCTGAATGACAGTTTTAAAATTGAAGTTTTTAACTTACCTTCTTTAAGAAACAATTAATTCACATTCGTAAAATTATTTTATTGTACATTGAAGCAGTTCTCAAAATGTATTAATGTTTGTATAGTTTGTTTTTTTTTAATACCAAATACTGAATGCTTAAATAGCGGCAGTGAAATTTTAAATATTGGCAGTTTTACTTTTAATAGTTTTTCTTTTATAATGAACTAAGTTTCAAGAACACAGACGTGGCAAAAATGCACGGTTACTCGGTCTCTAATTTTTTTTTAAGTTTTTCTTTGTTTCTAACAATGCAATTTAACGCAATTTTCAACAATGCAATTTATTTAGTGATATGCAATTGTATAAATTTTATATATATTACACAAATTGATGAATATTCTTGGGCTTTTCCTTTCAATTTCTAATTTCTATATCACTTTCATAAGAATGTGACACTCAATGTTTTATTGTTCGTACACACAAAAATATTATTTTATTGTAATTTTGTTTTGTGAAAGTGTTATTCGATATTTTAATTGGTGTGGTTTTACTTTTCTTCAACCTATTCTGTTCTCTGTATTTGACCGCTAACCGCGCGCACCACTTACAATTTCAAAACATAACCGAGCACCAGCAATGACATTCTAAAGTGCAGAAATGCGAAAAAGCTGCGAAAGTATCCGCAATTTACAGTGCGACACAAATACAAATTCATTTTCACTTGGCATTTAGGTGCAATTTTGTAGTACAAATGCAGCATATGGAATGGGGAATAATTGCGGGAGTAACATTAGATGAGCGATTTGTTAGTGGGGCGAGCGTAAGGGTCCTTATACATCTATCAATATTTTATTTAAATATATATATATATATATATATTAATATACAACTGTCTGTGTGTGTATTAGTACCGAAAGATTCGAGGTGTGGATACGAGGTAAGGCAAATAAGTTTCGGGAATTTAGTCATAATTTAAAATTGGCAACATTTTTTCATTCTTTATCATCTGCTTAAGAGCGGGGAGTTCAAAGTACACGAAGTAATCACGTTTGGTTTGTGTTTTATGCATATTTCTTGTAAATAACTTATTTTGTGGCGTAGTCAAAATTTGTGACGTACATTACAAGCAAAGGGTTGTGATTAAATTTTAAGTGAAATCTGGCTCAAAACCCTCAGAAGTTGTCACTGCAGATGAGATTTGAGTATGACGCTGAGATGCGAATGGTCAACGAGAAATATGATGCCAAAGTTACATCTGAAGGCAATATTGATTGGTTTTTCTCGATATCCACGGCATCACTAATCATCAATACATTCCCGCTAGCCAGAAAGTGACTGGAAAATTCAATGTTGGCGTTTTGGAGAGACTACGGTAACGTATTTTTCGTGTGCGACTCGAACTCGCCAAGGGTTGCTGGATCTTGTATCATGACAATGTACCGGTGCATTTTTCGTTCGTTGTGCGTGTTAAGAGTTTTTGGCAAAAAGGGCAAGAAAACGTTGCCTCACCCTATAGTTCCGATATTTGTCTTTTCGACTTTTTCCGATTCCCCAAGATAAAGTCGCATCTAAGGGAAACTCTTCATGGCGGCGAACAGGAGGTCCTAGAAGCTTTAAACAGTGGTGTGAAAGGGGCCAACTTCGGAAGATTACCAAGGGTGTTTCTAAAATAATTTAAGAGACATTGGAATCGTTGTGTAGAGTTTGAGGGAGGCTGTTGTGAAGACCGATAGTAAAATTTTTCCTAAAACTAAATATATGTTGTTTTTTATTGACAAATTCCCATAACTCAAAATCTATTATTACATAGCATAGTGATTACAAAGTACAATGTAAAAGTATGCACGCACATATGTATATATATGCGGAGTGATATGAAAACAAATTTTGGTGTACTTTCAAAATTAACACCAAAATAATGCAATGTTTCCAAAGTTTGATATAATTGTACAATATTAATGGCAGATGTGAACAGCAATCCACCGTTGTGTGGTGATAGCGTGCTCCACCGCTCGCTCCGAACGTCCTGGGTTCAAGGCACGGCCGGAACAAGACAACAAATTTACTTATTATTGTTATAATTTTAACTCTATTTCTAGATCAGTTTTATCAGCATTTCTTGGGGATAAAGTCCACACTATTTGGGTTTATATATAGAACTACACAATAACGTGCGTTTTGACACCAAAATTTGTTTGTGTGTAGTCGTCAATAACAAGCAGAAAATATTCACATAAACAAATAAAAAGTTTATTAGTTTCTATCTAATTTCCTTGTGTCCTTGCATATGAAAAATGCGCAAATATTTTGCAATTTATACCATCAAAATTCTCTCGCGCTCATCAAGCGCCAAAATCCGAATATGCAACGTTTGCTCTCATTAATACATTTGTGTTTGCTATCGCAACTAGGAAGTGAAAAGTGCAAGTAAATTGCGAATAAAATAGTAAAATAACAATGAAAATGAACCAACAACAAATTGACATTTGTAAAATGCATGGAAGCGTATTATTCTACGAAAATGAAAAGATATCACATTTTATTTCTGAAACTGGAGAATGCAAAATAAAAAAAAAAAAAACAAGTAAGGACGGGACTGTCTTCGGCTGTGCCGAAGACTTCATACCTTTCATGAATGGGGCTGAACAATAATCTTATCCCGTTCGTTATCTCCAAATAATCGGATGTATAAGATAAGAAATATACAGTGAACAAATGTACAAACCTGAACGATTTTTAAGATAAATATAAAATAAAAAATAGTAAAAAACCCCCTTATCTGAAAGATCGTTGGTATGGGATATATATTATATATAGCTCCGATCGAAATGATTTTTTCATGGAATCTTCTATGATATATTAGAATAAATATCACCAACTTTAACGTTTTTATATTGGAAACTAAGGGAGAAATGGCCAAAAATCTTTCTATCTGAACGATCGGTTGTATGGGATATAACTATATATATAGCTCCGATCGAAATGATTTTTTCATGGAATCTTCTATGATATATAAGAATATATATCACCAAGTTTCACGTTTATAGTTTCTAAATTGCGGCAGGAATGACCAAAATAGTCTTATCTGAACGATCGCTTGTATGGGAGATATATGTTATAGTAGTCCGATCATACCGGATCCGACAAATGTCTAATATAATACAAAAATACATCCTCGTGCCAAATTTCCTTGAGATATCTCAAAATTTGAGAGACTAGTTTGCGTTCAAACAGGCAGACGGGCGGACAGACGGATATGGCTATATCAACTCAGTTCGTCGCCCTGATCAATTCGGTATACTAAATGGGGAGTCTATCTTTTATATTTCTCAACGTTACAAACATCGGACCAAAGTTAATATACCATTTCATGTTCATGAAAGGTATAAAAAAGAACAAGAGAGTTTAAATTGATTTAGCAAAGTAAGCAGGGTTAGAGTTGCAGTGATGGTATATTATCTAATTTCGGCACCGAAGATCTAGCGGTGGTCGCAATAAGAGGGAAAAAGAACTCTCCCTTATCCTAGCATCCTGCTACATTGCTCATAACGTGGAAGTTCCACCAGAAGAGGTCAAAAGGCTGGTGGATTGAAAAAAATGCAGCGGACGGCTTGTCATAAGTGCAGAGGCAAATATACATCACAGCGTATGGGGAGGGAACGATATTAACGATAAAGGTGAGTCACTTTTTGTTATATTCTGTTTGCTTTCACCTGAGCTTAGGTTAGGTTGAACTGGTCGGTCAATAAATACCTCACACAGACTGAATGTGTCCATAGGGCTACCATGATTTGTTTGACGACAAGTCGGAGAAACCCCCTAATTAGGTACCAGGACTTATGTTATAGAATAACTCGGTCTTATTGGCATATACTGGGAGATTTCTGGACCTAGCTTAATTGCTGCCTTGAGATCTGGCAACTCTGCCACCACTAATGGCTGTAACCTTGAGCTGGCGAGCGCAGGACAAGAACGCAGAACGCGCTCAACCGTCCTGCAGCTCGCACTTCCTACATCGGCTGTTAGTGATGAAACTTAACTTATAAGCATGTAACGCCAGAAGACAGTGTCCAGCTAATAGCGTCGTAGTATTTGCACATGATAAGCCTCTCATTTCGAGAATATTAAGTAAAGAGGTATAAATGTAAACATAATTATTTAATTTCTACTACAATTTTAAAGTGGCTGGGGGTAAATCCAACAAAAACCGAGCTTGTTCTGTTAAAGAAAAACAAAAACTCTCTCCTATAACTTACCGAGGCTAAACGGCTCAACGATAAATCTCTCTTCTGAACCCAAATAGCTTGGCATGATAATCTACTTTCTAATAAAACTGGAGAAAGAACCTTGAGATGTGATCAGTATGCTACCAGAGCTTTCGCCTAAAAAAGGATTTCTGGAAGGAACTGGGGTCTGGGGACTCAGGAAGGGTTAAGCATTTTTTTAACTTGATGTCTATACAAGTGTATCTTCAGGGATTGATCGCGAATGGAGTTCTATGACTAAGAAAATACGTCATTTGGAAATCAACCGAATATGGGCACGCGACGATGTTAGATAATATGTCAAGGGGAAGATTAAGTGGAATCACAACTTATTTAACGTCCAAAATCTATGACATGACGGCGGTTTTTGACTTCAATTTGTAGATTATAAGACATTATTCAAGGGCGGAAGTGAAGAAAGACCTAGACAATGGTGGCATTACAATCTATATAGACGGATGCTCCGAACTATTAGATTAGGGTAGCGGGTTTGCTGTGATCTGACCGGAATGATTACGAGGTCTCAAGGTCTTTATAGCCATCTTTTGATAGAAAAGCCCTTAGCTTCTTTCCGTGCTAAACAAATATGCAGTCAGAACAGTTACGAGTTTCATCGCATCCTATGTCCAGGATTGCAATCAAGATGAGTCAGATTTCTGGACGCAAGGTTTTTCGACTGTCTGGTAGAGGTTGGAAATGTGGATCCTTCACTAATACTTAGGTTAATCAGAGAAATAAATGGTTCATTGAGGACTATTAGAAAGTAATCTGCTTGGATGGATGTGCGGCCTGTTTTAGCTGAGGGCGCTCCCAATGGACAAAAATTTCTGCGAAGGAATGTCTGTTGGAATACCCAAACACGGCTTCTTAACTTAACTTACAAAATTTTTCAGGAATTTAGAATTTCACAGCTAAGATATCATTACATATAAACTAACTACAAAATATCGAATATCAGCAACTTCCTTGTCTTCGTTTATTGTGAGATTGAAAGTAATTACAAATACGTGCTCAAACAAAAGTACAAACATACAGTCATACATTTATGCATTAAGGCAGCATCAAATTATGGAAGGTCGTCCTAGCATTAAAAACGCGTTCATATATGTGTACATAAATAATACAAAGAAAAAATTAAAAATTAAAAATCACAAAATAAGGAAACAAATACAAAATTTGCATAGCAATCTAAGCACGAGCATTTTGTATGTATGTATTTATGTATAAGCACTTGTTGAATGTGCAATTGACACACAAATTTGTTTTGAAGCAATTATAATTTTCTTTTTAGATTTTATTAAATAAATATTTTCTCGTTAATAATGGCGCGAAGCAACAACTAATACAACTGCGTATTTACGCAAAAAAAAAAAAAAACGTAAAAAAAAATGTCTGCACCCACCGGCACATTAGTATGCACATACATGAAGCATGCAGTGCTCATGACCATCATATCAAACCACATTGCTTTGCAGTTCAAGTTGAATGTCGAACAGAAAAGTTTATAATAAAAAAAAAAAAAAAATAAAAAAACAGCGATGAGAACTAAATTATTTGCTCACATTTATTGCTCGTATGTAAAGCATTTGAACGCATTATAAAATAGGAGTCGGTGGCAAACCCAACAAACATTCAATTTATATATCGACTGGAAGACCCGGCAGACGTTGTCTTGCCCTAATTTTGGCCTATCTGCCTATCTATTTTAATAAGATTTTTCCGTCTGACTCTGCCCTCCCCCCCTCTTCACTTTTTCCTAATCCTTTTATTCACTCCTCCCTCCGTCTTTTTCGCTTCATCTATTTCCATCTTCGCCTCATTCTATCTCTTTCTCAATCTCCTTCTCTCTTTTCTCTTCTCTCAATTTCTTCTCATTCTTCTGCAACCCTTATTGCCTGTCCCAGAGGGTGGCATGTATTTTATTCCAGTCCCAGTCCGAGTCCCACTCCGAGTCTCAGTCCCAGTCCTAGTCCTAATCCCAGTCCCAGTTCGTCTCTGGATAATATATTACTCTGTACTAAAGCACTAATCAACAGCTTTCATTTGATATCAATATTGTATAAGCACTGTCTAGGCATTCACTGGCTCACGTTTTGGCCTATATCTCGAGACCCTAGTCACCCAGGGGTATATAAATTACCCTCTACAAAACTAAAGATAAAAAATGTCATTGTACCTCTAAATCGCGGGCCCCCTGAGGAAAAATTTCCAATAAAATAATATTACGACTATAAACTGAGATATAACCTATCCTATGTCTCAAGTTAGATCAAACTACACACGTGGTGCAAAACAAATTCAAAATCGGTTCAGTAGTTTAGGAGTCCATCGCGGCCAAAAATGTTGTGACACGTGTTTTTGTATATTAAGATGATGGAAGATTTCATAAAAAAGTAGGCATTTTCTTGAACAAGTTAACCAATTGCACGCAAACATGAACGTCAAATCCTTTTATTTAAATATTTGGTATAAAAGAGAGTTATAATCATACAAACATACAGGAGAAAATAGTACATATAAGGCCCAGTTTTTCAGTACAGGTTCAACTTAATTTGTCAGTTAAACTAAGTTTAAACTTATTGTGCAGTTTTTCAGTCTTTTTTAACTGAAGTTTAAGCTAAGCTTAAGCGACCGATCTGTCAAAGTTAAACTCCAGTTAACCTATCAGTAATGGCGTCGAATATACCTAATAAGCATCTGGGCCTGAGTACTATTAGAGCTCATGTTGATAGCTGGGCGTACTCTTAAAATTTCAAAAGTTGTTTCGAAACAGTGGCTCAACTCGAGAATCATAGCGTAAAAAATGTTTTACTTAAGTTGAGAGCATTTAATTCCAAACTTGTGCTTCTCTAACTGGATTCCATACTACACTATTTTCTTAAAAAAAAAATATATATATGGGGAAATCCGCCAAACTTTGGTTTTATTGGAGAAAAAAAGTTTTTTTTTAAACATTGCGTCATGCAAATATTTTTCTGTAATGAACATTGAGGGGTAAATTGGAGCTATAGTGCATCGCCCTCGTCTTACATAATGCCTCAAAAAGATATAGTCAAAAGATCGAGCAAGATATATATACATTGAGGTCACAATGTTAAATATACATTTATTTTAACACTTCTGTACCGATTCTATGGAAATTTTAACAAAATATGGAGATATATGCAGCTGTTAGCTATGTAAAATTTTTTTGATACACGAGACCCGGTTTTGTAGATATCGGTAAAAATATAAAACCGAATAACCGCCAAATATTTTTTACTGCAAAGTTTGCAACACATTTATTTTAACACCTTTAAACCGATTCTTTTGAAACTCTAAAAACATATAGATATATGAACGAAGTTTGTTTAGGTAAAAAAGTTTTAATACCCGAGATCCGGTTTTGAAGATATCGGCGAAAATATGAAACCGGGTAACCGTCAAATATTTCATACCCGTTTGTTAATTTTTTCTGTACACCACAGTGGTATACCATCAATTGCCTCATCTGGGTATAGTCACGCAAGGAAGGTTATTGATGTTTGTACATGGGGAAAATATATGAAATTTTCGCCAAAAATTGGCAATCGTCAAAAAGTGAAAAAAATTTTTATTTTTTTTTTAATTTTTGTACCAAATTTGTGTTTCTTTTCATTTACTTTCAAAACCTGGTTTAACAAAAAAAATTTTATTTCTATACTTTTTGACGATTGCCAATTTTTGTCGGAAATTTCGTATATTTTCCCCATGTACAAACATCAATAACTTTCCTTGTGTGAATATTCCAAGATGAGACAATTGATGGTATACCACTGTGGTGTACAGAAAAAATTAACAAATGGGTATGAAGTGATAAAAATAAAATTGTAGCTGTGCCCACAAAAAAAACATGCTCCTGAAAAAAATTTACAAAACTGAAAGGGGCACATTGAAGCCCCAGATATTTTTAGTCCCTGATAGGCAATTATCGTGTGTAATCCAAAAAGCTATAAGCAAAAAACTGTCAATATTGAAAATGACAAAAACCAAAGTATCGCTACTTTTATTGATGATAGTTCTTAGTATTGGAGGGGCACATTAATTTTGCTCATACTTTTAGAATCTCCGTCTCAAAAATAACATTCAGTTTAAATTCCATAGCGGTTCAGCGATGCCTCAAAATTTTATCGAAAAAACTCAGAAAAAAAAAAATAGGGGTATCGCTTGAAAAAGGTAGGGGGGTAGAATATCAGCTGGAAAAATGTGTTGAATATTCATTTGAGAACTGTACATTTCTCACTATCTCTCGAAATTTGGATAATAATTGGAAAATATTAATGAAGTTGGCGATCAACTCGAAAACTCTTAATTTTACAAAATTTCTCAAAGGTTGGAGAATGAAGTTGAATATCAATTCGAGAAATATCTGGTTTAAGAATTATTAAATAATGATGTCGGATATCACCTCGGGAGCTAGATATATATTTCTCTAAGGCTGGAAAAATATTTTGTCCATGTTTGCTGGGTAAGCAAAATCCAGCTGTTATCTACAAATTATCTAAATAATAAAAAAACCAATGTTGTCGCACAAAAAAGCCAACCCCAAAGGCGGCCTTAATCTGTGACTGAAAAACTGCTGAGTAGTTTAACTAGAGTTTAGTTTGACAATCGTTTATGCTTATCTTAACCAACTACTGGATAACCGGGCCTAAGCGTGTTAAATTAACCAATTACACGCACACATATCCATACAACCTGAAAAGACGGGTACTGGTGCGTATACGTAACATTTTTTTTTAAATATTTGTCATGCAATTGAAGCTAAGCGTGTCTAGAAGCAAAGAACGCTTATAGAATCATCGTAGTTGCAGTAATAAGATAAATTGAACTATCAATTGGTTAGGTAATCATATCTGAGCCAATTGCGAGCGTAACATCGCTTTATAGCATCAAAAAAAATTACAGCAATTTAGCGATTATGCTTGCTGGGTATATGAAAATATATTTACATATGTATGCATATTTCTAGCGCCACTACCCCACAAATTGGCATTCGCATCTCTTTCTCAATTAACTATATGTAGCGCTTAAACTTACATACATACGTAGAGATGTATGTAAATAACGAAAAACTTTTCCGCATCGCAGCAAAAAAGCTTTTCTATGAGTAAAATCAAAGATTGTTTTACAACGCCGCTCACTGTCTGACACCCGCCACAACAAAATTTTTTTGTTGTCATTATCAGATGCACTCACTATTCGTCGGCTAGTTGTGGGTATGTATGCATATATGTGTGTATGTATGTATGAGTACGCCGACATAAACAATTGCATTCGTATCGGCGTCAACGAATGTCCTTCAAATGCAATTTTGCGATTAGTAGCGAAACGCTTTTTACCGGCTAGCAATACAATTAAACATACAAATATTATATATGTACATATATACATACGTTTCTACATAGAGACGACGTGTATGTTTAGGAAAATAAATTTCTAAATACTACCGGAGTGAGCACTAAATACGGATGAGCAATAAAATGATGCGCCAACTCGCATTAAAAGGGTGGCTAAATAAATTCGAATCATAAAATAAATGGAAGCGATTCAAAAGTGGTAAATTTTTTTTCTTGTTGTTCTTAGACTAGTCTTCAAGAAGCAGCCTTTTCGTTTCAGTTGTGTTCAGATAAACCGGATAATACTGTACTTGGAGTGATAAATATATTCGGAAATATATGGCATTCATAAAGCAGTTCTGCAGCAGAGCGAGGAAATCGATATTTTCTGTTTAAAATAAAAAAAAAAAAAATAGTGAATACTACAGAGCATGTGATCAGAAACATCTTGTTAAAGGAATCTATAGATCCCGCTCTGTATAATATAATCACAAAGATACAGAGTGCTTTAGAATGCTGGAAGTTGATGCCTTTCGCCTTCTTTGTACCGTTGTCTAGAATGTTACACCATCGATCGTTCGAGGCTCCTTCTCCTCTTGAAATACGCAAAAACAGTGGATATTTTAAAATTTTCTTATTCTTTCCGCCTAAGAACCAACAAATTACTGTGTGTGAAGAGAATTCCCTGAACTGACTTTCAAAAGAACTCCCACAGGTTTGACTGATTTTTTCACAAATTTAAGCAGCGCCATTAAGTTCCGGTTTAATATTAGTTAAGGTAATTAATTTAGGAGAACTCGCACGCAGTCTGAATACTAAATAATTAAAAATGGTAAAAAAAATTGCGCCATTGATAAGTAAGGACGCTTCAATAGCTACATATTTGGAGCTTAATAATCGAGACAAGATGTAATTCAGGCTGAAATTCGTCAAATTATGGACATTATTTATTTTATTAATAGATTTTCATAAAAAATTTTGCATAGCCGGGATATTGGAACGCCTACAACTTGGTATGTGGCAATGATGCCTGTGGGAATTAGGACAGATTCTGGAAAAGATTTTTCGCCATTTTCTAAAAGATAGGCTTCATCTTATTGTAGCTAAAAATTAACTTGTTTTCAGAGAGGACCCGCCATGAAAGCATGATTGTTTTTGTAAATATAATTTTTCATTTCATTTCATTAATTAATAAATGCATTAGTACAATAAGAATAGTAATTCTTTTTTTAGTACAACAATAGTAATTAATATATTTCAACACATATCAAGGAACATTATTAGAGAAAACGTAAATACAAATAAAAATTAAAATGCAAATAGAACAATATAACAAGAAAATACATAAGGTCCTAGAAAGCACATTTCTGACTAAAAAGAACAAACAAGATTACTGAAATATCAGGTTAAAATAGTCTTAATATTGCTCTTATTCAGACTACTGCGTATAGCAGAAGGAATTGAGTTCCATAAACTCGTAGCATTGATGAAAATAGTCTAGCAGATGAGAGAAAGTTATTTTGGGGCACATTCAGATCATAAGAACGAAGATCTAGGAAGATAACTAGGCAACTTCTCCTTTATAGGATGAAAGAGAAACATGCAATTTCTAACTTTTAGGTACCGAGAGAGTTCAAACTCCAAAAGACTTGTCCTCCTGGCAGAAATATGCGAAAATCTCGCCAAATATGAAAACGCATTCAAAACCTTCTAAAGAGGAGTTTGAAAACTAACATTTGCAAAAGTTTTATACCATAAAAAAGTCGTCAGAAGAACATCGCTGAACAGGTTGAATAGATAGTATTTCAGGGTTTAGTCTGGGGTGGTACTACTCTTACAATAAATAAATCGATGTTAAACTAGAGTAGCTCATGGTTCGCTTGAAAGTTTAGGTGGGCTATGGTGACCTACTAGAGCAGCGTTGGGCCAAATGTTGTTCTGCCTTAAATTTGGTCTATCTGCATACATTTTAATAAGCTTTTTCCGTCTAACTCTGCCCTCGCCCCTCTACACTTTTTCCTAATCTTTGTATTTACTCCTCCCTCCGTATTTTTCGCTTCATCTATCTCCATCTTCGTCCCATTCTATCTCTTTCTCAGTCTCCTTCTCCTTCTGTCTTTGATCTTCTCTCAAGTTTTTCTGATACTTCTTCATATTTTATTGCCAGTCCCAGAGGGTGCTATGTATTTTGTTCCAGTCCCATTCCGAGTCTCAGTCTCAGTCCCAGTCCCAGTCCTAGTCCTAATCCCAGTCCCAGTCCGTCTCTGGTCTACTTTCCGGAAAAAAGCATCGTTAATACCAATATAGGCAAATTTATATACAAAATTTCAGGCAAATCGAATAGGACGTATGTAAATAGGTATGTGGGTATTATTAATTCATGTTTTTATTTCGGCTTTGCATGCATATTTATCAGTTTTGCCAGGTTGATGCGCCTAAATCGAATATCACAATGTAAATTACTTTAAAGCTCTCAGCAAAAGCTTTCATTTGATATCCATAATACACACTAGCGGGATCCGGGTCCGGGTGTAAAACTGACTCTGTACAGCAACAACTTCAATTTGATACACGTAATGCAAAAACACATTCTAGGTGTATCCGGGTTCACGTTTTGGCCTAAATCTCGAGACCCTAGTCACCCAGCGGCATAAAACTTACTCTGTGCTAAAGCTTCAGTACAACAGATTCAATTTGATATCCATAATGTAAAAAGATGTCCTAGTGTTACCCTGATTACCAGCAGCATAAAATTACTCTGTACTAAAGCTTCTGTACAACAGCTTCAATTTGATATCCATAATGTAAAAAGACATCCTAGTGTTACCCTGATCCACGTTTTGGCCTATATCTCGATACCCTAGTCACCAATAGGTATGAAAACTACCCTGTACTAAAGCACTCATCAACAGCTTTCATTTGTTATTCATGTTCTATAAACACATTCTAGGGATACCCGTGTCCACGTTTTGGCCTATATCTCGAGACCCTGTGCGTCCATCTTAAATTTTCTTTGCTATAAAGCTCGCGGAGCCCGAGGCCTTTCCAACGAATGCAAAACCGTGGAAATCGGGAAGTGTGTTCTGGAGTTATAGCGTCAGGAAGGAAAAGCCGACTTATTTTTTATTATAGATATAAATTGCAATAAAATAGAAACACGTGCAAAATTTTCCGCCTCGTAATTATAATACAAAACATAGGCGATGTCGTCAGTGTTGTCGTATGTGGCATTCGCGAATGTCAATGCTAATGCTAACGCTGGCTTCAGCCCCTAGACGCATGTGCATATGTATGTTTGTATGCATGTTCGCTAAATATACAAGTAGAACCACCAAAAAATCTTGTAAGCCATTAAAAAAAAAAGAGGAATACTACTCCAGATACACCTTATAAAATTCATACTCCATTTTTACCTGATCTATGCATATTCTAATATTGTCTCTCAGAGAGCTATAAAACAGCGACGAGAAATGTTATGTTAGTAATGTTGTATATAACCGATATTATCAACACTCAAGCCTCATTTAATAATAGCAGTTCTTATATTATGAGGTGCACATTTTTTTTATTGGAATTTTATGATTACGAGTGAATAAGTGCAAAAATGAAGGCATATCGTTGTTGTCTCTTATCAGTACTCAAGCAATACTCGACTATTCCTATTTCTAATATAAGTACCTAAAATGTGCCATATATAAAAGGCATATGCAAAAAAAAAATTTTAAATAAATGTGTGTACAATTGTGTGTGTGTGTTTTTGCATTAGCGATGCAATGAAATAATAAAATATTCACAAGTACAAAAATATAGGCTCTCTTATCGCAACTAATACTTTTATGAAGAATATAAAAGGTATGAGGAAGCAATTGTGCGTTAAATATCTTATCAGTTATAATACTAAGCAAGTGTTAATAATTGCATCATAAGTTTCTGTTTTTTGCTAATGACTCAGGAATGAGTATTATTATAAGGCCTGGAAGCACTGCCACCTTTGTGCAGATCTAATTTGCATGCAGCAATGAGTAGGATAAATATTTCAGAAGTATCTTTTAAAATAATTTTATTCTTAGTATAAACTTCACATAACAAAAAATTTTATGTAATGATCTAAGTTGTCCATAAATATCGGTGAGAGTTGCTCGACAAAGCTGTGCAGAGAATAAGAGTTATGCTTATGAAAAATATCTAGGCTTGAGAGGTTTTGTTTCAGATTAGGAAAGAAGCTAGTTTGAAAAATTACTCAGTCTATACGTTTAAGATTTTATTTTCAAACTCAAGTCATAGAAAGACTTAGTAGAAGTTTTTTTGTATTATAAAGCGGCGAGTGCCATTTGTTATAAACCGCATTCGCCTTGTCCATCCTGATGTCAAGTTGTTTGGATTTTCTTAATTATCAAATAAATATAACACAATGCTTATCTGTATCTACAGGCTGAGCATGCGATAAACCTTGTGTATTACACAGTTAGGTGAAATTCGAAAAAAGTCCAGATCCAGAATAGTGCTAGCAGTATTCGAAAGGTCTTTGGTTCGCTTAGTCTGAATATCGAGCCAAGCTTATCATTTCGGTTCTTGTTTTCGAGTTATTCGACAACGAAAACTTACTTTTATTAAACCAACTTCGTATCGGATGATACCGATGCTTTACCAAGCTTTTCTCCTGACGAAAACACGTGCCTCAACTTCGGTTCCCTCACACTTTCTTCTGAAGATATCTCCAACGGGCTATCGTTGCTAAAGCCCTCTTCGGAAACTGATATCGATGGTCTGTCTGCGGTCCTCTTTAAAAGTTGTCCAGCTTTTGTTGAGCCTTTGAGAATCTTATTTAACAAGTCGCTGGCGTCTGGTATCTTCATTGATGACTGGAAAGTCACTTACATAACTCCCATTCTAAAAAGTGGTAAGAAAAATGATGTTAGAAACTATCGGCCCATAACAAAACTTTCAACTATATCTAAGCTTTTTGAGTGTGTAGTAAAAGAGAAGCTTTATCTTGCTACAAAGTCCATTATATGCCATAACCAAAATGGCTTTGTTCCCGGAAGGTCCACAGTTTCGAACTTAGCGGTTCTTAGTACTACTGCATAACAGCGTTTTCTGATGGTCATCAAGTAGATTGTATATACACAGACTTCTCAAAAGCTTTCGATAAAGTCGCGCATAAAATTCTAGTTAAAAAACTTGCTTGTTTAAGTTTTCATTCCTACTTCTTTGAATGAATCAAATCCTATTTATCGAATAGACGCTGTGTTGTTACTATTGACGGCATGTGTCCTGAATTTTTCGTGGTCACTTCAGGCGTACCGCAAGGAAGCGTTCTTGGACTTCTACTGATTTATTAATGACATTGGAAGTTGCCTTTCATTCGCCAAGTGTTTGCTTTATGCAGACGAGTTTAAGTTATTTGCTGTAGTCAAAGATTCTTTCGATGAAGGAAGGCTGCAGAAGGATGTTAGTGCTCTTTATCTATGGTGAAGTAAATCACATTTATCTTTAAATATCAAGAAGTGTTTCAAATTGACCTTTGGGCAAATTTTGAATGTACGCAGTACGTCTTACAGCATTTCAAATGTCATTCTGCTAAATGTTAATGGAGTTAAAGATTTAGGAGTTATATTTGACACAAAACTCTCTTTCAACAGCCACACTAATTTCATTATCGCGAAAGCATACTCAGTTCTGGGGTTTGTACGTCGTAACAGCACTAATTTCTCAGACCCATATACCATGAAACTATTATTTACAAGCTTTGTGCGCTCGCATCTTGAGTATGCTGTCATGTGTGGAGGCCCTATAATCAACTTCCCATTAAGAGGATTGAGCGTGTACAAAAGGTTTTGCTTAAATTTGCCTTACGGTTTCTGAATTTTGAAAACCCGGTTCCGGCCTATACAGCTCGTATTCAACCGATAAACTTGCAATTTCTGGAAAGCCGTAAATCTGTCTTGTCTTTAACGTTTACGTTTAACATGATTCAAGGCATCGTTGATTGCCCATATCTCTTGCATAAAATAAGTTTAAATGTCCCTAGACGTAACTTTCGTGTATCTTATCCATTTTGTCTACCCAAAGTCAAAACGACATTTGCTGGAAATGCACATTTGGTGCGCTCTTTGAGAGAATTTAATATTTTGTTAGAAACTACTTTCATTGATTTCACAATAACAAAACAGGCTTTCTTAAATCTTCTGTACGCTATTCTGTAATGTAAATATATCTAATACGTTATGTAGTCTGTAAGAAATATTGTATTTGAAAGATTACTATATTAATTAAATAAATAAATAAATTCTGCATATAACTTTTGAGAGCACAATTATTTCGCTCATAAACTCCCTCTAAGCGTAACGTTTTTTTTTTTAATATTTACAAATACACTGATATATACGTTTTTATACGCTACATCCTTGATCGCTGCAAACAAGAGCAACATTGATGTATATTGGAACGATTTTCCGTCATCCCATGTAAAATTTAGTTTGGAGACAAACCTGTTTCGGCGTTGCGCCGCTAACAATCTAATTTTTCGTTCTGATCGGTTATTAGTCGTTTGTTTTATTTATAGTTCGTACTTCTAGGCATATTTGTATTTTGTGTTCATAGGGTGATTCTTACTGATCAACTTGTGTGGTTAGTTGAGGCAGGTAGAAATCAGTAAATTTATTCGTTTGACCTTTTTATGTATTTGTTGCTATAGTTCGTTTATTGTTTTGTGTGTGTGTTGATGCGTTGAGTTTGTCTGTTGTACCTCTGTAATTGCTTTGGTTCTTGTAAACAAGTTTTAAATATTCAAATATTGTATCAGATATAGTGCTTGTCTGTTCGCTTATTCTTCTGCCGTCGAAAGTTTTTTGTTTGTTGATTTTCATCTTTCGATGATCTTAACTGTTTTGTTGATGTTTTGTTAGGGTGCATTTATTTTCGACATTTTGACTCGCAAAGTTGGACTCTGGTGTTATGGTTGCATACTTTCAGGTAGACTTTCTTATTTTGAGTTTCGAGTTGTGTGGTTGTGAATGTGATGGAATGGTTAATGTATCTTTCTTTCAGCTTATATATTTTGTTTTATTGGTTTAATATAATTTTTTTTCGAATATCAATGGTTTACATGCAATTACTATGTGACTTAAGTGCCTAAAAGAGGGCTTGAAATTTGTGAAAATATTTTTTATGGCGAAAAAATCGAAATAGTTTATAGATAGAACAATATCTTAAATCGAAAAAGGAGCCTCCAAAAAAAAAAAGCATGAAAACTTTAGAAATTGATAGGATTGCACAATTTTATTAGCTAATAAAAACTAAAATTTGTCTAATGATTTCTATTTCGAAATCTAGTGTGTCCCAGTTTTTTTCTTGTTCTTCTTCTGAAACAAAAAATAATGTGCTATTAAAATTGTATAAAAGAGAATTCTGAAAGCATTAAAGTGGAATAATGAATGATACGTATACGCAGTGTCGCACATAAGTACAGTAGCGAATGCGATAATGGCAGTAGCAATTTTTATCAAATTTCGTCAATTAAACTCTTTTTTTTTATTTCTGATATTTAATAAAAAAAACTTCTATGAATTTGAATTTTGTTACAGAAACTGTGGAAATCAACCTCAAAAATATTTTCGAAAAAACTTCGAAAAAAAATTTCGAAAATTCTGGAGAATGCTCTAAGTTTTTTTGAGTATGCAATGCTAAAGCCAAACCAATTTTAATCTCACAACGTACAAATAGTATGTCTCTTAAAGATGAGCATTGATTTTTTAAAATTTTTTTTAAAGATGATTTTTCAGATTTTCTTTGATATAAGAAATTAAACTATGCGCCGTTCGTATGAACGAACATATAAACCACCCTTCGAAAAAAATTGTCTAAAAGCAAGACGAATTTCGAGAGATCTATAATAAGTACTTAGATAGAATAAAATTGATTGAGATTCAGAATTTCAACCTAAAAAACGTTCAGGAAATTCTTAATAAAAAGATCGAAATTTTCTGTTATTGATATTTGAGAAAAATTACAAAATTGAATAAATCAGAAAAATCGTATAAAGCAATATGAGTCTGTCTCGCTCATTAAGTAAACTGAAATAATATTATAATTGTGAAAAGCGGAAGCATTGTTAATAATTCATTACCACAAATCCGATGTCATTGGTCAAGTTCTGTTTAGCGAGCCTTAAAATATTCCGCACAATTCGGGTTTAAAATCCATATCGTGTAAAAAAGGAATAGCAACAAAAAAAGCAATACTTATAGAGAAATTACAAAGCGTACAGTGGAACATTGAAATGACCGAGTGAATAGAGGCGTCTGCCTCACTACCAGTATAAATGTAGGTAAACTCGAGTTATAGATTCATCACCAGAAGAGCATATGTCCAATAACAATCGCCGTATGAAAATTTTGTAATTCTTCTCTAATATCAATAACAAATAGACAAAATTTTATAAAGCAATATCAGCCTGTCTCACTAATTTTCTTTCGAATTTTTTCGAAAATGAATTTGAGTTTGGTTTACAAAGTTTCAATTAAAAAGTTAATGGAAGTTTCCTAAAATTGTCAAAAATAAAATAAAGTAGAATTTAATTGACGAAACTTGATAAAACTTCTAATGCTACTTTCATGTTCGCTGCTGTAGATATGCTCGTACAGAAGTTTGGATTTATATTTACCTTCAGAATTCTCAAAGATGCTCGAGAATAACAACTCTCTATACAAAATAGGTTGATGTAGAATAAAATGTGGTGGGCTTTGCTAAAGATATATCAAGAAATTTTATTTTAAATGTTATCTTTTGCAGTTGCTTTCAAAAATGAAATTCGTTAATTTGACCAACTAACCGACTGTGACAAGATACCAATTCACTAAAATATGGACAACAAAAATGTTTGAATACAAATGTATGTATGTGTGTTTGCGTGCAACAAAAATTAGTTTATTAGATGTATTTTGCCGAGATTGCATTTAATTGTTAAGCGAAAAAACCAATTCGGTTTAGCAAGACCAATAACAACCGATTGTAATGTAGCCAAAATAAACACATTCATACATACATGCATATTTACAAAACACTTAGCACGTGTGGCTTTTGAGTTGCTCACTGATAGCGTAAACAAAACGCAACCAACTTAAAGCGGGAGTCATTGCTGCCGTATGTCGTATCGCTGTAGTCGTATCCCTAACGTAATCAGCTGTTTATCGTTACGACGGTAAACCAAAAACCAATTGGTTGGCTACGATACGGTTACGACCTTAGCGGCACCAATAATCGATTGCGTTGATTCCCATGAGGTTGGTCGAATCAGCTGTTATAAGATTACCGATACGGTTACCGATAAAGCACCAATGTCTGCAGCTTAAATTATGCTGTGTTTGCGTATTCATATGCACCAGCAAGTTCTCACGCTTTGCAACTATATGCATGTGTATGTGACTGTGCATGAGTACGTTTGGCTGCATTCTGTTGTTAGGCTTAGAATCAGAAGTAAATATGTAACATAGTAAATAAATCATACGTAAGAATTTGTTTGTAATATTTTTGTATAAATAGACCGAAAATATTTGAAATAAAGGCAATTCATTTTCTTGATGCTGAGTGTCGATTAATTGGCACTCACCAGAAACTAAATCTATTCATTTTCCCATCCTACACGATATCCAAGAACAAAAAAGTATTTCATAGTGAGATTTGCTTACTTTTGGTTTTTTTCGGTCTTTCTCAGTGCTTAATTTATATTTTCAAATATTTTCTTACTATCATTAGTTTGGTTAATTGCATACGGTCTTTTTTAACTTTTATTTTGCGTCCGAAATTTGTTTTCGGCAGAGCTCTCGTTTCTTCCGTTAGAATTAACATAATGTAAACTTAAAATTTGATTATTTTGAGGGTCTGTAAACATTTGCTGTTCCTCAAAACTTCAACTAGCAAAATCACACCATGCCCCCATCGTATATTTTTTGGGTCATGCAGCGCCTATTTCCAGGACCAATTTTATGTAATTTCTGGGTGATCGGGAATAAATTTTCGAGATCAATTTGGTTTTTTGCCTCGGAATCATTTCGGAACTACTAAGAGATCATTATGGAGTAATATTGGGACCACTCTGGGGAAGTATCGAGATAATTGCGTAATATGGTTAGCAACTATTTTTGAATCACTATTTTGTAATCATTTAGCAGGGTTAAGAAAAATTCATTTATTAATACGAAAAATCATCGGAGTATTATTATTAGTGGTTTATTATCGGTATATTTTTGTTTGTTATCGACGAGTTGTTATTAACTGTTCTCGATTTTTTTGGAAAAATATTGTTTTTTTTTATCGAAAAAATATCGATTTTTTTTTAAATATTATCGGTTTGTTATCGAAAAATTATAAAACAGACCTCGATTTGTTGTCGATAACTTATGACTAAGATATCAATAACTTTTCGATATGATATCAATAACGAACTGATATATTTTCGATAAAAAATATATAGCTTTCCGATTACAAGTAGATATTTTTTGATAAAACATCGATATTTTTTCGATAAATTTTCGATTAGAAAGCGTATGCTCGTCGATAACTTTCGTTACATATAAGCAAATTCATAGTCCTTCGATAACAATTAGAAATATTTTCTTCCTTTCCTTTTCTATTGTTCACGGCATTAAAAAATGCATGCCATGTTTGCGCAACCATAAACATCAGTGGTGCACTCGAGAGCTTCGGCCTTTATCTACATGTCATATGAGCGCAGTCCCAGAGATCCAGTAAAGCAAGCAATCAATCAGTTTTAGTTTATATACTTCACGTATTATACGTCTCATGCGTGAATTCTATGCTCAGACATCCTCTATGTATGTAAACACATGCGTTTGTATTCAAAGATCCGCTGATGTTGTGCATCACTGTTATACATAAAGAGTTCACAGTTATTTTATGCATTTACAGCAACTAACATAAATGTTTGTATGTAAGTCTGAACAGAACGTGATTTATATGTTATCAGTAATCGGTTTTTCCCGCTCACGGAACAATCTTTTTATTTTGCTTGCAAAATAGTCGTTCCTTGTGAGAAATCGAAACTGGCAGTGCTCGGATTTAACAGTTATTTGAAGAGTGGATATCAAATAATTGTTTTAATTGAAAAACTCGGCATCGGAAACTATTATTTGCGTTCTCTGCTATATTGAATTAATTGCGAACTGCGGTATTTTGCTTTAATTTTTTTGAAAAATTATAAATTAACCGCAAGTGAGAAAATAACCGCAACAACAATGTATGTATATGATATTGAAAAACATAAATCGGTGTATGCACACTGACATACCTACATACATACAAACATTAAATGCATTTAATATAAAAAGCTTACTCACACGACTACCGCCCGCCTATTTAGTCATGCTCATCTTCTCATTTTGCATCTTTAATGACTTGTTGATTGCAGTTGCAGTTATTTATGTTGTTAGTGCTGTTGTTTTATTATTTGTTGTTTTTTTTTTTGACATTGTTGTTGCCTTTATCGCAAAATGTGCGTTTTGTAGTAACCAGGAAGCATTTGAAAAAGTAAATAAAAATAAACACTGCTCTACAAAATTAAACTTTTTGCATTACCCTGGATCACCACTATTTTTATTTTATTTGCTATAGTCCCCTAATTATAAAAATGGTCGAAATTTAAAATTCTATGTATACGTTTTTTTTTTTTTTTCTAAAATTTGCCTTTTTTGAAAAGGGAGATCCATTGATTTTATCATATCTCTGGTACGGGTTGTCCAATTTTATTGGTTTCAGAGTTATTTGCATCGCATTTTAAAATAATCGATTTTTTGTATTAAAAATTTCCATTTTTTTTTTTCTTTAATTCGTAAAAAATCGAAAGAGACAAAAACTTACAACTTTTATTAGATGATCGTAAAAATGTGAACATTCCAAATAAGGCAAGCTTTATTTCATGAAAATCTATGGATAAACGGTAATATTATTAACAATTAAGTGAATGAAGGGAAAATACGTATTTGTAATATATTTGTTTATTTAGCTATTTAAGATACCTTTATTAAAGAAAATCTACAAAATTTGGTACTTGAAATATTTAAAACTAGTTTCAACTTTTTTTTTTAACCACTGCGAAAGGGTTTGAAAAAAGGGGTTTTCAAAAAAAAATTCATATGCTAGGGAAATGGCCTGTGCAGGCTGGGACGTTCAGTAGGTAGGTATAACAGTGCCTATGACGGAGTGATAATTTGATTTTTTTGTTTTTATGATTTAAGCATTCTAAGAACATCGCAAGAAATGCCTCAAGGAAAAACTTTTATATATTTGATAACAAATATATATGACCGTACTTCGTTCTTACGAAACCCCGCGTTGGCAACTTAAATTTTCCATACAGTATGAGGCATTTTTTCTTATGATTTGCGTTTTGCCTTAAGAAAAATTGACGGGGAAAAATTTCTTTAGTGTCATTATGGAGTTTTCTCATTTCTGGTGATGCGCATAGTAAGCTTTAAAAAGACAAAGTTGCGCAAAATGTCATACCTAAAAAATTTGTTTGTCAAAAACAATAATAGGCTTGATATGCAAAATTTTCGCGCAATAGGGTATTTTCACTTTATTGTCAATAAAACCAACACTTATTCATGTATTTCCACGAAATAAGGTTTCAATTATTTAAAATATTTACAGTTTTAATACCGTGAAATAAAAATGGTAAGTTTTTAAAACCTTCGATTTTTTATGAATTTTTTAAAAATAAAAAAATGTTCGATTTTGCAAAAAAAAAAAATTTTTTACATTTTTATGTGAATAACTCCACAACCGTCGAACATATAAAAACATTTTTTTATCAAGACTTGAAGAAAATTTTGCGGTGAATCCACTGGTGTTTCTCTCCACGAATTTAGATAAGTAATTTCCAAGACATGATAAAGTAAATGGAAAGGCCTTTGCGAAAATTTGTGATTTTAGAAAAAGAAAAAAAAAATAATAATAATCGCATCCATAGAATTATAAATTTTGGGTTTTTTTGTACTAAGGGGGCCACAATACATCGAAATTAAATAGTTAGACTTCAAAGTAATTTCTCTTGTTGACTAGTGTAATTAATTGAAATATAAATTTTACAACGCTTAGTGACGGAAAGGTGGTAGCAACGGCGCATGGGGTGTGGGGTTTATAAAATATATGCAAGCTTTTGTGTGTAAATATTATTATATTTATTTAGTAGCATTTATAATATACGTATGTATGTATGAATGCATGTATTAAAGTTTATTTGTTTCTAAGATGATGAGCGCGCACGATTGCTGTTCGTAAAAGTTGACATTGAAATTGATTACAAATTGCGTATAATTTTGAATTTTTTTTATGTATCTTTTATTTATGGAATTGTACTTACATTATTTTGTGCAATGGTACTTAAATAAGTGTATGTGATATTTGTAAAATATTACCTGAAAAAGTAAAATAATAATATAATAAATGTTAAAAAGTTGCTGATTTAGATAAATTTGCATCATTTGCTAACTAAAAAATGTTAAAACTTTTAACAAGTTCTATCAATTTAGTTCTTCGTTCAATCAATTGTGTAACTGCAAAAGTTCAAGCAAATCTCAAAAACGTTTTTGTAAAAATTGGAAAGTCTTTAAAAATTTTGAAATTTTTATCCAGGATTATGAGAGTTTTTTTGAGTATGCCATTTTGTAGCCCAATCAATTTCTGCTGCTTTCTTCACGACTACAATTTTTGCCTGAAAGACGCTGCAATCATCTGACAGCTTGTAGGATCTACTTATTTTTGGATCCAGACAGTAAACAGCAGAGTCGGGCCCGCAACCTTGCTTTTTGGATTACTCTAGTAAAGTACTCTAGTAAAGTATGGGCTTAACAATTGTCTTAAATACCCAATGAGAGAGTTCGGGCATACGCATAACATGATCTAGCCAGCGAAGACTTTTGGGCTATCGTCATATCTGCGCAAGTTCATACAGCTCATCACTATATCTGATACTCGTCGTTGGCAGCTCGGACAGGACTATAAATCATTCGGAGAACTTTTCTCTCGAACACTCCAGGAGCCATCTTATCTTCTCTCGACACCGTCCATGATTTCGAGCCATACATCAGGACAGGTACGACGAACGATTCGTAGAGCATGATTTTTGTTCGCGGATAGAGGACTTTACTTTTCAATTGCTTACGCAGTCCAAAGTAGCACATGTTGGAAGAGTTGTTTCTCTGTTCATTTCTAAGCTGATTGCTGTTAATCTGGTTCCCAAAAAGACGAAATCATTCAGAGTTTTGAAATTATGTCCGTCAACAGTGACATGGCCGCCAAGACACGAATGAGCTAATTTTTTTTGGATGACAGCAGCAAAAATATGAACCATCCTGAAAGGTCTCGTTCGATTTAGGGCATCCAAGCCCTTGTACTTAAGCTTATTTCTAGGTTTGAACCTTTTTTCAAATTTTGCCTGGCTGTTTATTAGAAGCATCCGTTTATTACTTTACGAAGCTTTTAGCTATACAACTTGAAAAACTTATTTTCTATCTGAAATGCAATTCTCTATAATAAAGTTTAAATTTGACATGTGCCTGCTTAAAAGGGAGCACAATAGCTCTTTACACCCCATAACCGCAGTTAGCTAATGCAAACAATGGAAAAAGCGAATCAAAAAATATATGTATGTATGTATATAGTGGGTATATGTGTGCATATTGTAAGTGTAGCGTTTATTACATTTGGCCTTGAAGGTTCGTTATCAATTTCGCATATTTACAAAAGCTAACAGCGTTAGCCACAGCCACAACAACAACATACAACAGCTTTAAGCTAGCAAGTTTACATTTCGCACACCCTGAGATCAACAGGAAGCTAACACAAAAATCTGAAATTTCGAAGTTATAAGTATCGTCGGTCTTTCAATTCAATACCAACCGAGCTGTATACTCAATTTACTAATACCTACACTAATAAACGACAAACAATTTTGCAAAAAATATAAAATTGCATTGGCGCATATGAAAAAGGCAGTCAGTTTTTTATGTTTTCTTAATATTGCGATATTTTGTGTTGATTATTGTTTTAATATAAGGGTGAGCTTTCACATGGCTGTATGCATGCACACTAAAAAATGTGGTTAGTGATTGCTAAAAATACAACGCATTTCTCGGAAAATCGTAAATTGTTGGCCGATTTTGGAATTGCTCCCCTCATGCATTTTCGTTGCTATTGGGGCAATAATTAGTATTCCCATACACCACTGTGCCACTAGTAAATGAATGCTGCGCAACCACAACAGCAATCTAAGCATATGAGAGAATAAACTGCTACACATAAAGCTACACAGCACCCAAAAGCGTGGACGACATTACACACACATGTAACACGCAACAAAGGGCACATATAGCATATGCATAGACGTCAAGAGCGAATATGAAATGCAGAGGCATGAGAGAAGTAAATAAGCCACTAATCGAGAAGGCTGTTCGCGGAAAGTCTAGAGACTGGCACAAACTGGCGAACGAGGCAACTGAGAGCATAAAAGCAACCCGAGCTAAGGCATCGCCAGTTTGATTTTAACTTATAACGTAGTGAGGAACGCGAATATATTGTAGTGATGCGAATAAAGAGCATTTTTTAAACAGCAAATTTTAGTTATTTGATTGTTCAGTGGTTAGAATGACAACAGAAGCTGCAGAGCTATCGAAAAATTCTTAAGATTCGCAAAAAAATGTATATAGAAAAAAATTTAAAAATTAAATACGTATCAAGCCCAGTTTCCCCAGCAACAATTTCTATTAGCTGAAAAATAGTAATAGTTGAAACAATTCCGAATGTTCACATCTGAAAGTAAGACTACGCCGGTACTAGAGATATGTAATTATATAGTAATATAGGTATGACAAATTTAAAAACTGTATTTCGTAGGGTTCCAGTAAAAACAATTTAATTGGTACACTCAAATTTTTTTGGAATCAACTTATTGTAGTTGTTTTTATTTTTTATTTTAATAAACGTTGACACAACTACTACTAAATGTAATTCTCGGTTTTTTCATATACTGATAGTTTCTCTGAAATTTCACCCGAATCACTGTAAAACCCAATTCCAGTAACTTTTTGTTATTTATGGCCGCGTTTTTTATTTGCTCATACATCTGCGTTTGTAACACTTATCGGCAATTACACATAGTACAAGTGTATAGAGAGAGTGCAGACATATAACGCACATGAAATAGTAGAAACTAACCCTTTTTAGTACTTATTTTATGCGCAAAGATTTCATAAGTGCAGATAAAGTTATGCACTTAGCAGTCCATATAAAGTTTAAGTGTATATGTATAAGCGCGTAGAAAAAAACACAGCTAGTATTAGAGAAATTTGCACATGGCGAAGGTTCCTAAAACTAGCTGGCTTTTCGGGTGGTAATTTTTAACTCTTAATAACCTGCATTCATACCGGTGTTATGGCAGATGCCTTTATCAACTCAGGCATTTGAAAACCACGCTACACGCTTTATAATTTGCATCTATGTGTTGCCTTTTTGTTGCTATTCCCTTTGCACACACTTTGCTTAATATATCCCACTGGTTTTACACCACAAATTGTGAGAATATTTTAAGGCACGTTCAACAGAACTTTATCAGTGTCATTGGATTTTAGAGCACTGCGTTATAAGCGTACGATTAACTTTATAAACTAATAAATTAGAACATTTTTTTGTTGGGTATGTGCAATGTGTTTTCTACGCAAATAAGTGTGAGAGTTTACATTTCAAAAAAGGAAACAATAGAAAAGCTAAGAGTGCGGAAGAGAGATTAACTTGAATGATGTGTTTACATTTGAGGTCTTATATAAAAAAGTTTTATTAGAACTAGGCAAATACGTAAACACATTTTTAAAAGATGCAATTTTATTCTCAGTGCATGGAATGTCTTCCCCTTTATAAGAAACACCAAAATTGCCTACCTTTTATTTTTCTTTAAAGCATTTACGTTACGGTGCTTGACCTTGTGAGATTATGCAATTATTATCATTAAACTTTTATATTAAATTTAATGTGTTTTCTCAAGAACTTTTTGAATTGCTATTGTTATTGCTAACAAGTTTGTAATGATTACTAAAGTGACTAGTATCTAAATTTTGCGCAAAAATAAACATTACGTTATCAGGAAAACATAATATGAAAACGTCAAGGAATTTAGGCTCATGGTAATCGTATGTTGTATTTAATGACTTATTCATCCACACAAATAAGTTGTAAAATATGAATTGTTGAAAAACTTGTAAAACCCAGTCCATATTTGTATGTCGTCACAGTAACAACAAAGATGAAGAATTGTATTATAAAGTTTGCATTTTAATTTGCGAAACTAAGGAGACCAACATTTCAATCTTCTTGGAATCAGCTCTTATGAAATTTTTACATCGTAGCAACTATCGTATTAAGAGACTGTAGTTACTCGTTTTAATTCTTTCCCCTTTCAGAGGTTCCAACTTTAGCAACAACAAGTCTCCAACCAAATTTTCAACCTCATCTACCCGTGGCGATCGTCTTTCTTTAGCAGGCGAGGCTTGGTTGACCACATGTCTCTAATGAAACTAAAGGTTGCGGGGTCGATGGGGAGATTATTATTATTATTATTATTATTATTAATAGGCCTAGGAAGCACTGCGACCTTTGTGTGGATCTATTGTGCATGAACTTTCAGCCTAATTTTGTATCTGGAGGCTTTTGATGTATCTAAGTACATCTTCAGGCTTTTTACTCCATATCAATTAGGGATTAAGAGTCACACCACCTAGATGTGAGAGTCCCTGCTCAGCGAGAGCGACGTCGGCTCCAGCTCACAGAAACAACAAATTTGGGTATTGGATAGATTTAACTTACTTAGGTAATATCGCAGCCCAAAGTGTCCCGTATAGTACCCAGTGAGAGTTCTTAAGTCCTCCCTGCTTAATGAGTTTGGCTGACATTTTCGTTGCCGGAAGTATATACAGTTTGGCCTGTCTTTGCTCTGGGCAGTCAATCCAGAGACGTCTGAATTGTTTAGTTTCTTAGTTACTTAGAGTTTCTCTGGTGTGTGCTTTTGTAAGTCCACAAAAGGTCTCTGGACCATAGAATGCTGCTATAGCACCCTGTTTTGCTGGGTAATCTGCATATTCATTACCATCATGTCCCTGAGGTCCGAGAATCCATCCTAACAAAGCCTTGTTTTTCGCTCACAGGTCATTAAGGATTTCAGAGCAGTCATCCACTAGCTTAGATGTAACTGTGTAGGATTGCAAGGTACGCAGGGCCGCCTGGCTGTCCAATATAATGTGGATGCTCCTCGATGTTGAGCCTCTCCGTAGACATTCTCTACCATAGAATTCTATTGCATGGATTTCTGCCTGAAATATGGTGGGGTAGCATCTCATTGGTATCGAATTCTTTAGGTTCGGCCCAAAGATGCGAGCTCCCATTCTTCCGTTATCGAATTCCGATCCATCCGTGAAACATACCTCAGAGTCAGGATCATTATAGGGATTCCCTGTTTTCCAGTGGGTCCTATCTACTATGGACGCTTCAAAGTTCCGTGAAATTCCTGGCTTAGGAACATTACTTCCCGCAGTTGTAATGTGGATTTCCTTTGAATATTCTTATTACTTACATATGCCCTATCATGTTTTCTGGCATCAACTCCGAAATATTTGGAAGTCTTAGTGCGCCTAGTGTTGCCTCTTTCTCTATCAGAATAGGGAAGGGAGGTATCCCCACTTACTTGGGGCGATAGACAGGAAGGTTCAATGTGGTCATATTATATCGTTTCCAAGATGCTTGTATCTGAATGGTGTGTTATCGGAATGTACCGGATATATGTCTGATAAAGGACCGTCAACATCGATAGCAGTCCGAAAAATCTTCGGGGAGTGTGAGATTAATATATAGAACTGGTACACTGTCCGCGTGAATTCAGAATATAAGGGCATGGTGTAGGTGTAACGTGTGTGAGTGTAATCCTTATGGTGGAATCTGGAGCACAGGTGCAGTGTAGTTATAGGTTTGTTAAAGGTGTGTTAGTTATTGATAAGGTACAGATCACTCATCAATTTGTAATCGAAGTGCCATAAATTTGCTAGGTTAAGTTAGGTTGAACTGGCCGGTACATGAGGACCTCACATAGATTAAATGAGTCCGTAGTGTTACCTGAAGTTTATTTTAATGACCAAACTGAAAACCCTTTTGCTAACTATAACAAACATTTTACATGAGTTTAATTAATATCGTGTGATATCGGTTTATTATCGAAAATAAATTGTATAAGGTTAAACTTATGAAAACCGTGATAGTGAAAATTAAAATATTTATGGGTATTAAGGACATATAAAATCGCACAACTAGATCAACCAAGAGCTAAGTCCAAATCTGAAATGTATAAGCTCAAACCTTTGTATATTTTCGCGCAAAGAATGGCAGGAAATAAAAATCAACCCTGCTTCAATGGTATTCCACTCAACCCTCTCATTTCGCTCACGAAAATATTGAACAGTTGTTTTGTTGCTGTATGAGTAAATTTTTTGAAGCTTCGTACCCGTGCTCGCTATAAAGGCCACGGCACAATGACATTTTTCATATAGATGCGTTTAGCACAAGCTTATGCATTCCAATAACATCGCCACAATCAACCAAGATGTTGCATTTGTAAATATGAAGGCACTTCAGACTTGGCAATTGAAGTTTATTTCGCCTTGCCCATTCACATACAAAATTTCGCGAAGCACTGTTATAAACATTCTCCCTATACAACAAAAATACTTGTTAACATATTTTGTGTCGTATACGATTGTTATATTGCAGTTTTTAATTGCGAAATATTTTAGAGAATTTACCAACCAGTGGGGAAAATAATTTCACTTGCAAAGTGTGTCAACAACCTTAGCCAAAGCAAATGTCAAATTCTTCTTCTTATGATTTGCTTGCAACAAAATTTGGGAGTTGGCTACTTTTACATATCAGATGGCGCCAGTGTTGCTCATTATACCGTTCTCAATAAAAATGCAATCTACTCATAATGCATACGCTTCAGTTAAACTCATCTATATGAAAAACTACCTATGTGTCGGGGCTATAACTTTGCAATTGGGTGCGCTAGTAGTTTTGTATATTTTGTCGTAGGATACAAATAGTCTGTGCACCTTGCAAAACGATGTGAGTCCTTCTGCTGTAATTTTTTGAGCTGATGGCTGTTTCTATCCAGGTGTGCAATATGTAATAAGGCTTGACACCTGGTTGGTGTAATTGTATCAGGGCTTAATCCTCAGAAGTAGTAATCAATGTAATTTATCATCAAACCCAAGAGGCACATGCGAACTACGTATTCGAATCAGAGGGACGTTGACTTGAGATGATTGAACTCAATTTGGGGTTTAAGCTTTTTAAATTTTTCTATATCCAGATAAAAGGTTTGATACCAAATAAGGAATGCTTTAGCGGTCAAGGATTGAAAAATACGTTTAGGGACTAAGTTTCAATCTCTCTCGATACGTAAACTAGAGAATCACACTGCTGTTTTACGTAAGGTAGTAGTCATCGTTATGCTTATACTAAGCTCAGCTTTTACAAACAGCTGCCAGGAATTGTAAAAAAATGCTCAGTTTCGCAAAAGCTTTCTTAAATATTACACAAAAAGAGTCGATCCGAATTATTTGTAATAGATGCTCATAAATTATTGCTTTCACTTACGCTACGATCACTCTCACTTAAAAAGTCGTCATGTTTACAAAGTATTACATAGTAGCGCATATTTTTTTACATAGCTACCTGTTAAGATATACATACATACACGTAAACACATTATTTATATTTATATTTGAAAATTTGCATATGTGGCAAGCCAAGGTCGTGCGACAACAGCTGGATATTTTAATTGATGATTAGTAGTTGTTGCTTTTGTTTTGTTAAGAATCTTTGAAGTTTTCATTCACTCGTTTTGTTATAATTTTGCATTTAATTTAAAAAGCTTTTACTTACATATATTTACGATATACTACATATGTATATATGCATTGCTACTAGTGCTCAAATATATTTCTACATATGTATATACATGTATGTTTTAGTATACACTGAAAGAAAAATTCTGGTAAAATCAACCGAAATACGGGTCAATTCAACCGAAATTTCGGTTAATTTTTATCCATCGCAACAAGATGTTGAATCAATTGCGCACAAATCGTTGATTCGTAATTGATCGTTTTAGTTGTCAAGTGAACAAAAAAAGCTGTTGCGACAGCTTTGTACGAAAGTACCTATGTGGCCATATAAATAAATGTAAGGCGCGATAACCTTCGAAGAGATCTAAGGCTGAGCTTCTCTTCCAATTTGCGTCGTGCTCCTCTTGATTTTTCTTACAAATTGGCCGGAAGGGTTCTACATGATTTATGCCGACTCCGAACAGCGTATGCAAGACAAAAAAGTTTTCACTGATAGCTTTTCATGACAGAAATACACTCTGAGCGCTCGCCAAACACTGCCGAGGGGCCAACCCTTAGAAAAATTGTCTCCTAATTGAAAAACCTTATTTCTAAAATTTTGATGTGGCTTTGCCCATAGTGCGAACCCAGGGCATACGGTGTGGCAGGCGGAGCACGCTACCATCACACCCCGGTGGCACTTACTAAGTCAATTGGGCTTACATCAAATATGCTGGCACACATTAAACATTATACACTTTATTATTTTGTTTTATTAAACACACTCACCAAATTTTATATTTTATAATTTATTAAATTTATAGTTCTGAACTTCGCTTTGCAAATAGAAATGAAAATAGTAGTCACAAAACCGATTCTCAATTCTTTCAGATGCAGCTCAGATCATTCTCAATTTCTTCTCTCGCATGTAGTTGCCACACTTGATAGTTTCGAACAAAACTTGTAGTATAAATGTTTGACTTAAGATTTTAAAATGAGAACTTGTAAGTTATAGAAAAGTAAAAAATCAAATCGCAGGAAGGTAATTCACCACTGTAGTAACTTTACATGTAATTCGGCAAGTTTAATTTTCTTAACACTTTAAGTTGAAACGAATCCAAAACAAATCAAACTTTTGTTTTATCGGAAACATCAACATTAAAAAAGGATGTTTTTTTTATTATCTTATTAGATTCGTTCGCGTTTGTGAAAATTCGTAAAAACTTGAACAAAATATTACTAACTTTGGAAAAATCCTGTTCGTTCAAACAAAACTTTTACAACAAGAGGGCGAAATTTGCATTTCGCTTGGAGGAAAAGTTGCAAAATTGTACCCGATAAATCGTTGTCCCGGTAACTCATAATTTTTTGCACAGTAAGTTGAAAAAAGTTTTTTTTCGTTTTGTATTGATACCTGAAAAACTAGTTTTTTGTTGTTTTCCCATTTTGTGTGTTTTTTCGATTTGATGGTTTTCTTATTTTGGTGTTTTTTTTTAACAAGTGGCACCATCGTTATAAGTACGAAATAGGGAGCGCAGTGAGCGTAAAATTCTCTTTGAAATTTGCTCATGTATTGACTGTTGATCGCTGTTGAAATGAACAGTTAGATCAGTTGTGTTAACAGAAAAATCAGTTGGATTGACCAGGAATCTGTCAATTTTACAGAATTTTGTGAACTTAAGAGAGACAATTTCTCTCCTGTTGAAATGACTAAACTAATTTGTTCGTTTGTCAAAGAACTCGGTCGAATTAACCGTAAAATAAAAATAAATGTAAGGCGCGATAACCTCCAAAGAGATCTAAGGCTGAGCTTCTCTTCCAATTTGCGTCGTGCTCCTCTTGATTTTTCTTAAAAATTGGCCGGACGGGTCTTACATGTTTTATGCCGACTCCGAACGGCGTATGCAAGACAGATAAGTTTTCACTGAGAGCTTTTCATGACAGAAATACATTCGGAGCGCTTGCCAAACACTGCCGAGGGGCGACCCCCTTAGACAAATTTTCTCCTAATTGAAAAACCTTATTTCTAAAATTGTGATGTTGCTTTGCCCGGGGTGCGAACCCAGGGCATACGGTGTGGTAGGCGGAGCACGCTACCATCACACCACGGTGGCCGTAACTCAATCAAATTCACCGAATCTCCGTTAAGTCAAGAACAACAGAACCGATTTGTTGATTTTACTAGCACCATTTCTTTCAGCGTATACATATATACATTTGTATCTTATATAAATATTTTGTTTATTTATTTCATTTGAAATATAAGTCTTAATAAGTTTTTTCCAATGTGATATTAATAATTATGATTTGAAAAAAATTAGCTTGACAAAGCCCTTTCATACAGCAAAACAACTTTCGTTTTTTTTAACTGCATTAGGTATTATAAATATGTGTATTTATTAATGTTTCGCAATTTTTTGCCTCATGCTGAGAGCGTAAATACGTAGGTACAAGTTACAGTGACTTCATTCTGATGTAAGCATTTGCATTCATTATACGTCAGAAAAAGTGAAAGCAAGAAGAGAATGATAAAAAAAAATAATAATAAATCAAATACGAAGTACGTAAAAAATATATTTGGGATAATTTAAATGCCGGCTTATAAAAAGGTTAAGTAAAGCATTTTTTTAAAGGACATATTCCGAAAACCCAAATATAATTTATTAAACGAAACAGCTGAACAAATTTTAATGCCGATATCACCAAAATCCCTTTTGATACAGTAATAAGTTTAAGTTTGGAACACTTCTGTAAAATATAAATAAGAGGCTATCAACCAGCAAAGGAGAGTGCAGCACTCGATCAATATTGCCCCTTTCTCTCTAGAAAGAAAATTCGAGGCTCATGATAGCCGTACAAACTGGACATTGTCTATTGGCGTGACATATTTCTAGGCCTTAACAGTAACAGACGTTGTAGAACAGCGATCCAGAAACTTCTTATGGAAGTGTGAGCACACCTACAATGAAATGGTGGCTTAAAAAAAAACAAGTAAGGAAGGCTAAGTTCGGGTGTAACCGAACATTACATACTCAGCTGAGAGCTATGGAGACAAAATAAGGGAAAATCACCATGTAGGAAAATGAACCTAGGGTAACCCTGGAATGCGCTTTTATGACATGGGTATCAAATGAAAGGTGTTAATGAGTTCTTTAAAAGGGAGTGGGCTTAGCTCTATAGGTGGACGCCATTTCGAGATATCGCCATAAAGGTGGACCAAAGGTGACTCTAGAATTTGTTTGTACGATATTGGTATCAAATGAAAGGTGTTAATGAGTATTTTAAAAGGAAGAGCCTTAGTTCTATAGGTGGACGCCTTTTCGAGATATCGACAAAAAGGTGGACCAGGGGTGACTCTAGAATTTGTTTGTACGATATTGGTATCAAATGAAAGGTGTTAATGAGTATTTTAAAAGGAAGAGCCTTAGTTCTATAGGTGGACACCTTTTCGAGATATCGACAAAAAGGTGGACCAGGGGTGACTCTAGAATTTGTTTGTACAATATGGGTATCAAACGAAAGGTGTTAATGAGTATTTTAAAAGGAAGAGCCTTAGTTCTATAGGTGGACGCCTTTTCGAGATATCGACAAAAAGGTGGACCAGGGGTGACTCTAGAATTTGTTTGTACAATATGGGTATCAAACGAAAGGTGTTAATGAGTAATTTAAAAGGGCGTGGGCCTTAGTTCTATAGGTGGACGCCTTTTCGAGAAATCGCCATAAAGGTGGACCAGGGGTGACTCTAGAATTTGTTTGTACAATATGGGTATCAAACGAAAGGTGTTAATGAGTATTTTAAAAGGGCAGGGCCTTAGTTCTATGGGTGGACCCCTTTCCAAGATATCGCCATAAAGGTGGACCAGGGGTGACTCTAGAATTTGTTTGTATAATATAGGTATCAAATTAAAGTTACTAATGAGGGTTTTAAAAGGGAGTGGCCCTTAGTTGTATATGTGAAGGCGTTTTCGAGATATCGACCAAAATGTGGACCAGGGTGACAAAGAACATCATATGTCGGATACCGCTAACTTAGTTATATATATAATACCACGAACAGTATTCCTGCCAAGATTCCAAGGGCTTTTGATTTCGCTCTGCAGAACTTTTTCATTTTCTTCTACTTAATATGGTAGGTGTCACACCCACTTTACAAAGTTTTTTTCTAAAGTTATATTTTGCGGCAATAAACCAATGCAAATACCATGTTTCATCCTTTTTGCGTATTTGGTACAGAATTATGGCATATTTTTAATTTTTCGTAATTTTAGATATCATAGTCGGATTTCGAACATTTTTTATGCCAATACACAGTGGGTTCAGATAAGTGCGTGAACTGAGTATATCGATTTTTGCTCAAGTTATCGTGTTAACGGCCGAGCGGAAGGATAGACGGCCGACTGTGTATAAAAACTGGGCTTGGCTTCAACCGATTTCGCACTTTTTCACAGAAAACAGTTATCGTCCTAGAATCTAAGCCCCTACCAAATTTCACAAAGATTGAAAAATTTTTGTTCGAATTATGGCATTAAAAGTATTCTATACAATTTAATGAAAAAGGGCTGATCCACGCCAATTTTGAAATTTTGTTTTACTTTTGTATTTTGTTGCACCATTTCATTACTGGAGTTGAATGTTGACATAATTTACAAGTGTGGCCTTTATAGACTTTAAAGTGTGCATCAATAAAATAGAAACCAGAGAAATTGTGAAATCTATATCCGGATTTTGTCTATTCTAGATGCCAGCATTTATAAAACATGATCATAGAAGCAGACAAGGGATTGGTTAAAATAACCCACACGATAAAGAGAGGCACACCGCAAGGCCACTAAGCCTACTTCAGGACACCGAACTCTTCACTTCTATAAGGCAAAGAGACCAATGGCGTTAAAATAGATTGCAAGTTGAGCCGTGAGGCCTGTATTATATATGTATTTGTTGCTAAAGCGTGCATTGCCTGCTACTCGTGCAAAAGGAAGTTGAGAAAATGTGATGCATAATAAAAAATCTAGCTGTCGCCAGGCCCATATGATTGTTTGACCTAGATATGAAATATCAAAAAGCCTCTGCAAAGGTAAAATGAGCACTTAGAGTCGGCGCGATAAACGAAAAACAGTATGACCACAGTTGTATTCTGAATGGGCTTACTAGTGAGAACATGATATTAGAAGTTTCACATGAATTTTTATAAAAATTTACGCTAGGGGAGAGAAGGCAGAAGTGATGAAGTTTCTAAACAGGGGGTAGTCACAATTCTCTTGGACCTAATTGTACACAACATTTGTGGTCAGAAGAGAAAACCAATAGGAGATTTCAACAATCGTTTAGCCAAGAGGAAGTAGTTGATACTAAGAGGGCCGCGGTATTGTGTTAGCTAAAGAGGGGGCGAGAAGTATGTATATATTTACTCCGACAGACATGTGGTGCTTACTGCTTGCTACCCGATTAGTTTCTCTAAAATTATCGACTGCCACAGATCACGGATTGCAGCGCGCAAGAGGATGACGGGGAAAGTAACTTAAAATGTGTTTATTTTCTAGTTATTAGATTACAGAAAAATTAGAGTTCGCCAAGCAAGTCTTGGCAAAAATTCTTCAGAATCATTGCTACAACAACAGTGCTCTGGCCAGTGCTCGGTGCGGCTCTTTATGCGCCAAAAAATTAGCCATTAACGTCCTCTGTGAGGATACAACTCCAAATAATATATTGCACAGAGTCTTTGGGCAGGTTCTGAGTACACGGAAGTGTCAAAATGGCAAATCTGGAACGTAGTTAATGGTTTCGTGATAAGTGCATCATGATGCTCGCTATTTTGCCATGTTATCTCTAATCTGTAGGTTTGTTAGTTTATTTGCATTCGGGTATAAGCCTTTAAGTTTTTTATTGAAGTGTAAAAAGAAAGTTCACAAAAGGTATTTGGTTTCAAAAGAACTGCTCAGAATAGACATCCATCAGAAATTATATTTCCCACAAAAAATTGTCATCATACAAAACTGTTTATGCAAAAATGCATTACTTCCTCCCTCCCTTTAAAACACTTGCACTTGCACCCATTAGCTAATGTCATTGACTGCAACACTTTTACTATTTCTCAATCTACACTCATACTAACATACCTGAGCACATCTTTAACTTTGTTGTTGACACACCCGCTCAACCCTTTTAGAAAAAAAAGACGAAAAAAAAAATATGTTACTGCCATGTGACAACCCTCATCCTAACACATTCATGCAAACATAGATACGCATATTTGTATATGTGTGTGTGTGTATGCACGCATTGGCCAAGTGCATTGTTGGCGTTTGTGGTTTCGTTGCACTTTAACCTTGAAAATTACTTTTTCACTACAAGGTGCAGGTTTTGTTTGTTTAAGGTCTGCTGTAGCGTTTACTACTGAATAAAGCAAAGCGGCGCATGCGCATGAATGAAAATCGAAATAATGATAAAATGTGAGCGATAGAGAGTAATGCATGTACCAAATGCGGCAAAAGAGCAATTAAACCCTTTTATCTACTGCATATATTACTTTGAGAACTGCATATGTGGCATGTATGTATGTATATAGCAACATTCTTTGATGCAAGAATTTCTGCACGAGTACTACACAGCGTATGAGTAACCTCTAAAATGTCTATTGGCAGAAATGTTTAAGAAACATATTTGAAGAGAGCTAACAGAAGAATGAATAAAATGAGACGTTTACGAGAAGCAATTTTATAACTGCATAACAAACGCGAGTGCTTCTCATAATATATCTTACTCCTAGAAACGTAGATAAGTATGTATGTATATTCCTAGGTTGAGTTTGGTGTCAACGATGTAAATTCTTTTCGTCATCAGTTCTCGAGGGGACAGTATGAGCTAATGATGGCTTAGCAATTAGCAAAGGTTATGTCAATGCCCTTATTGACCGAACAGTTACATATGCAATATGCTTGTGTGTAGTTCTGCACATAGATACACATATATATTTGCATGTGTGAGGGTTTATTGGCCAGCAAAACTTTCGCTTGCGGTTTTTGAATGAGATAAGAAAATTTGTTTAGTATGCTTGAATAGATTCACTTGCATACATAGAAATGCGTTTTGGGAAATGCTTACCAATGGCAATATAAAGCTGTAAACTTTCTCGCAGTACATATAAGGAGCCTGCAAAATTGCTGCGCACAAAATAACGAATTCAAGTAGATGAATGCCAAACTCAGACGGTTCAAAGCCACTCACAAGGAAGCTGATTGCATCAGCCTCGGATTCTGTACGCTTGTATTGTGCAGAAATCTGGGCGGATGCAATGAAATAGCAAAAGAACCGAATCGCCCTTACTGCCGTCCAACGCAGTGGGGTGCTGCGAATAGCTTCGGTTTACCGCACGGTCTCGGCTGAAGCTGTCCTGGCCGTTGCGGGAACCATACCGATATATGTACTCTCTGACAAAAGAAATATGCGACATCCGATCGGAAGCGATTAGAGTTTCTGAAGAATCAATTCGACGCTGGAAAGAACAGTGAGCAACAGCACCATAGTAAAGAGGACTAGGGATCTAATTCCTGAGGCGACCATACGAGGGGTTGACTTTTACTTCACCCAGTTTCTAACCGGACACTTCCGCAAATATCTACACAGAATAGGCAAGGTTCATAACCGTATTTGCATGTACTGTAGAAAATTAAATGATGAACGCCAAACTTTCTTCGAATGCGATTCCTTCACCGAGTAGCAAAGCAGAGTAGAGATACTTGGCGAATTATCGCCAGGTAGTGTCATCAATAACATGACCTGCCACAGCGAAATATGGGATCTTGTCAGAACATATAGGCATATACTTCTCAGAAACCGAGAGGATGGATACCTAGTACATAAGCGTGAGAGTATTCATAGAGCTCACGTAGCGTGAGCACGTAACTGAAGTTATGGTAAACGCGGTCTCAGATATGGGGAATTGGACGGGGCGTGGGAACTAACATTTTAGTGGGTAGGGCTTCATGGAAGAAGGGAGACCTGCTCCCGGAGTGTCTCGCAGTGAAGCTTAAATATTGCGGTGAGTGAAAAAAGAACTCCCTCCTTCCGCGAAAATCATCTAGAAGTAATGCCAATTGGCGGCTGCCATGGAGTAATGTGGAGTAGCGTGCTCCGCCTGCATTTCTGCCATGAACATATTCTCAATGAAAACTAATGTGCCTTGCAAATGTAGTTCGGAGTTGGCGCTCGTAAGGCATGTAGGTTCCGTCCCGCCAATTTGTAGGAAAAATTAAAAGCAGAACGATGCAAAGTTTTTCCAAAACTTTATCCAAAAAATACTGATAGCTGCTCAGAAAAGCACCTATATGATCCCGAAATAATTACGAAGTAGTGTTGAAATAACAGTGAAATAATCCCGAAAACAAACAAATTAGTGCCGGCATGGTCCTGAAATAATTTCAAATGCTCTTAGAATAATTTAGACATAATGACATAATGCCGCAAAGTTTCTCAAATATTACGGCCGAAACAGTACAGACATGATTACGAAAAGGGTTACAATTTGTTACGGAATGATCGCAGAATGAGCTAAGGAGGTCAGTAGTTTAATAATGCAATATAAATGGTTTGCTTATTTGTTCTCTATCAAGTCAGATCCTACTTAACTAGAAATAAGTGGTTCCTGTTAGCGAAATAAAACCCCTAATCCCACGATCATAGCTCTAGAGATTTTAGAAAAACTGAGTTAAGCTAACGTTGATTTCAGCAGCTTGGCTTAATTTCTGTTTATCTGCATGTATCTATAAAGCTTAATTCTCTTAATCTCCCAATCTACCTCTCGTCCCTCCCTCTCAGTTCCTCTCTCTCACTCTCACCGTTTCTTTCTATCCTTCATATTTTACTCTACTTTGCTCTTTTTTCTGTCCCTAAAACCTGTGCGGGAAAAGCAAAGTTAAAAAAAAAACTAAGCTTATTGAAAGTCTTAGCTTAAGCTTTCTTGTTTTTGTTTTTTAATCAACACTTAAAAGCAGCTCACTTAACAGCATCGTGAACGCAATCAGTTGTGTAAACTAGCCGTAAATAAAACATACTTATTACACCATTACCTTAATTAATGAAAATGTCTAGCTGCCATTTGTAGAACGGCGTAAGTAATTTTTGCAAAAGCGCTTATAGGAAATAACATGGATTTAATATCAAGACAGGGAGTGATGTAATGTTTCTATTTATTCATTTGCTCATGGTATGGAGGAATCCGGAATGTAAGCGTAAGATATCTAGTGTAAGCCTAAGTTAAATCTTTGTAAGTACTATGCTATATGGGAGATATATAAAGAATGTAAGCTTAGGCGTAGTGATATGCTGTATTAAGTAATTTATTACACAGTAGCTTAATGAAGGAACAATGTACGTAGTAAAGTTGACATATGCGGGCAGCAAATCAATGCAAGGAAATGAAAGTAAAGAAATTGAAAGCAATTTAAGGGGAAAGGAGCGAAAGAAAAGGAAACGTTTGTAGTAGGTGTGTCATCGACGAGGTATGAACGCATTCTCGATGTGTTATCGAAATGTTACAAGCGCGGGCCGAAAATAGCTATTATTTTTTTTTAGAGTCGAAAAAGTGCGGGCCAAAAAATTGTCCTAGGTGAAAATGTTTGAGTTCACAGGTATCCCTATAGCAATACCATATCGAATCATGCATCCTTTTTATTTCTCGAACTTTTTCTATAAAAGTCCACATATAAAAGTAAAATCTGTATTTTTATTTTTTGAGTCCGATAGAACTAGACTTCTAAAAATAAAAGTCGGGAATAAAAGTTAAACCCGGACTTTTATTTTTTAAGGCCAAAATAAAAGTCCGGTTTGATAACAAAGGAATGGCTTATCCGAAATAAAATTTTTTTTTAAAGTTCGAGTTTAATTAATTCTATCGGACTCAGGTAATAAAAATACCCAAAAAATATTTTATCTTGATCCAAAATTAGTAGTTTTGCAAGGAATTATATTCTAAAAGGAATAATAGTTTCCGTCCCTGGTTACAAATTTGGTATCACTAAAACTATAATTTTTTTACTGTCAAGTTATCGGTTTGTTATAGAAAAAATGCAGACTTTTTATTGAAAATTTAACGATAGTTTAAGGAAAAGCTTTCGATATATGTATATCGAGGCGTTACAGATATTTACAAGATTTTTTATAACAAATGTATAGAATTGTTATCGATTTGAGGTCTATGGTTATCTATAATATATCGATATGTTATCGAACAATTAAAGATTTGTTATCAAAAAGTTGGCGATATATTATCTTAAAGTTATCGATTTTTTAACAAAAAGCTATCGATTCTCAATGAATCGGATCGAGTGTTAATATGGGTTAGGCAGTTAAGCAAAGGTATTATATGCGCTTTTTAACTTTCACAGTTTACATATATGTAGATAGTTAAGTTTTTATACAAAGTAATAACTGACAGCAGTTTGTAATGAAAAATTGCATACTTTCTAAGCCCTTTATTACAAGTAACGTTATCTACTTACGTTTACGATATGTGTATTTTATTTTTATTGCCTTTATCTATTGTAAATTTTTGTAAGTTTTACAGCAAAAATGTGATAACTGGCTATTAAGATAATGTTTTTTATAGCTTTTTGCTTATTTTATAAAAAAACTTCAACCGATTATGTAAGTAACTTACTAAAATTATTTACATACTATTGCGCAGTGAAAGTAGATTTTCGTTATATACAATTATTAGCGCTAAGCTAATCAGTAACTGCTTCTTTATTACTTTTTTTGTTATTCCAGTTCAAACAAAAATAATTTTACAAGTGTTTTTTTCTTGTTATCTCTGTTGTTTGGTTAGTTCAATCAATTTTTGTACGCAAAAAAAGTTACCTTCATAGTATTTTTGCACAGAACAATTTTCTGCTTATAAAAATTACACTGGGTGGGTTAACCCCAGCGGTTTAGGGGGCTTACAATATACCCGCGGTAGGTATGCCTGTCTAAGAAGCGACTAAAATACCAAATTATTTCAGGGTAGCGCAACCCTTTCAATGTGTTTGCCAGCGCAAAATATAGCTTCCCCAACCCAATTGTCAAACTCACCTACCCCAGGCGAATCAAGTTCCTCATGGATCTAGGGAGGTGGTAGGGCGGAATGGCCTTGAAGGTTTCATGTGGTCAGACTAGATTGTTCCCGAGATGGTCGGGCTTGTGTTTTAATGGGGCTTGTTACCGGAACGTACCGGATCTGCATCCGGAAAATGACCATCAACACTCCCCAACAAAATCGCCATATTCCTTTAAGAAGAGTAGTGCTTCTAAATTCTGACCTCAGAAGTGGGGAAACCCATCTTGAAAGCCCATCCTATGCAGTCCTTGTCCAATGACGTGTCGGTATATAACGGTTTTGATTACGCAACAGATTCGACGCGTTCACGCCTTTGCAAGTTTGGAAAAACTCATTCACTCTTATTATAGTTGTCAACGTCAACCATCACTTCGCATCATCATCGACATCACGTCGTATCGGCATCAACGTCACGCAATGCGAAATGTGTATTTACTAAAACAATGTATTGACGTTGATGTGTTATCGATAGTTTTATAAAAAAACTATGATCCCTATACTTTTGACAATTGTTTACTTACAATTTGATCAGTGATAATTTGGTAATTAGTGTAAAATTTTTGACTTAAAATATGTTTATGTATCGAACAGTGAAACTTCTTGTGATGACGAGTGCAAGGAGATGTTACTTCTCCACAGAAAAGAGGTGCGCCAAAGGTCTGAAATTTTAAATTTGCCCGATAGGAATTTGTTGGAACTGCTCCCTGTGTACAACAAAAGCATTTAACTTCCTCAACCTCGAGAAAAATGTCAGCTTTTCTTGCAATCTCCAGGCAGAGTTAAATTTCTGACGTTGGATTATTGTTGCCGAGGTCAAGGCGTGTGTTTTTTCACTCGCTTCAAAATTCTCACAACGTTCAAAATTGAGCTGCTCCTCAATTTTTATCATTTTAATTCTTCCTTGTTAAAAGCTTTTCTATGTAGAAGAGTCTCGTCGCCTCCTTAATGGCAATAAGCGGTACTGACAATTTATTGTTTTATTATCATCGATTTATTGGCGGCCACCGTGGTGTGATGGTAGCGTGCTCCGCCTACCACACCGTATGCCCTGGGTTCAAGCCCCGGGCAAAGCAACATCAAAATTTTAGCAGTGTCTGGCAAGCGCTCCGAGTATATTTCTGCGATGAAAAGCTCTCAGTGAAAACTCATCTGCCTTGCAGATGCCGTTCGGAGTCGGCATAAAACATGTAGGTCCCGTCCGGCAAATTTGTAGGGAAAATCAAGAGGAGCACGACGCAAATTGGAAGAGAAGCTCGGCCCTAGATCTCTTCGGAGGTTATCGCGCCGTACATTTATTTTTTTTATTTATTTATCATCCATTTATTGATTTGTTAACGTCTTGTTATCGTCGAGTCACGGGCTTCCTATGGGTTAAATATTGGCTTTTTATTGAAGGTTTACACGACGATAACAAAGTTTTAACACTCCGATAAGAAATGGATATTTTTAGATACTAAATCGATGACTGCTTGATAATAAATCGATAACTTGTCGATTACAAATCGATTAATTTTCCATAAAAATTTGATAGAACGGCGACAAAAAATTGGTAACTTTCCGATTACAAATCGATAGATTTTTGATCACGTTTGATATATAAGCCACAGCTTTTCGGCAAGAAACCGATAATTTTCTGACACGATATAGGTAACTTTTTGATAACAAATCGATAATTTTTGATAACAATTCAATAAATTTTCAATAACAAACCGATCGTTATCGTAATGACAGGAAATTTTGACAAAGCTGCAGTTATCGCTAATGCAAAACGACGACACCAAATTTGCACTAAATTCATGCATAAATAATTTGATTCAGCGGTAAAACCTCCTATTTAACTTATGGCTGTTTATCTCACAACTCTTCAGAAAGCGATCTTGTTACTACGTGATAAAAAAATCGTTCTGTCGTACGAAGATACATATTCTATAGTGATCTTCAGCAGTATTAGCTATTTTCTTAAAGCATTCCTTGCAGCGAATCGCACCAGTACATGGCCTTCGTTAGTTCAGTCGCATGTTGATTGAGATAGTGGCTGATTAATTTAAACACATATTACTTAGTTTTAAGCGTTGTTGGTGCAAGTGTGGCTGTCCCTCTTTACATCAATGCGGAAGTAGTAGTAATTTTTCCATTTTTCCGGCTGGTTCGTGTTTGAAGTGAAGGAAATTTTACAATTGTAAGCCAATGCCGCGCTCCAAACAGCGTCTGTCAGCTTACAACAACTCGTATATTCCGATTTGTTTATGATACTTCATGACATGAAACAAGTTCAAGAAATGCACCAAGATCATAAAAGACATCAAACCTTAAGTTTTTAAATTCCTAGTTTGGAAAAAGGTTATGAATTTACGAAATGTTGTTTTCACTGTCGGTATTTCTGTTAGGATACTAACCTCAACGTATAAAGAATAGTACCCGGGAATAGTCAACAGCACCTGCTGTTAGGCGCGCTTGATAGCTCACCGAAGGCCACACCTTGATATCGTTTCGCACGAACTTGATATTTTAACCCAATTAGGTCGACGAGCCTATTCCTTGCCGTGAGAGCAAAAAATGTACGACTACAAGGCGTATTAGGGGAGAAAGCAATGGCATTCAGTGTTAGGCAAACGCCAGATTTCCCACCAAGAAAAAACGGGATTTCAGTTCTTTATTCATCATAATATTGTCGAAATTGATTATTCAGGCTACTCATAAGGATAGATTCATTATGTAAATTTTTTCCAGAATTGGGGAATACATCCTAGCCTATACGGATTCGAGGAATTGATGGGATTCAAGGGGTTCATAAGCACAATACACAGCTTTATAGTGCAAGGAATGGCCTTTTAGCAGGAGTGGAAAATAATAAGTCTTTACACTTTTCCACGATAGAGGTGGACGGTTGGCGCAAGTTGCGCAAATGGCGGACGAGGCATACATCTATATTGGGTCCCAGGGTATATTTTATTTATTTTTAAAGCGGATGAACTAGACGCAGACGTCCCAATTAGATTGGGCGAGATTTAGCGAAGACGAGAGGTGCACATGATCGACCAAGCGGGAAAGGCGTAGGTTCAAGCGCGGGGCTGTAAAGTGTCGAAAATTATGTGTAGGTCTTACAACCTTAGACTAACAAAGTTGCTTCTATCATTAAAAAGAGAGGACTGTAGACTCATGAGGAAAGTGCGGATTGGACGAGGAAACGATCGAGCACGTTCAGTGCTCGTGCCCTGAACTTGCCAGGCTAAGACTCCAGCTATTGGGAGTGATACAGATCTAGAAGCAGCAAGTGGCTTAAGTCCTAGGAAGCTTCTAGTATTTGCCAAGAGGACGGAGTTATTTTATAACATAAGTCCTGGTTTTTGATGGGGTTTGTCAGTTTGGTCGTTAAAGCAAACTTCTGGTAACACTACGGACTCAATCAGTCTATGTTAGGTCCTCATGGACTGGCCAGTTCAACCTAACCTAACTTGTACTTTGCGTGTCCGTATCGAATGATCTCTTTTATTTTCTTCGTTGTATGTTACAAAATTTTGTACGCAGGGTTGGTATCCTTAAAACTAATTTTAGCAGGCTAGGTACTGGCGACCCCCAAGGGGGGGGGGGGGGTGGGTGTTGGTTGGCGGAATGGCATAGAAGGTTTAATGTGGTTTAATCGTTCCCAAGATGACCGGGCCAGTACCTATATGGTGATTTGTTACCGGAACTTACCAGATTTTTATTCGGCAAATCATCATCATCAACATCGATAACACTCCCAAAAATCTTCGGGGAGTATCTTTATCGTTAATACTACAACAACAACGCCATAGCGCGTTTCCGTCATTAAAACCTTTTCAGAAATAATTTGTGTTCCTCAAGACTCGATAAGGCTGTAGCTTTAGGCAAGTTTTAGAAAAAAAACCAATAAAAGCTAAGTTCACAACAAATTATCATTGCATGGAAACCGTTTGTTGCAGACATCGAGTTCATTAAACTCAACAACGAATGTAGATAATAAATGCAATAAAATTGTATGTAGATATTGATTATTGATATTGATTTTTCACTTAACTACCATCTCATCGGTCAAATGCCTTTCTTGTAGTCAATCTGATTTTGATTAACATCGTTCTGCTATTTATTTCCTGGCTTATTTGACAAAAAGCATAGGCGCTTCTAATTTCGAAAAAAAAAAAAAAACTAACGAACAAAAAGGACTGAAGACTGAGCTTACCAAAATGAGCATAGCAACACAACCTACGACAATTTAAACAATATTTCACAGGCACAACAACAAACAAACCGGCTAGGCCGCCAACGACAGTAAAAGCAGCAACATCAGACAATAGGAAAAAAGGCAGGCGAAACGGTTGGTGTTTGGAATTTTGTTGCAGACATAAAGGCGAACGACCCTTTTCAGAGATGGCAATGCACTCGGTGCGGCCTTTAGAGCCAGTCAGCCAGTCGGCAGATTATGTTCAACTCTTATACACATTACAGAAATGTATGCCTGTGTGTTGATAGATCGGTGTGCTTTTTAGCGCCTATATGTATGCCATGAACAAAGGAGGTGAACTGATTTCTAAAGGAAATTATGCTAAAATAGCAATTATATGTGTGGGTGTTTGTTGCAAAGAACATGTGCTTATATGAGTATGGGTGCTACATATGTCTAGTCGCGCCCATTTTAATGTCAAGGAACAAAGCGAACAAAAGTTTGTGAGATGTTTTACAGGTAGGTGAAGAGTGGCCTGAAAACTGATGTATGCACATATGTGTGTATATTAAAGACTTATATGTGAGAGTGTTGGTGACACAATGCTTTTTTGTTGGACAGAAAAAAAGAAAAAGATGAATGAAAATTTAGTTCCCTTTTATCGATGGTGAGGCTGTTATTTTTAAACTGTTTGAACAAACTTTCAAACTTCTATAGGTTTTCGTAGCGCTAAGTTTGGATTTTTGTGGATCTTTCAACATAGTCACACATTTAGGGGCGATGTTGTGTATGATGGCTAATATCCCCAAAAAAGTTTCCTTAACATTGTAATGGATCAGTCTAATACTTTTCATAACTATTTTATTCGATGGTGGGTTATTGTTTTAAATTTCATCATTCGTAAGAGTTTATTGCTTCATTATGCTTTAGTAATTTTAGCTTTTCAATACCAGATTTTCATGCAGAAAGCTTCGTTAGAAAAGTAGAAGCTATTCTAGATCTAAACTTTTTTTCCAAAGCTTCTGGTGGTGGTTTTTTGGACAAAGATTGATCTCATCTCTCGGAAATCGATTACAATTCTGTCTAGTTACAAATTAAGTTCAACTGAATAACGCCTTATGAGCGAACGGATTCGCCTCGTTTTGAATTGATAGCCACAGTCTGGGGCCAAATCGTAACATTCGTGATCGTATAACTCGTCACGTAAAAATATGATTTTCGGATTATGACATACGTGAACGTACTACTTCGATCGTAATTTTGGATCGCAACATACGTAACGAGTGGCTGAACGTACACGTTCCGTTCCACTTTCATTCGAACACAAACTGGCGATCATATACACAAAAATTACAATAAAAATGTAAGAAAATTGTTAAAATAGATGAACAAGTAACATAAAATAACAAATTTCAAACTTTTGGTATTAAGAAAGTTCGAAATCAAAAAGCTTAATCCAAGCCAAAAGAAAATATTGGCGGAATTCATGGCGAGACACCCGCTTTGGTATCGGCTTGCTACAGAAAGGAACTTCTACAGAAAGGAAGTAAAAGCTTCTTAAATTAAGCGCAATCTTTTCAAGAAACTGCAATAATTTTTTGTTAGACAGATATAATACATAAATGATATGCTTGCGCTTTGTTCGATATACCCAAAAGTTTACCGCACTATCTTAACCGCCTTTGGACTATCTTTTCATTGTCTTCGCTATTAGTGGAGCTCAAACAAAACAATAAAATTAGATCCATCGTAGTTATTTACTTTATTTTGGCAACCAATTTGACAGTTCAAATTCTATTGTGAGCTAAAAATACAATCCAACCTAATGTGGATCGCTAAATTTATTGCGAATTGAAAATAAATTACGTTCCGCTTGCTATCGTATGTTACAATCCTATTTCGTTTATACATTTGACGTAACGTAATTTTCTTTCGTATGATTGCCGACCCGTGATCGTATGTTACGATTCGGGCCCTGTAGACAACCAACATTTTTGTCAAGTTTTCTATTGTGATTTTCCTAAGACTAACTTTTCAAGCATTTCACAAAAATCTTATATCGCCGTCAGATATCCAAACTTTTTCATATTGATGTAGTCCTCGACGATGAGTTTGTGCACATTTATGTGAGTATATACATAGAAAATACAAAAAAAAAAAAAAAAATCACAGAGTAAACCATCCACAGTCAATCGTCTACGTGTTATCCTTGTCATTGCCAGTACTCAACCTCTCATCCGTTTTGTCTGCGCACTGTTTCGCTTTTCGCTTTTACATCACATAAACTTGGCTCCATACTTAGTAGCGTTCATTGACCTAACATATTTTTTTGTGCAAGTACGGTCGTCGGCTTTTCTGGCTGTCGCCATATCGCCTCTCCCCGCACACCGTTACCGTTGATCCAAAAACTCAACCGTCTGGACTTTTGTCACTTGAAACTTTATTGTGCAGGAGCAGTTTTTGCTGTTTATGTATACACTCCCAATATGGAAAGCGAAACAGGATATATACATATAAAAGCGAATGAACTTCAGTTGTTGTTACGTTTGTTGTTTTTGTTGTGTTGGCAGTTGTTGTGATTCATTGCCACCACTGCAACGAAATACCCATTGTATGAAGAGTAGAAGTTGAAGGTCCTGTTGACTGGCGCAGGCAGAACAGAAGAAATGGAACCTTCCGATGTGAATTGTTTGTTGTAAAAGAGTTTTTGTATAACAAAAAGAGTTGCCAAAGTGAGTGGAAACAGGTGAAGTAAAAATTTGTGATGACTTAGGAAGTGTTTGACAATTTATTACTTCATCGGATGTGAAGACGGATCCTTTAGCTTTATAGATCTACCTGCTTTGGGAACGAACATTATTCTTGATATTATTTTCTATGCTTCACTCCCGTCTCGAAAGTAAGGCGCCTTATATGTTTTACCAGTGTACATACTTACTTACAAAATTTATGAATTCACCTCTAGTATAGGGTGGGGGAAAATTCATAGACTAAAATTAAAGGGTGTAAGTTCAAAAGAGTTTAAATAAACCAAATCTGAGTACCAGCTAAAGACCAAATCGGGGAATGAAAAGTTGAGATAAGGGAGGAGGAAAGCGCAGCTTGCAGTATGTGTAGAAGGATAGGATGCGATTTCGAAAGTGATTGAAAATAGACATGAGAATGTGAATGGAAATTTAAGGGTGAAAACCAATACAAATTCGATGGTGAATTTAAGGGTAAAGTGAGTCAGCAGGCACATTTTAGTGTGGGAGATTTTGAGGTGAATATTAAACGGCGCGACAAGAGGAGTAGACGCAAAACTCGAAAGCAAAATCAAAAGCGAATTTCAATACAAATGGCGAACACAAAAGAATTCACCCACTAATAAAAATGAAAAATCAAATATCAAAATAACAGTATTTCTTGAGGTAAAATTGGCGAATTTCAAGTTACATTTTAACAGTGGTGAATTGCCTATACGCGATTTGATGGTTTACTGTGAAAACCAAGGTGAATCCATATCAGGTGGTGGAAAAGCGAATTCAACCAACTCGCCGTGCAGAAGAATGTCAAGTCAAAAGAAATAATTTTATTGATTTCGATTAACTGACATATTGTAGTACAAGGCGTTGTATGGAAAATGATCAAGAAGAAGCAATCAGCTGTTGGGATAATAACATTTGGGTACTTAAGTCGTCTTGGTGAAAACGAAAGCAAATTTGAAGGTGAATTTAAGGGAAATTTGAGTCCGCATGTACATTTTATGTCTGGCTTCTCAGTGCGAGTTTAAACTCTAGTTTAAGTTGACTTTGGTAACATTAAGTTTTGCTGCTATTAAACTTTAGTCAACTTTAACAGGAGTTTAAGCTCGCACTGAAAAGCCCGGCCATAGAGTAGACTTCACTGTCAAGTAGAAGCGAACTCGTAAACCGATAAATGAGATTTCTAGTTTCTAGTCGAACACGAAGGGCTACGCAAAAGCCCTGGCCAGTTGCTAAGTGGAATTTCACCCTGAAATTGCGCTCTCTCAGTAAATATTTGAAAAACGCCCTATATCTGAATTTAATTGACACCTATTTAAAAATTTGGGGTCTTAAAACAAAATATGATTTGGTACCTTTTCAAACTAGAGTGCGTATTGCTGCGATTTTTAAAACGGGGTTTATAAGCTGCAGCCTGAGAAAATATGTTCAAAAACTATTTCGTCTTCATTGACGGTAATAATGATTATCAGCGCTATTTTCTGGGGTGGAGTGTTTAGACGTTAGCATAATATATAAAAACTAAACTGTTATAATATAAACCCAAAATTGATTTGAGCAAGTGGGTAGAGTTAGAAATCTTGGAAAATGCTACAAGGGATTCAAATCTACGCGAAAAGCATAAAGTGACCACTTTTAATAAAAATTCCAAGAAAGATTTTGGGGTTGGTCGGTGGGTTGTTGTGCTGCCCGGATACCCAAAATGTGAGCCTAAGCTGCTATTTAAGTATAGCTAGTCGGGGTTTCGTTCAAAGTAATTGGTGCATACAACGAGTTTGCTGATATTTTTTACAGAGCATTTAGCTACTTCTTGATGTTCCAGCTGTATTAAACTACCTATAATTATAAGCCTACTGTGAGCTATTGCTGGGCATTCACACAGTTAGTGCGCGACTGTTTCTTCACTGCCTTGCTTGCCGTAGCTTCCGCAAATGCTGTTGAAAGGGATCTCATTCTCTCAGAATGCAGGCCTAGCGGGCAGTGTCCCGTGTTTGTGGCAGTAAATCTAAAGATGTATTTCGTTTGACAAATCTAATAGTTTAGTCCTATATTCTCGCACTATCGTAATCCGACCTTGCTTGTTTATATTGCAGGTGTTCGAAGAGTAGCAGTTGGGGATCGCTGATTCCTTGAATCTACCATGCATGTTTTTTATGATTGGTGTAAGTGTATGACGCCTCTCTATGTTTCCGCAGGATTCAGCAGAGCCTTTGCATTTGCAAGTTCGTCTGACTTCTCATTGTTCCTGTGACCAGGTGTTGAGGTCACTTAAGCTAAACAAAATCTGAAGTGGACAATGTTCGCTAGATATAAAAAAAAAAAAACATTTTCTTTGAAAATGAATCAGAAGACTTGAAAATGTTTAGCATGAAAAAATATAAAGCCTATACTTTTGGCATTCACTGCATTTCATTTGTGACACTGTGGATTGTAGCTCTATGCAATTCAGTTCTCATACAAAAAACCACACCGAGCACAAGTGAGCTAGACGCTCGTTTCATCTTTATTTCATTTCATTTCATGTCGTTTCATTCGGTTCCTGTTCTGATTTTTCGACCCTGCAATCAGTAATAACAACACACACACATACACATACAAAATTAGGGTGTGCAATCACTTAGGTTTGGTCTTGACTTGTTTGGTTATTGGTGGTCACAGCCACATACCACACAATTCACTCCACACTTCCATTGTAACGCAACAACAAAGTAATGCACATGCAGCCAGAGTAAAATGAAGAAATCGCTGACTGAATCAGTAACAGAAACATGCCACCCTAAATTAAACAAACATACAAGCACCCCACAGCGACAGTGATGCTCCCCCACCCCAAAAAGCAACGAAAAGCTCGTTCATCGTAAACGCATTCGGGGTTGTTGTTGACATCGTCTGTCTACATGCAAACAAAAAAAAAAAACAAAAAAGCATCGTCGTCTGCAAAAGCGACAGTGCGCTTTTTGTTGTCTGCGCAATAAATTCGTTGTTGTCGGTACCATGAGCAACGAAAGCAGCATAACCGTTGCAGTGACGCAACTCCGGCCAAGGACCTCACTGTTGCCTATATGTCGACGTCTGCGCATGTACAAGTATAAATACACAAACAATTGCATTTAAATGTGTGTGTGTTTGTGTTGGTAAAGTTTCACTTTTAATTTTTTTCAACCATTCAAAAAACCAATATTTTACGTTTGTATGAATGTGGGTGTGTATGTTTTTGCAATAGGCATGTGCATGCAGTTGTGTTCGTGAAAGGACAAGCGGTGCATTGGCCCTGGGTACGTACGGTCGATAGGATTTCATGCTGGTACTGCTTTTGGTGTTGTTGATATCGACACTGCGGCTGGTGTGTGTGTGCGGTTTGCTTGCATGTTGCTGAAAGAATATGCTTACCAACAACAAAAAGTGCCATATATCGCACAAATACTTTACACTTATAGGTTTGTGTATTTGTTTAAATGTATGTATGTAGCATTTATTTGCGCGCCCTGTTCTTGCACAGCCTTCATCGCATTCGTGTTTGTCTGTGCTTTTCAATTTGCTTCATGTCATTGTTGTTATTTGCCACCACACACACACATGCACGCTTACTTTCGTTGTTGTATGCTTTAGCTTTGCAGTTCATTGAACTTTTGCTAAGCCTTCGTGAGCGCCATAGCGCTCTGCCCCTGCGTGCGTTTACTTTGAAACGTCATTAGGGGGACTCATGATAGCATATAAACTTATAAGGTGTAAAATTATATCCATTTACACACGCGGTTATATGAACGCACCTAGTAATACTCTTGATAAACTTGATTGTTTTTCAGCTGTATTATTGCCATAAAAAATTTTTTGATTGTTATACAAATTAAAAAATACCAAGATTAAGTGAAAAATCAAAACTAAAACGCCTTTACTTGCTGATGTTGGAGATTTCTGATGAAAATGCCGGCTGTAATGTCTGCAAGGTTGCATTCCTTTGAGTTTACCGCGTTTACACAATGAAATGTGCGCGTAAATTTATACAAATTGTGTAAATGATTTTTCATACAAAATTTGACAGCTCGTGCGTAAACTAGATAAATTTATACGTTTACACACTTTATAAGGCATTTATACGGTTACATGAGTCCCCCTATTTTAACGCTAAAGGATAATAGTATTAACAACAACGTTGGTGGTAACAGCAATAGTACTCCTTCTCTTCATTTCTGGTATCAACGCAGATATGTACAGACCTACACCAAGCCGTCTCCTCTTGTTCAGTAGCCTGTATACACAACACGACCCTTCGAATGCTGGCTAGGTTAAGACTAGAACAACAGTGTTTCCGTTGTCGCTACCAAAATTTCGGATCATACGTTTAAAATTGTGGTAGTTATTGTTATTTTTTGTGGCTGTTGTAATGTTTGTTGCATTTTTAGTGCCCGTGTCGCCGCCAGCGTTAGTCTATGAAAATTTCATTTGATTGTTGGTTTGGGTGGAAATTTGGTGTTTAATTTGTCTAGTTGCTGATTTCTGGATACACTTTTACACTTTTTTAGCCAGAAAAGAGATTATGGTGAAATAGTAATCAAAATTTTATGTACAATATTTAAGGATGGACCATTAAATTGAAGAAAATAATATCTTTCTTTTTTGACAACTTAGAATTTAATTTCTGAATTCTTTCGGGAGCTTGAATATCGACTGAATGGTGGATACATTTCGGCTGCCGATTCGAAAATGACTTCTTTAGAAAATTCTTGTAGACTTAAACAGAATTTAATTCTAAATCCCGTCATCAGAATTTTTTTTCAAATACGCCTTATCTGAGAATAAATTCAATGGAATTTGAAACAATGCTTACATTTGCTATTCCAGACTAGCAGTTACAACAAAAGATATGCTCCGCTACAGCATGACCAGAGCCGCATAATAGTAATAGCATTTCTTAGGCACTGCGAACCAAATAGCAGACTAAAACCGACGAGTTAAAGTCGAGCAAATGGAAAAAATTTATTAGTATTTAATCTGTTGGGTATTGCTGTGCAAAACTTTATCTTTTATCATGTTTTTTTGGTGGAGCTGATGTATCGTTGTGATGTTGCTATTTTGCTGCACTCTTTTATGCTATGGCTCTGCTCTCAGCTCTGTTCATGTTCAGGGCCAGAGCAATAGCAACAAAGAAAAATTTATAAAGAGCAGCATAGCAGTGGGTAGAGCACTCGACTCGGGCGCTAGTTCGAGAGACAATGTTTCAATTACGAATTACATATTTCATAAATACACCGGCCCTTGTCGGCCGACCATGCCCTGGATTTATTACCTTTGGGCGGTAACTCTGCCAGCATTACCCCAAATTGTTCATCATATTAACAAAACTGAATAAGTGTGTCCGGATTTCTTCACCAATTTTAAAGAAAAATCCAAGCGACACACAAATAGAATGATATCTCTACCCTTTACCTCGAATCCAAACCCGTTTCCAGGATGACTTCAAGCCTGATAGCAATGTATGTAGTGGCATCTTTTAAGAAAATCTTTCGACCTTCTTAAGTATAAGGCTGTCGTGTCATAGCATCTCATCAAAGGTGGAGATGGCTATTGGCCGTTAAGCCCGGTCAAGCGTAACCAAAGTTCTTCAAGGCAGGATGATTTAATCTAGAAAAAGATTGCTTATAGTGCCTAAATAAACTGAACTCGACGTGCACCATAGTGGCAATGGCGACCTGAGATTACAGTAGTATATCGGGATGTTGTGCTGCTGATTAGCTAGCGTGACAGCAAAAACAATGTCAGTTTAGAAATAAATAAGTGCTTCTTTTAGGCTAAGTAGGTAATCGAAAAGTAGAATTTTTTAGCGACAAACATTATAAATTGCTCAAGCTTTTTGAAATTTTTATGTTTTTAAAAGCATGCCGCGTGACGTCCCATTTATGTATATGCGTTTTTATATCAATATGAATATGATTTAAGAAAAGAGCGCAATGAGGAAGCGGTAAAAAAAGAGCCAGGAAGACGAAGATGATGATTTCTTATACATAGTGCTCGGTGCTTAATTGACTGCTAATAAATTTTGATTAAGAAGGGGCTAGTCGTCCGGAATTTTTTTTTATTGTACAAAAGCAGAAAAATGAAGAAATACTGGAGTCAAAATATAAAAAAAAAACAAAAAAAAAAAATTTAATTTGGAAATTTTTGCGCTGAAGTTTTTGGAAGAGTTTAGACAACATTTTGTTTGATCATGATCTTTAGTTCCGTCTCCAATTTCATTGTCAACAGCAGTATCTGATTACACGGCATCATATTGTACTGGATTTTAAACGGAAAACGAAAGAACACTGGATCACAAGCTTGTCACAAGCACAACTCAATGATTGGATAAGGGATTTGGAATTGTCAACAGAAAAGGCCGAACTACACGCCTCTGGTATGCAACAATTTAAATTTGTTTCATCCGATGTTAAGGTAATATATTATAGAACTCATCACGAATAATTACGAAGGACACTGTCGTGTTTGTTACTGCAAAGACATTGCTGGTCTATTCAAACAGTTTAGTGAACCATATGATTCAAAAGAGTGGCGATTGTTCATAGACGGCAATAAATTAAGCGAGTTCGCGCATGCAGTAAATACGAAGGAAACGTATGAAATAATGGAAAAATTGCTCAAATTAAACAAATACGAAGAACATGATTGGAAAATATGTGCCGATCTTAAAGTCGTTGGAATGCTATGTGGTCTACAAAGTGGATACACAAAATACTGTTGCTTTCTATGCAAATGGGATAGCCGAGCTCGTCAAGACCACTACATCATAAAGGATTGGTCAGAACGAATCGAGTTTCAAGATGAGGTGGATAACATAAAATACTCCCCACTTATAAAGAAGGAAAAAATAATTCTACCTCCGCTCCACATCAAGCTCGGCCTTATCAAAAACTTTGTCAAGGCTTTTGGACAAAGAAGGCGAAGATTTTCATCATTTGAAGACAATCTTTCCAGAGATTTCAGAAGCAAAAATAAGGGAATGAATTTTTGTGGGACCGCAAATAAGGAAAATGATGACCAATAAACATTTCAACTATTGTCACCAGTGGAGGCAGCAGCGCGGGAGATGATAGTGAACGACTTAGTCAAAAACGATGCATAAACGGGTAAATAAAAAAACATATCTAAGAGCGTTTTCTCAGTTAACTTTTAAAACTATCTGCCCGATAAACAAAAAATTTTTATGAAATTTTTTAAATTTATATAAGAATATATAGCCCTAAATCTGAATTCATCATCCAGTTCCGAACATATAAGAACGAGCAAAATGTAAACAAAAAATTTTTTCTGAATGGAAATATAAATCCACTCTAAGATTATTATATACTAATGAAATCACAGAGTCACAGAATCATATGTACATATGGTATTATTTGTAGGGTACTTAAGTTTTACTATATGGCTATATTTATTTGAATGCTTCTAAGTTTTTTATTAGTTCATCGATTTTGTTGAATAAAAGCTTATTTTTTTTTTTATAATAAAACAGAGCTTAGAGGGCAAAAACAAAATTTTCGAGATCTTTCCTCGCAAAGTACAACTTTTTTTTATATTTTTACAAAAAAATTGAAAAAAAAACCGTAATTATTGTTCGTTATCTTTGAATCTGCAGGGCGTAACAAAAAGTGTTGTGTGCCCAGTTTGTAGCAAATTTTATTACCTTTTAAAAGCTTTAAACCGTTTTGGAATTTCTCAATTCGTTATTGAGATATTAGCTATGTTAATTGGACCCTTTTTTTTTTTTTTTTTTGAAAAAACGGTAATTCGTATATATCTCAAAAGCGTTACCATAGAATTAAAAATAACCTTGATTTTTGGAATCAGGGGTTGATTTTTTATAGGCATTTCATAATGGTGTCTCTGGTGCATTTTGGCTGTAAACCAGTGTCATTAATCTATCAATTGACTTTCATAAGTGATTATAAAGGCTGACATATACTCTCGTATTTAATCTATAAATTAATCTTAAATTAAATCAGTTTATCAGCAGTAAGTTTGTTCTTTAATTAGATGTTTGAAGAAAGCGTTTTATCAATATTTTGGAAACTACAATAATTTTCAAAATTTACCTTAGTGAGGGGCTGCGCTGCATTATTGAATTGGTATTTTGTTTTGTATTTGGTTTTTTATATATATTATTAATTTTTTTTTTTATATACTAATATAAATACTCATGTGGTGCTTATCGATATCAGTCTTGCGTTCTCACTTAATTAGCGTATTTTTTACAGTAAGAATTTTTATGGAAAAATTCAAATAAAATTGTAACACTGACAAAAACAAAACTTAATTTTTTATATGTATGTATGTACATGCTTGTTATATACATTTATAATGCTTATGCATTTAGCTATAAATTATTATTATTTTTTTTTAATATTAATTTTGATTTAGCTTTCTTTCGTTTAAATCACATTCCTCACGCGCTTGTCTACATTTCCTGTCATTTGCTTTGTTGAGTTTGCTTCAAGTTTTATTTTATATATTTGTGTATTATATTATATAATTTCTTATATGAACATACATAGGTATATGGCAATTATCCCTTTCACATACTTTTATATTTTTAAACGTGATTTGAAAAAGTTCACAAACGCAAATATATTACGAAAGTATAAAGGATAACGTCGTATTAATTTATTGCTGAATGAACACATTGCGTGGTATCTGCTGCTAGCGCTGCCGCTTTCGCCTCTGCTGCTGCTGCTGTTACAACTATGAGTTAACGTATTGATTGAATATTTGAATAGCTACGCCAGACTTTGTTATATACATGGATTTATAAATAATTTTTAAGTTATTTGTTTTAATATGCTTAATTCTTGTATTTTTATGCTCTTTATATTTGGTTACTTATTTATTACTAAAAACACTCATTCACACATACACAAAGCATAAGGTTGTTATCAATTTACATATATTTAGTATATTAACATTATTTTAATTTTTTCATAGACTTTTTCTCTCCATATTTATTGTAATCTATGCCGTAAACATTATTCCAAAAATGTTTCACAAAAAATTTGAGCTCAAAATATTCAGTCTTAAACAAATTTTTGCTATTTCAGTCTCAGTGGCCACTAGACATGACCTGCCTTACACGTTAACATCCCGGTATAGGACTAAAATTTCATTCGCTGCGACAATCAAGTGAAACCAAACCTACAGTACACAGCCGTTGCAGCCATGAGCAATGCGAGCGAGACCAAAAACAAAAGTTAGAACAAAAAGTGCAACAAAAAATGCAAAAAAACAGAAGGGCTAACAGGAACAGCACTGACTATGGAAACACAAATAACAATAACAATTGCAACAACAACAGCTGTAGTTGCATGTGACAGGAGCAAGCGCAAAAACGACCGTCAGACAAACACAAGCACATTGTGGCTGTGCTCATGGGGACATTACCGCTGCTGTAGGCAGCTTTGCAGCCAGTGCACGGACTTTTAAAAAAATGTTGGTAGACGAAAAATTAAAATAGTGGTAGAAGTTGGTAGATTTTTTTTTCCAAGAAAACAATAGCTACACTTTATATTTGTACAAAACAATTCATATTGTAACGATTTTAGTCAAATTCCTCTTATTTGCAATCTTCTGCTAACGTTCGTATCGCTAAACTGTTGAATAAAATAACTCCACAATTCAATAATGCAAAATGGTCTTTATTAGACTACTTTAAAAATATTTCACACTAACACTTATACTTCGCAACCAATAGCGCGCTCAAATCAAACTGATTCCCCATGCCTCAGCTGGTGCTGCTTTTACACTTTTTGGTATCCTCGTTTGCTTATTTCTAGGCGTTTCTCCTTCTAGAAATTACTACTTGTTTACCAGCTATAAACTCATTAGCTATAAACTACAGATGCACGTTTACAGCTTCTCGCATAGCAGTATGCGCGATGATTGCATACTTTTGTGTGTATCTCTCCGCTGCTGTATGTATATATGTGTAGACATAATGTTTAATTTGTTTATGTAGATACTAGTACTAGACTGCTTAGTATCAGCTTAGAGATTATAGTATGCCTTAGTATTGCTAATATTTGTCACAATATTTTATTGTAAAACAAATAAAGCACATTTCACGAAATAACACTAAAAAAAAAAATATGTAAACAAAACAAAAAAATTTATTTAAATTTGTATATACATATCGTTAGCTTAATGTGAAAATGAGCTAAGTCGACTTTAACGAATTTTACAGGAAAGGAAGAAAAATGAATAATTTTTGAAACAACCTTATTTTTTCAAAACTGTGAATGAGGATACCTTAATTGCTTTACTTTTGAGTGTAGAAGCTTTGAAAAAGATAAATAAAAATAATGTATGCCAACCCAGCAGCTATTTTATGACTTAGCACAATTTCCGCACTCAAAACAAATTTTTTCTCCTGACTTAGCGCTTTTTACTCAATATGTTTCTAACGGTTCTGACCTGGGCTCTTTTGCCGGATGGTGCGGAGACAATAACATATTTTTAAATTGTGTCTTATTCCAAAAAGACAACTGCCACATACTTTATCTACAAACTAAATGCTAAATCTATTAATCGTTGTCAAGAGAGTAAAGACTTGGGTGTAATTTTTGACTCCAAACTCTCTTTTTCAAGTGACACTGACTTCGATGTTTCAAAATTTGTTGCAATGGTTGAGTTCAGTAGACGTAACACCACTGACTTTAAGGACCCTATGACGTTGAAGGCACTTTATATATCCTTGGACAGAAGTCGTCTTGAAGATTGCTCAATAATATGGAATCCTTTCTATGAATCTCACTCCTACAAAATTGAGTGAGTTCAAAAAATGTTTACAAATATTGCTTTACGTATGCTTCCCTGGCCAGACGGCTTCCCATCATATAACAGCAGGCACAAATAGCTTGGTCTTCAGGTTTTGCATGACAGAAGAACTTTTATCTCACTCATACTTGCCTATAATGTAATAAACTTTAGCACGAATTGCTCTGATTTATCTAATTTGTTCATTCCATATATTCCACTGCGTGATCTTCGGCATAATAGATTATTTATCGAAAGAACTCATCAAACGAATTATGCTATGGATGAACCTATAACTAGGACTATATATCTAGCAAATCGATTCAGTAGTGTTATTAATTTTAATAACAGCTTATATAATTTTTAGCTTGAATTGTTTTCATTTTTAACTAGTCTGTAAGAAAGCATGTAGTTATTGACGAGTGAGAATTGAAGTAGATTATGGTCAGCGCAAAGCATTTATTAAACACCAAAGGCATGTCTCAATTGGGTGAATCCAATTTCAAGGGGTTGTGTTCGCAACCCTCTCAAGGGGTTGCCAGCGCAATATATAGCTTCTCCAACCCAATTGTCAACCTCATCTGCGGGATAGCCTAGAATGTTTAATGTGGTCATATAAATCGTTCCCGAGATGGTCGGGCTAGTACCTTAATAGTGCTTTATTACCGGGACGTACCGGCTCTATGTATATCCGGCAAAGGACCATCAACATCGGTAGCACTCCCCAAAGCCTTCGGGTAGTGTCTTTACCGTTAATACATCAACAAGAACGCATACGCGCATAAAGAAATGACTAGTAATTCAGATTGATATTAATGACAGGTTGACTTAGCACATTCTCTTTAACAGCTGACGACTTAGCACATTTACTCATCTTTGCACACAGCACGTAAAAATGAAAAATAGCAGTATTTTTTTTTGTGATCGATGTATTTTGAATTCAGTTTTAAAACTACATTAAAATACAATTTTTCAAAAAAAGTGACTTAGTACATTTTCACATTAAGCTAACGATATATAGCTTATGCCTATATGAGATTTGCTTTTTTCCTGTATTTTGAGCTTGAAATATTGAGGAAACTTGGCCGATACGTCTAATAACAACAACAATTTTCCAATGTGCCACACTGCCACACTGGCATGTTATCGTTTACTTAAAACTTTTTTATTTTCGATCAAAATTATTCATAAAAAAACGAGGAAAATATTTGCGAGTAGATGACTACTACTTTATTTCATAAACAAATTTCTTGTATTGAATTTGTGCACAAATTTTTCAAAATAAAAACCAAATTTTTTCCAAAAAAAAAAAAATAATTGCCAGAAAAGAAAAAAAAAAAAATGTAATGCGATATGGTTGCTATTAAATAAAAATAACAAAATCACCTTCCAGAAATTAAAATTTTTTATAAAACCTTATTAATTCGATTGGACGCTGAAATAAAGTCCCTGAGATAAAATACTTTTTTATTAATATTTGATTGGAAATGCTTGAAATTTTTAATCCATTACGCATGGCGGTTTTTTGTCGTTCAACATAGAGAACGACCTTTCTGCGGCTGCACTACTGTGAGGTAATATTGGTAAGGAGCACATTTATTCACTCAAATTTTCAAACAAATTTTGTTCTAGCAGACTCTTTTCAGTTCCCAATTTTATCCATCCTTTAAGAATATCGTCGGAAAATATCTTTTCTATTTTTTCCTTATCATATAATATTAATGATCGGCATTCGTTGTTAAGAATATTCATAAATGTCTTGTGAAATGGAAAAGCTTTAAATAAGGGAACAATCGTTGTCATTTGACTGGACTGAATATTTTTTGCATCAAACTATTCCAAAAGGTGAAGATTTTCGTCTTCGTAATAGAATCGTTTCTTAATTTCCTTACAAAGGCAAATGTTGGTAGATTTTTGGCGTTGGTTGTAGAAGTGGTAGAAAATGAAAATGGGCTAAAAAGTTGGTAGATCTACCAATAAAGTGGTAAAGTCCGTGCACTGTTTGCAGCATTGAAAACCACTGAGCACAGAGCGCTGCAATGTATGCAACGCATATTTCATTCCAATTTGTTGTCACTGCAATGCTGCGCCTAAAATTATGCGCGAATTTTACTTTTTATCAAACATTTTTTTTTGCTAAAAGTCTCGAAGTTTTTGGGGGTAGTGAATTGCGAGTACGAAAGCATAGTCATCGTCTGCGCGACTACCCTACCATATTTTACATTGTTAGAGTCCGGTTGTAATTTTGGCAATGACAGTTTTGTGAACAGTGCATACAAACGTTCGTTGCCAGATCTGCTGCAAGAGTACTCATATTGACATTCGACTATACTTTGCATACATTCACGCAAACATTAATGAAAGCTATAATAAGCGTTCGGTTGTGTGACATAAGTTGAGGCAGTCCTAAACACCCGTAAGGCGAGTCTGTTTGAGTTTGGTCAGGGTATGTTTTTAGGGCGTTGGATGTGGTGGTAAAACTTTGTTGCTCTATTTGATTTTGCATGTATTTTCGTATATGGAATTCGTAATATAAGTACTTATAAACATATATGAAAGTTTGTAGCAAATAAAGCCGCACTGCTGCAGGCAGCATAGTGGAGGGAGGGCGCTGAAAGGGTTTTAAATATGAGTGTGTTTATTTGTTGCAAATTTGCGGTGAATGTCCTCGATGACGTAAACTTATGCTGAAGGAGTCAAATAGAAGCAATTTATTTATAATTTGAAATTGTGTATAAAATCAATTCGATATGCTTGCTAAAGTTTTTTTTTTGTATAGCATTTAGATTGAAATGCAGCAAATCGATTTGAAAACAGCTGTTTCGAAAAAAAAAAAAATTATTTTGGTAGAATCCAAAGAATTTTAGCAAATACTTAAATCTGTTTTATTATTTGGGATGTTCAGAAGGGAAAACTATACTAGTTTGCGAACGTAGTATTTTATTTAACTTCTTTACAAGTCGCAGTAAAACATGTTTGTGAAGCAGAATTCCAGAAACTATTTTTTACTAAGAATACTCCCGAGGCAGGTATGCCAGTTGTAAGAGGTAATAGCCAAATGATTACAGGGGATAGGTGGTACAGCCCTCTCCAGGTTCTCCAACCCGATTGCCAACTACACCTATCCATGGAGAATCTTGCATCTTTAGAAAAATAGGGGGTGGGAAGGGGGGGGGGGGTTTCCTATTTATTGTTATAAATCCACTTTTGTAAAGATATAGCTTATCTCATTCGTCCACGACCCTTTTAAAAATGTTTTATATAAAAGTGGGCGTGGTCCTTAACCGATTTGGCTAATTTTTCTTCAAAGCATTCCTTATAGTAAAGGCAACCTCTCTGCCGAATTTTGTTTCGATAGGTTTAACGATTTTTGATTTAGGATTAATAATATTTGTAAAATTGATTTTATCAAAATTAAGCGATGCCACGCCCATTTTGAACAGCTTTTTTTCAACATTTAAAATTTCAACATTCTAGTTGCATTATTTACTAAATAATCAGGTTTATTGTGTTTTCCAAAATGTTATATATATAAAAAGTGGGAGTGGTTATCATTAAATTTCGCTCATTTTCAGTACCAATTGTGGGCCCAGATAAGCTCGTGTACTAAATTTGGTGAAGATATCTCAATATTTACTCAAGTTGTCGTGTTAACAGACAGACGGACAGATGGACGGACGGACATGGCTCAATAAAATTTTTTTTCGATACTGATGATTTTGATATATGGAAGTCTATATCTATCTCGATTCCTTTATACCTGTACAACCAACTATTATCCAATCAAAGTTAATATACTCTGTGTGCAAAGCACGCCAGGCATACCTCACGCGGTGGTTGGCACACTGGTTTGGTTGCGAGCGACGCACAGGGTCTCGAGATATAGGCCAACACGTGAACCCGGGTACCCCCGAATATGGATATCAATTGAAACTGTTGATAAGTGCTTTTGTAGAGGGTAATTTTCATAGCCATGGGTTATTCAGTAATGCAAAGTGGTCTTTATTAAAGTACTTCACAATAAATAACTCTACTATTACTCGACAGATAGCGTGATTAATCAAAAAACTGACTCTCGCGACTCTACTGGTGTCGCCTTTTATACTGTTTGGTTTACTCGTTAACATTTCTAGGCGGTTCTGTTCCAGAATCTACTAGTTGGTTATCTGCTATAAGTTTCTCAGCTTTAACTACAGATGCACAATTTTTATAGCTTCTCTCACAGCTCATGCGCGTGTGTTTGTGAGCGACACTGCATGTGTTTGTGCGTTGCTTCTCCGCTGCGTGTACGTACATATGTGTAGACATAATGATTGAATTATTGATGTGCATCAAGTCACTGCTTAGCATCGGCTTAGAGATGGCAGTACTCCTTAGTGTTGCTAATATTCGTAACAATATGTACGTCCTATTCGATTTGCCTGAAATGTGGTGTATTAATTTGCCTGTATTAGTATTTACGATCCTTTTTTCCGGGAACTAGACCAGAGAGGGATGGGACTGGTATTGGGACTAGGACTGGGGCTGAGACTCGGAGTAGGACTGGGACTCGGAATAGGACTGGAACAAAATAAATACCACGCTTTGGGACTGGCAATAAGGGATGAAGAAAAATGAGAAGAACTTGAGAGAAGAGAAAAGAGGGAAGGAGACTGAGAAAGGGATAGAGTGAGACGAAATAGAGATAGATGAATCGAAAAAGATGGAGAGAGGAGTGAATAAAAGGATTAAGAAAAATATAAGAGAGGGGAGGCAGAGTTAGACGGAAAACGCTTATTAAGATGTATGCAGATAGACCAAATTTAGTGCAGAACAACGTCTGCCGGGTCTGCTAGTACATAATAAATAATAAAGTACAGCCCTTCACTGGAGCCCAGATATATGCTACATATTTAATTCCTTATTATCTTATCTTGCACAGGTCTAAAAAGCGACAAATCATTGGAAGGATCAAAAACTTTCGAAAGAAAAGCTGGTAAAAATTTTAACCATGGTGGTTTTGTATAAAATCTTTATAAAAATTACGTTTTAACTTGAGAAAAATAATAAAAACAATTTGCGCTCTAAAGTATGCTGCAACTTTTGCATTGTCTAGTACATTGCCCTTAACCATACAATGAATGCAATAAGTGCAATACGATACCCAAACTAAACGCTTATTTTTGAGCAACTTAAAGGTTTGTTGATGTATCTGTGTAAGGCCGGACTGAATTTAAACAAGTGTGGAAGCACTAACGGGATCGCAACAGTGCATTGAAAGAATAATCAAATGCTTGAGGTGTGGGAAGCCAGGTCACATTGCAAGCCATTGCGGCAACGGGCCTAGTGGTACTAACAACAGGAGTGGTCTTAAATATAAAGCTGAAGGAGATGAGCTAGATCGAGTGAGATGCAAGAAGCGAGAACTTGCTGTAGCTTTGAATGGCCAATTATATCTGTATCACAATTTGGAAGAAAATCAAGCAGTGAGAGGTTTTCGGGGATGGAAAGGATCATTTACTGACTGTATATACGGGTGCAACCATTTTTACGAAGCAAGATTGCGCACAGTCTCAACCAAGTCCAGGGAGGAGTGATTTGTAAATTCTTAATTGGGAAAGCCACATTTCTACAGAACTTCAGAGTGGCAAAGATTGTTGATGAAGTCATATTGGGAGTGGACTTCTTAGTTGACGATAGCATCAATGTCGACATGCAGAGAAAAATTATGGGATATAAGAAAAAGGATGGCTACTGAACTTCGGCTTTGAACTTCCCAAATGGAATGAAAGAATAGTTAAAAGCCAGAATGCACTAATGATGTGAAAAATTAAATCGACACTCAGGGGCGGATTAAATATTTATGAGGCCCGGGACTAAAATGAATATGGGGCCCACTTAAGGGGAGCAAAATATGATAATTTTTTTAAATAAATAAAAACTGTTATAATTATTTTTATAATTTATTCTCGCAATTATTTTTGCTTTGGTACTTATATATTAAAAACTATAAATTAATATACAATTAAAAATATTTTTTTTCTTGATTTTGCTCTGGCAAAGTCACTTATCAAATCGTCAAAATCAATCGATCGAAATAAATCAACTTCAATGCTTAACCTCATCAATGCGGATAGCCGTTGATATATACATATTTTTTATTCTTTTTATAATGACCTTTCAGATTCGCAGTTTGCTATTGGAATCGTACCCAATATCCTGTAAGCGTTGTAGATATTCAGGAATACTTCGATCATGTTCACATTTACAATCCAATTAAGAACTTACAAAGGGCACAGAATTTGTTCTGTTTCGTTATATAATTTTTCTCTTCTATTAAAGAAAAACCTGTTGGCTGTAATTTCAAGCGGGGTATAAACTGTTTGACTTCTAATAATAAGTAATTTCGCAAATCATTCGAATAAACTTTTATCAAATTTGTTGCTTTGGTTTCCAATTCATCTGATGTTATGAATGATAATTGAGTAAGAAAACTAAATAAGTTGATAATATGGTTATACGCTTCACTTCGTTTTTGCAACTCGGCAACAAGTTTATCTATAATAACATAAAATGTATTTATCCTAAAATTATCAGTCGCACTTAAACTATCGACTTGTACTTCCTTTTCTGTAAACTTACGAGTGATTTTTCTTTTATTACAAGAGATTATTCTTGATTTACAAAATCACTCTATTGTTTAGCTTCTTGCTCAATATCAGAAAATTTATCACGCAAATCTTGAACAAAATGTACTAATGAAAGTAGCATGTTATTAGCAGAGATTAAGTCTATATTAACTTTTTGAAGATATTGACTAATCGCGTAAAATTTTTGAAAAATGCTATTCCAGAAAATCGCCAGAAAAACATTCTCAATTTTAACTATATGATTCAGTTAACCTTAAGTTTCTTGTCGTGTGTCACGATTTTGATTAACATCATTTGCTAATATCTCTAAAGCTCCGTAAATACCATTGTAATTTTTTACTATAAGTTTTGTTGCATCGCCACGACATGACCATCTCGTTTGCGATAGGCTTGTTAGTCAAGATTTTTGAGCTTATAAAATGCCCCATCGATGTGTTGATGCACTAAAGAAAACATATAAGCGCTGCGCGATTCCAAAAAAATATAATAATCGAAAAAAATTATAATAGTTTGAAGAATTTTCTTTATTTTTGCTCTGCATTTTTCATTAAAAATTAATTCACTTTACTATAAAAACATTATGCAGTCAAATAAAACTTTCAGAATAAATTCATACGGAGTATTTCGGAATACATCGGTGTAGTATAAAAATAATAGTAAATAAATCATGTTTTTCTGGTGTTACATATACAGATTTATTTCGGGTTGATTCATCTTACATTTAAAAATCAAAACATTTTCAATTAGCAAAATTTATAAAACAAAGATGTATAGACATCTATTTCGGCTAGTTTCATCTCATTGAGTGTAATACGAGACTGAACATAGTGTCGTTGGCCAGTTAATAATATTGTATCATAATATCTCAGAAAATGAGAATTTCACATTACATCAGTTTACAATAAAAGCTACTTTTTTTTTTTCTTTTTATTGCAATTTTGCTTCACATGTTTTGTATACTAAACTAAATTAATGTATAATATTCAATCTACTCCAGAAAACAAACTTAAACATTCGTTTTTTATATCCAAGAATACAAATTACACATTCGCTTGTTAAAAATCGCTATAGCTATCGCTATAGCTATAGAAAATAGCCGCCATTCAAAAATCGCCATATCTATTTTTACTGATAGTTCAAAATCGCCATATCGTCCATCACTAGTACGAACATCGTCATTTCCTCTTTCGTTGTTTTTCCGCGAAAATAAACATTAAACAAGTATCGAGTCATGGCGGAACGATACAAGGAGGCAGCATGGTGACATACCTACAAACATAAATAAAAATTCCAGGCACAATCGTACTGCGTCGGAAGTTGATATATCAAATCAAATAAATAATCAGCTGTCCCATGCTGCCACCTTGTATCGCTCCGCCATGTATCGAGTGGTGCCCGCTCGCCGAACGGCGGCGCCTTCTGAAACATGCATCGACGTTCGACCGGCTTCTGCGTTAAATCTCCAAGTTCCATCGATGGTGTTTTTGTGGTAATCTACAATGAGTATATGTCATGATATACTTACTATAGTCCGAACTCTGAACGTGCTTGCTTATATTATCTTATTCTTAACGAGTGCGTGTATTCTTTTCCATATTATTATCGTATATAAATTTTATGGTGAAAAATTAAATACGCAAATACGTAATATGATATTATTTATTCGAGCTCGCGTGGCTATCCCGACGCTGGGGCCCGAGGCTATAGCCCCTGGTAGCCCCTCCTTTAATCCGCCCCTGTCGACACTGATGATGCAATGACAATCCGTCAAGTTCGAAATATTTGATTGGCAAAAAAAAAAAAGTGCGAGACAACGCACCAGGATCATGAGTAGTGAGATAAAAGACAGGTATAACAAAGATAAAAACTCGAAAGGTTTCCTGCAGAGAGTTTTGGTGCTGTTATACAGCATAAATATTTCACTCTAACTCGGAAGACCACTACAAGCTACCAAGTTGTGAAACCGGCCAATTAAAATCTAACTGAGTTTACTTACTTTAGAAACTAGTCACACTCTTTACCACTACAGCTGCGATTACTGTGTCTGCGCTTGCAGCAATATATTTATAAATGAATACTTCTACATAGTTATGAATATAAGGATAAGTTACAGCGTCGGGTAGTAACGAACGTCCTTGGGTGTGAATGAACGGTGGAGTCGTTAGTTGCAACAGCAAAAAATAAAAAATAAGAATATAGATATAAAATACGATGGAGCTATGCAGAAATGTACTGGCAATGTAAGAGCCAAAAGGCGATAAACAAAGTTACAAAGAAGTAGCGAAAGCGTCTGCAAAATTACAATTATGATAGCAAAAAAATGTTTATAAACTAAACGCAGACAGGTGAAGTGTGTTGGGGAGATTGCGATTTATTATGTTTATTATGCGGGTAAAGGCAAGTACTTTGTGTAATATGCATATTTGTTATTCGTCAATGTTATTAATTGATCATTTGTGCATACATAAAGTTTTGAGTCCACTGTGTAGCAAAAGCATGCTTGATGTATCTACCATAATATTAGGGATGTGTTGGCTGGGCAGGCATGTAGCTGCAAATGTTTTATTACTTGATAACTTGATTTAAATAAATGAAGCGACAAGCCCAGTTGTTACGTAATAATAATGCATATTTAGCGATGACTCTCCAGTTTTCTTACCTCGCGAAATCTGGCACTGTCACAAAACAAATAATTGGCAACCTTCTTTACAGCTTGGACAAAGAAACTGTCGACCATATTTGACATCTACGTCAATAGCCATACGCGATAGACTGTCCTACATTAAACAATACTGGGTGTGACGTTCGATCATGACCTATATTTTTGGCAGCATAAAGCCCCAATTGTACTTAAAGTCCACAGGCGTAACAATATCTTCAAGTCTCTTGCCGACAGTACTTGAGGAAAACAAAGAAACGCTCATAACCACTTTTTAAGCAATTGACCGTCCGTTTGTATGCCATGCGTCGCCAATATCGTTGTTGTTGTTGTTGTTGTTGTATTAACAACAAATACACTCCTCGAAGTGTTATTGATGTTGATGGTCCTTTGTCGGATATAGATCTGGTACGTTCCGGTAAAAAAGCACCATTAAAGTACTAGCCCGACCATATCGGGAACAATCTATATGACCACATTAAACCTTTTAGGCCATCCCGCCTCCCCACCCCCTAGTTCCATGAGGAACTTGGGGTCGCCAGAGCCTCGCCTGCTAAACATGCGTATGATGCATTCATATTTGTAACAGGATTTCCCTCGCGTAGGTGAGGTTGACAAATGGGTTGCAGAAGCTTTCATGTTATAAAGCGCCGTATTGCGCTTGTCAACCCCTTGAATCGTCGCAGAGCCTTAAACAAGCACACTGGAGGAAAATGCAGGCCCTTCAAAACACTGCGCTCAGAACTGCCACGGGATGTCCCTTATGTCGCCAAAGCATGATCTACACACTGAGGCGAGAATACCCCTCCTAAAGAAGAGAACAAACAGTTTATGATAAATTTCTAGAAGTTTGGGCATTTAAACAGACATCTGCTTAAAGCGGCTACGCGTCGTGGGAACTTAAGAAGTCATCTTGAAGAAAAGCGGCATGGAAGTGCCTTGATGAGACGCACAAAAATTCTTTGGACTACTTTGCCAATAATTGTCCGGTGAACCCCGTTATGAAAGACAAACACCCTGCATGCGTAGTTGAACTAAGCAACTTCCACAGGGAGACATGCGTCTCTCTAGCTCAACTTCGATCTGTAGACTGTAATAGGGTAAACTCATACTTATTCAGACACATCCCCGACATACCCAATGTATGTCTGCTTGTAACGTGTTCCCACATTCGATAAATTTGCTTTTCAATTGCATTGTGGAATCAACGTCTCTATCACCCTTATCTCTTAGGCTTAACCCCGCTTAACAGAATGTTGGAAGGTTCCCTGTGGACACCATGTATCATTAAAAGCAAAGTGTTTTCAAACAGTGTTTTTAAACAGCGTGAATAATCTATATAACCATTGTACTTAGATTATTCATATCATGATACAAAAAGCCACAGTGGTGTGATGGTAGCGTGCTCCGCCTATCACACCGTATGCCCTGGGTTCAACTCCCGGGCAAAGCAACATCAACATTTTAGAAATAAGGTTTTTCAATTAGAAGAAATTTTTTCTAAGCGGGGTCGCCCCTCGCCAGTGACTGGCAAGCGCTACGAGTGTATTTCTGCCATGAAAAGCTCTCAGTGAAAACTCATCTGCCTTGCAGATGCCGTTCGGAGTCGGCATAAAACATGTAGGTCCCGTCCGGCCAATTTGTAGGGAAAATCAAGAGGAGCACGACGCAAATTGGAGGAGAAGCTCGGCCTTAGATCTCTTCGGAGGTTATCGCGCCTTTCATTTATTTTTTTTTATGATACAAAAAAGAAGGTAGTTCCACTCAAAATTTTTTGACGTATTTGGGGATTTTTGAAATTTCATAATGTTTGTTGTTTTGCCAGAAGCGTTGCCATACCGTTACTGTTTAAGGCGCAATTGTGGTTTTTCGGGATGGAAATTTCCTTCAGGATGAAAGCGCAATGGTCATCTGAGATAATAATAATATGCTTTAGCACAATTCATGCGCATACATATCGATTGAGAATGCAGTAAAACATGTAATTTTATTGAAAAATAGTGGATAATGACTCATACATTGGTTAGTGACTCATATTTTTATGGTAGCTTGACCCCTGGGCAGAAAAAAAATACACGAAAAATCCTGTTGTTCTAGCATGGCCCTATTATCATGCCCCTACAGTGAATATTTCTAAGGCATGTTGAGAAAAAGTGTTCCTCCAAAGTCTGCACATCTGTGTCAATGCTAAAAAGGCACAGAATGTGTATATGCGGGACTGCTCGGAGGTGACCCCTGGTACAACGGGAAAAAACATTCTCATAACTAAGAGCTACAGCGTAATATTATTCCTAAAAAATGGTTTAACAATTCCCTCCTAAAGCGCAACGCTTGAAGTATACAATAAAAAAAAAAAAAAATAAAAAATATAGACCTGTAGCCAATTTATAAAGAAATTGCGGTATCGGTTTATAAGAACCTCCTTTGAGCAAGCAATTGACAAACGTGTATGTTTTTTCAAAAGGATCTGAGCAAACGCACGGGCTATATTCCCTTGCTTTGCATACTTCGATCCATGTTTCTTCCATCAAAACAATTTTCGGGAGCTCGAAAAACTTATTAAAAACATTCGTTTCTAGGCTGATATTTCGTATTAAAATATGTCCAAGACATGGGGCTAGTTATACTCAATAGAGCAGAGCTCACAGAGTATATTAACTTTGATTGAATAACGGTTGGTTGTACAGGTATAAAGGAATCGAGATAGATATAGACTTCCATATATCAAAATCATCAGTATCGAAAAAAATTCGATTGAGCCATGTCCGTCCGTCCGTCCGTCTGTCCGTTAACACGATAACTTGAGTAAATTTTGTGGTATCTTGATGAAATTTGGTATGTAGGTTCCTGGGCACTCATCTCAGATCGGTATTTAAAATGAACGATATCGGACAATAACCACGCCCACTTTTTCGATATCGAAAATTTCGAAAAATCGAAAAAGTGCGATAATTCATTACCAAATACGGATCAAGCGATAAAACTTGGTAGGTGAGTTGAACTTATAACGCAGAATAGAAAATTAGTAAAATTCTGGACAAGGGGCGTGGCAACGCCCACTTTTAAAAGAAGGTAATTTAGAAGTTTTGCAAGCTGTAATTTGGCAGTCGTTGAAGATATCATGATGAAATTTGGCAGGAACGTTACTCTTATTACTGTATGTCTGCTTAATAAAAATTAGAAAAATCGGAGAACGATCACGCCCACTTTTTAAAAAAAAATTTTTTTTTAATTCAAATTTTAAAAGAAAAGTTAATATCTTTACAGTATATAAGTAAATTATGTCAACATTCAACTCCAGTAATGATATGGTGCAACAAAATACAAAAATAAAAGAAAATTTCAAAATGGGCGTGGCTCCGCCCTTTTTCATTTAGTTTGTCTAGGATACTTTTAATGCCATAAGTCGAACAAAAATTTCCCAATCATTTTGAAATTTGGTAGGGACATAGATTTTATGACGTTAACTCTTTTCTATGAAAATGTGCGAAATCGGTTGAAGCCATGCCCAGTTTTTATACACAGTCGTCCGTCGGTCCTTCCGCATGGCCGTTAACACGATAACTTGGGCAAAAATCGACATATCTTTACTGAACTTAGTTCACGTACTTATCTGAACTCACTTTATCTTGGTATAAAAAATGAACGAAATCCGACTATGACCACGGCCACTTTTTCGATATGGAAATTATAAAAAAAATGAAAAAAATGCCATAATTCTATACCAAATACGAAAAGGGGGATGAAACATGGTAATTGGATTGGTTTATTGACGCGAAATATAACTTTAGAAAAAACTTTGTAAAATGGTTGTGACACTTACCATATTAAGTAGAAGAAAATGAAAAAGTTCTGCAGGGCGAAATAAAACACCCTCGAAATCTTGGCATGCATTCTGGGTCACCCTGGTCCACAATTTGGTCGATATCTGGAAAACGACTTCACATATACAACTACCACCACTCCCTTTTAAAACTCTCATTAATACCTTTAATTTGATACCAATATCGTACAAACACATTCTAGAGTCACCCCTGGTCCACCTTTATGGCGATATTTCGAAAAGGCGTCCACCTACAGAAATAAGCCCCACGCCCTTTTAAAATACTCATTAACACCTTTCATTTGATACCTATATTGTACAATCAAATTCTAGGGTCACCCCTGGTCCACCTTTATGGATATATCCCTAAATGGCGTCCACCTGTAGAACTATGGCCCACTCCTTCATAAAATAATCATTAATGCCTTTCATTTGATACACATGTCATGCAAACACATTCCAAGGTTTCCCTCGGTTCATTTTCCTACATGGATATTTTCCCTTATGTTGTCACATAGCTCTCAACTGAGTATGTAATGTTCGGTTACACCCGAACTTAACTTTCCTTACTTGTTATTTTTTCTTTTTTATTTAAAATAACTATGAAGGTAATTTAGTCGTATTCGTTAATATGAAATCCATCAAAATTAGAAAAATTCGAAACATTTTTCAATCTGGTAGCTTGTTTTTGGTGAAATTGTCATTGTCCATTGTCAAGTGTCTAACGTCACACTAAATGGAACTACCTCCATTTTTTGTATCATGATTCATATTTTCTTTAAAAGTTTTTTATATATTTGGTACAATAATTCTCACATAAATACATATGTATGTGCATACTTGCAGTTATATATAACCAGTTTTTTTATGCCCAACACTGAACATACATAACAATTACTCACAGCTTAAGTGATTGACACATCATTGCTTCTTTATGACTTCACTGAGATTGGCCAGTGACCGGCAGAACTTGGCGCAGCCCATAACCGTTATGTTATACCGTTCTTTCTGTGACACAATTAAGTGTCAAGCAACTTTCAAAACAAATTTAAGTGCGCTACTGCATATGTATGTACATAATCAAGCATTTCAGGCACGCAAGCGCGTCAACAGCGAGTCATTTGTCAAAAAGATTGCGCGACAACGATTCACATTTGTGTTGTCAGCGCGGCATCGAAGGTTTGACCAACCTACAGTTAATACACTGGGGTATGCAAATGCACCAATACAGTACATCCGTCCGCTTTCCACAAATAGCCTACTTAGCGAATTGTGTAAATTCTTACTCTTATTGACACTCTCATGTTAATGGTAAAACGCAGGCAAATCACATTAATCGCTGCCTTGCATTATTGTTGTTCTACTGCGAAACAAGCCTACTTTTGACATTCTCCACACGTAAGAAACATGGAAAAAAGTTCAAAACGCTTGCGCTTTACGTTTATCGTTTGAAAAATACAATGCACTTTTTTTACTGAGCAGATACAGGTGAGCTTGTACTTAATGTGCTTCTGCGAAAAGTAGTTTTACATAAGTATGCCCAACAAACATTTTTTTTTGAATTTGAGGATTAAATGTGAACTAAGCTTATTCGTAAAGTTCTAGCGGCACAATCGTCCAACCAGATTACTCTCTTGTGCTGATCAACAAACTATTTGCTTTATCTGATGAACCTAAGTAGGACTGAAGCATCCACTGTTCCAACTTCTGCAAGACTGTCGAAAAACCATGCGCCAGGAAATCTAATTCATCTTGTTTGTAGTCCTGCACATCGGAAGAAAAAGTGCCGAATTGACTCTTCTTCCTCCTAACGTTGAGAGCATCTGCAGAGGCAGTTGTTGTTATGCGCCACCGTCGAAACATTGATGTAATAGCGCAATGACATGTGATGACAACCGTAAGTACCCTTTCTGCAGATTTCTTTAGCGTAAGATGGAAGTCAGTTGTGTTTCCATTCAAACATGACCATAAGGGCCTAAAGACCTCGCAATCATCCCTGTGGGTGCACAGCAAGTCCGTTGCCCTAATCTCATATTCCCCGATTTTGCTCAAGAGATAACGCATCGTTGGTCGGAAACTTTTCTGATCATCACATCTGCAAATATATTCCGTTATTTATCGCTGTGTTGACATCCAGCAAAGATACATATTAAGGTGAACGCCAGAGAGGCTCTAAACCTCGCACTATATACGACTTTATCACAATGGATTCGGATGCCTTTAAAGCGGCTTGGTTGCCAATAAAGATCGTTACATTGCTGCTCTCTCTAAAGCATAGACCTCCGCCTGTCGGTACGATTGATTTACTTGCATATGCTTTGAGTGCATTACAGCTCCAGTTCCCTCATACAGTAACTGTAAGGTGCCCATCCATGATAACAAACAATTCTTTTAGTGGGCCAAAAATATTCAACACCTGCATTTTCCACCGATCAACAAAGACAATTGAGGCTGTCGCTCATTTCGTATGCAAGACAGGTTGATTGACTGTTAACTAACTTGTGTGTGTTGTTGTTCTTGTTGTAAAGAGTATACGCACATTTGATGGACCAGCATGCAAAGCGGACAGTGAGTGTTAGACGGATATAGAACGCAGCAAAGAATTTATGTAAATTTTGGTTAGACACCAGCAATTGGTATAAATTACTTTTATTATAGAGGAAAGTTTTAAAAAAATTATACAGCTAAGAGAGAAGTACAGCGACACTGACGTTTAACTATTGCTTTCTTAATTGGATACAAAAAGAAGTTGAACAAGTAAGGAAGGTTAAGTTCGGGTGTAACCGAATATTACATACTCAGTTGAGAGCTATGGTGACAACATAAGGGTAAATAACCATGTAGGAAAATGAACCGAGGGTAACCCTGGAATATGTTTGTATGACATGTGTATCAAATGAAAGGTATTAAAGAGTATTTTATGAGGGAGTGGGCCATAGTTCTACAGGTGGACACCGTTTCGTGATATCGCCATAAAGGTGGACCAGAGGTTACTCTAGAATGCGCTTGTACAATATGGGTATCAAATGAAAGGTGTTAATGAGTATTTTAAAAGGGTGTGGGGCTTAGTTCTATAGGTGGACGCCTTTTCGAGATATTCGCCTAAAGGTGGATCAGGGGTGACTCTAGAATGTGTTTGTACGATATGGTTATCAAATTAAAGGTATTAATGAGGTTTTTAAAAGGGAGTGGTGGTAGTTGTATAGGTGGTCGCCTTTTCGAGACATCGGCATAAAGGTGGACCAGGGGTGACTCTAGAATGCGTTTGTACAATATGGGTATCAAACGAAAGGTGTTAATGAGTATTTTAAAAGGGTGTGGAGCTTAGTTCTATAGGTGGACGCCTTTTCGAGATATCGCCATAAAGGTGGACCAGCGGTGACTCTAGAATGTGTTTGTACAATATGGGTATCAAACGAAAAGTGTTAATGAGTATTTTAAAAGGGCGTGGGGCTTAGTTATATAGGTGGACACCTTTTCGAGATATCGCCATATAGGTGGACCATGGGTGACTCTAAAATGTGTTTGTATGATATGGGTATCAAATTAAAGGTATTAATGAGGGTTTTGAAAGGGAGTGGTGGTAGTTGTATAGCCTTTACGAGACATCGGCATAAAAGTGGACCAGGGTTGACTCTAGAATTTGTTTGTACGATGTGGGTATCAAATGAAAAAGGTTAATGAGCATTTTAAAAGGGAGTGGGCTTTAGTTCTATAGGTGGATGCCTTTTCGAGATATTGCCATAAAGGCGGACCAGGGATGACTCTAGAATTTGTTTGTACGATATCGGTATCAAATTAAAGGTATTAATGAGGCTTTTAAAAGGGAGTGGTGGTAGTTATATATGTGAAGGCGTTTTCCAGATATCGACCAAAATAAGGACCAGGGTGACCCAGAACATCACCTGTTGGATACCGCTAATGTATTTATATATATAATACCAAGAACAGTATTCCTGCCAAGATTTCAAGGGTTTTTTTATTTCGCCCTGCAGAACATTTTCATTTCATTCTACTTAATATGGTAGGTGTCACACCCATTTTATAATTTTTTTTTCTAAAGTTATATTTTGCGTCATTAAACCAATCCAAATACCATGTTTCATCCCTTTTTTCGTATTTGGTAAATTTCGATATTGAAAAAGTGGGCGAGGTCATATTCGGATTTCGGCCAATTTTTACACCAATACAAAGAGAGTCCATATAAGTACATGAACTGAGTTTAGTAAAGATATATCGATTTTTGCTCAAGTTATCGTGTTAACGGCCGAGCAGAAGGACAAACGGTCGACTGTGTATAAAAAATGGGCGTGGCTGCAATCGATTTCGCCCTTTTTCACAGAAATAAGTTATCGTCCCAGAATCTAAGCACCTACCAAATTTCATAAGGATTGGTAAATTGTTGTTCGACTTATGGCATTAAAAGTATCCTAGACAAATTAAATGAAAAAGGGCGGAGCCACGCCCATTTTGAAATTTTCTTTTATTTTTGTATTTTGTTGCACCATATCATTAATGGAGTTGAATATTGACATAATTTATTTATATACTGTAAAGATATTAAATTTTTTGTTAAAATTTGACTTAAAAAAATTTTTTTTTAAAAGTGGGCGTGGTCGTTCTCCGAGTTTACTAATTTTAACTAAGCATACATATAGTAACAGGAGTAACGTTCCTGCCAAATTTCATCATGATATCTTCAAAGACTGCCAAATTACAGCTAGCAAAATTTTAAATTACCATCTTTTAAAAGTGGGCGGTGCCATGCCCATTGTCCAAAATTTTACTAATTTTCTATTCTGCGTCATAAGTTCAACTCATCTACCAAGTTTCATCGCTTTATCCATCTTTGGTAATGAATTGTCGCACTTTTTCCGTTTTTCGAAACTTTCGATATCGAAAAAGTGGTCGTAGTTATAGTCCGATATTGTTCGTTTTAAATAGCGATCTGAGATGAGTGCTCAGGAACCTACATACCAAATTTCATCAAGATACCTCAAAATTTACTCAAGTTATCGTGTTAACGGGCAGACGGACGGACGGACATGGCTCAATCAAATTTTTTTTCGATACTGATGATTTTGATATATGGAAGTATATATCTATCTAGATTCGTTTATACCTGTACTACCAACCGTTATCCAATCAACATTAATATACTCTGTGTGCAAAGAACGCCGAGTATAAAAAGAAAAGCTAAAATGTGTGTTAGTTTTTACCCGGGGTATGAAAAGATGCGCCGGTCGATTTTGTTCAAACTTTCACATAAGTTGCGTACGCCTCACGCGGTGGTTTGCGCATAGGTTTCGTTTCGATCGAAGCACAGGGTCTCGAGATATAAACCAAAACGTGGACCCGAGTACCCCTAGAATTTGTTTATTGAATATGGATAACAAATGAATGCTGTTGATGAGTGCTTCAGTGGGGGTAATTTTCATACACCTGGGTGACTAGGGTCTCGAGATATAAGCCAAAACGTGGGCCCATGAACGCCTACAGGGTTGTTTTCATATCTATTGGTGACTAGGGTCTCGAGATATTGGCCAAAACATGGATCAGGGTAACACTAGGATGTGTTTTTACATTATGGGTACCAAATTGAAGCTGTTGATGTGTGCTTAAGTACAGAGTACGTTTTACACCGTTGGGTGACTAGGGTCTCGAGACATAGGTCAAAACATGAATCAGGGTAACTCTAGGATGTGTTTTTACATTATGGGTACCAAAATGAAACTGTTGATGTGTGCTTTAGTACAGAGTACGTTTTACACCGTTGGGTGACTAGGGTCTCCAGATATAGGCCAAAACATGGACCTGGATACCCCTAGAATGTGTGTGTATTACGCATATTAAACGGAAACTGTTGCTGAGAGCTTCAAAGTAATTTTCATTGTGATATTCGATTTAGCCGCATCAGCCTGGCAAAACTGATCAACTGCATGCGAAGCCGAAATAAAGACATGAATTAATAATAACTTGGTATAAAATTTGCCTATATTAGTATTTACGATGCTTTTTTCCAGGAAGTAGACCATGGACGGACTGGGACTGGGATTAGGACTAGGACTGGGACTGAGACTGAGATTCGGAGTGGGATTGGGACTGAGACTCGGAATGGGACTGGAACAAAATACATACCACCCTCTTGGACTGGCAATAAGGGATGAAGAAGAATGAGAAGAACTTGAGAGAAGAGAAAAGAGAGAAGGAGTCTGAGAAAGAAATATAATGAGACGAAGATGGAGATAGATGAAGCGAAAGAGACGGAGGCAGAACTGAATAAAAAGATTAGGAAAAAGTGTAGACGGGGGAGGGCAGAGTTAGACGGAAAAAGCTTATTAAAATGTATGCAGATAGACCAAATTTAGGACAGAACAACGTCTGCCGGGTCTACTAGTAATATGATAAAATAAAATAACAAATTTAAATAAAACAACTAAAGTATGAATAAAATTTAAAAAACAAAAAATGGAATAAAAAAATAAAAATAAAATAACTAATGCAATTAAATCCAATAAAGGCGATGCAATAAAATCGAAACAAATTAAATGACATGAAATTTCAAAATCAACAAAATTTTATCTTCATTGTGTTATAAGATTTGAAAATAACAAATCAAAATTGGTTTAAATGTTTACTCGTATTAAAGAAGGTAATGCGTTAGCGTCTTCACAAAATGACAAACAAATAAAAGATTCAACATTTTGCTGTGCTAAGTTTTTCTCTTTTGTTTAATTTCTGTACTCTTTCAAACTGGCGCTCTTTCGGCAACTGCATTTTAAATGCGTTTTTTGTTGTATATTTGCTACAGCTCTGCCTTTTTTCTTCAATCCAGCCTCAAAGTCACAGTCAATGCACAAAGAGTCCACGGTTAATGCCATGACATTCAGCAGTGCAGTCTAAGTATAACAACAAATAACTAACATACATACACACAGTCAAACAAATAAACAGCGGAAATTGTAATAAGAACAGCAACGTTCCCGCTTTATTATTGAGTGTCCAAAGAATTTTTTTGAGTAGATGCATTACTGCACATGCACTCGTTAATGTTTTTAGTAAAGAGTTTGTGACTCTTGAAAACTTCTCTTACGCATGCGCAACAATTGTTGATTTAACTCTATAAACTACTCATTTTCAGCTCTTTCTTTATAAACTCTTATTGACATATTTTATTAACTGTTTCATTGCTTAGACAGGCGATTGTTGGTTGCGTTGTAGTCCGCTTTGGCGTTGGTTTCATTGCGCTTGAGTAGGTCGGTCATTGAACTGACAAACTTGTTTCTCATCGTCACTGCCACTGCCACTATCGTCATATATCTAGATATGTATGTATTTTTGTGCTGTGCGTGGTCTTTTATTGTTGGTATTGTTGGCGAACTCATTTCTGGCTTAGCAATTTGTTGCTTGCTTGCTTTCTTTTCAGTTTTCTTCTTTATTATACTCAGTTGAGCAGAGCTCACAGAGTATATTAAGTTTGATTGGATAACGGTTGGTTGTACATATATAAAGGAATCGAGATAGATATAAACTTCCATATATCAAAATAATCAGGATCAAAAAAAAATTTGATTGAGCCATGTCAGTCCGTCCGTCCGTGCGTCCGTCCGTCCGTGCGTCCGTCCGTCCGTGCGTCCGTCCGTTAACACGATAACTTGAGTAAATTTTGAGGTATCTTGATGAAATTTGGTATGTAGGTTCCTGAGCACTCATCTCAGATCGATATTTAAAATGAACGATATCGTACTATAACCACGCCCACTTTTTCGATATCGAAAATTTCGAAAAACCGAAAAAGTGCGATAATTCATTACAAAAGACCGATAAAGCGACGAAACTTGGTAGATGAGTTGAGCTTATGACGCAAAATAGAAAATTAGTAAAATTTTGGACAATGGGCGTGGCACCGACCACTTTTAAAAGAAGGTAATTTAAAACTTTTGCAAGCTGTAATTTGGCAGTCGTTGAAGATATCATGATGAAATTTTGCAGAAACGTTACTATTATTACTATATGTACGCTTAATAAAAATTAGCAAATCGCACGCCCACTTTAAAAAAAAATTTTTTTAAAGTAAAATTTTAACAAAAAATTTAATATCTTTACAGTATATAAGTAAATTATGTCAAGATTCAACTCCAGTAATGATATGGTGCAACAAAATACAAAAATAAAAGAAAATTTAAAAATGGGCGTGGCTCCGCCCTTTTTCATTTAATTTGTCTAGGATACTTTTAACGCCATAAGTCGAACAAAAATTAACCAATCCTTTTGAAATTTGGTAAGGGCATAGATTTTATGGCGCTAACTGTTTTCTGTGAAAATGGGCGAAATCGGTTCATGTCACGCCCAGTTTTTATACACTGTCTTCCGTCTGTCCTTCCGCATGGCCGTTAACACGATAACTTGAGCAAAAATCGATATATCTTTACTAAACTCAGTTCACGTACTTATCTGAACTCACTTTATCTTGGTATCAAAAATGAACGAAATCCGACTATGACCACGCCCACTTTTTCGATATCGAAAATTACAAAAAATGAAAAAATGCCATAATTCTATACCAAATACGAAAAAAGGGATGAAACATGGTAAGGTAATTGGATTGTTTTATTGAAGCGAAATATAACTTTAGAAAAAACTTTATAAAATAGTTGTGACACCTACCATATTAAGTAGAAGAAAATGAAAAAGTTCTGCAGGGCGAAATAAAAAACCCTTAAAATCATGGCAGGTATTACATATATAAATAAATTAGCGGTATCCAACAGATGATCTTCTGGGTCACCCTGGTCCACATTTTGGTCGATATCTGGAAAACGCCTTCACATATACAACTACCACCACTCCCTTTTAAAACTCTCATTAATACCTTTAATTTGATACCCATATCATACAAACGCATTCTAGAGTTATCCCTGGTCCACCTTTATGGCGATATCTCGAAAATGCGACCATCTATACAACAACCACCACTCCGTTTTAAAACCCTCATTAATACCTTTAATTTGATACCCATATCGTACAAACGCATTCTAGAGTCAACCCTGATCCACCTTTATGTCTATATCCCTAAATGGCGTCCACCTATAGAACTATGGCCCACTTCCTCATAAAATACTCTTTAATGCCTTTCATTTGATACACATGTCATACAAACACATTCCAGGGTTATCCTCGGTTCATTTTCCTACATGGTGATTTTCCCTTATGTTGTCACCATAGCTCTCCACTGAGTATGTAATGTTCGGTTACACCCGAACTTAACCTTCCTTACTTGTTTTTGTGTATAAACTTGTTTTTATTTTTAATTGAAAAGGCTGCGCTCTTTCGTAACTTTGCTTATTTTATGGGAAAGCTTTATCTCTTTCACAAGTTGGTGCGCTTTGTTGCATTTGACGAGATTTCAAGTTATAATATAACAGTTGCAAAGAACAAAGTCACCTGACAAAATCAACAGCGGTATTAGAGCCAAAATAATTTAAGAGTTTGTTTGGTTTTTGAGTTCAATTTATTTTGATAAAAGCATTTTTATTGCATTTCTGTGCTCAATTCTTTTGGTAGCACGTATCTGAATATTTACAACAATGCTAAATATGTTGTAAGCAGACCCATGCACCTCTGCACATATGTATGCACGCACAGCTGGCCACACATTAGCTGACAGAATTTGCTTTGTGGGCAGGCATCAAAGCGTAACGCAACGGCACACCAATGAAGTATTGTGGAGGAAGTGTAATTGTTGAATTTGTAATGACTTTGCAAAATGAGATAATACAGTGATTTGTTAATCTATTTTATTCTTTGTCTGGATTGAAATTATATGTTTATATAAAATTGTTTGATAACATAAGAGAGATATGAATTGACAGCTCGGCTTAACGCCTTCGAGATAGAAATAAAAACTTAATTTGAACAATAGCTATTACAGGTCGACAAGGAAATATGCACAAAATTGCTTCGACATTTGAGTAAATAAAGTGATGCAAGATCCAAGGCTTATTTCATTTGTCATGCATAATGCAGTCCGCTAAGTGAAATAATTTTTTTTTATAAAATCGACTTATCCGGTATTTTAAAACTTAACACATAATTATATTTGAAGGTATGACTTATCATATGATGATATCACTTATTATATGATGATGTGGCTTATCATGTGATGATACGCCTTTTCATATGATGATATGGTATTTTTTTCAACAGTTAAACTTTGTTTCGTACCTATCTATGCTGAATTTAAAAAAGTCTTAGCAGAGCAGTTCAAAGAGCAGCAGAGCAGCGTGGAGCATTAACGAATATATTAGGCTAGCCTGGCTCAGAGCAAACATAAAAAATAAATAAATAAATGTAAGGCGCGATATATTGTCTCAAATAAGAGCGGTGCAGATGAGGACATTCAGTCTCGCATAAACAAAGCAAGAATGGTTTTTGGGCAACTGGCAAACGTGTGGAGGTCCAGCCTAATATCTTTAAAAACGAAGCTTCGACTGTTTAATTCGAATGTTAAATCAGTACTGTTTTATACTTGCAAGACCTGGAAAAGCTCAACTTCAATTCAGAAACGTCTACAAGTTTTTATTAATAAATGTCTGCGCCGAATCCTGAAAACTCGATGGCCGGAAAGAATTTCAAATGACGACTTATGGTCTAGAACAAATCAACCTAAGGCTGCCACAGAAATAACCAAGCGTAAATGGTCGTGGATTGGTCACACTCTCAGAAGACCTCCAGTAAATATAGCCAGACAAGCATTGCGATGGAATCCACAAGGAAGCCGACGACTTGGTGCACCTGCGAAAACTTGGCGCAGAACTGTGGATAAAGAACTCGAAGACGCAGGATATACGTGGAATGACATCACAAGAACTGCACCTAACAGAATAAGATTTAAGTCGGTGGTCGAGGCCCTATGCTCCAACAGGAGTTGAGGAGGATGATGATGATGATGATGATGAAGGCGCGATAACCTCCGAAGAGACTTTAAGCCGAGCTTCTCTTCCAATTTGCGTCGTGCTCCTTTTTAATTTGTCCTGCAAATTGGCGGGACGGTACCTACTTGTTTCTATGGCGACCCTGAACTGCACCTGCAAGGCAGATGAGTTTTCACTGGGAACTTTTCATGGCAGGAATACAATCGGAATGCTTGCCATACGCTGTCGAGGAGCGATATCGCGTAGAAAAATTGTCTTCCAATATAAAAACCTTATTTCTAAAATTTTGACGTTTGCTTTGTCCGGGGCGTGAGCCAAGGATCTTCGGTGGGGTAGGTGGAGCACGCTACCACTACACCACGGCGGCCGCTCAGAGCAAACACCTCATAAAAATTCGAGCAGACTCATGAAAAAAGTAAAGCAATTCCGAGCAAAAGAGTTTTTCATTTAACACAACTACGAGAAACATTAAGCTAAAGCAGCTCAATAAACCAAAATCTATATATCCAAAAATCAAATTATGTGTGTGTGTGTTCGCTATGGCAACAATTTCCCACACTTCAATCATCAGGAAATTTTGGCTCTAGGTTCCTTCGATCAACACGAAGGTTTTAGGCTAAAAATAATTTCGATATATAAAAGGGGCGTGGCACCTCCCATACAAATAGAATCTTTGGTATTGCATAACTCTGAAGGTATGCATGCCAGAACATTGAAATTCAGTAAGGAGTTATGTCAACGAACGATGGTAAGCCTATTCAATACCATACAGATGGCAAGGCGATGAACATGAAAACATGGGAGAAGGGAGAAGTTTGAAATAGTATCGAGTAGCAAGTCAAACGAACAAGACGTGGCATTTTTAATTTCTGACAATTTACATTTAACCTTAAATGAATTTATTATTTGATTAAACTTTAAATATTAGTAATTAAATCCATTAATCACTACGTGTTTCATTTTGGATCGATACTTTAACAGTTATATCAGGTCAATCCCTAACACCTCATACAAGTGAAAATTGGTAAGGAGCTATATGCCGTTAAGTCCTAACACCTCAAGTAAAATGTGGAATTGGGAAAAAAGGGGAGTGGCACCTTCACTACAAATGGGATTTTTCAGAACTATGGCTGCCGCACAAACTTAGGTTATTTTAACACCTAAGGTCTGACTACATTGTTGAGTTTGGCTGTTTTTCAGAATTAATAATTTTGAATAATTTTTTATTTTTGCTATGCGAACGAGCAATCTTATCACCCAAAACTGATTATATTAACAAAATCAATAATCGCATTCAAAACCAAATTCCTGGTGAATTGACGAAATATAAATCCATCGACACAGTTACAGATGAAGATCAAATTGTGAATTATTCAATTGAATTTCTAAACTCTTTAGAACCACCTGGAATGCCTGCGCATATATTAACTTTCAAAATTGGCTCACCAATCATGCTTCTTCGGAATTTAGACCCACCAAAATTTGCAACGGAATCAGACGTTGCGTTAAGAAATTAATGCCGAATGTAATCGAAGCAACAATCAACAGCGGTAAAAGCAAAGGTGAAGAAGTGCTCATACCACGGATCGCAATGATTCCTACAGATTTGCCATTAAATATGTAGCGCTTACAGATTCTTGTACAGTTTCCTGTATCACTTACTATTGCAGGATTAAGTTTAGAGAGTCCGTGCTTTTCCCATCGCCAGCTATATGTTGCTTGCTCTAGAGTTGGAACGCCAAACAATTTTTTATCTTTGCACCGAACGAAAAACCAAAAATATTCTGTACCCACATGCATTACAATAAGATAAAATAATAAAATATTTTAAACGAAAGTTTCGCTAAACATGCGTACAAAATTCAATTCAATTTAGAGAACAATAAACAAAATTATCAGCAAACAAAACAGAAAAAATAATGCAACATTCATTCGATCTCGGGCTTTACAACGTAGGCCGGGTAAAGCTATCTTCTATATATATAAAAAGAAGTGTACATTTTGATTGTCACTCCATAACTCGAGAATGGATATAAAGATTGCCATGAAATTATTAGGAAAGATACAGGAAGGAGAGATGATGGTTAGTTGATTTTGAAATCCCAAATCGGTTCAGCCATTCTTGAGTTATAATTTTTTTTTTAGAAAAATACTATATAAAAAAAAGTCGTGTTAGTTACACTACGCATAACTCAAGAACGGATGAACCAATTTGGCTGAAAATTAGTGGAGAGGTAGCTTATAACCAGGGAACGGACATACGATACCTTTTATCCCATTCTGGCTAGGGTCTTGAGATCAAAACGTGGACCTGTGTAATCCTAGGATGTGTTTGTACAATAGGGGTATCAAATGGAATCTGTTTATGAGTACTTTGATACTGAGAATTTTTCGTACCCCTGGGTGACTCGGGTCTCGACATATAGGCCAAAACGTGGACCAGGGCACCCCTAGAATGTGTTTATACAATATGGATATCAAATGAAAGCTGTTGCTGAGTGCTTTACTACAGGGTAGTTTTCATACCTATTAGTGACTAAGGTATCGAGATATAAGGCCAAAACGTGGACCCGGGCACCCCTAGAATGTGTTTATATAATATGCATATCAAATGAAAGCTGTTGATGAGTGCTTTAGTACAGGGTAATTTTCATATACCTTGGTGACTGGGATCTCGAGATAAAGGCCAAAAGGTGGATCAGGGTAATAGTAGGATGTGTTTTTACATTATGGTTATCAAAGTGAAGCTGTTGATGTGTGCTTTAGTGCAGAGTAATTTTTATATCGCTGTGTGACTAGGGTCTGGAGATATAGGCCAAAACGTCGACCCGGATACCTGTAAAATGTGTGTGTATTATGGATATCAAATGAAAGCTATTGCTGAGAGCTTTAAAGTAATTTCCATTGTAATATTCGATTTAGTAGCATCAACCTGGCAAAACTGATAAATAAGCATGCGAAGCCGAAATAAAGACATGAATTAATAATACCCACATACCTATATATGTACCTATATACATCCTATTCGATTTGCCTGTATTAGTATTTACGATCCTTTTTTCCGGGAACTAGACCAGAGACGCACTGGGACTGGGATTATGACCACCCTCTGGGACTAGCAATAAGAGATGAAGGAGAATGAGAAGAACTTTAAAAGAAGAAGAGAAAAGAGGGTAGGAGAAGGAAACTTAGAAAGAGATAGAGTGAGACGAAATAGAGATAGATGAATCGAAAAAGATGGAGGGAGGAATGAATAAAAGATTAAGAAAAATATAAGAGGGGGAGGCAGAGTTAGACGGAAAGAGGTTATTAAGATGTATGCAGATAGACCAAATTTAGGGCAGAACAACGTCTGCCTGGTCTGCTAGTTATTTATAATTTTTAATCATAAATTTGTCATTTAGGGAATTATAACATATTGAGGATAATTAACTTAAATCAAGCGCGGTCTAAATAACATTTTATACAAATACTAATTAAATTTATATTTGTTTCTCTATAGTCAAACAAAGAAGCAACAAAATTCACAGTTTGGGCTTCATAACAACCACAAATAAAGATAACACTTTGACATAACAACTCCAAGCAGACAAGTGTCGGTTTTAACCCGCATAATATGCCCGCACCAACAGCAAAGGTCATTGGCCGCTTTTGTGTTAAGCTACCTGCAATCAACCCATACAAATAAATTAAATTAAATGTTACACAGTCACATGCGCACACACACCACAAACACCTGTTACACTTATTCTGCTGCTCTGCCCTTGCTTCGGAGTTTTTCCCATACATTTCCTTAGCAATTTTATTCAATTTTTTTTTTTCTAGAGCAGAGCAATCCCCCTGTTGCATGTGCATTGTACCGTAAGGTGTTTCCTGCGCCGCTCTTGAATATATTGAATTTCAACAAAGCATAGAATAAATATCAAATAGACAAATGAAATAAATAAAAAACAAGTAAGGACCAGACTGTCTTCTGGCTGTGCCGAAGATTTCATACCATTCATGAATGGCGCAGAACAATAATCTTATCCCGTTCGTAATCTCCAAATAATCGGATGTATAAGATAAGAGATATATAGTGAACAGATGTGCATACCTATATGATTTTTAAGATAAATATAAAATAAAAAATGGCAAAAAACCCCCTTATCTGAACGATCAGTTGTATGGGATATATATTATATATAGCTCCGATCGAAATGATTTTTTCATGAAACCTTCTATGATATATAAGAATATATATCGCCAAGTTTCAAGTTTATAATTTCTAAATTAAGGGAAAATTTGCCAAAAATCTTTCTATCTGAACGATCGGTTGTATGGGATATATACTATATATAACTCCGATAGAAATGATTTTTACAGCAAATTTTCTATGATATTGTGACGACTATTAGTGACACTAATTGATACTCACATCCCTAGTCTGATGCTAAGTAAATAAAGTCACAACAACAATAAAGCAGACAGTTACTTGTATCTACATAAACGGATCAATTATTATGTCTACACATATGTAAGTACACGCAGCTGAGAAGCAAAGCACAACCATACGCAGACATCTTATTTGAGATGCTCCTAAATGTAGGCAATTATAATTGTGGAAGTGTCGCTCACACATACAAGCATGGGGTATGAGAAAAGCTATAAAATCGTGCAATTTAAATTATAGCTGAGAAGTTTGAGAGCTCATGGACAATGCTAGTAGATTCTAGAAGTTGCGAACTTTGATATCAGAGAGTATAAAAGGCAGCAGATGTAGAGGCGCTGGAATTCAGTTTGATTTGAGCTGTCAATCAGTTTCGATTAAGACGATATCTAGCGAGCAATAGTAGTATTATTTTGAAAGTCAGTTTCATTTAAGCTATCAGTTTGGTTATTAAGCCAGCTAATTGCAAAGTATAAGTGCTATTGTGAAGTAATTTAATAAAGGCCATTTTTCCATTATTCAATATTGGAGTTATTTATTCAACAGTTTAGTGATACGAACTTAGCAAAAAGGCAAATAAGAGGATTTGCAAGCAAATTTGTTACAATATATTAAAATATATATCACCGAGTTTATAATTTCTAAATTAAGGGAGAAATGGCCAAAAATCTTTCTATCTGAACGATCGGTTGTATGGGATATAACTATATATAGCTCCGATCAAAGTGATTTTTTCAGGATATCTTCTATGATATATTAGAATATACATCACCGAGTTTCACGTTTATAATTTCTAAATTGCGGCCGGAATGACCAAAATCGTTTTATCTGAACGGTCGGTTGTATGGGAGTGTTGCCAAGTTTCATTGAGATATCTCAAAATTTGAGGGACTAGTTTGCGTTCAAACAGACAGACGAATGGACAGACGGACATGGCTATATCAACTCAGTTCATCGCCCTGATCAATTCGGTATACTTAATGGTGAGTCTATCTTCTATATTTCTCAACGTTACAAACATCGGACCAAAGTTAATATACCATTTCGTGTTCATGAAAGGTATAAAAACATGTTAAATAAATAGAAAATACATAAAAGGTAAAACATTATGAGGGAAGCATTAGCTGAGCGTAATTTGATTGAATGGCTGACTGAGTGACCGAAACAGTGGCAGTGACAGTGACAGTGGATGTTGTTCACGTATTTCATTTAGGGCCAACTTTGTGTGTTAATGATAAAAACAAAGTACATACATTGAAGTTATCGTATTTCATCAGTTAAATAACAAAGCGACAAATGTGTTGCAAGTGAACATAGCGGTAATTATTTTATTATATAGTCGTCGTTTTTATTATTATATAACGAGTTTGGTGGCCAGTCAGTATTTCCTTTGTTGTGTTGTTGTATTCAATGCGGCATAAAGAAAATTCTGTGTGTGTAATTGTGAAATGCTCCGTGATGTTAGGTTTTGAACTGATTGCTCGAGGTTGGCTGATGTGTACAAAAAATGTAGATGTTTGAAATATAAATCCTTAATACTTTTTTCCTCATTCAATAGGCAAAGGCAAATTCCTTTTAATTATTGCTTTAGAAAAATGTATCAAACTTCCAACTAAGTAACATCTATTGAAGTTCAAAAGTTTATTATTTTTAACATGCAAAAGCATTAGCTGATATCAAATTCTCTGTTATTTACACTACATAGCTTAAGTTCAACCATCTATGTATATATTGTGACGAATACTAGCAACACTAAGGGATACTATCATTTCTAAGCCGATATTGAGCAGTGACTTGTATGCACATAACCAAATTAATTATTATGTCTACACATATGTCCATATAAGCAGCGGAGAGCAACGCACAAACACATGCATATATCTGAGATACTCCCAAACGTAGGCAATTATTTGTGCAAGTATCATTCACATATATACGCGCATATGAGAAGCTATACACGTGCATCTGTAGTTATAATTTTATAGCTGGTAACTAAGAAAATTTTGGAAAGTATGGAAGGAGGAAATCGAAGAGTATAAAAGACCGCAATCAACAAAATCAGTTTGATTTAGGCACGCTATCTGTCGAGAAGTAGTAGTGTTATTGTGAAGTACTTGAATAAAGGCCATTTTTTATTATTGAATATTGGAGTTATTTATTCAACAGTTTAGTGATTCGAACGTTAGTAGAAGGTTGCAAATAAGAGGAATTGCACTAAATTCGTTACCATATGTATATGAAATTTTAATTATGTATGTAGGTATAGATCGGGTTGCGTCCTAAACGGTTCGACCGATCACAACAAAATTTGCACAACCCACTAAAAACTTTCCGAGAATGGTCATATGCTAAAAATAATTTCGATATATAAAAGGGGCGTGGCACCTCCCGTACAAATGAAATTTTTGGTACTGCATAACTCTGAAGGTATTCATGCTAGAACATTGAAATTCAGTAGGGAGTTATATGAGGTCAATCCCGAACACAAGCAAGAAAATGTGGGATGAGGGAGAAGGGGGCGTGGCTCCTCCCATACAAATGGAATATATGATACTTCATATGCCTGGATGTAGTAATGGTAGGATAATGGAAATTGGTAAGGAGCTATATGACGTTAAGTCCAACCCATCCAGCAAAATTTGGAATTGGGAAAATGGGTGTGGCATCTTCCCTATAAATGGGATTTTGCAGAACTATGGCTGCCGTACAAACTTAGGTTATTTTAACCGCTAAAGTTTGATTGCTGAGTGGCTGTTATTACTTTAGAATTCTTTTGGGTTTTGTTATTTTTAGGGTTGGTATTTTTGGATACGCCTGGAGGAACCGGAAAAACATTTCTGCTAAATTTGATATTAAGTGCTGTAAGAGCAAAAAGAGAATTCACTATGGCCACGGATACCCTTTGTGTGGTGGACGTACAGCTCGCTCCGCATTTAAATTACCACCGTCTGCAAACATCCCTGCAAGTTTTAGGCCGAACCCTTAAGGATTTGAGGTGTAATGATCATCAAAAGGGTTGTGCTTTCTCCTTACTTGCCGGAACGGCCACAGATGAAGTAAATGCGTCGGAAAATATGGACGAATCGCCTCCAGCTTTTCTAAGAACGTGAGCCAACGAATAACAGAAATGTCAAGCTTAAATCCAAAATTACCCTGAAATTCCTTAAATTCATTGATTTGTATTGGATTATGTGAGAAAAATTGATATATTCGCCAATCGTACTGACTCCAACAATGGAAAGCTTTGTAAAAATTTGCAAGAGGCAAAACGTCTTTATTAAGTGATGTACAGGATCAGCATCACTTTTATTTGACTTGGCTTGTATTTAATGAAGCACAATTTTCAGGTTTGTTGTTTAATTCTTTTGATTTCGTTTTGTTTACAGACAAATTAAATTCTTATGTATTAAAGCTTATTATTCACATTTTGGTTGCTATATTTGACATGATTAACAAATAAAAAAAAATTAATAAATTAAAAATGTATGCAAAAAATTGTTTCAATCACGCGATTATGTAATATCCGCAAATTTGAAAAACTGGATTTCATTGATAAAGCAAAGTTCGGAAATTATTAATTATAATTTAATTACTTATGTTTGTAAAAACCTGGTTTGAAGAAGACTATTTAAATTTGTTTATTTTTATGTTAAACACTTGACTCGAACGAATACTTGTGCCATACACATATGCATATTAGGATGGGCCGCAAATAATTTTATTTCTTTTGGTACAGTGAAGATAAAGTTCAGGATATTTTCTCTCTTCCTTCCTCTTCTTCCACCACTACCACACATTACGCCTTCACGTACCCACAGTGTTGCCAGAACTTTTTCAGAAAAAAGGCTTGATTGGCAAAAAAAAAAGATAAAAACGCTGATTAAAGTTTAAGGCAGCTTTCTATGCGTTTCATTAATTTTTTTCATAAAAGACGTAACAGAGTAAAAAATATAAATTAGTTATTACTCCAATTTCATAAAAAATAAAAAAAATAAAAAAAAATAGCGAATGCTATCTGTGTTTTAATTTAAAAGGGATACATGATAAATAAAACTCCACTATAGTCTATAAGTATTCATAAATGGTTTTTTATTTTCAATATGGAAATCTACTTTTTTTCCTTTTAAAGAACCCATGAAAGATGCAAAGTCTAAATTCCACACTGTCTGAGAACCTCTTTTCAAGGTTTTGATATCTGGAAAATGAATTTTTGAAGGGAATATTTTCATAACACTTTCTGGGATGTCCGAACCACTGCCGATGAGTGACCCTCGGTTAAATAAAGTTTTGAAATAGGTTATTATGAATATGAATAAAGAAATGTGAAGTTAGATGGTATCTTATGATAAGTCCAAGCAATTTTATATGTACAATAAAACTTATAATAAGGTTACACTATGGTATAACAATCCTTATTCAACCTTGTTATTATAACAGCGAATGTAAGTCTGGTTTTGGGTGATATATCTTATATAAAAGGTCCAAATATAGCAAGTAGTTTCTTTTAATAAAGCCATATTTAAGTAAGCCTTATTTTTGTTGGTGTTAAATTCTACCATATGGCTTATAATAATTCCTTACGTACGTTTTACTTTATATGACTTATAAGCCTTACACACAATGGCATCTTTTAAATAAATATTATGCCTGTTTGACAGAAAAACAAGTGGTTTTCCCATTCGTGTGGATGCGAATTGCAACGTATCGAATACGTCGTTTTACGTAGTCTTTATGTATCATTGCATATCTCTTTTGTCTACATGTGGACTTAGAAACCCAGTTAAATGTTTCTGAAATCAAAACTTCAATTTCGCTAGGAAGTGGTTTCGAAGCAGATGAAACAGTTCTAGAATCGAGTGGCAAACACACGGATTGAAAATAATATTAGGTTGATGTTGTATGCCTCGATTTCTGCCTACCGTGACGCCAACATTATCTATTCCTTAGCCCCTCAAATTTTTTAAATTTAGCCCAAATTCATTCAATGTTCTTAAAATTAAATCTGCATAAAACTGTTTATATACATTTTCTAAAATTTTGAAAAAAGCTAAAAAGAGCAAACAATTTCAAAAAAAAAATCTTGAAAAAATCTTAAAGCTAAATCGCAACTTTTCTAGCTAAACTGAGTAAAAAAAGCTAAATCTAGCTTGGGAAACTAAAAGGGCAACACTGATACCTACCTGTGAGTGTTTACACACCAAACGTGCTCATTATTGTGAAACGTGCACAATTTTTCGCGGATTGGTCGTTCACACTTCATATGCAAAAAGAATAAACTTCATTATTTATAGAAGTATACTAAATAATCCTAAAAAGCCACTGTCTGACAATCCGTCCCTGAATAGGGACATCTGCAATATCACTGAACCTTTTCCCATCTGCGAGGCTGTAACGTATGTCTAAACGTATAATTGAGAGTATGATAATTAGCTTGATATTTTGTTCAAGTGTGGTTCTTATTGTCCAATAGATGCGAAAACTAACGAATTGACAACAAAATTGGCATAAAACTACTCCTAATAGAGATCAAAAGCGTTGAATCATAAGAAAACTGTTGTTGGAGGCCTAGGTTCTACTACTGTAAAAAGTGGGGTTTGTGTCATATGCCATTTTTATGTGGAACAGTATTCAGATTCTGGAAGTCAGCTGCTTTTCTTCTTCTGATGAATTAGGAGATTGGTCTTGATATTGACCATCGTTAATTAAGAAACGAGTTTAAGAAAGCGGGCTTCTTGAAGGGTTTAAGGATAAATAAGCAGAGCTAGGTTATGGCGGATCACATCGTAATATTGAGGAGATTTTGTGTTATTATTTATCTGATACACAGAGCTGCATAAACCAATTGTCTGTCAGTTCATACTGCTTTGCGGATTTCCAGCATAATTTTCCTGTTTAAAATGTAATGTTTCACGAAGAATGTCAAGGTTTTAGAAGTAGGTGCTATTAGTTCCACTGTATAGTGCATTCATGTTTATACTCAAATAATTACAGGGTTACATTGATAGCTGCTGTGTGGCTTTTTCAATAGGTGTATAGTGCTGATACAGTTTTGTTTATGTTATTATCTTGACAATTATACTCAAGTAGCAAGTAAATGGATTGGAAAGGCGCTTTTTTAATATCCCCAATGAGTTTACAGTATGATGCTGGGAATAACGTTCATACCGACATCAAAAATGTTCTATTTTTGGTAAGGATGTACAATGATGTTCGCCTTCTTCATATATCTTCAGTTTCTGAGGTTTATTTAATCAGTACACTAAGTGAATAAAAAGCACCACCATTATGCACTATTTAAGGCTTCCATGTAAATCTGGGATCTTCAGCATTGAGAGCAAGCAATCTACCCATTATAACACGAAATCAGCCTTATATAATAACTTTATTTTTGCATGACAAACCATAAAGAGTTCTAAGCCGAGTTGCTCTCCAAGTTACTGTGTGCTACTTTAAACGGCTCGGCTGATGCTCAAGAAATTTTGTGAGCATACTGAGTAGATCTGAGAAATGGATTTTTTATATTTTTCATACCCCGAAATGGTAAAAGCGGTCCTCCCCTTATTTTTTTTTAGAGAAAATGGTTTTTGTTTTTTAGGGTATGAAACTGGGTTTGGAACTGGACTGGGAATAAGGGATGTAGAAGAATTTAAATAAATAGAGAGAAGTAAAACAGGGAAGAAGAAAGAGATATAATTAGACGAAGATAGAGAGATAGGGATAGACTGAGCGTGGGAGGGTGAAGGAGAGGGAGTTAGAGATAAAAGAAGAGATGGAAAAACAGAGAGATGATGATGAAGAAGGGGGGGGGGGGGGCGGTGGGTGGGGGTAAGCAGTAAAACTTTTTAAAAGTTATGCAGAGTTATGGAAGAACAACGTCTGCCGGGTTTGCGTATATTTAATTAAGGACACAGCTAACTGTCACTAATATCTCTTTACTCTTTTGAGCCACATGTCGTCCTTTGACATAGGTATTTGAACTTTAGATAACGCTAAGTTCTTCAGAAGTAGAAACAGAAAACTGTCTTTTCCCCCAATTTTGCTCTTACAAGTGGTTTCAAAAACGCTAAGGCATACATATTTGGTCAAGAAAAATTATTCCATAACCTCCCACATGTCCGCCCTCATATAAGCTTACATTCATTACGTTAGCTTACACACGTAGAATATAGATATATCTAACTCCAAAGTTACATGGCTGTGTGTGTATGTATGTACATATTTATCTAGGCAATTGCAATAGTTGAACGCCCTTTTCACGGCATGCGACTCCAAACTGCGCGGCACATTATTTCACTGTTCACTTCCCACCCCTTCACTATATACCTGTTTATATATTGGCAGCTAATACTTCTAACCACAAATAAGCAAAACTTCACTGCCTTACGAACATTTTTGTGTTGCCTGGCTTGCCGGCTGACTACTATCTAATAGTGAGTGCACTGCTGCTTCTGCCAGATTAACTAATAACTTGCGCATACCCCGCACACCGATCAGCACCTTTTGCTCTGCTGCAGGATGAACATCGCTAAGAAATGCAAGTTAATGGCAGGCAGCCCGTGAACTGGTTTCGTTTTCATGCTGCTATCTCTAATGCCAGCAAGTCAAAAAAATAAAAAAACAGAGGGGAACAAACATGAAAGGATCGATATGTGACCAACATGGCCAGTTGATCGAGACGTTAGTTGATTCTTGTTTGAAATTGTCTGACCATGGAACTCAAACGTCATTACTTACCAGCTGTTAACGTTCTTGCCGTATAAATGATAAAGCTTTGCCGGAGATCAACAAGTGCCTTTTTGAAAGTACAGAAAGAAGAAGAATAAGGGGCATTAAAAGAATAGAAATATTATTATATAAGGGAAAAAAGTTAAAGGAAGACCTTCGCATAAGATTCACTTTTTTCGTGCAGGCATGCTGTTGTTGGTATTCCTTCTAATATCTGCTATGAAAAGAGCAATGCACTGCGTTGCATTCGTGCTTTAAGTACTATTTTATGTGTTCACTTCTTTTCAATATGTTGCTGTTGTTGTTGAAGTTGATGTTGTCGTTGATGGTGTTTTTATTATATGTTTTTGTGGCTTTTCATTTCATTGCAACGTTCGTTGATCTTTCAAGTGTTCGACGTTGGTATGGCAGCGCGCATGCGCAGCCTGCAACGTTTTATAGAATATTTCAAACGAAAATGAAAACATTTTGTTCACCACTACAATACCTACCAACAGTTACAACAACATTTATATATGTGGTCAATGCGGTCAAAAACAGGAAAGCACGAATGCTATATTTCTTTGGGGATTGAGGCAAATTTTGGGATCGTTGCTGTCGTTCATTGACACACACGCATGGTTATATTTTATTTCCATAAACATATATATATATATGTTTATGGATATATGTATATATATACTTATGTGCAGCAAAAGTTAAGGCTGTACTTTGACGTTCTACTTTATTGCTCCGCTTGCCTCTCAATGACCTGCCCCTTTTTTTTGCTTTCGTTTGCTGGCACTTTGTTGTTGAGGTAAATGTACTCTGTGTGAGATGTGAATGAACGGCAGCGTGCACGTGAAAGAAGCTAAGTAAGCGCAAAGCTAGACACACAAACGTATACACAGAGATTTTAACATGTTTTGTGGCAAGGATGCCAAGGAAATGTGCATGATAATTGTGATGGTTATGATGTTAATGCAGCACTCTTTTTTTGTTTCATTTATTGTTGGGACTTGGTATGCGCTTTCTTTGTGTAAATAAATGAGTGTGGCTTTTATTATTCTTACATTGTTATTATAATGTCTGCTTTATTTTCTAGGCACTTGCGTTTTGTTTCCTTTGCAAGCCGATATTTGTATTTGGCTTGCCTTCAAACTTGCAACAAACATGCATTCTTTGGGATTTCGCTTGCGTGGCGCGCTACGTCTTCTGCTTATTAGTTGCTAAAATGTGCAATTTACGTTTGGATAATTGCAATAAACACAGAATTGGTGTTGTGATTATTGTACCAACGAAAAAAAAAAAAAACACACAAAAACCATTGTCGCCATCACCAAGAACAAGTTTGTTGCTTAAGTCTTTTGTATGATTGGTTATGGGAAGTTATTTTGGAGTGCGTTTTGCGGTCGCTTACAGCTATCGCATATGTTTAGATGTTTGTAAAGTGGAATTTTTTGATTACCATTGTATGAGGACTCAAATGACATAAATGACAGCATTCATAGGCTGATATGAGAGGAGCTTTGGAGATAATCTCTATGTGATAGTTTGAAATGAATGCAACTACGCTAGATAATTGAATTTGTATATATGTATTGTATGTATATGCAGGTGTTGGCAACGTTGTTGCGCTAATAGCATGGGAAGAAACAAATGGGATTTTATATGCTTTAGAAGTAAATGTTAAGGCTCTAGTGAGAAGTCTAAGAGCTAAAGGCAGTCCAATTTGGGCGTGGCCTTTTTTAAGAAAAGATTTGAGACAGAAACAAATGTTAAACGCAGCTAAGTGATGTAGTGTTATCATCATAAACACAAGTGCCCAAAACGTATTGTTATGTTCATTTTGAATTTCCTGATCTTAATGGAGTAATACGTAAAGTCAATCTTGAGTGGAATCTTCACAGAAAAAAAGATATTAATGGTCAAGAAGAGCGATCTACGTGTATAGTTTTGCCTTAGATAAGCTCTTTATAATAGCTAAGGTACAGATGTCTGGCTGCCCTGAATTTTACGACTAAACGAAAAACCCAATTAGATATCAACACTGATGATATATAATTGCTCCGATCTGGCAACTCTGCCGTCCCTTGTAGCTACAACCTTAACCTCGCAAGCACAGGAGATGAATGCTCAACTGTTTCTTCCTGCAGCCTGCATTACTACATATGCTGTTAATGATGAGGCCTAACTTAAAAGCAAGTGATGTCAGAAGGCAGTGTCCGGTAAGTATGCCCATCGTGAGCCATAAATCTTCATTTGTTAACAACTGGGCAGCTTTTTGGTTCTAACGTCGTAGGATTTGAAAATGATCTTAACAATTTTGCAGCCATCAGCTTCTATCCACTACTTTCCTGCCTGATGGATACAGCTCCTTTATCTTGTAGATTTCTCCCAAATCAGCTGCAGCTAAAATTTTAAAATTAAAAATTATCGAAATTATGCCTGTGTTTAATGTCACATTTTAAGCAACATTTTTATCGATTTATATAAATAAGGTGTTTAAAATTTGTTTATATCGTTTTTAGTTTCCCTTTTTATTGCTTTGTCTCTTTCTGTGTGAAGTTTTGGTTTTGTAGCCCAATGTCATGTCTCTAAAAAATTTATAGCCAGCGATCTATGCGGTTCTTTTTCAATATTTTTTGTTTTTTATTTTTGCTTTGCTAATTTAGTATCTTAGAGAAGCAGCAATAAGCTTTAAGGCGTTATTGGAAAATAATTTTAATTTTTATTTTTTTCATGGTTGTAATCTTCCCCGGCCCAGCTCACAAATTAGTGACCACCTTTGTGAGACTGGAGACTCAAGACAGCTTACAGCATAGAAAACTATCTCAAAACTAATTTTCAGCCCAAATAGTCTCTAATAGTGACTAGAGATGGCTTACTGAATTCAGCTGTTATTTTATAAGTCTCTCGACCATTGCGCAATCTAATGGAATTTTCCTATAATTGTAACACTGTCTGGATTCTCTTATTTATGAGTAAGCCTGTAGTTTTATAGCTTAATGGGAAGTTTCTTGAAACAGGGTTGTATGTTTCCCACGTTTGATAATAATTTTATAAATATCTCTTCTTGGATGCAAATTTTGAGAAGTTTTGACATTTTTTAATTCATTGTAGTCGGGCTCTTAGCTTTATACGAGATATTTGTAGCTGAGTGAGAGGTTGAACTGGCAGGTCAATGAGGACCTCACATAGACTGAATGAATCCGCAATTGATGCGTTTGTGCAAAAGATACCATCTAATTTTTGTCATAAATTTCAAAGTATAATCAAACTCTGAACCATATATTAAATTTATAATCGTTTTCTCATCTCGAAATTTGTTTTTTCTAAAAAGCTCAACAAGTATGTCACCTTTCCTCCTTATGTTGAAGTCTCTGATTGCCCTGAACCAAGTGTAATGTTTCTAGCTCAATACGAAGTAGCGATCTCTAAATATCACAATCCCTGCACTATTTTCTAAAAGGCTTTATGCTGCCACATATTTTATTTTAGTAAAACTTAAACTATGCTGAAAGTTTCACGTATTTCGGTTTTCGGGAAGTTACTTAAAACTCGAAAGCAAAATTTTCAAATTCTGACAATAAGGATCTGTAATTTTTACAGAATATTAGCCGTGTTTTTTTTTGCACGTATATACGTCTAGGTTTGCGGGTAAAAAAAACGCTTATGCTCACTTAGATAATGTTTATGAGACCCATCTAGCGGCAAATAGCTACAGAACATTTTGTACCGAAAAGCAGAGACGTACACCTCTGGTTGTCATAGTGAATAATATATAGCTGAATCAATTGCGATGGATAGTGGGCACACACCATTTTTAGAGGTGAAACATAGACACATATTTCAGTTGCATCTGAGTATAATGCGTACTGAAATTTACTATTACTCATTTTCTGCGCAACAATTTCAGCTGAGTAGATAAAATTTAACGCTTAACAGCTCATATAAAGTTTAAGCGTAAACGTATATAGATGTAAAAAAAAAAAAACCCAACTATTCTTTACTTGAGACCAACAGGTTTTCTTCTGTTGAAATGACTGTACAAGTTTGTCCTTTTGACAAACAACTCCGTTGAACTAACGATAATGCGTCAATTTCACTGAAAATTATTAATTCAAGAACAACAGACCTGTTTTGTTTATTTTACTAGGTTAATTTCTTTCGGTGCAAGGGGTAATTATGCCCTAGTACGGTTCGTTATAAAAAACCGGACCATTTATATATATTCGGTTCAAGTGCCATTTTTCAAATTAACACCTTAAACGAGATGTTCAATATTTAATATTTTAACTTAACTATATATGCAATATGGTATTAAACATTACTCATTTATTGTACCTACATTTGGAGTGGAATTTTTCATACTAATTAACTGAATAAATTTATTAGTTGCTTTATATACATATACTCGTAAATAATTTCGTATATACTAGAAAAGTAAACAAAGCCATCAACTCAGTTTGGTTATTCAATTAGCTACTGTTTTATACACTAAAAAGCCGAGCGACCAAAGTCATTGAACTTTTATGTTTCGTTATGGTTTTTTAGATTTAATAGCACCCCATAACGAGAGTGATGACAATAAGAGGTATTATAAAAAAAAAAAAATTGTGCCAGCAGCCATGTGGTTCTCGGTGATAAAACTTATTTTGGAAGGTATAATCGTATTTTTTTTGTATTATTTGTTATGATCAATAGGTTCTACTAGCCGGACCCGTGCGCATATTGCGCAACCATATACAAAAGCCTCATATCAAATATCAACAGAAATCAGCTTTTCTATCAATCAATCATCTATCAGTAAAAACTTACATGCGCTTGCGCTGCCATCTGGCGAATGTTAGTAACTGCCGGTAATGCAGTGCAAATGTTCACAATAGTGCCATAGTACAAATAGATATCTTTGTGTGCTCACAATCGTTTGATTTTAACAAATAATTTTAATAAAATATAACTAAACAAAAGCACTACGACCAATAATGTCCAAAGATCGCTAATAGTATGAATCCCCATCTTTACAACCAAAACTTTATTTATAGATTTGTATTACAAAAAAGAGCGAAAAAGGTACCTGCATATAAAAACAACAATTAGAAATAATCAATAGGTTTTATAATATTTTTTCATATGCAAATAGCAGACTCGAGGGACTGGAGTTTTAAGTAATAATTTTTAATAACCCGAATAAATAGCTAATAATTTAAAAATTTATAAAATTATATGAGTTAAACTTCCGGAAGAAGCTAACTCTGAGCCCAGAAATATAACTTGCTATTCTGTAAGTGGACCTAAGTGAAAGATATTTTTAAAACTTATTTAAAGCCATGCATGTATGAAAGCGTTGCATAAGAACAGTTATTTGTACGAAAAATCTACCACACAGTCTGCGTAGGTTTAGAGGAGATCAAGGCCGAACTTCTCTTCAAAGTTGCGTCGTTCTCCTTTCTGATTTTCCCTTGAAAACTCGCTTTATGGAAATAACCTAAGTTGACCGAATTGTTCAAGCTTTTACAACGAAAAACTTCTCTCAGCTGATTGCATTTTCTAGGTGGTGGCAAAGCGAATTCAATCAATTCTCCGTGCAGATGAATGTCAAGTCAAAAGAAAACTTTCATAGATTTCGATTAACTGACATTTTGTTGTACAAGGCTTTGTATGGAAAATTATCAAGAAGAAGCAATCAGCTGATAGGATAACACCACCTGTACTGAATTCGCCTTGATAATTTCCAAGCAACACTTTGGTAAAACAAGATGTCAGTTAGTTGAGATATTCTTCGCCGAAAATTGGGTTGAATTCGCTTTGCCATCACATTGTACAAAGCGAATTCAGTACCAGGTGTTATTATCCCAACAACTGATTGCTGCTTCTTGATTATTTTCCATAGAGCGCCCTCCATTTTAATGTGTCAGTTAATGGAAATAAATTAAAATTTTCTTTTGACTTGACATTCTTCTGCTCGGCGAATTGTTGAATTTGCTTTTTCACCACCTGGTATGGATTCGCCTTGCATTGTATAGATACGCTTCGTTTAGTTGTCATCATGGTAGATAAATTATCTAAGATAATTTAAATATAAGGAATGTGTTGAAGTGTTTGTGTATGTATTGGCAACCAATTTTCATCGATAAATAAAGCAGCGAGTCACTGTTCGCCCGTTATCTCTCTTTTACTCTCACTCTCAATCATTTTTTGTTTCAACGACTTTCATTTCCCAAGTTTATTATAATATTTCGTATATCGTCGCCCGCTTGCCAGAAGCATGAATGTTGGGAAATCGAGTTTCAAAGTTTATTGCTCCCTTAAAATTAGAAGTATTAATTTTTAATGTGAAAATGTATCAATAAATTATACTCACAATATGCTCTTTCAGCTGAGATAAATGTTTTGCTCGCATCCCGTTTATTCTCCGAGATTTAGCACATTAATTTTTCTGGCACAACAAAAGTTTTAAAAACTGATCTAATTTTTTGTTAACACAGCTATAAAAAAAAATTCAAAGTAGTCGGATCACGTAATGAGGCTCATGTTTTCTGTGCCTTTTTATGCGCTGAGTCCGGATACGCTATAAGAATTGGCCCAACTGGCCGTGGCATGGCCTTAACTTCAAAAGACGTAAAAAAATTCCTGCAGGCCAATTCCGTTGGCGGATTCGGGTTCAGGGCATCACAATTCTTATGAAAACATCCGTGGATGTGACTCGTAGAAAGTATGTAAATGAAAAAAGTTACACATTAAATTAAATTTCATATACACTAATGTGTTTTTATCTAAGATATTATTGGAAACTTAGAACTAGTTCTCATTTTCGAAATCAGAATCATCTGAAATGTTGGGTACGGGTAAATCGTCACGAACCTCATTGTTGCCCTTTAGATTTTTATATTCTTTTAGTATAACCAGTTGTTCGCACATTTTTCTGAAGTCTTTTAGTTTTGCCTCGGCGATAGGCAACGGCTTCGAATAAACCGGTTTGCCTTCAAACGACGACTATTTTTTCGGTAATGCCGAACATCATTTTTTTAATTATTTTAGATATAATTAAATATCTAAAATTATATGAGTACGAATGTGTGCTATTCTTACTTGTTTTTTTAAATTGTTGAGCCATATTAACGAATATGTCATACAAACAGGAACAGTATAATTACTTTTTAGCCAGCCAGAAACATGAATGTGCCACAGTCATTTTTCTGGCCAAACTTTATGGGATTGAATTACACATTCATGAAAACGGCATTGCATATTATAGGGATTTCCATTTAAGGTAGGAAGCTGAAGAATTAAGTAGAATCTAAAAGGTAATCCAACGAAGCTTCTAACACAAAATCGCAAAGTTTGCACATTCATGCTTCTGGATAGCAAGCGACGTTATGTAAATCAATAAGATAACAAAACTCACTAGATTAAAAACAGAGTTTTTTTTATTATCGCATTTCTGAACAAAAATATAATTCCATGTATATATATATATTACACCTTCATATGTACATAAGATCAATCGCTTACAAAGATTTTTATTTTCAGTTTCATTATTCCCGCTCATCTAATAGCACAATTTAAAAGCACACAAGTACTAAACATACCCAGTAGGACACTCAAACTTTATATTACAGCTTCCAAATTACCATACGAATTATATACTTTGGGACTTACACTATGTTCAAATATAAAAATAAATTGAGGCAATTTCGATTTAAATTGAGTGGTGTTCATACAGCTCAATTTAGCTTACACAATAGTAATTTTATAGCTGGTTAGCTCATCTCTACAGCAACAACATACCTTCGTTCAGACTGTCAAAATGTGCATGTTGGTATTAGGCGAATGGAATGGAATGAAAACATAAAACGTTAAAATTTTTGTGTGTTGTAAGAAAATGTGTTCTATGTTTTGGTTTAATTTCGAGATTGCCATCTCCTTTTGACAATCCCTACTCCAGTGAAATGAAAAAAATAAAATCAGCTGATGAGATGAGCTAACCATATAGTTAAGGCGTGCGTAAATGACGTTTAAATCTACTCAATAAACATACTTTACAAGGTTGCATTTGCAGTTTGAAACAATTTATTACGCAATTTTTTTTTAAATTGGAAATTTATTATTACAATTTATTATGTGATAAATTGCTCCAGAAATTGCCCAAATGGTACAAATTGCCAATTTGGTGTGTGTTTGTACCTAGTATTAAATTTTTACGATAAATTGCAAGTAAATTTTATTTTTTGTATTAGTAGAAAAATATTATATTTGATTGATTCAATATTGCTTGATCCTACCTAAATATATCAAAAGCTCAATCGGCATACCTTCGATCTTGCAAGTTTGATGTGAAAAGTTTGGTAGAAAATATATACTTGTAAGTCATATCTTTCAGTAAGTCTTCACCCATTTTCCATGGCAGGCCAAATGCGATAAAATGAGTCATTTAGGAAAAGCGATTTGTATGAGGAAATGCGTAACATTTGGTATGTTTAGCCCGAACGGCGCACTTGGTATAGTGTAAATGTGATAAAAAGCAGTGCTGCAATTATAATACCTCCCCCTCGGGTTAGGGGACTTAGAATATAGCCGCGGCAGGTATGCCTGTCGCAAGAGGCGACTTAAATACCCAAATGATTCAAGGGGTTTTATAGCGCAATTTATGTCTTCTCGAACCCGTAAACATCACCTACACGTGGCGAATCCTGTTTCTTCAGCCGCCGAGGCTCTGGCGACACCAATATCCTTATGAAAGTAGGGATTGGGGCGGGATGGCCTAGAAGGTTCAATGTGGTCATATTAAATCGTTCTGGAGATGGTCGGGTTGCAAGCAATGATGCTTTTACCAGGATGTACCAGATCTGTATCGGGAAAAGAACCATCAACATCGGTAACACTCCCCAAAAATTGTGTGAAGTGTTTTTATCGCTACAACAACAACAATATTTCTATTTCCCACTGTTCATATCTTTTAAACCAAATTCTTCTTAGCGTGCCTTACTGGCTTAATAAGAGAGACTTTTTTACATTTTCGTTTGCATGAGCAAAAGTGATTTTGATTGAGTATATGAATTTTTTTTGTGAGTCAATTTTGAAATGTGATTTTTTATATTTTTCTGCGTCACATGGGGGTACTGAAATGCTGTTGTAGGTGTGTATCCATATTTATAAAAAAAAAGATTGCATTCGAAAATATAATGTATATATTTTACTTACATTTTAGTTAGTTTTATTATATAACATATATGTTACAATGTATATTAGGGTAGTCCTTCAAAATCAACCGATAATGGTATTCGAGTACTGAACTTTGATTGCTGCGCTGAGTGTTGGACAAATGTCCATGATATTACCGTTGATAGAGGTATGACTATTCATAATTGTTTCTGTTTCGTTCGGAGAATTCGCTGTTCAATTATTCGCAACAAAAAAAAAAAAAAAATTATAAAAATAAAGGAAACGTCAGCGTCATAAAAAGAGCAAGACAGAGGAAGATAGGAAAATTGGGTGTGACGTTCGATCAGGATCTACGTTTTGGAGAGCATGCAGCCGCAATTGTACCGAAAATCCAGAGCCGTAATAAAATCCAAAGACAAGACAAAGAAATGCTCATTACTACTTACAAAGCAATTGGCCGGCCGATTGCATGCTACGCGTCCCCGATATGGTCGCCAAACCTAAAGGCTACTCACTGCAATAAAATACAGGCCTGCCAAAATACCACCCTCAGAACCGCTACGGGCTGTCTTCTTATGCCGCCATAATACCACCTACGCAATGAGGCGAAAATACTCTCCATTCGGGACAGAAATAAAATTCTGAACAAACAGTTTCTGTTGAATATCCAGAAACCCGGGCATCCCAACAGACATCTTGTTGATAAGGCTGCACCGCCCAGGGGTTTAAGGGGTCATCTCCGTAAGCATTATGAAGAAATACGGCGCCTGAGAACACATCCATATGAAGCAAAAAAGCACAAGCAGGTCCTTAGTGATATCCATAAACAGGCATCGGATCTCTATGCCAGGAATTGCACGGCGAATCCATCGTCGAATCATTTTTTTTTTAAATGAGGATTCCCGGATTAATAAGGACGGCACACAATGCAAATACATTCATAAATTTACTTTAATTTAAGACTTTGTCAGTATTAATCAGAAGAGCTGAGGCTCAGTTTATAACAAAATATTTTGTGTGCCACTTATTAATTTTTCCTTCATATTGCAAGAGTACGACAATTTGTAGTTGCTGGGGAGAATGCTTAAGGGAAACGAATTCTATTTGAAAAGCAGTAAGTGAAAACCTATTCCTGCTGGGAGGGTCATTTTATAGCTTGGAACCCGCTATCCATGATATGTTGGTCAAACACTCAACCCACTTTGTTTAAAATTTGTACATATAAATATGTGCATATGTAATTCGGCAAGCAAACACGCTCTGTCGCGCTTGCTGTCGTTGTTGTTGTATTAACGATAAAGACACTTCCCGAAAGCTTTGGGGAGTGTTATGATGTTGATGGTCCTTTGCCGGATATAGATTCGGTACGTTTCGGTAACACAGCACCATTAAGGTACTAGCCCGATCATCTCGGGAACGATTTATGCGACCTCACTAAACCTTCTGGGCCATACCGCTCTCCCCACCCCCTAGATCGAAGAGGAACTTGGGGTCGCTAGAGCCACGGCTGTTAATGAAACATGATTCGCCACAGGTAGGTGAGGTTGACAATTGGGTTAGAGGATCTATATCTTGCGCTGACAACCCCTTGAGAGGATTGCACTACACAACCCCTTGAATCAATTTGGTATTTCAATCGCCTTACGACAGGCATACCTACCGTGGGCATATTCAAACCCCTTAACCCGTTGGGGGGGGGGGTGCTCTGACGCGCTTCCTGTTGTTGATTTACGTCAGCTTTTACTACACCTCGGACAGCTATGCTACTGCGTTTTAACGCTTTTAACCCTTTTTTTACTGAGCGCTATAGCCACTATATGTTTGTATGTTTGTACCAATGTATGTATTACCTTGTCTGCCTTTCACACAACTTTGTTTTTGTATCTTTGTTGGTTTTGCTTAAAGCGCCGCTACGATTGCTTGGGAGTCACTCAAAGTCAAAGTCAAGGTTTTAAAATGCTGCTTTTGTAGGGTTATTATTACATATAATAATTTCTAACGCGAGAAACCCGCAGACTGGCAAGTTCAATTGCTACATACTGGAAATTATAAAATTTTTGGTTTTGTTTTATTTATAAAATTTATTTCGAATAAACGTATTGGTATTGTATATTACTGCTTTAACTACAAATTAATGACTTGTTGTTTAGTTGAATATTTTAGCAAACGAAAAAAAAAAAAACAAAAAAAAAAAAAAAACAAAAAATATGAAAACAAACAATAAATCGATATTAGCGTAAAACATTTTGAGTACACATTCATCAATATGAAGGTGTGTGTGCATAAATGTGCTTTTTGAGGGGAGTGCCCGTAAACTGGTTTGTGTAGTAATCATCATCATTTCAGTTCAAGCAAAAAACAGCAAAACAAATTAGTATTTGCACTATGTTTGTAAATAATAAAATAAGAGAAAAATGACAAACATTCGAAATATTGCAAGCTTTGTTGACTAACCAAACTAGGGGCCAATAAAATTTGTTCATTTTTGAATTCAGCTTATTGTGTTAAGGGTACTTACAAATGAAGCGCTGGATATTGGCTAGCGCACGATAGCCTTATTTTCTGAGACTGGAACCAACTATAGCATAGTATGAAGCATTTTCAAGAAGCCGTTAAATAGAGGAGAGTTGAAACATACTGTTATTTCTGAGAATCGTATTCACTCAAACTTACAGCTCGCAAGCTCTAAACAAAATAGTTGGCTTAGCTACAGCCTTTCTAGTCAGTGCGTCAATTAATAGAAGGGGACAACCAAACTAAACATTATTATTAGTTATTCGGAAACAATATATGTACTTTGCACTGGTTAAGTGAGTCAACTACATGAACTGCCTTAGGTTCAAAAAGCGCACTGAGTAGCATTTAAGATGAAGACTGTTCATAAAACTATTTCAAGAATAACGCTGTGGTTCGGTAATTGTTGGAGAACCCCAAAAGTATACACAATAGTTTTAAGTCGCGCCATAACTTGATATCACAAAATTGCCATTCATAATTGACATTTAATAGCGCAAAGAAATATTTTTAGCAAATAAAGCCCGCTTATCTAGCAATAGGTGGATAGGATGACTATCCTATCCAACGATATGTGCAGAAACTGTACCAGAGTGGTAATTTATTAATCTTCCAGCGGATAGATTCATAATATCTTGCAACATAATTTTGGCAGTTTCGTACAGTACAGACTTCGAAAGCATATCCTTAATTTTGGTTCTAGGATAGTGCACCGCATAAAGACACCACGTGTGTTAGTTAGGTACAGTTCCTTTTGCAGGGCGGCATGTTGAGAAACCTATCATTAACAATGCTGATTACGCTATATCGAGTGCTAGTTCGATAACGATGTATCTCAGGCAAGTTTTGTAGAACGTCATGCTCCAGAATTTTTTGCGAGAACAACTTATTTCAGAATTTGTTTCTAGATAACCCTGTCGGTGCATTTCATTATATTTCGACGTGATATGTGGAAAAGTATTCTAAGTTGGGTTAATTTTTAACCGAGTTTAAAGATAAGGTGATATTTCGCTCAGCAGATGCGTTGTTGTTGTTGTTGCTGCTGTTATTTTAATTGTTATGTTTGTTTTTAGTTAGTTTTTTTTTTGAAATTGTTATCGTTATTTCTTGTAGTCGGCTTTGCTGTTGTCGGTGTTAATGTTGGTTATGATGTTCCTGCTGTACCTAATATTGGGGATTTAGGTGTTAAAGGCATTTGTATCGATTTTAATTTTGATGTTATGGATATTGCTGTTTTTGTTTTTGTCGTTTTTGTTGTTATTGCGTCTGTGGTGTTTCGCTTTTTCTATGCAATTATAGTTGTTTGTTGTTGATTTTTGAAGTGGTTGTTCTTTTTTTGTGCAATTATTGTTTTTTGGTTTTGTTTTGTTGATAGTTTTGATGTTGTTAGTGTAGTTTCGGTTTGCTTGTGCGATGGTGTTGTGTTGTGCCTGTCAATCCATTTGTGTCAGCTGTATTGTTGTTGAAAATATTTATGTCGTTTCTGTTGTTATAATATTTGTGCTTGTTGCTAAATCATGTTGTGTTTTTGTAGTTTTTCCTTTTTTTTTGCTAATGTTTTAAATGTATTTATTGTCATTTTGTGTTTAGTGTTGTTCTTCGACTGCTCTTCTGTAGTTCTGTTGCCATTTCTTGTTTTATCATTGCCCTTGTTATTAATTTTTCTGAAAGATTGCGCAGTGACAGTCTTTCGCGGAAAAATTGGACTTGCTAAACTCTAACCTTAGACATTGAATACTTCTTACATATTTTGACTTAGTGGCCTCCACGGTATGCCCCGGTTGGTGTATTGAGCTTTCTATGTATTTAATTAGGGTTGCGTCGGTATGACCTATGAGTTTCATACAAAATTTCTGTTTCCCATTTTACAGCCATGCATTCAAAATGCGCTGGTTTAGCCTATTCTAGTCCCTATTAAAATCTCATAGATGACTGCGTAAAGAGTTACATAAGAATTTAATTATGAGCCGTTTATGAGCGTAGTGGGAGTCTGATCGGACTCCTATTTAGGCTCACAAAATGTGTGAAATAAGGCTTGGAACAGACCATTGCGAGAAGCGAATCAATCAGCAATCATTTCGGTTGCTTAAATGAGCTCTTGATGTATGTAAATGCTTTGATTTAGGTGCCTTTTATCACACTCTTTTACTCACAATGTTTGTCGGGTAGGCTATCTTTATTTGTTGGGTATAATGAGTATAGAATCCGATTTTTTTTTTGAGATTTCATGTTTTTTGTTTTGCTGGATAACTGTAGATGCGCCTACAATTTTTGCCTTAACTCCAATAGCATTCAGAAATATTCGACTAGAACCTAGTTTTTGCTATTTAGTTGATGCCTTAACCTTTTACCACATACTATTTTTGTGCTGAACAGCTAAAAAAAGGAATGAAAAGGGTTACTCGCCCAATCATTGCCCTTAAATTTTATATATTTCCGTGAACTGTCTTTGGCTGGTTTTTTTTTTTTTTTTGGTGAGCATCTAATCACTTCGGTACCATCAATATAATACACTGCGCACTCAGCTCACACATAGATGAAACAAACCTGTCTTTCTCACCTCTTCCGGAAATAGTCAATTTGATTTTAAATGCTTTTTTTGTTTTCCTGCTAGAATCTTCCAACAAGTTTTCTTAATGATGCGTAATTAACTACATACACAAAAGAAGGGATACAACGAACATGTCTATCCATAGAAAAGCAACTTCAATTAAAAATTATTGGCTGTGCCGAAGACTTTATACCTTTCATGAATGGGGCTGAACAATAATTTTATCCCGTTCGTAATCTCCAAATAATCGGATATATAAGATATTAAGGGAGAAATTGCCAAAAATTTTTCTATTTGAACGATCGGATGTATGGGATATATATTATATATAGCTCCGATCGAAATGATTTTTTCATGAAATCTTCTATGATACATTGGAAAAAATATCACCAAGTTTAACGTTTTTGTATTGGAAATTAAGAGAGAAATTGCCAAAAAGCTTTCTATCTGAACGATCTGTTGTATTGGATATTAGGGCGGGTCGATTTAAAAATCGCGCATGGCTCTGTGAAAATCGTATTTCAGGGATCAAAATAAAAAACTTTGCCGAAGGAACCATACCTCAAAAATGAATTCTGATGTCCCCCCCCCCCCTTTGGGTCGAACTTTTGGATAGGAGCAATTTCAATTCTACCTTCTGTGTCTTGTGGTGGCTTGAAAAAAACAACACAAGCAATTTTACGATCTGCAATTGTGTCACAGTGATGCCTTGGTTTTAATAAGGGTTTGTAAAAACGCTAATTTCTAATAATTTTTTTTAATTTCTTTTCTATTACTAAGTTAAATTCATTTTTTCATCTACATATGTTCTGACTAAATAAATTTGTAAAGAGAAAAATAAACTCCAAAACGAAAAAACATAGGCATTTCAAAGTGGGATTTTTCAAAATTTGCAAGTTCGACCCAAAGGGGGAGACATCAGAATTCGTTTTAGAGGTATGGTTCCTTGGGCAAAGTTTTTTATTTTGATCCCTAGAATATGATTTTCACAGAGCAATGGGCGACTTTTTGCCTCCCCACAAATCGACCCGGCCTAATGGGATATATACAATATATAGCTCCGATCAAAGTGATTTTTTCCAGGATATCTGCTATGATACACTAGAATATATATCACAGAGTTTCACGTTTATACTTTCTAAATTGCGGCAGGAATGACTAAAATCGTTTTTTTCTGAACGATCGGTTGTATGGGAGTGTTGCCAAGTTTCATTGAGATATCTCAAAATTTGAGGGACTAGTTTGCGTTCAAACAGACAGACGGACGGACGGACAGACGGACTGATATGGCTACATCAACTCAGTTCATCGCCCTGATCAATTCGGTATACTTAATGGTGAGTCTATCTTATATATTTCTCAACGTTGCAAACATCGGACCAAAGTTAATACACCATTTCATGTTCATGAAAGGTATAAAAAGCTTAAACTTTTCAATTCAATATTTTAGCTATTTTATTCTGTAAACACTTACTCATTCGTATAAAAATTACCTAAGGAAGATGTTAACACCTAATAGTAAAGTGAGAAGAAAAAAATGCTATACATATTGGCGTGTATATTTGAAAAATGATTACGGCAATTCATCAAACAATTTTGCTAGTTTTTATAAATAAAACTAACTATTACAAAAAAAAACATGACGGCATGCAGAAAACATAAGTCATAAAAAATTCTGATTAAAAATCAATAGAAAGTAAATATAGTGGCTTCTGCGCGTGTATAATGAATAAAGTATAATACATCAAGTTTTTAATAATTAATACATAACATTTTTTTGCTGAGTAGCCTCACGATTTTTTTAGTTTGCTTGTCATTAGCTATGTGGGTATGAGCATCTCAAATTGTTAGTGCTTAATGGCAGAAGAAAAAAAAACCGGTTCTCTAAATTAGTAGCCGCTTTTGTTATTGCTAAATTTTAAAAGGTAGTTATGCTAAAAAATATGTCTTGGATTAGGTGTTTCTATGCCTACAGATGTTGAATGAGAATTCAATACAATCAAGTTCGTAGCTTCAGTCTTTCAATTTGTTTTTTAAAGCGTTTTATTTTCTGACAAGTACTTTGTTTACATAATTTCCTTTTAAGCACACAAACTTGCAAGAGAGAAGCCAAAGAGCGATAATTTTTCCAGAAAAGGAAACACCTGTAATTAGTAACAAATATGCATACATATACTACGTTATCATGAAAATTATGCGCCGTTTGCTAGGAATGTATAGTTGACAAAGCAACTTTGAACAAATATTCATATTTGATTATGGAACTATTTTCATTTGAATAAAAAATTGTTTATGTACAACGTTCGTTTGATTTTTGCTGCTTTTTTGTTGCACTTGTTATGGACCTGGTTTGTTTTGTTATTGCTAACCGTCCTTATTATTTCAATGCATCCCAGAAGTGTGAGTATTCAAGACATATTTTGGTGGATTTCCAAAGCATTATTGTCTCCTCCGTATGCCGTTATTATGTATAGCGCTCCTTTTAATTACAGGGATTTCATCCAAGCCATTTCGTTAGACCATTTTCCCAAACACTTTCAATGCTCATAATGGCTCCAAAAAAGCTCAAAATGGAGTCGTTTCGGAGTCCGATATTTGCTGTTTATTACGCCAATATATGTTTGTATATAAGTCGAATACAGGGTTATATCGTATATAGAAATAGGCTCATATCAGAAAACCATCATAAGAATGATCATTTTGAAAACCAACTTAGACGGAGTATTTATATTTTTTTTAAAAATATTTTCCTTCAAATCAAAATCAAACGACCCCATTTTCATAACACGTTTTTTATTGCTGTCTTTTATGGAATTGACTTGACTTCTTAAATTTTGTGGCAAATTAGAGTCACCCGTACCTTAAAATTGTAAGAGTTTCATTCATTTTCTTACCTGCTGTGACCACAGAATTGCTTCTTTGCAATATCCCAGGCATAATTAAAATTTGAAGTTTTGTATGTAAATGAAACCATTCTCAAAAAATTTTAAGTTTTGAAAGAAATATCTCCGAAAAGCGTCATAAAACAGTCTTGTTGAGTACAATAGGTATCTTAAATCAGCTTTTTAAAAGGCAATCAGGTTTCATTATGACTTTTACTCAGTCTTATACTCGTAGGATATATGAAATTTGGCTCATGTAAAACGACGCTAGAAGGGAAACGCACTACTTAAAAATTCCTTACCGACTTTATTATGAATCCAAATGTTTGGTGCGATGCGGAACTCTTTTAAGCCTCCAAACATCCAATTTTTTTAAGAGCTACACTTTCTACCTAAAACCCTACCAACTAGGACAGTCACAAGTAAAAGGTTATGACACTTCTGAGCACAAATCTAAGAATATGAAGAAAAAAGTTAACTACTACCATTGTATAGTGTGTTGTTCCCATAAGAGCTTCGAATTATATCACTGCATAGTGAGTGATGTCACCTCAATATTTGTTTCATTGAATTGTCTCACTTGGGATAGTGTCACACCACAATATCACAAGCGTTCCTGAAAATTCCCTTCAGCTTGTGTAATCCTTTTGTTCGCTTCCTGTTTTATTACCTTCATTCCATGTCTTTTGTTTTGAATACCTTTTCTACTTTACAGACCCCTTCTTTTTCTTATTTTTTTTTCGTTTTCATTCGTTTATATTTTTTTTAGTTCTTAAAATTTACTCTGACTTCGTTAAATGATTTGATTTATTCGCTTCATGACTCAGCCATGACTCGAATAATCACTTAGCTGCTACAACACGTTCTACCATTCAAAATATGATTCATTACAGTTCTTAATGTTTGTTATGCCGCCATGACATAAGTCTGCATAGGAATAATAGAAATAATCATATATATGTATAAGCTAAGCAGCTTTCAAACAAACTTATGTTATCAAGTTCGTGTTCTAATTCTTTTGTTTGCGTGTAAGCGATGCAATTTTTTTTTGTTGGCAAACAAAGAAAGTATTTCATTGTTTCTAACAGCACTAAGAGTGTAGAATGAAATACATCAAATTATAATACATGAAATGTTTTTTAGAAATTAAAAAAAAAATGTAAATAAACTTTTATAAAAAGATTAAAATATTCTTTCGGAAAACTTGGCCTTATAGAAATTAAAAATAAAACAAAAGCTAAATGTATTTTCTATTTAATGCAAAAACTGAGTTTTTGTTGCAGGCTAACAAAGAGGTCATTGAAATTGACGTACGTTTATTATTTTACGTATTCAATATTCGCTGTTCTTTTTAGTTTCACGATGTTTTAGACATTTTTTTTTTTATTTATTATTTATATTTTAAAGAGTCTAAACTTTTTAAAGAATATTTTCGTTCACTGTCTAATTACTTCACAAACTCTCTCGCACTCTCTCTAGAGTTAGTTTTGATCTCTCTCTTTACTTTTGCAGCAATATATATTGACGTAAGCTAAAGCGCAATTGAAATTTCTTATGAAATATTTTAAGTTAAAGCTTGAGTTGGCTGTGTGCTTTTATGCTTTGAAATTATATGTATATATGTGTATATTATAATTTTATTAAATTGTTTAAATTTGTTTCTTATAAAATTTATTTTTTATAACTATTTTTTATAATTATTTTTTTTCTAATACATTTTCTATTTTCCAAATCTGTACCAAAAATGAGTTAATTTAAGAGATTTTTTATAATAAATTTAAAAAAAACTTTTTAATGGTTAACGAATATAAATAATTTGATACATAATATTTTAATTAGCGAAAATTTTTTTAAAATTTAATTTTAGAATGTTTATTTTTTTATAATTATTTTTATACTCTGATAAGCAGAGCCCACAGAGTTTATTAATTTTGTTCGCATAACGGAAATCCGTAGCGGCATAAACTAAGCGAGATAGATATAGACTTCAATATCAAAATGATCTGGGCGAAAAAAGAAATTCATTTAGCCATGTCCGTCCGTCCGTCCGTAAACACGATAACTTGAGTAAACTTTGAAGTATCGTAATCAAATTTGGTACTTAAGTTCCTGGGTACTCACCTCAGATTACTGTATAAAATGAACAAAATTGGACTATAACCACGCCCACATTTCCGATATTGAAAATTTCGAAAAATCGAAAAAGTGTGATAATTCATTAGCAAAGATGGGTATCGCGATAAAGCTTGGTTAACTTTATGACGCAGGATAGAAAATTAGTACAATTTTGTACAATGCGCGTGGAACCGCCCACTTTTACAAGAAGGTTATTTAATAGTTTTACAAGCTGTAATTTGACAGTCGTTGAAGATATTATGATGAAATTTGGCAGAAACGTTGCTCCTATTACTGTATGTGTTCTAAATAGAAATTAGCAAAATCGGATGACTAACACGTCCACTTTAAAGAAAAAATTTTAAAAGTCAAATTTTAGCAAACAATTTAATATCTTTACTGTATATAAATAAATTATGCCAACATTCAACTCCAGTAATGATATGGTGCAATAAAATACAAAAATCAATGAAAATTTTAAAATGGGCGTGGCTCCGCCCTTTTTAATTTAATTTGTCTAGAATACTTTTAGTGCCATAAGTTGAACAAAAATTTACCAATCCTTGTGAAATTTGGTATGGACATAGCCTCTACGATAACTGCTTTCTGTGAAAATGAGCAAAATCGGTTGAAGCCAAACCCAGTTTTTATACACAGTCGACCGTCTCTCCTTCCGTTCGGCGGGTAACACGATAACTTGAGCAAAAATCGATATATCTTTACTAAACTTAGTTCACGTACTTATCTGTACTCACTTCATCCTGGTATTAAAAATGGGCGAAAGCCGACTATGACCATGCCCACTTTTTCGATATCGAAAATTTCTAAAAATAAAAAAATGCAATAATTCTATATCAAATACGAAACAAGGGATGAAACATGGTGATTAGATTGGTTTTTAGACGCAAAATATAAATCAAAAAAAACTTTGCGATCTACCATCTTGAGTAGAAGAAAATGCAAAAGTTCTGCAGGGCGAAAATCCAACTCCATTAATATCATGACAGGAATATTGTTCGTGGTATTGCATATAAAAATAAGTTACCGGCACCCGACAGATGTTGTCATGGGTCACCCTGGTCCGATATCTCCAAAACGCCTTCACAAGTAAAACGAAGGTTCACTCCCTCTTAAAACCCTTATTAGTACCTTTAAGTTGATACCCATATCGTACAAACACATTCCAGAATCACCCCTGGTCCACCTTTATGGCGATATCCCGAAATGGCATCCACCTATAGAACCATGGCCCACTTCCTTTTAAAATACTCTTTATTACCTTCCATTTTATACCAATGTCATACACACACATTCCAGGGTTACCCTAGGTTCATTTTCCTACATGGTGATTTTCTCTTATTTTGTCTCCAAAGCTCTCAATTGAGTATGTAATATTCGGTTACACCCGAACTTAGCCTTTGTTACTTGTTTAGAGCACATATAGTAATAGGAGCAACGTTCCTGCCATACTTCGTCTTAATATCTTCAACGACTGCCAAATTACAGCTTGTAAAACTTTTAAATTACCTCCTTTTAAAAGTAGTTGGTGCCGTGCTCATTGTACACAATTTTAATAATTTTCTATTCTGCGTCATAAGGTCAACGCACCTACCAAATTTCATCGCTTTAGCCGCCTTTGTTAATGAATTATCGCACTTTTTAGATTTTTCGAAATTTTTAATATCGAAAAAGTGGGCGTGCTTACAGTTCGATTTCGTTCATTTTAAATAGCAATCTGAGATTAGTGCCCAAGAACATACGTACCAAATTTCATTGAGATACCTCAAAGTTTACTCAAGTTTTCGTGTTTACGGACGGGCGGACTCGCATGGCTAAATGTATTTCTTTTTTCGCCCAGATCATTTTGATATATAGAAGTCTACATCTATCTCGCTTAGTTTATGCCATTATGGCGTTACCGTTATGCGAACAAAATTAGTATACTCTGTGAGCTCTGCTCAGCTGAGTATAAGAACTCAAGCCATTTTAATTTTTTGTTAATTTTTAAATTGTCGGCAAATTCATTCTTATTGTATATGGCTTTTATTGATTTTATTGTATGAAAATATTTTTTAAATTTTATTTAACTGAATAGTTTGCGAAAAATTGTCCTGATATATTTTTGCAAATTATTTAAAAAAAACTTTCTTCATTTTCCGATTTTCATAATTTTTTTTCATAATTTCATTGTTCACAGGTTTTTTTTCACCAAAGATTCGATTCATTACTTATTATCAAAATAAAAGTTGTTTTCTAAATATACCTTGCATTTACAACATTTCTTGACATCTCATTCACTCACCTTATAATTTCTGTCCATATTACTCTTTGCGATATCACTTCAAATAGATCGAAATAATCCAATAAATATATTTCGCAGCAGCTAATCCAAATATTGTCCAATTATTTTCAAAAAGTATATGTGTGTGTAGATATATATGTGTGTATGTTAAACTGCCGCCAATGCTTAATAGTTGCAGTGTTATGTATGCAACTGATTTTGTTGTGCTTTTGGAAAATTTTATTAATCGAAGTTGTTGTTCGGGTTCCAGCAGTTTTTTCTGCGAATTTTCTAAGCCACTTTTATATATATGTATGTATATAATTTTTAAAATTTAAATTTTTTTTTTTTTAATATTTATATTAATTTTGCCCAAGTTCACTAAACAATTCACTTGTTTTTTTTTTTTTTTATTTATTAATATTTTTGTAACTTATGTATGTATTATATTTTATAGAAATACAAATAATTGTGTATTACTAAGAATAATTTTTGTTTGTTTATTTTTCACTTTCTAATTTCTATGATTATTCCAATAAATGCAGTCTTGTAGGTTATATGTAAATATGTATGTACATATTATTAATTTATGCTATTTAATACAATTTTTTTTATTTTTTTGCATTTGTCACTTTCTTCTGTTTCTGCTTCTTCTTCTTCTTTTTTTATTTCTATCAACACACACATTTCATGGTTAAAAATTAAATATATTTTTTTTTTGTTAATTTTCATTGCCAAATTCTTCGTACGTTTACATTAAATTTCAAAGCCAAAAGTTGGTTTTGACGAAACTCCTAGAATTTACATTTTTGTACAGTCTTCACTTATTGCGTTTTAGCAGTTAGAACATCTGCTGTATTTAGTTATTTTTCACATAAATTTGTTTTTTTTTTTTTTGTTTTGCTAAAATTTTCGTACCTTTCTTAGCAACTATGCTAATAGAACTAAGTTGCTTATTGCCAACACATTTCTCTTCACCCTAATTTGTTTTCTTATTCTTCTTCGTTTTTTAGTTTCTTTTACAACATAAAACCGCATTGCCAGCGTTCTATTAGTATTTGTATTAGATCTACTTTAGCTGTTGCTTACTTAGCTTAGCACATTTGTATGTGGGTATGTAAGCAACTAAAAAAGTTTCACATCCAGAAAATGCTTACAAAACCGTGTCTCGATCGTATAGTTGCTTGCGGAAAACTGAATCACGGATGAGTCCCATTGCCACATCAATGTCATGGACACACAATTGTAAACGTACTTAACTCAGAATTAAACACATACATACATACCTATATTTGACTTGAGCCAATCCATTGCTACACTCGATAAAACTGAGCTCGAACGTAAAAAGAATTTGAGTAAATAAGTGTGTAAGCACCTGAAAGTTAGACTTCTACACAGGCAAACGCACACACATACACACACAAGCGATCAACAAATGCTTCTCGTTAATGATACACAAACAAACTTACAGCATTGTTTATAAATGTAAGTATGTATGCGTAGAAAAAAATTCTAATAAACTCGCGGCCATGACAATGATAATGCCAAGAGACAAGTTTTACAGCTTCATTCGCTAAAAAAACAGCGTTATTCTACATGATCGTAACTCAACGAAAGCAAACGGCAGCAATTCATCATCACAAGTAATCATCTCATCGATGTTATGCTAAGCACTCGATTTGCACGGCTTAAACTTTTGTACACTCTTTCACCAGAGCATTGTATCTGTCTCTTTTGATTTTGTGTGATTTTTAATATTTTATGAGTGGGTCTCATCTCCCGCGCATACCGAGCTCTGTTAATGTGATACTGGAAGAGAAATTCTAGAAAGAACACTCATGTACTTTCACACGTACCCATTCACAAATACATATATATTGTACCATCGCAGCTTAACGCTCTTTGAAATCCATCAAAAATGTTCACCTTATATAAGGATTATAGCAATTGAGCCTAGTTAGCAATAGCAGATGTTGTACGAAGTGCAGGTTGAAGGAAGCAACGGTTGAGCACGTTTTGTGGTGCCCGGAATGATACAGCTGTCAGATCTAGAAGCAACAAGTGGCGTAGGTTCTAGGAAGCTTCTAGTATTTACCAAGAGAACCGAGTTATTTTAAAATATAGTTTGTGGTTTTTGATAGGGTTTTCAGTTTGGTCATTAAAACAAACTTCTGCTAACACTACACACTCATTCAATCTATGTGAGGTCCTCACGGACCGGCCAGTTTAAACTTACCTAATTTTAGGATAATATTATGACACTAATTTTGATGTAGGCAGAAGGCCTTTCGTAATTGTTAGAAATTCATATTTTACTGTACTGTATTATCCGATATAAGCTCTAGTTCTCACTCTGTTTCTCTGAGAGATAGATTTACATATTAAGCCCATTGTGAAAGTTCAATTGGATGTAACTAAAATGCTTCTAATAAGAGACTTTTTATAATATAATAACTTTTTGGTTTGTTAGTTTTCTGAGAATGCGGATAGTTTTCCAATAAAAAACATAACACAAGTTGCCACGACGACGGCGTCTTCTAAGTAATACCTTATATTATAAGCTTTATCTCTCAGCCAAGCAATTAGCGCTGCCGTCGCGTTCGTAATTTTCTTTGATAGTTTACACCATTTTCTTGCAGTTACAAATACAGGTGTCTGTAGCATGATCAGCTATCTACCGTAACAACAATACCTGGAAGTCGTACATGGCTCATTCTCATTTGAGTGTACTCACGATATGGCCTTTTGAAAAATCTACTCATCGCAAAAGTTCTATACTCAAACATACATATTCTAACACACCCACACTGTAATTTCCATTCTTTCGTCAAAACTCTAACAACCAGCGAAAGGTATTATTATTTTAGGTGAGTGTTTATGTTTGTTGTTGTTCTAAGAAGATATTACTTCTAATTTGCCACTCAAATCAGCCAAAAGAGCGTAAAATTATACAATTCATTGCTACGATTGGCTGACTGAATACTCCATAACGAATTGCAAATCCCGTTTGGTATTCTTGAAAATGTGCCGAAAATGACGATGATTCCCGATCTCAGAATAAAACTGCCACATGTTGCAAAGTTGTTGCTGCATCGCCATTGCTATTTCTCTGCGATTCATGAAACAAATCACTCCAGTTTCTTCTGAGAAATTTCCTTTTGCGAAGGGGAGCAATTGTTAAGAGCTGTATTATATTTTTAAGCAAGTAAAAATCAATGAAGAGAAGCTCAGTCTAAATCTCTTAGGAGGTACATATATCGCGTCTTGAATTTTTTTTTATAAATCAATGAAAAATAATTTGGAAATTTTGTTTGTTATTGAATAGATTTTTCTGAAATTCAGTTCTTTATTTGAAAATAAAATTATGTTTAGGAACTCTAGTTATTTCCTAACATCTTTCATGTTCCTTTTCTTCATTTCGCTGAGTTTTTAAGTGCCGGCTTCTACGTCGTGCTTACGAAGATGACCTCTTTACGTTCCTGGGAGGCGTGGTCCTCCCAGTCAGATGTCTCTTGAGTTGCCCAGGTTTCTGGATACTCAGCAAAAACTATTTGTTCAGGATTTCATTTCTCTGTTTTACGTGAGGTACTCTCGCCGCACTGTCTAGATGATATTTTGGAGATATAAGAAAAGTTCACGTGGCGGTTCTGAGCGCGGCATTTTAACAGACTTACAGTTTCCTCCTGTGTATTTCTTTTAGGCTCAGCGACCATTTGGGGACACGTAGCATGCAAGCGGCTGGTCAATTGCTTTATAAGTAGTTATGGGCGTTTCTTTATATATGCTTGGGAGGCAAGAAGATTTTTTCACAGCTCTCGACGAGTTAATCGAACGAATCAACCCATTTAATTTGTTATTGGTCTTACTGACGCCAGTGCGCCATGGTGCTGAGTAATGCCACGTACGCCTTAAACACACATCCCAATTTCCCGAAGCGTTATGTTCGAATGAAAACTACCATATTAGTTTTTGTAGACAATCCGAATATAATAACATGTAAATAAGCTAATTATAAACGGCATCGTAGCTGGAGATAAGAGTGAAATACTCAACAAACGGTTGTTGCTGGGTTTACGCTAAGACATAGTCCGACAAGCTACGCAGAACCAGCTTATAAGGAGTATAAAAAAAGGATGCTGACAAAGAGAAGCTATCTAAAGTATCTGTAAAAGGGTGTGTCAGATTCGCTCTTATCTAAAATCATAGACTCCGGCCAGCGAATGTGAAAGTTCAATCTTTCAAAAATCATAGAAAAGTCAACCAGTAGAACAATGATTCCCTGCGATCATGTGACGAACTTAGCGTATACAAACGGGCCGAACTCTTTTTGTGTTATCATAACGTTAGAGAGTAAGTTTTCGTGGAAGCTCAATGTGGAGGAGAAAGCGAAGAACGTTGCGACGGTACTCTGTGAATGTAAAATAACTCTAGGGTGTGCGTTGGGTCTATCGCCCCTCTTTATCTCTCAATAAGTTTTTATAGCGATGCCAAGAACCAGGACATGGAGAAGCATTTATCTATATTGGGTCCAGGGCATGTGGAAACAGATGGGAGGGAAAAGCCCATGAGCTTGCAAAAAGGACGCATCCCTTGCAAATTGCGCCGCAAATTTTCCATATAGATTGGCCGAGATAATGAGAATTCGGAAGTTGCACATGAGCGACCAAGCAGAAAAGGCGTGGTACCAACATGTAGAGTTTCAAAGATAATGTGTAGTTTTTACAACTTTAGACTAACAAAGTTACTCGTATCATTGAAAGGAGGTGCCTGTTGACTCATCACGGGTATGCTGACTGGACGCTGCCTTCTGGCGTCACATGCTTTTAAGTAAAGACGTAGTTAGTGAAAGCAGCTCTATGAAGTGCACGTTGAAGGAGGAAGCGAGCGTACCCTGCCCTTGCCAGGCCAAGACTCCAGCTAGTATTTGCTAAGAAGACGGTGTTATTTTATAACATAGATCTTGGTTTTCGATAGGATTTTTCATTTTGGTCGGTAAACAAACTTCTGGTAACACTATCGACCTATTCCGTATATGTGAGGTCTTCACCGACCGCCAAGTTCAACATAATCCAACTAACTGGCTTACCAGCTGCCTTCCGAAGTTTTAAGATTCTAGCCTATCTAGCGCGGTTTAACTCAGAACTTTTCACACGACGTCGAGACAAACACAAAACACAGAAAGAACAAGTAAGAAGGCCAAGTTCGGGTGTAACCGAAATTTACATACTCAGTTGAGTGTAGGAAAATGAACCTAGGGTAACCCTGGAATGTGTTTTTATGACATGGGTATCAAATGGAAGGTATTAAAGAGTATTTTATGAGGGAGTGGGCGATAGTTCTATAGGTGGACGCCATTTAGGGATATCGCCATAAAGGTGGACGAGGGGTGACTCTAGAATTTGCTTGTACAATATGGGTATCAAACGAAAGGTGTTAGTGAGTATTTTAAAAGAGAGTGGGCCTTAGTTCTATAGGTGGACACCTTTTCGAGATATCGCCATAAAGGCGGACCAGGGGTGACTCTAGAATCTGTTTGTATGATATGGGTGTCAAATGAAAGGTATTAATGAGGGTTTTAAAAGGGAGTGGTGGCAGTTGTATACGTGAAGGCGTTTTCGAGATATCAGCCAAAATATGGAACAGGATGACCCAGAAGATCAACTGTCGGTTACCGCTAATTTATTTATATATATAATACCACGAACAGTATTCCTGCCAAGATTCCAAGGGCTTTCGATTTCGCCCTGCAGAACCTTTCCATTTTCTTCTACTTAATATGGTAGGTGTCACACCCATTTTACCAAGTTTTTTTCTAAAGTTATATTTTGCGTCAATAGACAAATACAATTACCATGTTTCATTCCTTTTTTCGTATTTGGTATATAATTATGACATTTTTTTCATTTTGCGTAATTTTCGATATCGAAAATGTGGGCGTGGTCATAGTCGGATTTCGGCCATTTTTAATACCAATACAAAATGAGTTCATATAGGTACGGGAACTGAGTTTAGTAAAGATATATCGATTTTTGCTCAAGTTATCGTGTTAACGGCCTAGCGGAAGGACAGCCGGCCGACTGTGTATAAACACTGGGCGTGGCTTCAACCGATTTCGCCCTTTTTCACAGAAAACAGTTACCGTCCTAGAATCTAAGCCCATACCAAATTTCACAAGGATTGGTAAATTTTTGTTCGACTTATGGCATTAAGAGTATCCTAGACAAATTAAATGAAAAGAGCGGAGCCACGCCCATTTTGAAATTTTCTTTTATTTTTGTATTTTGTTGCACCATATCATTACTGGGGTTGAATGTTGACATAATTTACTTATATAGTGTAAAGATATTAACTTTTTTTAAATTTGAATAAAAAATTTTTTTTTTAAAGTGGGCGTGGTCGTTTTCCGATTTTCTAGTTTTTAGTAAGCATATATATAGTAATAAGAGTAACGCTCCTTCCAAATTTCATCATGATATATTCAACGGCTGCCAAATTACAGCTTGCAAAACTTCTAAATTACCTTCTTTTAAAAGTGGGCGTTGCCACGCCCATTATCCAAAATTTAACTAATTTTCTATTCTTCGTCATAAGTCCAATTAACCTACCAAATTTCATCGCTTTATCCGTCTTTGGTAATGAATTATCGCATTTTTTCGGTTTTTCGAAATTTTCGATATCGAAAAAGTGGGACCATATTGTCCGATATCGTTCGTTTTAAATAGCGATCTGAGATGAGTGCCCGGGAACCTACATACCAAATTTCATCAAGATACCTCAAACTTTACTCAAGTTATCGTGTTAACGGACAGACGGACGGACGGACGGACATGGCTCAATCAAATTTTTTTCGATTCTGATGATTTTGATATATGGAAGTCTATATTTATCTCGACTCCTTTATACCTGTACAACCAACCGTTATCCAATCAAAGTTAATATACTCTGTGAGCTCTGCTCAACTGAGTATAAAAAACTGGTAAAATCAGCCGAAATACGGGTCAATTCAGCCGAAATGTCTGTTAATTTTTATAAATCGCAACAAGATGTTGAATCATCTGCGCACAAATCGTTGATTCGTAATTGACCGTTGCCATATAAATAAATAAATGTAAGGCGCGATAAACTCCGAAGAGGTCTAAGGCCGAGCTTCTGTTCCAATTTGCGTCGTGCTCCTCTTGACTTTTCCCTATAAACTGGCCGGACGGGAGCTACATGTTTTATGCCGACTCCGAGCGGCATCTGCGAGGCAGATGAGGTTTCACTGAGAGCTTTTCATGGCAGAAATACACTCGGAGCGCTTGCCAAACACTGCAGTGGGGCGACCCCGCTTAGAAAAAATTTCGTCTAATTGAAAAACCTTATTTCTAAAATTTTGATGTTGCGTGGTAACGCTACCATCACACCACGGTGGCACTTACTAACCGAACGTCAATTGGCCTTTCATCAAATATGCTGGGACACATTAAATATTATACACTTTATTATTTTGTTTTATTAAACGCACTTTCACCAAATTTTATATTTTGTAATTTATTTGATTATAGTTTTGAACTTCGCTTTTCAAATAGAAATGAAAATAGTAGTCACAAAACCGATTCTCAATTCTTTCAGTTGCAGCTCAACCCATTCTTAATTTCTTCACTCGCATGTAGTTGCCACACTTGATTGTTTCGAACAAAACTTGTAGGATAAATGTTTGACGTAACATTTTAAAAAGAGAACTTGTAAGTTATAGAAAAGTAAATAATAAAATCGCTGGAAGGTAATTCACAACTGGAGCAACTTTACATGTAATTCGGCAAGTTTAATCTTCGTAACACTTTAAGTTGAAACGATTCCAAAACAACTCAAACTTTTATGTCGTCGGAAACATCAACATTAAAAAAGGATGTTTTTTATTATCTTATTAAATTCGTTCGCTTGACCGAAAATTCGTAAACACTTGAACAAAATGTTACTAACTTTGTAAAAATCCTGTTCGTTCAAACAAAACTTTTGCATTTCGCTTGGAGGAGAAGTTCCAAAATTGTACCCGATATATAGATGTCCCGGTATTTCAAAATTTTTTGCACAGTAAATTCAAGGGGTTTTCATTTTGTATTGATAACTGAAAAACTAGTTTTTTGTTGTTTTCCCATTTTGTGTGTTTTTTGGTTTGGTGGTTTTCTTATTTTGGTTTTTTTTTAAACAAGTGGCACCAGCGTCATAAGTACAAAGTAGAGAGCGCTGTGAGCGTACAATTCTCTTTGAAATTTGCTCATTTATTGACTGTTGATCGCTGTTGAAATGACCAGTGATATCAGTTGTGTTAACAGAAAAATCAGTTAGATTGACCAGGAATCTGTCAATTTTACGGAATTTTGTTAAATTAAAAGCGACAATTTCTCTTCTGTTCAAATGACTAAACTAATTTGTTCGTTTGACAAAGAAATTGGTCGAATTAATCGAAATTCGATCAATTTCACCGAATCTCCGTTAAGTCAAGAACAACAGAACCGATTTGTTGATTTTACTAGCACCATTTCTTGCACCGCATAGTCCGTAGTACATTCAATTGTCAGTGTGTATCTGGGCCTTCAAACTCTCAGAGTATTTCTTAGAGAATAAATAAACATAAACACTTAATAACTGTGTTTTTTTCATGTATATAAATACATAAGCTACTTTAAAATGTTATATGGACTGACAAGTGCATAACTTTATCTACACTTATGAAATTGTTGTGCAGAAAACTTGTACTCCTTAATTTTGGAAGGCATTATACTCAGTTGCAACTGAAATGTGCTCCTCCATTTTATCTCTACACTATTCTTCACTCCTATGACCGAAAGGTGTGTGTGTCCACGATTCTTCGCAACCGATTCAACTATAGGTTATACACTATGACCAACAGCAGTGCTTGTCTCCGATATTAAGCACAATCCGTTCTGTGGCGAGTTATACAACCACTGCCGCTAGTCTTCAATAATTGCCGCTAGATGGGCCTCCCTAATATTATCTAAGTGACGACAAGCGTATTTTGTACCCGCAAATGTAGATGTATATACATATACATGTAAAAAAATACTGCTAATATGTGTTATATCTCAATGCTTTTTACTTTCCTTCACTACTTTAATAAATAAGACGAATGCTATATTTTATGCTGCCTCAGAGCGACATCGGCAAGGCAGATGAAGTTGCTTTGAGAAGCTTTTCATGGTTGGGATACACTGAAGGTGTTTGCCAAGCCACTTCCGAGGGACGACTTTGCTTATCTCGAGAATTGAGCCCAGGAGCTTAGGTGTGTTAGGCGAGCTAGCCAGCACCATATTACGGCGTTCAGCACTCTTTTTTCACAAATTCTAAATATATTTTTTTAGATAGTAAGCTCAATTATAAGCATATATATACGTAAGTGGAAACGTAATCACTTTCATTAACTAAAAGTAAGGGTACAAACATAAAAGGCAGAGTGTGAAGTAAGAAGAAAATTTTTTAATTATAATTGTATGTAATGAATTGTTACCAAGAACGAATGTAAAAAGAAGAAGGAATAAAAATTTCATCATACCAAAGTTCATTGGCCAAAACGTTAAGCGGACTCCCTGGCTAGCATATTAACTAATTGACTAAGACAATATATTTTTTGATTAATTGTAGCCCAAATGTAAAGCACAGAAGCGTGTCGGCCATATGGGTTCTCTTGCCGTTAGCTGTATATGACTTAACTAATATCAAGGTACTTATTTGCTTAAGCATAGCATCAGCATTTTCTATCAATTATTCTAGCTTGCTACAAAAGAAAAAAGTTAAAGAAAACCTAAAAAAATAATAGATCATTTTAAATATGTTAAATTTTAAATATTATTAAAAAAATTTTCTCCAGCGAAATATATATCTAGTTTCCGAGGTAATATCCAACATCATTATTTAATTATTTTTAAACCAGATAGTTCTCGATATTGATATTGTGATATATATTAGCAACACTAAGGGATACTATAATATCTAAGTTAATACTAAGCAGTGACTTGTATGCACCTCAACAAGTCAATCATTATGTCTATACATATATCCATACAAGCAGCGGAGAGCACAAACACATGTATATATCTGAGATACTCCCAAAAGTAGTCAATCATCTGTGGAAGTATCACTCACATATACACGCGCATATGAGAAGCTATAATGTGCATCTGAGTTATAGCTGGTGAGTTTGTAGCTGGTAAATAAGGGTAAATTCTAGAAACGCCTAGAAATATGCAAACGAGGAAACCGAATAGTATAAAAGCAGCTCCAGCTGAGGCATGGAAATCAGCTTGATTTAAGCACGCTATCTGTTGAGAAGTAGAAGTGTTATTGTGAAAGTAGTCTAATAAAAACCGTTTTGTATTATTGAATATTGGAGTTATTTATTCAACAGTTTAATAATTCGAACGTTAGCAGAAGGTTGCAAATAAGAGGAATTGCACTAAATTCGTCACAATATCAAACTTCATTCTCAAATCGCTTCCAACCTTTGAGAAGTTTTTAAAATTAAGAGTTTTCGAGTTGATCTCCAACGTCATTAATATTTTCCACTTATTATCCGACATTCGAGAGATTTAGAGAAATGTAAAGTTTTCAAATGAATATTCAACAAATTTCTCCAGCTCATATACTACACTGGAGTTGAAAAAAAAATCTGCATGGTGGTACCACCAAACCCAACAGCTGTTTATTTAGAGAAATACACACCTGTTTGATAGCAGTAACGAAGCGTAATTAATCAAAAATAAATTATATATATTTTATTTCATTTTCGTGAAAATAGTATGTAATAATATGGAATTTTATATTTGAGTCCAGTTACAGAACTTCAAGTTTTTAATTCAATTTTTTCCATTTAAATAACAGCATTTTTTGCTTTATAAAAAATTTCCTCTCTTGCTGAGTACGCTATGATTCTCGAATTGAGCTACTGTTCCGAAACAAATCTTGAGGTTTTAGAAGTATGCCTAGTTATCACCATGAGCTCTAATGGTACTCAAACCTAAATGCTTGTTGATTATATTCGACGCCATTTCGAATGAACGCAAATCACCGATAGATTAACCAGGGTATAACCCTGCTAGGTTGGCCGCATAAGCTCAGCTTATACTTTACTTCAAGTACATAGACTGAAAAACTGCAGCATAAATTCAAGCGCAGTTTAGCTGACAAACTGAGTTGAACTTGTACTGAAAAATACGACCCAAGACTACCTTCGGAGAGTTTCGATGCTATTTTCAGTTCATATAAGGACCATTATGGGATTATTTTAAAGATTTTTTCTTTTTCGCTTTTATTTCGTGATCGCATAAAAGCAAATATTCTTGATTCTCTTGAAAACTAAATACAAATATTTTTTTTTTAGTATTTGGGACTACACATGATATCATCCCAGTATATTAATAGTATATATTTAAGAACGCATGAAACACAAATACGACTAACAAAAAAAAAAAGTTAAAAGTTTCTTTTAAGCTTTCACAAAGTTCAAGGTTAGTTACACATGAACGTATGTGTATATGTTTTCTAGCCACATTGCCAATTTCAAAAGATTACTTGGAATATTAAAAAAAAACTTTATTCAATGATGACTTATTAATTGTTTGTATAGTTTGATATCAAGAATTTGTAACTTCTTCTTTATCTTACTGTATATTCCTTCTGTGCATGTGTTAGTGACAGAGCTCCTCCTAAACGACTGGATCGATATGGGTAAAATTTTGTTTGGGTGTTCATGAGGAGTTGAGGATACTTTAGATCATGGCTCTCCAAAAACTAAGTGCTTCTCCTTTCGCATAGACAATTAAGGCACAACTGTGCCATGGAATGGAGAGCCCTGCCTTATATACACAAATTGGTCCATCCCATAATGCAATATACCAGACAGGTGAATTTAATATTACAAAATGGAGTCCAGGGTTTGAAAATGCTGAACTAATTTTTAGTATTACAAAATTGATTGAATTTAAGTTTGGAAAATATTTCAGGAACAGAAAAAAGCAAAGCAAACAAATTTGTTTTTTTTTTTTCATTTTACTTCGATGTAACTCATGATTCAATTACTAGAGGTTTGTTCTTCAATGACGGCAAAGCTTTGACACTCCCAAATTGAAAAATATGGACGGGTTGCTTTGACGAAGTAAGGAAAACGGGTAATAATTCAATCCCCTTTAGCAAAAATTGTGGTAGAAACGTACCTTTAGTAGTATATAAGTAGTGATAATAAATTTGTAAATGCCAACAGGTTTTAGAGGAAATAATTCATTTTCTACTAAATATTTCGTGAATTGTTAATGTTAAAGAACTATATTGGTTTAGAATTTTATTCAAAGATACACTAAGTATATCAAAATTTGTTTCAAAAACTCCCTATATGAGCATAAGTTCATTGCATTTTGACATAAGAGGGAGTTTATGAAAAGTATTATGAGGCGTTCTTCAATCTAATTCTTATATAGGCAGTTTTTGCGACAAATCATGAAATGGGAAGTTTTTGAAAAATATTTTGAGATAATCTTAAATGGAGACGAATGTTCCGAACATACGGAATTAATAAGTTAACATGCTCAATGAGTACATTTCGTTATGGTAAGTTCGTTATTTACTAATGACATTTTTACGCGAATCGGTTTACTAGTCGAGTTGATCGATGAATTTTGAACTGGTTTAGGTTTCGTATGTTCATAGGTTTACGAAAGTGCACGATTTCTTGGTGTCCATATTTTTCATAAAACCCATGTTCAGTCACACTAATAGATCAAGGCATAGTTAATAAATTCATCATAAAATTTAAATAAATGTTCTAAGGAATTATGTCAGTACTTATCTGGTATTTGTAAACTGATTGCTGCCTATTTCTAATACTAATACCTTTCGAAAATTCGCAAAGAAACAACACAGTTAATGGATATCAATTCGACTTGGAAGCAAAATAGCTGCAATTGTCAAAAAAATGTCTGTCGAGCAAACCTCTTGTGATTGAATTATGGATGTAACTTGAATGGATGCGAGCTGTCGTCGTCAGCAGAAAAGAAAAACTTGAATATTTGCTGTGCTTTGAGACTATAAGTATTTCATTATCAATTATTTTTAAGTAAATTTTTTCAATGTTTTAACAGCCGAAATTCTGGCCTTGAATTACTTGCTGAAAATAAGTAAAAGTAAATTTTATTTTTCTATTTCAGCAGAAATATTTGATTTTCAAAGGGACATACAAACAATTGTAGAATATATTGATCGTAATAGCCTTCATATTTCTTATTTTTATGTTGTTTCGGGGGTGCACATATATACGCATGCTTCTACTGAAAAAAAAGACAAATATGTACGTATGAAATCTGCACCTTCACCGGTAATTTGGTATATGTACTGGAGTCATTCGGGGTTTTTTCCGGGACCAAAGCATGGTATTTCAATTTAGCATGGATCAATTTCTCTCGGATCGTTCGAAATTTGTCATACAATGGGTAGCTTCTTGTGGAGAGACAGTTCTTTATGCGGTCCTAGAGACTAGCACTGCCAAATCTACCGAAGAAATACATATTGTGACGAATATTAGCGACACTAAGGGATACTATCATCTATAAGCCTATACTGAGCAGTCACTGGTATGTACATAAACAAATCAATCATTATGTCTACACATATGTAGATACAAGCAGCGGAGAGATACGCACAAACACATGCATATATCTGAGAAACTCAAAAAAGTATGCAATTATTGGTGGAAGTTTTACTCACATTTACACGCGCATATTGCTATGCGAGTGGCTATAAACGTGCATCTGTAGTTTATAGCTGGTAAGTTTATAGCTGGTAACTAAGTAGTAAATTCTAGAAGAAGAAACGCCTAGAAGTTTGCGAACGAGACAGCGGAGAGTATAAAAGGAGCGAAAGCTGAGTAAGCAGCAATCAGTTTGTTTTATACACGCTATCAGTTGCGAAGTGAAGTTTATTTTTGAAGTACTTTCACAGCAGTATAATAGAGGCCATTTTGTAGTGCAGAATATTGGAGTGTTTTATTCAACAGTTTAGCGATACGAACGTTAGTAGAAGGTGTAAAATAAGATGAGTTTTCCTAAATTCGTTACAATATTTATAAAACGGGCACACACATGTCACATGCAAAATGCGATGTTTTAGGCTAACCCATAATACTTTTTGTCGACGCGATTTCTTTAAAACGTGTACGGCTCCTTTCTGTTCACAACCAAGAGCGATTCACGCCGCGTTTAAGCGTACCTCCGTTCCTTCAGCATCTATTAGCACCAACGCTGGTCTGATAGCCAGACAAAACTCTCGTTTGTTGCTAGTGCTAAAAGGCGCCTGAAGTTAAGAGATACAATCTCACAAGTTCGAAATGCCCGACCACCAATATTTCCGGCATGTGGCGGCCACCGTGGTGTGATGATAGCGTGCTCCGCCTACCACACGCTATGCTCTGGGTTCAAACCCCGGGAAAAGTAACATCAAAATTTTAGAAATAAGGTTTTTCAATTAGAAGAACATTTTTCTAAGCGGGGTCGCCCCTCGGCAGTGTCTGGCAAGCGCTCCGAGTGCATTTCTGCCATGAAAAGCTCTCAGTGAAAACTCATCTGCCTTGCGGATTCCGTTCGGAGTCGGCATAAAATATGTAGGTCCCGTCCGGCCAATTTGTAGGGAAAATCAAGAGGAGCACGACGCAAATTGGAAGAGAAGCTCGGCCTTAGATCTCTTTGGAGGTTATCGCCGCTTACATTTATTTTTAATTTTTAATTCAAACCCTGATGGAGTCGCGTTTGACAACAATCGCCCTCACAAATTTATGTGTTGCTTCTTGACGTATCTGATGACCAAAAGAGTAACTTGGCTTATCCGAACTTCATTTTAAACAGCCCTGGAATGGTTGACAAAAATAAAATACTCCCACCCGAGCGATCAAACCCGACAGACATTCTTCTGACTTTCTCTATCTATCCTCCTACCGCTGTATAGCCCTCTCATTTCCTCTCCCTATGAATTTTGTAGTTTACCTTAATCGGCTTCAATTTCCCTATCTCTTCCATTCTTCCGTAAATCTTCCCGCTTTTGTCTAACTCTCACTATTACTCTTAAATTTACCTTTATTCTTAATCCGTATCATTGCCCTTATTCTTAATTTTAATCTCACTCTCTATCTGCCTCTAGTTCTCTTTACTTTCCCGATTTTCCTCCAACTTCCTCTACTTTTTCTTCCCACTTTCTCTGTTTTCTCTTCACTCTTCTTTCATGTCCATGTTTCCAATGTGAAGATATATCGATTTTGGCTTTTTTCCTCACATTACATTCCTAAGGTTGTAAAAAAGTAGAAAATAGTGCCAAAATTTGTCCATCCCACTGTTTCAAAACTCATAACCGTATTATGAAGGCCGTACAATTTTTGTTGATGTACTACTGACTTCACCTGTTTGGTTTGATTGCAACATAGTCCGTTTACTTTTTTTTTCTTTATGGGAAATGAACCACGGACGAGCCTAGCAGAAAATAATTATTAATGTATGGTGCGCTTTCATTGGAACTTTGTACAGGTGTGCCTTTGGTTTTGTTAGTATTCGAGAAACTTTTCCTTCCGAGAAGTGGCCCAAGGACCGACGTCTTCCAAAAAATCTAATTAATGGGTTTCTCTTCGGCAAGCTTAACATTTAGGACCCTTTTTTCGGCAAGTCGTCCAATGCCAAGCAAATTCCAAGAAATCTCATTTATGTCGCCATTTGCCAGAAATTTGATGCAGGGGTACATCCTTGATTAGCTTTTCAGAAAAGTTTCTTTCTCGAAAGGCAACCAGGAGCAGAGCTAAATCTATAAATCATATTTATGGTGCGTTTTGTTTGAAATTTATTATTTAGGCAGCTTTTCGAATAGGTTAATCTTATATCTAAAAACGGAAGACAAAACTGTTCAAAACTTTATAACTCAAGATCGAATAAACCAATTTAAAAAAAGAAAACTGCTGCTTTGGCTTCGCTAAGCCCCATATATGGCTTGTAAATTGGTTTTACTTTCATATGTGAACTCATTTCTGATATATATAGACCAGAAATGTGGACCAGATGTGGTCGTCCACAAGAGGCTTTGGTTAAGAAGATGAACGTTGGGGAATGAAAGAAGTATGCGGAACACATAAGTTGTTAAGCTACCGAGTGGTAGTCAACCAAAGATCTTTGGGATATCGTTCAATAACACTCTCAACTTCAAGGCGCATGCCACCGAAATTGTATTCAAAGTACAAAGCTGCATCAAAATCATCAAGTCGCTTGCAGGCAGCATACACCTGGGGAGAAGATAAAGATATGCTGCTGACGGAGTACAAAACGATTGGCCGGCCGCTCATGTGTTACGCGTCACCAGTCTGGTCGCATGGTCTTAAAAACACACACAGGAAAAGGTTGCAGGCTTGCCAAAATATTGCACTCGGAATTGCCACGGAATGTGTCATATGAAACCTGAACATCATCTATGTAGTGAGGCGAAAGAGGTCAACATTAAGGAACATAAGGAAACGCCGATTCTATCTTGCTTTGTTCAATAGATATGGACAGCTAAATTGTCACAACCCTGGACTCTCCAGAAAACAGTTTCTTTACTAGTACGCCTTCAAGAGGTATAAGGAAACATGAGAAACAGCAAATTTCCTATGGTCCACCCCTGTTGAAACTGCTAGTTTTCGTAGACTTCCGTTAGAGGACTTTGATGATAATGTGTGAGTAGTCGCACCAATTGAAGAGGAAGAAACAAAGAAATGGGAGTGAGAGCGGGAGTGGGAGTGGGAATGAAAACTGTTGTGTGTAGCAAAAAACCGTAGTTTTTGCGCAATCATGTACAAATATCTCAAAAACAAGAAACAATTTGAAAATTCGTACATTGGATTCGGATTCAGCGTACCAAACGGCGTTAGAACAACTATTAGCTCATTTCTGGATCTAAAATGTGTCGGACTGTGGGAGCTAATTACCATAACCATCGTTGTGTACAAAAAGGAAAAGAGCAGTGGCATATCTCAAATAAAGGAAAATAGTCTACAAATTTCCATACAAGCTTTAATTTTGGTATCCCTTATTAAAGAAATTTTACTGTTCGAGTTTTCAAATAAATGCATATTTTTGGGCAAAGCAACATCAACATTTTAGAAACTAGGGTTTTCAATTAGAAGAAAATTTTCCTAAGCGGGGTCACCCCTCTGCAGTGTTTGTCAAGCACTCCGCGCGCATTTCTGCCATGAAATGCTCTCATAAAACGGCATAAAACAAGTAGGAAAAATGAAAAAGGAGCACGAGGCAGATTGGAAGAGAAGCTGGGCCTAAAATCTTTTCGGAGGTTATCGCGCCTTACATTTATTTATATATTTATTGGTAGTTGCTACAAAATCTGAAAATATTTTGCCGGAGAATACAAAAAAACTATCTTGTGCTTCTTTCAAAATTTTCGGAACGATTCTCTTCGCAATATTGCTTTACGAACACAACTATTCAAAATGGATATCTGTGTGTAAACATGTTAGTATGTGTGTAAACATGTTGCATATTCATATAGGTATGTATATTTACAAGTTCCTTGACCTTTTAAATTTTGAATACTGTTCTTTGCTTCTTAACTCTTATTTTGGGCTCACTTTCAACACATAAAATAAACTCTTTACCCTCATCTGCTTGTGCGCATGCGTGAATGCGTGCGCTTCTTTGTTTATACCATTCTTGAATTTTACTTCATATACTCTTTAGGCCATATACTTAATTCTTTGTAAAGACCAGAGCTTTTAGCTGTGGGTTTGAATTTTTAATTGTTTTTGTATTTTTACATTCCACACATTTCCGCTTTATTGTAAGTTCGTTTTCATTGCTAAGTTCAACGACCGTGCCAATTCGTTATGTTAGTTAAGATGGCAGTTCAACTATAATTAAAGGAACCCATTAAATAGCAAATATTGTTTGTTAAAATAAATTCAAAAACAAAAATTTTTGAGTTCGAATATTTGCATGGCTTAACTCAGAATCTTTGATGCGGCATATTTTTTTTATTTAGGCTCTTTTGAAGTATGCAGTTCATTTTGTTTGTTTGTTAGTTCGGTTCCCCCCATACATTGATAAAACAAAAATTCATAAACACATTTTTTCAGAAAACATTAATCATTTGCGCAAAATTTTATGTTTTTTTGCTGTCTGATTTCTTTCTGAATTTTGACTTCTGAAATTTTACTTCTGATTTTTTTTCAGCCTGGAACACAGCTACGTCGAAAGAAGGCATTATATTCAATCGAATTATGGAATATGTATAATATCACCAAATTGGGTAAAGTCCGTACAAATATTTCCATCGAAATGTGGCACAACGTCATTCGAAGTGCGTTTGGGACACACCCTAACATATTTAATTGCATAAATAAAATAAAGAACGAACAGGCAATAATATAAACAAAACTGCAGCAATTGTCAGCTGGAGGCGAGCCATATCGGAAACGCAAGAAAAAATGTAAAGACTTCGTTTTTTGAATACTGTAAATCCAAAAGATCGCGGGTTCGAATCGAGCTCAAGGCCTAACAATAATTATTTTATCATTATTATTGTTATAATACATTTTTTCTTAATTGAAACAACAAAAATTGTTAAAAAATCTCAGAGCACTAGGAAAAGTGTCAATAAATATGACACTATGGCAGCATTGCCATGAAAAAAGTCCAATTTTCACATCCATTCAGCAACAGATGTCGCAGTGCTGTGAATATCAATTGGCAAGGAAGCAGGATAGAAGTAAAAATAATGAAGACAAACACACAGCCGCTGTGATAGCTGAATGGTTATAGCAGCGGCGCCTAATCTTTGCCGGTGAAGGAATTTAGCAGTTCCTAAAATGGATCTATACAACGAGCTTTGGCAGCTGTCTAAATTTGTTTCCTTTTTTCTATTCTAATTTAAAAATTTTTCAATTAAGAAAAAATTTTTCATAACAATAATAATGATAAAATAATTCCTGTTAGTTCTTGAGCTCGATTCGAACCCACGATCTTACAAACCAATAGGCCGATATAACAACAATAATCGTAAATTCATTTGAATAGGATAAACGCGAAAAAAATTAATTAATTACATGCCTGCAATGGCACACAATTCAAAATTTTAGATTGTACTACTTTTTCTTTATACATAACTCCTTCCAAATAAATAAACGTTTTTGAATTTTAAGAAAAATTTAATGTTTTTTCTGTCGTCTGATTACTTTCTGAATTTTGACTTCTGATTTTTGACCTCTGAATTTTGCCTTTCTGAAAAAAAGGTTCTGACTTATGTTTTCTGAAAAAATGTGTTTCTGAATTTTTTCTTTCTGAATTTATGGGGGCACCGTTAGTTCAAACGTTTTAATTGTTAATATATAATTAATAAATCAATAAATAATCAATAAATAAATAAGTAAATGGACAAACAGGATGGACAATCGAGCGATATTGCATGGGCCAGGCGAGAAACGTGAAAACTTAGCCCTGTTTTTGTGTTGGTAGTGGTGAAGGTAACGTAGTGTTTAACTCAATACAATAGTAGGAAGCTTCAACCTCCTCAATGTAATTCTTTCAACCGGTTGGGATCAATCAACTTCGTCTTGGCTTAATATACATCTGATCACCTAGAGTACCGCGCATGAATAAGAAGATGCACTTGACTATTTTAAGATTAAAGAATTTTACTCGAACCCTGCGACCCCGGAAAACCACGTGGTGCAATTAGGAATGTCGCTGCGTCTGAAAACAACAAAGCGAGTTATACGTGTTGTTATCGTTACTTGAAGGGGAAAGAGAGACGACTAGTAAGAAGAAAGAAATGATGGGCCACGTTAGGTTAGGTTGAACTGGCCGGTCCATGAGGACCTCACATAGACTGAATAAGTCCGTAGTGTTACCAGAGGTTTGTTCTAATGACCAAACTGAAAACCCCTATCAAAAACTAGGACCTATGTTATAAGATAACTCCGTCCTCTTGGCAAATACTAGATGCTTCCTAGGATTTAAGCCAATTGCTGCTTCTAAATATGACAGCTGTATCACTCCTAATAGCTGGAGTCTTATCCTGGCAAGCGCAGGGCAAGAGCACAGAACGTGCTCAATCATTTCCCCCTCCAGCACGCACTTCCTGCATCTGCTATCACTAACCAAGCCTAATTTAAAGAAATGTGACGCCAGAAGGCAGTGTCCAGTCAGAATACCCGTCATGAGTCTACAGTCCGCTCTTTTTAATGTTAGAAACAACTTTGTTAGTCTAAGGTTGTAAGACCTGCACATAATTTCCGACACTTTACAGCCCAGCTCTTGAACCCATGGCTTTCCTGCTTGGTCGATCATGTGCACCTCTCGCCTTCGCTTAATTTCGCCCAATCTAGTTGGGACGTCTAAGGAGCAAGCTTCAAGGGATGCGCTCTTTATAGCTAGTTCATCCTTTTTCATTCCCATATATTCCCATATGCCCTGGGACCCAATATAGATATATGCTTCTCCCTGTCCCGATTCTCTCCAGGGACTGCTTACACTCTAACACGCATTTAAATGCTGTGGTATGCGAGATTATTGCCTTAATTGCTGCTTGGCTGTCAATATAAAAGTTAACATGATTGCAACTTGGGCTATGGTGGGCCAAATATCAGAAGTTAAGATAACCTTCAGTAATGTCCGAAAAATCTCCAAAAAACTCAAGCCTAGAGTAAATTTTATTTTGAACAATGGTGCAAAAGTTACGTAGAGAACACTACTTATTGCTGTTTGATCGTGAGGTAAGTGACATTTGCTGCACTACAGTCCCTGCCAATGGCATATTAGAGTTGATGTGAACGAAATCAGACAGAAAATAAAGGCAATGCAATGCAAATTAAGAAAAAGAAAGGGAAGAAAAGTAAAAAGGAGAGGAAAGTTCGTTATAGGTGTGCTATCGACAAGGTATAGATGAGTTATCAAATATTTTGAAATTTATTATCCATAACAAAAGTCATTGATCAATTACGGAAAAGTTATTCATGAGTTATCGAACATTTAACGAATAATTATCTACAAGTTATCGATTAGGTTAGATTAGGTTGAACTGGCCAGTTCATGAGAACCACACATATACTAAATGAGTCCGTAGTGTTACCAGGGTTGGCCCTCATATAAATCGTATGTTCATGACATTTTTGAAAGAAAACTGCCGCAATGCGTTTCTATTGGCTTGGCCTGTCCATCAATTTTAGCTTGTACTGCAAGCCATTGCAGATAAAACAAGTGTGATATCTTATCCGTCAGCTGCCTGACAGGATGTTCAAGTTGGCGGCGCATAGGTCCGGTTATCTCCAGTTGGTGACAGAAAGAGATATAGAAAGAGATCATCATAGTCAAATATAAATCAGGTGATCGGTTTTACTTGTAACTTTGACGTCTATGCGGAAGTTATCACACCTGTCTTATCCACAATGCTTCAAGCAGTATACATCTCATGTGTGAATTCTATGTTTAATATTCTCCATGTAAACATATACTAGTAAAATAAAGTTCTGTTTGTATTCCAAGCTATACCGGTGCTATATATCACTGCATTAAAGGTATTTTTACCATATATCTTGCATCCGTCAACAATATGAAATTTATAAAAAAATTTAATATAAATCCTCTCAATCAAGTATGAGCCTAAAAATTTAATTAATTGGTTATTTCTAGCTATCTTCCTTAGTTAATATTTTATCGATATTCGTTTCAATCAAACGGACCTTGGCTGTAATTTGTAATTCCATCGCTCAAAGAACAACGCATTTGCCCTACCAACCTACTGAGCTGTGTTTAGAGTCGTGCCACCACGTATCCAATAAAGACAGCAAAAAAGTAAAAGAAAAAAGAACATACACCCCGCATCTCTTCCAACAATGCCATCTTCCGCCATCAACCTAAAACGGTAAAAGCAAATTATTTTATGGCTTAGAATTGTTGGCCATTGCTGTTGGTCTGTTGCTGACGGCATGGCAAGCAATGAGGCAAATGTGGTTAAAGAACTCAACTCGTGATGCATTTCAATTAGTGACCGCGCGTGAGCACACATTCAACCATCAACAATTTTTCACCCCCCCCCCCCCCCCCTTCCCCGCCCCATCTAATTGATGCACTTTAAATATATTCATATGTGTGCAATATCTTCTAATTCGAATTTATTCTAAGAACGTATGCATTCATGCTTACGTGGAAACATAGATACTTGTATATCCGTGTACTCGTACTGATTTGAACGCTCAAACCTCGACCAACCGCCCAATGAAGTTAAGTTCAGAGCCTCAAATGGAATAACATAAAATAAAAAGTTTAAAAAAAAGTATTGAAATGCATTGAAAATGAAAAGAAATTATGTTGTTCTAATTTTTAGTAGCCATACACACACACACATGTATATATGTGTAAATAAATTTGTATGTACTTAGGTATTCTGTCCAAAAGCTTAGTTGCCATCTAATGGTGCTGAAAACGACAACAACAGTCGTTACTCAGAACGCCAAATTCATGTTATTGTTGTGATTATATATGAACGTACATACAAAGAAATTTATTATGTACTAACTTAAAAACTCAGCCAACAAATAATTGTATGAGGCCTTTTAAATTATAGGTAACTAGCTCCAAATAAGCAAAAGCTTACATCACCGCCACCTAAGAAATGCGATGGACGAAGCATAGAATAGAAACAGCTAAAAGTTGTGACATTAGCTGGAGTGGCCATGCAAATAAGCGTAGTTTCGCTGTAGGATTCGCGGTGCGAGAGAGAATTCGTCGTCAAGAAGTGGCCGCAATGAAACCTTCTCTAATGGATTGAGACGGGTCGACTTCGGTGGTGCTCGCATAAGCATAAAGAAATATATCAGGTTACTTGGCTGTACCCCGATCGAAATACCTCCAACCAGATCTACCACGATATGATAGATGGGTGGCATGCATTTAGATGCATGCACGATTTGGATCACTATCTCAACGCGGTCAAAAGTCAGACCCACCTGAGAAGTTATAAGTCGATGCGCTAAAATCGCAACAGACTGCAAATGATTTCACAACTAGGCTCTTATACCTACTCTTTGTGAGCAAACTTCAGTCTGGCGGAATTCAGAAGCAATGGCAAAAAATCTCTAAAGCACTTCTTACCCTCGGCGACGATAGTTACCAGCCACCAAAAAAACGACGAAAAAATGCCACGTTGCAATCGAATGAAAAGGCGCCACCTACAGGGTTACGTTAAAAGCGAACGCAACAAAAAGAGGATATCAACGCTACCGCGAGTTGACGCGTAAGCGGAACACCTTTACAGAAAGAAAAATCAGTCTTATATAAGGTGTAAATCTCCTGCCGGGCACACAGCCAAATCTATGCGCATATTTATTTATATATAGATACACGCATGTACCAGTAAAACTAAAAGCTTATCATTGAAAACTGATCGGCACTATAATTACACTTAATATGCAACGCGTTGCACACAATATTGCTGATCTGACGAACTAGGGATAAACTTAGTTGGGGAACACTGCTAAAAACCTAGTAAAATATTGAAAAATAAGTAGATAGGCTACAAGTAGGCTACTTACTAAATATTCTACCTTTAAGCTTCCAGATATTCCATTAATCCAATCCACCATTTCAGAGCAATTGTAATTTAAAAAATAAGTTTCGATGACGGATCGTAACATGTAATACAGGCCCTGATCGACTAACTTGGGCAAGATTTTACTGATCGACTGACTTGGGCAATATTTTACTTGACAACATGGAACCTTCTAGAATCGTTTCAACCATCTTCAGTGAATGAAGAAAAGAAGATTGGCAATAAGATGTGAATGTTGTTATATTGGCAAAAATTTTGGCGGTACCAATGTCTTCCTTAAGGAAGAGTGAATGGCATGTCTTTTAAACGGTATATTTATAGTCCCTGAACCATTTAAATTACGCGTGAAGTAAGCGAAAAGTACGAGTGACTGTGTTTCTGAGTATAGGCGGATCGATATATATCCCCCGATCGATATATATCCCCCCATATATATACCGTGGCTAAAGTTAATTCATCTCTTTCTGTAAAAGTGAGGAAATTTCATTGAGATCACTCTGGCATATTCGATTCGATATTCGAAGGGCGTCATAAATGAGTTTTTGTATCACAATGCCGTAGCTAAAGCTATGAGCTAGATATATACATGTTGGAAAGATTTACTGCGACCTCTTGTCAAATTTGGTTTGCACACAAATTGGTTTCAAATTTGTGCCATTGGCATTGTCATTGTACGTTCTGACGAGATTTGAGAATCTTCAAATTGAAAGCATTACAAAAATACAGCTAAAAGTCTACGATAAAACCAGTACCATGGAAGTTGCAGCTACACCGCTTAGTTCTTCGTTAATGGAAATGCTGACATTACTGCAAAGATTTTGTTGTTCCTTGCCGTAGGGATCCATCGCTATGGATGCGCGCATTTTTCCAGCTTCTAGTATTAAACCGGAGTACCTGCATGAACAAGTAAACTTATCCACACACTTCCTTTGCGGCTAAGAATTTGTTCAACCAACAAACGGATGCTGGATTTTCAAGAGTTATGTTGCAAATTTGTGTACCAAAATGGATGGTAACATCACTGACGGACACATGCATGTTCTGTCTAGTCCACAGGAAAAGCTATCCAAACCATGCCAATTTTGCTCAAAAATTAAACCCATCATCAACAAGAATATTCGACCTGATCAGTGCGTCTTCAGAGCTGGCGCTTTTATTTTTAACCAGCTACTGCGTGTAGAATACATTCATCCGGCCTAGAAAATATAACTATAAAAGCCAGCTGAGTGGCCTCCACTTCTTTGAAAAATTAAAAGCAAAATTACTTTTCTTCCCTTGATGTTTGTATGGTAGATGACATGTTCGGTTTTTTAGTAAGGGCAGACTCGCTTAAATTATTTAGCGGCAGTTTTAGAAAAAGGAAAATTGTCAAAATACCTGCATTTTGGTAGTTTTTACATATCCAGTACATAATATATAAAAAGATGATGCATTTTACCTCTGTGAAGATTTAGGCCGAGTTACATATTTTATGCCGACACCCAATGGCAGCTGCAAGCAGACGGATTTTCTCTAAAAACCTTTTATGGCAGAAAAACACTCGAGGTGTTCTCAAAACTACTGCCTAGAGGGACGCCGCTTAGAACTTCACTTAGAAAACACGTTTTTATAGAGATTTTTAGGCTGCTATCGCGGGTCTTGAAAGCAGAACCTTCGGTGTGGTAGGCATAGTACGGTACCATCACAACACGGCGTTCGCCAATCGATCGCCAATCAAATAAACTCAAAATTACTCAGACAATTTTTCAAGTGCATGTTTTGTTCCCATTTCGATCGGTGTTTTAAAACCTTCAACAGGATGTCGTACTCATGCTTCCCATAATAATATTCAGAAATCACGTGAATTAGGTACCGTAATTACAAGAAATATGAGCGTTAGAATTGCCTCCCAATCAGATGTAACAAATTATGTAGTTAATTTTATGTGAGAACTCTGAAAATTTGAGTAAGTAAATAATTCAAGCCCAAACATATGTACATACGTGCACACATATATAGTATGTACCAGTTACACTACTTTTGCTATTGTGGTCTGTGAGCGAGTTTGACCTAATTTAACAAACAAAATACGGGAATCGCTGCCGTTGAATTGCGAATTTTCCGTAGGCGGCGCTTAAAATGTGACTGACGGTCAGTCAATGAATTATTGGCAAACAAACATACATATATTGACACAAATGCGTACGACTGTTAGCGTAGCTAATATAACGGTTTGATGGAAATGCAACAAAAGTACTGACGGCAATTAAAAGTAAATTGTTCAGAAAAATATAATAAATAAAGAAGTGTGGGTAAGCGGTGGTAAGGTGAATGTTCTGCGGGTATGCAAAAAAATAGCGAACATGCTACCGTTGTAAACCACATGATCTTATATGTATGAACGTTAGATTGACTCACACAATTTGTTTTTGCAAGTAAGCATTTTCGTCTACTGTGGAGGAGGAAACTTTCTGCAAAAATTCACTTCTCTTGCAGATACCGTTTACGGTCGGCATAAAACATTTTTGGCTAGTGCGGGAAATTAACCAGCATTAAAAATCCTAAACTACTACCATCTAGGTACCATTTCCCTGGGTACTATGTTAGGGTTCTGTCGGGAGGTGAATTGAGCACGGGGCTCTACGTCTGTTGGCACAGTGGATAAAGTTAAACAAGTAAGGACGGGACTGTCTTCGGCTGTGCCGAAGACTTCATACATTTCTTGAATGGGGCTGAACAATAATCTTATCTCATTAGTAATATCCAAATAATCGGCTGTATAAGACATGAAATATACAGTGAACAGATGTGCATACCTAAGCGATTTTAAAGATAAATATACAAAAAACAAGTAAGGAAGGTTAAGTTCGGGTGTAACTCAGTTGAGAGCTATGGTGACAACATAAGGGAAAATAAGCATGTGGGAAAATGAAAAGAGGGTAACCCTGGAATGTGTTTGTATGACATGTGTATCAAATGAAAGGTATTAAAGAGTATTTTATGAGGGAGTGGGCCATAGTTCTATAGGTAGTCGCCTTTTCGAGATATCGCCATAAAGGTGGAACAGGGGTGACTCTAGAATGTGTTTGTACGATATGCGTATCAAATTAAAGGTATTAATGAGGGCTTTAAAAGGGAGTGGCGGTAGTTGTGTATGTAAAGGCGTTTTCCAGATATTGACCAAAATGTGGACCAGGGTGACCAGAACATCATCTGTTGGGTACCGATAATTTATTTATATATGTAATACCACGAACAGTATTCCTGCCAAGATTTCAAGGGTTTTTTATTTCGCCCTGCAGAACTTTTTCATTTTCTTCTACTTAATATGGTGGGTGTCACACCCATTTTACAAAGTTTTTTTCTGAAGTTATATTTTGCGTCAATAGTAAAGATAAATCGAGTTTTGCTCAAGTTATCGTGTTAACGGCCGAGCGGAAGGACGGGCGGTCGACTGTGTATAAAACTGGACGTGGCTTCAACCGATTTCGCCCTTTTTCACAAAATAAGTTATCGTCCTAGAATCTAAGCCCCTACCATATTTCACAAGGATTGGTAAATTTTTGTTCGACTTATGACATTAAAAGTATCCTAGACAAATTAAATGAAAAAGGGCGGGCCACGCCCATTTTGAAATTTTCTTTTATTTTTGTATTTTGTTGCACCATATCACTGCTGGGGTTGAATGTTTGCATAATTTACTTATATACTGTAAAGATATTACAATTTTTGTTAAAATTTGACTTTAAATTTTTTTTTTTAAGTGAGCGGTGCCACGCCCATTGTTCAAAATTTTACTAATTTTATATTCTGCGTCATAATTTCAACTCACCTACAAAGTTTCATCGGTTTATCCGTCTTTGGTAATGAATTATCGCACTTTTCCGGTTTTTCGAAATTTTCGATATCGAAAAAGTGGGCGTGGTTATTGTCCGATATCGTTCATTTTAAATAGCGATCTGAAATGAGTGCCCAGGAACCTACATACCAAATTTCATCAAGATACCTCAAAATTTACCCAAGTTATCGTGTTAACGGGCAGACGGACGGACGGACGGACGAACATGGCTCAATCGAATTTTTTTTTCGATACTGATGATTTTGATATATGGAAGTCTATATCTATCTCGTTTCCTTTATACCTGTACAACCAACCGTTATCCAATCAAAGTTAATATACTCTGTGAGTTCTGCTCAACTGAGTATAAAAATAGTTAGGTACTTTGTGTGAGGATGCAAAGTTTCGCGCTTTTGTGGTCTGCATGTAAAAAAAATGACCAAGACAAAAATATCTGCTATATACATAAACATTTACTGAAATTAGAAGCTTCTAGCTATTTAAATGGTGTAGAAATTGCGAAAAGTGTCTTATCTGAACATTCGGTTGTATGAGATATATACTATATATACCTTGGACCTCTATGATTTTTCCAGACAACAATATATGCTATATATGTAAGCATTCGGTGAAATTTGAACACTATAACCCTTAAAATTGGGCGGTAGTTGCGAAAAGCCTTCTATCTGAACAATCGGTCGTAGGGGATTTATGCTATATATACGACCGATCTCACCCATTTTTCAGACAACAATATGTGCGATATACGAAAGCATATGAAGAAGATTGAAACTTCAATCTGATAAATTGAGGAAGATATGAAAAAAATCCTCTTTTTCTGAAAAATCGGTTGTATCGAGGTTATATACTATAGTGGTCATATCAGGCGGGTTGCATCAGGTTCGGACCCTTGGGACACCATCAGATAGATAATACAACTACACAATTAAAGGCTATGAACAAAAGGTCTTAGCTACTAATCACATATATTTTATTTTATTTGAAAAGTATATTTTTATAAGTTCTGCTTAATATCCAAAGTGAGTAAAGGCCACAATGTTAAGTTATTTGTTAAGCATTTCAACCAAACTAAACAAAAAGATGTTGATTAATTTTTAGAAATGCAAAATTTTTTTAAAGATTCAACAATTTGGGCATAGTATCAAAAGATGGAATATTTTATCAAGTTTTAACAAAGTTAGTCTTCAACTTCAATAACATTAAAAACATTAAACCACACTAGATGGGCAGGAAGTATCGATGTCGTTTTTTGCTTTAAAAGTTTGGTCTAAAGCACTTCAGTCTAAAGCCATCGATATTTCAAATGCCTCGAAACGTTTAAAATTTTTTTTAGAAGAATTGGAGAGGTTTCGACATGAATTTGAAAATTTAGGAATGGAAGCTAATAGTGTAGCAGAAAAATGAACCCCTGAATATTCTAAAACTCGCAAAAGGATGGAAAAATGCTCTGTTGATGAGCTTTTTGCGAGGGTAAGCGTCTCCAGTATCCGCAAATTTTGTTCAAACTGAACATATTTTATCGAGTACTAGCAGACCCGGCAGACATTGTTCTGCCCTAAATTTGGTCTATCTGCATAAATTTTAATAAGCTTTTTCCGTCAAATTCTGCCCTACCCCCTCTACACATTTTCCTAACTTTTTATTCACTCCTCCCTCCGTCTTTTTCGCTTCATCTATCTCCATATTCCTCTCATTATCTCTCTTTATCTGTTTCCTACTTCTCCTTCTTACTTTTCTCTTCTCTCAAGTTTTTCTCATTCTTCTTCATCTCTTATTGCCAGTCCCAGAGGGTGGTATGTATTTTGCTTCAGTCCCATTCAGAGTCTTTGTCACAGGCCCACCCCGCCTCTCAGTCTCAGTCCCAGGCCTAGTCCTAATCCCAGTCCTAGTCCGTCTTTGGTCCACTTCTCGGAAAAGAGCATCGTAAATACTAATATAGCCAAATTTATATATCAAATCGAATAGGACGTATGTAAATAGGAATGTGGGTATTATTAATTCATGTATTTATTTCGGCTTCACTTGCATATTTATCAGTTTTGGAAGGTTGGTGCGACTAAATCGAATATCACAATGAAAATCACTTTAAAGCTTTCAGCAACAGCTTTCAATTGATATCCATATTAGGCACATATTGTAGGGGTATCCGGATCCCTGTTTTGACCTCTATCTCGAGACCCTAGTCACCCAGCGATGTAAAACTTACTCTGTACTAAAGCACACATCAAAGGTTTCCATTTGATACCCATAATGTAAAAACACATCAAAGTGTTACTCTGATCCACTTTTGGCCTCTATCTCTCCACCGTGTTCACAAATAGGTATGAAAACTACCCTATGCTAAAGCACTCATTTGATATCCATATCCTCTAAACACTTTCTAGAGGTACCCTTGTCAATGTTTTGGCCTACATCTTGAGATCCTGTGCACCGATCGCAACCAAACCTATGTGAAAACCACCGCCTGAGGTATACGCAACATATGTGAAAGTTTGAACAAAATCGACCGGATAGTATTTGATTCTATAAGCCTCACACAAACGGACATTCATTTTTATATATATAGATTGTATTGTATGAACGAAATTGACCATTCAGTGTTTTGCAGCCTTCCACTTTAAAAGTTTTCAATGACACTGATCTATTAAAAAAAAAAAGCTCTAAGCTTCGTTAAGATTTAAAAAAAGACATATCTGAATCATTTACCAGTGAACTTCTTACTTTGTGACCCAGTTTCAGAGACGAAATAGAAAAATCAACGTGTATTAGACACCTTGCTGATTTGTTAATAATAAACAATAATTTTATATCTTGTAGCTTTTTTCTTGAAGTATACGCTGCATTACTATTATTTCTTACAGTTCCGAATACAGCTAGTGCTGAACAATCATTTTCAAAACGAACATTGATAAAAACCTTAAGAAACTATAAGAGACAAGACAGGTTATGTAACTTGGTTATTCTGCCTATTGAAAATTCAATAGCCCAATCTTTAAACTTTGATGATGTTAAAGAAACTTTTGCGGGATAGAAATGTCGAAAAAAAAAGAGTTTTCCTAATAAATGTCTTATTGAAATAAAATTTTTATTTTTATTTCATTGTAAATGCATTCGGGGATCTGTATTCTGTTAGCATGGACTATAGAGCATTCTGTCATGCCTAAGAGAGGATAGGCCTATGGCCATTAGTGGGACATATACAACGTATAATTGAGTACGCGAAATTTATTAAAATTAAACTGAGTACAACGTGACAATTTTTATTGATAGGGTCCCATCAAAAGAATTTGCCAAGGGCCCCAGATGGTATAGTTACGCCACTGCACATAGCCCGCTCTTTCAATTATCCATCGCCCTGGAAATTCGACACTTGTTTATCCTCAACACATCCATAAACTGATCCCAGTACGGCTCGCTTTCTGCAACCTATGCAAGCTTAAACATTTCTTTTACCTGTCCTCTTAGAAGACTCAGCTCCTTGTTCCACCAACAACAAAGCGAAATAGAGACTCGTCTTTACGTTTGAATTTCCGTCTCCCCACGCGTTGTGTTATGGTAAAAATTCATTGATTATGACTGTAATATTTCACATAAACCCAGTATTTTTGCTCAAAATAACCTCTTATCAATGATATTTTTTTTTAACTAACTTCCAGCAATTTGGGATTTGAACTGGCCGTTCGCTCACACCAACAAAACTTATTGTATTGTGTGTCATGGTTTCTGTACACGTTCGACTGTCACAAATTTTTCAATAAGAAATTATTCCAACTTGAGTGGGAAGTTCTATTTAGGACACATGTACACTGACATAATTATGTGTATGTTTACTTAGATAATAATAAAATAAATGTAAGGCGCGATAACCTCCGAAGAGATCTAAGGCCAAGCTTCTCTTCCAATTTGCGTCGTGCTCCTCTTGATTTTCCATACAAATCGGCCGGACGGGACCTACATGTTTTATGCCGACTCCGAACGGCATCTGCAAGGCAGATGAGTTTTCACTGAGAGCTTTTCATGGCAGAAATACACCCGGAGTGCTTGCCAAACACTGCCGAGGGGCGACCCCGCTTAGAAAAATTTTCTTCTAATTGAAAAATCTTACTTCTAAAATTTTGATGTTGCTTTGCCCGGGAGTTGAACCCAGGGCATACGGTGTGATAGGTGGAGCACGCTACCATCACACCACGGTGGCCGCCACATATGTTTACTTAGATGACAAATAATAAATTTACGAGTTCAATGATCTACGCAATGTTTGCGAATTTGGTCGGCAATTGGAAAGCAGTAACATTAATTCCGTTTAACAATTTTTCGCAATTAGATATTGTATCTGTGGACGAAAGTTCATATCTAATTTCTTTGTCGCAATCACTTAAGGCGGATTTTCATAAACGATTTTGATGCGTTGCTTCGCTTTGACGCTTTAACAGCGCGATATGATAATAACTGTATTTTTAGATGTATATAAATACGCTCTTAAACTTTGTATAGACTGCGAAGTGCATACACCTCACGCGGTGGTTTGCACATAGGTTTGGTTTCGATCGGCGCACAGGATATCGAGCTATACCCCAAAACATTGACCCGGGTACCCCTAGAAAGTGTTTATAGAATATGGATATCAAATGAAAGGATGAGTGCTTTAGCAAAGGGTAGTTTTCATACCTATTGGTGACCAGAGTCGCGAGATATAGGCCGAAAAGTGGATCAGGGTAACACTAGGATGTGTTTTTACATTATGGGTATCAAATTGAAGCTGTTGATATGTGCTTTAGTACAGAGTAAATTTTACACCGCTGGGTGACTAGGGTCTCGAGATAGAAGCCAATATATGGACCCGGATACCCCTACAATATGTGTGTAATATGGATATCAAATGAAAGCTGTTGCTGAAAGCTTTAAAGTAATTTTCATTGTGATATTCGATTTAGTCAACCTGCCAAAACTGATAAATATGCAAGCGAAGCCGAAATAAAGACATGAATTAATAATACCCTCATACCTATTTACATACGTCCTATTCGATTTGGTATATAAATTTGGCTATATTAGTATTTACGATGCTCTTTTCCGGGAAGTGGACCAAAGACGGACTTGGACTGGGATTAGGACTAGGACTGGGACTGAGACTGAGACGCGGAGTGGAGCTGGGACTAAGACTCGGAATGGGACTGAAACAAAATACATACCACCCTCTGGGACTGGCAATAAGAGATGAAGAAGAATGAGAAAAACTTGAGAGAAGAGAAAAGAAAGAAGGAGAAGGAGGAAACAGAGAAAGAGAGATTATGAGAGAAAGATGGAGATAGATGAAGCGAAAAAGACGGAGGGAGGAGTGAATAAAAGGATTAGGAAAATGTGTAGAGGGGGGAGGGCAGAATTTGACGGAAAAAGCTTATTAAAATTTATGCAGATAGACCAAATTTAGGGCAGAACAACTTCTGCCGCGTCTGCTGTTACTCGATAAAATATGTTGAGTTTGAACAAAATTTGCGGATATTGGAGACTCTTACCTTCGCAAAAGCTTATCAAAAGAGCATTTTACCATCCTCTGGCGAGTTTTAGAATATTCAGGGGTCCATTTTTCTGCTACACAATTAGCTTCCATTCCTAAATTTTCAAATTCATGTCGAAAACTTTCCAATTCTTCTAAAAAAACGTTTTTAGGCATTTGAAATATCGATGGCTTTAGACTGAAGTACTTTAGAGGCTGCATCGGTAGTAAGTAGGATCTTGAAATGGAAAACCAATAAAATAATAAAATTGTAGTTTTCAATCTTCTTTTTGAGTGAAACAGCTTAATTTCTTTCATCTGCTTTGCAGTTTAACAGAATGTTTTCATTAGCGCATATTGGTCTTAAACAAACCAAACTTTTAAAGCAAAAAACGACATCGTTACTTCCTGCCCATCTAGTGTGGTTTAATGTTTTTAATGTTATTGAAGTTGAAGACTAACTTTGTTAAAACTTGATAAAATATTCCATCTTTTGATACTATGCCCAAATTGTTGAATCTTTAAAAGAATTTTGCATTTCTAAAAATTAATCAACATATTTTTGTTTAGTTTGGTTGAAATGCTTAACAAATAACTTAACATTGTGGCCTTTACTCACTTTGGATATTAAGCAGAACTTATAAAAATATACTTTTCAAATAAAATAAAATATATGTGATTAGTAGCTAAGACCTTTTGTTCATAGCCTTTAATTGTGTAGTTGTATTATTTATCTGATGGTGTCCCAAAGGTCCGAACGTGATGCAGCGAATTCTTCATGCTTAGATTAGAATGATAATAGAACTCAACGTCGAGTTTATGTGCAATCGGGTGCCATTATCCATAAAATGGTATAGGGCTTAGATAGATCTTGTATCCCACCAAGGTAAGACCTTGTGATTGTACACCCGATTACAAGCTAATTTGGTACTAACGATTTGCACTGAAGTGTTTGGCTGGATACACGGAGATTTTCGTAGGACATTGTTCATGCAATTCGACCCGTATCCATACAATGGCAGATACTCAAGTTGAGCATATATTATTTATTGAGAATCCAAAATTTAGCCTAATTATGAAAGAACACTCGGCAATGCCGAATTGCCGCGTTCAGCCAATGTATAAGTATGAAGTGCTATTTCCTTTTTAAACCGTTTTATTTAGCTTGACTTGAGCGGCCGGTCGAACAGAATTTTATGTTTGAAATTTAGGTAACTCCCCGATAAGCTACAAGCTTGAAACTTGGAATATTGTTCAGAACCCGATGACAATGCAATAAGAAGAGAAAAAGACTCCGATAGATGGCGATAGATATTACATAGAGTCTAGTAGGGGTGACGAGGAGGAAACGATCGAGCACGTTCTGTGCTCGTGCCCTGCACTGGCCAGGCTAAGTCTCCAGTTATTAGGAGTGATACAGCTGTCAGTTCTAGAAGCAGCAAGTGGCTTAAGTCCTAGGAAGCTTCTAGTATTTGCCAAGAGGACGGAGTTATTTTATAACATAGGTACTGGTTTTTGATAGGGTTTTTCAGTTTGGTCGTTAAAACAAACTTCTGGTAACACTACGGACTCAATCAGTCTATGTGAGGTACTCAAGGACCGGCCAGTTCAACCTACCTACCTACCTGGTAGGAGTGTTATCAAAATACTTTCGAGTTCGAGGAGGGACAAGCATACGTGGCGCTGAGTCCAGTAAAGTCTTTGGAAGGATTATGTATTGAGGACTTAAATTGTAATAAATTGTCAGGAAAGAGTCCTGGTAATAACGAGTCACTAAATGAACTAAATAGAATGAGAAATAATAGGCAATTAAATAAAGACTAAAAACTTGAAAATATAATAATTAAAAAAAAAAAATTAGCTAAACGGTTTTATACCGTTTGAAAGGGTGTGACTAAAAAATCGGTGTATTTAATTTATAAGGACCTCCCTAATGTATATAGCGGCCGCCATAAGCATGCAACTAGCAAACAAAAAAGAACACTTTACATATCTCATATATGCGCACAAAACAGTGTGTGTAGGTGTTCAGTTATTTTTCAACACTTTTTAAGATCTTTGTTTTTTGCGCACATTCTACAATAGAATCCCGATTGAAAAGAGAAATTTTGTTTTTGGTCATCATTGTTTTTGTTATTGTTTGTTGTATTCATAAACACTGGCATCATGAACGTGGTGAAGAGATAAGTGAAATGTGAATAAACGATTAAAACTAGTACACACGATAATTGAAAATGCAAATCGGCTACCAGGTACTTGACTTGCCCCATGACATCGTTATCCGTTCTTCTCTTTGCGTATTTTGACCAAATTTTGCAAAAAAATAAAATAGATTAAGACTGCAAATTTTTTATAAATCAACGAGGCGTTAAATATAAATTGCCTGAGAAGGCGAGATATTTATTTTGCTTTTCAAGAAAGTGTCCCCTTCAAAGTTCATTACACCGAACACAAAATATAGCCACGATGATTCAGTTATGAAAAGTAAATGCAAACTACTTTCTGCGTAAATAGTAATGATCTTTGCAAATTTCTAGTGATTTCCGAACATTTGGCAAATATTAATGTAGCGAAGTGTCAATGACAGAAAGATTTGAACGGGTAATTTTTTGTCAAGAAATCCTAAAGGACCTTCTTGGTGCTGAATTTGTTTTGACTGTTAAAATATTCGGTGGTTACCAGAAAAGATATGAGTACCAAGTACTCGTGAAGTTCGATGCTTAAAAATGCAGGTGCATGTCTAGAAAACTAATATTTTTAAAGTAACTAGAGCTGGCTGATGTATTACTTACTTAATTGGCACTTAACCGTTTAAACGGGTTTGGACGTCCAACAACGCATGCCTACCGACGCCAATTGGTCACACTAAGGTAGTTTAAATCGTTTTCCACTCTGTTCTTCTAGCGTGGGGCCCGCCGTATATCTCTGCTTCCATAGGCGGGTTTAGATAACATGGCCTAGCCAGCGTAGCCGCTGCGTTTTAAGTCGCTGGACAATGTTGATGTTTGCGTAGAGCTCGTACAGCTCATCGTTAAATCTTCTTCGGTACTCGCCTTCGCCAAAGCGTAGAGGTCCATAAATCAAAACTTTTCTCTTCAATACTCCCAAAGCCGCTTCATCTGTTGTTGTCATGGTCCATGCTTCTGCACCATATAGCAGGGCGGGTACGATAAGTGGCTTGTAGAGTATGATTTTCGTTTGCCGAGAGAGGACTTCACTTTTCTTTCTCATGTATATATAAGTTGCAATTATACCACAACGGAAACCAATAATTTTTGGTAATTTCTTGGTTTCCGAATGGATCAATTACTTAAAGATAAGAAATCGATACCTTTTTGATAAAACGTAGATAACTTTTCGATGCATAATCGATAAATTTTCGATAATAAATATATACCGTCCGATTGAAAATCGATAAGTTTTCGTGAAAAATGGATACCTCTTCGACAACACCTCCATAATATGGCGATAATAAATTTATAAAGTTTTTTTTTAAATATGCCAACATGCTTCTAGTAAATCGATAACTTTCATTACTAGATATATAACTTTGAAAATATATCGACCACGGTTGGCTAAACAATCGATAAATTTTGATAACCTGTGGATTATTTTTGAAAAACAAATACACAATTTTAGATAATAAATCTTAAACATACCGATTTATTGTTAATATGTCGATAAATTTTCGATGAAAAATTTATATCTTTTTGATACATAAACGATGTCAATCCTATTGAAAATCGATAACTCACCGACAGCTTGTCGATAACATACCATCACCGTGAGCAAATTTTGTAGTTTTTTGCTAACAAAAACGACCGACAACTCGTTGATAAAAAATTGAAAGCTCATCGATAATGTTATCCCGTCGATAACAAACCGGTAAGTTCTCAATAAAAAACCGTAAAAATTGTTGCGCTACAAAACCGCTTGAATGTATTTGGTAATTTAGTAGTCTTTTATGACAGGCATACCTACCGCGGGTATAATCTATCCCACTAACCCGCTGGGGGTTCAGTCGCGAATGATTTAAGATCATGATACGCTTCTCTAAAATTCATCCCTGGATTTTGTGATTTGACCTGCACAAGATAAGTCCTCCTTAAGATTTCATACCAGAAATGAACAAATGTTATGAAACTAAAATATAGCATATTTTGCAGCAGAACTGCAGCTTCGCTTCTGGTGTCACTTGTGGAGTTAGTGTCCTCTGCTAATTGTTCTAAGTGTTCTCTACTACATTCTCTAGCCGATCGACGATAACGCGAACTGCTTGTATTCTGGCGCTCCATCTTCTTTCAGATTCACGTTTGACAGTTTTCGTTAAATCATTTTTTAATAATTCTCATCGTAACGTTGAACGTGAGAAAAAAAGCTACCTATATGCTTTCAATTATTCCACAACCTGTCGCAAGTGTTCCGGTATATGCATGCATTTTTTAGTATACAAATTTTTTTCCAGAAATCAGTTATAATAAAAACACAAATTACCCAGGAAGTTCTGCTTTGCTGACCATTTGACGTCCCCCTGTAAGTAGCACCCGGTGCAAGATACCCCCTTTGCATCCACCCCGCTCGCTAGGACACCGACTGAAAGTTAGGTCCGGTTAGGTTGAACCGGTCGGTCAATAAAGACCTCCCGTAGACTGAATATGTCCATACCAGCAGTTTTCTAGCACCCAGCTTAATTACTGCCTCGAGATCTGCAACTCTGCCGCCCCTAATAGTTGGAGCCTTGACTTGGGGAGCCCAGGGCACGAACGCAGAATGTCCTCAATCGTTTCTTCCTGCAGTTCAAACTTCCTGCACTTGCTGTTACTGACGAGACCTAACTTATAAGCATATGATGCTAGAAGGCAGTGTCCAGTCAGTATGCCCATTGTGAGCCTTACGTTTTCGCTCTTCAGAGATATAAACCACTTCGACGAGTCTAATATTGTAGGCTTTACACACGATGTTAGAAATTTTGCAGCCCAGCGCTTTTGTCCACGCCTTTCCTGCATGATGGATCATATACAACTCCTGTCTTCTTTTGATTTCTCCCAAAGGGACTAGGACGTCTATCGTCGACTCAGGGAGTGTTGCATCCTTCTTTGCCAACTCACCGGTATTTTCGTTACCTTCTATCGTTTTATGACTAAGGGTACCTTCTAATGAAATTTTCCCCGAAGGCGATTTCATAACTTCACTTTTTCCTTGCTTCGTAGAAGCAACCCCTCCAGATTTCTTTAATTCGAGTGTCCATGTTCATGGTGGGATAACCAGGTGAAATAAGCCGTCAATTGTCTCGCTCTAAATTCTTCTTTGTTCTGTCATTTCGCTATCTGAAAATTGATCACCAATGTTGTCCCCGAAAAAGTGTTGCTTTTTGCATTTTTTTTAATTACAGAAATTCATTATTAAGGGTATCTTTGGTGTTGGCTTCCATAAGTAAGGCCGTGCTAAACTAACACCTCCATATTTTTGATATTATCATTATATGTTAAATTTGTTCCCAGAAAAATTGAATCAGGTCTTTTTAAAAACAAACTATCTTTCTTCCCCTCTACAGTACTACTTGAGACTTTTAAATAATGTTTTTCTCATTCTACAAGATCCCCAAAATTGTGGCATTATTCTTTATTTTGAAAAAACTTCGCCAATACAGTGGTATTCTAAATATACAAAAAATTGTAACTCACTGTTGGTGTTTGACACTAAAAATCAGAACACTAAGATGAGAGGAATGTTACAATTATGGATTGTAATTTAGGTTATATGAATCCAGCTCGCTGCCGATCAGCATATTATGGTTCTAGGCCGAAAGCCGCTGGACTAGTCTATCCCCTGACATATTTTGGTAAATAACAACTTAGTAACATTAGTAATACATCATGAATTCAACTGTCAAGAACCTTCTGATTAAGTTTGTTATTATATATTAGAAGAGCATATGTTTTAATCCCGACTCTCAACGACAAATCAATAAAGCATATGAACATGTCAATGAATTTTAAATCACGGAAACACATTTAAGACTATCACTATCACTTCCAAGTGTGATTGTAAAACTTATCATCGAACGCGAGACCCATTTAAGTTCCGCCAAAGGCAGAAAACTGCAACTAAATAACTGACGTACATATGTACTTTATATTTATTTATTTATTTATCAGTCTACAAATTAAACAATTATACAGACCAAATATACCGACACTTAATTCTCAGATGTAAAATACGATATAAACAACATAAGCAGTTATCAATTTTAAAGTAATATTTAAACAGTATTTAATTAAACGCTTGAAAATTTCAATTAAAAACTTAGAAGTAAGCAAAAGTTAAAATGTTGTAAATGTGTTAAAATGTACTAATGAAGGAGCTAGTAAATAATAATTTATGAAATTGGCAATAAAGCAAATTAATAGTAGATAAAATATATACAGAATAGAATTTATACAGAGTAAATTTGATTGCATACATATAAAAATAATGATCACAACGCAATTTTGCAAAGAAGTTTCAAGTAACTGGTACTTCAAATTTGAAACAGAGGATTGAACAGTATATCAAGGTTTAGCGTTCTTTGCTTCATTTCGGATTACAAATTTAATGTAGTTAAAAGGTATTTTTACAGTGTTTATTAAAATCACGACATAAAGAGTGAAGTGGTTCGTGCATTTCATAATTCGACCTACATGTAGCTACAAAAATTGATTGAAAATGTTTAGATGGCCTAATAGGAACGCTAAACTTAATTTCACGAAGCAAAAATGGACTATTTATTGGCCCTCTTATTAATTTAACAATAGGTAAGACATCAAGCATCTCCCTGCGGCTCTGCAATGTGGGCAGCTGTATTTTTTATTAGTTTTAACCGGCTGCAATAGGGGGGAAGATTTTTAGAAGGATCCCATGGTACGTGTTTTAAAGCGACAAGCAAAAATTGTTTCTGGACCGATTCCAGCTTGTCAGAATGAACCTGATAACGCGGATTCCAAATTATATGAATAACACATGTTTCTTTTGTGTCCGGTTTTTCAATGAAAGTTTCAACTGCAGTTGAAATTGAGGTCAGTTAAAGTGGCCAAATTTTATTTTTTATTTTGATTCGATCCTAAAAGTAATGTTAACTCGCACTGGTCCTTTGTATTCAATTTTGCATTGGCGTTATGTGGCAGTGATATGCTGAAAAAAGCAATTTCTGTAATGGCTTTCGTAGCAAGGTATTTATATTTTTACTCCAATTTTTTCAAAGCGGGTAAAAATGTTGCCCTCTTCTGACCGTCGAAAATGCATCACTACCATTTCAGATAGCGTACATCTTCTGTCTTTTTTTATTTACTTCACCTGGTGATTCCACCATGGTCTATGTTGTTGTTGTTGTATCAGTACACTGGAATGATAGGCCTTGGTTGGAAAAAATCCCGAGGCGCTCCGGTACATAGAACCGGCTGCCTTTTTAAGCGAATTCATGTTTAAGCAATACGTCGTTGTCTATAGAGAAATTCACACAGTAGCTAAGATTCATTTATTTATTCAAAAGCTAAAATTATAATATGAAATTAGAATATAGCCATAGCAGCAAGGGCCTTAGGCTCTCCCCAGTAGCTAAGATATTTTACACAGTTCTTAAGAATTATATTATGCTGCTATTAATTTATCCATAGCTTGTTTTAATATACAAACATAAAACGAAAATGACATTTTGAAATATTTTTCTTAATCCATTATTTCTTTTTCGCAGCTTTTGTCTCGTGCCGGATCCATAATAAGTTCGTTCAACTTTCCACAATAACTTAACTAATTAAAACCCCTCGCCACTAGCATAGCCACTTTTGAAATACTGAAGGGAAGATATATAAACGTGATAAACGAAAAATGAAAGGAAATAGCAAAAATGGAACAAATAAGTTATAATTGGGCTATTAACATAAGCCATGTCAGTTTATCAGCTTATGTTGTTATATTAGGCGAGATAAGTCGATACCCAGCTGATGTGAGTACCTCAAATGATTTTAACGAAGTTGTAAAAAATTTAATAAAAAATTAATGAAATAGTTAATTTTTATAAGTGCACTACATCTATAACAAGTTAATTTCGAAATGCTACTTCCAAATCTATACGCAGCTACAACACTTCCTATCAACACTTACAACTTCACTTATCCCCTTGGCAGCGATTGCTGTCTTTGCCATTTTGCATTACCACTTGCCATTCTTGGCATTCGCTTTGACGGCTCGATTGAAAAATTAGGTTAGGGACAACAAACTCTGTCGTTCTCTGTTGACAGCAGCCAGTTATCCATAGAAAAGTAGTGACAAAGAACCGCACGCTCCAATGTTAGAACGAAGCAAGTTAAATTTTGATTTGTAGCTGCAGCGGCAAAAAGGTGTGGATTTTATGTCGCTACCTGAGTTGCTGCTGGTTTAACGCTCACACCGCTGTACTGAAAAAAAGATAAAAGAATAAGAAAGGAAATTATAAAGATTTGTTGAGAATTAATCAAAATTATAAAAACAACATATATTTAGAATATAATTTGTAAACAGTCCATTGGAAATTTAATTTAAGAATATTGAGTAACAAATACTACATCGACGGCTGGATGGTATATCACCCTATGTTGTTGTTGTTGTTGTTGTAGCAGTGCTTCGACCTATCCAATACGTGCGACGGATCACAAATTGTCATTAATGTCCTCTAACGGGGGTCCAAGGAAACATACTGTTTCAACAGGGGTGGACCATAATGAGAGGGGTATTAGAGGCGTTGGTTCCACATTACAATTGAAGAGATGGTTGGTGTCATGTTGGGGCACATTGCAATCAGGGCATACAATTTGTATGTCGGGGTTGATTCTGGATAGGTGAGAGTTTAAGTTGTTACAGTATACAGATTTAAGTTGAGCTAGAGTGACGCGCGTTTCCTAAGGGAGAGTGCGTTCCTCTTCTGCAAGTTCTGGGTATTTTTCTTTAAGAACTGGATTAGCCGGGCAATACCTGGTATATAGTTCCGACGCCTATTTGTGGATATCATAAGGGAGCTGCATGTGGGGATGTGTAGCATGCAATCGGCCAGCTAATTGCTTTCTAAGTGGTAATGAGCGTTTCTTCGTCTTTACGCCAAGGGCTGCATGCAAGGGATTTGAGGATTTTATTACAGCTCTGGATTTAAGGAACAATTGCGGTTGCATGCTCTCCAAAATATTCATAGATCCTGATCGAACATCACACCCAAGATTTTTGGGTGTAAGACAGTCGGTAGCGTAATGCCATCGACGTTGATATTCAATATGGTGTACATTTGGCTCGTCCATGTCGTAAATAAGGTCGCCGATGATTTGGTCGGTGACAATCTCAGGTTTCGCAAAGCGAAACAAACTGGAGAGATTAGGGAGAGTTAGTTTTGTTACAAAGCTCATCGATGTGTAGGCCTGGGATCGTGGGCATTATTGTGCAGTCATCGGCGTAGAAAACGATAATGACTCTTTTGGTGGTAAAAGTAGCTTCGGTATATAGAAGTTAAACAGAAATGGGGATAGGCCACCACACTGTGGTACCCCTTGTTTAATTCTTCTAGGTTTAGATGTTATATTCCTGAATTTCACCGATGCTTGCCGACCAGAGTTATAATTTACGCAACATCTTTTGAGACTTGGAGGAAGGCAGGACCCTTCCAGTTCTTGCAGTAACGTGCCGTCGTTGACCGTATCAAAAGCGTTTGGCAGGTCTAGCGCAACGAGCACTGTCCTATGGTGGGTGATATAATCCGCAATTTATTTGCGTATTAGTGGCGTTTAGCGCGGTTGTAGTGCTGGGTAATATCACCCTAACTCAGCTGCCAGCTCGAAGACGCTCTATCTTAAAAAAAAAGATCGTCATACACAGAATATTGTTCATAAAGGCCCAACTAACGTAAAATATATTGAATTCAAGCTCAGATAGAGCGTTTTTGAAACAAATACTGAATTAAGGCGTTCCTCAACCGAATTCTGAGATAGAGAAGTCTTGAAGAGAGTTCCTAAATAGAATATTATTCCACAGTGGCAGCTGAGATATTACATTTTCGAACTGATAGCTGAGATAGGGAGATATTACGGTCAGACGTTAATATTATATAATTGATTGACGCATATCACGCCTTGAACTCTATTTTTATCCACCCCGCTAGCCGCATCGTCGTATAGGAATTACCCGGGATTAACTTATCAAAGGTGTTACTTCAAAATAGCTTCCCAGATCCATTCAGCTACAATACGCCTTCCTCGTCTGATCGTTACAGCTGCCCCAATCCGTCCATGAGTCGCGTAAGTAAATTGCTTTCCAAGCGAGTCAGCGTGCCAAATACAGATCCCGTAATCTGTTTCATGCATTTGTGACCTTTTTTTTTGTTTTCAAAGAAATGCCTGTGGTGTATGTCAATGTGGTTCCATCACCATCAACATATCATCGATTTTCACGAGCATAGTCTCAACGAATAATAAGTACGCTTTTCAGCATGCCATATCAAGCAACAGCGTTGACTGATGAGGTATGCTCACACTTGTACCGATGACCTACCCACACATTCGATTAACTTCATATATGGCAAGGAAAATCAGGTTGGCTCCTACGAGTTCACGAAAATCCCATTGCCGTCCTGATATTGTCCGATAATAAGAGCACTACTGTTTCTCGACGTCATTTACTCATCTTCGGCTCGCTTTATTTCGGAATGTGAAAAACTGTAAAGTCATCCGCATTTCCAAGCCGAGGGGAAATTAAACACAAGATATTTTTGAAATGTGTGCTTGGGAGCCTGAAACGCGTCTTGTGGTGATAGGACTTTTTGCATTTTTACAAAGCCACAGTCTGGACGCATAGCTTTACCTTTGCTCCAACACCTTTGCTGTGAGGGATCTGGGATTCTCCTTTTTTCATTTCTGACATAATAAAGCAGAAAGAGTGGGTTTTATGCGTTTCCAGAAGCAAATATATTAGAGGTGTATAGTGGCGCCTATATTTTTACATATCGAAACTCTCTTCCACGCCAAAATCCTACACAGAGTGTTGTACGATAGTGGCAAGAAATGTGGATAACTTCGTTGATGAGATTAGCTCCAAATTAAAGAAGTATTATCAGAATATTTCCAGCCTTTTCTAAGTCTAATTTTATCTCCGACCGAATCCATGGTCAATTTTTTTTTGACTTGGACGGCAGATGTGACGCCAAATGACCATTTTCCTATCCAGTGTCTTACTTACCTACTTAAATGGAGCTTTACCGTGGATTCCAATAAGAATACACTTCTTTGGCCGGAGCATCATATTTCATATGATATATTTGCACAATATAACCTAGCCTGCAGAGCCGCTGTGTTTAAATTCGCTGTACAATGCGTATGCTCGTACAACTCATCATTAAATTTTCTTCCACGGACCGCTACCCGTTAGTCTTTCGGAGAAGTTTTCTTTCGAAAACTCCCTTGCATTTTATATTGTCAGGTTTTATACTACCATACAATAAGTAACTCATAGAGCACGATTATTATTTGTCGAGAGAGAACTTTACTTTTCAATTGCCTACTCAGCCGAAAGTAGTTTTTTGGAAAGAGTGATTCTCCTTCGGATTTCTTGGACGAAGTTGTTGTTGGTTGCAATACTGAGACCCAAATAAAAGAAATTCTCTATATTGGAACGATTTTCCGTCATCTCTTTTCAAATTTGGTATCGAGACAAACCGGTTTCGGCGTTGTTCCATCATCAGTGTTCGGTTTCGGAGAACGAAAATCGACACTGATGATGGCACAATGCCGAAAGCGGTTTGTCTCGAAACCAAATTTGACAAGGGATGTCGGAAAATCAACAACACAAAATAAACAAGTAAGGACCGGTCTGTCTTCGGCTGTGCCGAAGACTTCATACCTTTCATGAATGGGGCTGAACAATAATCTTATCCCATTCGTAATCTCCAAATAATGCGCTGTATAAGATATGAAATATATAGTGAACAGATGTACATACCGAAACGATTTTAAGATAAATAGAAAAAAATGGCAAAAAAACCCTTATCTGAACGATCGGTTGTATGGGGTATATATTATATATAGCTCCGATCGAAATGATTTTTACAGGAAATTCTATGATATATTAGAATAAATATCACCAAGTTTAACGTTTTTATATTGGAAATTAAGGGAGAAATTGTCAAAAATCTTTCTATCTGAAAGATCGGTTGTATGGGAGAAATATGTTATAGTGGTCCGATCCTACCGGATCCGACAAATGTCTATTATAATACAAAAATACAACCTTGTGCCAAATTTCATTGAGATATATCAAAATCTGAGGGACTAGTTTGCGTTCAAATAGACAGACGGACGGACAGGGGGATCGTCGCCCTGATCAATTCGGTATACTTAATGGTGAGTCTATCTTCTATATTTTTCAATGTTACAAACATCGGATCAAAGTTAATATACCATTTCATGTTCATGAAAGATATATAAAGAAATTGCTCCGACATAACGTGGTTACCAACATGCAAATCGGCTACGAATGTCACTCACCCAAAGTTTTTAGAAATCGTTCTTGAAAGTAGTCTTACCTATTTCTGGCAACTAGAAGCAAGATTTCAGTGCAATTGGCTAGTTGTTTATTCCTTCCAAAATGGCTTCCAAATTCAATAATAATAGGTGGCTTCAGATCTCATTTTAAACATGACTAGATTCGAGTCGCATATACTCTTAAATTGTCACCAACCACAATATGACTCAGAAAACCTGGGGGCTGTAAATTGCGCAGCATGGCTAGACTACAACGCAAGTTGGGCCAGAACCCTGCCGAGTATGATCAGAGCAGACACAAATATACTTAAAGCGGTCCGCACCGGTCATTGTGTATAGGCAGGTATGCGGAAAATTGTGTATGACTTAAAGATGTATTTAACAAAGATACTGTTTGGCATTATTAAAAAAAATAAATAAATAATTGTAAGATGCATAACCTCCGAAGAGATTTTAGGCCGAGCTTATCTTCCAGTTTGCGTCGTGCTCCTTTAAATTCTTTCTTAAAATTGAAGGGACGGGACCTACATATTTTATGACAACTCCGAACGGCTCTGCAACAAGGCGGCCGAGTTTTCACTGAGAGCTTTTCATGACAGAAATACACTCGTAGTGCTTGCCAAACACTGCCGAGGGGCGACTCCGTTAGGAAAGTTTTCTTCTAATTGAAAAAAAAACTTGTTAGGTGGAGTACGCTACCATCACACCACGGTGGCCGCCGTATTCTTTTTAAATGCCTCTTTTTTGGAAATTTGAGTAAGTTACCTGGAAAAGGGATGCGGATTTAATATCAACTCTGATCGTATTACAACGGTTCGGTATAGACTTTGGCGACAACCTGAGGCTGTAATGCTTGGTAATATTATTGCTTTTCGGTGGCAAACATCTCAATACACTTCATAGTTTTGTCTAATATCTTGCTCGGGAAATGTGAAAGACCGATTAAAAAGCCATCAAAATATGTGTTTGATCCTTCAAGCAACTCCAGAGTTATACTTACAAGAAAGATTAAGGCTTTCCTTTCATTTCACGGCTAAGTGGGTTCTTACGCCGTAAACACCACTTCCAATGGAAACAGAAAGCAACCCTTTGAGCATTTGTACTTATCGTCTCTTAGTGCGTTGGTTCGTGTCCGATCGAAGCGCTGTCATGCAAATAGCTCCCAAAATAAATCACACTGGTTGTGCATCTGGAAAGACCTGGTTTCTTGTAGATATGTTTCTTTTCGAATTAGAGCTTTCAACAAAAATGACCACCGATTGCATGGAGTGGAGTAAATCTTTATGTACGTATATGGACATACATAATAGATCAAGGGTCTACATACAAACATATGTAGATGGGAGGAAAATCGTGACCATTATGAACTTTGAGCGATCTATGTAGCAATCTAATTATGTAGCTATAAAAATGTTCAAGTGTGCTCATTCAAATTCTTGGAAAAGGTTTTTTAGCAATAGATAATAAGCATAATGAGGGAGGAAGGTAAGTGGGTAGGAAAAGGCGGCACTGCTAGTAACCACAACCCAACGCTAATATCAGCAAACGGTGATGAGAAAAAAAAGCAGTTTGAACTTTTGTTCGCATTTTTGCGAAGAACCGACAACACAATAAGCTAGAATAGTAAGAACTGTCGAATAAACAATACACATACATGTACATAATACACATACATAGATTCAACCTCATCTGTAAATGCCAACACAGAAGGCAACAATTCATAACTAGCGAATGCTGAGTGTGCAAAATAGGAGAAAAGAAAGTAGTTGAATAACTGAGAATGCAACGAAAATGCTGGTAAATTTGTATGCGCGTAAATCTAATGCACTAAATGGTAGAAAAGAGTTGTGCGCCCCTCTAAAATGCGAATAAGTTGGTTGCTTTCAGTTGGAGTTGAGTTTTTTGGAGCACTCGTATTTTAGTCAAAAGCATGAAACTTGAACTGGCTCTTTCCTGATCATATTTTTCATTTTGTGCTGGCGAACAATTATAGCAATAGATAACATATACTTAACTCTGCTCTTATGACCGCACAATAAGAGCAATCCTCGATCAATAAGTGAGATCGTGAAATGGGACCATATAAAATTCCTCTCATACGAAGGGCACAAAAACGTCGAGTACGATAGGGAATTGCACTTATCCACAGAGGAGAAAGGATTTCGAACATGAACGCAATCAACCTAAGAAGGAAAGTACCAGATTTGCGCAAATTATTTCAGAAATAAAAACCACGATCTACAATTCGCCCATCAAGCGTTCTAAAAATATGGGGCACCACTTCTCCGTTATGACAAATACCGTGCCAAAAGTCGTGTTATTAAACCTTAAAGCGAGTGGGCTGCGATTGACCTCTTTTGTCTTCATTGGGGCGTAATTAGTACAATTGGGATTAGGCAGCTTAAAATTTATGTAGCCAATTTTAAGAAACAATAAAAACAAAAACGATAACTAAATGGATAACATAAAAAAAATTAAATTGAATAGAAACGAATTATTTAAGAAAAATTCCAGATATGGATATACCGAACCTAAAATGTTAGGACCATATGGTCCTTTATAGTAGTACTTCTTTTTTTTCTACAATACCAATCCAATTATGTATTAGAATACCTATCCGGCATTGACCGTAGTGACCTCTCCTACACTTCATGTCAGGGTACAAAAAGTATGTGTCGTGTATCCGTAAGGGTATAAGGGAGAGTAGAAAAAGGAACTCTCCGACAATACCCGTAGTGGTATAAAGAAGACTAAGACACAACCCGTTCTGGCAATAACAGATGCAATTAGTTCCTCCAACTCATATAAAGAGGTCAAAACTGTTTGGATTCGCATATTCCTTTGCGAGTCATCCAGAATTAATCTTAAACTTTTTTGCAGTCTAGCGACGAAGAGGCGATATAGTTGGAATTTAACAACTACTTAACGCTCGGCTAAGGTGAGGTATAAGGAATGAAGGTTTGGGATTTTCATAAAACTATAACAAGCTGCTAGCCACCAGGAATAACGCCCGAAAATTCTACCAAAAAATACGGCGACAGACGGAAGGTTTTAAGACCGGGGCAAACTCCTGTAGGAATGAAAACGGCGACCTTGTAACTGATGTCCAGAGAGTGCTTAGATTATGGAGGGAACACTTCTCTGCTCTCCTAAATGGAGGCAGCAATTCACCGCGCAGAGATGAAGAACCCGATCCCGCAATCGATGATGATGGAATATATGTCCCCCCGCCCGATTATGACGAAGTTAGAATAGCAATAACCAGATTGAAAAACAACAAGGCCGTGGGCGCTGATGGATTGCCTACGGAGCTATTCAAGTTCGGCGGCGAGGAGTTGGTAAGGCGCATGCAGCAGCTTCTTAGCAAAATATGGGCGGACGAAAGCATGCCCGACGGTTGGAATCTAAGTGTTCTTTGCCCAGTCCACAAGAAGGGGGATACTGCAAAATGCACCAACTATCGTGGAATCAGCCTTCTTAATATCGCATATAAGGTCCTTTCAAGTGTATTGTGCGAAAGATTGAAGCCCACCGTGAACCGGCTGATTGGACCTTATCAGTGCGGCTTCAGACCTGGTAAATCTACCATCGACCATATTTTCACAATGCGCCAAATCTTGGAAAAAACCCGTGAAAAGAGAATCGACACACATCACCTCTTCGTCGACTTTAAAGCCGCCTTCGACAGCACGAAAAGGAGCTGCCTATATGCCGCTATGTCTGAATTTGGTTTCCCCGCAAAACTTATACGGCTGTGCAAAATGACGTTGAGCAACACCATCAGCTCAGTCAGAATTGGGAAGGACCTCTCCGAGCCGTTCGAAACTAAACGAGGTTTCAGACAGGGTGACCCCCTATCGTGCGATTTCTTTAATTTGATGCTGGAGAAAATTATACTAGCTGCAGAACTTAACCGCACTGGAACAATATACTATAAAAGCGTACAATTACTGGCATATGCTGATGACATTGGTATCATCGGCCTAAACACCCGCGCTGTTAGTTCTGCTTACTCCAAGCTGGAAAAAGAAGCGGTAAAGATGGGTTTGATGGTGAGTGAGGACAAAACGAAGTACCTGCTGTCATCGAGCAAAGAGTCAGCGCATATGCGCCTTGGCAACCACGCTACTGTTGGCAGCCATAATTTCGAAATAGTAAAATACTTCGTTTATTTGGCAACCAGCATCAACACTAGCAACAACATCAGCACTGAAATCCAGCGAAGAATCAATCTTGCCAATAAATGCTACTTTGGACTAGGTAGGCAATTGAAAAGTAAAGTCCTCTCTCGGCGAACGAAAATCATACTCTACAAGTCACTTATCGTACCCGTCCTGCTATATGGGGCGGCAGCATGGACCATGACAACAGCAGATGAAGCGGCTTTGGGAGTGTTCGAGAGTAAAGTTCTTCGAAAGATTTATGGACCTCTACGCGTTGGCGATGGCGAGTACCGAAGAAGATTTAATGATGAGCTGTACGAGCTATACGCAGACATCAACATAGTCCAGCGAATTAAAACGCAGCGGCTGCGCTGGCTAGGCCATGTTATGCGAATGAAAGATGATGCTCCGGCCAAGAAAGTGTTTCTATCGGAACCCCCCTATGGAAGCAGAGGTAGAGGGCGGCCCCCACTCCGTTGGAAGGACCAGGTGGAAAACGATTTAAACTCCCTTGGTGTGACCAATTGGCGCCGGTTGGCGGAGCGAAGGAGCGACTGGCGCGCCTTGTTGGACGGCCATAACCGTTTAGACGGTTAAGCGCCAATTAAGTAAGTAAGTAAGTAAGTAAGTAATAACAAGCTAAAAGTTAAAAATTGTTGCAAAGGAGTGCTTCTTTAGATAGTGTAGGCAAGTGGCAGATGAGCTTCTGCCGCTATAAAAAACATTATGTTTTATAGGCTTTTTACTATGCCTGTTCTAAATGAGGTACAAAAGGGCGTAAAACGGCTTCAGATGAAATAACCTCTCAACCATTTGAGAGAAAGCTAAGGACCTGTAAACGATTCCGACGGTGAGTGAAGGGTGAACAACGAATGAATGGTGAACAATATTGTGAATGTCGGGCCCACAAGAATTACTATGCACAATCAACTATCTATTAAAGTAAATAAAAATAAATGTAAGGCGTGATAACCTCCGAAGGGATCTAAGACCGAGCTTCTCTTCCAATTTGCGTCGTGCTCCTCTTGCTTTTCCCTACAAACTGGCCGAACGGGACCTACATGTTTTATGCCGACACCGAACGGCATCTGCAAGGCAGATGAGTTTTCACTGAGAGCTTTTCATGGCAGAAATACACCCGGAGCGCTTGCCAAACACTGCCGAGGGGCGACTCCGCTTAGAAAAATTTTCTTCTAATTGAAAACCTTATTTCTAAAATTTTGATGTTGCTTTGCCCGGGGTGTGAACCCAGGGCATACGGTGTGGTAGGCGGAGCACGCTACCATCACACCACGGTGGCCGCCAACTCAACTATCTATTAGGTGTTATCTATTACCAATTATCTATTATATTTTTTCTATTATAAATTATCTATCATCCCTTATCTACTATCTAATATTTATTATCTATTATCTAAGAGAAGATAAGCTCGGCCTTAGATCTCTTCGGAGGTTATCGCGCCTTACATTTATTTATTTATTTTTTTTTTATTATCCAATATTATTAATTATTAATTTTATAATGTTAGCAATCGTTTGTTTATTTACTTCTATTGATTATCTAGTATCTATCATCTGTTATCTGTTATCTATAATTAATTTTATATTGTTAACCATCATTTATTTATTATCTATTATTTCTTATCTATCAAATATTATCTATATCTATTATCCATTACCTATTATCTATTATCTATTATATATTATCTATTGTCTTTTATCTATTATATATTATCTATTATCTATTATATATTATCTGTTACCTGTTATTTATTATCTGCTATCTACTATCTAATATTTAGTATCTATCATCTATGTATTTTCTATTAATAATTATCTATTACCTATTATGTATAATCTTTTATCTATTTTCTTTTATCTATTGTCTGTCAGCTATAAACTATATAATATCTATTTTACAAGCAAAGACCCTCCAGACATGAAGAAAACCAAATGGAAAACTTCCCATACTCCCTTGGTATTTCTAACCATATTCAAATGACGCGATTGAGGAATGAATAGCAAAAAGTCGGTTAATCGCAAATTATAGAGAGAAGAGAGTGAGCATCTTTTAAATGTCTCACTCTGTAAATAAGTTAATAAGTATGTGTGTATGTATGTCGAAACGAAAAAAGGAATCTTCCCTATAAAACGACACAAATCAGAATAGTAGCCAGTGTTGCCAGGTGATGCAAAAAAAAAAGCTAGTCTGGCAAAAAAAAAAAAAGTTAGAAAAGGCTAAATTTAGAACAAAAAAAGAAGCTAAAAAAAGGCCAGACATTTTTTGGTTAATTCATAAAATTTTTTTTATATTTTAGTTTACACATTTGTAAATAAAAACTTATAAACATAACTTAAGCATAACTTCCTGTTTCAAAACATATCAGGCACATTTTCTTTGACTAGCACATAGAATTACTTTAAATGATTGCATATGTGTATATACATAAAACAAATATTACAAACGAATTATTTATATAAAATATTCCCCGTCTGAAGAATCAGAAGAGCTTATGTCTGGGTTTGACTATTTACCATAGATATGAGATCATTGGTAATTTCAAAGTCATTACAACATTTAGATAAGCGTTTTAACGAGCATCTAATATTAAGCAGCGCATTAAGCATTGTAATTTTTAGTTTGTTCCTTAATTTAGTTTTCAGAATTTTCATGCCACTAAAAACTAAATACTAACCAAATACTAAAAAACTAAATATGAATTCGACATGTTCTAAAAAAGGAGGTCCGTTTAATGCATTTTTATGTTCTCGGACTTCCGACCAAAATTCCATGGTGGAGTGTACATTTTTCCATTGTATAGTTATAAGTTTTCGCCACTGCAGCTCTATATATGCTATTTGACTTGAAGAATAACTATACTTCTCTTTTTCAACGAATTTTTAGCAGAAAAAGGATTAATCTTTTGTAGAGAACTTATATTATTAGGTATTAGGTGTTCACAGGAACTATTGAAATTATTTTATTTTAGAAATTTTTAAAAATACATTCGGAGTAAAAAAGGCTAGAAAAAAGTCACGAAGCTAAATACAAAATATCGAGGCTAAAGGCAAAAAAAAAAGGCTAAATCTAGCCTCGAAAAAGCTAACCTGGCAACATTGATAGTAGCTCGGCCTTATATTTATACCGCACGAAAATATTATTAATATTGCCTCGCTAAGACTTCCTCATTCTCATCACCATCAATTATTGGCGTTCCCTATTTTAATATTCAAGAAAAGATACAAATAGTTGTACTTGTCCGTTACGTAAATCCCTCCATTGCAAAGCAAACTTCAAAGTACAAAATAAGCAACTTTATTGCACATACCCTCCAAAGTAAAAAGAATAATTCAAGCTCAGAAACTTCTACAAAAAATTAAAAAAAAAAAAGAAACCACAACACGTACCTTAATTCTCTTACTCTTAATTTTGTTCCTCGCTCAGTATGGTAGCTTCGCGTCAAAACCGAATGTTAAGTGAAAAGAAAACCTTCAAATGTGTGTTAAGCCAATGACCGAATCCGACTGCGAAAGCCAAGCAAAAAACAAAAAAACATAAATCTCGAGAACACTCGTGGCGATTAAGCCGCTGATCGTCAAGTAACTTTTGGGATAAACGAAGGGAAAGAGAACCAGTTACTTGTTTTTTATAGTAGCGAACATATGTATACACTTACAAATATTTAAGACGAGAGTTGTACTGCAGAATGTGTCAAATAAGTGGGTGTGAGCATGCGCATTTAACTTAATTCGAAGTACCCACCAAAAAATTTGGCCAACGAGCTCATGGCATAAGGCCAAATTTCTATGAGGAATTTAAGTTGAATGTCGTATTCCTATTTTTGTGTATTTATGTCATCTGAAGGATAACGTTATATACAAAACTTTTAGCCAAATAAAATAAGGCTAATATGAAGTCTTAGGAGACACCAGACAACCCAAAAACGGTCGCCGAGCTTAATAGAAAAACACTGGTGGAGACTAGAGGCCTGTAAAAGCACTGCGATATGAACTGCCACGGAATATCCACCTATGTCTCCAGAATATCATCTACACAGTCATGCGAGGAAACTCCCCATAAAGTGGAGAAATAAAATGCTGAGGAAACAGTTTATGCTGAGTACCTAAAGAAATGGACATTCCAACAGACATCTGATTGAAGAGACCTTGCCTTCCTGGAACACTAAAGGTCTTCTCCGTAAGTACTATGAAGCAGTCCGGCACTTAAGAGTAAGCCATATTGAGAAAAGGACCATGAAAAGGTCCTCACAGATATCCCTTAAAAGTCGTCGAATAATTATGACAACAATTTCCCGGTAAACCCTGTTCTCAATAACAAATACCTTGAACTCGCAGTTGAGGAAAGCAACCTTCCAGGGAGACGAGCGTCACTCGAGCACAACTTCGACCTGGATCCAGTAATAGGTTAAACTCCTACTCTTCCAAAATCATCCATCACCTTTATCTACTTAGTTCAATTCTGCTGAAACAGTCCTCGCACTCCCGTTGGAGGAAATGGATGAAAATTTGTGAGCGATCGCATCTATCGGATAGGGCGTACCACTGATACAACAACAGCATGCGACATAAGTAGAATAAATATAACAACCTTATATTAGGGCTTGAAGCAAATAAGCATTTTTTCCTTTCTACCTATCTATAACCACTTATGGCACTTTTTGCCGGTTAGTAAATACAGTGCTTGCGAAGTATTTGCTGTCATCCAAGAAAGAATCAGCGCATTCGCGTCTTGGTAGCCACGTCACTGTTGGCGGATATAAATTCGAGGCTGTATAATTTGAAGTCAACTGGAGAATAACTCTTGCAAACAAGTCCTAATTTGGACTGAGTAGGCAAAGTCCTCTCTGGACGAACAAAAGTCAGGCTTTGCAAGTCACTAAGCATACCTGTCCTGCTGTATGGCTCAAAATCATGGGCGGTGTCGAGAGAATATGAGATATCTCTTGGAGTGTTCGAGGGAAAAGTTTTCCAACTGCGAGTATCGACGGAGGAATAGTGATGCACTCTATGAGCTTCACGCAGGTATGACGATAGTGCAGCGAATGAAAACTCAAAGGCTTCGCTGTCTAGGTGATTTGTGCGAATGCAAAAAGACGCTCCGGCCAAGAAAGTATTTCGGTCGATACCGCAGTTGGGAAGCAAAGGAAGGGTGAGACCTCCACTGAGTTGGGAAAGGCTGATGGGAGAAGACTTGATCTCCTTTCTTTGGTTTTTCCACTTGGTGTGAGTTATCGCGAAACAGGTATAGCTGGCGTGACTTTTGACAAAACGGCCAAAATCGCTGGACCTGTTAAACACCAACTAATGATAATGATGATGAGTTACATACAGCCTACTACAAGGATTATGCCATGAATTTGAGATATTCAATAAAGGGTTGTTGAATGTGATCTAAGCTAGATCTTATAAAATATTTTTAATAGCTATTGAGATACCTAATATAAGGGACTGCGTCTAGTTTGGTTTGAGCGTTAATAGCGAAGTAATGTCGCAGGAGCCTTATACTTCATGCCTTACGGGTCCATCATTTCACCTGTCCTGATGTATTGCTCGGAATTGTGAACAGTGACCAAAACAGCTGAGATGGCTTTTGAACTCTTATGACAAAAGTGTTTTTAGCTGGAAAGGCGGAATGCAAACTATTTGAATGGTCGGAAAGCGTGGGTCCAGCTCAGGAATGTAACATAAAAGCTAAGAAGAACTAATCAAGGGATGCCGCCCCATCATAAGTTTTTTTTTTTTGCACTTGTATATATCGAACGCACACATATCTACATCTTACGCGAATGACACCATAATAATGACCACAAATCCTAGGTCTTCCATTGATGAGCGATGCTCCAATATTAACCACTATTTCCGTAATAATCCATTTTGGAACCATCAGTGAATTTTGAGGTGACACCCTCTTTACATACATACCATGTCGGCTGACCAATCCCTTCTTGAGGATATATCCCCACATTAAAGTTTTGGTCATACTGCTTTTCGCTCGAGCATCCAAGCTCCCAGGCCTGATGGCAGAGGCAGTAGCTATTATGTTGAGCTCCAGTGGCAGTTGTTGTTGTTGCTGTATTAAAGATAAAGATACATCCCGAAGGCTTTGGGGTTTGTTATCAATGTTGATGGTCCTTTATCGGATATAGATCCGGTACGTTCCGGTAACAAAGCACCATTAAGGCACTATCCTGGCCATCTCGGTAAGGGTCAGTTTGACCACATGAAACCACCTAGGCCATCCCACCCTCCTCACGCCCTAGTTCCATGAGGAACTTGGGGTCGCCAGAGCCTAGGCTGTTAAAGAAACAAGATTCTTACGACAGGCATACCTACCGCGGGTATATTCTAAGCCCCCTAATACGCTGGGGAGGCGTATGTTGAGCTCCAGTTGGAGCTAGTTAATGATAGCGTATAGCGCGTCTGTTGGACATGACCTAAGTGCTCCTGTTACCCCTGCGCAGGCCCGTTCTACTTTGCTTAGTTTTTAAATGATGTAGAATTCTCCACCACACTTCGTTTCGTTCGAAATGATGGGCCTTTGACTGCTGTGTAAAGCCACATCGTAAGTTTTGTTCTTAAGGACCCCGTTTCTACTAACTATTCTCTTACACAACTAGTAGATGATGTATACCTTCTCTAATTTTCTTTCGATATTGAATTTCCAGTTCATTTTGTTCTACTCAAACATACTTTACCGTAGGAGGCTACCCAGGTTTGTAGCGTGTTTGGCGCACCCTCTAGGATTTCGCTTAACGTTGAGGGAAAAGCTACCGAGATTGCTATAACAATGTCGCGCTTCTTCGGCTTCTACATTTACGTTGTTTTCAGCAAGCTCGAGTAATATCTCCGTAGTTATAATTATTAAATGAAGTTTAACCCCTTGACCTATTTAATTTTCCGCTTTCACGCTAAAATTGATTTGAACAACGAATTATTAAAAGTAAGCGTATTTCCTGTTGGTCCAAATTCATTTTCTATTCCTCTTTTGAATGTTCAAAAGCGCGCTCCAACTGACGTTTCCGTTCAACATATTAACCCATTATCCTAGCAACCTAGTTACATGCATACATTGCACTAGAGACTTCTTCTTAACATTAATTTTTTAAAAATACATATGTCTATTGCATTACTGGAAATCTCCATATGTTCACTTGTGTAATTGAAATCCAAAAATGCGCAGCAATGCTTTCGAATCCCTTTTTTACGATTTCCTGTCATATAAAACAAAAACACGCAAAGAACATCCAATTTTATTGTTATTTTGAATTAGAATTCGATTTTCCCCTCTTACAAGCTCCTCATTTAATTTAGCTGTCCCTGCAACTGGCAATTATGTCAGCCATTCATTCTTCGATTGCATTCATTACAGGCACCGCCGCGCACATAATGCAGGTAACTCAAATTTCATGTGGGCGCGAAAAGGATGCAGCAACAACACGAGAATACATTTTTCCTAACTGAAATAAAATGATTTTGCGTCGTACGGTGGGGTATTTGATCAATCTAGCTAACCAAAATAAAAAACAGCAGTTACTTCTGTTCAAAAAGTGGTTGTCTCACTTCAGTGTTATGAAGGGAAATATTTGATAGTAAATTTACGGTGTTTCGTGCAGAATTATTATGGATCGTGCGCCCAGTTTCGGATGGATCCAGCTTCATTTTTTGGCATTACATGAGATATGTCAATATGCGTATCAAACGAAAGGTAATTTACTCCGCATTTCTATTGAAATTTTAAGTAGAGTTGCTACCTCACCTTAGTTTTTATATTTCTTTGTATATCCACTACCATCTCGGAAACTGCTTAACCGATTTGTATCAAATTTGGTACATCTATATATAATAACATTTCAGGAGTTTTCACCTAGGTGTTGTAACTGAGGATATTTTCACAAGGTTGCCACCTTTTTTAAGTTAAAAAAAATTACATGAGATATGCCAATACACTAAAAGAAAAAAGACTGGTAAAATCAACTGAGATACGGGTCAATTCAATCGAAATTTCTGTCAATTTTTATCCATCACAACATGATATTGAATCAACTGCGCACAAATCGTTGATTTGTAATTGACCGTTTTAGTAGTCAAATGAACAAAAAAAGTTGTTGCGACAGCTTTGTATGGAAGTACCTATGTTGCCATATAAATAAATAAATGTAAGGCGCTATAACCTCCGAAGAGTTTTTAGGCCGAACTTCTCTTCCAATTTGCGTGGTGCTTCTTTTCAATTTTTCTTACAAATTGGCGGAACGCGAGTAACTTGTTTTATGCCGACTACGGCATCTGCAAGGCATATGAGTTTACCCTGAGAGCATTCATGGCAGAAATACACTCGAAGTGCTTGCCGAACACTGCCGAGGGGCGAACCCGCTTAGAAAGTTTTCTTCTAATTGAAAAAGCTTGTTTGTAAAATTTTGATGTTGCTTTTTGGGTGTGAACCCAGGGTCTTCGGTGTGGTAGGCGGAGCACGCTACCATCACACCACGGCGGCAACCATATAAATACGTAAATATGTGAATACATAAATACGCATGCTTGCTACATATACATACATATGAATATAGAAATGAAAATAGTAGTCACAAAACTGATTCTGAATTCTTTCAGTTGCATTTCAGCTCATTCTCAATTTCTTCTCTCGCATGTAGTTGCCACACTTGTTTGTTTCGAGCAAAACTTGTAGTATAAATGTTTGACGTCACATTTTAAAAAGAGAGTTTGTAAGTTATAGAAAAGTAAAGAATCAAATCGCAGGAAGGTAACTAACCACTGGAGTAACTTTACATGCAATTCGGCAAGTTAAATTTTCGCAACACTTTAAGTTGAAACTATTCCAAAACAACTCAAACTCTTATTTTGTCGGCAACATCAACGTTAAAAAATCATTTTTTTTTATTATCTTATCAGATTCGTTCGCGTGAGTGAAAATTCATAAAAAATTGAACAAAATGTTACTAACTTTGGAAAAATCCTGTTCGTTCAAGCAAAATTTTTGCAACAAGAGGGGGCAATCTTGCATTTCGTTTGGACGAAAAATTGCAAAATTGTACCCACTAAATAGGTTTCTCGGTATCTCATACTTTTTTGCACAGTAAATTTAAAAAATGGTTTTTTCCTTTTGTATTGAAAACTGAAAAACTAGTTTTTATTGTTTTGCCATCTTGTGTGTTTTTTCGATTTGATGTATTTCTTATTTTGGTATTTTCTTTAACAAGTGGCACCATCGTCATAAGTACAAAGTAGAGAACGCAGTGAGCGTAAACTTTTTTTTTGAAATTAGCTCATGCATTGACAGTTGATTGCCGTTGAAATGACCTGAATGATTAGGAATCTGTCAATTTTACAAATTTTTGTTAACTTAAGAGCGACAATTTCTCTTCTGTTAAAATGACTAAACTAATTTGTTCGCTTGACAAAGAACTCGGTCGAATTAACCATAATTCGATCAATTTCACCAAATATCCGTTAAGTCAAGATCAACAGAACCGAATTTTTGATTTTACTAGCACGATTTCTTTCAGTGTAAGGCTATCAAAGGCTATCCAATAAATACATTTTTAAGTAGGGTTGTCACCTCACCTTATTGTGGATGTATCTGAAGTAAATACAAAACACAATTATCGGAACATATGAAATTGTACCACGATAACTAAAAAGCACTGGTATTCACGACAGTCTCTTACAAACCTCTTACAAACCTCGTGTTCCAATGGTACATGGACCAGATACGGATAGAGATTTAACATGCAAATGCAACAACAATGTGAACCATATGGATCACATTGTTGTTGCATTTGCATGTTAAATCTCTTGTCTGAAAAAATCTTCAAGATCGGACATATGCATAATAAAAATCGATTTCGAAAAAAATTATGAAAATCCTCTTACCTGAACAGTCGGTTGTAAGGAACTATGAGACAAATTTGTTTTCATCTGCAATACTTTTGCACGTTTGAAGAAAAATAAATTTTTTCACCAAAACACTCTTCAAAACCCAAAAAATATTTTTTTTTCAAAAAACTGTTATCGCCAAAGTTTTTAGCGGACAATTTTGAGTCGGACAGGGCATACTAAAAAATTTTAAAATCAAATGAAAATTTTTAAGTTGGTCATGAAAAAAACCTTAAAAATCAAAGAAAAAAAGTCAAAAAACTCAAATTTTGCATGCTCGAAAATTATTTTGTTGGGTATGCTTAGTGGAAATGTTTTTTCCTGAGCCCAAAGCCTATCGAAAAATCGATGGCGCGATATAGGTTAATAAATCGACCCAGCTTAATGGACAGTGGACATTTAAAAATGACAGGGAGTATATTAAAAAAAAAAAAGGAATATTTTGAAAAATCGACTTTTGGCCAGCTAAATTAATAAGACACCCCACCGTGCGTCGTTGAGTTTTCTCGCGGATTTCCCTCTAAGATTGTGTTCATATTCACTGTTATGTCCTTTCATTGCGTCGGAGATGAAATAAAAAATTAAAATCAGATATAATAAAAAGAGAAAACACTTTGCCTATAGTGACAGCTGGCTATGTAATATTTATATGTAAGTATGTGTGTGTGTGAACGCGTTATCAAAGCAAAAGCAATTTAGATCAATTTCGCTTAGCGGATACCGAATAAATTTTTATTGTATGGGCTGCTCCACCACTGCACGGATTTTCTTTTGTATTTTGAGAAGAATATGAGTATCTAACTGTTCCTTTCAAGCTGCTCATGTATATTTTGATATTTGCTTTGTCAGGTGGTTGTATTTTGTTTTTTTTTGTTTTTTTTTTTTTTTGGTAAATTGAATCCTTTGTTTTGTGTTTACCGTTAGTCAAGACATAGCGAATTATATCCTGTGCGAACATAAAAAACTTCATTAATTACGCAATACCGCATTTTTTAGATAGAAATGTGAGAAATGTTTTATCATTAATATATTTAAAAGTACCGCAATACACAGATTCTGAATAATGTGTTCCGCTGATGTGACAGGATGTAACGCCTAGAAAGGAATTCAGCTGAATTATTCACCGTTATACGTAAGACAAAAGTATTCAAACGATATTAATAAAAGTTTTTTCATTCTATCAATATGTTGATCCCAATTGAAGAAACTAAGCTGAAAAAACGAGCGCATTGCTTTGACATAATCAATATAAGAAAATAGCCGACGGTACTATAGCGAAAGTCTGCTCGTCAGGTAATGTGTAACCAACGCTCCTACCAACCTTATCTCTCTTGCTCAATTCTGTTGAAACTGAAAGTTTCGTCGGGCACCCGTTAAAGAATATTGATGATTATAGGTGAGTGGTCGCACATATTGGATGGGGCGAAGCACTGCTACAACAACAATAAAAATTTATCGGTAACAAACGATCAAAAATTATCGATTTTTTATAGAAAAATGTCAATACCTTATCAAACGTTTTCGATTTGCTATCGAAAAGTTATGAGTTCGTTATGTTTCGTTAAGGTTAAGTTAGGTTGTGATACCATGTATATATCTCCCCTACTCAAACTCGCAGGTCGTTTATACAAAGCTCAGGAATTTCTTAGCTTCTAAATTAGTCAAATCACAAAGATCACCAAAGAAGGGAGATCCCAGCAATGCATCCCTCTTTTGGCTAAAGCGTAGGACAATGGCACAGGAAGTGCTTTACTTTTTCGAACCTCCCTCGTTTCTACAGCTAATGCAGAAATCGTTTTAGGGGTGGCTGATCCAAGAAGCTGCAATAATCGGGTAGGCTAAAGCATATATTTCGCTCCACTTGGGCTGAAATTATACCGCTTCATTTCTTGTTATGCAGCTTGGAGCCGTCAATATATATCTGATGCCCATCGCCCGGGTCGGCGGCTTTTTTAACCAATAATCCTTATACGGGATGAAAACATCTTACTTGATATAAAAAAGGACAGTCAGAGATCAATAGTCCGACGAACATGAATGGAGACTTTTAATAAGCGCTACACATGGCCGTCCACATTTGCTCGCCCGCAGGAGTAGTACGCAGAGTACTCCCCCCTCCCCCTCAGACAAGAGCACTTCTTTGTACCTGCTGGAAACCCCATTAAATAAACAAATTTAAGGCGCGATAACCTCCGAAGAGATCTAAGGCCGAGCTTCTCTTCCAATTTGCGTCGTGCTCCTCTTGATTTTCCCTACAAATTGGCCGAACGGGACCTACATGATTTTATGCCGACTCCGAACGGCATCTGCAAGGCAGATGAGTTTTCACTGAGAGCTTTTCATGGCAGAAATACACTCGGAGCGCTGGCCAAACACTGCCGAGGGGCGACCCCGCTTAGACAAATTTTCTTCTAATTGAAAAACTTTATTACTAAAATTTTTGATGTTGCTTTGCCCGGGGTTTGAACCCAGGGCATCCGGTGTGGTAGGCGGAGCACGCTAACATCACACCACGGTGGCCGCCGCTGGAAACCCCATTGGTTTGATTAAATATCTAAGCTCTTCTATCAGACTAAAACTTCGTATAAGAGGACTAGCCTTATATCAGGAATAGTCTCCACTTTCGCGAAACAGCCCCCTTACAACTTTATAGTGCCACCAATGCTTTCTTCATACGCTACTGAGCTTTTTTCCTATAGGATGGTTTGCTATCTAGAACTACTTCTAGATATTTAGCAGAGTCCCTAAGCATAAGGGTAGTACCATCTATCACCGGCAGCTGCAACTCGAGTATTTTTATATTTCCTAGTGAACAAAACCAGTTTAGCTTTCACTAAAATGACAGATAGACCTTTACTCCTGGTCCATTTCTCAACCAGTTTCAACTTTGTTCCCATTAAATCACATAGCGTCTGCGGAAACTTCCCGCTGACTAATAGCGCGAGGCCATCTGCATATTCAATAACCTTGCAGCATACGTCCTCCGCAAGAACAACCAACTTCCCATTAAGTGTGGCTACCCATGGAAGTGGAGAAAATACTCCCTTTGCCAAGTCGGCATGAACTTCTTTTCGTAACAGAATTTTTTCAGTTACAGATCGATAGGTTTTCTACAACAAATCGATTTTTTCGATAACATATCGATAAAAAAACTATATTTCTTTAAATGTGAAATGAGAGGATTGGACGGTTTACAAACCCAACCGACCTTCGCAACGTCTTGCTGTTATAGAATTTTTTTTCAGTTTCCTTTTGCTCCACTTTTTTGCACTTTCATATATAACATAATTTTTCTCTATGCTTATATAAAAGGATGATTTTTTGTCGATAAGATTATTTTAAATATAAAATGCCTCGATAAATCACCGATAATATACCGAAATCTTTTCGAAAAAATGGTTATCGATAAAAAGCCGATAGCTTGTCGATGACAACACAATAAAATCCCAATTATAATCCAGTAATAGTAAAATCCCTACATGTTTTCGTTAATATCTAAAAAATCATGTAATTATTTCGAAATGAGTCCGGAATGATCCCAAGACTATTCTATAGGGATCTTAAAATAGTCCGGAAATAATCCCTAAATTATTCTCAAATAAACTTTCAACCAATCCCGAAATGTTACCTAATGCATTGACAAATTGATTTTGCAATATGACCTCAAACAACCCCGAAATAATCTCAAATAGCCTCGGAATGATCTCACCATTATGAAATTATCCTGAAAAGTTCAAAAATTGTCTTAAACACGTCCTGGAAATATAACCTGAATGACCCAATAGGTCTTTCTGATTTAAGTTTTTATGAATAATATTTATTTGCAAACTCTGGTAATTTTCATGTCATAAGTTTACGTTATGTTATTTCAGTTGTATAACAAGTTTTTTTCACAAAAATTTGATTTTTTACCCAATATTAGTTATATTGAACTGATATTAAATAACTTATGTTTTGAAAAAAAAAATTAGGTTTTTTCTTAATCAGTTTATATTTGAGAAATCCTTCAAAGCACTTGTGTATGAGTTTTGAATGTTATTTCTTCGTGGATCGAACCTGTGACCTTTGGCACGCTAGTCGAAGAAATTTGTATAATCTTGTGTATGCATGCATATGTATATACTATCAGCACTGCCTCGACATCTATGTGCTTATTGTGCACTCACATAAACCAAAGACTTAAACAACGAACGCGTGCAAGCTTCTACAAAAATACAGCAAATCAATTGCATGCCACGAGCGCCGTTATCCTTGAACGAGCAAAAACTAGTTTTTATTCTCAGCTGAGCAGAGCTCACAGAGTATATTAATTTTGTTCGCATAAGGGTAATCCGTAACGGAATAAACTAAACGAGATAGATATAGACTTCTATATATCAAAATGATCAGGGCGAAAAAAGATATTCATTTAGCCATGTCCGTCCGTCCGTCCGGCCGTCTGTCCGTTAACACGATAGCTTGAGTAAATTTTGAGGTATCTTGATGAAATTTGGTATGTATGTTCCTGGGCACTCATATCAGATCGCTATTTGAAATGAACGAAATCGGACTATAACCACGCCCACTTTTTCGATATCGAAAATTTCGAAAAACCGAAAAAGTGCGATAATTCATTACCAAAGACGGATAAAGCGATGAAACTTGTTAAGTGGGTTGATCTTATGACGCAGAATAGAAAATTATTAAAATTTGGGACAATGGGCGTGGCAGCGCCCACTTTTAAAAGAAGGTAATTTAAAAGTTTTGCAAACTCTAATTTGGCGGTCGTTGAAGATATCATGATGAAATTTGGCAGCAAAGTTACTACTATCACTATATATGTGCTAAATAAAAATTAGGAAAATTGGCCTACGAACACGCCCACTTAAAAAAATTTTTTTTAAGTCAAATTTTAACAAAAAATTTAATATCTTTGCAGTATATAAGTTAATTGTATCAACATTCAACTCCAGTAATAATATGGTGCAACAAAATACAAAAATAAAATAAAATTTCAAAATGGGCGTGATTCCGCCCTTTTTCATTTAATTTGTCTAGGATACTTTTAACGCCATAAGTCGAACAAAAATAAACGAATCCTTTTGAAATTTGGTAGGGGCATAGATATTATGATGCTAACTGTTTTCTGTGAAAATGGGCGAAATCGGTCAAAGCCACGCCCAGTGTTTATACACAGGCGACGGTCTGTCCTTCCTCTTGGCCGTTAATATGATAACTTGAGTAAACATCGATATATCTTTACTAAACTTAGTTCAGGTACTTATCTGAATTCACTTTACCTTGTTATTAAAAATTGGGGAAATCCGATTATGACCACGCCTACTTTTTCGATATCGAGAATTACGTAAAATGAAAAACATTCCATAATTCTATACCAAATACGAAAAAAGGGATGAAACATGGTGATTTGACTAGTTTTTTGACGCAAAATATAACTTTAGAAAAAACTTTGTAAAATGGGCGTGACACCTACCATACGAAGTAGAAGAAAATGAAAAAGATCTGCAGGGCGAAATCAAAAGCACTTGGAATCACGATAGGAATACTGTTCGTGGTATTACATATATAAATAAATTAGCGGTACCCGACATATGATGTTCTGGTGCACCCTGGTCACATTTTGTTCGATATCTCGAAACCGCCTTCACATATAAAACTAAGGCCCACGCCGTTTTAAAACCCTCATTAATACCTTTCATTTGATATCAATATCGTCAAACATATTCTAGAGTCATCCCTGGTCCACCTTTATGGCGATATCTCCAAAAGGCGTCCACCTATAGAACTATCGCCCATTCATTTCTAAAATACCCTTTAATACCTTCCATTTGATACCCTTGTCATACAAACACATTCCCGGGTTACCCTAAGTTCATTTTCCTACATGGTGATTTTCCCTTATTTTGTCTCCAAAGCTCTCACCTGAGTATGTAATATTAGGTTACACCCGAACTTAGCCTTCCTTAATTGTTTACATTGAAAACATTTTCTACTTCTTTGACTTCCATCAAAAAAAGCAATCAACAAACAAATCGTTTAGGTTATCCATCATAAAAAAAAAATGGAAAGTACGCATTATCCTTGAACACATAGACAATGCGACCACAGTAAGCGGGCAAGGACGGTCACAGTTAAAATGCCTTAATGTGCATTTGCTGTGCGTAAAATATTGCGTAACATTGTTGTTTTGATTTTGCTTGCCTATTTTTTCATATTTTTTTTCACAACATGCGCTGACATTGCACGTAAATTGCATAACTAACTGTAAGGCAAAGACAGCGGTGGATTCAGAGAAAGCGTCACAGTTAATCATAAAAAATTACTTATGACAGTTTTTAGGTACAAATAACACACAAAAACTGCAACAAAAACCTAAACTACAATGTACGTGGGTGCGTGTGTGTGTGCGCGTTGATGCCTAGCAGTCATAAGCATTAACAGTGTTGTGGAAATGTGAAGCCAGGTAGGCAATTCTTAACCACTAGTAGTAAGCATTTGAATGCGTTTTTAGTCAAAAAATAAAACTGCGTATAAAACTAGAAGTATGCCATATTAAATTGTTGTTATTTTTTGGTTCAATTGTATGTAGGTAGCCCATAACGTTAGCGAAGGAATGAGTATTCCTTTACTATGTGGTGTGTTTATACTCAACAGAGCAGAGCTCAGAGAGTATATTAATTTTGTTCGCATAACGACACCCCGTAACGGCATAAACTAATCGAGATGGATATAGACTTCATATATATATATATCAAAATGAGCTGGGCGAAAAAAGAAATTCATTTAGCCATGTCCGTCCGACCGTCCGTTCGTCCGTCTGCCCGTAAACACGATAACTTGAGTAAATTTTTAGGTATCTTAATGAAATCTGATATGCATGTTCCTGTGCACTCATATCAGATCGGTATTTAAAATGAACGAAATCGGATTATAACCACGCCCACTTTTTCGATATCGGGAATTTCGAAAAACCGAAAAAGTGCGATAATCCATTAGCAAAGACGGATAAAGCGAGGAAACTTGTTAGGTGGGTTGACCTTATGGCGCATAATAGAAAATTTGTAAAATTTTGGACAATGGGCGTGTGACCACCCGTTTTTAAAAGAAGGTAATTTAAAAGTTTTGCAGGCTGTAATTTGGCAGCTGAGTATGCAATGTTCGGTTACATCCGAACTTAGCCTTTTTTATTTGTTTTTTTTTTTTTTTTGTTTTAACTTTTTGTGGAGGGTACAGTTTATAGGTGCTCAGAAAAAGTCTAACGGGGAATGACTTTTTAAAAAGTCCTATCAAAAGGAGAGACAGGCCAGGGTCTGATAAAAAATGATGACAGGTAATGTTCGTACAGTAATGCAGAGTCCCTTCAGCCGGTACTCAGCACTCACTTCCCAACAGGAGATAATGCTGAAGAATTGTGTCAAAAAGTGTGCACTCCATACATGAGCGAACAGTAACAGGATCGATGAAAAACTTTTATGGCAATAAAAACTTTTGCAGAGCTCAAACCAGCAGGTCCATACGGTGCAACTGACAGGTGCGACGAATGCAGAATACCTTATGCAGAATGCCGTGCTCGTAGAATAATCATGGATGGTTGCAAAATCCGTAAACAGAGGAACGCCGCAAGGTGGAGTATATAAACAAACGCTTAGGCGATTCGACAGAAGATTACTTAGGCAAACTCAAAGCCTTTTGCAAATGACTTTTCAGTCATCATAAGTGTTATATGTTTAAAAACAATCAGCTCTCTAATGGTTGAAGCACATAAGGATGTATATTCCTAAGCATTTGGAGTCGCGTTAAGCGCTACGACAACTGCCGTGGTGTGGTATTAGTTTTCTCTGCCTATCCTACCGAATATCCTAGTTTCAAGTCCCGGTCAAAGCAACAACAAAAACTTAGGGAAAAATTTTTCCAAGCGGTTTCGGCCCTCGGCAGTGATTTTGCAAATACACTGTGTTTCTGCCCTGAAAACTTCTCAGTGAAAATTCATCTGCTTGCATATGCTGTTTGGAGTCAGCGTAAGACATGTTGGTCCCGTCTCAATTTGAAGGAAAAATTTTGAGCAACACTACGCGAAATTGGAAGTGAAGCGTGGCCTAAATCTGTTTTTTTAATTGTACTAAGCCTAAGCTTGAACGGGTAGACCTACAAGAAAATTATAGCACAAAATAACTAGGAACTGTAACTATGAGAGAGCGAAAAAAGCCTCGATGACACTGTATGCGTGTAAGAGGATGCTAGGTTGCATGTTAAGCGATTCGCCCCAACTTTTGTATTGTTTAATTACGGCAATTGTCAAACCCGTACTTTACTATGGCCTTCTAGTTTGGTGGACAGTCACAAAAAAAAGTGCGCTTACCAAAAACTTGAAGCGGTATGCAGATTATCAATGATTCACATTACGGAATCCATGAAAACTACGCCGATAGAAACAATGCATGCCATTCTGTATATCTCATTTGCAAACGTTGTGGCCAAAAATATGGCGCTAGCAACTGCCATAAGGCTTTAGGCGTCCTAGAGTTCAGACCGAATGTTCATTAAATATGGGGCAAACAGACGACATTGTTCCGCGTCTGAGCTCTGTAAGAGATCTTGGGGCCACCACAATAGAGCCGATGGGTTGGCGTAAGAATACGCAACTGGCAGAGCATATTATATACGTGTAAATCCTGTAGGCGGCAAGTCTTTACCGTGTCCTTCAGGTGGAAATTGAAGCTGTGAAGAGAGCAATTGAAATTCTGGAGCAAGCATGCTTAAGTTACAGTCGCGTCAATATGTGTTTTGATAGTCAGGCGGCGATCATGGAAATAACCTCAATGATAAATAAAAAAAAAAAAACCTCAATGAGTACTTTATAAAAAAGTATCCTTGAATGCAAAGAAGCATTGGAGAGACTTCGATCAGGCTCGACCGTACACCATTATTAATTTCCAGTATTAAAGGGATAGAGAGTAATAAAAAGCCTTTGTTTTGGCAAAGAAGTGTACAACACTCAATGAATTGACGGAAGACGTCATTATCCGTTTGGACAAAGTCAAAAGGAGACAGGAGTTGCATTTAATCCATCCAACAGGAAAGGCGCGGACAGAAGTGCAGTGCTTCGAAACACTCACAAAGTAGCTCATGTCTTCAAATAGTCAAAACTTAAGGCTAATGGGACAATGCGTTTTGGCGGCACATGCCTACAAGTTAGGCAACAGAAAATGTAGGAAGTGAGAGCCGCAGGATAAAACAGTTGAGCACGTTCTGTAATCGGGTCCTGCGTTCGCAAGGTTAAGGCTCTTCTGGTAACCTTATGGACACATTCAGTGTATGTGATATCTTTATTGGCGGATTAGTTCAACTTTAGCTATGTATTCATCGAAACAAATTTGTATTGGTGGAATTTAACAAATTTACTTATTTTATAATATTACTCATTTCAAGCTCTATAACGTATGCAATGTGACTTAAAAGTCTGCATGCGAATGTTTTTAATAGCTTAAAAATATTCAATATATATGCTTTCAAGTTTTCCTACATATTTATATTGCAACATTCAAGCAATCGTTCAGCAACGATTATTCGAATAGTCGGCAGTATTCAATTAATTCGAATAATCCACAATATTCTATTTCAATTAATCGAATTCTGAAAATCAAATATTAGCGCATACGAAAAATTTGAATACACGATTAATCGAATATCATAAGCTCTAGTGGGGAGTTTTCGTGCACGCACTCGGATTCAAATCTCGGTATCCGAATGCAATTCAGAAAGTTATTTTTCTCTTTGTAAAAAATACTTACCATTTTTTTTTGCCCAGCCAACCGAACCACACTCAGGCAATATATTCATTCCAGTTTTGGGACAAATTATCACATTTTGTTCCTACATATGCATAAATCGAGCTATAAAATTAATCAAAGTGCTTGACACATTCACTCTTTTCCACTCCACAAATTTAGTATAACTTTTTACTGATTAACTTCACTTTTCAGCCCTGCTTTAGCATGCGTGGATGTTTGTGTATGTGTGTGCGTTTACATAATGTTCTTTTTGAGTAAAATCAGTATACTCATATGCATATAATTATACTTACTTTAAAAGAATCTTTAACTCTCTTTTTCATTTCGGTCAACACTGAAATTTTCGAAGGTACGAAAAACCTCTTCTTCGACTTCTTTACATGCTTTTAAGTCAAAACTAAACGCACACACACATTCAACGGAGGTCAATAAACTTAATTTTTGGACATTGCGTGTAATAATAACAAGAACAAAAATCCAAAAAAATACATGACGCTGTTGCTTTTATTAACAACAACATTTTTCTTCTTCATTTCAAGAGTCCGCTTTGTTGGCTGTTTGATTGGTGAAGTGTGTGTGTGTGTATATGAGCACTGGCGCGCTTTTTGGCGTTCATTGAACTCGCCAAGAGTGTTGAACAGGCAAAGCAAGAAGAGCCACAAGTTTCAAGTTAATGTTGCAATGCATATGTAAGTCCACAAACCAATTTACAACATCTACATATTTTTTATATGTACACACATCCATACATACATATTTATGTCATACGCTATCCAATACGAAATGCTACGAAAGACTTAAGCAACAAACTTGAGTTTGTTTATTTCTCCTTATTGCTAAACTGAATACGTGTGCTGCTTTTTCGTTCTTTTTACTTTTTATTATTTTTTCCCGTTAGTTGTTTCTGAGATCGCGTAATGCATTTTAATTAAAATATTGACACAAAACTGATACACAGCAGTGAAATTGAAGTGAGGGGTTAAACGCGATATTGTGCTTGATGGTATTTACATATCTTTAGCGGGCGCCGTGGTAGTATGGTAGTGGACTGACATTCCGAAGAGGTTGGCTTTGTAAGTAATATTAAAAATTATTAAGAAACATTATTCCTTAGTTTTTGAAAAAACCTGGAAATAAATTTTTTCCATAAAAGCACTCAAATACCTTACCAGATACAGTGCGGGGTAGGGGTTATATGATTATTATTATTACAACTTATGTAAGACAAGTATGTTTTTATGACACACATTGATTTACATGTGTTTTGATTGTGTATAAATGGTGTATATCTAAGAGGGATTCATTATTATTACTTTCATTTTTAGGCTCCTATGCACTGTGTCCTTTTCTATTGTGCTTCACCTTTCAGCCTATTACTGTTTGATTAGTATTATAACGTATTTAACTATCTCTTCACATTCGCAGAGAATGTGAACTGGTGATTCATCATCCAGCTCACAGGAACGACCGATCGATTGGTGTGCCGGATAGAGTAATCTTACTTAGGTGATATCTTAGCTTATAGCGTCCCATATAGTACCCGATCTCTGATGAAAGCCCTAGATTAATGAGGGGTGTGATGACTAGTACCTAGAACCTACCTAATTATTTTCTAGATTTTACTATTATTATTACTTAATGTAAGTATTGTTTTCAATAAAACCATTTAACTTAAAATTTTTTTTAATTATTTTATTTTCAAGATTTTAGTCTTTATTTAATTGCTAATTATTTCTCATTCTATTTAGTGCATTTAGTGAAGTGTTATTACAAGAACTCATTCCTGACAATTTGTTACAATCTAAGTCCTCAATACATAATCTTTCCAAAGCCTATACCCGACAAAGCGCCGCGTATACTTGCCCTTCCCCGAACTCCAAAGTATTTTGATGTCACTTCTACCGGACTGTATGTAATATATGTTCCCAATATGAACCTAATCGGAGCACAAATACGATGTTTTTAAATACCTCGATACCTGTGCCGCCTACCGGAAATTTTTGTATAGGTCGCTTTCTATTCATGTATGTATTACTTATTAACTTAATTGACGCTTAACCGTTTAATCGGTTATGGCCGTTCAACAAGGCACGCCAGTTGCCTCTTCTCCCTGCCAACCGACGCCAATTGGTCGCACCAAGAGAGCTTAAATCGTTTTCAACCTGCTCCTTCCAGCCTAGTGCGGACAGGCCTCTACATCCGCTTCCATAAGCGGGTTCCGATAGAAACCCTGTCTTGGCCGGAGCGGCATATTTCTTTGGTTTCAATTCGCTGGACTATATTGATGCCTGCATATAGCTCGTACAGCTCCTCGTTAAATCTTCTTCTGTACTCGCCATCGCCAATACGTAGAGGTCCATAAATCTTTCGAAGAACTTTTCTTTCGAACACTCCCAGAGCCCCTTCATCTGATATTGTCATGGTCCATGCTTCTGCACCATATAGTAGGACGGGTACGATAAGTGACTTTTAGAGTATGATTTTCGTTTGCCGAGAGAGGACCCTACATTTCAATTGCATTATCAGTCCAAAATAGCATTTAGGGGCAAAAGTGATTTTTGCTGGATTTCAGAGCTGATGCTGTTGCTAGTGTTGATGTTGATTACCAAATAAAAGAAGTTTTTTAATATTTCGAAATTATGGCTACCAACAGTAGCGTGGTTGCCAAGGCGCATATGCTCTGATTCTTTGCTCGATGACAGCAGGTACTTCGTTTTGTTCCCATTCACCATCAAATACATATTTAACAGTTAGAAGCTTCAAATTTCACCGAATGCTTAAGTATAGAGCATAATTGTATAGATCGGTTGTATGTATAGTATATACCCCATATAATTTGTCATTTCCGCCCCCTTTTTAACAGGTGGAAGTTGCAAATTTCATCCAAATATTTACGCCTACGTCACATATTGTTGAAATAAGTGATTCATGGTAATAGGTTTTTCATGCAGACCACAAAAAACGTGAAACTTTGCAGCTTCATACAAAGTACCTACCTATTTTTATACCCAGCTGTATTTGTACACTGGGTATTATAACTTTGATTGGATAACGGTTGGTTGTACAGGTATAAAGTAATCGAGTTGGATATGGACTTCCATATATCAAATCAGCAGTATCGAAAAAAAATTTGATTGAGCCATGTCCGTCCGTTCGTCCGTCCGTCTGCCCGTTAACACGATAACTTGAGTAAATATTGAGATTTCTTCACCAATTTGGTACACGAGCTTACTTGGACCCAGAATAGATTGGTGTTGAAAATGAGCGAAATCGGATGATAACCAGGCCCACTTTTTATATATATAACATTTTGGGAAACAAAAATATCCTGATTATTTATTAAATAATACACCTAGAATGTTGAAATTTTAGGTGCGGTTTTTTAAAATGGGCGTGGAACTGCCCACTTGTGATAAAATCAATTTTACAAATATTATTCATCATAAAACAAAAATCATTAAACCTCTCGTAACAAAATTCTGCAGACAGATTGCCTTTACTATAAGGAATGCTTTGAAGAAAAATTTACGAAATTTGTTAAGGACCACGCCCACTTTTATATAAAAGATTTTTAAAAGGATCGTGGACGAATAAAATAAGCTATATCTTTGCAAAAAGAGCTTTATATGAATTCATTTCGCAAGTGGATTTATAACAATAAATAGGAAAAACTTCAAATTTTAAAAAATGGGCATGGCACTGCCCCTTTTATGACTAAAACATTTTCTATGTTGCGGGAGCCATAACTCCAAGAAAAATTAGTTCAGAATAGAACCATGTGTAAATGTATTATTGCGCAGCCTTGTAACACTACTAAGCACACAACACAAATAACAACAGCATTTCAAGTGTACAGCTAGGTATGTAATATACGGTTTCACCTGCACTTAGATTTCCTTACTTATTTATTTTTAATTTACCTTAAAAGTCGCTTAGGTGTGTACATCTATTCACTATATATTTCATATCTTATACAGCCGATTATTTTGATATTACGAATGGGATAAGATTATTGTTCAGCCCTAAACCTGAAAGGTATGAAATCTTCGGCACAGCCGCAGACAGTCCCATCCTTACTGTTTAATTTGCAGAACTTTTTGTACCGCCTTAAAATGTACTAAGTTTTTCAAATGTATTTATATATATTCTCTTATGTCGGATAACTTAACATCTCCAATACATATGTGTTACATACGTATATTTATTGTCCTCAGTAGCAACAATCCTTTCCAACTCCATTTCAAATGTAGCTTAGAAATTTCATGGAATCACTCTCGCCTAATTAAATCACAAAAGGCAAAAGTAACAATAGCTCGACAGATAGGATCTGGTTCACGGTATGCAAATGAAAATTAAATTTTCAGGTAACAAAAACATAAAATGTTCTGCTTCATTGTGTGCGGCCTCGAGCCCAATGTTCAATTGTGAAACATCACTACCAGTAGCCGTTAAATGCAAACTCTTTGGAAATGAGAGCACGAAAGGGTTAATATACACCACTTTGATGCTACTTACCTTAGATGCTGCTCGTCCTCGAGCGAATTCAAAAAGGGTTGCACTTAAATAGTGGCACCATTGTTTCGCGCGTGAAGAAAAATTTATTTTGTTGTACTTTGTTTGCTTGACGCGAGTGACAACAAAAATATTTAAATATATGAACAGTAGGATTTATTGTTTTAATGACCTTGTTTTAATTTTTCACCATTTAAATTGAACTGATTTTATTGTTTGCTTTGTTGATGTTGCTCTACTTGAATTTATTTTTAATTGGCATGTAGAAAAACGAAAGGATTAAAGTGGACTAGGTAAAATTTCATTCAGCGCTGACAAAGTGGTTTCTTTTTCCTGGAAATTTACTTAACTACAAAAATTTTATTTCAATATATATTCGGAGTGTGCAGTTTATCTTGTACATATATAAGGCTTAAGCTAAAGTTACCTTGAATTTAATATAGGTGTTCTTACTTCTTAAAATGTTCTCTAATCTTATTTCCTCTTCACTCTCACCGATTTCTTTCCATGACTCGGCGTAAGCAGACAAAAGGTTTATTTTCTCAAGTGACTTTCAATTTTTTAAAATCTTGTTTTAAATAAACACAAGTTTCAGACTTTCTTTTAATATTATGGCACACTAAAAAACAATTCTTAAGAACGAAGGAAATTGCTATTAAAATAAGGAAAAACGGTAGACGATATTTCGCCTTATAAATATTTCCCTTAACATGAACAAATTACTTTCAAAATTTTAAAACTATTTTTGTCTTTGGTCATAATAATCTTCTTAAATTGGCGCTTAGCCGCCTAAGTGATTTTAGCCGTTTTGTGAGTAATGCCAGCTATCCCAGTTTCGAGATAACTGACGCCAAATAAAAGCACCTAGGGAGATCAAGTATTCCTCCAGCTGCCTCTTCCAAATCAGTTGTGGTCTCCCCTTTCATCTGTTTCCAAACTGCGGTATCGATTGAAATACTTTCTTTGCCGCAGCGGCTTCGTGCAGTTGCATAAGATGATCATAAGATGACCAGCGAAGTCTTTGGGTTTCATATCTGCGTAAAGCTCATTACATCTCATTATTACAGCTCCTTCAATACTCGCCGTCAGTATCAGGACTATAAATCTTCCGTAGATCTTTTCTCTCAAATACTCAAAGCGCCATCTCATCTTCCCTTGACACCAACCATGAGAATCACACATTAGGACAGTTATGATGAGCGACTTGTAGAGGGTGTTTTTGTAAGTCGAAAGAGAACTCTCCTTTTCAATTGCCTTATTAGTTCAAAGCAGCACTTGTTGGAAAGAGTTATTATCCGTTTGATTTTTAAGCAGATGTTGTATTTGCTGCTAATGCTGATTCCCAAATAGACGAAACCCTTCATAGTTTAGAATTTATATCCGTCAACAGTGTCGTGGCTATTAAAACGCGAATGCGCCAATTCATTCTTGAATGAAAGTGAGTATGTCCTCTTGTCCTCATTTGCCGCAAGGCCTACTGGTTTTGCTTCTCTATCTCAACCCGAGAAGGCGGAACGCAAAGCGCGTTTGTTCAACCCAAAAGAAAACTTTTCCAAAAATAGAGAAAACTTTATAGCAAAATAGAAAATTAATTTGTGTAAATGTCACAGCCGTGGATTTCTAGCCGATTTACAGCCGAGTGCTCTTATTCACTGAGTTAATTCGTGCCCCGAAATATTGCGAAAAATATTCAATCAATTATTCCTGAAATGACAGCCTTTGTTCCGGGAAAATTCCGAGTAGCTACGGTACAAAGAACTCGCTGACATGGCAAGCGTTAGAACGCACGTGGAGCCTATCGCCCGAACTCTCTCATTGGATATTTACGGCAATCGTCAGCCTATACTTTACAATGGGTTTCTAGTTTGGTACACAACGGGGGAAATCGTACATCTATAGTAGGTCCCGGCGCATATGGAAATAGATGGAAATGAGAAAGCAGATGAACTAGCTAAAAAGGGCGCATCCATCAAAGCTTGCTCTATATATATTTCAATTAGATTTGGAAAGATTAAGAGAGGGCGAGAGGTGCACATGATCTACAAAGCGAGAAAGGCGTGCGTCCAAGCGCGGGCAGTAAATTGTCGAAGGTTATGTGTATGTCTTACAGCCCTGGACTAACAAAGTTGCCTCTATCATTAAAAAGAAAGGACTGTAGACTCATGACGGGTATTCTGACTGGACACTGCCTTCTAGCATACCATGGCTTTAAAGTAGGCATGGTCAGTGATAGCAGATGTAGGAAGTGTGGATTTGTGGAGGAAGCGATCGAGCGCTTCTAGAAAGCTTCTAGTATTTGCCAAGAGGACGACTTTATTACATTACATAGGTCCTGGTTTTTGATATAGTTTTTCAGTTTGGTCGTTAAATAATTTTCTGGTATAACTACGGACTCATTCAGTCTATGTGAGGTCCTCATGGATCGGTCAGATCAACCTAAACTTGGTGGATAACCATATAAAAATGTGTATACCAAAAAACTTGAGAGAGTACCGGAGCTCTTGGAACTACCCCGATAGCAGCTTTGCATGTCAATTTCCGGATTCCATTTGCAGACTTAATGACCCAGATATATAGCTATGAACTGCATACTTGTGGCCTCGGGGAAGCTTGAATGCAGACCGTCTGACCATAGCGTCATTAAATAAAGGGTTACATATTTCCGTTTCTGAGATTTGAAAAAGATCTTTTAAGCGGGTTGGTGCAAGGTAGCGGCGGAATGTATATATGTTGTGATGGTTCCAAATTAACGAATGGGGTAGGGTCTGCTGTTTACTCTGTCGGTGAAGAAATAGGTGGGTCCAGATCACTGCAGTATCTTTCGGCGGAAACTGAGGAGATGTAAGCAACAAAAATTCTGGAGGAAGCGTGCGTAAGCTGCAGACCCCTTAATATTTATGTTGATAGTCATTTAGGGAGACCCCGCTTATTTGACACCTTCTACTAACGTTCGTATCACTTAACGGTTGAATAAATGACTCCACTATTCAATAATGCAAAATGGCCTTTATTAGACTACTTTCAAAATAACACTTCTACTGCTCGCCAGATAGCGTCTTAAATCAAACTGATTGTCATGCCTCTACTGTTGCTGCCTTTTATATTGTCTGGTTTCCTCGTTGCATATTTCTAGGCTTTTCTATTCTAGAATTTACTAGTTAGTTATCAGCTATGAATTTACCAGCTATAACTACGTTTACAGTTTCTCATATGAGCGTGTATATGTGGGTGATACTTGCACAAATTATTTCCTTCTTTTGTGAGCATCTCAAATAAGATATATACATGTGTTTGTACGTCTCTTCTACGCTGCTCGTATGGACATATGGGTAGACATAATTATTGATTTAATGATGTGCATACAAGTCACTGCTTAGCATCGGCTTAAAGATGATAGTATCTCTTACTTACTTACTTACTTAATTGGCGCTTAACCGTCTAAACGGTAATGGCCGTCCAACAAGGCGCGCCAGTCGCTCCTTCGCTCCGCCAACAGGCGCCAATTGGTCACACTAAGGGAGTTTAAATCGTTTTCCACCTGGTCCTTCCAACGGAGTGGGGGCCGCCCTCTACCTCTGCTTCCATAGGCGGGTTCCGATAGAAGCAGTTTCTTGGCCGGATCGTTATCTTTCATTTGCATAACATGGCCTAGGCAGCGCAGCCGCTGCGTTTTAGTTCGCTGGACTATGTTGATGTCTGCGTATAGCTCGTACAGCTCATCATTAAATCTTCTTCGGTACTCGCCATCGCCAAAGCGTAGAGGTCCATAAATCTTTCGAAGAACTTTTCTCTCGAACACTCCCAAAGCCGCTTCATCAATTGTTGTCATGTTCCATGATTCTGCCCCATATACCTCCCTTAGTGTTGCTAATATTCGTCACAGTATTTTATCAAGAGATGCCCTGTAATGCAAAGAAGTATTTCCGGCCATAAAGAGATTGAAGCAAACGAAAAGTCCGATGAGTGGGCAAAGGAGGGTGCTGCACTCGATGAGTCGAACGTAATTAGGTAGAAATAAAAAAAAAAAAACACATGTTCTGTGTTCACGTTCAGCGCTCGCAAGGTCAAAGCTTCAGCTTCTGGGAGTGGAGACTTCCAGTATTTGCCACGAGGACAGAGCTATTCTATAACACAAGTCCCGGTACCGTATTGGGGTTTTTCCGTTTGGTCGTCAAACAAATTCTCGTAACACTATGTGCACATTCAGTCTATGTTAGGTCTTTATTGCCTGGTAACCTTACCTAATGAAAGATATTACACACAAAAAAAGGAAATTCATCATTAAATTAAAATTTTCTTCATTTTATAAAGGAATTTTTGAAGGAAATTATTTCCTCATTTAAGGTAAGCGTTTCTTCTGAGTGTACTTGTACTTCCTCCAAAAATGTATTTTTCCGCTAAACATCCTCAAATTAATCAGACTGGCGAGCCAGCTGTTGGCGAAGGAAGAAAATATTCAAGAAACACTTGTTCCATTCTTTTTCCATGGCGTTACTACCCTACGCGTAACTCAGTTTCCTCATTGCTTAAGTATTCGGGGAAAATTGTGGGAACATTTCATGTTTATTTTTTTTTCCCCATTCATTCAATCAATTTATTTATCCTTTTTACCACTTTCTTATATTTTCCTTTTTCTGATTTTTTCCATTAAAGTGCCGTTATTATGTCATAAAAAATTCATTATTTCTATTTTTTAATGCGTGAAACTTTTCATCCCTCTCACCACACTGCGGTCCTCATTCAATCATCATTCATTGCTGGCATTTGCCCCCATATTCTTTCTCACATAGTAAGGAAATGTAATACATGTGTGTGTAATGCGTGAAACCCCAAATAATTTTACTTCTATTTCAAACAAATGGTGAATATACCAACTTTCGTTTGAAGATTTCCGAGGGGCACAGTTTCCTTTGCAACAGAGAGGGAACGAAAATTTTCCAACTGAATTTGAATTTTTTCAAGACAGTCACTGTGAAAGCCTATCGAAGTTTCGAGCAAGTTCTTACAAGAATTTGCTAGAGCATACTTTGTTCAAAGATAGCAACTCGCTGAGAACGTAAAATTGGAGGAAGATAACAGGTGGCAGCACAGTTTACCGTCACCTCGCTTTGGGACTGATTGAAGTGACATTGTTGTTCGTACAATTAAAGAAGAAATGTTTTTATCTCGTTTGCGAACAACACTTAAGTTCGTGGCCTACCTCCCTGCATGTATTTTGAAACTGTATATCTACCTTTTCATAATCCAGAAGCGCATCTTTTACATCTTCGCAATCTCATGATATAAAATGCTTCTATATAATATTGTCTCACAGTGACATGATCAGACCAAAAGCGCCATTTTTTTAGAAGACCTACCTTAAATTTATTCAGATAAAACTCATGTCTTACATTACCCATGTAAGAAGATAAGGTGCAGCAGCGGAAATATTGCATAAAACTAGACTCCTTACAAATTTCAGGCCGAATATTGAAAATTTACTCATTAAATCAAGTATGCACGTCTTACATAAATTGTACAGTTTTGGACGTAGCTCCTCAATGAGGAGTCTTGACGCGCAAAAATATTCACCTGACGTCATGATTGTGCATATATGTAAATACATGCCACGACAAATATCGTTTCCAGCGCTATTATTTTTTTTTTTAACACTTACACACAGTCATAGGAGTACTCAAATATTTACAACAAGACAACAGGTAACTATGCTGACGTATACAAATATTTACGCACACGCATCCTTTACCTCAATGATAAATAACAGGAGCATGGTAAATGTGAAATATTCATAAGCACATACATACACACTTACGTACACATATACTTGGTAAAATTACACGCATGCACATAAAATAGAAAAAATGTGTGATTAATTTTTATACCAGGCGTTTACTGGCATGTTTTATTTGATTGAATAAAAATTTAATGTAAGGACACAAAGAAATCGACATAGATATAGACTTCCCTACATCAAAGTTATCAGCATGGAAACATATGTATATTGATTTCGCCGCCCATCAGCGCGTCCGCTCAAATGACATCTTGACTAAAAATTGAGATATTTTTACTAGTATGGTACATTGGCTAAGCTGGATCCAAAATAGATTGTTAATAAATAGCCGTGTTTTTTTTTTAACGGTTTTATTTAGCTTGACTTGACAGGCAGGCCGCACAGCCGCATGCACGGCCGTTGTGAACAAATTTTGTAATTGAAATTTAAGTAACTTCCCGATAAGCTACAAGCTTGAAACTTGGAATATAGTTCAGAACCCGATGACAATGCAATAATAATAAGAAAAAAACACCGCTAGGTGGCGCAAGGATCGAGATATTCACAAAAATTTTTAGAAATTTCACGCGCCCAACGCTTTAATTTAATTTTCTGATCAACTCCATAGATTGATGAGTAGTGTAATGACTAATACCTAGGACTTACCTAATTATTTTGTAGCTTTTAATATTATTATTACTTCGTGTATGTATTGTTTTCAATAAAACCATTTAACTTAAACAAATTTTTGGTAATTATTTTTTTTTTTTCAAGTTTTCACTCTTTATTTAATTGTCTATTATGTCTCATTCTATTTAGTTCATTTAGTGACTCATTATTACAAGGACTCATTCCTGATAATTTGTTACAATCTAAGTCCTCTTGTCCCTCCCCGAACTCCAAAGTATTTTGATGTGACTTCTACCGGACTGTATGTATTATGTATTCCAAATATGAGCCAAATCGGAGCACAAATACGATTTTTGTGAATATCTCGATCCTTGCGCCACCTATATTCCAAGTTTTAAGCTTGTAGCTTATCGGGAAGTTACTTAAATTTCAATTACAAAATTTGTTCACAACGGCCGTGCATGCGGCTGTGCGGCCTGCCTGTCAAGTCAAGCTAAATAAAACCGTTTAAAAACACAGCTAATATCAGAGAAATCGAACGATAACCACGCCTACTTTTGCAATATCAGAAGTTTCGAAAAAGTTGGAGAAAATGCTATTTTTCTTTACCAGAGACCGACATATTGATCAAACGTGATCAGTTGGCTGACTTTAAGATGCAAACAAGGAATTTGGTGGAATTTTGCAAAAAAAGCGTGCAACGCTAAAATATCAAGAACTAATTTATTAACTTTGCTATCGATAACAAATCGATAACTCGTGTATACTCCGTCGATAACACATTTAATTACAATAATCCGATTACTCAGCGAAATGCAATGGATAACACGCTCACAACCTGCCGACAACAAACCGGTAACTGATCGATACCAAATCGTTAATACTTCGATAACAAATTGAAAATACGACTTCCATTATACTTGTTGCCTCATTTCGCTCATATATTATTTACCATGTATATTGCTTTAACATTACGCTCGTGTATAGACTACACTAACGCTTGCATTCCATGTTCCCCCATAAAGCATACCACTTCCAAAGACTACGCTTATGCTAACACCTACATTTTGCTTGCATTCTGACTTCCCCTTTCTCTTCAAATGTGCCCTTAATACATATGCGTGAGCGCACAGATGGGTATATAATCTTCGTTTTCGCCAGTACTTAGACATCCTAGCTTGTTGTTATTGGTTTTACTATTGCCATCGATCTATTGCTCCATACGGTGGTGCAATTGAGTGAGCATGCAATTTAATCCTCTTCCGTTGTCAATCAGTCAACGACATGACACAGATACATACCTATATATATGCACATACATATATACATACAAACCTATCCAAAAGCTATCACCATAAAAATTCTATTGCAGATTTGCCAGCTCATCATTTATAACTGCTTTAGGCTTAAATCCCATTTCAGTAGAATGAAAATATTTTCTCAAGAGGATAATGAAGCAGCAGAAAGGGAAGCAGTTTGTTTATCTTTATGTGTATGTGTGTATACATGTGTGAATAAGAATGCTATGAATTGGCTATACAAATATGAACAGCGAAAGGATTACGGTAAAAATGTTGTTGTTTGTTCTTATATTTGTTGTTGATCGTTTTTGTTGACATGCTTTTGTTGCATTGTCTAGTTGTTGGTATTTGCTTTCTATTTTTCGATTGCGAACATCATCAAGCCAAGCGAAAACGTGTAAGGCACGCATGCGCAGGTATTCACTGTAGGTTATATCAACAGTGTACTCGTGCGTGTTTGTATGGCAGTGTGAGTTTACAGCATAATAAAGGTACACAGCACACACCGTCCTACGTTTCAAAGGGTGTGAATGTGGAGGAGGAGACTGGCATGTGGTGTGTTAAATATTCCTGAGAATTGTGCTGCTGTAAAAGGGGGATGGAAAGGATTTCTAATTTCTTTGCTGCTCTTTGTTTTCACATTACTCAGTATCATAATTCATTTGCAAGTGTGTAATCCTTTCGTTGTTTGTATGGTGTATGTGCGCTTATAACTTGAAAGGATTTGTTATGGTACCAATTGTTTGAATTTGCATTTCTAAATATATAATATTCGCTATACCCTCTTCTTGTAGCTACTTCTTGCTTATTTGGCAGCGGAAATCCTATTCAAATTTTTATCACGGCAATTTTGAGTGATATATGAAAGGATATGTGTACCGTTAGATTGAGACCTAACTGTAAAATGTTTGTACTGAATGAATTAAGAAAAAATTTATATAAATGAACTGTGCCGTAAGAATCCAAATACCCCTTTCATGTTCCTTTTTACCAACAATATTTGATTACTATCACAGATGTTACTTCACGCTCCATCTGCTTGTGCTCCATCTGTTTTGCCCAATAATAGTTAATGTATTTTTTTTTATTTAATTGAATCTTATTAAAAGGTTGCATTTCTCAAGAAACAGTTACATAAAATTATGCCTATGTTATTAAGCACTCTTTGCTATAGACATTTTCTCTTGACATAACTTATTTCAGTTCATGCTGCTAACGGCATCCGGTAAAACCCAATTTTTTGAATTTATATACCCTCTTATTCAAAGAAATAACCGTTATGATCTCACATAAAAATCTTTGAAAGTAATTGCTGAAATTTGACATCTGCGTTTTACGAAGTAATATTGAATGATCTAAGATGCCCATCGAGCCCGCAAAACAACTGAAACAATGAGGTATGTTGCGGTGCCACGGAAAATTAGGACGCTGCCTATAGAGCCAAGCTGCCTACGGGCGTGGCAAAACGAGATCAGTAGGAGCGTTGCCGTAAGGCGGAGAACGAAGAGAGATTCCTATTTAGAAGGAAAAAGCACGAGGCAGAAAGGCGTGAGTGCGAGCTGCTTCAGATGCTGGATGATAGGAATAAAAATTCGAAAATTCTACCAAAATATCAAGCGGATCACGACAGGTTTCAAGATCGGGGCAGATTCCTGCAGAAATTATAATGGCGACCCAAAAACTGACGTACAGATTATGCTAAAGTTGTGAAGGGGACATTGATCCTCATTGTTAGCTAGCGAGGCGGAAGGTGAGCTGCGGACCCAATCGCCGCTGATGGAAATTATTTTCTAGCACTCGACTATGACGAAGTGAGAACGGCAATATTCCGGCTAAAAAAATCACAAGGCTCTAGGAAATGACGGACTACATACCGAGCTGTTCAAACACGGCGGCGGATAGTTAGTAAAGTACATATATCGGCTCCTATGCAAAACACGCTCGGATGAGATTGGAATTAAGGTGTGCTTTGACCAATCCACAAGAAAGGTGATCACGTAAACCGCGCCAAAAACCGCCAGTCAGTCTGGTTAATATCGAGTATAAGGTTCTATTTAGCGTACCGTGCGGAATATTGAGGCCCGTAGTCAACGAACTGATTGGACCTTATCAGTGCGACTTCAGACCTGGTAAATCTACTATTGCTCATATCTTAACGATGCGCCAAAATGACATTGGGCACCTCTGTATAGATGCCGAAGGGCGTATTCGAGCCATTCAAAACTAGGCTTCGATAAGGCGACTCTCTTTCAAGCGCTTTCTTTAACATAATGATGGAGATATGACTCTTTTGTTAGCAGAACTAAACCGTGAAGGTACAGTCTGTTATAAAAGCGTACAATTACTGGCGTATGCTGATAATATTGATATTACTGGACTTAACAAACGCGCCATGAGTTCTGACTTGTCTAAATTGGATAAAAAGTTAAAAAAGCAGGGTCTGGCGTAATTGAGGATAAGATGAATTACTTTCTGTCATCCAAGTAAGAATTGGCGCATGCGTGCTTTTACAGCTACATCACTATTAACGGATGACGTTTGAAACTATGTAGTATTTCGCCTATTTGGGAATCAGCATTAATAGAAAGAACAATTTTACATAAGAAATCAACAGAAAATAACTCTTGAATACAAATGTTACTTTGAAGTTAATAGACAATTCAAAATTGAAGTACTTTCTCGACGAACAAAAGTAAAATTCTGACTATTTTGTAGTCTAGATCCCAAGAGTCTCTGATGGTATGTTCTTCAAGCTACACCCATTTCCAAATCTTTTAGTTCATTATAGCGGACTTTAACTGATTTTCTGATATTTGTATTTTTCTGCTTCGACCATAGTTTCTTGCAAGCGTCTGGTCCTTGTTCATACTCGCATTTAGTGTAATCAATTTTGTTTTATCTCTGCGAATTCTTTCGGCACTGGTTAACATACTTCTACCCTGTTCATTTGTTAGCATTAGTATACATTTGTTTCATGAGTATTTGACGCTCAGCCGTGCCGCTTTTTTGTGGCAGCTATTAGCGCTTCTTTGTTTAGTTTCGACGCGTCCCATCTGCTTCTAGATTGTTGTCCACCCTAGAGGCTTATTGGGCCTTACTAAGAAGGGCGTAAAATTGATATTCGCTGCCACTCACGCTTGGGTGCAAAGACGCTTTCAGTGACAAATATGCTTGAAAAGCGAACACTTGCTAGAGTTTCAGTCATAAACTGGAGACTGAGCAAATGCTCGCATTTCAAGCATTAGGCGCAATATTTTTACATACGATAGTGGAACCACCGAGAAGTCCGCTGCAGTGACTCACAAATTTAACTTTTTACTTATTTTATGAACAAATATGCAAGAGTTAACCCATTTGATAAGAACTCATAAAAGATTTCTTTTCCCAGAATAGCCAATGATTAAGACAGCAAGTTCAGTAGCCTCTGAGAAGAAGTAAATAAGCCAATAGGTAAAATAAAAATTAAATAATTTGTCACAGTTATACATAATAAAGTAATACAAATAAATCGTAACTCACAGCAAATCAGTGCTTTAGCCGAAACGTAAAAGAGGGCAAGTTTTGATAACGGTGCTGAAAGCCGCACGACAGATATAAATATACATTGGTAGTGACGTGGAAGCAGAGCTAAAAAAATGTACAAATTAAAAATGCATATTTATATGTAACCTCGCACATTAATTTTTACACACACACACACACACACACACACACACACACACACACACACACACACACACACACACACACACAATAACAACTTTTATTGACAGAACGTTGTAAAAAGTCACATCGAACGGCATTCGCATTCGAATGTGCTTACAGGTTCGTTCGTTGGCACACACCGGTTAGTTGGCTGGCCGTTCGCTTCTTGACCCATTTACGCCTGATCGTGCGTTGTGGCGTTGAACGTGCCACCAATCAACAACCCAACAACAAAACAAACTCCAACGCTTAATAGCCTGAGAGTTTTACGTTCTCTTTGAAATCTTATATATACAAAGTGTTTGTTGTTATTGCAATTCTTTCTGTATAATTCTAACAAGTCGACAAGAATGTTCTACCAAATGACAGATACATCGACCAAAGCAAAAAATAGGTGAAATGTGTAAAAGGCCATACAAAAAGAATGAAACGTAGCAAAGTAACGCGAAGAAGCAGTGGGAGGAGGCAGTAGTAATTGGACAAATAAATGCAGCCAAGTTGATGACTTGGATGAATAACGGGCGGACAATTAGGGTTGGGTAATAACAAAGTGAATGGTGCCGAAGCTGCTTGAACTGAAGGCTTAGAATCAAACCACAATTGAAGTTAGTTAAACTTAAAGCCAAAAGTCTAAAACTAGAACAAGTAAGACAAGCTAAAAATAAGAATGGACAAGCGGATGATTGAACGGAATTATAACATAACGTTCGACGCCGATCATAACACGGCTGTTTTCGAATTTCCGGTGCAGAATATAAAATGTACTTCAAGAAAGGAAAAATGAAAAACGGAAGTGAAGCTGAAACGAATTCAAAGCATCTGCAAATAAATCAATCATATCGAATTCCTGACTCATGCAGTGTCTTCCGACGGAGGTATATGCCATAGAGTTTACAGCCAGACTGCTCGATAATAATACCGTACCAGACCTCCATGTAACAAATTTTGTCGACAACTAGGCTGCAAGAACCTAATGTGATAAAGATGGATAGCATGCAGTGGAATTTAGACTCGCTGGCATCCATAAGGCATCTAAATGTCTTCCTTTGATTTGTTTCGGGGCACAGAGATATTGAAGGGAATATACTTGCAGATGAGATGACCGGGAAAGATTCAGACATGGACATAAGCGAGGCGAAATAATTCGTACGACAACCGCTTGATTATCTTCTGAAGATTATCAAGGAATATGAGACTAGGACAAGATCCATATGGCCATGTTTGTATTGTATTGTATTGTATTTATTTAATCACATTAGTACATTGAGATAATGAAATCTTTTAAGAGTACAACAACTAGGTATTAAAATTGAATTATAAATTTGTATATGAAGCGAAATATGCCTAAACGTTTGGATAGCTAAAGATCTATTTTTCTTCTCAAGCTAAACAAATATGCAGTGAGAGTGCTCACGGTTATCATAACAGGTGGTTGAGCTATTGTACGAATGTTCCAACGGTGGCACATACCACAAAGTTCCCTCTGCAGCAGCTGTTAGAATAAAGAAGAAACGAGTCGAAGCAGGACTGCAAAGAAGACGACTTGGACTTCTGAGGTTGGAAAGGTGAAACTTTCTCTCAAACTTTGGTGCATCAGAGGAAGCAAGTAGATCCTTGAGGACCACTAGGAAGTAATATGTTTGGAAAAGCATTTACTGAGGGCAGCCACAATGGACAAAAATGTCAACGAGTGGAATTGTGGTAAATTAACACACACACTCTTCTAACCTAACCCAACCTGACATCACTTATAAGAAGTTTCACTTCATAAAGAGCTTACGAAGAAGCTCAGAAATACTCTTTCACACAAATTAAATTAAATTGGTAATATTTCGATAGCAAATCGTTATTTCTTTCATAACAAATCAACAACTTTTCGATAACATGTCGATAATTTATCCATAACAAATTGATAATACCCCGGTGACATCTCGATACCTTTTCGAAAACAAGTCGATAAAATGTCGCCAACGGTGCGATAACAAATCGATAAATTTCGACTACATATCCCTAAACTTTCGATAACTAATTGATTACTTGTCGATGCCTCGTCGATAGTACACCTATACCGATAAGGAATTTATAACACGGTAATAACCAGGCGATAACAAATCGATAGCTTATCGATAAATTCCGAGCCAATACTTATATATAAATCATGATCCTTCCCGTCCAGTTCCTCTTCCAGCTTCGGTTTGGACTTCTAGTCCGCCCTATATCCTCATTTTCTCTTTTCTTCTCCTTTCCATTGCTTTCCTTTCTTTCCAACTTCCCCCCGCCCCCCCTGAAATAAATTTAAAATTCCAAGTCTCTGGCTGTGCAGAGAAGCCGATCACATCTCAAGCATTTTTTAATTATTAGACGCATGCGCCCCCATGCGGATGCTCTAGCCTTTTATTGCATTGTCAGCTCTTTGAACTATGATTGTGGTAGCAGTTTTGTAGATCCATAGGAATTTAATTAAAATTTGATCACAATATTCCTCCATTTAATAAAAATTTGTAACTTTCTCCGCCCGGATGCTACTTGTTAGAGTTTATTCTCTTACGTGTTTAACTGTCATTGGCCACTTAGCCGCAGTTTGAATTTCAAGGCCCTATCTGACCGGTAAATTACTTAAAAACCGATTCAAAGATACCATATCGCGTATGAATTTTCTAATGCTCTCAAACCTTGCGCCACCCAGCAAAAAGATGTGCTACTTTTGTTGCATTGTCTCGGTTTCCTGAACTAAGAATAATGTTTCAAAATTTTAGCTTGACGAAAAATTAATTGAAAATCGTTTGCGAAATTTCCTCCGATTTATATCTCGATGCCTTCCTCATTTAGAAGAAGCTTTTATCCAAAATGTTGCAATTTAAGTTTCAGGTCCTTAGGTTATCCGGAACTCGCTAAACATACAACAATAGTTTGTTTAAAGTTATATATAACATAGCCTAAATAATTAATTTTTGGGTCGCCCAAATTTTCATTTGAGATGTTAAATAAACTTCTTCTGTATTTTCCACAAATTCTTTCATATCAGCATTTCTTACAATTTTCTATCTGCGCAGAGTTCAATGTACGGAGTTGAACTCGAGTACACCACTTCTGCAGAAACAAGAATTATTTGCAAGAAAAAATCTTTCTTTCACTGCATACACATACACATGAACATTAAATATTTATAGGTTGATAGCGGGTGCTGGGGAGGGCAGCTGCAACAGTACGATTTGCAATGTGCAAAGCTAAAGCGCTGCCGAGCGCTGACTACTTTCGTTGCAACCAGTTCTGCACCAAAGAGAAAGGCTTTCTCTCAGTTTTGCATGTGTGTTGGTGCATCGTTAACGTATATATACAAACACACAGAGAATAAATTCGAAAAAGAAATGCACGTCAGTTGCAAGTTGGTTTGTGCAAGCAGTCCACGTCAGCGCAAAACTTTTACAGAGCTTGCAAATGCTTTGTTTTTGGGTTTTTTCTTTTATTCTGAAAGAAATGCATTTTTATTGCCGTCTTTTTTTTGTTTTGTTATTCTGCAAAGCAAAAATGTTGGTAAAGACAAAAGACTTAGGACACAAACTCGAATATATATGGGACTTATCTTGTTCAATATTTAGTTCCGCTGATTTGGCTGATAGATCCCAAGTCACCCATATCACATGACCATTTAAGATGATCGAATGCAGATAATAATAATGATAGTTCAGTAACAAACATATATAAAGCGAAAAACTTTAATTATTTAAGGTGGTCTTTGAATGACCAATGTTTTCAGTCGGTTTCCCGGGCTTTAGTAGCGGTACCAACTACGCCATCTTCCATGTTTCAGGGATGATAAAAGTGGAAACAGACGATTCAAGACGAGCGCCATGCATTTTAATTCCTCCTTGTAAAAATTTTTAAGCAACGGCATGGCAATCCCCTCCGGGCCTACTGCTTTAGATGCTTTAGCATGTTCTAACCCTTCTTTAACCTCCGTGGCTGTGATGGTAATTTAAGACGCGCTGCGTTTATGCTTATATGCGCTATTGTTTGCCTGCTGTCTGGATTTGTTGACCAAGCAATGCATAACGTATTGCCGGCAAGAAGCGCCGAAGGCCATGGGAATTTTATCGCTGTGCTAAGTCCGATTTGATAGAGACTTCAAGGTTGATCATTGCTTATAGGAACCGGCTGAGAAGTTACAGTTCTTATGCTGATCCCACCATTTCTCCCGCTTGTGTTTGTGTATAAACAGTCTGATGCGCAGTTTTATGTCCCTGATTTGGGACTAGCAAGGGTCTTGCTGTCTAACAAGTCTACGCTCTATCGCTAAAGTTGCGTGCACCATCAGAATGTATGGCCGGATTTCTGGAATTCTTCCAGTGGGAATAAAACCAGGCAAATGCGGATTTAATAACCTTGCGGTAAGCCCATTGCCTTGACGGGCGGTTAGAAGAGCAGCAAAAAGATTATCTGTGTATGTTTAAATTTCTCCCACTTTCCTGTTTAAATTAGACAAAATAACGTCTTTCAGATTTAATTAATTCGTCTGACCGTTCGCGTGAGAGGGGTGTGGTTAAGTATGCAGATGTCAATGTTACTATCGGTTTCCAGTTGACGCAGCTTAGAAGATGTCTGGCGAGCTATAACAATTCTCTACCACACGTGGGGCGACATCTCCAACAATCGTGCAGAACAACGAGTGCTCTATGTGACCCACCAACGTTTCAGTGCTGTTGTTTGCTTGTAAATTAGAATGCCTTAAGTCATAGTGGAAATAGAAATCGCCAAGACAATTTGACCTTCAACTGGGATAAGAGCATTGATACCAGCATTATATCCACTAGGACAGCAGGTGACAGGAGAGATGTCAATGTTGATTGTATCTAACTCGCATTGCCTGATCGCACAGATATTCCTTGACGTTAAAGCACACTGTCCCTGCAGCCGGTGTTGTGTTAATGTAATGAGTAATGAGTGGAACATGCAAGTCCGCCCCCATTTCCTCTCGCACGATCTTTTCTGTGGGCGTTGTAGCGAGAGCAGGTTTGCAAAGTAGATTTTGCAGTGAGCTTAGTATCTTGGATTGCAGCTATGCGGATGTTTTTCCTCTACACGAAGTCTGCTATCACCATGATCTTTCCAGCTTACCCACTGCAGTTTAACTGGTGTATTCTGAAGTATAAGAGAGAAGACTTTACTAAAATTATCGTGTTCGCGGAACCTTTTCACCCTCAAGGCAACTTCCACACCAATAAACGCCTCCAGAGGAAATTGGTTATACAGAAGGGATTTATCCACTATTTGCACTACTCCAGTTAGTATGAAAGACGTGAGACTTATAAGCCAGAGGTACTTAGTCAGCTCACGTCCCCTCCTGTTCTCCTTTGGAATATTGTTTTCCTTCAAGTGGTCGCATGATTGTTGCAAAGAATATAAACATTAAAGATATTTTTTAATTTCCAATCCACATATTTTTAGGTCATCTGTAACATAATGGGAAAAATGCCAGAAGCTGAGCGATACCCAGGAAATTTTGCCTTAGTAGTCCGTAAAGTGAGCATATTTAAAGATGGTCTGTATCCCAGCAGTTGAAAGATTCTATATGATAGGTTTCTAGTAAGGATTTTACCAAGCCCTGCTGAGCCATTCGTGACACCAATCGACTCACAATAGCATTTTTATGTTCCCTCTGGAAGACTCTATGCTCCGTTTGAGTGAAATTCCTTAAAAAACTTTGTAAAATTTGATTTTAAGTCACTAAGATTATTATTCCAACACAGGGGGTTGCCTTTTTACTCCTGGATATTGGAAAGCCAACTTTGTGTGCTACCCGAAAACTTTTCTTTCGATTAAGTGGTAGTATTTTTTCTACAGATACTATTTGCAGCTCTCATTTCGATCAGGTTCCAGGATATTCTTTTAAGATATATCTGTGGCGAATTTACCTCCTTCTGCCAGTCTATATCAGAAAGGATCACACCATTATCCGACAGAGAGCTTTTTGAAGAAACCTCCCATTTTCTTACTGGAAGTAAGTTGCTATCGTAATGTCATAAACAGAGCTGCTCAATCCCTATACACTTATTGCACTTTTGTTTTTGTTTTGCCCTGAATCATAGGCACAAATATAAATTTGCACTTCAAAAAAAAAAAAAAAAAAAAATTTCAAAGTACTCCCGTTTGCCCCCACATCCAAATAAAATTCATCTGGAAGTTTTTCATTTTCATATGCAATTGCAAAGCAATGTCACTTTCATATGATGAACGAGCATTTCGGTATAAAAATACTTCGCAAATATCTCGCCTTCTATATCTTGCTCGAGTTTCGCGCTCCACTCAAAGTTGAACATCATGAAATTCAAAACAGGTCCAGCTTGAAGTACTTTTTCGTGGTCTCTATCATTTCTGAATTAAGGCTCTAACAGCTGCTGAAACTGTGCACCGACCTAGATTAGATATCAATGAAGCGAACTCATTCAAATATTATATTTGGACTAACATTTGGGTCACCAGCAACATCGATTGAAAATTTTAAGATTTGCGTGGCTCTGCCCTTTTTATACTCTGTTTTTTAACCCCAATACCGAAGCTGAAACTCTGGTAATAAATCGTGTTTCAAGCAAAAATTGGTGGAGATGTTCTGAGAACCATTTTATGATAATAACTATTAAAATAAATATCAACCTATGCTGAGTGAAGTTCTTATGCTGAATTTTGAGAGTTAAGTTTAATTGCTCTTGAGTATTGTGATAATATAACGATTTACGAAATGTTTTAAGGAATCAATATATTGAAATCATTGTTTACTATATGTGTTGGCAGCTTAAATTGAGGTTATGTAAAGAATTGGGTGGAAGGCACTCGAATGGAGTGAAATAAGGAAAAGCAGGAAAAACAGAGTTGAATTGCATCAATATACCTTAAATCCTTGTATCAATATTACGGATTAAATTTAACAAAAAAGAAAATGAATAATAAAGCCAACTTTGTGTGCTACCCGAAAACTTTTCTTTCGATTAAGTGGTAGTATTTTTTCTACAGATACTATTTGCAGCTCTCATTTCGATCAGGTTCCAGGATATTCTTTTAAGATATATCTGTGGCGAATTTACCTCCTTCTGCCAGTCTATATCAGAAAGGATCACACCATTATCCGACAGAGAGCTTTTTGAAGAAACCTCCCATTTTCTTACTGGAAGTAAGTTGCTATCGTAATGTCATAAACAGAGCTGCTCAATCCCTATACACTTATTGCACTTTTGTTTTTGTTTTGCCCTGAATCATAGGCACAAATATAAATTTGCACTTCAAAAAAAAAAAAAAAAAAAAATTTCAAAGTACTCCCGTTTGCCCCCACATCCAAATAAAATTCATCTGGAAGTTTTTCATTTTCATATGCAATTGCAAAGCAATGTCACTTTCATATGATGAACGAGCATTTCGGTATAAAAATACTTCGCAAATATCTCGCCTTCTATATCTTGCTCGAGTTTCGCGCTCCACTCAAAGTTGAACATCATGAAATTCAAAACAGGTCCAGCTTGAAGTACTTTTTCGTGGTCTCTATCATTTCTGAATTAAGGCTCGAACAGCTGCTGAAACTGTGCACCGACCTAGATTAGATATCAATGAAGCGAACTCATTCAAATATTATATTTGGACTAACATTTGGGTCACCAGCAACATCGATTGAAAATTTTAAGATTTGCGTGGCTCTGCCCTTTTTATACTCTGTTTTTTAACCCCAATACCGAAGCTGAAACTCTGGTAATAAATCGTGTTTCAAGCAAAAATTGGTGGAGATGTTCTGAGAACCATTTTATGATAATAACTATTAAAATAAATATCAACCTATGCTGAGTGAAGTTCTTATGCTGAATTTTGAGAGTTAAGTTTAATTGCTCTTGAGTATTGTGATAATATAACGATTTACGAAATGTTTTAAGGAATCAATATATTGAAATCATTGTTTACTATATGTGTTGGCAGCTTAAATTGAGGTTATGTAAAGAATTGGGTGGAAGGCACTCGAATGGAGTGAAATAAGGAAAAGCAGGAAAAACAGAGTTGAATTGCATCAATATACCTTAAATCCTTGTATCAATATTACGGATTAAATTTAACAAAAAAGAAAATGAATAAACATTTAAATGCTAGACGGACACTTGCGCATCCTGCGCAACAAATATAAAAGTCTCATATCAAATGTCAACAGAAATCAGCTGTTCTATCAATCAATCATCTATCAATAAAAATGCAGTGTTAGTTCTAATCAAATATTCACAAGAGTGCCATAGTACAAATATATATCTTTGTGTGCTCACAATCATTTATTTTTAACAAATTATTTTAATAAAATATAGCTAAACAAAAGCACTACGACCAATAATACCCAAAGCTCGCTTTTCGCACGAATCTTCATAATTGCAACCAAACATTTTTTTATAGATTTGGATTCCAAATAAGAGCGAAAATTGGACCTACACATAAAACAGCAGTTAGATATCTACATACATACATAAAAGAAAGTGGTGTTAGTTACACTATTTATAACTCAAGAATGGATGAACAGATTTGGCTGAAGATTGGTGGAGAGGTAGCTTGGAACCAGAAGACCGACACAGGATACTTTTTATCCTATTCTGGCTAGAGTCTTGAGATCAAAACATGGACCTGGTTAATCCTAGAATGTGGTTGTACAATACGGGTATCAAATGGAAGATTTTTATGAGTACTTCGATACATGGTATTCTTCGTACCCCTGGGTAACTAGGGTCTAGAGATTTAGGCCAAAACGTGGGCTCGTGTACACCCAGATAGTGTTTATACAATATGTATAACAATATAAAGCTGTTGCTGAGAGCTTTAAAGTAATTTTCATTGTGATATTCGATTTAGTCGCATCGACTGGGCAAAACTGATAAATATGCATGCGAAGCCGAAAAAAGACACGAATTAATAATATGTTGCCACAAACCTTAGAGTAGAACTGGGACTCAGAATGGGATTGGAAATAAGGGATGAAGAAAAATGAAGAGAACTTGAGAGAAGAGAAATGAGGGAAGGAGAAGGAGACTGAGAAAGAGATAGAGTGAGACGAATATAGAGACAGATGAAGCGAAAAAGAAGGAGGCAAGAGTGAATAAAAGAATTAAGAAAAAGTGGAGAGGGAGAGGGCAGTGATAGACGGAAAAAGCTTATTAATATGTATGCAAAAATTTGGTCTAATTTAGGCCAGAACAACGTCTGCCGGGTCTGCTAGTAATATATAAGATAAGCAAAAATTGTCTCTTAATTACCTCACATAAGGTGATCTTCATGCTTTATATACTAAAATTAGCAATATTGCTAATAAATAAATGCTGTTTAACATGAATTTTCTAAAATATTTTCGTAATATGGTCATGAGTGATGTTTGTGAGTGCTAATTTTGAGCGATCAGCTGCTACTTTTTAAGGTTTACAATGATTGAAACGTTTGACCTTTTTGAATATTTAAAAATTTAATTTTTATTTTTTAGGTTGAACTGGTCGGTCCATGAGGACCTCATATAGACTGAATGAGTCCGTAATGTTTTTTTTTTTTTTTAAATACAGAGGTTTTTTGGTAATTATCTCGCTGCTTCTCCATAACGAATGCTTGGCGTTCGCCCCGCCTTCCCTGCTGGTAATTTCTTCAATTAAATATTTTCCTTTTAAAAAAAGTTATTTATTCGAAAATTTCTGAATAATCTCTATAAGATACATGAATTAAACTTATCGAAAGCTTTAATGAAGTTTATGGATTTTGCCAGGCTTTTTCGGCAGAGTAGCCTTAGAGCGTCGGCACGGTTGTCTCATATTTATGTATAAATGCAAAACATAAAATAATTCCATTAAGATCTGCATAAGAACTTTGTTTAAGTATTGTCATAAAAGAAGAAGCGATTAAAATGTTTCTTTTAATCAACTTATTTAATTTAATGATGGCAAATAACGGAATGGCCACTATAATTCATACATTAACATAAATAAACTTGAAATTACTTCATGACAAAGCAATTATTGACTACTGAAAACAACTCACAATTTAAATATATACATATGTAAATCCCTACATATACAACTAAATAAATAAGTACGTCTTCAAGAATATGGATATGCGTAGTATGTAAATGCAAAAGTTCAATGCCCCTTTTCGTAAGCCATATTCAACAAAGAGGCATTTTGTTCTCACACTTACAATTCAGATGTTTTGGCCATATTAACATTTGCGAAGTTTCAAAGAGAATAATTAATGAAATATCTGCGAAATGACGAAAGTTGAAAAGTTGCGAATAAGAACGTAAACAACAAAAAGTAATTCGAAAAACTTTCACCAATTTGTTTTGCTTTCGTAGAATTGGGGGATTTCCGCCAAGTAAATAAAGATATTGGGAAGTAAAACGCCTAGAATGTTAGCAGTTGCCGAAGTGCGTAGCTTATAATTACATATATATGAACACACATACACACAAACAAGTAAGCGAAAAACCACCAAAAAGGTGTGTGTAAATTTTTAATAGAGCAAAGAATTCAGTTTTGTGTTAAAGCTTAAGGTGAATTAATTTTCGCGATTTGCTACGAATAAAGGAAATATTTATTCTGAGTGCTTCTTTTGGCTGATAGAAAGAGAGAGCTCTTAGCCTCTTCTGTTTTGTGGAATTTCAAGTTCAGAGAATTTTTGCAAAATGCGTGAAGAAGTTTTGAGCTTTCTGCACTACAAGTTACTTTCTGGCAGTTTAGGTCATTGACCTCAACAAACTGAAATCGCACTCAAAAATTGAGAAATCAAAGAAAATAAAAATTAATTTTGCTTAACTTTGGCAAAGGAAAATTATTTTTGGGACATTAGGAACCACTTATGCTTTCCTTTTAAACTTTTTTTTAATTATAATGAATGATTTCTAAGCATTGCAGTAACATGCTCGATTGATGTGCTTTGAAAAGTAAAAAAAATCGCTTCTTGATAATGGTAATGTTACCAAGTAGATGGAAACCTTACCTTCAAGACAATGACTACGTCCTTTCCTAGCTACTCTAAAGAACTACCTACAGCCGACCACGCTCCTGTCGACTACTCCTCCCAGGAGGAATTTAATCACCTCTGATAAAGTCGGAAGCACCATGAAATCCTTCGACCCCTTTTAAATCTCAAGCATCCGATATAATTTTTGTCGCAGAACCACAAGTAAGAAGATTCAGAGGAAAGGCAAAGTAGAAATGGTGGAGTAAGGAGCTAAGTTTTCTTGCAGGGAAGGTAAAAGAAAGGATCAAGCTTGCGAAGGTTGCCTAAAGCGAAGGCTGCAGAAACCAGTACACGGAAACTTTACATTCCCCACTTCCAAGATCTACGGTGCATGACCTTTCAGCTTAATTTTGTATCTGGAAGCTGTTGATTCTTCTAAGCACCTCTTCAAGCTTTTTGCTCCATATCACATACGTATTAAAAGTCACACCACCTAGATGGGAGAATCTCTGCTTAGCCAGAGCGAGAGCAGAGGTGGTGAACCGGCGTTTCATTCTTCAGCTCACAGAAACGCCAAATTTGAGTATCGGATAGATTTTACTTACTTAGGTGATATCGTAGACCACAGTGTCCCGTATAGTACACAGTGAGAGCTCTTAGGTCCTCCTTACTTATAGTTTCCGTTGTGTGTGCTTTTGTAAGTCCACAAAAGGGCTTTGGACCATATAATGTTGATATAGCACCCTGCTTTGCTAGGTAATCTGCATGTTCATTACCTTCATGTCGCTGATGTCCGGAACCCATCCTAACAAAACTTTGTTTATGGCACCCAGGTCATTAAGGATTTCAGTGCATCCATTAGCTTAGATGTAACTATGTTGGATTGCAAGGCACGCAAGGCGTCCTGGCTGTCCGACATAACGTAGATGCTCTTCGATGTTGAGCCTCTCCGCATACATTCTCTACCAAAGACTGGTGTTGCATGGATTTCTGCCTGAAATATGGTTGGGTAGCATTCCATTGATATCGATTTCGTGAAGTTCGACCCATAGATACCAACTCCCGTTCTTCCGTCATCAAATTCTGATCCATCCGTGAACCAGACCTCTGAGTCAGGGTCATTGTAGGGATTTCCTGTTTCCCTGTGGGTCCTGTACACAATGAACACTTCAAAGTTCCGTGAGATTCTGAGCTAATGTTTCATTACGTCACGTAGTTGTAATGTGGGATTTCCTATAAATTATCTCATTACTTTCACATGCTATATCATGTTTCCTGGCTTCAACTCAATATTTTGAATTCGTAGTGCGCCTAGTGTTGCCTTTTTCTCTATCAGAATAGGGAAGGGAGGTATTCCCACTATAGCACTAAGTGCATCAGCAGGAGACGTTCTCATCGCACCCGTTATGACAATGCAAACTGATCGATGCAGTTTGCTTAGTTTTGCTGCTGCCGTTCTTTGCGTGGCCTTCTGCCACAAAACTAAGGAAGCATTGGTGACTATTGGCCTTAACATTTTATATTCCCCCGCTTCCAAACACTATGCTTATTATTACACTTAACTGCCGCTTACATTCGGGACTCCCCTTGCAAGCCAGGATCGGAATAAAATTCTTCGTAAGCTTTCAGCGCTCGGTTAGCTTATGAACTCCCAGAACTGAGAATTACTATTCACAATTTTTCTAAGTATTCGGAACTTCGATAGCGGATTATATGGCCAAATGGTATAAGATAAAATACACTCCATTTAAGTGGCTGCTATGCGAAGTTCTTAAAATGACGTATCCACCAAATCTATTCCCCGGCTTAAGAACATAATGTTTCATTAAAAGCTCCACAATCACTAGATATAATACGAGAAAATTAGTTAAGTCTAAAGTAAAAACAAAGAAATAGTAATAATGGTTGCAACGTTGACGTAAATATTTAACTCTTAAAGAAAATTAGTTTCAACTTATTTCCGATTAAGTAATACTTATAAGTACGCACATATATGCATGTATGTCTCATAAGTGTATGTGTATGCGTAGTTACATAAAAATGAGAGAGTTTCCCAAATAGGGTCTTTGAACTTCGAACTAAGTTTAAGTTAATTTGAATTGTCTAAAGCAAAGAGAAGTCCAAAAAGTAGAAATGGCAATGAAGAAATATATAAATGCCGTTGGTGATGGCTTTTATAATGGTAATTATGATAAAGACCTAAAAATTTGTAGTTGTTTGTTATTCCAAGCGGCATCATAAGTTTTAAACAAAAATCTCAAAAAGAGTTCATTCAACTTGGAGAATGTATCCAAACATAAATATGGTATATTAGGGTGATTAGAACGATTGTTTTGACCCCGTTCTGCATTTTAATATTCCGCTAACATAACTCATGAGGGATTTAGAAATCTGGAATTTTTACTTTGAGCAAACTCTCGGTTAGCTGGTTGAAACCTTCAACATAGCTTAAAACCCTATTAAAACCTTATACTAATGAGCTCAGGGCACTGTGATAATGCAACAAAAGAGACACATGGCTACAAGGTGGTATTGTAATGAAGTGGGAATAGCTATTATCAGATTAGGAAACAACAACGTCACGCAAATAGTCAAATTCAATGCAAAATATAGTTGAACGAGTGCATACCCGACGATTGGAATCTATGTTTTCCTTGCCCAGTCCAAAAGAAGGGAAATCCTGCAAACTGCGCCAACTGCAAGCGAATTGGCCTTAATATCGCATATAATGTTCAGCCAAGCATACTGTGCGAGTGACTGAAGCACTCTGTGAATCGGCTGATTGGATCCTTATCAGTGCTGCTTCATACCTTGTAAATCTACCATCAACTGAATTTTCGCTGTGCGCCAAGACTTTGAAAAAATTGCTATACAAGTTTTGATATACATCACATCTTCGTCGAACTTAAAGTCACCTGCAATAGCACGATAAGAAGCTCCTTCATTTCCGCTATGTTTGGTTTCCCTGCAAAACTTATACGGCTGTAACACAGCTGTGACTTTGAGCAACACCAAAAGCTTAGTCAAATTCATTTGATGCTGAAAGAAATAATACAAGCTATAGAACTTAAGCGCTAAGGAAGAATGGTCTATTAAAGCCTGCAATTTCTGGCGAATACTGACGATATTGATATTACCGGCCTGAACACGAGAACCGTAAACTTTGTTCATTCCAAACGGGGAAAAGAAGCGGAACGAAGTAGTTGCTATCACCAAGCAAAGAGTCAGCATATTTGCGCCGTGGAAGCCACCAACTTTTACACAAACAACAACTACGGCTTCGAAACCCAGCGAAGAATCACTCTTGCCAATAACAACTACTTTGAACAAGTAAGCAATTGAAAGGTAGAGTCTTCCATCGCCAAAGCAAAATCATGCTTTCTAAGCCACTTATCGTACCCGTCTTGCTATATAGTGCAGAAGCATGGACCACGACAACATCAGATGGAGCAGCTCTGGGAGTATTCGAGACAATTTTTTAAGAGCCTCTACGCATCCGTGACATAGTACCGAAGAAGATTTAATGATGAGCTTCACGAGCTATATGCAAACATCAACATAGGTAACCGAAATAAAACATGGAAATTACGACGGCTAGTTCATACTTCTCGCATGAAAGATGACGCTCTGGCCAAAAAAGTATTCTTATCGGAACACGCCTATGGAAGCAGAGGAAGGGGCGGTCCTCAATCCGCTGGAAGGAGTATGATTTAAATTCTCTTGGTATTGTGCCGAATATTAGTGACACTAAGTGATACTCACATCACTACTCTGATGCTAAGTAAATGAAGCCACAACAACATAAAGCAAGCAGTCACTTGTATCTACATAAACGAATCAATCATTATGTCTACACATATGTACGTACACGCAGCAGAGAGAGAGGCGCACAAACACATCTTATCTGAGATACTCCCAAAAGTAGGCAATAGTCTGTTGGAAGAATCACTCACATATACACGCGCATGGGCTATGCGAGATGCTATAAAAATCGTGCATCTGTAGTTATAGCTGAGAAATTTATAGCTGGTATACAAATAGCAAATTCTAGAAATAGAAACTCCTAGAAATATGTCAACGAAGAAACCAAAGAGTATAAAGGCAGCAGCTGAGGCACGACGAATCAGTTTGATTTAAGCACGCTATATTTTGAGCAGTGGAAGTGTTACCGTGAAGTACTTTAATAAAGGCCATTTTGCATTATTGAATAGTGGAGTTATTTATTCAACAGTTTAGTGATTTGAACGTTAACAGAAGGTTGCAAATAAGAGGAATTGCACTAAATTCGTTAAAAGCGATTGGCGGTCCTTATTGGAGGGCCATAATCGTTTAAACGGCTATTCGCTAATTATGTAAGTCAGTAAGTATTGATATGAGGGAATTTCGCGATCAATACCTGAAAATTAGTTGAAAATTCGATGGCAATGCATTAAAAGAAATTCCAATAAGCTGCAATCGGATCGAGATAATTAGAAATTTCGTACCGAAAATTGGATTTTGCTATAAATACGTAAGGAACTTCCCTTTTGATCTATAAACTTGTAACTTAACTTAATTGACCGCCTCAATGCTTGAATTTCCTTTAGGTGTTGCATTATTACAAAATTCATACGAGATTTGCAGTCTTTCGATCGATGTTTTCGTTGCTTAGGTTAGCTTGGGTTGATGTGGCTGTCCGAGGGCATACTTAGGCAAGTAATATAAGGCCCGTTGTGATACCACGAAAATATACCGTGACCTTTCCTCTTCGGATCATTGTGAGGAACTGATAAAGGCTACCAGGTTCTTGACGTCATGCTCCACAGCCTGGCTCAGATTATCTAGAAATGAAGCACCCAGCAAGGGCTGCCGTGCTCTGCTTAGTGCAGGGCAATTGCAGGTGAGGTGAACCATTGTTTCCTCCTCCTCATCCTCTTTACAACTCCTGCAGCATCGACTATAAGGCGCTCCCAACCTTTGTGCATGCCTACCTATAAGGCAATGACCAGTTAGTACCCCCAAAAGTGCAAAATTGTATCCCTACTTAGGTTGTACACGTGACGGGATCTTTTAGAATCCTCTTTAGGCCAGATTGCCTTCGATGTTCGACAACCCGGTGTTTGTACCCATCTTTTGTCGGATTGACGGTGGATGTGTTCCTTTAGCATTAGCTGCATATGAGCAGGGGCCTACCTAAGCGTTCTTGGCCGGGAGGAATTTGCCTGGTTATACCCTGCCTAGCGACTTCTTATTCAATGCGGTTTTTCTCGATGTCCCTATGCCCACGGACCCATGTGAGGTGTACAGGGTTTTGTTGGGCCATCTCTTGAAGAGATTGGCGTCAGTTTATTGCTAGTTCAGAATTGAAGGGGTAGGCCAAGAGATTTTATGGCAGCTTGGCTGTCGCTGAAAATAAAGATTTCTTTGCTGACAGTGTGTGTCTCTATCCTAGCTGTGGCTTTCGTTATGGCCGAAATTTCTGCCTGGAATACACTGCACTGGCCGGGTAGTCTGGAGGAGAGCTGGAGGTCAAGGTTCCTTGAGTATAAAATAAAAATAAATAAATGGTCGGGTAGTCTGGAGGAGAGCTGGAGGTCAAGGTTCCTTGAGTATAAAATAAAAATAAATAAGTGCAAGGCGCGATAACCTCCGAAAAGATCTAAGGCTGAGCTTCTCTTCCAATTTGCATCGTGCTCCTCTTGATTTTCCCTACAAATTGGCCGTACGGCACCTACATATTTTATGCCGACTTCGAATGGCATATGCAAGGCAGATGAGTTTTCACTGAGAGCTTTTCATGGCAGAAATACACTCGGAGCGCTTGCCAAACACTGCCGAGGGGCAACCCCGCTTAAAAAATTGTCTTCTAATTGAAAAACTTTATTTCTAAAATTTTGATGTTGCTTTGCCTGGGTTTTGAACCCAGTACACACGGTGTGGTAGGCGGAGCACGCTACCATCTCACCACGTTGGCCGCCTTGAGTATACTCCACCTCAAATTCTAACGTTTAGCTTGGAGCCGACCGTGTATATGGAAATGCTGCTGTCAATAGCAATGCAACCATCCGACCCCGTCCCGTCATCCCTAATGGGAATGTTTATTTAAAGTTGGTTTCCGCAACTGTTGTGGTCGCGCAGCGATCCGTGCTAGGAGGAAGAAAACTGTATTTGTTTAGTATACATGAGTGTCCTGTGGTCTTGTTGTTCCAAAACGAAAACTTCCTTTGGCGCAGGGCTGACGTTGCCGCTGCTCGATAACCAGCTAGATCCAATGGAAGGATGTCAAGTTCTTACAGCACCGCTTTTGTTATTCGTTACTACTGGTTACAAAGTAACGACATGAAATTATCCTTTTTCGAAAACTAATTTCGTGAATACCCGGATTAAGGAAAATTTCGAATAAACGACTACCCTAACATTGTCAATCCACAAAAAATTGCGCAAGTAGTTAAAAAAGATAGAGCATGCGTAATCATTTTACATTACCGGTAAGTCTGGCCATGCCTATAATACGTCAGCAGAGTACAACCTTATTTGGGTGTTGATAAGTGTGACATGAAATAATGTCAAGTGACATAGCCTCAAGTCTGTTTGTGTTTTACTTGATACTATGTCACCGCTAATGTGGCGTAATAATTCCAATTGATATAATACCACTCCTGTGTCTAAATAAAAGAAAATTTGTATAAGCAACAGGAATGCAGTTACCGTACTTTAGAGCAATCTCCTTTTCTTGCCAAATACCTTAGCCCTATAGACCATATAGGAGCTATTAATCTCAAGAACGATCAGTAAAGCTTTTACGAGCAACAGACATCTTGGGTAACTCATCACTTCCATCTCTGCTATGACGAATTTAGCAGACGCACAACTTTGTGTAGAAGAAATTAAGATTTTGGAATTCACTTCAGTTCAAGTTTAATCAAAACAAGTAAAGCTGTCTAAGTTCGGTTGTAACCGAACATTATATACTCAGCGTGAGTTTCAATTGTTCATTTCATTTCAGATAAAGTACTTTTCTACATAACACGTGGCACCGCCCGTTTAAAAAAAATGTCTACCCATTTCCTCTTACAATAAAACTTGATAAGTGAAATATCATTGATTCAAAACTATTTTTTTGCTAAGTTGTAGCTTATTATTCTAGTCTGCGACCCATTTAAGTTTGTTTTGTATCTAAGTTGCCGTGGTCTTTAACCGATCCCGTCCATTTTTACTAGAAATATTTTCTGCTGTAAGGAAAATATGTGTACCCAATTTTATTACGATCCGTTAATTTTTCTTCGAGTTATGGCTCCCGAAACATAGAAAATTGCTTAGTTATAAAAGGGGCGGTGCCACGCCCATTTTCAAAATTTTTAGTGTTTACCACTTTAATGTTATAATTCAATTTAGAAAGTAATATTCTATTTATACATTTTTTTTTCGCTAAGAAATAGCTTATTATTTTCGTCTACGACCCTTATAAAAATCTTTTATATAAAAGTGGGCGTGGTCTTTAACTGATCTCGTCCATTTTTTCTAAAAATATTTTCTGCTAATGGAAAAATATGCGTACCAAATTTTATTAAGATCCGTCAATTTTTCTTCGAGTTATGGCTCCCGAAACATAGAATATTACTTAGTCATAAAAGGGGCGTTGTCACGCCCATTTTTTAAAATTTTAAGTTTTTCCTATTTACTGTTATAAATATACTTGGGAAATGAAATACCATAGATATAAAGCTCTTTTTTGAAAAGATACATATAGTTTATTTTATTCGTCCTCGACCTTTTAAAAATCTTTTATATAAAAGTGGGCGTGATCCTTAACCGATTTCACTATTTTTTCTTCAAAGCATGCCTATACTACCTCTTCGCCGTATTTTGTTACGATAAGTTTAACGATTTTTGATTTATCAATTGTTTTTGTTTTTATCGGCCTATTGATAAATCATTCAAGGTTCGAATCGAGCTCAAGGCTAGAATAATAATTTTTTTCTATTGATAATTATTGTTATTTTTTTAATTTTTCTAAATTTGAAAAATTGTATTTTGTTTTTGGAATAGTAAGTGAAAAATTTTCTACTTACTATTCCAAAAACAAAACACAATTTTTCAAATTTAGAAAAATTAAAAAAATAACAATAATTATCATTAGAAAAAAATTATTGTTCTGGCCTTGAGCTCGATTCGAACCTTGAATGATTTTTGATTTATGGTTAATAATATTTGCAAAATTGATTTTATCACAAGTGGACGGTGCCACGACCATTTTAAACATTTTTTTCAAATTTTTATCAAGAGTCTCAATATCAATCCACACGTCCAATTTCAACATTCTAGGTGTATTATTTACTAAATGATCCGGTTTTTTGTGTTTTCCAAAATGTTATATTTATAAAAAGTGGGCGTGGTTATCATCCGATTTCGCTCATTTTCAAAACCAATCTATTCGGGGTCAGATAAGCTCGTGTACTAAATTTGGTGAAGATATCTCTCTATCGTGTTAGCGGACAGACGGACGGACGGACCGACATGGCTCAATCAAATTTTTTTTCGATACTGATGATTTTGATATATGGAAGTCTATATCTATCTCAATTATTTTATACCTGTACAACAAACCGTTATCCAATCAAAGTTAATATACTCTGTGTGAAAAGCACGCTGAGTATAAAAATATATAGATTTTTTTTTTATTTTGTTCGTTGCACTTATTGCAAATAATTCTGAACAAAATTTGAAAAAAAGTGATATGGATAAGAAGCCTACTGCTCATAATCGTGATTGCACTTCTTCCTATCTGAACTCTTACCTGATTGTGGGCCTTTAGGCAATTTACTTTCTAGCCAGGCTATCCACTTGTTCGTTACAATCCACCATCTGTATTACGGGACCCTCGATAAACGATTTGTGTTACTAGCCCCTAAGCTGTTCATCGTCTCCATTCACTATTAAGGATGCAGTCTTGAGTGGGGCATAAGGTATAAGGATTTTTTCATTCGAGTAATATAGCTGCAAGTTGATCTCTGCACAAGAGCTTATGGTAAATACTCTAACTGGGAAAATCCTTTAGTCCCATCGGTATGCACATCGTGCCAGATATTCTATATATAAGTTTGAGTACCAAATAAATATTAGTTGTGGTGAATATTTTCTTTTATAGAAGTGTTCCACGTGGCTGTATTTCGCCCCGCAGAGTTCAATTAGACTACCCATCATGAATCTACAGTCTGGTCTTTTTAAGATAGGAGTACTAACTTTCTAAGACCGAGGTTTTAAGGCCTTCGACAATTTGTAACCCCGTGCTTGGTTCCACGTCTTTCCTTCTTGGTCGATCATCTACGGAACAATCTTGAAGGCATGCGAAGGTGCAAATATTTTTGTTGGGTACCACCATTAGTATGAACTGTCTAGAAAAAAATGTATGAGTGTCTATGTAATAGCATGTTTTATTTTTTTCGGTATGAAAAAAACATTAGAGAATCAAAATTAGATAAACAAAGCGTAGAAGATATTTTTGAATTGAGCTCGCTTTTTAGAGAAAAAGAGACGTTAAGCATTTAGCTATCAAAAAAGCTTTGGTTCTAAAAGAAACAAAAAAATAACAACTAAAGGAAAAGAGAATGTTAGGATCACTGACCATTGAAATAAGTATTTTTTTTACTTTTTTTTCTAAATATAGTATAAAGTTTTTTAAATAGCCTTTATCACACTTAGCTTTGGGCCAATGCCGCGCCAAACAATATACCATCTGCTGCAAACGACGGAGGGGCAGGTAATATCTACGAGTATTTCGCCATCGTTCTCTTGGCAAATCATTTTAGAAACTGGTGCAATGATTTATATGACTAAATAAAATTTATTGCCGCACTCAAACGTAGTTTTAGTAGAATTTGCATACCAAAAAACAATTTAAAGAAGAAATATTAATATAACTTATATATAATTAATTATTGAATTAATTTGACCAAGAGGTTATCCACATATTTTCATCAGCTTTTTTGCAGGCTTTTCGTTGATTGTGTATTGATATTTATTTAAATATTAGTACTTGGGCGACCGAGCTTTGTTCAGCAACGTTTCTTTGTGCAGGCAACGTTTCTTTTTTTAATTTTTAATAGGTGGCAACCCTACTCAAAAATGTCCCTATTTTATTGCGAAGTGAAATACATTTCGTTTGACATCCATATCGGCATATCTCATGCAATTTTTTTTTAATTTCGAATATGTGGCAACCCTAAACGGGAACTCTACACAAAAATGTCCCTATTGTAATGCAGAGTAAAATACCTTTCGTTTGATACCCATATCGACATATCTCTTGCAATTTTTGTTTTCATTTCTAATAGGTAGCAACCCTATTCAAAAATGTCCCTATTGTAATGCGGAGTGAAATACCTTTCGTTTGATACCCATATCGGCATATCTCATGCAATTTTTTTTAATTTCAAATAGGTGGCAACCCCAAATGTCAACCCTACTCAAAAATGTCCCTATTGTAATGCGGAGTGAAATACCTTTCGTTAGATACCCATATCGGCATATCTCTTGCAATTTTTTTTTCACTTCGAATAGGTGGCAAACCTAAATAGCAACCCTACTCAAAAATGTTCCTATTTTAATGCGGAGCGAAATACCTTTCGTTTGATACCCATATCGGCATATCTCATGCAATTTTTTTTCATTTCGAATAGGTGGCAACCCTAAATGGCAACCCTACTCAAAAATGTCCCTATTGTAATGCGGAGTGAAAGAGCTTTCGTTTGATACCCATATCGGCATATCTCATGCAATTTTTTTTTATTTCGAATGGGTGGCAACCTTAAATGACAACCCTACTCAAAAATGTCCCTATTGTAATGCGGAGTGAAATACATTTCATTTGATACCCATATCGGTATATCTTATGCTTTTTTTTTTATTTCGAATAGGTGGCAACCCAAATGGCAACCCTACTTAAAAATATCCCTATTGTAATGCGGAGTGAAATACCTTTCGTTTGATACCCATATCGGCATATCTCACGCAATTTTTTTTTAATTTCAAATAGGTGGCAACCCTAAATGTCAACGCTACTCAAAAATGTTCCTATTGTAATGCGGAGCGAAATACCTTTCGTTTGATACCCATATCGGCATATCTCATGCAATTTTTTTTCATTTCGGAAAGGTGGCAACCCTAAATGGCAAGCCTACTCAAAAATGTCCCTATTGTAATGCGGAGCGAAATACCTTTCGTTTGATACTCATATCGGCATATCTCATGGAATTTTTTTTTAATTTCGAATAGGTGGCAACCTTATGAAACATTCTGAGTGGCAACACCTAGGTAGAAAGTCTTAGAAGGTGATACATTGTCTCTGTGCCAAATTTCATTTAAATCGGTTGAGCCGTTCCCGAGATCGTTCGGCTACACAAACAAACAAGAATTACTCGTTTAAATGTATAAGATTTATAGAAACTCCGCAGAAGTCGTTGAAAACATTGAATCAAACCTTTTCCAACTGTTATGGGCAGTCGATGGCTCCCATAATGACATTATATAAGAAAGTGATGCAGAGTATAGATCTACGACTTTCTAGGGACTTGTTACCTTTGAGCATAAGCAGAGAAGAATAAGATGGCTTGGGATCATCCGAAAAGCGTAATGGACGAAAAACATGCTTAACAAAAATTTTCGGCATACACTCAATTTTATTCATAGCTTTCAGAGCTATATAAGTGCGATCTTTTTTTTTTTTGTTTTTTTGCGGACATTGTGGCAGCGCACTGCCCTCAAATGGCCCGATGAAGCCAGGCTAATTTTATTTGAATATCTCAAATCTTGCAGCATCTAGCGTGAATTTTTTTTGCTATAGCGGTTTCTATTTCTGTATGTCATATATGTGTTCCAAATATGAGCCTAATCGGAGCACAAATACGATTTTTTTGAATATCTCGATCCTTGCGCCACCTAATTGTGATTTTTTAAGGTCGCTTTCTATTTATGTATGTATTATGTGTTCCAAATACGATTTTTTTAAATATTTCTATCCATGAGCCACTTATCGAGTTTTTTCTTATTATTGGATTGTTATCGGGTTGTGAACTATATTCCAAGCTTTGTAGCTTATCGGGAAGTTACTTAAATTTCAATTACAAAATTTTGTTCGCTATACAGGGCAAAGCTAAATAAAATCGTTTAAAACAGGACTGAAGTTCCACAACTAACACTTTTTGGCAAGAACGATACAGTTCTGCCTTTGACTTTTCAGTTCTTTTTGATAGATACCACTATCAGAAAACTCTTTATTAAAGCGTTTATAGAGGTGATCATGATTAACTAAGTAAAATGCCTCGGAAAAATCCACAAGGAAAAAGCAAATCTGGGCTCGAATCGTAACATACGATCACGGATCGGCAACCATACGAAAAAAAATTACGTGATAAGTCAAACGTATAAACAAACTGAGATTATAACATACGATAGCAAACGGATCGCCATTAGGTTGGATTGTATTTTTAGCTCACAATAGATTTTGGTTGGGAAAAATTTAAAAAATAAAGTAAATAACTACTATGTATTCAATTTTATTGTTTTGTTTGTAATAGCTAAGGCGATGAAAAGACAGTCCCTAGGCGGTTAAGATAGTGGGGTAACCTTTTGGACATACCGAACAAAGCGCAAGCAAATCATTTATGTATTATTTCTTTGCAACAAAAAATTACTGCAGTTTCACTAAGTGATTTCGCTTAACTAAAAATAAGATAGTTATTTAAAAAACTTTCAGTTACATTGAAGTTAAATTTGAAGTAAACCGATACCAAAGCGGGTGTCTCGCCATGAATTCCGCCAATATTTCCTTTTGGCTTGGATTAAGCTGCTTTGAATTCGACCTTTGTTAATAACAAGTGTTTGAAATCTGTTATTATATTTTATTTGTTCATCTACTTTAACAATTTTCTTAATTTTTCAATGAAATTTTTGTGTATACGATCGCCAGTTTGTGTTCGAATGAAAATGGAACGTGACGTGTACGTTCATCGAAGTAATACGTTCACGTAAGTCATAATCCGAAAATAATGTTTTTACTTGATGAGTTATACGATTACGGATGTTACAACTTGACCCCAGATCTTTTTCATCAAATTTCATGCATTTACCATCAATAATTTTTATCATAGCTGAATCGCAGCTATGCTTTAGCCCAAATCCTGCCTATAGTAGCTAAGAAAGACTATTCTTTTATAGGAAAGGTATGATTTGAAACGCCTTCAAGGACTAACATGCTTTCGAAAACACCGGTAAAATACCTACTGGCCCATGAGGAATTGCTCGTGAACTTTTCCTACCAAAGGCGGGGTAGATCGGTCATATGTATCGAATCAACAGAAATATCTTTGCCCAAATGAAGATCTTTCATTTTATAAGCGGTTTTCAAACATGCGTTCACATTTTCTTGTTGGCAATTTTCTTTAAACTGGAAACATATGATATTACTGTTATAAATTAAAATTATATAAAATATTATTAACATTAAATATAGATGATATGCAGTAAAAAAAGGCATGTAATTAATTTAAAGCTTGCTACTTACAAGAACGCAAGAACTTCAATCTGAAATGACACAAAACTCATCCGAGTAATCGTCAACGATTCAGGCAATCGCACTCTGAATGCTCGTTTGTTAATTCTCTTAATACAAACATATTCTCTTTTAACTGATCTTCCGTCTAGTTCACCATTTCTCATTTTCTCCTTGCTTTCTTTCACTCGATTCAATCCACTCAGAGTTCTCTATCCCCACACAGCCACTCATTGCATACATTCTTAGACTCCTCGTTCTGACTGTCTGAGCATAAAAACGCAAATTGTTATTGGAGAATGAGGAAATGTTCGAGTGTCGTTCGTTGTTGTCATTTACTGGATGAGTGTAGTTTGCATAGCGGTACTTTTCGTTTTCATTGCAGCGTCAATCCAATGTTTAGCCTAGATTTGCGGGCGAGTTCGTTGAACTGCTCGTTGTGGACTCGACGTAGGCCACCAACAAGCTATAGCAGTACATACATAGGTATGTATGTGTGTGTGATAGGAGAAAAAGCAATGGGGCATGAAGATTGTGATATCGGTTTGCCAATGTTAACAGTATTGATTTGATCGATCAACTTGTTGAATTGCTTGCTTCATTGCAAATGTGAGGCCGCAAGTTGCTCGCTTAAGTCTTTCGTATGATATATCGCTTACTGGTCGATTAGTCAGTGTATGTACAAAAGTTTTTGAATCGTATGTGAGTTGTTTATTTTGAAAGTGGTTTAAGTCCATTTTTTCTCATATTGAGATATTTAAGGGTTTGTGTTTGACTTGTTTCAAAAATATTGTTAAGTAGTATTAATTTTTTTTTATTGCTTTGTGACCTTAAACATGTTAGAATATATAACGTAATATGTTTTGTAAACTTTACTATAAAAACAAGTAAGGGTGTCTAAGTTCGGGTGTAACCGAACATTATATACTCAGCGTGAGCTTCAATTGCACATTACATTTCAGAAAAATTACTTTTCTACATAACACGTGGTACCGCCCGTCTTCCCATTTCCTCTTAAAAAAAAACTTGATAAGTGAAATATCATTGATTCAAAACTATTTTTCGCTAAGTTATAGCTTATTATTTTCGTCTACGACCCTTTTAAAAATCTTTTATATAAAGTGGGCGTGGTCTTTAACCGATCTCGTCCATTTTTTCAAGAAATATTTCTTGCTATAGGGAAAATATGTGTACCCAATTTTATTAACATCCGTTAATTTTTCTTCGAGTTATGGCTACCGAAACATAGAAAATTTCTTAGCCATAAAAGGGGCGGTGCCATGCCCATTTTTTAAAACTTGAAGTTTTTCCTATTTATTGTTATAAATCCACTTGGGATTTCGTTAATTTTTCTTCAAAGCATTCCTTATAGTAAAGGCAACCTCTCTGCTGAGTTTTGTTACGATTAATACGTTTTTTTACGATTTTTGATTTATCTTCTTCTATATACATATATAGAATAGGATGTATGTATGTTTGTATGTTTGTATGAGGCTTATGGACTCCGGAACTACCACGCCGATTTTATTCAAATTTTCAGGATAACTTAGTAGGAACACGGAGAGTGTTTGTGAAAAGTTTGTTTTCCGCGAAGTGGACCAGGGACCGATTTATTCTAAACTATCGTATATGGCTCGATTTGCCTGAAATTTTGTATGAAGGTAGCGTTATATCTAGAATAAAATGTCGGACAATTTTTCTTCCGGGAAGTGGACCAGGATACATATTGGTGACTAGGGTCTCGAGATATAGGACAAAAAGTGGACCCGGGCACTCCTAGAATGTGTATATACAATATGGATATCAAATGAAAGCTGCTGATGTGTGCTCAGGGTAACATTAGGATGCGTTTTTACATTATGAATATCAAATTGAAGCTGTTGATGTGTGCTTTACTACAGATAATTTTTTATACCACTGGGTGTCTTGGGTCTCGAGATATAGGCCAAAACATGGATCCGGATACCCCTAGAATGTGTGCGTATTTTGGATATCAAACGAAGGCTGTTGCTGAGAGCTTTTAAGTAATTTTCATTGTGATATTCGATATAGTCGCATCAACTAGGCAGAACTGACAAATATGCATTCAAGCCGAAATAAAGACATGAATTAATAATACTCACATACCTATTTACATACGTCCTATTCGATTTGCCTGAAATTTGGTATATAAATTTGCCTGTATTAGTATTAACGATGCTTTTTCCAGAGACGGACTGGGACTGGGATTAGGACTGGGACTGAGACTGAGACTCGGAGTGGGACTGTGACTGAGACTCGGAATGGGACTGGAACAAAATACATACCACGCTATGGGACTGGCAATAAGATATGAAGAAGAATGAGAAAAACTTGAGAGAAGAGAAAAGAGAGAAGGAGAAGGAGACTGAGAAGGAGATAGAATGAGACGAAGATGGAGATAGATGAAGCGAAAATACTGAGGAGTGAATACAAAGATTAGGAAAAGTGTAGAGGGGCGAGGGCAGAGTTAGATGGAAAAAGCTAATTAAAAGGTATGAAGATATACCAAATTTAGGGCAGAACAACGTCTACCGGGTCTGCTAGTGATTAATAATATTTGTAAAATTGATTTTGTCTCAAGTGGGGGGTTGTACGCCCATTTTAGAAATTTTATCAAGATTCTCAGTATCAGTCCACATGTCAAATTTCAGCACTCTAGGTGTATTATCTACTCAATAATCAGGTCTTTTGTGTTTTCCAAAATGTTATATATATAAAAAGAGGGCGTGGTTTTCATCCGATTTCACTCATTTTCAATACCACTCTATTCTGGGTCCAAGTAAGCTCGTGTACCCAATTTCGGAAGATATCTTAATATTTACTCAAGTTATCGTGTTAACGGACAGACGGACGGACATGGCTCAATCAAATTTTTTTTCGATACTGATGATTTTGATATATGAAAGTCTATATCTATCTCGATTCCTTTATACCAGTACAACTAACCATTATCCAAGCAAAGTTAATATACTCTGTGGGCAAAGCACGCTGAGTTTAATAAGTTGTATTTCAGAACCTAAAGTGGACTTAAACCACTCTCAAAATTAACAAAATGACTCTTAAGTTTGTGAAAAGGAATACGTCCACCTATTTTTGAGAAATTATAATAGTAGAAATTGTATATATTTTATCTTTCATGTAGATGAATGTAATAGCTTTTAAATAAATGGGGAAGTTTTCAAGTTAGATACAGATTTTTATTTATGTAATTAAAAAAATGTTTTTAAAAATAATTATTAATTCATTTATTAAAAAAATTTATATACATTCATTTATTTATTAAGGATAATATTGAAGATTTCACCATATTATTTCTCCTCATTTAGATTGTGTGTGTGGTTTTTAAAATATTCATGGTACATAGGTTGTATGTACCTTAGTAACTCCATCATATCCTTATAGTTGGGAGTTGCAATGGGACGCACATTTTGTATAATGGTGTTAATTTTATTTTGTTGAAGTTCCTTGGCCTTCCCCAACAAGGTAATAAATCAAGTATTTTGAGCTCTTCATCCACTTCAATAGATTCTTTATAAAGCATTTTATAGAGTGCATTTTGTAAAAATCGCATCCAACATATCCTTAGCCAATTTACAAGTTCGCAACTAGAGTTTTTAATCTTTTATGAATTGATTCTTCCAGATAATAATTACTCAAAATAAATTTTAAATAAATATTAAATAATAAGTTTTTTTTCAGTGGACTTAAACCAGTTTTAAAACAATTTTTTTTGGATTTTCTTAGCTAAGTAATTTTCAAGTCCCCACTTAAAACACTTTCAAAATAAACGACTCATTTATATATAGAAGTCTGATTGCTTCAGAAATGTCTAGCTACATATAAGCCCAAAAGAGATTTGGTTGAACTTGGTGGTACGTGAGGACCTAACATCAACTTTTGTTCAAAAAATTTATGGTTGTAAAGATTTGGTGCTACCGTCAGAAAGTTCACCCTCCGCGTTGAGGTAGATTGACTCTATGCTACTTGGTTATCTGTTCTTCGAAGAACTGCGAATAAAATTAATCATTTCGTTATCGGCGACAGACATAGTTCCAGTGTGTTGGATGTGTGTACTCCACAAGGTCAAAATATCGACTCGGACCGCTGTGTTGTGGCAGCCAACAAACGAACACGGCTCTAACAACGGCTTGCTGAGAGTAAATTGCGATCTGAATGGCAGGGCAGTGGAAGCACATTTTTCTCTATTTATGTGAGGTCGCTTTGAACACCATAGGTTTCCAGTGAGCCGTCAAAAATACCTAGTAAGATGGGGAATGTCGCACTACCTTGGAAAACCTGGCGTTACATGTATATTTATCGTGAAGTGAAGAAGAAAGAAAGATCTCTATTTAGAAGTAAGTAGGTGTGAGTGCTTCAGGAGTTTCAAATGCTGGCTAATAGGAATAATGCTCAAAAATTCTTCCAAAACATCCGACAGCTGACGCAAGGTTTCAATACCATGGCAGACTCCCGCAGGAATGATTATAAATAAATAAATAAATGTAAGGCGCGATAACCTCCGCAGAGATTTTAGGCCCAGCTTCCAATTTGCGTCGTGCTCCTTTTTAATTTTTCTTACAAACTGGCGGGACGGAACCTACTTGTTTATGCATCTGCAAGGCAGACGAGTTTTCACTGAGAGCTTTTCAATACACTCGGAGTGCTTGCCGAACACTGCCGAGGGGCGACCCTACTTAGGAAAATTTTCTTCTAATTAAAAAAGCTTGTTTCTAAGATTTTGACATTGCTTTGCCCGTGGTGTGAACCCAGGGTCTTCGGTGTGGTAGGCAAGCATGCTACCATCACACCACGGCGGCCACCAGGAATGATAATGGCTAACCGAAAACTGACGTAAGAGTGTGCTTAAACTATAGGTCGAGACACTTTTCTTCTTTGTAAGAAAACGAGTGAGAAGACGAAAACTATACCCTTAACATTTAAGACGGCGCGCATGTTCTGAAACCTGACTACGACTAAGTGAGAATGGCAATATCATGACTAAAGAAATTCGAAGTGCCGATAAAGAACGGATTACTAGTCGAGCTTTTCATACACTGAAACTAATAGTTGATAAAGAGCGTGCATCAAACCAGAAAAAGGGATTGCTTATAAGCTGAAATTTCTGAATTTAAATTTGCTGCAAACCTAATAAAGCTTTGTCAAATGACATCGAATAACACCACCAGCTCCCTAACGATTGGGAAAGACCTTTACGTGCCACGCAAAACCAAATTAGGCTTCTGAAATGTGAACTTGTTTTCAAATTAATAAATTTATAATAAAGCAGCAGATCCAATCTTTGATGACTGAATCCATTATAAGAGCTTACAATTCCTGGGAAATCCTGGTGACATTAATACCATTGCCTTTAACGTGCATGCCGTGAATTCTGACTTCTCTTGATTAGATAAAAAGGCAAAAAATGTGTGTTTCCGGTGAATCAGGGCAAATGAAGTACTCCTCTGTCATGCAAGAAAGAAACAGCATATTTCAGCCATAGCAGCTGCACCATCCACGAATATGGATTTGGAACTATTAAGAACTTCGTCTATCAGAGAACTACTATAAACATCGAAAATAGTGCCAGCCTATTATTCAAATCGAAAATGACACTTGCAAACGAGTATTAGTTTGGACTGGAAGTCAATTGAAAAGTGCTTTCATAGTCAAATCACGCTAGTGAAATCGCTCATTATACCTGACTTGTAATTTATGCACCGAATGAGGAAAACATTGGAGAGAGGCGGTTCTTGGGATGATCGAAAAAAAATTCTTCAGATGTCACCATCGAGTATGGAAGGAGGTACAGAGCCCAGAAACCGTTCATATCGATTTTTGGAAGCATAGTAGAGTAAGAGGAGATAGGTGGAAGATTGTTAGTTGATATGATGTGCATTTCTTCACTTTAACACCTTGGGCTTAGGTCGGGATTTAGCAGTAGCCAAATGTCATAGAGCCCAAACATTCGAATTGCTAGCAGTCACGAAGGCATACTGTACAACTTAGCTTTACCCCCTTAGCTTGCGATGTTCTATTTAAATATTATATGGACCGTCCATTGGAACGTGGGGAGTGTATCCATGTCTCTCTATTTCCAAAGTACCTCAACTTGTATACACAGTGTCATTAGAATTAAGCTAAAAGAAAAATAGCGCTATGTTAGAACAAACTGCTATGTGTGTATGTGTGTGTAAGAACAAATTACAATGGACACATATAAAATTTGCTTAGAATAGCTTCATTAAAGGAATGGAAATCAGACCAATGGCCTCACCTAACCTTAGAAAATGCAATTGAACAGTTGGTGTCTGAGAACAAAAAATAGTTAACTGTTGCATATCCATTGTAAGTAACTGGAGAAATGTGGTAGTTGCATCTGAAAATTGTTGTAAAAAGTTGGTAACAAGAAAAATATCGTGCAAAATGTAAAAAGAAAAATTACATAGAAGAATTGCAGTAAAGCAAGATGCAGAACAATTTCAAGCAGCCACACTGAACTGACTACCTCTTGGCAATGGCTTGGGAACATCATCGCGCAATGCAACTCATTTTAGCACACCAATGCTTTGCGCATGCGCGCAGTTTTCAGTTTGAGCGACCAAAAAGCCAATGACCGCAAGTAACTTACATTCGAGAAATGCAAGAAAATGTACAGTGGTAAGATATTCGTAAGAAAGATTAATTGTACTCGAAAACCTATATGTACATACATATACCCATACATATATATTTGTCAGTATAAGAGATTATGTATGCACACATACACACAAACATACATACATAAACTCAGTAGCAAGCAATCATCTCGTTGCGATTTTATCATCACAATTTTTTATATATTAATTTAGTTTGTGTAAGGGGTAAGGGGGGGGGTGTGGTGGCGGCTTTTATTAGCTATCTTCATAAGTACCGTCAAAACTTATATTTTTCTGAAAGCTATTGCTAGCAAGGCTATCTAAATTTAGGTGATAGGCTCAGTGTGCTAATAAGAAGCCACTGTTTTTATTGAAAATTGGTTCTCTCTAACGCAGAGAGATCATCGAAAAACTTGATTCCAAAACTAAAAGTAATTTGGACGAAGCTATGTATGACACAGGTCGAAAAATTTTTAAATTTATAAACAAGCCTATACTTTTATGAAGGCTTTCGGTACATTGTTTTTGTTATTGTTGTAACAGTGCTTCGCCCCATCCAATAGGCGCGGTCACTTACAAATTGTAATGAATATTCTATAAGGGGAGTTCACGAAAACTTGCAATTTCGACAGGGGTGGACGAGAGTGAGAGGAGTGTTATAGGGGTTGGTTCCACATTGCAATTAAAGGAACGGTTGATGTCATGTGGGGACACATTGCAAGCAGAACATACATTATATATGTACGGGTTGATTCTGGATAGGTAAGAGTGTAACCTGTTACAGTACCCAGATCGAATTTCAGCTAGAGTTACGCGCATATTCCTAGAGAGAATGTTTTTCCTCTTCTGCCAGTTCAGGGTAATTACATATCTTCAAGAACGGCGTTCGCCGGGTATTTCCTGGCATATAGGCCCGACACCGTTTTGTGGATATCACTGAGGCCGTTTGTGTTTTTCTTCTGCTTCCAGCTGTTCTCTCAGGTGCCGTAATTCCTCGTAATGCTTGCGGATATGACTTCCCAAGCTCTTGGGAAGTGCGGCCTCTTCAATCTGATGTTTGTTGGGATGCCCAGGTTTCTGGGTATTCAACAGAAACTGGTTGTTCAGCATTTCATTTCTCTCCCTAATGGGAAGTACTTTCGCCTCATTGTGTAGGTGCTCTGTGGAAATATTAAAACAGCCCGCAGTGTAACCCCATATAGTTTGTTGCTTTCGGTACGTGGAACCGGAATTTGATGTCATATATTTTTTTACAAAACAAAATAAAAAATTTCGAAGTGCAAGCAGGCCAAGATGCAATAAACCAGATATACGCAGACAATATGGGTATTACTAACTTTCTGAAATATGAAGCAACGTGCAGGAAAATAGCGCCTGTAAGAGACCTTTTATCCTTTTCCTGAAAGGAAATGGAAAAGTTTTAGTTAACGAAACTGAATCTTCAGAGTATTACATCGTCCACAACTAAGGAATATGGAAACATACTGCTAACGTCAATGACATGATTGACGATCAAGAATAATATCATGTAGTTGCGGATGAAAGTGTGGGAGGCTTTTTATACAAAAACTCACGATTGACGGTATATTGCCCTAAGACCCAACGTTTATCTATGTAAACCAAGCACTGATGTATACAGCGACAGGTTTATTACAATACATAATCCAATCCCTGTAGAAGAAGAAAGCGGAATACCAAGGGAGACAATAGTAAGAGTTATCACAGTCTTTAGAAGTGGTATGATATATGAGAAATATAGAATGGAGGCGAAAGTGAAGTCACTACAATGTTGCGCAATGCGGAATGCAAATTTATAAATGTCAATTAACGGAAACAGAAATCGATTATATATGCATAAAGTAAAGGAAATGAAAGGAAGCGAAGGAAAGGAAACGAAACGAAAGGAAAGTAAATGAAAAAGGAATGGAGGAGCTCGAAATGTTAACTACTTGTTATCAATTAGATATCGGTTTGTTATAGGTGTGTTATCGATTTTTTATCGAAGTTTTAAAATTTGCTGTCGCTAAGCTATCGATTTGTTATCAAAGAATTATTGATAACTTATCGATATGTTACCACAAATTTATCAACAATTTATCGATTTATTATCAAAAAGTGGTATGCTATTGAAAAACTAGCGATTTATAATAGAAAATTCAACGATAAGTTATAAATAAATTGTCGATTTTTTACCAAAACATCATCAATTTGTTTTCCATAAGTAATCAATTTCTTATCGAAAAATTATCGATTAACAAAAAGTTATCGATTTTTTTCGGAGCTGCGTAGTTTTATTGGCATTTTGTTGGATGGTCACCAACTTTAATTAAGCTTACACAAATTTGTTTTTTAAATGAGTACACAATCAAAAAGATAGACAATACCAAGGTATTCAATTATTACCGAAGAATCAGACTTGTTGATGTGCGCGCTGTGGCGTGGTACTAACGTGCTCCGCCTACCACGTGAAATCGGGGCCGCCACTCGGCAGTAGTTTGGCAAACACTGCCAGTGTATTTCTGCCATGAAAAGCTTCTCATAGCCGTTCGAAATCGACATAAGACATGAAGGTCCCATCACCGCCATTTTTAGGAGAAATTTAAAAGACCACGACGCAGCTCATACTCACACCATTTTTTAAGTTTTTCCGATGACAATTGTCTGATGATTTGGATCTGATACCATCGGTATGGTACCTCCATAACAAGGTGGATTCTATTGAATAATCGTCTGCAGAAATAACCAATAAAATTGTGTTATGAGGCTGCGAGTTTTACTGGACTTGGTTTTTGAGGGAGAATGGAATGTCCTCTACTTTAGTAAACCCCCTACTCCCATTTAATTTTGAATAGTACTTTAGACAGCCAGTTGTATCACAGCTAAATACGTACTCACTGAAATACTTACAATGGGCGGACAGTTGAATAAACAAGCGGACAGTCAGTCGTACATCTAAAACCATGCCCAATTATATGAAATTCCAATATGAAGTAAACGGAAGGTATTGTAATGGTAGTTACCGATAGCGCAGAATCGCTGCATACATATTCGCACGTAAGTGCATCAAACAGAAGAATAGATTATACTCAAGGGGCTTGAATGCCTAGAACAGATAGATAAAGCACGAAGAGGGAGCATTTCAAATGTATATATATGTACGCACATACAAATACAGCTTGAAGATAAAAACGTGCAACTAAGAACTGATCAAAATGTACAGACAAAAGATGTCATACAACCACAAACAACATAAAGCACTTACGCCAAAAGCGGGAACACAGAACAAATGTGACAGTGGAACAGTGAGATAAGGAAAAAATAAAAAAATAATAATAAAGAGAAAAACATAAAGTTGAGTGCAAAATTCACCGTTCACTCGGCCGCCAAAGTTCATTGGCACACTTTTGCTTAACGAGCCGAGAGTAAAAAACAGTCAACAAAACATAAAGAACCGCTAACGCAAAGTGGTAGTAAGAACAACAAAAGCAACGACTACGTCAACATCAACACCAGCAACAAACACATTTTGCACATTGAAGAAAGAAGAAAATAAAATAAAAATTATTTCAATATTAGGACCGTAAGAGCAACTGCAGCGGTAGCGCAATACCAACAACAAAAACCAAAACATAATAATACGTTAGAGCTGCGCGGTAAAATGCAACAACTCCGACCACAATTATGCACTTTAACTACAATTTTTTTTTTACAACGCGCTTGAGCGTATCGCAACGTTCATTGCATTAGGAAAAAATATTAAAAGTTTTGCTAGCTGGGGATGCAGGGGCGCATACAGGCTAGACGAGGAATAGAATTTAGCAAACGGTTCACAGTTATCGGTTTACTAATCACTATGGGCACAATCAGTCTATGTGTGGTCTCTATTGACCGGCCAATTCAACTTCTTGGTTTATTATCGATCGGTAACGCCACGATGACAAATCGATAAATTTTAGAAAACAAAGCGATAGCAAGATGATAAGAAATAGCTCACACTCCAATATTAAACCGATAGCTAATCGATAAATGTTTGGTAACCTATCGACAAACTTTCGTTAAGTAATCGATACTTTTCGATAGAAAATCGATAGCTTTTCGATGATAAACCATGAAACGATCGATAAAATATCGATCAACTTTCTTATTGCTATCGATAACTCGTCGATAATTAATAAATAACACGCCCATATCTCGTTGATAACAAACCGATAACTCATCGAAAAAACCCGTATATACTTCTATAACAAATTGACAACACGCTTAAGCTTCGGGTTTGACTTATAATCTATCATTGCCTCTACTACTTTTTTTTTTCGTTCTTCCCAGTTCTGTGCTTTTCTTTGATCCCTTTTTCTTTCCTATGTATAGTCGTTACATTCATAACTTCCTAATACCGCGAACCACTATGTTTGCACATCAAAAATTTCATAAAGTTTCTTAAAACGAGATCACCCCCTCCGAGTATATATGTAATCTAAATTATCTTCTTTCCAAATAGATACAATTTTGGAATCAAAATTTGGTTTTACCGTTTTTTTCACAAAATTTATATTCAAATATGGAAGTAACGATTTTTTTTGGATGGATGTACTGGGTTGAGAGCTATGAAATGTGCAACATGCTTGTACATACTTGGATGGTTTTGCAATTTGACGATATTAGGTTTTGTAAAAACATTGAAAACAGGATAAAACTAAGTATGACTTTAATAAAAATTATGTATGTATACGTGCACCGTACGCCTTTGTATTGAACCCTTTTTAAAACCAAGTCTTCTCATAATCAACTTTTATGCAAAGCTTATTACATTGCTCATACATATGTGCATATATAGAAATGTATGCACATTCATATGTAAGTACACCCATTGACCTATTTTTAGTTTATTTACCCCGGAAGAGTAGTTGCGCATGCGCAAGCTGCAACACATCAGTAATGATGGTGAAGCATTAGAACAACAGCATTGACAATAAGCGCAACAAATACAGACAGGCAAGCAAAATATAATTTTGTGGTCCCATATAATTGTTTCAAGATATATATATATATATATAAAATAATTTAGCGGTCAATCTTATTTTGAAGAAGTATTTTCAATTAAAAAATTTGTTAGTATGGTGCCGTGACATAATCCCAAGTGGCATAACCCCAAGTTTTTAATTGGGACTATGTCACGCCTATTGCAGTGTATAATTCTTAGTAAAAGGGACACACAATCACAGTTTGAGTGCAGACCCCTATAATATGCGGGTAGTGTTTTTTGTTTTATTACAAAACAAGAACAATTTTAACCTTCTTTAAATTAATGGAAATAGGTGACAAATTCATGCCTTAGGTAAGAAAAGCAAGCTACTTTCAACACCACGGTTGCTGCTTTGCAATATTTATCTAAATTTTCTTAGTTTTAGGCTGAAGAGTAAAGTTATCGCAGTTGGGATTTTATACTTTAGAGGCAGTGACAGGAGTAAAAGGAAAGTAAAAAGCTTGAGGTATTGTCACTGCAGTATGGGTGACTTTATTTCAGCAAAGAAGAATTTGCGAATAATTTTAAATAGATTTTTATTAGGTGCTGCCTAAACGATCCCGAAATGGTGTAGGGATGTTTTCAAAACAATTTTGAAATAGCCTAGATAATCTATTTAAAACAAAGTAAAAATTATCGTTAAAATAATCCCGAAATAATTCTTAAGCAAATAAACATAATACTCCGTTCGTTTGGTGAATACTCCTCACCATATTCCAATAATTGTTTTGAAATGATCCTAACGTTACCCTTATACGTAATTTAAAGCGATTCCTAAATAGCCCCGAAGTGAACCGACTCTTTATGATCGAGAAATGGAACAAAATTGATCCCCAAATCATACCGAAATTATCTGCAATTCCGCAATCAATCCGGAAATATTCGCGGTTTTCGGAAAACAATACCTAAATGTTAAAATAATTGTCCCGGATTAATCGAAAAAATAATCCCGAAATTTTCCAGAAAAAACCAGTATCCCAAAATGGTTCCGAAATGTTCTTGTTACAGCCCTGAAATGATGCAGGGGTAAAAAAACAAAATTTAATACAAGGCATAAAATAAATACCAGGAGAGATTTCCGGCTAAGCTCCTCTTCCAATTTGCGTCTTGCTTCTTTAAGCCCCACAAAACCTGAAAACAATTCCGAAGTTTGCCATAATAATCCCGGAAATAATGCGGATGTGATCTGGTGAAAGTATCGAAATAACTTTTGAAATATTTGCGAATTGATAACGAAAACATTTCCAAATTAATTTAAATATATCATGGAAATTTTTCTGAAGGTCGCCCCAATAGGACCCGACAGACCATAATACCAACCTTTTCCAAAATTTCTTATACCTTGATTTACTTATATGACTTAACTACTTAAAATCACCGGTCTTATAATAAAGATAAATGAAATGTAATTCAAAGGGACTGCTTTCTTTTAAAAAAAGCTAAAGCTAGTAGATCTTTTAAGACCATTGTCTATATACATATATTAATAAGAAATAAAAAAGCGTGAGTACTAAGTTATCGTAAAGTTCGATGTGTAAATATGCAACTTACCTCTAGAAGACTAAATTTTTAAAATTAACTAGAGTCCGCCCAGGAATTGAAGTTAAATCACAACAGAGGTAACTTTGTCCGAAAACAATAGTTTCAAGCCAGATATTTATGCAATTTAAAACGTCTTTTATTCGACGTATGAGCTATGTTTTAATCAAATTTTATATTGGAAACCATGCAACCAACTCAAATATTAAAATTTTACATGGTACTCTCATTAATTGACCAATTGTTTTATTATCGAGTGATCGACTTGTTATTCGCTTACTATCGTTGAGTCATCGGCGTTTCGTTGGTTTCTTATCGATTTGTTACAGACGGGTTACACATGTGTCATCGAATTTACATTGAATTTTTTTGGTATTTGTTTTCAGTACTCGTCGATAACAAATGGATAGGTTGGCCGATAGTAGTTAACTAACACTACGATAGGAAATCGATAACTTTTCGATAATATATCAACAGCTTCTAGATGAAAAATCGAAATATTTTCGACTTTGAATCGATAAATTTTCGATATAGAATCTATAAAAAATCAATAATACGCATATAAAAAATTGGTAACACTCGGATAACAAAACGATTATTTCTCGATACCAAATCTTTAATTTTTGATAAAATATCTATAGCTGTTCATTAGTAAATTGATAAAAAAAATCGACAACTTTGCAATAACAAACCGATAATTATTTTTTAATTATTGATTACCCAGAACGAGAGACGACACTGATGATGGCCCAACGCCAAAAAAACGGTTTGCCCCCAAACCAAGTTTTACATTGTATGACGGAAAATCATTCCAACATATATCTATAGATATCTGTTCGATAACTAATCGATAGGTTCGCATTATCAATTCAATAACTTTTCGATAATAAACACACTGACAGAAAATCGATACTATGCCTAGTCGGAAATGCATTTCTAATACACCAAAAACGTCGATAAGAAATTGATAAAACATCCATAACCCGCCAATAAAAAACTAAAACAAGTAAGGAGGGCTAAGTTCGGTGTAACCGAACATTACATACTCAGTTGAGAACTATGGAGACAAAATAATGGAAAATCACTATGTAGGAAAATGAACCTAGGGTAACCCTGGAAAGTGTTCTTTGTACGATATGGGTATCAAACGAAAGGTGATAATGAGTATTTTAAAAGGGAGTGGGCCTTAGTTCTATAGGTGGACGCCTTTTCGATATATCGCCATAAAGGTGGACCAGGGGTGACTCTATAATGTGTTTGTACAATATGGGTGTCAAATTAAAAGTATTAATAAGAATTTTAAAAAGGAGTTGTGGTAGTTGTATATGTGAAGACGTTTTCGAGATTTCGACCAAAATGTGGACCAGGGTGACCCAGAACATCATTTGTCGGGTACCGCTAATTTATTTATATATACCGCGAACAGTATTCCTGCCATGATTCCAAGGGCTTTCGATTTCGCCCTGCAGAACTTTTTCATTTTCTTCTACTTAATATGGTAGGTCTCACACCCATTTTACAAAGTTTTTTTCTAAAGTTATATTTTGCGTCAATAAACCAATCCAATTACCATGTTTCATCCCTTTTTTCGCATTTGGTATAGAATTATGGCATTTTTTTCATTTTTCGTAATTTTCGAAATCGAAAAAGTGGGCGTGGTCATATTCGGATTTCGGCCATCGAATACAAAGTGTGTTCAGATAATTATGTGAACTGAGGTTAGTGAAGATATGTCGAATTTTGCTCAAGTTATCGTGTTAACGGCCAAGCGGAAGGACAGACGATATACTGTGTATAAAAACTGGGCATGGCTTTAACCGATTTCGCCCTTTTTCACAGAACACAGTTATCGTCCCAGAATCTAAGGGCCTACCAAATTTCATAAGGATTGGTAAATATTTGTTCGAGTTATGGCGTTAAATGTATCCTAGATAAATCAAATGAAAAAGGGCGGACCCACGCCCATTTTGAAATTTTCTTTTGTTTTTGTATTTCGTTGCAGCATATCATTACTGGAGTTGAATATTGACATAATTTACTTACATACTGTAAAGATATTAAACTTTTTGTAAACATTTGACTTTAAAAAAAATTTTTTTTAAGTGGGCGTGGTCGTTCTCCGATTTTGCTACTTTTTATTAAGCATTCATATAGGAATACATGTAACGTTCCTGCCAAATTTCATCATGACATCTGCAGCGACTGCCAAATTACAGCTTTCAAAACTTCTAAATTACCTTCTTTTAAAAGTGGGCGGTGCCACGTACATTGTACAAAATTTTACTTATTTTCTATTCTGAGTCATAAGTTCAACCCACCTACCAAGTTTCATCGCTTTATCCGTTTTTGGTAATGAATTATCGCACTTTTTCGATTTTTTTTCGATATCGAAAAAGTGGGCGTAGTTATAGTTCGATATCGTTCATTTTAAATGAGTGCCCAGGAACCTACGTACCAAATTTCATCAAGATACATCAAAATTCACTCAAGTTATCGTGTTAACGGACGGACGGATATGGCTCAATCAAATTTTTTTTCGATACTGATGATTTTAATATATCTATCTCGATTCCTTTATACCTGTACAACCAACCGTTATCCAATCAAAGTTAATATACTCTGTGAGCTCTGCTCAACTGAGTATAAACACATCCATAGCTAACTGTTAGCCAATTGGTTTCCGCCCTCGATTTTGACAGTTAATCTTTCCTTTCTTGTCCCCTCCTTTTTATTCCCCCCCCCCCTTTTCCTTTATTTTTCTTTTCTTTTCTTTCCTTTCAATTCCTTTCTTTTATTTTCCTTTCCTTTCCTTTCCTTTCCTTTCCTTTCCTTTCCTTTCCTTTCCTTTCCTTTCCTTTCCTTTCCTTTCCTTTCCTTTCCTTTCCTTTCCTTTCCTTTTCTTTTCTTTTCTTTTCTTTTCTTTTCTTTTCTTTTCTTTTCTTTTCTTTTCTTTTCTTTTCTTTTCTTTTCTTTTCTTTCCTTTCCTTTCTTTTCCCCTTTCTTTCCTTTCCTTTCCTTTCTCTTCCTTTCCTTTCCCTCCCTCTCCTGTACTTTCTTTTCATTTCCTTTCTTTTACCTTTATTTCCTTTCCTTTCCTTTCCTTTCCTTTCCTTTCCTTTCCTTTCCTTTCCTTCCTTTAATTTCCTTTCCTATATACGGGGGATATTCGTTTGGGATGCTAACATATCTGGTCTTTACTGGTCATACTGGAAGTAACAGTTCTACAGCAAAAGATCCCGCCTGTTATGGGCTCAAGCATAAACAGATCAATGTCTTTTTTTATTGTATAACTCCTGATTTAAACCTGTACGCCCACTGAATAAATGTTTAGTTTTGCCATACTGAATAATTTTCATAACAGGAGTAATCTGATCTAACGGTATTCTTCATTACCGCAGCTTTGGCGCAACTATTCTGAAATGCTTACCATTGTTGTTGTGCATGTTCATTGCATAGTCAAACATTCAAAGGTGGCAATTGCAGTTGCATTGAAATAGAGAACGCATGAACATGCAATATAACGGTTATTTTATATATTTTGCCATTTGCAATTTTCTTTTTTCTTCTTTCTGCTTGTAGCACCCGAACACTTTTTTGTTTGTTAGCTTTTCATTGCTTTCTTCGGCGTTTCGGCAAAGTCTGCGCAATCGCATTGCATTTTGGTTACTTGACAGTGAAAAATCTATGGAGAGAAAGCATTTCTTTTTTGTTGGTATTACACATACATATATATTATGTTCATACGTACTTGAATTCTAACCATATTCTTCTCATACAGGCGAATAATTTGCACCAACACCAACACAAACATATCTAACTCGGTTCTATGCATTTTCGTATGAATACGTGTATATGCCTATGTTTGTATGTAGTTTTATGTAATTTGTGGTTGTTGTGGTGGTATGTTGTTTGCTGCATTTCTAACAACAATAATAACAACAAAGGAAATAACAAGGTTGACTGCAAATGCTTGGCAAAAGTGGGCGAATGTACAGTTTTGAACTGTTTGGTGGTCGCCCGTTGGCATTGCTATTAGTTAGCGAATCTCAAATTTATACAATATGACGGCTATACGTACTATTCATGCATATGTACTAGGGATCCCGATCTCTTTTACGTACTGAAATTCCGGGATTATTCAGATGTAATCGCTGGATTTTCGGGATTTGTAACATCTGACAAACTGTAAGGAATAGGGACGCAAATGTTCGATTTTATATCAAAGAAGCAATATTGTGTATATATTTGAAGTTATTGAATAATTTTTTATGAATTAAGTGGGGATTTCCCTCATTGATTTTCAAATGTATGAAAACATTTATTTGAAGCAAATTATAATTTATTTACTAATTTGGCAAATATTTAAAAAACGTGACATCAGGACGGAAGAGGCGACCTCTGTTTCGATTATATCTTGTAAATCTCTTCAAAGGCTTTACTTTGTGTGTAATCATGTGTTAAAGATATGCTTTTTGGTTCTGGCGGTTTCAAAGTTTACAACAACCAAGGCATGACGTGGCTGAATGCGTTTTTAACACTTCAACAATGGTTCAAATCCCACTCTCGGCAGAAAAGGCTTTGATAAGACTTAAAAGTTATAATCGAAACAGCTGTCGCCTCTTCTGCCCTGATGTCACGTTGTTTACATTTTCTCCAAATTACTAAAAAAAAGTTATTGAACGATTTTTTTATAAAAATTACCAAAAAGCATTTTGTTATAGAAAATATTGCGAACATATTTGAAAAATTATATTTTACTAGATAGTTTTTTTTTTCTGCCGATTTTGCATAGAGCTTGCTCCGAAATATGTACAAATTTGTGTGTGTGGATTCTTCTATTTTGTTACTAAAGAAATAATGTAATTTTTAAATTTTTAAAAAATATTTTAAAATCTTTTTGTTTAGTACCAGTTTTTCAGTTCATCAGTTTCACAAGCAGGACTAACCTCGGGTTCCCGGGATTGCTATACTAAGATAACGAGAATTCCGGAATTATAAAAGTCGAAGGAATTGCCATCCTTAATATGCATGTGCATATACTTCGCTGAGTGACCATCATATAACTTATTTGTATTTATATCGAAACTTTTTGATTGTATATTTTAAAAATTGTGCACTGAAATTATATTTTTACCTAAATTCTTAAGGAAGCTTTAGTTCTTAAAATATGGATCATGCTCTCTGCAGACCAGGAGACCGACCTGTTGAAATATTTAAATGTTTCATAGTTATCACTAGGAAACGACCTCCGATCCGATGCGATACCATTTGGTACGTGTTGTGAGGACCCGAAACTTATATCTAGACGAGCAATCCAATCCAGATATTTTATACATTTTTTCATATATGGGAAGTCGCAATATTTCGCTGAAATACGGTAACGCCAGGCACAACACAGTAGCGGTGTCAAAAAATGAATATTAATAAGGAAGAAGAGGCTATTCTGACTGGACATTGCCTTCTGGCGTACCATGCCTTTAAATTTGGCTTGGTCAGTGATAGCATATTTGGGAGGTGCGGGTTGGAGGAGGAAACGATCGAGCACATTCTGTACTCGTGCCCTGCACTTGTCAGCCTAAAGCACTAGCTGTTAGGAGTAATACATCTGTCAGATCTAGAAACAACAAGTGGCTTAAGTCCTAGGAAGCTTCTAGTATTTGCCAAGTGGACGGAGTTAGTTTATAACTTAGGTCCTGGTTTTTGATAGGGTTTTTCAGTTTGGTCGTTAAAACAAACTTCTGGTAACACTACGGACTCAATCAGTCTATGTGAGGTCCTCATGGACCGGCCAGTTCAACCTAACCTAAGGAAGAAGTTTACGAATATAGCAATTTTAATTGATCGGTCTCGAGAATACGAACTTGTTGTCTTTATGCAGGCTTTCGACCACGGTATTATATAAAACTAGTTTATTTCTTTTGTTTGGTATACCTGTCCAACTGCGAGTAAACGACGGTGGAATGGTTTAAAATAATATTCAATGCACATGTCCAGTACGGAATAAACTGAATAGTAAACCAAACTCTTAGAGAACTGGTCGTATCGTTTTCCCACAAAAGGCGGGGAAACTCAGTCATGTGTATCTTAAAGACTACAGACCCATTTGATTAATATCAAACCCCAGTAGGTTATGGGGCTTAGAATATATCCGCGGTAGGTTTGCCAGCCGAGGCTCTGGTGACCCCAAGTTCCTCATGGATCTAAGGGGTGCGAGGGCGGAATGGCCTTGAGGGTTGCATGTGGTCATACTTAATCGTTCCCGAGATGATCAGGCTAGTACCTTTATGGTGATTGGTAACGGAACGTACCGGATCTGCATCCGGCAAAGGACCATCAACATCGACAACACACCCCAAGGCCTTCGGGGAGTGTCCTTATCGCTACAACAACAACAACAGTAGCATCGTTTCTGCGCAAAACCTTTGGGATGGTGATATATGTATTTATAAATTCCAACATGGCTAAAACTGTTCACCGCAACACAACATGCGTACACCCAAGGAGAGTCGGTAGGCATGCGCTTTAATGGATCGGGCGTTTCGAGAGATATACACCAGAGCATGCAATGCAGGGTTGAGTGGCGATGGGGGAAGATGGATATGATCTTGCTCAATAGGAGGACTAGGCTTAAGTTAGGACGAACGACACCGCAGGAAAAACAAAAAAAAAAAAAACAATAAAATATATTGGTTTCATTCTAGATTGTAAGTAGTCGAGAAAGCCCAAAATAGAGGAGAGAGGGAAGAAGGCCTTGACGGCATTTTATGCATGTAAAATTATATTGGAAATAGCATGGGGTTCAACACCCTCTCTCTCTCTTTGGGTATTTACACCGATTGTTAAGCCCATAAAGTATTACGAAAAGTACCGTTCTCAAAAAATTAGGAGGATTATGCAGACTATCAATGCTTAGCATAAAATCCCCCAAGGCTTCCCTGTACGCCATTCTGCAGATTCAATATGTAGACCTGGTGGCGAAGACTGAAGCGTTTAAAACTTCAATGAGACTCAATGCTCTTGAGCGAAGACCATACAGCCATAATAGTATATCAAATAAGGGAATAACAAACTACCTAGTTCCCTACCTGCGCTTCGAAAAGAGGCAAAACGTGGTGGAAGGGCGCTCAAATGGCAAATGAGACGTTACACGTGTAACAGTGGAAACACAGGTGAATAGCTTAAACTGCAGCGGCGCACATTTTTACATTGACATCCACACAGCAATTAAGGCCCTAACCTCTCATAGCACAATATCTAATAGTGTGTTAGGGTATAAGCAATGAGGAGAAATATCCTTCTTTATTGGGTCCCTGGGTATATGGGAATAGATGGAAATGGAAAAATTGTGAGCTAATAATTTAAGGCGTATTTTTCGGAGCTTGTGCCGTAGATGTCCCAATCTGAGCTGCGGAGATTAAAAACTGCAAGTGTTGTATATGATCCACCAAGCAGGAAATTGTGAGTCAAATTTATTTGATTTCAGTAACTTAAGGAGGTCTCCTGTGACTAGGGTGCACAAGAGAAGATAGATTGCTCCTCCTTGGTCCATCCTTTAGCTGCCACAATTTACTCAATTGTCCTACCAGCCCCCACTGATATTATGCCGTTGTTCTTGTAGTGATCCAGACACTTCCCAAAGGTTTAGGGGGGTGCTATCACTCTTGATAGTCCAGTGTGGAGTGTAGATGCGGTACGTTCCGGTAACAAGCACCATTAAGGTACTAGCCTTTTAGTATGACCACATGAAAACTGCTAGTCCATTCCGCTCTCCCATTCCCAAGATACAGAGCCTCGGCTGGTAAAAAAATAAGATTGGCTATGGGTAGGTGAGGTTGACAATTGGGTTGGAGAAGCTATATCTTGTGGCTACCCCTGAAGTTACTCAATCCCTTGAATCAGTTTGGTATTTAAGTCACCTCTTTTAACATACTGCTTGCCGAGTGTATATTCTAAGCCCCCTAAGCCGCTGGTAGGTTGATTTGTTTTCTCTTAAGCACTAATAGCACCCAGCGAACGGGCATTTGGTGCATGCCCTTGTCTGTCATAGCTCGTTCGATAGATTGATGTGTCGTGTTATGAAAAACACCTGAGATGTCACAAAATCGGAGTGGGCTATATTTTTAGACTACAAAGCCTTTTAAATTTTTCCCTCTGGCTATACATAGCCGTCTTAGTAAATTTTTCTGACTGCTAGACAAATTTATTCCTACACGGAGAGAGTTTGTTTGGGTTAACGTCCCGAATGGGCATATCCAAAGTTTTTTCCATAAAATTTAGGAGCAACCAATGCGCCTCCGTTCGTGCCTTATTGGTTGGTATGTCGAGAGCAGATGTTCGGATTTCTCTGGCTTTGGTATGATCACTACCTTAACATCTGTCGAACTGTTCGGAACGTAGCCTACAGTAAAGACGCCTTATCCATATAAGTTGGATTAGGCTAGGGCTTTATCGTTTATACCCTCCTGTGACGCACAGGGATTGACTCCATCTGATCCTGGTGACTTGTAGAAAGTCAAAGCCCATTGCACTCACTTGACATTGGTGCGTTTTGCTGATAGGCTTCTTTCTCTAAAGCTTATGATCGGCTAGCCTAGCAGTATATGTGAGGGCTCATAGCCGGATTTCCAGTCGAAATTCTCCATAACATTATTTGTAAATCGCGTAAACCTCGCAAACTCTTATGAAAACTTTATATTTACGATGTTCCCATGGTTACAAGGCATTATGAGCGTACCTTATTATAAGGTCAAAAATTTGCGAGTGTGCGTGTGATTGGAGAACCCAAAATTTCGAGGTATTTTGAAGATATAGATAACAAGTAAGGAAGGTTAAGTTCGGGTGTAACCGAACATTACATACTCAGTTGAGAGCTATGGTGACAACATAAGGGAAAATAACCATGTAGGAAAATGAACCGAGGGAAACCCTGGAATGTGTTTGTATGACATGTGTATCAAATGAAAGGCATTAAAGAGTATTTTATGAGGGAGTGGGCCATAGTTCTATAGGTGGACGCCATTTAGGGATATAGCCATAAAGGTGGATCAGGGTTGACCCTAGAATGCGTTTGTACGATATGGGTATCAAATGAAAGGTATTAATGAGTATTTTAAAAGGGCGTGGACCTAAGTTCTATAGATGGACGCCTTTTCGAGATATCGCCGTAAAGATGGACCAGGGGTGACTCTAGAATGCGTGTGCACAATATGGGCATCAAACGAAAGGTGTTAATGAGTATTTTAAAAGGGAATGGGCCTTAGTTCTATAGGTGGACGCCGTTTCGAGATATCGTCATAAAGGTGGACCAGGGGTGACTCTAGAATGCGTTTGTACGATATGGGTATCAAATGAAAGGTGTTAATGAGTATTTTAAAAGGGAGTAATCCTTGGTTCCATAGGTGGACGCCGTTTCGAGATATAGCCATAAAGGTGGACCAGGGGTGACCCTAGAATTTGTTTGTACAATATGGGCATCAAACGAATGGTGTTAATGAGTATTTTAAAAGGGAGTGGGCCTTAGTTCTATAGGTGGTCGCCTTTTCGAAATATCGCCATAAATGTGGACCAGGGGTGACTCTAGAATGCGTTTGTACGATATGGATATCAAATTAAAGGTATTAATGAGTATTTTAAAAGGGAGTAATCCTTAGTTCCATAGGTGGACGCCGTTTCGAGATATCGCCATAAAGGTGGACCAGGGGTGACCCTAGAATTTGTTTGTACGATATGGGTATCAAAAGAAAGGTGTTAATGAGTATTTTAAAAGGGAGTAATCCTTAGTTCCATAGGTGGACGCCTTTTCGAGATATCGCCGTAAAGATGGACCAGGGGTGACTCTAAAATATGTTTGTACGATATGAGTATCAAATGAAAGGTGTTAATTATTATTTTAAAAGGGAGTGGGCCTTAGTTCTATAGGTGGACGCCGTTTCGAGATATCGTCATAAAGGTGGACCAGGGGTGACTCTAGAATGCGTTTGTACGATATGGGTATCAAATGAAAGGTGTTAATGAGTATTTTAAAAGGGAGTAATCCTTAGTTCCATAGGTGGACTCCTTTTCGAGATATCGCCGTAAAGATGGACCAGGGGTGACTCTAGAATGCGTTTGCACAATATGGGCATCAAACGAAAGGTGTTAATGAGTATTTTAAAAGGGAGTGGGCCTTAGTTCTATAGGTGGACGCCGTTTCGAGATATCGTCATAAAGGTGGACCAGGGGTGACTCTAGAATGCGTTTGTACGATATGGGTATCAAATGAAAGGTGTTAATGAGTATTTTAAAAGGGAGTTATCCTTAGTTCCATAGGTGGACGCCGTTTCGAGATATCGCCATAAAGGTGGACCAGGTGTGACCCTAGAATTTGTTTGTACAATATGGGTATCAAAAGAAAGGTGTTAATGAGTATTTTAAAAGGGTGTGGGGCTTAGTTCTATAGGTGGACACCTTTTCGGAATATCGCCACAAAGGTGGACCAGGGGTGACTCTAGAATGTGTTTGTACGATATGGGTATCAAATTAAAGGTATTAATGAGGGTTTTAAAAGGGAGTGGTGGTTGTTGTATAGGTGATCGCATTTTCGAGATATCGCCATAAAGGTGGACCAGGGGTGACCCTAGAATTTGTTTGTACAATATGGGCATCAAAAGAAAGGTGATAATGAGTATTTTAAAAGGGAGTATTCCTTAGTTCCATAGGTGGACGCCGTTTCGAGATATCGCCATAAAGGTGGAGCAGGGGTGACCCTAGAATTTGTTTGTACAATATGGGTATCAAAAGAAAGGTGTTAATGAGTATTTTAAAAGGGTGTGGGGCTTAGTTCTATAGGTGGACGCATTTTCGAGATATCGCCATAAAGGTGGACCAGGGGTGACTCTAGAATGAGTTTGTACGATTTGGGTATCAAATTAAGGTATTAATGAGAGTTTTAAAAGGGAGTGGTGGTAGTTGTATATGTGAAGGCGTTTTCCAGATATCGACCAAAATGTGGACTAGGGTGACCCAGAACATTATCGGTTGGATACCGTTAATTTATTTATATATGTAATACCTGGCAAGATTTTAAGGGTGTTTTATTTCGCCCTGCAGAACTTTTTCATTTTCTTCTACTTAATATGGTAGGTGTCACAACCATTTTATAAAGTTTTTTCTAAAGTTATGTTTCGCGTCAATAAAACAATCCAATTACCTTACCATGTTTCATCCCTTTTTTCGTATTTGGTATAGAATTATGGCATTTTTTTCATTTTTCGCAATTTTCGATATCGAAAAAGTGGGCGTGGTCATAGTCGGATTTCGTTCATTTTTCATACCAAGGTAAAGTGGGTTCAGATAAGTACGCGAACTGAGTTTAGTAAAGATATATCGATTTTTGCTCAAGTTATCGTGTTAACGGCCATGCGGAAGGACAGAGGGACGACTGTGTATAAAAACTGGGCGTGGCATCAACCGATTTCGCCCATTTTCACAGAAAACAGTTAGCGCCATAAAATCTATGCCCCTACCAAATTTCAAAAGGATTGGTTAATTTTTGTTCGATTTATGGCATTAAAAGTATCCTACACAAATTAAATGAAAAAGGGCGGAGCCACGCCCATTTTTAAATTTTCTTTTATTTTTGTATTTTGTTGCACCATATCATTACTGGAGTTGAATCTTGACATAATTTACTTATATACTGTAAAGATATTAAATTTTTTGTTAAAATTTTACTTTAACAAGCAAGAACGGGACTGTCTTCGGCTGTGCCGAAGACTTCATACCTTTCATGAATGGGGCTGAACAATAATCTTATCCCGTTCGTAATCTCCGAATAATCGGATGTATAAGATAAGAAATATATAGTGAACAGATCTACATACCTTAAAGATTTTTAAGATAAATATAAAATAAGCAAGTAAGGAAGGCTAAGTTCGGGTGTAACCGAACATTACATACTCAGTTGAGAGCTATGGAGACAAAATAAGGAAAATCACCATGTAGGAAAATGAACCTAGGGTAACCCTGGAATGTGGTTGTATGACATGTGTATCAAATGGAAGGTATTAAAGATTATTTTAAGAGAGAGTAGGCCATAGTTCTATGGATGGACGCCATTTAGGGATATCGCCATAAAGGTGGACCAGGGGTGACTCTAGAATATGTTTGTACGATATGGGTATCAAATGAAAGCTGTTAATGAGTATTTTGAAAAGCAGTGATCCTTAGTTCCATAGGTGGACGCCGTTTCGAGATATCGCCATAAAGGTGGACCAGGGGTGTCTCTAGTTGTACGATATGGGAATCAAATGAAAGGTGTTACTGAGCATTTTAAGAGGGAGTGGGCATTAGGTCTATAGGTGCACGCCTTTTCGAAATGTCGCCATTGGGGTGGGCCAGGGGTGACTCTAGAATGTGTTTGTATGATATGGGTATCAAATGAAAAATGGTAATGAGTTTTTTAAAAGGGAGTATTCCTTAGTTCTATAGGTGGACGCCTTTTCGAGATATCGCCATAAAGGTGGACCAAGGGTGACTCTAGAATGTTTGTACGATATGGGTATCAAACGAAAGGTGCTACTGAGCATTTTAAGAGGAAGTGGGCATTAGGTCTATAGGTGGACGCCTTTTCGAGGTATCGTCATTAGGGTGGGCCAGGGGTGACTCTAGAATGTGTTTGTACGATATGGGTATCAAACGAAAGGTGTTACTGATCATTTTAAGAGGGAGTGGGCATTAGGTCTATAGGTGGACGCCTTTTCGAGATATCGCCATTAGGGTGGGCCAGGGGTGACTCTAGAATGTTTGTACGATATGGGTATCAAACGAAAGGTGTTACTGATCATTTTAATAGGGAGTGGGCATTAGGTCTATAGGTGGACTCCTTTTCGAGATATCGCCATTAGGGTGGGCCAGGGGTGACTCTAGAATGTTTTTGTACGATATGGGTATCAAATGAAAGGTGGTAATGAGTATTTTAAAAGGGAGTAATCCTTAGTTCTATAGGTGGACGCCTTTTCGAGATATCGCCATAAAGGTGGACCAAGGGTGACTCTAGAATGTTTGTACGATATGGATATCAAACGAAAGGTGTTACTGAGCATTTTAAGAGGGAGTGGGCATTAGGTCTATAGGTGGACGCCTTTTCGAGATATCGCCATTAGGGTGGGCCAGGGTGACTCTAGATTGTTTGTACGATATGGGTATCAAACGAAAGGTGTTACTGAGCATTTTAAGAGGGAGTGGGCATTAGGTCTATAGGTGGACGCCTTTTCGAGATATCGCCATTAGGGTGGGCCAGGGTGACTCTCGAATGTGTTTGTACGATATGGGTATCAAATGAAAGGTGGTAATGAGTATTTTAAAAGGGAGTAATCCTTAGTTCTATAGGTGGACGCCTTTTCGAGATATCGCCATAAAGGTGGACCAAGGGTTACTGAGCATTTTAAGAGGGAGTGGGCATTAGGTCTATATGTGGACGCCTTTTCGAGATATCGCCATTAGGGTGGGCCAGGGGTGACTCTAGAATGTTTGTACGATATGGGTATCAAACGAAAGGTGTTACTGAGCATTTTAAGAGGGAGTGGGCGTTAGGTCTATAGGCGGACGCCTTTTCGAGATATCGCCATTAGGGTGGGCCAGGGGTGACTCTAGAATTTTTGTACGATATGGGTATCAAACGAAAGGTGTTACTGAGCATTTTAAGAGGGAGTGGACATTAGGTATATAGGTGGCCGCCTTTTCGAGATATCGCCATTAGGGTGGGCCAGGGGTGACTCTAGAATGTTTGTACGATATGGGTATCAAACGAAAGGTGTTACTGAGCATTTTAAGAGGGAGTGGGCATTAGGTCTATAGGTGGACGCCTTTTCGAGATATCGCCATTAGGGTGGGCCAGGGTGATTCTAGAATGTGTTTGTACGATATGGATATCAAACTAAAAGTATTAATGAGGGTTTTAACAGCGAGTGGCCCTTAGATGTATATGTGAAGGCGTTCTCGCGATATCGACCAAAATGTGGACCAGGTGATCCAGAAAATCATCTGTCGGGTACTGCTAATTTATTTATATATGCAATACCACTAACAGTATTCCTGCCAAGATTCCAAGGGCTGTTGATTTCGCCTTGTAGAACTTTTTCATTTTCTTCTACTTAATATGGTAGGTGTCACACCCATTTTACAAAGTTTTTTCCAAAGTTATATTTTGCGTCAATAAACCAATCCAGTTACCATGTTTCATCCCTTTTTTCGTAGTTGGTATAGAATTATGGCATTTTTTTCATTTTTCGTAATTTTCGATATCGATAAAGTGGGCGTGGTTATGGTCGGATTTCGGCCATTTTTTATACCAAGATAAAGTGAGTTCAGGTAAGTACGTGGGCTAAGTTTAGTAAAGATATATCGATTTTTGCTCAAGTTATTGTGTTAACGGCCGAGCGGAAGGACTGTGGAAGAACGGTGGACTGTGTATAAAAACTGGGCGTGGCTTCCACCGATTTCGCCCATTTTCACAGAGAACAGTTACCGTCACAGAATCTATGCTCCTACCAAATTTGAGAGGGATTGGTATATTTTTGTTCGACTTATGGCATTAAAAGTATTCTAGACAAACTAAATGAAAATGGGCGGAGCCACGCCCATTTTGAAATTTTCTTTTATTTTTGGATTTTGTTGCATCATATCATTACTGGAGTTGAATTTTGACTTAATTTACTTATATACAGTAAAGATATTAACTTTTTTGTTAAAATTTGAATTTAAAAAAAAATTTTTTTAAAAAGTGGGCGTGTTCTTCATCCAATTTTGCTAATTTTTATTTAGCACATATGTAGTAATAGTAGTAACGTTCCTGCCAAATTTCATCATGATATCTTCAACGACTGCCAAATTACAGCTTGCAAAACTTTTAAATTACCTTCTTGTAAAAGTGGGCGGTGCCACGCCCATTGTCCAAAATCTTACTAGTTTTCTATTCTGCGTCATAACGTCAACCCATCTACCAAGTTTCAGCGCTTTAACCGCCTTTGGAAATGAATTATCGCATTTTTTCGGTTTTTCGAAATTTTCGATATCGAAAAAGTGGGCGTGGTTATAGTCCGATATCGTTCATTTTAAATAGCGATCTGAGATGAGTGCTCAGGAACCTACATACCAAATTTCATCAAGATACCTCAAAATTTACTCAAGTTATCGTGTTAACGGACGGACGGACGGACGGACGGACGGACGGACGGACGGACGGACGGACGGACGGACATGGCTCAATCAAATTTTTTTTCGATCCTGATTATTTTGATATATGGAAGTCTATATCTATCTCGATTCCTTTATATACGTACAACCAACCGTTATCCAATCAAACTTAATATACTCTGTGAGCTCTGCTCAACTGAGTATAAAAATTGGGTGCCACAGAAATGCATGCTTACTGAGTACAGGAAAAAATACAAAGAATCACAAAACATCCCTTTCCTTTTAATATATCAACAAAAATGGAAACCCACATGATACCAAAATCTGTTTGTGCAACAAGGGTATTAAACGAAATGCGCCAATGACCTCAGCTGCTATCGAAGTATATTACAAATAGCCATTTCCATAGTACTTACATGAGATCTCTAAAGTTAGCCGACTTTTTCATATGTATATCTCTATCGGTTTCAAAGCTATTGACCAAAACCAAACCAATCAAAGCCACAAATGAGTGCTACAACGATCAATGTCTATCACTTGGACATCTCTTCGGATATATTTATGAAAATGGAACCCCTTCAGAAACGAAATCTGTTATCAAACAAATCTTGGATATCCTACCAATTTCGGAGATATTGTTAAAAATTTCATATAGTTAGGCTACAAATTAAATGGGGTTATACAATAGCAACATCTCTACTGTCCAACCCTGTTGAAACTGCTGGAGTCCTTGGGCTCCCGTTAGAGGAATTTGGTGCCAATTTGTGAGTGGTAGCATCTATTGAATGGAGCAAAACAATTTTAACACAACAACAACCTAGTTAAGCCTTAAACAGCCCTTATTTTGTATTCAATAAAGCAATAATGAGATAAGAAAGAATTTGAGTTTTGTGTGGATGATTGATTTCAAGAAGGGCTTCAATGTAGAAAACTTGACTATTTATTTCATTAACCTCTGTGTGAAATTGGTGTACGAAATATCTTTACAAATTTGTACATAATTGGAAGAAATATATTTCGTATTATACTAGTATGATCATCCTTATTGCTAAGTTTGACCGAACGACTTTCAATGGAGGTATTCTAAAATTGTCAATAACGGCCCATTTACTGCTCGTCTAAGATCAGGGATGCACCTTAACGTTAAGCTAATCGTTTATCAAAAAATTTCCACCGTTTCCGTTGAAACACTTCGAAATATTATCGATAAAGAAATTATCAAGATAAATTGCATCTCGTTTTTAACCGAAACGAAAAGCTTTCGTTAACGTTAAAAACGTTAACGAAAACGTGATACTTTATGTTTGAATTGTGCTGGCAATGCTATAGCCATGGTGAAGCCGTAAGGTGGCAACAACGAGCGCACATACACACACAAACTCTATGTAATTTGTTTGTGTAATTCGTTGGTGGTAATGTCAAAAATACTCTGAGAAATGTTCGTACTGTCAAAATTCATGAGAAAAGTTGCAATCAGCTTGGATAATGCTTTCACCTTTAATGACTCCGCCATCAATCAGCTTTGCCAGCATAGTTTGAAATTAATAATCAACATAAACGATTTGATTTCGTTTTGATATGGCAGAAAACGAAACGAAATCATTTCGTTAATTTGACGATCTTAACGTTAATAAACGAAACGAAATGACTTCGTTTCGTTTATTAACGTTGATTATCGTAACGAAATGATATCGTTTCGTTGGTTAAGCATGCCTGTCTAAGATAATCTTAAGCAATAGTATGCATTTCATTGGTCTCAACACTACAATACCAACAAGAATGTCGATAACTAACCTACACAATGCAATATCGATTGATGTTTGACGTCTAAACAATGAATAAACATCAGCGGGAGCCGAGAAAATAATTGAAACTTTACGACCCACTAACAAAATATTTGTGAATGGCAACACCATTGATTGAGAGTGTCAACTTCTGATTCGATCTGATATCGCTGATTTGCTTTCTAAAATCACAAACAAAATATGAGAAGAAATTGCAAAAAAGAGATGTGAAAGACATGAAAAGGTAACATGAAGCTAAAAGGAAAGCAGGAAAATGAGAAAAGTAAATAAAGTAGAAAAAAAGTAAAAAGCACTAAACCATAAAAAAATAGGCTCTTATTGCGGAGCAAAAAGTCAAATGACAGTCACATAATGTAACAGACTGTCTGCTAACTGGTTGGCCAAAACGCGAAAGCGTTAAAATGAACGGCATATTATCATTGAGCGAGCGCTGTTGCTGTTGTTGTAGTTATTAGCGCAGCTTCAACAGTAGAACAACTCGAATGGAGTGCAAAAGGCGAATGAACTCTTGATGCTAGCAGGCTGGAGTTATGCTAGTGCACCCCGCGAAAGGTGGGACAAACGGCATGGAGCGGCTTACAATATATTACCATACAAGTAAATGGAAAAACGACCAACTTGAACACCAACCAGTTATTTTTATGGCCAGAAACATTTAGATTGTGTGTTTTTGTTTTTGTTATTGTGATTTTTTTTTTGTGTATTTTCAAAAGAAACGAGCAAAGCCATGTGTAACTGAATGAAAGTTATGCAACGTACAAAGCGCATAAGAGACACCAATAAGAACAGAAATGAGAACATTAAAGCAATTTCAATTAAAGCCATTCATTTGGGCAGGAACCGTAGACAATCTCTTTCTGGACTGGTGATGAATAATTTGGAATAACAGAAGTTTAAATCCATGTTTATTGCTTGCAAGGAAAGGCAATCACTCCAGGAAGTAAAAAACAACGAAGGGCTCCAATCACGATAATCAGTTCCAATACCGATAACACGTAGCCCCTATGTTTTGAGGATCGTATTTTTTTTTTTTTTTTTTTTTTTTTGGTATTGAGTACAAATTTTTTCCATATGAATGCACTTCTGAGCTGCAACTCGATTACCATGCCGCCACTGCAGCTTGTGGAAGCTTTTGACTTGGTGTTGAAACACTCCGTCTTTCCCCGTGTTTTCTTTCCTCCTCCTTTTGGATTCACTTTTTATTCTCGTAAACGTCTCTATAATTCTTCAATCTCACGAACATGCTTCCGAACACCGCACGTTGCTGCATCCTTCTGCAGTTTTGGCTCGGCATAATTCTTCGTCACATTTGTTTCCGCTGCTCACTAAAACCCTTTTCTGCCAGAACTGCTGCCAAATACTTAGTAAGTGAGAAACGAGCTCCCTTTGCCCAGTGGATCACGACGCCATTATATGAGGAGCTGCCATGATAATTGACGTTTATTTTTATTCTGCCATTTGAACGGGTAACATCTTGGAGGCAAAATTTTTCGAGTATATAAAGCACTAAAGGAATGCTGACCTTAAAGTTTCCAAACATAATTTTGAGGTCATTATAAGGAACGCGACTGTATTCATTTTTTAGTTCGTCAGCGCTGGCAATGCTTTGATTAAGGTCGCGAAAAGATTGCCGTTTACCGGCGTGGAATATAGCGCTGCAAAACTATCGATGCCCAGTGGCGTAGCAAAGGGGGGCGGCGAGGGCAGGCCGCACCGGGTGTCACCTTTTTTGGGGTGACACCCACCCGGTCTCTCAACTTTAAGAACAAGCTAGCAACTAGCTCAGCTCTATGTGTAATTCGGGGATTTCCGCAAAAGAGTCTGACGCTGTCTTGAGGGACTCCCCGCCCCAAACTCGCGATCTTTGACGTCTCAGTTGCAACATTTCTCATTTGTTTCGTGAAGCGTGTTGTGTTTGGTTGGCGTGAATTGTTAAATTGTCTCTTCAAGATGTACCTTCATTGCTCGAGATCGTACAAACTAATGCTTTGCTTTTGGCGAGTACTGAAGAACTGAAATTAGCTATATCTATATTTACTGATTTTTAAGATGAGGTCTCAGAAACCGAATTATTTTTGGAGATATCAAGACTGTGAAGACATTTAATGTTAATGTTACGGTTACTGAGTGGACGTCTCTAGTTTTTTAAAGTTTCTTGTAGATTGGGATTTTACAGAATCTCTTCCTAATCTTATGATTGCACTGAAATTGTTCATGACGGCTTGCGTGTCCGTATCTTCATGTGAGAGAAGTTTCAGTAAATTAAGATTAACAAAAAACTATTTGCGGGCAACAATGACCCAACAGCGGCTTAGCAATCTTGGAACACTAGCCATCGAACACGAGGCAATACAAAATATAAATTTCGAGGAAGTAATTGCTCAGTTTGCAGCTGTCAAAGCTAGAAAGAAGAAATTTTAATTGTATAACAATTCCTTTTCTGTCTTAGTTATTATTCTGTTTTATTATTTCTTCAATATTATAAATAATAAATAATCCATGACCTTTATCATATACATTTTATTGCTTTTTACTTTCGATGGGGTGACACCACCAACTTCCGCACCGGGTGCCACCCAAAGTAGATACGCCACTGTCGATGCCACTATCGATAGTATTGCTATTTTAGTTTTTGGAAAAACATCGACGTTTTTCTGCCGATAGTCGATAGTTTCGATAGTAAGCGATCAGAATAAGGTATTTTTAATTTACATTCTTGTATTTCTCAAATAATATCTTTTCATCTAATTTTTATTGGGTTGGTTGAATCCTACTTAATTTTGACAGCATTAAATTATGGCACGGGTGCTAACTCGGATTTTTGTTGCTGCTATTACCGCAAAGGCAACACTGTGTTTCGATTTGTTTGATCCCTGAATTTTCGAGTGGGCTCATTTTGTTTATCTGGCATTATTCTGAGGCGGTGAGATGTGTATATGACGTATATTAGGGTGGTCTTTACAAATCAAACAAACTATTTTTTCCAGGCTCACTCTTTCGAAGATAATATAGGATAAGGTCTCGGACTCAAATTGATTTACGACATAATCCGCTATAGAACTGTTGGCTTTGGTTTTTAGATACGAAATAAATAAGGCAACATTTTTAAACCGTCCCCAATCGGGACAAAAACTTATGTCTGATACTTTGGCCCTGGAACTACAATGTAAAACTGCTGCGAAAAATACGTTTATTTCTTTTATAGGTATCACCCTAATATATACGTTAATCACATTTTTCTCGAGTTGAATTTCCGATACGATAGTATACTTTAAAAAATTATCGATTTTGTTTTTCAAATTACCGAAAAAATAGAATGGCACCATCAGCGATAATCTTAGCACTGTGGCGTTAGTCGTTGAGTTCATATGAACATCAATAAGCCGGAAGCGGTCCTTTTTCTTAAAAGATAAGAGTGCTGTTATTCGAAGCACAACTGGACTAAAATAATCTCTCTTTTGAACATATTCTGAATACTTCATTTGATTTTCTTTAGCATGCTAGAAAAACTTAATGAGTAATACCCAGGACCTCTGAGATCTTTAGAGTTTATTTCAGTATGTTCCTATCTGCAAAGATTCGAAGGGTAGGACTTATACATCGCCAGCAATAATTGATATACTCGGAACATCATAGTGGTGGGTGGTTGCTTAGGAACCAAGCAATTTTTAATTTCATATTGCAACGATTGTCTGGGAGCAGAGATGGATATAATTGCAGACATTCAGAAAATTCTAACGAACTGCCCACTGAGCAAGAAATGTTGTTAAGACATCAAGAACAAAGAGGTCTGATAGGTATCCTACGGATGTAGATATTAAGGGAAATCACACACGGAACGAATGGAATCTTGGGAGAGTTTTTGTATAGACTTCCCATTGAGCTATAAACTTAAAAGATCATACGCATGTCTAACAACAACAAACACTAGTAAGTTAGCAGATCAAGTGTGATCAGCTTAAGTCGTGCTCTAAGGATAACTCCAGGCGAATCTCTTCCGATGCATCTTAGCATTGACTCTATCAGGATACCGAGCAGCGGCAAGGGTTGTCCCTATGCTTAAGAGAGTCGTTAAGTTGGAATACTATATTTTTAGAGGACACGGTAGCATATTAAATAATTATAGTTTTCTTCGCACGAAGCACAGAATTTTGCGCGGCCACAGCAGCTGCGGACAGCAACTTTATGGTAAACATTCCCAGTAGGCAGGATTAGATGCAGAGGGATTATTGCTCTGCTGCTGATAACACTATTCCTATTTACACTGATGATTCTAAGTTAAACGGTGGGTCCAAAGAAAGCGTGAACTCAAGCTAATTTGCAGACTACCTTATCATTGTACTGTCTTGCAGGACGAAAGATCAGCTATCATTGATAGAAAACCACATAATCATAAAAGGAGTCTTCATTTTTGGCGACAGCCTAGCGGCTGTTAAATCCCATGACCCTTAATCAAATAATTCTGAACTAACACGAAACTGTCGCCGAGTTCTTCAGGCTCAACAGAACCGTGTACACATTACATGCGTCCCGAGCCCCAGCGACTTTGAAGGAGACCATGTTACAGACAAAATTATTAGGCAGTGTACAACAAAGTAGATTCTTCTTCAATAAGAACACTTAGGTGTACCCTTTCGTACATGCAAGCTAATGCCAAAAGAGTACATCTGCCGTCAAGACAACTACTGATGACTACAAAATCCTGAGTGTCGGACATCTATGCAAATTTGGCCAAAATATGATCTTAAGATTTTTCACTCTAAGTAGGTAGAAAATGTCCACACTTTTAGGAGTTCTAACTGAGCACTGCCTTGTTGGTGGTCATGCAGAAAGGCTGGGAGTGCCCTATCATCGGTGCTGTAGGACTTGGGAAGAAACTATGTACCATTTCTTGTTCAGTTGACCGGCGTTAAGTGGTACCAGAAAACTATGCATGGAAGACCGCTCTCTGGATAATTTACGCCAGGGCTTGCAGCATGACATCAAGGACTTGATAGCCTTTATCAGGCATTCGAATTGCTAATCCGACATAGAGCGAGTAGCCATACTCGCACCAACTGCGCTTATGTCCGAGCGATATGAATTAAAATTAATTACTCAAAGGAAGCGACTATTTCAGAATCACCTAGAACTGAACCAGTTAAGAACACGTTCAAAAGGTCCGCAAAGGGGCACGATTTCCACTTCGTAGAATGTCACAATGTAAAGAGTGTCAGTTGAAAGCACGGCTAGGGCACAAAATTAGAACTATTACCGTTCCTTAATGATTTAGTTCTGCGCAAGTTCGCAACTAGTGCGACTCGCTGCGGGGATGTCACAGCGACTACGATGACGATGACGACGACATTCAACTTGACTTTTCCATTGTTGCATGAAATTGTCACACGCAGAGCGGAAAACAATAATAACTTAAAAACTCAACGATAACAAAAAATTGACTCTCTCTCACTCTCTCTTAAGAGCCAAGATCAAGTTTCTACTTCATATTTGACAACACAATGCATGTAATCGCAATTTACTGTCGTTAATTCGTTTCCATGGTTGCTCATACGACGTGGTGTAATGGTGTATTGGTGCACAGAATAAAAGAACGTGAAGAAGAACTTTATGATTTAAAGCAAAAACACTCAAATATGTGTATACAAATTTTGAGTACTTTAAAGGAATAAGCAGTACACCATTTTTAGCTCGGAGAGAGAGAGAGAGACGAAGAGATGGGAGTAAAGCTGTAGTTACCCACCGACGTGTGTAACGTACGTATACGTATGCCGTACGTACTAGAGGTTTACGCCGATCAGTTCATCGGCGGCGGCGTAGGTGGCGCGCCGGCGTACGCCGGTGTTCTTACATTAAAAAGCTTGATTTTTCTATTCAAAAAAAATAATACTTAGGAAAGGTTTTGCTTGTATGTATTACAGGAAATCAAGGTTTTGGCTTTTTCGGAAAGATCCGGGGTTTTCACCTCAAAATCTCGCAGATCGTTCAAAAATGTTAGCAGTAGCTCCTTGCGGAGGGATTGTCCCTCGTTCGCTTAGTACAGACAGGCTTCGACAGATAAATTAGTCACTAATCTTAACATAAGTAGTTGGATATACACATTGGATTTCGACTTAGATTTTGGTTATTTAAATTAATTAAATTATTGGAAAATCAAAATAAAGTCCTCAACATATTAGATTAGTTAATTGCATAATTACTCACATTTTGTATTGAAATATATAACCACTAATCTTAACATAAGTAGTTGGAAACATTCATTGGAATTGGATCCCTAACGTTTTCCTTAAAGGCATACACTACAATTCATCATCATTTAATCATTGTGATTGAAAATCGCTATTTAACAGCTCTGCTCGCCGCATAGTACAATGCGCTGCACTAACTCTTTATTTTTATCTTTTTGCACTACATAGATTGGCGTTAATTTTAAGCGGATATTTAAAATTGTAAATGGGTTTGCGCTTCAAGGTAATTCAGTTTTTTTTTTCGCACTGAATTTAAAGTTTTATTATTCACTATATTGGCATGCATTGCGTATATACATATGTGCTGATCTATGTGCACGCCATTTTCAAAAATTCTAAATGATTCAGTTAAAATGATTTAGTTGACAAATTCATAAGTAAAGCAAATAAGGAAACAACATGGACTTAATTAAAATATAAATATATTAAAAAGTTGAGACAGACCGGTTTTACCGTTCTGCTGCTTCATACTTATGTTGAAATTTCACACTTTTTTTCTGGACGTTGCGGCAGCACACAGCTCTCAAGTGCCCAATGAAGTCTGGCTAGTCCTGTTCATGCGTCCACACCCCGTGAAACCGTCCTTATGTACAACGTCACTGCCCGCATATGCATTCCACTGCGCTCAGCAGGCATCAATCGCGTCATAACTAGAAAGGTCATTTTGCTCACAGCAGTCTCCAACAATCTACTTTGCACATTAGGGGAACTATGTTCCTTATGGAAGGTTCCTCTTCAAAAACTCTGTGTACAGAGAGTATTTGGCTGAGAAAATGTGGACAATGAAAGATGAAGTCCTCTGCGTTTTCCAGTTCGATGGTATAGTGTGAGTAGAAAGTATTTTCCTATATCCGGCGCGTGAAGATCCCGCGCTCTTTCTTCGATTTTTTTCTATCGTTCTTTCCACTTATGTATATATTGTTCGTGATCTTGCGCTTTTCGTAGCATCTTCAGCACCGTTCGATAAACACCTGTTATTCGCATAGCAGTAATTCAGTAGGCTGCTGTTTTTTGGTGAGTCATTTCATATCCGTATCACACTGATGCAGCTTATAATATTGTAACGAATTTTGGGAAATTCCGCTTATTTGAAACTTTCTGCGCTGCTTTTATACTCTCTGATGCCTCGTCAGCATATTTCTCCAAAGGTCTAGATGTTTCACCTTCTAGAATCTCCTGCCTGGTTATAACCGATATACATGTATATTTGTAGTTTATGCGTTTCTCGTATTCATATGCGTGTGTATTTGTGAGTAGCTACTTCGGCTGATGACTACATATTTGTGTGCGTGAGATAGGTCTTCTTCGCTTTCTACATAAGTATTACTAGCTTTAATATGTACATGTGCATAAGAGTGGTTGCTTCATGTTTTTGTTGTTGTGTGATTATTTACTAATAGCTTAGTGATGCTAATATTCGTCACAATATTTTAAAGCTGGATAGGTTGAACAATAACTGACGGGTAGCTTCACCTGGTCCGCCAATGCCAGGCATTATTCGAATTTGTGCTCTCTTACTTTGAAAACTTTCTATCCAATTGCCCTGAAGTGTTCCTGGTTTTGAATCAATGCTTGCTTCTTAATATTGTTCGAATATTAGCAACACTAAGTGGTACTGTCATCTCTAAGCCGATGCTGAGAATGATTTGTATGCACATCCATAAATCAATCATTATGTATCTACATAAACGAATCAATAATTTGGTCTACACATATGTACGTACACGCAGCGGTGAAGCAACGCACAAACACATGCAGATATCTTATCTGAGATATGCAATTATAATTGTGGAAGTGTCGCTCATAAACACACGCGCATATGAGAGCTACATACGTACATCTGTAGTTATAATTATAACAGATAACCAACTAGTATATTCTAGAACAGAAGCGCCTGGAAGATGCAACGAGGAAATCAAAGAGTATAAAAGGCAGCAATAGTAGAGGCGCTAAAATCAGTTTTGATTAAGCACGCTACCTGTCGGGCAATAGTTGAATTATTTATTGTGAAGTACTTTAATAAAGACGATTTCGCATTACTGAATAGTGGTGTTATTTATTCAACAGTTTAGTGATTCGAACTTAGCAGAAAGTTGCAAATAAGAGGATTTGCAGTAAAATCGTTACAATATTTTAAGTAAGGCTTTTAATTTATTTGGTAATCTCCTATGGTAAAGATTAACTCATCTACAGTTCGCTTTGAGCTCACCAAAACCACTTCTGTCGTATTGCTAGCCATTACCAGCCCTATTGTCGTTAGTCATTTTCCTTTATTCTTCCAACGGCGTCATTATATAATGCTTGAAGCATCAAGTTCCTTGGCAACTGCTACTACGACAATATTGTGACGAATATTAGCAACACTAAAGGATACTACTAGGGATGCACATATATGAGATACTCCCAAAAGTAGGCAATAATTTTTGCAAGTATTACTCACATATACACGAGCATATGAGAAGCTATAAACGTAGTTATAGCTGGTAATTTTATAGCTGGCAACTAACTAGTTAATTCTAGAAATATAAGCACCTAGAAATATGTCAACGGAGAAACGAAACAGTATAAAAGCAGCAACAGTTGAGCCACGAAAAATTAGTTTTATTTAAGCAAGCTATCAGTTGCGAAGTATAAGTGTTATTGTGAAGTACTTTAGTAACGGCCATTTTGCACTATTGAATAGTGGAGTTATTTTTTCAACAGTTTAGTAACTCGAACGTTAACAGAAGGTTGCAAATAAGCGGAGTTGCACTAAAATTCGTTACAATTGGAATTTGTACTGCTGAATCTGCAGAAAAAAAATAGAGATACATAAAATGGTCAACTTATGTCTGTATATCTCGTGCAAAGCGTAGTTTCACCAGGGGTTAACTCCTAATAATCGTCGCGAACACAATTTCTTTAAATCATTTGTGGCTCCTTGGCGGTCACGCACAAAGGCAACTTACGGTTGCTATTAATGGTTTCGTGGCACAGATCGCCTCCAGTTTTTTCGACTGTTTTTAAGAACTACAATTCCCGATGTGCGAACAGTAGCAATCCCGACCACCAGTCGCTACCACGCCTCCTGACCCTCACACAGAATCTATAGGACTGCGACTTCGAACTCATATCTTCGTCGACGTCACTTTCCTAGAAGCTCTAGGTGTATCTCCGAAGAGTTTCTAACGGATGTTTTTGACGCGCTAAGCTACTTAGCTACACCAGATAAACACCTTAAGGAGTGATTATTCGGCCAAGGAAAATCATAAGCAGTCTAAGTGGATGCCATTGCGTAACTCGTGGGTGAGAATCGCATAATCCTCAGTACATCTACATAATTAAAATTTTACCTTGAATAAAATTTTTAAAATGTAGACCAAAGTCGGCAGACGTTTGTGTTCACCACATTGATTTCAATTGTCTTCGTTAAATCAAAACGATATTTTAGAATGAAAGTCGACCGATTTTAAGTTGAAAGATGTTAACTGCTCTGTTACGGCCTCATGATATAAGAGCTCATTATGAATGACCGCGTAGCTTCAGTTTTCAGACTAGTTCAATTTCAACTACGTTAGGGTAGTAGCACACACGGTCATTATTTCAACTGTCTTGGGAAAGCCTTTGCTTCACCACATTGAGTGTTCTTGCGAAGGACAAAGCCTCACCTGGTAAATATATGTGCCTACATATTCACATTTGTAAAAGGAGCCGTAATGTGTAGGAGATATTTAAACCTGGTTGATAGGCTATAATCAATGTGATTCACTCCAAGGGACTAGTTTTGGATAGGGCCGCCAACTTTAAGAAATATCAACCCGGGAGACTTGGGTGTTGAAGGATGAAGTTTGAAAATCAAAATAACATTTCAGACGCTATTGTATAGGTTCGCAAATAAACAACAGATGTTTGAATGTAAACCCAACTGATTTTTCAAAACCCTTCTCATACGTACATATGTATATTCTCAACTTAAGTATGAGGTATGAGGTAAAAAATATTTCAGAGTAGTGTTTATGCCTCTGGAACCTACTAAAGGATGTTGCATCACTGGTTTTGCTTATTCTTTCAGCCAGTCGCAATATAAAATTCTTTAAAAAATCGGCACCTTTTTGGGTAATTTGCTTTTTTAATAACTTGAGGACAATTTGAAAACATGTTCGCCTTGGGTCATTTTATTTGAATTCATTGTTCATTATTAATTATTTGAAAAAAATATGCAAAGTGAGCATATAAATATGTTATATAACTTTTCTTTTAGTGTTTTGTTTAATAACTTGGTGAATTGGGTGACGCAAAGTCCGTGTTACGCTGACTTGGAGAGCGTGTGTTTGTTTAAATAACTTTTGAACAGTTACAAAGAGTTAAATTGCGCAATTAGTTTCAGTGTGATGCGCATCCGATGATACCACTTTCGACCATATCCGACCAATATTCGACAGAAAATATAGTATCGCGCCGGATACCGCCGCCGCCGCGTCGATATTTTTGATATCCGGCGGCGGCGTGCGAATAACAACAAAAATCGGCGGCGGCGGCGGCGTTTATCGGCGGTGTATATCTCTAGTACGTACATACATTTGAGCGAAATTTATGCCCGTAGTGGCAAAGAAAAATTGTAGCCATTGATCTGTTTGAATGCATGCTTATGGAAACATCAACTTTTTCTATTTTAATTTTTGATGTTGTACAAGGCTGGAATTAATATTAAATAAGTATATATACATGACGTATTTATAATCTGAACTTTTACATAATTATCTCGAATTATTTCCCCAATTTTTCAAATTTTAATTAGGTGTCTTTGCATAAAAACTGCAAACGGTCAACAATTAGGGCGCAAAAGTTCACTAGGCAACTCTGTTTAGTGAGAGAGCGATCAGCTGACACGTTGTTACGGAAAAAATCAAAATTGTTTTGATTTCTACGTTCCGGGCTACGTACGTACGTGTATTGCACGTCGGTGGGTTTTCGTTTACATTGGACATTCATAAGATAGGTCGTATCAGCTGACACGTTTTTTGTACGTACGTTCTTGGGTAACTACAGCTTAAGTTGGGCAAAGGAAATTACAACTAGTTATTAGTTTTACAACAATATTTTACTCAAATATACGTCGTGTTTTGTGTTATTGTACTTGTGTGTATGTCTAGAATTTTTATGAACCTGTTTATTTGCCATACATTCGCAGTTATCAAAGATTCAATATCATGGCACTCAGATGAACAAATTCACTACGCTCATTTGTAGTCACATTTGTTAGTTGACAATGATAACTCATACTGGAGAAATGAAGTGTTGAAATATCATTCACAACTCTTCCGCATTATGTAGGTTAGATTAAGATAAGAGGGTCTCTTACACTTCCACTCGGGGGGATTTTTGTAAATTGTGCTATCAGATTACTACCTGGAAGTACTCAACGAATCACTTGCATGATCTGATGAACTTAAGTAGAAGTGAAACATCCACATTTCCAACCCATACTGCAATACTGTCGAGAAACCGTGCGTCTGGAAATATAACTCGTTTTTTGCAGTTCCGGCCATGAATGGACGAGGAGTCCTCCCAATTTGTCAGCTTCTGCAGAGAGAGCTTGTTCCTATGCGCCACCGTCGCACAGTGGACCGAAATTGAAAAGTTGGGTCTTAGGACTTTAAATGTACATTTTCTTATTTGTGATCTTTTTCCATAATTTATTGTTATATAACATTTTTTTGTAAATCTAATTTAAAAAAGTTATGACACTTTAAGTAACCGGGTTTCATACCGACATGCCCTAACGAGCATATGTGTACATCTAGGTATTTTTTCCGATTTCCAGCAATTTTGGCTTCACTAAAACAATTTTTGCTATTTCTCAATAATCAAGGTCTAACCCAGAATATTTCAATTTTATTTTAAAAATGCGTGCAAAATTCGCGAAAACTCGACGAATCATAGAGGTTATACAGAGTTAATAGTGAGGCTTAGATTTACTTGTTATAAAAAATGTTACAAAGAGTTGAGAGACACATTTATGTCGTACCATTTTTTCAAATTTGTGTAAGAAAACAAATATATTATCACTCAAGAAATGAGTGCGATTCAATTCGAATTTGACAATTTAGCGGAAAAAAAATATGAAAAAGTTAAAGTCAGTCACTCATAAGTACTAACCATGATTGATCGAAAAGCTTCATAAATTTTGAGTGATACATCCACGCAACGTTGTGACATATGCAAGGCTACCCCAAAAGAGATGAATGACCTCACTTTAATTTTTAACATAGACGTTGATACTGACCTTTACAAATAAGGGATGTCAACTCTGCATGCGAGAATTCGGTTTATGGAATGTATTCTTCATATATCTTACCGATCAGAATTTAAATCGTGGATAGCGAAAGGAGATAATAAATCTAAATTGGAAAAAAAGCGGAGAGCAGTATAGAATTCTTTCAGAAATCAGACTGGTTTATTTGTAGACGTGGTAAAGAAAGAACACGGTACAAGGAATGATGGAAATACCGCTAGACAATTTTACGCTGACATTAAAACTACCGCCTCTATAACTGGTTTTAGTGAAAATTTCATTCAAATATTCTCTACAATATCAGGGGCACTTTCATGTTTGTGTCCAATAGATGTACAAAAGTTCAAATTGTACGCCAGCGAAACCATTCGAGTTTACGCCGAACTATATGAATGGCATTACATGCCTTCAAGTGTTCATAAAATTTTAGTAAAAGGAGCTTCAATAATACAGCATTTTGGTTCCATTCCTATTGGAAAGTTGTCCGAAGAAGTCACTGAATCCAGAAATAAAGATTTATGAGCATACCGTCGGGATCATGCAAGAAAAATTAGCCTCAAAGCCACAATTGAGGACATTTTAAATAATTTGTTAGTTACTTCTGACCCATTTATTTCATCGAGGAGATCGAAATTACTTAGTAAGCATGAGGAATTATCCGAAGAAATAAAATCTCTACTACTTCTACAGCAAAACCTAGACTATGATACAGAAAGCTAAATATTTTAGTTTCTCAATTTTAATTGGGTACGAATATACATACTACATATGCAACGTAACATTTATTTAAAATAATAAAAATTGCTTTTTTTTTTTTGTAGCTTTTTTGTTTTGTTATATACCTATATGTATATTTGGAGATTTCAAGTTGGAATAGTAAGCATCATATAACGAAAAAAAAAATTAATTTACGAACAAGCTGGAATAGCTAAATTTTTGATTTGAATCTTTTTGGATTGTTAAATGTAAATTCAATATAAACAAGTAAGGAAGGTTAAGTTCGGGTGTAACCGAACATTACATACTCAGTTGAGAGCTATGGTGACAACATAAGGGAAAATAACCATATAGGAAAATGAACCGAGGGAAACCCTGGAATGTGTTTGTATGACATGTGTATCAAATGAAAGGCATTAAAGAGTATTTTGTGAGGGAGTGGGCCATAGTTCTATAGTTGGACGCCATTTAGGGATATAGCCATAAAGGTGGATGAGGGTTGACTCTAGAATGCGTTTGTACGATATGGGTATCAAATGAAAGGTGTTAATGAGTATTTTAAAAGGGAGTAATCCTTAGTTCCATAGGTGGACGCCGTTTCGAGATATCGCCATAAAGGTGGACCAGGGGTGACCCTAGAATTTGTTTGTACAATATGGGTATAAAAAGAAAGGTGTTAATGAGTATTTTAAAAGGGAGTGATGGTAGTTGTATAGGTGGTCGCCTTTTTGAGATATCGCCATAAAGGTGGACCAGGGGTGACTCTAGAATGCGTTTGTACGATATGAGTACAAATGAAAGGTGTTAATGAGTATTTTAAAAGGGAGTAATTCTTAGTTCCATAGGTGGACGCCGTTTCGAGATATCGCCATAAGGGTGGACCAGGGGTGACCCTAGAATTTGTTTGTACAATATGGGTATCAAATTAAAGGTATTAAAGAGGGTTTTAAAAGGGAGTGGTGGTAGTTGTATAGGTGGTCGCCTTTTTGAGATATCGCCATAAAGGTGGACCAGGGGTGACTCTAGAATGCGTTTGTACGATATGAGTACAAATGAAAGGTGTTAATGAGTATTTTAAAAGCGAGTAATCCTTAGTTCCATAGGTGGACGGCGTTTCGAGATATCGCCATAAAGGTGGACCAGGGGTGACCCTAGAATTTGTTTGTACAATATGGGTATCAAAAGAAAGGTGTTAATGAGTATTTTAAAAGGGAGTAATCCTTAGTTCCATAGGAGGACGCCGTTTCGAGATATCGCCATAAAGGTGGAGCAGGGGTGACCCTAGAATTTGTTTGTACAATATGGGTATCAAAAGAAAGGTGTTAATGAATATTTTAAAAGGGAGTAATCCTTAGTTCCATAGGTGGACGCCGTTTCGAGATACCGCCATAAAGGTGGACCAGGGGTGACTCTAGAATTCGTATAATTCTAGTGATGCGCCCCGACATATTGATAGGGAACGCCATGCTTTGTCGCGCGAATTGGAAGCACCGCACGAAAGAGAAATTCATCTTAGTTTGCAGCAAGATAGGACTAATTTAAATCGATTTTTGAAAGCAGTGAAGGTCGACATACACGACTCAGTACTGACCGAGAGCACCATGTATGTCTCGAAGTTCTAAACCTGTTGTCGAGAGAGAGTCCCGGCTAAATGATCGGCGTATCCGCTCCGCAAACTTAACGTCACAGGAAACAAGTGACCAAAGGGCCAATAGGCAGATGGCTGATCGTGAAAGTCACGCCCTGTCTCGCGAATTAGAAACCTCCCCTGAGAGAGAAATTCGTTTAAGTACGCAGCAAATTAGGACAAATTTAAATCGCTTCTTTGAAAATCAAGAAGAACAACTTATACGACTCAGTAATGACCGAGAGCGCCACATATTGTCTCGAGGTTCTGAACCTGTTGTCGAGAGGGAGTCCCGGTTAAATGAGCAGCGCATCGGCCTAGCATGTCCAAAGTTATGCCAAACAAGTAATCAAAGTGTCGATATGTTGAACGCCGATTGTGAGCATAGGACATCCGAAACATTTTCGCATCGTGAGGAACGTTTGATAAATGATCGACATCGCCATAACCTTACTAGAATGCTGGAAAGTAGCAACCAACAACGCAGCAGTATAGTTATGACTGCAGAAAATTACGAACGCCTACGTGAAGATCAAGAAACATACAGGGCCAACGAGAGGGAAAGAATACGCGGAATACGGCAGTTGGAGGCAGAGGAAAATCGCCAAGTTCGCCTGCATTTTGACCGCGTGCGACATACGCTAAATAGGGAACAAAATGACTCTGAAGAGCTTCCCCCAAATATTGATGTAGGTAACGGCTTACTCTCCTGGATTACTAAGTAAAAATTGCTTTTGCATATAACCCTTTAGTAGATTATGCTAAATACTCATTAATTGGCGAAATGAATTTGAAATGCAGATTTTGTGAAGCCCTTAAATTCCAAAAAGAAACGGTTGGAATGTGTTGTTCCAATGGAAAGGTCAGTTACGAAATTTTCCTAAATCCGCCTGAAGTTTTGAAAGCTCTGCTCAACGGTGATCACTCACAGTCAAAGCACTTTTTAGAAAATATTCGTGCGTATAACAGTGCATTTCAAATGATATCTTTTGGAGCAAAACAAGTGACGGAAGGACCTTTTATGCCTACCTTCAAAGTCCAAGGGCAGGTTTATCACCTTATTGGTTCATTGTTACCCGAGAATGAGCCAAAGTTCCTGCAAATATATTTCGTAGCGAATTATGAAGATCAGGCGGCTATTAGAAACGAAAACTTTCCACAACTTAATCGTAGTCTGATATCTATTCTTCAAAATATGCTACATGATGTAAATCCATACGTTCACGATTTTAAAAATGCCCTTGATTTCGTTCCCGAAGAGCAAAATAATAATTATAAATTTGTAATATGCGCTGATAAAAGGCCCGCAACATAACATCCAAGAAGGTACAATCCTCCTACTACAAATGAAGTTGCAGTTGTTTTAGTTGACCAAGTGTGTGAAAGGCGCGATATTGTTTTGCGCACTCATGACGATCGTCTTCATCGTATATATGAGACACATCGATCATACGATGCGCTTCAGTACCCATTAATTTTTTGTCACGGGGAAGATGGATATAACTTTGAATTACATCAAATTAACCCTACTACTAGATTGCCAAACCCACATAAAAAGTTGTCGTCACAACAATTTTATGCATACATGCTACAGATAAGAGCAAACAGTTTTGTATACTTGAAAAGATTTCGTGGACTATTTAATCAGTTTATCGTCGATATGTATGCTAAAATTGAAATCGAGCGTTTGGTTTACATACGGACTAATCAAAGACGGTTGCATGCTGAGGAGTATGTGCACTTACGTGATGCTATGCAACAAGATGGAGGTACAGAAAATTTGGGCAGATTAGTAATACTTCCGTTCAGTTTTACGGGAGGTCCACGAAACATGCACGAACGTACACAGGATGCTTTTTGCTACGTTAGAAAATGTGGAAAGCCTGATCTTTTTACAACGATGACAACGAATCCGAAGTGGGCTGAAATTACACAGCAACTTTTGCCTGGTCAAAATGCATACGATCGGCACGACATAATAGCTAGAGTATTCCACTTAAAACTTAAAGCTCTTATACGCCTAATTACAAAGGATAATCTGTTTGGGTCAGCTTTGTGCTTTATGTACAGCGTTGAGTGGCAAAAACGAGGTCTACCACATGCACATGTACTTCTCTGGTTGGAAGACAAAATACGCCCTAACGATATTGATAATGTGATAAGTGCCGAATTTCCAGACAGCAACACAGATGCCACCCTATTTGACATAGTAAGAACACACATGGTCCATGGTCCTTGCGGGATATTAAATAGCAACTCTCCATGCATGCAGGACGGCAGATGCTCGAAAGATTATCCACGGGCACTTATCACTGTATCATCCAATAAATATATATGCAAGTATATAAATAAGGGCAGTGACCAGGCAACGTTTGCGTTAAGGAATGATAATGACGAAATAATTATATTTCAATCAGGGCGTTATATAAGCTCTTCAGAGGCCGTTTGGAGAATATTAAGCTTTCCCATTCATGAGCGATATCCCCCTGTAGTGCATTTGGAGGTTCATCTAGAAGGACAAAGGATATACTTCAATTGCGAAAACGTGACAGATCGAGTAGAAAACCCGAGGCAAACCACTTTACTTTTACTCTTACTATCCCAATACGACTTACCCGAACCATCTATAGACGGTGAATGCGCGAACAGGGAATACGCCAGCGAAATTTCGTATAATCCTACAGAACTTGCGGACACTCTACGTAATGGCATTCAACGTTTAACGGATGAGCAAAGAGGAGTATTCGAGCGCGTTTGTTATAGTGTCGATAATGAAGTAGGTGAGATTTTGTTTTTAGATGCCCCTGGTGGGACAGGAAAAACTTTCCTAACTAAAATTGTTTTGGCAAAAGTGCGAGCTCAAGGCAAAATAGCTCTGGCAGTGGCTTCATTTGGTATAGCTGCAACTTTATTACCTGGTGGTAAAACTGCCTGTTCCATGTTAAAAATCCCCATACACTTAGATACCAATGAATATCCAATGTGCAACATAGCAAGAAATTGCGAAAAAGCCAGCGTTATTCGTGACTGTGTGTTGGTAATATGGGATGAATGCACCATGGCGAACCGGACAGCCGTAGAAGCTGTGGAGAAGGTGAGGTGGCAACCCTAAGTGGCAACCCTTATTAAAAATGTCAATAGAAATGCGGAGTAAAATACTTTTCGTTTGATTCCCATATTGATATATCTCATGTAAAACCAAAAAAATTACTCCAGTTAATCCGAAACCGGGGTCCCGATCTATAGTAATTTTGCGCGGAACACCGTGAATTTACTGTCAAATATTTCCTTTTATAACAATGAAGTGAGACAACCACTTTTTGAACAGAAATAACTGCTGTTTTAATTTTGGCCAGCTAGATTGGTAAAATACCCCACCGTTCGTCGGTGAAGATTGTAATGCCCCTGCCATAGTCTTGGCCTACCTCCCATTTCTGCCTTGAAGGATATCGTATGTTCTGAACCTGGAAGTCCAAACCCACTGTGATGTGGCCAATTATCGATTCTAGGTCGATTATTATTCCATTTAATTATCCCTTCGTCATATCGTCCAGAATCATCGGGTGTAGACTATACTTCACAGGATCATTTACGCCTGTAAGTATTCTTAATGCAGATTTCATAAGCTTGAGAAGGAAGCTACTTCCTTCCATATCCAAACTTCAAATATGTCAATAATGACCTTGAAACCTCAGAAGACAAAGGGAATGAAAAAATTTAAAAAAAAGGTTCACTAGAAGGCGAACGTATGTTGGTATTCAGAAAATCGTACACAAGGGGAGCATCTTTGCCATATAGCTTAGAGCATGGGTAAAGAGTATAAAAAATTATTTTATTCAAAAATGACCAAAATTACTTATTCACGATTTTATTATACAAATCGATAATTAAATACTGGTATGGCTTAGTAAATTAAAAAAAAAGTTATCTTTATTCTACAGTGAAATTGCCCATTACGGACAGTCCTTATAACCGGACAGCTCACACAGGACACACAAGTTTTTTTCATACAAATATCATCCTACTAAACGGACACTCTAATATTCGGACGCGGACAATGTATTTCCAACCATTTTCATAAAAAAATTTCTCATAAACGGACAAAATTCAAAAATATCACAAGCAAGCTTTGTTGTTCATTATAAAAATGAAATAGGTAATTCCCCTTTTAACATGTATGCACACATTCAAGCCATGTGTTACAAATTAAGGGTAGTTTTCCATTCACTCTCTTAAGTGAGTGGCTTGCGAATGATTGCGTTCAAAGTTCGTAATAATATGGCGCCAAAAAAAGGTAGGTACTTTCTATTAAAGAAAAAATTGAAATTATTAATATTTTAGAAAAAGATAAATTATCAGTACGTGGAGTTGCAAAAAGGTAAAGCACAGTGAGCCAAAAAATTTAATGGCAGTAGGTACACATTTCTTTTGCTTTGAGAGGTTCTATATTGGCAAAACACAAGCTGCCGATATCAATAAAAATAAAGAAAAAATTCGTTCTAAATGGGAGTCTGGAGTTAATGTTCATCAAAAGCGAAGTTTTCTTAAAGCAGGCGGCTCTGAAACAGACAAGATGTGTTTTAATTGGTTCGCTAAGGCTAGAAGTCAAAACATTCCGATTTTTGGTCCCATCTTGAAAGCAAATGCAATGGAAATTGCAGACAAACTGGGTGTACCTAATTTTAATGATTCAGATGGAATGTTAAACAAATGCCGAATAAGAAATAAGATTGCTTTCAAATGCGTATCTGGTGAAACTGCAGATGTAAATCAGGGCTCGAATCGTAACATCCGTGATCGTATAACTCGTCACGTAAAAATATGATTTTGGGATTATGATATACGTTAACGTACGACTTCGATCGTAATTTTGGATCGCAACATACGTGACGAGCGACTGAACGTACACGTTACTTTCCAATATCATTTGATCACAAACCGGCATTCGTATACATACAAATTTCATGAAAAATTTAAGTAAATTGTTGAAATATATGAATAAATAAAATATAATAACACATTTCAAACTCTTATTATTAACAACGGTCGAATTGAAACAAACTAAATCCAATCCAAAAGAAATAATGGCGGATTTCATGGTGAGACACCCAGGGCTGGCGAAGAATAATCTTCCAAACTCTCGAAACGGCAGAATTACCTCCAATATACTTTGGGAGGGACTTTCTAATAGATTAAATGCTGAAGGGCCACCAGTTAAGGATGCAAAGATGTAGAGGAAGGTATATACAGCCGTTATTATATCTTTTGATGCTTGAAAGTAATACACTTGTTTTTATTTCATTGCAGGCTGTTGCTGATCAAAAGTATCAAGCAAAAAAGAAGCTTTCCTTCAACAACCAGTCAAAGAAAAAGACTGGTGAGGGACCCTATCAGGAAAAAACAATAACTGACAGCGAGGAGGCTATCATTGCGGCGGCTGGCCTTGAGGTTTGTGTAGCAGGTGATGAAAATATAATAGCGTATGGCAGAGCTCCAGCAACGCTGACTTCATCAAAAAACAGCGAGAGCTATAGTGCAAGCAGCGATGACGAATCACCAATTTGTTTGCCAGGTTCACCAACTGCTCTCCCCACCGGCATTGTTGATAGAACGTCGCGATCAAAAACGCCCCGCAAAAAAAGTTCAAGCGAACAAAAAATGGCCTTACTGCAAGAAAATTCAAAAACCGTGTCCAATTTTCAAAGGGGGTTGGAAGAAAAGCTGGACAGATTGCTGGACATTCAGGAATGGCTCCTGTTGGCGCAGCAGCGCATCCTGCAAATTAAAGAAGAAAAATATCGCAGGCAAGAAGAGGCAAGCCAGATCAACTTGCAAATAAAGAGACTGGAATTGGAGACGCTGCAAATTTAAGCGAGAAGACCTCACTAATTTTTTTAGAATATTTATTAGTATATGCATATTTAGATATAAGAAACTGACAGTGAACTCTCTTTTTTTTAGTTTTTAAGTTAGAAAATGAATTGATTTATGTTTTACAAAGACTACCTGAAGAATGACTTAAAGTACTGTGATATTTACTTGGTACATACGCTATATACATATTTAAAATAAAAATGAAAGAGAATATTGAATTTAATAAATAATTTCATTTATTTAAATACTACCAGGCTTAATTTTGAAGCTATTTAGGAACATATCGTTACTTAGGACACCCTTAAAGTGTACGTTTTATTTGATCTCTTATTTTCCTATATTGGTAAGTTGGTTAGTTTCGCCTGTCCCAATTTCTAGAATATGATCTTTGGAGTGAAGATTTGACGGTTCATAATGTATCTTAAATTTAATGCAAATGTTATGTAATGCAGCAGAAAAATTTGCAAATCTTGCCATTTTCGCAGGATGATATATTCCTCTTTTGTCATATCCTAAAATCATCCAGCGCACTTTGAGAATGCCAATTGTTCTCTCAATAATACACCTAACTTTAGAGTGAATGTCATTAAAATACTGTTCATGTGAACCATCTGATGTGCTTCTGTATGGGGTTATTAACCACGGCTCAAGTGGGTAGCCAGAGTCTCCTATGTAAATGTATAAATTAATTATTGGTACAAAAAAGTTCGCTGCACCCAATAACTTTACCTAAACCCCAGGAATTTCGATACCTGTTCTGTTGAATCCATCCTCCAAATCCCTTCTTTGATCGGAATGTTTCCAAACGAAGGATTCGTGAGCCGCACCACCGTATTGACAGTTGATTGCCAATATTTTGTAGGTGTGATCACATATCTGAGAATTTTTATAATTGTTTTAAAAGTGTTTAATAAAAATTTTTAATATCAACTTACAATCATAGCGTTGATGCTGTGGTACCCTTTACGGTTGAAGTACATGTGTTCGTTAGCTATAGGTTTCTGTAAACCAATATGTGTACCGTTCACACATCCAATCACTAAAAAATTAATAACTATATTCTGTATTTTCCCAACAATTATTATTAAATTTACCTCCAGGTATTTTACATTTTTCCACGTACCATTCTTTACAGCTTTGGGAGTCATCTGGTTAAAAGCATAAAAATTCCGCACACAGCTTCCTCTCCATCTCGGCAATAACATGTGATGTCAACTTCGAGACAGTGCTCTGGCACATTCCTACTAAGTAGTCACTACCTACATTGTTCTGGTAGCCACCGCTAGCAGGAAGTGAAAGCGTGACTGCCAATTGCAAAATTGGAGGAACCGCTTTGGCATCGGCTTGCTTCAAATTTAATTTCTCCTGAAGGTAACTAAAAGCTTCTTTGGTTAAGCGAAATCTCTTCAAGAATCTAAAATAATTGTTTGTTACAAAGAAATAATACATAAATGATATGCTTACGTTTTGTTCGATAGGTCCAACGGGTCACTGCGTTCTCTTAGCCGCCTCCGGACAATTTTTTCATCGCCTTTGCTCAAACAAAACAATAAAATTGGATCCATCGTAATTATTTACTTTATTTTTTATATTTTTTGCAACCAATTTGACAGTTCAAAATCTATTGTGAGCTAAACATACAATCCAATCCAATGTGGATCGTAAAAATTATTGTGAACTGAAAATAAATTACGTTACGTTCGCTATCGTATGTTATAATCCCATTTTGTTTATACGTCTGACTTATCACGTAATTTTCTTTTGTATGGTTACCGATCGGTGATCGTATGTTACGATTCGAGCCCAGGATGGTGTCGAATTGTTTAGTACAAAACTGTCATTTCTGTTGACCAGTTACAAGCCTCAAGACATTTACAACGCAGACGAAAATGAGCTTTTCTTTCGTGCCTTAACTGACAAAACCCTAGCTCCTAAATCCGAAAAATGCGTGGGCGGTAAACTATCAGAGGAAAGACTCGCAATTTTTTTCTGTGCTAAAATGGCTGGAGATAAGGAGCTGCTTTTGGTTATAGGTCCTCGATCTTTTAAACATGTTCCAATCGCAAAACTGCTAGTGGATTGGAAGCCTAATAACAAAGCATGGATGACTCGAAAAGAAATGAGTGAATGGCTGCAGCATTTCAATCGAAGAATGAAAGCCTAGAATCGAAAAATTATCTTGTTTTTAGATAACGTGGCTTCCCATCCAAAGGAATTAAACTTAACCAACATAAAAATTATTTTCTTGTCGCCAAATACAACGGCAGTTAGCCAACCCCTAGATTAAGGTATAATCCAAAATTTTAAAACTTTGTATAGAAGCTTAGTTTTAAAACACTTGCTATCAAAAATTGACAATACAAATTCAGACTCAGAGTTCTCAAAATCGATTAATGAACTAGAAGCTGTGCATTTCTTCAAAGCATCTTGGAATAACGTGGAAGCCGCAACCGTCCGAAATTGCTTCCGTAAAGCAGGATTTTTGGAAACTTATAAGGATCTTCCATATTTTGATCCCGAAGATGACATTCCACTGGCAATATATGCTAGGATTCAGGAAGGACTAGATTTGGCAAATGATTTAGAAGATTTTCTCGAAATAGATCAAAATGTTTTCACTAAGGACAACAATATAGAAATTCAATTTGACCAACAAGATGATACTATGGACATAGGTGATTCAGAAGATGAATTTTCAGAAGAAATAAGTGAGCCTATAACATCATATGATGAGGCTTTTGAACGTTTCAAACTAAAGCAATCACTGTTCAAGCAATCAAGCATTACCCAATTTTTTAATCAAACTAGTATTGAAATGTAAAGATTGGTACAATGTACTTAATCGATATATGTATATCTATTTATATGTAATACTAAAGTATGCAAATAATCTTTACTTCCAAAAATTTCTTAAAAAAACAAATGTACAATACAATTTATATGTGTGCTATATATTTTGTGACTTCATCCCTTATAAGCGGAAATCTCCCATAGCCGGACAAAAACACTGCGACGGTGAGCGTCCGGTTATAAAGAATTTCACTGTATTTAAAAATTCGAAATTATAATTAAAATTTCATAACAACATAGGTAACAAGTTCTGCAGGCATTAAGCATGACAGCGTTGCTCTTTTCTACGATATTTATCCATATGTAAATTAAATTCTCTTAAAATTCGACTTTCTTACGACGGGTCAATAAACTTATTCGTACATTAAAAATTTGCATACGAAAAGAATACAGCAACAACTTTGTAAACTACGACTTAAATTTGATTTGAAATTTTAAAAAACGTTATCATATTGATCTTGAATCGAATAAATGGAAATTTATTTTCTTTGTATTTTTGATATCTTTTTTTTCTTAACCTTTTTTTATTTGTCTACAAACTCAGCCGATGGTGGTGGCGGTCGTTGGCCTACATTTGCTAGTTTCATAACATTAAAATATATGAGCATAGCAAATAGCATTGGAGAGTTGTAGCGCCATAAGCTTCAATACATAAATTTGTTGAGTAAAGAGAAACCTGAAACCTTTTTTCTCTTAAGTGCAAAGTTAACCAAATGGAACGAAAATGAATTTATTTGAATAAAATTCGAAGTAAATAATCGATCATTTTTCAGAACGCGCTATGAAGTACTAGGGGCTGTTTGTTATTTTAATTTGTATAAAAGAGCATTCCAATGCGAAATTATGTAATGTTAAGACTCAGTGGCGTAGCTACCTTGGGTGGCACCCGGTGCGGAAGTTGGTGGTGTCACCCCATCGAAAGTAAAAAGCAATAAATTGTATGTGATAAAGGTCATGGATCATTTATTATTTATAATATTGAAGAAATAACAAAACACAATAATAACTAAGACGGAAAAGGAATTGTTTACAATTGTTTTGACAGCTGCTAACTCAGCAATTACTTCATCGAAATTTATATTTTGTATTGCCTCGTGTTCGATGGCTAGTATTCCAAGATTGCTAAGCCGCTGTTGGGTCACTATTGGCCGCAAATAGTTTTTTATTAATATTAATTTACTAAAACTTCTCTCACATGAAGCTACGGAGACGCAAACCGTCATGAGCAATTCATGGGATGAGGAAGAGATTCTGTAAAACCCATTCTTATTCTTGATAGAACGTTAATGAATTCGATCTGTATATCTGGTAACAAGTATGATACTTTCGAAGTTTTATCTTCCTCCAATTTCATCATGTGTTCTTTCAACACTACATCAAACTTTGATAATAGTTTTACTAATTCCAAAAAAAATTGTCTTTATTTTTAAATTCTTGTCCTTCATCATGTCCACGAAACGCCAAGTTTTGTTTAGCTAGAAATAAGTTATATAGTAATCTTGTCAAAAGATGATTCCACTTCTGCTTTTCTATATCCATCAGTTGCAAAGCTGCATCATCTATTGTTTTATTCAATTTTAGTCTCATTCCTAAAGTTTTCTATTTCTCAAGATTTTCTAGATTTTCATTTGAACATACGTGGTCAGCTACTTTCGGATTTAATTTCCACCACTTTTGAAATCCAGTCGTAAATGTCCCCGCATTGGTATTATTGGCCACAGCAAATAAACGACAGCAGAAACAGTACAGGTTATTAGAGCTGATGGAATAAACTATCCATGACCGTAGGATTTTTTCACCATCAAGCATAATTTTATAAAACCAATCTTTTGAGCGATCACGAGCGTCACCTTTTATTTTGGTTCCGTGTCTAGAAACAGTAGCAAAGGGTTCTTCTTTGTTTTGGAAATATTCATTTCCATTTTTTATTATTTCAATGCGAACATTGTAAGAAACAGGAATACTCCATTCTGACACATCATTTAATTGAAGAAGTTGTTCAGTGGTAGCAATAATAGTACTGCTACTATTATTTTCAGCATCTTCTTCGTTTGTGTTAATTAATTCTATACTGTCAATGTTGCTTCTTGAAGATGAGCTGATATTATCTAAATAATCTCTTGCATTTGTATCAAGGTGAAAATCAATTTCTTTTGATGGATTTGGGCTGCCATCAGTTTTTGTAACATACTTAAAAATCGATACACACATACTTTGAGCTACATCCAATCTAGCATGTTTGGCTTTCCTTTGCTGAAATCCACTTCTTCTTTTGGATATATGCACTCCCCGGGGCATTTTTTACTTGATGTTTGTTTCTTACACTAAAACAAAAAGCCAGTTGTTATGGTCTATAATGTGAGAGTCTTTTCTAATAAACTAGTTAAGCAATATGGAATTAAATTATAAAATTACATATCTTGCCTATAAGATATTCAGCGTCAGAATCTTTTGCGGGAATCCCCGAATTATACATAGAGCTGAGCTAGTCCTAGTTGGGGAATCCTAGAAAAAGAAATTTTTGTGTTAGCGATTTTTTTGTTTGTACATTGTTCTTAAAGTTGAGATACCGGGTGGGTGTCATCCCAAAAAAGGTGACACCCGGTGCGGACCGCCCCCGCCGCTCCCCTTTGCTACGCCACCGGTAAGACTTTCGAAAATAAAACTTAGCAGCTTTTGTAATATGAATATCAAAGCTTCATATCTATCTCTTATATGTATATGCAGCTTTTGTGTAGCACAGTACGTTGCAGACAACTTCTTCATGTAATCAACGTATCTCTCTTCAATATGATTGTCATCTGGTGCAATACGGCTCCGATCTATTCAAAGAAGGTGCACGTGGTTACTGAAATTAAACCTTTTTTCTAAGTTTTTGAGCTTGAAGTAAAGCGTGGGGCTTAGAGATAATAAGATATTAGGCGACGGAGGGTAAAAGGGAAACGAAGACTACTTTAAAAATTCTTGGGATGCAGGGCTTCTTCGATCGGATGTTTGTTGGGATTCCTAGGTTTGTGGCAATTCAGCAGAAACTGTTCTGCATATTATTTATTTTCTTTATCTGGAGTACTCGCCCTGACTGTGCTTATGATGTTGGAAACATTAGAAGACATCCCGTGCCAGTACTCAGCGTGGCCTGACAGGCTTTCAGTTTTCTCCAGTGTATTTATTTAGAGTTCGGCGGCCATATTGGGGCGTGTATTTGTTTTTTTAGTAGATCAGAGCATTTTTTTATCTTTGCCCCAAGAGTTTTCGGCAGGAGATTAGACGATTTTGTTAACATACTCAAGACTTTAATTACAATTGCGGCTGTATGCTTCCTGATCGAATGTCACAGTATTTGTAAATGTACGACAGTCGATAGTGTAATACCATAGTCGTGGATGTCCAATTATGCAACCCCAGACGCTTTCATTTTCTCGCCCCTCTTTTTTTGATTTACTCTTATTTTTACCCAACACTCCATTCTTTTGTTGTCCTGTGCTCTACTTTCGTCTCGTTTGGCTTCGTTTCACTTCGTTTATTTCTTTCTTCTCCTTCCAGTATTCCACAAACTATACCAACCCTACACGTATATTCTACATTACCTCATACAGCATTTTTACTTACTTATTTAACTGGCGTTTAATCGTCTATAATGGTTATGGCCGTACAAAAAGGCGTGCCAATTGCTTGTTGTTGTTGTTGTATTAACAGTGTTGCAGTTGCTTCAACGCTGGGTTCGCTGGTGCCAATTGGAGTTTAAATCGTTTTCCACCTGGTCCTTCCACAGAAAGGGGCCCCCGTTTCCTCTGCTTCTACAGGTGGGTTCCGATAAAAATACTTTCTTAGCCATAGCATCATCTTTCAATCGTATAACATGGCCTAGCCGGTAAAGGCTCTGCGTTCTAGTTCGGTGGACTATACAGATGTCTGCGTAGAGCTCGTACAGCCCATCATAGAATATTTTTCAATTATTGTCAAATTACATACAGCATAGCACTTTCAAACATTTCGCTTACATTACCTTACGCTTACGTTGCAGAATCCGCCATGCCATATGCAAATATGTTTTCACAACGTTGACCATAACGGACCGATAACTCGACGATAATAATATGCTATCGATAACAAGCAGATAGTGTGACATAAGCCATCATCCGTTGGCAAAATTCTGAGCCAGATAAATAATTTTGCATGTAAATGCAACAACAACGATTTGAGCCAGATAAATCCAGAAAGAAGTCTGGTTCAATTTGTGAGCCAGGTGATTTGTTAATTACTTCCTTTTAGTTTGGCAACGCTGCCTTTAATAAACCTACTTTTCAAAAAATAGATGTCGCTGCTTTACCTTTCGCCGTATGAGTTAAATGAAAAACAGCGGCGACATCTGCCTATCACATTTCACGTGTGCGAAAATTTCACGTCATCTGCTTCTCAAGTCTCTCAATGATCCAAAGCATTTCCGTGAGAATTGAGCATGAGCCGGAGCTGTAAGCTCACTGGAAGACGGCAATAAGCTCTTCGTTATCGATTATTACTATCAAGAAACCAACGAATCTTTTAACATATAGCTTGATATAATTTGTTTCTTGTAAAGTTGCCTCTGTTGCTGTTTAATTTCATACCCTGGGCGAGGTTTGGTTGATTTCAAACCCCTAGTTTTTCAGAAGTACAAATCCAAGAACGTTTTCGAAAGCTTATCGCTTTTTTATATTGCAACGAATTCATCATTTGTTGCATTTTCAGCATGAAAATGGCGCACGTTGTAAGTGTTGTTAAAACAATACATACATACTCTCTCATGCATAAACCCGCATATATGTATATATGTAAAAACGCATTGAAGCGTTTGTATGGAAAACTTGAAAAGCTTCCGCACTTGCAACTGTGATACTAAAGAAATACATCTACTAAATATTTTCGATTGTGTCTTGGTCCCTGCAATCGCCAATTTTCTTTCAAAGTACCTCCCAACTAGTCAACTTAAAAAACTATATCAATTTATATTTTCCTCATGTAGGCAAATGGTGTTTTTTAACACGGAAATGTCTTATGGGATGTAAACTGTCAGATCTCGATCTGTCACAGGATACCTCAGGGTAAGGTATTATTACCAATGCTGTAGACGCTTGTCATCAACCAATTGCTTAGGTAGTTCGACAGAGGATCAGTCAAACAAACGGCGTATGCAGGTGACTTTTAAGTCAACATAAGCGGAAAATGTCTACTAATATGCGGCTCTCTGATGGATCAGGCGCTTACGGATATATATGCGTTGGCATATGGAGTGGGATTAAAGGTCTACAAGAAAAGTGCAGCACAAAAAAATATCTAAGAATCATATTAGATAGTCAAGCATTGCATGCAATCCTGCTCATCCCACCTGCTGACCTAAAGGCCAAAAATATAGCGCTAGCAACTGCAACAAGGTTTAAGGCCTTGAGACTGCTTGAGTGCAGGCCGTATGGCCACAACAGTATAGCACCATTAATTATAGGGTGAAAGGCCTACATTGTCCAGCACTTGAGCTTTGAAAGAGATTTTAGTGCCATAATAGAGCTGGAGGGTGGGTGCAAGGATGCTGAAAGGGCAGTACATAAACGTGTATACCGATGAATCCAAATCAACGGAAGGGGCCCGGTCTACAGTTTACTGTGTCGAACCAGAAATAAGTAGATACTACAGGCTACCAGATGACTGCAGTGTCTTACAGACGGAAATTGCAGCCGTGGAAAAGACAGCAAAAAGTTTGGAGGAAGCGTGCTTAAGCTCTTAAGCTGGAGTCACGTCAATACATATATTGATACTAGACTGAGTTCCCAGTCATATAGGGATAGAAGATAAAGAAAAGGTCGATGAGCTAGCCAAGGAAAGCGCAGCACTCGGTTGATCGACGTCAAACGTCCCAATCCGTTTGGGAGAAAAGGCGTAGAAAGAATCATGTGGCTGCAAAGTTTCTAAGATCATGTGAAGGTCCTACGATGTAAGATTCAAAAATATGTAGGTCCCTTTCCGCTAATTTGTAGGCTAAATAAAAAATTAGAACGACTTAAGTTGGAAAAGAGGCTTAACCTTAACCTCTTCAGAGTTTAAACGCGCCAATCAGGGACCCAAACTGTTACTGCTCTTATAATAAAAGTCCTTCTGAAAATAAAATTTCCGGACTTTGAATTTGTTGTATTAACCTTTCCTTATTTATGGGCCCAGAGTTTTATACTGTCCTTGTAGTTCTAGTTAGTACAAATTTAATATTTTTCAAAGTAGTTTCAATTCGAGTCAATCAAATTTTAGTTATATGCTGAAATGTTTCCTAATTTGTTTTGGTGTTTGACTGTTGCCTATGTGTTTGACAACTTTGATTGCCTTGGCTGACTGTGTTGTTGTATTCGTTTGCAATATACCATGTATGAAAGCGCGACACAGAAGCACTGAAGCGGGCTTAGTTATGGTAAAAAAAGTGGCATTGCACTTCATTTCGTTTTCTAAATTCTTAGGCTCATTTGCCATTCCACCATAAATAGTGAGTAAGTATTGACTTTTTACAAACACATAAACATCGCCACATACATATATATAGATACCCACAAAACAATTTGAGACTTATATCAGATTGATATTATTATAACTCCAGCTATAACTGACGCTGACTCAAAATACCAGGGTGAGCTCAAACACAAGGTTGGTGGCCGTGCAAAACACTACCGTCTTTTGAGTCGCGGACGGGGAACTTCCGTAGTTGGAATAGGTTGGCGAGCTAATTTACTTATGAATTTGGTAGAGCTCATTTAAATTCTAAACTGGTGGCGTTATTTGCAAGATGGAATATTGCCATTTTTACTTTGTCGTAGTTGGCTAGAAGAGCAAATATTCGGATTCATATTGCTTTGCTGATTTTTCGACAGGGCGGATAATCGATATATATATCGATGGGATACTATCATCTCTAAGCCAATACTAAGCACTGACTTGTATGCGCATAACCAAATTAATCATTATGTCTACACATATGTCCATACAAGCAGCGGGGAGCAACGCACAAACACATGCATATATCTGAGATACTTCCAAAAGTAGGCAATTATTTGTGCAAGTATCACTCACATATACACGCGCATGTGAGAAATTATTCACGTGCATCTGTAGTTATAATTTTGTAGCTGGTAACTAAGTAAATTCTGGAAACGCCTAGAAGTATGGAACGAGGAAATCGAGGAGTATTAAAGAGCGCAATCCAAGCAATCATAGAATAAGTTTGATTTAAGCAAGCTATCAGTTGCGAAGTATAAGTGTTACTTCCAAGTAGTCTAATAAAGACCATTTTTGCACCATTAAATATTGGAGTTATTTATTCAACAGTTTAGTGATTCGAACGTTAGCAGAAGATTTGGTATAAGCGGAATTTCAGTAAATTTGGTACAATAGGAATGATTTTGCATAACTCATTTGATTTCAAGGCATTGTGTCAAAATTGTTTCATATATTCTATCGTAAAGTATTGAAGTGTCGGACTCTACTTTAGCGTATGATTTTTACAAGCCGACAGCTATTGTTCTTGAATGAAACTACCCCAAACCTTAAGTCATCCGTTGAATTTTATACTAGAATTTGGAAATATTTTCGTTGAGTTTTCGTTTAGATATTGAGACTTGGTTAACGTTGGTATCAATTTGACTTTCGTCCCAAAAATTTCCACATTTCGAACACTATAAAACTCAATAATCCTCTTTCCGTTAAATGATATTAAGTCAGACTCACCGGTTAGATGAGGTTGCACTGGTCGGTGTATGGGGACCTCATATGATTTGAATAAATCCATAATAAAACCAGAAGTTTGCTTAACCACCAACATGAAAAACCCTCTCAAAAGCCAGGACCTATGTTATTAAATAGTGAAGGCTTTCTTAGATCTTAATATGTTACTTAATTCTTCTAAATCTGATAGCTTTGTCAATCCTAGTAGATTGAGTCTTAGTTCGAAAGCATAAACGACAGGAACACACTACGTTCTCAACTACTTCGACGCAAGAAATCAGTGTCCAACCAGAATATTCATCACAGGCCTTAAGTGTTGTATTTTTAGTGAAAAGTGTAAATTTGCTAAAATAAATTTGTAAGAACAGCACATGGTCTTATCTTAAATACGCCCAATCTGAATTTGATGACTAGCTGAATTTTATAACCACAGCATTAAAAACTCATGTCTGGCTCACGTTGAAATTAAACTCGCCATGTATAATCTCATGGTGTTGCTTTGGACTACGATCACAAATACGTAAATAAACGATCTTTTTATGTACACAGATAGTGGCGAGTAAGTTGGCAGTGCAGAAATCTATTACCACAGCTTGGTTGATTGCATTCAATTTTTTTGTGGGTACGTATGAATCGCAAGGTGCAATACAGTGGCACATATGGGCATACAAACATCCATGTCTTAAGCACTCACGATTTGTTTTATTTACAAACATTTTCTGCACGCGTTGCACTGACGTTTGCCTTCTTTCTGATTTTCTTTTCACTATTTTTGTTCACTTTTCAAATCTCATTTTCAAGCTCAAAACAGTTTCGTTTACAAGACATCGACTTATTTAGAAATACTTGTAAAAGAAAGTTTAATTTGCTTTCTTTACGAATTTTCAGAGCCAATTTTTCTCACTTCAGTTTTAGCAGTTTTTCCAAGCTTGCCGCCACGGAGCCAGCATTCTTGCAAGAAAAAGCAAACGGTGATATATCTTTGTAGATACAAAAGCAGAAGCGTGAATTGAGAGTTTAGAGAAATTTCTGTCTCATGATTGTTGTGCCTTTTAATGAAAGTAGTATTGCATTTTTCTACTTTCTTCCTTTGTAGTAGAAGCTGATTTACTTGTCCACAAGTATCTATATATGTATGTATGTTTGTTTACACGCAGCAACACCCGCTCTGCTTTAGATATTGATGTCGATGATTTTCTTACCTTGAGTTTATTGACCGAATAAAAAGCGAAAAGTACTTTACGGGCAACCTCATAATGGACAATGAAACTTGAAAAGAAAAAGTTACAAATCATGTCTAATTATTTTATTGATATAAAAATAAATAGCGGATGTCACATTATTGAATTAAGCTTACGGAGATCGTCGAAATTTATATTTAGTATTATTTTTTGTTTTTGTTGTTGGTTATGATTAACGTACTCTAAGTGAAGTACCTGAACTACCTACCCCAACTGTTTTGTCAGATGAAGGATTGACTACTACGCCTCATGTCTTTCTTTCACATAATGGTTCCATCCGGGTCGAACTTTTCATTACAACAAGGCTGTGTGTTTTCATTGTAACCTCTCGTACAAACTTAATGTATGGGCTAAATATCAGTACAGCTCGGTGAGTATTCTTATCATAAGTAGTCTAATTCAACACCTTACCACTTGTTCAGTCCAGAAAGAAAGCATTCCGAAACGTTTTTATTCAAGTTTCTCAATCATCAGGTCATTTTAAAGATCACTACAAAATATGAAGTCTTTGGTTCACTTCCTTTTAAAACCTGATACGTAGAAGAATGTTCGTTAAATTTTACCCAGGAATACTATCGACAGACTATTCGTTCTTTTAAGACGGCGCCTTATTTTCAGGGATTAACTGAAGGCTTTTGAGAGTATCCCATCTTTAGACTTTGGCAAAACCAGACCTACAGCAGCGAACCTAATTCAATAAATAGGTAAGTTTAAATTGAGATGGCTGGTTAGTGAAGACCTCACACAAACTGGATAAGACCACAGTGTGACCACGGCATCCGGTTCCATGTACCGGAGCGACTCCGGTTTTTGCCAGTTAAGGGCTTTCATTTCAGTGTAACTCCATTTAATTTGTTGCGGCCCTCCCACAAATTTTGATCCTCTCAGCAAAACCCTGCAGCTGGACTACTCCATATTCTCCTGCTCCAATCCATCACTACAATGTTCATAGCATGGACAGGAGCAATACAGAGCAACAGCCCTGTCCCCGTCTTTTCCCCCCTCTTTGTAACACCAGCACACGAGTAGGCCTGGGACATAAATTTTTAGTCCTTAACAGCCTGTGCATCGTTTGCCAGCACAGAATATAAACATCTACGACATCCTCCCAATGAAGATCCTTGCTCAGCGACGGAAATCCCCGACAGGTGCTTTTGTCACACCGTGTTACCAAGCTGTGCAACTAGCAATACAGGGTACTATGGCGCCTGAACAGCACATGCGTTCCAGCCTTATAGAACCTAGACGTAATCACCTGTATCTTACAACAAGAGTGATGGCATCTCTCCTGTTGCACTTCAGAATACTGCAGCTAAACTGTAACGGTTTAACTGGAAACATCACGGAGATAGTCGATTTCATGAAACGGCAGAACCGTTGTGTACAAAACAAGTGTGATATCTTGACCGTCAAATGCCTGACAACATGTTCAGTATGGCTACTTTTTTGGTTTTAGCTGATAGTCACTTTAGGAAGCAGTTGATCAGTTCTGTTTTTGATTTTGGGGACTATGTCTAGATATAACATTTGTCTTATATACAATGGGCACAACATCCGCATCCTACTCTAGCTATATATGCGGGAATATCTCGAAAACGGGAACTTATATGTAAAATCTGGTTCGATAAATCCGTGCAACGGGATAAACTTCTTCCTTCCTCCATATTCTTCTTAAGACCAGAAAATTTTCTTTCCTCCGTCATTTGAAGTTCTTATCCGCTGATACCGAAAGAATTTACAAAATTATTATCTCATTTGTGAGTATAATATTTGTTGGCCTATTGGTCTGTAGATAATCAATCAAATTCAAAGATGGCACTATTGGAGGTGTCTAGTAGGCAACAATAATAGCAACCATCCATAACTTTATTACGATCGCAGTTATTTAAATATTTTGCCACTTCTATGCCCTCAAAAATATATCGCTTGCTCTTTGGTATGTTAGATGATTTTGTGTTGGTATGTCCACACACTCACTTGAGAACTAAATATGCCATGAAATAGTAAAAAATCCAAGTTGAATGAACTCATAACTGAAGTGGGAATGATGCGTAAAAAGCAGGCGTATCTAACGAAAGACTTAAGCAACAAACTTGAAAAATAGAACAATGCAAACAAACAAATTAAAAAGCTCACAGAGACTGCTCATAACTTACATATATACATAAATGTATGTATGCACGTTAATGTGCAGAGTATAAAAGAAGTTTTTAAATACAGAGGTATGAGAATATTTACGTGTTTGCGTAGCATTTATACTATTCTAAGCCCAAAAGCAATCGGCTTTATGAACATAATGATCTGATATAGCAAGAAAACACGACAATAGATAGGTAAATATGTACATTTTACATAAAAGTCTTTAAAAGATTTCCTCACAAAATAGATCTAGAAGAATGGACTAATTTACTGTAATAAAAGTTATGAGACCAAAGCTCACCATCAACAGCATTTGATTAAGGAAGTAATGCCAAATAAACTTAAGGTCTAGGGGTACTAAGCAACAAAAGAAGCTAATTACGAGCTAACTGCAATTTAGATAATTTTTTTGTAGTTAAATAAAAAATGTAATTTTCCGAAATCCGGAACAATATAGTCAGATAATATTACTATTATTTTTTTCTCAGCAATTGATAATTTTTTCTCCAGAGCGAACACAAGCAGAAATACCCTCAGAGATCATGATTCCACGATTACCGAAAATATTTTGCTACTACTACATTTATTACGCTTGGTTTCAAGCCAGTCGGACGAACGTCTTACCGCTTTCCGCGTAAACGCAAAACTGTTTAATATATCACCCATTCACTGACAAATAAAAAAGACGATGAGGTAAAATACTCTTTCTGTGAATGCTTAGAATAAAACTTATGGTTGGCTACTTTAATATCAGGGTGAGTAAAGAAACTTCCCACTGTCGAAAATTACAAAATACACAGGTAAACCTCTGCTTACGGACTGGGGCTGACCACATCGGTGCTTGAAACCAGCACAAGCAGCTGGACGTGCCTCCAGTATTTTAGCTGTGTGCACGATACGAGGACCTAACTTCGACTTTGGTCATTATCTCATCGCAACTAAAATACGCGCCCGCCTATGTGCGGCTAAACATAAGGAACAAAAAGCAAGGAAAGCTAGACATCGAAAAGTTGCTATCGCAACAGACTGACAATGATTTCGCAACACGACTTTCACAGCTGCTTTCTGCGAACACCAATCAGCGCGACAAAATACAGGAGAAGTGGGGGCATCTTTTTAAAGCACTTCGCACTGCTTCCGAACAAAAAACTGGTTACCGGCGACCACGGAAAATAAACTGGTACGATGAAAAATAAGGGAGGCGCCTCTAAAACAAGAAAAAAGTAGAGGCTGGAAGTCGTAATTGCGAGAAGATTGAGCTGCTAGCCACCAGGAATAAGGCTCGCAAATTATAACAAAAAAAAAAAAATGGCGACAATCGGAAGTTTTAGGTCCGAAGCAAACTCCTGTAAGAAGGAAAACGGCGACCTTGTAACCACACATTTTCTATGGAACACTTCTCTGCTCTGAAGGGTTATGGATTAAAAGGTTTAATGTAGTTATATTAATCGTTCCCGAGATGTTACCTGATCTATATCCGGAATTGAACCAGAATCAACAATAACACTCCCAAAAAACTTCGGGGAGTGTCTTTATCGTTTATACAACAACAACGGAGCTATTTAAATAAGCCTGTGAGGAGTTGGAGGGCTTTATGGTCAGCTTCTTTGAAAAAAAAAAAAAAAAAAAATGGTCGAACAAGGGGATCCTGCATACCACGCCAACTATCGCGGAAACAGCGTTCATAATATCAGATATAAGGTCTTGTCAAGGGTATTGTGCGAAGAATTGAAACCCATCGTCAATTGGCTGATTGGACCTAAAATCGATAATATTACGTTAGCAACACTAAGGGGTACTGTCATCTCTAAGCCGATGCTAAGCAGTGACTGTATGCACATCAATAATTCAATCATTATTTGTACACATATGTACGTACACGCAGTGCAGAAGAGATGAACAAACACATGCAGATATCTTATCTGAGATGCTCCTAAAAGTATGCAATTATAATTGAGGAAGTGTCGCTCACAAATACGCGCGCATATGACAGCTACACACGTACATCTGTAGTTATAATTATATACCAATAACTAAGTAAATTCTGGAAGCGCCTAGAAGATGCAACGAGGAAATCACACAGTATAAAAGCAGCAACACTAGAGGCGCGAGAATCAGTTTCGATTAAGCACGCTATCTGTCGAGCAATAGAAATGTTAATTTGAAAGTACTTGAATAAAGGCCATTTTGCATTATTAAATATTGGGGTTATTTATTCAAGAGTTTAGTGATTCCAACTTAGCAGACGGTTGCAAATAAGAGGATTTGCAGTAAATTCGTTACAATATTTTTACTATACGTAAGGTGCAAAAAAAAAAACTTACACACATCAAATCTTCGTCTGGATTTGGATTTCCCTCAAAACTCATACGGCAGTGCAAAATGACTTTGAGCAACAAAATCAGCTCAGTTAGAGTTGGAAAGGACCACTCCGAGCCGATCGAAGTTCAGACTAGGTTACCTTTGTCGTGCGATTTCTATAACTTGATCCTGGAAAAAATAATGATAGCTGCAGAGCTTAACAGCTCTGGAACAATCTTCTTTAAAAGCGGAAAAAGAAGCGCGAAAGATGGGTTTGATGATGAATGAGGACAAAACGAAGTACCTTCTCTCATAAAGCAAAGAGTCGGCGCATTTGCAATCCAAAATCATGCTTCGAAAATCACTTATCGTACAGGACGGGTGCAGAAGCTTCGACCATGACAACGTCAGATGAGGCGGCTCTGGGAGAGTTTGAAAGAAAAGTTCTTCGAAAGATGTACGGGCCTATTTTATGATGGGCTGTACAGGCTTTACGCTAACATCGATTAAGAATAGGAGTGTAAATTAATCCAGCGTATAGGCTATTATATACGCTCGATACAGCTAGAAAACTACTTGAGAGGCCCTTTAAACCCCAAAGTGCAACAAGCTTATAACAAGAAGTAGGACTACCACCTTGGCGGCATATCTTCAAACGCGAGGAGTGCACTCTAGGTGCAAACGAAGATATCCTTACTGGCATATAAGTAGCACATCCATGTAAAACCAAATCCAAGTGAGTTGTATTCTTCTTCTTCTTTCAGCTGTGAATTGAGCCAGACGCTGAGACTAGATCACAAATGTTAACACCGGCATGGCGGTTGAATTTAACGTCAGCTGCCGTGTTAATACATAGGATGGAATCCCAGTACCCGAAAGGGGGGCCCCGAAAAATGTACCCACACATTACTGTGTTTAAAAAAAAGTTTACACTTAAATAGATTTGCAATGAAAAATCAGCTTTGTATTAACACGTTTGACGATCTTACTGCAATGATCCAATGAACATTTTATCCGTTGATTAGAAATATTTTCGTATCCGGAAATTGATATTATTTTACATTTAATTTCCAATGTCATCACCTCTACACACTCTCTTCTATACTCTCTCTTACGCATTTGTTTTGTTTGGCCAATCACTCATCTCCAAATACCAGCACACTTGTCAGCTCAATGAGCTTTTGAAATAAAATTCCGTCTTTGTCCATACATTAATGTTTGAGGAAAACGAATTTGGTCAATGAACCCATCTAATACGCTCGCACAAAGTCTTATACATACATGTATATATGTAAGTGAATTCACCCAATAAACAACAAAACAAAATTATTGATGAGTTGTTAATTCTCCCCGGCCGTTGAATTGACAGTTGGCTTTTCCAATCCACTTTTCAACAATCAGCAGTGGTTCTTCTGTCCGGTATTCGTATAGAAAAGCTAAATATGCTCAGCTTAGGAGCCCAGCGGGTTGGGGGGTTTGGAATATACCCGCAGCAGGTATGCTTATCTTAAGAGGCTAGAAAATATCAAATTGATTCAAGGGGTTGTGTGGTGCAACCCTTTGAAGGGGATGCCAGCGCAAATTGTAATTTATCCAACCCAATTTTCAATCTACCTACCCATGACGAAATCTGTTGCTATGGCAGCCGAAGATCTCGCGACCCCAATTTCCTTATGAAACAAGGCGGTGGGCGCAAATGTGGCCTTAAGGATTCAATGTGGTAATATTAAGTCATTCCCGAGATACTCGGGCTTGTACTTTGATGGTGGTTGTTACCGAAACATACCAGATCTATATACGGCAAAGGACCATGTACATCGAAAACACTCCCCAAAGCCTCATTGCTGTGTCTTTATCGCTACAACAACCACAACCACATGCTAAGCTCAGGAGGACAATATCCATGATAACATGGCAGCAGTATAGTGGGGATGTTGAAGAAAGTGCTCCACATTTTAATAATACGTTGCAATCTACATTCAGTTCGTGTGTTCTTCGATATCGTGATACTCAAATTCTTAAGCACCCTAAGGCTCGATGGTTTAAGAAATGCAGAGAAGTCATTGAGTGACTATCGTCTGTATTCCATTCACCGTCACGTATGCAACACTCTTAAAAAGAAGTGTTACAGGGAATTTCTAGGCAAAATTAGAACTCAAATACCCACTTATCCAAGAGCGTTTTATGATTTCGCTAGCTCAAACGGTATGACTCATAGACTTACATTATGAAATTTAACGACAAGATGTTAAATAACCGTGTTTGTGTTTCCAACATGTATAGCTGTTTTGTTGATTTACCATCTACACACCTATTTAAGTACCCATGCTTAACCTCATTCAAGTCCCATCTATATCCGCTTATTACGTTTTGGCTTGCCTGCAATAACTTGGAATATCCTACAATAGCGGTCCCGGTGGAATCCTTACCGTTACTTTCTAAAAGTTGTGCTGAATTTTCAAATATACCTTCAAATGATTTATTTAATGCGTCGTCAAATATGATATATTTCCTAGAATCTGGAAGGAAACATTAATCATACCTATCCATAAAAGCGGTAGTAAATCATGTGTCACATTTCATTGCTAACTTAGTGTCAAACCTAAATGGTTCGAATCCATTATCACAAATGAATTGGCTTATTAATTTCCTCATATATCAGCCAATCTTATCATGGTTTTTGTAGTGGCTGATGTAGTTAGAATTAACCACATATCAAGATTATAATTTGCTTTATGTTAGAAGCGCATACCAACCGTGGAATGCTTCACAAGAACATATCAAAAGCAAGTTTCAATCCTTTGGAATGCTCACAGAGCAAAAAAGCTTACTTGGCGATACCGAATTGCACTCAAATTTAACGTGTTCTCCCTACACGCACAAAAATATATTTGAATTTTTCGATGGAGCTTCTTCCTGCATTTGATTTTTTACTCAACATATACACAATGGAACATCAGATAAGTTGAGATAGATCTATACTAGTTCATAACTATAATGATTTATTATTTATTATTATATATTATTATTAATTACTTGAGTTTTTGTACAAGTAAGACATAGTCTTTTAGATAGTACATCAATCGGATTACATTATCAAAAATAAAAGTAGAGTAATATAATATAATATTGTGATGAATATTAGTGACTCTAAGTGATACTCACACCACTAGTCTGATGCTCAGTAAATGAAGCCACAACAACAATAAAGCAGGCAGTCACTTGTATCTACATAAACGAATCAATCATTATGTCTACACATATTTACGTACACGCAGCGGATAGAGACGCACAAACACATGCATATATCTTATCTGAGATATTCCCAAAAGTAGGCAATCATCTGTGGAAGTATCACTCACATATACACGCGCATATGGCTATGCGAGTGGCTATAATAATCGTGCATCTGTGCTATAGCTGATAAGATGATAGCTGGTAGTAAATTCTAGAAATAGAAACGCCTAGAAATATGCGAGGATACCAAAGAGTATAAAAAGAGTTTGATTTAAGCACGCTATCTGTTGAGAAGTAGAAGTATTATATTGGAGTTATTTATGCAGAAATTTAGCGATACGAACGTTAGTAGAAGGTGTGAAATAAGCGGAGTTTCCCAAAATTCGTTACAATATAATGTAAATACAAGAGTTAAAAAGAGAATACAAGTTTCTTTAACAATTAAACATCCTCAGTTAAAATTTTTGTGACAAGGATAAAGATATATAATTAAAAGGTAATTTAAGGGTTGGGAAATGATAATACTGCTTGCTTAAAACATTCTGCTTTCCTTAACAAAGAACATTCTAGATGGCGTAGTGTACTTAAAATTCGGGACTAATATGGTCAACACAAGTCAGTTTAGTCTTGATTTTATAACCTAAATTAAAAAAAAAATAAATGTAAGGCGCGATAACCTCCGAAGAGATCTAAGGCCGAGCTTCTCTTCCAATTTGCGTCGTGCTCCTCTTGATTTTCCCTACAAATTGGCCAGACGGGACCTACATGTTTTATGCCGACTCCGAACGGCATCTGCAAGGCAGATGAGTTTTCACTGAGAGCTTTTCATGACAGAAATACAACCGGAGCGCTTGCCAAACACTGCTGAGGGGCGACCCCGCTTAGAAAATTTTCTTCTAATTTAAAAACTTTATTTCTATAATTTTGATGTTGCTTTGCCCGGGGTGCGAACCCGGGGCATACGGTGTGGTAGGCGGAGCACGCTACCATCGCACCATGGTGGCCGCCTAAATTAGTCATGAAAAATTGTTTTATCTCCATTGAGAATAATATCAGGAAGATTGTTTACGTCATTTGATGTATTTGCTAACGCAATCGCCTTCGATTTAGATGCATGGAGAGATAGTTTATTTAGGTTAGGCCAGTTTGCTATACGTCTTAAATCTTCATTAAGCCTAGCAAATGAGTCTTCGGAAAGACGAATAAGTCGAGACATGTATATTTGGGTATCGTCTGCATATAAATGTATGGTGGCATTGTGGCTACAAGTAACTATGTCATTGTTGAAGAGTGTAAACAATATTGGGCCTAGGATCGATCCCTGTGGAACACCAGATGTGATTGATTTTAAACTAGAGACTTGGTTATTGATTGAACTTGTTGAAATTGGTCGGAGAAATAACTTCGCATTAACTTGATTGCAAAAGGGCTGAAGTTATAGCTATATTCGAGCAGTATTTTGAGATCAACCGTATCAAAATCTTTGGAGAAATCCAGTAGTACTAACACAGTGAGTTCATTGTTGTCATAGGCTGGATATATACCTTCAAGCATCTTTAACACGGATGACGTACAGCTGTGCCCTCTTCTGAATTCCGATTGGACGTCCGATAGCAAATTATTCGTATTTATATGGTAAATTATCTGTGTTGCCAATAACTTTCATATACCTTCGCAGGCAGCAGACTTATCGTTCTAAACTCATTGCAGGAACTCGGAGACTTAGTTTTGGCTTTGACTTGAAAATTTGGCAGCCGCCGTATAAAGAGGTAATATGTGGGCCTAACCTACCTAAGTAAATTCCACAATTCAAGTCACGGGACATCTTACCCAGAAAAAGCTTATATGCCGTGCAGGTGCCCTTCGGAGTCGGTATAACTTTTAGAGGTTGGCCAGTTTGTATTACAGAGGAAAAAGCAAAACATCACAAATTGGAATATACTTCTAATTCTTAGGCCCGGTTTTTCAGTAGTTAATTCAGCTAAGCTTAAACTAAGTTTGCTTAAACTCTTGTCAAATCTAAACTCCAGTTAAATTACTGAGCAGATTTTCAGTCACAGTTTAAGGCCGCCTTTGGGGTGGGCTTTTTTGTACGGCAACATCGGTATTTTATTGTCTAGATAATTTGAAAATACGACAACAACTGGATTTTGCTTACCCAACAAACATTTAAATGATATATGTATATCTAGTTCCGGAGGCGATATCCAACATCATTATCTAGTTATTCACAAACCAGATAGTTCTCAAGTTAATATTCAACTTCATTCTCCAATCACTATCCAACCTTTGAGAGATTTTGAGAATTCTCATATAAATATTCAACACATTTCTCCAGTTGATATCCTACATTGGATATCGAGTTGAAGTTAAGTTGAAAAAAAGTCTCCAAGGGGGTACCACCAAAACGAACAGCTGTTTATTGTGAGAAATAAATACCTGATTGATAGCTGTAATGAAGCGTAATTAATCAAAAATAAATTATATATATTTTATTTTATAAAAGTGGTTATTTGGCGACCTTATACTTTGTAAATATATTTTAAGCTGGCTTGAGGTCCGTGGATGATAAATTAAAACGGAAGTTTTATTTATTTTATTCCCAATATATTTCGATTACACACGGTAATCATCTTCAGAGGAAATAGTTAACACGTCTTCACTGCTTGACGTGGAGTTTATCACTGAGTGATGAAAATAAATAAAAACTGCGTTTTAATTTATCATCCACGGATCTCAAGCCAGCTCAAAACATATTTATTTTATTTTCGTTAAAATAGTGTAGTATTGGAATTTTACTCTGGAGTCCTGTCAAAGAACCACAAGTTGGGATCGATCATTTTTTCAACTTAACTTACTTACTTCCTTACTTACTTAAATGGCGCTTAACCGTCTAAACGGTTATGGCCGTCCAACAAGGCGCGCCAGTCGCTCCTTCTCTCCGCCAACCGGCGCCAATTGGTCACACCAAGGGAGTTTAAATCGTTTTCCACCTGGTCCTTCCAACGGAGTGGGGGCCGCCCTCTACCTCTGCTTCCATAGGCGGGTTCCGATAGAAACACTTTCTTGGCCGGAGCATCATCTTTCATTCGCATAACATGGCCTAGCCAGCGCAGCCGCTGCGTTTTAATTCGCTGGACTATGTTGATGTCTGCGTATAGCTCGTACAGCTCATCATTAAATCTTCTTCGGTACTCGCCATCGCCAACGCGTAGAGGTCCATAAATCTTTCGAAGAACTTTTCTCTCGAACACTCCCAAAGCCGCTTCATCTGCTGTTGTCATGGTCCATGCTTCTGCCCCATATAGCAGGACGGGTACGATAAGTGACTTGTAGAGTATGATTTTCGTTCGCCGAGAGAGGACTTTACTTTTCAATTGCCTACCTAGTCCAAAGTAGCATTTATTGGCAAGATTGATTCTTCGCTGGATTTCAGTGCTGATGTTGTTGCTAATGTTGATGCTGGTTCCCAAATAAACGAAGTCTTTTACTATTTCGAAATTATGGCTGCCAACAGTAGCGTGGTTGCCAAGGCGCATATGCGCTGACTCTTTGCTCGATGACAGCAGGTACTTCGTTTTGTCCTCATTCACCATCAAACCCATCTTTACCGCTTCTTTTTCCAGCTTGGAGTAAGCAGAACTAACAGCGCGGGTGTTTAGGCCGATGATATCAATGTCATCAGCATATGCCAGTAATTGCACGCTTTTATAGTATATTGTTCCAGTGCGGTTAAGTTCTGCAGCTAGTATAATTTTCTCCAGCATCAAATTAAAGAAATCGCACGATAGGGGGTCACCCTGTCTGAAACCTCGTTTAGTTTCGAACGGCTCGGAGAGGTCCTTCCCAATTCTGACTGAACTGATGGTGTTGCTCAACGTCATTTTGCACAGCCGTATAAGTTTTGCGGGGAAACCAAATTCAGACATAGCGGCATATAGGCAGCTCCTTTTCGTGCTGTCGAAGGCGGCTTTAAAGTCGACGAAGAGGTGGTGTGTGTCGATTCTCTTTTCACGGGTTTTTTCCAAGATTTGGCGCATTGTGAAAATCTGGTCGATGGTAGATTTACCAGGTCTGAAGCCGCACTGATAAGGTCCAATCAGCCGGTTCACGGTGGGCTTCAATCTTTCGCACAATACACTTGAAAGGTCCTTATATGCGATATTAAGAAGGCTGATTCCACGATAGTTGGTGCATTTTGCAGTATCCCCCTTCTTGTGGACTGGGCAAAGAACACTTAGATTCCAACCATCGGGCATGCTTTCGTCCGCCCATATTTTGCTAAGAAGCTGCTGCATGCGCCTTACCAACTCCTCGCCGCCGAACTTGAATAGCTCCGCAGGAAATCCATCAGCGCCCACGGCCTTGTTGTTTTTCAATCTGGTTATTGCTATTCTAACTTCGTCATAATCGGGCGGGGGGACATATATTCCATCATCATCGATTGCGGGATCGGGTTCTTCATCTCTGCGCGATGAATTGCTGCCTCCATTTAGGAGAGCAGAGAAGTGTTCCCTCCATAATCTAAGCACTCTCTGGACATCAGTTACAAGGTCGCCGTTTTCATTCCTACAGGAGTTTGCCCCGGTCTTAAAACCTTCCGTCTGTCGCCGTATTTTTTGGTAGAATTTTCGGGCGTTATTCCTGGTGGCTAGCAGCTCAAGCTCCTCGCACTCACGCCTTTCTGCTTCTGCTTTTTTCTTCCTGAAAAGGCGTCTCGCTTCCCTTTTCAACTCACGATAGCGTTCAAACACTCCTCTTGTCGCGCTCGCTTTTAACGTAGCCCTGTAGGCAGCGTCCTTTCTTTCGGTTGCAACGCGGCATTCTTCATCATACCAGTTGTTTTTTCGTGGCCGCCGGTAACCAATTTTTTCCTCGGAGGCAGTATGAAGTGCTTTGGAGATATGCTCCCACTGCTCCTGTATTCCTTCAGGATGAGTTGTGCCCTCAGAGAGCAGGTGTGAGAGTCGAGTTGCGAAATCATTGGCAGTCTGTTGTGATTGAAGCTTTTCGACGTCTAGCTTTCCTTGTGTTTTTTGTTCCTTGTTTTTAGCCGCGTTGAGGCGGGTGCGTATTTTGGCTGCAACGAGATAATGGTCCGAATCGATGTTAGGTCCTCGGATCGTTCGCACATCTAAAACACTGGAGGCATGCCGTCCGTCTATCACAACTTAACTGCTTTATAAAAATTCCCTCTTTTGTTGAGTACACTATGATTCTTAAGATTGGTAACAACTCCTGAAATTTTAGAAGAATGCTTAGTTACCAACATGACCTCTAATGGTACTCAAGCCTAAAAGCTTGTTGGATATTCGACTCCAATTCGAAAGAACACAAATAATTGATAGGTTAACTAGAGTTAAACCCTGCTAGATTGGCCTCTTAAGCTCAGCTTAAACTTCAGTTAAAGTAGAACAAAAACTGCAGAATAAGTTTGAGCGTAGTTTAACTGCGTTGAACTTGTAATGAAAAAGCGGGCCTTAGTCTGTTATCAAATTTGAATTTCTGTGTTTAAGAATACCCTATTTATATCAGCTATTATTAACATGTCTTTATCGAGTACTGAAGTGACGACCAAATCCTTTACGACCGTATTTACAAAATACACAAAGTAAATGTTGACCATTATGCTACCAACTGGCCTGCATCCAAAAATATTGTGTGTGAATTGTATGTCAAATCCAAAGCCATAACAAAATCCTCAAGCCTCTTGCCGGCAGCCCTTGGGGCACAGACATAACCACTAATATATCAATTAGCCGACCGCATTCCCAATATTGTCGCCGAGCGTGAAATAAACATACTGGAAAAAACTGCTGGCCTGTCAAAAAAGCCGCACTTAGAGCTGCCTAAGTATGCCTTCATAAGTCGCTAGAACATGGTCTCCAGTGAGGCGGTAATACTTCTCAAATATACTGATAGCCAACTGAGTGATGAAGCCCAGCTTAGAGCAATATAAATAGACACCTCTTCAAGCACTACGAAGAGATCCGACACTTGAGCAGTCACTGAAACCCATTCTCATAGCCAAAAACCTTGAAATTGCAGTTCAGGTGCCGTTTTCCCCAGACAAACGCACACCACTCTAGCTCAGCTTTGATCTCTATACTGTAACATGCTACCCTCTTATTTATCCAGAATCAATCCAGACATACCAAATGCATGTACTGCTTGAAAAGTGTACCCACATGACACTCAACATTCTTTCAATTGCAATGTGGAACCAACACCCCTTACACCCTTATCTCTTTGGTCCAATAATCTGAAACAGCATCTGTTATAGGATATAGGATATCGGTAACAATTTGTGAGTGATCGCCCTACAAAAGCAACAATAAAAACCGACTCACATGTATATCATATTGACTATCACATTCCTTCATTTGGATTTTATTATTTAATTATTAGCTTAATCTTAATTTCGACCAAAATTTGCTAATTTACTTCTTATGGCTGATCCTTTGCTAGATTTGTAAAGAGAACAGACGGCTTGACGGGATGCTAAAGATTCAGTAAACACGTAGATTGTGGGATATGCTGATTATATTGTAGTGGTAGTAGTGGCCAAGAAACTGGACCTGCTTCTATCATTATGTAATGACGCCGTAAGAAGAATAAAGGAATAGCTGACCAATACGGGACTGGAGCTGGCTAGCCGAAAGACAGAAATGGTACTAGTAAGTTCCAAACGGTCGGCGAAAGAGTTAGTCTTAACTGTTGGTGATCATCAAATCACTTCAAAGGATTCTCTAAAATACTTAGCACTTCAGAGCGGTGGGAGAGAAAATTACCAAAGTTAATGGATCAATTATGCGAATAATGCCTAACATTGGTGGTCCGAGCGAAGCTACTCGTCAGCTATTAGCCATAATAACCAGCTCGATAATACTATACGCAGCACCAGTGTGGTACGGATCTAAACGGACCCATCAAAAAGACAGGTTAGCAGCATACCGACTTGCAGCTATATAGCAAGTGCTCTTCGGATGGTGTCGGACGATGCGACCCTGGTCCTTATCCGGAAAATCCCAGTGGACTTACTCGCTAGCGAAATAACCGATCTGTAAAATACTAATATAGGGCGACCATCTGAAGACGCCAAGAAAAGGGCAAGGACACTAACAATAGCTAAGTGGTAAGAACGATGGGAGGCCTCGAATAATGGGCGTTGGACCTTCACGCAGCTACTGAGTGGACATGGCGGTTTCAAATAGTATTTATGGAAGCGTAGGAGAGAGGAAGATCATCTTTGCCCAGGTGTATCACAGAGTTAGAAAACGCAGAACACGTCATGTTCCACTGCCCCCGTTTTCGCGAGGAAAAACTCACCTTGCATAGAGTTTTTGGGAGGTACCTACCACGAGAAATTTAGTATCACAAATGTGCAACAGGGAGGAATGCTGGACTGCAGTGAGCAAAATGACATTTATAGTCATGCCACGCCTGATGGATGCTGACAGAGAGCAGAGATGCAGCCGAAGCGTGGTGGTGAATAAATCGACACTCAGAGCAAATAGCGGGAACCTGGACACAGGGACAAGAGCAGGCTCTTAAAAAAATTAGATATATGGAACGCCACCCTGAAGTAATGCGAACGTGGTACCGTGGTGGGCGACGGTTCCAAAACTGGGGCTGTATTTTAGTCTACGGACACACGGTTGCTGCGATGGCAGCAATTATGGTGCATTAGGCATTTTCAGCCCTCCCGCAAAAAAAAAAAAGAAGGCGGCTTGCCAAACAAATTGAGGTTCGTATGCCAACTAGTTTTGATGCGGTATATGACTAGTTGATGGGACTGCAAGGTATTTACACATACACATGTGCATATATAAATATTATTCGTATGTGCTTGTGGTGAACTTCAGTGGTTGTTTGCCACTTGTGTTTGTTATCTTTTTGGCCTTCAAAGCCGGCCGGTAAAAGTGAAATGTGTCGACAGCGCAGTCAAAGTCAAATTCGCTGCAGACAGCACACCAAAGAGAGTCATTTAACTGGAAGTCCAAACACAGCCATACAAACGCACATTTGTATTCATAATTAAAGGCACACATATGTGATCATTTATTATCAGAAAGCTGTTGTGTGTATGTGTGTAAAGTATTTTTGACTTTTGATTGGTATTTTTAAGTTTGAACTGAATACCTATACCATGGCTTATTTATGTAAGTAACAAGAGAGAAAGGTTTGTGGTTATAGACGCATTTCATTTTCTGTTGATTCTTAATGTTTCGTATTATTTTCGTAATGCCATGGACACAGCAACAACGTACAAAGTCAATGAACTCTTGCTTGAAAGAGGTTTTGGTAGAGCTTTTTTTAAACTCGATTTTGAAGCCCAATTTTGTAATAGTCTTTATTCTTTTTCTTACTTAATTAACAAGTTATGCACATGCATATGTATGCATGTATGTAGATAGTTTCATTGCGAGTTTGTATTCATAGTTAAATATAAGTTTTTTGGAGATGAACAGATGGTAAAATTGTTATATATTTAGATATATGTATATATACGTAAAAATATGCTTCGATGTTGAGGTTATTGACTCTTGAATACTGTGTTTTCTATATGGGGTATTCCATCCCATTTCGACCAATTTTGAACCCGACCCCTTTAGAATTGGCTGAAAGTTTTTCTTCTTTTTCTAGCTTAGAAAGACGTTTTTCAGAAGTTTTTCAAATTTTTTCATCCAACTCAAAAAAAGTTATAAATTTAAAAGAAAAACACCGTTTTTGTTTTCAAAATACTATATCTTTTTCAAAAATTTACCATTTGGGATCTTTTTTTTTTAATTTGTTTTTAAATGTACTTTTCGGAAAAAAATTAAAAAAAATTTTAAAGTTTTTAGAGATTAAAGAGATTTTTCGAAGTTTTTTTTTTCTCATAAAAAACTTCAATCAATTCTGCAATCATCCCCACTAATCCCGGAGTGAGCCGAACATTTTTTTTTTTTTTTATTTGATTGAAAAAAAAAACTTTAAAATTGTTTTTGTATTTTTTCCGAAAAGTACATTTAAAAACATATTTAAAAAAAAAATGATCCCAAACGATCAATTTTTGAAAAAGCTATAGCATTTTGAAAAAAAACACCATTTTTTTCAAAATATGTAAAACTTATTTTGAGTTGGAAAACGGTGTTTTTTTTTTTTCAAATTGCTATAACTTTTTCAAAAATTTACCGTTTGGGATCCTTTTTTTTTTAAATATGTTTTTAAATATACTTTTCGGAAAAAATACAAAAAAAATTTTAAAGTTTTTTTTTTTTAATTAAATAAAAAAAATTCTCGGCCCACTCCAGGATTAGTGGTGATGATTGTAGAATTGATTTAAGTTTTTTATGAGAAAAAAAGGGCGAAATTCGAAAAATCTCGAAAAACTGAAAAATCACAAAAAAAAACTTTAACAATTTTTTTCAATTTTTTCCGAAAAGTACATTTAAAAAAAATTTAAAAAAAAGGTCCCAAACGGTCAATTTTTGAAAAAGTTATAGCATTTTGAAAACAAAAACGGTGTTTTTTTAAAAGTTCATAACTTTTTTTGAGTTGGATGAAAAAATTTGAAAAACTTCTGAAAAACGTCTTTCGTAAGCTAGAAAAAGAAGAAAAACTTTCAGCCCATTCTAAAGGGGTCGGGTTCAAACTTGGTCGAAATGGGATGGAATACCCCATATACTTCACCTGTGACTGCAACATTAGAAGATTCTTTTATTGAAAACGATCATACCAGTATTTTGAAGTTGAAGTATCGTGAGAATAGACTTAGTAAGGTAAGGTTGAACTTGCCAGTGAATAAAGATCTCATATAGATTGAACATGTCCATATTAATACCAGAATTTGTTAGACGACCGAATGGACAACTCCAACAAGGTACCAGGAAAATTACTTCGCCCCCTTGGCGCATACTAAGAGTTCTCTAGAACCTAGAAATAAGCTTAATAGCTGACTCAAGATCTGACAACTCTGCCGCTTACTGTAGCTGGAGTCTTGTATTCTAGGACACTTCTTGATGAAGTACTGTGCGAGATGGTTGCCTTGATCGCTGCCTCACTATGAATATATATGTATATATATTGACGCAATGGCAGCTTAAGCACACTTCTTCAGGAACTTCTGCTGCTTTCTTCACGGCTACAATTTTCGCCTGGAAGACATGGCAGTGAACGTGAAGCCTGCGGGATCTACTTGAACAGCAAACCATTTCTTTCCGTTAATTTGGAGCCATCGTGTACACAATATGTACAAAATGCTCTGCGGTTTCTGCGGCCTTGTATCAGCCTTGCAGCTTTATTGTGGTCCTAAGATCTCTTTCAAAGTGCAGGCACGGGATCATGTAGTCTGTTCCCCAATTTTTAATGGGGACATACTGCCCCGGGGTCTTAAGCCTTATTTCTGTTAGCAGAATTATATTTTTGGTTCCTGTCAACAAATTAGTTGAATGGTTCTCTGTCGAACTGCTTAAGCAATTGGTTTATGATCAGTGTCTATAGCATTTTTTTTTTATTTTATTTTTAAAAGTTTTTATCGCACATTAAATTTTGGTATCTTTCGCCAGTTTTAGTACTGCTGGCTTCGTATATGAAATGCGGACGTTGCTACACAATTCTTCCGCATCATCTTCTGATGGGAGATGTGTGCTAAATATCGCCGCGAGAAACTCTGCATTACTATGTGATGAGTCCACGTCGTCTTTTTTTATCAGTCCCTGCTGTGTATTTCCCTTAAATAGCACTTTAATTAGTCTTAGCCGATTCGCTGGAGCCACTATATTCGCACAGAATTTTTTCATGGAACCCTTCTTGACTTGCTGATTTTACGTTTATATATCATCAACAGATTTCTTTATACTTCCAAGCACTCCTCGCTTTCCAATACTTTTGCCAGCTTAAAAATGTCCTTTACTTGCCCTCTGAGAAGACTAAATTTCTTGTTCCACCCTGGCGACTTTGCTTTTCCCTTGATTCTTCGTAAAGCCAAGCTCTATTGCATGCAGTCTTCGGCGAGTTCAAATGAGTTTAAATGGCTTCAAAATCCAATCGGCATAGTTATAACTAATAAATCGCTGTTTACATAACAAAACTTAAATAATGCGCATTGCTTTTTATCGGAGTCTAAACTTTCTCGTGGCGGCCACCGTGGTGTGATGGTAACGTGCTCGGCCTACCACACCGTATGCCCTGGGTTCAATTTTAGAAATAAAGTTTTCCAATTAAAAGAAAATTTTTCTAAGCTAGGTCGCCACTCGGCAGTATTTGGCAAGCACTCCTGGTGTATTTCTGCCATGAAAAGCTCTCAGTGAAAACTCATCTGCCTTGCAGATGCCGTTCGAAGTCGGCATAACACATGTAGTTTCAGTCCGGCCAATTTGTAGGGAAAATCAAGAGGAGCACGACGCAAATTGGAAGGGAAGCTCGGCCTTAGATCCCTTCGGAGGTTATCGCGCCTTACATTTTTTTTTTTTTTAACTTTCTAATTATTTCTTGAAGTTAGCAGTCTTGTAAAGCTATTCTATAAGTTCTAGATATTGTTCTATGTTAATTGTTTTGCGCATTATAAAACCTGAGAGCAAGACAACACAGAAAGCGAAAAAGTCTTAAAAGGAAAGGTGAGATAATTTCATAACAACGCATTAAAACACTTTTTCTTTTATTTGCACTATTCGCTAATGTCTATTTAAGTACGAATGTGTATGTAGATATGCAGGTTTATGTTAGCCTTTATTTTTTTGGCTGGAAAGTTCAATAAACGCATTTGTAGTGAGAATGTATTATGAAAACCATCCCTAGAGAAAAAAATTATAAATACCTATAAACAACCAAACTCTCTCCTAACTTACCTATACGCTTTTGTAAAGCCTTGCAGTTTCCTTGGACGTTGGGGCCCTTAATTGGCTCAATGAAAGGCTAACCCTGTTCATCCTGTCACCATGTCCGTTAGACCGCCATTTGGCGCAACGGCACGAGAGGAAGAGCAATCTAGTCGCCGCTACGTATTTCTCTCCCCTCCCTTTCAGCATGCATCAGTCGCTTCTTGACTAGAAAGGCCATTTCGCTCACAGCAGCCCAACAATATGTGTGCCTGCATATTAGGTTAACAAAATTCCTTATGGAAGGTTTCTCTCTAAAAACTTTGTGTACAGATCGTCTTTCGCCGTGAAAACGAAGACAATGAAATATTACGTGTTCTGCGTTTTCCAATTCGTTGTGACAGTGTGGGCAGAAAGGATCCTTCTCTATCCTACGCTTTTGTAAATACTCCCTGAAGTCGCGGTGATCACTCGATATTTGCGTGAGGTGGTAGTTTAGTTCACTGTACTTCTACTTATAGAACTTATCTATATTGGTGGTGGTCCAGCGCCCCTTCTACGATTTTTCCCAGCGTTCTGGCACCCTAGCTGTTGCTTGTTACCTTGCGCTTTTCTTGGTAGGCTGCTACTATATCTTTATGGTGGGTAATTTTAGATCCATTACACACTGGTGTAGCGCATATTATTATTGAGCTGGTTACTTTGGGCTTTAGCTTACGGCTAGCTTTACCTGGACCATCAATGTTGAACATTATTCGCGTAAGAGCTCCACTAACTTTAGAAAATTTTTTCCCACCGCCCTACATTCCTTATAGGTTAGTTTTGAGGCAATGTTTACTTAATATTTCAAGTAAGGCTTTGATTCTATTTGACAATGTCCTATCGTTAGGACTAACTCATCCACAGCCTGCTTTGAGCTCACCAAAACCACTTCTATCTTATTGCCAGGCATCTCCAGTCCCATCGTCGTCAGCCATTGATTTCGTTTTTCCTACGATGTCATAACATAATGATTGGAGCATATCCAGTTTCTTGGCCACTGCTGCTACGACAATATGATCTGCATAGCCGACAATTTTCATGTCTACGGAAAGTTCGGTTCGTAGCACACAGTCATGCATAGCATTCTATGACGTTGGTCCTTTAACAGATCTCTGAAGGACACCGCTCATGATGTTGTGCTTCCTTGGTCCCTCATCCATATCAAAGAAAAGTACTCTGTTGATAAATTAGCTACCAACTATTCTGTGCAGGTAAGCAGGTACGCGAAGGTTCGTAGATGTGTAAAAGCAATAAGTGCACAGAGCATACTTTTATTTTGACCTGTAGTTAGAGCTTGATAAGCCACCTGCAGTCTGCTGCAGACGATCGCTAATAATAGGTTGGATAATCTTTCCTACCGAATCCATACTTTAATGAGGATGGAGGGTTGATAATTTTTAAGCGATGCCCTTTGGACTATTCTGTGGTCTTTGTCGTGCTTTGTGCCATTTTGTGCGCTTTATTCGCTATTTCGTCGTTCTACAAATATAGAGAATTCCGATTTACTTTTGTGCGACTTTTGGTCATGGTATTATCACACGTCATACCTTATGACTTAGACCTTTGTACCGACAGATCTTCCGCATGTCTTCATCTTGTTGTGGCATCATTCAACGCAATACCAAATCCCCCCGCGGGTTAGGGCGCTTAGAATATAACGGCGGCAGGTATACCCTGTCGTGAGAGGCGAATAAGATAACAAATTTTTTCAAGGGGCTGTATAGGACAACCCTTTTAGAGAGTGGGATGGCCCAGAAGGTTTCATATGGTCATACTTAATGATTCCCGAGATGGTCGGACTGGTACCTAATCGGTAAGTACCGGATCCGTATCCGGCAAAGCACCATCACAGTCGATAACACTCCCCAAAACTTTCGCCGCGTGTGCTTATCGTTACAACAACAATGGCAACAACAACAAATATGTGAGTTTCCAAAATTTGTTGTTTTCATCTTCTTCTTTATAGTTGGCTGGAAGCTATACTTGGTGAAGTTTCCACCAGCTCTAAGCTTTAACAGCTTCGTGGGCGCTGTATTTGAAGACGTTGCTGATGGACCCCTTTGCTACTCTTTTGGGCCATTACCGTACAATAAATTCGAAATGGGTTCAGAAAAATTAACAATAACATTGGCTTTCTAACTTATTATAGCTTAGTTCATAGTGAACTTAAAGTAAATTTATTTTCCTACAGGGAACATAGATTCATGTACTGTCACACACATATCCATGTGCGCATATAAAGCTCTAAAATTCCCAAAAAAAAGTACAAACACTGGCATTAGAGTCAGCGGACGTTCAACTACGCATGTTTTTTAGAAGTTTTCGGTCATTATATGGCCTGGTTTGATAGACAGCGGCGTTAATTGTGGTAGCCAGGCGAGTCAACGAGGCGTGGAGCTATCGGCATAAAAAAAGAACAACACAAGTAGGGAAGGCTAAGTTCGGGTGTAACCGAACTTTACATACTCAGCTGAGAGCTTTGGAGACAAAATAAGGGAAAATAACCATTTAGCAAAATTAACCTAGGGTAACCCTGGAATGTGTTTGTACGATATGGGTATCGAAGGAAAGGTGGTAATGAGTATTTTAAAAGGTAGTGGGCCATAGTTCTATAGGTGGACGCCTTTTCGAGATATAGCCATAAGGGTGGACCAGGGGTGACTCTAGAATGTGTTTGAACGATATGGGTATGAAATTAAAGGTATAAATGAGGGTTTTAAAAGTGAGTGGCTCTTAGTTGTATATGCGAAAGCGTTTTCGAGATATCGACCAAAATGTGGACCAAGGTGACCCAGAACGTCATCTGTCGAATACCGCTAATTTATTTATAAATGTAATACCATGAACAGTATTCCTGCCAAGATTCCAAGTGCTTTTGATTTCGGCCTGCAGAACTTTTTCATTTTCTTCTGCTTAATATGGTAGGTGTCACACTAATTTTACAAAGTTTTTTCTAAAGTTAAATTTTGCGTCAATAAACCAAGCCAATTACCATGTTTCATCTCTTTTTTCATATTTGGTATAGAATTATGGCATTTTTTTCATTTTTCGTAATTTCGATATCGAAAAAGTGGGCGTGTCATAGTCGGATGTCGGCCATTTACCAATACCAATATAAAGTGACTTCATATAAGTACGTGAACTAAGTTTAGTTAAGATATATCGTTTTTTGCGCAAGTTATCATGTTAAGGGCCGAGCGGAAGGACAGACGGTCGACTGTGTATTAAAACTGGGCGTGGCTTCAACCGATTTCGCCCATTTTTACAGAAAACAGTTATCGTCATAGAATCTATCCCCTACCCAATTTCACAAGGGTTGGTAAATTTTTGTTGGGCTTATAGCATTAAAAGTATTCTAGACGAATTAAATGAAAAATTTTGTATTTTGTTGCACCATATCATTACTGGAGTTGAATGTTGACATAATCTACTTATATACTGTAAAGATATTAATTTTTTTGTTAAAATGTGACTTTAAAAAAATTTTTTTTTTAAAAGTGGGCGTGGTCGTTATCCGATTTTGCTAATTTTTATTAAACATACATACAGTAATAGGAGTAATGTTCCTGCCAAATTTCATCATGATATCTTCAACGACTGCCAAATTACAGCTTGCAAAAATTATAAATTGCCTTCTTTTAAAAGTGGGCGGTGCTACGCCCATTGTCCAAAATTTTATTAATTTTCTGTTCTGCGTCATAAGTTCAACTCACCTACCAAATTTCATTGCTTTATCCGTCTTTGGTAATGAATTAACGCACTTTTTCGGTTTTTCGAAATTTTCGATATCGAAAAAGTGGGCGTGGTTGTAGTCCGATTTCGTTCATTTTAAATAGCACCCAGGAACCTACATACCAAATTTCATCAAGATGCCTCAAAATTTACTCAAGTTATCGTGTTTAGGGACGGACGGACGGACGGACATGGCTCAATGAATTTCTTTTTTCGCCCAGATCATTTTGATATTTAGAAGTCTATATTTATCTCGACTAGTTTATGCCGTTACGGATTACCGTTATGCGAACAAAGTTAATATACTCTGTGAGCTCTGCTCAGCTGAGTATAAATATAGTCAAATACCAGCACTAATACCTACAAACATATCGCACAGCTATAAAAGTAGATATGTAGACCTTAGCACCGGCACAAAAGTAAATTTGCTAAAATATGTGAACAACTACAGTGTATTCCAAAAAAACTTAATACATTTTGCACTAAGTAACCATATATTGCAGGCCTTATCATATATTGAAAATATATTGATTTAACCTTCCTTTAATTTTAAACATTCTTAACTATTTTTTCTACCAGTATCAGGAATAAATGGTCCTTTTGGTATGTCAATCATGTTGGTACGTGGGATCTACTTCCAGTTCCCAAAAAGAACCTGAATAAGAACCAGTTGATTCCGTAACATGTAGTCCATACATCGTTGTGCTTATAGATTGGGAATAGATTCAAATTTCAAAAGGCCACCAAAAAAAGTAATTATTATCTTATATATTATTTTTAATTGCTGTTTTTATGTACACGATTCTTTTTCGCTCTTATTTGGAATCCAAATCTATAAATAAAGTTTGGGTTGTAAAGATGGAGATTCGTGCTATTAGCGAGCTTTGGGCATTATTGATAGTAGTGCTTTTGTTTAGCTATATTTTATTAAAATAATTTGTTAAAAATAAGTGATTGTGAGCACACGAAGAAATCTATTTGTGCTATGGCATTATTGTGAATATGTGATTAGAACTAACACTGCATTACCGGCAGTTTCTAAAATTCGCCAGATGGCAGCGCAATCGCATGTATGTTTATACTTTGTTGCGCAAGATGCGCACGGGTAAGGCTAGTTGCCAAATAAACGTCACATATATGTAGCATTGTACAACAAAGTTCAAACTTTTCTTGCAATATGTAACTTATTTGGACTTAAATATAACTGGAATAATTAAAGCTCCGATATTTTTGGAGAAATTGCTCATTACAAAAAGCTTATATTTCATTCATCAGTTCGGCTCGCCATCTTTTGTAGTTTTTTGTTTATCAGAAAAGTCAAAATGCTGAGTAAATCCCTAGCAACATGTTGCATCAACTTTTAGAAACTTTTTGATGTACTGTTTTTGATGAACAAAAAGGTGCCAACTCGAAATATTTATAAATTTTATTCGTAAGGCCAAACATATTTTCGCGCACTAAAGCCAAATCTCTTCACGATTCTATACATATTGTCCAACGTAATTATGAAAACTAAAAAGATGTGCTGGCCGGACCGAGAGGATCTCGGTTTAACGACCAAACTGAAAAACCCCTTTCAAAAATTAGGACACATTTTTTAAAATAGCTTCGAGGACGCATGTACTGGAGGATTTCTTTATTCCACTCGTTCTTACAAGATCTGATAGGTGTATCACATCTTATAACTGGAGTCTTGCCCTAGCTAGCGCACGTATTCGATCAGTTTATCCTCCAACATGTCCTTCCTACATCTGCTATCACTAAATAAGCCTTATTTCAAAGCAGTCGACGCCAAAAAGTAGTGTCCATTCGGAATACCCTACTCATGGCCTACAGTCTCCTCTTTTTAGTGATAAGTATAATTTACTTACTCTAAGTTTGAAAGACCTGCACATTATCTTCGACACTTTACAGCCCCATGCTTGGGTTCACACAAGAATGTTTTAGTAGCTTGCAGGATCTGAATTTTGACTTTAAGAGCCTTTCTGAGCTCAGCTATGCAATAAAGTAGTATGTTTTTTCAGCATGTGATGCCGCTGCACTATAATGACCGGATACTCTGTGCTCAAGCTGCCCGAGGCAGTTTTTACGCTATATTCTTCGCCACCAAATCTGCAGTTGGAATGTGCAGAATGACACTTAGGGCACCCAACAATAATTGTATATGCATAAACTTTAGTCGAGGCTTCAAGAACAACTCACTTACTAGAATGATTCCTAGATATTTAGTACAAGGTTTTTCCTGCAGGTTCACCCCTTCAAGCAAGGCCTAGACCTTCTAGCCCTTCGTAAACAAGACCATATTCGTCGTGGTTCCGCTATCTTCTCTGAGTTATTCAAAAAATAGTTCTGGAATTATTCTGTAACCCACCCCGCACGGTTTAAGAAATAATTTCAAAATGATCCAGTAATTGCCCGTAAATGATAGCTGAAATAATATTAATTTGTTCCCGAACACTGCAACATAGCCCAGCGAATTAAAACGCAGTGGCTACGCTGGCTATGCCATGTTATGCGAGTGAAAGACGACGCTCCGGATAAGAAAGTATTTTTAACAGAACCCGCCTATGGACGAAGAGGAAGAGGGCGGCCTCCAATGCGTTGTAAGGGCCAGGTGAAAAACTATTTGAATTCCCTTGGTGTCACCACTTGGCGCCAGTTGGCAGAGAGAAGGAGCGACTGGCGCGCCTTGTTGGACGGCCATAAACTTTTAAACGATAAAACGCCAATTAAGTAAGTCAGATATTTCCCGAAGTCATCCCGAAATGTTCAAAAAAATAATGAATTAAATTAAATGCCAATTTCGCACATTTACCAAAACTTATATTATTTTAATTGAATTCTCCAAGTCTTTATAAAAAAAAGCCAAATAAACTATTAATCATCGGCTACGCAATTTTAAACATCCAATAACCGCTGTCACAGCGAAATCCAAGTTGAAGGTCATAGCAAATACCAATAAATAGAAACTTTCGCATGTTTTAAAGAAAGATGAGGAAAAAGCGCATGCAAAATTACTCTCACTACCACAAATTGGACTATAATAAAGCTACCCTGCAAAATATAGTGCGACTAATCCATTAGGGGAGCGGTCTGCGATTGATCTTTTTCGTCCACATTGGAGTATAATTGATCCATTCTAGTCCCTTTTGGGTATATTTGGCATTAGTAAGTTTGAAAATTATGTAGCCAATTGAAAAGAGCAGGAAGGAAATTATTAAAATAAAAATATTAAATGTGATTGAATACAATTATTTAAGAAAAATGCGGAGCTATATACCGAACCTAAAATACTAGGACCATATGTTCCATTATCGTAATATTTGTTTTGTTTTTATTATTCTACAACCCTAATACGACAAAAATCATGAATATAATAATAGTAATAATAATATTTATTTAGTCTTGAAATTATTACATTTCTTACAGACTAGTAGCAGGTAAAAGTAGACTAATTTAACATGTCATTTAGTAGCATTTTAAATCTTTTTTCACAGCATAAGAAGTCCAAAACTGAAGAGCAAGTTAAACTCTTTAAGAGCTCTAAAAAAAGGAGCGTTGGCCGCATAATTGGTCCTCGCCAGCCCAACGTAAAATATGGCATGATTCCTTAAACAAATATTAGGAATAAGAAAGAATATACGTTCAAGCAAAAAGGGGCAGTCAACCACCCAAGATATTAAATTAAAAATGAATATATATAAAGATATAGGAAGGTTCTCCTACAATTTAATGTCTTGAAATCAATAAGCATACATCTAGATTCATAAGCCGCAACAGGAAGATCAAAATGAAGGGGGCGCAGAGCGTACTTTATAAAGACTTTCTGAAATCTCTCCAAACGACTTATACGGCAGGAATAATACGGACGCCAAATAATAACAGCATATTCAAATCTCGAGCGCGCAAGTGAGGTAAAAAGAGTTTTTAAGGTATACGGATCCGAGACATCTGAGCTGAAACGTCTGATAAACGCCAGCATAGAGTAAGACTTAGCTATAATATAATTAAGATGACTTTGAAACGAGAACTTCGAGTCAAAGACTACCCCAAGATCAGTGATTTTGGAAACAATGCTTAGTTGTGAGCCTGCAATATAATATGAAGTAGGGATAGGAGAGCGGGATTTGGAATAGGTGACATGGGAGCATTTTTTAATATTTAAGGGAAGCATATTTTTCTGGCACCAAGCTATAACATTATCCAGATCACTCTGAAGTTTCAACAGGTCAGCGGAACACGTAATATTGCTAAAAATCCTCATGTCGTCAGCATAGAAGAGAAATTTTGAAAATTTAAAACAACTAGTAATATCGTTGGTGAAAATCACAAAAAAAATTGGACCTAAAATGCTTCCCGAAGGAACGCCTAAAGAAGCAGTGAAAGAGTACAACGACACCCCGTCAACTACAACTGAACAAAATCGATTTGAGAGATACGATTTGATCCAGCTTAAAAAAACTTGAGTGGAAGCCAAAACACTGTAACTTCGATAATAAGATACGATGATTAACTTTATCAAACACTTTCAGTATACACGGTGTCAACTTGGGCCCGGTTACTAAAAGCTTGTTTTGTATTAGAGTTTAAACAATTTTAAAATCCGTAAAAACAAAGAGTATATGTCCGACTGTACCCGCAGGGGTACATAGAGGACGCAACGAACAGTACCCGTAAGGGAATAACGGAGAGTGGAAAGAGGACCAGTCCGACACTACCTGTTCAATAGGACATGCTCAAGCAAAAGGGATTACTCCAACCCATATAAAGAGATCAGAACTGGCTATAGTCGCACATTCCTTTTTATTCTACAACACCAATACGAAAAAAAAATTAAGAGTATTGTATTATATTGTGAGTTTAAAAAATTAGAAAATCCCTAAGAAATTCCGTGCGGGTAGAAAGAGGACTTGTGCGACAGTACACATAGGTGAACCAAATAGACTTGTCTGAGTCTGGCTGTAGGGGTACGAAGAGAATATGTCCGACACTGCTCGTATGGATACAAAAATGGCCTGTCGGACACTTCCCATAGGGGTACAAAGAGGAAGTGTTGAACATTGCAAAAAGGATCTGTCCGACAGTACCCGTAGGTGCATATATAGGACCAGTGCGGCACTACACGTTCAGGCATAAACAGGTACAATTGGTCACTCCATAGGACATGCTCAAACAAAAGTGACCACTCAACCCATATAAAGAAACCAGAACTGGCTATAGTCGTATACTCATTTTCGACTCATACCGGCCTTATCCTAGACTAGTCGCACTTTTTGCAGGGTTGCGATCATCCCGGATTTATCCTAGACTAATCGTATTTTTTGCAGGGTATCGAACAACATCTAAGTATTTGTGTATGTGTGTATATGTGATACATGCAAACATAGGTAGAATTGTGTATCTTTAAAACTTCTAAATTTATATGTACAACTAAAATATAAAAAAAAAGTGTTAAACAAATAAATTTCCATTACGCTAATTCGTGCGTAGGTTATTCAACCAACGGACATTAAACCGAAATCTATAGAGGTGAAAAGAAAACGGGAGTAGAATTGTTTAAAAAAGCGTGAATAAAGGAATGTTTTCACATTTGCCTATAATTCACAAATGGGGCAAGACGGGGGGAGATTTGAAAACATAACGTCCCATTACTCAATTAAATTTTACTTTTAATGTGAGTTCATAAGCCTTTCGTTCACTTGATGAGCTCAGCTATTCATGCCGCTGCGTAAGTCATTGTTCGCTAGAATGCCGAGATTTTTTTACTGAAATAACTAAAACCCAACACGCATCGTTAAGCATCTGAAATTATTTTCGGACATTCTTAAACTGAACCTTTCAGATATTGAACTTAGTCAGGTCCTATTGGTTACTGTTAACTTTTGTTAAAATGTCATTACAAAAAACAGTCCTGGCTTCACCATACCCTTATCGAGGGACCAAATTGCTTATGTAAAAATAAAGTAAATGACGCGTCTAAAAGAAAATTCAGCAGAAAGCAAATCCGCGTTGGTATGATAAGCTGAGCTGAGTCTTCTTAGATGTTACATCAAATAGATTTTTTAAGCTGTTAAAAGTTGTTGGGAAAGTACAGGGATATGTAAAAAATACATAAGCGTGAAAACCACGGCAGGATGAGAGTCTCTTGAAAAGGATACTTAGCGACCAGCGAGAATTATCGCTCCTCAAGTGGTAATGAAAAGACCTTCGAAGCCATATCGGAGGCTTAAGATATGTAATATATAAAGAAAAGATTTAGACAAGCGAAATTTTCGATATATGTATATAAAAAAAAAAAAAAGAAATGATTAGTGTTTAATTCTCATACAAAATTTCACGGTTCTTTTTGTTTAAATGATATGGCTGGGGAAAAACTCCGTTCCAAAATCCAGCACCACCGGACTCATTTCAACCTTTTTATGTTCTTACCTTTTTGTTCTTGAAAAACGAACGACCTGTTCTCAAAACAACAACCTTGTTTTTGAACTGACAACGATTTTCTTGGTCTTAACATATGAACAAATGTTCTATTAATGAGAACGATGTTCTTAAATTAAGAACAATGTTCTTAAATTAAGCTCAAGAGAAAAGCAACGGTACAATTCGCGTGCACTACAATGTTAAATACAACATTTGGCACAAGGTATCAAGCAGTTGTAGTGGCCCAGTGGCTATGATGTTGCGGTTGCGATCGTGTGGCACGAGTTCGATCACCGTAAAACTCTGAAGTTTTTTAAAACAATTTTTTATATTAAATTTTTTTAACTCTTATTTTTCATTCAGTTCCATTCACGTATGCACTGGTAATTCTCAAACTTGTTATGAACTGTTTTAAGTATTCAGATTGCATCAATAAAAAGAAGAGTTTCTCAAATGCCGTATTTTTATACTCAGTTGAGCAGAGCTCACAGAGTATATTAACTTTGGTTGGATAACGGTTGGTTGTACAGGTATAAAGGAATCGAGATAGATATAGACTTCCATATATCAAAATCATCAGTATCGAAAAAAAATTCGATTGAGCCATGTCCGTCCGTCCGTCCGCCCGTTAACACGATAACTTGAGAAAATTGTGAGGTATCTTGATGAAATTTGGTATGTAGGTTCCTGGACACTCGTCTCAGATCGCTATTTAAAATGAACGATATCGGACAATAACCACCCCCACTTTTTCGATATCGAAAATTCCGAAAAATTGAAAAAGTGCGATATGTCATTACCAAATACGGATTAAGCGATGAAACTTGGAAGGTGAGTTGAACTTATGACGCAGAATAGAAAACTAGTAAAATTTTGGACAATGGGCTTGACACCGCCCACTTTTAAAAGAATGTAATTTAGAAGTTTTGCAAGCTGTAATTTGGCAGTCGTTGAAGATATCATGATGAAATTTGGCAGCAAGGTTACTCCTATTACTGTATGTATGCTTAATAAAAATTAGCAAAATCGGATAACGACCACGCCCACTTTTAAAAAAAATTTTTTTTAAAGTCAAATTTTAAAAGAAAATTAATATCTTTACAGTATATAGTAAATTATGTCAACATTCAACCCCAGTAATGATATGGTGCAATAAAATACAAAAATAAAAGAAAATTTTAAAATGGGCGTGGCTCCGCCCTTTTTAATTTAGTTTGTCTAGGATACTTTTAATGCCATAAGTCGAACAAAAATTTACCAATCCTTGTGAAATTTGGTTGGGGCTTAGATTCTAGGACAGTAACTGTTTTCTGTGAAAAAGGGCAAAATCGGTTGAAGCCACGCCCAGTTTTTATACACAGTCGACCGTTTGTCCTTCCGCTCGGCCTTTAAGACGATAACTTAAGCAAAACTCGATATATCTTTACTAAACTCAGTTCACGTACTTATCTGAACTCACTTTGTTTGGTGTAGAAAATGGCCGAAATCCGACTATGACCACGCCCACTTTTTCGATATCGAAAATTACGAAAAATGAAAAAAATGCTATAACTATATACCAAATATGAAAAAAGGGATGAAACATGGTAATTGGATTGGTCTATTGACGCAAAATATAACTTTAGAATAAAACTTTGTAAAATGGGTGTGACACCTACCATATTAAGTAGAAGAAAATGAAAAAGTTCTGCAGGGCGAAATCAAAAGCACCACCACTCTCTTTTAAAACCCTCATTAATACCTTTAATTTGATACCCATATCGTACAAATACATTCTAGAGTCCCCCTGGTCCACGTTTATGTAGATACCTCGAAAAGGCGTCCACTTATAGAACTAAGGCCCACTCCCTTTTAAATACTCATTAGCACCTTTCATTTGATACCCATATCGTACAAAAAAATTCTAGAGTCACCCCTGGTCCACCTTTACGACGATATCTCGAAAAGGCGCCCACCTATAGAACTAAGGCCCACTCCCTTTTAAAATACTCATTAACACCTTTCATCATTTGATACCCATATCATACAAACAAATTCTAGAGTCACCCCTGGTCCACCTTTATGGCGATATCTCGAAAAGGCGTCCACCTATAGAACTAAGACCCACGCCCTTTCAAAATACTCATTAACACCTTTCATTTGATACCCATATCGTACAAACAAATTCTAGAGTCACCCCAGGTCCACGTTTATGGCGATATCCCGAAAAGGCGTCCACCCATAGAACTAATACCCACTCCCTTTTAAAATACTATCAACACCTTTCGTTTGATACCCATAATGTACAAACGCATTCTAGAGTCAATCCTGGTCCACCTTTATAACGATATCCCGAAAAGGCGTCCACCTATAGAACTAAGGCCCACTCCTTTTTAAAATACTCATTAACACCTTTCCTTTGATACCCATATAGTAAAAACAAATTCTAGAGTTACCCCTGGTCCACCTTTATGGCGATATCTCGAAAAGGCATCCACCTATAGAACTAAGGCTTCCTCCCTTTTAAAATACTCATTAACACCTTTCATCATTTGATACCCATATCATACAAACAAATCCTAGAGTCACCCCTGGTCCACCTTTAAGGCGATATCTCGAATGGGTTCATTTTACTTCATGGTGATTTTCCCTTATTTTGTCTCCATAGCTCTCAACTGAGTATGTAATGTTCGGTTACACCCGAACTTAGCCTTCCTTACTTGTTTTTTACATGTAAACGTCTATATGCTTAAACTTTATATGGACTGCTAAGCGTCAAACTTCAAATACACCTCTGAAATTGCTGCGGATAAAATGTGTACTACTAAATTTCAATACGCATTATACTCAGATGTAACTGAAACATGTGTTTTTGTTTCACCCTCTACACTAATTCTATGTATTCTATGTGTGTCCACAATTCATCGCAACTGATTTAGCTATATGTTATACCCTATGGCCATCAGAGGGTTGTGTCTCCCATTTTCGGTACACCCTGTGGCTGTAAATAGTTATTTAACCACTGCCGCTAGATGGGTCTCCTAAGCATTATCTAAGCGAGGATAGGCGGTTTTTTTCACGAGCAAACGAAACGTATACGCGTGTAAAAAAACAGTTATTATTAGCCGTGTTTTTATTTATACACGCGTATAAGCATGTCTTATGCATTATGAGTAGATTGCACGTATTTTTATGGATAACGGTAAAATGAGCGACACTGGCGCCATCTGATATTGAAAAGTAGCCGTCTCCCAAATTTTGTTCCAAGGATATCATAAGAAGAAGAATTTGACATTTACTTTGATTAAAGGCCATTACTCATATTTGACTTGACTTCAGAACTGGCACTTACAGTTCTGTTAAATGAAAATTGCATGTTACTGATTACTCAAAAGTTAGCAACACTTAACTTGACTTAGAAGTCTGTTGAATTTTGATTTTCTGTGTAAGGTCTAAGTGACGTTTACATTTTGAGATGCCATTTGCTTGTTTCCATTTCATTTTGACATTTTGTTATACAAATTGATATTTACTTTTATTTTATTTATTAATTTTTACACTCATAAATTAATTGTAGTGCTCAAAATTAATTTTCACAAATATTTCACAATAAACTGACAACTGGAAAACAGCTGATTATGATGCCAGATTGTATGCGCTAAGTGGAGTATAATCGTGGCTAAGTTGCCAAGTTTACGCCAAGTCAAGTCAACTCTATGCTAAGTATCAGTAATGGGCCCTTAAGGGTGTTCGCACACTTTGCAAGTGAAATTATTTTTCCCAATGGTTGGTAAAATTTCTAACATTTTTCGCAATTGAAAACTGCAATATAACAATCGAATACGACACAAAATATGTTAGCAAGTATTTCTGTTGTATAGGGAGAATGGTTACAACAGTGATTCGCGAAATTTTCTATGTGAATGGGCAAGGCGTAATAAACTTCAATTACCAAGTCTGAAGTTCCTTCATATTTACAAACGCAACATCTTGGTTGATTGTGGCGATGATATTGGAATGCATAAGCTTGTGTTAAATGCTTATATTTTAAAAATGTCATTGTACCGCGACCTTAAGAGAAATACATAGAAAAATGTATATTATGGATTTTTTTAATAATGGCACCGAACAATCTTTGAGGGTAACATTAACCTTAACCATGTTTCACACTCTTTGAGAACGGTTCAAGTTGTCTTCGTACTGGAGGCGAGAAGAATAAGTTTAACATCTTTTCCACTCTTAACACTTGAGAGATTAATCGACGCTTACACCAAAGGTAAGTCGATGGATGGCCTTACTTTAAATGAAATACGTCTAAGGCTGAGGCACGCATTTAAGCTCTTGGGCTTCAAAATAGCTCCTTCTCCATGAGAAACTTGGGCGTGAATGAAAGAGAAAAGGGTTACCGATGGAAGTTGAGACCAGAAGGGATATCAGGTTACAGGAGGGAGGAAAAGGTCGCAGCTAGAAATCGCTTCAGAAACGTCAACAGGTGTTACCGAGCATGGAGGTAGGGTGCAAGCACCTACAACAACAACAGTCGACGATTTGGGATACAGCCTACGTGTAAGGCTAGACATCTCCATCAAACACACCCAAAATAATAAGTATCTTTGATTCGGCTGAAGAATCAAATAACAAATAAAAAAAAATTTATTTAGATGCCGAATCAAATAAAAGATAAACAATTAAGGAATGATAAGTTCGGGTGTAACCGAACATTACATACTCAGCTGAGAGCTTTGGAGACAAAATAAGGGAAAATCACCATTTAGCAAATGAATCTAGGGTAAACCTGGAATGTGTTTGTATGACATGGGTTTCAAATGGAAGGTATTAAAGAGTGTTTTAAAAGGGAGTGGGCCATAATTCTATAGGTGGACGCCATTTCGTGATATCGCCATAAAGGTGGACCAGGGGTGACTCTAGAATGTGTTTGTACGACATGGGTGACCCAGAACATCAGCTGTCGGATACCGCTAATTTATTTATATATGTAATACCACGAACAGTATTCCGGCCAAGATTCCAAGGGCTTTTGATTTCGCCCTGCATAAATTTTTCATTTTATTCTACTTACTTGGTAGGTGTCACACCCATTTTACAAAGTTTTTTGCTAAAGTTATATTTTGCGTCAATAAACCAATCCAATTACCATCTTCCATCTCTTTTTTCATATTTGGTATAGAATTATGGGATTTTTTTCATTTTTCGTAATTTTCGATATCGTAAACGTGGGCGTGGTCATATTAGGATTTTGGCTATTTTTTATGCCAAGATATGAGTTCAGATAAGTACGTGAACTAAGTTTAGTAAAGATATATCGATTTTTGCTCAACTTATCGTGTTAAGGGCTGAGCGGAAGGACAGAAGGTCGACTGTGTATAAAAACTGGGCGTGGCTTCAATTGATTTCGCCCATTTTCACAGAAACCAGTTACCGTCATGGAATCTATGTCCCTACCAAATTTCACAAGGATTGGTAAATTTTTGTTCGACTTATGGCATTAAACATATTCTAGACGAATTAAATGAAAAAGGGCGGAGCCACGCCCATTTTGAAATTTTCTTTAATTTTTGTATTTTATTGCACCATATCATTACTGGAGTTGAATGTTGACATTGTTTACTTATATACTGCAAAGATATTAAATTTTTTGTTAAAATTTGACTTTAAAAAATTTTGGTTTTTTTTTAAGTGAGCGTGTTTGTCATCCGATTTTGCAAATTTTTATTAGTCGTAGATATAGTAATAGGAGTAACGTGCCTGCAAATTTCATCATCATATCTTCAACGACTGCCAAATCACAGCTTGCAAAACTTTCAAATTACCTTCTTTTAAAAGTGGGCGGTGCCAGTCCAATTGTCCAAAATTTTACTAATTTTCTATTTTGCGTCATAAGGTCAACGCACCTACCAAGTTTCATCGCTTTATCCGTCTTTGGTAATGAATTATCGCACTTTTTCGGTTTTTCGAAATTTTCGATATCGAAAAAGTGGGCGTGGTTGTAGTCCGATTTTGTTCATTTTAAATAGCGATGTGAGATGAGTACCCAGGAACCTACATGCCAAATTTCATCAAGATAACTCAAAATGTACTCAAGTTATCGTGTTTACGGGCGGACGGACGGACTTGGCTAAATGAATTTCTTTTTTCGTCCAGATCATTTTGATATATAGAAGTCTATATCTATCTCGATAAGTTTATGCCGTTACGGATTACCGTTATGCGAAAAAAGTTAATATACTCTGTGAGCTCTGCTTAACTGAGTATAAAAATATTTTTGATTTAAGAAAATTATCAAATAAAAAATGTATTTTATTTTTGGATTCTTGATTCATTCAAATAAAAATCACTCAACCCTGCCGCACAGGATTGCTGGTTTTCCCGGGAGAAATGGCTTTGAAGAGATTGACAAGGCAGAACGTAGCAATTGTCGACCTATCCGCCCAGATGTCGCGTTATTTCAGTTTTATCCCAATCAGTTATTTCGATTTCAGTTAAAATCCTTCATTTCAGATTTCAGGTAACGAAAACTGGAAAACATCTTGAAAAGCATTTTGGCTGAGATTGGATATTGTAATATTGTGCCGCCATATGCCATATGTAATATACCCCTCGCTCCTCTCACTGCCTCTTGGAACACAAGAAACTAGATTGATGATTATTTTCCTCAGCCAAAAACAAGAACTTTGTTATTTTCCTCTGCCAAAACACAAGAATTCTGTTAAGCAATTGTTAGGTGCCTGAAAGTATGCTATAGTGCACGTACTTAAATGTGTACAAAATGTATGTACAGTACGAGTAAAATGTGGTTTTTCATACGAGGGTAACAGATAAATCCTTCTATAAATAGTAAATAATTAATTTTTCTGTTTAAATGTAATTAAAAGTATTCATAAAAAAAGTTGCGAAATATTTTGGTAATGGACAAAAGAGTATGAAATTAATACACAAATTGTCCTTGTGCTTTTTTAAATATTACCTACTTACTTAATTATGCACAATAGATCTGCACAAAGGTCGCAGTGCTTCCAGTAATAATAATAATACTTACTTAATTGCCACTTAATCGTTTTAAATATTATGGCCGTCCAAGAAGGCGTGCCAGTCGCTTCATCGTTAAGTTAACTGGCGTCAATTGGTCACACCAAGGAAATTTAAATGGTTTTCCACCTGGTCTTTACGAAGGGAGTGGGCGCCGCCGTCTTCTTCTCCTACTATAGGCGGGTTCCGATAAAAATACTTTCTTGGCCGGAGCGTCATCTTTCATTCGCATAACATGGCCTAGCCAGCATAGCCGCTTAGTTTTAATTGGCTGAACTATGTTGATGCCTGCGTAAAGCTCGTACAGCTCATTATAAAATATTCTGCGGTACGCGCCGTCGCCAACGATATTTTCTCTAGAACACTTCTAGAGCCGCCTCGTCTGATGTTATCATTATCATGATCGTAATAATTTTCGTTTGCCGAGAGAGGACTTTACTTTTCAATTGCCTACTCAGTCCAAAATAACATTTATTGGCAAAAGCGATTCTTTGCTTGATTTCAAAGCTGGTGCTGTGGCTAGTGTTGATGCTGGTTCCCATGTAAACGAAGTCTTTTACTATTTCGAAATTATGGCTGCCAACAGTCATGTGGTTGCGAAGGCGCAAAAATGCTGACTCTGGAAAAATGTTCACAGTTGTGTTATGTTTACCTACTCGATATATTTACCGAAAGGTCGCAGCCAGTTCTTAAATGACCCCTAGAAACTGAAAATCGGTACGAAAACCGGGGTTTTTCTCGTAACTCACAATTTTTAAGGTGCGCGGAGAAAATCTTGTTTGCAGGCATTCTTAGACCTTCAAGTTCTACCAGAAAATTTATATCCCTTCCTAGGTATTTTCTTTTTTGTAACACTGTGTTATCTTCTCCAGCATTAGGTTAAAGGAACGGCAACTTATTTAAATAATCAAATAAACTCTCATTCATAGAAGCAAGTAAATATCTATGTTTTTAATTGTATTCATATATTTATTTTATTTCAGCAACTGATATTTAGTTCTCTACTTATACTACAGACATCGTATGTTAGAAATTGGGAACAATCTATCACACATAAAAATATATTAAACTAAAGGCCCAAACACATTTGACTTTTGCGTCGGTTTGTAGCTTACGTTTCAACAGCAGACTGTGAGCCACACACCCACTTTGAACATGCGATATGTCAAAGTTACTCCAACGCCAAAACAACGCAAAATTCGAATGTGTTTGGGCCTTAACAGAGACCGAAAATGTTTAAAATAACTACTATTGCGCTATTCATACATAAATGTTCACTATTGATATGTTCCCTATTTGCTAATCTAGATCTAGTATAAAGTCTATTAATACTATCTACTTATATGCTACATTCGTACCATTTTACTATCACATGCAATCAATTTTATATCTACATCCCTACTGTACTTCGTAATAATCACGAAACATTTCGACCAATCTACTCTACCTATCCTTTGAAATTTTACCACTCTTAATCTTACTTTCTCTTTTCATATTTCAGCTTCAATGCTTTGCGCTGACGCTGATAAAACTCTTCCGTTGCCCGATATTCTGGCTCATAAACGTCTGGAATTTCTTTGTTCAGAGATTCGTAATACACCATCTGCACAGAGCATGTGCCTCTTAGCTGTTCTTCATAGCAACGCAGTTGTTGGAAAAATCCCGTATTCGGACGTATTTGTGGACGAATTGTTTTGACATGTTGATACGCTTCACGAAGCGACATACCGCCATATTTCATAAGATAAGCCAAACAAAGTGTTGTTGAACGACTTACTCCCGCTACGCAGTGTACCAATGATTTGCCACCAAATTGTCGCACTTCTTCAATCATATCTGCCACCTCGTCGAAGTACAATGAAAGATCAGCATCTGTGCGATCGAAGACTGCGATTTGTAAATACAGGGGCTTAGTTACACTTGACAGCGGGGTGTCAGGCAATTCTGGAGCAACATTAATGATAAAACGCACCTCCAGTTGATCAAGAAACATTGGTATGGCAACAGCTGCGCCACAAAGATAGAGGTTGGGCAACAATTGCGAGATCCCTGGGAATGGATTGCGCATTTGGATGGGAACGTGCAAAGAGCTAAAAGAATATAAGAAAAGGAAAGAAATTATTAAAGAAAAATGAATATTAATAGTGATGAGCACTTCAAGTAAATAAATTAATATTACAATTTACAGTTTAACACTAATATGCAGGCTAGGCTTCAAACAAAGCGACTCCCTAACGTACAATTTTTTAGCCTTATGCTGGTGAAAGTAATCCCATCAATAGCTCAAAACAATCTTTAAGTTATAGGAGTGAACAGTTGCTGTCGTATGATAATGATATTGATATCATTTCGCCTTAACAAACTTGACGTAGGGTCTTTCTTCTCTGGATTGGTTAAAGAAGCAAGAAACAAAAACAGAGCAGTAGAAAACAAACTGATATCCGAATAAGAGTCGGCACATTTGTCCCTGGGTGTCTCTTAACTGTTATACTTCAATTCGAGACTTGGAAGGAATTAATATATCAAAAACCATGCCAATTTAGAAATAAATCGGAGAATAACTCTTGCCAAAATGTGCTACTTTGGACTGAGTAGTAAGTTGAAAAGTAAAATCCAAGGCAAACAAAAATCACGCTCTACAAGTCGCCCACCATACCTTTCCTGATGTAGGCTTGGAATGATGAACCGTGTCGAGATACGATGCGATGCCCATTGAAGTATTTAAGAAACAAGTTCTCCGGAAGAGCTGTATGACTTTTATGCAATCATGAAAAATTTGCAACTAATAAGAACCCAAAGGCTTTGCTGGCTACGTCATGTTATGAGAGTGGACGAAGGCCCCTTCGCCAAGAAACTATTTCTACCGTAACCCGTTTGAAATAGAGAAAGGAGTTGGGAGAGACAAGTTTATTATGACTTGATCTCCCTAGGTGTACCCAATTGGCATACGTTATCGCGGAGTAGGGAAAGTTGACGTGAATTATCGAATTTTGTCAATATTTTGAATTCCCTCAAATCTGACTTCCATTTGGAGGCACTTAGCAATAATTTTCATGTACGTACCAAAAAAAAAAAAAATACAACAACTTTATAGGCAATTGGGTGGTTTACGACCAAATGTCCTTATCGTAGGAAATGCCCATATATCCTATACCAAAAAAAATTTGTTTATAAGTGGATTTTTAGGTACATAAATAAATTTGTTTACAATTTTATCCCGCCAATTTATTGGCTTTCTTTCGACAGCTTAATTTATTTTGTTAAATGCCAAAAGTTATGAATAAAATGTCACAAATATTTTTGGCTCTGCATATGTATCAGTGTATATTATAGATTAGAGTGTCCTTAATATCAAATTCTTCTAACTATTTTATTTTGCTACTTCCAAGCACTTCTAGCGCTTTGTTTAAACATACCCAGTAAAAAACTTTAGAAAACCAGGAGCACTTCCCAACGCTGTCGTTCAACCTCACCCTTTTGCAGATTTCCTTAATTTTTATACTCAGCTGAGCAGAGCTCACAGAGTATATTAACTTTGTTCGCATAACGGTAATCCGTAACGGCATAAACTAATCGAGATAGATATAGACTTCTGTATATCAAAACGATCTGGGTGAAAAAATAAATTCATTTAGCTATGTCCGTCCGTCTGTCCGTCTATCTGTAAACACGATAACTTGAGCAAATTTCGAGGTATCTTGATGAAATTTGGTATGTAGGTTCCTGGGCACTCGTCCCAGATAGCTATTTAAAATGAACGAAATCGGACTACAACCACGCCCACTTTTTCGATATCGAATATTTCGAAAAACCGATAAAGTGAGATAATTCAGTACCAAAGACGGATAAAGCGATGAAACTTGGTAGGTGCGTTGACCTTATGACGCAAAATAGAAAATTAGAAAAATTTTGGACAACGGGCGTGGCACCGCCCACTTTTAAAAGAAGGTAATTTAAAAGTTTTGCAAGCTGTAATTTGGCAGTCGTTGAAGATATCATAATGAAATTTGGTAGGCACCTTACTCCTATTACTATATGTGTACTAAATAAAAATTAGCGAAATCTGATGACGAACACGCCCACTTTTAAAAATTTGGTTTTTGTTTTTAAGTCAAATTTTAACAAAAAATTTAATATCTTTATAGTATAAAAGTAAATTATGTTAACATTCGACTCCAGTAATGATATGGTGCAACCAAATACAAAGATAAAAGAAAATTTCAAAATGGGCGTAACTCCGCCCTTTTTCATTTAATTCGTCTAGAATACTTTTAATCCCATAAGTCGAACCAAAATTTACCAATGCTTGTGAAATTTGGTAGGGACATAGATTCTATGACGATAACTGTTTTCTGAGAAATCGGTTGAAGCCACGCCCAGTTTTTATACACAGTCGGCCGTCTGTCCTTCCGCTGGGCCGTTAACACGATAACTTGCGCAAGAAACGATATATCTTAACAAAACTTAGTTCACGTACTTATCTGAAGTCACTTTATATTGGTATAAAATAAGGCCGAAATCCGACTATGACCACGCCCACTTTTCCGATATCAAAAATTGCGAAAAATGAAAAAAAAATGCCATAATTCTGTACCAAATATGAAAAAAGAGATGAAACATGGTAATTGGATTGGTTTTTTGACGCAAAATATAACTTTAGAAAAAACTTTGTAAAATGGGTATGACACCTATCATATTAAGTAGAAGAAAATGAATAGGTTTTGCAGGGCGAAATCAAAAGCACTTGGAATCTTGGCAGGAATACTGTTCGTGGTATGACATATATAAATAAATTAGCGGTACCCAAACAGATGATTTTCTGAGTCACCCTGGTCCACATTTTGGTCGATATCTCAAAAACGCCTTCACATATACAACTCCCTTTTAAAACCCTCATTAATACTTTTAATTTGATAACCATATCGTACAAATACATTCTAGAGTCACCCCTGGACCACCCTTATGGCGATATCTCGAAAAGGCGTCCACCTATAGAACTAAGGCCCACTACGTTTTAAATAATCATTAACACCTATCATTTGATACACATGCCATACAAACACATTCCAGGGTTACCCTAGGTTCGTTTTGCTAAATGGTGTTTTCCCTTATTTTGTCTCCAAAGCTCTCAGCTGAGTATGTAATATTCGGTTACACCCGAACTTAGCTTTCCTTACTTGTTTTATATCATTTCTAATCCATGTTATGCCGAATTTCTTTTTAGGGTTAACAGTTAAATCGAATATCTGCCAAAAAAAAAAAAAAAATGGATACTCCATATGCAGAGGTAAGAGAGAAGTAAATAAATAAGTTATCGAGAACACTGTTAGCGACAATTCTAGACCCTGGGAGAAATAGGCGAACGAGGCAACTGGGAGTATAAAAGTAGCACAAGCTAAGGAATAGTGAATTAATTTGATTTTAACACATAATAAGCGAAGTACGCGAATACATCGTGAAGATCAACTCCCATAGTAGTGCTATTGTAATAAAGAGCATTACAGAACATTTGCGTTCATTTAATCAACAGTTTAGTGATTTGAACGATAACAGAAATGAAGAATTGTTGAGAATTCTAAAAATTGTCAACAAAATGCTGTCCATATCCTTATAGTCGAATCTGGTGGTAAGTCTAGCGCTCTGTCACTAGGCTGAAGCTTATTATAAAAGGTTTGGAAAAAACTAAACCTTGATTTAATACGACAAAAATAAACATAAATACACAATACGAAGGATGAAAACCATTAAATGTGCAGGTTGGATGCTCTTGAAGTAAATGCCATAAATTGTTTTCACAACTTCTTGAAAGCGAGTTCAAAATTTTATTTATATTTATTTAAAAGAAATTAATTTGACATTCCTAGAGATGTTACAGTGCTTGTTTACGAATATTTTATACGTCTAATTACAACAGACAGCAGAGTGTTAATATAGCCATGTAAAGTCTACTTTTAAAACAGTTCTGGCTGCTAGATATTCACGTCTTGTGGCTAGCCGAACTCCCTACTGGGATATTTCCAAAAAAATGAATCGCATACTTAGATCAAAACGGAGCTAACTCAAAAATCTGAAATTTTGAAGTTATAAGCACCATAGGGTTTATAAATTCAATACACACCGAACTGTACGCCCCATTCACTAATGCATTTACAAATCAAAGAAAAAGGCTTTACATTTTGAGCGAAGTAGTCAGTTTTTCGCGTTCCCTCAACATTGCGATTTTTGGAGTTGATCGCTGTTTGTATTCATATATATGTATGTATAAAAATGAAAAATATAAAATCCTAAAAAAATTACGTTGTTGGAAATAGCACACTCATATAGCCATCATCCATTTCATCTAAATATAACAATATTATTTTTAGTCATTTTAACGAGACCAAAGTGAACAACTTCTGGTATGTGAAAAATTCCCATTAAAAAGACCCAGGTAAACAATTTAAAGTTATTAATGAAATTTTGCCAAAAAATAAATATTTGGAAATTATTCTTTATTAAGCTTAATCATCAATTTCGTCTACTATTTGCCAATTATTTATAATTTAAAAAAAATTTAAATTTTGTTTTCTATACAAATTTTTCTGCACTCTACATTTTTGCTTCTTCTGCTACAGAATTAAAATAATTGTTTTGCCAAAACTTTTGAATGAAAACAATGTTGTACATATAAACATATTTTTTGAGAAATTAATCATCATTTTTTCTTTATATTTATAGATTGTGATTTTCATTTCCGACTGACATCATTAAGATGTTTTGTTTATCCGAGGCGCCGTCAATGGTTTTCCAAAACCAACTGCGTGTCCGCTCACCAGTTCACACATTAAGGCAGTCACATCACAAAACATATGACTTGTTAATATTTTGTTTTTTTGTATATCAGGTAGAATATATGCATAAATATTTGCGTGGGTATGATTTTTGTATAATTTATTTGTTATTCAAAAAAGCAATACATTTGTAAATATTTTTAGGCTTTTTAAATTTGAAATAAAAAAATTAGACGTATAAAAAATTGTCTCTTAAACAAGCACTGTGAAATCTCTAGGAATGTCAAATGAATTTCTTTTTAAAAGAAAATAACTGCATATGTTAATGAAATTAAATAAAATTTTTAACTTACTTTCAAGAAATTGCGAAAATAAATTATGGCATTTACTTCAAGAGCATCCAACCTGCACATTTAATGATTTTCATCCTTCGTATTGTGTATTTCATATTTATTTTTGTCGTATTAAATCAAGGTTTAGTTTTTTCCAAATATTTTATAATAAGCTTCAGCCGAGTGACAGAGCGCTAGGCTTACAAGCCAAAGCACCAGAGTCGACTATAAGGACACGGATAGCATTTTGCTGACAAATTTTTAAAATTCTCAACAATTCTTCCCTTCTGTTATCGTTCAAATCATTGAACTATGGTATAAATGAACGCCAATGTTCTATGCGTTAAATGCTCTTTATTAGCAGCACTACTATGGGAGTAGACCTTCACGATTTAATGTATTCTGTGTTAAAATCAAACTAATTCACTATTCCTTAGCTTGTGCTGCTTTTATACTCTCAGTTGCTTCGTTCGCCTATTTCTCCCAAGATCTAGAATTGTGCTAACAGCCTTCTCCTTTAATTGTTTATTTACTTCTCTCTTACCTCTGCATATTCTATTCACTGTTGCCTTCTATGTATCTGTGTGTATATGTCTGTTCATCTGCTTGCCTTTATGTTGTTGTGTCCAGCATTTATTACTAGCAGCATAGTGACGTACCGAAACTGCTTAAATTTGCAACAATTAAATATGTACTATTGGGAAAACAAAATTTTTTTAATGCAGTATCCATTGTTTTTGGAGGAAATTGCATTTAACTGTTAACCGTAAAAAGAAATTCGGCTTACCACGCATTAGAACTGATATCCAAGAACAAAAAGGGCTTTCCCAGTTAGATATGTTTATTTTTGAACGTTTCGGTATATCTCAGTGATTAATTGGATAAATACTGTATAATAGATAGTATACCGAATTGATCAACCTAACAATCTGGTTTGATTAAGCCATGTCCGTCTGTCTGTTTGAACGCAAAATTGTCCCTCAATTTTTGAGATATATTGATGAAGTTTTGTCAGCGGCTATATTTTGGTATCGAATTAGACATTTGTCAGAACCGACCGGATCGGACCACTGTAACATATATCCCACATGCAACCCTTTTTCAGGAAATAGGTATTTTTGTAATATCTTCCTCAAGTTATCAGTAAGAAACTCCAAATTTCACCAAATGTTTCCGTATAATGCCCATGTTGTTGTCTAAAAAATCGCTGAAAAAACGTGTTTCTAAATTTTTTTTGATGTTGGTTTGCTCGGGAATCGAACCCAGGATCTTCGGTGCAGTATGGGGAGCACGCTACTACCACACCACGGCGGTCGTATACGTCATATATTGTTTAGTTAAGTGATTCATGGCTCTCTCACAAGACCACAAGTAACGTGAAACTTTGTATCCTCACTCAAAGTACCGATATATTTTTTATTTCGTATTTATCGAATGTTTCGCTTAAGTATGTACATCTCTTCATTATATATGTGTTACACATTTTTTTATTGATCAGCTCCATTCATGAAAGGTATAAAGTTTTCTTCCGAAGACAGTCCCGTCCTTATTTATTTTTATTTTCAGAGATGACAGTAAAATTTTTTTAAAACTGTTATTATGCGACCGAAATAGGTTTCGGGAATGGTTAGTCTCTCTTCCGCTCTGTTAGAATATTATTTTGTTATTCCTCAAAGTCTACACTAGAAAATTCAATATATCGTTCTAATCGTATATTTTTTGGGTCATGGGGATACTGTTCCTAGCACCCATTTTAAATCATTGCTGGAATGTTCTGGTGTTATCTGCTTGCTACCAAAACGTTATCGATATGTTATAAAAAATATCGATATGTTATCGAAAAAGTATCGAACACTTGAGAATTTGTTATTGAAAAATATCGATATTTTATCGAAAAAGTATCGAACACTTGAGAATTTGTTATTGAAAAATATCGATTTTCCGTCGAAAAAATATCGATTTGTTATCGAAAAGTTATTAATTCTTTATGGAAAAAATACCGATTTCTTATCGCAAAGTTACAACAACTCTGTAAGCTGATATATATGTACGTCTTAACAGAACGTGAATCGCTCACTGACCTTTTTATTTAATTTGCTTGCAAGACGGTCGTTCTCTATGAAAATCTGAAAGCGGTAACAGCATTTAGCAGTGGTGGTCATCAAATAACTGATTGAATTGAAAATATCGGTTTCGGAAACGGATATTTGTGATCTCTGTTTTTTGAATGATTTGGCCAAAGATTTCCCTCAGTGCACAATCACGTGCTATCTTGCATAAAAAAAAAATAAAAGTAAGGCGCGATAACCTCCGAAGAGATTTTAGGCCGAGCTTCTCTTAAAATTTGCGTCTTTCTCCTTTTTAATTTTTCATACAAATTTGCGGGATGGGACCTACTTTGTTTATGCCGACTCCGAACGGCATCTGCAAGGCAAATGAGTTTTCACTGAGAGTTTTTCATGGCAGAAATACACTCGGAGTGCTTGCCAAACACTGCCGAGGGACGATGCCGCTTAGAAAAATTGTCTGCTAATTGAAAAACTTTGTTTATAAAATTTTTATGTTGCTTTGCCCGGGAAGCAAACCCAAGATCTTCGTGTGGTATGCGGCGGCTAACTTGCATAGACAATAAAAAATTAAATATCATATCAAAGTATAAACAACAAAAGTACACAAAAGTATCCATCAAAACGTTGTACGTACATACATACTTTTATATTTTTCTCAAATACATATTTGCTGTTGTTTTTGCGCCTGCCATCATTAGCTGTCGTCTAGTGAAAGTGTTGATGATGATTAAATTTGGCTGCAAGCCTAAGGAATTTCGAGCTAATAAATGCTACCAAAATAAAGATAAAAACAATGACGTATTTAAATTAGCTACATTGTTTATTATTTAAAAAAATTTTACACTTTTTTCGAAAAGACACTCTAGAAGAAAATCGGAGAACGGTGGAAGTGATTGTTTTTACTTTCTTTTATATTGGGTCCGTGCTTGTTCGTAATTTTTAATACACAACTAGAAGACCCGGCAGACGTTGTCCTGCCCTAAATTTGGCCTAGCTGCTAAGCTTCTTCCGTCTGACTCTGCCCTCCCCGCACTTCACTTTTTCCTAATCCTTTTATTCACTCCTCCCTCCGTCTTTTTCACTTCATCTATCTCCATCTTCGTCACATTCTATCTCTTTCCCAATCTCCTTCTCTTTCTCTCAATTTCTTCTCATTCTTCTGCATCCCTTATTGCCTATCCCAGAGGGTGGTATGTATTTTATTCCAGTTCCAGTCCCAGTCCCACTCCGAGTCTCAGTCCCATTCCTAGTCATAATCTCAGTCCCAGTCCGTCTCTGGATAATATATTACTCTGTACTAAAGCACTCATCAACAGCTTTCATTTGATATCCATATTCTATAAACACACTCTAGGGGTACTCGGGTCCACGTTTCGGCCTAAATCTCGAAACCCTGTACGTCGATCGCAACTTGTGTGAAAGTTTGAACAAAATCGACCGACGCATCTCTACAAACACCGCGACTAACTAACACACATTTAGCCTTTCTTTTTATATATATAAATTTTTATTTTTCACACTTCACTATAATATTAAAACTAAATAAATAATAATATTTTTTTTTGATAAGCACGTCGTTTAGTTAAACACCAACCAATTACACGGAAGTATATCCGCACCTCTGAAAATGTGAGTGCCGGTGCGTATACGTAAGATTTTATTATTACGTATAACATATAAAAAAATTGCAATAAAATAATATTGCGACTATAAACTGAGATATAACCTATCCTATGTTTCAAGTTAGATCAAATTACACACGGGGTGTAAAACAAATTCAAAATCGGTTCAGTAGTTTAGGAGTCCAATTGCGCCAAACATAGTGATTTTTATATATTAAGATATCGGAGACATTCAAGAAGGATCCAGAAATACAAAGAAACATTTGAGAGAATTCATTTAGGCCGAACCGTACATCTAGACCGATTCGTTTGGGCGAAATCCAAAGGAGATCTGAGTTGCACATGATTCATCAAGTAGGATATACGTACACGAAGACTTAAGGCCCACTACGGGCATACTAACTGGACACTACCTTCTGGCATCACATGCTCATAAAATAGCCCCAGTTAGTAACAGTAGATGTAGGGTACGGGTGCGGTTGTCCACGTGCTGTGCTTGCGACCGATTTTTAAGTAACTTTTCATTAGAATGATACAGGACCGGTTTACTCTATAAGCCCATGATGTATAACATCGAAACATTTAGCCCAAAGGCGACGACATCAGGAATGCGGCGATATTTATATTTTACTCCTTGACTTACTTTTTCCTATTGTACAAAAATATGCATAAGCTAACATTCATAGATTCGTCTAAGAATATATGTCTTATATTTACTATAATTACAATTTGTACGCCGTAACGAATGTGGCACTTTTCCACATTTCACACCTGAAAATGCTTTCATAGCTCGTAAACTATTTCAACGAACAACTTTTGTAACAATGTGTAAATGTAAAAATTTTAATGGATCTATACACGTAAATTAAAGTGTCCCAAAAATAACAATATCTGTTTTTTTCTTAATTTTTTTGTATGGTTGCAAAAGTTATCTATATCAGTGGTAGGCAAAATTTAAAATGTAAGTGTATTAGTGCAAGTGAAAACTGTTGCCTTCTAAATGCTCAACGTTCGAAAAAAGGACTTCTTCCTTCAGTAATTTCTTATGGAAATAAAGCGCAGTTCATTGCCGGCCAAAAGTGAGAAAACTATTCGCGAAGTGAACATGCACAAGCTGTTTTGGGCGTGATTATGGACCAGCACCTCGAAGACAAAACGCAAGTATTTTGCTGTGATACCACAGATTCAAATACTGGACTTATCAATAGTGCTAGTTTGCTTCTTGAACAAAAACTTAATGCAGAGCTTTTATTTTGTGCTTGTCGCTATCATGTCTATAAATTGGATAAAAAAAATGTAATCGAAGCGAAATTCTGTCACGCGAGCACAAGTCCCGAAAGTCCATATTTCAAAAAGGTGGGAGATAACTGAAAATTGTCGACCCTGATAAAATACAGAGCTATAAAAAAACTTCATTCGTGTCCCACTTTTGCCGAAATTTTTGACTTTGTACACTTTTATATAACTGAACTGACCAAAGTAGCAACCAGAGATAGCGAGTTGAGAGAGCTTTCAGTGAAATATGTTTAGGCGGAGATTCAGGGCGAAAATTTAAAATTCGACTTCGAGATGCCATGCACAACGCACGATGGATGGCGATAGCGGCCTGATTGGCGATAATGTGGACCTGAAGGCTAAAGCAAAAATGGCTGCAAATTTAAACAGTGAAAGTACATCCCCCTATAGCAAATTTTATATTTCATCGCAAGAAGAACTTTGTGGTTCCTTACACGGTGAGTTTGATGAGCAAATCTATAAGTCTTTGCTTTTTTGTTTGTTCCAGAAAAATTCATATCTTATTTTATTTCGATCAAAGCATGTCCTTTTTTCGAACGTTTTAAGATTGATAAAGGTTTTCTTTATAAATTTTCATGAACATGAAAGAAGGAACAGAAACAATATTTATTACGTGCTGTACAGAAGCATCGTAAGATTTACCCCCGACAGTAAAAAGAAAACTTGGAAAAAAAATATTCAAAGAATAATATTGTAGCGAATTTTAGCATAACTATGTTGTTAGTAAATAAAGACACAACAACAGCAAAGCAAGCGCCACTATTGTTTACGCGAACACATCAACTTAATCATCATTTACACACATATATGGAAGTCGACGAGATGTACATGCACACACATATCAAGCAGCTCGGCGAAGAGATCTCTCACACACACAGATGTAGTCATTAGCCGAAGTAGTAACTCACACATACACACGCATATAGCTGGAAACGTCTAGACCTTTGGAGAAATATGCGTACAAGGTAACAAAGAGTATAAAAGCAGTGCAATCTGAGGAATGACTAATCAGTTTTGATTTAAAAACGCTATTGGTTGTGAAGTACTACTCCCAAAGTAATCTAAATAAAGTCTGAATATTGGAGTGATTTATTCAACAGTCGTAGTAGCGATTCGAATGTTAGTATATGGTGCATAAATATCAGAAATCCCCAGAATTAGTTAAAATATAAAAAAACTTAAATATAAAGTCAAGTCAAGTCGGCACGGGTTATTCATATCCGAATACAATACTATTTTTATATGAGCTTTTGAGATTGTACAGAAAAATAAAAAGAAAATAAAAGGAGTTGACTTATCGATATATAGTCAATTAATTGCGCCTTTATATTTTTATTTCTCATAAATATTTTTACAATTTCTATGTAAAAATTTTAAAATAAAAGTTCAGGAAGAATATGTCTTTATATAAACACACACACAGAGAATTTGTTCCCTTCTGTTCCTTTGTCACGGCCTCTTAATCTATTTGTGAAATTTCACGTTTGTAGCTGAATGAAAATTTACTTAAAAATCGATTTCAAAATTCCAAATTTTTAAATTTGTGTCTAATTATTTCGATCCGTGCTCCACCTATCGGATTTATTTTTCCCTTTTGTTGCATTGTCCCGGTGTCTTACCCTATCTGTGAAGTTTAACTTTTGTAGCTCAAAGAGAAATTACTAAAAATCGATTGCAAGATTTGTATTGAAAATGCGGACAAACATTCAACCGACCTAATATAAAGGAAATGTAATAGAGGGTATTCGTATTTAACTTCACTTGTAAAAGAATGTTTCTTATGCCATGTTTGATAACATTAATTAAGAAATTTTTAAAATTAATGCTCATGACAAGGTCACAACATCTCATTAAAAGTTGTATGTATATTAACGGAAATATTTTGAGCATCAGCCTAACAATTAAAATTTTAAAAATTTCTGAACACTCAATAGCCTTTTGGTGCTGACATTGTAAATTTTGTTTTTCTCTTGATATATGTATATCTACGTTTACTCTGTCATAGTCAAGGTTGTCAAAAGAAACGCCTTCTTTTCGTGTGTTTTAAAACTATTATTCCAAATGCTATTTCACTTAATCACTCAATACTAAATAAATCTAAAATCAATATTTGTAGCTTCAATAGAATATAGAAAAATATTAGAACTATGCGTAGTTATGCATGTAAATATGTATGCGTCATATGAAAATGCACAGTGTACAATTTGGTACATCTAATGGACAAAAAAAAAACTAAACAACGAAAAGAGCTCTTAAAATTGTTGACTTCTATGATGAGTTTCAGCGGAGCTTCTTGCTCGAATTCTTGTTCTCGTGTTCTTTGTATACTCTCCTCAAATGTTTGATCATTCGTTAAGTGTACACAACATACATTTATAAATTTCCCCTACAAAAAATTGTGCGATTATTCCGTAGAGAGACTGGACTCCCATTGATCTCTTTTGCGTCCATTCAGGCACAATTGATCCCCTTTAGTCCCTTTCGCATACAGCTGGTATTAGTCATTTTTAAATCTATGTAGCCCATTTTAAGAAATATTTAAAAAAAACGGCAATGAAAAGAGTAAAATAAACAAGTAAGGACGGGACTTACTTTTCATGAATGGGGCTGAACAATAATCTTATCCCGTTCGTAATCTCCAAATAATCAGATGTATAAGATAAGAAAAATATAGTGAACAAATGTACATACCTAAACGATTTTTAAGATAAATATAAAATAAAAAATGGCAAAAACTCCCTTATCTGAACGATCGGGTGTATGGGATATATATTATATATAGCTCCGATCGAAGTGATTTTTAAAGGAAATCTTGTATGATGTATTAGAATATATATCACCAAGCTTCACGTTTTTATATTGGAAACTAAGGGACGTATGGCCTAAAATCTTTCTATCTGAACGATCGGTTGTATGGGATAGGAATATACTATATACATATAGCTCCGATCAAAGTGATTTTTTCAGGAAATCTTCTATTATATATTAGAATAAATATCGCCAAGTTTAACGTTTTTATATTGTAAATTAAGGGAGAAATGGCTAAAAATCTTGCTATCTGAACGATCGGTTGTATGAGATATATATTATATATAGCGCCGATCGAAATGATTTTTTCATGAAATCTTCTATGATATATTAGAATAAATTTCACCATGTTTAACGTTTTTATATTGGAAAATAAGGGGAAATTGCCAAAAATCTTTCTATCTGAACGATCGGTTGTATGGGATATATACTATATATAGCTCCGATCCAAGTGATTTTTTCTGAAAATCTTCTATGATATATTAAAATATATATAACCGAGTTTCACGTTTATACTTTCTAAAATGCGGCAGGAATGACCAAAATCGTCTTATCTTAACGATCGGTTGTATGGGAAATGTATGTTATAGTGGTCCGCTCCTACCAGATTCGGATCTATTATAATAAAAAAATACATCCTTGTGCCAAATTACATTGAGATATCTCAAAATATGAGGGACTAGTTTGCGTTCAAACAGACAGACGAGCGGACGTGGATATAGCCATCAGTTCGTCGCCCTGATCAATTCGGTATACTTAATGGTGAGTCTATCTTCTATATTTCTCAACGTTACAAACATCGGACCAAAGTTAATATACCATTTCATGTTCATGAAAGGTATAAAAAGGTTACAGATGATTGATTGGAATACTTTAAGAAAAATGCGGAGCCTTACACCGAAACTAAATTACTAGGACTTAACGACTGTGCCTTAGAGTTAAATTTTCGGAGAATATTTGCTATTTCTTTTTGAAAAGGGGGCAAACAACTTACATCAAATAGATTTGGTGGTTTGGCATACCCTTCGATTATGTTTCTGCCATGAAAAATGCGGCTGGACCCTATTTGATTCCTTATTCAAATGAAAAGGGACTAGCCTTCATATGTCCCCATATGGGTACAAAGGGGTTTGGTTAAAAATGGGTACAATTAGTCTCTCCGTAGGACATGTTCAAAGAAAAGGGAACAGTTCAACCCATACAAAGGGATCAAAACTAGCATTGGTCGCATACTCCTTTGCGACTCTTCCCGAATTCATCCTAGACTAATCGCATTTTTTGCAGGGTCGTTACACTAAGCTCACCACTACAAAAACATATTTATTCCCACCACAGAAAAATTCACCGATGTTATGCAGTTAAGACAACGTTAAACAGAATTTTGCAAAAACTGCCACAAGCTACAAATTTCAAACCAAGTCAATCACTGTGCACCGACCACCGGCCACCGGTGCGTATGACTGATTGCCACACGAGACCACTGTCTCATTGAAGGGCTTTTAAAATGTGCACATTTTTCTTTTGTTAAACGGTTTTATTTAGCTGGAGTTGACAGGCAGGCCGTTGTGAACGAATCTTGTAATTGAAATTTAAGTAACTTCCCGATAAGCTACAAGCTTGAAACTTGGAATATAGTTCAGAACCCGATGACAATGCAATAATAAGAAAAAAATCGCCGCTAGGTGGCGCAAGGATCGAGATATTCGCAAAATTCGCATTTGTGGTCTGATTTGGCTTATATTTGGAACACATAATACATGCAAGAATAGAAATCGACCTGTAAAAACCAAATCGCCGCTAGGTGGCGCATGGATCGATATATTCGCAAAATTCGCATTTGGGGTCCGATTTGGCTCATATTTGGAACACATAATACATGCAAGAATAGAAATCGACCTGTGAAAAAAAATCGCCGCTAGGTGGCGCAAGGATGGAGATATTCACAAAAATCGTATTTGTGGTCTGATTTGATTTGGTCCATATTTGGAACACATAATACATACATGAATAGAAAGCGACCTATGATGCCCGATTTGGCTCATATTTGGAACAAATATTGCACACAGTCCAGTAGAAATGACATCAAAATATTTTGGAGTTGGAGGAGGGACAGCATACGTGGCGCAGAGTCGAGTAAAGTCTTTGGAAGGATTATGTGTTGAGGACTTAGCTTGTAACAAATTGTCAGGAAAGAGTCCTTCTAATAAGGAGTAACTAAATGAACTAAATAGAATGAGAAATAATAGGCAATTAAATAAAGACTAAAAACTTGAAAATAATATAATTAAAAAAAAATGTTTAAGTTAAACGGTTTTATTGAAAACAATACTTACATGAAATAATAATAATACGAAAAGCTAGAAAATAATTAAGTAGGTCCTAGGTACTAGTCATCACACTCCTTATCAATCTAGGGTGTTGATCAGACAATTAAATAAAAGCGTTGGACGCGTCATATTTCTATTGATAGTCATAAGTAAAACCAATTGAACCTTAATCAGGTTATGCTATGCCTCACATTTTAGAAATTTCACGCGCCCAACGCTTTTATTTAATTGTCTGATCAACGCCCTAGATTGATAAGGAGTGTGATGACTAGTACCTAGGACCTACCTAATTATTTTCTAGCTTTTCGTATTATTATTATTTCATGTGAGTATTGTTTTCAATAAAACCGTTTAACTGAAAAAATTTTTTTTAATTATTTTAATTTTAAGAAAACTTGGTTTTCCCTCGTACAGCGATGTACATACCAAATACAAACTTGCATACGTACATATATAATGGAATTGAGTGTCATTGTTGGTATTTTTATACTCAGTTGAGCAGAGCGCACAGAGTATATTAACATTGATTGGATAACGGTTGGTTGTACAGGTATAAAGGAATCGAGATAGATATAGACTTCCATATATCAAAATCATCAGTATCGAAAAAAATTTGATTGAGCCATGTCCGTCCGTCTGTCCGTTAACACGATAACTTGAGAAAATTTTGAGATATCAGACTATACCCACGCCCACTTTTTCGATATCGAAAATTTCGAAAAATCGAAAAAGTGCGATACTTCATTACCAAAGTGGGATAAACCGATGAAACTTGGTAGATGGGTTGAACTTATGACGCAGAATCGAAAATTAGTAAAATTTTGGACAAATGGCGTGGCACCGCCCACTTTTAAAAGAAGGTAATTTCAAAGTTTTGCAAGCTGTAATTTAGCAGTCGTTGAAGATATCATGACGAAATTTGGCATGAACATTACTCCTATCACTATATGTGTGCTATAAAAATTACCACAATCTGATGAAGAACACGCCCACTTTAAAAAAAAAAAATTTAAAGTCAAATTGTAAGAAAAAATTCAAAATCTTTACAGTATATAAGTAAATTATATCAACATTCAACTCCAGTAATGATATAGTGCAACAAAATACAAAAATAAAAGAAAATTTCAAAATGGGCGTGTCTCCGCCCTTTTTCATTTAATTTGTCTAGAATACTTTTAATGCCATAAGTCGAACAAAAATTTACCAATCCTTATGAAATTTGGTAAGGGTAAAGCTTCTGTGGCGATAACAGTTTTCTGTGAAAATGGGCGAAATCTTTTGAAGCCACGCCCAGTTTTTATACACAGTCTTCAGTCTGACCTTGCGCTCGGCCGTTAACACGATAATTTGAGCAAAAATCGATATATCTTTACTAAATTTAGTTCCCGTACTTATCTGAACTCACTTTATCTTGGTCTTGAAAGTGGGCGAAATCCGACTATGACCACGCCCAATTTTTCGATATCGAAATTTCGAAAAATGAAAAAAAATTCATAATTCTATGCCAAATACGAAAAAAAGGGATGAAACATGTTGATTGGATTGGTTTATTGACGCCTTAACATATACAACTAAGGGCCACTCCCTTTCAAAACCTTCACTAATACCTTTAGTTTCATACCCATATCGTACAAACACATTCTAGAGTCACCCCTGGTCCACCTTTATGGCGATATCCTGAAATGGCGTCCACCTATAAAACTATGGCCCACTCCCTTTTAAAATACTCTTTAATACCTTCCATTTGAAACCGATGTCATACAAACACATTCCAGAGTTACCCTAGGTTAATTTTGCTAAATGGTGATTTTCCCTTATTTTGTCTCCAAAGCTCTCAGCTGAGTATGTAATGTTCGGTTACACCCAAACTTAGCCTTCCTTACTTGTTGTAAATTCTTTTATTCAATTTATTTGTTTTTCAACGATACGAGTAGCAAATGAATGAACATCACCATGATTTTCAAGATATCTGTTAATAGATTATTTCTGTCTAATATATTTTGTTTTTGTAATAGGGTTGAAAGTGTAAGCACATACGTACATATATAACCAGACAACCTGATAAACAAGCCTACGTAAGTAGCCCAATTGATTATTTTTCCAAAACTACTCGGGCATTTTGTAGTCGTTGGTTTGTAAACTCTGCAGACCAAGAGTTACTATGTAATTTTGTTCGAATAACGGTAACACGTAACGTGCTCAAGGTATACTAAAGTGCTCAAGGTGAAAAGGGAAATTTACTTATGGCATATTCTTTTCTCGAAAAAGTGTTACCATCATGCTGCACTCTTAAATTCTAACTTTTTACCTAGGCGAGATGACGCTATGCAAAAAGGCTGAGTTTGTAGGTAATGGTATCCCTTTCCTTATTCAAGGGAAAATATTATATGACTGCAACACGCAAACTTACAAAGGGGTGCTGCTGTTAAAGGTGTAAGTTGGACATTACAATTGAAAAGATGGAACCCAGGAAATTATTAACAAATTCTGTGTGGATTAGGGCTAGGGCCTTTTTTTACTTATCTGGCGTTGGCAGATGCCAAACCTAATCACAGTCGGTACTATGTTTATTTATCCCTTTTGGGGACGGGGCTAGATCAAACAGTTGTTTGCGCTCGGATGTCCGGGTATGTGGCAATTCAGCAAAAAATGTCTGTTCAGTATTTCATTATGCTCCTTTATGTTGAGCTCTTTTCACTCACTATGTGCATGATGCTCAGGGTCATAGGAAGACATACCCTAGCAGTTCTGAGTGCAGTATTTTTCCAGGCCTGTCACATTTTCCAGTGTATGTTTTTCACGTCACACAACTCAAGTGAAGACTCGTAGCATATGAGCGTCCGGCCAACTGCTTTGTTAGTTGCTAGCAGCGTTTCTTTATCTTTTCTCCCAAGAGCTGCTAGCAAGCAACTTGAGGATTTTGTTGCAGCTTTGTGGTTTAGATACAATTTCGAAAGCATGTACCTTGGCGTAAGGGTGTTATCGCACATTACCCTCAAGATTTTTTAATGACCAACAGTCGGTAGCTCATGCTATCGAATGACCATCGAACAGAGTGACCAGAGATATGATCGACTCGCCTTTATTTTTTAAGTGAATGGCATAGTCATCTTCTTATAGAGCGTCATCATTAAACCATAATAAAAAAGTCCAAAGTATGATTGGGGTAGCAACTAGGAAAACTTTTTTAAATATATAAATACAGACATATATTTGTATGAGAAATATGCGCATATAAAACCCTGCAAAAATGCGATTAGTCTAGGATGAATCCGGGATGAGTCGCAAAATGAGTATGCGACCAATGCCAGTTCTGATCTTTTTGTATGATTTGAACTTTTCCCTACGAAGAGACTAATTGTACCCATTTATACCCGAAAGGGATCGATAGGACCAACCCTTTATACCAATATGTGGACATATGAAGACTAGTCCCTTATCGGTACAATAAGGCCTCAAATAGGGACCAGTCGCATCTTTCATGGTAGAAACACAATCGGCGGCCGCCGGTGGTATGATGGTAGCGTGCTCCGCCTACAACACCGAAGATCCTGAGTTCACGCCCCGGACAAAGAAACATAAAAATTTTAGAAACAGGTAAGACAGTGTTTGGCAAGCACTTCGGGTGTATTCCTGCCAGGAAAAGCTCTCAGTGAAAACTCATCTGCCTTGCAAATTCCGTTCGGAGTCGGCACAAAACAAGTAGGTACCGTCCCGCCAATTTGAAGGAAAAATTAAAAGGAGTACGAAGCAAATTGGAAAAGAAGCTCGGCCTAAATTCTCTTCGGAGGCTATCGCGCCTTACATTTATTAAACGGTTTTATTTAGCTTGACGTGACAGGCCGGCCAGCCTGCCGCATGGCCGTTGTAAACGAATTTTGTAATTAAAATTTAAGTAACTTACCGATAAGCTACAAGCGTGAAACTTGGAATATAGTTCAGAACCCAATGACAATGCAATAATAATAAGGAAAAAATTCCGATAAGTAGCGCATGGATCGAGATATTCAAAAAAATCGTATTTGTGGTCCGATTTGGCTCATATTTGGAACACATAATACATACATGAATAGAAAACGTTCTGTAAAAAAATCGCCGCTAGGTGGCGCAAGGATCGAGATATTCGCAAAATTCGCATTTGTGGTCCGATTTGGCTCATATTTGCAACACATAATACATTCAAGAATAGAAATCGACCTGTAAAAAAAATCGCCGCTAGGTGGCGCATGGATCGAGATATTGGCAAAATTTGCATTTGGGGTCCGATTTGGCTCATATTTGGAACACATAATACATGCAAGAATGGAAATCGACCTGTAAAAAAAATCGCCGCTAGGTGGCGCAAGGATCGAGATATTCACAAAAATCGTACTTGTGGTCCGATTTGGTCCATATTTGGAACACATAATACATACATGAATAGAAAGCAACCTATGATGTCCGATTTGGTTCATAGTTGGAACACATAATACAGACATGAATAGAAAGCGACCTATGATGTGCGATTTGGCTCATATTTGGAACATATAATGCATACATGTATAGAGATCGGTCTGTTAAAAGAACCGCCGATAGGTGGCCAAAGGGTTGAGATATTCAAATAAAGTCGTATTTGTGGTCCGAATTGGTCCATATTTGGAACACATAATACATACATTAATAGAAATCGGCCTATAATGTCCGATTTGGCTCACATTTGGAACACGTAATACATAGATGAATAGAAGGCGACCTACGAAAAAGCGCCGCTAGGTGGCGCACGGATCGAGATATTCACAAATAACCGTATTTGTGGTCCAATTTGGCTCATATTTGGAACACATAATATATACATGAATAGAAAATAGCCTGTGAAAAAATCGCCGCTAGGTGGCGCAAGGATCGAGATATTTAAAAAATCGTATCTGTGGTCCGATTTGGTTCATATTTGGAACACATAATACACACATGAATAGAAAGCGACCTATGATCTCCGATTTGGCTCATATTTGGAACAAATATTACAAACAGTCCGGTAGAAGTGACATCAAAATATTTTGGAGTTGGAGGAGGGACAAGCATACGTGGCGCAGAGTCGAGTAAAGTCTTTGGAAGGATTATGTATTGAGGACTTAGCTTGTAACAAATTTTCAGGAAAGAGTCCTTCTAATAAGAAGTAAATAAATGAACTAAATAGAATGAGAAATAATAGGCAACTAAACAAAGACTACAAACTTGAAAATAAAATAATTAAAGAAAAATGTTTAGGTCAAACGGTTTTATTGAGAACAATACTTACATGAAGTAATAATAATACTGAAAAATAGAAAATAATTAGGTAGGTCCCAGGCACTAGTCATCACACAATGTGAAGCGTAGCATAACCTTTTTTTATTTATTAACACAATCGAAAGGTTTGCCAAACCACCAAATCTATTTGATGTAAGTTGTTTGCCCGCTTTTCAAAAAGGAATAAAAGATATTCTCCGAAAATTTAACCCTAACTCCGGCTTAATCGTTAAGTCCTAGTACATAATTTACGTTCGGTATAGTGCTCCGCATTTTTCTTAAATAATTCGCCTCATCTGTAGTCTTTTTTATTTTATTTTTGCATTGCCGTTTTTTTCTTAAATATTTCCTAAAATGGGCTACATTGATTTCAAACTGACTAATCCCAACTGTACCCGAAAGGACTAAATGTGATAAATTATGCCTAAATGTAGACAAAAGAGTGAGTCTTTCCCTCTCTCTCGGGGACCAATCTCTTTGGGGATAAATCGCACGATTTTTTGCAGGAAAATTTTAAAAAATTTAGACGTTCTTAAAGTGCTGTTCACATTTAACGACACACTTTTTCCATCACTACAAAGCCATACATACATACATTTACTCGTAGTAGGTAATTGATGTTGTCATAAATGTCGGTGGTGATTTTTCAGCTCAAATCCTAAGAGTCATAAAGTGTACAGCTGCATCAACAACTCAGTGAGCCGTGAGGAATGCGTTTATTTAGATAAAAACAACAACAAATTAAAATACTAAAAATAGATTTAGTAATTTGCGCTATTCGTAAAACTGGTGCAAGTAAAAATTGAAAGTGCATACAAATGCAGCAGAAGGCCGTGTAAATAAATTTTGTGTATATTCAAATATCGGGTCCTATGTTAGAAAATATCTCTGTCCTCCAGGCAAATACTAGACGCTTTTTAGGACCTATGATACTTGCTGGTTCTAGATCTGATAGCTACATATGACACTTCCAATAGCTTTGGTCTTAGTCTTGCTAGGTCGATGACAAGTTGATATATATTTTTCTCTATATCTATTCTTTCCAAGGATTGCTTACACTCTAACACACTTTTAGATGTTGGGCTATAACTTTAATTGTTGCTTGAAGCTGCTGCAGTTTAAGCTATTTTCCTCTATTGTTTCGACTGCTTCTGCCTGAAAAACGCTATGGTGATTTGGCAGCTTAAAAGATTTGTTTATTTCTGGGTCTGCGAAGTATACCACATATTTCTATAGCATTGAAATATACTCAGATACTATGTTATAGAGAAACAAATCTAAAATCTCAGTCTTTGATGTATGTATAAACATCTTTTCTCACGGTGTGGAGGAATCCAAAATGTAAACGTTAGGAAAGTGTAGGAGCAAGCGTAGTTTTTGGAATTGGTGTAACATAGGGGAAAACAGAATGTAGCTTAGGTGCAGTCAATACATTCTAGCATAATTTGGAATCATTGTACTTAATGGAGTGGATATGAGAGAAATCAGACAGCAAATTATGGCAAGGCAAGGCAAGGAGTGCCTTTGGAGTGGAAATTAAAGGAAATACAATAAAGGGATATGAATGGAATGTAGGGGAAAAGAAAAGATAGAAAAGGAAAGGAAATTAAAGGAATGAAAGTAGGGAAAGGAAAGGAACAAAAGAAAAGGAAAGTGAAGGGAAAGTGCGGATAGGAGAGGAAATATTTGTTATAGGCGTGTAATCGACGAGGTATTGAAGAGTTATCAATCGAAGTGCTATGCATTTGCTATCGATAACAAAAGTTATTAATGAATTACGATTTTTTTCTACGAGTTATTTGTTTGCTATCGAGGAAATACCTATCTTTTATGGAAATGTTATCTGTAATTTGTCCAGAAGTTATCGTTTTTTTTTCTAATCTAGAAGCTGATGTTACTGATTTTTTTCGGCGTGTTGTTGAATTTTTATCGAAAATATATCGATTTGTTAACGTAATTTATAGATTTGTTATCGAAATTTACCAAGTTGTTATAAGTTTTCTAACTAAAAATATATATTTTATCGAAAAGTTATCGATTTTTTTTACAGTTATCGAAATACTATCGGCATGAAAAATTTTTTTGTTTCTATCGGCCTACTGATTTGTAAGATTGCGGGCTCGAATCGAGCTCAAGGCCTAAAAATAGTTATTTTATCATTATTATTGTTTCTGCAGCAGATGTTGCAGTGCTACTGATTTGTTTTCGGCGTGTTATTGAATTTTTATTGAAAATGTATCGATTTGTTATCGAAATTTACCGAGATGTTGAAAGTTTGCTAACTAAAAATAATAGATTTCCTATCGATAAATTATCAATTTTTTAACAGTTATCGAAATATTATCGATATTCACAATGTTTGTGTTTATACCTATCGGCCTACTGATTTGTAAGATAGCAAGTTCGAGTCGAACAAACAAGTACAATGTTCACATCGTTCACATCAATTGGCAAGAAATAGGATGGAAGTAGAAATATTGAAGACAAAAAACAGCCAGAGTGATATCTGAATCGTTATAACAGCGACACCTAAACGTTGCCAATGAAGAAATTTAGCAGTTCATGAAATGGATCTATACAATGAGCTAGGGCAGTTGTCTAAATTTTTTCTTTCTTCTTATCTAATAATATTATTATCTTATCTAATAAAAAAAAATTAATTAATTAATAAAAAAAAATTCATTTAAAGAAAAATTTTTCATAATATTAATAATGACAAAATAATTATTGTAAGGCCTTGAGCTCGATTCGAACCGGCGATTATCGATATGTTATCAAGCAGTTATCACTTTTTGTGGAAAAGTCATCGATATGCTAACGGGTTGTTACCGATTTGTTATTAGTGCGTTATCGAAAATTTGTCGAGAGGTTGTAGATAAGTTATCGAAGAGTCATCAATTTTTTATCAACACCTGGGCTAGATCTAGTTAATTTCACGAGTACTTTGTACTCACGCCTGGTTTTCAATTCATGAATTTCCACCTCTATATTAATCGAGAAATGACGTGCCTATCGTTTAACGCATATGAGAATTGGACGAATGCATTTTTTAAAACCGTAATAATTTCTAACTTATTATTACTTAAAACTTTCCAGTCCTGGACGATTTTATAATTTTAAAGATTAGGGTAAGGTCCTAATTTACAACAATGTATTGAACGTTCAATCTCAAGCCTTCAACATAGAAATTAACAGTCAAATAAAATATGATCCCGATTGCAGTCAGATAAGAGACTTTTACTGTGTCATTCCCAAACAATTTGGGTATTCTTTATGGAACGGCGTGGGGGGTTCTAATCATTTCCGGATTATTTCGGTGTAGTTTTGTTGGAACTATTTCGGAATCTTCATGACCGTTTCGGACTTATTTTGGCTTATTTTCGTGATGATTCCGGGAAAGTTGCGGTATCCTTATAGGAGTATATGTATTCTGTGATAATTTCGAGATTTTTTAGGATAATTTTTAAAACAATTTCTATTGAAGCCTTTCCAGGATAATTTCGTGATTTTTATTAGGTTATTTCTGGACTGTGTCAAGATTTTATTCAAAATCATTTTAGAACCATTTCAAAACTGCTTCGGGATTGTTTTCGGGACCATATAAGTACTGTTGGAATGATTTCGGTATTTATTTTGCGATCATTTCCAGATATGTAGTTTTCGGAATCTCTTAGTAGCTATTTCTGTAAACTTAAAGGTAGTTCAACCTTACATTTTAACTTAACTATTTTAACATGTGCACCATGATTTACAATCGCGGGACTAGTTTTCATCGGCTCAATGTTGTTTTTTTTTTTTTTTTGCTTGAATTGATATTTTGTAAGTTGAGGCGCTGAAGATATTTTCGCGACTGAAACCAAATTTTACTGAAATAAAATTATATAATTTTTTGATGATAATCTTAATATATAAAAATCACGTGTCGCTATGTTTAACCGCGATGGACTCCTAAACTACTGAACCGATTTTGAATTTGTTTTGCACCTCGTATGTAGTTCGATCTAACTTTATATATAGGATAGGTTATCTCAGTTTATAGTCGCAATATTAATTTATTGCAATTTTTTTATTTGTTTATACGTAATAATAAAATGTTGCGTATACGCACCGGCACTCACATTTTGAGATGGTGTGGATATATGTACTTCCGAGAAATTGTTGGTGTTTAATTAAACAACGTGCTTATCAATAAAGAATATTATAGCGAATGATATCAAGTATAGCACATCACCAGGCCCGCCGAGAAAGTGGGGGAGAGGATTAGCCCCGGGCCCGGGGTTTCTGAGGGGGCCCGCGATTTAGAGGTACTATGACATTTTTTTTTAATTCAGGAGAGTCTTTAGTTGTTCCATGTGCAATTTTTAAGCCGAATTTCACAAGCAACGAAAATCTGCATTTCGTTTTAATATTATAGTGAAGTGTGAAAAATAAAAATCTATATATATAGAAAGAAAGGCTAAATGTATGTTAGTTGGTCGCCGGTGTTTGAAGAGATGCGTCGGTCGATTTTCTTCAAACTTTCACACAAGTTGTGTAAACCTCACGCGGTGGTTACTACATTTGGTTTGGTTGCGATCGACGTACAGGGTCTCGAAATATAGGCCGAAACGTGGACCCGAGTACCCCTATAATGTATTTTTTTGAATATGGATAACAAAGCTGTTGATGAGTGCTTTAGTATAGGGTAATTTTCATACACCTGTGTGACTAGGGTCTCGAGATATAGGCCAAAACGTGGGTCAGTGAATGCCTAGACAGTGCTTATACAATATGGATATCAAATGAAAGCTGTTGATGAGTGCTTTAGTACAGAGTAATATATTATCCAGAGAGGGACTGGGACTGGGATTAGGACTAGGACTGGGACTGAGACTAGGAGTGGGACTGGGAATGGGACTGAAATAAAATACATACCACCCCCTGGGACAGGCAATAGGGGATGCAGAAAAATGAGAAGAAATTGAGAGAAGAGAAAAAGAGAATGAGAAAGAGATTGAGAAAGAGATAGAATGAGACGAAGATGGAGACAGATGAAGCGAAAAAGGCGGATGGAAGAGTGATGATAGATGATTGATTGATAGAATAGCTGATTCCTGTTGATTTTTGATACGAGACTTGTATTTTATTGCGCAAAATGCGCACGGGTGCGGCTAGTGTAATGATTTTTTTGTGTTTTTAATTTGGATTAGATGCCTCCAATCACAAACGTACGCACAAGTGTACAAAACTGGCATACATACATATCTAAATTTTCTGCTGTATTTCACTTTATTATCTTCATCAATTTTCTCACACAGAAATATACGTAAATTTGGCTTGATATACAAACATCTCAATGTACAAATCAACTATGAGCTCTTAATTGCAATAATTAAAATCACATGGCGCTTAATTAGTATCGTGCTTGGTTGCACACATCTAAGAGATTTTTTCAATTGACTAAAGTCATGCCTTCAGATTTCATACTTTTAAATTTAAAATAACTGAAAGTTTAATTTATTTAAAATCAGCATTGAACAAGACTAATTGTTAGTGCATTCACTAGTTAATTTATAGATTAAACTTTTATATACCTACCGGCTTTGATAGCACAAGATTAGTAACTGTTATTTTTGAATTTTCGACTTAAACCTTTTTACACACACGCCGAATACATCTAAATGTAATACATTTAGCTTGCGTGATATCGATCAGTAAATGACTACCGCTTTTTTGTTTGTTTCAACTGTCGCGCCTTTAATAAATGGCGCCATTTTACCTTAACTGCGAATTTGCCGGAGCTTAACTACAAAGTCTTTCTCATATTGGGGCAGTTCCGCAGTTTGTCAGCATGTAGGTGTGAGAACCCTCAAGCTGACAAGCTACAACAATATACAAGATAATACCCTGTCGGCAAATTCATGTCGGATGTTCGTAAAGATTTCCTGGGAGATTCAATGTAGCCATATCAAATCGTCACCGAGGTACCTTAATGGTAATTGTTAAGGGGACGTATCGGATCTATATACGGGAAAGGGCCACCAACAGAAATAATGGTCAGCCGCTTCATTCTTCTTAAAGCAGGAAGGGTAGTTGGGTTGTCATATTTTTTTGTCTAAGCAACTCCACAAGCTTTTTGCAATCCCCTATATTCATTGAGTATGGGCACAATGCCAGACCTTATCAGAGAGATGGTAGCTTTAGTTTTGCCTTTCGATGCTTACCAGTCTCGACTTTCCAAAATATTCCCAACCGTGGCCCAGATGGCCGAAGGTGAGAGTGCTATAGCTGGTTGTATGTACAGAGTACTTGCTCAGAGCGCATCCTGTACAAATGGTCAGCCTTTTCAATCCAAGGCACTACCGGCAGCCAGAGTGAAGTAAGCGTATTTTTCTAGATTATCCAGCAACTTTCAGTGTCAAACCAATTTCGAGTAGTTCGGGAACTTACCAACAAATTTATTGTATGTTGGCTATCATCATCATCATGATTAGCCGCCTAGGCGATTTTGGCCGTTTCGTAAGAAGTAGTGCCGGCAATATATGTTTCGCTATAACTGACGCCAATTAGGAGCCCCAAAGAAGGTCAATTTTCATCCACCTGCCTTTCCAAGCTCAATGAATGTCTACCCATTTCTCTGCTGCTGTGGTATCGAGTGGAATACTTTCTTGGACGGAGTGTTTTCATTCATTTGTATAACATGACCTAAAAAGCGAAGCCTCTCGGCCTATAATCGATGAAATATCTTCATATCCCTCATACAGCTCATCATTATAGAAAAATATACTCCTGCTTCCTTATTTATTCTTTCACATACACTCCATGGCCTTGAAGATTTTGAATGCCTCTGCCTGGAAATCTGAAACACATCCTCCTGAAGAATAGTAAAGTATTTCACCCTTTTTTTGAGCCATCAATAAAGATTCCAGAAGCCAGGCTCGGATGTCTATATCGCAGCCCCCAGCAATATCCATCTAGGTTCTTCGTTTCCATCCACCGACCGTTCCTTTTTGTTCTGAAGATTGCCTTAAATGTCTCTTCAAGTATAACAACCGAAAGGAACGTAACATACAGGATTTTACCCAAAGGGTTACCAAACAATTTAGAGAAAACTCTCCCGTGCACAGTGATCTTTGTTTGAAATTTGGAATGCCGATTTCTTACGCTATTGATTGAGACTTGGTTTCACCAAACTGCATCCCTGATAATTGGTCTAATCAGAGAGGCGTTGTTCCGTAAGATAGGTCTCGCGATAAGTGCTTTTGAATGTTTCTGCTTGAATTACTCTAAAGTATTTATATTCGAAAGGCTAATTAATGGTAAGATCTTAAGTCTAGGTAGAAGGAGCCCATCTAACTTTCTGCGTCATCTCTAAGTTTCTAAGATCATGTGCTAGTCCTATGAAGTTAGATTCATAAAGTTGCTTATAACTCCAAAGAGGGAAGACTCCTAAGAGGGAAGACTAAGACTAAGAGGGATATATTAATTGGACACAACTTTTTGGTGTCCAATGCTTATAAGTTATAAAAACATACACCGAAAATTTTGGGGAGTTTTATCGGTGCTGATGGTAGATTCGGTACGTTCCGGTAACAAGCACCAATAAAGTGCAAGCCCGACCATCTCGCGAACGATTTAATATAACCAAATTGAAACTTCTTGGATATTCTTGGGGTCGACAGAGCCTCGGCTGATAAAGAAAAAACAGGATTTGGCACGGGTATGTGAGGTTGACAATTGGTTTGGAGAATCTAAAAATTGCTCTGGCAATCCTTTGAAGGGGTTGCGCTTCACAACCCCTTGAATTATTTGGGTATTTTAGTCGCCTTTTACAGCAAGCAAAACTGCCGCGGGTATATTCTTATTCCCCTAATCCGATTGAGGTATATGTTAGGCTTCGTCAGTAAAAGCAGATGCAAGGGGTGCGAGCTGCAGGAAGAAATTGTAGAACACGTTCTGTGTTCTTGTCCTAAGCTCGTCATGTCAATGCTCTAGTTACCAGCCATTAAGCTAGGTCCTACAAAACTTCTAGTATTTGCCAAGTGGACGGAGTTTATCTATGACATAAGTCCTGGTTCCGTTTGGTCGTCAAACATATTCTGGTAACACTATGGACACATTCAGTCAATGTTGACCGGCCAGTTAAACCTAACCTAACCTTGATTCATACTACCGTATCTCAGCTGAGAGTGCATTATGCTCATGTTGTGTTAGGGTTCTGGTGGAACATGTGTTGAGATAGAATGTTACTCAATTGAATTAATTTACAGGACGCTTTTGAAAAAAACTTTCAGGTGTGGTCAAAATATGTAAATCTTAACTTAGAACTTCAAACATGTTAATACAAATTTTTTAAAATTACCTTCCCGTTATCCCCTCGCTATCCACAATTAACTTCTTGTCGTTATTTCTCTTGTCATCAAGTTTCGAAGTATTTCTGCTTTTACTGCCTTTTTGTGAATCATCAACATTTTCTTTATTGCCATCGTCACATGCGTCGGCGATTCCAATGTTAGCTGACTTTAGCAAGCTTTGGATTTCTTCGATGACTTTTAACTTTCCATGCTCCGCTTTTGGCAATGTTACCGTTAAATTTTGCTCATGCAATACTTGCATTGTTAGTTAAGTTTTCGTTTTGTTACTGCTGTAAAGAATTGTCGTAACACAATGCTCTTGTCGTTTGAAATGGGTGCTTTCAATCTTTTTTAAAAAAGTTTTAATTAATTGTCACATGCGAAACTGTCTGTACTTTTCCTGCATTAACCAACAAATTTTTTATAGCTTTTTTGAGTTTTTTTTTTTTTTAATTTGTAATTTACGCTTTTTGGCGCAATATTTTGGATTTGGAAACAAAATTGATAATTTTTTTTAACAAATTGCACTTCCTTCGCTGTCTATGCTTGGCAGTTGACTGAACAGACGACTCCACAAAGCTTAACGAAAACAACTTTTTTACCTCAAATACTCGCATTCATTCACATATCAAACAAAATATATGATAGTACGATATGGCCAATGATTGTGGTGAAATCTTGTGGTTTGCTAATATTGGCAACAAAGGTGAATAGACGAAACGACGAGTCATAACACAATCGTCACACCAGCAATGTAAGTATGTATGTGAGTATTCCACCTCTATTAGCAATGTTTTACATCCCCAACAACATCAGCGGCCAGAGGTGATGCATACAAAAAAGGAACCGGGTTCGGTGAATCGGGGTTTTGAAACCAAAGAGTTTTTCTGAGATTAACTGCAATTTACAGGTTCTTGCGATTGTGGCATTTCGAAAAACCGCCACGTCACAAATTGTAACATAATATATTCAAAGGCTTTTGAGTTTTTTCTTGCGGCCCCGAAAATCTTACAAATCTTAACAATCTTTAGGGGGACTCATTAGATCATATAAATTTATAAAGTGTAATATTATATCCATTTACAATGCTGTTATATGAACCCAACTAGTATTATTCTCGATAAACTTAATTGTCGATCAGCTGTGTTATTGCCAAAAAAAAAACAAAAAAACTTGTGATTATCATACAAATTAGAAACTGACAGATAAAGTGAAAAATCAAAACTAAAACGTCTTTACTAAGATATTCTTGTAAATAGCTTGCTGATGTTAGAATTTCTGATGAAAATGACAGCTGTTATGTTTGCAAGGTTGCATACCTTTGAGTTTAACGCGTTTAGACCATGAAATGTGCGCGTAAATGTATACAAATTGTGTAAATGACTTTTCATACAAAATTTGACAGTTCGTTTACGCACTAGACAAATTTATACGTTTACACACTTTATAAGGCATTTATAAGGTTGAATTATAATCAAACCATTTTCAAAGTGCCATTAATGTATCAGTTTTCGTTAATGAATCATAATTATATTCTATTAATTATATATTTCCTTCTTCGAAATAAATGATATCCAAAAATAGGGATCAATGATAGTCCATCAGAGTCTATACATATCAAAACTGATTAAGCTCAAAGAATTAAGGAAGACGGCGCCTACTTCGCCGGAAGGAATAGGTGGGAAATGATTTAAATCCTCTTGGTGTGAGCAATCGTAGCCAGTTAATCCAACTAAGAAGCGACAGGCGCGCCTTATTGGACGGCCATAGCCGTTTAAACGATTAAGCGCCAGTAAGGTAAGTATTTGATTAACTCAACAGACATATATTTCTACGCACTATTTTTTAATAAAGAAACATAACGAAATTTGCACACGGCGATGTTTACAATATTAACCTGCATAAACACCCGGATTAATTAGGAACCGCATGTCACTACGCCTCACTATGGCGTGAATCAACAGCATTGGTATTTAAAGGTGGCAAAACTACGTCGTTTTATTTTCGGTCAATAGCATTCAAGTGGTTGTGCATGCGTGTGTGTGTGTTTAAGAATTTAAATTCACCATATGTCGCACCAGCCAACAACCACCCACAAGCAGGTCTGCTACATAACCGAATGGTGGAAATTCTTTCATAAATATGTTTTCATTTACACTTGTTTTGATATCTTCTTTTTATACCTTTCATGAACATGAAATGGTATATTAACTTAGGTTCGATGTTTGTAACGTTGAGAAATATAGAAGATAGACTCACCATTAAGTATACCGAATTGATCAGGGCGTCGAACAGAGTTGATATAGCCATGTCCGTCTGTCCGTCCGTCTGTCTGTTTGAACGCAAACTAGTCCCTCAAATTTTGACATATCTCAATGAAATTTGGCACAAGGATGTATTTTTGTATTATATTAGACACTTGTCGGATCCGGTAGGATCGGACCACTATAACATATATCTCCCATACAACCGTTCAGATAAGACGATTTTGGTTATTCCTGCAGAAATTTAGAAAGTATAAACGTGAAACTCGGTGATATATATTCTAATATATCATAGAAGATATCTTGAAAAAATCACTTTGATCGGAGCTATATATAGTTATATCCCATACAACCGATCTTTCAGATAAGGGGGTTTTTTGCCTTTTTTTATTTTATATTTATCTTAAAAAACGTTTAGATATGTACATCTGTTCACTATATATTTCTTATCTTATACATCCGTTTATTTGGAGATTACGAATGGGATAAGATTATTGTTCAGCCCCATTCATGATAAGGCTGTGCCGAAGACGGTCCCGTCTTACTTGTTTCATTTGCATTGTGTTTTCTTTTCTTTTATACATACGTACATATGTATGCACTATTTACAAAGTTTTTTATTTGCTTTTTTAACATGCTTTTGTTCATAATGTTCAAATGTAGAAATTTTCACATATTTGATACTTATTGAGTGCTTTTTCAGGTGTGTTCTAATTTTTGACTTGTTCTTTTGAAATTTTTAGTGCCAAAAATGTTTCAGTTAGCTATGTATTTTTCAAAAAACTGCAATCTTTACGTTATTGCATACAATGTATGATAAATAAAATAAATATAAATGTAAGGCACGATAACCTCCGAAGAGATTTTAGGCCGAGCTTCTTTTCCAATTTGCGTCGTGCTCGTTTTAATTTTTCCTACAAATTGGCGGGACGGGACCTACTTGTTTTATGCCGACTCCGAACGGGATCGGCAAGGCGGATGAGATTTCACTGAGCGCTTTTCATGGCAGAAGTCTCGGAGTGCTTGCCAATAACCGCAAATGCAACTTTGATGTCGCTTTGCCCGGGTGTGAACCCAGGATCTTCGGTGTGGTAGGCGGAGCACGCTACCATCACACAACGGCGACCGCCGTGTATAAGTTTATTAAAATTTGCATTTTAAAATTTTAATGCATCCATACATTTTATACTTTTATACTGAAAGAGTTGAGTTAATCAAAATTTGTTTGAATATAATAATTGAATAAAACTAAAAAAGCATTTTTGGAAATTTTTTTAAAAATTCTATGACATACATAGATATGAAAACATGCATGACTCTTAACTTTGGTATTTAGGAAACGTTTTTGAAACACATAGGTACTCATTCAGTAATGTGGAACTCGTGACAGTCAGCGTTTAGGCATTTTTTTTTTTTGCGGTTTGGGATGGAAAATGTCAAAGGCATTGTTACCATCCCAGCAACCGTGTGTCCGTAAACTAAGATCCAACCAGTTTGTAACCGTCCCAGTCCGCGACCGTTTTCACATAACTTCAGGGTGGCGTACAATATATCTCGTTTTTAAGGGCCTTCGGGTTTTCCTGCGCCCTGGTCTCGCAATTTTGCTCTGGGTATGATTTCTACGAAATTTGTTGCAGCTTTGTTTAGGTACCTTGTCGTTGGTGTGGAGGCTTAGCCGCACTCAATAGCGCCCAACTATGAGGCTGAGTGGCTGGTATCGGCGGCGTTTCGCCTCATAAGGGGCGGCGGGATGTCGGTATATAGGAATGTGGAACGTGGCCTACTGGACGATTTGCAGCCAGTGGATATATTCAGCTGTACTATAATCAAGCCTTCCCAATAACGGAACACCTCAGGAAGTATTGATAGCCTTACCGCAGTAAGGGGCGCTGCTGTGGCGGACGGCTCTTTACTCACATATAGTACTGGACCGCTGAGCCCGCCTTGTCGGGCAGGCGGTCGTACGCCCAAGATGAACGACTCAATATTTTATTTCCATAAGGAAGATGAGGAAGGAAGGACTGAGTCGCAAGCCAAGGAAGACAAAAACGCATAAAGCGGTGCGTCGGACTCCGGCAGTGAGAGTAGTGGAGAGTCAATGAGCTCAGTTTTGAAAAAGCATACCATCGCAAACGGTTCAATGGTGTGAAGATGAAAGCGTGCGACAACATCGCGAGTTTGCGGTGAATGGAGGAAGTGGTTGTGAAGTGATGTGGTTGATAAAGCACAGATCCGTACGATACCAAAAGTTAAAGTATGGATTCCGTGTGTGATGAAACCGGAAGATATGCTATTACTTCTGCAGAGTCAGAAGCCGAATAGACGGACACAGCATTGGAAGGTACTTACTGCATCTCGCCCTTCGGAGGAGGGTCAGTTCTATATCATCCAAATAAACACACAGACGAAAGAGTACGGGAAAAACTTATAAGCGACTCAGGAAAAGAAGTCCCAAGGATAACAATCTTAACAAGCTAGAAGTGGGCGAAAATGACTTCGAAAACCTTAGAGCAAATGGCCAGCTGGAGGAAGCGGACGTCATCACAAAGGTGTTAGAGGAAGACAAACAGCCAAATTTTGCTGCAAGTCATATAGAGGAAGACCCAATGCAGCACCCAAGCCTCGGGAAAAGATATCTCGAGGATAACAAAGGTAATTTGAAAGAAGCGTCAGAGGCTGAAGAGGACTTCGAAAGTCTCAAGTCATATAGAGGAAGACCCAATGCAGCACCCAAGCCTCGGGATAAGATATCTCGAGGATAACAAAGGTAATTTGAAAGAAGCGTCAGAGGCTGAAGATGACTTCGAAAGTCTCAAACCTAAAGCGAAAGTAGAGATCCTAGACGTCACGGCGAAGGTGTTGGAAGGGGGAAAATAGCCCTACAGTGCTGCGAGTCTTACAGGTAAACCTCCAACACAATATAATTGCGTCGAGCGAACTCCGCCCAACCCCCAAGGAGGGTTCGTTTGACGTGGTACTAATCCAGAAGCCATGGGTGTCATTGGGAGGAAAGCTTTCTGCGCTCAGTGCGCGCGAACTTGGCGTTTACTATGCGAAATCTGATGGAAGGGTGCGAGCTGCAGTCATGGTAAGGAAACAGGTGCATTTATATATGATTCCTAATTACACCGTTGAGGACCTCGCCGCGGTGGACGTCGAGCCGAAGAATAAGCAGGCACAATTGAAAATGGTAATGTGGCAATTTCGGCGTAATTTGTGGGCTTTCAGTAAGACTTATTCGGAGTTGTTCCGTAGTCATTTCGGAGTCGATTTATGTAATTTCAGTTGGCTTTGGTGATTTTTTCCTTGTCATTTCGCGGTTAGTTTGGTATAGATTTAGGAAGGGGTTGCGGGGATAATTTGATTAAGATTTGTAACCACGACTACTTTGAATATTTCAATTATTTCCCATATATACAAAAATCTTCGATATTTCAGTATCAGATAAAGCTATTATCTTCGAATTTGCCTTTGTCTACGTAGGAGTAATCTACATACAAATATTTAAAAGTCGGCCTGTCACAGCATTTTTATTCGAAAGGCTGTTTACGAGATTTCGGTAGCGATATCTTGAGGACATTTCAAACTATAATGTTTAGGTTACGTATTACTCTTTCCTATTTAAAGAGGGACCGATCTAAAAAATATGAAAATCTGTAGATGGCCACATTAACTTTATACAGAAGTAAAATTACATAGAGCGTAATATCTTTGAAAATTTGAAAGCTACAATCCTAAAATTTTAGTAGAACAACCTCGTAAGTATCCGGAATTGATGTGAAGGATACCGAAATAGACCCCAAGGTCATCCTGAAATTTGCGATAATAAACCTCAAAATGATTTCCAAATGATTCTCAAATGGTAAGAAAGTAACGCGAAATCATAGTCTTCAAATCGTTACGGAGAGACCACATATTGACCCGAAGTGGTTGGAAAGTCTCTAAAGCTATGTCGAAACGACTCCAAATAGGCCACTTAGTGATCCCCGAAGACCTCGAGTAAAACGCCAGATAGTTCCTTAAATCTTCGAGGAGTGACTTACAACTGACCCCGTAATTACCACGGCAGGTCACCGAATTATAAATGACCACGAAATGACCACGGACACGCCCAACTGATCACAAACCAATTAAATTTTCGCTATCGCTAAAGAGCATATTGTTCGAAGTTCTTATTCTACTAATTCTTCGCTCTATTCATGTTCAGAGCAAGAGCAGAGCATATTGTGGTGAATATTAGCAGTTTCAATGCGTCAGTATGCCGCTGCAAGAGAAAACAGCTACACCTACCTACATCTACACCAGTCATCGGCAAATTGGAAATGCAGATGTGTTAGTAAGAGCGCGATAATCGCGCACATCGCTTGATGCATCGGTTTGCTTAGTTCATTATCTTAATAGCAAGTAACAGGACAAGATCGTTTCTTATTATATTTTTAATGCGCACAATGGGAAGGGAAACGTTTACACAATTAAATACATTGTATTTGCGCAAAAGGGTTGGTCAACATTAAACATTTTTCGCGTATGCGCATCTAAAAAATTAACAAACGGTCGCACACAATCGATGTTGCTGCGCCAAATGCGCAGTGACTACTAAACTAAAGAGAATAAGAATACGTGTGAATTGAGTGTGCACAATTGTGCCACTAAATGCCGATGCCTGATCTACACAGCAGTAAAGAGCACATATTACATACATACATACATATTCATAGAACGCAACAGTGAGATCGCATAAGAGCTTAGACGTTATTACACAACAGCTAAAAGCGCAGAAGGTCTGACACAGGCATATACACACACATAAACATAATAGAGAGAAACGAGAAATAAATAATTAGATATGAGATACAGAAACGAGAAAAGAGCAAGCTAGTGTTCTGGACAGCTGTTAATGAAAGGTCTGGACTTTGGGAGAATCGGGTAAACGAAACGAACTGAGAGTATGACAGTGAAGTACGTGAGTAAAAAAGCTGTGAAGTATCACGGCCATAGTAGTGTTGTCAATAAAGAACATTTTACTATACTGAATAATTGAGTTTTTTGTTCGACAGTGCACCGATTTATATATAACCCAAGGTGCAGAATAAAACCCGATTTGCCTCAAAAGATTAGGGGCGCCCTAGTACGCTTTTATTAACAAGTATTTTTATTTGTGCTTCATTATGTCATTGTCAGTGTTCGAAGGTCTCCTAATTGCTTTGATCGAGATGCTCGTTCCTTTGATTAAATACATCCGTACAAAGAGAAAAATTTTAAATAGAACAGTACAGATTCTACCACACTGTAAACAAATTGAACACATTTTAAAAATGGACTACAAAGTAATTTTAGATTTTGCCATGCATTTTAGAATGGCAATAGTGATAAGTGGGCCAACACCACATCACTCGGTATTTGGGGAAATTGAAAAAAGTGTGATCATAAAATGCAAATCAAATTTCTCGATTGGCAATTGGATTTTTGTGAGATATATCACTTATGACAGGGTGAATATACGTTTAAATGATCAACTAAATCGTTGAGAGGAGAGTTCCTTTTTTCAAATGAAGGCGGATTATTATTGTTTAATAAATATTATTTACGTACCTAATTAACGCTAAGCCGTTTAAACGAGGTGTGGGCGTCTAACAAAGCGCGCCACTCGCTTCTTTGTTGAGTTAACTCGCCCCAATTGGTGTCATTAAGGGAGTTCAAATCGTTTTCCACCTGGTCCTTATAGCGGAGTGGGTGTTGACCTTTTCCTCTGCCTCCATAGACGGGTGCCAAAAAAAACAATACAATCTTAACCTAAACATCATATTTCATTCGCATAGCATGGCCTTGGTTCGCTGGACTATGTTGATGTCTGCGTAAAGCTCGTACAGCCTCATCATTAAAATCCTATTTCGCACTCGCCGTCGCCAACGCTTAGAGGTCCGTAAATCTTTCGAAGAATTTTTGTATCGAAAACTCTCACAGCCGCTTCATCTGATGTTGTCATGGCCCATACTTCTGCTACATATATCAGTACGGATACGGCAAGTGACTTACAGAGCATGATTTTCTTTTGCCGAGTGAGGGCTTCACTTTTTAATTGCCTACTAGTCCAAAGTAGCATACATTGGCAAGAGTGATTCTCCGCTGGATTTTAAAGCTGATGTTGTTGTTTGTGTTAATGGTGGTTCCCAAATAAACGAAGTCTTTTACTATTTCGAAACTATGGCTGCCAACAGTGGCGTGGTTGCCAGGGCGCAAATGCGCTGACTCTTTGCTTGATGACAGCAGGTACTTCGTTTTGTCCTCATCCACAATCAAACCCATATTTTCCGCTTTTTTCAGTTTGGAGTTTCGGCACGGGTGTTCACGCCGATTATATCGGAGAGGTCTTTCCCAAATCTTACCGAGCTGATGGTGTTGCTCAACTTCATTTTGCATAGCTGTAAAAGTTTGGTAGGGAAACCAAATTCAGACATATCGGCATATAGCTAGCTCCTTTTCGTGCTATCGAAAGCGGCTTTAAAATCTGCGAAGAGGTGATGTGTGCCGATTCCTTTTTCGTAGGTTTTTCCAAGAATTGGTGCATTGTGCAAATCTGGCCAATGGAAGATTTCCCAAGTATGAGGCCACACTGATAAGGTCCGATAATCCAATTCATGGTGGACTTTCATCTTTCATAAAATACGTTTGATAGGACCTTATATGCGATATTCAGAAAGCATCTACTTTCATCAATCATCGCCGTTTGTAAACTTTGTAATTCTTCTCTAATATCAATAACGAAAGCTGGGAAAGTTTGCAACATACCCCCTCCTTGTAAACTTAGCAATTAACACTAAGTTTCCAATCGTCAGACATGTACTCGTCCGAGCATATTTTACATAGAAGCTGACGCATGCGACCTACCTTCTCCTCATCGCCGTATTTGAATAGCTCCGCACGTAATCCATCAGCACCTGCAGCCTTTTTATTGTTTAATTTGGTTGATGGTATTCTGATTTCATTATAATCATGTGGGGGGACATTAATTTCCTCGGTGGCTGGATCGGGTTCATCAATCCTGCGCTGTAGCCCGCTGTCTCCATTTTGAAGTGTTCCCTCCATAATGTAAGTACTCTCTAAGCAGGCCGAATACATTTGTCTATTTTCTAGTTTTATCTTCCACAAACTTATGTATTTCAACTCATATATGTATGTATGTATGTAGCAAAAACTAACAAGACAGGCAGCTGCCAATTTTTTTTCAAATGCCTGTTATATGCTCCATTTACATGCATTAATGCTGTGACTATCATTTAAGAAAAATTATAAATGACAACATTGGCGCTAAATACTTTCATGTGCATAGCTGCAATTTTTGAGTGAATGACACACTCCGAAAACTTTTCACCACATAAACTGATGATTTCCGCTATGAAAGTGTGCTTTCAATGAACTAATGCATAAAATGTCTGAATTTGCTGTCTCGAAACTAAAATTCATTCGGGTATTTGATTTTGTAAAGTAATTTACATTTTGTAAGCAAATTGTTGCGAATTTGTCAAATATTCGACTAGTTATGGTCGGGCTCGTTCCGTTTTTATTGTTACCTCATAGCAAAAAAATAATAACAGAACTCAAAAAGGGGAGAAGCTCATCTCATGAGTATAGTCCGATATCTCGTGAGTTTGTATCTCTTTTGTCACGTCGCGGTTTCTGGTTGACACGCCTGCTGCCTATTATTGCGAAGATCTGCTTGGTCTCAGAACCCTCAACGCTTCATACTGTTATTTCAACAATAAAATACTGTTATTTCACTTGTGTAAAGGGAAAGGAGAAGACTGGTAGTGAAAAATTCTAAGCGTAATAGCCATACTTCCGAAAAGAAGTTGGAGATCCCCAAAAATATCAAAATCTTAGGTTTTCTTATTACAAATCTCAAAATTTCGTGATTGCAAAACTAGTTCGGATGTAGGTGCCTTTCAATTTACATAAGTGAATGCAATGCATATGTTTACCACGCAGTGGCGTAGTGAAGGAGGGGCCGGGGGCATCTTGCCCCAGATGCTACTGATAGGGGACGCCAAATACGCAAAACAGAACTTTCTGGATGATTTGTATTTTTATTATAACTGATTTCTGGAATGTATTGATTTCTGGGAAAAATCTCTTAGAACAATTAGTTGAGGACACTAACACCACAAGTGACACCAGAAGCGAAGCTACAGTTCTGCTGCAAAATATACTAAATTTTAGTTTCATAACACTAGTTCATTTCTGGTATGAAATCTTAAGGAGGATTGAACGCGTGCAGCTCAAATTACAATATCCTGGGATGAATTTTAGTGAAGCTTATCATAATCTTAAATCATTAGCGACTGAACTATCCGAAATTCGAGACACTTTCTGTGAAGAAGCAATAGAAAAAGCGAAGTCTCTTTGTGATAAATGGGATATTGATATGCATAGTAAAACGTGTAAGAAGGCGCCGCAAAATGCACGGAGAATCGGCTAGAGATGTTGGTCTTTCCGCATATTGTGAAATTTTTAGCGTTATGAAAAGTGTTCTCTATCGTCTCCAACAAGAAATACGTACAATATTTATACGACTAAATGACCTTAATTTTAGATTTCGATTTCTCTTAGGCATTGGAAATTTATTAAACAAATATAATAACGACCTAGAAAGACATTGTAAGTATTTGGGTGAATTTTATAATACAGATTTCGATGGAACAGAACTTTTTATCGAAATGTGTGACTGCAAAATATTACATCACAGCAGAAATGAAATTGAACCTAAAACTCCGTTAGAATTACTTACTTTTATAATCTGGTATGGAGAATGTGTTTCCAATAGGGCTGTGAACTGCATCCGGGTTTTTCAACTATCCGGATAAAGCGGATATCCGAATAACCGGTTAGCTAAGCAAAAAATGCGGCTATCCGGATACTGGAATATAAAAGTTGAATATCTGCAGATCAGAATTAAATGAAGCAAACATCGAATAATTTTTCACAAAATATGTTTGTAAATAATTAAATTAACATCAAAAATTAAAAAGCTACAATTTAACAAACATCAACAATTTTTTTTTTTTTTTTGTTATTAATATTAAATAAACATATGTATATGGTACATCAATTTGTTGCTTTCACTGGATATTCAAAAATACGGTTATTAACCGGATATTCATAAATCCGGATAGTTTAACAAACGAACATTAACCGGATATCCATGCCGTCCGGATTTTATCCGTGTCAACAGATATCCGGATATTCGAATATGCGGGTAGCCCAAGCCCTAGTTTCCAAACTTGCGAGTGGTGCTTCAAATACTCTTGACTATCTCAGTATCAAACCGCAAGCAGTGAACGTTCATTCAGCAAATTAAAAATGATTTTGACACATTTTCTTTCATATAAAAAATAAAGCTATGCGCCCATTGTATGGACAAAAATCAAAAACATACTTCGGAAACAAATGTTTTCCGAAAATTTATGTTTATTTTATGAGACCTTTACTTTGTATGACTAAAATTTGTTGGGCTTCAAAAAATAAAAATTCTGAAAACTCAAAATAAAAAATTCGAAATTTTGGTAAGACTATTTTGTTATTGGCTTTCAAAGTTCCAGTTTCAAAATTTTTTCCTTGAATTATAACAAAAAAAATATTAATTTAAATAAAGAAATGTGGTAAAGGCATTCGAACCTTTTTCTTATACCCTCTAATATACACATTTCCATTTCAACGACCGCTCACTCGTCCGACACAAATGGAAATACAAATTTATAAATATGAAATCAAGTCTATGTTTTACAATATTACAATAACACGCACTCGTACATACAAATCTACCTTTCAGCACTTAATGCATTTTCCCTACTTTCCTCCTCTTGTAGCTCCAACTCATTTCTACAGGTGGTATATACGATACCTCGCAGATTCCCCCATTTTACATGGGAATTCCAAAAATTTGCCAATTAATTTCGATACAAATGTTTGTTGTTGGTTTGGGTTGGCAATGCGCCCAAAACATACGAACACAAATTTTTTAGGACTTAATATTTTGTTTACTTATGTATATGTACCTTGCAACGAGACAGTCACACAAAGCGGCAAATACGCACTACAAGTTTATTGGCTACCTCCGAACTGGTACTAATCGCATACAGAGCGGGACAGCTGCCAGCCACCATGAGCACCATGAGCGGTTAAGTCTGAGCTGTATATGTGTACCCTGCAACGAATCGACTAAAGACGGCTCGGAACGTTTCTTAATGGGATTACTCTGTGCTAGTTGAGAATTGATGTGATTTTCTGCAGGGAAGGTACAGTATTTAGCGAAAGTCATGTGCCAGAAAAAAAATATAAAAGACAATCTCTGGAAATGACAGCCCTTGGCCGCATAAAAAACCAGTTATCTCAAAAGAGAGAACTTCCTATCAGTCGTACCCTAATATACGCATGCTGAATTTTCGAAAAGTTCCTAAAACAACGTGTTGCAGCAGCCATTGATCAAGCTAGAGACCTATCAGCCAGGCTATGGCTTTTAGCAAAAAAAAAAAGCAGGTGGTCTCAGCGAGCCATGGTTCTTCGAAATAAAGTTATATAAAACTAATTAAAGAAAACATTTAAGATATATCTACTCTTCCATCTGCTACAAAAATCAAACCCAATATAAAAAAGACTGCCTGAAAGTATGCTACACATATTGCTTTTGCGCGCAGCGATCAAGCACGCAGAATATGACAACGTTAATAAATAATCATAACAACAAAACCAGCAAGCAACCACACTTATATACATGTTCACATTAAAGCAAGCAGCCACACTTGTGTACAAGGCAACGAAGAATATTCCATACATATAACCAGCAGCTTGAAGTAGAGAGATTATTTCACATACATATATGTATGTAGCTGGCAGCTAAGAGCAGAAGTTGTTAATCACACATACACACGCACATGGCTGGAAGAAAAGCATAAGCTATATAGCTAACATGAGATACAACTGTTATAGAAGGCATGTTTGTGAAACGTCTAGACCTTAGGAGAAATATGCGAACGAGGCAACAGAAATTATAAAAGCAGCGCAAGCTGAGAAATAATAATCAGTTTGATTTAAACACGCTATTAGTGAAGTACAATTGTACTACTTCCAAAGTAGTCTGAATAAAGAACATTTTGCAATACTGAATATTGGAGTTATTTATTCTACAGTTCAGCGCTTTGAACGATAGCAGAAGGTGCGTAATTATCAGGAATTCCCCAAAATTCGTTACAGTATGTACATATATATCAATACATCACAAGTAAATATCTAGAAAAATAAAAAAAAAACGTGGATGATAAAAATAATTGCGTTTTCAAACAATGTATGGGTGTTTCCGTAAAATTGTCATCTAAGAGCAAAGAAGTAAAGTTTTGTCTAAAAAAATTTTATAGATATATATAAATTTTTCAGATGGCTATGGAGAAAGTGCATCTTGATACTCATTATAACAACCAAATGTTGAAAGTGTAGCATCAGTTGGTCTATATGTTCAGAGAAGTTAGGTACCTTTCTGTTTCCTAAAAAGTTTTTAACAACCCAAACGAACTCGTCTTATACACATTTTTTATTTGCTTTCATGCGGCGTGTCAACTTTGGATCAGAAATTAGTATTCTTATCTGTGGTCCATCGAAAATCTAAGCCTTCACCTATTTAGAACTTAGTTTTGGAAATGATTTAGAAATATATTTGAAACATTCATCACTTTTGTCTAATAACTATCGTAGGAGTGCGAGTTCGACTCCCACTCCCGGGAGAAAAGGCTTTGAAGAGATTTACAAGGTATAATCGAAACAGCTGTCGCCTTGTCCGTCCTGATGTCACGTTGTTAAAATTTTTCCCAAATTATTAAATAAATTATAAAATTAAAAAATTGCTTCAAATAAATGTTTTCATACATTTAGAAAAGCAATATGGGCAATCCCCGATTATTAAAATCATACAAACAGACAAAATTGGTTAATTCGTTGTAGTTCTATAAATAGAACGAAAACAGCAACAAAAACCAAAGTTTCTTTGAAAACCGCCGTACCAAGCATAGCTTTAATACATAATTGCATACGAAGTATGCAATGTGTAAAAGATTAAAATATGCAAAAAAGAAGACAATTGGGAAGAACTTTACAACAGGCATGACGTAGCTGAATGCGTTCTAATAAAAAACGTGTTAAATTTTGATGGTATAATTAAGAACATTTAGGATCTCCTTTTCTTGCTATCGCAATGTAACACGCTTTTATTAGAACAATTAGGACTGTGATATAAACTGTAAGATTTAATAATTTAGGTGTAAAGTTTTAATGTTAAAAATATATAATTATGTACAATATAGAATTTTTTTGTCGCAGACGAAAAAGCCTAATTATCGTTTAAGCTTACAATGAACTTATAAAGTGTTATATTTCTTTAGAGTCAATTTATTGTTTACTTTTTAGTTAATTTTATTAACCAAAATAATAAAAGCTTATTTTTAAAAAAGTTTTTTTTTCTTTAATTTTATTTTTTACTTTTTAGTTCGTTTTATTAACAAGTAATAGAAGCTTGTTCTTATAAAAGCTTTAAATATAAGTATAGGGCGTGAAACAAAAACACATATATCAGTTACATCTGCGTATAATGCGTATTGGAATTTATTAGTACACATTTTATGCGCAGCAACTTCAGAGGTGTATTTAAAGTTTAAAGCATTGTAAATATAAGTATTGAAGTCATGAGCCTGGGCATTCGCGCAATTTTAGTGATGTAAATTGCATGGCGCCAGCGCCAATGCGGTGCCAGCTCAATGGTAGCTCATTGACGAAATTACTCCAAGCGAATTTTTGACGCTTCTTAGTAGTGAGTGCGTAGTACATTTTACTTGCGCTATTGAGTGAAACGACTTTTGTGTATCAGGCACGAGTTTGGTGTTATTGGCGCTACTGGCAGTGATGACACTGAGCTGTTGACGGTAGCGCTGGTAGTTCAGATTTTGAATCAGAGAAAGAATTGATGACCCGTGTGAATTATTATGGCTTTGGCCGTGTAAATTATTATGGTGTATTTGTATATTTTAGATTTAATGCACAATTAATATTTGTGTGTTTGAGCGGCCAAATAATAACAGTAGTATTGCTAAAGTGCTGCTTAGTTGATGGAATGTCGCTAATTTCTTAGCGATGATCAGCAGATTGTCAATATTTCGTTCAACGGACGCGCGAAATTGCCACATCTGCTCAAATTTTCCAAAGATTTTCCATTCTTGATTTAACTTAAGCTGTTATGCCAATATTTTTCAGCCAGCTTTTTTCAAATAGGTAATTTTTCCAAAAGCAAAATAAATTACAGAAAAGATTACAGGGTTAAACAGCCTTAAAAATTCAGCTATGTTGGTTATACACAGAAATACAACAGAGGGTTGTGTCTCCGCTTTTCGCAAGCGATGAGATTCACCACGCGTGACACGTGATTCACCACGTCCAAAACTCACAATCCACGGATAGGTACCGGCGTGTTTGTATGGGACTTAGGCTGTTATGCCAAAGTAAATACAAATCTTTACCGATAACTGTGTTATCGATTAATTTATCGAATTCTAACAAAGTAATATTGCATTGTCATCGGAGTTATACATGTGTGTAAAATTTCAGCTCAATCGGACACCGGGAAGTGTATCAAATTTAACTTGCAAGATTCCATTACAGACAACAAAAGTGAAAGTAAATAAAAGCTTATAAAAAGAAAAAGTTCTGCAGGGCGAAATCTAAAGCCCTTGGAATAATGGCAGGAATACTGTTCGTGGTATTACATATATAAATAAATTAGCGGTACCCGACAGATGATGTTCTGGGTCACCCTGGTCCACATTTTGGTCGAAATCTCGAAAAGGCCTTCACATATACAACTACCACAACTCTCTTTTAAAATTCTTATTAATACCTTTAATTTGACACCCATATTGTACAAACACATTATAGAGTCACCCCTGGTCCACATTTATATCGATATTTCGAAAAGCCGTCCACCCATAGAACTAAGGCCCACTCCCATTTAAAATACTCATTAACACCTTTCGTTTGATACCCATATTGTATAAACGCATTCTAGAGTCACCCCTGGTCCACCTTTATGGCGATATCCCGAAAAGGCGTCCACCTATAGAGCTAAGGCCCACTCCCTTTTAAAATACTCGTTAACACCTTTCATTTGATACACATATCGTACAAACAAATTCTAGAGTCACCCCTGGTCCACCTTTATATCGATATTTCGAAAAGCCGTCCACCCATAGAACTAAGGCCCACTCCCATTTAAAATACTCAACACCTTTCGTTTGATACCCATATTGTATAAACGCATTCTAGAGTCACCCCTGGTCCACCTTTATGGCGATATCCCGAAAAGGTGTCCACCTATAGAGCTAAGGCCCACTCCCTTTTAAAATACTCATTAACACCTTTGTTTTCATACCCATATCGTACAAACAAATTCTATAGTCACCCCTGGTCCACCCTTATGGCGATATCTCGAAAATGCGTCCACCTATAGAACTAGGGCCCACGCCCTTTTGAAATACTAATTAACACCTTTCATTTGATACCCATATCGTACAAACAAATTCTAGTGTGACCCCTGGTCCACCTTTATGGCGATATCTCGAAAAGGCGTCCACCTATAGAACTGCCTACCCCCTTTTAAAATACTCATAAATACCATTCATTTGATACCCATATCGTACAAACAAATTCTAGAGTCACCCCTGGTCCACCTTTATGGCGATATCTCGAAAATGCGTCCACCTATAGAACTAGGGCCCACGCCCTTTTGAAATACTCATTAACACCTTTCATTTGATACCCATATCGTACAAACAAATTCTAGTGTGACCCCTGGTCCACCTTTATGGCGATATCTCGAAAAGGCGTCCACATATAGAACTGCCCACCCTCTTTTAAAATACTCATAAACACCTTTCATTTGATACCCATATCGTACAAACAAATTCTAGAGTCACCCCTGGTCCACCTTTATGGCGATATCTCGAAAATGCGTCCACCTATAGAACTAGGGCCCACGCCCTTTTGAAATACTAATTTTCACCCTTCATTTGATACCCATATCGTACAAACAAATTCTAGTGTGACCCCTGGTCCACATTTATAGCGATATCTCGAAAAGGCGTCCACCTATAGAACTGCCCACCCCCTTTTAAAATACTCATAAACACCTTTCATTTGATACCCATGTCGTACAAACAAATTCTAGAGTCACCCCTGGTCCACCTTTATGGCGATATCTCGAAAATGCGTCCACCTGTAGAACTAGGGCCCACGCCCTTTTGAAATACTCATTAACACCTTTCATTTGATACCCATATCGTACAAACAAATTCTAGTGTGACCCCTGGTCCACCTTTATGGCGATATCTCGAAAAGGCATCCACCTATAGAACTGCCCACCCCCTTTTAAAATACTCATAAACACCTTTCATTTGATACCCATATCGTACAAACAAATTCTAGAGTCACCCCTGGTTCACCTTTATGGCGATATCTCGAAAAGCCGCCCGCCTATAGAACTAAGACCCACTCCCTTTTAAAATACTCATTAACACCTTTCATTTGATACCCATATCGTACAAACAAATTCTAGAGTCACCCCTGGTCCACCTTTATGGCGATATCTCGAAACGGCGTCCACCTATAGAACTGAGGCCAACGCCCTTTTAAAAAACTCATTACACCTTTGTTTTCATACCCATATCGTACAAACAAATTCTATAGTCACCCCTGGTCCACCCTTATGGCTATATCTCGAAAAGGCGTCCGCCTATAGAACTAAGGCCCACGCCCTTTTAAAATATTTACGAACACCTTTCATTTGATACCCATATCGTACAAACAACACATTCCAGGGTTACCCTAGGTTCTTTTTACAACATGGTGATTTTCCCTTACTTTGTCTCCACAGCTCTCAACTGAGTATGTAATGTTCGGTTACACCCGAACTTAGCCTTCCTTACTTGTTTAAGATAAATTCGATGGAATATTTCTTTCTGGAAACAATTCAGCTTAACGGTATGGTAAATGGCTGGTTTCCGCAAGCAACCTATGAAAAAATGTGCGGTTCGTAAAAGGCACGCTTCTCTGCTAGCTGGCTTTTAACTGAGACTATGCAAACCACTCCCATAAATTGTACAGAAATTTTACGAAAAAATCGAACATATTATTTACGCCCCATTCTAATGAATTGATAACGCTTTTCAAGTTTTTTTAAGCACTTGCTTAGCATGGTAGTTTGTTAAAATAAAATTGATTGGGCTACAAAACTGCATACTAAAAAAAAACATATCAAAAACCATCCATATATGTACTACTCCTATAGTGTTACTACGGGATGGATACACTCACAAAAAACAGAGTGCCGATATATTGCTTTTTAAATGTTTTTGTTTTTGTATTCAATGATCGAATGTACCTAAATTTAAATTGGTTTGCATTAGTACAAAATTCAGTTTGCTCTTAAATTATCGAAAACAAGTAAGTAAAGCTAAGTTCGGGTGTAACCGAACATTACATATTCAGCTGAAAGCTTTGGAGACAAAACAAGGGAAAATAACCATGCAGGAAAATGAACCTAGGGTAACCCTGAAACGTGTTTTTATGACATGTGTATCAAATGGAAGGTATTAGAGAATATTTTACAAGGGACTGGGCTATAGTTCTATAGGTGGACGCCTTTCGAGATATCGCTATAAAGGTGGACCAGGGGTGACTCTATAATTTGTTTGTACGACATGGGTATTAATGAGGGTTTTAAAAGGGAGTGGCCCTTATTGGTATATGTGAAGGAATTTTCGAGATATCGACCAAAATGTGTACCAGGGTGACCCAGAACGTCATCTGTCGCGTACCACTAATTTATTGATATATGTAATACCACGAACAGTATTCTTGCCATGATTCCAAGGGCTTTCGATTTCGCCCTGCAGAACTTTTTCATTTTCTTCAACTTAATATGGTAGGTGTCACACCCATTTTACAAAGTTTTTTCCAAAGTTATATTTTGCGTAAAAAAACGAATCCTATCACCATGTTTCATCCCTTTTTTCGTATTTGGTGTAGAATTATGGCATTGTTTTTAATTTTTCGTAATTTTCGATATCGAAAAAGTGCGCGTGGTCATAGTCGGATTTCGCCCATTTTTAATACCAAGATAAAGTTAGCTCAGATAAGTACGTGAACTAAGTTTAGTAAAGATATATGGATTTTTGCTCAAGTTATCGTGTTAACGGCCGAGCGGAAGGACGGACGGTAGACTGCGTATAATACCTGGGCGTGGCTTTAACCGATTTCGCCCATTTTCTCAGAAAACAGTTATCGTCATAGAAACTATGCCTATACCAAATTTCGTAAGGATTGGTAAGTTTTTGTTCGACTTATGGCATTAAAATTATTCTAGACGAATTAAATGAAAAAGGGCGGTGCCACGCACCTTTTGGTATTTTCTTTTATTTTTGTTTTTCGGTACACCATATCATTACTGGAGTTGAATGTTGACATAATTTACTTATATACTGTAAAGATATTAAATTTTTTGTTAAAATTTGACTAAAATTTCTTTTTTTTTTTAAAGTCGGCGTGTTTGTCATCCGATTTTGTCAATTTTTATTTACCGCACATATAGTAACAGGAGTAAAGTTCCTGCCAAATTTAATCACGATATTTTCAACGACTGCCAAATTATAGCTTGCAAAACTTTTAAATTACCTTCTTTTAAAAGTGAGCGGTGCCACGCCTATTGACGAATATTTTACTAATTTTCTATTCTGCGTCATAAGGTTAACCCATTTTTCGCCCAGATCATTTTGATATATGGAAGTCTATATCTATCTCGATTAGTTTATGCCATTACGGATTACCGTTATGCGAACAAAATTAATATACTCTGTGAGCTCTGCTGAGCTGAGTATAATAAAAATAATAATTTAACTGACGAAATTTGATAAAAAATGGTCACTGCTCTTTTCGTTTTCATTGTACAATCAACATTTTTTAATAGCACTGCATAGTTCTAGGCGTCTCTTTTTAGTGTTCAATTATAAAACATATCGCACAACTAGATCATTAGGTAGCTAACTCAAAAAGCTAAAATTTCGAAGCTGTATCTCCGGACTTCCTAGTTCTATACCTACCCGTATACTCGATTAATTAATACCTTCCTAATCAACGAAAAAGGGCTTCGTAAAATTTTTAAATTGCATTGGCGTCAGTTTTTCACGTTTTCTGAACGTTACGAATTTTTGAGTTGATCGGTGTTCTAGAAGGAGGCCTTTCCTGCGCACTTGATACTGCTTTAGAAATTTTTGGCCATAAAGTTTTAGGGTTAGCGATTGTTGGAATTTGGGGGTAGATCTAACTTTCCGCTTCGCTACAGAAACCCCCAAAAGAAAGAAATGTGCTAAATTCATTAGTTTAACATCAAAAACTCTTGAATGGGGCAATTTAATAACCGTATTGCCACTAACTTTAAGTTTGGCTTGGTCAGTGATAACAGATGTAGGAAGTGCGGGTTGGAGCAGGAAACAATGGAGCATGTTTAGTGCTGCTAGTGGTAACACTACGAACTCATTCAGTCTATGTGAGGTTCTCCCATCATCACCAACTCGAAAAAACTGAAAACGGTAGATAATCTAGAGCGTGCTCTTAAAACATCCTACAACAAATCTACCCCCTATCAGCGTCCAAAATCAGAAATCCCCGCCTAGGTGGAGTGGTGAACTAAGGGTGCTAAGGTCAAAAGAACGCAAGCTATAAGTCTGCATAACCAAGTTATGGCAACGAGGATAGCCAAGGCTGAGTCTTGCCAATCCTTTTATTCGTCGATTAATAAACGCCGTGAATCGTGTGCGTTTTGCAAAGTTCTGTTCGAGGAACCTCTCAACGATCACTTCTTGACAGGAGAGAATAGGGTGTGGGCGGAATCTGCTGAGCATTCACTAAACATCTTCTTGAACACTCGCTCTCTGATAGCGGTAACCCCTCAACTGACAGAGGTATTCGGTGCCAGCTGCTTCATTCGGACAGGTTGCTGAACTCCGGCATTAGCAAGAAAAAATATGATTCGATTCGAAAAGCAGGCAGAACATTACATGAATACACCCAAGACTAAAGACCAATTAGCCTTACCTTCTTCATGTAGAAGGTTCTGGATAGGCTCTTGGATATCCACATTAGCTAGGTCCTAGATGGCCCTAAGATTTATACGGCACAACATTCGTATATGGAAGGGAGTTCTACCGAAATGGTCCTCCATGAGCTTATATGCACCATAGAGAGTCATACAATACAAAGAATACACCCTAGCTTCCTTTTAAGATATAAAAGACCCTCGAATTAAAGTGGAACACTAGAAGAAGCGCGTCGAAGGTTTTACGTGTGAGCAGCCAAAAGCGACTTAACGTCAACCCTAGTTAAACGGAGCTGATACTGTTTACTAACAAGAACAACGTACCACAGTTTCGACTACCCTCTCTAAATGATACTCTCGTCACTCTCCCAGTATTTGGGCGTCGAGATACACGGCAAGTTTAGATAAAACCGAATGTAGGATTGAAAAGGCTTACATTACCTTCTATTCGTGTAAAAGAATCGTCCTCAAAAACGTGGGTATAAACCCAAACTCGTGATGTGCTTATATACGGCCATCTTTAGAATCATACTAACATATGGGGTTATAGCATGGTGATCGGCCATGGACAAAGAGTGCAACATTAAAAAGATGAAGCGAGTAAAACGGGCAGCTCTCAGAGGGGTGCGCTAATATTGTGTCCAACTGACGAATCAAATGTGCTCCTAAACCAGCTTCCTCTGTACCTTGACATATGTGAAACTGCAGCTTGTTCGGCACTAAGATTTGGTGAGTCTGATTGATCGAACTCGATGGAGTTGGGCTTACGGTGTCTTCTGCGAACATCTTAAGGTATCGTTGTCAGTCCGTCTACTCAATTTCGCTAGTATTTTCCAAGCGGAAGTTCCGGGATAGAGAGGACGTGTACGCTCCTGTCGGAGGACTCAGTGGACTCAGATAGCCAAGCATCCTCATCACTTCATTCAAGGCTGTCGGTTGCAACTGAGTAACCCTAGTGTGGGTATCTTGTAACAAGGACATAGAGGGCAACGAGAAGGCAGATAAACTTGCAATGACCGGGGCACTGTTTGATTCTGCGGATGCGGTTGAGATGCATATACACTTACATAGCAGATTGAAGGAGTTAGCAGTCTCCAACTGGTATTCTTCGGACACCTGCAAGAGAGCCAAGCAAACATGGCCGCATTACCATAGTAGGAGAGCCGTGAACCTACTTAATAAGTCAAACATTTAGGATCACTGCCACAATCACGCCACACTGGCCGCTTGAGCTTTATTCTGAGGACTCTTTTAACAGTATTTGCTGGAGCTGCGACGAGGAGGCAGTAAAGAAAGCGTCTTGCACTACCTGTGTGAATGCCCAGCTGTAGCACAAACTAGGTTTCTAACTATGGGCAGTCGAAGATATACTGCCGGAACTAAAGGAAGTAGCTTAATACTCTGTAAAAGATATCGGTAGGTTCATTGTCCGCACCAAATGGTGAGAACGGAGTACCAACTAACCATACTAAAACTGCAGCAATTGGTTCCCGGAGAAACTTGCATCAAAATAGCGCCTCTTGCGTTATTTGGACTCGGATCTTTGGTATCCGGGCGGCGCAGGAAACCATCCAACCGGTCAAGAAACGGGTCAAGAAAATTTGTTCTTTGAAATTTTCTTAAAACTATAATCAGTTCACAAGTAAAAATATTACTTATACTTGACGAGATGCTCAAATTCAGGAGCAGATTATTGTAATCGAATTTCGAAATCATTGTTAGTGGAAAATTCCAAGTTTTTGAAAATATGGTTGATATATATTTAGTAATTTTTTTTTGCTTAACAATTATTTCTAATTAAAACAAAACAAATAACGTTCATAACTTTTCTCCATACATCAAACATACATACATATCTTATTACGGCAAGGAAAGTGTTTCAAATTTATACCTGCGCGCTTTCACAAAATATCACACAATTTTTCCGCATACATTTTACGCTCTTCTATCACATTCTAATAACAATGCTATTGCTCTTTAAGTTCAGCTCCGGCATTCACATATCCTTCTCTACCACTGACATTTACTACCATTGAAAGTTGCCTTTGTTCTGCCTCTTTGGCCTTTTGTTCTGATGACTTGGCCCATTCTTGTAACTCTCCTGAAGCCCAGAACCAATAAACTAGACAGCCAATGAGGTAGATACCAGCCGAAATGAAAAATACTGCTTCCCACTCCTGGGATGTTTGATTTGTTACTAAATAGCCCGTCAACATCGGACTAACTATACCAGGAATGGTGGCAAACGTATTACCGAGACCCATTAAAACACTGGCATGTTGAGGTGCAATATCAAGATGGTTGACACTAAAAATTAACAAAAAATACATAAAAAGTTATATTTAATTTTACAGAAAACAAGTAAAGGTGTCTAAGTTCGGCTGTAACCGAACATTATATACTCAGCGTGAGCTTCAATTGTGGCACCGCCCGTTTAAAAAAAATGTCTCCCCATTTCCTCTTACAATAAAACTTGATAAGTGAAATATCATTGATTCAAAACAATTTTTTGCTAAGTTATAGCTTATTATTATAGTATACGACGCTTTTAAACTTGTTTTATATCTAATTTGCCGTGGTCTTTAACCGATCCAGTCCATTTTTACTAGAAATATTGTCTACTATAAGGACAATACGTGTACACAATTTCATTACGATATTTTAATTTTTCATCGAGTTATGGCTCCCGAAATATAGAAAAATATAGTCATAAAAGGGGCGGTGCCAAGTTTTTCCTATTTATTGTTATAAATCCACTTGGGAAATGAAATACCATTGATATAAAGCTCTTTTTTGCTACGATATAGCTATGTTTATTCGTTCACGACCCATTTTAAAAATCGGTTATATAAACGATTCCTTAAACGATTTCGTTAATTTTTCTCTAAAGCATTCCTTAGAGTAAAGGCAACCTCTCTGCCGAAATTTGTTACGATAGATTTAACGATTTTTGATTTATGATGAATAATATTGATTTTATCATAAGTGGGCGGTGCCACGCCCATTTTAAACATTTTTTTCAAATTTTTATCAAGAATCTCAATATCAGTCCACGTGTCAAATTTCAACATTCTCGGTGTATTCTTTACTAAATAATCGGGTTTTTTGTGTTTTCCAAAATGTTATAAATATAACAAGTAAGGAAGGTTAAGTTCGTGTGTACCCGAACATTACATACTCAGTTGAGAGCTATGGTGACAACATAAGGGAAAATAACCATGTAGGAAAATGAACCGAGGAAACCCTGGAATGTGTTTGTATGACATGTGTATCAAATGAAAGGCATTAAAGAGTATTTTATGAGGGAGTGGGCCATAGTTCTATAGGTGGACGCCGTTTCGAGATATCTCCATAAAGGTGGACCAGGGGTGACCCTAGAATTTCTTTGTACGATATGGGTATCAAATTTAAGGTATTAATGAGGGGTTTAAAAGTGAGTGGTGGTAGTTGTATAGGTGGTCGCCTTTTCGAGATATCGCCATTAAGGTGGACCAGGGGTGACTCTAGAATGCGTTTGTACGATATTGGTATCAAATTAAAGGTATTAATGGGAGCTTTAAAAGGGAGTGGTGGTAGTTGTATATGTGAAGGCGTTTTCCAGATATCGACCAAAATGTGGACCAGGGTGACCCAGAACATCATCTGTTGGATATCGCTAATTTATTTATATATGTAATACCTGCCAAGATTTCAAGGGTTCTTTATTTCGCCCTGCAGAACTTTTTCATTTTTTTCTACTTAATATGGTAGGTGTCACAACCATTTTACAAAGTTTTTCTAAAGTTATATTTTGCGTCAATAGATCAATCCAATTACCATGTTTCATCCCTTTTTTTCGTACTTTGTATATAATTATGGCATGTTTTTCATTTTTCGATATCGAAAAAGTGGGAGTGGTCTTACTGGATTTCGCCCATTTTTTACACCAATACAAAGTGAGTTCAGATAAATACGTGAACTAAGTTCAGTAAAGATATGTCGATTTTTGCTCAAGTTATCATGTTAACGGCCATGCGGAAGGACAGACGGACAACTGTGTATAAAAACTGGGCGTGGCATCAACCGATTTCGCCCGTTTTCACAGAAAACAGTTAACATCATAAAATCTATGCCCCTACCAAATTTCAAAAGGATTGGTAAATTTTTGTTCGACTTATGGCATTAAAAGTATCCTAGACAAACTAAATGAAAAAGGGCGGAGCCACGCCCATTTTGAAATTTTCTTTTATTTTTGTATTTTGTTGCACCATATCATTACTGGAGTTGAATGTTGACATAATTTATTTATATACTGTTAAGATATAAAATTTTTTGTTAAAATTTTACTTTAAAAAAATTTTTTTTATAAAAGTGGGCGTGGTCCTTCTCCGACTTTGCTAATTTTTATTGAGCGTACATATAGTAATAGGAGTAACGTTCCTGCCAAATTTCATCATGATATCTTCAACGACTGCCAAATTACAGCTTGCAAAAATTTTAAATTACCTTCTTTTAAAAGTGGGCGGTGCCACGCCCGTTGTCCAAAATTTTACTAGTTTTCTATTCTGTGTCATAAGGTCAACCCATCTACCAAGTTTCATTGTTTTAGCTTTCTTTGGTAATGAATTATCGCACTTTTTCGTTTTTTCGAAATTTTCGATATTGAAAAAGTGGGCGTCGTTATGGTCCGATTTCGTTCATTTTAAATAGCGATCTGAGATGAGTGCAGGAACCCACATACCAAATTTCATCAATTTACCTCAAAATTTACTCAAGTTATCGTGTTAACGGACGGACGGACATGGCTCAATCAAATATTTTTTCGATCCTGATTATTTTGATATATGGAAGTCTATATCTATCTCGATTCCTTTATACCTGTACAACCAACCGTTATCCAATCAAAGTTAATATACTATGTGTGCAAAGCACGCTGAATATAATTAGGAAATATGACATGCATTACGAGGTGTGTTCAATAAGTATCGCGAATTTTGTGTTTTTTTTTCAAAAATTATTTATTTGTTCATGAATATCTATTTTTTCCCCTTCAAAGTAATCTCCATGAGATAATATACACTTGTGCCAACGATTTTTCCAATCTTCGAAGCACTTAAAAACATAATTTTTTTTTTCTTGTTCAGTTCCTCCTTCGATGTCGTCTTTATCTCGTCAATCGTAGCGTAGCGTTGTCCTTTCAATGGCCTCTTCAGTTTACGGAACAAGAAAAAGTCACAGGGGGCAAGATCTGGGGAATACGGTTGCTGTGGCGTCATTACTACTTACTTAATTAATTGGCGCTTAACCGTCTAAACGGTTATGGCCGTCCAACAAGGCGCGCCAGTCGCTCCTTCGCTCCGCCAACCGGCGCCAATTGGTCACACCAAGTGAGTTTAAATCGTTTTCCACCTGGTTCTTCCAACGGAGTGGGGGCCGCCCTCTACCTCTGTTTCCATAGGCGGGTTCCGATAGAAACACTTTCTTGGCCGGAGCATCATCTTTCATTCGCATAACATGGCCTAGCCAGCGCAGCCGCTGCGTTTTAATTTGCTGGACTATGTTGATGTCTGCGTTTAGCTCGTACAGCTCATCATCATTGTGGCGTCATTAGTGTGTTGTTTTTGGCCAAAAAGGCGCGTCGAAATTGAGCAATTTTGGTACAAAATTGAATGACACGAGCCAATCGATATGTCTAGGTCCTCAGCAACTTCTCTAACGATGATTCGACGATTCGCCAATACCATTTTCTTCACTTCATGAAATTTTTCGTCTGTTGTTGAAGTGCTCAGACGTCCGGCACGCTCTTCGTCGTTTACATCTTCTCGGCCTTCTGAGAACATTTTGTACCACCGATAAACGTTGCTTCGGTCAAAGGTAGCTTCTCCGTATGCCACAGTCAACATTCGGAATGCATCCGCGTACTTAATTTTGTTTTTCACACACCTGTATCAAGGTTCTTTGATCAATTTTTTTTTTTTTTTGTGAATAGGTAAAAATCGAAGACGAGCCAAAACATGTGCAACCAAAGCAACTGTCAACAATTAATTGAACATTCAAAATGGCTGAGCTTGTCGCCATAAGTGAGATACATGAGTACCAACATAACGCCACAAAAGAATTTAAATTCGAAATATAGCGAAAATTCGCGATACATTTTGAACACATCGCGTATACTTACGCAAAACCAGACCACGCGAATGCGCCCAAGCCTACCGCAATAGTAATGCACACCACTGACCATGTCGGGTCTAACAAGTAGGCAGTCATAATCATAAATGTCGTCTGTGACAGAAAGGCGCCACAGTTGAAATAGCGACGAACTTGTGTTGTGGTTAAAATTTTTTTCATTTGCAACCAATCGGCTAAATAGCCGGACACACCCAGCAGAATGCCCATGGCAAGATAAGGTATAGCTGATACAAATCCAGTTTTATCCAAATTAAAGTTTAGAGTATCTATGAGAAATAAAATGACATATTAAATATTTAATGTAGACCACAGCAAGATTTTCATACCTTTAAGAAATGTTGGTAATTGCGTAAGCAGTGTATAGAAGCCCCAATTTTCGGAAAAATGCGAAACTACAATGGCATAGAAAGGTTTTGATGTAAGTATGGCTTTCCACGGATGCTTTATTTGCAAATTCCCACTATATCCTATTGTTTTCTGTATATATTCACGTTCGTTATCTGTACAGTAACGATCACATTCTGGACCCGGACGTACAATAATCACCCATAACACAAACCATATTAAACCAATGATACCAAACACATAGAATACACTCTCCCAACCATAAGCTGATGCTAAAAGTCCGGATGAAGGCATTGCAATAACGGTTCCAGCATAATTTCCTGCAAACGCAATCGAAGCCATACGCGAACGTTCAAGTGGTGGAGCCCAACGTGACCAAACTGCATGAATACAGGGAAAGGTGACTCCCTGTAAAATTTAAATAAAAACAACATTGGTGTGCATTATTTGGTCTGTGCATTAAGTATGGTAAGCAGTTTTTAAGTAATTAAAGTGAAATTTTAAATGGACACAAAAGCCACAGTTTGAAAATGCAGTTCCTGTGTATGTTCGCTGTAAATTGTATGACCTTTTCGCTCTTATTTTGAATCCAAATTAATAAATAAAGTTTTAGTTGTAAAGGTGGAGATTCGTGGTATTAGCGATCTTTGGGCATTATTGGTCGTAGTGCTTTTTATTTTATATTTATATTTTATTAAAATAATACATATGTTAAAAATAAACAATTGTGGGCACGCAAAGAAATCTATTTGTACTATGCCACTAAAGTCAGTATTTGATTAGAACCAACACTGCATTACCGGCAGTTGCTAACATTCGCCATACTGCACACTGCGATTACCCAGAAATAAGTTTGAACTTTTATTGATAAATTTAGAAATGAATACGAAATATGAGGTCTTAAAGGCCTAAAAATATGTTCGTCTAGCCAGACGACAACGCCGAAATGTGACATAATCAACTTGGGTACAAAAAAAAAAAGGATAAAATGAAATCCACAAATATTTGAATTGGATTGCTGCAAGTGATTTTGTGGCTTGCTTTAATTTACTTTTTAAAGAAATGTGAGCCATATTGGATTTTATGAAATAAAGCATATATGTATATTAATTATGTATGTATGCATGTATATTAACGTTAATAAAAAAGGCTTCAATATCTTTGTATAATAGCTTTCAGAACATGTTATTTTCTCGTAGATACTCTAATTGGCGCAATCGCTACATTTCGTCTTTCGCGTTGCATGGTATTTTTCCCGTTAGTTTGGCACAATCGAGCTCTTCTATACGAAGACCATTCAAAGATTATACTCGGCTTAATGCCACGTATGCCCGGCATTTGGCGAAAAGTGCAGATCCTAGATACACCACTGCGTTATCCACCGCACACCCTTGCATTTTATGAACTGTGCAAGCCCAAGACAGTATAATTGGAAGCTGTACTCATTCAATAGTGCCATAATTTCGTAACGCAGGGAACTGTACCGACCTGGGTTTAATTAAATTAACACAGTCGCGTCTTAATGGGAAGTCTCTTAAAGTTTGATGGCAAGATTCCCCCGTTCCGTACGATTATTTGCCCCCTATCTAAATTTTTGTATTATGTTTTCACTGTCATCGGCCTCTAAATTACGTTTGAAATTTAAAGTCTCTAGCTCACCGGGAAGTTACTTAAAAACCGATCTCTTAATTACCAATTTCGAAAATCGTATCTAAATATTTATTATCTAATTATTTCGATTTACAGAATTTTTTTCTCTTTTTGTTCCTTTGTCACGGCGTCTTAACCTATCTGTGAAGTTTCATGTTTGTAGCTCAATGAGAAGTTACTTAAAAATCGATTTCAAAATTCCCTCTGTTCCGTTTGATTTATCTAAATATCTCAGTCCGTGCACCCCCTAGCGAAACTTTTTGTATTGTGTCATCGGCTGTCAACGACCTCTGCATTAGATTCCAACCTAATAAAAACGCACGCAAGTCATTTTCTGTCAAAAATATTTCATGCACATACAACTTGTATGATAGCAGGGATGCACCTTAACGTTAAGCTAATCGTTTATCAAAAAATTTCCACCGTTTCCGTTGAAACACTTCGAAATATTATCGATAAAGAAATTATCAAGATAAATTGTATCTCGTTTTTAACCGAAACGAAAAGCTTTCGTTAACGTTAAAAACGTTAACGAAAACGTGATACTTTATGTTTGAATTGTGCTGGCAATGCTATAGCCATGGTGAAGCCGTAAGGTGGCAACAACGAGCGCACATACATACACAAACTCTATGTAATTTGTTTGTGTAATTCGTTGGTGGTAATGTCAAAAATACTCTGAGAAATGTTCGTACTGTCAAAATTCATGAGAAAAGTTGCAATCAGCTTGGATAATGCTTTCACCTTTAATGACTCCGCCATCAATCAGCTTTGCCAGCATAGTTTGAAATTAATAATCAACATAAACGATTTGATTTCGTTTTGATATGGCAGAAAACGAAACGAAATCATTTCGTTAATTTGACGATCTTAACGTTAATAAACGAAACGAAATGACTTCGTTTCGTTTATTAACGTTGATTATCGTAACGAAATGATATTGTTTCGTTGGTTAAGCATGCCTGTATGATAGCAATCGAAATTAAATTTGCTGCGTGAAAACCTAAGGCAAGGTGCACACGAGGCTACGCGTCATAGACGCGTATAGAATATTTCATATAGCTACAATTTCTCTACGCCTCAAGATCTGCACACGAAGCTACTTTCGAGTGTCGCTACAAAAAGCAAACAATTATTGGAAAAAATAAAAAATTTTATTTCTTCAGCTATATCCGTCCCCGAAACCAAAGGAAAATAGGTATTAAACGTTGTTTGCATCTCCGTGCCTTTGTAAATTATGAAAGGCAATTTTAAACCACCGCGGACTAGAGAAAAGGGTGATTTCTAGTTTCCAACATTTTTCAGCCTTTTAAACGCTTCAACAATGTCTAACCAAGCTGTTGTGGTGTTTAATACTCTTTTTCGCTTTGGTAATATACCTTTCACGCACTTTTATAAACTAAAGTAACATTTTTTAACTAATTACACAAATTTGCATACAAAAAAATGTAAACAAACATCTTGTTCTTCTTTTTTTTCAAGCGTGCGCACGCTCAGCGACCAACATTGCTGTACGCTTAGCTACACGAAAATTTCATGCTTTGTCGCTTTCATGCAGCTGACGCCTCGTATGCAGCTCTCCATTCAAATACATCTGTTCGGCATCAAAGCGTACAAATTTCGCCTGCAGCATCTATGACGCGTAGCCTCGTGTACACCTTGCCTAATTCGCTTTCCAATTTTCGTTCTGCGTAACATTTCAGTTTGACGTCACACATGCTTTACATTGTCGCAACGCATCGCATATTTCGGTTAGAGCAATAAACGCCGGTTGTTTGCGTGCGCCAAAAAAACGCAGTGTGATTTTATAAGGTTGGTTGACTTGTTAAGCTCTAAATTTCGGTTTAAAAATACCAAATTTCCAAATTCTTATCTAAATATTACGATCCGTGTGCCACCTAACCAAATTTTTTCTCCTTTTCTTACATTTTCCCCGTGTCTTCACTGATCTGTTAAGTTTTACGCTTGTAGCTCAATGAGAACTTACATAAAAATCAATCCCAAAATTCCCTTCGTTTCGTACGATTTTTCTAAATATCTCATCCTGTGCGCCCCCTAGTGAATATTTTTGTATCGTGTCATCGACCTCTGAATTAAGTTTGAACTTTTAAGTCTCTAGCTCAATGAGGAGTTACTTAAAAATCGATTGCAAAATTTGTATGAAAAGCGGACAAGCGACGTTCAACAGACCTAATATAAAGGAAGTAAAAACCGATTTTTATAAGAGACTGTTACGATCCCTTGTATAAACAAGTTTATTTCAATTGGAAGGACTTAACTTAAGAATACCGTTTGAATTCAAATTTGCAGTTGTTATTGTTAATAAATAGTTATTGATAACCGCAAAAAATTTACCTCGAAAACGCCTTCAATAATGCGCACTACGAGAAACATTTCTAAACTGTGTTTAGCCGCCAGTGGGGTGAGTAGCGTAAGTAGAGCAGTTGTACCGATACCCAAACCGAAAACCTAAAAACAACAAAAATCAAAGATTAACTTAATTGCTCTTTCCAAGAGTTTTCAAAGTGCATCAGCTTACAATGTTACCACCAATTTCTGCACCAACAAAACCGCCAATCAATTGCGTTGTTATGTAACCATAAAAGAATGAACTCAATATGAGACCTTTTTCTTTAGTATTCCATGGAAAGTCTTGTTCGTACGATATATTACCAGCATCATCGATTACTGTTCGATTCTCAGTCATGGCAACAATGGCCACGCTTAGATTGACGCGCAACGAATAGACATTGAAGAATCCTAGAAACGCCAATAGCACAACAACATAGCGACGTTTCTTCCAAAATTTCCATGATAGTGGCTCAGCTTCAATGATATCATTTCTATGGTAAGGGTGAACATAAAATAAGAGAAAGAAGTGGAAGCTCTACATATTTTAGCAAATATTTTGGTTGTTAATCTAACATGGCTATGTCCTTCTTATCTTTATATTCTATGGATTTAGGGTTACCAGATATTCATACATACTTATCAGCATTTTTGTTTCTGCAATTGAAATTTTTGCCTAAGCAAGCAGAAAAAATTTAGAAGCGACAAAAGGTCATATTATTAAAACATTTCAGCACCCCAATAAACCTTTCAAGGACGAAAAAAATTACTTCTTTATTCAATATCCGACACATACATTGTTGCCCTGTTGCCAGAATAATGAATATGCATTTTATGCGATTTTACATTAAATGGTTAACTGGTTTAGCCACTGAATGTTCTATATTAAATAATATTCCTGAGTAACTAACATCACCGCCATTTAAGGGATGTGATGGCAGACTTCGGAGCCAAGTAGTGTCGTTCATGCAGGACAGCGAAAGTCTCTCCGTTATCCGTATATGGTTTTAAACATGGCCTCAAGGTGGGAACTGGGCCGCAACCAGTTGAAACGATGCCGCCCCCCCCCCCCCCCTCCCTAATCCAGGGTGTTATGCGAGTTCGTGTCCATTGCATGGTTTGCGCAGTCAGGGTTATCAGACTGTATTCTTATGTACCCTTTTGGATACCAGTGTACCTCCGGGAGTAGCGGTGACTTGCAGCGGCCCGAATCTTGCCGTAGTTGACAGTTTCATATCCCCTTTTCCTTTTTTTCAACTTTTTCGGCCACCTGTGCAAGCTAGCAGCTGAAGGACTGTACCCCTTGGGGACAAGCCCAAACTTTCAGCAGCCGACAAAGCTAGCTAATTAGCTAGAAGAAAAGCAACTCCCGGCTGCACATGTACAGGTAGCCCGTCCCATGTAAGAAACGGGCACCCCGATCATCAGGAGATTGAGAGCAGGGCTAAGTATTCCACGGGCAAAATTACTGCATCGAACCCGGCAAAGGAAGCTTGCGCCAAACCAGCTGAATCTCCTGATGGTTCTAAGGCTAGCAAACGAGTCCCCCCCATCTATCCGCAACCAGCGGGACTTACGCAATGACATAAAGATAGTAGAGAGCCTTGGCAGCTCGCCCTGCGACATGTTTACGGCGGAGCAAATAAGTACTCTGGCCTGGGCCAGAAACATTGCTGCAAAAAACAACAGCAGTAGCACCTCTTCTTTCGCAGGTGCGCTGCTTCCTCTTCCACCACAACACCGGCCAACCGGAAGGCGCCGTCCTTTAATAGACAAAGATCTTAAGGGACCGTCCCGAGCGTTCTTAAGAGGCACAAGCCTTTGGCCTCCACCCCTCGTTCCCAGACCAGGATATTACGCTGGAAGTCTTGAACCGCGATCAAGGATGTCCTTAATGGCATTCTAAGGGGATTTAAGAACATAATGACCAAATTTCCGGGGCCTACTTGCACTATCCGCGATGCCGGCTGGTACCAATGCTTTGATATCCTGTGCCGATGAGAGTTTTTGGAGGCTTTATAAGCCATCGCCGCGGTAAGACAACAGTGGCTCGGCACCGAACTGGTTGCGGTCAGTTTGGAAGAAATTATGAACACCTTGGTTTTTAGTCTACCGGTTGCCAGGTCATTGCATATGATGATGACATAGTCCTGACGTCTACTAGCAAATATATTGGTCCATGGAAACTGGACTCAGCCGAGAAAAAATCGAGATGGTGCTCTTCACCCGCAGACGCAACATACCAGAATTTTGATTGTGACGGACTAAATATGGCTGCCTATCTTATAACTTTAAAAGAGCTGTTCTTGTATATTTCCATATCCGCTACTCAACTGAAAGACACAATTTTTTTTATTACTCATATATTTTTTAGATGATTGTCACTCAACTAAAAACAAAAAATATAAAAATCCGGCGGGTTAGGGGGTCTAGAATATACCCACGGCAGCGATTAAAATATTCAAATAATATTCAATATTGAACCTTAAGGTTGCTTGTCACCGTACCTAATCTATATCCGGCAATATACCATAAATATCCCAAAACGTTCAGGGAGTGGCTTTATCGCTACAACAATAAATAACCGCAAAAAAAAAAACAAGTAAAAGTGTCTAAGTTCGGGTGTAACTGAGCATTATATACTCAGCGTGAGCTTCAATTGTACACTTCATTTCAGATAAATTACTTTTCTACATAACACGTGGCACCGCCCCTTTAAAAAAAATGTCTCCCCATTTCCTCTTACAATAAAACTTGATAACCGAAATATCATTGATTAAAAACTATTTTTTGCTAAGTTATAGCTTATTGTTCTAGTCTACGACCCTTATAAACTTCTTTTATATCTAATTTGCCGTGGTCTTTAACCGATCCGGTCCATTTTTACTAGAAATATTTTCTGCTATAAGGACGATATGTTAATTTTTCTTCGAGTTATGGCTCCCGAAACATAGAAAATTGCTTAGTCATAAAAGGGGCGGTGCAACACCCATTTCCAAAAATCTTAGGTTAGGTTAGGTTGGGTGGTAGCTTCCCTGATAGGGGAAGCTCACTTGGACAACATGACGGTCCGTTGTGATACCACATATAATAAACTAAACTAACGGTGACGTAGATATAACTACTTAGAGAATCGTTGGGTAGCAACGATAAAGTTCCGAATGATCCCGATCTCAACCTTGGATAGCTCCTCGGGAGATCCAAGTGAGTCACGACCGAAATACTTTCGCCTAGTTCTGGCAAAACCTGGGCAGTCAAGCATAAAGTGATTTGGTGATTCCACCTCATCATCCTCCATACAGCTGCAGCAGGATGGAGTTTCCAATATATTGAGACGTACCGCATGGATACCCATGGGACAGTGCCCTGTCAGAACCCCAATGACCATTGATAGGTGAGCTTTAGTGAACCCAATTATTTCAGCAAACCTCCTGCCATCCACTTTCGGCCAGAAAGATCTTGATACCCTGCAAGACGTAGTGTCCGCCCAACGTTTGCTGAGCTGACTCAAGGCACAGCTATGGAAGAGCAATCCACAGGTGGCTAGCGGAATCCCGAAATCCCTACAGCCACCTTCATCCGGTTCAGTTGTACCGATTCGGGCTAAGAGATCTGCTTGACAGTTACCCGGAATATCACTATGGCCCGGGACCCAGATAATCTTAATTGTAAAATAATTCGATGCAAACACAAGTAAGGTCAGGTACTCCCAGACCACCCTCGGTCGCACTGTAGTTGAGCTCAAAGCCTTTATAGCCGCTTGGCTTCAGAGTAGATGTTAAATTCCCTAACCGTAGTAGCGCTGGATAGCATTTCATCCACCGCATCCTTAATCTCAGCAACTTCCACTTGGAATACACTGCAGTGATCAGCCAACTTACACTTGCGGCTTACATTTAGCTCTCGTTTAGCAAGCACTCCGAGTGTGTTTCTACTATGAAAAGCTCTTATGGACTCATTCAATTTAAGTGACGTCCTCAGGGACCGCCCAGTGCAGCCTAAGCTGTACTGACCCAATTACGGTCGTAAGTGTATTTTTATAGCAAGAACAAGAAAACCCACTAAGTAAAATTGAGTGCTAGTCAATGGTACAAACTTTCGTTGGATTTGCTTTTATGCAACAGTTATAAAGCGGATTATTTTTCATTATGAAGGCGGTTAAAAGTGTTTCTTATTTCTCGCCAAACAACTTTTTAAGGCAAAAAATTGTGGTGGTATCTACATATTCGTAGTATATACAAATAAACATAAGCATTGGTTCAAGTTGCGGAATTTAAATATGCAGATTTCAGCTATGTAATCTTATGTGATTATTGTATTAGGCGGTCGCTATGGTGTGATTGTAGCGTGCTCCCCCTCACCGAATGTTCAGGGTTCGATTCCAGGCAACATCAAAAATTGAGAAAGAAGTTTTTTTTCAATTAAGTAGAAGAAATTTGTTTCAAGCGGATTCGCTCCTCGGCATAAAACATGTATGTCCCGTCCCTCCAATTTGTAAGAAAAAGTAAAAAGGAGTACGATGCAAATTTGATGAGAAGCTCGGCCTCAAATCTTTTGGGAGCCTATCGCGCCTTACATTTATTTTTTATTTAATCTTATACTATGATTTACAGCTCCGACACATAAGCTGTTTTTCATATAGATGAGTTTAACACATGCTTATGCATTATGAGTAGATTGCATGTATTTTTATGGAGAATGGTAGAATGAGCGACACTAGCGCCATCTGATATTGAAAAGTAGCCAACTCCCCAATTTTGTTCCAAGCAAATCATAAGAAGAAGAATTTGACATTTCCTTTGGCTAAAGGTGTTGGCAAACTTTGCAAGTGAAATTATTTTTCCCACTGGTTGGTAAATTTTCTAACATTTTTCACAATTAAAAACTGCAATATAACAATCGAATACGACACAAAATATGTTAGCAAGTATTTTTTTGTATAGGGAGAATGTTTACAACAGTGCTTCGCGAAATTTTGTATGTGAATGGGCAAGGCGTAATAAACTTCAATTGCCAAGTCTGAAGTTCCTTCATATTTACAAACGCAACATCTTGGTTGATTGTGGCGATGTTATTGCAATGCGTAAGCTTGTGTTAAACGCATCTATTTTAAAAATGTCATTGTGGCACGGCCTTTAGAAAGCCATAGCTGTGTTTGCAAATTTGATTAATGTTTGTAGTATGTATGTCATTACGAAACACAGTTTATGGTGATTAGTTTTCTTGGAGAGCTTGTGTACGAAAAGATGTTATTGATAAATTATAGAAAGGAAAACACTTAGCAATTTTTATTTGACAATTTGGTCAGCATACTGCAACCTTTTAATTATTTCTCTTCCTAGAAAACATTTGTTTGACCTTATTATTTTCAAAGTTTGTATTTTTTTAATTTTATATTAAGTCGCTTTCATGTTTGTCCCCTCATTTCCATACGAATTTTTGACCCACGGAAAAGTTTTTTTCGCTAACTTTCCGTTGAGCTAGACACTTGATACTTACAGCTTAGTTCAGATTTGGGAGACATTACAATGCAAGTGAAAAAAAAAATCCACTAGGTAGCGCACGGATCGAGATATACAGAAAACTTATTTTAAAATGGAAATTTTGCGGTCGACTTTTAACTAACTACTCGGTGATTTACAGACTAGAAACTTAGCACATAGTTTGCGAGTTGATGGCACTACAATTCGTGGAAAATAAAATGCCGCCAAGTGGCAGACGAATCGAGATAAACGAAAATCCTTGAAAAAACGCTGGGAACCTTGCGATCGAGTTTTAAGTAATTTCCCGGTGTGCTAGAGACCTGAAACTTGGGCCTATATCTCGAGACCCAAGACACCCAGCGGTATAAAAAATTATCTGTAGTAAAGCACACATCAACAGCTTCAATTTGATATCCATAATGTAAAAACGCATCCTAGTGTTACCCTGATCCACGTTTTGGCCTTTATCTCGAGACCCTAGTCACCAATAAGTATGAAAACTAGCCTGTACTAAAGCACTCATCAACAGCTTTCATTTCATATTGAAATGTTCGAATTAATAAGAGGAATGTTTGAGTTTGAATGCCTGACAATAATTGAATTTATTAATGAAATTCTTTCTCTTTTATAGATAATTTCTCAACCTACACATTCATAATTATCCTAATACTAACAAACTAAAAATATGTACATTTGTAATAGTGGTATGCATACATGCAAAGTCAGCAGATTTATATTCATGTAAAATGTTTGTATATGAATATTTGGTTAATTCACATTATTGGTTGTATGTAAATATTTTGGTGACAAACTAACATTGACGATCGGCAGTGTATTGACCGCAGTGTGTGACTAAACAGAATTTGTTTTGTGTGAACTGACAAAGGTTTCATATTCAGCATTCCATTGATGTTAGCTAACCGCTGTGTTAGGTCAATGTAATTTATGTAACATAATATTGTAATATGATTATGCTATTACTAAAATGTATTGGCATAGAAGTTCATGGTGCGTAATGCCGCAAATGTATTGCATAGGTGGGCATGACGCATAATGCTACAATATCCATATTGTATAAACACATTCTAAGGGTGCCCGGGTCCATGTTTTGGCCTATATCTCGAGACCTTAGTCACAAATAGGTATGAAAACTACCCTGTACTAAAGCACTCATCAACAGCTTTCATCTGATATCCATATTGTATAAACACATTCTAGGGGTGCCCGGGTCCACATTTTGGACTATATCTCGAGACTCTAGTCGCCAATAGGTATGAAAACTAGCCTGTACTAAAGCACTTATCAACAGCTTTCATTTGATATCCATAATGTATAAACACATTCTAGGGGTGCCCGGGTCCACGTTTTGGCCTATATCTCGAGACCCTACTCACCAATAGGTATGAAAACTACCCTGTACTAAAGTATTCATCAACGGCTTTCATTTGATATCCATATTGTATAAACATATTCTAGGGGTGCCCGGGTCCACGTTTTGGCCTATATCTCGAGACCCTAGTCACCAATAGGTATGAAAACTACCCTGTACTAAAGCACTCATCAGCAGCTTTCATTTGATATCCATATTGTATAAACACATTCTAGGGCTGCCCGGGTCCACTTTTTGTCCTATATCTCGAGACCTTAGTCACCAATATGCATCCTTGTTCACTTCCCGGAAGAAAAATTATCCCACATTTTATTCTAGATATAACGCTACCTACATACCAAATTTCAGGCAAATCGAGCCATATATACGATAGTTTAGAATAAATCGGTCGCTGGTCCACTTCCCTTCGGAGTCCATAAGCCTCATACAAACATACATACATATATATATCCCATTTTATATATATAGATTACACTTAACATCAAATAACGTGTAAAATATATATTTATATAAATAACTAACCCGGTTTTGAAGACAATTAATTAAAATAATAATTAATAATTTACAGGCCAAAAAAAAAAAAATAACATTCTATTTTATTTCTATATTTTTTTATTTTATTACATATTTTTATTTTATTTTATATTTTTATTTTGTTTATTTATCTTGTTTTATTTATTTTATTAACTAACAAAGTAGTACCCATTGTTATTATTGTTGCAACCAACAAAAAAAAAAAAAATACTCCAGCTTGAATGTTCTCGTATGCTCTTGTAAACACTTTCAACATCAGCAAAGAAAATTACACGTTTACTCATATTTTTTGACTTTAGCGCTATACTTCCAACAAAAAACTATGCACACAATCTCCGTTCATTTTATTTAACACAAAAACAAGAAACACACATAGCGCTCGTAGTATGCATGTGAAATGGCTCGTAGTGTAAATAAATGTTTGGTATTTACATATATTGGGGTCATTTTTAAGTGAACCGATATGTTAACACTATAATTATATTTTTTTTTAATGTCCTGCACATCGAAAGAAACCTGGCCTAAATGGGATCCTAAAAGATCCTGTCACGTGTACAACCTAGGAAGGGATACAATTTCCACACTTGTGGGGGCACTAACTGGTCATTGCCTCATAGGTAGGCATGGTTACGAGCGCCTTATCGTCGTTGCTGTAGAAATTGTAAAGAGGATGATGAGGAGGAAACGGTGGTTCATCTCATTTTCAACTGCCCAGCACTAAGCGGAGCACGGAAGCGCTTCCTAGGAGCTCCATTTCTTGATAATCTGAGCCAGGTTGTGGAGCATGACGTCAAGGCCTTGGTAGCTTTCATCAGGTCCTCAAAATGGTTCGAAGAGGAAAGGTAACGGTGTTTTTCGTGGTATCACAACGGGCCTAATACTAATGGCCTAAGTATTCCCTCGGGCAGCCACACTAACCAACCTAACCTAATGTCCTACACTGCACCTTGAGAACACCTATCCATACATATACAAATGTTTGTTTATACCTAAGAACTATTTAGGCCGCAAAGGGGAAGCGAAATTTTCAACTTACCTATTTATATATGGCTTACAATTAATTTAATTAAGTTGAAAAATTTAATTAAATTATGTTGAAAAACTTAATTAAATCAAGTTAAATTCAATTAAATTAAATCGCGGGTTCGAGTCGAGCTCAAGGCCTAACAATAATTATGTTATCATTATTATTGTTATGATAAATTTTTTCTTAATTGAAAAAATTATTAAATTAGAATAGAAAAAAGAAAAAATTTTATACAACTGCCAAAGCTCGTTGTATAGATCCATTTCGGGAACTGCTAAATTCCTTCATCGGCAAGGTTTAGGCGTCGCTGCTATAATCATTCAGCCATCACAGCAGTTTTTTGTTTGTCTTCATTAATCCTACTTCTATTCTGGTTCTTGCCAATTGATATTCACAACACTGCGACATCTGTTGCAGAATGAATGTGAAAATTGGATTTGTTTGATGGCAATGCTGCCATAGTGTTATATTTTATTGACACTTTTCCCCGTGCGCTGGGATATATTAACAATTTTGTTGTTATATCGTCCTACTGATTTGTAAGATCGCGGGTTCGAATCGAGCTCAAGGCCAAGCTTTGGCAGTTGTCTAAAATTTTTTCTTTCTTCTATTCTAATTTAATAATTTTTTCAATTAAGAAAAAATTTATCATAACAATAATAATGATAAAATAATTATTGTTAGGCCTTGAGCTCGATTCGAACCCGCGATCTTACAAATCAGTAGGCCGATATAACAACAAAAATTGTTAATTAAATTAAATTAAATTAAATTAAACTTTGGTGATTTTCGTCTATGTAATTTACTTTTTTACTTACGGGTCATGATGCGCTATCTCCATTGTGTGTCCATTGAACTTTTCACTTTTCTTAAACTCCGCCATCATTAATAAAGTACTGTTTCAGGTGACAATATATTCAAACTAAAATTAAAATAACCAAATTCGTATTTATATACTTTATGCGCTGCTATATTTTATGTCGAACTATATTCTTATGGAAAGCATTTCCTGAGAAAATAAAATAAAATAGATTTTAATTAATTAGCAAATAATACGCACTAATGAATGCCGTAAGTTTAAATAAATATTGTTGAGTCTTTTGTTAAGGAAATTGGTAGCCCAAAAACAAATTGTGCACAAAAAATTTCAGACCAAATTTTTCATGCCATGCACGCAACGAAATGAAAGTTAGTAAATTGAACTTCATTCACTAAAATATATCCGCATTGCATGGTTAATTGAACAGAGTTGTTTGTAAGGAGGAAAAACTTGCATAGAAATTTCAACAGAAGAAAAAATATTAACTCAAGTTAACAATATTCTGTAAAAATGACAGATTCTCAGCCCATCTAACTTTTCGTTTTAAAGATTAATCTTTGTAATATCAACAACCACTGTTATATTTTAACAGTTTTTATTGGTATTCTTGTGGTGACATATCATCATCATCTTCCTCAACTCCAATTGAAGCATAGGGCCTCGACCACCGACTTAAATCTTATTCTGTTAGGTGCAGTTCTTGTGATGTCATTCCACGTGTATCCTGCGTCTTCGAGTTCTTTATCCACCGTTCTGCGCCAAGTTTTCGCAGGTGCACCAGGTCGTCGGCTTCCTTGTGGATTCCATCGCAATGCTTGTCTGGCTATATTTACTGGAGGTCTTCTGAGAGTGTGACAAATCCACGACCATTTACGCTTGGTTATTTCTGTGGCAGCCTTAGGTTGATTTGTTCTAGACCATAAGTCGTCGTGACATAAGCCGTGTTTTATTATATGTATATACATCTACATTTGCGTGTAAAAAAACGCTTATCATCACTTTGATAATGTTTAATAAACCCATCTAGCGGCAATAGTGGTACATAACTTTCTACAAAACGGGTTGTAGTAAATAGCGGAGAAACGCAGCTCTGCTGGTCACAGTGTATAACCTATAGCTTAGGCACAGGTTTTCGGTAGTTGGTTAATCTAAGCTTAAACTAAGTTTGCTTAAACTCTAGTCAAATTTAAACTCCAGTTAAACTACTGAGCAGTTTTTCAATCACAGTTTTCGCCTTTGGGGTAGGCTTTTTTGTGTGGCACATTGGTATTTTATTATCTAGATAATTTGTAGATACGGCAACAGCTGGATTTTGTTTACCCAACAAACATGGAAAAAATATTTCTCCAGCGAAATATATTCTAGTTACGGAGGTGATATCCAACATCATTATTTAATTATTCTTAAACCAGATAGTTCTCGAGTTGATATTCAACTTCATTCTCCAATTATTATCCATCCTTTGAGAGATTTTGGGAAATATACAGATCTGAAATGAATATCCAACATATTTCTCGAATTAATATCCTACATTGGTTATCGAGTTGAGGTGGAGTTGAAAAAAGCTCTAAGGTGGTACCACCAAAACCAGCAAAAGAAATTATGTATTTATTATTTTCTTTTCATGGAAATACTGTAGTATGGAATCTTACATTTGAGTCCAGTTAAAGAACCACAAGTTGCTAATTAAATTTATTCAACTTGAGTAATAGCATTATTTGCTTTATAAAAAATTCCCTCTTTCGCTGAGTACGCCATGATTCTCGAGTTGAGCCACTGTTTCGTAAGAACTCTTGAGATTTCAGAAGCTTGCGTAGTTATCAACATGAGCTCTAAGGGTACTCATGCCAAAATGCTTGTTGGGTATATTCGGCGCCATTTCAAACTAACGCAAATAAGTGATAGGTTAACCAGAGTTTAACCCTACCAGATTGGCCGCTTAGCTTCAACTCCAGTTAAGTAGACTGAAACCTGCTGAATAAGTTTAGACAAGCGAAGTTAAACTGACAAACAGAGTTGAACTTGTACTGAAAACCCGAGCCTTAATCGATTTTTTTTCTTTTTTTGTCAATAAATATTTAGACCAGGAAATTTCAGATTTTGTTTTTCAAAACGAGCCTGCTTTAATTTTCTTTATTATTGCTCAAAATAAAGCCCAACTAGCCACCTGCAAAAACATTTATGTCACTTTGTAGGGCAACGCCAATTTATCTGCGCCTTTGCGCTTTGAAGTTTATGGGAACGATCATGGTACAGTTATAAAGAAAAAAAAAAAAATATATATATATAAATATTTACGTTGCACCTAGCGCTTAAAATGCTATGTATTATAAAATAATTTTTGACCGCTAAAAGCTGTAAATAAAAATATTCCGTTCAGTAGTTTGTTTTAATAATTAAGCACTGAGTTTAACTTATCACTGAACGAAAAAATGTTATCAGCTGATCTACAAACAAAACAATAATATCATTTAAATATTACGTAGGCACGAAACAATTTGCATCTTTTAAAAAATTATATCATAATATCAATCAATTTTCTCGGATAAGATATATAATATGTATGTGTAGAAACATTAGGGTGGCCCAAAGTGGTGATGCTAAGATTTTTACGCTGTCACCTATTATGTAGGTTTGCTTACTATAATAAAAATATTCCTTCATTAACATATTTGCAAATAATATTTATTAAAATACTTAAATTTGTTTTTTATTCACTTGAAAACAAGGCGAATCTATACAAGGAGAAGAATGTCAAGTTACAAAAAAATTAGCATTAATTTCGATTCACTGACATCTTGCTGAACCAGAATATTGCTTGGAAATTATCTAGAAGAAACAATCAGCTGATAGAATAACACCACCTGGCAGGGCATTTTTTAAGGATTTTTCACTAGGTTGCCAAAGATAAGAAGAAAGTGTTAGTGTAGCAATTTTATTCGTTTAAGGCAAAAGAATTTTTTTTTTTCGTAACGTCGATTTTGAGAAGACGCGTATTTTATTTGATATCTGAATCAACGCGCCTTTTCAACATATGACATGTGCTGCCAACTCTCTTTACTGGGCACTTCACCACCTCACTCCATGATTGTTGAGAAAGTGATTTCCCATTATAATCAAATTAAATCAAACCACCGACTGTCAACTGCAGATGAGACCATCAACTCGAGAATGTTTGTGGCACTGAATTGAGCAGGTACAGCTTTATATGATCCAAGGCCAGCTGTAGCGGAGTTAGTTCGCAAGAAAGAGAGGCGTTACCGAGAACCTGGTCTCACCTTGTACTCCGACAGGGATTTCGTTTGGAAGTTTTTTCGTAAAGATGGCGGTTTGTGATTTTATAATCATATCATTTAATAGACGAATTGTCATTTTTATTATACCACATCGAAGTATTGTGGCAGATACCTACCAAAATAAGTATTTTGTACGGAAAACTTTGAATTCCTAAATATTTTAATATAAATATGTGTATAAGACTGAAAAATTCACCTATATGTGATGAAATGTATTTCAAATTTGTTTAACGTGCAATGTGAATTTAATCACTGTTATTGTTATATTAATTTATTAATTACATTGTTTGTGTATCAATAAATAAGAAAAAATAAATTTGGCCCCTTTTTTTGAGTTTTGGTCCATTTTTGGTCGAAAAAAAAAACATGCTGTGGCAACCTTGGTTGTGACTAACTCATACCAAAACATTTGCAATAAAACAAGTAATCCCACGAATAGTTATTTTTCATATCCAACGTATTATATACTTGCCGAAAATTTTTTTATTATATGCTGACAAAAATCATCGAACATGTGCAGAATATGTAGAATTTATATATGTCAGGGAAGTCGTGAGTACCTATGTTCTTTTCCATATAAATCCTCAATGACAGTACATTTGATGAACTATCATTCATTCGTTGATAAATTTTTATACTCAGTTGAGCAGAGCTCACAGAGTATATTAAGTTTGATTGGATAACGGTTGGTTGTACATATATAAAGGAATCGAGATAGATATAGACTTCCATATATCAAAATAATAAGGATCGAAAAAAAATTTGATTGAGCCATGTCCGTCCGTCCGTTAACACGATAACTTGAGTAAATTTTTAGGTATCTTGATGAAATTTGGTATGTAGGTTCCTGAGCACTCATCTCAGATCGGTATTTAAAATGAACGATATCGGACTATAACCACGCCCACTTTTTCGATATCGAAAATTTCGAAAAACCGAAAAAGTGCTATAATTCATTACAAAAGACCGATAAAGCGACGAAACTTGGTAGATGAGTTGAACTTATGACGCAAAATAGAAAGTTAGTAAAATTTTGGACAATGGGCGTGGCACCGCCCACTTTTAAAAGAAGGTAATTTAAAACTTTTGCAAGCTGTAATTTGGCAGTCGTTGAAGATATCATGATGAAATTTGGCACAAACGTTACTCTTATTACTATATGTACGCTTAATAAAAATTAGCAAAATCGGAGAAGGACCACGCCCACTTTTAAAAAAAAAATTTTTTTAAGTAAAATTTTAACAAAAAATTTAATATCTTTACAGTATATAAGTAAATTATGTCAAGATTCAACTCCAGTAATGATATGGTGCAACAAAATACAAAAATAAAAGAAAATTTAAAAATGGGTGTGGCTCCGCCCATTTTCATTTAATTTGTCTAGGATACTTTTAACGCCATAAGTCGAACAAAAATTAACCAATCCTTTTGAAATTTGGTAGGGGCATAGATTTTATGGCTTTAACTGTTTTCTGTGAAAATGGGCGAAATCGGTTGATGCCACGCCCATTTTTTATACACAGTCGTCCGTCTGTCCTTCCGCATGGCCGTTAACACGATAACTTGAGCAAAAATCGATATATCTTTACTAAACTCAGTTCACGTACTTATCTGAACCCACTTTATCTTGGTATGAAAAATGAACAAAATCCGACTATAACCACGCCCACTTTTTCGATATCGAAAATTGCGAAAAATGAAAAAAATGCCATAATTCTATACCATATACGAAAAAAGGGATGAAACATGGTAAGGTAAGGATTTTTTTATTGACGCGAAATATAACTTTAAAAAAAACTTTATAAAATGGTTGTGAAACCTACCATATTCAGTAGAAGAAAATGAAAAAGTTCTGCAGGGCGAAATAAAAAACCCTTAAAATCTTGGCAGGTATTACATATATATAAATAAATTAGCGGTATCCAACAGATGATGTTCTGGGTCACCCTGGTCCACATTTTGGTCGATATCTGGAAAACGCCTTCACATATACAACTACCACCACTCCCTTTTAAAACTCTCAATAATACCTTTAATTTGATACCCATATCGTACAAACTCATTCTAGAGTCACCCCTGGTCCACCTTTATGGCGATATTTCGAAAAGGCGAACACCTATAGAACGAAGGCCCACTCCCTTTTAAAACTACTCATTAACACCTTTCATTTGATACCCATATCGTACAAACAAAGTCTAGAGTCACCCCTGGTCCAGAAAGGCCCACTCCCTCTTAAAATACTCATTAACTCCTTTCGTTTGATACCCATTCTTTATACGGTGTGGCTACCTGGAAAGCTTTCCTTCGGAAGTCTACAACTTACGAAGAAATCTACTTCCGATGGTACAAATTCCGCATACTAGGACGTCGCACTTTAGAAGTTTTTACACATACACGTCGTGCAAATTTTTCAACTCCCTTCCTGCCACTGTACAGGTAATAAGAAATGTCAACTTATTTAAAAAAGAAGTTAAGCTGTATCTTTTTGGTTATAATCACTTTGAATTAGAAACGATGCTGAGGATGACCCTATAAACCGTACATACCTTAGGAAGCTGCAAATATTTAGTATTGATTCTCTTTCATATCTTTGATGATTTAATTTAATGTATAACATAAACTCTTTATGAAATTTTTATTTTTGTACACCCCACACAAAACAATATACCAAAGCTAGGACTGGCATTTAGAACTATGTTAAACTTTAATATAAAAAATGCCATATACTTTTCCTATGCTGCATAGTAATTTGAAATTATTTAATGTAATATTGTAATCTTAGGTTAATAAGTATGCATCTGGAAAATGTTTAATAAAATACAATACAATACAATACAATATTGCACAAACGAATTCTAGAGTCACCCCTGGCCCACCTTTATGGCGATATCTCGAAACGGCGTCCACCTATGGAACTAAGATTTACTCCCTTTTAAAATACTCATTAACACCTTTCATTTGATACCCATATCGTACAAACGCATTCTAGAGTCACACCTGGTCCATCTTTATGGCGATATCTCGAAAAGGCGTCCACCTATAGAACTAAGGCCCACTCCCTCTTAAAATACTCATTAACTCCTTTCGTTTGATACCCATATTGCACAAAAGAATTCTAGAGTCACCCCTGGTCCACCTTTATGGCGATATCTCGAAAAGGGGTCCACCTATAGAACTAAGCCCCACGCCCTTTTAAAATAATCATTAACACCTTTCATTTGATATCCATATCGTACAAACAAATTCTAGAGTCACCCCTGATCCACCTTTATTGCGATACCTCGAAAATGTGTCCACCTATAGAACTAAGGCCCACTCCCTCTTAAAATACTCATTAACTCCTTTCGTTTGATACCCATATTGCACAAACCAATTCTAGAGTCACCCCTGGCCCACCTTTATGGCGATATCTCGAAACGGCGTCCACCTATAGAACTAAGGCCCACTCCCTTTTAAAATACTCATTAACACCTTTCGTTTGATGCCCATATTGTGCAGACAAATTCTAGGGTCACCCCTGGTCCACCTTTATGGCGATATCTCGAAAAGGCGAACACCTATAAAACGAAGTCCGATTCCCTCCAAAATACTCAGTAACTCCTTTCGTTTGATACCCATATTGCACAAACGAATTCTAGAGTCACCTCTGGTCCACCTTTATTGCGATACCTCGAAAATGCGTCCACCTATAGAACTAAGGCCCACTCCCTCTTAAAATACTCATTAACTCCTTTCGTTTGATACCCATATTGCACAAACGAATTCTAGAGTCACCCCTGGCCCACCTTTATGGCGATATCTCGAAACGGCGTCCACCTATAGAACTAAGGCCCACTCCCTTTTAAAATACTCATTAACACCTTTCATTTGATACCCATATCGTACACAAAAATTCTATAACCTTTATGGCGATATCTCGAAAGGGCATCCACCTATAGAACTAAGGCCCACACCCTTTTAAAATACTCATTAGCACCTTTCATTTGATACCCATATCGTACAAACAAATTCTAGAGTCACCCCTGGTCCACCTTTATGGCGATATCTCGAAAAGGCGAACACCTATAAAACGAAGGCCCACTCCCTTTTAAAAATACTCATTAACACCTTTCATTTGATACCCATATCGTACAAACGCATTCTAGAGTCACCCCTGGTCCATCTTTACGGCGATATCTCGAAAAGGCGTCCATCTATAGAACTTAGGTCCACGCCCTTTTAAAATACTCATTAATACCTTTCATTTGATACACATGTCATACAAACACATTCCAGGGTTTCCCTCGGTTCATTTTCCTACATGGTTATTTTCCCTTATGTTGTCACCATAACTCTCAACTGAGTATGTAGTGTTCGGTTACACCCGAACTTAAACTTCCTTACTTGTTTCGATTAGCACCAAAAAACTTCATTAGAATTAGCAAGTTATATATTTTTTGACATTTTGGGGAAATCATATATGTTCAGAAAATGTCTGACTTTATTTCAGTTAGGTGTTGTTCACGCATTTTCGAAATTTAGTTGTGGCCAGATTATGATTACTACGTGGCCGCGGCGGACTACTACATGGCCATTTGGCCACGTTCGTATTACTTAAAAAATGCCCTGCCACCTGGTACTGAATTCGCCTTGCTTGAAAAGCTTTGAGCTGTTTAAGTGATCTCAAAAAAGGTTTGAGTTTTCGAAAATGATTTTTTTCCATATCATTATATTTTCGGACAACCCGTACATACAAAGGTAGATAATAAGCTAAAATTCTATACGAATAATGATGAGAATCGTAGCCACTATTGCTACTGTAATCAGCTTAATTTGCGATTAACTACACGCTCGCTTGAACAGGAAAGTATTATTTATTTAAGTGTCCAATAAAAAACGCAGCATGCACTTAATGTCACTGAAAATTTGAGCATATGTACTTTTTATATAAACAAATAGTATGCATGAGCTTAAGTACATAATTCATAAGTAAATAACAAAAAAAAAAATTGACTAGGAATTTGAAGATGAATATGTGCTCATGTACAAAAAATTTGGATTGCTTCATACGTTTTGCGATGTGTAGGAAAAACATGCTAAAAGTTGTTTAATAAGGCCTTCCGAGTTATAGAGTGAGGAAGATATGACCGGGCTTACAAAATCGTAATATATCTCACGTCTGGTGTTAGAACTTTTAGAAAAAGCATCGATATCGGCACTAATTTAAAATACTCGAAACAAATTATCGATTCTAGAACTTATACACAGTAAGAGGTATCTATTATACTCTATCCAAATGAGCACTTCGGAAATTTTACCAAAAGCCAAGAAACATTTACTAGAAAACATGCACGGACGTTTAAGTACCTGCGAAACACAACATTATAATATGAAAGCTGAAATAAACTACTTATACAAAAGCTGTAATCTATTGCAAGAAACAATGAAAAGAACACTGGGTAGGTTATTAAATTACATGGGAAGCAAAAAAAATGCAACACGATTGATACAAACGGTTTGACCCGAGATCTTTTAAAAAATAAGCAACCAGGTTGTGCAGGGTTTCAAAGCATAAAATTAAGGCTAAAAGTCAAATGACTGGAAATTACTGACCAAAAAAAAAAAAAATTTGGTGAAACGGTTTTATTGAAAACAATACATACATTACGCATTAAAATTTGTGAAATGAGGCAAGAAGGTTCACACATCAATACAAAATTGGTCATAAAATACGAACTGTGTTCTTGGAAAGACTGTTCTTAAAACAAGCCCATCGGTCACGAGTTAAGAAAAAACGTACTTAACAGACTTTTGTCAACGAATTTTCTTAATTCTGAACTTGTTTCGTTCGCTTTAGAACGATCTTTTTCTCTGAGTGTAGCTTGTAGGGAAGTTACTTAAATTTCAATTACAAAATTCGCAAACAATGCTCGCTACACAGAGTCAAGCTAAATAAAACCGTTTAAAAATATACATTTTATGACTTTGAATATTTAGATTATTTTGTTAATCGTTCTTTAGAGAACATGTATTCACTTATTATTTTATCTATAAAAACCTTTTGTTAATGAGCTTAAAGCTGGAGACATTGGTGCTTTATCGGTAACCGTATCGGTAACTAGTGATGGCTCGATATTTCGCTATTGGTGATTGCATCGCCGCTATTGACAAATCGCTAATAGCTATAGCTATTGCAATCCAAATATATCAGTGATTGGCTATTTTCCTTCATTCGATTCTTTTGAATGACAATCACCTCTGGCAGAATATCGCCAATAGCGATTATAGCGATTGGCGATTTTCCTTCAGCATGAAATTCTAATACTAATAGCAGCGATGCAATCATCGATAGGGAGATATCGTTCATCATTGCTCATCTGTGTGCTTTACTTTCCGAAACAGCGAACGGAACAAAGCAAACTTGTGCAACAACTAGAACGACGACATTGTGAAGTCGGCTAGAAACGCAGCCACGTGGTTTGGGTAATTTTTACAGACAAGCGAAAGATCGAACTCAAAAATAATCAACGCAAAGATCAAAGAGACCGCAAGGCACAACTCATTCAAAAGCAATTATCGAAGTGCAGAGGTATATAGAAGAAATTGTAATTGCACGAAAAGTTGATCCTTTTTTATGGTGGCAGAAAAACAATTACAAGTATCCCAATCTATCTCCTATAGCTCGCGAAAAGTTGGGGTGTTTAGGAACATCGGTTCCCTGTGAAAGACTTTTTTCTCAAGCCGGCCTTATTTTAAGCGAAAGAAGAATGCGCTTAGATGATGAAAAGGCTAAAATCCATATCTTTTTAAACGCCAATCATAAAATATAAAATTCGTTATATTTTGATTTTATATTTAAGTATTTATAATAAAATAATTAATATTTGTCAAAATATTAAACAAGCAATATAAGTTTAAACTTTAATTTCATGAAATGTATAAAAGAAATGGAATGACTGAATTTTTTTGTTTTTAATTACACTATGTGACGCCAAATAGACATGGGTCTTTAGACTTGGCCTAAGATTGATTGCCTGTGTTATTCATAAGTTCATACTTCTAGGCAGTAGCCGTTAACAGTTTTATAAAATTTGTGTTTTTGATGGTAAAATAAAAGAATTATAGAAACATATATCACTCGTCTTATTGTAAACAGATTAACTCAAAATTTAAGGTTTTTGGGAGAATGCAATTCAAGATTTGTCATATGGTTTGTATATGGTTGAATTCTCCGGCTAATTTCTAGGGCACTGCAGTGGGTGGCTAATTTTCTGCTAAAGAATATTTTTATAATAGTTTGAAGAATTTGCTATATTTTTCCTCTGTATTTTTAATTAAAAATTGATTCACTTTACTGTACAAATTTATGCAGCCAAATACAACTTTCAGAATAAATTCATACGGAGTATTTCTGAATACATCGGTGTAGTATAATATAGTAAATAAATCATGTTTTTATGGTGTTACATATACAGATTTATTTAGGGTTGATTCATCTTACATTTAAAAATCAAAGCATTTTCAATTAACAAAATTATAAAACAAAGATGCATATACATTTATTTCAGCTAGTTTCATCTCATTGAGTGTAATACGAGTCTGAACATATTGTCGTCAGCCAGTTAATAATATATATCATAACATCTCAGAAAATTAGAATTTCACATTACATTAGTTTACAATTAAAGGTACATACTTTTTTCTTTTTATTCCAATTTTGGTTCATATATTCTAATAAAATTTAATTTAGTATAAATTAATGTATAACATTCAATCTACTCTGGCAAAAAGAGTTAAACATTCATTTTTTATATACAAGTATACAAATAATTGCAGATTCGCTTATTAAAGATAAATTAAAGCGATCGCCATAGCTGTAAAAAATAGCCATAGCTGTAAAAAATAGCCATACCTATATTCACTGATAGCTCAAAATCGCTCTTCTGTATGGAATCGCTTGTTGAAATAAATCGATCGCTATAGCTATAGCTATAAAAAATAGCCGATATTCAAAAATAGCCATATCTATTTTCGCTGATAGCTCAAAATCGCCATATCGTCCATCACTATCGGTAACCTTATAACAGCTGATTCGACCAACCTTATGGGAATCAATGCAATCGATTATTAGTGCCGCTAAGGTCGTAACCGTATCTTAAGCTCCCATTACTGATACTTAGCATAGACTTGACTTGACTTGGCGTAAACTTGGCAACTTAGCCACTATTATACTCCACTTAGCGCATACAACCTGGCATCATAATCAGCGTTGAAATTTATTTTTAAATAAATGTCAATTTGTATGACCAAATGTCAAAATGAAATGGAAACAAACAAATGGCATCTCAAAATGGAAACGTCACTTAGAACTTACATAGAAAATCAAAATTCAACAGACTTCTAAGTCAAGTTAAGTTTTGAGTAATCAGTAACATGCAATGTTCATTTAACAGAACTGTAAGTGACAGTTCGCAAGCCAAGTCAAGTCTATGCTAAGTATCAGTAATGGAGCCTTTAGCCAACCAATTGGTTTTTGGTTTACCGTCGTAACGATAAACAGCTGATTACGTTAGGGATACGACTACAGCGATACGACAAACGGCACCAATGACTCCCGCTTAAGCAAAGAAATCGATAACGCATACGCATATAAGCAAACGCAATCGCAAACACAAACCATGGAATTATTTCCAAGCAACCAACAAAAGACAAATAAATAAAGAATCTTATTAATGCATTGATAGGCTACAGATATTATACAACAACTATAAATATTGAGGATTATGACACAAATATGCAAAAAGAAGGGATTTGTAAGCATTGGTTGCCATAAATATATTACATAAGCTATATTTTCTTAAGTACAGAAGGAATAATAGCAGCTGTAACTGTCATATAGACAGGGTGTTCCAAACTGCTAATTGGTATTTGCATTTTTATACTCAGCTGAGCAGAGCTTACATTATATTAATCTTGTTCGCATAACGGTACCCTGTAACGGCATAAACTAATCGAGATAGATATATCAAAATGATGATGTAAAGACGATAACTTGAGTAAATTTTGAGGTATCTTGATGAGTAAATTTTGAGGTATCTTAATGAAATTTGGTATGTACATTCCTGGGCACTCGTCTCAGATCGCTATTTAAAACGAACGAAATCGGACTATAACCACGGCCACTTTTTCGATAATGAATATTTCGAAAAACCGAAAACCTGTGATAATTCATTACCAAGGTCGGGTAAAGCGGTGATACTTGGTAGGTGGGTTGACCTTATGACGCAGAATAAAAAACTAGTCAAATTTTAGACAACGGGCGTGGCACCGCCCATTGTTAAAATAATGTAATTTAAAAGTTTTGCAAGTTGTAATTTGACAGTCGTTGAAGATATCATGATGGAATTTGGCACAAACGTTACTCCTGTTACTACATGTCCGCTAAATAAAAATTGGCAAAATCGGATAACGAACACGCCACGCCCACTTTAAAAAAAAATTCAAAAGTCAAATTTTAACAAATAATTGAATATCTTTACAGTATATAAGTAAATTATGCCAACATTCAACTCCAGTAATGATATGGTGCCACAAAATACAAAAATAAAAGAAAATTTTAAAATGGGCGTGGCTCCGCCCTTTTCCATTGAATTTGCCTAGAAAAATTTAATGCCATAAGTCGAAGAGAAATTTACCAATCCTTGTGAAATTTGGTAAGAGCATAGCTTCTATGACGCTAACTGTTTTCTGTCAAAATGGGTGAAATCGGTTGTAGCCACACCCGGTTTTTATACACAGTCGACCACCTGTCCTTCCGCTCGGCCGTTAACACGATAACTTGATCAATAATCGATTTACTAAACTTAGTTCACGTACTTATCTCAACTCACTTTATCTTGGTATTAAAAATATCGAAATATCGAAAAATGAAAAATGCCATAATTCTATACAAATACGAAAAAAGGGATGAAACATGGTGATTGGATTGGTTTTTCTTTACGTAAAATATAAGAAAAACTTTGTAAAATGGGCGTGACATCTACCGTATTAAGTAAAAGAAAATGAAAGAGTTCTGCAGGGCGATATCCAAAGCCCTTGGAATCATGACAGAATACTATTCGTGGTATTACATATATAAATAAATTAGCGGTACCTGACAGATGATGTTCTGGGTCACCCTGGTCCGATATCTCGAAAGCGCCTTCACATATACAACTAACGTTCACTCCCTTTTAAAACCCTCATTATTGCCTTTAATTTGATACCCATATTGTACAAACACATTATAGAGTCACCCCTGGTCCATGTTTATGGCGATTTCTCGAAAAGGCATCCACCTGTAGAACTATGGCCCACTCCCTTTTAAAATACCCTTTATTGCCTTCCATTTTATACCAATGTCATACAAACATATTCCAGTGTTACCCTAGGTTCATTTTCGTACTTGGTGATTTTCTCTTATTTTGTCTCCGAAACTCTTAGCTGAGTATGTAATGTTCGGTTACACCCGAACTTAGCCTTCCTTACTTGTTGGCTAAAGTCTTGGTTTCCTCGAAAGCGATGCCGCTATATAGCAGAAGTTAAATAGCGGTTGTCAAAAACGCCGCACTGTAAAACTAACTAGATGGAAACTAACAGCGTTTTCGTTTCTGAAAAAATGATTGCCTAAAGAAATGGAAAAACATTAATAGAATTACTCCTACCCTAAATTGCCACTATCAGCTGTTTGGTATGGTTACTCTGCCACACCGTCATTTTATGTAGGTTAAATGTGTGACGCTTTTGCATAGCGAGCAGGTAACAATTTTCACAAAAGAACGAAAAGGCGAGTGCAAAGAAAAAATTTACATTTCAAAAGGTTGTTTACAATCAGAAGCTTATTTTGCTATTGCAATTGTTTCGTTGGCTTTGAACTAGCCCAAAACCCTACATGCTGCTTCCAATATCTTTTTCGATAGTTCCAAACCAATGCATAAATATCTGAATTGGAAATATCAACTCCCTTTTTAGGATAGCTCAGATCGAAGCGAAAATTCGAAATATTTTTGGTGGTAAATTTTCTGCGTTGTCGGCCTACACCCGCTCTTTAAAAGAAGCGAGAATCGGTCTAAACCCGACTACACGATACAAAGTATGTCTGCATAGAAACCATTTCATAAGTATATATGTAAAGGCAATAAGTATTTCGGACTCCCTAAACTCGCTATCTGAAGGACTTAGGCATTGCTTATGAGAATTAGCTTATATATAAGTTGCTTGTAATTGTAAATTTACTATGTTGAATTTATGCCGTAAAAACTCCCTAAGTGAAATCCTTTTCCTGCCAATTTTCTTACCTATATGCTCAGGAGTTTACGTAAGAGAAAGGCTTTTAGGAGTAGAGAAAGAAGGCAAACTCATAGGTCCTAAAAGCCAGTGACAATATATGATATAATAAAACCCATACTGCCGATTTTTGAACTATAGGAAAACTAATAACTATCGAACTAGTACTTTTTGGTACTTTAGTTCTAGTTCTTTTAAACAAAAAAGGAAACTTAGGACTAAACAAGTAAGGAAGCCTAAGTTCGGGTGAAACCGAACATTACATGCCCAGCTGTACACTTGAAATGCTGTTAATGTTTCTTTTGTGTGCTTAATTGTGTTACAAGGCTGCGCAATAATACATATACATCATATGGTTCTATTCCGAACTAATTTTTCTTAGAGTTATGGCTCCCGAAACATAGAAAATTGCTTAGTCATAAAAGGGGCGATGCCACGCCCATTTTTTAAAATTTGAATTTTTTCCTATTATTGTTATAAATCCACTTGGGAAATGATATACCACTGATATAAAGCTCTTTTTGCAAAGATAAAGCTTATATTATTTTAAAAATATTTTACATAAAAGTGGGCGTGGTCCTTAACCGATTTCGTTAATTTTTCTTCAAAGCATTCCTTATAATTAAGGCAAACTCTCTGCCGAATTTTGTTACGACGATTTTTGATTTATGATTCATCATATTTGTAAAATTGATTTAACACAAGTGGGCAGTGCCACGCCCATTTTATAACATGTTTCCAAATTTTTCTCAACAGTCTCAATATCAGTCCACACGTCAAATTTCAACATTCTATGTGTGTTGTTTACTAAATAATCAGGTTTTTGTGTTTTCCAAAATGTTTTATATATAAAAAGTGGGCGTGGTTATCATCCGATTTCGCAAATTTTAATACCAATCTATTCTGGGTCCAGATAAGCTCGTATACCAAATTTGGTGAAGATATCTCAATATTTACTCAAGTTATCGTGTTAACGGTCAGAAGGACAGACGGACGGACGGACGGAGATGGCCTAATCAAATTTTTTTCGATACTGATAATTTTGATGTACGGAAGTCTATATATATCTCGATTCCTTTATACCTAACCCTCCTTTATACCCTAACCTTGTACCTGTACAACCAACCGTTATGCAATCAAAGTTATTATACCCTGTGTACAAGTACAACTAGGTATAAAAATTAAGGTGAGTAGACACAACGACCTATCCCAATAGAAAGGTCGTAGCTTAAACGTTTTGTTAACAAGATGGTATTTCCGAAATTCTGTTAGTAACGTCGTATTTCAGCGAAATCGTAAATAAACTCGTATCTCAGGAAACCGATTAAAAAGGTTTTACAACTTAGACAAATTTAATATTAATCAGAAAATATGTAAGTTAGAATTACACGGTTCTCAAACGACTTCGATAGGCAAACTGTAATAGAGACCCCTATGTCTGCTTTAGTAGGGTTAACAGTTTTAAGTCATTTACGAGCTATGGAGAGGGACTTAGTTGAATTGAATGCATATCTTTCGGTCAAAAAATTATTTTTTATGTGCTGCGAAACTTATATAACTTATTTTATAACCCATGGTTAGGTTAGGTTGAACTGGCCGGTCCATGAGGACCTCCATAGACTGATTGAGTCCGTAGTGTTACCAGAAGTTTGTTTTAACGATTAAACTGAAAAACCCTATCAAAAACCAGTAGCGGATTTGAGGGGGGTCGAAGAGGCGTTAGCCACCCCAATCCCCCTCCCCCTTTCCCCAGATTACATTTTTTTTCCAAAATTTATTCGGAACAAAATTTTTTTCACGAATTCCCAGAAACCCACTATTTATATGCAGTATTTGTATAAATATAATGATGGATATTTGATCGTTACTTTTCATAATGCAGTTTTTGTATGCATGCTTTAATTTTAGTATCAATTTTCAAATAATATTAGCGCTCAAAAATAAGAATGCTCATGCAAATCAGTCCAATGCTCAGAAATATTAGCGCTGTTTATAACATACTGAATCAAAGCGCTGTTTATAACATATTGAATCGGCCTTAGATAGCTTCGGAGGTTATCACGCCTTACATTTATTTTTTTTAATCAAACCTTACTTTATTGAATAAACGAAACGTACCATAGTTTACAAAAAACATCTGCAGGAATCATTAAGTGGACTATGTGAAACGCGCTGGTCTGAAAAACATGATGGAATAATGCAGTTTGAAGAAAACATCACAAAAATTATTGCTTCGTTTCAAGAAATTTCTACTTGGCAAGATTCAACAACAAGTTCTGAGGCCCGTTCTATGTTAAACTATATTTGCGAGACAGAGTTCGTGATTTCAATAATTTGTTTGGGCAATGCACTTTCTGTTACACGACCACTAAGCTTACTTTTGCAAACACTGTCAGAAGATTTGAGTCAAGCTTCTGAAGAATTGAGTAACACTTTGCGAACATTAAAAAACCATAGGCTTGAAGCAGGAAGTGGATTTTCGGGACTTTACAAAAAAATAGTCGTTTTAGCAGATGAGTTGAAGTTTGATATTGTCTTCCCACGAATTGTTAAAAAGCAAATACATCGGACGAATTACACTTCATCAGACGCTGAAGAGTATTATCGAAATTTATATACCTTTTCTTGATTATATCATTCCTGATTTATAAGGTAGATTACATGAAGTTACATTGCAAGTTTTTAGTCTTAATTTGCTACTCCCATCGCGAATCATCAAAGATAATACACTGCAAAAAAAGAATTTGTGTAAAGAACTTGCCCAAGATCTTGGTAAACCATACGCATCTCTTATTGGAGGAAATAAAATTAATCTAGATGGAGAGTACGAAGTGTAGTCAGAACGCTGGTCTAATAAGCCACACAAAAAATCAATTCTACTATCAGCTGAAAAAGTTTTAAATGATTGGAATGAATATGCGTTTCCAGCAAAAAATGCTCTTATCAAAATTCTGGCCACGCTTCCAGCTAGCAATGCTTGTGCTGAAAGGAGTTTTTCGACCCTTCGCCGGTTGAAAACGTGGTTACGGTCCACAATGTCCGAGAACAGACTCATTGGTCTTGCACTTTTAAATAACCATTTCGATATTGAGATTGATATTGATCATATAATTGAAAGATATATAAAACAAGTAAGGAAGATTAAGTTCGGGTGTAACCGAACATTACATACTCAGTTGAGAGCTATGGTGACAACATAAGGGAAAATAACCATGTAGGAAAATGAACCGAGGGAAACCGTGCAATGTGTTTGTATGACATGTGTATCAAATGAAAGACATTAAAGAGTATTTTATGAGGGAGTGGGCCATAGTTCTATAGGTGGACGCCATTTAGGGATATAGCCATAAAGGTGGATCAGGGTTGACTCTAGAATGCGTTTGTACGATATGGGTATCAAATGAAAGGTGTTAATGAGTATTTTAAAAGGGCGTGGACCTAAGTTCTATAGATGGACGCCTTTTCGAGATATCGCCGTAAAGATGGACCAGGGGTGACTCTAGAATGCGTTTGTATGATATGGGTATCAAATGAAAGGTGTTAATGAGCATTTTAAAAGGGATTGGCCTTCGTTTTATAGGTGTTCGCCTTTTCGAGATATCGCCATAAAGGTGGACCAGGGGTGACTTTAGAATTTGTTTGTATGATATGGGTATCAAATGAAAGGTGTTAATGATTATTTTAAAAGGGCGTGGGGCTTAGTTCTATAGGTGGACCCCTTTTCGAGATATCGCCATAAAGGTGGACCAGGGGTGACTCTAGAATTCGTTTGTGCAATATGGGTATCAAACGAAAGGAGTTAATGAGTATTTTAAGAGGGAGTGGGCCTTAGTTCTATAGGTGGACGCATTTTCGAGGTATCGCAATAAAGGTGGACCAGGGGTGACTCTAGACTTTGTTTGTACGATATGGGTATCAAATGAAAGGTGTTAATGAGTATTTTTAAAAGGGATTGGCCTTCGTTTTATAGGTGTTCGCCTTTTCGAGACATCGCCATAAAGGTGGACCAGGGGTGACTTTAGAATTTGTTTGTATGATATGGGTATCAAATGAAAGGTGTTAATGATTATTTTAAAAGGGCGTGGGGCTTAGTTCTATAGGTGGATCCTTTTCGAGATATCGCCATAAAGGTGGACCAGGGGTGACTCTAGAATTCGTTTGTGCAATATGGGTATCAAACGAAAGGAGTTAATGAGTATTTTAAGAGGGAGTGGGTCCTTTTCGAGATATCGCCATAAAGGTGGACCAGGGGTGACTCTAGAATTCGTTTGTGCAATATGGGTATCAAACGAAAGGAGTTAATGAGTATTTTAAGAGGGAGTGGGCCTTAGTTCTATAGGTGGACGCCTTTTCGAGATATCGCCATAAAGATGGACCAGGTGTGACTCTAGAATGCGTTTGTACGATATGGGTATCAAATGAAAGGTGTTAATGAGTATTTTAAAAGGGAGTAATCCTTAGTTCCATAGGTGGACGCCGTTTCGAGATATCGCCATAAAGGTGGGCCAGGGGTGACTCTAGAATTCGTTTGTGCAATATGGGTATCAAACGAAAGGAGTTAATGAGTATTTTAAGAGGGAGTGGGCCTTTCTGGATCAGGGGTGACTCTAGACTTTGTTTGTACGATATGGGTATCAAATTAAAGGTATTAATGAGAGTTTTAAAAGGGAGTGGTGGTAGTTGTATATGTGAAGGCGTTTTCCAGATATCGTCCAAAATGTGGACCAGGGTGACCCAGAACATCATCTGTTGGATACCGCTAATTTATTTATATATGTAATACCTGCCAAGATTTTAAGGGTTTTTTATTTCGCCCTGCAGGACTTTTTCATTTTCTTCTACTTAATATGGTAGGTGTCACAACCATTTTATAAAGTTTTTTCTAAAGTTATATTTCGCGTTAATAAAGCAATTCAATTACCTTACCATATTTCATCCCTTTTTTCGTATTTGGTATAGAATTATGGCATTTTTTTCATTTTTCGTAATTTTCGATATCGAAAAAGTGGGCGTGGTCATAGTCGGATTTCGCTCATTTTTCATGCCAAGATAAAGTGAGTTCAGATAAGTGCGTGAACTGAGTTTAGTAAAGATATATCGATTTTTGCTCAAGTTATCGTGTTAACGGCCATGCGGAAGGACAGACGGACGACTGTGTATAAAAACTGGGCGTGACATCAACCGATTTCGCCCATTTTCACAGAAAACAGTTAACGCCATAAAATCTATGCCCCTACCAAATTTCAAAAGGATTGGTTAATTTTTGTTCGACTTATGGCGTTAAAAGTATCCTAGACAAATTAAATGAAAAAGGGCGGAGCCACGCCCATTTTTAAATTTTCTTTTATTTTTGTATTTTGTTGCACCATATCATTACTGCAGTTGACATAATTTACTTATATACTGTAAAGATATAAAATTTTTTGTTAAAATTTTACTTTAAAAAAATTTTTTTTTTTAAAGTGGGCGTGGTCCTTCTCCGATTTTGCTAATTTTTATTAAGCGTACATATAGTAATAAGGGTAACGTTCCTGCCAAATTTCATCATGATATCTTCAACGACTGCCAAATTACAGCTTGCAAAAGTTTTTAATTACCTTCTTTTAAAAGTGGGCGGTGCCACGCCCATTGTCCAAAATTTTACTAATTTTCTATCCTGCGTCATAAGTTCAACTCATCTACCAAGTTTCGTCGCTTTATCTGTCTTTTGTAATGAATTATCGCACTTTTTCGGTTTTTCGAAATTTTCGATATCGAAAAAGTGGGCGTGGTTATAGTCCGATATCGTTCATTTTATATAGCGATCTGAGATGAGTGCTCAGGAACCTAAATACCAAATTTCATCAAGATACCTCAAAATTTACTCAAGTTATCGTGTTAACGGACGGACGGACGGACGGACATGGCTCAATCAAATTTTTTTCGATCCTGATTATTTTGATGTATGGAAGTCTATATCTATCTCGATTCCTTTATATACGTACAACCAACCGTTATCCAATCAAACTTAATATACTCTGTGAGCTCTGCTCAACTGAGTATAAAAAGGGAAGCAAAGAATTAAATTTACTGTGTGAATATGAACTATACAGAAGATAAAAATGATGTCAAAAAATTGGATGTACTATTGTTAATTTGAATAACTAAATGAAACCAAATATGTGTATGAAATTATTAAACAATGTAAAAAATACTAATAAATTTACCCCTAAAAAATAACGGTCTGCGATACGTTTCCCTTGTTGTTTTTTCTTGCATTTTCACGTATAAAGTACCTTGATGTGAACTTTGTTCAAAACTCATCAGCTATAGGGAGAAACAATTACTGACTGAAATAGCCCCCCCTCAAAAAGTAGCCTGGATCCGCCACTGTCAAAACCCAGACCTATGTTGTAAAATAACTCCGTCCTCTTGGCAAATACTAGAAGCTTCCTAGGACTTAAGCCACTTGCTACTTCAAGATCTGGCAGCTGTACCACTCCTAATAGCTGAAGTCTTAGCCTAGCAAGTGCAGGGCACGAGCATAGAACGTGCTCGATCGTTTCCTCCTCCAACCCGCACTTCCTACATCTGCTATCACTAATTTATTTAGCCATGTCCGTCTGTCCGTTATCATGATAACCTGAGTAAATTGCGATGTACCTTAATCAAATTTGGTATGTAAGTTCCTGGGCACTCATCTCAGATCGCTATTTAAAATGAACGAAATCGCAACCACGCCCACTCTTGCGATATTGAAAATTTGGAAAAATCGAAAAAGTGCGATGATTCTACCAAAGACGGATAAAGCGATTAAACTTGGTAAAACTTAGTAAAACTTAGGACAATGGGCGTGGCACCACCCACTTTTAAAATAAGGTAATTTAAAAGTTTTGCAAGCTGTAATTTGGCAGCTGAGTATGTAATGCTCGGTTACACCCGAACTTGTTATTTCATCCGATTTTTCTTGCGAGTACTAACTGAAGGTATTTTGAAACACCAATGAATATCAAATAATTATCCTCTTAAAGTTCCCAGCTAATTAAGGGCATCTCTTTCCTTCCTCCGCTATCAAAGGGTGGTGGCTATAGGAAAGCAGCATACTTTTTAATTTTCTTTGATACATTCAGCTGCCATAATGTAAACACCATTAATGTTCCGGGAAGTTTTTTTCTCGTATTCTTGATCTTTAGAACCATCCATGGTTACCTCCTCTGAACGACATTATAATAAATAATATTAGAGCAGACAATGACAAAGACTCGTCCGTATAAAACTTCAGCGACACCAGGTGCAACTACATTTGTCAATACCAAAAGCATCTTTTTATGTAAAAGTTTGCGCAAAAATGATGAATCGTTTCGCCGGCTTGTTCAAAAAGTTTAGTGGTCAGATGTTTTTCTGTCCTCATTGTTTTTAAGCCATGATATTTTCATTTCCACCACCTCACAGTTCGAGGTTTGTCATTGTACCTGGGCCATGCCAATGCTAAAACACCTTGGCACTAAGGGAGTAAGCTACCTGACGCACGTTTGCAAACCTGGGAAACCGGCTAACGAAGGCGAGTCATAAGGACCGTATCACCGTTTCCGCAACATGCATAGCACTATCGTCGCTTCCAAAAGCTTTTGACACAGTGAACCACGGCACTCTACTCCAAGATGTAGAAGGTTCACCCTTTCCCCTTCGTATAAAAAGATGGATTGCAAATTATCTGAACCTAGCCGACCATATCCACGGCCACTCTGTTTTACGTCGTGGAATATTGGACGTTCACGTCGATGGTGTTGTGCTACCGATTGTCAGTCATTCAAAGATCTTAGGGGTAACATTCGGTCACACTCTCACCTTCAAGGCGTATGCCATAGAAGTTGTATCTAAAGTACAAAGCCGCAGCAAAATCCTCAAGTCACTTGCCAGTAGCACTTGGAGAAAAGATGAAGAAACGTTGCTAGCCACGTACAAAGCAATTGGCCGGCCGCTCAACAGAAAGTCTAAACTATGGTGATACAATCTTACTATACCCTTCCTCACAAATGGCGAGGAGAAATGAATTGCCTTCTGCTTGTGTTTTGCAACAATTTTCTTATGGTCCAAGGAGTTACTGTGGCCTCATTAAATCAACGCTTGATTCGCAAAAATATTTTTTACCCTAATAATTTTTCAATTACTTTTGAAATTCCTTGTAATGTAATTGGAGAATTTTCAATTACAAACAAACAATTTTTTGTACTCGAGCCGAGTATTTGCAACAAAAAAAAAAAAAAAACAAAGTTGGTATTTAAAAAGCTTTGTATTAACAACCTTCACTTAAATATTTTTTCTTTGTGCAGAACACGTTTTTAAGTTTTTATGTATAAACAAATGCAAACAAAAAAAAAAAGAAAAACAAACAAAAGAACAGAATTTGATTGTAAAAGCTGTTTTGCACTAAATCAATACATTTGATATCCGACAACAAACTACGAATCGCGTGAGCCTCAAACAAAACTTTGCGACCGTTTTTTCTCAAACCGCTGACGTTTAACTCGAAAGACGTTAGACGCGGTTCATTGGTGCGAATGCACTGATTGCTTAAAAATTTTGTTTGCCATCGGCTAAGCTACGCTCGCAATAAAGTGGATAAGTGAGTTGAGTTTAAAAAAGCCGTGGGCAAGTCAAGCTTTGGCCTACTCGCTCGCTACAAGTGATCTATATGCATCTATTACGATTAGGGTTGTTACAATAAATGCAAACTAGGTTTTCACAACTTCACTCTCTGGGATTTCTCTAAACCTTTTTAAAAGAAACAATCTGTATGGTTTTTTCCTGTGAAACTTAAAATCTCTAGAGGATACTCATATCCATGGTAAAAATATTATATTTGTATTGTAACGAATTTAGAGCAATTCCGCTTATTTGCAGCCTTCTACTAACGTTCGAATCACTAAAATGTTGAATAAATAACTCCACTATTCAATAATGCAAAATGGCCTTTATTAAAGTACTTCACAATAACACTTCTACTTCGCAACTGATGGCTTGCTTAAATCAAACTGACTTGTCGTGCATCAACTGTTGCTGCTTTTATACTGTTTGGTTTCGTCGGCATATTTTTAGGCAGTTCTATTGCTAGAATTTACTAGTTAGTTACCAGCTATAACTACGTTTATAGCTTCTCATATGCGCGTGTATATGTGAGTGATACTTGCACAAATTATTGCCTACTTTGGAGCGCATCTTAGATAAGATATCTGCATGTGTTTGTGCGTCTCTCTTCTCTGCGTGTACGTACATATGTGTAGACATAATGACTGATTCGTTTATGTAGATACAAGTGACTGCCTGCTTTATTGTTGTTGTGGCTTCATTTACTTAGCATCTGAATAGCGATGTGAGTATCAATTAGTATCACTAATATTCGTCACAGTATCATGCTCATATCGGTCGAAATTGTAGGATGTTTTATTTAAAAAAATATATATTTAAAATAAGGAGAGAAAAAATTTTAATTTTGTTTGTTTAGGAATAAAATGTAATTTTCCATAAGAAAAGCGTGGATGCTTATGGAAAATAAAATTCTAATTGCAACAGAAGAATTTTCTAATTCCACTTCGTATAGTTCAATGCATTTGAATTGCATTCCATGAGTGCCAAATTTTTCTGTAATTGAAAAATTCGTCATAATATTTTGCAAAATTTTTATATACGGGCTCGGAAAATTATTCGATTAATCCACTAAACGGTTAACGATGATTCGGTATGAAGTATGAAACCCATAGCATGCTTACCAATCGGTTAACGGTATTCAAATAGTCGCCTAGCTTCGACTAATAGTCTCTTTTCTTTGACTAATATTGTTGTTGTTGTAGCGGTACTTCGCCCCATCGAATAGGTGCGATCACTCACTAACTCATCAATACCATCTAACGAGAGATCGAGGAAACTAGCTTTTTCAACAGAGTTGGACCAGAGAGATAAGGGTGCTAGATGTGTTGGTTCCTCATTGTAATAGAAAAGATGGTTGGTGTCATGTGGAGATACGTTACAAGCGGGACCTACGTTTGGTATGTGGCGGTTGATTCTAAATAAGTAAGAGTTTGACCTATTACAGTGTCTAGATCGGAGTTGAGTTAGAGCTAGAGTGACGCACGTTTCCCTGGGAAGGTTGTTTCCCTCAAGGTTGTTCCCCTCAATTGCGAGTTCATTATATTGGTCTTTAAGGACGGAGTTCACCGGGAAGTCTCTATCAAAGTAGCCCAACAACTCTCTGTATCTGAGGTCCTTTTCATGCTCCTTTTCTTCATTTTTAGGTGATGTATTTCTTCATAGTGCTCACGGAGATGAATTCTTTAGTTCCAGGGGATATCGACGTTTCTTGGTAGTCAGCAAAAACTATCTGTTCAACATTTCATTTCTCCTTTTATGAGAAGTATTATTGCCTCACTGTGTAGATAATGTTGTGGAGACATAAGAAAACATCCCGTGGCAGTTCTGAGTGCGGTATTTTGACATATCTGCAGTTTCCTCCAGTGTGTTTGTTTTAGGCTCCGCGACCATATTTCTTTATTACTGGTTATGCACGTTTCTTTGTCCTTGCCCCAAGTGCTGCCGTCAAGAGACTTGGGGGCTTTGTTATGGCTCTAGATTTTAGGTACAATTTCGGCTGTATGCTCACTGAAATGAAGGGTCTAAACGAACGTCGCACCCACTGTGGTCGATATTTGCTTTGTCCACGTTTTAAGTAAGATAGCCTTAACGATAACATTCTGTCGTAAGAAAATTCTCCCTGTCAATTGTATGAAACAGGCCCCAGGATGTGCGGTCTTAAAGTGTTAATCAAAAACAACAATAACAACTTTTCTATATGATCTTTGTATTCCTTTTCTGTTCACTACTTCCAGGTAAACAACTAAGAATTTCACTAATTTATTTTTTATTATTTTTAGAGCATATTTGGCCTTAAGCCGTAAAGCTCCATTATTTTATATTTGAAAACAAAACACTAATGTTTTGCTATAAATGCTAATGATAATATGATCTCTCTACAGTATAGGTTTTGGCCATTTATACATAAATGTATGTACATAGTCAACACTTATCACATAAAAAATTTATAAAAGGGGGGCTCATTAAAGCTTTTAAATTTATAAGGTGAAAAAATATATCCGTTTACACACATCACACAGGTCTCTGAATCTTAGACTAACAATACTTATTCTTATCTTTAGAAAGAAAGCACTGCAGGCTCATGACGGATATTTTGGCCTGTGCTAGCTAAGACTCCATATATTAGGAGTGATGCAGCTATCAGATCTAGAAGCAGCAATTGCTATAGGTCCTAGAATAGTTCTAGTATTTGGCAAGATCATAGTGTTTTTTATTCAAATGTATTGGTTTTTGAAAGTTAGGTCAGTAAACAAACTTCGGTAACTCATTGCACTCTTTCAGTCTACTTATGTGAGGTCCTCACGAAACGGCCAGTTCAACCTAATCTAACAGCTAGGTACAAAAATATCGCGAGTTAGCACTGAACGCAGACCTTTTTACCGCACAGTGAAAATTTGCAATAATATATGCATAACAATTTTAAGGTAAGAATTTAAAGTAAAAATGTCATACCAGTAGTGTTGGGAATTTTCAAATGAATTCAACTATCGATATTTATGTAGTTACTGAATTATTTTAACTATCGGATGAATTTTTTCATTAATTCATTCATTTTATCTGCTCTTTAGCTAGCCCGAGGCCAGTACCGATGTTTTTTGTAGTACATTTACTATACAAAACAACAATGTCTGAATTGTTTTGGTTATACCCCGGGGTAGCTAAAGAGCATACTTATATAAGACAAAATGTTGAATGTGACTAAAATTGGGTATATTTTGCTTCAAGCAAGTAATGCAAATATTCAATTTAAATGTCTTTGTTACATATTATACAAAGCGCATGCCTGATATGCAGAAGGTTTTGGTTCGCAACCCACTGAGTTTTTTGGTCTTACCAATTCATATGGCCAATATTTCAGTACTCCCCCAAACCGTTGGGGAGATCTTATTACGTTAAAACAACAACAGGACAGAAGATTAGTGAAATTGAATTTGTATATGTGTTGTTCAACAACATAATTTTGTTTGAACAGTCCCCAAAAATACACTATTGGAAATGTATTCGACAGGGACTGTTAAGGAACTGCTCGCTGTACTTATTGCAGTAGATAATGGAAAAGAAGTAGAACTATTTGCCTCTTCCGAAATTACAAACGCTATTTCTCCTGAATGACTTTCGAATGAATGAAAATGAGTGAACTATCGAATAACTCGATAGTTTTTTTCATTCGATAGTTCACAACAGTACATACTAGCATAACCGTGGATGCGTAAAAGCGGGGTTAACTGTAAATTATGCCGGTTTTTCAGTAAAAGTCCAACTCAGTTCGTCAGTTAAACTACGCTTAAACTTACCCTGCAGTTTTTCAGTATACTTTAACTGGAGTTTAAGCTAATGTTAAGCGGCCGATCTGGCAGGGTTAAACTCTAGTTAACCTATCAGTTATTTGCGTTCGTTCGAAATAGCGTCCAATATACCCAACAAGCTCATGTTGAAAACCAGGCATACTTCTAAAATCTCAAGGGTTGTTTCGAATCAGTGGCTCAACTCGAGAATCATAGCGTACTCAGGAAAAGAGGATATTTTTTTATAAAGCAAAAAATGCTATTACTTTCTCTAAGTGGATTCAAATCTAAGCTTCCATACTACAGTATTTTCACGAAAATAAAATAAAATATATATAATATATTTTTGATTAATTACACCTAATTACTGCTATCAACCAGGTGTTTACAATAAACAGCTGCTGGTTTTGGTGGTACCACCTTGGAGATTTTTTCAACTCCACCTCAACTCGATATGCAATGTAGGATATCAACTGGAGAAATGTGTTGAATATTCATTTGAGAACAGTACATTTCTCAAAATCTCTCTAAATTAGGAAATTGGAAAATATTAATGACGTTGCAGAGCAACTCGAAAACTTTTAGTTTTACAAAATTTCTCAAAGGTCGGATAGTGATTGAAGAATGAACGGATATCAACTCGAGAGCTAACTGGTTTAAGAATATTTAAATAATGATGTTGGATATCACTTCCGGAACTAAATATATATTTCGCTGGAGAAATTTTGTATCCATGTTTGTTGGGTAAACAAAATCCAGCTGTTGTCGTATCTACAATTTATCTAGATAATAAACAACCAATGTTGCCGCAAAAAAAGCATACCAAAAGGCGGCCTTAAACTGTGACTGATAAACTGCTCAGTAGATTGACTGGAGTTTAAATTTGACTAGTGTTTAAGCAAACTTAGTTTAAGCTCAGCTTAACCAACTACTGAAAAACCAGGCCTTAGTCCAAAGATTTCGGAACTTTACATTTTTTTACTACCTTAATCAACAAACACAACGGCTCATTTACATATACACTTCTTGTCCCCTCACTTATAAAATATGTTACAATTTGACTGATTTCAGTGACGTTGCGAGCATTATTTCATTAAACTTAAAATTCCCGTTACGTTCACTTTCTTACCAATATACGTGCAATGATTGATTATCACCTGGTATTTTTTTTTATGTACAACTAAATAACTCATGAATAACCCACTAGCGTTATGCGCAGTCTTTAACACACCAGTCTTGAAAGTAGACTAGTATGAAATTCATAGCCGATGAACTTTCTTTTCTTGCTATTGGCATTTGAGCGCAACTTGAATTCTTCAACACCACATCATTCACTAACATAACATAACATCTGTCTGTATACCGATTATTAAATAAATAATCTTTTTTTTTAGTGATTTTATAATCTAGATATTATAAAACTTGATTTTCTTCAGTATAAAACTTATCAGACTTTACTCTTTTAGTTTTGCGAACATAAACAAGGACGCCATGGTGCACAGTGGTTTTGGTTGTACTGGCAAGCTGAAAAAAAATTAATATCAACGCCAAACTTTAACATATTTGTGCAAAACTTAAAACTGAGGAGATCCTGAGGTCGCTGGTTACAAATTTGAAATTCGTTTTACAAAATTCAAAATGGCGTATGAGTTTTTCGAGTTGGCTCATTACGAATCAAAACACATTTTCAAAAATTTGGATAAGTTTTTTATATACATAAATTTAAGATAAACTGCTCATAAAAAAATGTACAACACAAAAATCAAAAAAAAAAAAAAAAAGTAAGGACGGGACCGTGTTCTGCTGTGCCGAAGACTTCATACCTTTCATGAATGGCGCTGAACAATAATCTTATCCCGTTCGTAATCTCCAAATAATCGGATGTATAAGATTAGAAATATATATTGAACAGATGTACATACCTAAACGATTTTTAAGATAAATATAAAATAAAAAATGGCGAAAAACCCCTCTATCTGAACGATCGGTTGTATAGGATATATATTATATATAACTCCAATCGGAATGATTTTTACAGGAAATCTTCTATGATATATTAGGATATACGTCACCAAGTTTCACGTTTTTATATTGGAAACTAAGGGAGAATTGGCCAAAAATCTTTCTATCTGAACGATCGGTTGCATGGGATAGGAATATACTATATACATATAGCTCCGATCAAAGTGAGTTTTTCAGCAAATCTTCTATGATATATTAGAATAAATATCACCAAGTTTAACGTTTTTATACTCAGTTGAGCAGAGCTCACAGAGTATATTAAGTTTGATTGGATAACGGTTGGTTGTACATATATAAAGGAATCGAGATAGATATAGACTTCCATATATCAAAATAATCAGGATCGAAAAAAAATTTGATTGAGCCATGTCCGTCCGTCCGTCCGTCCGTCCGTCCGTTAACACGATCACTTGAGTAAATTTTGAGGTATCTTGATGAAATTTGGTACGTAGGTTCCTGAGCACTCATCTCAGATCGCTATTTAAAATGAACGATATCGGACTATAACCACGCCCACTTTTTCGATATCGAAAATTTCGAAAAACCGAAAAAGTGCGATAACTCATTACAAAAGACAGATAAAGCGACGAAACTTGGTAGATGGGTTGAACTTATGACGCAGAATAGAAAATTAGTAAGATTTTGGACAATGGGCGTGGCACCGCCCACTTTTACAAGAAGGTAATTTAAAAGTTTTGCAAGCTGTAATTTGGCAGTCGTTGAAGATATCATGATGAAATTTGGCAGCAACGTTACTACTATTACTCTATATGTGCTAAATAAAAATTAGCAAAATTGGATGAAGAACACGCCCACTTTTTAAAAAAAAATTTTTTTAAATTCAAATTTTAACAAAAAATTTAATATCTTTACTGTATATAAGTAAATTAAGTCAAAATTCAACTCCAGTAATGATATGATGCAACAAAATACAAAAATAAAAGAAAATTTCAAAATGGGCGTGGCTCCGCCCATTTTCATTTAGTTTGTCTAGAATACTTTTATTGCCATAAGTCGAACAAAAATTTACCAATCCTTCTCAAATTTGGTAGTAGCATAGATTCTATGACGGTAACTGTTCTCTGTGAAAATGGGCGAAATCGGTGGAAGCCACGCCCAGTTTTTATACACAGTCCACCGTCTGTCCTTCCGCTCGGCCATTAACACAATAACTTGAGCAAAATCCGATATATCTTTACTAAACATATCCCACGTACTTACCTGAGCTCACTTTTTCTTGGTATAAAAAATGGGCGAAATCTGACCATAACCACGCCCACTTTATCGATATCGAAAATTACGAAAAATGAAAAAAATGCCATAATTCTATACCAAACACGAAAAAAGGGATGAAACATGGTAACTGGATTGGTTTATTGACGCAAAATATAACTTTGGAAAAACCTTTGTAAAATGGGTGTGACACCTACCATATTAAGTAGAAGAAAATGAAAAAGTTCTACAAGGCGAAATCAACAGCCCTTGAAATCTTGGCAGGAATACTGTTAGTGGTATTGCATATATAAATAAATTAGCAGTACCCGACAGATGATTTTCTGGATCACCTGGTCCACATTTTGGTCGATATCGCGAGAACGCCTTCACATATACATCTAAGGGCCACTCGCTTTTAAAACCCTCATTAATACCTTTAATTTGATATCCATATCGTACAAAAACATACCAGAGTCCCCCCTGTCCCACCCTAATGGCGATATCTCGAAAAGGCGTCCACCTATAGACCTAATGCCCCCTCCCTCTTAAAATGCTCAGTAACACCTTTCGTTTGATACCCATACCGTACAAACATTCTAGAGTCACCCCTGGCCCACCCTAATGGCGATATCTCGAAAAGGTGTCCACCTATAGACCTAGTGTCCACTCCCTCTTAAAATGCTCAGTAACACCTTTCGTTTGATACCCATATCGTACAAACATTCTAGAGTCACACCTGGCCCAGCCTAATGGCGATATCTCGAAAAGGCGTCCACCTATAGACCTAATGCCCACTCGCTCTTAAAATGCTCAGTAACAGCTTTCGTTTGATACCCATATCGTACAAACATTCTAGAGTCACACCTGGCCCACCCTAATGGCGATATTTCGAAAAGGCGTCCACCTATAGAACTAAGGATTACTCCCTTTTAAAATACTCATTACCACCTTTCATTTGATACCCATATCGTACAAACACATTCTAGAGTCACCCTGGCCCACCCTAATGGCGATATCTCGAAAAGGCGTCCACCTATAGACCTAATGTCCACTCCCTCTTAAAATGCTCAGTAACACCTTTCGTTTGATACCCATGTCGTACAAACATTCTAGAGTCACCCCTGGCCCACCCTAATGGCGATATCTCGAAAAGGCGTCCACCTATAGACCTAATGTCCACTCCCTCTTAAAATGCTCAGTAACACCTTTCGTTTGATACCCATATCGTACAAACATTCTAGAGTCACCCCTGTCCCACCCTAATGGCGATATCTCGAAAAGGCGTCCACCTATAGACCTAATGCCCACTCCCTCTTAAAATGCTCAGTAACACCTTTCGTTTGATACCCATATCGTACAAACATTCTAGAGTCACACCTGGCCCACCCTAATGGCGATATCTCGAAAAGGCGTCCACCTATAGAACTAAGGATTACTCCCTTTTAAAATACTCATTACCACCTTTCATTTGATACCCATATCGTACAAACACATTCTAGAGTCACCCTGGCCCACCCTAATGGCGATATCTCGAAAAGGCGTCCACCTATAGACCTAATGCCCACTCCCTCTTAAAATGCTCAGTAACACCTTTCGTTTGATACCCATACCGTACAAACATTCTAGAGTCACCCTTGGTCCAGCTTTATGGCGATATCTCGAAAAGGCGTCCACCTATAGAACTAAGGATTACTCCCTTTTAAAATACTCATTACCACCTTTCATTTGATACCCATATCGTACAAACACATTCTAGAGTCACCCCTGGCCCACCCTAATGGCGATATCTCGAAAAGGCGTCCACCTATAGACCTAATGCCCACTCCCTCTTAAAATGCTCAGTAACACCTTTCGTTTGATACCCATATCGTACAAACATTCTAGAGTCACCCCTGGCCCACCCTAATGGCGATATCTCGAAAGGGCGTCCACCTATAGACCTAATGCCCACTCCCTCTTAAAATGCTCAGTAACACCTTTCGTTTGATGCACATATCGTACAGACACCCCTGGTGGAACACCCCCTATGGAACTAAGGATCACTCCTTTTCAAAATACTCATTAACAGCTTTCATTTGATACCCATATCGTACAAACACATTATAGAATCACCCCTGGTCCACCTTAATGGGGACATCTCGAAAAGGCGTCCACCGATAGACCTAAGGCCCACTCCCTCTTAAAATGCTCAGTAACACCTTTCATTTGATACCCATATCGTACAAACAAATTCTAGAGTCAGCCCTGGTCTACCTTTATGGCGATATCCCTAAATGGCGTTCATCCATAGAACTATGGCCTACTCTCTCTTAAAATACTCTTTAATACCTTTCATTTGATACACATGTTATACAACCACATTCCAGGGTTACCCCAGATTGATTTTCCTTATTTTGTCTCCATAGCTCTCAACTGAGTATGTTATGTTCGGTTACACCCGAACTTAGCCTTCCTTACTTGTTATATTGGAAATTTAGGGAGAAATTGCCAAAAATCTTTCTATCTGAACGATCGGTTGTATGAGATATATACTATATATAGCTCCGATCAGAGTGATTTTTTCAGGAAATCTTCTATGATATATTAGGATAAATATCACCAAGTTTAGCCTTTTTATATTGGAAATAAAGGGAGAAATGGCTAAAAATCTTTCTATCTGAACGATCGGTTGTATGGGTTATATATTATATATAGCTCCGATCGAAATGATTTTTTCATGAAATCTTCTATGATATATTAGAATAAATATCACCAAGTTTAACGTTTTATATTGGAAATTAAGGGAGAAGTTGTCAAAAATCTTTCTATCTGAACGATCGGTTGTATGGGATATAACTATATACAGCTCCGATCAGAGTGATTTTTTCAGGATATCTTCTATGATATATTAGAATATATATCACCGAGTGTCAGGTTTATACTTTCTAAATTGCGGCAGGAATGACCAAAATCGTCTTATCTGAACGATCGGTTGTATGGGATATAGTGGTCCGATCCTACCGGATCCGACAAGTGTCTAATATAATACAAAAATACATCCTTGTGCCAAATTTTATTGAGATATCTCAAAATTTGACGGACTAGTTTGCGTTCAAACAGACAGACGAACGGACATGGCTATATCAACCCAGTTCGTCGCCTTGATCAATTCGATATACTTAATGGTGAGTCTATCTTCTATATTTCTCAACGTTACAAACATTGGACCAAAGTTAATGTACCATTTCATGTTCATGAAAGGTATAAAAATTCATCAACGTTGATATTTTGCCAAATGAAACATTGCACTTTGTTATACTAAAACAGTTCATTTGAAAATACGGAATACGGAATGGCTGTATTGATGGATTACAATAAGTCTCCAGGAAGTAAAATAACCAACCATTTTTACCTCAACCGAAAGGACCTTTCAGCTTAAATGTTATGCCGGTAGGTTAAATATTTATTAGCTGCTCAAACCTTCAAATCATCTAGTTTTAGAAACAGATATGCGACCAAAATTTGTCCATTACATTCGTTGAAGCTAGCAATCCAGGAGCTAGTCATGACTCATTCGTTTGGAATGTGAACAGCGTAGAACAGGAGCTATAAGAAGATTATGGGAATGCTAACACATAGTTACTTGGTATTGTATACCAAGTTATAATATTTTCCTAGGTGATTCTTTATATCCCTTTCAGCCATATTCGGTTACCCCGTTCAAAAATTCGGCGCGGTGGCGTGGTGGTAGCGCGCTCCGCCTACCACACCGAAGATCCTGTGTTCATTCTGTTCTTTCAAGCGGAATCGCCACTCGGCAGTGATTTGGCAAACACTCCGAATGTGTTTCTGCTATGAAAAGTTTCTCACCGAACCCTCATCTGCCTTGCAGTTGCCGTCGTAAAACATGTAGGTCCCGTCCCGCCAATTTGTAGGAAAATTTAAAGGAAGCAAGACGCAAATTGCAAGAGAAATTCTGCCAATTTTTAAAACATTAAATTCCTATCGTAAACTCTGATCCTGAAAATGTTATCACTCCGAAATGAGCTTGCCAACATCACCGAATCCAAATCACCTTCCACTATAAGAATGAGTATTGTTATTAAGTACATGTTTTATTGCAACATATATGTATATACTTATGTGCTTTAAATTCAGATACACTGTAAAATTCATTTATCTTAAAGCTAATAAAATATTTACATACAAAATTAACGTATTTGGTCTTGGCAGACTTATGTATATATGTAAATATGTATACATTAATCTTAAATATATCACTTGAATACAACTACTAAAAAATAAAACTTTTCACTTTTAAACATAATGGTAATACTAAAAAAAAAAATATTGCTTCAGTTGAGAAACAAAAATTCTTTCGAAACTTATAACTACAAAATATATCTTAAAAAATTCAAAAACAACATACAATTATAAAAAACTATGTACATATAAAAATATCACTAGCATTGTAAAAGTTGAATTAAACTTTCAAAAATTAGAGCCTGCAGTTCAGCTGCAGCAGTCAGTCTGTTTGTGGCATCCGCCATTGTGGATAAAATAAGTGTGATATCTTATCCGTCAACTCCCTGATAGGCAGTCTAGACCTAATAAGCTTCTTCCCCTGCTTATAGTCGGAGAACGAGTCTTGAAAATGTGAATAGCTTCACAAGGGCACATTTTTTCAGATTTGGTGCTTTTTAGTTGTTGAAACTATGACGCATCTAACCTATGAAAAACATTTTTAAAAAGTCTTTCATCCACATAACGTGGCATTTTAGTAATAGAAGGTAAGTTTGACGTACCTCGGTACTGCGGCAGTTGAAGGTACGCTTTCTTCTTGGATTATAGAGTGGGGGTTATCACGACTTCCGCACTTTTTCACAGTCTAACCATGGAATTTTCAGTTAATAATAAATTTCCTCGCTCTATGCAAATACTCGTTTTTAAGGAAATAAATTTCACGAAACCGCTTAATTTGGTAACATTCCGATAATTTCAATGGGACCTATCGTTGTGTCGAGTTTCTTATTACTGTTTCTTTTGCTGAAATGCAACCTAATGTGAAAGAAAGAGCTTTTAGACATACTTTTCAATATTTTGCATACGACCCCTTGGCCTTTAAACATACGCTGACTGCGAATGTGTGTTTTATATTATATGTGATAGGCCTGTGCCAATGATCAGCCTTTCTGAAACATTTTCATTTTGCCGCTGGTTTATCAACTTAGCGGGCGTCTCAGAGCCAGTTAGTTATTCCGGTACCTAGACTGCTGACTTAAAACGTATCTTACAAAACTAAAATATGATCGAATCTGCAAAAAAATGTCCTTCCATGAAACTCCTTTATTTCATGCCAGTTTTTGGACTATATTAGAAAATATATTTTAAAACTAAGGTTGGGTGCGAGTTCGCCTAAATTTTAGGTAGCTAAACTAATATTCCACTGGAACTTTCCAGCACTGCAGTAATTTAGAAAAAGCTATCAAAACTGTGCGAGTTGATTTGAAAATTTAAATTGTTATTTTCTGCTAAGAAAATAATAACAATATGGGAAATTTGGTATTTTTGATGCGATTTCACGTTTAAAAAGAACAGAGATCAATTAGGTCCGCGGTAAATACCTATCCCAAGATAGCAGTACAAGAAAATGCTGTGGCTCCGTTTTATAAGGCTTTTTTTTTCGGACATAGTAGAGCACATGCACAATGACATTTTCCACAATCCCCAGTTCAATACTGTGATGTTGATACGCCTCCAATAACTTCGTTAGGCCAATTAGTGCACTTGGCTGCCAAATATGTTGAGATTGCGGTCCATATTTGCGAATGATCCAATTCTTGTGTCTCCAACATCAGCTTGAACAATTGAACGTACAATCGATCGGTCCTTAATCGCAGCAGGGATCACCGCTCTATAATCTATGATTTACTTAAATTGAATGGACAAGAGCCATTTATTTGCATATAAAATATTGAAAAATCTATATTTTTGTTTTTGAAATTTGACATTTGAATTTAGGTTGAAAAGTATGCTCATAAAAATTCTAAATTTTTATTTTGCACTGCCTTACCGACAGTTCCCAGTGATTTAGGTTTTTTCTGTATTTAGGAAGAACTTTAGGTCAACTCGCACACAGCCTAACAAAATGACATGAAATATGACACTTTTTAAACCATCAGAATTCTGTTGCTCTAATTCCAACGCGAGTTCAGTACCAGGTGTCGTTATCCCTTCAGCTGATTGCTTTTTCTTGATTATTTTCCATACAGTGCCTTTTACTACCACAAACCACCTACCCAGATTGCGCATTCACGAGTTCAAAATTATTTCGTTCTGCGCATATACGTCATAGTGGACTCTTGAGCGAATAAAAAAAGAGCAAGAAATAAAGAGCTAAACGAAAAGAATCAATTCATACGTCATAAAAAACAGCTGATCTAATGTTTACAAAATAATCAAGAAGAAGCAATCAGCTGTTGGGATAACAACACCTGGTACTGAATTCGCTTTGCCACCATCTGGTATGGATTCGCCTTGCCGAATTCCGTTGTAACTTCTAGTTTGCCAGATATTAGCAGATAATTGAAAAGAATTGAAAGTATTTGAAATAACTTATTGGAAATTTAAATAGATTTATTCATTACTAAGTACCAGTAAAAAGTAATTGTACTTGATAATTAATTTTTTAAATGACAAAATCATTGTTATTGGCCAATTACGATTACCAAGTATATTAATAACTGTACAACACATTTTCCAGCAAAATTTTTTTTTGCTGGGCGCTTCACCTCCGTTTCTGAGTAGCGCTCAGGGCATGACAGAATTTTGTTCACGCCGTGTAAAATAACAGCAAGACATTTAAAATACGTACATGATCCCTGAAATTAACTAAATATAGAAGTATGGAGCCCATATTTGCATACAAATTAGCTATTTAAACTTGCTCTTGGAAAGGTTTGCCTCTACGTTGTAGGGAAGTCAGTAACTAGTGATAAAAATTTCTTGTTCGAAACTAGATCTAAAGTGCCAAGTAAGTACAAGTTTGCTAGTAATTAGATGTTCTCCTGTTACAAAATCGTCATTGTAGATTTTTATACGTATTTCATTTTTAACATATTGTTAGCATCACTATGCTTTTACTAAATAATCACAACAAAAACAACAATCATCCAAACTCACATAGAAGGCGACGAAGAATATCTCACATACACATATGTAGTCATCAGCTAAGAGCAGAAGTTGTTACTCACACATACACATACATGTGGCTAGAAGAAAAGCATAAACTACAAATATACATGTATATAGCTGGTAACCAAGCATGAGCTGGGGCTGTTCTGGAACACAGGTTCGTGAAACGACTAGACATTAGGAGAATTGGCGATCGAGACAACCGAGAGTATAAAAGCAGCGCAAACTGAGGAAACGGTAATCAGTTTGATTAAAACACGCTATTATTTGTGAAGTATAATTGTGAAGTACTCCCAAAGTAATCGAAATAAAAAGCAGTTTGCAATACTGAATATTGGAGTTATTTCTTTTTTATTCCACAGCTCAGCGATTAGAACGTTAGCAGAAGGTGCATAATAACCAGGATTTTCCTAAATTAGTTACAATATATTTGAGAAACAAAAAAATCTGCCAGCTTTAAGGAGTTTCAACAATGAGTATGCAATTTCTTACCCACACTTTCCACCAACTCTATCGTACTAGAAGCAACATATTCTATTCGGTCCAACTCGGAGCCAACGAAATAGTACCAAGAAAAGAACTGGATCATACCTATAAAGTTGTACACTAGTTCGGAACTATCTAAAAAGTGCCAAAAAACCAACCAGTTCTTAAGTGGAAATTTGTATCTAGTTAGGTATTACAGAAAAGGTAATGCAGTAGGGACAATTTGCACCGCCTAGGACACTAAAAAGTTCAATTCGCCAGTTGAAAACATGTAATTACGATATCGCGCGAACTAATAGGGGTTTCGAAAGCACCAGAAGCGCACTACTTTTGAACTAGAGATTTTCCTTACATGATTTTTGCAAGACTGTGTTCCAAGTTGTGAAATAACAACAAATTTTCAGATATTAAAAGACATTATTAAGATTAAAAGTGAGAGTGCCGATTAAAAACTTTATCTCATTCATAAATAGGCACACAAACGATATTATTTTTATTGGCATTGTGATTGTTATTTTTATAGCTTTCATAAACATTAAATGATATATGAAGCTCAGTCTGATCGACGATGTTTGTATGTCAGTTAGAGTTAGATCATATTATCTAACTTTAAGCAAGACGCAGTTCGTGAAATTATCAACGGCGAAATTTAGGGAGCCATAAAAGGTTAATAATATATGTCACCCGGTCTATGAAAAGGTGGCTTATGACTCAAAAAAGAAATTGCGACAAACAGCTGTTAACAACTGTTTTTTTTGCGAGAAACAGCTGTTTTTTTTTTGAGTCATAAGCCACCTTTTCATAAACCGAATAGTCCCTTGGATACCGCCGCATAGTGGAAACAATTCCAACAATTTTTTTCATTACTCTGCACGCTGTGGTGTGGTAAAAGCGTTCTTCGCCTACCAAGGTGCAAGTTCATGCGAAAAAGCTATGAAAAGCTTTCAGTAAAAAATCAAAAGTAGCATGACGGAACTTGGAAGAGGATCGTGCCTTATGTTTGGGATGATTATTTTAAAATTGATGATGGCTTTAAATGTGGAGTGAAGGAATATATAAAAGGGGTGTGATTATTACTTTGTAATTGAAATTTGATGTATGTACTTACTTTCGTTATGCATAAAAGAATTCGATTTCCTTATAATATTACCAACATTTTTAAACAAAATTCACACTTACAAAAACAAAACGCAGTTTGTGTGTATGCCCACTGTGTACCAAACATTCAAGCTCGCGTTCAGAGAGAGCATTCAAACACAACACATTGTAGCGTTAGATGAAATGTTGAAAAAAGCCAGCACTCGCTAATATCTAACCACTTAAGCATTTTCATTTCATTTCGTTTTGCTAGTGATCCTTTACCGAAATACTTTCGATTAGGTCTAACAAAGTCTAGACAGTAAAGCATGAAATATCTTTTGACCACCGCCGAAAAGTTTGCTCACAAAACAAACAGCTGATGATAAATCTACTCGTCTCTCACACCTGCTCACGTAGAGCAATCTTAAAGCTGGAGACATTGGTGCTTTATCGGTAACCGTATCGGTAACCTTATAACAGCTGATTCGACCAATCTTATGAGAATCAATGCAATCGATTATTGGTGCCGCTAAGGTCGTAACCGTATCGTAGCCAACCAATTGGGTTTTGGTTTACCGTCGTAACGATAAACAGCTGATTACGTTAGGGATACGGATACAGCGCTACGACATACGGCACCAATGACTCCAGCTTAAGGCCCAAATACTGATACTTAGCATAGACTTGTTTTGGCTTAAGAACTGTCACTTACAGTTCGGTTAAATGAACATTGCATGTTACTGATTACTCAAAACTTAGCAACACTTAACTTGACTTAGAAGTCTGTTGAATTTTGATTTTCTATGTAAGTTCTAAGTGACGTTTACATTTTGAGATGCCATTTGTTTGTTTCCATTTCATTTTGACATTTTGTCATACAAATTGACATTTACTGATTATGATGCCAGATTGTGCGCTAAGTGGAGTATAATCAAGGCTAAGTTGCCAAGTTTACGCCAAGCCAAGTCAAGTCTATGCTAAGTATCAGTAATGGGGTCTTTAGGCCTGATGATGTGGCTGAGCAATGAGGGTATATTTCTCTCTCATTACGTACCACCGCCACGATAGGTTTCTAGCGAGCCCGCAAAAACACGCTGCGTGTGGGCGAGGCTACGCGCGGTAAACTGAAGCGTTATCACGAATTAGTCTGTTTAACATTGCGTATGAGGTTATATCGAAATACTGATGCCCATAATCAACGAAAGCAGCCTTTGACAGCAAACAGTTATTTGTATGCTGCTATGTGTGAATTTAAGTTATCTGTAAACTTCATAAGGCTCTGTTCTGAAGAACACCACTAGCTCCGTAAGGATTGGGAAGAATCTCTCCTAGCGATTCAAAACCAAACGAGGCTTCAGACAAGGTGCCTCCCTTCCTGCAATTTCCTTAACATAGTGCTGGAGAAAATAGTTCAAGAGCAGACTATACCTTGATTGGTATAAACTATTGTAAGAGCGCACAATTACTGTCCTATTGAGTAGATCAAGAGGCAAAAAAGGGGTAAGGGCAAATGTGAACAATACGAAGTACTTGCTGTCATCCAAGAAAGAATCGGCGCATTCGCACCTAGGCTGTCAGATCACTATTGACGAATTTCCTCTATTTGGGAACTAGCGTTTATAGCAAAAACAATTTCGGCTTAGAAAATAATTGCAGAATAACTCTTTCCAACAAGTTCTACTTGGACTAAATAGGCATTGGAAAGTAAAGTTCTCTCTCGACGAACAAATCGTCCTCTACAAGTCGATCATTATACCTGCGCTGTTGTTTGTTTCGAAATACCCCAGCAGGTTAACGGGGCTTAGAATGTACCCGCGGCAGGTATGCCTGTCGTAAGAGGTGACTAAGATACCAAATTGATTGAAGGGGCTGTGTAGTGCAACCCTCTCAAGGTGTTGCCAGCGCAAAATATATGTAGCTTCTCCAACCCAATCGTCCACCTTCCCTGACCGAGCTCTGGGGCGAGAACTGGGGCTCTGGCGACCCCGAGCTTCTCATGGATGTAGAGAATGGGAGGGCGGATGGCCTTGAAAGTTTCATGTGGTCATACAAAATTGTGCCCGAGAGGGTCGGGCTGGTTCCTTAATGATGCTTGTTACCGGAACTGTATCCGGCAAAGGACCATCAACATCGATAACTCTACCGAAGGCCTTCGGGGAGTGTCCTTATCGCTACAATAACAACAACCTGGTACGAAATTATGGGCGGTGTCGAGAGAAGAAAAGATAGCTCTTGGAGAGTGTTCGAGAGAAAAGTTCTCCGAAAGATGTATGGTTCGCTCCGTGATACCGACGACGAGTATCGAGTATGTGCAGCGAATAAAGCCATCATGGCCCTCCAGCAATAGGAGTTTTCCAGTATGATCACGGATAAAACCCTTAATGACATATTTTTTTTGAATCAAATTTCTCAGTCAAATATTTACTTTTGTTTGTTTAATAATAAATTTTCAATCAAAACAAAAAAAAAAACCAAACGCATATTTTGAAAAAAATTTTATACCAATATTTAAATAAAAAAACTAATTAATTATTACCAACTTTTACTAGCTGAACACAAACCATGTCTGTTGGTATAAGCAGGCCTCCTTTTACCAAACTCGATGATGACTATTTGGTCAACATTGAATTGGAGCAACAGCCACCGCCTGAACCGGTTAAGAAAAAGAAAAAACTTACTAAAGCCGAGAAAAAAGCGTTAAGATTAAAAAGGCAGATTGAGTTTAAAAAGTTGGAGATAACGGTATGTACTTGTAATCAGCCAACCTTATCCCATAGGGCAGTTGTATTGAACTTCGTAAAAATTTCACATTAAGGAACATCTAAAACGAGAACTCGAGCTATCCAAGCAGTCAGCGAGACGAGGAAAAGAAGATTGGGAGGAAATATGTCGTGAAATTAAAATAAAGGAATTAAGAACTGAAGTTTTGGTATGTTGTAGGGGACTTCAAGCCTTAGAGTATAATAAACCTTTTATCCTAATATTTTTCTTTTACTTTTAAAGGAGTGGGAAGAAAAGACCCAAAGGATAATGGAACAGAAAGATGAGAAAATAAAAACTTTTCTGGCAGATATGGATACCACACAAGAAATGCATCGACGCAATTTTGAGCGGCATCTTCAGGTCTTGGATTTTGCCACAAGTAAGTTAAGGTTGTGCATTGAGGCCCTGTTTTTCAATGGGAATTTAAACTCTAGTTAATGTTGACAAATTAAAGTCGTTCAACAGGGCGTGGCAGTTGCTTCCAGTCGGAGTGGAGGTCACTCTCTTCCGCGTATTCTTAAGGAGTGTTCCGATTAGATTATTTGTTTGGCCGGAATATTTTTGTCCATGCTTCTGCACCATCAGCAGGACGGGCTCGATAAGTGACTTGTAGCTCATGATCTTCTCTGGCCGAGAGGGGACTTTAATTTTCAATTGCCTACTCATTCCAAAATAGCATTTATTGGCAAGAGTGATTCTTAGCTGGATTGCAAGTATGACGTTGCTGCTTATGTTTATGCCTGCTCCCAAATAAACGAAGTTTTTTATTGTTTCCTCAATAACCATCAAATCCATCTTCTCCACTTCTTTTTGTAGTTTGGAGAGAGAAAACTTAATCCAGTAACTGCGCGCTCTTATCGGAGCAGTTAGGCTCTGCAGCTTGTATTATCACTCTATGTGATACCTCGTTTAGTTTCAAACGGCTCGGAGATGTTCTTCCCAATTTGAACTTAACTCAATGTGTTGTTAAACATTATTTAGCACAGCCATTCAAGCTTTTCGGGGAAACCAAATTCAGGCATAGCGGAATATAGGCAACTTCTTTCCGTAATGTCAAAGGCTGCCTTAAAATCGATGATGAGGTGATTGTGTCAGAAGATTTGACATCTTGGATTTTTATCCAAGACTGGGCGATTTGGGAAAATCTGGTCTTGTTTCGCACTTACAAAAGTCTATGAGCTGTTTCACGATAGGCTTCAATCATTCAAAATATATGCTTAACAGGACCTTATATTTGTTACAAAGACGGCTGATTCTGCGATAATTGGCGCAATTTGCAGGACCCCCTTACTGTGGTCTGGGCAAAGAACACTTTGATTTCAATCGTTGAACATGCGCTCAACGGACCATATTTTGGAAAGAAGCTGATGCATGTGCCCTACAAATTCTTCGCCTTTGCAATTAAGTAGCTCTGTCGACAATCCATCAGAACCCGCAGCCTTGTTTTTATACTCAGCTGAGCAGAGCTCACAGAGTATATTAACTTTGTTCGCATAACTGCAATGTCTAACGGCATAAACTAATCGAGATATAGACTTCTATATATCAAAATGATCTGGGCGAAAAAAGAAATTTATTTAGCCATGTCCGTCCGTCCATCCGTCCGCCCGTAAACACGACAACTAGAGTAAATTTTGAGGTATCTTTATGAAATTTGGTATGTGGGTTCCTGGGCACTCATCTCAGATCGTTATTTAAAATGAACGAAATCGGACTATAACCACGCCAACTTTCGATATCGAAAATTTCGAAAAATCCAAAAAGTGCGATAATTCATTACCAAAGACGGAAAAAGCGATGAAACTTGGTAGGTGGGTTGACCTTATGACGTAGAATGGAAAATTAGTAAAGTTTTGGACAATGGGCATGGCACCGCCCACTTTTGAAATAAGGTAATTTGAAAGTTTTGCAAGCCGTAATATGACAGTCGTTGAAGATAACATGATGAAATTTGGCAGGAAAGTTACTACTATTACCATATATGTGCTAAATAAAAATTAGCTAAATCTGATGAAGAAGACGCCCACTTAAAAAAAAACAAAAATTTAAAGTAAAATTTTAACAAAAAATTGATTATCTTTACAATAAGTAAATTAGATCAATATTCAACTCCAGTAATTAAATGGTGCAACAAAATACCAAAATAAAAGAAAATTTAAAAATGGGCGCGGCTCCGCCCTTTTTCATTTCATTTGTCTAGAATACGTTTAATGCCACAAGTCGAACACAAATTAACCAATCCCTCTGAAATTTGGTAGGAGCATAGATTCTATGACGATAATTGTTTTCTGCGAAAATGGGCGAAATCGGTTGAAGCCGCGCTCAGTTTTTATACACAGTCGACCGTGTGTCTTTCCTCTCGGCCCTTAACACGATAACTTGAGCAAAAATCGATATATCTTTACTAAACTTAGTTCACGTACTTATCTGAACTCACTTTATCTTGGCACAAAAAATGGCCGAAATCCGACTATGACCACGCCCACTTTTTCGATATCGAAAATTACGAAAAATGAAAAAAATTCCATAATTCTATACCAAATATGAAAAAAGGGATGAAACATGGTAATTGGATTGGTTTATTGACGCAAAATACAACTTTAGAAAAAACTTTGTAAAATGGGTGTAACACTTCCATATTAAGTAGAATAAAATGAAAAAGTTCTGCAGGGCGAAATCAAAAGCCCTTGGAATCTTGACAGGAATGCTCTTCGTGGTATTACATATATAAATAAATTAGCGGTACCCGGCAGATGATGTTCTGGGTCACCCTGGTCCACATTTTGGTCGATATCTCGAAAACGCCTTCACATGTATAACTAAGGATCACTCCCTTTTAAAACCCTCATTAATACCTTTCATTTGATTCCCATATCGTAAAAGCACATTCTAGATTTACCGCTGTTCCACCTTTATGGCGATATCCCGAAATGGCGTCCACCTATAGAACTATGACCCACTCCCTTTTAAAATACTCTTTAATACCTTCCATTTGATACCAATGTCATACAAACACATTCCAGGGTTACCCTAGGTTCATTTTCCTACATGGTGATTTTCCCTTATTTTGCTTCCAAAGCTCTCAGCTGAGTATGTAATGTTCGGTTACACCCGAACTTAGCCTTCCTTACTTGTTTAATCTGGGTATTGTTATTTTAACTTCGTCATATTCGGTTGGGCTAAAATTTATCTAACTCATCGAGTTCGGGAGCGGTTTCATCATTTTTCCTGGGTTAGGCTGAACTGGCGGGACGATAAAGACCTCACATAGATTGAATGTGTCCATAGTGCTACCAGAATTTGTTTGACGACCAAACGGAAGAACCCCAATGAGGTGCCAGGATATATGTGAATAACTCCGTCCTCTTGTCAAATACTAGCAGTTTTCTAGGACCCAGATTAATCACTGCCTCCAAATCTATGAACTCTGCCGCCCCTAATAACTGGAGCCATGACCTGGCGAGCGCAGGGCACGACCACAGAACGTGCTCAGCCGTTTCTTCCTTCAGCACATACTTCCTGCACTTGCTGTTATTTACGAGGATTTACTTATAAGCATGTGACGCCTTCTCCAGTCACTATGCCTAGCGTGAATATTAAGTCTTCTCTCTTCAGAGATATGGGCCACTTTGTGAGTCTAGTATCTTGGGCTTTGCACATGTTCTTAGACATTTTGCAGCCCCCCCCCCCGCTTATGTCCACGCCTTTTTTGCTTGATGGATCATATGTAACTCCTGTCTCCTTTTGATTTCTGCCAAACGGATTGGGTCGTCTATCATCGACTCCTTTACCAACTCATCGCCCTTTTCGTTACCTTCTACCCGTTTACGACCGGGAACCCAGTAAAGATGTATGGTCCGGCCTGATCGAAGTTTTTTCAATGCTTCTTTGCATTCCAGAACAGTTATTGATGAAATACTGTGTGAGATTATTGCCTTAATCGCAGCCAGACTATCAATATTTATATTGACGCGACGGCAGCTTAAGCACGCTTTCTCCAGAATTTCTTCCGCTTTCTACAGTGCTATAATTTCCGCCTGAAAAATGCTGCAGTAATCTGGCAGCCTGATCTACTTATTTCTGAGTCAGTACAGTAAACAGCATACCCAACCCCTTCCATTAATTTGCGCCATCCGTATACACGTGTATAGCATGTTCTATTTCTGCCCTCCCTCAATTGTGGCCCCAATATCTCTTTCGAAGCTCAGGCACGGGACCATACATTCCGTTTGCCCGATATTAGATGGTGCTAGACTGCTGTGGCCATAAGACCTTCATTCAAGCTGCCCGAGGCCTTAAGCCTTGTTGGCGTTGCTAACGCGATGTTGTCGGCCGTTAAGTCTGCAGGCGGAATATGTAAAATTGCATGCAATGTTGCTCTCGGGTTGTTTTTAAAGCTCTCGTTATGCTAATCATTGATACTCTGCATACCCTCTCAAGTTTTTTGGTATACGTACTTTTTTGTGTGGCTGTCCACTAAACAAGAACTCCATAGTAAGGTATGGGTTTAACAATTGCCGTAAATACCCAATGAGAGAGTTTGGGTGAGAGGCTACCCGTGCATCCTAGCATCCTCTTGCATGCATACATTGCCGCGGAGGCTTTTTTCGCTCTCTCTTCCGGATGGAGTTTCCACGTCAATTTATATCTAGTATAACTCCTAGATACTTTGTGCTATATTTTTCTTGCAGGGTTACCTCACTAAACCTAGGCTTAGTCCAATTAGAAACCTTACACTTCCTAGTAAATAATACTAGATCGGTTTTTATCGCGTTGGCGGCTAACCCGACTCCAGGTGTCTAGGCATGTACACTCAGAGAAAAACGCCGTTCTAAAATCCAGCACCACCGGACTCAACTCAAGCTTTTCATGTTCTTACTTTTTTGTTCTTGAAAAACGAACGACCTGTTCTTAAAACAACAACCTTGTTCTTGAACTGACACCATTTTCTTGAAAAAAGAACGGCCGGTCTTAAAATATGAACAAATGTTCTATTAATGAGAACGATGTTCTTAAATCAAGCCCAAGAAAAAAAAAAACGGTACAATTCGTGTGCACTACAATGTTAAATACACCATTTGGCACCAGCTATGAAGCGGTTGTAGTGGCCCAGCGGCTATGATGTTGCGCTTGCGATCGTGTTGTGCGAGTTCGATCACCGCCAAACTCTGAATTTTTTAAAACAATTTTTTTTTGTTCTATTTTTTTAACTCTTATTTTTCGTTCAGTTCCATTCACATATCCACAGCTAATTCTCAAACTTGTTATGAATTGTTTTAAGTATATATGCAGATTACATCTTTAAATAAGAATAATTTCTCAATAAGAGAAAGGTATGAGAAAATGCTTATTATGCATTTTTTCTTAAACTTATGAATTTTAATAACAATTTTTTTGTTGCAAATATTCTTTATTTATGACAAAAATATTATTATTAATAAAAATTAAATAAATATATTTAAAAAAATACTTTCCCTCCCAACAAAGATCAAGCACGAACCGTTCTTAAATTGAGACCGAAAAATGTTAAATCGGCCCCAAATCGTTCCCGAAGCGTGAGAACGAAAAATCCAAATCAAGCCCAAGTAGTGCTTGAAATGAGCACAGAAGGTTCACACATCAATACCAAAGTGGTCATAAAATACGAACGGTGTGCTTGGAAAAACTGTTCTTAAAACAAGCCCATCGGTCACAAGTTAAGAAAAAACGTACTTAACAGACTTTTGTCAACGAATGTTCTTAATTTTGAACTTGTTTCGTTCGTTTTAGAACGATTTTTTCACTGAGTGTACATCCCGAAGGCCCTAATTCATCAGATTGGTTTTTTCCACGTTGCCGGTTAACCCGGCTCCAGGTTCCCAGGCATGTACATCCCAAAGGGCTTGATCCGTCAGAGAGCTGATTGTTGCTAGGCATCTGCCACTTATGACGACTGAAATGTCTTCTGCTTACATCGTGAATTTGAATAGTTCCGTATAGAACGGCATAGTCGGCTGGTTGAAGACCAGTGTCCATAGCGTTTGTAATAATACCCCACGCTATTCCTCTGTTACATGCACCCCATTGCGACGTCATTCTGCAGCTCAACATGGAGCCAATCCAAATTATAAAGGCCGGATGTACTTTAATCTAGTTGAGACTGTCCATGATTGCTCATTGGAGACGTTGTTGAAAGACCCAGCAATGTCCAAAAAAATACCTAGGACTCTCTTTATTCATGACCACCATATGCAATACCTTCCTTTGGTGAAGGCATGTTGTGCTGAGGAGAAAAATCCTGCATTCTCTCTAGGTTTTAATTTGATAAAAGATATCAAACCAATAGGGTACATATCACTAGTTCTTCACGCTTTTGGTATGAAGACTACTCTAACCGTTTTCCGAAGCTGCGGGACGTGGTTAAGTTGTATGTAACTCTCAAAGGTTGGAAAAAGTTCCCGCTGTGGAAGTTTGTGTTAAGTATTTATTCTGTATTTCCCTCAGATAAGACTCTTCCCAGTCTCGCCGTTTCGCTGTAGCATTCTATTTCGGCTATGCCGTGAAGCCGCAGAATTAAACATTTTAAAAATCGCCCCATTTTACAGATTGCTACAACGCCCTAATACAAGCGTCTAAGCGACTTTATGAATCCGAGGCACAACAAATGATTGTAGAATTTAAAGAAGAGCTCAACGCCCGCAAGGAGATCGAGGATGGTTTTCGCCTCAATTGTGAAAATATCATGCACGCAACGAATTTACTAGTGGAACATCAAATGTTAACTGACTATAATATGTATGTTGAGAAGCAAGATTACCAAGTGAATACTGAAATTGAGAAACGATTTCAAGTACGAGATGCAGTTACCGCAAAAATGAAAGCTCTCCATCAACAACTCGATAATTTCATAGGTTCACTTGTGAACACATCTCTGGACGCTAAGAAATATGAACATATACATGCTCTTATGGATCGACAACGTAATTTTGTTTACGAAACACGTAAGCTAAATGATATTGAATACCGTTTGACGCGCAACTATGGCGAATTGCAGCGTGAGTTAGTACACATTGAATTGGATGCACAGCGACGCTTTGCCGACTTACGACTGGAATATGAATTTTTTATGCAGGTGCGCAAAGGAATCGAACGCACCATTTCGCATGATAAGCACGTGGTATTTCAAAAACTACAGACACTATCTGGAGAGTGCTATGGCATGCTGAAGGTTTGTTAAATTCAATTTTTGGAAATTTGTTTATTAAGTCCCGGTGTTTCAGTATTTAGCTAAGCTTAAACTGAGTTTGCTTAAACTGTAGTCAAATTTAAACTCCAGTTAAACGACTGAGCAGTTTTTCAGTCACAGTTTAAGGCCGCCTTTGGGTTATGCTTTTTTTGCGGCAACATTGGTTTTTTATTATCTAGATAATTTGTAGATACGACAACAGCTGGATTTTCTTTACCCAACAAACATGGAAACAAATTTTTTCCAGCAAGATATATGTATATCTAGTTCCGAAAGTGATATCCAACATCATTATTTAATTATTCTAAAACCAGATAGTTCTCGAGTTGATATCTAACTTCATTCTCCAATCACTACCAACCTTTGAGAAATTTTGTAAAATTAAGAGTTTTCGAGTTGATCTCCAACGTCATTAATATTTTCCAATTATTATCCACCATTCCAGAGATTTTGAGAAATGTTAAGTTCTCAAATTAATACTCAACACATTTCTCCACACTGGATATCGAGTGGAGGTGAAGTTGAAAAAAAATCTCCAAGTTGATACCACCAAAGCCAACAGCTGTTTATTGTCACACACCTGATTGATAGCAGTAATGAAGCGTAATTTATCAAAAATAAATTATATATATTTTATATTATTTTCGTGAAAATACTGTAGTATTGGAATCTTACAAAGAACGACAAGTTGGGAATTATCCTTTTTCAACTTAAGTAATAGCATTTTTCGCTTTATAAAAACTTTCCTCTTTTGCCGAGTACACTATGATTCTCAAGTTGTGCTACTGTTTCGTAAAAACTCTTGAGAGTGTATAGGTATGCTAGTTTTCAACATGAGCTCTAATGGTATTTAAGCCCAAATGCTTGTTGGGCATATTCGATGCCATTTCGAACGAACGCAAATCACCGATAGGTTAACTAGACCATGCCAGATCGGCCGCTAAGCGCAGCTTAAACTTCAGTTAAAGTAGACTGAAAACTGCAGAATAAGTTTAAGCGTGGTTTAACTGACAAACTGAGTTGAGCTTGTAGTGAAAAACCGGACCTAAGTTGATGATTAATGTTTTCAAATAGGACTATCAAAAGCTATTGAAATATGGTGAATTATTACTTTCACTCTCTGTGATGTGCCGTAAATTACAAACAGAATCGGAAAAGATTATTGCGCCGAAAGAAAAGCATAAAACATCTGAGAACGAAACGGCATTATGCTTAGAATCATTGAATCTGGAGGATCATGTGGATGTGTCTGAAGCGGTAAATACATATGTATAATAATGAAAGTTTTTTTTTATATGAACACTACATTTCATCATGTGTATGAGCATTATGTAGCTTTACACTCTTTTTCAATACTAAATGGTAGTGCCTGAGCTATGATCTTGATATTATTGGCCTTAACAAACGCGCCGTGAGTTCTGCCTTCTTTGGTTTAGATAAAAAAACGAAACAAGTGAGTCTTGCGGTAAACGAATTGTACTTGCTCTCTCTATTGAAGGATATAAATTCGAAACTGGGAGAGATTTTGTTCTATTTGGAAACCAACAAAAACAATGTCATCTTAGAAATCAAACGGAGAGTACCTAACCCTTACCAAAAAGTGCTTCTTTGGACTGAGTAGGCAGTTGAAAAGTAAAGTCCTCTCTCGACGAACAAAAATCATGCTGTACAATTCGCTCATCATACCTGTCCTGATGTATCGCTAGAAATCATGGAGGGTTTCGAGAAAAAATTTCTCCAAAACATTTATGATCCTGTCAGTAATGCCGACGGCGGGTATCGAAGAAGGTGTAATGACGACCTTTATAAGTTTTACGCAGATGTGAAGATAGTGCAGCGAATGAAAAGCCAAAGGCTTCACTGGCTACGTCAAGTGAATGCGAATGGACGAAGATGCTCCAGCCAAGAAAGTATTTCAAGCAGAGGAATTGGGAGACCTCCACTGAGCTGGGAGGGGCAGATGGAGGAAGATTAAGCTTTCCTTGGTGCCCACTATTGGCGTCAGTTATCGCAAAGTAGGTATAGCTAGCGTAACTTGTTACGAAACAGCCAAAATCGTTTAAGCATCAGTTAATGATGATAATGTTTCATCCACACTTTCTACAGTTAGTGTTTTTATTTTTTTGTCAAGATGAGAGATTTGTTCTATTATTTTGAATATGTTTTAAAGCTATTTTAAATAAGCGTTATTTTTATATTTTCAGGAGCTGATAAAACAAATGGAGCTCATGAAATATTTTTGGCATCGACAAGCACTCGCCTCAACTCAAAATCTATTATTGGCCAGAGAAAAAAATGAATTATTAGAAGAAAATCAAAAGTATAAGGACTTTATAAAACTAATGAGCAAACGTGAAAATATTGAGGATATGTTGAAAACTTTGACAGTTACACCTTTATTACCAGAAGAACCTCCTAATTGTCTCTAAATATTTTGTAAGATGAGTTGGAAATCTTTTGTAACAACTTTTATTTGATCATTTATTCAATAAACTCCAAAAAATTTTGTAAAACAGACTTTTGCAGTTTCAGGCATTTTATAATTTATTAAGGTTATTAACTTTGTTTGCATTACAATTTCTCACTACTTTCAAGTTTAAGGTTTAGGATCATAGTTGAGTATATCAAATGTTAAAATTTTATAGAACGATACCGACCAATCTTTGTCCTCATCCTTATTCATTGTATTATCTTGGGGCAATGTATAGTCACGACGAAATCGCATAAAAATCTCGGCAAAAACGATGCGATGAGGCACAGACGTAATTTCTATGGGAACGCGCATATCTGCATCAAGTTTACGCAGCACTTCGTTAATTTCTAGTAATTCCTCGGATGATTCAAAATCTTTTGTATTCCTTAGACCAACAAACAACATGTCAATGAAGCAATATCGGCGCCCTGTAATAAGTTCGATTAAGATATTTTAAGGTACGTCCACACCGGTAACGAAATAGCAAAGTTGTATAACAATTGTTTTAAAACAATTGCAACTTTTTATACAACCAAGTTATCTAATTACTTTGATCTTTACCGACAACCTCTGGGTAACATGTAACCTGCTATAAAAACAGGAAAAAATTTATACAATTTTTTTCAGTTGAAATTCTAACAAGTTACATAACATTGGTTATATAACTGTTTGTAACACGTTTTGTTACTGGTGTGGACGCACCTTTAGATTTCGGTTTTTTTTTATAAATTTTCTTTAGGCAGATTTTGCTTACCGAAATTTTTGCGTGTGGCTACTTTCATTGGTATCGCTTTTCGTAGATGTTCGGTTTCAAAATTTACCAACCTCAAACGCGAATCATTTCGTGAGAGTAACATATCACGCGTAATTTGTTGAAAGCCCACGGGTGTTGTGAATTTACTTACTTTTCCTGTACTCTGATTGCGTATAATATCCGTGATGACGATGGCAGCCTTCATAATATGAGATGACGTTGAAATAAATAATGAACTTAAAATTAAAAAGAAACAAGTAAGGACGGGACTGTCTTCGGCTGTGCCGAAGACTTCATACATTTCATGAATGAGGTTAAGCAATAATCTTATCTCGTTCGTAATCTCCAAATAATCGGATGTATAAGATAAGAAATATATAGTGAACAGATGTACATAGCTTAACGATTTTTAAGATAAATATAAAATAAAAAATAAGTAGGTACTTTGTGTGAGGATCCAAAGTTTCAGGTTTTTTGTGGTCTGCGTGTAAAAACTATAACTACGAATCACGTATTTCAACAATATATGACGTAAGCGTAACTATTTGATGAATTTTGAAGCTTCTAGCCGTAAAAAGGGGGCAAAAATTAGAGTTTATATGGGGTATATAATATATATACCACCGATCTCTATGATTTTTTCAGACAACAATATATGCTATATACGTAAGCATTCGTTGAAATTTGAAGCCTCTAGATCTTAAAATAGGGCAGTAATTACGAAAAGTTCCTTATCTGAACAATCGGTTGTGGGGGATATATACTATATATACGACCGATCTCATCAATTTTTTCAGGCAACAATACGTGCAATATACGAAAGTATATGGTGAAGTTTGAAGCTTCAATCTGTTAAATTGGGTAAGATATTACAAAAACCCTCTTTTTCTGAAAAATCGGTTGTATGGAGGATATATGCTATAGTGGTCCGATCCGGTCGGTTCCGACAAATGTCTAATCGGACACCAAATACACCCGCTCACCAAATTTTATCAAGATATCTCAAAAATTGAGGGACTAGTTTGCATACAAACAGACAGACGGACAGACGGACATGGCTAAATCAACTCAGCTCTTCAACCTGATTATTTCGGTATACTTAATGGTAGGTCTATCTATTTTCCTTTAAGGACTTACAATTTTCGGTTTCGTGACGAAATTAATATACCATTTCATTTTCATGAAAGGTATAAAAATAGCAAAAAACCCCCTTAACTGAACGATCGGTTGCATGGGATATATATTATATATAGCTCCGATCGAAATGATTTTTACCATGATATATTAGAATATATCTCACCAAGTTTCACGGTTTTATATTGGAAACTAAGGAAGAAATGGCCAAAAATCTTTCTATCTGAACGATCGGTTGTATGGAATAGGTATATACTATATATATATAGCTCCGATCAAAGTGTTTTTTTAGGAAATCTTCTATGATATATTAGAATAAATATCACCAAGTTTAATGTTTTTTATATTGGAAACTAGCAGACCCGGCAGACGTGGTTCTGCCCTAAATTTGGCCGATCTGCATACATTTAAATAAGCTTTTTCCGTCTAACTCTGCCCTACCCTTCTACACTTTTTCCTAATCCTTTTATTTGCTCCTCCCTCCGTCTTTTTCGCTTCATCTCCATCTCCATCTCATTCTATCTCTTTCTCAGTCTCCTTCTCTCTTTTCTCTTCTGTCAAGTTTTCTCCTTCTTCTTCATCTCTTATTGCCAATCCCAGAGGGTGGTATGTATTTTGTTCAAGTCCCACTCCGAGTCTCAGTCTCAGTTCCAGTCCTAGTCCTAATCCCAGTCCCAGTCCGTTTCTGGTACACTTCCCGGAAAAAAAGCATCGTAAATACTAATATAGGCAAATTTACGTACGTATGTAAATAGGTATGTGGGTATTATTAATTCTTGTCTTTATTTCGGCTTCGCATGCATATTTATGAATTTTGCCAGGTTAATGCGACTAAATCGAATATCACAATGAACTTTAGAGCTCTCAGCAACATTTGATATCCATAATACACACACATTCTAGGGGTATCCGGTATCTGTATTATAGCACACATCAACAGCTTCAATTTGATACCCATATTATAAAAACACATTCTAGGTGTATCCGGGTCCACTTTTTTTGGCTATATCTCGAGACCTTAGCCTCATAGTTGTATGCAAATTATCCTGTACTATAGCACTCATCAACAGCTTTCATTTGATATCCATAATGTTTAAACATATTCTAGGGGTACCCGGGTCCACGTTTTGGGCTATATCTCGAGACCCTATCCTCCCAGTTGTATGAAAATTATCCTGTACTATAGCACTCATCAGCAGCTTTCATTTGATGCCCATATTGTATAAACACATTCTAGGGTTATCCGGGTCCACGTTGTGGCCTATATCTCGAGACGCTAGTCACCAATAAGTATGAAAACTACGCTGTACTAAAGCACTCATCAACAGCTTTCATTTGATAGCCATATTGTGTAAACACATTCTAGGGGTACCCGGGTCCACGTTTTGAGCTATATCTCGAGACCCTATCCTCCCAGTTGTATGAAAATTATCCTGTACTATAGCACTCATCAACAGCTTTCATTTGATATCCTTATTGTATAAACACATTCTAGGGGTACCCGGGTCCACGTTTTGGGCTATATCTCGAGACCCTAGCCTCCCAGTTGTATGAAATTTATCCTGTACTATAGCACTCATCAACAGCTTTCATTTGATAGCCATATTGTGTAAACACATTCTAGGGGTACCCGGGTCCACGTTTTGAGCTATATCTCGAGACCCTATCCTCCCAGTTGTATGAAAATTATCCTGTACTATAGCACTCATCAACAGCTTTCATTTGATATCCTTATTGTATAAACACATTCTAGGGGTACCCGGGTCCACGTTTTGGGTTACATCTCGAGACCCTAGCCTCCCAGTTGTATGAAAATGATCCTGTACTATAGCACTCATCAACAGCTTTCATTTGATGTCCATATTATATAAACACATTCTAGGGTTATCCGGGTCCACGTTGTGGCCTATATCTCGAGACGCTAGTCACCAATAGGTATGAAAACTACGCTGTACTGAAGCACTCATCAACAGCTTTCATTTGATGTCCATATTGTATAAACATATTCTAGGTGTACCCGGGTCCAGGTTTTGATCTCAAGACCCTAAACACGTAGCGAAAAAGAGGTAGACGTTGGCCGATTCTCAGACCTACCCAATATGCTCACAAAATTTCATGTGAATCGGTTCAGCCGTTTCGGAGGAGTTCAGCCTCTAAAACCGTGACAGAAGAATTTTATATATTAGATTAAGGGAGAAATTGCCAAAAATCTTTCTATCTGAACGATCGGTTGTATGGGATATATACTGTATATAGCTCCGATCAAAGTGATTTTTTCAGGATATCTTCTATGATATATTAGAATATATATCACCGAGTTTCATGTTTATACCTCCTCCAGTTTACGTCATGCTCTTTTAAATTTGCAATGTGCTCCTATTAATTTTTCCTACAAACTGGCCGGACGGAACCTACATGTTTTATTCCGACAGCAAAGTAGATGAGAAGCTTTTCATGACAGAAATACCCTGGGCGTGTTTGCGAGATCACTGCCTAGGGGCGACCCGCTTAGACAAAACTTTTTTCTAATTGAAAAAACTTTAAAAATTGTTGCTGTTGCTTTGCCCGGATCTGTTGCAAAGCCAGGATCTTTGGTGTGAGGGGCCGAGCACGCTACCACTATATTTTGAGGATCGTACATCCAATTCTTGAAGTAGGTATGAATGTCACTATGTACATACATATGTATCAATGTACCGTGACTGCTCCAGTGATGTCTAACGATATACCGGTCTTTGCCAGTTCATTCGCTTTTCCATTGCCATCTATACCCATGTGAGGGCAGATCTGCTTGTCTGTCTGAGAATATGCAAACCTCTCTACCGTTTACCGAGTTTTCCCAACAGGAAGCAACAGTCTTCTAACTAGGAAACTAGCTTAGTGTGGAAGACGGGCTGAGAGTTGGAATTCTAGCTATTCACAGAACAACAGTGAGGCGACACCCTCTTTACACTACATGTCGGCTGACCAGTCAGTTCTCTTTAAGTCCTTGTCAAAATTTAATGAAGGCGAAAGGTAATATGTTGTCTAATACACATCGGGTAACCTCTTAGAATAATGCTATGTCTATACTGATCCAGGCTCCAGCATCTAGACGCCTTGAGTCTGATGGCAGAGGTAGTAGGTGTTAAACGTATGTGGAGTTTAACCAGTCTGTTGATCATGACGTAAGTGCTCCTTTTACTCCTGCACAGGCTGCCCGTTTTAGGTACTCTGTTAAATTTTTTTAATGTTCTTTTGCTTGTCCAAGGCTCGCCACACTAGATCGATGCCTACGATAGGAAGGGCCTTATGACTGCTCTATAAGCAGCATTGTAAGTTTTGGTCATAGGCCCCTATTTCTGCTAACTATTCCCTTACACGAGTAGTATGTCATGTACTCATTCTCTACTGTTCTTTCGATATTGATTTTCCACTTTAGCTTTTTGTCTTATTCGAATCCAAGGTACTTAAACATAGTCGAGAGCGAGAGCACTCTGCTTTTCATGAAAATGGAAAAAATATTATAATTCATTACCAAGGTATGATAAAGTGACGATTTGGGGTTGACTTTACGCCAAGAAAAAGAAGCTTGTAAAAGTTCCGAAAATGGGCGTGGAACCGCCTACATTAAGAAAGAGAAAATTTTTAATTTTTCCAAGCCGCAAATTCTTAGCCGTTGAGGATATCGTGTTGAAATTTAGTTTGGAGTTTGCCCTTGTCATTATACATTTACTTACTTACTTAGTTGGCCCTTAACCGTTTAAACGGTTATGAATTATCTGCTACGGGTATTGCCTTTTTTTTGCCACAGTTTAATAATTGAGCAATATATGAGTCTGTGCGACAGGACCAAAACTGTCAAAAAGGGACCAGCGGGACCAAACAGCGGAAATGACGATTTTTGGTCCAAATGGACTAAAGTGGCAACCGGGGTTGGCATCACTACATAGATATACAGGCGAAACTTACCACAAAGAGTTTTGTCTCTGCTAATATGGTGGAAACAGCACTGCAGATGATATGTGGATTGTGGATTTTAGTAAACGTCAGAACACATTCAACATCCAACATCCATATTTGGAAACTTTTGATTTGAATTACACTGTTGGACAAAACTAAAGCACACTAGTAACTAGTTATTTATTATTTGATTTTTTGTACCGATTTTAAAATGACTTCTTTTATTTAAAGGCCCAATGAATAACCGAAACCGCCTAACGTATATATATATATATATATATATATATATATAGACTATTTAAAAAAAAATAAAAATATCTGGTTGTGGCTGAGTGACGGAGATTACATCAAAATGTCTCATACAAATTTTCAGAAGAGGGTACACAATTTTAGGAAAGGGTTCAAGATTGGGGTTACCTTTGTGTCCCCTAGTGTGACTGCAGAAACTTGCTACAAAGTGTGATGGTGTTCACCTTAAACCACCCTGGGCTCCCACCAACAAGGTGCAAAACTTTGCTGCCATATTTCGCAAATTTTTTTTTTTGCTTTTGCTTATTTTTTTTTACTTTTTTTTACTTTTTAGTTAATAAATAATCTAAAAATTAAAAATAGGGATTTAAAATTTTGCGTGATTTGCGTGAATGCAAACTTTTTTTGTTTGTTGTACCTATTTTAAAATGACAAAGCGATAGTGCGCGGGTTGTGTGGGTCGATATTCTTTCTTATCTGGCTCATTTATTATATCCGTTCATAAAACAATGGCCATATACAAAAATTTACTTTAGTGAATAATCAGCCATATTCCGCCGGTTTCTACTGCAAGACTTTGGTTACCCAGTAAGCAAGAAGTTCGTTGTGCGTCTGCCGCTTTAAGAAGATGGTCGAGCCTAACGGTTACTCAGTAGAAGAAAATACAGGCCTGTCAAACCACCGCTCTCAGAACCGGTACGGGCTGTCTTCTTATGTTTCAAGAACACCATCTACACATTGGGGCGAGAGTACGCCCCGTTAGGAAGAGAAATCTCAAAAACCTAGGCATCCAAACAGATATCTGATTGAAGAAGCCCCGCTTATCAGGGACTTAATAAGTCATCTCTGCAAACATTATGAGGAAAAATGGCACCTGAAAACTCAGCGATTTACACAAAATGGTGTCGGACCTTCATGCCATATTCCGCCGGTTTCTACTGCAATACGTTGGTTACCCAGTAAACAAGAAGTTCGTTGTGCGTCTGCCGCTTTAAAAAGATAGTCGAGCCTAACGGTTACTGAGTAGAAGAAAATACAGGCTTGTCAAAACACCGCTCTCAGAACCGTTACGGGCTGTATTCTTATGTTTCCAGAACACCGTCTACACAGTGAGGCGAGAGTGCACCACGATAGGGAGAGAAATCTCAAAAACCTGGGCATCCAGACAGATATCTGATTGAAGAAGCCCCGCCTACCAGGGGCTTAATAAGTAATCTCTGCAAGCATTATGAGAAAAAGTGGCACCTGAAATTTCAGCCTTATTTAGAAGAAGATCGCAAAATGGCCCTCATTGATTTACACAAAAAGGTGTCGGACCTTCATGCCATATTCCGCCGGTTTCTACTGCAAGACGTTGGTTACCCCGTAAGCTAGAAGTTCGTTGTGCGTCTGCCGCTTTAAGAAGATGGTCGAGCCTAACGGTAACTCAGTAGAAGAAAACACAGGTCTGCCAAAACACCGCTCTCAGAACCGCTACGGGCTGTGTTCTTATGTTTCCAGAACACCATCACACCACAGTGAGATGAGACTACCTTGGACAGAGTTAGTTACCTTCTCAATTTATAGTTAGCTATCTTGATTTGACGCGCTTATCACAAACCCTAACGAAAACCGAGTCATTCGAATGTAAATAGGAACGCTTTATAGGATAATGAGGTGTGGTTTGTCAATAACAAACCTTGTTCCAGCTAGGAAGGGAGTTATGTGAGCTGCCAATAAATTTTGGAAAAAACGGAGCTGGTAATTTTTGCAAGGAGAGACAAGATACCTGTTTTCAGAATACATATATGGTTGGGGAAATATCGTGCGGAGAAGGTATCTTCTTCTTCATTTAGTAGCCACTGATTCGCATGTCCATTTCCCTGTGCTCCCTTTTTGCTCACAGCATTCAAACAATTTATTAATTTGCACAAGAGGGGAACTAATGGAAAGTTCCTCTCCAAAAACTCTGCATACAGAGTCTTTCGCCCTGAAAACGAGGGCAATTAAACATAACGTTTTCTGTGTTTTCCAAATCAGTAGGACATTGTGAATAATAAGGATCCTCCTCTATCATACGCCTATGTAAATACTCCTCAAAAACCACCATGCCCACTCAATGTCTGCTTGACGTGCTAGTTTAGTTTACCGTGATTCAGCTCATACCATTCCTCTTCGTTCCGAACAAACGTGATCGATCTTCCAGCGCCCTTTCTTCAACCACTGTTCTTGTCATATAGCTTTGTTCGTGACCTTGTGCTTTTCATCGCATCTTTCGATGGTCGCCCGTTTCCAGTGCCATATAAATCGGAAATTTCCCTTGATAGCAGATCTACTGGGATTTTCCGAGGTAAAACAAGGACTGCGCCATCGGGCACCGTCAGATAAGCACTTGCTATTCGAAAAACAGTAATTCTTCAGGTTAGGGTGAAATTTGTCGAGTTGGAGCTTCCTTTAAAATTGGAAGGACTAATGACTTTAGCTTCGATCCAACAAAAACACTCCCTAAAGTTAAGGAGAGTGTTGACAGCGAAGACCGTCGGAATGGTAAATAAAACTGGTTCTTTACTATAAAACATTCAACTGTATGTTTGTCATGAAAGGCTTCTCTGCACAAGCACATTGAAGATCTATCAATATCTGGGAAAAATCGAAAGGCAGCGCATTAAACTTAAAAAAAAGTTCCACTTTAATCTCCTCGGCGACAATAGTTCCTTTTGAAGCTAATTAGCTAATCAGGGAAGAATATGCGTAATTGAAAGTTCTTATTCCAACAGTATTAAGAATTACTTAGTTCATATAAGCTCTTTCAAACTATTTATTTACCTGCTTGGATCCGCGTATGAATTCCTGCTCTTTGAAATTGCGATCCCATAAATAACGTAACTTTAACAAATTTGCCTTTGTTACCAAATACTTAAATGGATTATGTAAATAGACTAATTTCGGTATAGTTTTTCGCTGGTCATTGTTGCGTTGCATATTATTTTGCCAATTATTGGAATTTGATCTGTTGTTGTTGCAAAATGCAGACGATTTAACACGAGCCAGCACACGCTCGCACGTCCGTCTGTGCTTTGAAGTAAAAGTGTAAAAGTAACGCCATGAAGAATGCTGCAAACCCGAATGCAATTTATGATATTTAAGTCCAGCACGAAAGTCCAAAAAAATTCGATCAAAAACCACTAATAATTTTGTTGACATTTTTTATGAATTTTGTTTACTTGACTTTAGTGGAATCGAATAAAGTTTGACAACATTGGATGAAATTTGAGAAGAAAATAATGAGAACAGTAAAAAGTTTAGGGTTTAAACGCAATTTATAAATGACGGCTAGTACATTTTTTGAGTGAAATTCCATCCAACTTAAAAACTTAGCATAATGAAAGACTCAAGAAACAAACTTGACAAAAAAAAATTGCACAGGCTTCGTATAAAAGGTGGTCGCTTGCTTAGTATTGGCAGCTACATAAAGAATAAAGCGCAACAAGACTGTTAGACTCCTTTTTATGAATGCACATACAACCAGTTTTTGAAGGCAACAAAAAGGGGTTGTTGTTGTTGTTGTTGTAGCGACTCCCAAGGCTTTGGGGAGTGTTATCGATGTGATGGTCAATTGCCGGATACAGATCCGGTACGCTCCGGTACCACAGCACCATTAAGATGCTAGCCCGACCATCTCGGGAACGATTTATGTGGCCACATTAAACCTTCAGGCCATTCCCTCCCTCCCCGCCCCCAAGTTCCATAAGGAGCTTGGGTTCGCCAGAGCCTCAGGATTCGCCGCGGATAGGTGAGATTGACAATTGGGTTTGGAGAAGCTATATATTGCGCTGGCAACCTGAAGGGTTGCGCTACACAGCCCCTTGAATCTTGTAATTTATTCGCCTCTTACGACAGGCATACCTACCGCGGGTATATTCTGATCCCCTAACCCGCTTGGGGAACAGCAAAAAGCGGTCCTTATCAATTTTACCTTTCATGAAAATGAAATGGTACATTTATTAAGTTTGGCGTCTGTGTTTTTTATCTATTTGAACGCAAACTATTCCCTCGATTTTTGAGATATCTTGGTAAAATTCGGTGCCGGACATATTTAGTTATCTGATTTGGACATCCACGTCAATGGCATTACGTTGCCGACTGTCTTAAATTCCAAAACACAGGGTGTGATGTTCGATCAGAATCAGCATTTTGGCGAGCATGCAGGAGTAATGAAATACAACGCCTAGAGCTGCAAGAAAACCCCCAAGTTTCTTGCTGGCAGCAAATAGGGCAAACAAATAAATAAAATAAACGCTCGTAACCACCTATAAAGAAATTCGCCGGCCGCTTGTATGCTACGCGTACCCAGTATGATCGCCAAGAGAAAACTATAGGCCTGTCGAAATCCCGCTCTCAGAACTACAACGGGATGCCTATATATATCTGCAGAACATAACGTACGCAGTGAGGCGAGAATACTCCACATAAAAGAGAGAATGATATATCAATGAAATTCTGCTGAATACGCAGAAACCGAGGCACCTCAAAAGACATCTTATTGAAGAGATCACGCCTCCCAGCAATTTAAGAGCTCATCTCTTAAAGAAATCCGGCACTTAAGAATCCAGCCGTATGAAAAAATAAAATGATAAGGCTCTCAGATACATACATAAAAGGACGTCGGTCTACTATAGAAGGAGCTGTAGCGTTTTTCAGACGGAGTAGTAGCGGTAACCAAAGCAGTAGAAACACTTAAGGAAATAGCTTAAGTTGTAGCGGCGTCAACTTTTATATTGAGAGTCAAGCAACAACTAAGGCAATAATCTCGCATTGCACAGCATCTAAAAGTATTTTAGAGTATAGGCAAGCTGGAAAAATCTGGAAAAGGAGAAGCATACATCTGCAACATCTTTATAGGGCATATGGGAATAAATGGGAATGAAAAGGCGGATGAGGTAGCTGAAAAGGGCACATACCTCGAAGCTAGCTCCATAGACATACCAATTAGATTGGGCGCCTTTAAAGAAGGCGAGAGTTGTACACGATCGAGCAGAAAAGGCGTGAACTCAGGCTCGCAGCTGTAAAGTGTCGAAGATATTGTGTAGGTCTTACAACCTTAGACTAATAACGTTGCTTTTCTCATTAAAAAGAGAGGACTGTACACCCACTACGGGTACACTGCCTTCTGGCGTCGCGTGCCTCTAAATTAGGTGTGGTCAGTGATAGGAGAAGTAGGAAGTGCGGGTTGGAGGAGGAAATGATCAAAAACATGTTGTGCTCGTGCCCTGCGCTTGCCAGGCTTAGCCTCCAGCTAGGAGTGATACAGCTGTCAGATCTAGAAATAGCAAGTGGCATTGGTCCTAGAAAGCTTTCAGTATTTGACAAGAGGGCGGAGTTGTTCTAAACCTTAGGTCTTGGCTTTGATGGGGTTTTTCACCCCCAAGTAACCCTTATCTCTCTGTCCAACCATGTCGAAACTGCAAGTTTCTCTGGACTCCCGTTAGAAGATATTGATGACAATTAGTGAGTGATCGCACCTATTGGGGCGAACAACTACTACAATAAAAACAGTCCCGTCCATACTTGTTTTATTCAATTTCTTAACATTTAGCTCTGTTTATCTATATGTGTACGTATTGACGTATTTGGTACCTTAATATCGTTAATCTTTGTTGCTCATTTATCGCTAAAATTGAAATAAAAATACAATGTTTCAGCACTAAGGTCAGGCAAGAGCGCTGAAATCGGCAATACTGATCTTGTTGCTTGTTTGTAGACTTTTACCTTATCCAGGAGGAGGTTTATGAGCTGTTCGCTAGCAGGATCCCATCCGCCTATGACTCCTCTTCGAAACACCTCTACCTTGACCTCGGAGGCAAGCACCGCTAGCTGGCTAGCTAGAGGTTGGTATTTCTCCAGTTTCTGCTGCCGAGCCTCCTTGAAAGATTCCACTGGTATGATGATTCGGTCTTAGATTGCCAGCAGTATCGTGGGAGGCCTCTACTGTTATGTTTTCTCTCACATTCCTGGGACATCCCAGAGCTTTAACGAGTCTGAATTGAAAGTTGTTGTGGCTTCGCTGTCGTTCCGAGGGGGAAGGGGGTGCATTGGTTAAGCACATGGCGCAGGGCCTCTAAGTTCCTTTCGCATTTGGGACAGCGCTTTTCTGGGTGAGGCTTAAAATACTCTAGTCGCAGAAGGGAAGTGGATAAGTGGTTATATGGCGGTGTTTCCTCGTAACTTCGAAAAATTTGCCTTAGTCCCGCGGTTCGACAACGGTGAAACCCGCATCAGTTGGTACACCACACTGGATCCAGAGTTTAGGATCCGGTGCGGACTATGCCCAACGTTGATTTACTTTGCTGCTAATTCGGTTCTTTGTCATTTAAGGTCTTAATTATAATTATAATAATTTAGCATTCAGCCGATTTAAGCCTTACGTCATATCAGTTTTCCTCGTTTGCCATAACTGGGAGCACAAAGGCGGTCTCTCTATCGCTGCAAAATACGGATGTCACAGGGTTTCATCCTCGCCCGGATCGCCTTCATTCAATTGCAATCCAAAACCTACCAAACGAAGCCTCTGGATTTGTAATCATTGTGCTCATATTTTCGAGAAGCATTTTGGGTTGGTTTACGTCAGTCCACATTTTGGCTAATATCTTCCAAAATAGTTGGGCGATCGTATAGAAATTTGCTCTATGTGGAAACCCTTTTGAACACCTTTTATTTGTTATAAATATGGTTTAAGCACATCTCAGGGCTATCTCTTGTGCACAGCGTAAAAAATCGAGGAATATGAGATTGGGAAAATGAACTTGTTATGGACTAACCAGGTTGATTGCGAGGCCTCAAGTTCCTTATAATAATATTTGTATAGGAAAGGAACTAGTTTCCAACAAGCTCCCTTTGCCTTAATATGAGAAGGAAGATGAATGGATTCATCCCTTTCTCTGCCAATGTCTTTACAAAAAATTCGTTGAATGAACCATAATGCGACCAAGAAGGTAAAGAAAAGAAAAGAAAAGAAAAGAAAAGAAAAGAAAAGAAAAGAAAAGAAAAGAAAAGAAAAGAAAAGAAAAGAAAAGAAAAGAAAAGAAAAGAGAAGAAAAGAAAATAAAAGAAAAGAAAAGAAAAGAAAAGAAAAGAAAAGAAAAGAAAAGAAAAGAAAAGAAAAGAAAAGAAAAGAAAAGAAAAGAAGAGAAAAGAAAAGAAAAGAAAAGGAAAGAAAAGAAAAGGATGAGTTATCGGTTCTAAACCGACTAGGAATCACTTTGCTACAGAAAAGTTATCAATTTATTATGGAAAAGTTAATGATTTGTAGACAAAATTTAGCGATTTTATATCGAAAACTTATCGAACAATTATCGATATGCTATCAAAAATAACCAACTGTTGGCGACGACACATTTGTTTGTTATAAAACAGACAGCGAAAAAACTTCATTATAAAATCAATAACACATGCAACCCTTCGATATCAAGCCGATAAGAAACCAATTATAAAGCGATGACAAGCCAATAAAGAAAAAAATAAAATCAAATACATTTAGGCTGAGCTTTTCCTCCAACTTAGGTCGGGAGGCGACACCGTTTAAAAACACTTTTCTCTAAATTTTTGGTGCTTGTAAACTGAACCCAAAACCTTCGGTGCGGTAGGCGGGGGTACCCTACCATCACACCACACTACCCACCGATAGCTTGCTGATATGTCAGTAGCGTTTGTTATCAATAAGAACCAGATGAAAGTATTCTAAAAACCAGACATTATGTGTTTCTGGAAGAGTTACCGCTATTGCAGTTTAACAGGAATGCTAACACACTGGGATTGTGTTGCGTTACAACAGCCCTTGCAAAAAATTTACAGAACAAATATCTATGTATGTATATCAAGTTATGCTTTCAAAAGTCAAGTATTTAATTTGGTATGTACTACTGGCCTTGAAATGTAGATGATATTGCTTAGTAAAAAGTTACTTGCCAATTTAGGGGTATTTCTTAGTGTGTTTAAACCCGAACTATAAAATATTTGACCACGCGGGATTTGAAATTTTTTTTGTGAATGCTTTACAATTTGTTTTCACTTGTTTTATACCCTTTAACAAAACATGCATTTGAACAGAATTGTTTCATACATTTTAATAAGCAATGAAACCGTCGACTTCCAAGCTGCACTAAAACTTCGTTTATTGAGGTGCTCTAGTTTACGCCAGGTTGAAATTTTTCACGTTAATATATCTAAGGACACTTTTTTTTTTGCTCCGAATGCTCTACTTTTTGTTTCATGAGTCTGATCGAAATTTAGATAACAAATTTCTACACCACTTATTTTCAGTTGTCCAAGCCAAAATTGTAATTTATAACTTAAAAACTAAAATAAATCAAACGAGCCAGACCCGTTCCCATCTTGCGCAACAGGTTTGTAATTTTTTGCATTTCCTTAATTTTTATGAAATTTTCATGATTTTTAGGTTAAGGCACCATTAATCGATCACATTGGAGATGGTTAGGAATATGGGTATGGCTACGACTATGGCGTAAGCTATGGGTTAAGGAAGTTTAACTGGCCCTTTACATGCGCTTGCGCTGCCGTCTGGCAAATGTTAGCAACTACCGGTAATGCAGTGTTAGTTCTATTCAAATATTCACAATAGTGCCACAGTACAAATATATTTCGTTGTGTGTTCACAATCGTTCATTTTTAACAAATTATTTTAATAAAATATAGCTAAACAAAAGCACTGCGATTAATGCTCAAAGCTCGCTAATAGCACGAATCACTATCTTTTACAGCCAAAACTTTATTTATAGATTTGGATTCCAAATAAGAGCGAAAAAGGGACCTGCACATAAAAACAACTATTAAAAAATAAATATATGTAAGGCGCGATAACCTATGAAAAGATCTAAGGCCGAGCTTCTCTTCCAATTTGCGTCGTGCTCCTCTTGATTTTCCCTACAAATTGGCCGGACGGGACCTACATGTTTTATGCCGACTCCGAACGGCACCTCCAAGGCAGGAGAGTTTTCAGTGAGAGCTTTTCATGGCAGAAATACACCCGGAGCGCCTGCCAAACACTGCCAAGGGGCGACCCCACCTAATTGTATATGTAAAAACTTCATAAAGCGCAATTTTTTTCGCAGTTGCCGCGCATATTTTATTTTAATCCAGGGTTGCGCGTTTACAACTTTGTTTTGGATTGTTTACACTTTCTTTGTAAACAATTGTGAACATTTACCAGCATATATCATTTCAACTTATATTCTAAACTGTCATGTAGAACAGATCGATTTGAAAAGTCCAAAAAGTTACTTTTTATTTATTATAAAATGAAAATTAATGAAAACAATGAAGAATCGGAGAGTGAAAATGAATAAAAAATATTAAAATACTAAATATTAAAGGGTATCTTTTATTATTTTTTTACAAGATTGGAAAACTGTTTAAAAAATAGTAAAAATGCTTAATTAGTAGTAGATTGTTTCTGACTTATAAAAAAGAGCAAAAAAAAATGAATTTTTTACGTAAACAATTAGCTTGTAAACAATTACATTCTTTACATGTAAACAATTACTGTAAACAATCTAAACAGTTCACAGGCCCAACCCTGGTTGGATCTAGCATTGAAACTAGTTATGTAGCGGTTGTTTTTAAATTGTTTTCTGAAAAGTTTTTCATGAGATATTTGCTCTGAGCCACGCAGCTTGCTCTATTTATTTTGGGCTGCTCTGAACTGCTCTGCACTTATTTTTGATAAACAGCTCTGTTTCTAGAACAGAAACCAACATGGTTTATGAAAAATTTAATATAGGGTGCAGTACGTTTTTGCTAATTATAGCCCACTTTAAACTAACCAACACTACTTATACTTGCCATATCCAGCCCCCCACTTGCGTCAGTAATACTTTCGTCTTTCCTACGGCGTCAAAATATAATGCTAAGAGCAGATCCTGTTTCTGGTCATTGCTTCCACCGCAGTGTCACCTGCATATCCAACAAATTCCATGTTTTCGAAAAGATTATCTCTAGCACACCGTCATACATCGCATCCCATATCGTTGGCTCTACGACAGATACTTGAGTAATACCTCTGGTGATGTTGTGCTTTCTTGGTCCCTAATACCATATCGTTGGCTGTACGACAGATACTTGAGTAATACCTCTGGCGATGTTGTGCTTTCTTGATCCCTAATCCATATCGAAAAGGACTATTCTATCGTTACAACAGCTACCAAATATTCTGCGCAAGTGAGCGGATGTGCCAAAGTTTTGTAGCGCTGTTATTACATGCATTCAGTGCACAGTGTTAGGTTAGGTTAGGTCAGGTTAAGAGGGCATGCGTGGGAATTACCCACACTTCCCCTCATAGACATTTTTGTCCATTGTGAGTGCCTTCAGTAAGTGCAGAGTGGCGGCACATTCATTTAATCCCATTATCTCCAAGTGGTACTAAACGAATACCACTTGCTTTCTCTGATGAACCCAAGAAGAAGCGAGACGTCTACCTTCCCAACCTTTGCCAGGCTGTCGAAGAAACGTGATCGTTCTAATTGAAGCGCCGAACATTGGCAGAGAAAGTGGTAGATCGACTCCCCTTCCTACTCATCTTGACAGCTCCTGAAGAGGGAGTTTGTTGGTATTCGCCGCGGTTGGAGCATTGGTGCGATAGCACATTGACCTGTGATAACACCCGTAAGTACCCTCACCGCAGATTTGTTCAGTTTGAAAAGAAAGCTGGTGACTTTCCTATCCAAGCATGGCCCTAAGGACATTGAGACTTCGCAGTAACATTTGGTCCATGGCAAGTCCGTTGCCCTGTTCTCATTTTCCTCAATTCTCCCCAGGAGGTAACTCAGGGGCGGTCGGACGGAGCTGACTTATGTCTAAATTGGAACCTTTCCTAGCCATCTCATCCGCGAGTTCATTCCCTTCAATGCCGCTGTGCCCAGGAACCCAGCAAAGAGAGACATTAAGATGACTTATAGAAGCCAGAGAGGTTCTACACCTACGCACGATGTCCGATTTTATCATGTTGAACTCTAATGATCTTAAGGCGGCTTGGCTTTCAAGCAAGTGCACAGTGTTAGAAGCATTCTTAATATCCAAAGTACCTAATCAGTTCACAGAACTTTCTTTTACTTTGACTTCTATTAAAAGCAGTTATATTAACAAATGTAAGAATACGGATCCCGCTTATTTCGGGATGTCAACGAATGCAAAACTGTTGTTTTATCAAAATTATCCCATTTGTAATTTTCAAAATTCGCCAATGTCAAACATTCAACCACCAACGCATTGTTCGACTATCTCTACACACATCAACATTAACCTCATCATCATGCCAAGTGCATTTACAATAAATTTAACAACAACAACACAGCACAAATACAAAAAATCATACTACTCAGCTTCAGCCTTGCCAAACATCCCCTGAATCAGAAAAGAAAAAAGCACAGAACCATGCGCGTAATGCGGTGTGACGCTGGCAAAGACATGGGACTGACATACTGGCAGAGCTGCCACCCCAAAATATCACAAAGCAAGCAATACGAATGATAAAGGTAAGTGTTTAATATACTAGATAAATTGTAAATGAACAAAAGAAATACGAAAAGTAGCTGACGAGTCAGGGTAAACATCGGCTACGCACTCAAGTCGAAACACACACAATCACACTTGCACGTGAATAGGTAAGTTACATGCGCCCCACAGCAGTTATAACAACAACAACAACAACAGCAACAGTAGTGATAAAAACAGAACGAAAAGCCGGTAACATATTTGCAAAAATCAGCTGAACTGCAATAAATAAAAGAAAATATACAAACATACGGATAAATGTATACGAATGCAGCAAACATCAAATAGCGAGAGAAAAGAGAATCGTAGTAACCGGGCGAGAGCGGAAAATGTGGCATAGAAATTCATTTTCCAAATACATTTTCACGCTCACAAGAAAAGTTCCACATCAAATAATTTCCACACATTCGGATGACTGATGGTGCACCATAACATTTCGCATAGAGGGTTAATGAAATAATTAGTCAAGTTTTCTACAATTAAGCCATTACTGAAATCAATCTTCCATACAAATTCTTAATTATCTCATTATTACTTTATTGAATGCCTAATGGAGTGAAAAATCTAATCTGTATTGCTTGGGTAAAGCAACATCAAAACATAGAAAAAAGTGCTTTTAATTACAAAAAGGTTTTCTAACTGACAAGGCCCAATTTAAAAGCATGGGAGTAACTTTATTAGTCTAAGGTTGTAAGGCTTACATATGGTCTTCGACACTTTATATCCCCGCGCTTGGGTCGATCAAGTGTAATTCTTGCCTAATTGGGACGTCTAGCTTGTGCCCTTTTTAGCTATATCATCTGAGTTTTTATTTCCATCTATTCCTATATGCTTCTCCCTGTTCCAATCCTTTCATGGTATTGCCTGCTCTGTTTGGGCTCTAAGAGCGCCTTCGATGAGCAAATACGGAATCAGGTAGTGTGTTGGTTGTCTATTTGATGACGCTATACTATTAAGGCCGTATGATAAACGCTCAAACTGTTCCGAGGCACTGAGCCTCGCTGTAGCTGTTAACGCTTGCCACCAGATCTACAGGTGTAACGAGCAGAATGGAATATAGTGCAGCAGTCGGGGTTGTTTTCAGGACTCCTGTAATGCTAAGCATTGATAGCATGCATAGCCCCTCTAATATTTTCAGGCATCCTCTTTTTTGTGAGGCTGTCCTTCAAAAAAGGACTCCATGGTATTTAAAATAGCTGTAAATACCCAATGAAAGGGGGAGGGTGTTAGAACCCACGTACACCCCAGCATTCGATCCATCAAAGAGCTAATTGTTGGAAGGCATTTTCCATTTTATTAAAAAGCGTAATACATTTTTGGGGCTTTGACAGATGTTTGTTAATGAAGCAAGTGGTCCTGTGTGAAAAGGAAATATTAATTATTTCATTAAATAAAATTGTGATTCCATTAAGCATTGTTGGTATAATTCATTTATTTTTTTATTATTATTCGAGTATTTAATTAAATAATATTTAGTCTTAATATTTAGGGTGTCACAATACATGGGACTTTGATCAGAACAGATTCTGGCCGTTTGCGAAGCCCACTTTGTTAGGAGTTTGGAAGTAATTTAGTTGTTTTAGAAGATGATGTACCAAGATACCAATTATAAGAAGGGGTTTCGCTCAACCTTCATACTGGTTTAGTTTGTCAGGAATTATTCACGTTATAAAGTTTAAAGATTTAATTAAAGAAATATAAAATAGTATGGAGTTACAAAGTTAATAATAAATATGACATTTTAATCAGATTTGATTTCACGCACGCCGCGATGTTTAACAAGCTGATGTTCTTCAGTAACTGATTCATGTCGTCGACCACACTTAGGAGGGTTGCTATGGTCAATTATGGCAAAGTATGGCACGGTTGCAATTCATTGTCTTACACAATGCCATTCTGTTACCGTTTTCGCATACTGTTTGTTTACCGTAAAAAATGAACGTCAGACTAGAAGCGAATTGAGGATAAAAGGAATTGAAGTACAAGGAAACTGCTAGGTTCAGGGAAACAAAAAATGTTGTTGGACGTGTTGATTTAATCTTACAGTTCATTAGATGATTTGTATCATACAGGATATACAACACGCTTTCCTTAATATGATTCTGGTAAGTGCTTAACCAGAGCGTTGCCAATATCAAAGTTGTAGCACGTTAACGTGCGACTTCCGGAATAGCGTGCCTTCTTTTTCTGAAACATCTGGAAATCCACGAATGCTTTATTGCGGGCCTGCGCATTTCCTTTGGATTAAACTCTGAGTTATATCATATGACTGGTTTTCGGCATCTAGTGGTTTACTGCCGGAATGTCGTGGTTGGTAATAGCTCAGCAGAAGCTTCTTGTTCAGAATCTTATTACATTCTTTACTATGGAGCACGTTCGTCTCGTTACGTAGTTGGTGTATAAACTTCATAAGAAGACGTCCTGTGGCTATTCTAAATGGAGCTTTAGCAGACCTCCAACTTACAACGATAGGTGTGCTGTATATCAGGAGCCCACATTGGTTATATTAAGTTAGAGAATTTGTACACAATGAGAAGGAGTTTTTGCTAGATTCCAACTTTTTTGCATATGAACACGTCTTGCACTTCACCACACACAATTCAATTTCAATTTTAACCAGTTAACAGCAGAAAATTCTCTGTCAACAATTTCAGCTGGTGTATAAATTCACTGATTAGGCCATCAAAATGTATATCAATCTGAATGGTAGAGGTAGGTAAACCTCTTGATACAAGGGGAAAAAGACGCTCATATATATTTGAATAAGGTGTCATGTTTGATAACTTCAAAGGCACCCAGACACCTGTTTGCAATGCTTTATCTTTTCTGTATGATATCTGCTCCTGATCAGTTAGTTAGCCAACTTTATATCGCACGGCAACAGGTGCATTTCATCAAAGTCCTGAAGAAGCATTGCAGGATTGAGTGCTGAGATTTAAGTTATGATCAGCTAGTTTGATCACTATATTTCGCTCGGCCACAGGTGCATTTCCTTCCAAGTCCTAAAAAGCGTGGCAGGATTGATTGCTGAGATTTTGGCTCTGTTTTTAAAGAGCTCGACTAGCCAACGAGCGCATCTGTATAAGTACCGCATTCGAATGCACCCCGAATGTTCCTACTTCTGTTAAAACACTGCATATACACCGCTAATGCAGCATAAATCCACAATCCACAATTCACTTGAGCGCGCAATGCAGTCATCGTTGCCAACTTTGCTCAACAACTTAGCGCCAAGCCGACTTGCAACGCTAGCATCAGTGGTGACGTTCCAATTGGATAGCTGCACTTGTGCACATTCTGGTTGCTTTTAACCAGCACAACAGCGCTAGTTGGAATTTGTAGCTAATGCGTTGCGGTTGTTGAAAGCGGACGTGGAGCGAGTTAACGAATTCTTATGTTTATGTAGCTGGGCGTGCGTATGTGTAACGGTTAATGTGTGAAACTGTGCTAATTGGAGGAAGAATGCAAAAAAATTCTGGTTAAAAATCATATGCTAATTAAATTCTGATTGCTATTGCCACGACGGACGTTTAACGTTAGAGCAAAAAGTATTTGCATATGCAGAAATTGGCCTTGCACGGTGCTTCCTGTCGCAAGACAGCCTCCACTGGCTGGCCGTTCCGGTCAACGGTTTTCGCAGATGTTGCCAGTTAATAAAAAACGAATATAATTATTCTCCAATAAAGGTTTAGTGTGGATGTGTGTTGGCGTATATAAAAAGAGGTACAAGAAGTGAAAAAAAATATTCTGAATAAATTAATTTTTTTTTTTTTTTTGTTAAATCGTAAATCTTTGTAATAATGTACTTAATATATACATGCATACATACATGTACATGTACTTACATTCTGAACTGAATTAAATTATTGCCAATTCTTCCGATATTATTAATCACAAGCCTTGACTGCTGTAAATGCACCTTCACTAAGAATTATCGCTAGTTTAAGATTTCTTAAGTAACAACTATAAATTTAAAATTCAAAATATTATAAAAAATAAGTCGCGTATTTTTAAGATTTCCAAAGACACACTTAATCCTATAAAGCGCTTAAAAATCGCACAAAAGCGTGAGCAACATACCCCAAGCGTTTGAGTTGACACTAAAGCAAAAATAAATAAAAATACACTTAGGTAGTATAACCAACACGCCACTAAGAGCAAAATACAATAAAATTGCAACAATTGCAAAACGATAAAAAACTAAACAAAATACTAAAAAAAAAAAAGCAGCAAAAGTAAGCGGCTTAACATACAAACGGAAACAGCAAAGGTGAGTAGTATCTGAGTAACCTCCTCTACGTTGCTAACCTCAGCAAACTCTTTCCGGCGCACCATCTTTGGTTTGTGACGCTGTTCAAAGTGCTTGGGAATGTGTGTGTGTGTGTGTCTGTGTGTTGCGTATGTGTGCTATCTTACGCACATGTGTTAAGTGCCATATTGGCCGGTTTGTTGGTTATTTAGTTAGCCAAATAGGCTAAAAAGGCCAATCAAACAAAGTAAGCAAACAGAAAAAGAAACATCAAAGCAACAACAATACCTACAATTCTATAAAGAGAAGAACAATTTACAGTGGGTACCTATGCTTAAGAACTTTTGCTTTTCATTCTTATATAATGCATTAAAGTGGCGGTGATGTATATAAGGGCGTAGCCTGGGAAAGCATTATTAATTTAGGTTGAGCTCAATCATAACCCCAAATAAACTGAATGTGTCCATAGTATTACCAGAATTTGTTTGATGTTGTTGTTGTTGTAGCAGTGCTTCGTCCCACCTAACAGCCGCGACCGATCACAAATTGTCATCAATATCCTCTAACGGGAGTCCAAGGAAACTTGCTGTTTCAACAGGGGTGGACCATAAGGAAAGGGCTGTTAGAGGCGTTTGTTCCACATTACAATTAAAGAGATGGTTGGTGTCATGTGTGGACACATTGTAAGTGGGGCATACATTTTGTATGTCGGGGTTGATTCTGGATAGGTAAGAGTTTAACCTGTTACAGTATCCAGAACGAAGTTGAGCAAGAGTGACACGCGTTTCCCTGGGGAGTATGCGTTCCTCTTCCACGAGTTTTGGATACTTTTCTTTGAGTACTGGATTCACCGGGCAATTCCCGGCATAAAGGTCCGACGCCTGTTTGTGGAGTTCACCAAGGACCTGCTTGTGTTTTTTCGCTTCATACGGCTGGTTTCTCAGGTGCCGTATTTCCTCAAAATGCTTACGGAGATAACGCCTTAAGCCCCTGGGCGGTGCTGGCTCATCAATCAGATACCTGTTGGGATGCTCGGGTTTCTGGGTATTCAACAGGAACTGTTTGGTCAGCATCCTATTTCTCTCCCTGATGGGGAGTATTCTCGCCTCATTATGCAGATGGTGTTCTGGGGACATAAGAAGACATTCCGTGGCGATTCTGAGAGCAGTATTTTGGCAGGCCTGTAGCTTCTTCCAGTGGGTAATTTTTGGGCTTAGCGACCATATGGGTGACGCGTAGCACGTAATCTGCTGGCTAATTGCTTTGTATGTGGTCATGAGCGTTTCTTTATCTTTTCCCCAAGTGCTGCCAGCGAGGGATTTGAGGATTTTGTTACGGCCCTGAATTCTCGGAACAATTGCGGCTGCGTGCTTACCAAAATGTAGATCCTGATCAAACGTCACACCCAAGATTTTGGGGTATAGGACAGTCGGTAGCGTAGTAGAATTAGTTTGATCCTGGCCTTGGTTAATAGATGTCTCGATATATTGTAATTCTGCCGCCCCTAACAACTGAAGCCTTGACCTCGCAAGCGCAGCACACAATTGATGAGGCCTTAGTTATAAACATGTGTGCAGTTATTATGCCCATTATGTGTTTTAAGTATTCTCAATTTAGAGATAAAAGCCACTTTGTGAGTCTAGCGTGATCTTAGAAATTTTGCAGTTCTTCGCTACTGTCCACGCCTTTCGGGCTAGATATGTGCATATGCAACTCATATCTCCTTTTTATTTCTCACAAATCAATTGGGATGCCTACCATCGTGTGCCTCATCCTCCTTTTCCAGCTCATTTGCCTTTTCATTACCTTTTATCCCTTTTTGATCGAGAACCTAGTATAGATATATGGTCATGCCTGAGCGAAGCCTCTCCAATGCCACTTCCTCTTTGCATTCCAGGACACTTCTTGCTGAAGTACTGTGGGGAAGCTTTTAATTTTTAATAATATTTCTATAGGAAATTTCAAAGTTAATCAATATATATCAAAATTTGATGGAAGAAGGAAATACCACATAGTATTTTTCTTATAAACCTGCTATCGTAGCTCAAAATACATAAAATTTATGCTGAGAAAGGGCATTTATGAATCGAATTCTTATACTGTACGTTTTCACGAATTCTGTAAAAGGGGCCTTTCAAAAAAATTCTAAAAAAGCGTTCTTCAAAGTGATTCTCATAAAGGGCTTTTTTATATTTCTCTAAAAGCAATCTTGTCATGGGACACATCGGGAATGGGACGTTGTTCTTCTTAGCATCATCATCACTAGGTTAGGTTAGGTTAGTTTAGGTTAGGTGGTAGCTGCCCTGATAAGGATAGCTCACTTAGGCAACGCGAAGGTCCGTTGTGATACCACATACACCAAAAATAACGGTGTCTTAGATCTAGCTACTTAGAGAATCGTTGGGTAGCACCGAGAAAGCTCCGAATGATACCGATCTCAACTTTGGATAAATCCTCGGGAGTTCCAAGTGACTCGCGACCGAAGTACTTTCGCCTAGTTCTGGCAAAATCTGGGCAATCAAGCATAAAGTGATTTGGTGATTCCACCTCGTCATCCTGCATACCGCTGCAGCAGGATGGAGTTTCCAGTATATTGAGACGTACCGCATGGATATCCATGAGACAGTGCCCTGTCAAAACCCAAATGACATTGATAGGTGAGCCTTCGTTAACCCAATTATTTCAGCATACCTCCTGCCATCCACTTTCGGCCAGAAATATCTTGCTACCCTGCAAGACGTGGTGTTCGCCCAACGTGTCCTGGGCTGACTCGAGGCCCAGCTATGGAGGAACAATCCACAGGTGGCCAGCGGAATCCCGAAATCCCTACAGCGATCTTCATCCAGTTCAGTTGTACCGATGCGTGCTAAGAGATACGCTTGACAGTTACACGGGATATCACTATGACCCGGGACACAGATAATCTTAATTATAAAATAATTCCATACAATCTCAAGCGAGGTCAGGCACTCCCTGACCACCCTCGATCGCACTGTAGTTGAGCTCAAGGCCTTGATAGCCGCTTGGCTATCAGAGTAGATGTCAAATTCCCTAACCGTAGTAGCACTGGATAGCATTTTATCCACCACATCCTTAATCGCAGCAACTTCCGCTTGGAATACACTGCAGTGATCAGCCAACTTAAACTTGCAACTTACATTTAGCTCTTGATAAAAGACCCCCCCACCAACCTTTCCATCCAACTTCGACCCATCCATTAACAAGTTAACCGGTCCCATGCCCCAGATAATTCCTCTTCCCCACTCCTCTCCCGGTGGAATGACTGGGGTGAAGGTTGTATAGGGAGCAGTTATCGGCATACAATAGTCCGTTCTGTCCGGGATAAAGTCGAAACTGGTAAGAAGGCTAGAGTGGCCGAAGTCAGAAAGCCCATAGTTCATATCACGAAGCCTGACCAACGACCTTGCCGCGGCCGCTTTTCCCGCAATGTATGAGCCGTTTATTTTGAAAGTGGCATAAGTCATTTCCAACTCATGGTCTTAAATACATTGTTATTTTTAAACGAATGCATATATAGATGGTTCTACAATTATAAAATAATAATAAGAAGTGCATCTTTTGGATATTGGACTCTAAAAAACTGGAGGCGAGGAGAGATACAAACAAATTACCACTGAACATAAACGACATGAAATGACTTATGCCACTTTCAAAATAAACGGCTCATATACTGGATATATGTTCAGCATGACGTTCAGTTATCATTAACTAGCGCTTAACCGTCTAAGCTATTTTGACTGTTTTAAAAGAAGTCACCCCAGCTTTCCCTGTTTCACGATAATTGACGCCAATTGGGAGCACCAAGGGAGGTTAAGTTTTCATCCACCTGCCTCTCTCAATTTAGTAGGGTATCCTCCATATTCTGCTTCCAAGTTGCGGTGCCGATTGAAATACATTCTTGGCCGGAGCGTCTTCGCCCATTCGAATTACATAATCTAACGAACGAAGCTTTTGTCTCTTTATTCGCTGGCATATCCTCATTTCATTAGAGCCATCTAATCTTCTTTCGATATCGTCCATAATTTCGTCCATAAAAATCGCATGAAAAGGAGTCATGTCTGAAGCTTCGTTTGGTTCCGACTATTTGAATGGCTCGGAGAGGTCCTATTGCTAAAGAGCTCCTGCTGTTGCTAAACGTCACGTCATTTGGCAAAGGCTTATTACCTTGGCAGAGAGCTTAAATTCAGACATAGCAGGATACAAGCAACTTTTTTTCGCGCTGTCAAAAGCTGCATTGAAGTCGATGAAGAGATGTTGATGTAGATTCTCTTATCTTGAGTCTTCTACAGTATATGGCGCATCGTGGAGATGTGGTTGATAGGAGACTTACCAGGTCTGAAGCCTGATACTGATAAGATCCAATAAGTTCGTTGACTATGGGCTTTTGTCTTTCGCACAATACGCTGGATAGATCCTTATACGCGCAAGCAATAATTGGCGCAGTTTGCGGAATCGCTTTTCTTGCGTATTGGACAGAGCACACTTGAATTCCAATCTGGAGACATACGCATTTGGCCAGTTCGGTCGACACTGCAGCTAGGTGCCAGGGGAAAAGGGAGGCCTCCACTAAGTTGTGGTGGCATTTGGATAAAGATTTGACCTCCCTTGGTGTTCCCAATTGGCGTCGGTTACCGCGAAACAGGCAGAGCTGGTGTGACTTGTTACGAAACGGCCAAAATCGCTTAGGCAGTTAACGTCAATTATTGATGACAATGATGTGGTCGATAACATTTTGCACCCTGTATGTTACCATAGCTCTGATAATTCGTTGTATTCTACGTATAAAGAAACAAAAACAGCAAAATCAGTAAGATCAAATCATATTCGAAAATTCTTGAAAATGCTTTAAAATTGATGAAACAAATGAATGACTAGAAAGTAAAAATAACAGAGCAAAGAATTTCAATAGCAATTTCGATTTATTTTATTCATAAAAATCCATCTCAAACTAAATTTTGAAATAAACTTAGTAGCGGCCTTTCTGCATATATCAGTGCCACGATATGTGATTGCCTTCAAATTTGTTGTCCTATTTAAATCTCTCCTTTCACAGCTAAACTTTTTTTAGTTTTGCACTTAAAATGTTTATTGCAATATTTACTTATGTATACAAAGAAAAACAAAACAAACATTTAAAAATAAATTACTATTTCTTGCATTAAAAATAGTATGGAAAACCCATTACTGTCCTATATTAAGCTGCCTATTGATATTCGTCCACCTTGTCATAAGTGCACTCGCAAAAGTTTGGCCTTAAAAGGAAAAGTAGTCTAACTACCTTATCATAGAAACAAATTTTGCTTTGCACTTTCAATTTTAGTGCATGCACACATTCACATATCTATGTATATATTGGTGAACCTCATGGTATGAAAGTGCCTACTGTGCTCGCCAACTATTCCGAAAGTTCTAGATTCAAGTCCGGCAAAAGTTACATTACAATAATTTAGAAAAATATTTTTTTTGCTAAACGGGATTGTTCCTTCTGCAGTTGTTAGGAAAACATTTACTTCGAGTATATTTTTGCCATGAGAAGTTTCTCAGCGGAAATTCATCAGGCGTGCAGTCGCCATCAGATCTGACCACTTTGTAGGAAAAATATAAAAAACGCACAGCAAAAATAAGGAGAGAAGTTCGGCCTCAATTTCATTGTAGGTATATTGAGCAAAGTTATTTATTTATTTATATATTTATATTCTCACAAATATATTTAAATAAACATTATAAGTTTAAGGAAACATAATTTTAAGAGCTAAAACTAAAAAGAGAAAAAAAAACCTTTTGAGTGGTAATCACTCTAAATTTAAAAGTTGCTTCCAAGTGATGTTTATTAAATATTGGGTTCACTAGTTTAATGGACACGATTCATGAAGCAATAAAAATAGATATAACAAGTAAGGAAGGCTAAGTTCGAGTGTAACCGAACATTACATACTCAGCTGAGAGCTTTGCAGACAAAATAAGGGAAAATGACCATTTAGCAAAACGAACCTAGGGTAACCCTGGCCTAAACCTTTTCGAGATATCGCCATAAAGGTGGACCTGCGGTGACTCTAAAATGTGTTTGTACGATATGGGTATCAATTAAAAGGTGTTAGTGAGTATTTTAAAAGGGCCTTAATTCTATAGGTGGATGCCTTTCGAGATATTGCCATAAGGGTGGCCCAGGGGTGACTCTAGAATGAGTTTGTACGATATGGGTATCAAATTAAAGGTATTAATGAGGGTTTTAAAAGGGAATGGCCCTTAGTTGTATATGTGAAGGCGTTTTCGAGATATCGAGCAAAATGTGGACCAGGGTGACCCAGAACATCATCTGTCGGGTACCGCTAATTTATTTATATTTGTAATACTACGAACAGTATTCCTGCAAAGATTGCAAGAGCTTTTGATTTCGCCCTACAGAACTTTTTCATTTTCTTCTACTTAATATGGTAGTTGTCACACCCATTTTACAAAGTTTTTTCTAAAGTTATATTTTGCGTCAATAATCCAATCCAAATACCATGTTTCATCTCTTTTTTCATATTTGGTATAGAATTATGGCATTTTTCTTCATTTTTCGTAATTTTCGATATCGAAAAAGTCGGCGTGGTCATAGTCGGATTTCGGCCATTTTTTATATCAAGATAAAGTGAGTTCAGATAAGTACGTGAACTGAGTTTAGTAAAGATATATCGATTTGTGCTCAAGTTATCGCTTTAACGGCCGAGCGGAAGGACAGACGGTTGACTGTCAATAAAAACTGGGCGTGCCTTCAAACCGATTTCGCCCATTTTCACGGACAACAGTTATCGTCATAGAATCTATGTCCCTACCAAATTTCACGAGGATTAGTAAATTTTTGTTCGACTTATGGCATTAAAAGTATTCTAGACGAATTAAATGAAAAAGGGCGGAGTTACGACCATTTTGAAATTTTCTTTTATCTTTGTATTTTGTTACAACATATCATTACTGGAGTCGAATGTTGACATAATTTACTTTTATACTGTAAAGATATTAAATTTTTTGTTAAAATTTGACTTAAAAAAAATTTTTTTTTTTAAAGTGGGCGTGTTCGTCATCCGATTTCGCTAATTTTTATTTAACACACACATAGTAATAGGAGTAATGTGTCTACCAAATTTCATCATTATATCCTCAACGACTGCAAAATTACAGCTTGCAAAACTTTTAAATTACCTTCTTTTAAAAGTGGGCGGTGCCACGCCCATTGTCCAAAATTTTACTAATTTGCTATTTTGCGTCATAAGGTCAACGCACCTACCAAGTTTCATCGCTTTATCCGTCTTTGGTAATGAATTATCGCACTTTTTCGGTTTTTCGAAATTTTCGATATCGAAAAAGTGGGCGTGCTTATATTCCGATTTCGTTCATTTTAAATAGCGATCTGAGATGGGCGCCCAGGAACCTACGTACCAAATTTCATCAAGATACCTCAAAATTTACTGAAGTTATCGTGTTTACGGACGGGCGGACATGGCTAAATGAATTTCTTTTTTCACCCAGATCATTTTGATATATAGAAGTCTATATCTATCTCGATTAGTTTATACCGTTACGGATTACCGTTATGCGAACAAAGTTAATATACTCTGTGAGCTCTGCTCAGCTGAGTATAATAATAAAGAAATTCTCAAAACGGGTGAAATCAAGGTGCGATTATAGCTCAACGCCAGAATAATAATTTTTCGGTGGTTTGTTTGACTGATAAGTTGCTATTTCTATTGCTCTTTACCAACTATATTTAGTCAGTTTTGCGCCATCTGTTGCAAATCACTGATAATGCTGGATTTGTTTATTGTCAATTACTTTGTTTGACATTCAAAAGTGGTCTTGGTTTATTAACATTTAATTTTTGTTTTGTGGATCAGAGCTCAAGGCCAGAACAGTATTTTATTTTTTATTTTTTTTTTATGATAAGTATTGTTTTTTTAATTTTTCTTTAATTGACACAAAATCAAAATACAATTTTTCGATTATGGGAGATAGATCTCGGGTTACGCTCAAAGTGACAAAAGGGCATAATGGTTACGTGATAAAAGTAAGAATAGATATTACCAAATATTATAAATAGCATAAATAAAATTTTATAATACCGAGAAACGCCTTCTAACGGACACCTTTATTAGGTGGATTTCTCGCTTAACCTTGTATGCTAGTTTCATGCACCAAGTTTAAAGTAAAATTTTTAGAACGAATTGCCCTGCGTTACAATGAAAGAAATGGTGCTAGTAAAATCAACAAATCGGTTCTGTTGTACTTGACTTAACGGAAATTGGATGAAATTGATCGAGTTATGGTTAATTCGACCGAGTTCTTTGTCAAACGAACAAACTAGTTTAGTCATTTCAACCAAAGAGAAATTTTCGCTCTTAAGTTAACAAAATTCTGTAAAATTGACAGATTCCTTGTCAATCTAACTGATTTTTCTGTTAACACAACTGATTTTACAGGTAATTTCAACGGCGATCAACTGTCAATACATGAGCAAATTTCAAAGAGAATTTTACGCTCACTGCCCTCTCTACTTTGTACTTATGACGATGGTGCCACTTGTTAAAAAAAAAAATACCAAAATAAACCATCAAATCGAATAAACACACAAAATGTGAAAACAACAAAAAACTAGTTTTTTAGTTATCAATACAAAACAAAAAACCCTTTTTTGAATGTACTGTGCAAAAATTATGAGATACTGGGACACCTATCTATCGGGTACAATTTTGCAACTTCTCGTCCAAGCGAAATGTAAAATTGCGCCCTCTTGTTGCAAAAGTTTTGTTTGAACGAACAGGATTTTTCCAAAGTTAGTAACATTTTGTTCAAGTTTTTTCGAATTTTCACTCACGCGAACGAATTTAATAAGATAATAAAAAACATCCTTTTTTAATGTTGATGTTTCCGACAACATAAAAGTTTGAGTTGTTTTGGAATCGTTTCAACTTAAAGTGTTACGAAAATTAAACTTGCCGAATTACATGTAAAGTTACTCCAGTGGTGAATTACCTTCCTGGGATTTGATTCTTTACTTTTCTATAACTTACAAGTACTGTTTTTAAAATGTTACGTCAAACATTTATACTACAAGCTTTGTTCGAAACAATCGAGTATGGCAACTACATGCGAGGGAAGAAATTGAGAATGAGCTGAGCTGCAACTGAAAGAATTGAGAATCAGTTTTGTGACCCCTTTTTTCAGTTCTATTTGCAAAGCGAAGTTCAAAACTATAAATAAAATAAATTATAAAATATAAAATTTGGTGAAATTGCGTTTAATAAAACAAAATTATAAAGTGTATAATGTTTAATGTGTGCCAACATATTTGATGTAGCCCAATTGACGTTCGGTTAGTAAGTGCACCGTGGTGTGATGGTAAAGTGCTCCGCCTACCACACCGTATGCCCTTGGATCGCACCCCGGGCAAAGCAACATCAAAATTTTAGAAAGAAGGTTTTTCAATTAGAAGAAATTTTTCTAAGCCGGGTCGCCCCTCGGTAGTGTTTGGCAAGAGCTCCGGGTGTACTTCTGCCATGAAAAGCTCTCAGTGAAAACTCATCTGCCTTGCAGATGCCGTTTGTAGTCGGCATAAAACATGTGGGTCCCGTCCCGCCAATTTGTAGAGAAAATCAAGAGTAGCACGACGTAAATTGGAAGAGAAGCTCGGCCTAAAATCTCTTCGGAGATTATCGCGCCTTACATTTATTTACAACTTTTTTTGTTCATTTAACTACTAAAACGGTCAATTACGAATCACCGAATTTTGCGCAGTTGATTCAACATCTTGTTGCGATGGATAAAAACTGACAGAAATGTCGGTTGAATTGACCCGCATTTCGGTTGATTTTACCAGTATTTTTCTTTTAGTGTAGACGGACACCCTTTAGGCCGCACGCGTACAGTTATTAGCTATAAAATGGGATGAAAATCATCTACTGAGTCGACACGAACCTCTTAAAGGCAGACACTGAGAAACTCTTTCTTGACAAATCAATTAAAACCTCTCTTGGACGGACGTGAACTACCCGTAAGCGGAGAAACTGATAGAATGAAAAGAAGTTTATACTTTTGAAGAACGTTGTACTGGTTCCGGACATACAAACGTATGTATGTGCCAAATGGAAAAAGGAGGCTTTCCAAATGAAAGCAATTTCGCGTTAGATAAATATGTACTCATGTTTAAGAAATGTCACTATGTAGTATCGCTTTTATTCAAATAAGAAGTAAGGCTTTAAGATTGCCTGAAGTTGGGTAAGGTCAAAGTGGTCGAACCTTAAAGACTTCACATAAACTGAATTTGTCCATAGAGTTAACAGAAGTGGCTTCTAGATCTTAAAATGTATGATGATGTGATTTTTGGCACCTTTCAGCACTACGCTTGGTATCGAAAACTTTCCTACTTGGTTGATAACTATGTTCTTCTTTCCCAGTTCATCGGTCATTTCGTCACCGTCTATGCCCATATTACCGGTGCCCTATAATGATTGTAAGCTTACCTCTATTTCAATTCGTCAAAGCACTTATTGGCACCGTAACACACTTCTAGTTATTGTGCTCTGCGGGATTATTGCCTCAATGACCGCCTGGATGTCAATACAAAAGCTTACGCGAGTTCAGTTTGCGCAGTTTTTTCCTGTATCTCTGACAGTTTTTACGATATTTTCACTACCGAAACGGCAAAGTATAGTATAGACCATCCCGATTTCATTTGTTTGTCCGCATTTTCGTATCGTGTATCGTATTTTTCGACATTTCGGCGCCTTTACCCCAGCCTTCCAATTCTTCTGAGGCCGAAGCGTAAGCTTTCATAGTTTTTGGAACAGAACAATATAAAAAATTTAATTAGCCACCCATTCCGTTGAGGGGTGGGGAAAAGTTGGCTGGCAGTGAGTGTCCGCCCAAGGGAAGTTTAACTGTACTATGCCCATATTATACGGTCGTATGTACTTTTCCGAATATAGTAGATACATACAAAAATTTGTATATAGTTCCACTACCAAAAGCTGAATTAAATTCAATTTCCAGTTAGACTAAAGCAATAAAAAGCGAAAAAATATGAAAACAAAAATACTTACCGAGAAGATCTTAAGAACGTCAGATATGTTAAACACATTCGACTGGTTTAGTTTTATTATTATTTTTTTTGGCAACGTTCCAAGCATAATAGAGTTCTGTATAAAATTCTAAGAAAAATTCATGCAAGCCGAGCTCAGAAAGAACTGGTTGTAGTTAAGAATATATATCTGCATATTTTCGAATTGAATATTTCGTAGGTTTGCCGACTAATATCAGCCGAATTCCCGAATGGAAATGTGACTTATCAAATTCATCTTCTTGTAGCGATAAAGATAATCCTCGAAGATTTTATCGATGTTGATGGTCCTTTGACCGATATTGATCTGGAACGCTGCAGAAAATAGCACCATTTAGGTATTAGCCCAACAATTGTGCGAACTATTTCATATGACCACGTTGGACCTTCCAGATTTTCCAACCCCCGAGTTCCATGAGACAATTGGGGTTGCCTGCTAAATAAACAGGATTCTTCACGGTTAGGTGAGATTGACAATTAGTTTGGAGAAGCTATAAATTGCGACAGCAATACCTTGAAAAGGTTTCCCGTTGTGATATCACGAAAAGACACTATCACCTTTCCTCTTCGAACAAGAACCTGATAAATATTGAATATTGGAAATAGGCGTGGGAAGGCCTTTCTGTGACCAAGAGTTTTCTTACGATTCGAAGTTTTAACTCCAAGCTTATTTTGTTTACAGCCCTTAATATTCTTTTTAAAACTGGAAGAAATCGTATAAGGGTTATGCCCACTTTGATATAAAGGAAGTGTAAAATGAATGTAGGCTAATATAATAGGCAAAAAATAACTTTACTTCAATGCTATTTTACTTATCAAATGTATTTATAACAATAAAAAGAATAAATAAAAAAAATTTGGAAACGGGCGTGGCACTGCCTTTTTATGAGCAAATCATTCTTCTACGTCTCGAGTACTGGAAGTAAAACAAGTGGGCAAATACTTAGAACCAACATAACTTTAATGAATGGGGCTGAACAATAATCTTATCCCATTCGTAATCTCCAAATAATCGGCTGTATAAGATAAGAAATATATATTGAACAGATGTACATACATACCTAAACGATTTTTAAGATAAATATAAAATAAAAAATAGGTAGATACTTTGTGTGAGGATGCAAAGTTTCACATTTTGTATGGTCTGCATGTAAAAACTATGACTACGAATCACGTATTTCAACAATATATGATGTATACGTAAGTATTTGATGAAATTTGATGAAATTTTAAGCTTCCAGCCGTAAAAAAGGGGCAAAAATTAAGTTTATATGGGGTATATACTATATATACCACCGATCTCTATGATTTTTTCAGACAACAATATATGCTATATACGTAAGCATTTGGTGAAGTTTGAAGCTTCTAGCTATTAAAATGAGGCAGAAAGTGCGAAAAGTTTCTAATCTGAACAATCGGTTATATGAGATATATACTATACTAGTTTATTCCCATCGGTTCCACCCCACGTTTCTATAAAAATATTCAAAGTAAATAACATAAATTTTAAAGTTATTTTTAGGATGTATATTTGCGAATTTAGGAACTGCTGAAACCATACGAAATGAAATATTTTTTGTAAATTATTTGGAGTATAAACAAAAAGATTTTTTGATGAGCCAACTCTGGAGTAGGCTACCTATAATTGTCCATGGGTGAAACATGAGTTGGTAAGATTGACTCCTACTACAGCTAATGACTGTCCTTGAGCTTTATTGATAGACAGTACGAAAGCCAATCTAATAGAAAATTTGAGGTGTTTGTAATTTAAAGGCATATCTGTCAATATTGATTGAATCCTTGGTATGAAAACTTTGTTGTTTTCGAAATTTCTCAATCAAATAGCTGCTTCAATGAAATTGGAAGTATTGTGATGATAAACCTTGTCGCGTTACATATGCGCGGAGGATCCAAATTACGAAGCATAATATTATGGACCCTTTTTTAAGGATCAATCGATGATCCAAGATATTACTTTTCTTGATCTACTAAGTAGGTTCTCTGTTCTCCTGCTATCCTAGTTCGGTCAAGTTTGCTTGGTTATCTTGCCGGTGTAGGACGAACTGATTGGGGAATTAAGCGCCATGAGCGCTGCTTCACTACCGCCTCCTCCAACGTGATCCTACACGACCTCTCTATATCCAGAACTTCCATTTGTAAAGAACACTAGCAAAGTTGATGTTCACAGAATACACCCGCTTCCACACTGCAATACATTGTGTGGTAGTCTAATGACGGAGCCAGGAAGCCTTCTGAGTATAATACTGTGGCCATACCGCTTCTAGTTCCAACAGCCAGACTCACATAATCCTACTGCTTAACAAGTTGAAGTCTCACGTATGTGAAGGTCCAGAGGTAGCCACCATGCTAGGGCTCCATATGTAAGTATGGGTCTAATGGCAGCCGTATATAGAAATATCCTAAGTTTGGGTTTTAGACCCCGTTTTCTGCTGACGATTATTTTATACGATTAGAAGGCTATGAAAAATTTTTCGACCCTACTCACAGATACTTGAGGGTGAAGGTAGTCGAAACTGTGGTATCTTTTTCTTCTTGGTAGACATATTAGCTCTGTCGTACTAGAGTTTACGTTAAGGCCGCTTATGGCTGAGGAAGCTTTATTCCAGGAGTAAGATTGGAGCCCGGTACAATGAAGACACCTGCCGTTTAGAATATAACGTAATCAAATCGAAAATTTTCGGAAGTTCCTAGCCTCGCTGTCTCTTTTTCTCTTTTTTAAATATGGGAATATTTTTCTGCTTCCTTAACTGACATCTATAAGGCATCTCAATATATCTCCTTGCAGAGTCCATGGGAATAGTAATATTGAAGGAACTGAATTTGCAGACGAGATGGCCAGGAAAGACTCCGAAACGAACATGAGCGAGACGCACAGCCCCGTACAACCACCGCTTGGTTATCTGATAAGAGAAATCGAGAAATAAAGTACTAGGGCAACGGAATGGTTGTGAGGTCTCAAGGCCCTTATGATAATATAGTACTTGGGCAATGGACTTGCTGTGGACCAAATGAAATGACTGTTAGGTCTCAAGGCCCTTATGGCCATGTTTGAATAGGAAAGGAACCAGCTGCCTGCTCAAGTTACACAAATCTGTAGTGAGCGTGCCTACGGGTGTGATCCCAGCCCATTGCGCATTTGCATCATTGGTCCTACGTGGGCGCATACCAACAAGCTCCCTCTCAGAAGCTGTCACGATGCTGAGGAAGACCAGTCGTTTCATCACATTATCTGTCTATGTGTAAGACTGCCGACAAATCGATTCAGGTTTTTGGGGAAACGGTTTTTTGATAGCCTGGCCGAGGTTGGAAGGTGGATCTATCGCTGCTATTTAAGTTAGTACGTAAGAGAAAGCTAGTGGTTCGTTGAAAACTACTAAGAAGAACTGTGTTTGTATGAATGTTCCGCCAGCCGGCACTCACAAAGGGCATGGAAATTTCAAATGCACTCCCTCTTAAACTTATCTAACCTAGCCTAGGTCTCCACTTTTATATATCTATGTATGTGAATGGTGCGCCCGGTTTCCGAAGATGTTTCCGTAATCTTCCATTAAGAGAAATAAGTTGTGCGAGTGTGCGAAATCCACCACTGATTAACAAAGCGTTAAAAAAATTTAATAAATAAACCGAATCTATCTCCATGTCCATCTTTTACTTATATGGTTTTAAGCTATAAAATTTGGCAACTCAACATAAAGCTGTTTAACCACAAATGTACGGTAGCCAAAGTCGGCTCAAAGTCAATGCTATACTTTCGAACCATTAAAAAAAAACAACCATCTGCCACTTGACTCAATCTAAGTGTGGTTGGGTCGCTTCTTGGCCATGGTCGTGTGCGTAAGTGCGCAAAGTGTTTTCTAGCTTAAATTTTCACTACTTTCCAATAGAATGTGAATATGAATGTAGGTATGTGTGTTTATACTCGAAATGTGTTTGTATGGACCACTTTGTGCTTAAATTTAAGCGTCAGATTGGAGGCTGTCCGCTAGTGACAGCAATGCTACAAACAACTGTCAAACGGTCACTCACTCACCGTGGTTCCTTCACTTAGCGGCGCTTACTCGTAAATAGCATAAGTAAATATTTTAATTGGAAAAGTAAACAAATAAAATTACGCACAACAACAACAAGAGCAGTTACCGATCCAATGCATTTTGCCCAACTAAACAGCAAGTTTTACAGATTTTGTTCATTCTTTTCTTTGCCGCTTTATTAGGTTTTCGATGCCACTTTTCTTCAATTTACTTTTACAGTTGTGTACATATATATGTATGTGCGTTTACCCGACCCGTTTGAAGAAAGTATCTCCAATTTTTGAGCTATGGTTAACCGGTAGGGTCTCAGAGCGGCTACGAACGCATTGGGTATGGCTGGCATAAACAGCTTTACCTGCCAATGGACGAAATCAATGCTGAAGCAAAGTTTACCCGCCCACATTGGTGCGATTACAACTACCCGCCTTATAAGCAGAGGAAATCTTCAGGGAGGTTCTCTCACCGTTCTGTTGTAAGTTAGATTACAAATATAGAGATCAAAACAAATGGAGTGAAGGCAGTCGCATACGCAAACGGCGTCGTAGTCGCTGTAGCAGGCCCGTTCTTCCCAACTTTTAGTGATTTAATGGAACTGCTTCATCTTTGTAACAAAGTTTTCTTCGCAGGTGACGTTAAAATAACCTATTAAATTCTTTGAAACTATAAATTCAACGCGAATAAGTAGCCTTGTTACCAACAATGGTCAATCAAGGGTCAATTTTGATTTATAAGGTTTTGGAATCATCAAGGAATTTGTTTATCAGTGTTATAACTGAAAAAGACTTTAGCAAGAAAACAACTGTAGACATTTTTTTAGACAATTAAAAAGTATATTTCATTACAAACAAACAAAATGTATCCATTGAAATAACCGTTCCATAATCGCCTTGATTTATGATGCAAAGGCTTACGAAGGTGCCCGGTGTCAATGTTTTACAATGAAGAATAAGGGATGTATGAACTTTACGTGGATACAACTAGTTACAGAGATCAGAAAACAAAAATGGCCACGGCACAAATAAGGCAGATTTTATGCCAATGGTATCAGTTGTTACTTTTGTTGTAGTAGCAAAAACACTTCTCGAAGGTTTGGCGAGTGTTGCGGTTGTGCGCAGTTTCTTGCCGGATATGAATCCGGTGCGCTCCAGCACGACCACTTCTATGATTTTTCACCCCTTTAACCACCATGACAGTGGATTGTAGTTGCCAAGCATGCGTAACGCAAGAACATTTAAGCCCCTTAACCCAATGATATCAGTATAAGCAGCTTACGCCAGATGTTGTAAGCTAATTTGCACCATTAGTCTAGACTCTAGAGTTAAGTTCCCCAACATGACGTTAAAGAAGCCGCATAACAAGAAGTCAGTTTCTCTATAGACTCGTTTGGTTTCGAATAGTTGGGAAGATGCATCCTAATATTTACGGATCTTATGATGTTTCTCTTCATCATCTTCTCATTTGATAAAGCTTTATAAGCTCTGCAAGACACATAAAATAATAAAAAACGCTATATGCTCCTTTTATCGGCTGAGCTTGCAAGCCCATGCTGTCGATGAAAAATTATTAGCTAGCATGGAACTTGTAGAAAAAATCTGTTAGCCAAATTACAGATTGCACCTTGTGAACCTCGTTATCAATAAATACTATCCAAGCAATGCAGTACAAGAAAGCAGACTATCAAGTGAGACACGAGTCCCGCTGGCCCAACTTCGTTTTGGATACTTTAACCGGCTCGACCGGTTGTCGAAAAAAATCAGTTCGTTATCAAAATGTAATTGATTTGTTACGTTTTCGACATTATATCGATAACTCATCGATTTTTCGATATTTATTTGAAAACAACCAGACAAACAATCGGTAACTTTTCGATAACAAATCTTTATTTTGCAGATTACATCTCGATATCATCTTTATAACCAGTCCCCATTTTTTTTATGTATACCGACATCCCTCGATTTTAGTTGTAATTGATAACAAGCCGATAACCCTTCGATATCAAAATAATAATTCGCCTCCTGTAAAAATGTGATAATAATAGCCGGAACTTTGTCAAATGATTCCAAAATAGTGCCAAAATGATCCCGAAATAGTCGCATGCAAAATCCCATAATTATTTCGAAATGCCTCCGAAGTGAGCCCAAGGTGATTCTTCAACGATCTCAAAAAACAACTCCAAAATGATTTGAAAACAATTTCGGAACGAACCCAACATTACTCGAAATAATCCCAAAATTATTACCAAACCGTCTACAAATTATCTAAAATTGGTCCTGGAAATAGTCCCTGGATTGCCGCAAAAATATATGATCGTAGCGTTCTATGGTTATTCTAGTTTATATTTTGGAGAATGATAATTATTTACAGACTGTTTACAAGGGTGGGTCGATTTGTATGTACTAAAAAAATTTTCATATGTACACCCTGTCTGACCTGGTTGGCTGGCTGGCTGGCACGAATTTTGTAATTGAAATTTAAGTAACTTCCCAATAAGCTACAAGCTTGAAACTTGGAATGTAGTTCAGAATCCGATGACAATGCAATAATAAGAAAAAAACTCCGATAGGTGGCGCATGGACCTAGATATTCAAAAAAATTGTATTTGTATTCCGATTTGGCTCATATTGCAAACACATAATACATACATGAATAGAAAACGGCCTGTGAAAAAAACCGCCGTAGGTGGCGCAAGGGTCGAAATATTAAAAAAAATCGTATTTGTGTTCCGATTTGGCTCATATGGAACAAATATTACATATAGTCCGGTAGAAGTGAATCAAAATATTTTGGAGATCGAGGGACAAGCATACGTGGCGCAGAGTCGAGTAAAGTCTTTGGAAGGATTATGTATTGAGGACTTAGATTGTAACAAATTGTCAGGAAAGAGTCCGTATAATAATGAGTGCCTAAATGAACTAAATAGAATCAGAAATAATAAGCAATTAAATAAAGACTAAAAACTTGAAAAAAAAAAAAAAATGTTTAAGTTAAACCGTTTTATTGAAAATAATACTTACATGAAGTAATAATAATACTAAAAGCTAGAAAATAATTAGATAGGCCCTAGGTACTAGTCATCACACTCCTCATCAACCTAGGGCGTTGATCAGACTTTTAAATAAACGCGTTGGACGCGTCAAATTTCTATTGATACTCATAAGTAAGACCAACTGAACCTTAATAAGGTTACGCTACGCCTCACATTTTTAGAAAATTCACGCGCCCAACGCTTTTATTTAATTGTCTGATTAACGCCCTAGGTTGATGAGGAGTGTGATGACTAGTACTTAGGACCCACCAAATTATTTTCTAGCTTTTAGAATTATTATTACTTCAGGTAAGTATTATTTTCAATAAAACCGTTTAACTTAGAAATTTCTTTTTTAATTATTTTGTTGGTCTTCGATATTGTTTGTTATCCCTGATGAACCGAATAAATGTTATATCTGATATAAACACACGTGAGCCACGCTTCTTGAGACATGCATTCAAGCATTCTCTTTACTTTGCAACCCCTTTAAAATCCGATATACATTTTAATTTTCGAAATTAATAAGATTAATACCGTTTTCACACAGAAACTTAATCGAATCACAATTTTATTTAATGAAATAATTAAGTTTCGCTTTTCATACAGGGCCTTTTGCTTCATTAAGCGAACATCTTTTAGCAGCCCCAAAAAAATATTTCGTTTTTACAAAAAATAGTTAAAATGGAAAGCAGCCGTTTCCTTCTTAACCATAAATACAATCAAAATAAAATGTAGTCGCAACTACCCACAAATATTGCACTCACCCAAACAAAGGACTTAGATTGTAACAAATTGTCAGGAAAGAGTCCGTATAATAATGAGTGCCTAAATGAACTAAATAGAATCAGAAATAATAAGCAATTAAATAAAGACTAAAAACTTGAAAAAAAAAAAAAAAAATGTTTAAGTTAAACCGTTTTATTGAAAATAATACTTACATGAAGTAATAATAATACTAAAAGCTAGAAAATAATTAGATAGGCCCTAGGTACTAGTCATCACACTCCTCATCAACCTAGGGCGTTGATCAGACTTTTAAATAAACGCGTTGGACGCGTCAAATTTCTATTGATACTCATAAGTAAGACCAACTGAACCTTAATAAGGTTACGCTACGCCTCACATTTTTAGAAAATTCACGCGCCCAACGCTTTTATTTAATTGTCTGATTAACGCCCTAGGTTGATGAGGAGTGTGATGACTAGTACTTAGGACCTACCAAATTATTTTCTAGCTTTTAGAATTATTATTACTTCAGGTAAGTATTATTTTCAATAAAACCGTTTAACTTAGAAATTTCTTTTTTAATTATTTTGTTGGTCTTCGATATTGTTTGTTATCCCTGATGAACCGAATAAATGTTATATCTGATATAAACACACGTGAGCCACGCTTCTTGAAACATGCATTCAAGCATTCTCTTTACTTTGCAACCCCTTTAAAATCCGATATACATTTTAATTTTCGAAATTAATAAGATTAATACCGTTTTCACACAGAAACTTAATCGAATCACAATTTTATTTAATGAAATAATTAAGTTTCGCTTTTCATACAGGGCCTTTTGCTTCATTAAGCGAACATCTTTTAGCAGCCCCAAAAAAATATTTCGTTTTTACAAAAAATAGTTAAAATGGAAAGCAGCCGTTTCCTTCTTAACCATAAATACAATCAAAATAAAATGTAGTCGCAACTACCCACAAATATTGCACTCACCCAAATATGTGCCTATTTTCGAAAAAGCCCTATTATCTTTTGCAGCAAATGCAGCAAAAATTAAAAGTGAACTTTTTCGTGTTTTTTTATTTTTCGTAAATTTTTGGAAATATTTTATTTTTGATTTTTATTTGGTACATTGACAAAAAAATTTGAAGCACCAAGCAAACCCGACTGGATTTTTCACTCGATTGGGCATTCAATAAATCAATAATGAGATAACTAAGAATTTTTATTTTGTATTTAAGATCGAGTTCAATTCGGGCTTTAATGTAGAAAACTTTACTAATTATTTCATTAAGGCTCTGTGTGAAATTTGTCATAAAGCACTTTGAACCCATTTGTGCCACCTTGTATAAATGTATGTATGCACGGTTGCCACTTTTGGTCCATTTGGACCAAAAATGGTCCTTTCCAACCCCATTTGGTCCGCTGGTCCCCTTTTTCCAATTTTGGTCCTTTTTAGGCTGTAATCAAGATTGTTTGTTTTAACTGAGGAAAAAATGTTTAACACTGCATCTTCTTTCATTCACATAACATGGCCTCGCCAGCGCAGCCGCTGCGTTTTTATTCGCTGGACTATGTTGATGTCTGCGTATAGTTCGTACAGCTCATCATTAAATCTTCTTCGGTACTCGCCATCGCCAACGCGTAGAGGTCCATAAATCTTTCGAAGAACTTTTCTCTCGAACACTCCCAAAGCCGCTTCATCTGCTGTTGTCATGGTCCATGCTTATGCCCCATATAGCAGGACGGGTATGATAAGTGACTTGTAGAGTATGATTTTCGTTCGCCTAGATAGGACTTTACTTTTCAATTGCCTACCTAGTCCAAAGTAGCATTTATTGGCAAGATTGATTCTTCGCTGGATTTCAGTGCTGATGTTGTTGCTAGTGTTGATGCTGGTTCCCAAATAAACGAAGTCTTTTACTATTTCGAAATTATGGCTGCCAACAGTAGCGTGGTTGCTAAGGCGCGTATGCGCTGACTATTTGCTCGATGACAGCAGGTACTTCGTTTACCATCAAACCCATCTTTATCAGAAAAATTTAGTGTGCTGATATTATTCCATCAATAGCAGTAATTTTAGGTGCAATGATTATATCAAAATATTGGATATTTAAAAAATGTCAGTGTACATAATTTAGAAAACTAAGTATCTTAACCCAAGAAATATTTTTATTGGAAGTAAGGCAGGAATATTTTATTCCCGTTGGAGAGCAGAACCCCAGAAACTTTAAACATAACATTATTACTAATAACTAATTTCTCGTACCTCGTCAAATGGAAATTCGACCATTACTACTCAGTTCAAACTTTTAAGAGTTTTCAATAGTAAATCTGAGGACTGTGGCTAGAATGTGAGTTTTGAAATGTACATTTTTCTCTAACACAAATTACATGGAAATAATGTATATTTCAAAACTCACACTTACTGAATCTAAGCCATAGATGAGAAAATTGAAGCGTGAGGGTGCACTGGTAAGCGGAAGAGTAAATAATTAAATTTAAAAAAAGTGGGGCACCCAGCCTGCTATAGGGAAAATTTGTGTATCCAATTTTATTTCGATCCGTTAATTTTTCTTCGTGTTATGGCTCCCGAAACATTGAAAATTGCTTAGTCATAAAAGGGGCGGTGCCACGCCCCTTTATAAATCCACTTGGGAAATGAAATACCATTAATATAAAGCTCTTTTTGCAAAAATATAACTTATTTTAACCTTTTAAAAATCCTTTATATAAAAGATGGCGTGGTCCTTAACCGATTTCGCTAAGTTTTTTTCAAAGCATTCCTTATAGTAAAGGCAACCTCTCTGCCGAATTTTGTTACGATAGGTTTAACCATTTTTGATTTATGATTAATAATATTTGTAAAATTTATTTTATCACAAGTGGGCGGTGCCACGCCCATTTTCAAATTTTTTTCAAATTTTTATCAAGAGTGTCAATATCAGTCCACACGTCAAATTTCAACATTCTAGGTGTATTATTTACTAAGTAATCAAGATTTTTGTGTTTTCCAAAATGTTATATATTGTTACGAATATTAGCAAAACTAAGGGGTGCTGCCATCTCTAAGCCGATGCTAAGCAGCGCATTGCATGCACATCCATAGATCAATCATTATGTATCTACATAAACGAATCAATAATTATGTCTACACTTATGTAGGTACACGCAGCTGAGAGCAACGCACAAGCCCATGTAGATATGTTATCTGAAATGCTCCTAAAGTTATGCAATTGTGATTGTGAAAGTGTCGCTCACACATACAAGCGCATGGGGTATGAGAGAAGCTATAAGAATTATACATTTGTAGTTGTAGCGGAGAAATTTATAACTAACTAAATAATTCTGGAAGCGCCTAGAAGATGCCACGAGGAAATCACAGAGTATAAAAGCATCAGCGGTAGAGGCGCTATGTGGAGTTTGAATTAAGCACGCTATCTGTCGGGCAATAGATCAGTTTCATTTGAGCTATCAATCAGTTTGGTTATTAAGCTATTCGTTGCAAAGTATAAGTGTTATTGTGAAGTACTTCAATAAAGGCCATTTTTCCATTATTCAGTATTGGAGTTATTTATTCAACAGTTTAGTGATTCGAACTTAGCAGAAGATTGCAAATAAGAGGAATTTCAGTAAAATCGTTACAATATATAAAAAGTGGGCGTGGTTATAATCCGATTTCGCTCATTTTCAAAAGCAATCTGTTCTGGGTACAGATAAGCTCGTGTGCCAAATTTGGTGAAGATATCTTAATATTTACTGAAGTTATGGTGTTAACGGACAGACGGAAGGACGGACGGACGGACGGACATGGCTCAATCAAATTTGTTTTTCGATACTGATGATTTTGCTGTATGGAAGTCTATATCTATCTCGATTCCTTTAAACCTGTACAACCAACCGTTATCCAATCAAAGTTAGTATACTCTGTGTGCAAAGCATTCTGAGTATAATAACATTTTTATATAAATAAAACAGAACTAGTTTGACTTGCGGCATGGGTTTGCTCTAAGGTTTTTCGTTAAAACAATTATTTATATAAGGCTTTTTGTTAGAATGAAAGTGTGTGTGACTTTGTACTTTACCACAACCTGAAAACAAAGATTTTACAAAGAATTCTAGACATTCGTGAAATGCCGAATTTTTTGTAAGCCAATTAAAACTACAAAAATTTGGTCCATTTCTTTGGGATTTGGTCCTTTTTTTCGATGAATTTTGGTCCTAAATGAAAACATGGTGTGGCAACCGTGTATGGATGGCTTGCACCTTATGTTGTCACAAAACACCGTCGCATGAACAGTTAGCTCCTGAATCGCCTAGATATAAAACGGTGAGACGCTCTCCCATGTGAAAAAGTTAATATATCTGTTGCTCTTATCGGCAAACTGTAAATCACCAAATCGACACCAATTTTAATGTTTTCATATGCGCGTATGTGTGTGTACAAATTTCGCAGATATACCAATAGTCGCGCTGATTGCTGCAGATAAACCGTACGATCGAACGCCAACAAATTAAGACCAATTTAAAGTAAATTTTTATTTATATAAAACAAAATAACTGGGCTACGAGTGCCGGCAGGCCTAATAAATTTAGTGTATGCTCGTTATATTGGGACAATTATGGGACAACTACAACAATATCAACAACAGCATAAGTAGCAATAATAATGCTATCAGCGACAACAAAAACAAGTGTAACAACTAAAGCAGCAATCTTTTACATATGTGCAAATATGTATGTATATGTGTGCCTGCAATACTCGGCCATTATAGCCAGTTGTTATTAAACCAACAACAACATCCAACTCGAACATGGCGCTATTGATAATTGCTGCTATTTCGAATCAGAAGCGTTGTCATTTGAACACAAAAAACAATTTGCAAATACAATGTGTATTACAAGTTTTCCAGACTAAATACTAATAAACTGTGTATGTGAAAAACTTGGTCAATTATGTATTGCATTATTGATTCCAAAAAACTTTAAGTGATTGTGTAAAAAAATGTTTTCTTGCCGCTGACAAGCAATTTCCGTTAATTTTTTATGGGATTTTTTTTCTTTCGGATTTTCAAGTTATGCATTCGCCATATCGCTCATATCGCAACTAATTGTCGCTGCAACACATTCTACTGCTACTTTTTACTTCCTTCATATTACTTTCGTTTGTTGTTTTCCGCTAATTTCCATACAAAATTGGAGCATCTTGCAATCCATTTTTCAATAACTTCGCGGAGAGCTAGATTCTTTAAACTAAGAACATGGAACACGATTGAAAAAATTTTCGCGGGAGTCCAGGGATTGTGAAAATTGAAAAAATCATACAAACATGGAAATTTTTCTTTCGAGCTTTCAGGAACTTCCCGATAACCCTTAGACATGAAACTTTAGACCAGGCTTTGGGATAAGATTGTAATATGGGTATCAAATGAAAGGTGTTAATTAGTATTTTAAAAGGGCGTGGCCTTAGTTCTATAGGTGGACGCGTTTTCGAGATATCGCCGTAAAGATATATAGATTTTTGCTCAAGTTATCGTGTTAACGGCCGAGCGGAAGGATAGACGGCCGACTGTGTATAAAAAACTGGGCGGGGCTTCAACCGATTTCACCCTTTTTCATAGAAAACCGTTATCATCCTAGAATCTAAGCCCCTACCAAATTTCACAAGGATTGGTAAATTTTTGTTCGACTTATGGCATTAAAGGTATCCTAGACAAATTAAATGAAAAAGGGCGGAGCCACGCCCATTTTGAAAATTTCTTTTATTTTTGTATTTTGTTGCACCATATCATTACTGGAGTTGAATGTTGACATAATTTACTTATATACTGTAAAGATATTAACTTTTTTTTTTAAATTTGACTTTAAAAAAAATTTTTTTTAAAGTGGGTGTGGTCGTTTCCGATTTTGCTAATTTTTATTAAGCATACATATAGAAAATATAGAAATAGCAGTAACGTTCCTGCAAAATTTCATCATGATATCTTCAACGACTGCCAAATTACAGCTTGCAAAACTTCTAAATTACCTTCTGTTAAAAGTGGGCGATGCCACGCCCATTGTCCAAAATTTTACAAATTTTATATTCTGCGTCATAAGTTCAACTCACCTAACAAGTTTCATCCCTTTATCCGTCTTTGGTAATGAATTATCGCACTTTTTCGATTTTTCGTTCATTTTAAATTGCGATCTGAGATGAGTGCTCAGGAACCTACATACCAAATTTCATCAAGATACCTTAAAATTTACTCAAGTCATCGTGTTAACGGACAGACGGACGGACGGACGGACATGGCTCAATCAAATTTTTTTCGATCCTGATGATTTTGATATATGGAAGTCTTTATCTATCTCGATTCCTTTATACCTGTACAACCAACCGTTATCCAATTAAAGTTAATATACTCTGTGAGCTTTGCTCAACTGAGTATAAAAAAACCAAAAGCCAACTCTTACATTACTTCGGTGCTCGCTATCACGATCAACGAAAAAAATTGTCAGAAACAAAGGGCGAAAACAAATTTGACAATTGCTTTCTCACAGTTGACGAATAACATAATACTGTTTTCACACAGAAACTTAATGATCTCATTTCACCTGCTAATGAAATCGTAAATTTTTTGCTTTCACACAGAAGTAACTGCTCGATTAGTATGAAGGATGAGGCAGACAATCATGGCGGAACGATACAAGGTGCGAGCATGTTGACATACCTACAAACAAAAAAAATTCCATGTACTGGTAAATTCGATGGACAAATGTCAAAATCGTACTGCGCCGGTAGTTGATGTATCAAATCAAATAAAAAAGGTTATAATCAGCTGTTCGATGCGGCCACCTTGTATCGTTCCGCCATGCAGACAATGACATTTGCTTTGAAAACTAAGAAGCGGAAACGGAAGCGGAACGCTGCCAACAGAGTCGCATTGTGCTTTTGACTTCATTAGGCATTCGATTAGCTACTAATGAAATAATAATAGATTCGAATTTTGTAGGGAAGATTGAGCTCAATAAGCGTCTTAATGTAGAAAATTGCCTTTATTATTCAATAAGCCGTCTGTGGGAAATTAGTATAAAGCTAGACGATAAACGAAAACGTAAACTTCGGAGTACCATTAGCAGACAATATCGCCAACGCAGCTATCGTTCGCTAAGCGTCTTGCTCGCCAAACGGAATGAGGCCGATAATCTTGTTGAACTTTGAAATTAAAATTTTAAAATAACTACGGTAAAAACTTTTATGAGGAACAAATATATAAAGGTGTAGCGCATTTTGCCGAACTTAGGTAAAGATTATATCGAAAGTCTATTTATTGCACTCCAACTTTATAATTTTGTTCCTCATAAAAAAATTGTTCAGTGGTTATGTTAAAAAAATTTGTATATATTGTATCCTACTTCTTATTGTGTATGCAACTCTTATCTCTTTAGCTTCAATGAGGCCTCTAACATGGGTGTTATTTTTGACTCTTACTTTTCTTTCCTAAGCCATATAAATTGCAAAAGAGCAAATTCGTCGTTTTAGTGGTGACCTTACTGATGCGTGTACTCTTAAGCTTTTATACACGTCTTTTGGTTGCTCCAAGTTTGAAAATTCTATAAGCTACAAAGTAACGGAAGGGGTCGGGTCTGTTGTTTTCTGTGTCGATCCAGAAATAAGTATATCCTACCAGATCACTCCATTGTCTTTCAGTCGGAACTTGTAGCCATGAAGAAAGCAGCAGATCTTCTGGAGAAAGCATGCTTAAGCAGTAATCGCGTCAATGTATATATAGAAATCAAGGCGGCGATCAAGGAAATAATTTTAAAAACTACTTTATCAAAAAGTGTCCTGGATTGAATATACGCATTGAATAGACTTCAGCCAGGCCGGACTGAGTTTCCGTTGAGCTGACAAAGGAGGGTGCAGCGCTCGCTGAATCGGCGGTGGACGTTCCAATCCGTTTGGTAGAAACAAAAAGCAGACAGGAGTTGCATATGATACATCAAGAAAAAAAAAACGGGAACAGAATTGTGGGGCTACAAAATTTCTAAAATCATGTACAAATCCTACGATATTAGACTTACAAAGTGGTTCATATCACTTAAAAGAGAAGACTTTAGGCTCACGATGTGCACTCCAACTGGACGTTTCCTACTGGCGTCACATGCTTATAAGTTAGGTCCCGCCAGCAACAGCAGATGTAGGAAGTGTGAGATGCAGGAAGAAACGATGCGCTAGCGAGCTTGCCAGATCTCGAGGCAGCAATAAAGCTAGGTCCTGGAAAACTTTTAGTATATGCCAAGAGAATGGTGTTATTCTTTAACAAACATCCGTTTAGTCGTAAAAGAAATTCTGGTAACACTACGGACACATTCAGTCTATAGGAGGTATTTATTGACTGATCAGTTCTTTCCTTCATAGATTTTGGATAAGAACCTCTGCTAAGTCTGCTTTGAAAGACACTAAAGAAATTCTTAGTCAGCTCGCTGCAACGAACACGGACATCTTAAAAACTTTTGCAGTCTTTGGTTCATAAAATAAAGAATTTCATTGAAGCCGCTTGCAAAAACGTATTCTCATCCATAGGCTCTTCTAAGTAATTGTACAAGCGGTGTTGGACTAACTTCTTTTTATAGCAGTACTTCACACCACCCCATAGGTGCGAACAATTATGAATGGTCATAGGCATTCTATAACGAAAATGCAAGGAAACTTATATTTTCAATAGGGTGGGACCAAAACGGGCCTCTTTACGCTCAATGCAACCTGCTGAATTCTTAAATCAGTTTTCTGTTAGGATGCCCAGTTTTCTGCATTGAGTGAAATCAGTTGCTAGAAAACCGTGGCTTGTAACCTTGTGGTCTATAAAAGTATGCTGAGCCCAACACTGTGTAAACCAATGGATCCCACTTTTCTTGGTGCAGCAGTGCCATTATTACTGATAACTAGATGATGTAGTGAAACAGACTTCGTGCTTATATTATTCAATGAATAAACAGAAATCGTGGCTCATATGGAAAATTATAGTTTCCTCTTTCGGCCATATTTGCTAAAATTTTTCATGAGTGTATGTGAATTAGGCAGACCTTCTTATTTTGATACCGCTTACCTACTTCGGTGCTTTCTTTAAATTGCTTGCTAAACAGCAGCTATAACAACCAGGAAATAAAGAGCTACAGTTAATTGTACGAGCAAGTGCCCGTGCTCTGAAAAACATCGGTGTCAGCGGCGGATTTACATAAGGGAACTTGGGGCACGTGCCAGGGTCCCCACAAGGTAGGGACCCCAACAGAACAGTGGCGGATTAAAACTTCGTGAGGTCCGAGATTGAAATTCAGAAGGGGCCCTGCAGAACTCAGACAGGCGGGGGAGAAATACTAATAAATTATAATAAATAAATCCTAACTCTTAACCCTTAAACTTGTAACAGGCAGGGGAGAAATCTGAAATACTATGAAATTATAATAAAAAAACAATACTTCAACAAATAAAAGATGGAGAAATAATTTAAATATATTAAAAAACAAAACATAATATTTCTCCCTCACTCTTGGTTTAACAAAGTATTTTTTTATAATTGTATAGTATTTCTCCGCCGCCTGTTCGTGATTTAACAAAGTATAATTTAGAGAGTGCCAGGTCACAGGAGCCCCCCTGCAAACGGTGGGTCTTGAACCTATAGCACCATCATGTAGCCTCCTAATAATCTACCACTGCCAGTATAAAATCATAGATCAAGGTCCTTTTCCGTCCTATGAATCGTAATTAAATTAAATATGTCATACATAATTAAATATTTCAAAAACTTAATTATGCAACTCCATGTGAATTAGCAAAGAGTGCTAAAAAGTTACTTAATAATTACAAGAATGATCTTGACTCTAATTTAGAAATTGAATTTCTTTTATTCCAAAAATTTTGTTCTGAATTGCTTCAATTCGAACCTGAAGCTGGGATCAGCATAGAACAAGCGATGTACTCCTTGATAATTGAAAAGGAAGTCCGAGAAACTTTCCCGAATACTAAAATGGTTTTAAGAATTTATTTAACTTTATTGATAAGTAACTGTACTGGAGAGAGGTCTTTTTCCAAATTAAATCTAGTCATTTATTCCTTGAGAGTATCGATGACTCAAAAAAGATTGAATCATTTAACTATTATAAGCATGGAGCGTGACATTGTACGTGATATTAATATTGACGATATAATAAAATCTTTCGCTGAAAAAAAGGCACGGAAACGCTTCCTATGATTACAGGTAATAAATAATATAATAAATCTAACTACCTACAGGTCTTTTTTATGTAATTCTCTTTTAAATCCCTTACAAGGGGGCCTCCACATCATTGGTGCCCAGGGGCCCCACTAAACTTAAATCCGCCGCTGATCGGTGTTCAACAAATAAGAGCACGACAAATGGGAGTACGACGCACTGCACTATTAACCTCTTGTTTGGCAAGCAAGCATATCAGACCAGTTTTATAACCTTTATTCTATGACATTTGGTTTGGCTAAACTAGATAAAGTTGATTTCTGTTTGTTAAATTAGTTTCAGGAAACCATATAAGAAAGTCATTTGCGAATATAACAAGGTCCTGATGATTTGCAGCTAGGGCAGACCCTTTGTTCGTACTCCCTATGATATCAGCCTGTGGATACACTATCGCCACATATATCGTTGAAAATTTATCGAGTGAACAATATCGGTATCGATTTAATACCAGAGTACGTGCTCTCATCATAAGACTTGCATATTTTTAACTATGGCGTTCGATTCGAGCACATTTCAATCCCAATCCCACGAAGGATATCAGTGTTCCAAATATATAAATTCAAACAATAAAGGTCGGTGGTCGAAACCACAGAGCACATTACTAATTATACAAGCCACTTTTGAGCACAATTAAGGAAGACGCGGTATACAGGCATCACTGTGTTTTTTTAATAGTAACTCTCAAATCTCAACAAACTACACCTATGAGCTAACCTAAAAAAGGGATTACACAAAATATTATATCCAAACTATCGTCTTTTTATAAAACTAGCCGGACCCGTGCGCATCTTTCGCAATAAAATACAAAAGTCTCATATCAAATATCAACAGAAATCAGCTGTTCTATCAATCAATCATTTATCAATAACAATTTACATGTGCTTGCGCTGCCATCTGGCGAATGTTAGCAACTGCCGGTAATGCAGTGCTCGTTCTAATCAAATATTCACAATAGTGCCATAGTACAAATAGATTTCTTTGTATGCTCGAATCGTTTATTTTTAACAAATTATTTTAATAAAATATAGCTAAACAAAAGCACAACGAACAATAATGCCCAAAGCTTGCTAATAGTACTAATCTCCATCTTTACAACCAAAACTTTATTTATTGATTTAGATACCAAATAAGAGCGAAAAAGGGACCTGTACATAAAAACAGCAATTAGAAATAATATATAAGATAGTTAATTGACTGCTATTGCAAAGTTCAGCCAAGGGCTGAAACTTTCATTTGCAAAATTGCTAATTTGAAAATCCATAGAGATGAATCTGATAGTTGAATTATTATTTAAATGCCACATTCATATTATAATAAGTTATGCTACTTTATTTAGTTCATGGATCTTTTGAAGTCTATAATTAATACGGTTATTGTATATATTAGGGTGCACCAAAGAAAGAATTGTACGGTTTTTTTTTTTTGATACCGAAAAAATTTACTTGTGAGAAATTTACTATCGCATATTGATATAAACCAAAGATGCACAGTTTTTATTACCAGCAAGTATATAAAAAAATGTATTAAATGAAATTAAATTGCAACAGAAACAAGTTTTGAGTGATATCTGCTTCCCATTTGGATAAATATTTAATGTTACTTAAGTTTTTGAAGGACAACTAGCAGAACGTTGACGTCGTGATAAAAGCTGCTAACTCCACTTTTCACTCAAATCAAATTTTAATGGTGCTCCCCGATTTACAACAACTACTAACACGGATTTATTAGTTGGAGGTGTGCTTACCCCATAGCAACTATTCGCGCTATATAGGGCGCGTTTATAATTTGCACTGCAATACACGCATTTGACCAAGTATAAGAAAGTCGAAAACTACAGTGGTATTATTGACCAAAACAATTAACACAAATTTTATACAAAACAGAGTTAAGTGAGCTAAGAGAAAACCTTCTGTAATTTCAGACTTTGCCTCAGCGGGTTAGGGGGCTTAGAATATACCCGCGGTAGGCATGCCTGTCGTAAGAGGCGACTGGAATACCAAACTGATTCAAGGGGTTGCGTAGCGCCACCCTCTCAAGGGGTTACCAGCGCAATATATAGCTTCTACAAACCCAATTGTCAAGCTCACGTACCCGTGGCGAATCCTGTTTGATTTTCAGCCAAGCCCCTGGCGCCCGAACTCCTGATGGATCAAGAGGATGGGAGGGCGGAATGGACTAAAAGTTTCCATGTGGTCATACCAAATCGGTACCGAGATGGGCGGGCTTGTGCCTTTATGGTGATTGTTACAGGAACGTATCGGATCTGCATACGGCAAAGGAACATCAACATAGATAACACTCCCAAGGACTTCGGGGAGTGTCCTTATCCCTACAACAACAACAACAACATCTAAGAGAAGCATATTTTGAAACAAGGAAATTAAAGCGTAATTGAATAAAAGATCTAATTCAGCTAACACCAGTGGCAGATCTAGGGGGGGGGGGGGGGGGGATATGGGGGCTGAAGCCCGCCCCCAGTACCAAATCCTAGATCCGCCACTGGCTAACACATCATTTAAGCCATATTAGGTAGACATACAAATGTTTAATATCAAAAGGGTGATAAAAACGTAGAGACCAAGATGGAATAAGAAAGTTAATTCAATACAAGGAAGAGATATGAGAAGCTGATACTATTACGTTTCAGAAAATCCAAAGGAGCTTAGCACCGTGGGGTATTTTATCAATTTAGCTGGCCAAAAGTCGATTTTTGAAAATATTCCAATTTTTTAAATATACTCCCACTGAATAGTATACATACGCCAAACCCCATCTGCAACTTCAACGGAGCTAACCGCGCACATCTAAAGTTGTATAAAAATTGTGTGCAGTTCGATGTATTTTTTCTATTAAAAAGCAATACACCTTTCTAACCCAAATACTTGTTCACTTGTTTGGCCTTCATCAAATCTAGTTACATTTTCTTTTAGGACAGGTAAATGTGTAATTAAAAACCTTGCAAACAAAATGATATATATTTTTTTCATGGCATATCATGTCAGTAATTTTTTTGGAAAAGTTTATACCGGCGATTTTTTGACTGGTGATCAATTTTGTAAGAGACTGTCGTGAAAACCAGTGTTTTTTAGTTATCGTGATATAGTTTTATATTCTCCGATATTTGTTTTTTGTATATACCCAGATATATCTACAATACGGTGAGGTGAAAACCCTACCTAAAAAGGTATTAATTGGAAAGCGGGAGTGAAAGGCATGACGTGGCTGAATGCGTTTGTAACACTTCAACCATCGTAGGAGTGCGGGTTCAAATCCCACTTACTTACTTACATAATTGGCGCTTAACCGTCTAAACGGTTATGGCCGTCCAACAAGGCGCGCCAGTCGCTCCTTCGCTCCGCCAACCGGCGCCAATTGGTCACACCAAGGGAGTTTAAATCGTTTTCCACCTGGTCCTTCCAACGTTTTAATTGCTGGACTATGTTGATGTCTGCGTATAGCTCGTACAGCTCATCATTAAATTTTCTTCGGTACTCGCCATCGCCAACGCGTAGAGGTCCATAAATCTTTCGAAGAACTTTTCTCTCGAACACTCCCAAAGCCGCTTCATCTGCTGTTGTCATGGTCCATGTTTCTGACCCATATAGCAGGACGGGTACGATAAGTGACTTGTAGAGTATGATTTCCGTTCGCCGAGAGAGAACTTTACTTTTCAATTGCCTACCTAGTCTGAATCTTTGCTCGATGACAGCAGGTACTTCGTTTTGTCCTCATTCACCATCAAACCCATCTTTACCGCTTCTTTTTCCAGTTTGGAGTAAGCAGAACTAACAGCGCGGGTGTTTAGGCCGATGATATCAATCTCATCAGCATATGCCAGTAATTGCACGCTTTTATAGTATATTGTTCCAGTGCGGTTAAGTTCTGCAGCTAGTATAATTTTCTCCAGCATCAAATTAAAGAAATCGCACGATAGGGGGTCACCCTGTCTGAAACCTCGTTTAGTTTCGAACGGCTCGGAGAGGTCCTTCCCAATTCTGACTGAGCTGATTGTGTTGCTCAACGTCATTTTGCACAGCCGTATAAGTTTTGCGGGGAAACCAAATTCAGGCATAGCGGCATATAGGCAGCTCCTTTTCGTGCTGTCGAAGGCGGCTTTAAAGTCGACGAAGAGGTGATGTGTGTCGATTCTCTTTTCACGGGTTTTTTCCAAGATTTGGCGCATTGTGAAAATCTGGTCTATGGTAGATTTACCAGGTCTGAAGCCGCACTGATAAAGTCCAATCAGCCGGTTAACGGTGGGCTTCAATCTTTCGCACAATGCACTTGAAAGGACCTTATATGCATTTTGCAGTATCCACCTTCTTGTGGACTGGGCAAAGAACACTTAGATTCCAACCGTCGGGCATGCTTTCGTCCGCCCATATTTTGCTAAGAAGCTGCTGCATGCGCCTTACCAACTCCTCGCCGCCGAACTTGAATAGCTCCGCAGGCAATCCATCAGCGCACACGGCCTTGTTGTTTTTCAATCTGGTTATTGCTATTCAAATCCCACTACCGAAAGAAAAAGGCTTTGAAGAGATTTACAAAGTATAATCGAAACATAAAATTTTCCCAAATTATTAAATACCTTTCTTTTGATACCCTTATTGGCATATCTCATGTAATTTTTTTTAACTTAAAAAAGGTGTAAACCTTGTGAAAACATCCTCAGTGGCAACACCTAGATGAAACGCCTTAAAATGTAATACTATATCGATGAGCCAAATCATTGATTCAAATCGGTTAAGCTTTTCCGAGATGGTAGTGCATATACAAAGAAATATAAAAATGAAGGTGAGGTGGCTACCCTAAATGGCAACCCTACTTAAAAACGTCAATAGAAATGCGGAGTAAAATACCTTTCGTATGATACCGATATTTACATATCTCATGTAATGCCGAAAATTGACGCCGGATCCAGCAGAAACCGGGATTCAATCCATAGTAATTCTGCGCGGAACACCGTGAATTTACTGTCAGATATTTGCTTTCATAAAAAAGAAGTGAGACAACCAATTTTTTAGAAATAACTGCTGTTTTAATTTTGGCCAGCTAGACTGATCAAATACACCACCGTGCGTAGGTAATAGAAGAAATGTAATTAATGTGTGTAAAGCGGTGTGGAAGATGACACCCAGAACTCGAGATACCGTTGCTCGTCAGTAAAACATTACGAATTTTAGCAAATGTATCATGAGGTCACTTGTTAAGATTAAAAGATAGATGCGATGATGTATATTGGAACGATTTTCCCTCATCCCTTGTCAAATTTGGTTTCGAGACAAACCGGTTTCGCCGTTGTGCCATCATCAGTGTCGATTTTCGTTCCGATCTGTAGTTGTCGTTTGTCTTGTATTTATAGTTCGTAGGTACATGAGCAGATATTGTCAAAATTGATGCTTGCGTATATTTATGTGTATGTGATGTGTAGATGCGAATTACGACATTAGAGTGCTCATCTATACAAATCTTCTTGGAGACGCTGCACATTTTCATTGCTTTTAGTACTTCAAACAACTTTTACTCTAAACGTGAAGAAACAATTGCCAATATCATTAATAAATATCATGAAAAACGAGGGCCTTGTATATTTTCTTAGAGTACGCCAGAGTTGGCAATAAAAAGCTTATGCAGCATCTTTTAGTTAGATACACAAACGCAGCTAACTTTTGTATCAACATTTTGAAAGAGTGATTTACACTACCAGAATTTTTTACGTAAATCTTATATTAGCTGTTCTATGTCTACATTTTTTATTCGAAATCGGCACAAAGTTCTTTCCCTTTTTCCTGTCCTTCTAAAAAACACTGCGGAGTGACATTTTCACCGGCTTGGGTTTTCGTTGCCAAGCACAATACTGTATCAAAAATTTATAGCTTTTTTTAACACCCTATTACATACATGTATATAAAACCTCTAAAACATATCTACTGTGGCACTTGGCTTACCCATTTTTGTTATTACTACAGTAGTCGCTCACGAATAAGAACATTTAGTAATTATAATGTCCAGAAATTAGAATCAACTTTTTAAATACATTACACGATCTGAAATTAGAATCGAAAATTCTAATTTCTGAGCGTATTTTGTTTTTTTTTTTGTTGCAAAATAGACATGAAAATTCTAATTTCTGGACTTATTTTGTTTTTTTTTTTTTTTTGTTGCAAAATAGACATGAAGAGGGAATCCCCAATTTATTCACGTTACGCTCGGTAGATTTTCGTCGCGGTTCTGTACAGTTTTTGTTAGTTTTTTGTATGAAATTCGATACACGTGCACGTGTTTTGGCATTGTTTGTTTAAAAGTAAAAGTAATTCGCTGAAATGCCAAATAAACGTAAGAAAAATACTTTGTTATTCGAAACCAAAGTTCATATCTTGGAAAAGCTTGACAAAAGTGTTTAAGGGAAGCGGTTAGCCCTAGAATTTGATGTGGCGCCATCTGCAATAAGCTATATCAAATCGAATAAATCATCAATTTTAAACGCTGTTTCTATACCTATCATGAGGCTAACAAAAAATCATTGCACATCGCTGAACATTAGTTATGAAGTTTCGTTAAACACCTTAGCTTCATTAGGGGAGAAACTGCATTTATTTAAATATTTTTTCCAATTAACAAAAAAAATATACATATGTTTATTGTAATTGGAGTTTTTGGTTTTTGGATCTTTTTTTTTATTTTTAACTTTATATTAAGTCGCTTTCATGTTTGTCCCCTCATTTCCATACGAATTTTTGACCCACGGAAAAGTCTTTTTCGGTAACTTCCCGTTGAGCTAGACACTTGATACTTAGAACATAGTTCAGATCTGGCAGACATTACAATGCAAGTTTAAAAAAAAAATTCGCTATGTGGCGCACGGATCGAGATATACAGAAAATTAGTTTTAAAATGGAAATTTTGTGATCGACTTTTAACTAATTTCTCGGTGATCCAGATACTCAAAACTTAGCATATAGTTTTCGAGTCGATGGCACTACAATTCTTTGAAAACAAAATGCCGCCAGGTAGCAGGCGAATCGAGACAAACGAAAATCCCTGAAAAAACGCAGGGAATTTTGCAATCGATTTTTGAGTAACTTCCCAGTGAGCTGGAAACACGAAAATTGAGCCGTAAGTCAGAACCCAGTGACAATGCAATATTTTATCAAAAAAATTCGGATAGGTGGCGCATGGATCGAGATATTAGGAAAATTAATTTTAATTTTTGAATCATTCAATCCATTTTTAACTAACTTTCCCGTTACCTAGGGACTTGTAACTTAGCACATAGTTCGAGAACCGGTGACAATACAATTCGTAGAAAACAAAGTTCCGCTAGGTGGCCTGCTAATTGAGATAACTACAAATCCCTGAAAAACGAGGGGAATCTTGCGATCGATTTTTGAGTAACTTGCCGGTGAGCTAGAGACTTGAAACTTGGGCCGTGGATCAGAACCCTGAGACAATGCAATATTTTGTCAAAAAAATTCCGCCAAGTGGCGCATGGATCGAGATATTAGGAAAACTAATTTTAATTTGGGAATATTTCAATCCATTTTTAATTAACTTCCCGGTTACCTAGAGACTTGTAACTTAGCACATATTTCGAGACCCGGTGACAATACAATTCGTAGAAAACAAAGTTACGCTAGGTGGCGTGTTAATTGAGATAACTCCCTGAAAAACGAGGGGAATTTTGCGATCGATTTTTGAGTATTTTTCCAGTGAGCTAGAGACTTGAAACTTGAGCCGTGGGTCATAACTCGATGACAATGCAACATTTGATCCAAAAAAATTCGCTAGGTGGCACGCGGATCGAGATAGTAAGAAAACAGATTTTAATTTGGGATCTTGCAATCGATTTTTAGCTAACTTCCTGGATATCTAGAGATTTGAAACCTAAAATATAGTTTAAAACCCGGTAACAGTGCAATGTTTGATCAAAAAATTTGAGCTACGTAACGCACAAGTCGAACTATTTCTAAGATTAAGCCATACCTTCATGGCTAGCCTCCTGAGTGTTGCAGGCGTTGTAGAATTCCACCTCGTTGAAGGCCCAACTCAATGCACGTCCTTACATACTTTTAGGCGTGCGCGACTTTCACCACGATTCTTTTAGACTTTCAGGTGTATGCGAATTTCACCACGATTTTCAGCTGTGCCAATTAACTAGCTGACAAACGACTCTTGTTATGATGCGAGGTGGAATTCTGTTGTTTTCGCCACTAATTCTCTTAAATCTTGCTATTTTGAACAAATAAATAAAGACAAAAATTTTCATTTAGGAATTACTTAAATTACTAATCAAAGTTGCAATTGCCTTTTTGTAGACGGTACTAAAAAATTGAAAATAACAAGATGATAAAAAATGTTTAAGGATTACCTTTATATAAATGGACAAAAAAATAGAAAGCAATTTTTCCTTTAATACAGACATAGTATTCTTGAATTTTGACTAAAAAAACTTTAACAATAGCTCTTGTAAAAGAATTTTGGGATTTAAAATAATCAATTAGTTAATCCCAAGTATATGGTTTGCCTTAAATTGAAAGACTGAGCTCCACCTTTATAGTTTTAAATCCCAAAATTCTATAACAAAAGCTATTGTTAAAGTTTTTTAGTCAAAATTCAACGAGACTATGTCTATATTAAATGAAAATTGCCTTCTATTTTTTTGTCCATTTATATAAAGGTAATCCTTAAACATTTTTTATCATCTTTTTATTTGATTTAGCATATATGTATATTTAATAAAAAAAAAAACATGTGAAATGTATTGTACCGGATTGTTACCTTATGTTTTCTCGTTTTTTGTGAACAAAATTGAATAAGACACAATTTCAGTGTAGTTTTTTAATCGCCCTAAAAACAAAGTGGCTCTAATTTGTGAGCGTCTACTGTACTTAGCTTACGGCGATTTCATTGTTTTGAGGAAAAAAATTTTCATTTAATTTTTTGTTTCGCGAACTTTTCATACTTCATCTATTAAAATTTTTAAAGCATTTTACTTGCGAAATTAATTCATTTCTTTTATTACCCAAACTTTTTTTCTATGCCATAAATAGTGCTTAAAATTTTTAATTTATTTGCTTTCCATTACAACACGAAAACAAAAGCCATAACAATGGGGGCTTAATGCGAGTAAAAACAATGCAAAATTTAAGGCCAAAGTGAAAAAAATTTGCTGAAATAAAATCTGCGGGTGTTATAACTGTAAAGTGTGCAAATATAAACGGAAATAAAGTAATTAGTTTTGAAATTGATTTTTTCTTCTACCATTCCACTCATTTATTTTACTTAAATGAGTTTGGGTATTTTTTGTGCTTTTGAGTGTGAAATGGTTTACGTGAACTTTTTTTCCGCACTCTCACATTTGTTTAAAATTCATTTTTCATGTAACAATTCATTTTGCGAACACAAATTAAAGTTAGATAGAATTACTAATCTGTAGTTAACTTCTTTTTATTTATTATACTCAGCGTGCTTTGCACACAGAGCATATTAACTTTGGTAACACAATGGTTGATAGTAACAGCATAAACAAATAGGGATATATATAGATTTCCTAATTAGAAAAAAAAAAATGGGAATGACACCGACCACTTGTGATAAAAGCCATTTTAAAAATATATTATTCATCATAAATCAAAACGAAATTCAGTAGGGAGGTTGCCTTTACTATAAGAAACGCTTCGAAGAAAAAACTTAACGAAATCGGTTAAGGACCACGCCCACTTTTATATAAAAGACTTCTAAAAGAGTCGCTATATCTTATAAGCTATATCTTCGCAAAAAAGAGCTCTATGTCAGTGGTATTTATTTTCCCAGGTTCAATTATTACAAGAAATAGGAAAAAATTAAACTTTTTGAAAATGGGCGTGGCACTGCCCCTTTTTAACTAAGCAATTTTCCATGTTTCGGCAGCCATAACTCGAAGAAAAATTAATGGATCGTAATAAGATTAGCAGAAAATATTTTAAAAATCGCCGCGAGCGGTTAAGGGCCACGTCAACTTTTAAACAAAAGATGTTTAAAAGGTTTGTGGCTAGAATATATAGCGAAAAGTAAAAAATCCATTCAAGCAGTACACAACTTTCCTAGAGCCTCAAAAAAATAAATCCCTTGTAACTAAATTCGAAAAAGTAATTTAACTGAAATACACTGCACATCTGAAACTCACGCAGAGTATATAATGTTCGGTTACACCGAAATTAGACAGCATAAAGTTGGTTAAATTTACGGCCTTTTGTTTTAATGATTATCATGAATTAATAATAATATCTGGCAGACCCGGCGGACGTTGTTCTGCCCTAAATTTGGCCTATCTGCATACATTTTAATACGCTTTTTCCATCTAAATCTGCCCTACTCCTCTACACTTTTTCCTAATCCTTTTTTCAATCCTCCCTCCGTCTTTTTCGCTTCATCTATCTCAATCTTAGTCTCATTCTATCTCTCTCTCAGTCTATCTCTTTTATTCCAGTCCCAGTCCCAGTCCCACTCCGAGTCTCAGTCCCGGTCCTAGTCCTAATCCCAGTCCCAGTTCGTCTCTGCTCGGAAAAAAGGATCGTAAACACTAATATAGGCAAATTTATATACCAAATTTCAGGCAAATCGAATAGGACGTATGTAAATAGGAATGTGAGTATTATTAATTCATGTCTCTATTTCGGCTTCGCATGCATATTTATCAGTTTTGCCAGGTTGATGCGACTAAATCGAATATCACAATGAAAATTGCTTTACAGCTCTCAGCAACAACTTTCATTTCGTATCCATTTTACCCACACATTCTAGGGGTATCCGGGTCTATGTTTTGGCCTATATCTTGAGACCCTAGATACCCAGCGGTACAATATATTACTCCTTACTAAAGCACTCATCAACAGCTTTCATTTGATATCCATATTCGATAAACACATTCTAGGGGTACCCTGGTCCACGTTTGAACAAAATCGCCTGACGCATCTCTTCAAACACCGGCGACCAACTAACACACATTTTAGCCTTTTCTTTTATATATATGCATAGATTTTTATTTTTCACACTTCACTATAATATTAAAACTAAATGCATATATTTTGAAATTCGGCTTAAAATTTGCACATGGAGTAACTAAAGACTCTCCTGAATTAAAAAAAAAAAATGTATTAGTACTTCTAAATGGCGGGCCCCTCAGAAACCCCGGGTCCGGGGAAATCCCCCCCCCCTCTCTCGACGGGTCTGGTGATGTGCTATACTTGATATCATTGGCTATAATATTTTTTATTGATAAGCAGGTTGTTTAATTAAACACCAAGCAATTAGACGGAAGTACATCCCACCTGAAAATATGAGTGCTGGTGCGTGTACTTAATATTTTATTATTACGTATAAACATTTAACAAAAATATCAATAAAATAATATTGTGAATATAAAGGAGATATAATCTATCCTATATTTCAAGTTAGATCAAACTACACACGGGATGCAAAAAAATCAAAATCGTAGTTTAGGAGTCCATCGCGGACAAACATAGTGACACGTGATTTTTATATATAAAGATAATACCCAACGGATTAATATCCTCCAAAGCCCGTCCGACCGTCGCGGGGGGCGCAGCCGAATGACGCACGGATTTGGTTTTGCTTTTGCCGAGCTGTTGATAGGAGGAGGTTTTTTAAGCGTCGAGATCTAAAACTGCTCAGTTACAGAATAAAAATCATCAGCTCAGTACTATATGTAACAGTTAGAAATTACATAACAATTAGAAATTATACATATACATATATACTACATTGTTAAATAAGTGAACATTTTTAGTTTATTTGATTTTTATACTCAGCTGAGCAGAGCTCACAGAGTATATTAATTTTTTTCGTATAACGGTAATCCGTAACTTCTATATATCAAAATGATCTGGGCGACAAAAGAAATTAATTTAGCTATGTCCGTCCGTCTGTCCGTCTGTCCGTTAACACGATAACTTGATCTTAAGAAATTTGTCATGTAAGTTCCTTGGCACTCATCTCAGACCACTATTTATAATGAACGAAATCGGAACATAACAACGCCCACTTTTTCGATATCGAAAATTTCGAAAAACCGAAAAAGTGCGGTAATTCATTACCATAGACGGATAAAGTGATGAAACTTGGTAGGTGGGTTGACCTTATGACGTAGAATAGAAAGTTAGTAAAGTTTTGTACAATGGGCGTGGCACCGCCCACTTTTAAAAGAAGGAAATTTAAAAGTTTTGCAAGCTGTAATTTGGCAGTCGTTGAAGATGTCATGATGGAATTTGGCAGAAACGTTACTCCTATCGCTATATGTGTGCTAAATAAAAATTAGCAAAATCAGTTGACGAACACACCCACTTTAAAAAAATTTTTTTTTTTTGAAGTCAAATTTTAACAAAAAAGTTAATATCTTTACAGTATATAAGTAAATTATGTCAACATTCAACTCCAGCGATGACATGGCACAAGCAAATACAAAAATAAATTCAAAATGGGCGTGGCTCCGCCCTTTTTCATTTAACTTGTCTAGAATACTTTTAATGCCATACGTCGAACAAAAATTTACCAATCCTTGTGAAATTTGGTAGGGGCATAGATTCTATAACGATAACTGTTTCATGTGAAAATGAGCTAAATTATTTGAACCCCCGCCCAGTTTTATACACAGCCGACCGCCTATACTTCCGCTCGGCCGTTAACACGATAACTTGAGGATATATCTTTACTAAACTTAGTTCACGTACTTATCTGAACTCACTTTATCTTGGTATAAAAGATGGCTGACACCAACTAAGACCACGCCCAATTTTTCGATATCGAAAATTACAAAAAATGAAAAAAGTGCCATAATTCTATACCAAATATGAAAAAAGGGATGAAACATGGTAATTGGGTTGGTTTATTGACGCAAAATATTACTTTAGAGAAAACTGTAAAATTGGTGTGACACCTACCATATTAAGTAGAAGAAAATGAAAAAGTTCTGCAGGGCGAAATCAAAAGCCCTTGGAATCTTGGCAGGAATACTGTTCATGGTATTGCATATATAAATAAATTAGCGGTACCCTACAGATGATGTTCTGGGTCACCTTGGTCCACCTTTTGTTCGATATCTCGCAAACGCCTTCACATATACAACAGGCGGCCACCGTGGTGTGATGGTAGCGGGCTCCGCCTATCACACCGTATGCCCTGGGTTCAACTCCCGGGCAAAGCAACATCAAAATTTTAGAAATAAGATTTTTCAATTAGAACAAAATTTTTCTAAGCGGGGTCGCCCCTCGGCAGTGTCTGGCAAGCGCTCCGATTGTATTTCTGCCATGAAAAGCTCTCAGTGAAAACTCATCTGCCTTGCAGATGCCGTTCGGATTCGGCATAAAACATGTAGGTCCCGTCCGGCCAATTTGTAGGGAAAAATCAAGAGGAGCACGACGCAAATTAGAAGAGAAGCTCGGCCTTAGATCTCTTCGGAGGTTATCGCGCCTTACATTTATTTATTTATTTATTATATACAACTAATGGTCACTCCCTTTTAAAATACTCATTAACACCTTTCATTTGATACCCGTATTGTACAAACACATTCTAGAGTCACTCCTGGTCCACCTTTATGGCAATATCCCTAAAAGGCATCCACCTACAGAGCTAAGGCCCACTCCCTTTTAAAATACTCATTAACACCTTTCATTTGATACCCGTATTGTACAAACACATTCTAAACTCGCCCCTGGTCCACCTTTATGGCGATATCTATAAAAGGCGTCCCCATGTAGAAATAAGGCCCACTCCGTTTTAAAATACTCATTAACACCTTTCATTTGATGCCCATATCGTACAAACACATTATAGAGTAACCCCTGGTCCACCTTTATGGCGATGTCTCGAAAAGGCGTCCCTGTAGAACTATGGCCCACTCCCTATTAAAATACTCTTTAATGCCTTTTTTTTTTTTTTGGCGGGGAGGCTGAAAAATGCCTAATGCACCATAATTGCTGCCGTCGCAGCAACCGTGTGTCCGTAGACTAAAAAACAGCCCCGTTCTGGAACCGTCGCCCACCCCGGCACCAGTTTCGCATTACTTCAGGGTGGCGTTCCATATTTCTCATTTTTTAAGAGCCTACTGTTGTCCCTGCGTCCAGGTTCCCGCTATTTGCTCTGAGTGTCCATTTAATCGCCACTGTTTCGCATGCGCATTTCTCTGCGCTCCCTCTCAGCATCCATCAGGCGTGTCATTACTATAAATACCATTTTGCTCACTGCAGTCCAGCACTCTTTCCTGTTGCACATATGTGATACTAAATTTCTCGTGGTAGGTTCCTCCCCAAAGACTCCATGCAAGGTGAGTCTTTCATCGTGGAAACGGGGGCAGTGGAACATGACGTGTTCTGCGTTTTCTAACTCCGTGGTACACATTGGGCAATGAGGATCTTCCTCTATCCTACGCTTCCATAAACACTCTTTGAAACCGCCATGTCCACTCATTATCTGCGTGAGATGGTAGTTCAGTTCGCCGTGCTTCCGCTCATTCCATTCAGCTACGTTCCAAACTAGTGTGAAAGTCCAACGCCCTTTACTCGAGGCCTCCCACCGTTCTTGCCACTTAGCTATTGTTTGTATTCTTGCCCTTTTCTTGTCTTCTTCAGATGGTCGCTCGATATTAGTTCTATACAGATTGGCCATTTCGCTTGCCAGTAAGTCCACTGGGATTTTCCGGGTTAGAACCAGGATCGCGTCGTCGGACACCGTCCGATAAGCACTTGCTATTCTTAAAGAAGCAAGTCGGTACGCTGCTAATATATATTTTTGATGGGTCTGTTTAGATCCATACCACACTGGTGCTGCGTATAGTATTATTGAGCTGGTTACTGTGGACAATAGCTGACGTGTAGCTTCGCTCGGACCACCAATGTTAGGCATTATTCGCATAAGTGATCCATTATCTTTGGTAATTTTCTCCCCCACCGCTCTGAAGTGCTCTTTGAAAGTTAACTTAGAGTCAATGTGCACTCCTAAGTATTTTAAGGAATCCTTTGAGGTAATTCGGTGATCCCCGACAGTTAAGACTAACTCGTTCGCCGACCGTTTGGAGCTTACTAATACCACTTCCGTGTTTTGGCTAGCCAACTCCAGTCCCGTGTTGGTCAGCCATTCCTTTATTCTTGCTACGACGTCACTACATAATGCTTGAAGCAGTTCCAGTTTCTTGGCAACTAATACCACTGCAATATCATCAGCATATCCCCCAATTTGCGTGTTTTCTGGTAGATCAATCTTTAGCACCCCGTCAAACATTACATTCCAAAGCGTTGGACCGATAACAGATCCCTGTGGGACGCCTCCTGTGATTTTGTACTCTTTTGCTCCTTGATCCGTGTCAAAAAGAAGTACTCTGTCTTTAAGATAGCTACCTATTATTCTGCGTAAGTAAGCTGGAGTGCCGAAGCTTTGCAGCGCTGCCATTATCTGCATCCAGTTCGCAGTGCTAAAAGCATTCTTGATGTCCAACATAATCAGTGCATAGAACTTCCTTTTATTTTGGCCTCCAGAGATAGCTTCTCTAGCTATATTGACGACTGTTTGTATTGCATCTACGGTGGATCTTGATTTGCGAAATCCATATTGACTATTCGATAAGCCACCTGGTCTTTCTAGAGTCAGCTGTAGGCGCTCACTAATTATACGCTCGAAAATCTTCCCTAGGGAATCCAGCATACAAAGTGGCCTATATGAGGATGGTTGGTCCGGCTGTTTACCACGTTTCAGCAATAGGACAAGTCTTTGTCGTTTCCACGGGCGAGGGAACACGCCTTCTTGCATACAGGCATTAAAAAGATCAGTAAATAATGTAGCCCTAGTTGTGTTCGCGGCTTTAAGAGCTATGTTTTGTACTTCGTCGGGTCCTGGGGATTTGTTATCAGCAACTTTTTTGCAGCGTCCAGCACCTCTTGCGTTGTAATTTGCGGAATTTCCGTACTTTCTATATCCTCGCTTGGATAAGTCCAGCGATCTTGCGCCGGGAAAAGTGTTTCAACAATAATACTCATCAGTATCGGGCATGTAGGTTGCTGTGATATCGGTCCTTTAACTTTGGCCATCACAGTTCTGTAGGCTGATCCCCAAAGATCTAGGTTGACATTATCCAGCAGTTCCCTAAAGCATAACTTCTTGCTCTTTTTTATGGCATTTTTAAGTGCCTTTCTTCGTGCGACATAGGTGCTGTGTAGCTCCGCATATCGTGGTGATGAGCGTGCCCTCTGCGCTATTCTTCGTGCTTTGTGACATTTTCTACGCTCTTCCGCAATTTCGTCATTCCACCAATATGCCGGAGTGGGCTGTGCTTTCCGCGACTTCTGGGCATGGCAGCATCACATGCCATACCTAGCAACTTAGTGATTTGAACCGACTGGTCTTCCGCATGCGATTCTCGTACTATGGCGTCCTTCCAGATAATGTCAAATATTTATGGGTCGAAAAGGTGCTGTTTCCATTTCCTACTTTGTCGATGTCTTGCTGCTACCGTTCGTGGAGTTTCGAGCAGCTCTACGCTAATAGCTTTATGGTCGCTGTGTGTGTAGACGTTGCTTATGGACCATTTTGCTCGTCTTGCTATTTCGCTGCTAGCGAAGGTGAGATCTATAATGGATCGTCTGGTACCTGTATCGAAGGTATATATCCCTGGTTCATTTAGGAGTTCTAGCCTCAAAGAAGTAAGGCTTTCGAGAAGAACTCTCCCTCTTTCGTTGGTACGTCTACTTCCCCACACAGATGACCATGCATTGAAGTCTCCACACACTACTCTTTAATGCCTTCCATTTGATATCCATGTCATACAAACACATTCCAGGGTTACCCTAGGTTCATTTTCATACATGGTGATTTTCCCTTATTTTGTCTCCAAAGCTCTCAGCTGAGTATGTAATGTTCGGTTACACCGGTACTTAGCTTTCCTTACTTGTTTTATTATTCTCCAATACAAATACATAAAAATTAAAAACATTGTATTAGAGTTTAACAAAATGATAAAATCGGTAAGCATTTCCATACGGGTGAATGTGCGAACAAAGAGGATATCTCCGACATTACCAGTAGTGGTACTAACAGAACTTGTCGAACAGCACCCGCAAGGCTATTATGGAGAGAAGAAAGAGGATCTGTCTGACAGCACAGATTATAGTATAAAGAGGACTCTTCCACGTTCAGGCATTAAGAGTTACAATTAGTCTTTCCATAGGACATGCTCACACCAACTAATATAATGAGTTTAAAACTGGCTATGATCGCATGACCCTTTGCGACTCATCCCGGATTCATCCTATACTACTTGCACTTTTTGCAGGGTACTTATAAATAACCAAATGCTATACAATTTTAACCCAAAAACCCAATTACACAGTTTCAAAGGGGGTATGCATATTTGTTATGTGTGTGTATGCGTGTGTTAGTCTGTGCCAACACTTAATTAACTTCATTAAATACAGCTCAATAATTTTTAATTAAGTTGTACCACAAGAGTAACTATTATTCGTATGTACGGTTATATGTCATCATGGAGGTAGGTCAGTGGTGCACAATATCGGCAGAGCTTCCAATATAAACGCAACTTTTTTCGTAATAGCATGTGTTAGCATGGAGTATGTTTGAGCATAAAGCTCACTCATGAGATGTTTACTGCTTCAAGTACAAGCTAAAACCAGAGATGAGTCTTAAATATCAGCTGTCTGTACATTCAATTGTAAACAATGTTTCATTCGTTTCCAAGAAAGGGTCTTAAATATCAGTTGGCTATAGGGTGGCCTAAAATACGCAAAAAAACTCCAACAAATCCGTTCGGTTTCATTATTTGCAAATAAACTAGCAAGTAAGCTGATAAAAGCTTTTTAAAATTTATAAAAAAGGCAAAGTTTTATAAAAATATTTTGTAGTAGATAAGTGAAAAAATATGAAATAATATATTTCGATCGGGTTGCTTTGCTTGGATGCTCTGGAACCGCCATAAGATAACAACGAATGGCTAGTCTCTTTCTTCGCTTTGATGCGACAAAAACATTTATGTATATTCACATACAATAAAAAAGGTGAAAAATTTATAAGAAATTACGAAATTAAATCCACTGTTATCATGCGTGGTTCCAGGGGGGGGAGGGGAATTTTTTTTGTATTGACTGTAATGAAGTATATAATACTAATCTACATACTAATTTCTTATCACACAATGGATTTTGACTAATTTTTAATTGTTCATGCTTTTTTAGGTTATTATTACATATATTTAAAAAAAGTTCCCCCCCCCTCCCCCCCCCCCCCCCCTAGAACGCAAAAAAGTAAGAAAAATTAAAAATTTGTAAAAATCCGTTTTGTTATAAGAAATTGCTATGAAGATTAGTATTATATACTTCATTACAGTCAATACCAAAAAAGTCCCCCCTCCCCCACCCTGGAACCGCGCATGACTGTTATATTAACAAATGCAAAAAGAATAAACTTGGTGAAGTGTCTGCGTTGGCGTCCACAAAAAGCAGTTAATGAAATATGTTGCGTTAGCCTATACGTATACGTACAATTTATCTCAGCTGTCAAAAATGAAATGTCACAACGCGCTACAAAAACATGGCCTTTATCTATCCATTTACAACAATGCGAAGACTAAGAAGCCAACTTTTTCACCAATCGGAAGTTGCTACCAAAACCCGTTTCGTGTGCAGCCCTTCGATGAAAGAAACGAAAAAAAAAAGAGTTATTTTTTTCTTCCGATTTGTAATCCTGATATAAAGTCGACATTTTTGATATCCAATTTGATAAGTTTGAGTCAATTTTCGGTGAAAATCATAAATTAAACCTTTACCATGTAAAATACCCCAAAAATTATTCTGAAATGCCCAAATTTTTGAGGATGATGGCATATATGGCCAATATCAATAAAATGCACATTTGCACGCGCTCTCAGAGAGCGAGAAGTTTCATATCAGGTCTAAAACTGTTTGAATTGAACCTCTGTCGCTGACATTGAATCTTTAGGACCGTTCCATTGAGTTATCGAGCTCTGGCTCGCGATCAAAACTCATTGGAACGTTCTGGATCAACTTTATGAGAGTTGAAGATACTGATAGAATTATTAACATTTAAATAGTTTTGCACGTAAATAAACTTTATTTTCCTTACATTTTCTTCAAGTTGTTTACTCTTTCCGCGTTTTTGCTTTTAAATATGGTGAAATCTTTTACGTATACAGATATGTACACATATATAATTCAGTGCTACGATGGCTCAACTATATTTTTTTCACTTCACTGGAGTAGGGATTGTCAGAAGGAGATGGCAAACTCAAAATGAAACCAACACATTGACAACATTTTCTTACTGCACACAAAATCTGCTAAGTTTTATGTTTTCGTTAATGGAATTCCATTCCATTTGTCTAACACCAACACGCTGATTTTGACAATCTGAACAAATATAGTTGAGCCATGAGTGCTACCAACTCAAAAGTGGTTAGCTGTCAAAAAATCTGCTACAGAAAACGAAACGAACAGAACTGCTATACGGAACAGAAATTGAATCAGATAAATATCAGGATCACAACGTTGTTGTTGCATTTGCATGTTAAATTTCTATCCGGTTCACGCGTCATTGGAATGTCACTTTTGTTGCTGCGATCACTCGACATGTAGGTGAACGCCGAATACTTTTTCGAAGCTCACCGAAGCTCTCGTGTGCACCACTGAGGTAGGTGCATTTAAATGAGTTGATTATTAAATGAATATATTTGCTATGCATGTAGTTGTTGTTTGTGCAACTGGGCCTTTGCATTGATTTCTGTATTTATTAATATCGCGAGTTAAGGTTATTTGAATATAAAAAAATTTTATGATTTGTTAGATTTAAAATTTGTTTTGATTGCCTGCTTCACTTAAAGAGGTTTTTTCCATTAATCATGATTGCCATAGAACTCTTCAAGGTTAATATTTTCTTTGAATTGGTTTGAATGAGATATTCCTTAAATTTTAGACAAGAGGCTGCAATCACAAAATAAATGTTTTCTCGTGTACTTTTGATACGATTTCTCGTAATATGCTTTTCTTCTACAAACTATTCTCTTATGGTCTTTAAACTCATATAATTGAAATTTTATGTTTCTTCTATGCCACTACATCTTGTAAGGTTTTGGTCGATGCCAAATTATCGGAGTCTTTTTCTGTAAACCGCGAATTTCGTCAAGGCTGCCTTCTAAGTCCGGTATTGTTCTCGGTTTACTAAAATGAATTAAATGATTATTTATGCGGGGGTGCTAGAGTTGATAAATGGTATGAAGGTAATGGTGTGAAGGTAGTCAGGTACGCTGATGATAGTACCTTGCTTTCTGAAGCTACAGTAAATGATAAATTCAACTTGAACAAGTCAAAGTTATGATATTTAAGAAACGTGGTAGAATTTTTTTCTGGAAATACAAATACAGATACAAATATGAATACAAATACTGAGGTGTTACCCTCACTTGTCAACTATCTTTTATTAGGCACTCAGACTCAAAGTTGGCTGATGCGAAAAACGCCATTAATGCAACGTGTTTGAGCCACGTCAATAATTTTTTTATTTGCCTGTCGCAGAACATTAAAATCTTTAATACTGCATCTAGGTTCATCATGTTTTACAGAGCACGAGTTTTCTGGGGTTGACCAATTCAATCAAGTTGAGAATATAATATTAAATGATACTTATTCCAGCTTTCGCGCTTAGTTATATGTTGCATTTGGAAACTGGCTTGCAGCTGCTGTATTTAGATACGCTTGCACTACATATACTTCATGTTGCTCGCTGCTTCAGATTTTCTTATTACAGACTTCTGCGAATTCTAGCAGAGAAGACTGCCAACTTGGAGGTCGCCTGGGTAAACGTATGGAAGAATCTGCTAGCTGCGTAAGTATACCCTTCATTGCACAGATCACTGCAATGTCGTTCAGGCGCAGAATGTAGCCGTTAAGCAACCCGCAGTAACTCGGGAGCAAGCATGATTAAGCTACAGTCGCGCTAATATATACCATATTGATAGTCAGTTGGCGATTAAGGCAATAATCTCATACAATACTTCACCAAGAAGTGCCCTGAAATGCAAAGAAGTATTGGACACACTTCACTCAGGCCGAAGCATACACCTGTACTGGGTTCTTTGCCAATAAGAAGCTAACGAAAAGGCCGATAAGTTGGCAAAGAAGTGTGCAGCACTCGATGAATTGACGGTAGACCTCCCAATCCGTTTGAGGGATATGAAAAAGAGAAAAGAGTTGCTTATGATCCATCAAGCAGAAAATACCTGGAAAGAATCGCGGGGCTGTAAATTTTCTAAGATCACGTGCAAATCTTACGATGTTACACTGATAAAATTGCTTATATTTCTAAAGAGGGAAATTTAAGGCTCACGATAGACATATGAACTGAACACTGCCTTCTGGCGTCACATGCTTATAAGTTGAAGCCCCGTCACATATAGTTTTTCAAATAGATGCGTGTAACGCAATCTTATGCATGATGAGTAGATTTATGGGGAACAGTAGATTGAAAGACACTGGCGCCATCTGACATTAAAAAGTAGCCAACTTCCAACTTATGTTGCAAGCTAAGCATAAGAAGAAGAATTTGACATTTGCCTTGACTAAAGGTGCTTTCACACTTTGCAAGTTAAATTATTTTTCCCCATTTTTTGGTACTTTTCTAAAATTTTTCTCATTTAAAAGCTACAATTTAACAAATGAATAGGACACAAAATATATTAGCAAGCATTTTTCTTGTATAGTGAGGATGTTTATAACAAAGCTTCGCGAAATTTTGTATGTGGATGGGCAAGACGAAATAAATAAACTTCACTTTGAAGTCTGAAGTTGCAACATCTTGTTTGATTGTGGCTCGGCCATTAGGTCTCACCAGTAACGGTAGATGTTGGAAGTGCTAGCTGTAGGAAGAAACGGCTCAGCATATGATGTGTTCGTGTCCTGCGCTCGCCAGGTCAAAGCTTCAGCTACAAGAGGCGGCAGAGTAGCCAAATCTTGAGGCAGATATTAAGCTAGATCCTCGAAAACCTTAAGTATTCGTCAGGAATTATTTTATAACGTAAGTCCTGGGGGCTAGTTAGGGTTTTTCTGTTTGGTCGTCACACAAATTCTGGTAACACTATAAATATTTTCAGTATATGTGAAATCTTTATTGACCGGACAACTTAACCTTACCTAACCATTTTCACTACTTGTGAATTTGTTGTTTCCTAGTAAAAATTCTAAAACAATAACTAAATTTTAACGAAGTTCTTACCACTGCTTATTACAAATTTAACCAGCACTACTTAACTTTTAAATTACTGCTTCTTGCCATGTAATACACGACTGCAAATAGCTACTCTGTTTGCTTATGAATATTGTTTTTTATACTCAAATACATAATGTAGGTAGATATATATATATATTCACTTGCATTTTTTTCTAACCCACTTTTGCATACTTTTTAAAAAGTAAAATTATTAACAAGAAAATTACAGAAATTATTTATAATGGAGTAAGACTTTCGGTTTAGATATTATTTCGCATAACTCAAGAACGTGTTACTCGCCAAAAAGTAAGACAATCGACCGCAAGTGGAAAAATAAGAAAAAAAAATATACTAAAAATATAACAGCGAATTGTAGATAAGAAAAAAACCTAGAAATTATGCTTATTTACGGTTTAGTTTTGCATAAAAACATATTCGCATAGTAATAGATATTTACATTCCTACATACATTTTGCCAGCTGCAGTAGGCGCTTTCTGGGGCACTAACACAATTGCAAAGAACGCCAAAAATAGATATATTAGCGTAAAACAAGTAAGGAAGGCTAAGTTCGGGTGTAACCGAACATTACATACTCAGTTGAGAGCTATGGAGACAAAATAAGGGAAAATGACCATGTAGGAAAATGAACCTAGGGTAACCCTGGAATGTGTTTGTATGACATATGTACCAAATGGAAGGTATTAAAGACTATTTTAAGAGGGAGTGGGCCATAGTTCTATAGGTGGACGCCATTTAGGGATATCGCCATAAAGGTGGACCAGGGATGACTCTAGAATTTGTTCGTACGATATGGGTATCAAATGAAAGGTGTTAATGAGTATTTTAAAAGGGAGTGGGCCTTAGTTCTATAGGTGGACGCCTTTTCGGGATATCGCCATAAAGGTGGCCCAGGGGTGACTCTATAATTTGTTTGTATGATATAGGTATCAAATTAAAAGTATTAATGAAAGGGAGTGGTGGTAGTTGTATATGTGAAGGCGTTTTCGAGATATCGACCAAAATGTGGACCAGGGTGACCCAGACCATCATCTGTCGGGTACCGCCAATTTATTTATATATGTAATACCACGAACAGTATTCCTTCCAAGATTCCAAGGGCTTTTGATTTCGCCCTGCAGAACTTTTTCATTTTCTTCTACTTAATATGGTAGGTGTCACACCCATTTTACAAAGTTTTTTCTAAAGTTATATTTTGCGTCATTAAACCAATCTAATTAACATGTTTTATCCCTTTTTTCGTATTTGGTATAGAATTATGGCATTTTTTTCATTTTTCGTAATTTTCGATATCGAAAAAGTTGGCGTGGTCATTTTCGGATTTCGGCCATTTTTTATACCAATACAAAGTGAGTTCAGATAATTACGTGAACCGAGTTTAGTAAAGATATATCGATTTTTGTTCAAGTTATCGTGTTAACGGTCGAGCGGAAGGACACACGGTCGACTGTGTATAAAAACTGGGCGTGGCTTGAACCGATTGCGCCCTTTTTCACAGAAATAGTTATCGTCCTAGAATCTAAGCCCCTACCAAATTTCAAAAGGATTGGTAAATTTTTGTTCGACGTATGGCATTAAAAGTATCCTACAAAAATTAAATGAAAAAGGGCGGAGCCACGCCCATTTTGAAATTTTCTTTTATTTTTGTATTTTGTTGCACCATCATTAAAAATGAAAATAAATGTTAGGCGCGATAACCTCCGAAGAGATCTTAGGCCGAGCTTCTCTTCCAATTTGCGTCGTGCTCCTCTTGATTTTCCCTACAAATTGGCCGGACGGGACCTACATGTTTTATGCCAACTCCGAATGGCATCTGCAAGGCAGATGAGTTTTCACTGAGAGCTTTTCATGGCAGAAATACACCCGGAGCGCTTGCCAAACACTGCTGAGGGGCGACCCCGCTTAGAAAAATTTTCTTCTAATTTAAAAACCTTATTTGTAAAATTTGTGATGTTGCTTTGCCCGGGGTGCGAACCCAGGGCATACGGTGTGGTAGGCGGAGCACGCTACCATCACACCACGGTGGCCGCCAATGGCACCATCATTACTGCAGTTGAATGTTGACATAATTTACTCATATAATGTAAAGATATTAACTTCTTTTTTTTAATTTGACTTTAAAAAATCTTTTTTTTTTAAGTGGGCGTAGTCGTTCTCAGATTTTGCTAATTTTTTTTAAGCATACATATAGTAATAGGTGTAACGTTCCTGCCAAATTTCATCATGATATCTTCACCGACTGCCAAATTACAGCTTGCAAAACTTCTAAATTACCTTCTTTTAAAAGTGGGCGGTGTCACGCCCATTGTCCAAAATTTTACTAATTTTCTACTCTGCGTCATGAGATGAGTAACTAGGAACCTACATACCAAATTTCATTAACATACCTCAAAATTTACTCAAGTTATCGTGTTAACGGACGGACGGACGGACATGGCTCAATCAAATTTTTTTCGATACTGATGATTTTGATATACGGAAGTCTACATCTATCTCGATTCCTTTATACCTGCACAACCAACCGTTATCCAATCAAAGTTAATATACTCTGTGAGCTCTGCTCAACTGAGTATAAAAAGACAGAGAACCGAGTTAAGTGCAACAAAAAATAAATAGCGTACTAACTTAGTTAATATGCACAGCCAACCCAGCTCACAATAGTGCCAACGTGTCGTTAGGTAGGTCCATATTATGAGTACAACACTGATGGGGAATTAAACCCCGCGAATATCTGAAAATGGATAAATGAGAAACTCAAAACTAACCTCGTTTTTAGTTACGCGCCTTTTAGGATATACCGGCGTTCCAACACCTGGGAGGTTGTGGCCGTTGCGTAACAAGTCAATCCAGTTATACCTGTTTCATGAAAACGGACGCCAACTGGCTCAACAAAGGGGCACCACGGCTTCTTCCACCTGCATTTCTCAACTTGACATAGCTATTTTCACCTGCTACCAAATACGGGCGTCGTTAGGAATATTTTATAAGTCTCAGAACTTTTATCCATTAGTATAACTGCCGTAGCTAGCATAACCTTTGGGTTATTATTCACTGTTTTTTGTGCGTCGGAATCACGAACAGGACAACAAATCTCTCGAGCCCTCCAAGGGCTATCTTGTCGTCTCTCTGGACTATCAGAAATGGTGAGAAGTCATTATCCGGTTAATTTCTATGCCACCAATGCTTTTGTTCTTAATGTTGGTTCCCACATAGACAACGTCGCTCACACTTTCACATTTATATCCGTCAACAGTGATGTGCCTGCGCAGCCAAGGCACGGATGTGCTGATTCATTCAAATAGTTCGCCTTGTCCAATTAGAGAAGCCAGGACTTACAGCGCCTTTGTTAAGATCAACGATATCGAATTTACAGCTAGAATTTTATTCGGCATCATTAGGTTGAAACAAAAAAATAACCACGTATAGGTCACGTTTGGTTAGGAATGGCCCGGAGAGATCCCTACGGAGGTGGAGGAGTTGGCAAAGCCTTATTAACTTTATATAGAACTTAAATTCAGATAAAGCAGAATACAAGCAACTTTATTTTGCGCTGCCAAAAGCTACCTTGAAGTCGATAAAAGATGATGCGTGTCGATTCACTTATCGTAAGTCGTTTCCGGTATCTGGCGTGTCGTGTACTTCTGGTCATTAGTAGTTGGTTCCCAAATAGATGAAATCCTTTCTATTCAGAAGCTTAAATGCGCATTGTCTTGAAAAAAGCCTCCTTCCATTCATGGAATTTGTTTAAGGAATCAGTTGTTTGTTGTGAACTTCTGTTAAAACTTAAAGCGAATTTTGATGTTTATTGGGTTACTACAAGTGCTCCATTTATGTAGATATGTGCGTGTGCTTCAGTGCACTCGAATCAATTGAGTTAAGGACCCATATTAGGAAATAAAGCAAATGCAAGTGGCAGTGGCAGCGTTTTAGGAAATATTTTTAAATTTTTCATATGCCCCTTATTTATACTGACTTCAAAATAGTTACCCAGTGCAGTTCGAAACAAATAACGCAAAAAAGCAATTATTGCGGACGCACAGTGGTGCCGGATGTACATTTTCTAATTATTGTTTGCAGAAATTTTACCTCTTAAAATATCGGGGATATAATCATCATCATTAATTGGCGCTAATCGTCTAAGCGGTTTTGGCCCTTTCATAAAAAGTCACGCCAGCAGCTATTCCTGTTTCGCAATAAATGCAGGGATGTCAAGTCTTCCTCAACCTGCCTCTCCCAACCCCTGCTTTCAAGCTGCGGTGTTGACTGATACTTACTTGGACGGAGCGTTCTCGTCCATTCGCATAACATGACTTAGCCAAATCTTTTGGGGTTTTATTCGCTGCAATATCGCAATTTATGCATAAAGCTCATACGGCTCATCATTTTACCTACTTCGATGCTCGCTGTCAGGAACATAAGTCTTCCGGAGAACTTTTCTCTCGAACACTCCAATAGCCATCTAATATTTTCTCCACACCGTGCATGATTCCGAGCCATACATCAGGACAGGATGTTGAGCGACTTGTAAAGCGTGCTTTTTGTTCGTCGGGAGAGGAACTTACTTTTCAATTGCCTGCTCAGTCCCAAGTAGCATTTGTTGGGAAAAGCTTCTCTCCGTTTGATTTCCTAGTTGATATTGTTTATGCTGTTAATGCTGGTTCCAAAATAGATGAAATCCTGCACAGTCTCGAATTTATATCCGTCAACAGTGTCGTCGCTGTCAAGGTTAGAATGCGCCGAGTCTTTATTGGATGAAAACAAGTACTTCGTCTTTTCTTTATTAACTGCAAGACCCACTTTTTTTGCTTCTTCGAAGATATAAGAAAATAAAAAACTCACGCAGTTGCGAAAACCACTGATATTCTATTTTAAATACCAAAAGTTTCAGACAGATCACGAACTATTGGAAAACCTTCTTTTCTTCACCCTAAATTATTTTACTCCATTTTATTCGTTTAACTCTGCGAGTTTTACCATTAATAGTTAAAGAGCTTAAGATCACCGCCACCTAGAAGGGAGAATTTATGGTCAGGGTCAGAGCGACGCATTCGCAGAGAATGTGTACGGGCGATTCATTCTCCACCTCACAAAAGCTACAGATTTGCGTATCGGATAGATTTAAGTTACTTAGTTGATAGACGTAGACTACAGTGTGCCGTATAGTACATCTACTTAGGTTAAGGAAATTTGCTAATATTCTCGTTTCTGTAGAAATTCTCTTTGTAGACATTCTCTACTGGATTTCTGCCTGAAAAATAGTTTAGTAGCATCCCATTGAGTTCATGAATTTCTGCCCATAGATGCCAGCTCCCATTTGTCCATCATCAAATTTTAGCCTATCTGTGAACCAGACCTCCAAGACAGGGTCAGTATGAGGATTACCTGTTTCTTGAAGAGTTACTCCCACAATGGACACCTCAAAATTCCGTTAGATTCTGAGCGTAGGGGCCATTGCATCACTTTGTTGCAATACTTGATTTTCTATGAGTTTTTTATTAGTTTCTTATGCCCTGTCATGTGTCCGATCTTAAATAAAAAAATAAATGTAAGGCGCAATAACCTCCGAAGAGATCTAAGGCCGAGCTTCTCTTCCAATTTGCGTCGTGCTCATCTTGATTTTCATACAAACTAGTCGATGAAGCTTCTGAGGTCTTTGGCCACTAAGCGAAGGAAGCATAGGTGACTATTGGCTTACCAACAGTATTAAGGGTTCAGTATATCGTATAGGGATACAGCCCTATTCTTTATTGCCATGGAGTCGAATTCAGGCGAAGAAAGCCCTTGTTGCTTTCTTAAGGATGTCACCCAGGGTGGTTCTGGCATGGCCAGATGTCCCCATACGGTCATGGAGAGTTAAATGGGTTGAAAGTGAATAAAGTTTATTGCACTCGCTTGACAGTGGTTGGCGTTGTTCCTAAGTATATATAGTACAGAAAATGAATTTTAAGTAAAACCTTACATATCGAATGCATTGTGCTTATGGTCCGATATTGGCTCCCCTGAGACGTGCCAGTTATTGACAGTAATGGCAATATTAAATCAGCACGGAGTAAGAACTATAATTTTTCCTTTTATAGCATTTACTGTATGAGAATTTGCGTCACAGCAGAGGATCCATGCTAGACCACTCTCCTGACAATATTTGATGGCGACTTTTGATTCAGTGGTTGGAGTCATTTCCTCCTCACCCAGGAAGTATGTATAGGCCACGACCTATTGGGGTTGGAATCATAAGTAGTAAAGTTGTAAAGTATTCCTTTTTTAGGTCTCTCTTATGTAATCCAATACCACTGTGTGTCAGAAGCACGCGGGCATTGCGCTGGCGCTTTGTACGTCACTCACTACCAAGCACACATACTAACACACAATACGTAATACAGGCTTTTTATAGTCATATTGGAACTTTAGACTGTGGGTTCACAATTCTAGGTCAACGAAGTGAAATTACAAGCCTCTGAAGTGTTTTTTCCGCTTTGTTCTTTGAGTTCAAATTTTTGTTCTTTTATGTTTTGTATGCTGTCGGTAAATATGTAAAATTACTGTGTTTGTTTGTAAAACATATTTTGCCTTTTCATTCAATCTGTATTAATCTGACTTTGCTATTTAAATCTACGAATTATTATATGAATTATGCTACCAGTTATTTCTTTTTATTTTTCAACAAATACCGCTGTCCCGCTGTTTAAGTAATTAAAGAAAATTGCTGCGAATGTCAATGGTCTTGTTTGTTAAACTTTGTTCTAAATAATTTTTGAGTTTGTATCATCTGCTGGCATTTGGACAGAATTTTTTATTTTGGATACCAAATGCCGTATTTTGTTTTGGTGCCCTTAATGGTAACAAATGTAGATAAGAGGAAAATATTTTTGATGTGTAAATATCTTTGCTCACGGAACGGGGGGATCCTGAATGTCATGGCTAAATGAATTTCTTCTTTCGCCCAGATCATTTTGATATATAGAAGTCTATATCTATCTCGATTAGTTTATGCCGTTACGGGGTACCGTTATGCGAACAAAGTTAATATACTCTGTGAGCTCTGCTCAGCTGAGTATAATAAAATACAATAAAGTAAAATAAAATAAAATAAAATTATTAAAATTAAAAAAATTTTAAGTAGAATAGAATAAAAAGGAAAATAACATGAAATAAACAAAATAAATCAATATAAAATAAAATAAAATAAAATAAAATAAAATAAAATAAAATAAAATAAAATAAAATAAAGTAAAATAAAATAAAATAAATTAATATAAAATAAAACCAAGTAATATAAAATAAAATACAACAAAATAATATAAAACTAAATTAAATTAAACAACATTTGGTAGAATTAAATGAAATTAAATGATATTGAATAAAATAAAATTAAATAAATTAAATTAAATTAAATTAATTTAAATTAAATTAAATAAAATAAAATTAAATTAAATTAAATTAAATTAAATTAGATTAAATTAAATTAAATTAAGCAAAACTAAATTATATTAAATTGAATTAAATTAAATTAAATTAAATTAAATAAAATTAAATTAAATTAAATTAACAAACCACCGCTGTATAGCTAAATGGTTAGCGCAGCATGCCTAAAGCGTACTGATGATGAAGGCTTAGCACCCTTCGAAATGGATCTATCTGCGCAGCTATGGCAGGTTGTCTGACAAATTTTCTACTTACTATTCCAAAAAAAAATAAAATTTTTCAAAATTAAATAAAATTATTGTTGTGGCCTTGAGCTCGAATCGAACCTTAAATTAAATTAAATTAAATTAAATTAAATTAAACTAAATAAAATTAAATCAAATCAAATTAAATTAAATAAAAATGAATGTAAGGCGCGATAACCTCCGGCAAGATTTTAGGCCAAGCTTCTCTTCAAATTTGCGTCATGCTTCTTTTCATTATTCCTACAAATTGACGGGACAGGACCTACTTGTTTTATGCCGACTCCGAACGGCATCTGCAAGGCAGATGAGCTTTCACTGAGAGCTGTTCATGGCAGAAATACACTCGGAGTGCTTGCCAAACACTGCTGAGGGGCGACCCCGCATAGAAAAATTGTTTCTATTTGAAAAAACTGTTTCTAAAATTGTGTAGTTGCTTTTCCCGGGGTGTGAACCCAGGTTCGTCGGTGTGGGTTGCGGAGCATGCTACCATTACACCACGGCGGCGGCCATATCAAATTAAATTAAATTAATTCGTTGTAGTTCTATAAATAGAACGAAAAACAGCAACAAAACCAAAGTTTCTTTGAAAACCGCCGTACCAAGCATAGCTTTAACACACAATTGCATACGAAGTATGCAATGTGTAAAAGATTAAAATATGCAAAAAGAAGGCAATTGGGAAAGACTTCACAACAGGCATGACGTAGCTGAATGCGTTTACAACCATTTCAACTATCGTAGGGGTGCGAGTTCGACTCCCACTCCCGGGAGAAAAGGCTTTGAAGAGATTTACAAGGTATAATCGAAACAGCTGTCGCCTTGTCCGTCCTGATGTCACGTTGTTTAAATTTTTCCCAAATTATTAAATAAATTATAAATTAAATTAAGTTGAATTAAATCGATTGTTATTTACCTAGTTATCCTTTTGTTATCAAACAATTTTGGATAATCGATTTGTTATTAGAGTTTTATCAAAAGTAATCGATTTATTATCAAAAAGTTATCGATTGATTACCTAAAAATTATTGAATGAAAACATATTTGATATCGTATGGTACCAAGAAGTTTGTTTACTCTGACGGTAATAAATCCGGTGTGCTCTCAGAGAGCAGGTGTAAGAGTCGAGGTGCAAAATCATTGGCAGTCTGTTGCGATTTCAGCCGAAGTCTAGATTTGTTTGTGGTTTTTCTTCCTTACTTTCACCCGCGTAGGTCCTCGAATCGTGCCCACATCTAAAACTCTAGAGATATGCCATCCGTCTATCACAGCGTAGTGAATCCGATTGCATGTATTTCGAACGGGAAACATCCATGTATATTGCTGTATATTTGTTTGCATGTACCTAGTGCTGGATATGACCATGTCTCAAGCACCGACGAAGTCTATCAACCTAAGTCCATTCAAAGAAGTTTCAGTCATGTGGCTGAACTTTCCATTAACTAGCCGGGCATCGGCACCAATCCTATTAAGGGAACGATCATTCCAGGTGCATGTCCTTAACTCGTTAGCCTTTAAACGTTTGACGATATCCTCATCAAAAACGCGTTTCTTCTCAAAAAAAATTTACCTAAGTAAACGTTTCTTAAAGAAATTGTGTTTAAATGAGAAAAATTTTAATGTAGTGAGTAAGAATTTTTTTGTATAAAACTTTTCATTAATTTCAGAAAACATTTTGCTTCATTTTATTGATTCAAGAATACTTGGCGGTCGACATGGTGTGATGGAAGGTTGCCCCGCCTACCACACCGAGGATCATGCGTCCAACTCCCAGCCAAAGTAACATCAAAAATAAATAAATTTTTCTAACACCTAACTGATTAGAGATCTGGCGACTCTGCCGCTCCTAGTAGCTGGAGCCTTCACCTGGCGGCCGCATGACACGAGCACAGAACGTGCTAAACCGTTTCTTCTGCAGCTCACACTTCCTATATCTGTTGTTGCTGAAGAGGCCTAACTTATAAGCATGTGACACCAGCAGGCAGTGTCCCGTTAATATGCCCATAGTGAGCCTTATATCTTCTCTCTTCAGAGATATAAGCAATTTTGTCAGTCTAACGTTGTAGGACTTGCACAAGATTTTACAAATTCCGCAGCTCGCGCTTCTGTCCACGCCTATCCTGCTTCATGTATCATATGTACATAGCTCCTGTCATTTTGATTTTTCTCAACATGGGACAATGTCCCATTGGGACTTACATTTTCGACTTATCTAGTGCTGCAGCTTTCTTTGAAAACTCATCGTAAAGTTGCAAACATCAACAAGAAATCCACAGTTGTGGTAGTAACAATTCAATTTTTTATTATTTTTTTATGCGATTTTCTCCATTAAAAAAAAATGATTCCAAGGGATAAAAATATCTTAGTTTTTGTGAAAATAGCTTGTATAGATTAAGAAAAGCGTATATATCACGCAAAATCAATCCCATTTTGTCTTCGATTTTCGGACTTTATAGGATTTTTTTTAGTGTGATCAGACGATACTGGTGAAGTCCCCCTGCTAGCCCTTAAACTGATTATGATGGGTTGCACTAGCTAGGTTGTCGCCTTCTCATATTGGCTCACCACAAAAGGATATGTTCAGTGGCAACACAATGACCATTCCCTGATTCTGTGGAGAATGACAATCAGCAGCTTTCCCCACTCACGTGGACTTCTACACACGGGTTCACTCTTCGCTGAATAATATATTACCAATCTTCGCAACTTTTTTAATTTGTTCTCTCACAGGTTTCTCCTATTTCCAATAATCAGCTATTCAGCGTAAGCTTTCGTAAAGGGTTCGCAATTTTCACAAAAGGTAGATGTGTGACCATGGCGTAATCGACTCAGATTTAATAATAATAATAATACCCAACGGATTAAACCCTCCAAAGCCCGCCCGACCGGCGCGAGGGGCGCATCCGAATGACGCACGGATTTGTTATTGCCGAGTTGTTGATAGGCGGAGGTTTGTTAAGCGTCGAGATCTAAAACTGCTCAGCTACAGAATAAAAATCATCAGCTGAGTACTATACATAACAGTTAGAAATTACATAGAAATTATACATATATATACTACATTGTTAAATAAGTGAACATTTTTAATTTATTTGATTTTTTTTTTTTTTTGTTAAGAGTTAAGATAGGATAAGACAGTTTTCTTTATGGTAAAAAGTGAATCCGTTATATCAAATGAATTAGAATGAGTGTTAAAATCATGACACAAACACCGAAAAGATTCATTTAATTCGAAATTAGTTCTACACTGCCTCAAAAGAAGAGGTTTGTAATGTCTTGACACCCGTGATGGGACGTTGAAATTTACTTCGTTCAAAAGAATTGGACTAGAAATCAGTCCATTCAGGAGTTTAGCCATAAATATAACGCCTAGCATTTCTCTACGACTTGCAAGAGTTGGAAGATTGATAAGCTTTAACCGACTAGTATAAGGTGGAAGATTATACGCAGAGTCCCACTGAAAATTCCTTAAAGAGAAAAGTAGAAATTGCTTTTGTATTGATTCAAGTCTATCTGCATGAACTCGATATTGTGGATTCCAGACTATTGATCCGTATTCTAGTATCGGTCTAACTAAGGTGATGAAAAGGGCTTTAGTTACATAAGGGTCACTATATTAGAACTAACAAAGTAAGAATCAGATTTTACAGAAGTGAATTACGTACACCCAAAATTGTTTAATTCGAAATAAGTAATCAAACAAAAGCAAGCAGTTCACTATACTCCAATAATTTTATTTCTTACAATTTAAGTTGCCATTAATAAGAGTGTTATTATTGTTAATTGTGCTAACCAAAGTGTTGAGTGCTGTTATTTTTATTAACAAAAAACAAGGTTTGACGCTGGAGCTGGGCTCTTAAGCTTGAGTTTGCAAGCCAACGACAAAGTCATCCATCCTGAAATTGTGTGAACTGGCTTTCACTTTAATAAAATTTGTATTTATATTGTTAGTTTTGTTTTTGTCTTCGCTTCTACCTACACTTCTGTAACAACATCAAACGACCTATTGTTGTCATGCACAGAGTTGTTGTTGTGACTTCTTACTAATTTCGATATACCAGCGTATTTTTGATTTTCCTTTCCTCAGCTGCTGCCTTCATCACCTTTATTGTCATTCTCATTGTTAGAGGCAGCAGCAGCGACAGAGGCCGAAATACTTCTTCTACAGTCTCATAAAATCTATTCCAATGCCCCCACTTCTCGTTCACCTTCAGATTGTTTATTGCATTTGGCATATCTTTCGTGTTCATAAATTAGGAGCACGTCTGTTTGATGTAATTTATTTTCTTATTGTTTAATAGCAATGAACAAGCACACAGCAAAAAATTTTACAAAAACAAAACTTAATTTTTTTTTTTCTTTTATCCATGACCGCACCTCCCACTCAATAAAAAGGTGGCAGCAACCATGCTTTTTACCTTTCTTATAAACATAAAAACATTCATGCATACCTCGCTTATTTTAAACATATTTTCTATGAGATACAACAATAGCGTTAGTTGCAATAACAACCACTATTCAGGCGCCATAGCATTTGTTACACTTGTTATTGTGTTTCACTCTAACTGAATAGCCTTCCCGCTTCCTAACCCTCTCATTTGGCATATCTGGGCCCTCTTTCACGATTTAACATCTTTTACCAATTTATTTGCTTATCTTGCAAATAACCTTTATACCCTGCTGTGCTAGGTTAGGTAAGGTTGAACTGCCCGGTCCTAGTTTGTTTAACGACCGAACTGAATTACAACGACCTCTTCGCAGAAACTATACGCCTTTTAGGACCTATGCAATTTGCTTCTATATATGATAGCTGTATCACTCCTAATAGCTGTAGTCCTAGCCTGTAAATCCTGTAAAGCCTCTAAAGCTTATATTAGATTGCCCAATATAGATGTATGCTTCTCCTTGTCCCGATTCCCTACAGAGTATACACTCTAACACGCATTTAGATGCTGTGCTATGTGAGATTATTGCCTTAATTGCTAATTTACTGTCAATGTAAAAGCTAACACAATTTCAGCTTAAGATATTCTCTTTCAGTGCTTCTACTGCTTAGTTTACGGCTAATATTTCCGCTTGGAAAACGCTAGAGTAATCTGGCAGCCTGTTGGATATGTTTATTCCTGGATCAACACAGCAGACCGCAGTCCCTACTCTTTCCACTACCTTGGAATCATCTATGTACACATGTATCGCCTCGTCTGCCATTTGAGCACCCTTGCGCCAACCGTACACCTCTTTTGTGGCCGTAAGATCTCCCTCGAAGCGCAGATAGGGAATCAGGTAGTCTGTTCGTCTTGTGATTGATGAAGCTATACTACTATGGCTGTATGGTCGCGGCTCAAGCTGCTCCGAGGCACGGAGTCTGGTTGCAGTTGTTAACGCTATGATATTTGCTTTCAGGTCTATCAATTTTATTTATTCTCTGGACAAATTCTCAATCTCACAGCAGGGTATATAATTTTTGGTTTGAAACGAACTTTAAATTTTTTACTTGTTGTTTCTCTTCATTTTTTTGTCGTTGGTTGGTTAGTCTCTTGGCTAGGCTGTTTGTAAGCTTTTTAGCCAGCGCTAATGCTGCTGCAGTCTTAAATCCACCAGGCCAAAATCTCATGCATCTTTGAATAAATGCTGTTGGAATAAAGCATTTAACGGTATCCTTTGTTTGTTTTTCTTTGCAAAATTGGTGGCATCTGCTGAAATTTGTTGCAAATGCAACTTCTTTAGTTGTTTTTATTGCTTCTAATATTGACGGAAAAGGTGCTGCAAATATCGCTTGTTATTGGTGGAGTCGGCGTTGGCGTTGTGTTACAATTACTGTTTCTCAGCAATTTTTGTTGTTAATGCACTTATTGGTTGGCAGCAAGTAGCCAGTAGTGTTGCCAGGAAAAAATTTCTTTATGGCTAGAATCTAGAAAAAAGGGCTAGAAAGAGCTAAATTTCTTGAATTATTGTTGAGTTATTATTACTGCTGCATTCATAAGTATTTTTTGTGTTCATTAAGTCGTTGTTTATTTCAAAGTCATGAGAGCATTTATTCAGCCGTTTAAGACCACTTCTTATTGTCAGAAGCGAATTCAACATAACTAAATTCATTTTGTTTCTGTGTTTTCTTTTAATTAAACTCATGTTTGAAAACGTTCTTTCAACTTCAGCACTATTTATTGGCAGCAAAAGAAATTTAAGCACAAAATCGACAAGCTCTTGGAAAGGGTTTTCATTTAACGCGTTCTTAAACTCTTTAACCTCAAACCAAAAACTTAAAGTTGAAGTCAAATTTTTCCAATTTCGGAGACAGATATTCTTCCACTGCATTTCTAACCTAGTTATCTCATTAGTGCTATACTTGTTTTTATACGTTCCATGAACATGAAATGGTATATTAACTTTGGTCCGATGTTTGTAACGTTGAGAAATATAGAAGATAGACTCACCATTAAGTATACCGAATTGATCAGGGTGACGAACTGAGTTGAAATAGCCATGTCCGTCTGTCCGTCCGTCCATCCGTCCGTCCGTCTGTCTGTTTGGACGCAAACTAGTCCCTCAAATTTTGAGATATCTCAATTATATTTGGCACAAGGATGTATTTTTGTATTATATTGGACATTTGTCGGATCCGGAAGGATCGAACCACTATAACATATATCTCCCATATAACCGATCGTTCAGATAAGACGATTTTGGTCATTCCTGCCGCAATTTAGTAAGTATAAACGTGAAACTCGGCGATATATATTTTAATATATCATACAAGATTTTCTGAAAAAATCACTTTGATCGGAGCTATATATAGTATATATACCATACAACCTATCGTTCAGATAGAAAAATTTTTGGCAATTTCTCCCTTAATTTCCAATATAAAAACGTTAAACTTGGTGATATTTATTCTAATATATCATAGAAGATTCCCTGTAAAAATCATTTCGATCGGAGCTATATATAATATATATCCCATACAACCGATCGTTCATATAAGGGGTTTTTTTTGCATTTTTTTATATTTATCTTAAAATCGCTTAGGTATTTACATCTGTTCACTATATATTTCTTATCTTATACAGAGCATTATTTGGAGATTATGAATGGGAAAGATTATTGTTCAGCCCCATTCATGAAAGGTATGAAGTCTTCGGCACAGCCGAAGACAGTCCCGTACTTACTTGTTTTCATTTGTGAGATATGAAAACAATTGACGTTTCACAATTCTCAATGTGTTTTCAACTGAAAAGAAATCTATTTTTCTATATTTTGCGGCAAGCGTTGCCTTAATTGCTCTATTAATTTAAATATGAAGTGGCGACATATGTTACATATCTTTCTTTCAATAAATTCGTCTATACATTTATCTTCTTTTTTAATTCGTATATATTCTTCAAAGGTATAATGAAAATAGGGTACGGGAGACATAAGTTTATTATAATCTGAAGTTAAAGGGTCGAAACTCTTAGAACGTGACCTATGCTGTTGCACAAGCTGGAAAAGCAAATGTACAACCTCATGGCATAGTCTATCGATTAAAGTTTTTTGTTATCAGTTGAGTACCGAGTTGCAACATCATACATAACGAAACAAATAAAATAAAACTTCGACACACATAAAACACATTACGAATTTCACAATACGTATTGCCGAAATAGATTTGGAGCCAAAAAGGAGCAAAAATTTTAAAAAGGGCCAAAAAAGAGCTAGGAGGTAAACCGGAATTTTTGGAGCTAAACGTAAAAAAAAGGGCTAGATCTGGCTCCAAAAGCGTAATCTTCGTAGCTTTCTACCTTTTTATGGCGTTAATTGTAGAACTGATTATTCACGTAATGCGCCTCTTGTGCGAGCCCTGATTGAATTTAATTTAATCTCGAGTTCTATCCAATTTGATTTTTCACTTTCGAAAAGTGTTTTTTCTAAGATACAATATTCTAGGTTTTTAGTCTTAGTTTTTATTTTTCATTGTTAATTGTTATTAGTCTGTAAGAAACTTTTGTTCATAGACTAACTTAATAAATAAATAAACAAAATGGCAACACTGGTAGCCAGCCCGCTTTGTTTATAAAAACACGTTCACAACAAAAATGAGCTTAAATAAATCACTGTTGGTAGTGAGATAGTTGTGAGGTAGAAATGGTAAGACTAAATTTCTTGAAGGCATTTAGTGCTTGTTGTTGTTGAAATGCATTACGTTTGCCGCTGTCGTTTATTGTTTCACAGCTGACAGATCATTGCGGTGACAGTGATTTACACAAGACCTTGCCAAGTGCCACAAACTAATCCGCACTCGACGCATTCATAATGCTTTTAAACTTAATTGATTCACTAGACGCAGCTTGATGGGAAGGAAGTATGTAAAGGACATTTTAGTCAGTCATATATTTGAGTATTCGCCAAATTGAGCAACTTTTCCACGTGGTGGCGTATATGGTCGATCAAACTATGTTGCTAAACTGTGGTTCCGGCTGTGAATGCGCATCTCTCCGCGATCCACATAATTCGCGAGGCTCTTCAAAGCGGCATTTATGTTGTAACAAATTTAGTGAAATTCCGCTTATTTCAAATCTTCTGCTAACGCTCGAATCACTAAACTGTTGAATAAATAACTCCAATATTGAATAATGCAAAAATGATCTTTATTAGACTACTTGAAAATACACTTATACTTTGCAACTGATAGCTTGCTTAAATCAAACTGACTTTTTGTGCCTCTACCGTTGCTGCCTTTTATACTCTTTGATTTCCTCGTTGCATCTTCTAGGCGCTTCTGTTCTAGAATCTACTAGCTGGTTATTTGTTATAATTATAACTGCAGATGTACGTGTATAGCTCTCATATGTGCGTGTGTTTGTGAGCGACACTTCCACAATTACAATTGCATATCTCAGATAAGATATCTGCATGTGTTTGTGCGTTGCTTCTCCGCTACGTGTACGTACATATGTGTAGACATAATGATTGATTTATTGATGTGCATACAAGTCACTGCTTAGTTTTGGCTTAGAGATGATAGTATCCCTTAGTGTTGCTAATATTCGTCACAATATGATAACTGCTCCCGCTATGACATAAAAAGATATAAGATATGTCATCGGATGGAGGGTAATTGCCTTCGTAATGGCTTGAAATAACGTCATCTGCAGTAGTAGCCTCCAGAATAAAATACCAAACTACTTGGTTGTCTCTTGATCAAAGACCAATAAACAGCAGTTGAAGCATGTTTCTCACTTATTACTTAGCGCCGCTGCTGGACGTCGAAAGTATAGAGCTAGCCCGAAAAATCAACTGGTATTATGAGGTATGCCACAATTCCTTGGAAATAAGAACGCTGTCTATTTGTGAAAAGGGAACAAAGGCGCCCACTTAGAAGAAAGAAACGTAAGGCGGACTGGCGTGAGTATAAGGACCCCTGGACCCCTCGCTGATAGGAAGGTTTAAAGACCGGGCGCATTCGAGCAGAAACTAAAATAGCAGCCAAGTAATCCAGGTATACAGTGTACTACAATTTTTGGAAGGAGCACCTCTCGTAATTGATAAATAGCGTGGCAGGCGACGAACCAGCTACATCGAAAACAGGTGATAGGTCAGTTATGGGCAGGCGAGCATATGTCTTCAGATTGAAGTTAAAATGGCGATATCGTAAGCTGAACTAATTACCGTGGAGTCAGTCTGCTTAATGTTGCGCATCGAAACCCCTCACAAATGCGATCCTGTGGCGTTCTGACATTGGCTTTCCCGGTGAATACAAATATGAAGAAGTGTTTGCACGTGACAAAAAGAGGAGCGATGTGCTTTAACGGAATCATCTCGGTCTGTTCAGTTGCTTTTCTTGCAGTTTCTTGATCGACTATCTGCAATATATGACACAATCTTTGAAGAAGTGCTTCTGCATTGAAGAGGCTTGAACGCTTTTTGATTGTCGTACTAAATTTCAGCGGTTGTATGATTGTTAGATAGAAGTTGTCGAGAAGTCTCCTTTACGGCTGTTAGCTTTGGCTGAAATATGCTAACATAGCCCAGTTGCCTAGTACTTAAGGAGAGTGAAAGATCTGTCCGATAGAAAACACTGCCATTTAGTTTGCAACCATCGGTTAAGACTGAAGGATTGTGGGTATGGAATAGATATATTGTCTATTCGTGCTGATCTGAGATTCCTTTAGAGAATTTGCTGTCTAAAGGAAAGTTCGGAGTAGTATAATCTTGTTGACACAACTTTTCCGGGATGGTTTTCGGAATACTGTTATGACTAAATCTAATGTCGCTCTATAGCAAGACTGTATTCAGTCCAACCGCATTATATTTATTTTGGAGTTTACCATATTTAGCATAACCCCAGAGTCTTTATCGGTGTGGAAGGTAGTGTCCCATGTTTGTGCCAGTACAATTTACTGTCTTAAATAACTTCGAGGCATTTAACCTCTTAGGAATGTTCGAGCCTTATCCTGTTTAATTGCGGTGCTTCGTAAGATGGTAGTTTGTAGCGCTTGGCAAAAGTACCATTTAAGCCTTCGCAGTATTCGCTTTGTGGCGTTCGCATGGGACCGATTATCTATGAGGATTATTGGGGCCTGCAGTAGCTCGCATAGAGTCTAACGGTGTTTTCCGGTTGCCCCGCAAAGCAACATGAAAACGTTTAGAAACAGTTTTTTTTTTTCAATTAGAAAGGAAGCAATCTAAGCGGGAGTCTGTGAAAACTTATCTGCCTTGCAGCTGCCGTTCGGTGTGGGATAATGATAAGTATGCACTCTATCAACATCATAGGCACTAGATTTTTGTAGCTCTTTATAGCAAGTAGAAGGTAGTAAAGCCACAAAAATACCGCAACCACAACAATAACATTGCCTAATGAGATCAACATTTAAGGCTAATAAACAACTTTAGGAACAAGAATAATTATGCGTATCGTCGGTCTTTTCATAACAAAAGCTGGGATTGCATAAACGAAGCAAACCTTTTTCGCCATTAGTTTTTTGAGCTCTTGTTGTTGTTGTAGCAGTGCTTTGCCCCATTCAATAGATGCAACCACTCACTAATTGTCCTCAATATCCTCTAACGGTAGTCCGAGGAAACTTGCTGTTTCAACAAACAGAGAGATAAGGATGTTGGAGGCGTTGGTTCCACAATACAACTGAGAAGATTGTTTGTGTCATGGGTCTTTAAGAACGGGATTCATCCGATAATCCCTGGCATAGTAGTCCGACACCTTTTCATGTATAACCCTGAGGGCTTTTTCATGCTCCTTTTTTTATACGGCTGAATTCTTAAGTGCCAGATTCCTTCATAGTGCTTACGGAGATGACCTCTTAAGTTCCTGCGGGCAGAGCCTTTTCAATCAGATGTCTCTTGGGATGCCCAAGTTTCTGGGTATTCTGCAGAAACTGCTTCTTGAGCATTTTTTTATTTCACTGCTTTATGGGGAGTGTTCGCGCCCCGCTGTGTAGAAGATGTTATGGGGACATAAGAAGACATCCCGTGGCAGTCTGGACGCGGCCTTCAGTTTCCTACTTTTTGCGCTCTGAAAGGCTAAATTTAATTGATTCGCGCCTTTTTTCGTAAAAAAATAACTTTCAGGTTTTTATTTTCTTCACAATATTGTGACGAATATTAGCAACACTAAGGGATACTAACATCTCTAAGCCAATACTAAGCAGTGACTTGTATGCACATATGTCCAGGGAGAATTGGTATGTGAAGTCTTAATTGGGAAGGTCATGGTTCAACACCAATTCGTTGTGGCGGAGATCGTTGATGAAGCCATATTGGAAGTGGACTTCTTAGTTGACCATGACATCAGGATAGATATGCGGAAAAGGATTATGCGCTATGACAACCAGGATAGGCCACTTAACTTTAGTTTGGAGAAAGGGTTCAGCAGTAAGCGAGTGCTGGTGGTGGACATTCGACAGAGACCACAAAAGTCCAAGAAAGTAGATCGGGCAAAGGTTGATGGAACGAATGGGCCAAAAAAATTAAAACCGAAGGTACCTGCGAGAGAAACACTGGCATTGAAAAACCCTAATGGACGCACTAAAACGAACGAAAGAATTTCCCAGAAAGAATGCAAGGGTGGTTTCAAGCCAGGGCGCACTACTGTTGGGAGACGTCGGAATGATACTGATAATGTGAAGCCAATCGGTCAAGAGCAAGCTCTACAAAGTAGTTAACTGGCCAAACAACAGAGCGCGAGGAAACGATCCAGGATAATGGGTAGTAAGATGAAACGCAGGTACGATGAGAACAATAATTCGGAAGGTTTCTTGGAGGGATATTTGGTGCTGTTATACAACCATCACCGGCGGAAAGGTATCCAAATTTCGGTGCAGTTGGGAAGGCTCGTAAAAAGTTGCGAAGAAGATCAGTGATACCATCTACCTCATACAAACCATTAGGAAACTACGAAAGTACGAGTGGTTCATTTGGAAATGCTAGCGGCCTTTATATCAGGAAATTTGTCTGATCGGGGCGATCAGACTTAGGTGGAGGGCAGTGTGACGAATATTAGCAACGCTAAGGGATATATCATCCCTAAGCCAATACTAAGCAGTGACTTGTATGCACATAACCAAATTAATCATTATATCTACACATATGTCCATACAAGCAGCGGAGAGCAACGCACAAACACATGCATATATCTGAGATACTCCCAAAATTAGGAAATTATTTGTGCAAGTATCACTCACATATACACGCGCATATGAGAAGCTATAACGTGCATTTATAGTTATAATTTTATAGCTGGTAACTTAGTAAATTCTGGAAACGCCTAGAAGTATGGACGAGGAAATCGAAGAGTATAAAAGAGCGCAAACTGAGCAATCATATCTGTGTGATTTAAGCACGCTATCTGTCGAGAAGGAGTAGTGTTGTTGTGAAGCACTTTAGTAAAGGCCATTTTGCATTATTGAATAGTAGAGTTATTTATTCAACAGTTTAGAGACTCGAACGTTAATAGAAGGTTTCAGATAAGAGGAATTGCCTAAATTCGTTACAATATCATTCGCTTCACACTGTGTTTTGCTAAATGTAAACTACTGTTTTGCGGTTTTTTAAGGTAAAGTTAATTATGTAAAAATATTGTATTACTTATATTTTATAAACTATTTGCATTAGCAGGGCTTATATAAATTTTATTTGTCATATATTATGAGTTGGGAGAGGCATGTGGAGAAGAATTTGACCTCCTTTGAAGATCCTTTGGAGATAACAGATTGTCATCAAACTTCTCTAACGGGAGTCCAATGAAATTAGCAGTTTCAACTGGAGTGGGCCATCAGGAAGTTGCTGCTAGAGGCGGACGCTCCACATCACAATTAAAAAGATGATTGGTGGCATGTGGGGACACATTGTATATGTATATGTATTACGTTTGACGCGACTTATTTCGGACAAGCAAGAGTTTAGCCTGTTACAGTATTCAGAATGAAGTTGAGCCAAGGTGACTCGTGACTCCCCAGGTAGTTTGCTTTCCTCTTCCACAAGGGTTGGATAGTGTATATTGATAACCCGTGGCAGTTCTTGGAGAATTTTGACAGGCCTGCAGCCTTTTCCAGTGTGTGACCAGACCCAGACCAGACAGGCGACCACACTGGTGACGCGCAGCATTTGAGCGACCGGCCATTTGCTTTGTAAGTGGTTAGCAACGTTTCTTTCTATTTTCCTCAAATGCTGATGGCACACGAATTGAAGATTTTGTTGCGGCTTTATGCTTTGAATGCGATTTTGATGGCATGCGCCTTGAAGGTGAGAGCGTTAGAGAACGTTAACATAAGACCTTTAGGTGGCTGACAGTCGGAAGCATAACACGTCCAATATTTGCATCATCTGTTCCTTGAACGTCGTAAACAGAGTGGCTTTGATCGGATTTGATCGGTGATAATGCAAGGGCGCGCGAGATGAAGAGACTAGAAAGCCTGTGGAAACAGCTATTTATTCCCGAAACTAATTCGTTCATTTGAGGGCCAGATCCTGTTTCCATTATGATGCAATCGTACGCATTGAAAATAATAGTAACTCCTTCTTGCGGGGAAGGGAGCTTTGTGATGTGGAAATGAAACAAAAGCGTGGATAGAAAATCACCCTGTGGCACCACCTATTTAATTTTCTTAGGTTTTGAGGTTTCGTTCCTCAATTTAACCAATACTTGCCGACAATTTAGATAATTTTCGGTCCATCTTTTTAGACGAGGGGAAAATGGTGAACTTTCTATATCTTGGAGTATCGTTCTATGGCTGACTGTGTCAAAAGCTTTTGACAGATAAAGTGCCGCGAGCACCGTGCTGTGATAGGTTTTTATCTCGGTGTCTATGTTGTTTAGCGTGGTGGTAGTGCTATGCATTTGGCAGAAGACATGCTGATGGGTGGCTAAGCAATTTTGGCGGGTTAGACAAGGATTTGACGGTTGACCAAAATTTACCTTCACCGTCAGAGAGGTTCAAGTTCTTTAGATGCTGTTGTTGTTGCTGTAGGAGCGCTTCGCTCCATCCAATAAGCACCAATGTCCTCTAACGGGAGTCTAAGGAAACTTGCCGTTTCAACAGGGGTGGACCATAATGAGAGGGGTGTAAGAGGCGTTGGTTCCACAATACAGTTGAAGAGATGGTTGATGCCATGTGGGGACACATTGCAAGCAGGGCATACATTTTATATGTCGGGGTTGATTCTGGATAGGTAAGAGTTTAACCTGTTACAGTATCCACATCGAAGTTTAGCTAGAGTGAAGCGGAGAGTGCGGTCCTCCTCTGCTATTTGTGAGTATTGTTCCTTAAGTACTGGATCCACCGGGCAATTCCCGGCATAGAGATCCGACGCCTGTTTGTGGACTTTACTGGGGACCTTGTGCTTTTTAGCTTCATACGGCTATGTTTTCAGGTGCCGTATTTCCTAATAATGCTTACGGAGATGACCCCTTAAGCCCCTGGTCGGTGTAGGCTCATCAATCAAATGTCTGTTGGGATGCCCAGGTTTCAGGGTATTCAACAGAAACTGTTTGGTTATCATTTAATTTCTCCCCCTAATGGGGAGTATTCTCACCTCATTATGTAGATGATGTTCTGGGGACATAAGAAGACAGACCGTAGCGGTTCTTTAGATGCTCTTTCCATTTGGCAGGTTTGTGTTTATTTACCAGCCGCATAATATCCAAGTTTAGATTTCTAATTGATGGTCTCTATGGTCAAGTTTTCTCATTAAGTCACGTTGTGGTATGATTTCGAGTATTCGACCGAGCGATAAAACATGCCGAAGCGATGACTGATGAAAAGTTGTCCCCGCAATTAATAAATTAAATGTTTTATACAAAAATTTTGGATTCTTAGTCAATAAATTGAAATTTTTTTTAGGAAATGTTTTTTTTTTTATTTAAAGTAAGTGTTTTTTCTGAGTGTAAGCACCAAAAACTTCTTAAAACTTGAATACATATGCATTGCTACTAACATGCATACATAAGGTAGTCTTTCGTATCCTTCCTTCTCCTAAGTTGTCTCCACAAAATATCACCAATAATCCCGTAAATACTTACAGTGATTGTCAATCAATTCCCAAAATATTGTTGCAGCAATTGGCAAGTACATACATACATACATATAAAGTCTATAAAAACAATCTAGCGAATACGACTGGCTGCCAGAAAATAATCCAACTAAAAAGTCAATAGCAGTCAACAATGGCGTTGTAAAAACCATCATAGCTTCAAATTCAATGTTCATTCGTTTTGTCCTTTACTTGCAACAGCGCGCGTCGAGTCAGCGGAGCTCATGTACCTGCACCAATCATACCATTAGCAAATACTTTTGGTTTTTATAGTCACTTCTCATAATTTTTATACACAAAAAGCTTAAACGCTACATACATTTCTTGCAAACTCCGATGGTGCCTCTAACCTTTGATTTCTTGCCGCATAACTTACATACTCGTACAAACTCACAACTAAGTCACAACGTATGTATTAATGTACCTTAGCGCGTTGTGTCACAGAATGCGAGTCAGACTGTTGGTTGTTAGCTGGCTGCTCACTGTTGGCTTCCACATTCAGCATGAAGCATGAGTATGTACGGTTTTGTTTGAAAGTTAATGCTGCGGCTAAGATGGCCACTGTTAAATGATGAGAGGCAACCCGCACAACGTGCCACACAAGGTATGATGTAGCCTTCACAGCGGCGTCCAATGTTGGCTGGCATTGTCTAAACGGATTATGATCGCGTCGTCTTTTGGGAATTGTTGACTGCTATTTCTCACATAAGTCTTCCCTCGCTATGAACACACATACCTACATATACATATGCGCTTACAGTAACTTTGCACGAAAAGAGATTTTCGGGATAATATCGTCTGGCGCTTCTCCTTGACTATGACATTTGATGGTATGCGACTGACGCGCATTTTGTTTGTGTAGGTTTTGGTTTATTGTAGATCCGCTTACCACCTTTCGCGTGTTTTACGTTTCGAATAAAGCATAACATTTACATTATTTTTTTTTTTTTTATTTTTTTTTTTTACATTATCTTTAGCCAATTTTGGTTTGGGTTTAAGTTTTATTTAAAGTTAGCATTTGGTAGTTGTTTATGCAACTCATCACTCTCCTTATTCGTTTCAAACGTTCTATTCTGTATCTCTTTAATCTTCTACTTTGAAATATATTTATGCATGTACGTATGCACAAACATACAATTATGAGCAACTCTGTGTGTCCTAGAAGAATGATCAGTGCCATTGCTTTTGGCGCCTAACTTGTCTGGCTATCGCTAACTTGCCATAAATTTGTTGCTGTTAAACATAGCCTGGGACTAATTCGCAGTCAAGCCGCAACGCTTGATGAGCTTCAGCAATTCATTTTTCTTTGTTGCACTTGTCGAGTACTAAATGTGCAACTATGCATTGTTCGCTTTGGGTATAATATAAAAATAAAACTAAGAGGATTATTGGAAGCAAGTAAGCCCATTTATTTTGCGCGTATTTAATTCGATAGAATAGACCATACCCACACTAATATATGACATATTCCATTTAAGTATTTTAGCTGAGAGATACATTGGAGACATGCTGACCTAAAATTCTACTTGCGACCACCAAACGACACAGTCCACAGATCAAAGCATTCTACTTGCGCCGTTAGACGACCAAACGGACGAACCTCAACTAGGTACCAGGACTTATGGTATAAAATAATTATGTTCTCTTGGCGAATACTAAAACTTTCTAGGACCTAGCTAAATAGTTGCCTCGACATCTGGCAACTCTGCCGCCCTAATAGCTGTAGCCCTAACCTGGCGAGCGCAAGCCACGATCACAGAACGTGCTAAACCGCTTCTTCCTGCAGCTCAAAATTCCTACTTCTGTTGTTACTGAAGAGGCCCTACCTATAACCATGTGACATTAGAAACCAGTAACCAATTAAAAACCTCATCGTGAACCTTAAGTCTTCTCTCTTGTTTGTATTGAACAGAGTATTCTGGTCTAGGTCCCAACATTCGCGTGTCCCATCATTTCTTTAAACTCTTGTGGAACCTTACAGCTCCCGACCCCGTGCGCATATGACACCAACCATCTGTTGAAACCGAAAATTTCTGTTAGAGAATATTGATGATAGCGCATAAAAGCCCAAAGGCAATGCATTGTATAATCAGGGGAAAGAGGGGAAAGCAGGAGGAGAAAAAATGGACTTCATTTGGTGCTCCCAATTGACGTCAGTTATCGCAAAACACGTATCGCTTGCGTAACTGGTTACGAAGCGGTGAAAATGGCTGAGGTGGCTATGGGCAATTTATGATTTTGATGATGTTTTGACAGCGCACTGCGCTTAAGTAGCTGAAACCAGGCTAATCCTCTTCATCTGCTGACAACGGGAAACGAAATAGTACATGCACCATACCGTTTCCCTTTATTCCAGCGCCGTTTCCTATATTTCGTCCACCGGTTTTTTCCACTTTACTATTTGCGCGACCTTATCCTTTTCTTGATCGCGTCGTCGGACGCCGTCCGATAAGCACTTGCTTATATCAGTATGTCGTTAAGCTGCTAGTATATCTTAATGATGGGCCAGTTAAGATCCCTGCCACACTGGTGCTGGATGTGATACTATCGGCCTGGTAACGTACGAAAATAGCTGCGTATTCGCCTAAGGGCTTCACTAGCTTTAAAAACTTATTCTTCCTAGGGCATCATTACATTATGATTGAGGCAATTGCACTCATCCGATTTTAGATTCTTATTATCTGCAATTCGGAGTGTTGAATCCAGTTCCTCCTGCTCTGTTATTCGTGGAGTCTCCATACCCTCGAGGTCCTCGCTTTGATAGGTCCAGTAATCTTGTGTCGGAATAAGAGTCCCGACGGTTCTTCTCATAAATTTCGGGCGTGTAGGTTGCTCCTATTTCTGCCCTTCACAAAGATGAAGATCGACATTTTCCACTAGTTTCTTTAAGCACACTCTCTTCCTTTTTTCTATCATTACAAGCAGATTCTGCAGACGTTGCTCTGCCCAAGCTTTGGTCTATCTGCACAACTTTTAAGCATCTTTTACCTCTTACTCTCCCTTCTCCTCTCTCTCTCTTCTCTCTCTCCCCTTTTCCTTATGCTTTTGTTCACTCTTCCCTCTGGCTTTCTCATTTCCTGCGTCTCTTTCTCCCTCTCCGTCTTTTCCCCCACTTCTTTTCCGCTCCATCTATACATACATATCTCTCTATTTTCTTCTAACTCTATCCTTTATCCTTACCTCTTTTCTCTTCTCTCTAGTTATTATTGTGCTTCTCCATCGCTTTTCCCCAGTCCCAGTCCCACCCGAAGTCCCAGTTCCAGTCCCAGTCGGTCTCTGCTCCATTACCCGAAAAGAAGTGCATGAATATATAGATTATGCCCAATTTCAGGTAAATCAAAACAAGAAAATAATATGTCCAAAAATATCGGTCCCTGGTCCTCTTCTCGGAAAGGGTATCTCGGGCAAAGGACTACGTAAATACCAAATTTCACGCAAAACGGACCTCGAATAGAGGTTTTCAATAGATCGGTCCACTTCCCGGAAAGAAACGTCACAGGAACGCTATCCTATCCTTCAAGTTTGATCAAGCTGCACACGGTATGCAAACTTGTTTAAAACCGGTTAAGTATCTGAGGAGTCCATAGCGGACAAACAACGTGACACGAAATATATATACATATACTAGCAGACCCGGCAGACGTTGTTCTGCCCTAAATTTGGTCTATCTGCATACATTTTAATAAGCTTTTTCCGTCAAACTCTGCCCTCCCCCCTCTTCAGTTTTTCTTAATCCTTTTATTCAATCCTCCCTCCGTCCTTTTCGCTTCATCTATCTCTACCTCCGTCTCATTCTATCTCTTTCTCAGTCTTCTTCTCCTTCCTCTTTTTGTCTTCTCTCAACTTTTTCTCATTCTTCTTTATCCCTAATTGCCAGTCACATATGGTCGTATGTATTTTGTTCCAGTCCCATTCCGAGCCTCAGTCCCAGTCCTAGTCTTAAGCCGGAGTCATTGGTGCCGTATGTCGTATCGCTGTATCCGTATCCCTAACGTAATCAGCTGTTTATCGTTACGACGGTAAACCAAAACCCTATTGGTTGCCTACGATACGGTTACAACCTTAGCGGCACCAATAATCGATTGCATTGATTCTCATAAGGTTGGTCGAATCAGCTGTTAAAAGGTTACCGATACGGTTACCGATAAAGCACCAATGCCTCCAGCTTTAATCCCAGTCCCAGTCCGTCTGTGGTCTACTTCCCGGAAAAAAGGATCGTAAATACTAATATAGGCAAATTTATATACCAAAATTCAGGCAAATCGAATAGGACGTATGCAAATAAGTATGCGCGTATTATTAATTCATGTCTTTATTTCGGCTTCGCATGCATATTTATCAGGTTTGCCAGGATGATGCAATTAAATCGAATATCACAATGAAAATTACTTTAAAGCTCTCCGTAACAGCTTTATTTGATATCCATATTACGCACACATTCTTGGGGTATCCGGGTCCACGTTTTGGCCTATATCTCGAGACCATAGTGAACCAGGGGTACGAATCAAAGTACTCATAAACAACTACCATTTGATGGCTATATTGAACAAACACATCCCAGGATTAAGCAGGTCCACGTTTTTATCTGAAGACCCTATCCAGAACGGGACAAAAAGTATCCTATGTAGTCTACTGGTTCTAAGCTACCTCTCCACCAACTTTCAGCCAAATCGGTGCATCCGTTCTTGAGTTATAAATAATGTACCTAACACCACTTTTTTTATATATTTCTTTTCAGTTGGTACGGATAAGGTTGTGCACGTGCTTATTTAATTTTACATACATATATGAGATATAATCTAACCTATATTTCAAGTTAGATCAAACTACACACGGGGTGCAAAACAAATTCAAAATCGGTTCAGTAGTTTAGGAGTCCATCGCGGACAAACAAAGAGACACGTGATTTTTATATATAAAGATTAAGATTAAAGGAAAGAAAAAATTATTGAAATCGGTCAAACAGTTTTTGTGTATTAGCTTTGATATTTTGTACAACTAAGGTTTTTTAAACGAAATTTTCTGTCGTAAATGATCCCTGAATCAGAACGAAAATAACAGAGAAAAAATTATTAAAATCGGTAAAGCTGTTTTTTAGCTTTGGACGTACTATACATACATAAATTAAGCACTGTTCTTTGGGCTTTGAGGATAGTGCGCAGCTTAATTTGAATGCTTCCTTCCCGTTCTGGGCATCTAAAACTGCCTGCCGATTGTTGTTGATTTTAATATACTTATACTATTTATAAATATACTAGCTTTACGCGGCGTACATTGTAACGCCCGAAATGGAATGAATGTTGCATTAATTTTCTGTTTTGTTTCTTGATAATTTAGTTTATTGTTCTGTAAACTGAATTCGTGAAATTTTCGTTTAAAATATTTTGTTATTGTATCTTATTGTAATACATGTGGGTACACAATATTTTCGGTTTTTTCGTTCGGTGCAAATATAAACAAATTTTTTTGGCGTTCGAACTCTAGAGCAAGCAACATATAGCTTGGCATTTGAAAAGCACGGACTCTCTAAATTTAATCCTGCAACAGTAAGCGATTGTCCTTGTGCTTTGTTGATTGCAATTGCAAAAGCAAGCTGTACAGGAAACTGTAAGCGCTTAAAATTGAATGGCAAATCTGTAGGAACCATTGGGATCCGTGGTATGAGCATATCTTCACCTTTGCTTTTACCGCTGATAATTGTTGCTTCGATTATATACGGCATTAATTTCTACACGCTAGGGCTGGTTCCATTGCACAATTTTGGTGGCTCTAAATTCCGAAGAAGCATGATTGGTGAGCCAATTTTCAAAGTTAATATATGCGCAGGAATTCCAGGTGGTTCTAAAGAGTTTTGAAATTCAATTGGATAACTCAGAATTTGATCTTCATCTGTAAATGTGTCGATCGATTTATATTTCGTCACTTCACCAGGAATTTGGTTTTGAATGCGATCGTTGATTTTTTTAACAATATCATTTTTGGAAGCTAAGATTGCTCGTTCGCAAAGCCATAAAAAAAATTTTTTTATTTAAAATTCTTAATTCTAAATTTTGAAAGACCTTCGTCTTGATCGAGGGAACCTACAGCCAAAATTTTGTGATGATTGATTTGTGGGAAGTACGTTTCCATAGGGAACGCACACACAGAATTTGAATTTTATAGAAGATGTAGATAGATTGAAGCTAACAAATTTTTTAACGGCGGATTACTAAACGTCCAAAAGGCATAACGGCCAAACTCAACAATGCAGTTAAATTTTAGGTGTTAAAACAACTTAAGTTTGTACGGCAGCCATAGTTCTGAAAAATCCCATTTATAGGGAGGGTGCTACGTACCTTTTTTCCCAATTCCAAATTTTACTGGAGGGGTTAGGACTTAACGTCATATAGCTCCTTACCAATTTTCATTATCCTACCATTACTACATCCAGAGATATGCAGTATGATATATTCTATTTGTATGGGAGGTGCCACGCCCCTTTTTCCTAATTCTACATTTTCTTGGTGGTGTTATGGATTGACTTCATATAACTCCCTACTGAATTTCAATGTTCTGGCATGTATACCTTCAGAGTTACGCAGTACCAAAGATTCCATTTATATGGGAAGTGCCACGCCCATTTTATATATCGAAATTATTTTTAGCCTAAAACCTTCGCGTTGATCGAACGAACCTATAGCCAAATTTTGTGATGATTGAAGTGTGGGAAAAACGTTTCCATAGCGAACACACACACACACATACACAATTTGATTTTTATATATATAGATGTGGGTTCACCGCCGACCTAAATTACTTTCGAAGAGATCTCAAATTCTTTTAGCAGACACTAAAGTTTTCGCCAGCTGTTCGTTACGACATTTTCTTTTTTTTTTTGTGCTTCCACAGCTGCCGTTCACATTGTTGTTGCAACAGTTTTCAAACACGCACGAAGCGTAATGCAGCCGCAGTACATCTGAGCGTGTGAGACTGTAACGGTATGCCCGGCAACTGTCCGCCAGCGCCATCAAATTCTGTAGCAACCCATTTGCTTCACTTGCCATGCATGGCAGTCCGTCTTGTCTCGTAAAATCTTACGATTTATTACCAACTGTGATTACGCAACTTCCTTTTTGAATAGTGGAACCAACAAACAATTCTTGAAATTGTAAAACTACTGAGATTTGCAAGTGCAAAGCTGCCTAAAGTTGAACTACGACTACCACCACATACTCTTATTTGTATGTATGTTTGCATATAGACTGGGAACCCGATGGTAGCTGTACAACCGGCCAATGCGTGCGAATTTTCCATTTCATGCAATCGAGTGCCATAAATTATTCAGAGCAAGTCAAACTGTATGTCCGTTGCAGATATTGAATTTCAAACGAAATACTTGAAAGCTCTGCATATTACAAACATATGTACATAGGTATGTATGAAGGAGCAGACATAAGTCGAAACCGATAGCAAAAGTTATGCCCTAGCTCCAGACTTCAGCTAATTGCATACTCGTGTACCACATACAAAAAACATACCAACTAGAGGTTTACGCCGGTCACTATATCGGCGGCGGCGGCGTAGGCGTGGGCGGCGCGCCCGTGTACGCCGGTGTTCTTGCTTTAGAAAGCTTTTTTCTATTTAAAAAAAAATATTTATGAAAGGTTTTGTTTGTATGTATTTAAGGGAATCAACGTATTGGCGATTTCGGAAAGATCCGGGGTTTTTGCCTCAAAGTCTCGCGGATCGTTCAAAAAATTTCAAGAGCAGCTCCTTGCGGAGGGACTGTCCTTCATTCACTTATTCCAGGGAGGCTTCGAACCTAGCTCCGGTCTAAGGGACTGGTACTGCTGCGTCTGCCGAAAACAATTGAAGTACTTAAAATGGTCACACCATTGTCTGTATGTCTCGTACAAAGCGTAGTTTCACCGAAGGAAATGCTCTGGTGTAACTTGTATTACTCTTTATCGACACGATTTGTTTAAATTATTTGTGACCCCTTGCTGGTCACGCACAAAGGCGACTTGCGGTTGCTATTAATGGTCTTTAAATACTCATGGCTCTCATGGCACAGTTTTACCGATGAGCACCAACGCTGGCCTATTGTTAATCGCGCCAGAAGGGGCATCTAGTTTTTTCGGCTGTTTTAAGAGATATAATTCCCGAAGTGCGAACAGTAGCAATCCTGTCCACCACCTCCTGGCCCTCATACAACATGCCAGCACATAAGCTATAGGACTGTGACTTCGAACTCATACCTTTGTGAACGTCACTAGAAACTCTATGTATAGCTCCGAAGGCTTTCTAACGGATTTTTTTTTTTTTTTGTCGCGCTATCCTGCCTAGTACTACCAGAGAAACACCTCAAGTGAATATTATTGCGTAACTTATAGATGAAAATATTATAATCCTACATAATTTAAATTTTATAAGGGACCTGGATACTTTTTTTTTTTAAATGTAGATCAAAATTTGGAGACGTTTGTGTTCGAAACATTGAATTCAATATTCTTCGCAAAACCAAAACGATATGTATTTTAGAATGAAAGTCGACCAATTCTAAGCTCAAACTGTTGTTTTCCGGCCCTTTGATACAAGAATTCATTATGAATAACCGCGTAGCTTCAGTTTTCAGACTAGTTCGACTGTCCACTATGTCAGAGTAGTAGCACACCCGGTCATTTGTTCCACTGTCTGGTAGGGTTGCCAAATTTTTATTTCGGGTTCGCGGGACAAACCTCATATTTGAGTCAAATTAACGGGATTTTTAAAAATTTCCCGGGCATTTGAAATATAACAAACACCTATATATTTGTGTGGGTTCCTCATTTCGGCAAAATAATTTTTAGATAGAATTAAAGTCATTTATTTATAACAAATATTTGTATGAAGCAGGCTAATAATTAATACGTTTACTGTGTTTAATGCGAACTCAATATTCTATATATTCATTTTGCTAACGCTATTTTAAAATACAACACTTCCCCATGCAAAATAAATATTTAGGTGTGCGATAGGTCAAACATTGACAATATTGAGAACCACAGTAGGGATGAATTTTTCTTCTTTGCAGAGTTGCATGCAATATGCTAATGACCTGAATACAATCGAAGCCGCAAATATGGCCATGTTTCATAGCAGATTATAATTTATTAAAATTGATATTGTGAAAATGCCGGGACATAGCATTTCCCGGCGGGACACTTTAAAATTTGTGAAAAATACGGGATATCCCGGCCAATGCGAGACATTTGGCAACGCTGTCTGCGGAAAACTTTTGCTTCACCAATTTTAGTGTTCTTGCGAAGGATATTTAAACTTGGTTGATAGGCTAAAATTACTGTGATTCACTCCAAGGGACTAGTTGGGATAGGGCCGCCAACTGTAGGAAATGTCAAAACGGGAGACTCAGGTGTTGAATGATAACTAAAGTGTGAAAATAAAAATGAACACATTAAAAGCTATTTTAAAGTTTCGCAAATAAATAACAGATGTTTGAGTATAAGGACAAGTGATTTTTCAAACCCTCCCCACCACCACAAACAGTCCGCCACGTAATAGAAAGTGATAACCAATCAATTTGTAACCCTGTTAATTTTGTGGACTTTGGTGCAGTTACACTTACTGAACTTGACTTTATCACCAGCATCTCCACCCTGAAATCAGCATTCAAACGAGATTTATGTACATGGGTTAACTTCTTTCTTACTAAAGAAATGCATCTGGTCTTTATCGGCTTAAGTATGAGGTGACAATAATTTCAAATGAGACCTACTTACTAAACGATGTTACATAACTGATTTCGCTTATTATTTACGCCAATCGGAATATAGAATTTTTGAAAAAATCTGCATTTTTTTCGGGTAACTTGCTTTTTTAACAACTTAAGTACAATTTGAAAACATGTTCGACTTGGGTAATTTTATTTGAATGCATTGTTCCTTCTTAATTTTTTTTTTTAAATTATGCAAAGTGAGCATTTTATATAATTTTTCTTTTAGTATTTTGCTTTAACAACTTGGTGAATTGGCTGATGCAAACTCCGTGGTAAGCTGGCATTGAAAGCGCCTGTTTTTTTTTTTTTAATTACTTTTGAACGGGTAGAAAGAGTTAAATCTCGCAATTGGATTCTTATAACTGGCAGTGATTCGCATCCGTACATACCCCTTTCGACCATATCCGTCCAATTTTCGACATGAACAATTTACAGTCTAGACAGTATTAAATGAGTAGAAAATGTAGAAACGCGCCGGACGCCGCCGCGCCGATATTTTTGACATTCGGCGGCGGCGTGCAAAAAACGACGAAAATCGGCGGTGGCGGCGGCGTTTGTCGGCGGCGTACATCTCTAATACCAACATACAAATTTATTGTTAGATTTAATTTCAAAGTTTTATTGTTAAACACCTTCTTGGGATTGTTAAGAAATTCATTTGAATTCTTTTTTTAAATTTATTTATTGTTTTCGTTTGTATTTTCTCGCTTCGTTGGTACATGCATTTGCATTAACCGTTAACTGGTTTAACATACCATTAGACGTGGTAGTGTGAACCAATTCATGCCCCAGCATCAACAAGCCGGACGTTATTTCGACCCACTGACTTACAATAAATCTATGCAGACCATTGTCACCGATATTTAATGTAAGCCTGCTTACGGCGATGGGAAGAATATAGAACCACTGCTGTTGCTTAAGAATTTGTTCAAAGTAATATGTCTTACTGTGTAAATTCCAATTTAAGACCTACTCTAAATTAGATAAAGTTAGGCCAAACTGGTCCGCCACTAAAAACTCCACATTGACTGAATGGGACCATAGTGTTATAAGGGTTTGCCTGATGACCAACGGAAAACCCCCAATTAGGCGCCAGGACTTATGTTATAGAATAACTCCGTCCTCTTCGCAAATACGAGAAGTTTTCTAAGACCTAGCTTAATTGCTGTCTCGTGGTCTGACAACCCTGCCGCACCTCGCAGCTGGAACCTCGATCTTGCGAGCACAGGACACCAACACCGAACGTGCTCAAACGTTTCTTCCTACACCTGCTGTTACTGACCGTGCATTACATATAAGCATATACAGTGTTTAATTTTCTATTAGTAACGCTTTTTTTTACCAGTGTGACATTCCTTATCGTATCAGTTGTTTTCGCGGGCTTGCTGGAGACCTATGCTTTCTCAGCGACAGAAAGTAATGAGAGAATATGCCTCCACAGCTCGGGCACATCGTCAGGTTGAAGTTTGCTCTCAGTGCGTGGGTGCTAGAGCCGAGTAGTGTAATCAACGGCTATCTGTTTCGTAAGCAGATTTTCGACGACAGTCATTTCTCGTCCCACGACACTCACTTTATGTGCTACACAAAGGCGTGTACGGATCTTGGCTGTTACAAGGTGGTGGTCCGACTTGATATTTGTATCTCGCACCGTGCGAAAATCACTGGAACTATACCAGACGTAATCTAATTGGTTTCGTGTTCCTCGATCGGGAACATCCAATGTGCTAATTGTATCTTATAATGCTGGCAGCCGGTGCTGTAAATGACCGTTTTTTTGAGATGTTGGATGGACGATATATTTTCCGACTGTAAGACCACTGACCCCTTCCTTGCCCACCTTGACGCCTAAGTCGCTCAGCATTATTTTAATATCACTGCGGTGGCAGTTATTGAATACCATTATACTTTATCATAGAAGGAGTCCTTACCCTTGTCGTCCGCATCCTGTATTGGTGCGTAGGAGCATAAAAACGATATGATAAAAAACTTTGCCTTGATGCGGATAGCAGCGATACGCTAGATAACGATAGTATTTGACGACGAACTTTCTTCCCCACCAAAAACCAATACCTAAGCTATGAACTGCGCGTTTGTTTATATGGCTACTGTAGTAGTAGGTATCGCAAGGCTTTATCGACCTTGTGCCTTGCTCCATCCATCGTAATTTCTGTATGGCGGTGGCGAAGGCTTTTGCCTTAACAAAGACATCAACCAACGGAAACAGTCGGGCACCAGTACCTTCTACTAAAAGAGTGAGGACATTCTAGACACTGAAATCATGGTCTTTAAAATCAAAGTCCCTTAAGCGGTTGCATAAAAAATAGTTCTAATCCAAGCCGATTTAACTCCGAGAATATTTGGACCGATCTTCTCTTCCAGTTTGCTGCGCGCTCATTTTTGTCGGGACGGGACCTATATGTTTTAAGTTGACTATGAAAAGCAGCTGGTGGGCAGATGAATTTTCAATGATAAGCTTTTTCCAAAACCACTGGGACGATCTCGCTTGGAAGCACTTTTTTCTAATTGAAAAAATTGCTTTCAAATTTTTATGTTGCTTTGTTCGAGACTTCGTTCCAGGACCTGCGGTGTGGAAGATGGACGCATAATTTAAAAAGCGAAAACTTTATGGGATACGGTATTTTTAAAACTTGTACACACCGTTGCTCCAAAATATTTTCCACCACTGTATGCAGAAATGTGTACGTAAAATAAGCTGAATTTATTCTTTATGCATTTGTCAATCAAGTAACCAGTTAAACGCCCATATTTTAATACGTACCGACTTAAAAAAATTTGCAGTAGTCATAAAATTAAGCAGTTTTTTCGTTTGTGTGCCAAATCTGGTTTAGAAATGCAATTGGCGTACGACGCATAGCCAGCCAAGTAGGCAGTCGTCAGTATGTCACATCTGCACAAATGTGCAGATATCAAATCCACCTACATCTTTTGGCAAAGCTTTAAAAAAAATTATATATACCATAAAAATATTACAAGTGGCGGCAATTTTTGGCTCAACTTCCCGATCAGTTTGCCACAAAACTGTTCGCAAAGTGCATGAGAAGTGGGTTTATGACTTCATTTATTACTAACAAAAAGGTATGTTAAGTTCATAAAATATTTGGTAATATTAAAAAAATGTTTTACCATTGCAATATTGTTACATGCATTTATATTTTTTATGAATGCACTTATAAATGGGCACATACTTCACTAGATGAAAATATAGAACTTAGATTTAATTCAAATTTGATTTATGGTAGGACACATTCTCAGCCGGCTGACCTAAATTCTTTTTGTAAAATAATTTTAAATCTTGGTACTATTGTTGTTGTTGGCGACTTGTTTTTTTAGTTGTTCATATTTTGCAGGCTTAAGGTCGAGACCCCCAATTATTATTATTATTATTATTATTATTATTTTTATTATTATTAATAGGCCTGGAAGTACTGCGACCTTTGTGCAGATTTATTGTGCAAGACCTTTCAGCCTAATTTTGTATCTGGAGGCTATTGATGTATCTAAGTACCTCTTCAGGCTTTTTACTCCATACCACATAGTGATTTAGAGTCCCAGCACCTAGATGGGATAGTCTCTGCCTAGCTAGAGCGACGCATTCGCAGAGAATCTGAACCGGCGTTTCAGCATCCAGCTCACAGAAACGACAAATTTGGGTATCAGATAGATTTAATTTACTTAGGTAATATCGTAGACCGCTGTGTCCCGTGTAGTACCCAGTAAGAGTTCTTAGGTCTTGCCTGCTTAGGTTAATGAGTTTGGCTGATACTTTCGTTGCCGGAAGTATAAACAGTTTGGCCTGCCATTGCCCTGGGCAATCAATCCAGTGACGTCTGAATTGTTTAGTTTCCCAGTTACATATAGTTTCCCTGGTGTGTGCTTTTGTGAGTACACAAAAGGGCTCTGGACCATAGAATTCTGATGTAGCACCCTACTTTGCTAGGTAATCTGCATGTTCATTACCTTCATGTCCCTGATGTCCGGGAACCCATCCCAACATCACCGTGTTTTTGGCTCCAAGGGCATTAAGGATTTCATTGCATTCATCCACTAGCTTAGATGTAACTGTGTAGGATAGCAAGGCACGCAGTGCCATCTGGATGTCCGGCATAATGTAGATGCTCTTCGGTGTTGAGCCTCTCCGCAGACATTCTCTACCACAGACCTCTATTGCATGAATTTCTGCCTGAAATATGGTGGGGTAACATCCTATTGGTACCGATCTTTTGAAGTTTGGCCCATAGATGCCAGCTCCCGTTCTTCCATCATCGAATTTCGATCCATCCGTGTACCAGACCTCTGAGTCAGGGTCATTATAAGGATTTCCTATTTCCCAATGGGTCCTATCCACAATGGACACTTCAAAGTTCCGTGAGATTCTGAGCTTAGGGGACATTACGTCACGCAGTTGTAATGAGGGATTTCCCATGAATTTTCTTATTACTTTCATATGCCCTATCATATTTCCTTCCTTCAACTCAGAAATATTTGGAAGTCTTAGTGCACCTAGCGTTGTCTCTTTCTCTGTCAGAATATGGAAGGGAGGTATTCCCACTAGAGCACTAAGTGCGTCAGCAGGGGGGTTCTCATCGCACCCGTTATGCCAACGCAAACTAATCGATGCAGTTTGTTTAGTTTAGCCGTTGCCTTTCTTTGTGTGGCCTTCTGCCACCAAACTAGAGAAGCATTGGCCTTACGACAGTATTAAATGTCCAATATACAATTTTTGGACAATTCCCCCATGTTTTGCAGTAGAGACGAGTACAGGCGAAGAAAGCTCTTGTTGCCTTGTTCAGGACAACATCCAAATGAGCATTTCACGTAAGGGTTCTATCCAGTGTGACCCCTACATATTTAGCTTCTATTGAGAATTGTGTTTTTGTACCACCCAGGGATGGTTCTGGGATGGATACTTTCCTTCTCCGGGTGAAATGCACTAACTCCTGACCCCTGATTAAAATACTGGTTTTTTATTCGTTTGTTTCCGATATATTTCGGATACACTTCGATAACCGTCTTCAAGGAACTAATTTTAAGTCTCTAGACTAATCTGAAAAATACAGAGAAATCTTTCCTGGTTGTTGTTGTAGCAGTGCTTCGCCTTATCCCATAGGTGCGACCACTCATTAATTGTCATCAGTATCCTCTAACGGGAGTCCGAGGAAACTTCAATAGGGTTCGAGCAGAGAGATAAGGGTGCTGAGACGTGGGTTCAACATTGCAATTAAAAAGCGGGGTTGATTCTTGACAAAAAAGAGTATAATATATTATAGTATAACGAGTTCCTGGTATTTATGTTCGAATCTCTAAGAATAAATAGCTAAGATAGTCAGTATAACAAAATGTTCTTTATTTAGACTACTTTGGGATTAGTACTTCACAAATACAATTATCGCGTATTTCACTATGGCGTGTAAAAATCAAAACTGTTTCTTAAATCTCTGGCTCAGTAGTCCGACTTTGCCTTTGTAATGGGTTTTTTGTTTAATTTTTTCATAGTGCTTACAGAGATGACTTCTCAAGGTCCTGGGAGCATAGACCTCTTCAACAGATATCTATTGGGATGCCCAGGTTTCTGGGTATTCAATAGAAACTGGTTTTTCAGCATTTCATTTCTCTTATTTATAGAGAGTATTCTCACCTCACTGTGTAGAGACATAAGAAGACATCCCGTGGCAGTTATGAACGCCGTATTTTGACACGCCTTCGGTTTCTTCCAGAGTGTTTCTTCTAGGCTCTACGAAGTGTGAACGCCTACCGTAAAAGCGGCCGACTAATGGCTATCAGCCCTTCCTTATCTTTGCCCTAAATGCTGCCCGCAAGAGAGTTGAGGTTTTTGTTAGGGCTTTGCACTTTAGGTACAATTTCGGCTCCATGCTGGACAATATGTAGATACTGATCCAACGTCACTAGTTTTGAATGTAAGACACTTCTATTGGGTAGACACCTCCCACATACATGCACCAGGCCAAAAGAAGAATTTTTAGACGCCCCAGCGGGATAGGGGACTTACAATATACCCGCGGTAGGTATTCCTGTCTGCCACCGTGGTGTGATGGTAGCGTGCTCCGCCTATCACACCGTATGCCCTGGGTTCAACTCCCGGGCAAAGCAACATCAAAATTTTAGAAATAAGATTTTTCAATTAGAAGAAAATTTTTCTAAGCGGGGTCGCCCCTCGGCAGTGTGTGGCAAGCGCTCCGATTGTATTTCTGCCATGAAAAGCTCTCAGTGAAAACTCATCTGCCTTGCAGATGCCGTTCGGAGTCGGCATAAAACATGTAGGTCCCGTCCGGCCAATTTGTAGGGAAAAATCAAGAGGAGCACGACGCAAATTGGAAGAGAAGCTCGGCCTTAGATCTCTTCGGAGGTTATCGCGCCTTACATTTATTTTTTTTTATTTTTTTAGGTATGCCTGTCCTAAGAGGCGACTAAAATACCAAATTGATTCAAATGGTTGACCTTGACTCAGAGGTCTGGTTCACGGACGGATCGAAATTTGATGTCGGAAGAACCGGGCCTGGGATCTATGGGCCGAACTTCAAGAAATCGATACCAATGGAATACTACCCCACCATATTTCAGGCAGATATCCATGCAATAGAAGTCTGCGGAGAGGCTCATCCTCGAAGAGTATCTTCGTTATGTCGGACAGGCAGGCGGCCCTGCGCGCCGTGCAATCCTACATAGTTACATCTAAGCTAGTGGATGACTGCATTGAAATCCTTAATGACCTGGAAGCCAAACACAAGGTTTTGTTAGAAAGGGTTCCCATACACCAGGGACATGAAAGTAATGAACATGCAGATTACATAGCAAAGCAGGGTGCTATAGCAGCATTCTATGGCACAGGGCCCTTTTGTGGACTCACAAAAGCACACACCAGGGAAACCATAAGTAACTGGGAAACAAAACAATTCAGACGTCACTGGATTGACTGCCAAGAGCAAGGACAGGCGAAACTGTTTATAATTCCGGCAACGAAAGTATCAGCCAAACTCATTAATCTAAGCAGGGAAGACCTAAGGACTCTCACAGGACACTATGGTCTACGATATCACCTAAGTAAGTTAAATCTACCCGATACTCAAATTTGTTGTTTATGCGAGCTGGAGGATGAAACCTCGGTTCACATTCTCTGCGGACGAGACGCTCCCATCTATGTGGTTTGACTATGTGATATGGAGTAAAAAGCCTGAAGAGGTACTTAGATACATCAAAAGCTCCACAAAGCCTTGGGGAGTGTCCTTATCGCTACAACAACAACAATGAGAATTTTTGGAACAAATGCCGCTTTTCTATAAAATCGGACGAAACACATTTACTCAGCGGGCTCCAACTTCTGCTGGGACATTGATATCTGTTTTAATAAAAAGTCAATTCTTGGACGGACGCGAATTTCTCGTGAGCAGACAAAGTGTGAGGATAAATATCGATTTATAACAAGTCAACAAACTGTTCGTTAAAAACATAATGTCTTTTGCAAAACATTACGCGTAGACCCCCGCTTTTCCTGAACAGCCTTCTCGACTAGTTGCTTATTTGTTGCTAGTTTTTGCTTCTCGCATTCACTGTTGCCTGCTATGTATATTTGTGTGGCTTTTTTCTATTCCATCGGTTTGCCTTTCTGTTGTTGTTGTCCAACATTTACTAATAGCGGCATGGCAACGTATTAAAACTGCTAATATTTTCCACAATTTTAAACAAAACAACAAAATGTTCCTTGCTAAACTGGTGAACTGAAAACCATGATTTATGTAATAACATGACTACGTCCTCTTGGGTTAGGTTAGGCTGGGTTGACCTGGCCGGTCCATGAAGAAGAAGAAGTTTGTTTTGACGACCAAACTGAAAACCACTATCAAAACCCAGGGCTTATGTTATAAAATAACTTCGTCCTCTTGGCAAATACTAGAAACTTCCTAGGATTTAAGCCACTTGCTGCTTCTAGATCTGACAGCTGTATCACTCCTATTAGCTGGAGTCTTAGCCTGGCAAGCGCAGGGTAACAGCACAGAACGTGCTCGATCGTTTCCTCCTCCAGCCCGCACTTCCTGCATCTGCTATCACTGACCAAGCCTAATTTAAAGGCATGTGACGCCAGAAGGCAGTGTCCAGTCAGAATACCCGTCATGAGTCTACAGTCCTCTCTTTTTAATGATAGAAGCAACTTTGAGAGTATAAGGTTGTAAGACCTGCACATAATCTTCGACACTTTACAGCCCCACGCTTGAACCCACGCCTTTCCTGCTTGGTCGATCATGTGCACCTCTCGCCTTCGCTTAATTTCGCCCAGTCTAATTAAGACGTCTACGGAGCAAGCTTCAAGGTATGCGCCCATTTTACATAGTTCATCCGCTTTTTAATTCCCATCTATTCCCATATGCCCTGGGACCCAATATAGATGTATGCTTCTCCCTATCCCGATTCTCTCCAGGGACTGCTTACACCCTAACACACATTTAGATGCTGTGCTATGCGAGATTATTGCCTTAATCGTTGCTTGACTGTCAATAATAAAGTTAGCACGATTGCAGCTTGGACTATTTTCTTTCAGGGTTTCTACTGCTTTGGTTATGGCTACTAATTCCGCTTGAAAAACGCTACAGTAATCCGGCAGCCTGTAGGATCTGTTTATTTCCGGATCAGCACAGTATACCGCAGACCCTTCTCCTTCCACTACTTTGGAACCATCCGTGTACACATGTATCGCCTCGTTCGACATTTGAGCACCATTGCGCCAACTGTCCACCTCTATTGTGGCCGTAAGATCGTCCTCGAAGTGCAGATAGGGAATCTGATAGTCTGTTCGTCTAGTGATTGATGACGCTATACTAATATGGCCGTATGGTAGGCGCTCAAGCTACCCCGAGGCTCCGAGCTTGGTTGCAGTTGTTAACGCTATATTATTTGCTACCAGCTCTACAGGTGGAATGTGCAGAATGGCATACAGTGCAGCTGTTGGGGTTGTTTTCAGGGCTCCCGTAATGCTAAGCATTGATAGTCTGCATACCCCCCTAATTTTTTGAGGTAGGTTGCTTTTTGTGTGGCTTCCCACCAAACAAGAACTCCATAGTAAAAACACAATGAGAAAGAGAGGGCGATAACCCCCACGTACACCCCAGCATTCTTTTACATGTATAAAGTGCCGCTGAAGCCTTCTTCACCCTCTCCTCCACGTTGAGCTTCCACAGCTTACTGTCTAGGATGATTCCTAGATACTTTTTGCAAGGTTTGTCCTGTAGGTTCACCCCTCCTAACTTAGGCCTGATCCAATTTGGGACCTTGTACCTCTTACCTCTTGGAGAATACTAGAAAATTTTCTAGGACCACCTCGCTTGCATACGTGTCAATTTGGTTTCACATGATTTTTGATACTTTGCACTGCTACACTTGGTTGCACACCTTTCCTGCTTGGGCAGCTCTTGTCTCCTTTCGTAGCTCCCTTCTATATATTAAGTTTTCATTAATTAATCAAATCCGTTAGTACTAGTAACACTCCCCCTATAGTGGGTGGTTTGAAAGCAGGGACCTTCTATCTCCTTGTAAACAAAACTACCTACATTTAATTGGGTCTTACAGCTGCGCCGCAGGACACAGTGCACACAGGCACCGTGCCTAGGTACACCTGTAGAATATTATTGCTAGATAGTCAGCATAGGCTAGGAAGGAGAGAGAATACCCCTTTGCGCACTTGAATTATATGAGAGAAGGTCTCAGCTGACTATACAGTGCTCGGTTACATGCGGGGCTAGATATCCTTACTTGTTCATAACTTTATAGCAGATTTATATAGTATCAGTTTTATTACGGTTATTGAAATAATTGGTTTTAACATGAGTACGTGTGTACGAGAGTGCTATTTTATTTTACTAACATGTCCGACCTCAAACTTACAATGGACCAGCAATTAATTCTAAAGTGGTATACTTTGAGCTCAGACATTGGTTTGTATGATCTCACTTACATTTATTAGTTTGTTCGATTTTTAATTATTGTTCACACTAGCAATATGTAATGCATTAGACCGTTTTAGAAAAAAATTATTCTTTTCCCCTTCAAACTGACACATGATTTTAAATTAGGACTTGTCAGTGATAGCAGATCTAAGAAGTGCATATTGCAGGAGGTAATTATCGAGCACATTTCGTACTAGTGCCCCGCGCTCGCAAGGCCAAAGGCTCGAGTTGTTAGGATGGGCGCATTTATCAGATCTAGAAGCAGCAATTGGCATAGGTCCTAGACAGCTTTTTCGCTTTTTCTACTCGGGCTAGCCAGCTTAACCTAACCTAATATAATCTCATTTAAAACAGGCTCATTATTTTTTGAATATTTTAAAAGTTTAATATTAAGACTTATTACGCCTTTTCCGGGAGCCCTAGATTTCAAACTGATAGCAGTATGTTAATATAGGATCGTTTTATTTATTGGTTACAAATTGTGCAACTTATTGCGAATATTTTTCTAATAATACGCCCATATATTCCTTTTGTAATACCTAGTATGATTTATATTAGAAATTTGCTTTGTGCAAGTTCTTTTCTTCTCTTTCTATGATAATTCTCTCTAAGCGTGACGTCACATTATTACAAAAAATAATGTGACGAATATTAGTGACACTAAGTGATACTCATATCATTAATCTGATACTAAGAAAAGTAAAGCCACTACAACAATAAAGCAAGCTGCCACACTTGTATGCACATAAACAAATCAATCATTATGTCTTCACATATGTCCATACAAGCAGTAGAGAGAAACGCACAAACACATGCATATATCTGAGATAATCCCAAAATTAGACAATCATCGTTGGAAGTATCACTCACATATACACGCGCATGTGGCTATGCGAGAAGCTATAATCGTGCATCTGTGTTATAGCTGATAAGTTTATAGCTGGTAGTAAATTCTAGAAATAGAAACGCTTAGAAATATGCTAACGAGGAAACCAGAGAGCACCAGTTGAGGCACGACGAATCAGTTTGATTCAAGCACGCTATCTGTTGAGAAGTAGAAGTGTTATTTTGAAAGTAGTCTAATAAAGATCATTTTCATTATTGAATATTGGAGTTATTTATTCAACAATTTAGTGATTCCAACATTAGCAGAAAGTTTCAAATAAGCGAAATTGCACTAAAAATTTTTACAATAAATTGACCATCTCGATCTAAAACACTGTTTGGTTACTACTTCGTTATTTTTATTGCTTTATTATTCATCCATCCACCTGATAAGGTTCGACTCTTTGTCTTTGCTCTCTGGCTATGACATCTCATAGTAAAAAAAAATTCAGTCTCTTGACAAACATTTTGTTGGTTGTCTACTTTGATAATCCACCAAAGAGTTTTTATTTGTTAAGAGGTGTCACTCGATACCTCAGCAAATTACTCGATGTTTTCTCAAGGCAGTCGCAGGTCGTGTTTTTTTTTTTTTGTCAGATATATTTATGGAAATACCTTTTATACATTTTCGTGGCGTTTTTGTGTTTATTTTAATGATTGCATTAAATTAATTCTGTTTCGAAAAATCGAAATTGCGCAAAATCACTACACCGCATAAATACATAGGGTGGAGTTAAAGAAAAAAAAAAAGCTTAATTGAGAAAACATTCGACAGACAAACTTTAATACATGGTTGAAACTTTGAGTCGTAATATATTATTATTTGTTGATGTGTAAACATCTTTGCTCACGATATGTGGAATCCTCAATGTAAGAATTCTTTCAACGTGCGTTCTTTAAAAGTGACGCCAGCGCCAAAACGACGCAAAAGTCGAATGTGATGGGGCCTTAGGATATTCAAATTGGGGGGAAAAAATAAATATTTATGTGTGCAATTAAGAAATTTTAAAATTTGTTCATTATGAAAAACCGTCAATAATGTCAGAAAGCATTATACCTGGTCAAGGCGAATTCAGTACGAGGTGTTGTTGTCCCAACAGCTGATTGTTTCTTTTTGATTATTTTCCATACGCCTTGTACTTTAATATGTCAATTAATCGAAATAATTCAAACATTTCTTTTGACTTGGCATTCTTCAGCACGGCGCATTGGTTGAATTCGCTTTGCCACCAGCTGGTATGGATTTCCTTGTATCTGCCGCTGTTTTTGTCACGGCGTTTTCAACGAAACGGTCTAATATAGCTTTATATATACTTACATATGTATTTGTGTATATTTATATGAATGTATTTTTTTGCAATAAAAGTATTGCGATTTGTTCGGTGTGCGACATTGACATTAGTCAGTGACACGAGTTAGCAATATACATATATAAATACGTAAATCGTGCGTACGACTTAATTGTAAAATTTTACTTAATACCACTAATAAAAGCTCGACAAAGCTAAGTGGTCTGTGTTTTATGCTTAGCTGACATGCAAATGTTTCTAATTACACCATATCGTAATAAAAACGTGAGACTAGTTTATTTTTGTAAATTTCAAATGACACTAAACTTTATTAGATTTCGAAGTTAAGGTTTGTGTTGGATATTTTTGCATATAACGGCAAATTGCTATCGGAAATATGACCTTGAAGTTTTATGACAAAACTAAGGGGAAATTAGATCATAACTTTTGAGAATCGTAGAGCTAACTTATTCTATTATGTTATTTATGTATGCAGTTAGACTTTGAAACAAAGTTGTTCTTAGACCTTTCATAAAAATGAAATCGTATATTAACTTCTTCATGAATCTCAAAATTCAAAGTCTCTATAGGAAAATAAATAGGCCTACCAATAAGTATACCGAAATGATCAGGATGAAGAGCTGAGTTGATTTAGCCATGTCCGTCTGTCTGTTTGTATGCAAACTAGACCCTCAATTTTTGAGGTATCTTGATAAAGTTTGGTTAGAGGGTGTATTTAGGTGTCCGATTAGACATTTCTCGGAACCGGCTGGATCGGAACACTATAGCGTATATCCTCCATAAAACGGAACTTCAGAAAAAGAGAATTTTTGCATATCTTCCTCAATTTATCAGATTGAAGCTTCAACCTTCACCGTATGCATTCGTATATTGCACATATCTTTGTCTGAAAAAATCATAGAGATCGGTGGTATATATAGTATATACCACATTTAACTGTCATTTTTGCCCATTCAAATTTCATCAAGTACTTACGTTTACGTCATATATTGTTGAAATATGTAGATATGAGATTCATTGTCATAGCAGACCACAAAAAAGGGGAAACTTTGCATCCTCACACAAAGTATCTACCTATTTTTATACTCAGCGTGCTTTGCACACAGAGTATATTAACTTTGATTGGATAACGGTTGGTTGTACAGGTGTAAAGGAATCGAGATAGATATAGACTTCAATATATCAAAATCATCAGTATCGAAAAAAAATTTGATTGAGCCATGTCCGTCCGTCCGTCCGTCTGTCCGTTAACACGATAACTTGAGTAAATATTGAGTTATCTTCATGAAATTTGATATGTAGGTTCCAGGGCACTCTTCTCAGATCAATACATAAAATGAGCGAAATCGCACTATAACCACGCCTACTTTTTCGATATCGAAAATTTCGAAAAACCGAAAAAGTGTGATAATTCATTACCCAAGACGGATAAAGCGATGAAACTTGGTAGGTGGGTTGAAGTTATGACGAAGAATAGAAAACTAGTAAAAAAGGTAATTTAAAAGTTCTGCAAGCTGTAATTTGGCAGTCATTGTAGATATCATGATGAAATTTGGCAGAAACGTTACTCCTATTACTATATGTATGCTTAATAAAAATTAGCAAAATCGGAGAACGACCACCCCCACTTAAAAACAAAAAAAATTTTTGAGTAAAATTTTAACAAAAAATGTAATATCTTTATAGTATATAAGTAAATTATGTCAACATTCAACTCCAGTAATTCCACCCTTTTCATTTAATTTGTCTAGGATACCTTTAATGCCATAATTCGAACAAAAATTTACCAATCCTTGTGAAATTTGGTCAATGTGTTGCTTCTATGATTATAACCTTTTTCTGTGCAAATGGGCGAAATCGGTTGAAACCACACCCAGTTTTTATACACAGTCGACTGTTTGTCCTTCCGCTCGGCCATTAACACAATAACTTGAACAAAAATCGATATATCTTTACTGAACTTAGTTCACGTGCTTATCTGAACTCACTTTATCTTGGTATTAAAAAATGGCGAAATCCGACTATGACCACGCCCATTTTTTCGATATCGAAAATTTCGAAAAATGAAAAAAAAATGCTATAATTCTATACCTAATACGAAAAGAGGGATGAAACATGGTGATTGGGTTGGTTTTTTGACGCAAAGTATACATAAATTTAGAAAAAACTTTGCAAAATGGGTGTGACACTTACCATATTAAGTAGAAGAAAACGAAAAAGATCTGCAGGCCGAAATCAAAAGCCTTTGGAATCATGACAGGAATACCGTTCGTCGTATTGCATATATAAATAAATTAGCTGTACCCGACAGATGATGTTCTGGGTCACCCTGGTCCACATTTTGGTCGATATCTCGAAAACGCCTTCACATATATGACTAGGGGCCACTCCCTTTTAAAACCCTCATTAATACCTTTCATTTGATACCCATATCGTACAAACAAATTCTAGAGTCACCCCTGGTTCACATTTATGGCGATATCTCAAAAACGCGTCCACCTATAGAACTAAGGTGCACTCCTTTTTAAAATACTCATTAACTCCTTTCATTTGATACCCACATCATAAAACACATTTTAGAGTCACCTCTGGTCCACCTCTATGGCGATATCTTGAAAAGGCGTCCACCTATAGAACTATGGCTCACTCCCTTTTAAAATACTATTCCTATTGATACCCATGTCATACAAACACATTCCAGGGTTACCCTAGGATCATTTTCCTACATGGCGATTTTCCCATATTTTGTCTCCAAAGCTCTCAGCTGAGTATGTAATGTTCGGTTACACCCGAACTTCGTCTTCCTTACTTGTTTTATTTTATATTTATCTTAAAAATCACTTAGGTATGTACATCTGTTCACTATATATTTCTTATCTTATACAGCCGATTATTTGAATATTTCGAATGGGATATGATTAATGTTCAGTCCCATTCATGAAAGATATGAAGTCTTCGACACAGCCGAAGACAATACGCATACCCAAAAAAATAACTTTTGAGGATGCGAAATTTCTTTTTATTTATTTTTTTTTGACTCTGATTTTTAAGGTTTTTTTCATGACCAAATTTTTAGTAAGTCATGAAAAAAACCATAAAAATCGAAGTCGAAAAGAACTCAAAAAAATGAAATTTCGCAGGGCAGGCTCGAAAATTATTTCTTTGGGCATGCGTAGTAGATCTTTTTTTCTGAGCCCAAAAATCCATGGCGCGATATCGGTTAACTTTCGTCCATTCAAATCGACCCACCCTAATGTATATCTTATATATTATTTCCAATTGCTGTTTTTATGTGCAGGTCCTTTTTTCGCTTTTATTTTGAATCCAAATCTATAAATAAAGTTTTGGTTGTAAAGATGAAGATTCGTGCTATTAACGACCTTTAGGCATTATTGGTCGTACTGCCTTTGTTTAGCTATATTTTATTAAACCAATTTGTTAAAAATAAACGATTTGTGAACGCACAAAGGAATTTATTTGTACTATGGCACTTATGATCAATATTTGATCAGAACTAACACTGCATTGCCGACAGTTGCTAATATTCGCCAGATGGCAGCGCAAGCGCATATAAGTTTTTATTGATAGATTATTGATTGATAAAACAGCTGATTTCTGTTGATATTTGATATGAGACATTTGTATTTTGTTGCGCAAGATGCGCACGGGTCGGTCCAGCTAGTATATATATACATGTATTCGTCATTTTTATATATGCAAAAAAAAAAAAAAAGATGAGGCTGAAGCTTCTCACGAATAGGCTGACGGATGGATTGATGAGCATTACTAACTCTTAATATTTTTTCGTTAGAGGCTATCGAAATCCAGCTAGTAAAACCTAGTTGAAAGCCAACTATATCAAGTTTATTTCATTCGAGTAATTATCTTCTGGTTTCAGATAGGATAGATATCGTTAGCTTAATGTCAAAATGTGCAAAGTCACTTTTTACGAATTTTACAGGAGACGAAAAAAAGTGAATCATTTTTGAAATAACCTTTTTTGTCAAAATTGTGAATGAGGATATCTTAGTTGCACTACTTTTAAGTGTAGAAGCTTTGAAAAAGACAAATAAAAATCATGTATGCTAACCCAGCCACCGTGGTGTGATGGTAGCGTGCTCCGCCTACCACAACATATTCCCTGGGTTCACACCCCGGGCAAAGTAACATCAAAATTTTAGAAAAAAGGTTTTTTCAATTAGAAGAAAATTTTTCTAAGCGGGGTCGCCCCTCTGCAGTGTTTGGCCAGCGCTGCGGGTGTATTTCTGTCATGAAAACTCTCAGTGAAAACTCATCTGCCTCGCAGATGCCGTTCGGAGTCGACATAAAACATGTAGGTCTCGTCCGGCCAATTTGTAGGGAAAATCAAGAGGAGCACGACGCAAATTGGAAGAGAAGCATGGCCTTAGATCTCTTCGGAGGTTATCGCGCCTTACATTTATTTTTATTTTTATGCTCACCCAGCAGCTATTTTATGACTTAGCACAATTTCCGCACTCAAAACTAATTTTTTCTCCTGACTTAGCACTTTTTACTCAATATGTTTTCCCATCACTCCTCCCCTTTAATGATTGAAACATAACACTAAAACTATATATTTCACAAAAAATTCTATTTATTTGTCAAACTATTTCTAACGGTTGGCGGCCACCGTGGTGTGATGGTAGCGTGCTCCGCCTACCACACCGGATGCCCTGGGTTCAAACCCCGGGCAAAGCAACATCAAAAATTTTAGAAATAAGATTTATCAATTAGAAGAAAATTTTTCTAAGCGGGGTCACCCCTCGACAGTGTTTGGCAAGCGCTGCGGTTGTATTTCTGTCATGAAAAGCTCTCAGTGAAAACTCATCTGCCTTGCAGATGCCGTTCGGAGTCGGCATAAAACATGTAGGTCCCGTCCGGCCAATTTTCGGCATTTCTCTTCGGAGGTTATCGCGTCTTACATTTATTTTTATTTTTATGCTCACCCAGCAGCTATTTTATGACTTAGCACAATTTCCGCACTCAAAACAAATTTTTTCTCCTGACTTAGCAATTTTTACTCAATATGTTTTCCCATCACTCCTCCCCTTTAATGATTGAAATATAACACTAAAACTATATATTTCACAAAAAATACTATTTATTTGTCAAACTATTTCTAACGGTTCTGATTTGAACTCTACCTGGATGGTGCGCAGACAATATCTTATTTTTAAATTCAAAAAAATTCTGTGTTGTGTCTTATTCCATAGAGACAACTGCCACATACTTTATCTACAAACTAAATGCCAAATCTCTTAATCGTTGTCAAGAGAGTAAAGACTTGGGTGTAATTTTTGACTCCAACTCTCTTTTTCTGGTCACATTGACTTCATTGTTTCAAAATTTGTTGCAATGGTTGGGTTCAGTAGACATAACACCACACTCAAAAAAAATTATCATCAAGGCGATGCCATCTAGGCATCAATGTGCAATTTTTCGTCATCAATGATATTATGTTATTGACATTTTCGAAATATTCGTTTGATACTTGTATTTGTCAAGTTAATAGACTACATACAAATGTATTGCGTTTTATAATCAATCTAGTATTAAATGCTATCATAATGAAACTAGGAAATTTATACAGGTATCATTTTGATACATTTTAAGGGCGAAACAAATATTTTCCATGGGCAAATCAATAGTCAAGATACAAAATTGATACTTTTAATTATACTTTTTATAATATTTATCGTTGCATTGATACCACGAAAATGATACCATTTATAGTTCATTTTTGCACATCGTGTATATAATTAATAGTGATACTTTTTTTTTTTGAGTGCAGTGACTTTAAGAACCCTATGACGTTGAAGGCACTTTATATATCCTTGGTCAGAAGTGGTCTTGAATATTGCTCAATAATATGGAATCTTTCTATGAATCTAACTCCTACAAAATTGAGTGAGTTCAAAAAATGTTTACAAATATTGCTTTACGTATGCTTCACTGGCCAGACGGCCTCCCATCATATACCAGTAGTCACAAATTGCTCGGTCTTCAGGCTTTGCATGACAGAAGAAGTTTTATCTCACTCATGCTTGCCTATAATGTAATAAAATTTAGCACGAATTGCTCTGATTTATCTAATTTGTTCATTCCATATATTCCACTGCGTGATCTTCGGCATAATAGATTATTTATCGAAATAACTCATAAGACGAATTATGCTATGAATGAACCTATAACTAGGACTATACACTTAGCAAATCGAATCAGTAATTTTATTAATTTTAATAACAGCTTATATAAGTTTAAGCTTGAATTTTTTTCTATTTTTAACTAGTCTGTAAGAAAGCATGTAGTTATCGACATGTAAGGATTGAAGTAGATTATGGCCAGCGCAAAGCATTTATCAAGCACCAAAGGCATGTCTCAATTGGGTGAATCCAATTTCAAGGGGTTGTGTTCGCAAACCTCTCAAGGGGTTGCCAGCGCAATATATAGCCAACCCAATTGTCAACCTCACCTAACCGCGGCGAATCCTGTTTCATTGACAGCCGGGGCTCTGGCGACCCCAAGTTCCTCATGGAACTATGGGGTGGGGAGAGCGGTATGGCCTAGATGGTTTTATGTGGTCATATAAATCGTTCCCGAGATGGTCGGGCTAGTACTTTAATAGTGCTTTGTTACCGGAACGTACCGGATCTATATCCGGCAAAGAATCATCAACACCGGTAACACTCCCCAAACTTTCGGGGAGTTTCGTTGTCGTTAGTACAACAACAACAACAAAGCATGTACTTTTAGACTGAATGAATTAAATAAATAAATAAAATGCGCGCACAAAGAAATGATTAGTAATTCAGATTGATATTATTGACAGGTTGACTTAGCACATTTTTTTTAAACGCTGACGACTTAGCACATTTACACATCATTGCCCACAGCACGTAAAAATGAAAAATTAAAATATTTTTTTTTGTGTATTTTGAATTCAGTTTTAAAACTGCATTAAAAAAAAATGATTCAAAAAAAGTGACTTAGCACATTTTCACATTAAGCTAACGATATGGAGAATAAGTATATTCGTGTGTTTTGCAATTCTCCTCAAAGTATTGCCAAAATTGATCTGAAATTCATTAATTTAAGAGATTTCGTTCAATGACGGTCAGTTAGAGTGCAATGCACTCAACGCACATAAATACCGACAAATGCAAAAGTATTTGTGACCACCGAGATTTAAACACCAACTTAACCTGCTATTAAAAGACGACAGAGAAGAATTAAAAAGAAAGAGAAGCGAAAAAAAATTATATGAAAAGAAGGCTGTGAAATCTTTAAAAGTAAAGAAAGCGCAAGCAAAAAGTAAAAAGTTGCACAACAACATGATCTCTTCTATATCAGAAGGAACAACGACGGAGGAGGTGAGGGCGATCAAATGAGTCTGCAAGAACTGAGAAATGTGGCAAGCTTTTATTGTGGCTAATGCATTGATGTAGTTCTTGTGGCACAAAGTCATAACAAACAACGTCAGTAGAAGAGAGGAGCGGTAAATCTGGAAGTTGCACAGTCAAAAACTGGAAGAATTAGTTTATATTTGCAGTTCTCACTGAGAGAACGTTTGCAGAAATAATGTTAGTAAATTATTACATATATACATATCATATGCACTCAAAAATAAAATAATTTAAAAAAATGTTTTAAGTTAAACGGTTTTATTGAAAACAATACTTACATTAAGTAGTAATAATACTAAAAGATAGAAGATAATTGGGTAGGTCCTAGGTACTAGTCATCGCACTCCTCATCAATCTAAAAACGTTGGGCGCGTGAAATTCTGAAAATGTGAGGCGTAGCATAATCTGATTAAGGTTCAGTTGGTCTTACTTATGACTGTCAATAGAAATTTGACGCGTCCAACGCTTTTATTTAATCGTTTGATCAACGCCCTAGATTGATGAGGAGTGTGATGACTAGTACCTAGGACCTACCTAATTATTTTCTATCTTTTAGTATTATTACTACTTAATGTAACTATTTTTTTCAATAAAACCGTTTAACTTTAAACTTTTTTTTATTTATTTTATTATACTGAAATTTCACTAGCAAAATTTGAATTTATGTGCTCCAAAGTATTCTGACGTCACTTCTACCGGGAAATGAGTTTTTGTAATGAAATTTCACTAATAAAATTTGAACTTATGTACTTCAAAGTATTTTGACGTCACTTCTACCGGGAAATGAATTTTTTACAGAAATTTCTCTAACAAAATTCGAACTTATGTGCTCCAAAGTATTTTGATGTCACTTCTACCTGACTGAATATAATATTTGTTCAAAGAGCCAAATCGGGCAGACAAGTACGAGTTTTTTGAATATCTCAATTTTTGCGACACCTAGCGTGAATTTTTTTTACTAAAGCGGTTTCTTTTTCTGTATACCAAATATGATTTCCAAATATGAGCCAAATCGGAACACAAATACAATTTTTGTGAATATCTCGATGCTTGCGCCACTAGCGGCGATTTTTTTCATAGGTCGCTTTCTATGCATGTATGTATTATGTGTTCCAAATATGAGCCAAATCGGACCACACGTACGATCTTTTTAAATATCTCGATCCATGCTCCATCTAGCGGCGTTTTTTTTCATAGGTCGCTTTCTATTCTTGTATGTATTACGTGTTCCAAATATGAGCCAAATCGGACCACAAATACGATTGTTGTGAATATCTCAATCCTTGCGGCACCTAGCGGCGATTTTTTCTTATTATTGCATTGTCATCGGGTTCTGAACTATATTCCAAGTATCAAGCTTGTAGCTTATCGGGAAGTTACTTAAATTTTAATTACAAAATTCGCGCTGGCCGGCCGGCCGTGCAGCCGGTCAAGTCAACCTAAATAAAACCGTTTAAAAACAAGCTATATATAAGGAAAAATGGTGCATGATATTGTGCCCTGGATGTCCTTCCCTAAATGTGGACAAATAATTTTCTTACAAATTAAAATTATTCTTTTCCTTGGTTATAAAATAACTTTCTTAAAAGTGAAGAAAACGTATGAAAAAAGAAATTAAAAAAATTAATTTTGAACTGTGACGTCTGCGGATTTCTAGTCGAGGTGCTTAACATTACGGTTGAGTGGCCCTTATTCTTTGAGCTAAGTAGTGCACATAAAGATTGTGAGAAAGTTTAAATTAAATATTCTTGACTAGCCGGACTCGTGCGCATCTTCCGCAACATATCAAATATCAACAGAAATCAGATGTTCTATCAATCAATCATATATCAATAAAAACTTACGTGCGCTTACGCTGCCATCTGGCGAATGCTAGCAACTGCCGGTAATGCAGTGTTAGTTCTAATCAAATATTCACAATAGTGCCATAGTACAAATAGATTTCTTTGTGTGCTCAAAATCGGTTCTTTTTATCAAATTATTTTAATAAAATATAGCTAAACAAAAACACTACGACCAATAATGCCAAAAACTCTCTTATAGCACGAATCTCCATCTTTACAACCAAAACTTTATTTATAGACTTGGATTCCAAATAAGAGCGAAAAAGATACTTGCATATAAAAACAGCAATTAGAAATAATATAAAAGATTGAAAAAAATTTAGGCAACATTTTCCCTCAAATTTATGAAGGTTTGTGCAAAAATCAGGAATTCTTACTCCTTAAATTGAAATCAAGGTGAATTCAGAACCAGGTTTTACTAAGCCATCAGCTCTGATTGCTTCTTCTTGATAATTTCCAGACAAGGCGAATCCATACAAAGTGTTAGCCAAGCGAACTCAATCCGAATTGCCGAGTAGAAGAATGTTAAGTCAAAATAAAATTAGCATTGATAGCGATTAAGTGATATATTGTTCTACCAAAGCGTTTTGTGGAAAATATAAAGAAGAGCCAATCAACTGGTGGGATTACAAAACCTGGTATTCCCACATTACAACCACGTGACGTAATGCCCGCTAAGCTCAGAATCTCACGGAGCTTTGAAGTGTCCATTGTGGACAGGACCTTATAGGAAACAGGGAATCCCTATAATGACCCTGACTCAGAGGTCTTTTTCACGGATGGATCGAAATTCGATGACGGAATAACGGGGGCTGGCATCTAAGGGCCGAACTTCAAGAAATCGATACCAATGGGATGCTACCCCACCATATTTCAGGCAGAAATCCATGCATTAGAAGCCTGTGGGAGAGAATGTCTGTGGAGGGGCTCAACATCGAAGAGCATCTACATTATGTTGGACAGCCAGGCGTCCCTGGGAGCCAAAAATAAGGTTTGGTTAGGATGGGCTTCCGGACATCAGGGACATGAAGGTAATGAACATGCAGATTACCTACCAAAGCAGGGTGCTATAGCAGCATTCTATGGTCTTGAGCCTTTTGCGGACTTACAAAAGCACACACCAGGGAAACCATAAGTAACTGGGAAACTAAACAATTCAGACGTCACTGGATTGACTGCTCAGGGCAAAGACAGGCCAAACTGTTTATACTTCCCGCAACGAAAGTATCAGCCAAATTCATTAATCTGAGTAGGGTGGACCTAATAACCCTCACTGGGTATTATAAGGGACACTGTGGTCTACGATATCACCTAAATAAGTTAAATCTATCCGATACTCAAATTTGTGGTTACTGTGAGCTGGAGGATGAAACGCCGGTGCACATTCTCTGTGAATGCGTCGATCTGGCTAGGCAGAGACTCTCCCATCTAGGTGGTGTGACTCTTAGTCCCTATGAGATATGGAGTGAAGAGCCTGAAGAGGTGCTTAGATACATCAAAAATCTCCACATACATAATTAGGCTGAAAGGTCATGGTCAATAGATCTGCACAAAGGCCCCAGTACTTCCAGGCCGAGTAATAATAATAATAGCACCTGGTGCTAAATTCGCCTTGCTTCCAGCAACGTCTTGGTGCAACAAGATGTCAGTTAATCGAAATCAGAGTTCATTTTCTTTCGACTTGACATTGTTCTGCTCGGCGAGTTGGATTGAATTCGCTCTGCCATTATCTTGTATACAACCGCCTTTTTTTTATTTTTTTTAATATTTTTTAATGGACGTTGTGGCAGCGCGCTGCCCTCAAGTGGCCCAATGAAACCAGGCTAATCCTGTTCACGCGATCGATTTATATATATATATAATAACTTTTTATTTTTTTTATTTTGCCGAGTCTTTGATGGGCAGCGGTTTGTCAAGCGTCACGATCTGAGACTGCTCAGCTACAGAAGAAATTTCATGAGCCAAGCGTAATACTTAAAGAGAATAGAAGCAAACGTATTATACATTAATTTAGAGAGGTGAGAACAATCTTTTTTATAGAAAAAAGGGAGTCCGAGCTATCAAATGTGTTTGAGTGAGAGTTATAATCTTGGCATAAACGCCGAAAAGGTTCATTTTGTTCGAAATTCGTTCTACATTGTTTCAGCAGAAGAGGTTTGAAGTGTCTCGATGTCCGAGAGGGAACGCAAGAGTTCACTTCATTCAGAAGGAATGGGCTCGAAATTGATCCATTTAAAAGTTTTGTCATAAATATTACACCAAGCATTTCACTTCGACTAGCAAGAGTTGGAAGATTGATAAGCTTTAATCGATTAGTATAAGGTGGAAGATTAGTTAAAAAGTCCCATTGGAAATTTCTTAAGGCAAATAGTAAAAATTGTTTTTGTATTGATTCGAGACTGTCTGCATGGACTTGATAACGCGGATTCCAAATTATCGAGCCGTATTCTAATATTGGCCTAACTAATGTTTTAAAAAGTGCTTTAGTTATGTAAGGGTCGTTAAATTCTTTTGACCACCGTTTAACAAATGCAAAAACACCTTTGCCTTTATTCACTGTAGCATTAATATGAAGATTGAAACTAAGTTTGGAATCCATCATGACTACCAAGTCAATAAAATTATTTACAGTTTCTAGACCATAGTTGTTAATTGTATATGAAGCTGGTGGCGAAACTCTCCGAGAAAAACACATGAATTTACATTTTTTGAGATTGAGCGACATATAATTTACATTGCACCAGGTAACCAAGTGATTTAAATCCATTTGAAGCAAGGAATGTTCCTCAACCGAGGCACATGATTTGAAAAGTTTTACATCGTCTGCGTACATCAAGATTTTTGAGTATTTAATTGTACCAGATATATCGTTTATGAACAACAAGAACAGAATCGGACCAAGACGGCTGCACTGAGGAACACCAGAAGAAACATTGATGACCCCAGAAAATGTATTTTTAAAGATAACTTTTTGCGTACGATAACCAAGATACGAAGAAATCCAACATATAAGACGGGGTTGAAAACCGAGTTGACTGAGCTTATGAATAAGTAATGGGTGTGATACTTTGTCGAAAGCTTTACTGAAATCGGTGTAAATTACATCAGTGTGAAGGCCTTTTCTAAATCCATTAGAAACGTGGGTGGTAAATTCTAGTAAATTGGTGATAGGTGATTTGCCCTTACAGAACCCATGCTGCGAGCTTGCAATTATGGGGGAAATAGAGAATGTTAGGTGGTAGATAACAATAGCCTCAAATAACTTTGGAATAGCGGATAACTTTGCTATGCCCCGGTAGTTTTCTATTGAAGACCTGCTTCCATTTTTATGAAGCGGAATAAGAAAAGATTCCTTCCATATTGTTGGGAAACCGCCATAAATTAAAGATAAATTAAATAAATCTGTTAGCGGCTGATAGATGTTTGCAGCACATTTTTTAAGAAAGTGTGTCGGGATTCTGTCGGGGCCGTATGAATATGATACTTTTAAAGTTTTTAAATAATTGATTGAAATTTTCCACAATTTAGAAAAAAATTTATAGGTAGTTATTTTTTTCTGAGTGTATGGAAAAGAAATTGTACTAAAGGAAATATCTATAGAAAGAGCAACTAAGAAGTTGTGGCATAGATGTGTCAAGAACGTGGAGGAGTTAGAGAGGAGCTGCTATGCAAAAACAAAATAATAATACATTGAGCTTAAACAGAAACCTTAAATACCAGTTTCACTGACTCTGATCTTTTGGTTGGACTGGTATAAAACTTGTGGCTAGCTACAAACCAGTAGATGTAGCTATTTATTTGTATGTCGTCCAATACACACATGGAATCAGGCCTGCCACAGTTCGCATTCGTATGCCAATTGTTTTTGTATGAACATGCCTGCTGTCTGTGTGAAGGGGCAACTGGGGGAAACGTCACTTCCTGGAAATCCATGTGAATCAAGTTTAAATTTTTTTTGCATTCTTACATCGATATTTTATTTTCTTATTCGAGCACGATTTGTAGCTTGTTGCTACCATTGTTCAGCATGACTCATGCATTGTTAACAAAGCAAAAAAAATTAAAAAAAAACTTTTTGCGTGTTGCTCTGGTTTTGATTGATTGTGTGAAATCTGCATTCAAAACTTTTATTATATCAATGATTCGTATCAACATATATTTCTACATACACGCCAAAGTTTGACTCCCCCTAAAAGTTCTTAATCTTATTAAATCCCGTAAAAAGAAATATTAGCATCCTTTCCACGACAGCGGATTCTATGCATCGGAGCAACTCGGAAAATTTTTTCTCCGACCGATAGTGGCGCTATTTTTGGGTAAACTCATTTAAATTGTTGGGTCCCTCCACAAACTTCCATCCTCAGAGCAAATCTTTGCAGCTAGAGATATCCATACCCTAATATTCCGGGTACGTATTGAACCCAAATCCTGTCCTAGGAAGTGGTCCACCTACATTTGCCAGAAAAAAATCTATTAAGAAGGTCATACTACTACCAGTGTGTCTCGTGCAAAGGATGATTCTGATCTAAATTCCAAAAATCCATCGACTCTCAAATTTTTATAAAGCTTTTGTAGCTCCCTGTTGTTTGCGTCCAAGAACTTTCCATGGCTTACGATTAAGCGAATCTCCGCCACTTTTTAGCAGCACGCTGGCCAGCAGGCCATATCATCAATCTGCAGTTGCTCGCGTCGAACGGCGCCTACAGCTCACAAGGCTACTCCAATCCATCACTGCAAACTACAAAGCATGGATAGAAGCAGTACCCTGCACCATCCTCTGCCCCGTCTCGCCCCTGCTTTTCCAATCCAGCTTGGCAGCTGAAATCTTCGCAGTTGTTCTGGGCACTGCAGTGGCAACTATCTGACAGGTATATTCAATTACAAATTCGTCAACACTAGACACACCAGCAGTAGTCGGACAACACGAACGACAAAACCTAAATCCATCAAGACGTGTCTCATCTATCCCATCTATTACACACATACTGACAATTGCACTTCAGAATTCTACAATTAAATTGCAACAGGTTAACTGGAAAGATCGCGGAGATAACCGATTACATGAATCAAAATAATATCCGTATAGCCGAAATTCAATAGACTACTCTAACAGCCGGACAGAATCTCCGAAATTGTGATGGGTACAACATCAATAGAAAAGATCGCGTGAGGGGCAAAAGTAGATGGCCTCGCTTTCATCGCCCATCCTACCGCGCAAAAGAGTCCATATTAACCCAACATCAGCCGTAGGGACAAAGTCCTAAAAAGTCAAGGCATAACTGGTCGGCTCAGGTGATGTTAACTTATCAAAAATAAATATCTATATTCCTCCTGTCCCCTGCTGTCTAAGAGGCTATCGCCCTGATATCAGTGCGTCACTTAGAGGTAAAACCAGTGTTATTCTTGACGATTTTAACGCACACCGCGACCTCTGTCTTTGCAGCCTGCCAGCCGACACCGGAGGCAGAGAACTAGCACAGCTCGCCTGGAATTTCCATTTTCAGCGTAGGACTTATAAACTGCGTCATTTGTAACTCGAAAAGTGTTTCGATATTACTTGGCTTTCATATCCAGCAAGAATTTTTATAATTATATAATTTTAAATCCCAAAATTCTTTTACAAGAGCTATTGTTAAAGTTTTTTAGTCAAAATACAAAACGACTATGTCTGTATAAAAGGAAAAATTGCCTTCTATTTTTTGGTCCATTTATATAAAGGCAGAACTTAAAATTTTTTATCATCTTTTTATTTTAAATTTTTAGTACTGCCTAGAAAAAGGCAATTGCAACTTTAAGTAATTCCTAAGAGAAAACTCTTATCTTTATTTATTTGTTCAAAATAGCAAGATTTAAGAGAATTAGTGGAATTTTCGCTGACAACATTGGCGAAAACAACAGAATTCCACCGCGTATCATAACAAGAGAATTCCACACCGTTTGTCACCTACTTAACTTGCACAGCTGAAAATCGTGGTGAAATTCGCATATGCCTGAAAGTCTAAAAGAATCGTGGTGAAAGTCGCGTACACCTAAAAGTATGCAAGGACGTGTATTGAGTTGGGCCTTCAACGAGGTGGAATTCTTCAATGCCTGCAACACTCAAGAGGTAGCCATGAAGGTATGGCTTAATCTTCTAAATAGTTCGACTTGTGCGTTACGTAGCTCAAATGTTTTGATCAAACATTGCACTGTCACCGAGTTTTAAACTATATTTCAGGTTTCAAGTCTCTAGGTATCCAGGAAGTTAGTTAAAAATCGATTGCAAGATTCCCAATTGAAAATTAGTTTTCTCAATATCTCGATCCATGCGCCACCTAGCGGAATTTTTTGATATAATATTGCATTGTCACCGGGTTCTGACTTACGGCCCAAGTTTCATGTCTCTAGCTCATAGAGAAGTTGCTCGAAAATCGATCGCAGGATTCCTCCCGTTTTTAAAGGATTTGCAGTAATCTTGACTAGCACGCCACCTAGCTGAACTTTGTTTTCTATAAGTTGTGCTGTCACCAGGCCTCTAACTATATGCTAAGTTACAAGTCTCTAGGTAACCGGGAAGTTAGTTAAAAATGGATTGAAAATTCCCAAAATGAAATTAATTTTCCTAATATCTCGATCCATGCGCCACTTTGCGGAATTTTTTTGATATAATATTGCATTGTCTCCGGGTTATGATTTACGGCTCAAGTTTCATATCTCCAGGTCACCGGGAAGACACTCAAAGATCGATTGCAAGATTCCCTGCATTTTTTTAGGGATTTTCAGGGATTTTCGTTTATCTCAATTCGTCTGCACCCTGGCGGCATTTTGTTTTCCACGAATTGTGGGGCCATCGACTAGCAAACTATGTGCAAAGTTTCAAGTCTCTTGATCACCGAGAAGTTAGTTAACAGTCGATCGCAAAATTTCCACCTTAAAACAAATTTTCTGTATATCTCGATCCGTGCGCCACCTAGCGGATATTTTTTTCACTTGCATTGTAATGTCTCTCAGATCTGAACTATGTTCTAAGTATCAAGTATCTAGCTCAACGGGAAGTTACCGAAAAAGACTTTTCCGTGGGTCAAAAATTCGTATGGAAATAAGGGGACAAATATGAAAGCGACTTAATATAAAATTAAAAAAAAAAAAAAAATAATAATAAAAAAAAATAAACGATAACATTCAAGAGAAATACAATATTTTAAAGCCGCTGTATCTTGATATATTTGTTACTTACTGCATTTTGGTAAATTAGCTGAGGTCCAATAGTACTAAAAAGTTTCATCGAAATTGGAGTTATAAAAAATGTAGAGTCGTAAACTTGAGAAATTTTACATCATTTGCAAATTTGAATTATTTGGAACTACTTTGGGGAAACTGGTTTCCAAATATCAATGGGCTGATGAGTAAAGTACTTTTTTAACTCATATTCATTAAAAAATACAAAAAGTTTATAATGCTTTTAAAAATTATATTTCTTTATAAATCTCATATATTAAAAATGACTACTGGTTGTGTAGAATCGTAATTAGCTCCTTATCCTGCAGGGAAATATATCACATTCCAATCATCAAATACAAATTCTATTTAAAATTATAACATAATAAAACATAGCATAGTAAGACATAATGAAACATTGTTGAACATAATTCTACAATTAAATTTTACAATTAAAACATAAATAAGTGAAATTATGGTTTTTGCCTATAAAGTGAGCATACACTAAAGACGTTCCCACGAAAATTAATCTTAACTAACCTGACCAACAATTTTTCCCAGATGCCAAGTTTTAATCGGCTTAATTTTAGTGTAGTCGCACTTGGGTATAACAATTTTCACATATGAGTTTTCTATGACAAATTGTAAAAAAGGAAATTATGCTAAACAAAGCCTATGTGGTCACATTTCCTCATACCCATATTTGTAATGGCCAGCTGTTGGTGAAACACAATGCGACATTTGCAATAAAGTGATTAGCATTTTTCATGCTACAGCGGCTCGGTGAACAAGTGATGAAGGCGGACATGTTGGCGGGAAAAGCGCCTGTTTAAATTACCACATTACGCTGTCATAAACAATTAATATTAAACATAAATCAATGCATTTTACGGAACTTAATGCCAAAAAGATGCAAGTCGCCAAATAAAACAATTGAAAACAAGTTGAAATTCCATAAGTAATTAACTTTGGAGTTTTTATGCTAAAATTTGACTGCCTCCGATAGATATAACATTACCAAAAAATGTTTCTATACAATAGCGATCTTCCCTTTATCTCTCATTTCCAATAGAAGTTAGTGAACAAAAAACGCAGATGCAGGCAGGTGTCTGAGTCGCCAAATTAGCTACCCACTCCCTTGAGCGGACACCTCTCTTGGGCAGACAAAAGCTGACAGACGGTGAGTGTCCTTCCGGTGGTGATTTCACAGTAAATTACGCGGATATTTCACTTTAGTAGTGGTACAGTGTAGCAAAGTACGACCGCTAAAAAATTTTGGAAAAAGACCGTGGACCCTTGCCTATTTAAAGTTATCTCTCAATGATAGTATTAACGCTATAAATCGAACAAAAGTTGACCAATCCTAACGAAATTTAGTATAAAAATTATTTTTAAACCAAAACGTAGCAAAATTAAGTTCAGTTTTTAAAATGGGCATGACACCACCCACATTTAGTAGAAGAAACTTCAGTGATTCGAACGATAACAGAAGGCAAGGAATAATGCATAATGTTCGGTTTATCACGAACTTATACTTCCTTACTTACTTAATTGGCGCTTAACCGTCTAAACGGTTATGACCGTCCAACAAGGCGCGCCAGTCGCTCCTTCGCTCCGCCAACCGGCGCCAATTGGTCACACCAAGGGAGTTTAAATCGTTTTCCACCTGGTCCTTCCAACGTTTTAATTGCTGGACTATGTTGATGTCTGCGTATAGCTCGTACAGCTCATCATTAAATCTTCTTCGGTACTCGCCCTCGCCAACGCGTAGAGGTCCATAAATCTTTCGAAGAACTTTTCTCTCGAACACTCCCAAAGCCGCTTCATCTGCTGTTGTCATGGTCCATGCTTCTGCCCCATATAGCAGAACGGGTACGATAAGTGACTTGTAGAGTATGACTTTCGTTCGCCGAGAAAGGACTTCACTTTTCAATTGCCTACCTAGTCCAAAGTAGCATTTATTGGCAAGATTGATTCTTCGCAGGATTTCAGTGCTGATGTTGTTGCTAGTGTTGATGCTGGTTCCCAAATAAACGAAGTATTTTACTATTTCGAAATTATGGCTGCCAACCGTATCGTCGTTGCCAAGGCGCGTATGAGCTGACTCTTTGCGCGATGACAGCAGGTACTTCGTTTTGTCCTCATTTACCAGTGCTTATACTTCCTTACTTGTTTAAATTTGTTTTACTGACAGCTTTTGCTTTACTTGTTGAGTTTGAAATTTAATTAAAACTTAATTGTTCTTCGAAAGTCTGGAGTATTTTCAACTATTGAAATTAAAGCGCCAATACGTTTAAAAGTTTGGTTAAACCGAAGCATGGTTTAAAATTTTATTTGAAACTTCTAACCGCGTAGGGAAATGTTATTATGCAACATTTTTAATTAACTTTATATATTCAATTAAATTTTTTCTTCTTTCCAGAAAATTGGCCATAAAACTAGAGGTAAGTAAAAATTTTAAAATGAATTCATTAAACCAAAAAAAAAATATCTCTAAGAATTTTGATTAACTATAACTTTTTTAAATCGTAATTAAGCTTTTTATATACATACATAACTATATAAGCTTAAAGGTCACTTGCCAACAAGTTGCATTGTCTTCATGGCTTTAGCCACAAAGAAAAAGAGAAGACAAAAATTTAGTTCAGTAACCTTTTGAGCGCTTCATTATTATTTATTACTTCTAGGGTTTCTTTTCGTTCAATTCACACATAATTCACAAGAAATCAAGTAATTTGGAAATGTCGGAAGCTACGAGACGTATTTTCGCTCACAAAAAAATCAAGTGATAATAAGTAGATACATATGTGTTCAGGTTATTTTGTATGACTGCGTCTTAATAAGTTAGTAATTGTGTGTGGGTAGAAGATTTGTGGCAACTACTCTGTAAAGATAGTATACTTTGACTAGTCTTCAAGTCTCATATTTTGGGGATTTTTAATACAAATTTTAGATATTTTGGGTACAGCTGGGAATAAATAAGCTTCAAAATGTTAAGACCTGACTTAAACCAAAAATTAACCTCGCTATGTTTGAGGCTAAGGCCAAATTCTTTAGCGCGAATTGAAACTGTAGTTAAAGTTAATCCCCATCTAACTCTGCTGCTATGATCATTTACATAAAATTATCTCAGTTGAATGCGCCAAAGTGGCAGGGTCAAACTTTAGTTCACTTAAACTGCTACCGCAAAACTGGGCTTAAGTTTGGATCGATTAACGAAAACTTTACATAAAGGATAATGGATAGACCCACAAATAAGTATAGCGAAATGATAAGGCACACCAGCTTAGTTGATATAGCGCCATTTGTCTGCGTTTTTTTGTTTTTTTTTTTTTTGAACTCAAATCAGTCCCTCACTATATAAAATCTTTTGATTAAATTGGTGGAACAGACCCATTTTTATGTCCCATTAATCAATTGTTGGAACAGATACAACCGGTCGGTCCTTTTAAGTATAAATGGAGCTAAGTGGTATAGTAAAGATCCCCGCTATCGCTAAGTTATTCGAAGCAATCGTTACTAATCACCTAACATTTTCGATTTCCACATAGATCGATAGTTCTCTGCAACACTTTTGTAGTAATCGACCATAACTAATTTGCTTGAATTACAACTCGCTTCTCGAATGGTTTTAAAAACAATCATCACATCGACCTTATTTATATACATTGATTTCAGTAAAGCGTTTAACAAAGTATGCCACTAATCACTTGCCTGTAAACTCGAATCGGTTGGCTTTAAATCTTGTTTCACTCCTTGGATCTTAACTAAACTCTTTGGTACAATTCAAAGAGCAATTTTCAAAAATATTTGCTCAAAATATACTTGATGTTCTCTCGGGTGTTCCTCGGGGCCTTCTTGGCCCTGTTCACCTCTTTATAAGCGATATTTCTTCAACTATAAAATATTCTTAAATCTTCTTATGTCATATGCATCGATTGAAGAACGTTTACGGGGTTCTTTTGGGCAAGTTCTGTATCATTTCGAAATTAATTCGTACTCATTTCGGTCTATTTTGAAACCATTTTAGGAATATTACATAATACCTCCAGTTTTTCAAGGTGGATATGGTTACCTTAAAATCTATAAAAATCGTCGTTTATGTATGTTACATAGACGTATACTTCTCTCAATTGGCTCATTATAGCCACAACTAGTTCAATGAAATTTCTGGATCATTTCGAAACTATTTTATCATTTCAAGACCAATTATGTATCATTTCGAAAAAAACTGCATAATAATTTCGGCACTGTTTCAGGATAATTTTGAGATAGTTTTTGGTATAATTTTGGAATAACTCATTGATTTTTAAATGAATAAAATTAGGCTTTCGGTGTTAATTTGAGCCCAGTATTGTAATCGTTCCAAACTAAAAATATTTCATTGCAGTTGTAAATACTTTAGGTTTAGCAAACAAACTCACGCTATTAAATTGATTCATTACTGCAACATGCAATGTGAAGCGACGAGTCATCCTCAGTGTACGCTGCAGAAAGATTGCGTGCAAAGAGACAGAAAATTAAAAGTCTGAAAAGCAGTTTGTAATTTTACATTCGAAAAAGTGTGACACTTGAGTTTTTACACACACACTCACGCATACATAACCAAAGGAACCCTGCAAAAAATCGTGCGATTAGTCCCTAAAGAGATTGGTTTCCGAGTGATCTATTTTGTATACAATTGATCCCCTTTAGTCCCTTTTGGGAACATTTTCAGGGATTAGTCAGGTTGAAATCTGTGTAGCTCATTTTAAGAAATATTAAAAACAAAACAAGTAAGGAAGGCTAAGTTCGGGTGTAACCGAACATTACATACTCAGCGTGCGCTTGAATTGTACATTGCATTTCAGAAAAATTACTTTTCTACATAACACGTGGCACCGCCCGTTTAAAAAAAAATGTCTCCCCATTTCCTCTTACAATAAAACTTTATAAGTGAAATATCATTGATTCAAAACCATTTCTTGCTAAGTTATAGCTTATTATTCTACGACCATTTTAAACTTGTTTTATATCTAATTTGCCGTGGTCTTTATTCGATCCCGTCCATTTTTACTAGAAAAATTTTCTGCTATAAGGAAAATGTGTGTACACAATTTCATTACGATATGTTAATTTTTCTTCGAACTTAGAAAATTGCTTAGTCATAAAAGGGGCGATGCCACGCCAATTTTTCTATACTCAGCTGAGCAAAGCTCACAGTAGATTAATTTTGTTCGCATAACGGTAATCCGTAACGGCATAAACTAATCGAGATAGATATATACTTCTATATATCAAAATGGTCTGGGTGAAAAAATAAATTCATTTAGCCATGTCCGTCCGTCTGTCCGTTAACACGATAACTTGAGTATGTTTCGAGATATCTTGATGAAATTTGGTACGTACGTTCCTGGGTACTCATACCAGATCGCTATTAAAAATAAACGAAATCGGACTTATAACCGAAAAAGTGCGATAATTCATTACCAAAGGCGGATAGAGCGATGAAACTTGGTAGGATGGTTGACCTTATGACGCAGAATAAAAAAATAAAAAATAAATGTAAGTCGCGAACCCAGGGCATACGGTGTGGTAGGCGGAGCACGCTACCATCACACCACGGTGGACGCCAGCGCAGAATTGCAAGTCAGTAAAATTTTGGAAAATAGGCGTGGCACCGCCCACTTTTAAAAGAAGGTAATTTAAAAGTTTCGCAAGCTGTAATTTGGTAGTCGTTGAAGATATCATGATGAAATTTGGCAGGAACGTTACTCCTATTACTATATGTGTAACACATAAAAACTAGCAAAATCGGATTACGAACACGCCCACTTTTAAAAAAAAAAATTTTTTAAATCAAATTTTATGTCAACATTCAACTCCAGTAATGATATTGTGCAACAAAATGCAAAAATAAAAGAAAATTTCAAAATGGGCGTGGCTCCGCCCCTTTTTATTTAATTTGTCTAGAATACTTTTAATACCATAAGTCGAACAACATTTTACTAATACTTGTGAAATTTGGTAGGGGCATAGATTCTATGACTATAACTGTTTTCTCTGAAAATGGGCGAAATCGGTTGAAACCACGCCCAGTTTTTATACACGGTCGACCGGCTGTCCTTCCGCTCGGCCGTTAAAACGATAACTTAAGCAAAAACCGATATATCTTTACTAAACTTAGTTCACGTATTTATCTGAACTCATTTTATCTTGGTATAAAAAATGGCCGAAATCCGACTATGACCACGCCCACTTTTTCGATATCGAAAATTACGAAAAATTAAAAAAATGCCATAATTCTATACCAAATATGAAAAAAGGATGAAACATGGTAATTGGATTGGTTTATTGACGCAAAATGTAACTTTAGAAAAAACTTTGTAAAATGGGTGTGACACCTACCATATTAAGTAGAAGAAAATGAGAAAGTTGTGCAGGGCGAAATCAAAAGCCTTTGGAATCTTGGCAGGAATACTGTTCGTGGTTTTACATATATAAATAAATTAGCCGTACCCGACAGAAAATGTTCTGGGTCACCCTGGTCCACATTTTGGTCGATATCTCGAAAACGCCTTCACATATACAACCAAGGGCCACTCCCTTTTAAAACCCTCATTAATACCTTTAATTTGATACCCATATCGTACAAACGCATTCTAGTCACTCCTGGTCCACTTTTATGGCTATATCCCGAAAAGACGTCCACCTATAGAACTAAGGCCCACTCCCTTTTAAAATAATCATTAACACCTTCCATATGATACCCATGTCTTACAAACGCATCCCAGGGTTACCCTAGGTTCATTTTTGGACATGACAATTTTCCCTTATTTTGTCTCCAAAGCTCTCAGCTGAGTATGTAATGTTCGGTTACACCCGAATTTAGCCTTCCTTACTTGTTAAATTTGAAGTTTTTCCTATTTATTGTTAAAAATCCACTTGGGAAATGAAATACCATTGATATAAAGCTCTTTTTTAGAAAGATATAGCTTATTTTATTCGTCCACGACCCTTTTAAAAATCTTTTATATAAAAGTGGGCGTGGTCCTTATCCGAATTCGTTAATTTTTCCTTATAGTAAATGCAACCTCTGTGCCGAATTTTGTTACGATAGGTTTAACGATTTTTGATTTATGATTAATAATATTTGTAAAATTGATTTTATCACAAGTGGGCGGTGCCACGCCCATTTTAAAATTTTAAAATTTGTATCAAAAGTCTCAATATCAGTCCACATGTCAAACTTCAACATTATTGGTGTATTATTTACTAAATTATCAGGTTTTTTGTGTTTTCCAAAATGTTATATATATTAAAAGTGGGTGTGGTTCTCATCCGATTTCACTCATTTTCAATACCAATATATTCTGGGTCCAGATAAGCTAGTTAACCAAATTTGGTGTTGATATCTCAAAATTTGCTCAAGTTATCGTGCTAACGGACGGACGGACGGACGGACGGACGGACATGGCTTAATCAAATTTTCTTTCGATACTGATGATTTTGATATATGGAAGTCTATATCTATCTGGATTCCTTTACAACCAACCGTTATCCAATCAAAGTTAATATACTCTGTGTGTAAAGCACGCTGAGTATAAAAACGGCAACGAAGTGAGTAAAATAAAAGAGATCACAGGTGATTGAATCTAGTTATTTAAGAAAAATGCGGAGCCCTATACCAAACCTAAATTACTAGAACGTAGCGACTACGGCGGAGTTAGGGTTAAATTTTCGGATAACAGTTTGTATTCGTTTTTGAAAAGCGGGCAAACAACTTATATCAAATATATTTGGTGGCTTGGTATTGTATTTCTGCCATGAATAATGCGACTGGGCCCTATTTGAGTACTTATTTAACCTAAAAAGGACTATTTTTCATTTGTTCCCATATTGGTCCTATCGATCCCTTTCGGGTATAAATGGGTACAATTAGTCTCCTCATAGAACTTGCTCAAACAAAAGGGAACAGTTCAACTCATACAAAGAGTCCAAAATTGGCATTGGTCGCATACTCCTTTGCGACTAATCCCCGATTCATCCTAGACTAATCGCATTTTTTGCAGGGAACACTCAAACTGTTATTGTCTGTTAGTGTCAAAGTGCGAATCAAAATGTTTTCTAAACTCAATTAGAAAAGTTGTTCGATTTTCAAAGGAAATAGATAATATCATTGTTTTCTTAGAAATGCATAGAGTCAAGGATAAATAAACCACTTAAGTAACTAATAATCGTGCAATGACCTTTTTATATTATATTGTTATAATAAAACACTAATTTGCAGCGTTGTTTGGGAATATTTCTCTTTATTTTATTGGGATTATTGACCTGCGTACTTGCGTTTCATTAAGACATAATTAATTTTTACGACCATGCTAAGTGTATTTTGTCATGCGAACTGTATGATTAATTGAGCAGACTAATTAACTTAAAAACAAGGTGATCGAACTTTTTTAATTTATAAAGAATGCAGTACAGTTACTTGGGAATTTCCTAGAATTTCTCAATGAAGACAAAAAAAAAAAATATTGGCCACTTTTATCATCTGCTATGCCCCAAACTATTGACCTTTTTGGTTCTCAGGATAACACGATATTATAAAATAATATCTACACTAGGGCGGCCCTTCCATATCAAATTAAAAATATTTTTCAAACGATAGTACCTTGGTCAGAAATATCACACAACAATTTTTGGCCCGAATTGGTTCGGACGGTTAAAAAGTATCAGACAAGGGTCAAAGTTAAGACTTTTCTAAGCAGGATCGCCCCTCGACAGTAGCTTGGCAAACAATCCGAGTGTATTAATGCAATGAAAAGCCTCTGAAAATTCATCTGCCTTGCAAATGCCGTTCGAAGTCGGCATAAAATTTGTAAGTCACGTCCGCCAATTTGTAGGGAAAAGAGAAACTCCCTCAAACTAATAAAAAGTTTCATACAAAAATTTTAAATTGCTAGTAATTCCTCAATTTAAAGAAAATTTTTTTATGAAATGTTTACGTATTTTAGGTAAGTGTTTTCTTCTGAGTGTATAAAGTAGAGATTTTACAAATAAAAAAATATTATTTCGGATGAAAGCGCGTATTAATACCCAGCCCTAGGATCTTCGATATACATTAGGGAGGCATTCAACACGAAAAGTCAGAAATTTTAAGTAGTATGGAAGCCATCACAATTACAAGGTTCTTAGCGAATTTACTAAAGAAGAGATGAGACCATCACATCACTACTAAGGTAAAAATCTTGGCATGTGGCTACATGGCATTTTCAACCGATTTATACATAACTGCATGCTTGGCCAAATTTTAGCATAATATTTTCAACGAATTCAATCTTCGCTACTGCTAGGCCACTTTCCAAACAGTTTGACAAAAGTCGAATCTACATATATTAAAACCGGGAAATTCCGACCAACTCGTCTTATCAACGCATTAATCTCTGTAAATTTTTTTAAGGGCATGAAAAAAATGCATCATCACGTTAGAGATGTATATTTATAAAACTAATGGAGACTGCTGTTGTTCACTACATTGGGAGATTTGGAAATGTTTGGAGCCTGAAACTATCCATCGATAACATGACACATCAGGTTATTGAACAAGCTATTTTATTCGTTGGGTGCCTCCATTTTAATGAGAAGAAAAATCAGTGTGCAGACAGAAAAAGTAACTAAGTCAATTGTAGACACTAGGGGATGCCTCAAGGTGGTTTGATATTTTCTCTGTTATGGGTACTTGTCATTGATAACTTTCTTCGTCTACTGGAAAATGTGGGATTTGTTACAAAAGGGTATGGAGATGACTTTTTTCATTTCGAAAATTTTGGAAAATTGAAATTTAATTTTGTAGAAAATGCGGGTCTGTTTGCCTCAACCCTTTAATAATTGAGTACATGTACTATATATACTAATAAGTATAGAATTCCGAAAAATGGCCAGCACAGAAATTCCAAATAGCAGAGGTGATAGAGGCGAAGGGAGTATAAATGAAAGTCGAGTGGGGGTGGCAGTGAAAATGGGAATAAAATTCGGAGTAGAAATGAAACAAATATTTAGATTCGCAATATCTAGGCAATTATTTGAAGGGTGTATACAATACTTGATATATTAACTCTACATAAGTATGAGGAAGTGGTAAAGGGCTTGGGAGTGGGTGTGGAAGTGCGAGGGGTAGGGTGTGACAGTGCATGTGAAACAAATATTGAAATTAGCAAGAGAGCGTGAAAGTAGGCGTAGAAGTGAGAGTGACAGTAAAACAAAAGTAAAATTTTACGATATCTGCGTAATTAATTGAAGGAGATATCCACGTTTGGTATATAGATTCCATATATGAGGTAATACAGGTCGAGAAGGTAGAGGCGTGAAGGTGGAGGCAGGATTGAGAGTGTATATGAAACAAAAATTTAACTTTCAATGCCGCCGTAAATTTTTTGAAGGAGTTATCCAATATTTTTTATACCAGCTTCATATATGAATTTATCAAGGTAGCAGAGGTACAGGGAGTTTAAAATGGGGTAAGAGTGGGAATGAATATGAGAGTGGGGGTGAGGATGAGAGTGAAGTGGGAATGGTTTTCGAAGCGAGTGGGATAATTAGGATGAAAATGCGGTGGAAGTAAAGGAAATAAGGAAGCGACTGGAATAAGTAGGTGAAATGGAAGAAAAAGTAGTAAAGTTGCAGTCTATTCGATGAAATAGAGAGTAATATAGGGCAGGCCAATGTCCGCATGGTGCGCGAGTTAAGTAAAAGTTTAAAATGGAGTTTATACTGGCGAATGGAACAAAGCTTAGGGTCAAATATACAAAGTTTTGGCGGCCACCGTGGTGTGATGGTAGCGCGCTCCGCCTACGACACCATATGCCCTCTGTTCGCACCCCGGGTAAAGCAACATCAAAATTTTAGAAATAAAGTTTTTAAATTAGAAGAACATTTTTCTAAGCGGGGTCGCCCCTCGGCAGTGTTTGGCATGCGCTCCGGGTGTATTTCTGCCATGAAAAGCTCTCAGTGAAAACTCATCTGCCTTGCAGATGGCGCTCGGAGTCGGCATAAAACATGTAGGTCCCGTCCGGCCAATTTGTAGGGAAAATCAACGACGAAGCACGACGCAAATTGGAAGAGAAGCTCGGCCTTAGATCTCTTCGGAGGTTAACGCGCCTTACATTTTTTATTTTTTTAATTAAGGGCGCCCAGTTTTAGATAAATGTCCTATAGGCCCATATAAATCCCTGTACCAAATTTGATAATGATATTTTCATTTTTGCTCATGTTATCATGTTAGTTAACGGACGGGCATGGCTAAATCAAAATTTTTTTTCACAGTGATAATGTTCATATAAGAACATTTTCAAATTTGTCAAAATATGTATGAGTTTAACCCCTCAAAAGAAGCTTAGGACCTCACATGGACTGACATATGTCCACAGTGTCCTCGAGAAGCTTACTCTTAGTTAAAAATTTAACTTTTCGTGTTCTAAGCGGGTCTTAAGTCTCATAACATTAACTTTGGAATTTTCATTTAAATTTATTCTTGTCGCTCCTCAACGAAAATGATGACACGCATTTGCAAATTTTCCTTAGACAAACTTTCAAAGCATATGAATTTTACATACTTACCTACATATATGAATCAGCCAATAGCAAAATAGTTTAATAGGATAATCAGCACAAATCATTTTAACGTTGATTGTGACGGCCTCTTTAACATCAGCAGTAAATCGCGTCGCTTTGTTGTGGTCTTTGACTTTCCATCAACCTTACCACAAAACTTTCCTTTACATTTGTTTCCCCCATGTCTTAGATTGTTGTGTTTTTTTGTTGCTGTTGTTTAAAATATTACCGTTTGCTATTATGTTCTTTTGTTGGCACTGATGTTTGTTTCCTGTGTTGTGTATTTGTAATTATTAGGTATCCGTTGTCTACATACATTGGCATTATCTCTATGATGAAACTAGGTCAATCCAATCCAAATGGGCATTCAATTACATGCTAAAATACATACACATAACATAGATTCGCAGCAGTACATTCAACTAGTTGTATGTGAAAGTAGTACCAGTGCCAAGTCCGACTAGTCGGTACACAAATTGTTTGCCCTATAACTGGAAACTGAGAATATCCTACGAATGTTCTTTTTTTGCGGTTTTTGATGGAAAATGCTATTAGATTCTTATAAATGGCAATGATGGGCAGTTGCTGGTGCTGTTGTTGTATCGATACGGACATTCCCCGAAGGCCTTGGGGAGTGTTATCGATGGTGATGGTTCTTTGCCGGATGTATATCCGGTACGTTCCGGTACCAAGCCCGACCATCTCGAGAACGATTTGTTATGACAACATGCGCTCTTCATGGCCATACCGCCCTCCCGCCCCCTAGATCCATGATGAGTTCGGGATATCCAGAGCCCCGGCTGTTAATGAAAGAGGATTCGCCACGGATAGGTGGGGTTGACAATTGGGTTGGAGAAGCTATATATTGCGCTGGCAACCCCTTGAAAGGGTTGCGCTACACAACCCCTTGAATCTATTTTGTATTTTAGTCTCCTCTTACGATAGGCATACCTACCGCAGGTATATTCTAAACACCTAACCCGTTGGGGTAGTGATGCGCAGTCGTTGATACCCCTTTCGACATGAACAATAAACGGCCTATACAGTTTTAAATGAGTAGAAAATATAGTTACGCGCCGTTTAAGGTCCCTTGGAGGCGAGGCTTATTCAGTCAGATGTCTGTTGGGTTGCCCAGATTACTGGGTATTCAGCAAAAACTGTTTGTTCAGCATTTCATTTCCCCTTACTTAAGGGGAGTACTCTCGCCTCACTGTGTAAATGGTATTATGGTGGCATAAGAAAACAATCCGGAGCAGTTCTGAGAGCGGTGTTTCGACAGGCCCTGTAATTTCTGCCCATGTGTATCCCTTAGGCTCGCTGACCATATTGGGTATGCGTAGCGTGAAAGCGGTCTGCCAATTGCTTTGTAAGAGGTAAGTATCACTTTTTTATCTTTACCCCTAGTGCTGCCGGCGAGAGATTTGAGGATTTGCTGTTGTTATTGCTCTGTATTTTAGGTACGATTACGGATACATGCCAAAATGAAGATCCTCGTCGAACATGCCACCCAATATTTTTGGTTGAAAGATAGTCGCAATGCCATCGACGTGCATGTTCAATGTTCAAGCTCCTCTGATATCCATTTATCTTTCTTGTATGACTCTGATTCGACAGCAGCTTGTCACAAGCATTTGGCTGTTGTATATACTCGCCTTAAACGTAAGCAATTTCGTCTTATCTTTATTTTTTCTTCTGTCCACCAGTTAAGGCCTGTAACGCTCTTTATTTGGAAGCAATAGGTACATTGGGAAAAATAAAACAGATCAAAGTAGTAAGTAAACAATTAAATTAGTCACTTAAGCACAAAAAAATAATTAAAATTTTTAATGCAGTTTGGAGACTAGATTTCGGCCCGCATCAAACATCCATCTTTTGAAAACATTTTTCCTTTGGTTTTGCCTGCGAAATCTCGTGTAAATCCATCTCGAATAACCTTGTTATGAGCTCATTTATAAATCTTAATTAGAGCAGACACATCTTGGGTATTTGCATATTTACATATGAACATAAATATTGTTTTTCCTAAACCAATGACTTCAATGAATTTAGCATTGATGTAATTTATGAATATCCGCCTTCTTTGTTGACCAAACTCACTTCAGTTTACGGTTTGTGTGCTCTTGTGCCGACATAAGCATTCTTCTGACCACTTGACATTCCTTCTTCCTCTCCTCTTGCTACGTATTGCACTTGCCACAAATTGGCACACCCGGAAATATTTGACTCTTTACTTTGCTTGAACTTAATTGAGAATTATGCGTTATTAGCATAAAATATCTGTGCGTCTATGTTGGCCTGCTTTTATGCCTATTTGTTTTTGCTTTGTGTACTTAATTGAGAAATGACTTTGAATAATAGCAACACAATGCAACAATTGCTTAAGACTAATGGCATAATTTTGTATTAGAACGAAGAATTTGAGCAGCAGACTCCAAAGCAAAACTTGTGCTAGTGGAATAAATTGTTGGACGAAAAATTAGGCACATTTCCTATATAAACTGGAATCTAAAAATTTAAAATTAAAAAAAAAAGCTTTTTTATTTTTTAAGTTGATAAATTTTCGACAGAGGACCAGTTAAACTCTCAGCGTACGTAGATGACGTTACAGTTGTTATAAGTGGAACGTGTTTTCTAATAAGCGGCCCTCTGACAGATCAGGCTCTTCCGGGTGTACACGTCTGGTGGCGTGTTAGTCGCTAACGCGCAAAAAAGCCGATATAGTATTATTTACTAGGCACTATAAGGTCCCTATTTGAACTAAACCTAAGGTTTTAGGGGTAACCCACACAAACAAGTGTAGCCCAAAATATCTAGGAGTCAATCTAGATAGAAATTGTCAGTGCTTGTCGTCGAAACTTCGTGTGGAAAAGAGAGTGAAGAAAGCCTCCGTGGCACAGTATGCATGCAAGACGATAATGGTATGTATGTGGGGCCTATCGCGTGTTTACAGCGATTTTCAAGCACATAGGTTTTGGGAAGTGTTATCGATGTTGATGGCCATTTGCTGGATTTAGATCCGGCACGTTCTGGCAACAAGCACGATTAAGGTGGAAGTCCGACCATCTCGATTACGATTGAATTTGACCACATTCTTCACCTTCTAGGCCATTTTTTCATGCAGAAAGTGCCGTAGAAACCATAGCCGCGATACACTAAGCACCTTCTTATCCTGTGACGGTATATTCGGGTTCTGACTATGCAGAAGGCGCAACATATCCTCCGATTTTATTACGCATGGTCACCATGCTTTGACTTTTGGTATCGCGTGGGTCTGCGCTCTATCCTCCACATTAATAAGCACGTTCGTGCCTTGCGTTTGGAGGTTTGGTACAATTTCCTCTATTCACCGCTAGCTCGCGCAGTTTTCGAACGCTATCGCAACACTCATCCTCTCGAAAACAGCCGGGGATTGCTAGTTTGACCCTTCCGAGATAACCGGGGTCTTAGCGTTAACTCCGTTTTGTGGTTTCTCTGACTTACAGCTTTCGAGGTACTTTCTACCTCGCTATTGGGATCCATATGTATTGCTTTCGAGATAATACGGGATTATTTTTAGATAATTTGAACCTATTTTACGGAGTTTAACTAAGGATTATTTCGCGATTTCTTTTGTAATCATTTCTGGAGTGTTTAAGATTTTTTGTGGATAGTTTCGAAATTGGGTAAAGGACGATTTAGATATAAAATCGTACGTTCTGAAAGTGATTCCATATTTGTTTAGAGAAGGAGTACACCTTTATGATCCTGAAAGCCAAGAACGCTAAATTCTCCTTATTCTCGGCGAAGAACTCAAAACAAAATTTTGTTCAAGAAATTTTTTTTTTTTTAGAAAAATATTGTTTTAAATTTTTTTCAATAAAAATTCTATGAAGTGAATGGTGTCTTGCGCAATTTTTGATTATAAGTATTTTCCAAAGGCAAAAACGATTTTCTTACACGGAGTTCTCCTATCATCGGACTGCAAGATCAATCAAATAAAGAAACGCCTTAAAAAAAAAAATCAAATAAAGGCGTTTTACGTTTATGAATGCATTTCAGCTTACTGAGAGAAAAGTTAAAGTTGAATCAAATTTTTTTGAAATAGATTAAATCGACAAATATGCATACATCCAAGTGTAAGTCCAAACTTTACAAAAGCGAATGGTAATTAAAAAAGTTTCACACTTTTGATCAAAAGCATTTCAAGCACTATTTACACACATTCACCATGGACGATTGCCTCCGAATTTGTAAAAGCCAGTCATGAACTTTCAACTTTTTGTTTTGAGTTTCTATCAAACAATTGAATTGGAAAATTTCATAAAATATTTATTTATGTAAAACAAAAAAAAAAAAAAAAATATTGAGCATACTACTTGGAACTATAATTTAGAGCTTCCTTCACAGCAATTTGAAAGCATCTTCCTGTTTGTGTAATAAATACATACATAGTACGTACTTATATACATATGTACATGCATATATATTTTACATATGCACCAGCTGACTTTCGGGCGTTGTACAAGTCTTTGCCTGAGTAAAATATCGTCAACGAAAAATCTTGTTATGCATTTCCGGCGACAAATCAATACAAAATTGTAAATTTTCTTTTAAAATACAATCATGGTTGCCATCTTGCTGAAATTGTAGCCAATGTCGGTCCTTCTTTTATTAGTTCCTTTATATTAGTCTGGTTTCGTGTTTTTCCGCTAATATCAGAACAAACAAGTAAGGAAGGCTAAGTTCGGCTATAACCGAATATTATATACTCAGCTGAGAGCTTTGGAGACAAAATAAGGGAAAATCACCATGTAGGAAAATGAACCCAGGGTAAGCCTGGAATGTGTTTGTATGACATGGGTATCAAATGGAAGGTATTAAAGAGTATTTTAAAATGGAGTGGGCTATAGTTCTATAGGTGAACGCCTTTTCGATATCGTGACTCTAGAATGCGTTTGTACGGTATGGGTATCAAATGAAAGGTGTTAGTGAGTATTTTAAAAAGAGTTCTATAGGTGGAGGCCTTTTCGAGATATCGCCATAAAGGTGGATCAGGGTGACCCAGAGCATCATCTGTCGGGTACCGCTAATTTATTTATATATGTAATACCACGAACAGTATTCCTGGCAAGATTCCAAGGGCTTTTGATTTCGCCCTGCAGAACTTTTTCATTTTCTTCTACTTAATACGGTAGATGTCACACTCATTTTACCAAGTTTTTTTCTAAAGTTATATTTTGCGTCAATAGACCAATACAATTACCATGTTTCATCCCTTTTTTGGTATTTGGTATATAATTATGGCATTTTTTTTATTTTTCGTAATTTTCGATATCGAAAAAGTGGGCGTGGTCATAGTCGGATTTCGGCCATTTTTTACACCAATACAAAGTGAGTTCAGATAAGTACGTGAACTGAGTTTAGTAAAGATAAATCGATTTTTGCTCAAGTTATCGTTTTAACGGCCAAGCGGAAGGACAGACGGTCGAATGTGTACAAAACCTGTGCGTGGCTTCAACCGATTTCGCCCATTTTCACATAGTTATCGTCATAGAATCTATGTCCCTACCAAATTTCACAAGGATTGGTAAATTTTTGTTCAACTTATGGCATTAAAGGTATTCTAGACAAATTAAATTCAAATGGGCGGAGCCACGCCCATTTTGAAATTTTCTTTTTTTTTTGTATTTTGTTGCACCATACCATTACTGGAGTTGAATGTTGTCATAATTTACTTATATACTCTAAAGGTATTAAATTTTTTGTTAAAATTACACTTAAAATGTTTTTTTAAAGTGGGAGTGTTCTTCATCCGATTTTGCTAATTTTTATTTAGCACATATATTGTAATAGGAGTAATGTTCCTGCCAAATTTCATTATGATATCTTCAACGACTGCCAAATTACAGCTTGCAAAACTTTTAAATTACCTTCTTTTAAAAGTGGACGGTGCAACGCCCATTGTCCAAATTTTACCAATTTTCTGTTCTGCGTCATAAGGTTAACCCACCTACCAAGTTTCATCGCTTTATCCGTCTTTGGTAATGAATTATCGCACTTTTTCTGTTTTTAGAAATTTTCGATATCGAAAAAGTGGGCGTGGATATAGCCCGATATCGTTCATTTTAAATAGCGATCTGAGATGTGTGCCCAGAAATATACATACCAAATTCCAAAAAGATACCTCATAATTTACTGAAGTTATCGCGTTAACGGACAGACGGAGGGACGGACATGGCGCAATCAAATTTTTTTCTATACTGATGATTTAGATATATGCAAGTCTATATCTATCTCGATTCCTTTATACCTGTACAACCAACCGTTATCCAATCAAAGTTAATATACCCTGTGTGCAAAGCACGCTGAATATAAAAAGAGAGTCTTGAAATAGATTTTTGTGTATATTCCCAAGGAGCTAGAGTCTGGCGACTTAGGTTATGTTAAACTGGTCGGTCAATAAAGAACTCACATATACAGAATGGGTCCCTAGTATTACCAAAATTTCTTTGACGACCAATCGCAGAAACCCCATTTAGGTAGCAGGACTTACGTTATAAAAAAACTCCGTCCACTTGGTAAATACTAGAAGTTTTCTTGAACCCAGCTAAATGTGTAGTTGCCACAAGATCCTGCATCTATGCCGCCCTTAATAGCTGGAGTGTTTACCTACCGAGTGCAGAGCACGAACACAGAATATGTTTTACCGTTCCTTCCTGCAGAGTGCGCTTCTTACGTCTACTGTGACTAACAAGGCCTAATAAGCATGTAATGCCAGAAGGCAGTGCCGAGCTAATATGGCATCGCGAACCGTAAGCCTTCCCTTTTTAGAGATGTGGGCAACTTTGTGAGTCTAACGTCGTAGGACTTCTACTCGTCTTTAGAAAGTTTCCACTTCCGCGCGTAGACAAAGTCTTCCCTGCTTCATGGATCATATGCATCTCCTGTCTCCTTTGCCAACTCATCGTTACCTTCTCTCAGATTATGACCGGGGACCAAGTATAGATGTATGGTTCGGCCCCAATGAAGTCTCTCCAATGCTTCTTTGATGATTTTACAGGGATCGAGATATATAGTGCTTTTGGAAACTTGCGAGCTATTTTTAAGTGGCTTCTCTATGAGCTAGAAACTTACAACTTTACCATTGTTGATGTCACTGTGACAATGCAACAAAATGCGAAACTATTCCGCTAAGTGACGAACGGGTTGCAATATTTGGAAACCACAGGAAACCACAAAGGAGGGCACAGCACTCGATGAGACCGAAGTTGGATGTAATCCAACAAGGAGGAAAGGCGTGGGCAGGAGCCTGGGCCTGCAAGGTTTCTAAGATCATCTGCTAATCTTACGACTAAAATTGTTCTTTTACGAAAATTGTGGCCTGATCGCGACGCTAAGGCGTTACACTCTTACCCTGTATAAAATGACGGTGTGGCAGTGTAACCCTGCCAAACCAGCTGATCCTGACATTATATTTTTGTAACTTCAGAAATTTTTGGCGAAGAAAATTGAAATTAATTTTCATTATTATTGACAATGCGCTTGTGAGAACCAGCTGATACGCGGCGCATATAAGTTGGCACTTTTAAAGGGTAGGAGTAACTCGTTTAAGGTTTTAACGTTTATTTTTTTTTTAAGAAAAGAAACCGCTATAAATTGCTTATATCTGTAAAAAGAGAAGACTTCGGGCTCACGATGGGCGTACTGACTGGACATTGCCTTCTGGCTTCACATGCTATAAGTTAGGCCTCCTCAGCAACAGGAAGTGGACATATGTGGCAGATGCAAACGGTTATTATCCAACTGGTGATCATATACCCAAATTACCGGAACAAGTGTTGTTAAATTTATTAATAAATTCTGCCAACAACGCCGGCAAAGAGCTTAATCCGGTATTTGCAAAGCGAGCCAAAATATATGTATGTACAATAGGCCGGGTCGATTTGTGGGGAGGCAAACAAATCGCCCATTGCTCTGTGAAAATCATATTCTAGGGATCAAAATAAGAAACTTTGCCGAAGGAACCATACCTCTAAAACGAATTCTGATGTCCCCCCCCCCTTTTGGTTGTAGGGGCAAATTTTGAAAAATCCCACTTTGAAATGCCTATGTTTTTTTCTTTTTGGAGTTTATTTTTCTCTTTAGAAATTTATTTAGTCAGAACATATGTAAATGAAAAAATGAATTTAACTTAGTAATAGAAAAGAAATTAAAAAAAAAAATTATTAGAAATTAGCGTTTTTACAACCCCCTTTTAAAACCAAGGCATCACTGTGACACAATTGCAGATCGTAAAATTGCTTGTGTTGTTTTTTTTAAGCCACCACAAGACACAGCAGGTAGAATTGAAATTGCCCCTCCCCAAAAGTTCGACCCAAAGGGGGGGACATCAGAATTCGTTTTAGAGGTATACGATTTCACATACATATACGATTTTCACAGAGCAATGAGCGATTTTTAAATCGACCCGCCCTAATGTACAAATGTATTATTATGTATAATATTGTATATTATTATAAGAGTCAATGCATTTTAAGACATTCCAAAACGGGTCGAAATATATGTTTGTACAAATGAATGAATAACTTAATGAGTGAATGCTGGAGTCCTCCCTCGCGTGGTCAAAGCTTCCGCTACTAGGGGCGGCTATGTCCTAGAAAGCTTCTAGTATTTGCCAAGCGGACAGAATTTTTTTGTAACATAGTTCTTGGTACTTAATTGGGGGTTTTACGTTTGTTCATCAAGCATTTGATACATAAACAACTTAAACAAAGATATAATCATGTTAAACTTTGACATTAAAATTTTAACATAAATGTAAAAATTATTGTAAGGAACAAAAAGAGGAAGGCAGGTCGTCTCCTTCTGCGATAGTTCTGCCCTAGTTCGGAACTTATGCGATTCACAGCAGGGTATTTATAAAAAGTTTTTTTAGCAAACAGTTATTGATTTTAAAACTGTATATGCAACTACCAAATTTAGGGCCGGTTTAAAAATTGTTGTTCCTTTTTTCAAAAGTTTTGGCTCCAAAAATTTTTTTGATCTGACAATCTCTTAACGATGAATAAACGCAATCAGCAAAAAGAGACGTAAATGTGTAAAAGCTGACATTTTTACTTTGCATAATTTGCAAAAGTGTATTATGTTTCAAAAATTTCTAAACATTTTTCACCCACGGAATTGCATAATATTTTGGGCCTTGTTTTTCTCGCTTTCTTCATGCACATTGTTTCCTAATTGAATTTCAGTAACGCTTTGTTTTAGAGTGAAATAATAAAAAATATTAATTTTAAATAATATGGAAGTAAAAAATGCATAAAATTTCTAATTAAGATTTATACTCTACAACTGCTAATTCAACTTTATGGTGAAGGTGGCTGGAAGGAATGGCGCCTGAAACGTAGTCAAGGTATTATAAACTGGCAGTTTCACATTTGCATATAATCGAATGAAGATTTATTGCGTGTCATGTAAGCATAAATACAGGGTGCTTCATTATTATTAGTGGTGTTTTTCTTATGCAGATATACATCTGCGTTTTGTGGTTAAAACGATGTTTATCCGCATTTGTGTATGGTAAATAACAAAATTTTCTTCGCTTCGCGCTTAGCAGTTTATACAAAATTTTAATACTTATTGAAAAATGACGTCAGGAATCTGGTTCGGATTAAATTATGTATTATGTGGTAGCGTTGGCTTCTCTCTCGTCTCAAACTTAGGTTTTGCTTCACTTTGGTTCACTTTTTATACAAGAAACTTGATTTAAGTTGCGTAATTGTAGACAAACTTTTCGAAATAAAACAAAATTTGCAATCGTCGGAAAAAAGCAAAGAAAATGCAACCGAATGTCAAAAAATCTTACAAAATACAAACTCGCTCATTTCATTTTCAAAGCTTAGTTTTTATTTTTCCTGATTTTTATTTTTTGTGGTGTAACTTGCATCATAATACAAATATGGAGATGTAGTTCCGTTTCCGCCGCCATCACCCCCATTTGACATAAACTATGTTTTTGACATATTTTTGTTGAAACAGCGATACCATATCCTTAAAAAGTTAACGTTCCAAAGGGGCATATTTGTTGCAATTCTACTTGCCTCTTTCTTATATAAATACGAATTGGAAAACATCTTAAATATGTGTTGATTGTATGAAGGGTAAGAAAATTACTACGTAAGACTAAGGGCCTCTTTATACGCGTCGTCTTTTTTCGTCTATTTTTTGACGTTGAACAAGCTGTTTCGAGCTTGTATTGAGTTCAATACCGGTCGAAGAAAGTACTAGAATTGCATCTATCGGGGAAATATGTATCTATATCGTCCATATTCGGTTCAACATAACAGTTGCTACGATTTTAAACCCATGTGAGGTTTTTTCAACTATTGGATCATAAGCTATTGCTAGGGCTGGCAGCTTGTCGTTGATGTGAGGCCTTTTGGATCTGCATTGCTGTCACAAACTATTGATTAGTTAAAGGAAGGTAAGAAGAGAGTCCGCTTGACTAATGAATTCTAAAAAGAGCAAACGCTGCGACTTGGTTGCCATCAAGAAGATGAACGAAGTGATGGCGATGAAGCAGTTCCTCAGTAACTGACTGTGGCGCTAATAGATCGCACGTTTTTCTATAGGACATCTTTCGCATCTTGGGGATTTGAAGAAAGGTCAGAATGTTGCGAATTGAACCAGATCAATCGCTGACCACTTAGTTGATAAGGCTGTACAATATTAGCTCCTCCGTGAAATAGTTAAAAAGCGTTTCCCAATTTCCAAAGGCAAGGCCTGAATCCCATGTGAGGTGAAGTCGGAGGACGCGCGGAACCTGTTGCATCTTATGAAAGTAGTATACTGACAAGGCATTGAAAAATGCTTGCGTATATGCATCCTCCAGAGCAAAAAGGAGTCGTAATCGCAATGCTCGAAATATTGGAGAGAGAGGGAAAAACAAATGTTGCGGCGAGACATACAGATCCACTTGCCTTTCGAGGAAGCACACAGTTCTTAATCACTAGCCATGGCTGTAACTATTGACAGGTTTTTGTAAAATGTGTAAAATGTATTGGTACAGTTACTCAAGTAATAGTTCACGATACTTTTTGTATTTTTGCATAAATTTCTTAACAAGAGTTTGCAGTGTGATTTCACCAGTGATGTGGTCTAAAGTTTGAGAAGCACTCCTCTCCTTAAAAGAGGAAATAGATATTTCGTTACTTTCTTGATGCCGTATTTGAGTTGAATTCAATTAGTTCATATTTTAACAGCTCGGTAAATATTTATCCTTCTAAAACTAATAGTTGAATAAAAATATCCCATACAAAATTTTAAAATTTCCATCCCATAAATTTGTTGATATGGCAATGGTGCTTCAACGACGCAAAGCTGTAATGTGTTTGGGCTTCCCTTATTTAAGAAGCACGAATTCCCCGCAAAAATCGCGAGTACTTCATGCATGCATGTATGGAGTGCTCACTATGGACCAACCGAGTGCTCCAAAATTAACCACAATTCATACAAAAAATATGGTCCAATTAACATTGCGATGTCCTAGGACTGGACCATATACTCCAGTTTCATGGAGTACCCATAGTCCAATAAACATCGTGTTGTGATTACAATCGTTAAAAACGACCAATGATCGGCTTACATTATGTTCGTGTAGAAATATGAGTTGGTCCATTGCTGCATTACAGTGGAGTATAATGGTAAGTACTCCAGTGGACCACATAATCCAACGATTTTTGCAGGGTTTCAACATGCAACACCCTGTATGAATGCACACCTATTCACATACTTATGTATATTTTCATATGTGAAACATGTTTTTAATTAGCATATAGTTAAGTCGTAAATGCAGACACCACTGTTTTCGTTGTTGTTGTTGGTTTTTTTTTTTGTTTTTGTTGTTATTATTATACTATTTCTTGGGTATTATGCCGCAATGCCGGCAGTTATTCCTTCGATTAGCCAACGTCCGCCTGAACGTCGGATCTGTCGTTTCATTAGCTAGCAGGCCCATTTTTAGCGTGTTGTAGTAATTTTGCGGAATTTCAAGATTTCAATTTTAATTAATAAAAGCAAAAGTGCGGAAAGATATTTTGTGATGCTGCTGGCCCATACAAATCGCCTTAGGCTAACACCAACTTTAGTAGCAAAACCATTGACGTTTGTATTGTTGTATGTATTGTTAATACAGGAAAAAAAAATGCCGCCACAAATTTTTCTAGTCTCGATTAATACCGAAAGCAATTTTTAAGATTTTTTTTTTTTGTTGCTTGAAATGGAAGCATTGTGGTTTTCTTATAATAGGTACGGGTTGCGAATCTTAAGATTCTCGAATATTCTGTGCCTACTGTTATCATTAGAATCACTGAGCTGTTTAATAAATACACTTAAATCCGTGTTGTTCAAATTATTGCCAGATACCCAAATCGATAAACACTTTCTCAAGGCCATGCCACCATGCCCATTTTCAAGCCTCTTCTGTGTATATTTTTCAAGGCATTTAGCTCAAAGTGTTTGTTATGTTGGTAAAAAGTATACCCTAAAGTCTGTAGCGTGTGGCAGGACGCCATTGCTGTGTGAGCAAGGGTATGCTATTTCTCAAGGTCCTCAATTTGCTATGAGAGGCAGGACACCAACTCCAATGACAAGACAATAATTTGAAAGTGGCAAATAATGTGTTTAGGTGGAGTTGACACTGCTATAAAGGATGTAAGAATTATTATGCCTAGTGGCAGACCGGCAGAAGTGCATGGATATTCTATATATACAGTGCAATCGCGTACTTCACTTACGACGTATAAAAATTAGACTGAACCCTATTCCCTAGAACCCTTGCACGATAGGGGTCACCTTGTCTGAAACCTTGTTTAGTTCCAAATGGCTTGAAGAGTTCCTTCCAAATTCTGACTGAACTGATAGTGTTGCTCAACGTCATTTTGCACAGCCATATAAGTTTTGCGAGGAAAGAAAATTCAGACATAGCGACAGCTCCTTTTCGTGCTATCGAAGGCGGCTTTAAAATCGAAGAAGAGGTGATGTGTGTCGATTCTTTTTTCGCGGGTTTTTTCCATTATGAAAATCGGGTCGAAGGTAGATTTACCATTTTTCAACTAAAAGCGACCTGAAGTAGATATAGTTACATGGGTCTAGTCCCATGTATAGACCGCTTTTTTTGTGTGCCGGTGTTTTGTTAACGAATTCTTTTAAAAAATGTTGAAGGGCTTACTGAACATAAACGAAATTGATTATAAACTTTCAATCATTACTGAAGTTGCAACGGGAGTTTGAAAAAAATCTTTAATTTCAAAGGAAAATAATTGTGAAAATTAAAGTGAGACATAAATTTGTTCCAAGTTTTACGCTTTTTTTCTGTGTTATTTATTCAGTTGGTATAAATGATGAAGTGATGTATGTATGAATGTGTGCCTATCAAGGTCGAAGGGCGGGCTTTTCCAAAAAACTGTTAATAAATTCAAATCAATGATAGCCAAGTGCCAAATATCTTTTACCCAAACACTTTTTGATATATATTTAATTGAATAATTTATATAGATACGAACTTGACAAAGGATACACACATACAACTTCATATACGTACACAAAAAATCAGAAATGCTATGGGTAAAATCATTATCCATATATGTATAAGAAAAAGTACTGCAAAATGTATGTAGCTGACACTGATTGAAATCAGCAAATTAACATAAAATTAGCACCTCATAGATTGTGATGAATTGGTAAATAAATGTGTATATATATTGTGAATACCCACCAAAAAATTGTGTAAAGTACACATGATTTAGGCTCCATTTAGGCATGTCTTAGCAAGGCACCGTGCATTCAATGTGGAATGGAAGGAATGGACAGTTTTCGCGTTTGTTTATGAGGTGGGTTGGTTAAAGACTGAGGAATGCTTAGTCGATGCAGAGTCGGGTGGAGGTGACAAGGTAATGCTCGAAGCGAGGATATGAACAGCGTTGATTCTTACCAGAGAGTGAAAACGGAACACTATTGGAATAGGAGACGCTTGTACTAATAGTAACGCTGACCCTTCGGAGACTAATGTCGAAGTCTTATTTTTTAACGGTGTCACTCGGAGCGAGGATATTAACGACGTTGGTCCTCACCGGAGAGTGTTCACTTAGTACTGTAACGAATTTTGGGAAATCCTGGTTATTATGCACCTTCTGCTAACGTTCGAATCGCTGAACTGTCGAACAAATAACTCCAATATTCGGTATTGCAAACTGGTCTTTAAATTACTTTGGGAGTACTTCACAATTATACTTCAATTCACAACTAATAGCGTGTTTAAATCAAACTGATTGCTGATTCCTCAGCTTGCGCTGCTTTTATACTCTGGGTTTTCTCGTTCAGCCATTTCTCCTAAGGTCTAGCCGTTTCGGGAACAGTTGTATCTCATACTTGGTTACGAGCTATATACATGTATATTTGTATATTATGCTTTTCTTATAGCCATATGCGTATATATGTATGAGTAACTACTTCGGCTGATGATTACATGTCTGTAGGTGAGATATCTCTTCGTTGCCTTGTATATATGTTTGTAAATGATGATTGATGTGTTCATGGGCAAAAGCGTTGCATGCTTTAATGTTTTTGTTGTTGTGATTATTTACCAACATAGTGCATAACATAGTGATGTTAATATTCGCCACAGTACTATTAGAATAGGTGACGCTCAGAGAGAGGATATAAACGACGTTGGTCCTTACCGGAAAATAATGAATTAGTAGCGGAGAGTTTTTTAGTAACGGTGATGCTCGGAGCGTAATGCCAGTGTACTATTGGTAACGGTGACGCTTGGTGAGCTATGCCGGAGTACTGTTAGTAACAGTGATGCTCGCCGAGTAATGAGGGAGTACTATTTCTAACAAACCGTCGAAGAGGATATTATCAACGTTGACTCTCACCATACAGTGATGAGGGCGCAAATAGTATAGACTCAGGGAGAGGATGTCCAAGAATCAAGGACGGCGGTATTGGTGCCTGGGAGGAAATTTCATTAGTAATATGAACTACTAGCTATTAATATAGATGTAAACTCAAGATAGTGGCGTTGGCTTTAGATCAGAGTAGAAGAAGAGTGCGCCCCGCCACAGGCATTGGGTCGTATTCCCCTATCATCAAAGCAAAACGCTTGTACATTACCTTCACACAGTGAGTACTGGTATTGAGTCTACCAGATTTTTGTATTATCTTTCCGTAATAGTTTTCTATACAGAATAACACACAGATACTCGATTTTATTGCTGATAGCCAGGTTTTCGCCACCAACCTTGAGTGGTATAAAGTTCGGCCTTTTGTGCCTTCGTGTGAAGAGTACCAGTTCAGTTTTACCGTATTGTCGCATACCATTACAGAAATTGTAAGGGAGTTTTATCTGCATAAGAACGCAAATATCGTTCGAGTAAGCAATCACCTTATGGTCCTCCTTCTGTCTGATTTGTAGTAGCCGATACAGTGTAGCACCCAAAGTAGCGATGAGAGAACACTTCCTTACAGAGCGCCGCTATTTACCAGCCTATGAAGAGCATTTTCATCTATCACCGAGTGAATCCTTCTGCGAGTAAGCAGTTTGTGTATGCGGCATGTATCGTTTTGTAGGATCGTTAAGGCCGAAGTGAATACCTCGGAAACCTTATTATGTTGCTATAACTGCTTACCGAATATTTTGTCGGTGTATTTTCAGTGTATCCACGTATTTATATGCTTAAGATACATATTTACATTTAGAGGTGTGATTCATGCATGCAGGCGTGTGACGGGTATATGTAATTTTGTGAAAATTGGAAAATTATAATTTCTTATCGTGCAATTACAATCAAAAAAACAAAAAAAAAAATAAACAAATTGCATACAACAAATAAAACACACACAAGTACGTACATACATACAAATGAGTTATTGAAGCAGTGCTGCATGAATGAAATGACAATTGTAAACAATTGTGGTATTATAGTTGTTCTTGTTGTTGTTATCTCATAAGCAATTTGTATGCAAAACGCATTCGCCTTTGACTCTTAAGCTAAGCAACATAAAATTACATAAATTGCATACAAATGTAAAAATACATTCATACATACATGGACATAAGGCATTTGAGATGAAATCAAAAGAAAATCGAAGCAAAGCCTTTCTTCCCATTGCAAGACGAGCGCGCTGACACGTGACAAGTGAATGTTGTAGAAATGAAAATTTTTGACATTTTACATCAGTTGTTCACAATGACAATCCACAGCAGATGCGAGACGGCAACTTATGAAAGAAGATAATAAAATTGCAAATGAAGGCTGCCGTAGTAATAAATATTTTTATATACTTACGTAGGTACAGATCACTGTACAGTCGCTCGTCGCCCAGTACACAAGATGATGCGCAAATGTGCTCCTTAACTAGCTAATTGAGAACCTTCATATATGTGAAACTGCAGCTTGTTCGGCGGTAGGACTTCGTGATTTTAACTATAGCAGCTCGAGGCAGTATGAACACAGGCTTCCCCGTGTGGCTTCGTCATGAGATTATCACACACGCCCTAAGTAAAAGTTTAACTCCCCTCAAGACGGAACTGGTGGGGCGACGTGGTGCAAAAATAGGACGCAATTTTGCTCTACACCGACGATACCAAAATGGACTGCGGTGTGAAAGCGGGTGTCTTTAGTGAAAATCTAAAGGTGTCGCTGTCAGTCCGTCTTCCAGATTTTGCCAGCATCGTCCAACCGGAAGTTTTGGGTATATAAAGGGCGTGTACACTCCTGTCGGAGTATTCGTTGAGGGAGCGCGAGGTGTGCATTTACTCAGATAGCCAAGCAGCGCTCATGGCGCTTATCGCCGCTATAACTTCACGTAAAGCCATCAGCAGATGGAAGTGGTCGCTTCAAGCCTCAGCTAGCTTCGCAAACATAACACTTATATGGATACTTGGTCACAGGAACATCGAGGGCAATGAGAAGGCAGACGGACTTGTAAGGGCAGGGGTATTGCTGGATGCTGCGATGGTAATCGAGATGCAACATCTACTTACATCAAGCAAAATAAACGGCTTTATGGGTTTACGTAGCAGATTCAAGGAGTTCGCAGTCTCCAGCTCGGACACCAACAAGATAATCAAGCAATCCTTATAAATAGGTCAAGGAAAGAAATCTTAAAGATCACTGCCAAATTTACGTGATACTAGGCGCTTGGCCTGCATGATGAGAGTCAGTCACGCACCAAATAAAATCAAAGAAGCAGTCGCGCACCACCTCTTTAAATGCCCAGATCTAGGTGAGGTTAGGTTGAACTGGCCGGTCAATAAAGACCGCACATAGACTGACAACTATAACGCACACTAGTTTTCTACCTACGGGCAGAGCTTGAGGAAGTAGCTAAATGCTTTATAACAGATATCAATAGGTTCGTTGTCCGCCCCAAATTGTTCAAATTGGTTACCGGAGAAACATGTAGCAAAATATAGTCACTTGGGCTCGGATTTTTGGTATCCTGGTGGCATAGCAACAAACCAACCAACAAAAGGTCATCGGAAACAGCATTGAATACTGGGTAAGGCTGACGGTTTTCCACGCTCCTTTCTTCTAATTTGTACATTCCTTACACACAATATCTTGCTGTCGACACTTAACTTTACGTGGTAAATCGTAATTTACTAACTTACTTAATTAGCGCTTAACCATTTGCACCGACCAAGGGCTTTCATTTCAGCGTAGCCCTATTTAACATTAATTCGATCATCATCGATTGCGAGATCGGTTTCATCAAATTCACTAAGCGGTACCTTGCTGTCTCCAATTAGGAGGACAGAAAAGTGTTCACTCCATAATCTAAGTGTTCTCCGAAGTTCGGTTTACCAGTTCGCCGTTTTCGTACTTACAGGACTTTGTCGGAACTTAAAACCTTCACTCTGTTGCAGATTTTTTTTGGTAAAGTTTGCGAGCGGTACTCCATGTGCCTAGTAGCTGAAGCTATTAGCACTCACGGCTTTATGGCTTTCTTGTTTCTTAACAAAGTCAAGTCAAAATTTGCATCACAAAAAATTTTCCCACAATTATTCGTGAACTTTGGGTCACTGTGCATATTTCTCTAATATTTATATATGTAAATAAAAAGTAATGTGAACTTTACCTCAGACGCAGCTACAAATTAACCAATTGAAAATGCTTTAACACATTTCACCTTTTCAAAAACAAAAATAAAATAGCTATTTGAAACTATTTATAAACAATGTTGTAGAATTAGCCGGTGAATAAAAAAAAAACTTTTATTTCGCTAAATGCAAGTTATAGATAAATCAGCGAAAATGCAACCGAAGCAACAGCAGCCTGCAGTAGAGGCGGAGGCGGTTCTTTTAGACTTGACAGAAACATAAATATGAAGACGCAACTGGAAAGCTACATTAGAGAAATCTACAACGAATATCCCGGCCAGGATTACCATCTGGCTGATTTGCCTTAATAATTGTCCATTTTCTTCGCTGGTTTTGTTATAATTTTTAGTGGGTTATAGGCAAAGCTTGGGACCAGCCAGCTCTTGTTTCTGATGACTACCACGACAAACGTTGAACGGAGTATGATTTTAAAGATATTGATTTGACGGCATGTACCTAGAATGTCAGAACTCTTTAGTAGAAACTACCAATCCCGGCTGCATCGGTTGGTTGGTGTTCTTGTTAAAGCAAAAGCCGACATGAACGCCACCAGTATGACGAACGCAGTAGGGCAGAAGGGGGATGGGGCCTTTCGATGTGTACTTCAGTGCCCATATGACCAAACGTTATGTTCGGAGCCAAGGTAATGGTTTTGTGGTGGGAAAGAAACTTTGACAGCTGTGAACACAGCTGTGAACGAGCTATCGCCGCGATCCGCATTAAGGCGACATTTTTCAATATCTATTTTGTATGCCTTTCCGCACCTATAGACAATACGGACGAAAAGGGCAAGGACTCCTTCTAATCTATAAGAAACCAGAAAAGACAAACGATGATAATAAAATCATGCCATGACCTAAACACCAAGAAAATTTACAATGTAATATCTCCCAATGGGTTGAGACTGATTCCAAATACATATATATGGTCATCTATAGTACCAAGCTGCTTGGCTGTTTCCTGATCGAAGAATACGAAATCAAAAGGATAACGTCATAATCGAGAGCAGGCATAGTTTCAGTGTCCTATTGCGCAAGATACGAGATTCAACTATCGACTAGACCACAACCTTGTGGCAGCCGAGATCCGTAGAAGGCTCTTTGCAAAAAAGAAAGTTCGCGCAGTGAAACAAGGAAAGTTTGCCATCGAAAAACTGTTCGGGAAACAGGCAGCCGATGATAACTTAACTCGGCACTTACGCCTGCTAACTCAGAGCAATCATCGACCTGACGATGTGGCCCAGCAGTGGGAGCATATTTCTCTCTCCTTTCGTACAGCCACTGCTGAAACTATGAGTTTCGAGCGAAAAAGCAAAAAAAACTGAATACGATGAGGAATGTTAGGCTGTCTCGGAAAAAAAGTACGCTAAGTACGTACTCCCCAAAACCTTCGGGTAGTGTATTTATATTTACAACAACAATATTTGATGCAGGGTGTCATTTTTCATCCGTATGGTCAGTCAGGGGGTTGCAACCCTGCAAACTATAAATGTATACAATTATGTTTAAAGATACTCATAAAGTTCAATTCAAGTTAGAGCTACGTTGCTGATTATGTCAGAAAAAACGAGATTCCAAGCACCATAGTGCTGGGTAGTTAATGGGGGTTGGGTTAGGTTAGGTTAAAATGGCCACCTCCAGTGTCCAAGCGGAGAATCACGTAGGCTATTGTAACGTAGGATACCAAGAATAAGCACTTGCTACCTTTCTGTAGAAAGTGTTTCATACACCCATGAAACTTTACCTGCGTGTTTGCCTAATATAGCGCAGGATTTCATTTATATATTCAAGCTCCGCAAGGCACCCAAAGCAGTGTATGTGGAGACATGGGTACCTGGTATTCGAAAGGGCGGTAAATGGCGTAGATACTGCTTTGCGGTTTCTATCTTCTCCTCAGAGGACAGTGCGGCCAGTTAGAAGACCCACTAAAGGGCAAATAGACGGGCTATTATTAAGTATGGAAGTGCAGGTTGTAGCCAATACAATTTATTGTGGCGAATATTACCATTTCTAACATCACTATGCTGTTAGTAAATAAACACACTGACTTTAAGCCATTCACACATATAACCAGTAGCTTGAAGGGAAGAAAAAATTTCACATACACATGTTGACTACATATATGCAGATAAGAGCGTAGAAGAAAGAGAAACAATCACACATCACGCTATCATCAGCTAAGAGCAGAAGCTGTTACTCGCCCATAAACACGCGTATAGCTAGAAGGAAGCATAAACTACATATACATGTAGGTATAGCAAAATAACTAAATATGCGACACATCTCTTCCAGAAGGCATGTTTTTGAAAAGTCTAGACCTTAGGAGTAATAGGTAAACGAGGCTAACTGAGAGTATAAAAGCAGCATGGTGCAAGCGATAGTCAGTCAGTTTGATTTACACACGCTATTAGTGAAGTACGCGATAATTGTAGTTGTGAAGCACTACTCCCAAAGTAGTCTAAAGAAAGAATGTGTTTCTATACTAAATATTAAAGTTATTTATTCGACAGTTCAGAGATTCGAACATTAGCAGAAGCTGCAAAATATTCAGGAATTCCACAAGATTCGTTATATTATGTATACATGAGTAATGCTGTCAGTATGTACGTATTTCCACGCAACAATCGACCATACTTGAGTAGTGAATAGTCAGTAGAAGTCCAGTGATGATTGGTGGACCTATATTCCATTTTGTTATTCCATACGAAATTTTTTTCACATAATTAGCTTGTAATGGTTTTTAAGTTTTCTGCGTTGAGTGTAATTTACGATTCTGTCAGAATGTACATGACTGAGAGCAGCCGAATACATCTATTAAACAGCAAGTAGGGCTTTGATACCTGGGAGGTTGGAAAGGACTTGATTCCAAGCTGCTCGTCCCTTATATTGTTTTTAAATAGTAAGAACAGTTCAGAGGTGCCAAATTAATGCAATGCTTGCTGAAATCCTGACACAGACAAAGGAAAAGTGTAAACAATTTAAAATTAAATCTGCAAATGCCTCCAATTTTACTTTAAATATGATTCCAAAATCAAAATGCACCTGTGTTTAAATATACATTTTCCGCTGAGTTTAGATCTTTTTGTTTTAATTTTTCTCCTTTTATTTGTAATGAATTTTGGCATCGACAAAATTTTTTGGGTAAAGCAACCATGATTCAAACTCACTTTATTCTTGTTGTTGTATATAGTATGAGATGTCTTGCTGCTGCCAATGGCAGTTTCTTCATGCGCTAAAAACACGTACAATGCGGAACGCAAACAAAAATCACAAATAACCAACAGTTGGAACGTGCCATGCATTTACAACCAAAGTGCAAATTTACTGAATGAAGTTTTCAGTTATAGAGAAAATGTACCTGCCGAAAGTTAGTTAAACGTACAAGAACTTACGTAGGTTAGGTTTGGATTAAGTCGTCGCTCTTCAAAATCGATTACTTTTAAAAAGCAAAATGAAGATGAAGAATTACGATTCCTTAATTTTTTTGTTAAAATAATTACCAGATCCGAAAGATGAAAATCCGAACAAAACAAATCCGCGGACAATTTTTACAAATCACACATTAATCATGTTCCTGTATGAGAAATCTCTCAACTCGAACGAATGGCAACGTCGATTGTTAGTATTGATGATAGAGCCTAGGATAGTAGTTCGAAATAAACAGTCTCTTGTGACTTAGTAATATTGCACACCAAGATCAAATCAGGGTTCATCTGTATTAACAGATACCTTTGGGGCTGACATAAGGTATGTAGGATAAATGAGAAAACAGTACACCAAATATTGAAACATAAGTGCAACCTTAATATCTTCTTGTTATTTTAAGTTCATACGTTCGAAACTGCCTGAAGGCCTTAACATTAAAGGCGTGCCTTCTACCACCGAAATTGTGGAAACTACACCAATGCCGCAGCGGAAGCGATTGACGTTGTTAGCATAGATTCCTTCGCAAGACGGTCGAAACTCACACTGTCTCCTCTTCATTCTGCCCCCCCCCCTTCCCTTTATTGGGGTGCCAACAAAAAGCTCGGAGTTGGGTTTGAAAACCCGTACCGATACAAATTATGAGGAAGCTTTCCATAGCCTTGGAAATGTAATAAATGAACTAAATAATATAATTGGAAGCGGAAAACGATCAGGGAGTGGATGCATTTAAAGAGGTAAAGCAACCTAGGAACAAGAGAGATACCAAGCACTAACAGACCGCCACGTGCCTTTGCGAGGCTGCTCAAAAAAACTGATAAAACGTGGTCGCGAACGTTGCCTAGATGGTATTCCATTTCCTCAAGGCCCGCCAAAAATTAGGAAGGTTGTTCACAAGAATCCAGAAGACGAACTCCAGGTATCAGAAACCGCAAAAAAGATGACCGAGAAACCGAAATATTGAAAACTGTTGTGAGATAAAAACGTCGAATGTTGTAAGCAGGTCGTCCGTATGCTATAATAGTCAAAATAACAGGATCGCACTCATACTTGACCATCCTAAAAGTAGAAAAACTGAGAATTCATTGAAGGGAATGCATACAGTGCTCCGCAAAACCCATAAGACGGCAAAAGAAGAGTTACTTTTCAAAGTACTTGAGTAGTCAGCGACTAACCCTGCTAAGCTGGAAGAGGCTGTAGGCCGTGTACTCTCAGCAAAAGCTGACTTTTAATCGCTGAAGAAGGAGTCCACGTGGGAAGTTGTGCTCGCAGCTGGACAGCTTCGAAGTTAATCCATCTTGCGTGCATTCGGTACGGAAGCATACGGTGGAACGCAGATAGGAACTAGCTCTCTGCCGACGAAAACAGCCTGAAAAATAAGCGGCATTGGTAAAATTTGAGTCGGTCGAGTTTTTTGTCGAATTCGGGCAACTCAGTGAAAACATGTGCAAACGTGCTCAAATGCCTTCTTTGCACTAGGAGAGGAACCAGCGCCACTAATCACCACACCATTGGCTACATTTTCCCGTTACTAAAAGAAGGGGTACGGATATTAAGACCCTTATGAGATTATTACAGCTCAACCTCAATCACTTCGAAGCACTCCAAGACCTCCTGGAGATAACAAAAGGTTGGTACTGGATATACTGTGCGACAATTATAGAACGGCTTAGTGACCCCAACATACGCAGAGCCTTGTGCTCAGCCCAGACGGAATACTTGACGGAAGTTCCGTGGGGATACTTAGACGGTGGCAAATTTACTTTGGGTCGAAGTCCAACACTGCCATGGGTACTGGTGCGTATACGTAACATTTTTTATTGTTATTTGGCATTTAAGAGCTATATGTGTACGTACAAGTGAAGCTAATATAAGCGTGCTAGAAAGAAAATTTTTAGAAAACTACCATCATCATTGTCATCACTATGGACAAAAGCGGAGTAAGGAAATTTCGGAAGACAATAGTAATAGCCGATTCGATAGAACAGTGACGCTTGAACCTTGCTGATGATGACCTTTGTGGTTTATCAGCCCACAAAATAGATTTATACAGCTAGTTTTATAGAGATTTATTTGTTTCTATTCTAATTAAAAAAAATATAATCAATAAGTATATTATAACAATAATAATGAAATAAAAGTAAGGAAGGCTAAGTTCGGGTGTAACCGAACATTACAAACTCAGCTGAGAGCTTAGCTGCGTTGGTTTCGTAGGGTTACGTAGATGGTTTATAAGTGGTTTTTAATTCCATATCGTATACGTTTGGGAAATATCGACCAAATTGTAGACCAAGGGTGACGTTTTTTGGAACGATTTTCCTTCATCTTTTGTCAAATAAGGGCAAATCACCATGTAGGAAAATGAACATAGGGTAACCCTGGAATGTGTTTGTATGACAAGGGTATCAAATGAAAGGTACTAAACAGTATTTTAATAGGGAGTGGGCCTTAGTTCCATAGGGGGACGTCCTTTCGATCCAATCACCATGTTTCACCCCTTTTTATACTCAGTTGAGCAGAGCTCACAGAGTATATTAAGTTTGATTGGATAACTGTTGGTTGTACATATATAAAGGAATCGAGATAGATATAGACTTCCATATATCAAAATAATCAGGATCGAAAAAAAATTTGATTGAGCCGTGTCCGTCCGTCCGTCCGTCCGATAACACGATAACTTGAGTAAATTTTGAGGTAGCTTGATGAAATTTGTTATGTAGATTCCTGAGCACTCATCTCAGACCGCTATTTAAAATGAACGATATCGGACTATAACCACGCCCACTTTTTCGATATCGAAAATTTCGAAAAACCGAAAAAGTGCGATAATTCATTACAAAAGACAGATAAAGCGACGAAACTTGGTAGATTAGTTGAACTTATGACGCAGAATAGAAAATTAGTAAAATTTTGGGCAATGGGCGTGGAACCGCCCACTTTTAAAAGAAGGTAATTTAAAATTTTGCAAGCTGTAATTTGGCAGTCGTTGAAGATATCATGATGAAATTTGGCAGGCACGTTACCCATATTACTATATATACGCTTAATAAAAATTAGCAAAATCGGAGAAGGACCACGCCCACTTTTAAAAAAAAATTTGTTTAAAGTAAAATTTAAAAAAAAAATTTAATATCTTTACAGTATATAAGTAAATTATGTCAACATTCAACTCCAGTAATGATGTGGTGCAACCAAATACAAAAATAAAAGAAAATTTCAAAATGGGCGTGGCTCCGCCCTTTTTCATTTAATTTGTCTAGGATACTTTTAACGCCATAAGTCGAACAAAAATTAACCAATCCTTTTGAAATTTGGTGGGGCATAGATTTTATGACGATAACTGTTTTTCTGTTAAAATGGGCGGAATCGGGTGATGCCACGCCCAGTTTTTATACACAGTCGTCCGTCTGTCCTTCCGCATGTCCGTTAACACGATAACTTGAGCAAAAATCGGCATATCTTTAATGAACTTAGTTCACGTGCTTACTGGAACTCACTTTATCTTGGTATGAAAAATAAACGAAATCCGACTATGACCACGCCCACTTTTTCGATATCGAAAATTACAAAAAATTAAAAAAATGCCATAATTCTATACCAAATACGAAAAAAGGGATGAAACATGGTAAGGTAATTGGATTGTTTTATTGACGTGAAATATAACTTTAGAAAAAACTTTATAAAATGGTTGTGACACCTACCATATTAAGTAGAGGAAAATGAAAAAGCTCTGCAGGGCGAAATAAAAAACCCTTAAAATCTTGGCAGGTATTACATATATGAATAAATTAGCGGTATCCAACAGGTAATGTTCTGGGTCACCCTGGTCCACATTTTGGTCGATATCTGGAAAACGCCTTCACATATACAACTACCACCACTCCCTTTTAAAACCCTCATTAAGCCTTTAATGTGATACCCATATCGTACAAACTCATTCTAGGGTCACCCCTAGTCCACCTCTATGGCGATATCTCAAAAAGGCGTCCACCTATAGAACTAAGCCCCACGCCCTTATAAAATACTCATTAACACCTTTCATTTGATACCCATATCGTACAAACATATTCTAAAGTCACCCCTGGTCCACCTTTATGGCGATATCTCGAAAAGGCGACCACCTATACAACAACCACCACTACCTTTTAAAACCCTCATTAATACCTTTAATTTGATACCCGTATCGTACAAACACATTCTAGAGTCACCCCTGGTCCACCTTTGTGGCGATATTTCGAAACGGCGTCCACCTATAGAACTAAGGCCCACTCCCTTTTAAAATACTCATTAACACTTTTCGTTTGATGCCCATATTGTACAAACAAATTCTAGGGTCACCCCTGGTCCACCTTTATGGCGATATCCCTAAATGGCGTCCACCTATAGAACTATGGCCCACTCCCTCATAAAATACTCTTTAATGCCTTTCATTTGATACGCATGTCATACAAACACATTACAGGGTTTCCCTCGGTTCATTTTCCTACATGGTGATTTTCCCTTATGTTGTCACCATAGCTCTCAACTGTGTATGTAATGTTCGGTTACACCCGAACTTAACCTTCCTTACTTGTTTGTATTTGGTATAGAATTATGGCACTTTTTTCATTTTTCGAAATTTTCGATATCGAAATAGTGGGCGTGGTCATTTAGTACCAAGATAAATTGAGTTCAGATAAGTACGTGAACTAAGTTTAGTAAAGATATATCAATTTTTGCTCAAGTTATCGTGTTAACGGCCGAGCGGAAGGACAGATGTATAGAACTGGGCGTGGTTTCAACCGATTTCGCCCAGTTTCACAGAAAACAGTTCTCGGGCGGGGCCACGCCCCTTTTGAAATTTTCTTTTATTTTTGTGTTTTGTTGCTCCATATCGTTACTGGAGTTGAATGTTGACATAATGGACTTATATACTATAAAGGTATTAAATTTTTTGTTAAAATTTGACTTTTGATTTTTTTTTTAAGTGGGCGTGTTCCTCAACCGATTTTCCTAATTTTTATTAAGAACGCATATAGTAATAGGAGTAACATTCCTGCCAAATTTCATCATCACATCTTCAACGACTGTCAAATTGCAGCTTGCAAAACTTTTAATTTACCTTCTCTTAAAAGTGGGCGGTGCCGCGCCCATTATACTAATTTACTAATTTTCTATTCTGGGTCATAAGGTCAACCCACCTACCAAGTTTCATCGCTTTATCCGTCTTTGGTAATGAATTATCGCACTTTTTCAGTTTTTCGAAATTTTAGATATCGAAAAAATGGGCGTGGTTATACCGATTTCGTTCATAGCAATCTGAGATGAGTGCCCAGAACTTACATATCAACTTTTATTAACATATCTCAAAATAAAAAAATTATATTACAAATTAGAAGGTCGACAAGCCACAATAATCATTAAATCTAGAATATACCCGCGACAGGTATGGCTGTCATAAGATACCCATATGATTCATTGGGACGCCAGTGCAGTTTTTAGCTTCTCCAAGCCAATTTTCAACCTCACCTATCGGCGGCGAGTCCTCTTTCTTTAGCAGCCGGGGCTCTTGCGACCCACCTATGGAAGCAGAGGTAGAGGGCGGCCCCATTCCGCCGGAAGGACCAGGAGGAAAACGATTTAAACTCCCTTGGTGTGACCAATTGCCACCGGTTGGCAGAAAGAAGAAAGGACTGGCGCGCCTTGTTGGACGGGCGGTAAACTGTTAAGCGCCAATTAAGTAAGCAAATAAGTTGTCAAAAACCAAAGCCTCACTACATTGCTTGGTTTCACCATTCAGTGCACCCACCCAATATCCCATCCTCTTCAATACAAATGAAAATCCTGTTACAGCGATTATTAAGTAAATAAATAGAAATATGGAAGGCTTTTTTGACAAGCTGTCACGTCTTGGCATTTCTTAATAAGGTGTACAAATTTATTTTTAAGTTTACATACATCCATTCAAAACCCACCAACAACGTTCACAATAACATACCGATGTACAAAACTAGGAAAAATTCAAGTATTATAATTTATACAAACGCAAATCTGCTGTCATGCCTTGAATAATCATTTATTCTGCAAACGGAGCGCGGCTGCATTTAAAAGCCACTTAATATCTGGTAGCTGATTTTCTTCATCTTCCTGCCGGTCAACTCAATCATTGCTCCATTTATAAGTGCACATTGACTATATTCCATCATTATTCGTTTATTCCGCTCGCTATTGCAATGCAACTGTAAAGGCTTCAACTAACCACTGAGGTGTTCGCTGTTCACAAAGTGTTTCGAATTATATTTTTCATCTTTGAATTATTTTCTTTTTCGTTACTGGATAAAATGCCACATTACAGCCACTTCACTTTCAATTCGAATATATGTATACAGATGCTCTCAGTAAGCTTTTAAAACTTTTGTGTTGGTTATTGGTGCGAGCGTAAAAGGTCTTCCATATAGAGCTTTTCAAACAGGCTAGCAAAATTTGATATTGTACCTTTTCTTTTCTTGTTCTTTCTTACTTGAACAACGTTTGCGAACTAATCCAAACAATATCTTTACACAAGCCCTTAATTGAACACCGGTAATCAGCAAGCTATATATTAGGCTATTGGCGCTAATCGCTTAAGCTCTTGTGTAAAATACTTAATTATTTCGGCAACGTTCAATACTCTAAGGATGCACATTATACATATATGTAACACTTCTATATTTCTGCAAAAAGCTAAGTACATTCCCCAACATCAGAGTGCCGATATATTGCGCTCTACATGTTTTTGTTTTTGTATTCAATAATCGAATGCACCAAAATTTTAGTTTTTCCTTGTTACACTTATGCTGCTATAATCAGAAAAATTTTATAGGCTGTCTTGCTTTGATTTCGCTTCCAAAACACATTGCGAGCATTTTCTATTAGCAATATATGAGTATTACATATATGACATTATAGATAAAATATACCGTAACGAATATTAGCAGCACTAATGGATACTAATGGATACTATGGCCACCGTGGTGTGATGGTAGCATGCTCCGCCTATCACGCCGTATGCCCTGGGTTCAACTCCCGGGCAAAGCAAGATCAAAAATTTTAGAAATAAGATTTTTCAATTAGAAGAAAATTTTTCTAAGCGGGGTCGCCCCTCGGCAGTGTCTGGCAAGCGCTCCGATTGTGTTTCTGCCATGAAAAGCTCTCAGTGAAAACTCATCTGCCTTGCAGATGCCGTTCGGAGTCGGCATAAAACATGTAGGTCCCGTCCGGCCAATTTGTAGGGAAAAATCAAGAGGAGCACGACGCAAATTGGAAGAGAAGCTCGGCCTTAGATCTCTTCGTAGGTTATCGCGCCTTACATTTATTTTTTATTTTTAATGGATACTATCATCTCTAAGCCGATGCTAAGCATTGCCTTGTATGCACATCAATAGTTCAATCATTATGTCTACACATATGTAGGTACACGCATCGGAGAAGCAACGCACAACCACATGCATAAATTTGAGATACTCCCGAAAGTATGCAATTGTTGTGCAAGTGTCGCTCACACATACAAGCGCATGGGGTTTGAGAGAAGCTATAAAATCATGCATCCGTAGTTACAGCTGAGTAATTTTATAGCTGATAACTAACTAGTAAGTTCTGGAAACAGAAAAGCCTAGAAATATGCAACGAGGAAATCAAACAGTATAAAAAGGCAGCAACAGTAGAGGAACGAGAATCAGTTTCATATAGCACGCTATCTGGCGAGCAATAGTAGTGTTATTGTGAAGAACTTTAATAAAGGCCATTTTGCATTATTGAATAGTGGACTTATTTATTCAACAGTTTAGTGATTCGAACGTTAGCAGAAGATTGCAAATAAGGGGAATTACAGTAAATTCGTTACAATACTAATGTTAGAACATGGCCGCAGAAGCTGAGTGTTCTAACAATTTTTATTTGCTGATGTTACATGAACTTGATTAGCCTTAAAACTACCCCGACAGCAGCATTGCATGCCACTCTACACATCCCGCCTGCAGACCTAACGGCCAAAAACATCGCACTAGCAACGGCAACAAGGCTTAAGGCCTTGGGGCAGCTTGAGTCCAGGCCTTATGCCCATAGCAGTATAGCGCCATCTAATATCGGGCAAACGGAATATATGGTCCCGTGACTGAGCTTCGAAAGAGATATTGGGGCCACAATTAAGCCGGCGGGTTGGTGAAGGGGTGCTGAAATTGCAGAACATACTATACACATTTATACGGATGGTTCAAAATTAATGGAAGCGGTTGGGTCTGCTGTTTACTGTATCGACCCAGATATAAGTACATCCTACAGGCAGCAAGATTATTGCAACGTTTTTCAGGCGGAAACTATATCAGTGAAGAAATCAGCATAAATTCTAATTCTTAAGGCTCACTATGGGCATACTGACTGTAGACTGCCTTCTGGCGTCACATGCTTATAAGATAGGCCTCTTCAGTAACAGTAGGTGTAAGAATTGCGAGCTGCAGCAAGAAATGGTTGAGCTCGTTCTATGTTCATGTCCTGCGCTCGCCAGGTCAAGACTCCAGCTATTAGGGGCAGCAGAGTTGCCAGATTTGTAGGCAGCAATTAAACTGGTTCCTAGAAAACTTCTGGCATTTGCCAAGAGGACGGAGTTATTCTATAACATATGTCCTGGCACCTGATTGGGGTTCTTCCGTTTGGTCGTCAAACAAATTCTGGTAACACTATGGACACATTCAGTCAATGTGAGGTCTTTATAATTGTAATAAATAAATTGTATATGGAGCACCCTTCACTGACTTGTAGCCTTAGACCATTACTCTGTTGCCATGTTTATTATTTCCCACTTCCGTTAGTTAAATCAAAGAGTTCGAGAAGCAAGACATATCAAAAATACTGATTATTGCAAGTACAATTATGGGAGCTTAGATGTAAGTAGTACTCGATGACGAATGTTCTATTTGAGTCGTATTATCCACATTCTTCATTTTAAATTTCTCCTATTGATCACACTAATGTATGGCAAGTGAATGAACCAAAAAATTAGATAATTTTTAAGCAACAAATCTAGTGGGTCGTCTTGCTTGTTATCCCTAAAATATTAAAACAGGCAGAATGGACGCCTTGCACTGAATTTAGGTAAACCTGATGTCAAACAAAGCTCTATCACTCGAGGGATTTCCAAACTTGACATAAATTAAACATCCTGTGCCCGAATTATGAATACCCGTATATGTCTACGATCGTATTAATCGATAGTTTTATTCACGTCCGAGAACCCTTGTTTAATAAATGGCTCTAACTTTCGGGACGCATTGAGGTTCCTTGAGGTACTACCAAATTTTATTTAGGGATACGATTTTTAAGGTTTAAAGCCATTTTGAGGCTATTTACCGAACTGTTTTTGTATCACTCTTTCAAGACCATTGTAGGACTCTTTAGAGATCTTCTAGAATTTTTTCGGAATAATTTCGGAACTGTGTTGAAATAGGTTTGATATAATTTTAAGGCTATATTTGGGTCACTTCAAAATTAAATTTTGGATTATATAGAGAAAATATCCGAAGCACTTCGTGACTACTTTCAGAGATATTTTCGAAATAACTTTTGGTTTGTTTTCAAGGTTATTTCGGAACTTTATTGTGCTCGATTTGATCATTTTTTTTTTCATTTTTTTTATTTTAACCTTTATATTAGGTCGCTTTCATATTTGTGCTCTCATTTCCATACGAATTTTTGACCCACGGAAAAGCCTTTTTCGGTAACTTCCCGTTGAGCTAAACACTTGATATTTAGAACATAGTTCAGATCTGAGAGACATTACAATGCAAGTGAAAAAAGTCGCTAGGTGGCGCACGGATCGAGATATACAGAAAATTAATTCTAAAACGGAAATTTTGCGGTCGACTTTTAATTAACTTCTCGGTGATCCAGAGACTTGAAACTTAGCACATAGTTTGCGAGTCGATCTCACTATAATGCGTGGAAAACAAGTTGCCCGGGTGGCATAGATAAACGAAAATCCCTGAAAAACCCCAGGGAATCTTGCAATCGATTTTTGAGTAACTTCCCGGTGATCTGGAAATATGAAACTTGAGCCTTAAGTCAGAACCAGGCGAAAATGCAATGTTTTATCAAAAAAAATTCGCTAGGTGTCGCATGGATCGAGGTATTAGGAAAATTAGTTTTAATTTGGGAATCTTTCAATCCATTTTTAGCTAACTTCCCGGTTACCTAGAGACTTGTAACTTAGCACGTGGTTCGAGACCCGGTGGCGATACAATTTATAGAAAACAAAGTTCCGCTAGGTTGCGTGCTAATTGAGATAACTACAAATCCCTTAAAAACGAGGGAATCTTGCGATCGATTTTTGAGTAACTTGCCGGTGAGCTAGAGACTTGAAACTTGGGCCATTGGTCAGAACCCGGTGACAATGCAAAATTTGATCAAAAAAATCCGCTAGGTGACACGCGGATCGAGATAGCAAGAAAACAAATTTTAGTTTGGGAATCTTTCGATCCATTTTTAACTAACTTCCCGGTTACCTAGAGACTTGAAACTTAGCACTTAGTTAGAGGCCTGGTGACAATACACAGTTTGTTTCCACCTTTTGATGTAGACTGTAATGTTCCTACCACTACCGAGGCTCTCTTCCCATTACTTAACACATTTTCTTAAGTATTTTAGAGTTGGTTTTCCTTTACTTATGTCGGGGACGATTAATTACTCAGACCTGCACACTACCACAACGCCGCTTACAAGTTCCATGAAAAATATACGGCGACAGTCCCCTGTTTTTTTCGAAGGCTATTTTTCAATCGAAATACGCTTCCAGAACTTTCATTCATCTCTGGTCCAAGATAGATAGATTGCTTCGGTTCCCCAATGTATACGATTGAGAACGTATGACTCGGGATTGAGCAAGACCGCTATAGTGGTCCGCTTCCCACATCAGTGCCTTACTATACTCCTTACCTTCCTTTTAGTGAAATATCTTGTAGCATTTTGCTTCAGTTCGTTTATCTTGGGCAACAATTGCACCAGTCGTTCATTCACAAAATTAACTCGACTAGCACATACATATGTACATATAAACTTTTATTTTTGTCTACGTGTGTCTTTTAATTATATGTACATAACCACCGTATATGAAGCCTATCAGTGCATGAGCTCCACCCACCCCCATTCAGTTTGACTGGAGTATTGCATTCCTTTATGTGACATGAAACACAACAAATTGCTGAGGTACACGAAATCAGCAAAGTGTGAAATTAATGCGTCCACAAGCACTTGACAGCCGCATTAGTTTTCAAGACAAACAGGCCCACGCAATCACAGAAGCAGGCGGCTGCAAATTCACTCAACATTTTTTTGTTAGTAAATAAATAGTACGTGCGTCCAGCTTCCCGATAAAAAAACAAAGTGACACATACATACAAGCTTATATGTATTCTACTAAATAGAAATTGATAGCAAACTGGTCAGGAACAAGAACAAAAATGGCTTTAGAAGAACCTCTAATCGCCCACACCGATGATCACACATACCTAGGGAAATATAACCCAGCGGGAGAATCAACTGGAAACGGTCATTAATTGCCAAATTTTGATGGAATCCAAATAAAACCTCAAATGCAAATTAAAAATGGCATGAGTACCAAGTACTCGTGATGTTCGGGGTGTACACGTCTTGAAAATGTTGTGTTTTTAAGTTAACTAGAGCTCATCCAGGAGTTGAATGTAAATCACAGCAGATCCAGCTTTACCAGAAACAAATAAATTTAGACTTTTTAGCAAGAGCTTTTGCGGCTTTTTATCTGTAATAACCGTTACCTACAAATTATTATTTGACTATAAGCTTGTTATTGTCAACGCATCGGATTATTATAGGTTTATTACACTGAAAGAAGAAAGGTGCTAGTAAAATCAACAAATTGGTTCTGTTGTACTTGACTTAACGGAGATTCGGTGAAATTGATCGAATTATGGTTAATTCGACCAAGTTCTTTGTCAAGCGAAAAAATAAGTTTAGTCATTTCAACAGAAGAGAAATTTTCACTCTTGAGTTAACAAAATTCTGTAGAATTGACAGATTCCTAATCAATCTAACTGGTTTTTTTGTTAACACAACTGATCTCAATGGTCATTTCAACAGCGATCAACAGTCAATACATGAGCAAATTTCAAAGAGAATTTTACGCTCACTGCGCTCTCTACTTTGTACTTATGTATGCTGTGTACTTTAGTATGCACATATTTACGTATGTATATGGCGGCCGCCGTGGTGTGATAGTAGCGTGCTCCGCCTATCACACCAAAGACCCTGTGTTCACACCACGCGCAAAGCAACATAAAAATTTTAGAAATAACGGTTTTCAATTAGAAGAAAATTTTCCTAAGCGGGGTCGCCCCTCGGCACTGTTCGGCAAGCACTCCGAGTGTATTTCTGCCATGAAAAGATCTCAGTGAAAACTCATCTGCCTTGCAAATGCCGCAACATAGGTACTTTCGTACAAAGCTGTCGCAACAACTTTTTTTGTTCATTTGACTACCAAAACGGTCAATTACGAATCAACGATTTGTGCGCAGTTGATTCAACATCTTGTTGCTATGGATAATAGTAGACAGAAATGTCGGTTAAATTGACCCGTATTTCGGTTGATTTTACCAGTCTTTTTTTTAGTGTATCGACTTGGTATAGCGGCCGCTTACCATACCAAAGGTCTTGAGTTCAAGTCCATGGGCAAAGAAACATAGCGGCCGCTTACCATACCAAAGGTCTTGAGTTCAATTCCATGGGCAAAGAAACATCAACAGTTTAGAAAACAGTTTTTTGAAGTATGGGTTTTTCTTTTCTGAAAATATTGTTGCCCTATTGGTTCTTCTCAGCTCTCTTCCTAGTTTGTATGTTCTCTTTATGGGTATCATTACCTAAAAACTCAGCTACCTTACAGAGCACCAGGCGATCTAGTTCAAAAGTTAGAATTAAAGAAATATGAGGATACCACTTTTCACAGAAAATAAAACGCCAGTAGAAAAAAGTTTTTCTACTCGTGGTCGCCCCTGGGCAGTGTCTCATAAAGGAGCACGGCCAAGTTGCAAGTAAAGCTAGGCCTAAATCTCCTGACAGGAATATCGCGTTCAGGGTTTTTTCTTTATATCCTGGCTACAGATGTGTAATCGATTTTATAGTGATATTTTATCAGTTTCACATAGATAATCCGCCGATATCAAATCGGTAGCACTCCCATGAAAAATCGTTAACTTTCCGATTAAAAATCAAAAGTTTTTCAATGGCAAATCGATAAGTGAAATTCTGGTAAGGATAATAAATCCATAGCTTTTCAATAATAAACCGATAACTGGTCCAAAAATAATCAGTAACTCATTGATAACTTTTGTTATCAATAGAAAATTTATAACACTTCGATAACAAATAGATAACAATCCGGTCAATTCTGACATCGAATCTTTTATTCTTATTTCCTCCCCCTCTTTGAAAACATGAATATATTCTGTTCTCTTATTGGCCGGAATGTTTTGGTAATACCTTTCAATTTTTCCAGAGTACAAAGGTAGGTTTTATAAATGGACTCGCCCTCCTAGTTTCACACCCATCACCATGTTTTCCTCTCTAGCTATTTGTTCTTCCGAATCGTCTATTCAAATACAACTGAGTTAAAGTTTTACTTGTAGGAATGTTCACCAGATTTGTAATCAAGTATATTGTGACTAATTAATTTTTCTCTCATGGTATCTTCTTGTTTGGTATTTCAGGAGCTATACATATGAACATACAGCTGCGGTCAAAATCTTAGTAGTGAACATATGTACGTAAAAACGAATGAATTAAAATTATATGTAATCGCTTTTATAAAAAAAATTACTTTTCCCTCTTTTAGCGCAAATAGCTAACAAACAAAATCCTTTAACAATTTTAACCTTTATCTTATTTAAATAAGGTAAGCGAATATTCAGAAAAACTGCAGCGAGTTTGGCGCGTTTAAAAACTTAGCAGTGTAGTGGGGTTTTTTTTTTACATTGGATGTTGGCTAATATTTAAATTGATATTTAGTCGCCTGACCCTGATTCTTTTGGCATCTTTCAACCGAAATCGACACACATGCGCTACTTACAACTTCCAATAGTTGCGTATTCGCTGTTGGCTTGCGTTGAGCTACTGCCCCTTTGACATCAACCCACAAATTTTCAATGAAGCTTATGTCTGGCGACTGTGGCGGTCATTCCATGACATTTATGTCGCGTTCCTTAAACCATTTTTTTGCTATTTTGCCCGTATATTTCGGGTTGTTGTCTTGCTGGAACGAGCAAACAAATAGGGTTTAGTCTTTTGAATGTGGCAGAGTGATGTCCTTGAGCATATCAACATAAAATGCGACAGTCATAACTTTCCTAACACAATGAATGGGTCCCACGTCTAGCCAAGCAAGCATGCTTAGACCATAATACAGGGACCTCCATGTTGTACGGTTTTGTTTTATATTTTGGGTGGTATTCGATATTAAGTATCCATCCTACATATTGGCGTGATCCCTTTCCATCATATGACAATGTTCTACTCTTCAGATCATAGAATTATGCGCAATTTGGCCGAAGGTCAATTGAAATACTCTTTGGCACATCGAAGTCTCTTTTGTACATGCTTTTTAGTCAACAACAGTACTTTTCGTGGATTGTGAGCACCCTGGTCAGGCTCAAGCCAACGTCGACGAACAACTCAATGCTTGAAGACACTTTTAAGGCATCTCTAATCTCAGTAGCAGCCGCAAATGGAAACTGCTTTGAGTACGTAATTAACATCTCTTACCGACACTGCTGGCTTTCTTTCATGCTTTTTGCCACTTGATTGGTACTTCACGGCATTACGTACCATTGTTGGTGAGCATCCAATGATATTTTGCAGTTCCGCATAAGTTTTGCTCATAGCAAAAAATTTGTTTATGAGGGCGCGCTACGCAGGTGCAATAAAAATTTGGCCATTAGCTATAAAATATCAATTAAATAAACTAGCTCCACCGTTCCTTTTAAATTTTTCACAAAGCCGGTGGCGATAATTTTAAGTTTTTATATAATTTTTCATGCACTTCTAAAATTTTGACTGACTAAGTAAAAAGCCGTTGCAACTAACGGTTTAAACAAATTCCGCAAAACCATCAGGTTAATCCTGACAAGCGATTGCATATTTTGAAGGCGACTTCTTGGTCTAATGGGTTTTACACTGCATACCAAGAAATTGTTACGATGAAAAAAAAACTTTGCCACATACATAAATGAAATGAGCCATAAGCACTACTAAGATTTTGACCGAAACTGTACGCATCAACTTATAATAGAAAAGTAAAAATATTGAGTTGCAACTGAATAAAACAGACGATCACTTAGTAGCCTTTGACTTCACATGAGCTTCCTTCGCTGTTGGTTTGTTCATTCACTGTCAAATATCCAACCAACCGCACAATTTCCAAAGGCTGCACATTTTTTTTCCAGAGTTGCTTATTTCTGTGTAATTATTTGTGTCGTTGTTGTTTATGACGTTGGCTAAGATAAAATGGCATACAGTAAAAAAATTTTATGTATAATTAAATACAATTTTAAATTTAAAATAGCATATAAGAAGTTAGCTTTAGGTAGCTTTAGGGACAGCAACGGCATTCCGGTTTAGCGAATTTTGCCGAATTAAAATCTGGGCCTTTCTAACATGCAAGATATCAATAGCAGGATGGTAAATTTCTCGGGCATCAACACAACCAGCTTTTTCTCTAATATCTTGAGCAAAAGCTTATTGACAGAGTGTTATGAGCATAGGCAATGAATTAAAAAAATTAACACTTACACCAAAGAAATAGAGTTGGAGTGGGAGTAATAGGAAGAGGAAGAGGAAGAGTGCGAGTGGAAGTTGGAGTGGAAGTCCGAGGGAGATAAATGGAATAAGGAATCGATAAGAATAAAAAGATAAATGGAGGATTAACTAGACGATAATGGTATAGAGAGAAAAAAGGTGAAGCGATGCTCAGTTTTGGAATTTAGGCAAACCAATTTCGGGAAAGAAAAAGTCTGCCGGGTAGACTTATTTCTAATAAAAGAGAGTACATATGTACATTATGGTGGCCCTTCGTTGTATGGAGGGGAAAAAAGTGTTTGGATTCTTGATCTTACCCCTTAAAAATATGCAAATAGCTCAAAAACTAATCTATACAAAGTTTTAGGCCAATCAGAAAAGATTTAGAGGTGGCGCAAATGACTTGAAATCCTGAAAAATGACGAATTTTTACAATTTCGTGTTTCAGACTTCCATATTTCTAAACCCTACTAAAATTTATTGCTTTTCCATGCCGTAATAAGATCTGTATTTTCTTACTTTTCTAAAATGGCCACAATCTTCATCGGCCGATCAATAACAGAGTTACAAGGCAAAATATATATTGCTTTCGACAAACAAATATGAAAACTAAATTAAGTTTGTGCAAATGTGTGTATCAGTGAATCGTGGTATTCGGATAAAAAACGCTCAAATAAACTTATTTATACACAAATATATTATCCCTTGAAGCCAAACTTGAAGTTTATTTATTTAAAAAAGTATGCACATATATCTTTTTATAAATTTTCTTTCGAAATGCGTGATGCCACAACAAATTTAAGCCTGCGCTGCAACTTGTTCTTACAACAAGCATGTCGAAAGAAATTAAAAACAAAGTATAAAGAAATGAAAATATATATTTTAAAATTGCAAACAACTACAAAAAATTTCTTTGGCGTTGTCTTATTAAAACTAAACTGCTCTTGAATGAACAAATTTTGAATAGTAGGTTTTTTTAAATAGATACTTTTGTATTGGGATGGAAAACCACTTCCAGAAATAATAGGTCGTGAAAAGGTGAAACGACTTCCAGTCGTTGTTACTTACAGGAATGGCGAACAGTTAATAGGAGCTCCAAAGTTATATGCTGCAACAGGCTCGGAAATAGCTGATACGTTGTATGAACTGTTATCTGAATGGGATCTGAAGGATGATATTGTGGCCTGTTATTTTGATACGACATCGGTTAACACAGGCGTTATAAAAGGAGCTGCAACGTTATTAGAAAAAGAACTTGAGCGAAAACTTTTGTATCTACCTTGTCGTCATCATATTTATGAAGTTCTGTTGAGAGTTATTTTCCAGTAAATACTAGTAAGGACGTTCAGTTATTTCGGCGATTTGAAGAAAATTGCAAAAACATCGACAAAAATAGTTTTAGAGATTTGCTACAAAATAACGAATTGAAATTATTTTTAAGCGATAGCAAAGATACTATTTTAAAAAACTTTCTAAGGAATAGTTGAAAAAGAAAATAGTAAGAGATGACTATAGGGAATTATTGGAATTATATGTCTAGGAGCAAGTGATGGCATAAAGTTTCGTGTACCAAAGCCCACTCACCATGCTCGGTGGATGTCTAAGGCATTGTGTTGCTTAAAAATCCATTTATTTCGTGAACAGTTCAAATTAACGGAGTATGAAGAGAATTCGATAGCAATTGCTTAAATACTTAAGTATATGCGCGTTTATTATACAATTCGATGTTAAGCTTTGGTTTTACTGTACCAATCCTCATAGAGCACTTCTTCAAGACTTATCTTTTACTAAAGAAATTTATAAATACAGAAATGCTAATAAAAAAATATCTGACATTGCAATAAAAAAGTTTTGTAACCACCTATGGCACCTGTCTGAAGAATGTATTGCATTGGCATTGTTCGATGATGACGTCTCTTGTACCATGAAGAAAAAGATTGTTGAAGAATCAAAAGCATAAACAACTGCGACAAGGAAACAGAAAATTTAAAGAGGTTACACTTAAGGCCCAGAGAAATCAATAAATTCATAGAAAAAGAACTACACGATTTTGTAACAGAAATTATAATTGATTTTTTTGGTCGGTTTGGGACATCATCTCAATTTCTGGAAGTAGATCCACTATAAAGTAGTTAACGACACAGCAGAATGGGGAGTAAAGCTTATAGAAGAATATAATAGAATACTTACAAATGACGAACAAGAAAAACAACATTTTTTACAAGTTGCATCTGATTACAAAAAACAATTTGAATCACATACTAAATCATCATTTATTAGATCCTTGGAAATAATATCATATTATATACGTGTCAGCTAAAGTTTCACAAGATATACATATGTATATGTTTTAAAAATGTATTTTCAAAAAAATTTATAATAAATAAATTTGAAACAAACTCATTTACGTATTCTCATTATATACACATTCTTGCAGTAATGACACCGTGTTTAAGGCATAATTAATTTTATAACTTTATTATTGTTTGGCACCTTTTTGTTGTTTTAGATTTATTTGAAAGCCAAGTATCTCTACAACTTACTAATAACACGATAAATTACGTTTCACCCATAACAAATGAAGTAGGGTTGACCAAATTTAAGAAATTGTAAAAATTCTTAATTTGTCAGGATTTCAAGCTCTTTGCGCCACCTCTAACCCTTTTTCGATTGACCTAAAACTTTGTATATTCTAGTTTTTAGGCTATTCGCATATTTATAGGGGGTGAGATCTAGAATCTGAACACTTTGGAAAATTAGGGCCACCCTAATTTACATACAAACATACAAGTGATACGTGTAAAAAAAATTGATATTTAATATTAGAAAGTCACAAATGAAGTGAAAAGTTGCTATAGATTAATTTTTATGATGAATAGCAAACTTTTACCAGCTCTTTATATTTCCTAAATCACTTACTCACTTTTATCTCAAATCTTCATTATCAGTTTATAAACTAAACATTCAATACACGTCACTAAACATATCTTATGGATAATTAAGTAATACTAAAGCTTACGCAAAAAGTTTGGTGAACAGACAGAATGAATATTTAAATTTTATTCAATTATTAGAAAAGCATTTGCTGATGCCATGATTTTTAATTAGCTCTGACGACCTGGGGCAAAATTATTCATAAACAAGCAAATATGATTTGATGTGCTAACAAAACCAATACTTGCTGGCGGACAATTGGCATCCAGAGGGCTGTGGAAGATAAAAAAATATTTGTAGGCCATTGACGACTGCAAGTTAAAATAAAATTAAATTAATTACCACAAGCGCTTGCTCCAGCAGCTGCAACTTCCACAAGGAAATAGGAAGACCGTTTAATTAATCATATACTATAGTTAGTCAATATTATCAATATTTATGTGCCAGTTGTCCAATGAATTTGTTTATTTCCTTGAAGTGGAATGGAGTGACAAAAACATTTATTTATAATTGAGTTAATAGGAGCCTTATCTGTGCGCATGTCCAAGAAGGTAACCGCTTCAAATACACTGCAAAAATATGGATGGTTTTTTTTTTATTATTTTGGATCCCCAGAGGGTTAAACGGTTTAGAATAGCCCCGCGGCATATATGCCTATCGTAAGAGGCGACATAAATATCCAAATGATTCAAGGGTTGTCAGCGCAATTTATATATATTAATGGCGGCCACCGTGGTGTGATGGTAGCGTGCTCCGCCTATCACACCGTATGCCCTGGGTTCAACTCCCGGGCAAAGCAACATCAAAATTTTAGAAATAAGATTTTTCAATTAGAAGAAAATTTTTCTAAGCGGGGTCGCCCCTCGGCAGTGTCTGGCAAGCGCTCCGATTGTATTTCTGCCATGAAAAGCTCTCAGTGAAAACTCATCTGCCTTGCAGATGCCGTTCGGAGTCCGCATAAAACATGTAGGTCCCGTCCGGCCAATTTGTAGGGAAAAATCAAGAGGAGCACGACGCAAATTGGAAGAGAAGCTCGGCCTTAGATCTCTTCGGAGGTTATCGCGCCTTACATTTATTTATTTATTTTTAAATCGTTCGCCAGATGGTCGGGCTTGTACCTTAATAGCGAGTCTCTTTGTAGGTAATGAGACCATTTTTTATATTCAGTGGAAATTATTTTGTGAAAGGAACACACAAACACACTTGAGAGGGGAGAAAAAACAACAAGGCGGCATTATTTTTAGAAAATAAAACGCCATAAGAATTGCGTTTAACACGACTCACAAGGCGGAAAATTAAAGTGTTTCGTAAAACTTATTAAAAACAAATAAACTCTGCTTTTATGTGCATCATCTATGCCAAGTTCAGCACATGAGACTTTCAGTTATGACGAGTTGTTATATATAGCTTCACTCCATGCATCCATAAAATAGGCCAATATTTCTAGAATTTCTTTAACTACCAGTATCAATAAAAGAGGCGATAATCCATGGATACTGGTCGTTAAAGAAATTCTGGAAATTTTCAGGGAAGATGGAGCGAGAATGGTCGCATAGGACGACGACTTAGTGGATCTGATCATAGACAAAATCCTGCAAAATATTAGCGAGCCAATGGAAACGACATTTCCCGGAATTTGTGGGAGGGACGCAACAAGTTAAATGGTGTTACACTGAAATGAATTGTACTGTTAGTCCAGATCCTTAATAAAGTCCTCAAATCTCTTGCTGGCAGCACTTGGGAAAAATATATAGATACGCTCATTACCACTTACAAATCAATAGGGTGGCCGCTTGAATGCTACGCGTCCCTGATATTGTCACCAAAACCTAAAAGTTACTCACTGCAAGAAAATACAGGTCTGTCAAAACACTGCTCTCAGAATCGCTGCGGGTCTCTTTCTTATGTCCCCAGAACAAATGAAATACTGAACTAACAGTTTATGTTAAATACCCAGAGACCTTGGCATCCCAACAGACATATGATTGAAGAGGACCCCCCCTGCCAGGAGCTTAACATATCACCTCCGCAAGCATTATGAGGAAATTCGTAACCTTAGAAAACAGCCGTATGTAGAAGAACACAACACAAACTGGTCCTCAGTAGTATCAACAAAACGGCGTCGGACCTTTAAGCTGGGAATTTCCCGACGAACCCCGTTCTTAAATATAAATTCTCTGAACTTGTAGAAGAGGGAAGCAATCTCCCTAGGGAGACGCGCATCACTCTAGGTCAACTTTGATCTGGATACTGTAACAGGTTAAACGCTTACCTATCCACAATCAGCCCCAACATTCATAATGCCTGCTATGTGCCCCCATATGACACCAACTATCTCTTTAATTGCAATGTGGAGCCAGCGCCTCTAACATCCGTCTCACGCTGGCCCACTCCTGTTGAAATTACAAGTTTCCTTGCAGTCCCGTTAGAAAATATTGAGGATAATTTTTTATCGGTCGCGCTTATTGGAAGAGGCAAAGCACTACTACAACAACAACAACAAGGGTGAAATATTATTTTGTACGAGAGATCTTTACAAGCATTTGCGTAGGATTTGGCCTAAGGGACTCTAAGACTAACGGAATCCAACATCTTAAGACTAACCAAATACGGTCTTCACGTCTGACATGGACCATATTACGGCTGTTTTTGACTTCCAGAACCTAAGATATCCTTGAGGTGAGGATAGGAAGAAATATCCAGACAATGATAGGTGCAATTATATCTGTACAGACGTCTCAACATTCAAGAGGTTGATAAGCGCAACTCAGAACTTCCGCAATTAAATTGTGAACCTCAACTAAGTATGAATGTATCATAAACATATTTAGCAGGCGAGGCTCTGGCGACACCAAGTTTCTCACGGAATTAGGGACGGAAAGTGGGGGCGGGATGGCCTAGAAATTTCAATGTCGTCAAACTAAATCGTTCTTGAGGTGGTCGGGCTTGCCGGCTAATGGCGCTTGTTACCGCAATGTACCGGATCTATGTATATCCGGCGAAGGACCATGAACATTGATAATATTCCCTAAAACCTTATCGCTACAATAACAACACAAAATTCGAAGAGAAAACTGCAGCTGGACTTTACTTAAAATATGTGCATCGTACCAACTTCCTGATTCCTGCAATGCCTTCCACGAGGAGGTCTAAACACATAAAAGTTCAACATACCATCTGAATGATATAAATTTGCAGATAAAAAGGTCATCCAAGGTACCGCAATGGACATAAGCGAGGCTCAAAGGTTCGTGCAACCACTGCTGGGCTATATCCTGAGGAATGTTCAAGAACATTCTATAAGGCAACGATCTTGTTGTGTACCAATTAGGACGATTGCTAGGCCTCAATTTATGGCCATAATTGGATATGAATGGAACTAGCTTCTTTCTAAAGCTAAACGGGTCATCACAAATTATTTCGCTATTGAACCGATGCTCCGACACATAACAACATGCTTCCTCAGCAGAAACAGTTAGCATAAGGAGGAAGATGAGTGTAGTGATCACATTCGCTGCCGATGTCTAGGCTTGTAGACAAAACGCCTTAGGTTTCTGGGCGAATGGTTTTTAGAAAGCCTAGCAAAGGTTCGAAAGGCGGCTATTTTGCGTACCCTTAAGCTCATCAAAGAAAGCAAGTTCGCTGAGGACATCTGGGAAATAATCTATTTGGTGAAGGAATTCACAATAGACACATATATCTCCGAGTGGAAGTGTAAGAAATTCCGATACATGCCCTCTCAACATAACCCATCCTAAGTTAGTAGATATTACTTGGAATACAAACGTCAATGACAATTTGAACCGTTCAAAGTATGGAGCCATTTTCTTGTGGCGTTTGCGCCAACTCTATTTTTTTCATTTGTATCAACGCATTCGCATATCTCCATACATTTTCTGCTAGCTTTTGGATTCTTGCTTTCAAAATATTACGCAATCTTCCACACATCCGGACTAGTGTATTCAATAATCCAAAGTTATTACTGCTAAGCTGCAAATGCATTTAACTTTTGGCCTGAACGAAAAGTTGGATAATCCACATAATAGTCAGGGCCCTATTGCTTGCGGTCAAAACTTAATGATGGTATTTGAACTCGCTTCCATTTATCACTTTTTCCTATACGAACATTAAAATGCATTCGTATTTGTTCATATATATATATATATGTATATAATCCATAGTTATGTAACCCATCTTAAACTGCAGCGAAATTTTTCATATTAAGGCCCGGTTTTCAGTACAAGTTGAACTCAGTTTGTCAGTTAAACTACGCTTAGCTTATTCTGCAGTTTTTCAGTCTACTTTATCTGAAGTCTAAGCTGAGCTTAAGCAACCCACCTGGCAGGGGTAAACTCTAGTTAACCTATCGGTGATTTGCGTTCGTTCGAAATAGCGTCGAATATACCCAACAAACATTTAGGCTTCAGTACCATTAGAGCTCATGTTGATAGCTAGCATACCTCTAGAATCTCAAGAGTTATTACGAAACAGTGGCTCAACTTGAGAATCATAGTGTACTCAGCAATAGAGGGATTTTTTATAAAGCAAAAAATGCTATTACTTAAATAGAAAAATGATAGTTCCTAACTTGTGGTTCTTTGACTGGAGTCAAGTGTAAGATTCCAATACTACAGTATTTTCACGAAAATAAAATATATATGATTTAATTTTGATAAATTACGCTTCATTACTGCTATCAATCAAGCGCTTGTTTCTCACAATAAATAACACGACTCTACAAAAGAAATTTGTACTTTGTCCTAAAGTTTATTTCATGATTTATTATAAACAAAAACGAAAAGAAAAAAGTTGCCTTTCGTAATAGTTGTAGTAACAATACTCATTGAGCTAGAGTGATAACTGAATAAAGATCAGGTGTTTTGTACAAATCTAGAATAACCTAAAATATCGTCGCGAAAGTGTAAATATGAAGCCGATGCTTTTTATTATATATGTGGGCAATTTATTAAAGTTCGAGTTATAAAATATGAATTAAATACATCTCTCATCCTCTGTGAAGCCTACGAAGCATATTTTGGATGTCCTCTTTGGAATCAAGACAAGACATGGGTCCTACATGTTGCTTGTAGTTATTGTAAAAGATGTGTAGAGGGCAAGCAAATTTTATTTAAATAGTAAATTAAATAAAGTAGTAAATTAAAGACGTAGAGGTAAATATCCTAAGCTTGAATCTTCTTCTTATCCGGTCGCACATGATCTGACATGACCAGTACCAGAGCCACCGAAAAAATTATCGCAGAGAAGTGGCTCATCTCTTAATTCCTATAAAAGCAATGCTAATAAGGAGTTTTTACCGATACCAGAACAACCAAAACATCATTTCATCATAATGATTTGATTAGAGATTTAAATTTACTAAAAAGTAAAGCAGAACTTCACCTAAACTCGATATCCAATGTAGCATAACAACTGGAGAAACGTGTTGAATATTCCTATGAGAACTGTACATTTCTCAAAATCTCTCAAAGGTTGGATTATAATTTGAAAATACTAATGACGTTGGAGATCAACTCGAGAACCCTTAATTTTACAAAATTTCTCAAAGGTTGGATAGTGACTCAAGAACTATCTGGTTTAAAAATAATTAAATAATGATGTTGGATATCACCTCCGGATCTAGATATATATTTCGCTGGAGAAATTTTTTTCCGCGTTTGTTGGGTAAACAAAATCCAGCTGTTGCCGTATCTACAAATTATCTAGATAATAAGAAAACCGATGTTGCAGCATAAAAAGCAACCCCAAAGGTGGCCTTAAACTGTGACTGAAAAACTGCTCAGTAGTTTAACTGGAATTTAAATTTGACTAGGGTTTATGCAAACTTAGTTTCAGCTTAGCTTAACCAACTATTGAAAAACCGGCCCTAACAGAAACAACCAACAAAAGGTCGTTGGGATGTGCGTGAGTCTCTTTCAAACCAACAGTAGCCGATAATTGAAAATGAAATGAAAAAATAACTAAATTTTTTTAGCAACTTCCGTCATAAAAACTCTACTCCTAAAAAACTGCTACTCGTCTTAATTCAAATCCATTTATCTCAACTCAACTCAAACGCAATTCCACACAAATCATTTGGAGAAAATCAAATATTTAGTAACTATTGACATTGCTAATTGCAGCAAATGAACACTGGAAGCAGGGAGCTATTCGTACTGTTAAACCAAACAAGATTAGCGAATAACAAAAAAGTACAAAAACAGCTCTTCGAAAGTCAATCGCTGGCGTACAAACGTGCTCAACATAAGCCATACACTCCTCAGTTCTCCAGATGGTTGCATCGACTATCATTACGCCGATCACTTTATCGGCGGCGTTGGCGGCGTTGGCGGCGCGCCGGCGGAAGCCGGTATTCTTACTTTAAAAAGCTTGATTTTTCTATTTAAAAAAATAATATTTAGGAAAGATTTTGTTTGTATGCATTTAAGGAAATCAACGCTATGGCCATTTCGGAAAGATTCAGGGATTTTGCCTCAAAATCTCGCAGATCGTTCAACAATTTTCAGGAGTAGCTCCTTGCGGAGGGATTGTCCCTCGTTCACTTACTCCAGAGAGGCTTCGAACCTAACGCCGGTTTTTGGAATTGGTACTGCTGCGTTTGCTGAAAAGAAATAGCGATACATAAAATGGCTACACTTTTGTCTGTATATCTCGTACAAAGCGTAGTTTCACCTGGAGTAAACTCCTAATAATCGTCGCGAACACAATTTCTTTAAATCATTTGTGGCTCCTTGGCGGTCAGGCACAAAGGCGACTTACGGTTGCTATTAATGGCCTATTAATACTCATGACTCTCGGCACCTCCAGTTTTTTCGGCTGTTTTTAAGAGCTACAATTCACGATGTGCGAACATTAGCAATCCCGACCACCAGTCGCTACCACGCCTCCTGACCCTTACACCATATGCCAGCACAGAAGTTATAGGACTGCGACCTCGAACTCATACCTTCGTCGACGTCACTTTCCTAGAAGACCTAGGTGTATCTCCGAAACCTTTCTAACGGATGTTTTGTCGCGCTATGCTGCCGAGCTACACCAGAGAAACACCTTGAAACGTTAGAGAGTAACTATTCGGCCAAGGATGCCGCCCTCGAAATCATAAGCAGTCTAAGTGGATGTCATTGCGTAACTCATGGGTGAAAATCGTGTAATCCTCGACGCATCTACATAATTAAAATTGTACAAGGACCCTGGATAAAATTTAAAAAATGTAGACCAAAGTTTGCAGACGTTTGTGTTCACAACATTGTTCACAACATTGATTTCAATAGTCTTCGTTAATCCAAAACGATATTTTAGAATGAGACTGGACCGATTTTAAGTTGAAAGACGTTAACTGCTGTTTTCCGGCCTTATGATATAAGAGCTCATTATATATGGCCACGTAACTTTAATTTTCAGACTAGATCGACTGTCCACTATGATAGGGTAGTACCACATACGCTCATTAGTTCGACTTTCTTGGGAAAGCTTTTGCTTCCCCACTTTGAGTGTTCTTGCGAAGGACAAAGCCTTACCAGGTAAATATATGTACATATGTGCCTACGTATTCACATTTTTAAAAGGAGCCGTAACGTGTAGGTGATATTTAAACTTGGTTGATAGGCTAAAATCAGGGTGATTCATTCCCAGAGACTAGCTTTGGATAGAACCATCAACTTTAGGAAATGTCAAGTTTGGGTGTTGAAGGGTGAAGTGTGAAAATCAAAACTAACATTTCATACGCTATTGTATAGTTTCGCAAATTAACAACATATATCCTCAACTTAGGTATGAGATAAGAAACCTTTCAACCGAGTGTTTTTGCGCCTAGAACCTACTGAAGGACTTTGCAGCACCGCTTTCGCTTATTCTTTCATCCAATCGCAATATAAAATTCTTTAAAAATTCGGCACCCTTTTTGGGTAATTTGCTTTTTTTTAACTTGAGGACAATTTGAAAACATGTTCGCCTTGGGCCATTTTATTTGAATTCATTGTTCATTATTAATTTTTTGAAAAACAAGTAAGGAAGGCTAAGTTCGGGTGTAACCGAACATTACATACTCAGCTGAGAGCTTAGGAGACACAATAAGGGAAAATCAGCATTTAGCAAAATGAACCTAGGGTAACCCTGGAATGTGTTTGTATGACATGGGTTTCAAATGGAAGGTATTAAAGAGTATATTAAAAGGGAGTGCGCCATAGTTCTATAGTTGGGCGCAATTTCAGGATATCGCCACAAAGGTGGACCAGGGGTGACTCTAGAATGTGTGTTGTACGATATGGTTTTAAAAGAGAGTGGCCTTAGTTGTATATGTGAAGGCGTTTTCGAGATATCGACCAAAATGTGGACCAGGGTGACCCAGAACATCATCTGTCGGGTACCGCTAATTTATTTATATATGTAATACCACGAACAGTATTCCTGTCGAGATTCCAAGGGCTTATGATTTCGTCCTGAAGAACTTTTTCATTTTCCTCTACTTAATATGGTAAGTGTCACACCCATTTTACAAAGTTTTTTCTAAAGTTATATTTTGCGTAAATAAAAACAAATCCAATTACCATGTTTCATCTCTTTTTTCATATTTGGTACAGAATTATGGCATTTTTTTCATTTTTCGTAATTTTCGATATCGAAAAGTGGGCGTGGTTGTAGTCCGATTTCGTTCATTTTAAATAGCGATCTGAGATGAGCGCCCAGGAACCTACATATTTCATCAAGATACCTCAAAATTGACTCAAGTTATCGTGTTTACGGACAGACGGACATGGTTAAATGAATTTATTTTTTCGCCCAGATCATTTTGATATATAGAAGTCCATATCTATCTCGATTAGTTTATGCCGTTACGGATTACCGTTATGCGAACAAAGTTAATATACTCTGTGAGCTCTGCTCAGCTGAGTATAAAAATATGCAAAGTGATTATGTATGAATTTATTATATAACTTTTCTTTTAGTGTCTTTTTTTTTCCTTTTTTTGTTTTGGAATTTGGGATTAATGGCAGGGTTCTATGACCATAGCGCCAGGTACAAAATCAAAATGGTATTTCTAGATTGTCGTTTCATTCCACATGTTCCTCCGTTATTCATAATAGCTCCGTTATTTACAGTAGCTCGTTATTCAGTAATATCTAAATTCCGTTATTTCTCAAAATGTAAATTTTATTGGTTTTTAATTGGCACCACTCCAGGCACAAAATCAATAGTAATTTGGTTTTTATATGGCACAACGCCAGTTTTTAAACCTCAATATGAATTCACTGATTCCTGTTGGGAGTGCAAAATCACCACCCTGACTCCAGGTAAGGGAAGCCTTGCATCTCCCAACTCCGCCAAAACGCCAGAAGGAAGCACAAAGCCAACCTTGTGGTCTATTTAAATTTTCAGCTCAACCAAAAAAACCCGAAAAATTGCAATTGAGCCGAGGATGACACTGCACGACCACTCCGACGGACAGACTAACTAGAACGGAATGTTTTAGTGTCTTGTTTTAATAACTTTGTGAATTGGGTGGTGCAAAGTCCGTGTTAAGTTGACATCGAAAGCGCCTGTCTTTTTAAATAACTTTTTAACAGTTAGAAAGAGTTAAATTTCGCAATTAGTTTCTTATAACTGGCAGCGATGTGCATCCGTTGATACCACTTTGGACCATATGCGACCAATTTTCGACATGAACAATAAATGGCCTAAACAGTCTTAAACGAGTAGAAAATGTAGTAACGCGCTGGACGGCGCCGCCGCACCGATATTTTTGACATTCGGCGGCGGCGTGCGAAAAACGAAAAAACCGACGGCGGCGGCGGCGTTTATGGCGGCGTATATCTCTACTATGGGGAGCTTTTTTTCTGAACTTCAGCTTCATAGCTACAGGTAGTGAAATTTTTGTAAAAAAATATAATAAAAAAGTGCTTCACATTGAATGCGCGTGCGCATATGCTTGTTTTAAAAAGCGTTGACAAAAACCATGTCCGTTATATAGAAAAACAAAAAAAAATTTACCAATAGAGGAAAAACGTTGGCGGTCAAATGAAATGAAAATGTGCGTGTCAACTTGGTAATTTATCATATACAATGATGGAGTATTTCACCAGCTCACTGCATATTTTAACTTATACTTACGTATGTATGTCCAAATATAATGGCACCCCATAGGGTGTTGATATCGGACTAAATTTGTTAGCTTTATATGTGATTGATTTGCTTATAAATAGAGAAAGTTTTCAATGTTCGTATGATAATCAGGATTTTTTTTTTGGCGCTTCGTAACAAGCAACACGCACTATCCCTTTATCACGAAAGCTGGCGTCAATTTGGAGCACCAAGGGATATCTAGTCTTCCTCCATTTGCCTCTCCCAACTTAGTGGAGATCTGCCTCTTCCTCTACTTCCAAACTGCGAAATACTTTCTTGGGTCGAAGCATCTTCATCCATATGCATAACACGATCTAGCCAACGAGACCTTTCGGCTTTTCTCCACTACACTATCTTCATATCTGCGTAAAGCTTATACATCCCATCATAATACCTCCCTCAATACTCGTGGTAGGCATCGCGTAAAGGACACCGTCAATAATTCCGAGCCATACATCAGGACAAGTACGACTTCTAGAGCTTTATTTTTCTTCTCAGAGAGAGGACTTTATTTTCATTCCCAAGTGCAAAGAACCACTTTTTAGCAAGAGTTATTCTCAGTGTGAGTTCTAAGCTGACACGTTTTCACTGCTTATGCTATCCACAGATAGATGAAGTACTTCACAGTCTTGCATTTAAATAAGTCAACGGTGACGTGGTTGTCAAGGCGCTAATGCGCTGATTCTCTCTTGGGTTACAGTAAGTCGTTAATTTTTTTGCCTCTTTACCTAATCCAGGGAAGGCAGAACTTACTTTGCGTTTGTTAAAGCCAATAATATCACCAATCACAAATGATGATCAGCATTCGCTATTGATTTCTAAAGGCTCCATTATTAGATTGTGCCATTAGAGCTTAGTTCTGCTGCTAGAACTGGCTTGTTAAGCATTAGCTTTAAGAAACCATTCGAAAGGGGGTCACATTTTCTGAAGCCACGTTTATTTTACAGTGAACATTTTACAGGATATACCCAAAAAGAAGATATAGTTAGTAGAGTTATCAGGACTGAAGCTGCATTGATAACGTCCAATCAGTTTTTTGTTGGCTAAAGGCATCAATCTTTCGAAAAATATACTAGATAGAACCTTTTAAGCCATGTTAAGCAGGTTGCTTCCGCAGTAATTGCAGCCGTTTGCGGATTCGCCTCTCTTTTGAATTAAACAGATCACACTTAAATTCCAATATCCGTGTTTGAACAGCTCCGCGGTTAGTCAGTCGATACCCGGCGTATTGGTTTTCTTTAGACGCGATATTGCCATACTCACTTCCTCATAGTCCGGTTCTGGAACTAGTTTGTTGTCATCGGTTATTAAGTTATCGGATTCGCCTTCTCCCTCGCTCCCTGGCAATGAAGAGAAGTTCTCCCTCCACAAACTAAGCACACTCTGTACGTTAGTTACCAGCTCATTATAATCATTATTGATGGAACCTGTCTAGGTATTAAAATCTTCCGCCATCTGCCGATCTTTTTAATTGAATTTTAAGAATTCTAGGCAACTTTGAAGCTCCTCACTCTCAAGCCATTCTGCCTCACGTTTTTTCCATAAATATATGCCTCTCCACTTCCTTCCTTGCGCCTTATAACACCTAATTTTACCGCGGCGGCACGTAATGAGAGAATATATATGCTTCAATATCGTCTGGATGAAAACTGCTCTCAGTCACAAGACTCTTTTTTAAGTCACTGGGTGCACTTCTTTTGCATTCAGTACATATTTGGATCTCGTGGAGTGCGCATATCGAGGACAATGAAACTTTACCTGGCTTCGATCACGAGAAAATCGATTTTTTTCGTATTATATATTATATAAGTAGTATCTTTTATGCCGGAACCTGGTACCACATTTCTAGCCCCGACATAGTCCATCATAACCTCTACCCGATGGGAGATATAACACCGTGGAGGCAAAGTTTTCCGACTGTGGGACCAAAGATCTATTCCCTGTTTACGCTGAAGTTAAAGTCGAACAGCTTTGTTTTAATATCATGGTGGGGCAGTCATCGTATGTCTTTTTTAGTTTCTCACGCGTAAGCGCATATAAACGTTAAAAACTTCGTCTTAATGCGAAACGCGGCGAGACAGTCGTTCACAGCTGTGAACGACGGTGTGTATTTGGCGGCAAAGTTCCTTTCCCACTAAAAATCAACACCTTGGCTCCGAATCGCGAAACTCGCTCCATACGATCAATGTGGTAGATGTCGCATGGCTTTGTCGTCCTTATGCCCTGCACCGTCCATCGAGATAATATCAGCGAGCTGTTTACAAAGTTACAAGAAAACGAAGAAGACTCAAATTAATGTAAGCTTGTAAATAAAACATGGTAGAAAGGGTTCAATTTCGAAGTTTGATTGGCAGTAACTGTGCTTTTTAGGCTTATTCCAAAAAACGGGGAAATTTACGCTTATGAAACAAATTCTTTAAAAAAGTAGATTAGTTCAAAGTCTAAAAAAAATAATTTTGTGGAATATTGTGTAAATTTTCTCACAGCATAATTTTGCTGGATAGCTGGTAAAGGATCTAACCCCTAATAATTGGAACTTGCTGCTGCCAAAGTCATTCCTTTAGCAGCGCTCCCTACAAGCTCCCTTAAACTATATATTAACTATATCGTATAAAACCACCCTTTATTTCGTTTAATTTTAGTTATTGTCTATGTTTTCGAAGTAAATGACATAGCGTTGGAAGGAAATGTTATCAAAATGAGCAGGAAATATCCGAGACTTTGTTTTGCAAATTTAATAATAGAAACTGAGAAATATCTTTTATAAGCTAAAGGCATTTCCTCAAACTTTAATGAGTAGCCGATATATGACATTACGTAATTCAAGCATGTAGTATGCAATATATTATTCTGAATAACTTATAGTTAAAATTAATACAATATTAAAGACGAAATGTGCATTTCATATCGACTTAACAGATGAGCGAACCGAACATTACATACTCAGCTGCCAAATTACAGCTTGCAAAACTTTTAAATTACCTTCTTTTAAAAGTAGGCGGTGCCACGCCCATTGTCCAAAATTTTACTAATTTTCTATTCTGCACCATAAGGCCAACCCACCTACAAAATTTCGTCGCTTTATCCTTCTTTGGTAATGAATTATGGCACTTTTTCGGTTTTTCGAAATTTTCGTTACTGAAAAAGTGGGCGTGGTTATAGTCCGATTTCATTCATTTTAAATACCGATCTGAGATGAGTAGCCAGGAACTTACATACCAAACTTCATTAGGATACCAAATAAATTACTCCAGTTATCGTGTTTACAGACAGACGGACGGACATGGCTAAAGGAATTTCTTTTTTCGCCCAGATCATTTTGATATAAGATAAGCTTGATACTGCCACACCACGATGGACGTCACTCCTGGCAGCTACATAAATCAAATATTTGAGGTCTGGCTTCTACCTTTAGGTTATGAAGTGGAGCATTTTGTCTATTTTCCTTCTACTTAGTTAAGGTTATTAAGTCGACTTCAGGTAGCAAGATGGCAAAGATGTACTGGGATATGTTACAGGATATAGATGCTCCATAATTCGATGTCTAAATATTCTTTCTAAAACGAACAAACTATTGAATTCGCCAGCAATTTATTTATCGGTTGTTAGCACTGCTTCCAAATGTCGGTAAAATGGGACATTTTAAATTAAACAACGATTTTGAAGTTTTTTTTTTTAGTATTCATTTCAATTTTCTAGAACTGCAAACACAGACTTCAATGAACACAAATATTTAACGCTCCGAAATCACGGAATTAACAAATAAATTATCAAATTTAACTTAGGCACAACAAGTAAGGAAGTTAACGTTCGTGTGAAACCGAATATTATTTACCCAGCTGGCTATGTAGTTTATAGCCTCACGACTATTTCTAAATCGATTGTTACTACATCTGACTTAGAGCTCATGCAAAGCTTTTGAAATATTTTCAAATATCACTCATTTTCAATATCACGCACAGATACACTACTATCTTCGGCAAGATTGAAGACTTGGCAATCCGCAAAAATAGTGTAGAGCTGCGTCGTTAACTGTGCCCTCTCTGAATAAAGGTGAACAGTGTGCCTCTTTCAGTAACCTAGGACCACGCTAATTATTTACTGCAATCAAAGAAAAAATGTGTGTGCTCGGCAGCGTGTTACTCATGAAGAGCATAAATTCAATACTTTGAAGGACTTTGTCTATCGACGAATCAGCAACAACTGCGCAATTTCAGCATAGAAACCAAACGTGGAATCATTCTTGCCAACAAGAAACTTTCAAATAAGTAGGCAATTGAAAAGTAAAGTCTTTTCTCAATGAAAAAGACTCATACCTCTTGATATATAGAATCAAGAATAGTGGACGGTTTCGAGAAAAGATATGATGGTCTTTGGAGTACGCCACCCAGATGGGAGAGTTTCTGTCTTGTCAGCGCGACATATTCGAAGAGCATGTGAATGAGAACGTGAAGTTTCATCATAAATGCGACATTCAACTTACTAAGGTGATATGTTGTTGTTATTATAGCAATAGAGCGTTCTGGTAACAAGCATTATGTACTAGCACAGCCTCAGCGGGTTAGGGGGCTTAGAATATATCCGCGGTAGTTATGGCTATCGTAAAAAGCGGCTATAATACCAAATTGGTTCAATGGTATATAGCGCAACCCTCTCAAGGGGTTTCCAGCGCAATATATAGCTTATTCAGCCCAATTGTCAACCTCACCTACCCGTGGCGAATCCTGTTTCATTAACAGCCGGGGCTCTACCGACCCAGAACTCCTGATGGAGCTAGGGGGTGGAAGGGCGGTATGGCCTAGAAGGCTGCATGTGGTCAAACCTAATCGTTCCGAGATGGTCGGGCTAGTACCTTTATGGTGCTTGTTACCGGAACGTACCGAATCTGCATCCGAATGAGGACCATCGACATCGAAACACTTCCCAAGGCCTTCGGGGAGTGTCCTTATCGCTACAACAATAATAACAACGTACTAGCGCGACAATCTCGGCAACGGTTTAATATGACCACATTGAACCTTCTACATCATCCAACATCAGACTACAAGGCACGCAAGTGTGCTGGCTGTCTGACATAATGAGAATACTTCTCGAGAATAAGCCTTTTCGTAGACATCCTCCACCGCAAAATTCCATTGCATAGATTTCTGCCTAAAAAATGTTTTTCATACGGCTGAATTCTTGATTGCCGGATTTCTCTATAGTTCTTTCGTTCAGCATTTCATATATGTGCTTTATGGAGAGTATTCTCGGCTCGCTGTGTAGGTAATGTTCTGGGGACATAAGAAGAGATCCAGTGGCAGGTTGAGCGCGGTGTTTTGACAGGCCTGAAGTTTACACCAGTTTGGTTTTATTTAGGCTCGGCGACCATATTGGGGACGCGTAGCATAAAAGCGACCGACCAATTGTTTTATGGGTTGTTATGAGCGTCTCTTTATCTATGCACCAAGTGCTGCCTACAAGTGACTTGAGGATATTGTTGCGGCTAAGGTAGCGTGATGCCATCGACGTGGATTTCCAATATGGTCTACATTCGTTTTGTGTATATTGTAAATAAGGTCGCCGAGGATTTGGTTAAAAACTGTAAGGGCTAGGGAAAAAGCCTTTGATTTCAAAATATGGCTCGTCGATGGATGGGCCGAGACCTGTTGCCATTTTCGTGCAGTCATCCTCCTGTTCTATGTAGCCCGTATGTATTTTGCTTCCAATCATCACTATAGTCATAGTGCTGTTTTTTTTTCATATCATTTATGGAACTCTGAACATCTACTATGTATGTAGAAGTTAAACACAGCCGATCACTACAACTGGGTATACAAATTACCACACCATTCAAATAAAAAGGCATAACACGTAACTACGCAAATGCTGATATTTATATGCCTCACATAAATTTGGCACCAAATTCAGTGTAAAATCGCATGAGGAGAATTTAATTTTGTGCACGGGAAAAGTATGATTTTGAGGATGGTTCGGTGATTTTTGGTTGAGCCAACATTCATATCGAGTCACATATGAGATAAGAATTATGTGAATCATGACCAAAAGTCATAAAGTGGCTTAAGTGGAGTTTAAGCACCCGTAAGTGCCACAAATACCAATTGCAAATCTCTACAACAACGACATGGCAATGTGGCGTCAATTTCAACGTTGTATGTGTGCGATTTGTGCATGTGTTGCATGCAAACATGCCACAACTCTGATAGCAATAACAATATTCGTTTCAAAGAAAACCGCAACCCGTTCTCGTATTAACAACAATGCACACAACAACAATTTCACATGATTGTCGACTGCAAAAGGAATGAACAATCAAAGAAATTCGTCCCAGCTGGGAGTATTTAAATTCTTGCATGTGCAAACAACGCCTTCATAATTTTTTTTTGTTATTATTCCTATCACAACTTTTAGCGTTGTGTTTTCTTTTTTTTTTTTTGTGTGTGTGATTATTTTTATGATCGCGTGGCGCTTAAAAATCAATTTGCGACTGTCTAGACGCCGAGGGAGGGCCAAGTAGCATGACAGACCACAAACGGAGTAACAACATTCTTTAGCATATGAGCCCGCTTACACTTCAATTCCCCCTTTGGCTACAAATTCAAATTATTTACATACGCTTTTCGTAAGTAAAAACAGTGCAAATTGCGCTGGTCAAGGCTATATGAGCTCCCCAAGGATTTTTTCGACAATAAAGGAGAGTGTCAAATAGGAGGAAAACAACAAGAGACAAGCTGGGAAAATGAAGAGAAATATAAAGCAATTTTCTTAATTGGAAAATTGTAGCGTACGTAAGTGACCGTGAACCTTTTTGTAACTCGTTAAAAGGCTATTGCACGCAGTGGCATTTAAGGCGCGGAAATGTCAAGTTCAAGAGCGCATAAATAAAAACCGTTTAGACACTGAACTGCAATTCACACAATTTAAAGTGCTAGTATGATTTTTTACGCAATTGTGGTTTAAAAGTATTTGATCCACTTGAAGGAGGGCGAGTTATCTTTTTAATTAAACAGTTAATTGAAAAAATTTGGTAAACATTTTTTGAGCTTTGCCCCTCGTTGGGTAAACTCTAAGTTCAAAAGATAATCTACCATTCTGCAGATCGACCCTAGAGTTTATAAAATTAAAAGTAGATATTTTCTTGTGTTTCTTAAAATTTTCTAATACGTTTTCGTTCGTGTTCATGCTTATTTTCCATTTCCTTTTCGACTGCTGATAAGGTGATGACGGTTGGATAAATAAGAATTATACGTCACGGAAGCCAATAAACTTTGCACTTTTAAGAAATGTAAATAACATTTCAAAAACTTCTGCATTTGCATCTACGTAAGTTATGAAATGTTCCGAAACTGGTTTGCGTGTAAAATATCAGTGTTTTTTTTTGCGATATGCATGCAAATGATGGTGGGTAAAAAAAAAAACAAGTAAGGAAGGCTAAGTTCGGGTGTAACCGAACATTACATACTCAGCTGAGAGCTTTGGAGATAAAATAAGGGAAAATCACCATGTAGGAAAATGAACCTAGGGTAACCCTGGAATGTGTTTGTATGACATGGTTATCAAATAGAAGGTATTAAAGAGTATTTTAAAAGCGAGTGGGCCATAGTTCTATAGGTGGACGCCATTTCGGGATATCGCCATAAAGGTGGACCAGGGGTGACTCTAGAATTTGTTTGTACGATATGGGTATCAAATGAAAGGTGTTAATGAGTATTTTTAAAGGGAGTAGGCCTTAGTTCTATAGGTGGACGCCTTTTCGAGATATCGCCATAAAGCTGGACCAGGGGTGACTCTAGAATGTGTTTGTACGATATGGGTATCAAATTAAAGGTATTAATGAGGGTTTTAAAAGGGAGTGACCTTTAGTTGTACATGTGAAGGCTTTTTCGCTGTCAATATTCCAAGGGTTTTTAAATTCACCCTGCAGAACTTTTTCATTTTATTGTACTTAATATGGTAGGTGTCACACCCATTTTACAAAGTTTTTTCTAAAGTTATATATTTTTTTTTAACTCGGACTTTGTGGCAGCGCACTGCCCTCAAGTGGCCCGATGAAACCAGGCTAATCCTGTTTTTTTTTTTTTTTAATTCATACATACAATAAGCCAATCGAATTACAATGTTTCATCCCTTTTTTCATATTTGGTATAGAATTATGGCATTTATTTTCATTTTTCCTAATTTTCGATATCGAAAAGTGGGCGTGGTCATAGTCGGATTTCGGCCATTTTTTATGCCAAGATAAAGTGAGTTCAGATAAGTACATGAACTAAGTTAAGTTAAGATATATCTTTTTTTGCGAAAGTTATCATGTTAACGGCCGAGCGGAAGGACAGACGGCCGACTGTGTATAAAAACTGGGCATGGCTTCTACCGATTTCGCCCATTTTCACAGGAAACAATTGTCGTCATAGAATCTATGCTCCTATCAAATTTCACAAGGATTGGTTAATTTTTGTTCGACTTGTGGCATTAAACGTATTCTAGACAAATTAAATGAAAAAGGGCGGAGCCACGCCCATTTTGAAATTTTCTTTTATTTTTGTATTTTGTTGCACCATACAACACCGCCTGGAGTTGAATGTTCACATAATTTACTTATATACTGTAAATTAATAATAAATTTTTTTTTTAAAGTGGGCGTGTTCTTCATCCGATTTTGCTAAGTTTAATTTAGCACATATATAGTAATAATAGTAACGTTCTTGCCAAGTTTCATCATGTTATCTTCAACAACTGCCAAATTACGGCTTGGAAAACTCTCAAATTACCTTCTTTCAAAAGCGGGCGGTGCCACGCCCATTGTCCTAGACGTTACTAATTTTCTATTGCGCATCATAAGGTCAACCCACCTCCCAAGTTTTATCGCTTTATCCGTCTTTGGTAATGAGTTATCGCACTTTTTCGGTTTTTCGAAATTTTCGATATCGAAAAAGTGGGCGTGGTTGTAGTCCGATTTTGTTCATTTTAAATAGCGATCTGAGATGATCAAGATACCTCAAAATTTACTCAAGTTATCGTGTTTACGGACGGACGGACAGACGGACGGACATGGCTAAATAAATTTCTTTTTTCGCCCAGATTTTGATATATAGATTTGATATATAGAATTCTATATCTATCTCGATTAGTTTATGCCGGTACGGATTGCCGTTATGCGAACAAAGTTAATATACTCTGTGAGCTCTGCTCAGCTGAGTATAATTATTTTCATAACTTTAACGCAAACAAAATGTTATATAATCTGGTCTTTCTAACTTTAAAAAGAAGAAGATATCCTCTAAAATGAAAGTATACAGAAAAGCTTTGCCTGATTTCGATTTGTCCGAAGGGTGTCAATTGACCTTATGGCCACGTAACAAACGAATAGTTCGTCGGTTAAAAATCGATTACTTAAGTTAAATTGAATTCGATTTAATTTAATTTAGATTCATTTAATTTTGTTTATTTCATTTCATTTTATTTGAATTTTATTTTATTTTATTTTACTTTTTTTATTTAATTTTTTTATTTCAAATTTTCTCTTTTGAGGGTTTATATTAAATATCGGTTGTAAACAACAAGATACTTAATGCTATTTCATTATATTAACTAGTTACATTGATTTGGTTTTACAGTTGTTGGTAAGATTTTCTATAAATAACTACATATGTATCAGGGTTTTAAATTTATATAAATCATCGTAGATTAGTGTATGCTTAAGAATTTCCAAATTATAGAGCTTGTCGCTCCTCGCTTTTCGGTGAGTTGAAGTTCCTCAAGGCTATGGTTTAGTGATTTTGGGATAACTCCAGTTGAGGATATTACTATGGGAATTATGTCGATTCTGTGCAGCTTCCACATCTCCTTAATTTCGTGTGCCCGACCTTGATATTTTCTGAGCTTCTCCGCATAGCACTCTTGTAGGTAGTGTGTGTTTGGAACACCTATGTCTATTAGGTAAGCCTGATTCTCCTGCTTATTTACGATCGTTACATCAGGTCGGTTATGTGGCATGGTAAGATCTATTAGAATAGACTGGTCCTAATACATTTTGAACGCGCTGTTTTCAAGCGTTGCCTCTGGGGTATATGTGTAGTATGGGCATTCCGCTGTGATTAGATCATAACGCAGAGCTAGTGTTTGATGTATGATCTTTGCTACCTGGTTAGGCCTTGTTAAATATTCGGCAGCCGCCAATATAACACATGCACTGGTTATGCGGTGAATTGTTTCGGGATGTCTTTGACATCGTCTACAATTATCACTTTCAATAGGAGTTCGCATTACATATTTGCAGTGGTTCCTTGTTGCAATAACCTGGTCTTGGATGGTGAGCATGAACCCCTCGGTTTCAGCGTAGATACCAGAGTGACTTAACCACTCATTGGATGCTGATTTGCCCACTTCTCTATGTTCTAGAGCGTATGAGTTTGTTTTTGTTTCTATTTTATTTTTATTTTAATTTATTTTATTTTATTTTGTTTAACTTTACTTTATTTCATTTTTTTTAATTTATTAATTTTTTTATTTTTTTTTTATTTTAATTAATTTCATTTATTTTATTTTATTTTGTTTCATTTTATTTTATTTTATATTATTACTAGCAGACCTAGCAAATATCATTCTGCCCTAACTTTGATCTGACGGCAAAAACTGTATAGAGCTTTTACCTATCACTCTCTCTCTCTCTCTCCCTCCCCCTCTCTCACTTTCCTACGTCCTTTTATTCACTCCTCTCTTTGCGTCTTTTGCGGCCACCGTGGTGTGATGGTAGCGGGATCCGCCTACCACACCGTATGCCCTGGGTACACACCCCGAACAAAGCAACATCAAAATTTTAGAAATAAGGTTTTTCAATTAGAAGAAAATTTTTCTAAGCGGGGTCGCCCCTCGGCAGTGTTTTGCAAGCGCTCCGGGTGTATTTCTGCCACGAAAAGCTCTCAGTGAAAACTCATCTGCCTTACAGATGCCGTTCGGAGTCGGCGTAAAATCATGTAGGTCCCATCCGGCCAATTTGTAGGGAAAATCAAGAGGAGCACGACGCAAATTGGAAGAGAAGCTCGGCCTTAGATCTCTTCGGAGGTTATCGCGCCTTACATTTATTTTTTTTTTTCTTTGCGTCTCTTTCTCCCTGTATGCCTTTTCTATCCCTTCTTTTCTCTCTAGCTCTCTTTCCTTCTCCCTCCCCGCTCCATCTATACCAATCTCTTTATCTTTATCCAACTCTATCTCTTTCTCAGTTTTTTTCTTTTCTCTAGCTCTTTTTATTCTTCTCCATCTGATATTCCCAGTCCCAGCCCAGTCCCATAAAAAACTTCCGCTCCATAAAAATAAAAACATAATATAACATAAAAAAACAAAATAACAATAAAAAATTATTAAGAGGTGTATCATCGTTATCGCTTTTACGTTTTAAAAAATAAGATCCGATTCTCACACTCATTCACAAAATTTCATCAAAATCTTTCGAGCTGTTTCGAAGGAGTTCAACCACAAACACTGTGAAACGAAAATTCTATTTATAATTTAAATATTTTATTTTATCAAACACTCAATTTGTTTTTCTAAAGCTGACAACAGATTGTAAGCGAGAAGCGTTGCTATAATATAAAGATGAAAAATTATGAAAATTATTTCTTACGGAAAATTCCAAAAAGATGTCCGAGTGCTAGAGACGTTTGAAGCTTGTCAAATGTATGAAAATAAAAACTGCTTCTCGCCTAGCAAAGCTTATAGCGAGCACTCTTACGTCAGCTTAAAGCTTCAACATTTTTTTCCGCTCGTTTATACCTATATGACACTACTTTATTTTATCTGTATTTTTCGTGCATTTTCTCTTATATTTTTTGTCGCCCTCCCTCCTAATACGATTTCAGTAGTGGTGTAAGTCTAAAAACTATATTTCAAAAAACTAACGAAACACAAGAAAAATATAACCTAGTTCATTAAAAACAAATGAGACAGTTGGTATTTCGATAGGTTTTTTTGACAGTCGGCCCTTTTTTCTTAATTTTTTCTGACAAATGAAAATTTTGTTTATAGTTTGAAATTTTTGTGCATAAAAACGCAACCAAAATCAACTTTTTTGTGAAAAAAGAGAACCATCGGAGAATGTAATAATTTTTCCGTGTTATTTGCATAGTTTATATTGTTAAAAATGTTAATGAAAAAAAAATTTAAAACATAAACGAAAACATGTCAAACTCACTAATTTTGGGGGAATAGTGGTCTCGCTTTCTCATAATAGAAATTGTTTTCGTCAGTTTTTCTAGCTTAGAATCCAAGACAAAATAAAGTAGTGTCATATAGGTATTAGAAAAACTCATTTGTTTTGTTTTTGTTTTCAATTGGAATATTTTTCTAAGCGAGCAGAAAAAACTTTGAAGCTCTAGAAAAATATTTAATTATTTTTTCATTGTTTACACTTTATATCATCATATACGTAAACTTAACCAAATAATGTACAACCAACAAAACCCTAAAAAGAAACAAATTTCAACTTAAACCTGAATATCTAACCACGTGCTTTGTTTTGGTAAACTCAGTATCAGTAACAACAACAACGCATTTGCAGTGTATACATTTGTTCGAGAACTTGCATGCACAAAAAATGTGTAAAGGCTCAAAAACTTTAGTTTATATATAGGTGACATGTTTGCCTTGAGTTTATGTGTGATTTTTCTGACTATACTTACGCTTTCATTCTTCATTAGCCCATACAGCATACCAATGCCGCACACTACGCTTGCACTTGTATCTATCTATTACTTCATACAGTACGTATACCAATATTACGCACCAAGTCTGCATTTTCATTCTACATCTATCCCCTATATGGCATACCTCCTACAAAGATTACGCTTAGGCGTGCGCTTACATTTACATCAAACGCTTTTATGCAGCATTCCCCACTGCCGCGAGCAAAGATGTTTATTATATGCCAATAAGCGCACCCTACTACACATACTGATTAACATACACACGTGACCATTCAAGCCTTAAGGTTAATTTTATTCAGGCCAACGTCATCGCCAAAAGCTGATATTTTTTTGCTTTTCGTTTATTCGGATTCACATATTGGATATTTTAATGAAATCATTTAATTATCTGCAATTTGATTTGACATTGAGGAAAATTATACAAAAGTTTACTGAAAACTAATTTGCGGCTTCATTTAATTGTTAGTTATATATGTATATATGTAGGGCCCAAAAGGTAATAAAAACATAACTTAAAAACAAAGGAAATAGTTTTAATAATTTTATATAACATAAACATTTTTGGTATGAACTTGAGATTCATATGTATTACGTAATTGGCTTACTTATTCAAAACGAAAAGTTCGAAAAATATTAATTGTTTTTTTTTTTCTTGAAATTGAGAGTTATCAAGAATTTTTAGCAGTTGACGATACATGGTGATTGATGCATTGAATTTAATTGATTTTAACAAATGTTAAGCTTTTCTTATTTGTTTGACGGGTAAATGTTACTTTTTCTTCAATAAACGGTACACAAATATTGGAGAAAAATTGCAAAGTTTACAAACGGCGATGGTTACTAGGACATGATCCTGAATTTCACTTCTTCATCAGCTTCTCGGGAACTGAGTGTTGAGTTCGAATCTCCAACATTCATACTTTATATTAGTGTAAAAATAAAATAATTAAAAAAAATTTTTTTTAGTTAAACGGTTTTATTGAAAGTAATACTTACATTAAGTAGTAATAATACTAAAAGATAGAAAATAATTAGGTAGGTCCTAGTCATCACACTTCTCATCAATCTAGGGCGTTGATCAGACAATTAAATAAAAGCGTTGGACGCGTCAAATTTCAATTGATAGTCATAAGTAAGACCAACTGAACCTTAATCAAGTTATGCTACACCTAACATTTTTAGAAATTTCACGCGCCCAACGCTTTTATTTAATTGTCTGATCAACGCCCTAGATTGATGAGGAGTGTGATGACTAGGACCTACTTGATGAGGAGTGTGATGACTAGTAACTAGGACCTACCTAATTATTTTCTAGCTTTTAGTATTATTACTACTTAATTTAAGTATTGCTTTCAATAAAACCGTTTAACTTAAACATTTTTTTTATTTATTTTATTATACTGAAATTTCACTAGCAAAATTTTAACTTATGTGCTCCAAAGTATTTTGATGTCACTTCTATCGGACTGTATAAAATATTTGTTCAAAGAACCAACTCGGACCGACAAATACGAGTTTTTTGAATATCTCAATTTTTGCGACACCTAGCGTAAATTCTTTTTACTAAAGCGGTTTCTATTTCTGTATGTCAAATATGATTTCCAAATATGAGCCCAATCGAACCACAAATACGATTTTTGTGAATATCTCGATCCTTGCGCCACCTAGCGGCGATATTTTCATAGATCGCTTTCTATTCATGTATGTATTATGTGTTCCAAATATGAGCCAAATCGGACCACAAATACGATTTTTGTGAATATCTCGATCCTTGCGCCACCTAGCGGCGATATTTGCATAGATCGCTTTCTATTCATGTATGTATTATGTGTTCCAAATATGAGCGAAATCGGACCACAAATACGATTTTTATGAATATCTCGATCCTTGCGCCACCTAGCGGTAATTTTTTTCTTATTATTGCATTGTCATCGTGTACTGAACTACATTCCGAGTTTCAAGCTTGTAGCTTATCGGGAAGTTACTTAAATTTTAATTACAAAATTCGCGCTGCCCGGCCAGCCGTGCAGCCTGTCAAGTCAACCTAAATAAAACCGTTAAAAAATCCAATGTTACTAAGCTCTTAAGCGCGCCTAAAATATTCCACACAATTAGGATTAAATAGCATATATAATTAGTATGAACCTAAATGGTGAATAAAAGGAATAGCAACAAAAAGGCAATACTTAGAGACCAATTGCAAAGCGAGAAGCGGGGCATTAATATGGCTGAGTGGTCAAAGGGACTAGTGTAAACACTATTATAAAGTATGAATGTGAGAGATTCGAGTTCAATGCTCAGCTCCCGAGAAGCTGACGAAGAAGTGAAATTCAGAAACATGTCCTAGTTACCATCGCCGTTTGTAACCTTTGCAATTTTTCTCTAATATCAATAACAAAAAAAATTGTATAAAGCAATATTAGCATATCGCGCTAATTAAACACAGATGAAACAATACACAGCTAAACACGTTTTACTTGTATGTAAGTAACTCTCTTTTATAAAAAATAATAGTAAAATGGCGGCCCTGGTGTTGTAGTAGGGTGCTCCATCTATAACGCAGAAGATCCTGGTTTTACCCTCCGGGTAAAGTAACGTTCAAAATTTAGAAAAAAGTTTTTCAATTAGAAAAAAAAAAAAGCTTTCTAATCGGGGCTGCCCCTCGGAAATGATAAACATTCCGAGTGTATTTCTGCCATTCTCAGTGAAAACTCATCTGCCTTGCAGATGCCGTTCGCAGTTAAAACATGTAGATCTCGCCCCGTCATTTTATAGGAGAAATTTAAGGAGCACGAAGCAAATTAAGCATCCTAAAATCTCTTCGGAGGTTATTGCGCCTTGCAGTTATTTATATATAGAAATGTTACCTATATGCACCGGATCTATACGGCAGTGGTGAGACCCATACTCTTCTACGCCGTCACCGTATGGTGGACGGCACTCGATATCGAATCTAACAGGAGTAAAGTAACGAGAGTGCAGAGGATGGCGGCAATGCTCACCAGCGGTGCCCTTCCCTCCACTCCCACCAAAGCTCTTGAAACCATATTATTCCTTCTCCCAACTGATCTATATGGCAGATACTGTGCCTCCTGCAACGCGGCGAGGCTCAACGCTATCGAACCATGGAGGGATTGCAGGTTTGGTCACACCCGGATCCTGAAGCAAGTCCCTGAAACCTTCTTGAAATTGGACCATACAACATCGCCCCCTTGCTGGGACAACAAATTTTCCACAAGAATCCCAGAGAGGAACGAGTGGGCAAACGGCGTAGAGCGGGGATCACACGAAATCTCCGTTTTTACAGATGGCTCTAAACTAAACAACAGAGTCGGCAGCGGGATATTCTCGGAGAAGCTCAATCTAAGCGAGAGCTTTCGCCTACCTGATCACTGCAGTGTTTTTCAGGCTGAACTCATAGCTATCTGGGAAGCAGCCCGCTATCTGGCTAACCTACAGGTAACCAATTCTATTTCAATTTTCTCTGACAGCCAAGCTGCCATAAAATCCCTGCAATGCAGTAACACCTCGTCACTAGTGGCATTGAAGTGCAGAGAAACCCTCAACAAATTAGCTGAAAATTGCAACCTAAGCATAATATGGGTTCCTGGCCACTGTGACATCTCAGGAAACTGCGCTGCGGATGAGCTAGCTAGGGAAGGCACCAACTTGCAAACAACAACCTCCGCTGATTGGGCCAGCCCTCCTCTAAACACTTGCAAATACCACCTGCGATCTCTTTTCACGGATCAGGCAAACGCCAGATGGGCGAGGGAACCTACATGTAGTATATCCAAGCAAATCTGGCCTAAGCTGGATGAAAAGAGATCGCGATCGGTGATATTATTAAACCGTATCTCTATAAGCCCACTAGTGGGCCTTCTTACATGTCACTGTCTCATGGGCACTCACGGTGCCTATATGGGCCTGCAGACAAATGACTTCTGCCGCAGCTGCAGGGACGAGGAGGAGATAGAAAGCGTTGAGCACTATCTGTGCCACTGTCCCGCACTGTCAAAAACCAGGTACCAATGCCTCCACAGACACTCTTTTGGGTGCTTTGCGGAGCTTGAATCTATAAACCCAAACGATATCTTGCGTTTCATTAGGCAAACGCGCTGGTTTGGCCTCACTGGGGTCTAAACTCTCCTCTTCTTCGAAAGTAGGGTAATAGGAAATAGGGCCCCCTGCGTGGTAGCACAACGGGCCACAACGGCCTACGTGAGTCTCCGCTCGGACAGCGGAGGCAGCCACTCTAACCTAACCTAACCTATATGCACCGGTACCCGTAATGAGGAAATTAAACAAAGGAGATTTATCTTTAGAATTTCTTGAGTGTAATTTTATATAGAACCCAATTCTAAACAAAAATTCCTTGCGAGTTATTTTCTTGGTAGCTGGTAAAGTTTGCATCCTGTCGGATAGTGAGGAGGAGGAGAAGTCTTCTTAACAAATCCAGGCCGAACACACGCAAACTGATAGCTGTCTGCACCGGTCATTGGGTAGTAGGTACGCATGCGGAAAAGATGGGCATTCCGTATAATGACTACTGCAGAAGCTCCAAAGATTTAAATGCCAGGGAAACAGTAGAACACTTTAGGTGTAAATACCCGCCTCTAGCCATAGCACGACTAGGGTTCCTTGGAACCCCGTTTCTAAAAGACCTCAGAGGTTTATCTGTGATAGCAATCCCGAATATTCTTAATTTTATCAACAACTCGCGCTGCTTGTAATACATTGACCGTAACATTCCGTAGGTTTTTAGACGAGTTACATGGCATCAAAATGGCTACTTGGGCGACCAGGGTCGCAGCCATTTCACCTACCTACCTACCTATTTTTTTCACCCATTCCTACTATTCCAAATAAAAATTCCTTGTGACCTTTTTCACTTCTCCCATTCCTCTTATTCTGAACAATGTTCGAAAAAGCGGAAACCGGTTATGGGAGAAAAGTAGGTATTATGAATGTGAATTAGAGGGAGATTCTCTACCATTTCTTATGAGTTTTTTCACTTGTTAAATTAAAGGGAATGCAATAAAATAGTTAAAGTAAATTGATTCTTTTAAGAAAGAACACTTATTTGTACAAATTTGAGCTAAAATATGTACATTCTACCACAATATTCTTTATTTTAAGTTGAAAATTATATCATAAGCAACGGAAGAGCTCTTGGTATATTTGATGCAGCCATCAAGAAATTGCGCGAAGAGGCTTAAATAGATTTTGGCATATGACGAAGGACGAATTCAACTAGATTTGGCCGCCAGAAAATGGCTTTGCTGAATGGAAGCAGGCAACTCCAGCGGACTTGTGTTATCCCGTCGTATTTTTCTTCTTATGCTCCTCTGTTGTTGTTGCTGTGGTACCAATTCATAGCTCATTTCAGTGAATACCATATGAAATGCAATACTGTGCATTATTTATACTTTACTTTTTAAACAAATTCGCAACAACAATTAAACTTTTCAATTTTTTACAGAAAATAAGAAACGCGCAACGAAATTTCAATTGAAAAACAGCTGGCTTCGAAATCCTATTCCCCAATTATTGTTCTCCCTAGGAGAAAAGAATTGGAGACATTTTTTCGCGAGAATAAAAAAATCCGCGAGAATATCTAGAATTGGGCTGATAGTTTTTTTAGTCTTCTTATGAACTGCATAGTGTGTTATTTTATTAATATCTTTATTAGAAAGATGAGCATGAGGAATGGATAAGGTGCGAAGTAACAGTTTTTGAACAGTGGATCCATAGTAAAAACAATAACAGTACCGGCCAATTTTTTGGGATAATCACAACTTATTTGTTAACCCAAAATTGTAGTATAATTTGCACTTATAACTGCTGAGCTCCTCATGACCAATACTAAAATTCACAGTTATCCGAACCGTTACTTACTACACGAGGTTTCAGATAAACTTAAGTTTTATAAGTTATTCCAACTAATAGGTAATTGGTTCTTGTATCTTACCTTAATGTTGCCATCATTGTGTCACATCTGGCACTGTTACGTACTGGAATTGAAACTGCTGTGATATGCCGATGGTAATAAAATTAAAAAAAAAAAAAACAAGTAAGAACGGGACTGTCTTCGGCTGTGCCGAAGACTTCATACCTTTCATGAATGGGGCTAAACAATAATCTTATCCCGTTCGAAATCTCCGAATAATCGGATGTATAAGATAAGAAATATATAGTGAACGGATCTACGTACCTAAACGATTTTTAAGATAAATATAAAATAAACAAGTAAGGAACGCTAAGTTCGGGTGTAACCGAATATTACATACTCAGCTGAGAGCTTTGGAGACAAAATAAGGGAAAAAAACCATGTAGAAAACTGAACCTAGGATAACCCTGGAATGTGTTTGTATGACATGGGTACCAAATGGAAGGTATTAAAGAGAATTTTAAAAGGGAGTCGGCCATAGTTTTAAAGGTGGACCAAGGGTGACTCTAGAATGAGTTTGTACTATATGGGTATGAAATGAATGGTTTTAATGAGTATTTTAAAAGGGAGTTGGCCTTAGTTCTATATGTGGACGCTTTTTCCAGATATCGCCATATAGGTGGACCAGGGGTGGCTCTATAATGTGTTTGTACGATATGGGTATCAAATTAAAGGTATTAATGAGGGTTTTAAAAGGGAGTGGCTCTTAGTTGTATATGTGAAGGCTTTTTCGAGATATCGACCAAAATGTGGATCAGGGTGACCCAGAACATCATCTGTCGGGTACCGCTAATTTATTTATATATGTAATACCACGAACAGTATTCCTGCCAAGATTCCAAGGGCTTTTGATTGCGCCTTGCCGAACTTTTTCATTTTTTTCTACTTAATATGGTACAAAGTTTTTTCTAACGTTATTTTTTGCGTCAATAAACCAATCAAATTACCATGTTTCATCCCTTTTTTCATATTTTGTATAGAATTATGGCATTTCGTTTTTCGTAGTTTTCGATTTCGAAAAAGCGGGCGCGGTTATAGTCGGATTTCGGCCATTTTTTGTACCGAGAGAGAGTTCAGATAAGTACGCGAACTGAGTTTAGTAAAGATATATCGGTTTTTGCTCAAGTTATCGTTTTAACGGCCGAGCGGAAGGACAGACGGACGACTGTGTAAAAAAACTGGGCTTGACTTCAACCGATTTCGCCCATTTTCACAGAAAAAGTTACCGTCATAGAGTCTATGCCTCTACCAAATTTCAGAAGGATTGGTAAATTTTTGTTCGACTTATGGCATTAAAAGTATTCTAGACAAACTAAATGAAAAAGGGCGGAAACACGCCCATTTTGAAATTTTCTTTTATTTTTGTATTTTGTTGCACCATATCATTACTGGAGTTGAATGTTGACATAATTTACTTATATACAGTAAAGATATACAATTTTTTGTTGAAATATGATTTAAAAAAAATTTTTTTTAAAAGTGGGCGTGTTCTTTATCCGATATTTATTTAGCACATATATAGTAATAGTAGTAACGTTCCTGCCAAATTTCATCATGATATCTTCAATGACTGCCAAATTACAGCTTGCAAAACTTTCAAAATTACCTTTTTTTTTAAAGTAGGTGGTGCCATGCACATTGTCCAAAATTTTACTAATTTTCTATTCTGCGTCATAAGGTCAACCCACTACCAAGTTTCATCGCTTTATCCGTCTTGGCAATGAATTATCGCTTTTTTCGGTTTTTTCGAAATTTTCGATATCGAAAAAGTGGGCGTGGTTATAGTCCAATATCGTTCATTTTAAATAGCGATCTGAGATGAGTGCCCAGAAACCTACATACCAAATTTCATCAAGTTATCGTGTTAACGGACAGACGCACAGTGTTCGTGTAGAACAAGCTAGCTGGACAAAATTATTTTATGATATTTTTCGTTTCATATGCAGTCATTTATTACAACTACGTCATTTTTTTTCAGCCATATGTACTTTTTTTTTTATTTTTTTCCAAAATTTTACTTCATATGCATACATTTGCTTATTTCATATACAGTAACCATGTGAATAAGTGACATAGATCCAAAAAATTTAAAGGACTTAAGAATATTACTTTACTGTACTTAAATTGATTGGAATACAAATCTCAATACTCTAAAAAATTCTAAAAATTCGGAAAAAAATTAAAATTTTTTCTGAAAATTCGTCGAATTTTTTAAATATAATTAGTTTTTGTTATAGATCGTGACAAATTTTCTTACGGGAAATTAGTTAAAATAAATTTGCGAAAGCGAAAATTGTAAGAATTATCCAAAAAGGGGTGTCTACTTATTTATGTGAGTGACTGTACATATGTACATACATATTTTGTATTTATTTGAGTATTTATCCTGGCACTACAATTTTTATAGAATTATTTTATAGTACCAGTCAGGAATGTAAAAGTGAATTACAATAATAATACAAACAATGTAAATAATTAAATTAATTATGTCAAAATTACTTATTACAAAAACTTAAAAGTGAAGTATCATACAAAGTAGAAAAGACAATAGATTTAAATTGAATAAAACCTGATCCAACAAAATTATCTTATATAATTATGTTATTATTCGCTATCATCACTTTCTTTGGATGAGTCACTTGTGGAATAGTCATGAGCATCAGCAACACTACTGTGAAAGCTTGAAACAACTGGGGTATTTATTGACTCCTCAACATTATCGGGGGACAATAAATTTAAGACTTCTGAGTTAGACTTTAAATTTTTTCTTAGGTATCTCCCTAAAACTGTTAACTAAAGGATCCGCTGTTATAAGCAACATATCTTAAGATCTCTATTCGTGGCTTCAGCGTCTGCTTTTGTGTGTTATAATCCCTGAATCGTCTCAAATCTTTGTTACGGGCTTCCTGTGCTTCCTCTAAAAGTTGACCAATAGGTAAAATTGCTGATTTTATAATTTCAGTACTATGCCACTAAGAATTTATGAACTGTAACAGGCATATTAAAACCATGGATAGAGATTTATGTATAGTTTTTTGTCTCGACCGCAAGTTTTTTCAAATCTTTGGATATTTATATTGTACCCAGATGCTAATGCGCGAAGGAGAGTGTCGAATCTTTTGATGAGCGTTACATCCCAATCCCGTAATCTCAGCACTAGCCTCAGAATTTTCGAAAAACCTACGAGCAGTGTTGCCGTCATTGGTATTTGCCGAAACCTGGTTTTGGTTTATCTTCATCAATCATTGTATGTACCTGTTTTTATGCCTTGGTGACTGGTGCGGTAGGTTGTGGCAGGTTGAAGTCAATGATCTTCGGGTTTTTGCTTTTGGTGTGCTCTTGTTGACCTTGCGCGTTTATTTTTGTATGTTTTATGGCTACGTGTTTGTTCCCTGTACCAGGAAATTGGTTTTGCCGTTTGTAGATCAGCTTTAAAGGTTCGAATATCTCGTCGGAGCTGGTACGTACATACATCCTAATTTATATGTAGAGATAACTAAATCTACAAAAAAAAAAAAACAATTAAAAATAGATGTGCAAAGAATTCGCAATGGTTTTTTCTTTCGACTATTAGAGAATACTTGCGACTATAACATATGTAAAATTAAGCCCGGATGTCCGCGGATGTATGTAACTTTTTTGTCCCTAAATTTAAAAATAAAGGGAAAAATACCTTTTCTTCTTAATAACGGAATGTTAAATATATTAAAATACTCTAATTATGAAAGAATTACTATTAAAAAATTTTACTTACCTTCGAGTTCAGAATCCATCAAAAAAATTATGAAAGTGTTCACTAAAAAAAAATATGAATCTTAATATTCAACAAGAATTTTGCAAATTAATCAATGCATTTTACGGCCACTCCTGCCTTCTTACTTCAGTTTATATATGAGCAAAAATATCAAAAAAGAGCAAAATCCCGTTATTTTGTTTGTTTTCTTCATTCTCAACACTTTCTTGGAATAAGAACTTTGTTTCGGTCCAGCTAGCTTGTTCTACACGAAACACTGTGAGACGGACGACGGAAGGACGGACATGGCTCAATCAAATTTTTTTTCGATACTGATGATTTGATATATGGAAGTCTATATCTATCTCGATTCTTTATACCTGTACAACCAACCGTTATCCAATCAAAGTTAATATACTCTGTGAGCTCTGCTCAACTGAGTATAAAAATAGGTAGGTACTTTGTGTGAGGATGCAAAGCTTCACGTTGTTTGTGGTCTGCATGTAAAAACTATGACTACGAATCACGTATTTCAAAAATATATAACGTAAACGTAACTATTTGATGAAATTTGATAAATTTTGAAGCTTCTAGCCGTAAAAAAGGGGCAAAAAATGACAGTTTATATGAAGTATATAATATATATACCACCGATCTCTATGATTTTTTCAGACATCAATATATGCTATACACGTAAGCATTTGGTGAAATCTGAGGCTTCTAGCTGTTAAAATGGTGCCGAAATCGCAAAAAAAAATATATATATACTATATATACCATCATATATATATTATATATATCACCGATATATATGATTTTTCGACACAACAATATATACTATATACGTAAGCAATCGGTAGATTTGAAGCTTATAGCTGTTAGAATGGGGTACAAATTGCGAAAAGTTTCTTATCTGAACAATCGGTTGCATGAGATATATACTATATATACAACCGATCTCTATGATTTTTTTCAGACAACAATATATGCTATATACGTAAGCATTCGGTGAAATTTGAAGTTTCTAGCTGTTAAAATGGGGCTAAAATTGCGAAAATATATATATATATATACTATATATAACACCATATATATACTATATATACCACCGATCTTTATGATTTTTTCAGATAACAATATATGCTGTATATGTAAGCATATGCTGAAATTTGAAGCCTCTAACTCTTAAAATAGGGCAGTAATTACAATAAGTTTCTTATCTGAACAATCGGTTGTGGGGGATATATACTATATATACGACCGATATTATCAATTTTTTCAGGCAACAATATGTCCAATATACTAAATTATTTGGAGAAGTTTGAAGCTTCAATCTGTTAAATTGAGTAAGATATGACAAAAATCCTCTTTTTCTGAAAAATCGGTTGTATGGAGGATATATGCTATAGGGGTCCGATCCGGCCGGTTCCGACAAATGTCTAATCGGACACCCAAATACACCCGCTCGCCAAATTTTATGAAGATATCTCAAAAATTGAGTGACTAGTTTGCATACAAACAGACAGACGGACAGACGAACAGAAGGACAGACGGACATTGTTAAATCCACTCCGCTCTTCATCCTGATTATTTCGGAATACTTAATGGTGGGTCTATCTATTTTCGTTTAAGGACTTACAATTTTGGGTTTCGTGACGAAATTAATATACCATTTCATTTTCATGAAAGGCATAAAAAAACAAGTAAGGACGGAATGTCTTCGGCTGGGCCGAAGACTTCATACCTTTCATGAATGAGGCTGAACAATAATTTTATCGTGTTCGTAATCTCCAAATAATAGGATGTATAAGATAAGAAATATATAATGGAGAGATGTACATACCTTAACGATTTTTAAGATAAATATAAAATAAAAAATGGCAAAAACCCCCTTATCTCAACGATCGGTTGTATGGGATATATCTTATATATAGCTCCGATCGAAACGATTTTTACAGGAAATCTTCTATGATATATTAAAATATATGTCACCAAGTTTAACGTTTTTGTATTGAAAATGAAGGGAGAAATTGCCAAAAATCTTTCTATCTGAACGATCGGTTGTATGGGATATATACTATATATAGCTCCGATCATAGTGATTTTTTCAGGACATCTTCTATGGTATATTGTAATATATATCACCGAGTTTCACGTTTATACTTTCTAAATTGCGGCAGGAATGACCAAAATCGTCTTGTATGGAAAATATATGTTATAGTGGTCCGATCCTACCGGATCCGACAAATGTCTAATATAATACAAAAATACATCCTTGTGCCAAATTTCATTGAGATATCTCAAAATTTGAGACTAGTTTGCGTTCAAACAGACACACGGACGGATAGACGAACGGACAGTTTGTCGCCCTGATCAATTCGGTATACTTAATGGTGAGTCTATCTTCTATATTTCTCAACGCTACAATCATCGGACCAAAGTTAATATACCATTTCATGTTCATGAAAGTTATAAAAACACTTTTATCAAATTAGATACAGAAATAAAAACCACGGATTCTTGTAGATTTTTCTTGAGGTTCGAGTATCTTACCATTTTTGAACGAAAGAACAACTTATAATATTGCACTCTGCCGAGGGTTTTTCCTCTTTTGAAATTATTTAAAACTATTGTTTTTGAACATACAACACTTTAGAAAAACATAAAAACATTGAAAATGTATGGACAGTAAATCAATACCATCTTAAAGCTATGGTAATTTCGTCAATACTAAAAGCTATTTTCCTAAACACGTAATGTAAGCAGATGCTATATTGTTTGTATCTTCAATCTTGTTAATCGTCTTTTCTCTTCTTTCCATGATTCTCAGGCTTTCTAAAGTTTATCTTTTTGTTTCTTTCCTGGATTACAGTTTGAAAATGGTTTTGTAAAATTTATTATTAATTATAGTACTAACAACGAGTTTAATAATTTGATATATATTGCGAGTTAGGAAACTTTTTCCCATCATGGAATGTATGACGCTATTCATGTTCTGGCAGCTTTGAAATAAGATTTACGTTTTATAATTTAAAATAAGATAAAATATCTGGAATTGAATGAGGTACGTCAACTGTCAATTGTATTGAGGAAATGAATGTGATGAAGAGTGGAAGTTGTGGTTATCATTAAAGACCACTGAAGACCTGCTACCCAAAGAATCCGAAGGTTACGTATAGAACGTGAGAAGCATTTGTCTTTGCAGCATGGCAGGTGTTATGCTCAAAGGGAAACCTAAAGCTCTAAAGATAGAAACTCATACAACGTAATGATGGTATCCAACAATGAAATTCACCGAATGTTCCACCCAAATAGTTTAACAAAGCATATACAGCAATGAACTGTGAAACAAACATAGAAGCCACGCCAGAGACTCTAAATTCTCTCCTGATTGAAAGCTGTATCAACGATAAGGCTTCGTAAGAAATATTTTTCGGTATGACAACGCATTACAGATGACCTCATATCAAATTCAAAGGGCGTTTTAATAAGGGCCCTACCCTTCTTCAAAGACCTCACGGTCATCCGTATTTACAAATTAATTTTATTGCTGATCTGTAAGTCTAAGCAGCCACGCTATGTCAAGAACACGTTGGAGAAAGCGATGTTCTTCGAAGATTTTTACTTGGTTTATGCTTATAACAGAGATTGCCTTCATTATAACACATAATGAAGTTTCTTACACTGCTAAGGGTTAAAAATATGAAACCAATGAGCGTACAAATCACGCACATATTAGGAAAGTGCACTTCCAAACTTCCGTGTGCAGCTTATCAAAGCCACCTTGACACTTATTTACACTTGTCACATAGCTCTTTTAAATCACTGTCCTGCATCTTCTTTGAGAGTATAATTGCAAAAATGTGATTACAAGGCGCAGTCGGCCATGATGGCTAGTTTTATGTTAAAGCTGTAGTTTTCAGTGCTGGAAGGTAGGACCTATAGCACGTTAATATTAACAACCTCATTTAAGTAAAAAAGCATTAGGAATAGAGTACTACCCAGCGTCGGGATTCAAATCCCCAATTTTAGGTGGTATTTTTTGTTTGCCATATTCAATGAAGATTTCTGCAGGTATTTGTCTCGACCTAAGTATATACTCGATCGGTTAATGATCAAATGCTTAATTGCTTCGTTTTAAAAAATTTTATATTTCACTTTAATTTTTATATGGCACGAAAGCAGAAGAACAAGTATATCCTCAAAAGTAGGTATGTATGTATATATGTATGTATGTAAGTACAACATATATTTCCTTAATCAACACTCGGCTATTAGGGTGTTCGGCTTCTTGGCGATATTACCTCTTCATATCTAGCACGAGGTACAAGCATTAAAATATTCATCAAGCAACATTGCTGTCCTTCGATCGAATACACGTTATCAGATAGATCGCTGTAATAAACAGACGGCATGCCTCTAGTATTTTGGATGAGCGCACCGTTCGAGGACCTAACATCGACTCGGATTACTATCTCGCTCCTAAATGTAAGGCGCGATAACCTCCGAAGAGATCTAAGGCCGAGCTTCTCTTCCAATTTGCGCCGTGCTCCTCTTGATTTTTCCCTACAAATTGGCCGGACGGGACCTACATGTTTTATGCCGACTCCGAACGGCATCTGCAAGGCAGATGAGTTTTCACTGAGAGCTTTTCATGGCAGAAATACAATCGGAGCGCTTGCCAGACACTGCCGAGGGGCGACCCCGCTTAGAAAAATTTTCTTCTAATTGAAAAATCTTATTTCTAAAATTTTGATGTTGCTTTGCCCGGGAGTTGAACCCAGGGCATACGGTGTCATAGGCGGAGCACGATACCATCACACCACTGTGGCCGCTTCTACGTTGCCAAAATAGGTGCTCTTCCTATGCAATAAACAAAAAATACAAGGACACGTAGAGATCGGAAGGCTGCAATTGCAACTAACTACCAATGATTTTCCAACTCGACTCTTACACCTATTCTCTGAGAGCACAGATCAACCTGACGGAACGCAGGTTACTAAAGCCTGAGAAACCAGCTAATATAGGAGAGTCATATCGCCCGATTTCTCTCCTATCGCCAGTAGCCAAGACGGTTGAAGCCATTTTGCTCCCCTACTTCAAAGCAAATTTGCAGCTAGCCTGTCACCAGCATGGCTTCAGAGAAATCCATAGCACCACCACCGCGCTAAATGCCATCAGCAACCAGACGAATTGCGGTTTAAATCAAAACCCCCACCATAGAACAGTACTCGTTGCGCTAGACCTATCACAAGCTTTTGATACGGTTAACCATGGCACGTTACTGCAAGACCTGGAAGGGTCTACCCTTCCCCCATGTCTTAAAAGGTGGACCGTAAATTATCTGGGTGGTCGGCAGGCATCGGCGCAATTTAGAAATGAAACATCAAAACCAAGAAGAATTAAACAAGGGGTACCACAGGGTGGAGTCCTATCCCCACTTTTGTTTAATTTCTACATACCTAAGCTAGCTTCGCCACCAGAAGAAGTTACTATCGTTTCCTACGCCGATGACTGCACAATAATGGCCACAGGCCCAGGCCCACAGATCGATGAGCTCTGCAACAGAATAAACGGCTGCCTCCCTGATCTCTCCAGTTTTTTCGCCTCGCGAAAACCTGGCATTATCACTGACTTAATCCCCCGCGACCTTAGTTACAACACGGACGTCCCAAATGTCGACCATTTTTAACATCCACATCGATGGCACTACTTTACTGACTGTCCTACACCCCAAAATCTTGGGTGTGACATTTGATCAGGATCTACATTTTGGTGAGCATGCAGCCGCAACTGTACCGAAAATCCAGAGCCGTAATAAAATCCTCAAATCCCTGGCTGGCAGTACTTGGGGAAAAGACAAAGAAACGCTCATTACCACATACAAAGCAATTGGCCACCCGATTGCATGCTACGCGTCCCCTATATGGTCGCCAAGTCTAAAAACCACTCACTGGAAGAAGCTACAGGCCTGCCAAAATACTGCTCTCAGAACCGCCACCGGCTGTCTTCTTATGTCCCCAGAACATCATCTACATAATTAAGCGAGAACACTGCCCATCAGGAAGAGAAATGAGATGCTAACCAAACAGTTCTTGTTGAATACCTAGAAAACTGGGCATCCCAACAGGCATCTGATTGATGAGCCAACACCGCTCAGGGTCTTAAGGAGTCATCCCCGTAAGCACTAACACAAGCAGGTCCTCAGTGAACTCCACAAACAGGCGTCGGACCTTTATGCTAGGAATTGGCCGGTGAATCCAGTACTCAAAGAACAGTACCCAAAACTTGCGGAAGAGGAACGCATACTCCCCGGGGAAACGCGAGTCACTCTAGCTCAACTTCGTTCTGGATACTGTAACAGGTTAAACCCTTGCCTATCCAGAATCAACCCCGACATACAAAATGTATGCCCCGCCTGCAATGTGTCCCCACATGACACCAATCATCTCTTTAATTGTAATGTGGAACCAACGCCTCTAACACCCCTTTCATTATGGTCCACCCCTGTTGATACAGCATGTTTCCTTGGACTCCCGTTAGAGGATATTGATGACAATTTGTGATCGGTCGCAACTATTAGGTGGGGCGAAGCACTGCTACAACAACAACAACAACGGAACGCAGGATCATTCGGAGCATATCTACCGCCACTGTAGACAAAATGCTTACCGGCGACCGAAGAAAACAACTGGTGTGATTAAGAATACTGCATTACAACCGAAAGAAAAGACGCTGCCTACAGGGCGACGTTAAAAGCGAATGCAGCAAGAAGAGTGTGCGAATGGAACCGCGAGTTGAAAAGGAAAGCAAGACGCCTATAAATGATGAAAAAAAGTCAGAAGCCAAATGGTGCGCATGCAAGAAACTTGAGCTGCTAGTCACCAATAATAACGCTCGTAAATTTTTACCTAAAAATAACGATGTAATACTTCTCTCTAATAATGGAGACAGCGATTATGTCGCTCCGAACCGATTATGGTGAAGTCAGAATCGCAGTTTAGAAAACAACGAGCTATTCAAATACGGCGGTGGAGGGTAGGTAAGACGCATGCACCAGCTTCTTTGCAAAATATGGTCGGGCAAGTCCATGCCTGGCGATTGGAATCTAGGTTTTCTTTTCCCAGTGCTGCAAACTGCGCAAAACTACAGCTGAATCAGCCTTCTTAATATCGCATACAAGGTCCTGTCAAGTGTATTGTTCGAAGTATTGAAACCCACAGTGAACACGCTGATTGGACCTTACCAATGCGGCTTAAGACCTGTTAAATCTGCCATGCGCCAAATCTTGGAAAAAACCACAAAAAAAACAAAGAATTGACACACATCACCTCTTGGTCGAGCCGCCTTCGACAGTATGAAAAGGAGCCGCCTACATGCCGCTATGTCTGAATTTGGTTTCTCTTTCAAAACTTATATGGCTATGCAAAATAGCGTTGAGCAACAACATCAGCTCAGTCGGAGAAGGGAAGTACGTCGCCGAGACGTTCGAAACTAAGCGAGGTTTTTGATAGGGTAACCCTCCGTCATGTGATTTCATTAATTTGATGCTGGTAAAATAATGCAAGCTGAAGAAATTAGCCCTCTGACTGGTGTAAGCTGATAATATTCATAATTGTAGCAGGAACACCGCCGCCGTAAGTTCTGCTTACTCAAAACTGGAAAAAAGAAACGGGAAAGTCAGATCCACGTGGTACTAGAAATAATGTATACACTTTCTATAAATGACAAAACTTGTATGTAGGATAAAGAAAACAAGTAAGGAAGGCTAAGTTCGGGTGTAACCGAACATCACATACTCAGCTGCCAAATTTCAGCTTTCAAAACTTTTAAATTACCTTCTTTTAAAAGTGGTCGGTGCCACGCCCATTGTCCAAAATTTTACTAATATTCTATTCTGTGTCATAAGGTCCACCCACCTACCAAGTTCCATCGCGTTATCCGTCTTTGGTAATGAATTATTGCACTTTTTCGGTTTTTCGAAATTTTCGATATCGAAAAAGTGGGCTTAGTTATAGTCCGAATTTGTTCATTTTAAATAGCAATCTGAGATAAGTGCCCATGGACTTACATACCAAATTTCATTAATATACCTAAAAATTTACTAAAGTTATCGTGTTTACGGACAGACGAACGGACGGACGGACTTGAATTTCTTTTTTCGCCCAGATCATTTTGATATATAGAACCCTGTATCTATCTCGATTAGTTTATGCCGTTACGGTGTGCCGTTATGCGAACAAAATTAGTATACCCTGTGAGGCCTCCTCAGCTGAGTATAACAATATCGGCTAAAACTAAAACACCCTATCAGCAACGTTTGTATCTACACATATTTGTAAAAAACAAACAACAAAACTTGCACTTGACTAAAATGAAATCGCTGTCACCGCCGTCATCCAATTAAATGCAAATATTTAGAAATCGCAACTGTATATACATATCTATATATATACAAACATTTGATAGCGAAAAATAATTTCCCTCTGCGTTGATTGCTTGCTGTAAGCAAAGTAATGACAACAACGCCGATATTCGACGAACCAATTTAAATACAGCCACTGTACGTTGATAATTTGTTGTTGCAGTTGATTGGTACTAGCACAGCGTGTCCACTGGCGACAGTGGAACCAATAAAAGCCACCCACCAAGAGATACCTTGCAGCACCGCACCACTGTCCGCAACAGTGGTTCCTGCGAATGTGCAGCACTCACTTGTTGTAATTGTCAGACACGTAAATAACGATATTGTCACAGTCCGAATGGCTATGTTGGGGTAGGCCAAGATATAGAATACATTTGCTTGAGACACTTTGCTCGTATGGTAGACGCCAAATTGCCGCTTTGTGGCGTAAAATTCAAATGTATGCTTTTCTTAATTCAAATGGAGCGAATTTGACGCGGTGCCGTGTGTGTGTGTGTTCATATTTTTATATGTTTGCATGCGACTGATCCGTTTAATATCGTATATTATCTATGTTTAAATGTTATAGCCAGTAGTGGTAGCAGATAGATAGATTCTTTCAAATAGCAATAGTTGAAGATATCAAAGAAGTCGTAAATTTAGTTTCAGCAAAGCGATTACTTCGAGCAAGAATCTATAGTGTTATGTCCGTCCGCTTGAATTAGCGGTATGAAGTAACACATATAAATGAAGCTCATATATAACTTTGCTTCTTTTTCAATATTCCATATTTAATTGGAGGACACATATGGTCAGACTTAAACATTTATAGTACTTCCTAGCACAGCGTACCGGATCTATATCGGATGAAGGACCATCAACATCGTTAACACTACCAGAAACGTTCCGGGACTGTCTTTTTTGTTACAACAACAACCCTCTTTCGATTCCTTGCCAAATGCCTCTTCGTTTTCTTTGTAGCTTTACTCTTGGCTTTCCACTCAGAGATGCTCCACGTTTTCTTTTTCGTTGTCCTTTCCCTTCCGCCAGCCTTCGGTTTCGTTCCCTTCCGCTTGCGTTCGGCCGTTTGCTCCACTCGTCCAATGTGCCACATTTTATTCCGGCTCTTTCTTACATTTTCCATGTTTTTAATTGGAAAATTAATTTCGGTTCTTCTTCTTCTCCCTTTGGCTTTTGCTTCTTCTTTTTTCTCGTCTGTCCTTTTTTTGTCTTTGTCTTGCTTTCCATCTTTTTCTACTACTTCCGCTTGCTTGCAAGATACCTGGCCAGTTTCTTTCCTATCTCCTTTAGCTCCCTTTCGCATTGCTTTTCAGCCAACATTTTCAATTTGTCAAGCATTTATCCTATCTATTTTTATTTGCTTTCCTCCTTCCCTTCTTTTATTGGCCTTCTTCTTCTTGATAAACTTTTCACTGCTAATTTCGCTCCCTTTTCATGTCCCACTTATCATCCTTCCTTCTTCCTACCCCCTTCCTTTTTACTTCTTAATCAACTTATTTCCCTTCCTTTTGATTATTCTTCACATTCTTTTATATTTTATTCTCTTCTTCATACTATTTCTTTTTCACTTTTCTATCAATTTATTTCCCTTCCGTTCCCCCCTTTCCTTCGTCTTCTTTTCGAATTTCGTTTCCTCCCCATCTCCCCTTCCATTGTCACTATGACTTTCCTTAGTCGCTCTCCTCCTTATAACTTTTCCTTTTCTATCCCTTTCCAACGGTATTTTCCTTCTAATTTGCGGTTTGCTTTCCTTTCACTCTCTTTTTTCACTTCTCTTAGTCTTCTTCTAGCCCTCATCTTTTCCACCAATTTACATTACTCTCTGCCTCTTACCCTCTCAGTTGGCTGCCTCATTTACACATAAAATAACTATACCAAGTAGAGCTTACGTTTTCTTCTTGAACACAAGCGCGATTTTCGAGACCCGAAAAATCGAGAAGTATTCGTAAATCTCGCGAGCTTCTCGACATTTTTACTTAATCGCTGTATGGACAGTATTTATACACTTGATTTTTTTACTTGTGACTTTTTTGTTGATTTTATTGCTTCCAAAGACATTTAACTCAAAACATATTTATTATACATATAATTTTGTTCGCAATATTTTATTTTTCAACGAGACATCAAGAACACAGCTTCTCGCGAGATTCTCGAATCTCGAATTTCTCGAAATACTCGCGATCTTCCCAACTTTCAATTCAGTCGCTGCGTTGGTAATATTCTATACATTTCGGGGGTTTTTTACTTGTGGTTTTGCGGACATTTTGGCTTGTGCTCCAGAAGAAATCGTAAGCTCTACATAAAACAGCCAATGAATCGATTAAGTTGAATGTCGAGAAGCTCGCGAGCCTTACGAGTAATTCGAGATTCGAGAATCTCGCGAAAAGGCGAGACTCGCGAGAAATCTCTTCTCGAACATGTTCGAGAAATCGTGAACTCTAATAAGTATTTGATATCTAATTGAAGTAAAACGAATTTAATTATATGGGAAAGATTCTCCGTCGTCACTTGTTTGTTCCATCTTCAGTACAATTCTTCGTCAATTTCTAGTTGGTAATAAAATGTTTGGTATCATAGCAATATGGTATTTTTTGTTTGATTTTCTATAACACTGACATTACTACTAGATGATTTAATGAAAAGCGTTAATAAAAATAAAAATGAACACGAAAACAAAAAATTATTTTATTTTGACAAATCAATTCACAGTTTAAAGACATGCATACATATGTACATTCTTGCATATTTACGTACGAGTGAATTAGGAAAGATATGCCTTTCATATTTGGTTATTTTGTTTTTTGTAGAAAAATTTGTTTATATTTATCTCCCATTGCATACCAGTTTATCATACACATAATATTCCCTCTGATTGCCCCTGCTGTAATCGCGAAATCTATTTCCTTCCGCTGCTGCCTCTTTAGGCTATGATTTATGAGAGCGCATGCACTGAATTGAGTGCATTTTCGCCATTGCTATCACCATCCACAGCGCCAATGCCGACGGCATCACAAGATGAAAGCAAAAGTCATAGACATAAATTTAACAAAGTTGCAATGTTGACAACTGATGAACATAAATTTCATTTTGAGGAAAACTTTAAAGACTATAAAAAAAATTAAAACTCAAATATGATTGTCCACACGGCAAGTCTCATTTTATTTCATTATTTTATTTTTCTTTCAGATCATATGGCTTGACGGAAACGATGTAAGTATCCTTCTTTTAGTAATTTAAATTTTATAATACTGATATAATGTGTATAGAAACCTTGCTCACATATCGAGAACTTGATACGGGATAAAATAATCTTTTTTTTTGTTTACTTCAAAAACGTCCCATCTTTGAACTTGTTTCAAAATTGCACTTTGTGAGTAATGCTGACCGATCCCGTGATTTGTGAGGAATAACGTGACCTGTGATTGTGACCACTCAGGTCTAGCTGCTCTTATCCGTCTCTGTGACTGATTCAGAGCAAATACCATGACAATTAGAATGAATTCTTTGCATTTGCCTGCTGATTGTGTTGCGAATAAGTAGCACTAGATGTCGCAGTAAAATCCTACAGAAAACCCTCTGTAAACGCCCGTACTTACAGCAGATGTGGGTTATTCTATACGACAACATGACACTCCTAATACGCGTCCAAAAAATATCAGAAGCCGATGGCCACATTAAGCCTTCTTATTTGCCCACCCTGTCGTTAAAGTCGCCAAGCAAGACTTTTATATCATGGCGGGAGCAGCGCTCGTATGTTGATGTTAAGCGTTTGTATAAAGCGTCTTTCACGTCATCGTCTTGCTCCTCTGTCGGTGCAAGAGCGCAGATGACTGATACATTCCATGCCTGATTAGAAATGGGAAGCTCTCACACTAAGTCAACCATGGTTGTTCCTTTCAAGATGTCGCTGAAAAGTATTGTGATCTTTCAGTAGCTGTGACAAAGTTATTCCCACAATGGAACGCTGTGATTATAATTTGCTAAAATACTACTAAACTATTTCACAAATATGACTTTAGTGGTACCTCAAATGCGAAAGTTTCTGATTTAAAAATGCGCATTTTCGAATTACAATCGAAAGTAAAATTTTTTTTGCAATTTTGATAACAAAATTGTATGAGTTTTCAATAACACTGGATCACAAATTCCAATTTTTTTGGTGCACCAGAGACGCCATTATGAAATTCCTATGTAAAATCACCCCCTGATTTCGAAAATCAAGGTTATTTTTATTCTATGGTAACGTTTTTTGAGATATTTACGAATAACGGTTTTTCAAACAAAAAAATAATAATAAAAATTGGGTCCACTTCTAATATATAAAATTCTTCTGTCACGGTTTTAGAACTCCTCCGAAACGGCTGAACCGATTCTCATGAAATTTTGTGAGCATATTGGGTAGGTCTGAGAATCGGCCAACGTCTACCTTTTTTTCGCTACGTGTCTAGGGTCTTGAGATCAAAACGTGGAACCGAGTACCACTAGAATGTGTTTATACAATATGGATGTCAAATGAAAGCTGTTGATGAGTGCAATAGTACAGGATAATTTTCATACCCCTGGGTAACTAGGGTCTCGAGATATAGGCCAAAACGTGTACCAGGATACCCCTAGAATGTGTTTATACATTATGGATATCAAATGAAAGCTGTTGATGAGTGCTATAGTACAGGATAATTTTCATACAACTGGGAGGATAGGGTCTCGAGATATAGCCCAAAACGTGGACCAGGATACACCTAGAATGTGTTTTTACATTAAGGCGCGATAACCTCGTAAGAGATCTAAGGCCGAGCTTCTCTTCCAATTTGCGTCGTGCTCCTCTTGATTTTTCCCTACAAATTTGCCGGACGGGACCTACATGTTTTATGCCGACTCCGAACGGCATCTGCAAGGCAGATGAGTTTTCACTGAGAGCTTTTCATGGCAGAAATACAATCGGAGCGCTTGCCAGACACTGCCGAGGGGCGACCCCGCTTAGAAAAATTTTCTTCTAATTGAAAAATCTTATTTCTAAAATTTTGATGTTGCTTTGCCCGGGAGTTGAACCCAGGGTATACGGTGTGATAGGCGGAGCACGCTACCATCACACCACGGTGGCCGCCGTATATATATCCATTTAATACTTAAGTAACCTACTGGTACATAGGTGTTAGTATTCGTATATCAGTTAGTTAGTCCTTCGATTTTGTTGAATGAATGCTCATTTTTTTTTTTTTTTTTTTTGGTAATAAAACAGAAAATGCAAAAAAATAAAAAGTTTTCCAGATCCTTCTTCGCAAAGTACAAATTTTTTTATATTTTTACAAAACAATGGAAAAATCCGTAATGATTGTTCGTTATCTTTGAATCTGCAGGGCCTAGCAAAAAGTGTTTTATGCGCAGTTTATAGCAAATTTTATTTCCTTTTAAAAGCTTCAAACCGTTTTGGAATTCCTCAATTCGTTCTTGAGATATATATGATTAAGTGGACTCAGTTATTATTATTATTTTTTTTTTTTTTGGAAAAACCGTTATTCGTTAATAACTCAAAAATGTTACCATAGAATTAAAAATAACCTTGATTTTCGAAATCAGGGGGTGATTCTACATAGGAATTTCATAATGGCGTCTCTGGTGCATTTTGGCTGTAAACCAGTGTAATCAGTTGTCCCATACAAATAACTGCATTTATTTACCATCAATGCAAACTTCCGTTTTATAAGATTTCAATAAATATGCATAATTATTTATTTTCATTAAAGTAGTTTTGGTCACGTGAAGATTTTTGTTGAATTTTATTATTGCATTTTTTTTTGTTTTTGAGAAAGGTGATTTCGGCGTAACCAACCAATAAAGGAAACTTGTCACCACCGTGAATAGCGAACAGTAGTCAAAACTATTAAGTGGCAAGGTGATGATCAATGCAATCATACCAATTTACAGTAAATCATAGTGGTCAATATTCAATATGGTTGGTTTTATACGCAAACTTGGCTTCATAACGGTGTGAATCATTAAAACGTTTTCATTCACTTTTAAAATTGCACGTTGCATTGTTTGACTGTATAAGCCTATGAAAAATTCATGAGACTGTCAAGTGCGTAACCATAAATGGCAATTAAATAATAACTCAAACTCGCACTGAATGGCAGCCATAAAAATGGCTAGGAAAATTTATAAAAAATGCCAGCTAAAGCAATTAGAAATTAAAATTGGACTGAGGCTGGTCGATTACTTACATGGGAGCGTATGGGAATTGTTGGCAGAGCTTTAGTTATCATTGCAGCTAAACAAACCCGGTAGGGAAATCAGTAATTAGATACACGAATTTTGGGGTCAGAACTAGACCTAAAGTATCAAATAGATACTAGTTCGATAGTTTCTAGAAATTATTTAGTTCAAAAATCGACAATGTGATTTTTTTTATTTTTATTAGCTCCACACTATAAAATAAAAATAAATGTAAGGCGCGATAACCTCCGAAGAGATCTAGGGCCGAGCTTCTCTTCCAATTTGTGTCGTGCTCATATATCTTTTTTCCTAAAAATTGGCGGGATAGGACCTACGTGTTTTATGTCGACTCCGAACGGCATCATCTGCCTTGCAAGAGTTTTCACTGAGAGCTTTTCATGGCAGAAATACACTCGGAGTGCTTGCCAAACACTGCGGGGGCAACCCCGCTTAGAAAAATTGTCCTCTAATTGAAAAAACGTGTTTCTAAAGTTTTTGATGTTGCTTTTTCCGTGGCGTGAACCCAGGATCTTGGGTGTGGTAGGCGGAGCACGCTACCACCACACCACGGCGGCCGTCAGCTCCACATAATAGTGTTAGTAAATAATCACAACAACAGCAGACACACTTATGTACATGTACACATACAATGCGACGAAGAATATCTCACACACACATATGTAGTCATCAGCTAAGGGCAGAAGCTGATACTCACACATACACACGCATATGACTAGTAGAAAGCACAAACTACAAATATACGTGTATATTGCTGATAACCAAGCATGAGATACACCTGTTTGCGAAATGACTAGACCTTAGAGAAATGGGTGAACGAGAAAACCGAGAGTATGAAAGCAGCGCAAGCTGAGGAATCAGTAATCAATTTGATTTAAACACGCTTTTAGTTGCGAAGTGTAGTATAATTGTACTACTCCCAAAGTAGTCTTATAAAGCCCATTTTGCATTACAGAATATTGGAGTTATTTATTCGACACTTCAGCGATTCGAACGTTTCAAATAAGCGAAATTCGTTACAATATTAATTATATAAATATAGGGTAGCCACAAATAAACTGCCACTAGCTTTCAAGGGTTTCGACTATGAATATGCTGCCTTTCTCACTAATATTCCCGCAGGTTCGAAACCATCGACAAAGGGGATAAAATCGTACGAGAAGCAACATGTAGAATATCTGTAGGGATCGGAACCAACGATATAATACCAAAAAAAGTTGTTGCAAATTTCTACTATAGTTTCGAACTACATATCGAAATAATGCCAATAACCCAACTAGTTCTAAAGCAGCATTATTTATTTAGTTCGGAACTACACAAAAGGTAACGCAACAATTGAAAGTCCGTAAAAGATATAGAGGGCAAAAAGGTAGAAGTTTCAAATGCACTAATTAGAAGCGCACTAGTTTTGAATGAGAGATTTTTCCTACAGGAAAATGGTGATAGTCATGTTGTTGCTACATAAGCTGTGGCAGTTGTCAGTTGGTACTTAATTTTGTTGTTATCCTTACACTTTTGTTTATATACTATTCATGTTTATTTTACAAATAATATAATGTAATATTATTTATTGAAACTCTGCATCAACAGGATTCTTTTGTCGAAAGTGCTGCACTCAGAAGAAATTGGTTTTTTTTCTTACAAAACAACGCCAAAAAAAGCGGCATATACCTAATTATGATATCCCCGATTTGGCAACGTAATGCGGTCCCATATATTCATTCATATGTAACTATGTAAATGTGTACTTAATCATGCTTGAATAATAAATTGTAAAAATAAATAATTAACTGAAAAATCAAATTTACATCAATTTCTGAGTATTTAAGGGCTCCATAAATAAACACGAAATATCACGTACAATACATACATAACGACATACAACATATTTACACTTTGTTTGGTTGAGGTGCGATCAAATTTGTTTGCTTATTCCAATTAGCAAATGATTTTACAAGACAATAAACATGGCACAGATGTGTAGGAAATTTAAAGTATACCATCTTTACCTTCCGAGTATTATTAAGGTGCAGAGAAATATTTTTAAAAGCCTTTTTTTTTGACATAGTTTAAGTCTCAATATACGAATCACGAAATATGTAAATTTATATGTTAGTACCTGGGCGACCGAGCTTTGCTCGGCAACGTTTCGTTGTGCTGGCAACGTTTCTTTATTTTAATTTCGAATATGTGGCAACCTTAGATGGCAACCCCACTCAAAAATGTCCCTATTGTAATGCGGAGTAAAATACCTTTCATTTGATAACCATATCGGCATATCTCATGCAATTTTTTTTTAATTTCGAATAGGTGCCAACCTTAAATGGCAACCCCACTCAAAAATGTCCCTATTGTAATGCGGAGTGAAATACCTTTCGTTTGATACCCATATCGGCATATCTCATGCAATTTTTTTTTTTTCATTTCGAATAGGTGGCAACCTTGTGAAACATTATGAGTAACAACACCTAGGTAGAAAGTCTTAGAAGGTTATACATTATCTCTGTGCCAAATTTTATTTAAATCGGTTGAGCCGTTCCCGAGATCGTTCGGCTATACAAACAAACAAGAATTGCTCGTTTAAAGTTATAAGATATATTGTATGCTCTATTATCAAAGGCGCGCTTTTCAGGCGATCTGTTAATTTTAATTAATTACAAAAACAAAATACACCAGATAGAATAAATTTTAAACTGATAAGCTGATAACCATGGTGACGTAAAAAGACTCTCTGTTCTCTATGAAGAGATGTCACTTCCCTGCAAGGCACGATATTCAGTTTAAGCTATGCTTTAGAAAAAAATTTTTTAAAATTACCATGACGGAATTATGCTCTCAAGTTAAAAATAATAAACAACCAAGAGAAACATAACACTTGTAATAGAATTGCGAGTTCCATAAAAAAAATTTCTAAATACAGTCACTGTTTTCCCTTGTATTTAACCGAAGACGTTCTAAAGTGTCGTTGATCAGGACATAATGAGACGCACATATATTTCTTTGCGAAACCAAGGGAAAAGGTAGTTGTAACGGCATGAGTTTTCTTGAGAGGTGGATATTGCTTGACAAACGAAACATTTCGTTAGCATTTCTTGGGAGTTTTTTGGTAGGGAATTTCTCTTTTCTTGCGATGTAGATACATTAGCAACCACCCAACTATATGGATGAACACCACTAATATCAGTGAACAATGGAAGGATGCATCAGTGAATGCTGCTTAAATTAGTCATGCCTTAAAAGCTGGGTGGTTGCCGTATCTATCACTTAGGATTTTCTAGTCGACCTAAAGACTACAAATGAAAATGAAATGGTACCAAAGGGGATAACATTTTTGAATTGTCTCCCATTTATCCATGCGGTGTAGGCACATTATGCAAATATTAATTAATTAAATTCAGTCGGAAAAATAAACAGAAGTACCCCACGAAAATGTATAGAAGACATTTTGTGCACATCTCGCCCAAAAAGCCAGCGACTACCTCGAAGAAAACATCGAGCAAATGGCTAGAAGTAACGAATGATCTCTTTTTATATTTATCCTCTTTGATGGTAGTAACTGAATCTGGCTTCTTACTCAGCAGATCGTATAATTACGTGCGCAAACATTTCATATTGTGTACATGTACTTAATGGCACCACCCTAATATGCTGCAGAATATTTCGCAGATGTTTACCTCTTCAACTAAATGTCAAGTGCTCTGTATTTGATTTGCTAAGTGTTTTCAAATTTATTTGTTTATTTAAATCAATCACATCTTCAGTGAATACTCTCAAAGCCACATTGTAAGGTATTGCTTACAAATGGATGTGTTTAAGTATGTATGACATTTTTATTCCATAGTCAATGCTATGAACGTTTTTATACTGGTAAAACTAAATCGTAAAGTCGTTAATCTTACAGAGAAATTTTCTGTGGCTTATTCGAAGTGTCATCCTGATTTCGAGCTAAAGATAAGGATAGATATGATGAGAAACTTATAGAACGTGATTTGTGTTCACCGAGAAGAGCTATATTTTTCAAATAATTAGTAACACACTAAAGTCCAGATATAGCAGCATACAGACGTAGCGTATCTCCAAAACCCGACCTACTAGAGATTTATCAGGACTGAGGCTGCATGGTAGGGTTCATTCAGTTCGTTGAATTTGGGTGTGTGCCTTTCGCACCGTACTTTATACAGAACGTTGTATGCGATATTAATATATTGTAGTGAATATTAGAAATTTCGATATATCACTATGCCGCTAGTAAATAAATTATTCACAATAACTACAGAAAAGCGAGCAGATGAAATAGAAAACAGCCGCACATGTGCATAAGCAGCAGCCGAGAGCGCAGACAAAATTACGCCTTCCTATGTATTGTAATAAAGAGCGCAGGCGACGCTACACATACATGAGCACAGCAATAAAAATTGCATATGACAAAGAGATGTAATGCATGTATGTATATAGGCAAATCCAAATTAACATACAGAAATTAGAAACAAATACTTAAGCAACTATTCGAGTCGGCTTTTCACGAAAAGTCTAGACCCTGGGAAAAATAATGGAGAGCAAACTGAGAATATTAAAGTAGTGCAATGATATGACATTTTGATATACTGAAAATTTGAGTGTATTTGTTCGACAGTCCAGTGGCTCGAATGATACCTTAAGATACGAAACTATGTTATCTTTGCTAGCAAAGAGGAAACGTGTCCTCTCGAAAACTTAAGAATATACTAGTTGTCGGTTACCAGGTTGGCGTTATAATTCATGCAAGAATTTTTCTCAGGTCTGAAAACCTTTTGTAATTTACCGATTTTTCTAGACGAGGCTTTGCGAATTATTCCTAGCAACCACCATCTGGAGCTCCTCGCACTCACTTCGTTCAACTTAATTTTTCTTTCTTCTAAGTAAGTTCAATACAAAGAACTGCAACCATTCAGCGGGTCAACCGTCAAGCCCTATTGGTCTCTGTTGGTCTCGAGAGTTTTTTTAATGCATCCATTAGTACACAAAGCCAAATGTCGTGCAAACAGACGGGCACATAAAGGCAAACTTGACGTGAAACCCATTACCATCGCCCCAACAGAGATTAAGGAAGGCCCGGACAATACTGCCATGCCAATGCAAAAAATTCATGGCGCTGAGGGTGAATGCAACTTGACGTACGTTTTCAACCTTTCGCTGAAGTCCTTTATCATTCCGGAACAAAGGGAAATAGCAAGGAAAATTCCACGACTAAATTCTGGGAAACCTGCTAACGATATGCGTCATATCGACCGATATCGCTCGTTTCGTCAGTACCGAAGATTTTAGAAACCGTCCTGCTTCCTCATTTCAATGCAAATCCTAGCTTGGGTACCCATTAACTCGGTTCGTCAAAATTCATAGCACTACCACCGCGCTTAATGTTAGAAACGCTCAGATAAATTACGGACTGATCCAGGAAAAATCCAAGTTATGGGACGATGCACAGCTATAGGTGTTCCTCCCTTCCTATAAAGAGGTAGGCCGCAAATCGTCCGAAAACCTAGCAGAGTTAAACAGGGGGTGTCACAGGCTGGTTTCCTATCCCAGCTTCTATTAAATTTCTACATATCAAATTTTATAGCCAGAAGTAGCTACTATTACTTCATATGCCGTCGAGTGCACAATAACGTTAACAAAACCTGGCCCTCCAATAGACGAATCAGTTTCTAGGAAAACAAATATCTGCTTAGTCTTCCTGGTTTCTTCAGCTTGTGTCACTCTGCTTACGACATAGAAGCAACAGATACGTACATAGTGGGCGTTCATGTCGATAATGTTACCTTACAAAGCTCTTAGGGATAACGTTCGATAACAATTCCACCTTCCAGGCGTATGCCAACGAAATTGTATTCAACGTACAAAGCCGCAACAAAATCCTCAAGTCGCATGACGGCAGCGGTTGAGAAAAAGATAAAGAAACGTTGCTAACTACCTACAAAGCTATGGTCCAGCCGTTCCTGTGTTACGCGTCAGCAATCTGTTCGCCCAGAAACACACACTGGAAAAGGATGCAGGCCTTTCAAAATGATGCACTGAGAACTATCACTTGATGTCATCCTACGACCTATAGTAATTCAAAAGAGCCCAACATTAAAGAGCATAATGAAATACTGAACATAGAGTTTTTGTTCAGTTGTCATAAACCAGGGCTCCCTAGCAAACAACTGCTTGATCTAGCCCCGCCTTCAAGAGCGATAAAAACACATTTCCGCTAGCACTATATTGAGATCACGCACATGCCTACGCAGCCGTTGATTCAGACACGTTCTAAGCAAATACATCGGTAAACACCTTTGCTAGGTTGCGCCCGGTGAACTCTATCATCAATATACACTATTCTACCCTTGCAGAAGAAGAAATCAGACTACAAAGACACTACTCACCCTAGCCCAACTTCGTTCTGGATACTCTAACAGTTTAAAATCTTACTTGTACAGAATCAAACTCGACAATAATGTACACAATAACCTGGGTCGATTTGTATGGACGAAAGTTAACCGATGTCGCGTCATCGATTTTTCGATAGGATTTGGGCTCAGGAAAAAAGTTGCACTACGCATACCCAAAAAAACAATTTTCGAGCCTGCGAAAAAAATGGCGAAAGGGTAAAGTTTTCGATCAAAACACTTTTTTTTCAAAAACTGTTGTAAAAACGTTGGCGATAACAGTTTTTTGAAAAAAAAAACATTTTTTGGGTTTTTGGCAGTGTTTTGGTCGAAAAGTTTACCCTTTCGCCATTTTTTTTTTCGCAGGCTCAAAAATTATTTTTTTGGGTATGCGTAGTGGAACTTTTTTTCCTGAGCCTAAGTCTTATCGAAAAATTGATGGCGCGATATCGGTTAATAAACCGAACCAGTCTAGTATACAACAAATTTTTTCAATTTTAACTTACGCCCCTAGCAGCAACTTCCATATGGTACATTTCTGTTGAAACTGCTAGTTTCCGTGAACACCTGTTAGAGGACCTTGATGAAATTTTGTGAGTGGTCGAATGGAGCGGAGAACTATTAACAAAACAACGTTATCATATTCAGAAGAAAACGAAGCTTATCTCTTAAAGCTGAAACTGCATACTTCATAAGGCCATATTTCGAACAACGTCAGTCAACCTGAACCTACTGGGATGAAACTTTGGGTGGTCGTGAGGTGGTGAAATTCTTATATTTGCTTTATATTATGTTTTCATTTGTTGTAAACAAATACATAAATGAAGACATAAATTGTTTTGCGGTGTCAATAAAGGAAAGGAAGTATGAAAGTGACCATTCGTAAAAAACAAAAAACTGTTAATAAGAAAAAAATTATTTCGCTAAATTTATGAGTTTACAAGCATTACAAAATACATATTTTCAAATGCAACATAACCACTTATGGTTGTCGAACAGATGTAGGGAAAAAACTGCATGAAAAATCAAAGAGAGTTATGACAACAAACCCGCAAATAGGCGCAATCGCACTAAATGTCAACCAAATATTGGCGGTCAATAAATTTAGCTAACAAAATATAAAATCAAATGCCAAAATACTAAAAAACATTAACACAAGCTTAATTCGCTTACTTGCAATAAATCGAAAGTTATGACATGCATGAATATCGAAAACTTTTATATATATACACATGTCAGTATTTTCAATCGTCGACATTCAAATCGATTTAATGTATAGCAACAAAAGTTTACAATGTAAATAATGCGCCATTTAATGAAAAAATATTGTTTAAATGGTCTAGGGCACGGTTGCCATACCATGTTTTCATTTGGGACCACAATTCATCGAAAAAAAAACAAATCTCAAAAAAGGACCAAATTTTGTTTTATTTTATTGGTATACAAACAGTTGGGCAATTCACAAGTGCCGTGATCGTTATAAAATATAAAATTTTAAGATGTTTCAATTTTTTCCTCCTATATAAAATTTTAATAAAAGACAGTGATGAATTTGCTATAATTTTTTTTTTTCCTTTATTGACAACAAAAGTTAAAATTATTACAAGATTTCTCAAAACAAGCGAAGTTTTTGCGAGAGAAAATATCTTATTTCTATTTTACTCTATTTGTTATCAATTGTTATGAGTGGTTACAATAACAGACAACAGTAAGGAAATAATTAAAATTTAATTAAAACTAAAATATAGCTTAATAATTTAATATTATGTGAGTATAGTTAAATATATATGAGTGTAGAACGTACTTTCATCTAGATATTAAAATCAAAATTTGTAAGAAGTAGCCGTTAGACCACGAATTTAAAAAATTGCACATTTCTTGCATTTTTAACTTCAACTGGAAGTTTGTTGAAAAGTTTAACACCTTAATGTCTTAGTGACTTTTCGCATATTTCCGCTTTATTCTAACTCTAAGTGTATATTATGGGGTTGATTCTTCCGGAATGTTTAAATTATGCTTTACTAAGTTATTTTTAATTTTATAAAATAATATTAAAGTTTGAAGGATGGAGTTCTTCCGTACATCAAGCCTGTGTTGGTATATCAGTTCACTTGCTGTCCTTAGCGGCAAATTTAAAATGTTTTTTATTATTTTATTTTGAATTCTTTGTATTTCATTTGTTAGCTGTTCGGAACAAGTGTTCCAAATTGGATTTAAATAATTAATATGTGACATAACCAAGGCGTTGTACAGAACATGTGTTTTTGTGGAATAGGTTTTCGATTTCTATAAATAGCAAAATTTAGTGGTATTATTTTCATTTTCAATTTGTTGATATGTTCTCGCCAGTTTAAATTGGCATCAAACCAAATACCGAGGTACGTTAAATTGTCGACTCTCGAAATAAAGCTGCTTCAAATCATTCAATTTAGGTATATTTGTATAGTTGTTGAATATTATAAAGTTAGTTTTAGATAGATTAATTTTTAATAAATTACGCTGAAACCGTTGTGAAATTAACTTAAGGTCTCTTTGCATATTAGCCAAGAGGTCAGCGAGAGTATCAGGAGCATACAAAAAGGTCCCGTCGTCGGCATAGAAATGCTGTTTGAAAAAAAAAAAAAAATTTATGTAAGGCGCGATAACCTCTGAAGAGATCTAAGGCCGAGCTTCTCTTCCAATTTGCGTCGTGCTCCTCTTGATTTTTCCCTACAAATTGGCCGAACGGGACCTACATGTTTTATGCCGACTCCGAACGGCATCTGCAAGGCAGATGAGTTTTCACTGAGAGCCTTTCATGGCAGAAATACAATCGGAGCGCTTGCCAGACACTGCCGAGGGGCGACCCCGCTTAGAAAAATTTTCTTCTAATTGAAAAATCCTATTTCTAAAATTTTGATGTTGCTTTGCACGGGAGTTGAACCCAGGGCATACGGTGTGATAGGCGGAGCACGCTACCATCACACCACGGTGGCCGCCAAATTGTTGTTTATATATAATAAAAATAATGTGGCAGCTAACTTCGATCCTTGTGGAACGCCAGATTTAACATTTTTAATTGAGCTTTTTGTATCTTTGATTTGGACAAATTGTTTTCTATTAGTTAAAAAGCTTTCGAAGAGGTTAATAGCACTGCCATTAACTCCCAACTCCTTAAGCGTTTGGATCATAATATAGATATTTACTGAGATCTATTGAGAGCATTGTAACATATTTTTTCTTATCTAAGTTTTCATATAAAAATTCTGTGCAATTGATACTGGCAGATAATGTGCTTGAGTTTTCGGTAAATCCAAACTGATTATCGCTTATTATATTGTTAATTTTAATAAAATGTTCGAGTCGGTTTAGCAAAATGCCTTCGAAAACCTTATCGATTCAAGATGAACAATCAAAAATAAAATGTAGTCCATGGTATTGTATTTTCCCATTTCTAGAATGAGTCTATGTCGTTCACCAACCTAAGGTTGTGAACCTACTTTTGCTTACAAAGCTCTTGGTTTCAGCACAGTAAGGTTTTAGTAAGGAACGGTTCAAAATTTGCGTTGTGGTAACCGAACTATGTGGAAAACTCAATAAAGCATAAATGAAACTAAGCCATTTTGTTAGTGGTATTTTTATAGATGCTTAGGGCCGATTACACCAACTCGACTTAGGCTAAAACTTAATTGCAAATTAAGTTAGCCCAGTTTTGAGGCCAAGTTTTTTTCCGGTTTCACTAACTTAGCTACTTAACCTGTTTAGGACCGAAGCCTAAATTCTCATTAATAATAGAATAGAACCATGTTATCGACAGCTATTTCGCCTACATGCATGTATATGTGTACATAGGTAGGGTTATGTTGTTCGCACACATATACATGCATGCCGGTACAACTTTGTGGGAAGACTTTTCCCCCGGTTCAATAGTTGTCCTCGACAAGGCAACCGGCTACTTTTCCAGCGATCGTTGAGCGAACTACTAACAACCGTCCGAGGAGCCCCACCACATTTATTTATATCAAGGTAAATTAATTTGTTCTGATTAGAATTTTCAATTTAATAAAACCAATACTAAACGAGAAATATCTCGCCTTTCTCCTTTCTTTTCTCTATTACCAAATCGCAATTGTGGTGCCTCCACTCCCGTGCCGAGTATGCGACACACCACAATTGTACATGGTCCTTCGAGCCATTTCACATACAAAAAAAACCCTATCAGCTGTTTTATGCGTAGTAGTATTTTTGGCTACGTTATAATTACACGCCACACAGTGAATTCACACAATAGCGGGGTTGCTATATTTGCACAATGAAATAAGTATCAATACTACCATTTAATTCGACTCAAAATTTGTACTACAGCAACACTGATGAAAGTCGAGAACAAATCAGCTGACAGGTAGGCTAATTTGTGACACAGCTAAGCATTGGTGGTGAACCAGAAAAATTAAAAACATGACTTAACTAAGTTAAGTCGAGTTGGTGAAATCGGTCCTTATTTTTTCTCTTGACGTTTAAACTTTATATCACAGCCTGGATTCAGTAAATGTGAGTTTTGATACCTGGCATCAGGGGTTAATGGGGTTCTGCGGGGATAATTTTACACAAAATTTTTCTTCTAAAATCATATCTCTTTTGCATTTTCTTCAAAAGCTGAATATAATAATACAATTTTTTAATCGCATTCGTTGTACATTTATAAAATATTTCCTGTGCCAAAATACTTAGTTTTAAAGTACCTTGCGTGACTTAACACCACAAAAGTTATGAAATTCCTTGAACAAATTGAGCTGGTTGAGAAAGTTTTAAATATCGACGTGCCAAACAAGAAGTAATGCATAGAGTTTCTTTGTAAAAATTTTAAAAGTGTTAGGCTCACGGCAGAGTGGTCGCTATAAGCTATGCTGAGCGTGAAGTAATTTTTATTTTCATATTTTTTTTTTTACAAGCTTGAAACATCTCTGGCACTGTCACATGTCACTTTTATAATTTATTTAAATTTTATTTTAATAGTTTTCTATTTTTATATTACAGAAACGCTTCTCGCTTCCACTCTGTCGTCAGCGTTACTTTCTGTTTGGCACGTTGAACTGGCAAGTACAATTAGGTTAGGTTGAACTGGCCGGTCAATAAAGACCACACATGGACTGAATGTGTCTATAGTGTTTCCTGAATTTGTTTGACGACCAAACGGAAGAACCAAATGAGGTACCAGGACATATGTTATAAATAACTACGCCCTCTTGGCAAATACTAGCAGTTTTCTAAACCCAGCTTAATTGCTGGCTCAAGATCTGGCAACTCTGCCGCCCCTAATAGCTGGATCCTTGATCTGGCGAGCGCAGGACATAAACACAGAACGTGCTCAGCGCAAGTACACTTAATATAAAACAAATTAGTTTCATTCTTTTACTTAGTTTTCAATTCATTAAACTTCACGCTTCATCAGTGGCAAGCCCTGTCAAATTTCTTAGAGTTGCACGTGCATTTGAAATACATTCTTTTAGCTCTACTAGTGACAAAAATCTTTCACTATGTGTTTAATAAGCGATCGAAATATCTAGCCATTAATATTATAATTATTATAAAACAAGAGTTTTTTTTTTTTTTTGATAAGTCGTTTGTTTCATCAACAATTAACGACAATGTGTTTGCCAATACTTTTTTTTTAATGCCTCGCCTAAATTATTTCCTAGGTGAATGTAATTTTTGTGGTGAGAAATCAATTTAGGTAAATTCAATACCTGAGTGAAAAAGAAAGAAATGTACCAAAATCGGAGCAACTGCCTAAAAATGACCAAAATTGAAGAAAAGAGACCAGTGGACCAAATGAGGTTGGAAGGGGCCATTTTTGGTCCAAATGGAACAAAGTGGCAACCGTGGTATAGGTTTGAATATAGAAAAAATAAAAAGATTACAGGGCGGCTTATTTGAAAACATGCCGCCAAAGTGCATGTAAATAAAAATGTAAGATAATTTACAAAAATTAAAACTCGCTCAATCACTATTCATTCATTTAATGTTAGCTCTAACGCATGGGACATGCCCGAGGGTGTGGGGGAAGGTTGATGATAAATTAACGTTATGATCGAATTATAAACGCTTGATGCCAAATGCATCGGATGGATATTAAGAGTATTGTTAATATTTTCTAGGTACATTTGTTGTTGCAGTTGCTAACAATTTTTATTGCCAACATGCAACGGTCTATGATTACGGCATGTTGGCATTCAAACGTTTCATGTAATAACAACAAAAACAACATACTCATCAAAGCAACGGCAACAACTCTTTAAAGAGCTGATCCGAAGAATCTATTTTTTCGCGCTTAACAATTTTTGTTGATATTTGAATGTAATCTTTTGATTATTACATCATAATGTCATTGTGTGGAAATATAAAATTTACGTACAAATACCCACTCAGCATTTAGGTGATTAAATTTTGAATTTCCCTACATATAAATACAATTTGATTACTATTTCTGACTAAATAATGAGTTATCATTCAATTGGGAACAAGTGCAGTATACGGACAATGCTGATATAAAAAAACGAAAAATTGAGATCGATAGGTATTATTAAAAGAAACATAACGGTATATTTTTTTTTTGTTGGACAAACAACAACAAAAAAAAGTTATTAAAGGTCAAAGTTCATAATAAGCTTTTTTTTAATCTACATTACTTCTAAAGTATTGAACCGATTTTCAAAATTTTGACGTCGTTGGATATGTATTTTCAATACCTTTCATTTGATGTATATCTTAAGTATATAACTGCAAAGAATTTCCTGAAATAATATAATTTTTTAAAAAACATATCAAAATTTTTACAAACTGAATTTTTTTTAAATTTAATTACCGTATTAAATATATGAAAATATAGTTTGGTAGGTGGGAAATAATTTAAGCTTTCATTTAAAATTATATATAATATCCTTAGTCCCATCAATGCAATACCAACTGTCCTGTCCCTGGTATACCAAAACTTAATTTTGGGCAAATTAACAGTAATTCTGCGCAGAACACCTGGTATTTGTTTCCTTTATGTGCAGAAAATCTTTCCGAGTTGGCGGCCTTCGGCCGCGCTTATTTAAATAACCCTGGGCTACGCCATGCCAAGTCCGGGTGGTTGCCTGAACCGTGGCAACATGCCACGGTACGCACTCTTTTGCGCGTTTTTAGGTACAGCCTAATAAAATTACAACAACCATGTTTTGGAAATGGCAATAAGGCCATACTGGCTTTATTTCAATATACTTACACATACAATAAATTAGCGTTATATACTTAGTAAATATAGCACTTTTAAACATCGAATTTTTTAAGTATTTTACGTGATAGGAATACAAGCAGCATATCAAATTAAAGGTACAATGAAAAAAAAATTTTGAAAATCGGTTCGAATAAAGAGAAATTTAGATTTAAAAAAATGCTTCATATGAACTTTGACCCTTAATAACTCCTGTTATTGTCATTTGCCCACAAACAAAATTGTGTAGTTATACTCACCTTGACCATGTCTATCAATCCTCATACTTCATTTTTTGATTTCGGAATTGTCCGTATACTGCACTTTAAGCCTACTATTGAACAAAAGAAATAATCAAATATTAATATTTTTGATGATCAAAAACTGAATATAGTTTTTCAATCACATTTTGGGATCATATTTGAATCAAATGTGTTTACTTTAGGTGATCAAAAATTTTAATCATTTTTCATTCAGCTTTCTGAATCTTTTCTTACAATCTTTGTTGATTGAATAATGAATTTTATACTTGTTAAAATTTTACTTTTCATTAAAGATCTTATTTTTTTCACATACACACATTGTTTCAATCATGAAGTTCAGAAAAAATATATTAAAATTTTATTCTTCAAGACAAGAAATAATGTATATAGTGCTCCTAACAAAAGATGCCCTAACCAATTCTCCACCATCGGCTTCTCAGAAAATACAAATTATACCATTAGACAATACAAAGGTTGTGAACTATTTGAACCCCAGGTAAGTGAAACTCTCTTGACATATGTACCTGGATATGGCTTCAACATCGCGTACCATATCGTATTTTAAGATGTTGACGATCATAGCTGATGTTGGATGTTGTAGTCGCAGGTGTATATTGGTCTAGTTTGTTTGCGAATTACCTTTCGTTCAGTAGCTCACTTCCGCATGCTTTCTCCCCCTGATGAAATAAGATTACTATGTAGTATCTTATTTTGTATGAGATATAAAGAATAAATGTATGATAATCGCATTCCAAAAATTATTCAAAAATCTCAACCAAAATGATTGAAATATGTTCACGAATATTATCAGAAAATGACTGTGAAAAACATTCAAATATTACTCTAAAACAAATAAAACCCAATTTTAGAATGATATTAAATATGAACAAAAAGCGTTTCGAAATATCAATTATAAATGATTGTTCAAGAATAATCACATTAATGGTACATTTTTCTCCCGACGATACGTTAATTTTCGAGCAGAAAATGCTTTTAAATTTGAACGTGTTAAACATCTTGGGGTATGATATTTGAATATTTTTTGATCAAAATTTTCAAAAAATGCTGGCTGGGTACTATGTACTTTATATATGAACATATTGATATTTGATTCACATCTCGAGTTGAATTGAATATTAATTGTTGTCGAAAAACTTTTGTTAAAATCGAAAGTAATTTGACGGTATTTTTACTCATGATTCAATTACTAGAGATTTGTTCGCCAATGGTGGCAGAGCCTTGACACTCCCAAATTTAAAAATCTGGACGGTTTGCTTTTACAAAGTAAGGAAAACGGGGAATAATTAAATTTTCTTCAGCGAAAATTGTAGTAGAAAAGTACCTTGAGTGGTATATTAGTAGTAGGGCTGGGACTATCCGCATATTCGAATATCCGGATATCAATGCGGATGTCCATTGACACGGATAAAATCCGGACGGCATGGATATCCGGTTAATATTCGTTTGTGAAACTACTATATCATTATTTTTTATTATTTATTTTAATTATCGGCTTATATTTTGGCGCAGATTTAGAGAGAAAAGCTGCGTCCATACCATTCTCTTGAAAATGGAAAAACCGATAGTGGCTCCATAGACTTGATGTCCATCCTTTGTTTTGTAGCATTTTTTCCCAATATAAACAAATGGCACTGCTATTTTCACTTCTTTGGAAATGATCCCAAATCTTGCTGACCATTTTAGCACTCATTATTAGTTTAAATTGACGCTTTGTAAAATTGTTGATGTTTGTAAAATTGTAGCTTTTTAATTTTTGACATTAATTTAATAATCTACAAACATATTTTGTGAATAATTTTTCGATGTTTGCTTCATTCAATTCTTATGTGCAGATATTCAACTATTATATTGCAGTATCCGGACATACGGATATCCGGATTTCCGTTTACGTATCCGGATATCCGCACAGCTGATGGTTTGGTTTTGGATGGTTTTTATACTCAGTTGAGCAGAGCTCACAGAGTATATTAAGTTTGATTGGATAACGGTTGGTTGTACATATATAAAGGAATCGAGATAGATATAGACTTCCATATATCAAAATAATCAGGATCGAAAAAAAATTTGATTGAGTCATGTCCGTCCGTCCGTCCGTCCGTCCGTTAACACGATAACTTGAGTAAATTTTGAGGTATCTTGATGAAATTTGGTATGCAGATTCCTGAGCACTAATCTCAGATCGCTATTTAAAATGAACGATATCGGACTATAACCACGCCCACTTTTTCGATATCGAAAATTTCGAAAAACCGAAAAAGTGCGATAATTCATTACAAAAGACAGATAAAGCGACGAAACTTGGTAGATGAGTTGAACTTATGACGCAGAATAGAAAATTAGTAAAATTTTGGACAATGGGCGTGGCACCGCCCACTTTTAAAAGAAGGTAATTTAGAAGTTTTGCAAGCTGTAATTTGGCAGTCGTTGAAGATATCATGATGAACTTTGGCAGGAACGTTACTTCTATTACTATATGTACGCTTAATAAAAATTGACAAAATCGGAGAAGGACCACGCCTACTTTTAAAAAAAAAATTTTTTTAAAGTAAAATTTTAACAAAAAATTTAATATCTTTACAGTATATAAGTAAATTATGTCAACATTCAACTCCAGTAATGATATGGTGCAACAAAATACAAAAATAAAAGAAAATTTCAAAATGGGCGTGGCTCCGCCCTTTTTCATTTAATTTGTCTAGGATACTTTTAACGCCATAATTCGAACAAAAATTAACCAATCCTTTTGAAATTTGGTAGGGGCATAGATTTTATGACGTTAACGGTTTTCTGTGAAAATGGGCGAAATCCGTTGATGCCACGCCCAGTTTTTATACACAGTCGTCCGTCTGTCCTTCCGCATGGCCGTTAACACGAAAACTTGAGCAAAAATCGGCATATCTTTAATGAAGTTAGTTCACGTGCTTACTTGAACTCACTTTATCTTGATATGAAAAATAAGCGAAATCCGACTATGACCACGCCCACTTTTTCGATATCGAAAATTACGAAAAATGAAAAAAATGCCATAATTCTATACCAAATACGAAAAAAGGGATGAAACATGGTAAGGTAATTGGATTGTTTTATTGACGCGAAATATAACTTTAGAAAAAACTTTTTAAATGGTTGTGACACCTACCATATTAAGTAGAAGAAAATGAAAAAAGTTCTGCAGGGCGAAATAAAAAACCCTTAAAATTTTGGCAGGTACTAAATATATAAATAAATTAGCGGTATCCAACAGATGATGTTCTGGGTCACCCTGGTCCACATTTTGGTCGATATCTGGAAAATGCCTTCACATATACAACTACCACCACTCACTTTTAAAACTCTCAATAATACCTTTAATTTGATACCCATATCGTACAAACTTATTCTAGAGTCACCTCTGGTCCACCTTTATGGCGATATCTCGAAAAGGCGTCCACCTATAGAACTAAGTCCCACGCCCTTTTAAAATACTCATTAACACCTTTCATTTGATACCCAAATCGTACAAACAAATTCTAGAGTCACCCCTGGTCCACCTTTATGGCTATATCCCTAAATGGCGTCCACCTATAGAACTATGGCCCACTCCCTCATAAAATACTCTTTAATGCCTTTCATTTGATACACATGTCATACAAACATATTCCAGGGTTTCCCTCGGTTCATTTTCCTACATGGTTATTTTCCCTTATGTTGTCACCATAGCTCTCAACTGAGTATGTAATGTTCGGTTACACCCGAATTTAGCCTTCCTTACTTGTTTTTTATACTCAGTTGAGCAGAGCTCACAGAGTATATTAAGTTTGATTGGATAACGGTTGGTTGTACATATATAAAGGAATCGAGATAGATATAGACTTCCATATATCAAAATAATCAGGATCCAGAAAAAATTTGATTGAGCCATGTCCGTCCGTCCGTCCGTCCGTCCGTCCGTTAACACGATAACTTGAGTAAATTTTGAGGTATCTTTATGAAATTTGGTATGTAGGTTCCTGAGCACTCATCTCAGATCGCTATTTAAAATGAACGATATCGGACTATAACCACGCCCACTTTTTCGATATCGAAAATTTCGAAAAACCGAAAAAATGCGATAATTCATTGCCAAAGGCGGTTAAAGCGATGAAGCTTGGTAGATGGGTTGACGTTATGACGCAGAATAGAAAATTAGTAAGAATTTGGACAATGGGCGTGGCACCGCCCACTTTTACAAGAAGGTAATTTTAAAGTTTTGCAAGCTGTAATTTGGCAGTCGTTGAAGATATCATGATGAAATTTGGCAGGAACGTTACTACTATTACTATATATGTGCTAAATAAAAATTAGCAAAATTGGATGAAGAACACGCCCACTTTTTAAAAAAAAATTTTTTTTAATTCAAATTTTAACAAAAAATTTAATATCTTTACTGTATATAAGTAAATTAAGTCAAAATTCAACGCCAGTAATGATATGATGCAACAAAATACAAAAATAAAAGAAAATTTCAAAATGGGCGTGGCTCCGCCCATTTTCATTTAGTGTGTCTAGAATACTTTTAATGCCATAAGTCGAACAAAAATTTACCAATCCTTTTGAAATTTGGTAGGAGCATAGATTCTATGACGTTAACTGTTCTCTGTGAAAATGGGCGAAATCGGTGAAAGCCACGCCCAGTTTTTATACACAGTCCACCGTCTGTCCTTCCGCTCGGCCGTTAACACAATAACTTGAGCAAAAACCGATATATCTTTACTAAACTTAGCCCACGTACTTATCTGAACTCACTTTATCTTGGTATAAAAAATGGCCGAAATCCGACCATAACCACGCCCACTTTATCGATATCGAAAATTACGAAAAATTAAAAAAATGCCATAATTCTATACCAAATACGAAAAAAGGGATGAAACATGGTAACTGGATTGGTTTATTGACGCAAAATATAACTTTGGAAAAAACTTTGTAAAATGGGTGTGACACCTACCATATTAAGTAGAAGAAAATGAAAAAGTTCTACAAGGCGAAATCAACAGCCCTTGGAATCTTGGCAGGAATACTGTTAGTGTTATTGAATATATAAATAAATTAGCAGTACCCGACAGATGATTTTCTGGATCACCTGATCCACATTTGGTCGATATCGCGAGAACGCCTTCACATATACATCTAAGGGCCACTCGCTTTTAAAACCCTCATCAATACCTTTAATTTGATATCCATATCGTACAAACACATTCTAGAGTCAACCCTGGTCCACCCTAATGGCGATATCTCGAAAAGGCGTGCACCTATAGACCTAATGCCCACTCCCTCTTAAAATGCTCAGTAACACCTTTCGTTTGATACCCATATCGTAAAAACATTCTAGAGTCACCCCTGGCCCACCCTAATGGCGATATCTCGAAAAGGCGTCCACCTATAGACCTAATGTCCACTCCCTCTTAAAATGCTCAGTAACACCTTTCCTTTGATACCCATATCGTACAAACATTCTAGAGTCACCCCTGGCCCACCCTAATGGCGATATCTCGAAAAGGCGTCCACCTATAGACCTAATGCCCACTCCCTCTTAAAATGCTCAGTAACACCTTTCGTTTGATACCCATATCGTACAAACATTCTAGAGTCACCCCTGGCCCACCCTAATGGCGATATCTCGAAAAGGCGTCCACCTATAGACCTAATGCCCACTCCCTCTTAAAATGCTCAGTAACACCTTTCGTTTGATACCCATATCGTACAAACATTCTAGAGTCACCCTTGGTCAACCTTTATGGCGATATCTCGAAAAGGCGTCCACCTATAGAACTGAGGATTACTCCCTTTTAAAATACTCATTACCACCTTTCATTTGATACCCATATCGTACAAACACATTCTAGAGTCACCCTGGCCCACCCTAATGGCGATATCTCGAAAAGGCGCCCACCTATAGACCTAATGCCCACTTTCTCTTAAAATGCTCAGTAACACCTTTCGTTTGATACCCATATCGTACAAACATTCTAGAGTCACCCCTGGCCCACCCTAATGGCGATATCTCGAAAAGGCGTCCACCTATAGACCTAGTGCCCACTCCCTCTTAAAATGCTCAGTAACACCTTTCGTTTGATACCCATATCGTAAACACATTCTAGAGTCACCCTTGGTCCACCTTTATGGCGATATCTCGAAAAGGCGTCCACCTATAGAACTAAGGATTGCTCCCTTTTAAAATACTCATTACCACCTTTCATTTGATACCCATATCGTACAAACACATTCCAGAGTCACCCCTGGCCCACCCTAATGGCGATATCTCGAAAAGACGTCCACCTATGGACCTAATGCCCACTCCCTCTTAAAATGCTCAGTAACACCTTTCGTTTGATACCCATATCGTACAAACACATTCTAGAGTCACCCCTGGCCCACCCTAATGGCGACATTTCGAAAAGGCGTCCACCTATAGACCTAATGCCCACTCCCTCTTAAAACGCTCAGTAACACCTTTCATTTGATTCCCATATCGTACAACTAGAGACACCCCTGGTCCACCTTTATGGCGATATCTCGAAACGGCGTCCACCTAGGGAATTAAGGATCACTCCTTTTCAAAATACTCATTAACAGCTTTCATTTGATACCCATATCGTACAAACATATTCTAGAGTCACCCCTGGTCCACCTTTATGGGGATTTCTCGAAAAGGCGTTCACCTATAGAACTAAAGCCCATTCCCTTTTAAAATACTCATTATCACCTTTCATTTGATACCCATATCGTACAAACACATTCTAGAGTCAGCCCTGGTCCACCTTTATGGCGATATCCCTAACTGGCGTCCATCCATAGAACTATGGCCTACTCTCTCTTAAAATACTCTTTAATACCTTCCATTTGATACACATGTCATACAACCACATTCCAGGGTTACCCTAGGTTCATTTTCCTACATGGTGATTTTCCTTATTTTGTCTCCATAGCTCTCAACTGAGTATGTAATGTTCGGTTACACCCGAACTTAGCCTTCCTTACTTGTTTTAATATGGTTTGGTCACTGTTACAGAATTTGTTTAAAGAAAGCTGTACGATAGAATTTTAATCAAAAATACATTATTTCAAAATTTTGTTCAAAAGCGCCCAATGTGAGCATAAGTTCAATGAATTTTGGCATAAGAGTGAGTTAGTGACCCCCAGCGAGTTAGGGGGTGAGAATATATCCGCGGTAGGTATGCCTGTTGTAAGAGGCGACTAAAATACCAGATTCAAGGGGCTGTGTAGCGCAACCCTTTCAGGTTGCCAGCGCAATATATAGCTTCTCCAAGCCCAATTGTCAACCTCACCTATCCGCGGCGAATCTTGTTTCACTAACAAACGAGGCTCTGGCGACCCGAAGCTCCGCACGGAACATAGGGGTTGGGAGGGAGGTATGGCCTGAAGGTTTAATGTGGCCATATAAATCGTTCCCGAGATGGTCGGGCTAGCACCTTAATAGTGATGTGTTACCGGAGCATACCGGATCTGTATCCGGCAAAGGACCATCACATCGATAACACTCCCCAAAGCCTTCGGGGAGAAACCTTATCGCTACAACAAAAACAGGGAGTTAGTGAAAACCATTCTAAGACGAAGCGTTTTTGTGAAAAATTCAGAAATTTTTTAAAAATATTTTGAGATAGGATGATTTTGAACTGGCATCTGACATGTGGTGATACTCTACTCAGCAGCCACAATGAACTGACAAAAAAAAAAGAGCTTATTGTCTTAGAAATGTATAATCCGGCCTTGACTTTGACAGAAGAGTTAAGCTTTTGTGCAGTCCTACTACACTGGTAGTATTTACCATCTTATTCTGATATTTCGGAAAGCTCTTTTCCGTTTAAGTATTCATAGAAGTGTTCCAGATAAACCGTGAATTTAGAATATTCGGAACACATTCGTTTGATACTAACTCACGAGGTCCGAATATTCCAAATAAATATATACATAATATGCCAAATATAAAACGATTCCACAAATTCTTAAATGGAGACGCGTGTTCCGAACACACAGCACAAATAAGTAAACATGCTTAATCAGTACATTTCGTTTGGTATCTCCATTATTTACTAATGACATTTATACGTGAACCGATTTACTAGTCGCATTTTTGGCGTTGAACAATGAATTATAAATTGGTTTATTTTTCGAATGTTAATATATTTACGGAGGTGCACGATTACTTGGTGTCCGTACTTTTAATAAAATTACCTATGTCAGCTACACTAATAGATCCTCACTTCAAGTAATTGTGGACAAGTGAGTTAATCCTTTGTGGATTAGCTCCGTCTACCACACGAAGAAACTCCAATTACCGGGCAAAGCAGCACACAAATTTTGAAGCAAGTTTTCAAAAAAAGTATTGGCAAATGCTCCCAGCGTGTTTCTGACAGGAAAATCTTCTCAGTGAAAAATTGTCTACCTTGCAGACGCCATTCGAAGTTAGTGCAAAACATGTACGTCCTGTGCTGCCAATTCGTAGGAAAAATTAAAAGCAGCACAACGCAAATTGGAAGAGAAGCTCGGCCTAAAATCTCTTCTGTGGCTATCGCGCATTGTATTTATTAATTTTATTTAAATTGGCTTTCTTCTTAGCAATAAAAAGCCTTAATATTCTGTTAACTAGAGTTACCCCACTGGTTGAAATGCCGCCACCGTGGACGACACTATGCCTTTGCTTTTCTTTTTTACGATTTTCCTTCCTTTCCTTTACTTTCCACTTACATTCCTATATTTTGTTTTATAATAAATTTTCCAACTTAAATATTCTCGTTTGGTTTTGTAAACACTTTGAATATCAGCAAAGAAAATAACTAATATTTGCTCTCGCCTTATGCATCCCACAAAACAGCTCTCAAATCTGAGTTCGTTTGCAAGAGGACTGCTGGATTTCTCAACACAACAACATCAAACACATGTTGCTTTCGTAGTGTGAGTGGTAGTAATCCCTAAGTTGAAATACGTGTTTGACACTGGCTATATTTTACTTTTTTGAAGTTATACTTCTTTAGGCGCGTTATGGAAAATTATGAGGGTGAAATTTAGAAAAATGTGACAAAAAAGTCACAGGTTGAAAAAGAAATTCGTGTGTCTGTTCGCTGCTAATTGTAGGATCAAACATTCTTTGAGTGAGATGTATGTATATGGATATTTATAGGCAATCGAAAAAAGGCTACCAATAGAATAGAAATAGTGCCTATATTTTTAGAATTTTTTAATGTATGTAAATTAAGTGAGTTTGGGAAGTATCACTATCATTGCTCTTATTAGATTATTGTATTTTTATTAGGATGGAAAAAATGAAAGGAATTATATATACTGGCTGATATTATTTCCACCCTGCCAATGATCTCTACAGATATCTATGTATTTTTAAATTAGAAATTATACTCTCCCTAAGTGAGATTCGAATTCGAGTCGTCGAATTTTTAACACCGCAAACCTACCACTAGCTCTCACTCAGGAAGTGTATAATTTCTAATTTAAAAATACAAAGATGTCTGAAGAGATCTTTGGCAGGGTCAAAAAAGCTTTAATATCAGCCAGTGTGTAAGAGCATTAAGAGAAATTATTGTAAATACGTCTTGAACTAATTAAATTTATGAATGTAATAAATAAATAAACGATTAATCAGAGATCTTATAGTATGCATGTATGTAGATATATGTATACTAATGTTTTAATTAATTATTTATATATATGTATATATTTCTTCTGCACGTGTATTTATCACTGAGCGCCTCCTAAACGAAGGGACCGAGTTTGATAACATTTTGTGTGTGCATTCAAGGGGGTTTGAGGATGCCTTAAACTCACAATTTGGTTCGGGAAGTGGACCAATGCCGACCTATTCTAAATAACGTTATTTATGGCACCATTAGCTTGACATTCTGTACAGAGTTACCTTTTTGACAAAGTCTGGAAATCTTTTTATTCTGGTAAGTGTACCAGGGACCGATCTTTTCTTAATCAAATAATTTTTGGTTTCTTCAAATTTTTTATAGGGGTACTTATGGGACTAGCTTTTTATTTGAGAAACTTTTCTATCCGGAAAGTAGATCAGGGACCGAACTATTCCAAAAAAAATTTACTTAATAACATTCGATTAATTCGCGAATTTATGCTACACTTAATGTAGGAATAAATATTTATTTATTTAATTTTTCAAACTTAAACTGAACTCTTTTGACTTTGTTGACTATCTTTTTCCAGTCCTTTCATTGTGTTATTGTAATTTCATAATTATTTGCATGTAATTTAAAACCATTTTTAAATGTCAAAGAAATATAATTTCTCAGGGACGTACATGAGTACAAGCACCAATGGGAAAAAATAAAACTAGTATTATTTGCTAGGAAATATGAAGTCTCTAATTGGACTAAGCCGAAGCAGCAAAAAATATCTAATAGTCATACTAAACACTAAGCTGTCGTGGAAATTCCATGTGGAAGAGAGAGCGAAGAAATCCTCCGTGGCACTGTATAAATGCATAAAGATGCCAGGATGCAGGTGGGGCCTGTCGCCCAAACTCTCTCATTGGGTATTCACAGCAATTGCGAAGCCCACACTTTACTATGAGATTCTTGTAACATCGACAGATATATAAAAAAAAAGTTCTTATACCAAGAACTAGAGGGGGATATGCAGATTATCAATGCTAAGCATAACGGAGTCCTAAAACCTACTCCGACAGCAGCATTGCATGCCATTCTGCACATTCTGCCTGCAGATCTAATGACCAAAAATAGCGCGGTGGCAGCTGCAAGAAGACTTAAGGCCTCAGGGCAGTTTGGGTGCAGGCCATATGGCCATACTTCCGTCCATATAGCAAAAATGTGAGACGTTTCTACAACAAATGACTCTGTGCAACAAGAAATACTGTGTGAGTTCAAATAATGTATCAAATTTCGCAATGATAAGCTACTAAGAAAACCCCAACGCATATTATTTAAGTCGTATTATTTTGGTAATCAAACGTATTGATGATCCTATTACTTCTTATCTCCTTAAAAACTCAACCATTTGGAAACTGAATATTTTTTTAAATTGCATATGTAAGGCAAAGCTATAAACCGCTGCACACACACTCATGATATACAATGTGTATGTCAGAATGTAAGCGCCCATATACCCAAGTATAAATTCAACACCACCTGCTAGTTAATTATCGTTAATCAGGGAATAATCAAATTGCTATAAAAATCAATAACTATTATACGCACGATGAAAACGAGCGACCAACAACAATAAGCAATAATGACCATCAACACAAATCAACGCAATAAAATCTTCAAATTGCCACCAGCAAAACAACTTTCAGCTTCATGTACTTAAGAAACTTGTGCATGGCATGCAATCCCATACGAGCAGTAAGTTCCCAGTGATAAGATCAGTAGCGCGCAGGTAAACGTAAGCGTGTTGAACTCTCGATGGATTGCTTTTTTTTTTTTTATTATCAGAAGTAAACATTTCCCATCAGCGATGTAATGCCTTGGCAATAGATGCTTTTCCAAACCAACAAACAAACATGCATAAGTACACACGAATTTTTGAACACTGATTATTTCAAAATAAATATACTAGCTAGAGCTAAATTAGCTTAACTGACCAAATAGAAATTAAAGCTCTCCAAATTTACTGCGCTTTTTTAATATTTTCCAATATGTACTAGAATAGTTCTATTAGTCTAAATCTCGATTTTAAATGAAAGTTGTATCGGTATGTGTTTCATATAAAACCGTTGATTCGTCGATACTAATCGATAATACACCGATAACACTTTGGTAACACTCCGATAACATTTCATTTACTTTTCTATAACAAATCGATAGGATTTCTTCATCAAACCTATAACTTTTCAAAATCAAATTGATAACATTCCAAAAAAACCAATATCGTTCGATAACAAACGGGTAACGTTTTGATAATATAACGATAAACAATCCATTACTTTTCGAAAGTAAATCGATAAGCATCCTATAACAAATTTATAAATTTATAGCTTTTCGATAACAAACAAATAACTTTTTGATATCATAACGATAAGTTTTCCATTAATTATCGATAAATTATCGACAGTAAATCAATATAATTTCAATAATAAACCCATAACTCGTCGAAAAAATCAGTCACTCGCTGAGTTTCATCGAAGAACTAGCGGCCTTTTATAGATTTACAATCGAAAATTTATCGGCTACCTTTGTTATCGAAAGAAAATTCATAAATGGCAAATCGATAACTTATTTAAGCCTCTTTGATGACACCTATCAAAACCGATAAGAAATGGATAGCACTACTATGACTACTATGACCCGTCGTTAACAAACCGATAACTCATCGATAACAATCCGTTATAAAATTTGATAGCAAAATCCTAACACGCCACCTGGTTTGCACACATTTCGCAACAGTGTAGTGACTACAATTACGTTTACATTACTTACTCGTTGATATAGCATACCAATGCTACACACAATGCCTACACTTATATTCTACATACATATGTATAAATATTCCACCTCCTCCATGACTGCGCCTACGCTTACAATTAGCTTACACTTACATTCTGAATTCCCCTATACCGTGAACAAAAATGCTTCCACAACAGAAAATAATGTTGCGCATACGCCATGTAGCACCAATATGTGTGAAAGTTTGAAATGAAGAAAAATCGACTGACGCATCTCTTCAAACACCGGCGACCAACTAATACATATTTTCGCCTTTCTTTTTATATATATAGATTTTTATTTTTCACACTTCACTATAATATTAAAACGAAATGCAGTTTATCGTTGCTTTTGAATTTCGGCTTGGAAAACTAAAGAGTCTCCTGAATGAAAAAAAATATCTTAGTACCTCTAAATCCCGTAACATTTTATTATTACGTATAAAAATATAAAAAAATTGCAATAAAATAATATCGTGACTATAAACTGAGATATAACCTATCCTAAGTTTCAAGTTCGATCAAATTACACACGTGGTTCAAAACAAATTCCAAATCAGTTCAGTAGTTTAGGAGTCCATCGGGAACAAACATAGAGACACGTCATTTTTATATATTAAGAAGGTGTGACATTTTATTTGAATTTTTTCTAAACACTTTTTTTCTTTTTGAAGGTTTGAGAAGAAAAGTTCAGTACTGAAAATTACAAATAAACATATACATACATATGTAATACCGTTTTCACACAGAAACTTAATCGAATCACAATTTTATTTAATGAAATAATTAAGTTTCCCTTTTCATACAGGACATTTTGCTTCATTAAGCGAACATATGTCAGCAGCCGCAAAAAAATATTTCGTTTTTACAAAAAATTGTTAAAACGGAAAGCAGCCGTTTTCTTCTTAACTATAAATACAATCAAAATAAAATTCATGCGCAACTACCCATAGATGTAGCACCTAACCACATATGTACCTATTTTCGAAAAAGCCATATTATCTTTTGCAGAAAATGCAGAGAAAATTAAATTTTGAATTTTTTCGTGTCTTTTCTATTTTTCGTAAATTATTGAAAATAATTTATTTTTGATTGTCATTCGTTACATTGACACTGAAATTTGATGCACCAGGCAAACCCGCCTGGATTTTTCACTCGATTAGGAATTCAACAAAGCAATAATGACATAATTAATAATTTGTATTTTTTATGGAAGATTGAGTTCAATTCGAGCTTTAATGTAGAAAACTTGACAATTGGCATAATACTACTCCTATATTACTAATAGACAATCTCGCAATGTTTTTTGAATTCGAAATCTAAAGAAGACAACCACAAAATTTTTGTGATTGTAGCAGCATAAGTGCGAAAAGAAAAAATTTAAATTTAGTTACATTCCATTATTGAATACAAACCCAAAAACATTAAAACAGCAATATACCGGCATTCTGATGTTTGTGAATGTACCTATAGTAGCAATAAAAGAGTATTACATATACGCAAATAAATTAATAAACAAGTAAGATTGTCTAAGTTTGGGTGTAACCAAACATTATATACTCAAAACGAGTTCCAATTTTACAGTTCATTTCAGATAAACTACGTTTTTAATCCTACTGACGCTTATTTTATAATGACAAAATTTTTATTTTCCATAAATTGAGGTAGTCTAAGTTCGTGTGTAACTATTATTCGCAAATATATAGCTTTGTATTATAGTTTACGACTCTTTTAAATATCTTTTTCATAAAAGTGCGGGTGGCCCTTAACCGATCGCGTCCATTTTTACTAGAAATCTTTCCTGCTATAAATAAAGTATACATTCCCAATTTTATTACGGTATGTTAATTCTTCTTCGAGATATGGCTCCCAAGACATAGAAGATATCTTACTCAATTTTTTGATATTTTCTACCTTCATGTTTTAATTCCATTAGGAAAGATATTAAGCTCTTTTTTGCAAAGATATAGCTTATTTGATTTGTCCACAACCCTTTGAGAAATCTCTTACATAAAAGTCGGCGTGGGCCTTAACCGGTTTTGTAAGTTTTCTTCGTAGCATTCCTCATAGTAAAAGCAATCTCTCTGCCGAATTTTGTTATTATCGCTTTAACGGTTTTCGATTTATTTTAAAATTGATTTTATCACAAGTGGGCGGTGCCACGCACATTTTCAAAAATGTTCTCAAATGTTTATCAAGAGTCTCAATATCAGTTCACGCATGAAATTTCAACACTCTTGGTGTATTATTTACAAAACAATCAGGTCTTTGTGCTTTCAAAAATTTGATACTGTAATGAATTTAGTGCAATTCCTCTTCTTTGCAACCTTCTACTAACGTTCGAATCACAAAACTTTTGAATAAAATAACTCCAATATTCAATAATGCAAAACGGCTTTTATTCAAGTATTTCACAATAACACTACTACTTCTCGACAGATAGCGTTTCTAGCATATACTTAGTTACCAGCTATAAAATTATAACTACAGATGCACGTGTATAAGTGAATGATACTTGCACAAATAATTGCCTACTTTTGCGAGTATCTCAGATATATTCATGTGTTTGTGCGTTGCTCTCCACTGCTTGTATGGCAGTGATTAAAATGGTTATGTGCACGAACGGATGGACAGACGAACATGGCTAAATCCACTTTTTTTTCATCCTGAGCAAATTGATATATGTAAGCCTATATTTATCTTGATTCTTTTGTGCCGTTACGTTATATTGCCAAGGTTAATATACTCTGTGTGCAAAGCACGCTGATTTAAAATATATAAGTAAAACGAATTTGACGACAGTAGAATAAAAGTATAAAGCAATTGTAGAGCTCAATCACCTCGGTGTCCATCCACTTTGCTCTCAGCTTCTTACGAAAATAACGAAATCCAAAAACAATATCAACTGTGTGTAAACATAGTAGTCATACTCCGCGTTCCAATGATCAGTGATTCAGATTCGGATAAAAATTTAATACGCAAATGCAACAACAAATTGATGGATAACATTGTTGTTGCATTTGCATGTCAAATTTCTATCTGTATCTGGATAACGTTTCATTGGAACGCAACAATAGCCTGCAACATAAGAAAGTTTTCACGCAATCCATAGCTTATTTTGGGTATATTTTTGTCTGAATGTTATCTAGAAGTTGAAGTACATTAAGTTCTTATAGCAATATTTTAACGAGCTTTAATAAAGTAAAAATTTAAAGGGGAAGGCCAAACTGTGCCACTATGCTATTGTTGTTATGTAAATATGTCTTAGCATTTACGTGGATACATCTAACTACATACATGGCTACATATTTTTTAGTGCACCTACGTTGCCGACTGACTGGTGCATGCTCAGCCTAGTTGTAGTGATACGCTTCAATTAAGTGCTACTAACTTTATTTTTCATGCTCTTGTAACTGCGTTGTGATAAATAGAAACACCCAAGAAAAAAACGCGTAAAAATAAACAGCTAAAGTACTTGAGCGATGATAATAAGAAAGAAATTCGGCGACAAACCTTACAATTAGGTAATTATGATGTAGCGATAAACATAACATAGCCAACCAATCTGATCTGGTATAATGTATTTTTATAACCAGCTGTACTTGTACACAGGGCACTGATTGGAAAACGGTTGGTTTTACAGGTATAAAAGAATAGAGATAGATATAGACTTCCATACATCAAAACCATCAGCATCGAAAAAGAACATTGATTAAACCATGTCCGTTCTTCCGTCTGTCCGTTTTTTCGTTCGTTAACACGATAACTTGAGCAAATATTGAGATATCTTCACCATATTCGGTATATGGGCTCATCTGGAACCAAAATAGATTGTTGTTGAAATGAGCGAAATCGATAGCGATAACCACGCCCACTTTTTCGATATATAAAATTTATAAAAATGGAAAAAATGAGATAATTGAAAAAATTTGGTAGGTGGATTGGTTTTATGGCGCAAAACATATATTCCAAAAAATTTTGGATTATGGGCGTGGCACCACCCACATTTATTAGAAGAAAATTTGGAAGTTTAACAAGCCGTAAATCAAAATCCGTTAAATATATTACATCGAAATTTGGCAGAGACACTATACTTGCTAAATTATATAGACTGAGTGAAAATGATCAAATTCCTTTAAAGACCACGCCCACTTTTCCTAAAGGTCCTACCTTAACCAAATTTGCAATAACTGTATGGTATTTTACTATATTTGACTGATATTCTACTTCAGCAGTGGTATGGTTGAGCTAAGAACAAAACTTAAACAAATTTTGAAAACGGTCGTGACCTGCACCTTTTTTGTTACTCTTACCAAACTACATTTAATGCCATAAGTCGAACAAAAATCTCCCAATCCGAACGAAATTTGGCATAAACATTTTTTTCATTGCTACAACTGTTAAACTGAATTTTTACACGCTCAAGATTGTTATTGGTAGCCTCTGCATTCTTTTTGCTTCTTTTGAGCGAAAAAGAGTTCAGAATAGAACCATATATGTAATATTGTGCAGCCTTATTACACTGGTTAACCACACAAAGCAAACAACAACAGCGTTTCAAATGCACAGCTGGGAATGTTATGTTCGGTTTCACCCGAACGTAGATTTGCTTAGTTGTTCTTTTTGTCACCTGTTACAAGCGATGCACTATGGGTGTTGCTTACGCCTGTGACCGTGGAAGTAAAAAATTGCCCTTTGGTATTATGGCTGGTACGCCCTGCGGCTTCATTTACTAATGTCACTGCTTGTGTGATAGGGGTACTATGAATAGAAATCCTAATAACAACTTACATCGTCTCTCGGCTAGAGGTGAGAAGTGTGGGCTCATCTTACTCCGTGACATCTCGAGTCGAAGTTCTGCAGTTGGTATTATAAATGAGAAAGTCCGTAGTCTTCTTTATCGTTTGTGTCGGATTTATCTTGTCCGTTGTGAGCTTGTCCACCATGTTGTCCACATTGTGTGTTTATCTCGATAGATATCACTTTTGGATCGACGAGTATACTGGACAGCCGGCATGCGTTGAGAAAGTACCTATAAAACCGAGCTCGCCCGTGCATCTGAGGGGATCATTCGATATCAGCCACTCGATATCCACGCGCTGGCCGTTCATTCATCAACACAGGTACCTCGTCGCCTAGGATTAGGGTGGTATTGATGTGCCAATCCTAACATTCCCCAGATCCGGTTGGGGAGAATGAAAGGCTTTTCTTTTTGTCCGCCTCGTCTGACTCCGAAACATCTGGAGTAGAAGTTCTATAGTTGGTATTATAAATGACAAAGTCCGTCATTTTGTTTGTCGTTTGTGTCTGATTTATCTTGTCCGTTGCGAGCTTGTCCACGTTGTGTGTTTATGTCGATAGATATCATTCTTGGTTTGACGAGCATACTGGAAAGCCGGCATGAGTTGAGAAGGAACCTACAACACCGAGCTCGCCCGTGCATCTGAGGGGACCATTCTAGATCAGCCACTCGATATCCACCCTCTAGTCATTAATGCATCGACTTGGCTACATTGACGCCTAGGATTAGTGTTGTATTGGTACCCCAATCCTAACATTCCCAAGATCCGCTTGAGGAGGATCCACACACCGTGGGGCTGTCTACCCTACACTGTGGATGGAATGAAGGAAATGCTTTGCTTTTAGTCCTCCTCAGTCTGTGGTTCGGCCTTCCTATCATTCCACACTTCCGCGGGGGAAGATCGACAAACCGTTCGGCTTGTCTACCTCAGCCCTAGGATGAAGTAAATGGTAGGCTTTCCACATTGGTCACCGCAGTATGTGGTTAAGTCGCTAGGGAGATGCCGCAGACTGTCGCTTAAGCCCCTTCGCCGCAGCAAGGCGACTAACATTGAAGACGAATTATATATATTGTGATGAATACCCTTACTCCTTAACTAAATCTCAATATCTCTCGGTACTCTTGAACATAATTTAAGTGAGTAGTAACAAACACAAAACCAATTAGATCCATTATTTTACTTAGTTTTCAATTCAAATTTTAACTCGACGGCCATCGTAATGGCTCCATCAGTGGCAATCCCTGTCAAATTTCTTAGAGGCACACGTGCATTGGAAAAACATTTTCTTAGCTTAACTAATCAAAAAAATCTATCACGAAAAGTGTTTCTGGATACTAAAACAAGAATTTTTTATGATAAGTCAGTGTAATGCATTTTCCCGGATCTAAAATTTTTCATTGACTGAGCAATTTTTGTGCTAATAATTCCATGGAAGGAAATCGAAAACTGAATGCGGGTTAATGAAAGAGTGGCAAATGCTATGGGCAGAGTTGTGAATTTTTACCTCAGTGAAAAACAAAAATACCAAAATCGTGGCTACTGCCTAAAAAGTACAAAAATTGAAAAAATGGACCAGCGGACCAACTGGGGTTGGAAGGGAACATTTCTTATCCAAATGGAGCAAAGTAGCAACCATGATTAGAATGTTACTAAGTAAAATCACATAACAGAAAGCGAAAACCACATTTTTTGTTGGGTCTGCTGAATCCATGCAGGTTTTTATATGAAAATGATCTAATATAATGTACATATATTAAATTAACAGCATGTTGTATAATTGTTCGTATTTAATTATAACAATTAAAGTAGCGCCAGCGAATACAACAAAAATAATAATAACAACAAAAATTATTACAACAAAAGCAAAAGCCATGCACATTGTATAATATGAGCAACGCATTTTCAGAAATAAAAATAAAAGACTAAAAATACGCACTGGGAAGTATTTGTGGCAACAATAAATTTTCTTGCATTGTGTATTTGTGTACCACACACATAAATATGTATGAGCATATAGATAGAGAGGTGTGTATTAATATACTTTTCACCACTTACGCCTATGCATCGTCTGCAGTGGCACGATCTAATAGAAATCCCAAGTAAGAAGCGAGGCGTGTGGGCGCATCTACTAATGAGCAGCCATCAAATTATATGGAAATACATAAGTACGTATTGGTAGCGAACCGAAGCTGGAATGAATGGAATCGAGCATTTATATGTTTTGATGCGTAATCATCTTTGCTCACGGTTATGAGGGAATCCTGAATGTAAGCGTAAGTGTAAGTCTAGAATAAAAATGCAGGCGAAAATTTACGCGTAAGTGTAAGCACTACACTATAGCGTTATGTTGGAACTATGTATGTGGTTGGGGTGATATGAGTGAAATCAGACAGCCAATCAGGGCAAGAAAATGAAAGCAAAAGAAAAGAAAATATTGGAAAGTAAAGAAAATTAAAATAAGGGAAGAGAGCAAAATTAGGCAAAAGAAAGGAAGTATGGGCGTGTTGTCGATTTCTTATCGACGAGTTATCGGTTTGTTATTGGTACGTCTCCGAACAGATATGTATATAAGAGTTCTAGATTTGTGTCAAACTTCTAACGATAACAAATGTCATCAGGTTTTTGTAGCTTTACTATCGGAAAGTTGCCGATTATCTTCCGTAAATGTTAGCGATATGTTATTGAAAAGTTATCGATTTGTTATCGGAGTATTATCAGGTTGTCATCGGCGCGTTTTTATGTGTAATTCGTTTTCAAAAAGTTATCGAAATTTTGTTGATTACTTTTCCAAAAGCTATCGGCGTGTTCTGAAACATTATCGGCGTGTTGTGGGAAAGTTATCGAAAAGTATTAAAAAAACTTTTATCGATATGCTATCGAAATTTTACCTTCATGTTTTCGATTTGTTACCGAAAATTTGTCAACCTTTTAATGAAAAATCATCGATCTTTTAGCGAAAATTTATCGACTTGTTATCGGCCCCAATATTTTTTCGGTATGTTATCGATTGGCTATCAATAACTGATCGATTTGTTATAAAACTGTTACCGATATGCAACCGATACCGTTTTATTATAAAACCGACACCGATAAAACTTCAGTAAAATGTTGACGCATCCGTAGCGCGTCGATTGAAAGCTGCTAAGAAAACAATAAGAATCCTTTGACTCGAAGATAATCTTGCTTTCAATAATAAGCATAGAATTAATATTTTAAGTTGCTGATATCGGTTTTTACGGATAACAAGCCTACGAAGTTCTCAAATAACCCAAAATTATTTATTTCTGGTAAAGTCACCTCTGTTGTGTTGTGGTTGAGTGAAGAGGCAGTACACCACAAACTGGAATTAAGGAGGCCGTTCTTAATCTCTTGCCCTGTAGACAACCTTTTGATTTTTTGGCTGTTGTGGAAGATCTTTCGATTGCCCAAATTGATTCTTGCACTAAATTTAGGAGAAAAAGCTTCAATAACGGTTACCCGTTTTTTGATGAAAATGATAAAAAAACAAGTAACGAAGGCTAAGTTCGGGTGTAACCGAACATTACATACTAAGCTGAGATATTTTGAGACAAAATAAGGGAAAATCACCATGTAGGAAAATGAGCCTAGGGTAACCCTGGAATATGTTTGTATGACTTGTGTATCAAATGGAAGGTATTAAAGGGTATCTAAAGAGGGAGTGGGCCGTAGTTCTAAAGGTGGACGCCATTTAGGGATATCGCCATAAAGGTGGACCAGGGCTGACTCTAGAATTTGTTTGTACAATATGGGTATCAAATTAAAGGAATAAAGGGGTTTAACAGGGAGTGGTGGTAGTTGTATATGTTAAGGCGTTTTCGAGATATCGACCAAAATGTGGACCAGGGTGGCCCAAAGCATCATCAGTCGGGTACCGCTAATTTATTTATATATGTAATACCACGAATAGTATTCCTGCCAAGATTCCAAGGGCTCTTGATTTCGCCCTGCAGAAATTTTTCATTTTCTTCTACTTAATATGGTAGGTGTCACACCCATTTTAAAAAGTTTTTTTCTAAAGTTATATTTTACGTTAATAAACCAATCCAATTACCATGTTTCATCCCTTTTTTCGTATTTGGTATAGAATTATGCCATTTTTTTCATTTTTCGTAATTTTCGATATCGAAAAAGTGGGCGTGGTCATAGTCGGATTTCGGCCATTTTTTATACCAATACAAAGTGAGTTCAGATAAACAAGCGAACTGAGTTTAGTAAAGATATATCGATTTTTGCTCAAGTTATCGAGCGGAAGGACAGGCGGTCGACTGTGAATAAAACCTGGGCGTGGCTTCAACCGATCTCGCCCTTTTTCACAGAAAACAGTTATCGTCCTAGAATCTAAGCCCCACCAAATTTCACAAGGATGGGTAAATTTTTGTTCGACTTATGGCATTAAAAGTATCCTAGACAAATGAAATGAAAAAGGGCGGAGCCACGCCCATTCTGAAATTTTCTTTTATTTTTGTATTTTGTTGCACCACATCATTACTGGAGTTGAATGTAGACATAATTTACTTATATACTGTAAAGATATTAAATTTTTTGTTAAAATTTGACTTAAAAAAAAATTGTTTAAAGTGGGCGTGGTCGTTCTCCGATTTTGCTAATTTTTATTAAGCATACATATAGTAATAGCAGTAAAGGTTCCTGCCAAAACTTTTAAATTACCTTCTTTAAAAAGTGGGCGGTGCCACGCCCATTGTCCAAAATTTTACTAATTTTCCATTTTGCGTCTTAAGGTGAACCCTCCTGCCAAGTTTCATCGCTTTATCCGTCTCTGGTAATGAATTATCGCACTTTTTCAGTTTTTCGAAATTTTCGATATTGAAAAAGTGACCGTGGTTATAGTCCGATATTGTTCATATTGATTAGCGATCTGAGATGAGTTCCCAGGAACCTACGTACCAAATTTCATCAAGATACCTCAAAATTTACTCAAGTTATCGTGTTAACGGACGGACGGACATGGCTCAATCAAATTTTTCTTCGATACTGATGATTTTGATATATGGAAGTCTATATCTATCTCGATTCCTTTATACCTGTACAACCGACCGTTATTCAATCAAAGTTAATATGCTCTGTGAGCTCTGCTCAACTGAGTATAAAAACAATTGCCGAATAAATAACACAATTCGAATACCAACGCAAAGTCGAATATTGAATCGTAGGTGCATACCGATACGTCACAAGCATAAGCATAAACCAATTCAAAACAAGGAGGAATATTTGGCTTTAAGCGCTTTTTCTGTTGGTCGGTAGCAGCAGACGCTGCACATAAAAGTGAAATGCTGCTAACGCAAACGCCAACCTCGCAAAGCAAACACTGCACTCAATAACAAAGCTTGTATGTGAAGAAAAACTATATGAATGAAAATGAAATGAACGTGCAGGTAGCAGCAACATGAAATGGAAAGTTTTATTGTTTGCGTGAATGCGTTTTCCTTCAACAATAATAACAGCAACAGCTGTACAAGCGTTGAAATGAAGTTGACAAAGAATTTTTTTAATAAAAAAAAACACATTTTTCTCTGCTTTTTTAAAGCACTGATCAAATATGCGCATATTTTTAGATTTTAAATGAGTGGCAGATTTCACGTAGAAAAATTTATATTTCTAATAAATTTATCTTAAACGATACAACTTTTACGGTACCATACTTTTATTAGAGATTTGTTCCCCGTTATTAAATCTTCTCGGTTAAAAAATATTTTCATAATATACGAAAATTATATATATTTTATACATACATACGTATGCGGCGGATTGATAAACCTTCGGAGGTATTTTTCATGAAAAACATTTTACCAATAAGTTCTCTCTTCTCTGCTGAAGACGTTGGGGCATTATAAATAAACTTTTTACACAATGCAGATACTGGCCTAACAAGTATCTTCATTATATGATCGGTCATGTTTACGGTTAAATTTTTCGATCATAAACATTTTTTTATTAGCTGCTGGTTAAGTTAATAAAGTTAACGCTAAGCCGTTGTATTTTATGTTATGAATTCGATAGCAATTTCGGTGCACTTCCCTAAAATTCGAAGAGCGTTATTTAAACGCCAATAAATTTAGACAACCCCAAAAGCGATGAATTTCATTTAGTACAAGATAAATATATATATGCAGTGATGCATGAAACTAGTCACAAATCTACTAGTTTGTAACTAGAATTTTCCTTCTTCGATAATACAGAAAGTGTGCTGATTCTGTTCAAAGCCTAATTGAAGTTACCAAGTCTAACAGTAATTACAGCTCTTTTTGCGATGCTTAAAGGGTAAAGAATTGACATTCTATTCCTAGGAGGAATTCATTTTTGTTGTTGTTGTTGTTATGATTAAGATACTTCCAGAAGGTTTTGGGGAGTGTTTTCGATGTTTATGGTCCTTTGCCGGATTAAACATTTAACATTAGTGTACATAACATTTATTATTCAAGTACAAGACCGAACATCTCGGGAACGATTTAATATGAACACATTGAACCTTTTACGCCATCCCGTTCACCACTTAGTTTCATATATAACTTGAGGTCGCAAGAGCCGCTCCTGCTAAGGAAACAGAATTCGGCTCGTGTTGGTGAAGTTGTCAACTGGATTGAATAAGCTATAATTTGTGCTGGCAACCCCTTATAAAGATTGCGCTACACAAGCCCTTAAGAAACCGACTGAATCGAGAGAGTAAGTCTCCCTTCAACATATTTTATTTATTCACAACGCCGACCTTGTACGTGAACTTTATCAGACAAAAATTCCTCCAGCGTATTGCCAAATCAAAGGCAATAAACTCGAAAAATTTTCAAGGGCTACGCTTCAGCTATAAAATCCTCAGTTTGCTCCACAATTATGCCTGGACCAGTTTCCTCCCACATGGTCTACTATCAACGTCATCTATAAAACTGATCCAATACTGATAATCCAATATAAAATACTGCAACTTTGAAAAACTTGATATATATCCTATCCAACCACGGCTATCCTTTATCACATTTCATAGTTTAACTTCGCACTCGTACTAATTGTGAGATAAATGCCAGTTAGCTGGTTTAGCTGTCGGATGCGTACGCATGCAATTATATTATTAAGAGATTTTAGTAACGCATACAAAGTCGTCGAGTTTTCGACTTAATGACTTTTCTTGATTTAGTACCTTACAATTTTCCCAACAATAAATAAGCTTAGTCAAGTATTAACATAACATTTTATACGTTCAATTACGTGCGTGTTATGTGGTTTATCTGCAGTGCTAAGTTCAGTTTTTCCCCTTTTCGAATATATGTATATATATCACTTTCCTGTAGAGTACATAAATACAATACAAATTAATTGTTTTTTAAATTATCGCTGTGTCCAAAAAGTACTAAATTAAGATTACCGAAGATTTTTTTAAAGATACAACCGAAGAAACGCACACCCGCAAATTGACTTTATTTATTTATAAGAGGTTTATATACATCTTATATATTATTTCTAATTGCTGCTTTTATGTGCAGGTCCATTTTTAGCTCTTATTTGGAATCCAAATCTGTAAATAAAGTTTTGGTTGCAAAGACGGAGATTCGTGCTATTAGCGACCTTTGGGCATTATTGATCGTAATTCTTTTGTTTAGCTGTATTATATTAAAATAATTTGTTAAAATCAAACGATTGTGAGCCCGCAAAGGAATCTATTTGTATTGTGAATATTTGATTAGAACGAACACTGCATTACCGACAGTTGCTAACATTCCCCAGATGGCAGCGCAAGCGCTTGTATTATCTAATATATCTAATCTAATATATATTATAAATGGGAAAGTTTGGATGTTAAGATGTTTGGATGTTTGGATGTTTGGATGTTTGGATGTTTGTCCAGACGTTTGTCTTTGTGACTCAATAACGCAAGAACGGCTGGACCGATTTGGATGAAATTTTGCACACATATAGCCAATAGTCTAGAAGGATCTACTAGCTATATATTTTTCAAAAGGGGCGTGGTCCCCGCCTCCCAGGAACAGTTATAATTTAATTATTATATTTTTTCGTCTTTGCGACTGAATCACGCCAGAATGGATACACGGATTTTGATGAAATTTGGGACACAGACAATAGTCTACTAGCGAAATTTTTTTTCGTACATGGAAAGAGGGGTGGGGGTCCCACGACCCGTTCTAGAAATTATTTTTCATAATTTTTACACATTATAACTTTACGTATACTGGCCTTCACCAATATCACAGACTCAAGGTGTCAAATAAGTCGAGGGCTTACAAAGTAAGCAGTGACACCCTCCGCCCGCCCCCCTTTATCTCCCCCTCTGGTGTAAAATCCATAAATTGTTATAACTCAATCTAAATTTTCTCCTAAATCAATAGTTTTTGGTATCTGGTACATACAGAACGAGATCTAGACAATTTTGGAGGAACGATCAGTGGTCCTCTCCTCTACTTCCGCCATCCGCCCTCCATCAATTGTTTTTATTAGCACGCTTTTATTAGCTTTACCTGTATGTTTCTATCTAACTTTTTATTCGCTCCAATGCGCCTGCTGCCTTATTAACATGGTTTTATAATTAGCTTCACCTTGTTTGTAATCCCGTAAGGGTCATATCGAGACCCTTCCGGGATCATTTCTGGATGGTTTTCGGGATCGGTCCGGGATTACGCCGGGGTAATTTCGGGACTTTTTCGGGACTATTTCGGGATCATTTTGGGACCCTTCCGGGATCATTTCTGTATAGTTTACGGGATCCGTCCGGGATCCCGTCGGGGTTATTTTGGAACATTTTCGGGACTATTCCGGAATAATTTCGGGACTATTTCGCGATCATTTGGGGACCCTTCCGGCATCATTTCTGGATGGTTTTCGGGATCCGTGCGGGATCTCGTCGGGGTCATATGGGGACTTTTTCGGGATCATTTGGGGGCTCTTCCGGCATCATTTCTGGATGGTTTTCGGGATCCGTCCGGGATATCGTCGGGGTCATTTGGGGACTTTTTCGGGATCATTTGGGGGTTCTTCCGGCATCATTTCTGGATGGTTTTCGGGATCCGTCCGGGATCTCGTCGGGGTCATTTGGGGACTTTTTCGGGATCATTTTGGGGCTCATCCGGCATCATTTCTGGATGGTTTTCGGGATCCGTCCGGGATCCCGTCGGGGTCATTTCGGGACTTTTTCGCGACTAATACGGGATCATTTGGGAAGCCTTTCGGCATCATTTCTGTATGGTTTTCGGGATCCGTCCGGGATCCCATTAGGGTAATTTCGGGACTATTAGGGGATCATTTGGGAACCTTTCCGACATCATTTCTGGATAATTTTCGGGATCCGTCCGGGATGCCGACGAGGTCATTTCGGGATCATTTGGGATACCTACCGGCATCATTTCTGGATGGTTTTTAGGATTCGTCCGGGATCCCGTCGTGGTCCTTTCGGGACTTTTTTTCCGACTAATACGGGATCATTTGCGGACCCTTTCGGCATCATTTCTGGATAGTTGTCGGGATCCCGTCACGGCCATTTCGGGACTATTAGGGGATCATTTGAGGACCTTTCCGGCATCATTTCTGTATTGTTTTCGGAATCCTTTCGGGATCCCGTCAGGGTCATTTTGGGACTTTTTCGGGGCTAATACGGGATCATTTGGGGATCCTCTAGGGGTCGTTTCGTGACGTTTTCTGTTTTATTTCGGGATCATTTGGGGACCCTTCCGGCATAATTTCTTGATGGTTTTTGGGATTCGTCCGGCATCCCGTCGGGTTCATTTCGGAACTTTTTCTCGACTAATACGGGATCATTTGCGGGCCCTTTCGGCATCATTTCTAGATAGTTGTCGGGATCCGTTCGGGATCCCGTCAGGGTCTTTTCGGAACTATTAGGTGATCATTTGAGGACATTTGCGGCATCATTTCTGGATAGTTTTCGGGATCCTTTCGGGGTCCAGTCAGGGTCATTTCGGGACTTTTTCGGGATCATTTAGAGATGGCTTTCAGGATTCGTCCGGGAACCCGTCAGGGTAATTTCTGAACTTTTCCGAGACTATTTCGGGATAATTTTGGGACCTTCCCAAGATCATTTCTGGATGGATTTTGGGATCAGTCCGGGATGCCGTCAGGGTCATTTTGCTATTAGGTGATCATTTGAGGACCTTTCCGGCATCACTTCTGGATGGTTTTCGGTATCCGATCAGGATCCCCTCGGAATCATTGCGGGACTTTTTCGGGATCATTTGGGGTCCCTCCCAAGATCATTTCTAGATGGATTTCGGGATCTGTCCGGGATCCCGTCAGGGTCATTTAGGGGTGCGTTCGAGATCCCGTCAGGGTCATTTCGGGACTATATCGGGATCATTTCTGGATGGTTTATGGGATCCGTCCATAACCCCTTAAGGGTCATTTCGGGACTATTAGGTGATCATTTGAGGACCTTTCCGGCATCACTTCTGGATGATTTTCGGTATCCGTTCGGGATCCCGTCGGAATCAATGCGGGACTTTTACGGAATCATTTGGGATTCCTTCCGGCATCATTTCTGGATGGTTTTCGGGATTTGTCCGGGATCCCGTCGGGGTTATTTCGGGACCTTTTCGGGGCTAATACGGGATCATTTGGGGATCCTCTAGGGGTCGTTTCGTGACTTTTTCTGTATTATTTCGGGATCATTTTGGGACCCTTTCGGCATAATTTCTTGATGGTTTGCCGGATCCATCAGGGTCATTTCGGGACCATTTTGGGATCATTTGGGGACCCTTCCGAGATCATTTCTGGATCCGTCCGGGATGCCGTAGGAGCCATTTCGGTATTTTTTGTTACTTTTCCGGGATAGTTTTTGCACCCTTCCGGGATCATTTCTGGATCTGTGCGGGATCCCATCTGGGTCAATTCCGGACTATCTCGGGATCATTTTGGAATCCTTCCGGAATCATTTCTGTATGGTTTTCGCGATCCATCGTGGATCCCCTCGGAGCCATTTCGGAACTTTTTCTGGAGTTAGTCGGGATAATTTAGGGACCCTTCCTGGATATTTTCTGGATGGATTTTGAGATCCGCCCGGGAGCCCGTCAGGGTCATTTCGGAACCTTTTCGGGATCATTTTGGAACACCTTCAGGGATCATTTCTGTGTGGTTCTCTGGATACGTCTAGAATCGTGTCGCTCTCATTTCGGGTTTTTTTGGGACTATTCGGGGAACTTTTGGAGACCCTTTCGGGGCATTTCTGGATGGTTTTCGGGATCCGTCCGCGATAGCGTTGGCGTCATTTCGTAGCTTTTTCTGGATAATATCGGGATCATTTGGGATCCTGTCAGGTTATCAGCTCATTTAGTTCTTTTTTTTACTCAATTACAAAAATAAAATGCATTAGACAGAAAACAAAATTTTAAACAGATAATAAGCAGGCTAACGCGAATAGCCAATATATTTAAAATTTTCCTTGCGGACGGGGCCGCGGGTAAAGGCTAGTATATTATAAATGGGAAAGTTTGGATGTTAAGATGTTTGGATGTTTGGATGTTTGTCCAGACGTTTGATTTGTGACTCAATAACGCAAGAACGGCTGGACCGATTTGGATGAAATTTTGCACACATATAGCCAATAGTCTAGAAGGATCTACTAGCTATATATTTTTCAAAAGGGGCGTGGTCCCCGCCCCCTAGGAACAGTTATAATTTAATTATTATATTTTTTCGTCTTTGCGACTGAATCACGCCAGAATGGCTACACGGATTTTGATGAAATTTGGGACACAGACAGTAGTCTACTAGCGAAATTTTTTTCGAACATGGAAAGAGGGGCGGAGGTCCCACGACCCCTTCGAGAAATTATTTTTCAATAATTTTTACACATTATAACTTTACGTATACTGGCCTTCACCAATATCACAGACTCAAGGCGTCAAATAAGTCGAGGGTTTACAAAGTAAGCAGTGACACCCTCCGCCCGCCCCCTTTAGCTACCCCTCTGGTGTAAAATCTATAAATTGTTATAACTTAATATAAATTTTCTCCTAAATCAATAGTTTTTGGTATCTGGTACATACAGAACGAGATCTAGACAATTTTGGAGGAACGATCAGTGGTCCTCTCCTCTACTCCCGCCATCCGCCCTCCATCAATTGTTTTTATTAGCACGCTTTTATTAGCTTTACCTGTATGTTTCTATGTAACTTTTTATTCGCTCCAATGCGTCTGCTGCCTTATTAACATGGTTTTATAATTAGCTTCACCGTATTTGTAATCCCGTAAGGGTCATATCGAGACCCTTCCGGGATCATTTCTGGATGGTTTTCGGGATCGGTCCGGGATTACGCCGGGGTAATTTCGGGACTTTTTCGGGACTATTTCGGGATCATTTTGGGACCCTTCCGGGATCATTTCTGTATAGTTTTCGGGATCCGTCCGGGATCCCGTCGGGGTTATTTAGGGACATTTTCGGGACTATTCCGGAATCATTTCGGGACTATTTCGCAATCATTTGTGGACCATTCCGGCATCATTTCTGGATGGTTTTCGGGATCCGTCCGGGATCCCGCCGGGGTACTTTCGGGATCATTTGCGTACCTTCGAGAGATAAATTCTTGATGGTTTCCGGGATCATTACGGGACTTTTTCGGGGTTATTTTGGGTCCCTTTAGGCATCATTTCTGGATGGTCCTCGGGATTCGTCCGGCATCCCGTCGGGGTCATTTCGGGACTTTTTCGCGACTAATACGGGATCATTCGGCATCATTTCTGGATGGTTTTCGGGATCAGTTCGGGATCTCGTCGGGGTCATTTGGGGACTTTTTCGGGATCATTTATGGATGGTTTTCGGGATCCGTCCGGGATCTCGCCGGGGTCATTTGAGGACTTTTTCGGGATCATTTGGGGGATCTTCCGGCATCATTTCTGGATGGTTTTCGGGATCCGTCCGGGATCTCGTCGGGGTCATTTGGGGACTTTTTCGGGATCATTTGGGGGCTCTTCCGGCATCATTTCTGGATGGTTTTCGGGATCCGTCCGGGATCTCGTCGGGGTCATTTGGGGACTTTTTCGGGATCATTTGGCGGCTCTTCCGGCATCATTTCTGGAAGGTTTTCGGGATCCGTCCAGGATCTCCTCGGGGTAATTTGGGGTCTTTTTCGGGATCATTTTGGGGCTCTTCCGGCATCATTTCTGGATGGTTTTCGGGATCCGTCCGGGATCCCGTCGGCGTCATTTCGGGACTTTTTCGCGACTAATACGGGATCATTTGGGAACCCTTTCGGCATCATTTCTGGATGGTTTTCGGGACTTTTTCGCGACTAATACGGGATCATTTGTGAACCCTTTCGGCATTATTTCTGTATGGTTTTCGGGATCCCATCAGTGTGATTTCGGGACTATTAGGGGATCATTTGGGAACCTTTCCGTTATCATTTCTGGTTAATTTTCGGGATCCGTCCGGGATGCCGACGATGTCATTTCGGGCCTATTTCGGGATCATTTGAGATACCTACCGGCATCATTTCTGGATGGTTTTTGGGATTCGTCCGGGATCCCGTCGTGATCATTTCGGGACTTTTTCTCGACTAATACGGGATCATTCGCGGACCCTTTCGGCATCATTTCTGGGTAGTTGTCGGGATCCCGTCACGGTCATTTCGGGCTATTAGGGGATCATTTGAGGACCTTTGCGGCATAATTTCTGGATTGTTTTCGGAATCCTTTCGGGATCCCGTCAGGGTCATTTTGGGACTTTTTCGGGGCTAGTACGGGATCATTTGGGGATCCTCTAGGGGTCGTTTCGTGACTTTTTCTGTTTTATTTCGGGATCATTTGGTGACCCTTCCGGCATAATTTCTTGATGGTTTGCCGGATCCATCAGGGTCATTTCGGGACCATTTTGGGATAATTTGGGGACCCTTCCGAGATCATTTCTGGATCCGTCCGGGATGCCGTAGGAGCCATTTCGGGATTTTTTGTTACTTTTCCGGAATAGTTTTTGGACCCTTCCGGGATCATTTCTGGATCTGTGCGGGATCCCATCTGGGTCATTTCCGGACTATTTCGGGATCATTTTGGGATCTTTCCGGAATCATTTCTGTATGGTTTTCGCGATCCGTCGTTGATTCCCTCGGAGCCATTTCGGATCTTTTTCTGGGGTATGTCGGGGTTATTTCGGGACTTTTTCTCGACTAATACGGGATCATTTGGGGACCCTTTCGACATCATTTCTGAATAGTTTTCGGGATCCGTCCGGGATCCGGACGGGTCATTTCGGGACTATTTCGGGATCATTTGGGGTACCTACCGGCATCATCTGGATGGTTTTTGGGAATCGTCCGGCATCCCGTCGGGGTCATTTCGGGACTTTTTCTCGACTAATACGGGATCATTTGCGGGCCCTTTCGGTATCAGTTCTGGATAGCTGTCGGGATCCGTTCGGGATCCCGTCAGGGTCTTTTCGGAACTATTGGGAGATCATTTCAGGACCTTTCCGGCATCATTTCTGGTTAGTTTTCGGGATCCTTTCCGGGTCCCATCAGGGTCATTTCGGAACTTTTTCGGCATCATTTAAGATTGGTTTTCAGGATTCGTCCGGGATCCCGTCAGGGTAATTTCTGGACTTTTCCGAGACTATTTCGGGATAATTTAGGGACAATCCCAAGATCATTTCTTGATGGATTTAGAGATCTGTCCCGGATCCCGTCAGGGTCATTTAGGGGTGCGTTCGAGATCCTGTCAGGGTCATTTCGGGACTTCTTAGGGTCTATATCGGGATCATTTCTGGATGGTTTATGCGATCCGTCCATGACCCCTTAAGGGTCATTTCGGAATCAATGCGGGACTTTTTCGGAATCATTTGGGATTCCTTCCGGCATCATTTCTGGATGGTTTTCGGGATTTGTCCGGGATCCCGTCGGGGTTTTTCGGGACCTTTTCGGGGATAATGCGAGATCATTTGGGGATCCTCTAGGGGTCGTTTCGTGACTTTTTCTGTATTATTTCGGGATCATTTTGGGACCCTTTCGGCATAATTTCTTGATGGTTTGCCGGATCCATCAGGGTCATTTCGGGACTATTTTGGGATCATTTGGGGACCCTTCCGAGATTATTCCTGGATCCGTCCGGGATGCCGTAGGAGCCATTTCGGGATTTTATGTTACTTTTCCGGGATAGTTTTGCACCCTTCCGGGATCATTTCTGGATCGGTGCGGGATCCCATCTGGGTCATTTCCGGACTATTTCGGGATCATTTTGGGATACTTCCGGAATCTTTTCTGTATGGTTTTCGCGATCTGTCGTGGATCCCCTCGGAGCCATTTCGGAACTTTTTCTGGAGTATGTCGGGATAATTTAGGGACCCTTCCTGGATATTTTCTGAATGGTTTTTGAGATCCGCCAGGGAACGTTTTCGGAACGTTTTCGGGATCATTTTGGAATACCTTCAGGGATCATTTCTGTGTGGGTCTCTGGATACGTCTAGAATCGTGTCGCTGTCATTTCGGGTTTTTTTTGGGACTATTCGGGGAACTTTTGGAGACGCTTTTGGGGCATTTCTGGATGGTTTTCGGGATCCGTCCGCGATAGCGTGGGGGTCATTTCGTAGCTTTTTCTGGATAATTTCGGGATCATTTGGGATCCTATCAGGTTATCAGCTCATTTAGTTCTTTTTTTTACTCAATTACAAAAATAAAATGCATTAGACAGAAAACAAAATTTTAAACAGATAATAAGCAAGCTAACGCGAATAGCCCATATATTTAAATTTCTCCTTGCGGACGGGGCCGCGGGTAGAGGATAGTTGATAGATAATTGATTGATAGAACAGCTCATTTCTGTTGATATTTGATATGAGACTTTTATATTTGTTGCGTAAGATGCGCACGGGTCCGGTTAGTTGATTTTTATTGTAGATTTTGGTATTTTTCTTTATGCAGTCTAAGCAGGTGAATTTGAAGAAGAATTGCAGTTTCCTTTCCTGATGTCTACATTTAAAAAAAGTCGCCAGGAATTCATTCTTCTTCGCTTATGATATATGTTTATTTAATAATAATAATAATAATAATATATTTATTTATATATTATATATTATTACATTCCTTACAGACTAGTTACAGGTAAAGATAGACTACCAACTAATTTAACAGGTCATTTAGTAGCATTTTAAATATTTTTTCGCAATAGGAGAAGTCCAAAGCTGAAGAATTTGGCAGCAAGTTAAACTCTTTTAGAGCTCTAACAACAGGAGCATTGGCTGCATAATTGGTCCTCGCCAGCCCAACGTAAAATGTGGCATGATTCCTTAAACAAATATTAGGAATAAGAAAGAATATATTAAGTTAAAAATGAAAGTTAGAGATAGGAAGGTTTTCCTACAATTTAATGTCTTGAGATCAATAAGCATACATCTAAATTCATAAGCCGGAAGATCAAAATGAAGGGGGCACAGAGCGTACTTTAAAAAGACTTTCTGAACTCTCTCCAAACGACTTATATGACAGGAATCATACGTACGCTAAATACTAACAGCATATTCAAGTCTCGAGCGCACCAGTGAGGTTTTTTAGGTATACGGATCCGAGAAATCTGAGCTGAAACGTCTGACAAAAGCCAGCATAGAATAAGACTTAAAAAAAAAATAAATGTAAGGCGCGATAACCTCCGAAGAGATCTAAGGCCGAGTTTCTCTTCCAATTTGCGTCGTGCTCCTCTTGATTTTTCCCTACAAATTGGCCGGACGGGACCTACATGTTTTATGCCGACTCCGAACGGCATCTGCAAGGCAGATGAGTTTTCACTGAGAGCTTTTCATGGCAGAAATACAATCGGAGCGCTTGCCAGACACTGCCGAGGGGCGACCCCCTTAGAAAAATTTTCTTCTAATTGAAAAATCTTATTTCTAAAATTTTGATGTTGCTTTGCCCGGGAGTTTAACCCAGGGCATATGGTGTGATAGGCGGAGCACGCTACCATCACACCACGGTGGCCGCCATAGATAATAATATAATTAATATAATTAATATGGCTTTGAAACGAGAACTTCGAGTCAAAGACCACCCCAAGATCAGTGATTTTGGAAACAATGCTTAGTTGTGAGCCTGCAATATAATATGAAGTAGGGATAGGGGAGCGGGATTTGGAATAGGAGACATGGGAGCATTTTTTAATATTTAAGGGAAGCATATTTTTCTGGCACCAAGCTATAACATTGTCCAGATCACTCTGAAGTTTCAACGAGTCAGCGGAACACGTAATATTAATAAAAATCTTCATGTTATCAGCATACAAGAGGAATTTTGAAAATTTAAAACAACTAGTAATATCATTGATGAAAATCTCAAAAAGAATTGGACCTAAAATGTTTCCCTTAGGAACGCCTGAAGAAGCAATGAAAGAGTACGTCGACACCCCGTCAACTACAACTGAACAAGATCGATTTGAGAGATACGATTTGATCCATCTTAAAACACTTGAGTGGAAGCCAAAACACTGTAACTTCGATAATAAGATACGATGATTAACTTTATCAAACGCTTTCGAAAAATCAGTATACACGGTGTCAACTTGTGCGCGGTTGCTAAAAGCTTCAATGCAGTATTCGGAGCAAACTGCTAAATTAGAGGTAGTTGATCTCTCCGACTTGAAACCATGCTGATCTACCGAGATGAGACAACTAATGGCAAAGAAAATTTTATTTTTTATTATACATTCAAACAGTTTTGAGATAGTCGAAACGACAAATTGATTTGACGAATCCACAGTTCAACATCGTCTAAAGAGATTTCAAGAGCCCCAAAGTTTAGCGCGGAAACATTAGCACTAAGGCCACTGTAAAAATCACTACTACTCAAATTAGAGTCGGCCTCAAAATTCGAGCTGAAAAAATTCGCAAAATGATTTGCAGCAACTGATGCTGAATCAGCTTGTGTATCCTTGTAAAATACAACAGAGGGAATACTCGAACACGATTTTTTATACTTCACAAAACGTCAAAAAGCTTTCGGATTCAGTTTAATATCCTCTTCGAATTTTCTTATATAATTCTGCTTCAAGACTTTACTCAATGATTTAAACTCATTCAAATATTTTATATACATTTCTTTGTAAAAAGGAAGCCTTGAATTTTTAAATTTTTTGAAAAACATTCCTGGAGGCAAAAGTTCATGTTATCACTTAAAAATATGAGATCCAATATTCTATGAAGACTGTTATTAAAACTGTTATTCTGACTAAGGTCACTTTTTGAAAAACCGTCAATCACATATGTTTCAGCAAACGCATTTGAAGATTTTGGAAGAAGCCCCCTACTATTGTCAAAAGTATATCATTCTAAATTACTGAGGTTGAAGTCGCCAATTACGCAAACATTTTCATGGCTAGATGCTAAGGCTGAAATATTATCAACACGCTCTTTATAAAGTAAATCGCTACTAGAAGGGGGTATATACGAAGCACAAGTTAAAAGTTTAGAAACTCCATGAACAGAAATGCAGGGAATATCCAATAGGGAATCAGCATTCGGCAAAGGCACCAAAGTCGCACGAAATTTTCGTCGAACCGCAATTAAAACGCCTCCTTCTCTTGATAAATCAGTTTTTGATTCATCTCGATCTTTACGAAAAACGCAGTATATATTTTCATCGAAGAATTCACCATCCATAAAAGTATCCTTAAGCCAAGTCTCAACTATTACAAAGATATCATAATCCAGGTTTGAACTCATCGTAAAGAGTAAGTCGGGTTTGGTTCTGATACATTTTGAAAGTAAATTTTAAGATCTTTATGAGAATGTGTTTTTACTACATCCCGTGTTGAAATAGCCCGTCCTTGCGAAAAGAACGAAACGGCCGTATTTGAACATTTGTAGGTATTGAACAGATATCAGGAACTAAGACTGAAATGCATGTGAATGAGCACGTCTTATTTTACCTGAAGTGAAGAGAGAGTCACATGACTAAATCTTCTAAATACTCCAAAATACTAATTTTTTCAATGAATATTTCCTTTTTTAAAACATAAAATTTCCTGGCAGAAGTTGTAGCGTTCCGTATGTCTAAATTTTCAGCTAATACCAAGATCATGGCATGAAGAGGTTTTCTTTTGATGGTAACGTGTTTAATGCGCGAAGAGTGCCCTATATATTGGAACTTTTCATAAAGGCTGCAGTGCTCCCATACTTTTGACCACGAAGCAACTGTCTAATGCTAATTTCAAAGCAGAACTCCACACGATCGACTTGATCATTATATAAAACAGAGAATGTATAATCCTTGGTGAGGGATCCTAGAGTTTTCCAATTACCCATCGATACCAATATAAGGCAACTCAAGCTTGTCTAACCCTGTCTTTTACATAAAGCTGCCATAACAACTTGCTATCAGCGGTATTTCCCCAATTCAGGGTCGTCTAAACTCAGCTCTCTAATACCTCCGTATACCGAAGGTTCTCCGATCTTGATACCTAATCCGCATGATTTAGAGCACCCGGTAGCGACATATTATTATTTACCTCTATAAAATATCGTTCAGTTTATTCAGTCAAAAGCCTCCAATTGGCATTCCTTACTCTCAAGGTCTTGTCGAAGATCGTCGACAAAATCGATGCAAAGAGATTGATTGAGACATGACGGTCCGCCAGGCCATCCATCCATTAATACAATAGGTTGTGTTTCTATTATGGCTTTAGGAGCCCCCGATAGGGAATCAGGTAGTCTGTTGATGACGCTATACTACTATGGCAGTATGGTCTGCGCTCAAGCTGCCCCGAAGCACCGAGCGACGTTGCAGTTGTTAACGCTATGTTCTTTGCCACCATGTCTACAGGTGGAATGTGCAGAATGGCATACAGTGCAGCTGACGGTGTTGTTGTCAGGGCTCCCGTAATGCTAAGGATTGATAGTCTACATACCCCCTCTAACTTTTTAAGGTAGGTTCTTCTTTGCATGGTTTTCCACCAAACAAGAAAACCATAGTATAGGATAGGGTTTACAGTCGCTGTAAATACCCAATAAGAAAGGGAGGGCGATAAACATGTACCGTCGAGGCCTTCTTGACCCTCTCCTCCACGTTGAGCCTGCACAACAGCTTACTGTTTAGGATGATTCCTAGATATTTTGTGTAATGTTAGAGCTGCAGGGTCACCCGTCTTAACTTAGGCCTGGTCCAATTTGGGACCTCGAACCTCTTAGTAAGCAAGACCATATCCGTCTTCTCTGCATTGGCTATCAACCCGACATTGGTTGCCCAGGTATGAATATACAGAAGCGTCCATCCGCCCTGCGGCGTGACTCTGATTTCGTGGCTTCATACAATACACATTATGAGGTAATCTTCCTGCAATTTAACATGCAGTCGATACATTTGGTTATGGCTGGATGTTCTTTAATATGGTTAAGACCATTCATGTTCGCATATTTAGAAACATTGTTGAAAGCCCCGGCAATGTCTAAGACGACTCCGAGAGCATACCCATTATACTCCAAGGCTTTCTCTATGTTTATTACCACCCTATGCAGTGCAGTGTCTATCGACTTGCCTTTGGTGTACGCATGCTGTGTTGTGGAGAGCAGTTTTTCATACACGTGGATGCCTCTATCTCTACGTTTTGAGAGGAAAGGATGTTAAGCTAATGGGTCTGTAGTCTTTTGGGATACTTGTGACCGATCTTCCCCGCATTTGGTAGCAAAGCTGCACGAGCAGTTCTCCAAGAGTGTGGTACATGATTCAGTCTTATAAACCCATCGAATATTATCTTAATATATTCCACGACCGATGTATTTGAAACTTGTAGCATAGCCCGGAATATACCACCTGGGCTCGACGGTTTAAACTTAGAGAACGTATTCACCACCCATGACCTTGGTATCGGTAACCAAGACCCGCACTGCACGCTCCGTGATAGAAGTGTGAGTGCTGTCTACTGGCTCTTCTGTATCATTCTCCCGATGGAAAATGTATGAATGATGGAAAAAGCACCTCAAAGGACTCTTTACCATCACGTGACCATTCCACGTTCTCTTTCTTTATTGCTATGACTTTCTTTCAAACGTGCTGTTTCGCTGATGTCCGCACAGAAATTTTCCATGAGATTCTCTTCACCCTGGAAATTTCACGCCTGTATATCCTCAATAGATCTCTGCACTCGTCCCGACACGTTTCGCTTTCCTCGGTCTTTACTTACTTCAACATTTCTGTTACCTTCTTTCCTAGAAAACTCAGCTCATTGCTCCACCATGGCGGCTTTGCCTTTCCTCTGAATCTATTAAGGGACAAGCTATTTATACGCAGTCATAAGCGTCCCTGTTAAGAAATCATTGGACTACCCCAGTCCCTCCACATTGGCAACCTCTTTGGGTTGTCCCAGTTTTGTTTCTATATGTTTCTGGAACTTCGTCCCGTTCGTTGACATAGGGGTTCTAAAGGTTCCTCCCTTCTCTACGATAATAGAAGACGCAGAATAATCCAGAATTCTAGAGATTCGCAACAATATCTTTTAATGTCTGTGCCATTTCTCTTTAAATGTACCACACTCTTAATATAGTGTATGTAAGAGCGCACAGATCGCGATTTAATGTTGGGTCTCGCCCGAATATATAGTACCTTACTTGTTCTTGATAGTTTGGCAAGTGTAATAAAGCATACCAAATGTTAAACTACCAGCTAAAACCCCAAAAGCTTCCTGATTGGCACCCTAATATGCGTACATACATAAATACTGACAGCCTTAACGTATCCAACTACAAATTAGATTATAATTACAGAAGCAAACGGCTAGTAGATACGCGAAAACGTTTGGGTTAAAAAACTCAAAACAGAAGATATAAATATTTAACTATTTCAAGTTTATAAACATAAATAATTAACACCCCTAATGAAGGCAATACACAGCATACAATTAAGACAAGTATTGGGATTCTCAGGCAGATTGCAGACTGTGTTCAAAGTTGTTTAATTTATAAACGCTATTCAGTCTATGATTCAAGATAATCTCCATTTCATTTCAAAAATTTGAAAAAAGATACGCCGGGGGTCTCTACTTGAATACCTCTTATTTCCAAAGCATTTGTGTCACGAGAAGGGACATACATTTTCCATATAATTTTCTCTTTTATACTATGGGGCTATGAAATCTCTTATAGAAACCGTCCATGACTAGATTGGGTCATGCTAAATAGTAACTGCCCCTGTAAAGGAAGCGTACTTGGACATAATAAAGATATTATGTGATACCACCAGACATAAAGTTGTCGGAAGGCTATTTATAATATCGAATAAGACCAGTATCAACCCTAAATAAAGATTTCACCAGAAGCACGTGTGTGCCTAGAGTTTGCTTGGTTGACTCAAGACTAGGGGTGGGACTATCCGAATAAAAATTATTCGAATAATAAACTCTTTTATTCGCCAGGTATTCGTAATCCGAATAATATTTATTCGGAATTTTTATTCGTTTATTCGGATAGTACTATCCGGATAGTGCGCACTATCCGGATACTTCGAATAGTAAAATAAAAGACATTGCGTTTATTTACGCTCATCGCTTGTGCAGATGAGCATGCACATATATTTATACGTACATATATTTATGTGTGTATAGATGCATATATGCATATATTTTTTTTGTTTGGGGTTGCTTTGTTAATATTCATTTATTTAGTTACATATATTTACTTAACCAAAGTTGTGCTTGAGACTTAAGCTAGAAATAGTTATCGGGGTCGTTTACAACTATACTGATCATAGAACTTTGTTTATTAGTAAACAGGTGTGGAAATGGTAATATGGTAGGGATTTTTGTTTCCCATATACATACATATATACATATGTATGTATGTTAGTTGTATGGACAATTTTTGTTTTGATATCTTTTGGTTTGTATAAACATCTAATTGGTCACCATTAAAAAAATAAGTTTACATGTCATTGTCAACATTTTTTGCGAAGTCTGATGGATCAAAAGTTATTTAAGGTCAATGTTAACTTAATGAAAACTTTGGAAAAAATTTCCTAAAATAAAGTATGAAGCAATCCATTTTAAACGTCACAAAATTCTAGAGGAATTAGTAACTAGCTTCAAAAACGGCTGTCTGTCTGCTTTTGCCGCTCCTTGAAATTTGATTGTCCTTGAACACGTTAAACGCTGTAATATAAATACCCAAATGTGCATATAAGAATATTCTAACACATGTACATGTTGTATTCTTGCAGATCGTTTCAGTTGCCTCGTTCACCGGTTCTCCAAGGGTCTAGACTTCTCGCGAACAGCCTTCTCTTTTACCTCTGCATCTCATATTCACTGTTGCCTTCTATGTATATGTGTATATGGCTGAGTTATATGTGATATTTATTGCTGTCTTCTATTTCACCCTGCTTGACTTGCAATTGTTGTTGTCCAGCATTTATTACTAGAGGCATATTGACGTATCGAAAATTCCAATTTTGTCGATTTTAGGTGTAAGTCACAAAAAAATTTTTTTTTTCAGCCTCTATAGGAAAGTCTTAGCTTTAACCCCTGTGCGTCACATGTAACCTTCATATAACCGCGAATCTCATATATGGCAAATTTGATAAAAAAGACAAATTAAAAATAATTGCCTGTACAGCAGGCCCCAAGGTTTAAAGGAGTTTCTTTGTTATCAATTAATGCAGTCATGTTATTATATGCTTGACCCCAGACTGTAATTGAAAAAGACGCCACCTCTCAGCCACATTTGTAAAAATCGTATAAAATATACATAAGAAGAATTTCATTGTTGATTTCAACTTGTCTAAACATGATTTTGTCATCTATTACTACCACTAGCTTACGTAGGTTTCCACTATGCACCTTGTCGATGCTGTGAAAACTTAGCCGTGCTCCACACCTCCAGCCTATATGGGTTAAAGGTATTCCCTCTTCGAAGTTTTGCTTCCAATGAGAGCGGCGTGATTTCGGTGACTAAGAATTGAGTCCATTGGATGATTTACAGCCAGGGGGTATAACTGACTGTACTTCGATGTAGCCTTCCCAATATCTTGTGTTGATAACAAAGGGGGAAAAATTAGCTCTTGGAGAGGAAAATTTTGCGAAGATTCAATAAACTACGGCTGATCGACAGCAGGTGAATCCAATTAGAGAAGTATATTAGAGACAGGTACGGATCCGAGCGAGTAAGAGTGCTATCCGACAGTACCGTGCTCCATTAAGAATTGTCAAGCGTTTAGAAGCAATGGTCGATCCAACAGGCTAGGAAAGTGAGTGCTGCGCATGGGCCGTGGGGTGGTAGGTGTACGCCGAAGAAAGGTTAGGAGTTTTGCTGCGAGAAACCTTTGGTACGGCAACCTGTATTAGCCTTTGATACAGTCAATCATGACACTTTACTGCAGACTTGGAAGGGCTCACCCTTTCTCCAAGTCTCAAAAGGTGGACTGCAAATGATCTGTGTGGTCGGCAGGCATCCGTGCAGTTTAGGAAAGTAGGGTAGTGAGTAGTGTCCTATGCCCACTTGGTTTAACTTTTACATGTCTAAGTTCGCTTCCCCACCAGAAAGAGTAACTATTCTATCCTACGCCGATGACTGCACAATACACTTGTATTTTAGACATATGTAATGTTTTTGATTTTGGTATTACCATTTCAAGGGATGAGAATGAATTATAATACCCACCCTAGCGTACATACATAGATATATGTATATAGATATTTATATGTACAAGTGCAAACACAAATCTGTAATAAAGCACCACACCACGTCAGAGTAATTATTAGCTGCGTGAGAACTGCGCTAATCATTTGAAACGCTGTCAGTTACCAATTTGCCTTACAAAAAAAAAAACTAAATACAAAGTCAGCCGAACGTAAAAACGGCAGCACTGGTAAGCTATAATACTGAAGTGTCTGAAAAAAAAATTATAAATGTATATTTGCTAATGGCCTCAGTGTGATATTAATTTTCAAATTCTAAAGTCTATAAATTGGCGATTACTGGTTTTGTTTTGATGTTAATTACGGTCTTGTACAATAAACTAAATGATTTTTAAGCAAAGTTAGTCATGCATAAAAATAAGTAACGATAAATGCGCTAACGACTAATTGAATAAGTTAAATATATACATTAAACTCTGCAAAAAAGCGACTTAGTTCAAAAGCAAATAATTAAAGCTAATTTTTTGAGTGATAAATTCCTTGAAAACATGCTCCATGTTTTATTGTAAATTAAGCCAACTCGAAAATGTGATTTTTTTAAATTCTATGACTCAATAAGATAACCAACTGACGATAGTATGCTACATTTACAGATTACCGAAAAAGGCCGCAATAGCGGACAAAGGTGACTTTGAATCAGTTTTTTAAGGGAACTCTATGAAAAAAAACTTTGGTTGGGTATGGAATACTTCTTTTTACAATAATACGTGCAATTTTTCATCTTTTTGGGTGTCTTTGATGGGGATGTCTCGCCCTGCACACACCGGCGTCATCCCAAAACGTCGACTTGTAGGTACTTGCACCCTCCTCCCATATTTGGCCGGAGTCTCCTCGAGGTGACAGCTGGTAACGCTTCGGCGGGCGAATGCGTGCGGCGACATTTTTCTCCTCCCTATAACCAGATTTTCCTTCTTCTCGCAGCTCCCATCTGTACCCCATTTCCCCTGGGCCAAGCTTCCTGTAAACAGGGGCTATTTTTACCTCAAGACCGGCCATACGTTGCGAAGAGAATAAGGTGCCCATGCGTTGCTAACAAATATGGCGAATATAGAGGGGCCATATCGATAAAACCAGTAATTCCGAGTGTCATCCGAACCGTACTCATGGGATAAATAGCACTACGTTAGTGTGTCTTATAACGATAACCTCCAGATACCTGACGGCCTCTGGTTGTACTTAGTCTTTCTGGGATATTGGGAGCTATGTCCCAGCTTACCTACCTTCCCCCATACTCGTGGGTATCTAAGCTCAGAATCTCACGGAACTTTGAAGTGTTCATTGTTGACCGGACCCACTGGGAAGCAGGGAATCCTGACTCAGAAGTCTGGTAAACGGATGGATCGCAATTCGATGACGGAATAACTGGAGCTGGCATCTATGGGCCGAACTTCAAGAAATCAACACCACTGGGATGCTACCCCACCATATTTCAGCCAGAAATCCATGCAATAGAAGTCCGTGGTAGAGAATGTCTGCGGAGGGGCTCAACATCGAAGAGCATTTACATTATGTCGGACAGCCAGTGCGCCTTGCCTGCCTTGCAATCCTACACAGTTGCATCAAAAGCAGTGGATGACTGCACTGAAATACCCCAGCGGGTTAGGGGATCAGAATATACCCGCGGTAGGTATGCCTGTCGTAAGAGGCGACTAAAATACCAGATTCAAGGGGCTGTGTAGCGCAACCTTTCAGGTTGCCAGCGCAATATATAGCTTCTCCAGACCCAATTGTCAACCTCACCTATCCGCGGCGAATCCTGTTTCACTAACAGACGAGGCTCTGGCGACCCCAAGCTCCTCATGGAACTTGGAGGTAGGGAGGGAGGGAATGGCCTGAAGGTTTAATGTGGCCACATAAATCGTTCCCGAGATGGTCGGGCTAGCACCTTAATGGTGCTATGGCACCGGAGCGTACCGGATTTGTATCCGGCAAAGGACCATCACATCGATAACACTCCCCAAGGTTTTGTTAGATAGGTCCACGGACATCAGGGACATGAAGGTAATGAACATGCAGGTTACCTAGCAAATCAGGGTGCAAGGGAGCACTCTATGGTCCAGAACACTTTTGCGGACGTACAAAAGCACACACCAGGGAAACTATAAATAACTGTGGAACTTATCTGGATACTCTCCATACATCCCTTTTCCCTTTCCTTCATCCCTCTTCCATTATATTAGTGTCCTCTTCCTCTCCTTGCACTTCTTTCTATTTTAATCTTTTTCACACCTTTTCCAACCCTTTCCCAATACTCTTACTCTTCTTAATACTTTTCGTCTTTCCTTATTGCTTTTTTCCTTAATATTATTTATTTCAGAATAATTTATCCACCCAGTCCCTATTCCTCATCTCACTGTTTCCCTTTACATTTTCTTTCTCCCTTTTCTAACCTTTCTTTAGCTATTTCTTGGTTACAACAAATCGGGTTAGCCGCTATTTGGTAAAATTTATCGAACTATGTTTAATTTAACAGAATGTGTTTTTTTGTTTATTCATTTCAGCAGAATAGAAACTATAACGCCCTTCTCACTCGCATTTCTCTTAAGAATTCGATATGTGATTGAAATATTTTCGGAGATATAAAAAATTTTGCACAGAATGGGGCGTGGCTCCTTCCACTTTTCCACCATTTCATATAGGATTGTTCTGTCAGTCCTATTATCAGTTTATCTGGTTAAAAATACGTTCTGCCCAGTGTATTTTGCTTTTCTAATAGAACAGAAACATAACCACAAAAGCAGACAGTTTGATAAGCAAATCTATGAATAACCCAACTCAAATGCTCCTTTTGCTATAAGACAAACCTTGAGCTGATCATGCATATAAAGTTCATTATTTGCAGCTAGCATGGCATGTCTCACAAAAAAGCTTTTTAGCAATTTTACTTTCCGAGATGATGTATGCATTTAGTTATTATTTAATTTAATTGCTATCAAACACAACCGATTCTCATTACTGTTTTCTTTACTTTCAGATTCAATCGAAAATCGAAAATGTGCTTATAAACGTAAGTGCTTCCTTTTTTTAATCTATCTACCGTTCAGTAGAATAATGTCCTATGTCGGCCGCCGTTTTGAAAACAACCTATTTAAGAAAACTTTTGAGTAATGCCATATTTTAAAATTTTATTCCAAAAACGCCCCATTTGAGTTCAAATTCATTACATATTGTCATTAGCAGGTCATTTATCAAGGTGACTCAAACCAAGGCGGAGTCATTTTGAAATAAAATAAATCGAAATAAAAAATTATTCATCATTTAAAACTTTCTGATTGATGAATAACAAATTATTTTTATTGAAGCATTTCTTGAATAATGCATAACATTTTATCGTTGTTCAAAATATTGTGAGTGATGATAACCGGTCATTGAGCATTGAGAACGAGAATACGCGAACATGAAATGGACGCAAAAAACAGAAAAACAAATACCGCGCTTTCTCAACACCTGACTGACAATGACCATACAGCTGATTTTGGGAACGCAAAAATTTTAGATGTTGAGAGAAGATGCAAAAGGAGGATGACACTGGAAAGTCTCCGCATCCAACAACATATGATGAATGTCATGAATTTTAAAGAAGACATTGACAATACAAATAGCGCTTATACAGCAATAATAAAAAATGATAAAAACAAAAATAGAAAATTAGAAAAATGAATGTGTCGATTGTCCTGTGATATTATTGTGTTTGTACAACTAATTAAATTATTGTTAGTTATTGTTTTAATGTTGAATTTGTAATGTTTATTGAAAATAATGATTACTTTTGTATTTTCATGTTGTTTGTTTGAGAATAAATAGACTTCCTGATGATGACGCGGATGCGTCGAAATGGATTAAAAATTTGGTTTTTATATTTTGTTGATGACGCCCATCCCAGAATCAAACAAAGTGACAACTGAAATAATTTTTTTTTTTTTTTCTTTGGAAAGAAATTCTTACTTCAAAGAACTCTAAGCAAGCACAATAATCCTTTGTGATCTAAGCAATTTTTGGTACCACATATATGTACATATATTAAATACAAAAACCCGATTGCGTATTCTAAATCCTCCAAAAGAGTTTGAAATAGGAACAGATGTTTACAGCACAATTAATTGGAGCATATTTGTACATTCAGTAACTTTTCAAGGAACACGGACTGAGTCTCCTTGACAACCAACATTGCCAGCAAAAATAATTTTCTCTCGCTCAACCTTCCCTGCAAGACTCGACTGCGAGGACACAACCCTACATCAAGAAAAATCGCGGACGTAATTGATTAAAAAATAGTGCGATAAAGAGAAAGAAAAAATATCAAGAATACAAAGCAGTTTCCGGTACAGTAGGAAACTTGTCTTTAAAAAAAAACCTAGTGGCAAACAGCTTTTTATAACTCTGGTACAGCACTAAAATTAATATTATAATACGTTGTTTAACCATTGTGTTCTTGCCGGCTTTCTTTTAGGTAAGAAAATGTCAAAAGCGTATGTGGATCGGTTGTATAGATTGCAATTGCATGCCGATTGTGATGAAATGCGAAAATGGGTTAACACAAATACTCAAATGTTCACTTATTGTGTGCGCCAAAGACCGTTAGACTCCATTATATATATATATAATGATAATATTGTAGCCTTAGCATCTGATCACGAAAACGTTTGCGTAATCAGAGATTTCAACCTTAGCAAATTAGAATGGTCTAATATAAACGGTGGCCTTCGTCTCTACCCAAAATCTATTAATACATTTGCTGAAATATACTTGATTGACAGTTTTTCAAAATTTGACCTTAGTCAAGTCAACAGCTTTTATAATACGTTTCATAGAATTTTGGACCTTATCTTTCAAGCGATATAATTAAAATATAAATTTTTCTATCCAGGAGTGCCTCGGCCCTCTGTCTACTCCTGGTTTGCATCATGTACCGCTTGTTCTTCATTTGGAGTTTTATGAGTTTAATACTTATTGTGAGGACTCTTTTTCAAACTTTTGCTTTAAAAATTACGATGTCGATATTGTCAATTCGTCAATTAATTCTATTGGCTAGTATATGCTATTTACTGGGGTTGAAGTCTCAGGTTGTTTTGATATATTTGAGAATAATTTAAGCACTATCTGTAGTGACAACATCCCGAAAACCAAAAAAGGGCTTATAAAGTTCCTTGGTTTACTAAGGAGTTGAAAAAACTTAAGAATTTACGGAACAAGTTTTATAAAAAATTTAAAAAATCATAATTGCCTTCTCATACAGAAAAGTATTTGCAGTACTTAAAAGAGTTTAAGTCATTGAGCAAGGATTTGAAGAAGAAATATGTGCGTAACTTTGAGGCAGATATAAAATTGAATCCCAAAGCTTTCTGGGGGTACGTTAAGTCTATAAAATCCTGTTCAAGTATTCCCTCCGTTGTGTGTTTCAATGATAAACAAGCAGACTCTTCATCAGATGCCGCGAATCTTTTCGCTGATTATTTTAGTTCAAATTTTGACCCAGACGTGAGTAATAATTGGCTTCCCCCTGCTGATTCTATGTTAAATTTTGGTGGTCTCGAGCTCACTTTAGACGATGTTGAAAGGGGGATTCAGCAAGTAAAATTGTCATCACAGACTGATTCTGATGGCTTGTCATCTCTTCTTATCAAAAACCGTTCTGCTTTCGCCTACCCTCTATGGCTGGTTTTTAGTAAATCCCTCGCGCAAGGGGAGTTCGTTGATGCATGAAAAATTACGTTTATCACTCCCATTTTCAAAACTGACAATAAAAACAATATTGTTAATTACAGACCGATCTCTAAATTATCTACTGTCTCAAAAATTTTCGAATGTATTGTAAAAGCAAAAAATATTTTCTCAATAAATAGTCTAATCTCTGTAGATCAGCATGGTTTCATGTCGGGAAGATCAACCACGTCTAACTTGACAGTGTTTTCGGAATACTGCATCGACGCTTTTACTAATCGATCCCAAGTAGATACCGTGTATACCAACTTTTCAAAAGCCTTCGATAAAGTTAATTATAGTATTCCAATATCTAAATTACATTGTTTCAGTTTTCATTCTGTTTTTTTGAAATGGATTAAATCATATCTCTCGAACCGTAGTTGTATCGTGGTAGTTGATGGTGTGACCTCATATCCCTTCATAGCTTCTTCAGGCGTTGCTCGAGGAAGAATACTGGGCCCTATTCTTTTTGTGATTTTCATTAATGATATTGCCAGCTGTTGTGGTCTTTGATTCCAAGTTTTATTTTCATAGTCATTTAAACTTTACAATAGCTAATGCTTACTCGATGTTGGCTTTTGTTCGACGATTCAGTTCTGATTTCACTGACCCATATACTTTAAAATCACTATATACTACTTTCGTATGTTGGAGATTGGAATATGCCGTATTTATTTGGCGGCCGTTTTATGCTTGTCATATTTATCGTCTTGAAAGAATTCAAAAAGTATTTATTACGTACGCTCTACGTCCCCTTCATTTTGATCATCCTTTTCCTTCCTACGAATCCAGATGTTTGCATATCAATCTTAAGACTTTGAACTGCAGGACAACTTTTCTCTCTCTAATATTTGTTTTTAATTTAATACGTGGGGCTTTTATTGTCCCTACCTTTTAGAACGTATTTTCCTTGCTATTCCACATATATGCCTAAGAAATAATGCGTATTTTTTTGTGGGATTGGCAAGAACTAATTATGCTGCAAATTCTCCTCTTTCCAGAGCTCTTAAAGAGTTTAACTTGTTCTCAAATTCGTCAGTCTTTGATTTTTCCTACTCTGAAAATACTTTTAAATTGTTACTTAACCAAATGTTAGATTAGTGCGTAAGTCTTTATATATGCCATTAGTCTGTAAGAAATGTAACAATTTCAAGATGAGTAAATAAATAAATAAATATATATATGATTCCATATATGATTATATATACATATTTCTAACTTGTTCATGTCTTTATAACATTTTAGAAATCTTGTTTTTGACAAAATGAGTTGGTGTCAAAAATAAAAATATGAAAACTTTTTCACAGACAGAAGTTACTTCTACTTTTGTTTAAAGCACAACAGTTTTCTAGGGAATTTCAATTGTACGAAAATACAAAGCACTCGAGTAGGTTAAGATTCTATGTAAATCACAAACTCATCTCAAGTTCAAATTCAAATTCAAGTAGAAAACTTTCAATGCCATTCAAGCATAAGGAAGTTAAATACACCAAGTGCTATACATGCAGAGTGTGGTACGTGGATCGTGACTTAGTTGGACTTGACTTGAGTGAGTGTTTAACCACAATTGGCAATTATTTGCAAATTATTCAATGAATGCCATTTAAACAACGCAAATTTTCGGCTCTTTTGTGGTTTGGTTTGGTTGGATGTTACTTGATTTTACCTTCACACCTGATGCCACCGACTATCACTTTCTGTTTCTTTTATTTTATTGGCATGTCATTCATTGTTTTTGTGTTCAAAAATTATTGATCTTCTCGTAACGGTTTTATAGCCAATGGCGAACTTTTTGGTTTGCAAATTCTGTGTATTATGCCATTACTTTTTGTTCAAGAACGAGTGTCGAATAAAACAAAAGAATAAGTAAATTTCAGAAGTTATCTTTCATTTCTTTTATTTTCATTTCCCTTCCATTGATTTTCCTTCCTTTCCTTTCCTTTCTTGTCCTTTCCTTTCCTGTGGTTGAATTTCAACCACTGGGCGAACTCTAGTAAAGATAAAAATGTGTGAAAATAATTTCTTATGGAAAATTCAAAAACTTTTCAGAGTGCAAGAAACGTTTGAAGGTTTGTAAAAAATATTAAAATAAGAATTGCTTCTCGCCTCAACTTTACTTTTAATTCCTTGAAAAGATCCCCAAGCATAATATATGTACATATACATACGTATGTATGTTCATAACTCCTTTTGTCATGAAAAGCTTCTCGTTGGAAATTAATTTGCTTTGCAGATGCCGTTCGGAGTTCGCATAAAATATGTAGGTCCTGTCCCGTTAATTAGTACTAAAAATTAAAAAGGAGCACGACACAAATTGGAAAAGAAGCTCGGCGTAAAATCTCTTCGGAGGTTGTTTGTGCCAAGACCTTGACATTAAACTTGCCGACTTAGCAGTCGGCATGGAATAATTACAAATTATAAATATCACGCTTGACATGCTTTTGCAGATTAGACCTGTAAAGCACCTTTAAATGTTTCTTCATTCGAGAGCTAGCACTTTAAATATTATTTTACCTACCACGCAAAAAGATGGTATGAACACATTTTTTGGGTGGAAACCCCCTAAAATGATTCTTGATTATGAGAGATGTTTTTATAATCGGAAATAAATTTTTTTGTCTTGAATGTCATAAAGTATCATTGCAATAGTTAATAAATAAATTAATTAATGGACACAATGAAACTTTTAAATTTTCTTCTTCTAAAATTTTAACAAATTTCTATTTTTGTCATAGAGTTAATCCACATATCAAGTTTTTTTTTTTTAATTTTCCCGTCTTTGATAATGAATTTTTGCATTTTTTGGTATCAAAAAAGTGGGCGTGGTTATCGTTCGATTTCGTTCCCCCATTTTTAATACCGATCGGTTTTATGTCCAGATACGCTAATGCACCAAATTTATATAATGTAATAATATAATATATATCAATTTTTGCTCGAGTTATCGTGTTAACGGACAGATGGATAGACATGGCTCACGCATGGTATAACATGGTATAAAGAAATGTTGCTAAGTCATATGCCCTTTTTAATATGATGTTCAACTAATGTATGTACGTTACATTTTTATTGTATTTTATTGTATTGTATTGTATTTATTTAATCACATTAGTACATTAAGATAATGAAATCTTTTAAGAGTACAACAACCAGGTATTACAATTGAATTAGAAATTTGCATATGAAGCAAAATATGCCTAAACATTAATTTAAGTTACATAAATGAACAGATCAAAAAATATAAAAAAGGAGTATAAGAAAGTAGTATAGAAGAAATATAGAGAAGTAGTTTGAAATTATTTTATATAGCCAGTTTGAGTTTCAAGATTAGAACAATAGCTGTAAAGAATACGTCTATAGTTGTTTTGGTCTAGAGAGTTTCTCCCAGAAGCAGGGATTGAATTCCAGAGACGCATGGTGTTGACAAAAGACAGCCTAGTCGAAGGTGCATAATTAAAAGCAGGTACGGATAGAGTGCATGAGCGGAGAGACCTATTAAATACCATTTTATTATACAAGTATTCCGGTGTTTTTTTTAGGATCAGGCGAAACAGAAAAATGCAACTCCTTGCCTTCTGATAATCAGCCAGGTTACAGCCCAGAAGTCTAGATCTCCAAGCGGATATATGTTCAAACTTATGTAAGCCATAGACATACCTAGTGACATAATTAAAGGCAACCTTCATTTTATGGGTAGATCTTTAGTTGAGCTTATTGTATATTAGCTCCGAGTATGTAATAAGGGGTAAAACGAGTTGTGCGGCAGTTATGCGGCAGTTACTCACGAACGTGCGTACCAAAAACGTATCAGCTGACACGACCTATCTTATGAGTGTGCAATGTAAACAAAAACTCACCGACGTGCACCGCCCGTACGTACGTAGCCCGGAACGTAGAAATCAAAACAATTTTGATTTTTTCCGTAAGAACGTGTCAGCTGATCGCTCTCTCACTAGATAGAGTTGCCTAGTAAACTTTTGTGCGCTAATTTTTGACGGTTTGCAGTTTTATGCAGAAACACCTAATTAAAGTTTGAAAAATTTGGAAATTATTCGAAATAATTATTAAAAGTGCAGATTATAAATATGTAATCTATTTATATTTATTTAATATTAATTCCAGCCTTTTACAACATCAAAAATTAAATTGGAAAAAGTTGATGTTTCCATAAGCATGCATGCAAAATGGTCAATGGCAACAGTGCTTATCTGTAAACAATACATACACAAATATGTTATGTACATGTACGCAGACGCACACATTGATTCCTAAGGGCTTGAGAGTTCGGTCAAACGTGTTTCGTACGACTAAAAACGTACGTACGGCACACGTCGGTGGGTAATTGCCGCTTTGGATGGCAAGCTTTCTTTTGATATGTAATGGCGTACAAGGCGCAGACTGTCGCAAACTGCGCAGAGCCCCATACACCTTTCCTACCACGGGGTCAGAATATACCCGCGGTAGGTATGCCTGTCGTAAGAGGCGGCTAAAATACCAGATTCAAAGGGCTGTGTAGCGCAACTCTTAAGATTGGAAGCGCAATATATAGCTTCTCCAAACCCAATTGCCAACCTCACCTATCCGCGGCGAATCCTGTTTAACTAACAGACGAGGCTCTGGCGACCCCAATCTCCTCATGGAACTTGGGGATGGGGGGTAGGTGATTGCCTAAAGGTTTAATGTGGCCACATAAATCGTTCCCGAGATGGTCGGGCTAGCAACTTAATGGGTCTGTGGTACAGGAGCGTAACGGATCTGCGTCCGGCAAAGGACCATCACATAGATAACACTCCCGAAAGCCTTCGGGGAGCAACCTTATCGCTACAACAAGAACAAAAACCACGGAGTTGATATGATCAGTCTCAGTAAGACTAGTATTCATTATAACACCAAGGTTTCTAACTTTACTAACGGTCTTCACCGTAGCGCTCCCAATACTTAGCTCAGGTATTGTAAGATTTGCGATATTTTTTCTGGCAATGGGCAAAACAAATGATTTAGCTGCGTTTGTCATAAAATAGCAGATAAATCGTTATTTATTTTAAGGCAGAGATCATGCATATTGTTTTAGCAATCGGATAAATAAAGCTGAATATCGTCATCATATGCATGCATACTTACAAACTCACAGAAATAAAGCACATCACTCAGGAAAAGACTGAAAAGCAGTGGACCAAGTATGGACCCTTGCGGAACGCCACTCACCACTTTCTTTGGCTCCGATACATCTGATCCATTACTGACAAACTGATACCTGTCAGACAAATAACTTTCCATCAACCTCCGAGTGTACTGCCAAAACCAAAATAATGCTGTAGCTTATGACATAGTAGTGTCGACTGAGTCAAATGCTTTTGAAAAGTCAAGCAGACACAGAAGGGTTAAGTGGCATTTATCAAATGATACGCGTATGTCATCAAGTATTTTTATCAAAGCTGTTGAACAGCTGTGTTGAGCTCTAAAACCTGACTGGTTTGGCGAAAGTAAGTAGTGTCCGGTAACATGCGAGCTGATCTGTTCAGCTAATAGGCCCTCAAACACTTTAGATAGCACTGGTAAAATACTTATGGCCCTAAAATCTTCCGGAGAGCTTGCTTTTTTATTTTTGGGCAGAGTCAAACCTTAGCTACTTTCCACAGTTCAGTTCGGAAAGCATGAGCTCGTAATGGCATAGTTGATGATGTGAGTTATGGTGCTTATTGTATATGACAAAATTATTTTGACGAATTTAATCACAATTCCATCCAACCCAATTGCATTGGTTCCAATTTTATATATGCACCTTATGACTTCAGGCTCCGACACCGTACAAAACTCAAAAATAACAGGGTTTGAGGTACGCACAGAACAATTTACGAAGGGAGTGTTAAGCACATTTGGGCTTAGGGGACATTCAGTGGGAGCCTTACCACACACACGTAGGTTTTTTATAATCGGAATATATTTCACTTCTCTTGAATATCATAAAAATCATTGCAACTATATTTTATATATTATAATATATACACATAGAAAATTATGAAATTTTACACACTCAAGTGTGTGCTGAGCTTAAATATTAAGGTAACTCATTAAAACTCGTAAATACATCGGAACAATGCAAACCGCACAAATAAAACAATTTACATGTGAGCTTTAGAGATTTTCAGGCTTATGAGCTCTTCAAGCCGTTTTTTAATGTTATTTAAGCAACTCTTTATCAATAAACCTTGTGTTACAAAATATGCGCCCCTATTGAGTTTTAAAAATGTATTAAGCTCCATCTGCGATCTAACCAACTAAATAACTCATTAAACATGACGAGTTTCCTATCATTGCAGGCTGCTTTTGGTGAAATGTATGAAATTGAAGATTGAAAATGTTTAACGGGAACCGAACAGAGAGGAAGTTATGTCTAAAAGAAGTTGCCCTCCTAAGAATACACTGAATACGCGGCATCTGCAAAGCATATGAGTTTTCACTGAGAGCATTTCATGGCAGAAGTACACTCGGAGTGGTTGCCGCACTGTCGAGGGCGAACCCGCTTAGAAAATTTTCCTCTGATTGAAAAAGCTTGTTTCTAAAATTTTGATGTTGCTTTGCCCGGGGTGCACGCTACCATCACACCACGGAGGCCGCCATATAAATATGTACATACGTAAATATGTGAATACATAAATACGCATGCTTACATATACATACATATGAATATAGAAATGAAAATAGTAGTCACAAAACTGATTCTCAATTCTTTCAGTTGCAGCTCAACTCATTCTCAATTTCTTCTCTCGCATGTAGTTCATTGTTTCGAACAAAACTTGTAGTATAAATGTTTGACGTAACATTTTAAAAATAGAACTTTAAGTTATAGAAAAGTAAAGAATCAAATCGCAGGAAGGTGATTCACCTCTGGACTAACTTTACATGTAATTTGGAAAGTTCAATTTTCGTGACACTTTAAGTTGAAACGATTCCAAAATAACTCAAACTTTTATTTTGTCGGAAACATCAACATTAAAAAATTATGTTTTTTTATTATCTTATTAGATTCATACGCGTGAGTGAAAATTCATAAAAACTTGAACAAAAGGTTACTAACTTTGGAAAAATCCTGTTCGATCAAGCAAAATTTTTGCAACAAGATGGCGCAATTTTGCATTTCGCTTGGACGAGAAGATGCAAAATTGTACCCGATAGATAGGTGTCCCGGTATCTCGTCATTTTTTGTACAGTAAATTCAAAAAAGGGTTTTTTTCCTTTTGTATCGATAACTAAAAAACTAGTTTTTTTTTTGGTTCCCATTTTGTGTGTTTTTTCGATTTGATGGTTTTCTTATTTTGGTGTTTTTTTTTTTTAACAAGTGGCACCATCGTCATAAGTACAAAGTAGAGAGTGCAGTGAGCGTAAAATTCTCTTTGACATTTGCTCATGTATTGACTGTTGATCGCCGTTGAAATGACGTAAGATCAGTTGTGTTAGCAGAAAAATCAGTTAGATTGATTAGGAATCTGTCAATTTTACAAAATTTTGTTAACTTAAGAGCGACAATTTCTCTTCTGTTGAAATGAATAAACTAATTTCTTCGCTTGACAAAGAACCCAGTCGAATTAACCATAATTCGATAAATTTCACCGAATCTCCGTTAAGTCAAGAACAACGAACTGATTTGTTGATTTTACTAGCTCCATTTCTTTCTGTGTCGTTTTAAAAGAATTACTGAATTTTTTCACAATGCTTATAGAAATTGCTCCATAAGTCCCTGGGAGGCGGGGCCTCTTCTGTGAAATTTCTGCTGGGATGCCAAGGTTTCTGAGTATTCCATAAACTTTTTGCTCAGCACTTATCGTTTCTCAACTTTATAGCGAGTACTCTCGCCTGGCTGTGTATATGGTGGTCTGGTGCATAGAAAGACTAAGCGCGGTGATTTGACATGTTGTTTCTTCCAGTGTGCTTCTTTTAAGCACGGTTATCGTAGCGGAGGCGCATAGCATTGGCTGGCCAATTGGTTTATAGGAAGCTATAAGCGTTTCTTTGCCTTTACCCCAAATAAAGCAGAGACTTGAGGATTTTGTTTGTATGAACTTTATACACATACAATAAATACAACGACAAAATATAGATCCTGATCGAACGTCACACCCAGTATGTTTTTGTGTTGGACAGCAGACCTATTCCATTATCATGCAGTCATCAGCGTAGGGCGCAATGACAACTCTGGTGGGGAGCGAAAGGAGTTTCGATATGTATGTGGCATCCCTTGTTTAATTCTTTTAATAATTGTTTTATGTATCGTTTCTGAACTGGGCCGATACCTGCCGATCACACAAAAAATTTGCAGCCCACCTTCCACCTAGGAGGAAGGGTAGACCGTTCCAAGTCATGGATTCATGTTAGTAGCGCTACCAGCCATTTTTCGTTTTTCATGGATGAAGAATGTGGACAGATATATATTGAAGACAAGCGCCGGGTATTTAAATCTCTCATATCCAAGGTTTTTAAACATCGGCATGGCAATCGGGTCCATCGTCTTTCATGGTCGTTTCATCGCTGTTTCTATTAAAAAAATTCTTAATTAGATTTTACATTTGATTGAATGAATCGTATATTCGCTTTCATTATAAACAAGTAAGGAAGACTATGTTCGGGTGTAACCGAACATTACATACTTAGTTGAGAGCTATGGAGACAAAGTAAGGGAAATTCACCAGGTAGGAAAATGAACCTAGGGTAACCCTGGAATGTGTTTGCATGACATGTGTATCAAATGGATGGTATTAAAGAGTATTTTAAGAGGGCCATGGTTCTATAGGTGGACGCCATTTAGGGATATGGTCATAAAGGTGGACCAGGGCTGACTCTAGAATTTGTTTGTACGATATGGGTATCAAATTAATGGTGTTAATGAAAATTTTAAAAGGGAGTGGGCCTTTGTTCTATAGGTGGATGCCTTTTCGGGATATCGTTATAAAGGTGTACCAGGGCTGACTCTAGAATGAGTTTGTACAATATGGGTATCAAACAAAAGGTGATAATAACTATTTTAAAAGGGAGTGGGCCTTAGTTCTACAGGTGGACGCCTTTTCGAGATATCGCCATAAAGGTGGCTCTTTAATGTGTTTGTACGATATGGGTATCAAATTAAAGGTATTAATGTGGGTTTTAAAAGGGAGTGGTGGTAGTTGTATATATGAAGGCTTTTTCGAGACATCGACCAAAATGTGGACCAGGGTGACCCAGACCATCATCTGTCGGGTACCGCTAATTTATTTATATATGTAATACCACGAACAGAATTCCTGCCAAGATTCCAAGGGCTTTTGGTCTCGCCTTGCAGAACTTTTTCATTTTGTTTTACTTAATATGGAAGGTGCCATACCCATTTTACAAACGGACGGTCGACTGTGTATAAAAACTGGGCGTGCCTTCAACCGATTTCGCCCTTTTTCACAGAAAACCGTTATCGTCCTAGAATCTAATCTCCTACCAAATTTCACAAGGATTGTTCGACTTATGGCATTAAAAGTACCCTAGACAAATTAAATGAACTTTACTTTTATACTGTAAAGATATTAACTTCTTTTTTTAAATTTGACTTTAAAAATTTTTTTTAAGTGGGCGTGGTCGTTCTCCGATTTTGCTAATTTTTATTAAGCATATATATAGAAATAGCAGTAACGTTCCTGCCAAATTTCATCATGATATATTCAACGACTGGCAAATTACAGCTTGCAAAACTTCTAAATTACCTTCTTTTAAAAGTGGGCGGTGCCACGCCCATTGTCCAAAATTTTACAAATTTTCTATTCTGCGTCATAAGTTCAACTCACCTACCAAGTTTCATCGCATTATCCGTCTTTGGTAATGAATTATCGCACTTTTTCGATTTTTCGAAATTTTCGATATCGAAAAAGTGCGCGTGGTTATAGTCCGATATCATTCATTTTAAATAGCGATCTGAGATTAGTGCCCAGGAACCTACATACCAAATTTCATCAAGATACCTCAAAATTTACTCAAGTTATCGTGTTAACGGACGGACGGGCGGCCGGACACGGCTCAATCCAATTTTTTCTCGATACTGATGATTTTGATATATGGAAGTCTATATCTATTTCGATTCCTTTATACCTGTGAGCTCTGCTCAACTGAGTATAAAAATGACAAGTCCTCTTTTCAGCTCACTTCTATTTTTTTACTCAACTTGACAGTTGTGAAATAGCATTTTAACTATTAAAAAATAAAATCCAAAAATACATAGCATTCAATTCCTAACATAAAAGTCATCCTAAGTATGTCAAACATTCATTAGATAAAATTGGAACTCACTTTATTTTTCAAAATTGTGAAGGGACAAATGGCAAACTCTAAATAACAGCACTGCCACCGGTTGCAACTGTCAAACAGGAGGTCATATGTTACTGACAACCTCTGTATTTCGACATTCGCATTACTATCAATGTATACACATATATACATATGAACATATGTATGTAACTATAAATAATAATTTGCCTCTACAATTCTAATGTAGCATCTCAGATTTGGTCCGCAGTAAAATGACAAGTGTTTAGCTGATTCGTTGCCACACTGACCTCAAAAATTGCTATATGAAGCGCTACAGCATTAGCATCGTTGACTTGTTTGCTGCAAAAAAAAAATAATAATAAAAGTGAAAAACAAAAACAAATCAAATACAGAGACAAACAAAAGAAGCCATAATAATAACAATAAAAATAAAAAATAAAAACTCGATGAAGATGATGATCATCACATGCATGAATGTGGAATTTCTCGTTGAACACGCAACACAACACCTTCCAACATGCCACATGCGGCAGCTAGAAAATATAATATTGACGAGATACTGCCAGATATGTTGGATGGCGGAAATCACACACGCACACACACATGTGTTAATTTTTATACTCAGTTGAGCAGAGCTCACAGAGTATATTAAGTTTGATTGGATAACGGTCGAGATAGATATAGACTTCCATATATCAAAATAATCAGGATCGAAAAAAAATTTGATTGAGCCATGTCCGTCCGCCCGTTAACACGATAACTTGAGTAAATTTTGAGGTATCTTGATGAAATTTGGTATGTAGGTTCCTGAGCACTCATCTCAGATCGCTATTTAAAATAAACGATATCGGACTATAACCACGCCCACTTTTTCGATATCGAAAATTTCGAAAAACCGAAAAATTGCGATAATTCATTACAAAAGAGAGATAAACCGACGAAACTTGGTAGGTGAGTTGAACTTATGACGCAGAATAGAAAATTAGTAAAATTTTGGACAATGGGCGTGGCACCGCCCACTTTTAAAAGAAGGTAATTTAAAATTTTTGCAAGCTGTAATTTGGCAGTCGTTGAAGATATCATGATGAAATTTGGCAGGAACGTTACTCCTGTTACTATATGTACGCTTAATAAAAATTAGCAAAATCTGAGAAGGACCACGCCCACTTTTAAAAAAATTTTTTTTAAAGTAAAATTTTAACAAAAAATTTAATATCTTTACAGTATATAGGTAAATTATGTCAACATTCAACTCCAGTAATGATATAGTGCTACAAAATACAAAAATAAAATAAAATTTCAAAATGGGCGTGGCTCCGCCCTTTTTCATTTAATTTGTCTAGGATACTTTTAACGCCATAAGTCGAACAAAAATTAACCAATCCTTTTGAAATTTGGTAGGGGCATATATTTTATGACGCTAACTCTTTTCTGTGAAAATGGGCGAAATCGGTTGATGCCACGCCCATTTTTTATACACAGTCGTCCGTATGTCCTTCCGCATGGCCGTTAACACGATAACTTGAGCAAAAAACGACATATCTTTAATGAACTTAGTTCACGTGCTTACTTGAACTCAATTTATCTTGGTATGAAAAATTAACGAAATCCGACTATGACCACGCCCACTTTTTCGATATTGAAAATTACGAAAAATGAAAAAAATGCCATAATTCTATACCAAATACGAAAAAAGGGATGAAACATGGTAAGGTAAGTGGATTGTTTTATTGAAGCGAAATATAACTTTAGAAAAAACTTTATAAAATGGTTGTGACACCTACCATATTAAGTAGAAGAAAATGAAAAAGTTCTGCAGGGCGAAATAAAAAACCCTTAAAATATTGGCAGGTATTACATATATAAATAAATTAGCGGTATCCAACAGATGATGTTCTGGGTCACCATGGTCCACATTTTGGTCGATATCTGGAAAACGCCTTCACATATACAACTACCACCACTTCCTTTTAAAACTCTCATTAATACCTTTAACTTGATACCCATATCGTACAAACACATTCTAGAGTCACCCCTGGTCCACCTTTATGGCGATATATCGAAAAGGCGTCCACCTATAGAACTAAGTCCCACGCCCTTTTAAAATACTCATTAACACCTTTCATTTGATACCCAAATCGTACAAACAAATTCTAGAGTCACCCCTGGTCCACCTTTATGGCGATATCTCGAAAAGGCGTCCACCTATAGAACTAACGCCCACGCCCTTTTAAAATACTCATTAACACCTTTCATTTGATACCCATATTGTACAAACGCATTCTAGAGTCACCCCTGGTCCACGTTTATGGCGATGTCCCGAAAAGGCGTCCACCCATACAACTAAAGCCCACTCCCTTTTAAAAATACTCATTAACACCTTTCATTTGATACCCGTATCGTACTAACAAAGTCTAGAGTCACCCCTGGTCCACCTTTATTGCGATACCTCGAAAAGGCGTCCACCTATAGAACTAAGGCCCACTCCCTTTTAGAATACTCAATAGCTCCCTTTCGTTTGATACCCATATTGCACAAACGAATTCTAGAGTCACCCCTGGCCCATCTTTATGACGAAATCTCGAAACGGCGTCCACCTATGGAACTAAGGATTACTCCCTTTTAAAATACTCGTTAACACCTTTATTTTGATACCCATATCGTACAAACAAATTCTAGAGTCACCCCTGATCCACCTTTATGGCGATATCTTGAAAAGGCGTCCACCTATAGAACCAAGGCCCACGCCCTTTTAAAATACTCATTAACACCTTTCATTTGATACCCAAATCGTACAAACAAATTCTAGGGTAACCCCTGGTCCACCTTTATGGCGATATCTCGAAACGGCGTCCACCTATGGAACTAAGGATTACTCCCTTTTAAAATACTCATTAACACCTTTAATTTGATACCCATATCGTACAAACGCATTCTAGAGTCAACCCTGATCCACCTTTATGGCTATATCCCTAAATGGCGTCCACCTATAGAACTATGGCCGACTCCCTCATAAAATACTCTTTAATACCTTCCATTTGATACACATGTCATACAAACACATTCCAGGGTTTCCCTAGGTTCTTTTTACAACATGGTGATTTTCCCTTATGTTGTCACCATAGCTCTCAACTGAGTATGTAATGTTCGGTTACACCCGAACTTAACCTTCCTTACTTGTTTATGTATGAAAATGCAATATGACGAGGTATGAATAAAGGCATAGAAGTTGAAGAGCGTGGAAAGCGTATTTAGTCGTTAGACTTTCAGTCATGCAGACGTGATTGAAAACAAATTCTAATTATAGCCCAACAGTTCGTCGCTAAAGAAAAAGTCAAAAACTCGTATTATCGGGCATGCAAGAGTTCTGCCGCCATTTATTTAAGTAAAATGTCATAGAGACGAAGACGACATATGCTTTGCATTAATCCAAATGAAAGAATGTGTGTGGTTAACAACAACAATTTCTTAGTACATAAACAAATTGTATGCCTCTGTTAAATTTTTATACTCAGCTGAGCAGAGATCACAGAGTATATTAACTTTGTTCGCATAACGGTAATCCGTAACGCCATAAATTATCGAGATAGATATAGACTTTCATATATGAAAATGATCTGGGCGAAAAAAGAAATTTATTTAGACATGTCCGTCCGTCCGCCCGTAAACAGGATAACTTTAGTAAATTTTGAAGTATCTTGATGAAATTCGGTACGTAGGTTAGTAAAATTTTGGAAAATGGGCGTGCACCGCCCACTTTTGAAAGAAGGTAATTTGAAAGTTTTGCAAGCCGTAATTTGGCAATCGTTGAAGATATCATCATGAAATTTGGCAAGAGCATTACTCCTATTCCTGTATGTATGCTAAATAAAAATTAGCAAAACCGGATGACGAACACGCCCACTTAAAAAAACAAAAATTTTATGTCTAACAAAAAAATTAATATCTTTACAGTATATAAGTAAATTATGTCAACATACAACTCCAATAATGATATGGTGCAACGAAATACAAAAATAACAGAAAATTTCAAAATGGGCGTGGCTCCGCCTTTTTCATTTAATTTGTCTAGAATACTTTTAATGCCATAAGTCGAACAAAAATTAACCAATCCTTGTGAAATTTGGTAGGGGCATAGATTCTATGACGATAATTGTTTCCTGTGAAAATGGTCGAAGGGTCGAAGCCACGCCCAGTTTTTATTCACAGTCGACCGTCTGTCCTTCCGCTCGACCGATAACACGATAACTCGCGGAAAAACGATATATCTTAACTAAACTTAGTTCACGTACTTATCTGAAGTCACTTTATCTTGGTATAAAATATGGCCGAAATTCGACTATGACCACGCCCACTTTTCCGATATTGAAAATTACGAAAAATGAAAAAAATGCCATAATTCTATACCAAATATGAAAAAAGGGATGAAACATGGTAATTGGATTGGTTTATTGACGCAAAATATAACTTTAGAAAAAAACTTTGTAAAATAGTTGTGACACCTTCCATATTAAGTAGAATAAAATGAAAAAGTTCTGCAGGGCGAAATCAAAAGCCCTTGGAATCTTGGCAGGAATCCTGTTCGTGGTATTACATATACTATAAATAAGTTAGCGATACCCGGTCAACCTGGTCCACATTTTGGTCGATATCTCGAAAACGCCTTCACATATACAACTAAACCCTCATTAATACCTTTAATTTGATACCCACATCGTACAAACACATTCTAGGGTCACCCCTGGTCCACCTTTATGGCGATATTTCGAAACGGCGGTCACCTATAGAACTAAGGCCCAAACCCTTTTAAAATACTCTTTAATACCTTCCATTTGATACCAATGTCATACAATCACATTCCAGGGTTACCCTAGGTTAGTTTTCCTACATGGTGATTTTCCCTTATTTTGTCTCCAAAGTATGTAAATGAGTACCTATGTAATGTTCGGTTACACCCGAACTTAGCCTTCCTTACTTGTTTTGTTTTTTTTAATATTTTGGACGTCATTTATCGTTTGAAATGACCCAAAAATATATTTATACATAGCTATCACTCAAAATTTCAATTTCAACCCAATTAACGCATAAGTTTGCAGAACTGCACAGAGCAGCCTTTTAATTTTTCATAAACTAGGAAACATTGACTTTCGGTAGAATCTGAAACTTTTTTTAAGGTAAGTGAAATATTTCACAATTTTTGTTCGTTTTCATTTTTCAAACAGGAAAATACAAAAAATTTGGTAAAAAAGTAAAAATTAACTCCTCTAAACAGCAAAGAATATGAGCACATGAGTTCAGACAGAAGATAAATTGTTTGCTGCAGCAAATAAATCTTAAGCCGAAAGTTGAAAATGAATAAAGGGAGATGTTTACAGCGCGTCGATAGAAACAGCTGGTACGACGAAAAATGTCTTTGTAGTTTTGTCTATCTAATATCGGAAATCATGAGCACTACAAGCTTGAATTATTGGCTGGAGAGTTTGGCAGAAGGCATACAATTCTTTTCAAGCTATTTTCTTAATATAAATTTGGGGCCCAAAGATTATGAAGCAGATGCCTCAATTCAGAATGCTGGAGCATATATTCCACAATCCGATCAAGAATATTTCGTCTAACAAACCAAAAAGCAGACACTGTTTATTTGTCGAGGTAATCTAGTGCGGTTGCAAAAATGTGGAAAAATGCAAGCAAAAACTATTATGCGAAATAACATTAGTATTTCCCCTTCCGAGCCAATTTATTTGAAACAACAAACAATTTGACATAAGCAATGCACATTTAAAGCATTTGAAGAGGAAGTAGAAGAAGAAGTTAGAGGGGTATTACGAAAGTGAGTGAGATTGGGAAGGAGACTGTAAGCGGTAATTGGAAAGGGAGTGGAAGTAGTAGATGGAGTGTGAATGGGAGTAGGATTGGGAGTATTAGTGGTAGTTGTAGTGGTAATGGGAGTGGGAGTAGGAGGGAAGGTGTGTCTGAGCGAAGAATGAAATTTGAATTAGGAAGTGGAGTGGGAGAGGGATATGGGGAGGAAGTTAGTAATTTGGAGAAAAGGAGTGAGCTGTATAACTAGTTTAAGCGAATTGGAGGACAGGATTATTAAAAATAAATGGAAAACTGAGAAGGAAGGAGTCATAAGGAGAAGTGAAATTGCCATTTTTCAAATATTGAGGGGTAATTTTTTGGCTAAGGATACATCTGCCCGGAATGCTTATTTATATTATTCGCTTACCAATTTTTAACAATATTTCTGAAAAGGTAATAAAGTCACAGATTTTGAAGCCCAAGCAGTGCCAAGGTTATTTCCCTAAAATTTCAAATAAAGAATAATAAAGAAATATTTGGCGCGATTTACCTTTACGGAGAGATTCAGGCCGAGCTTCACTTCCGATTTACGTCGTGCTCCTTTTTAGTTTTTCCCTCAAGCTAGCGGGACTACTACGACTACGAACCGCAGCCACAAGGCATATCAATTTTCAATGAGAAAATTATGAGAAATGCATTCGAAGTGCTTGCCCAACTACTGCTGAGGGGTAAAACCGGTTAAAAAAACTTGTTTTCTAATTGAAACGAAAAATTTTTTCTAAATTTTTGAAGTTCCGTTGCTGTGGCAGCTAGAGCACGCTATTATCACACCACGGCTAGACACATGCAAAATTTAAATAATATGTGGAATTTCAAGTTACTGGAACTTCATAGTTTTGTTGACAAGTAAAAAGTGGACGTTGTTAAAGATGGACATTGCTGACATGGCCAACTCTTTAGGCTAACGGTAATTGGCGGATGTGCGGCTGGATGAGGATCAATTCAAGACTAATCTACAATATGATTGCTGCTTAGACTATCACTGGCTGCCACCGTATGTGCTTCGCCTGCCACACCGAAGACTCTTGGTTCAATTTCCGGCAAAGCAACAATAAAAATTTAGAAACAAGTGGGGTCTCCCCTCAGCAGTGATTTAGCGTATACTCCGAGTGCATATCTGCCATGATAAGTTTCTCAGTGAAAATTCATCTGCCTTGCAGATTCCGTTCGTAGTCGGCGTAACACATATAAGTCCCGTCCCGCCAATTGGTAGGAAAATCTCGGCCTTAAATGTCTTCGGAGCTTATCGCGCCTTGTATTTATATATTTTTAAGGGTATCGCTTTTCAAAATGCTCAAATTTATGTTTGTAAGTATGTAACTCTTTTATTTCAAATAATAAACAATAAATTGTTACGTATACATATCGGTACGGGTCTTTTTAGATGGTACGGATATGTTTACGTGTAATTGGTTGGTTTTTAATAAAAAAAATGTAAGCAAAAGTAGATGGGCGTTACCGAAAAGGATGATACCGTCTATTTCGGTGTAACATTTGAAAATATGAAGAGCTATTTGCCTTCCAAAGAAATTCCAAATCAATTTGATTAAACATTTTCTAGTTTTAACTTAAGCGCATTCATAAATACTAAAGCTGTAAAAGAAGGCAGAACTTATCAATCAATTGGCGGCCACCGTGGTGTGTTGATAGCGTGCTCCGCCTGCCACACCGTATGCCCTGGGTTCGCACCACGGGCAAAGCAACATCAAAATTTTGGAAATAAGGTTTTTCAATTAGAAGAAAATTTTTCTAAGCGGGATCGCCCCTCGACAGTTTTTGGCCAGCGCTCCGAGTGTATTTCTGCCATGAAAAGCTCTCAGTGAAAACTCATCTGCCTTGCAGATGCCGTTCGGAGTAGGCATAAAACATGTAGGTCCCGTCCGGCCAATTTGCAGGGAAAATCAAGAGGAGCAGGACGCCACTTAGAAGAGAAGCTCGGCCGTAGATCTCTTGGGAGGTTATCGCGCCTTACATTTATTTTTTATTTTTTACTTATCAATCGCAATCTTCACTACTTTCAACTACATCTTACTTTCCATATTTACTACAAAAACTCCTTAAATTTAAAAATAAATTACAAAAAGTGAAATGTGAAAGAAAAATGAATTCCTTTGCTACCCGCATTCCACAACCGCTCCCTAGACTAAGAAAAAACTCTCCTCGTCGTTAAGTGCCACAAATTCTGCTGTTAACAAGTCCATTTTTAAAACCATAAATTTCATTTATTTTTACAAGTTGCAACAAAAATTAGTATTAGTTAATAAGTGGGCTACGTTTTTTGGTGTTGTATCGGTTTCTGTTTTGAAATATGTTTTTTGCTACTATGAACCCATTATTATCCTCCTTTATCGCTTTTGAAAGTACTTTTGTAACTGTGTTTTGCACACTTTGTGTTCATAGCAATTAAAGTGAAAAATTTCAAAAGTTTATTGTTTCAAAGTGAAGCGCAAAATTTAATGAATTTACATTTTTAAAACTTTTAACTCATATTTGATATTGTGCGCAACCATCAAGGAATTGTGTAAGTGATTAGAAGAATAAAATAAATTCTAGCCGCCTTATATGCTTTATTTGTTGTTAAAAAAATAAATTAGGGTCATTACGCTTTCGGCAAAACTTACGAATAAATTACTTTAAGTATTTATAGCAATCGTGAATTTAATTGCTACAAACTGGCATAGAGGGCTTGCAATTACTTTGGCTGCCACAAGTTGTAGTTCAAAGCCCGGGGAGCAGTAGCCGTCGACTCCGATGCAACCGATTTGATTTTTAATTTTTTACTGAATGCAGGCAGACAATAGATTAGATGCTTATATTTTAGGATCGACGTTAATACCAGTTTCTTACCCACTCTGCAGGGCTAAAATGCAATTTTTGTGTCATTATATGTGACCCGGCCTATGAAAAGGTGGCTTATGACTCAAAAAAGAAATTGCGATAAACAGCTGTTAAAGATAAACAATATATTTCTTCAGTTTCTTAGTAGTTTTCTTTTTTTTTTTTTTGAGTCATAAGCCACCTTTTTGGGGTAAAGCAAGAAAATTGTTTTTATACACAGAGTGCTTTGCACACAGAGTATATTAACTTTGATTGGGTAACGGTTGGTTGTACAGGTATAAAGGAATCGAGATAGATATAGACTTCCATATATCAAAATCATCAGTATCGAAAAAAAATTGATTGAGCCATGTCCGTCCGTCCGTCCGTCCGTCTGTCCGTTAACACGATAACTTGAGTAAATATTGAGATATCTTCACCAAATTTGGCACACGAGCTTATCTGGACCCAGAATAGATTGAAATTGGTATTGAAAATGAGCGAAATCGGATGATAACCACGCCCACTTTTTATATATATAACATTTTGGAAAACACAAAAACCTGATTATTTGGTAAATAATACACCTAGGATGTTGAAATTTGACGTGTGGACTGATATTGAGACTCTTGAAAAAAATTTGAAATTTTTTTTTTAAATTGGGCGTGGCACCGCCCACTTGTGATAAAATCAATTTAACAAATATTATTAATCATAAATCAAAAATCGTTTAACCTATCGTAACAAAATTCGGCAAAGAGGTTGACTTTACTATAAGAAATGCTTTGAAGAAAAATTAACGAAATCGGTTAAGGACCACGCCCACTTTTTTATAAAAGATTTTTAAAAGGGTCGTGGACGAATAAAATAAGCCATATCTTTGCAAAAAAGAGCTTTATATCAATGGTATTTCATTTCCCAAGTGTATTTATAACAATAAATAGGAAAAACTTCAAATTTTAAAAAATGAGCGGGGCACCGCCCCTTTTATGACTGAGCAGTTTTCTATGTTTCGGGATCCATTAACGGATCGTAATAAAATTTGGTACACAAATTTTTCCTATAGCAGAAAATATTTCTAGAAAAAATGGACGAGATCGGTTAAAGATTACGCCCACTTTTATATAAAAGATCTTTGAAAGGGTCGTAGACGAAAATAATAAGATATATCTTAGCGAAGAAAGCTTTGTGTTTATAGAATTTTACTTTCTAAATTGAATTATAACATTATATTTGAAAACACTAAACTTTTTGAAAATGTGTGGGGCACCGCCCCTTTTATGACTAAGCAATTTTCTATATTTCGGGAGCCATAACTCGAGGAAAAATTTATATATCGTAACAAAATTGTGTACACATATTTTCCTTATAGCAGAAAATATGTCTAGTAAAAATGGACGGGATCGGTTAAAGGCTACGGCAACTTATATATAAAACAAATTTAAAAGGGTCGTAGACTAGATTAATAAGCTATAACTTAGCAAAAAATAATTTTGAATGAATGATATTTCACTTATCAAGTTTAATTGTAAGAGGAAATGGGAAGACATTTTTTTTAAACGGGCGGTGCCACGTGTTATGTAGAAAAGTAATTTATATGAAATGAAATGTAAAATTGAAGCTCACGCTGAGTATATAATGTTAGGTTACACCCGAACTTAGACACCTATACTTGTTTCTGTTTCTTTTGTTATAATTGAAATAGTTTTCAAGACATTTAAAAAGATAGCCTGTAAAATTGTCAGCTTTTAATTTAAGTATTAACAGGTGCCGCATCCAGACTTCGATTTTCCATAAAAATTGTTTTTATAGAAGTTGTACCAGAGCTCTAACCTTTAGAACTCAAATCGCTAGCTATACATAACATTTCAGGGAATTGAACTTATGTGGATAATATACATATCGTATGAGGAATCGCATAAAATTTGAGGTTAAACTTTAACCTCGAGTAACTACTAAACGAATCAAGTTAGCAAAAGAAATATTCGCACCTGTTTTGTAAACTTTTCAATTTCCTATAAGAATATGTATAGCTAGTGGTCTGGGCACTAAGGGTTAGAGCTCTGGTAGACTTTTTATAAAAAGTTGAAGATTTCCCATACGATTTGTATGGAAAACCTATTTCGCTATGAGGCTTAATATTAAAATTAAAAGCTGAAATTTTTACAGGCTATCTATTTAGACATCCTGAACAAGATTTTCATGATACCAAAAAGAAACAAAAGAAAAACTTTTTGGCACACCCTAATAGGTATTTGTATATTCGAAGCTCTTGCAGTAGGAGGAAAGTGCTGATCAACGTCATAATATGTAGAAACACTCTAAGCTCTTTTTTCAGGATTTTATTGAAATTGGTTTCACGAGGCGAGTGCAGCGCTGTACTTGGAAAATTTTGTTTGCACACTTCCTCTTGAAGTCACAAGTTCAAGTATCTCCATTGAATATCATACTTTTTATGAAGTGTTTGCAGTGATGCCATAGAAACAAAAATAAAATCTCACGAAATGAGTTGAATTCTCCTATTTTTTTCCTCATTCGAACGAGAAATTCCCTCATGTTTTCCCATACAACCTAAATACATACAATTTTGAATTTAACAGAGAAACATTAAATTTACCGCATATTCCCTATCTTCTACAATGAACCTTACACCTCAGCTAAATAATTCTCCAGACAAAGTTCTGCATAAAAATATCCAACAGAGCAAATTGCAATAAATTTATTATTTTGCTCTCGCTCCACTACAAATACCATTTCGTTTTTAGTTTATATTCTGCTATTTGCTTCACTACAAAACAAGACGTAGCTCGTAGCGGAGCCTTAGAAATGCTATCAGAATTTTATGCTACGGCTCCCCCCTATGCTCAGTTCATATTTTTCGTTTCTACTTTCTCTGGAGTAGCAAATGCAAAGACTAATTTTTACTCATTAAGTTGACATTTTCCTCAATGTGGAGGCATTTTTTTAGGAAATGTTTTCCTCATTTAAAGTAAATGTTTTTTCTTAGTGTACTGATAAGGAGTTTGCAGACTTCAGATTTAAAGTTATAAGCGCTATGAACAAATTTATTAAGCCTTATAAAGAAATGTTATAAGACTTATTTGCAAGTTTTTTGGTGGGTGTCTAACATGTGCATACATATTTAATTTGTGTACGAGTATGATTAAGCCTATTATTATGTAAGGTATTTGAAATAATTTGAATGAACAAATTACTTATTAGCGTATCTACATATAAACATATGTGTGAAGGCTTAATGAAGCTATCGTTGTAATTAACTGAATTGGATTTGACTTTTAAACATAAAATAAGTAAAACGAGCTTTTCGATGGAAAATTTTTAATAAATTTTGCAGTTTTTCTATATGCGCTCCTTATTAATTTTAATTTTTTTTTTCGCTTCTGTTGCATTTTCTGGCTGGTCTCAACTAAGAGATAAGTTTCAAATTTGTATCTAAGCGAACGATCTCTTTAAAATTTAACGCACAATCCCCCTCCCATATTCCGTGCTTTTAAAATGTAAGTTCTCTCTCTCTTGGAAAGATTACACTTAAACATCGAGCGCAAGATTACAAGTCTCGTATGAATTTCGATATGTGCGGCATCTTTCGGACCTTTTTTCTCCTTTTGTTACATTGCCTTTGTACTCTACAATGTTTCAAATTAGTAGCTCAATGGAAAGTATTTCAAAGACTGATTCCACCCGATCCTTACAATATTTCTAAATGTCTGGGTCCGTGCGACACCTAGCGAGACTTTTTGTCTTACCTATTGAACTGCCATTGACCACTGAACTAAATCTTTAATTAGTTCAGTTAAGTGTTTAGTTCACAAGGCACTTACTTAGGATCGGTTTTTCAGTAAAATTTTGTCAATTAAACTACGCTTAAACTTATTCTTCAGTTTTTTGGTCTGCTTTAACTGCAGGTTAAGCTGAGCGGCCCAACTGACAGGGTTAAACTTTAATTAACCTATCAGTTATTTGCGTTCGTTCGAAATGACGTCGAATATACCCAATAAGCATTTGGGCTTGAGTACCATTAGAGGGCATGTTCATAACAAGGCATACTTCCAAAATCTCAAGAGTTGTTTTGAAACAATGGCTCAATTCGGGAATCATAGCATACTCAGCAAAAGAGGAAATTTTTTATAAAGCCAAAAATTCTATTACTTGAGTTGAAAAAATGTAATTTCCAACTTGTGGTTTTCTAACTGGACTCAACTGTAAGATTCCATACTACAGTATTTTCACAAAAATAAATAAAATATATATAATTTATTTTTTATTAATAACGGTTCACTATTGCTATCAACCAGGTGTTTGTTTCTCACAACAAACAGCTGTTGGTTTTGGAGATTTTTTTTCAACTCCACCTCAACTCGATATCCAGTGAAGGATATCAACTGGATAAATGTGTTGAATACAAATTTGGGATCTGTATATTTCTCAAAATCTCTCGAAAGTTGGATAATAATTGGAAAATAAATAAAATATATATAATTTATTTTTTATTAATAACGGTTCACTATTGCTATCAACCAGGTGTTTGTTTCTCACAACAAACAGCTGTTGGTTTTGGAGATTTTTTTTCAACTCCACCTCAACTCGATATCCAGTGAAGGATATCAACTGGATAAATGTGTTGAATACTCATTTGGGATCTGTATATTTCTCAAAATCTCTCGAAAGTTGGATAATAATTGGAAAATACTAATGACGGAGAACAACTCGAAAACTATTAATTTTACAAAATTTCTCAAAGGTTGGATAGTGATTGGGGAATGAAGTTGGATATCGACTCGAGAACTATCTGCTTTAAGAATAATTAAATAATGATGTTGGATATCATCTTCGAAACTAGATATATCTTTCGCTGGAGAAATTTTTTTTCCATGTTTGTTGGGTAAACAAAATCCAGTTGTTGCACTATCTACAAATTATCAGATATCTATCTAGATAATAAAAAACCAATGTTGCTGCACAAAAAAGACAACCACAAAGGCGGCCTTAAACTGTGACTGCAAACCTGCTCAGCAGATTAACTGGAGTTTAAATTTGACTAGAGGTTAAGCAAAATTAGTCTAAGCTTAGCTTAACCAATTACTGAAAAACCGTGTCTTAATGGCAAGAATTCAAATCTCGTTGAATTTCCTCGGCACATGCGCAATCTGGCGGATTTTTATACTCAGTTGAGCAGAGCTCACAGAGTATATTAACTTTGATTGGATAACGGTTGGTTGTACAGGTATAAAGGAATCGAGATAGATATAGACTTCCATATATCAAAATCATCAGTATCGAAAAAAAATTCGATTGAGCCATGTCCGTCCGTCCGTCTGTCCGTTAACACGATAACTTGAGTAAATTTTGAGGTATCTTGATGAAATTTGGTATGTATTCCTGGGCACTCATCTCAGATCGCTATTTAAAATAAACGATATCGGACTATAACCACGCCCACTTTTTCGATATCGAAAATTTCGAAAAATCGAAAAAGTGCGATAATTCATTACCAAATACGGATTAAGCGATGAAACTTGGTAGGTGAGTTGATCTTATAACGCAGAATAGAAAACTAGTAAAATTTTTGACAATGAGTGTGGCACCGCCCACTTTTAAAGGAAGGTAAATTAGAAGTTTTGCCAGCTGTAATTTGGCAGTCGTTGAAGGTATCATGATGGAATTTGATAGGAACGTTGCTCCTATTACTATATGTATGCTTAATAAAAATTAGGAAAATCGGAGAACGACCACGCCCACTTTTTAAAAAAAAATTTTTTTAAAGTCAAGTTTTAAAAGAAAAGTTAATATCTTTACAGTATATAAGTAAATTATGTCAACATTCAACCTCAGTAATGATATGGTGCAACGAAATACAAAAATAACAGAAAATTTCAAAATGGGCGTGGCTCCGCCTTTTTCATTTAATAGAATACTTTTAATGCCATAAGTCGAACAAAAATTAACCAATCCTTGTGAAATTTGGTAGGGGCATAGATTCTATGACGATAATTGTTTCCTGTGAAAATGGTCGAAGGGTCGAACCCACGCCCAGTTTTTATTCACAGTCGACCGTCTGTCCTTCCGCTCGACCGATAGCACGATAACTCGCGGAAAAACGATATATCTTAACTAAACTTAGTTCACGTACTTATCTGAAGTCACTTTATCTTGGTATAAAATATGGCCGAAATTCGACTATGACCACGCCCACTTTTCCGATATTGAAAATTACGAAAAATGAAAAAAATGCCATAATTCTATACCAAATATGAAAAAAGGGATGAAACATGGTAATTGGATTGGTTTATTGACGCAAAATATAACTTTAGAAAAAAACTTTGTAAAATAGTTGTGACACCTTCCATATTAAGTAGAATAAAATGAAAAAGTTCTGCAGGGCGAAATCAAAAGCCCTTGGAATCTTGGCAGGAATCCTGTTCGTGGTATTACATATACTATAAATAAATTAGCGATACCCGGTCACCCTGGTCCACATTTTGGTCGATATCTCGAAAACGCCTTCACATATACAACTAAACCCTCATTAATACCTTTAATTTGATACCCACATCGTACAAACACATTCTAGGGTCACCCCTGGTCCACCTTTATGGCGATATTTCGAAACGGCGGTCACCTATAGAACTAAGGCCCAAACCCTTTTAAAATACTCTTTAATACCTTCCATTTGATACCAATGTCATACAATCACATTCCAGGGTTACCCTAGGTTAGTTTTCCTACATGGTGATTTTCCCTTATTTTGTCTCCAAAGTATGTAAATGAGTACCTATGTAATGTTCGGTTACACCCGAACTTAGCCTTCCTTACTTGTTTTGTTTTTTTTAATATTTTGGACGTCATTTATCGTTTGAAATGACCCAAAAATATATTTATACATAGCTATCACTCAAAATTTCAATTTCAACCCAATTAACGCATAAGTTTGCAGAACTGCACAGAGCAGCCTTTTAATTTTTCATAAACTAGGAAACATGGACTTTCGGTAGAATCTGAAACTTTTTTTAAGGTAAGTGAAATATTTCACAATTTTTGTTCGTTTTCATTTTTCAAACAGGAAAATACAAAAAATTTGGTAAAAAAGTAAAAATTAACTCCTCTAAACAGCAAAGAATATGAGCACATGAGTTTAGACAGAAGATAAATTGTTTGCTACAGCAAATAAATCTTAAGCCGAAAGTTGAAAATGAATAAAGGGAGATGTTTACAGCGCGTCGATAGAAACAGCTGGTACGACGAAAGATGTCTTTGTAGTTTTGTCTATCTAATATCGGAAATCATGAGCACTACAAGCTTGAATTATTGGCTGGAGAGTTTGGCAGAAGGCATACAATTCTTTTCAAGCTATTTGCTTAATATAAATTTGGGGCCCAAAGATTATGAAGCAGATGCCTCAATTCAGAATGCTGGAGCATATATTCCACAATCCGATCAAGAATATTTCGTCTAACAAACCAAAAAGCAGACACTGTTTATTTGTCGAGGTAATCTAGTGCGGTTGCAAAAATGTGGAAAAATGCAAGCAAAAACTATTATGCGAAATAACATTAGTATTTCCCCTTCCGAGCCAATTTATTTGAAACAACAAACAATTTGACATAAGCAATGCACATTTAAAGCATTTGAAGAGGAAGTAGAAGAAGAAGTTAGAGGGGTATTACGAAAGTGAGTGAGATTGGGAAGGAGACTGTAAGCGGTAATTGGAAAGGGAGTGGAAGTAGTAGATGGAGTGTGAATGGGAGTAGGATTGGGAGTATTAGTGGTAGTTGTAGTGGTAATGGGAGTGGGAGTAGGAGGGAAGGTGTGTCTGAGCGAAGAATGAAATTTGAGTTAGGAAGTGGAGTGGGAGAGGGATATGGGGAGGAAGTTAGTAATTTGGAGAAAAGGAGTGAGCTGTATAACTAGTTTAAGCGAATTGGAGGACAGGAATATTAAAAATAAATGGAAAACTGAGAAGGAAGGAGTCATAAGGAGAAGTGAAATTGCCATTTTTCAAATATTGAGGGGTAATTTTTTGGCTAAGGATACATCTGCCCGGAATGCTTATTTATATTATTCGCTTACCAATTTTTAACAATATTTCTGAAAAGGTAATAAAGTCACAGATTTTGAAGCCCAAGCAGTGCCAAGGTTATTTCCCTAAAATTTCAAATAAAGAATAATAAAGAAATATTTGGCGCGATTTACCTTTACGGAGAGATTCAGGCCGAGCTTCACTTCCGATTTACGTCGTGCTCCTTTTTAGTTTTTCCCTCAAGCTAGCCGGACTACTACGACTACGAACCGCAGCCACAAGGCATATCAATTTTCAATGAGAAAATTATGAGAAATACATTCGAAGTGCTTGCCCAACTACTGCTGAGGGGTAAAACCGGTTAAAAAAACTTGTTTTCTAATTGAAACGAAAAATTTTTTCTAAATTTTTGAAGTTCCGTTGCTGTGGCAGCTAGAGCACGCTATTATCACACCACGGCCATACACATGCAAAATTTAAATAACATGTGGAATTTCAAGTTACTGGAACTTCATAGTTTTGTTGACAAGTAAAAAGTGGACGTTGTTAAAGATGGACATTGCTGGCATGGCCAACTCTTTAGGCTAACGGTAATTGGCGGATGTGCGGCTGGATGAGGATCAATTCAAGACTAATCTACAATATGATTGCTGTTTAGACTATCACTGGCTGCCACCGTATGTGCTTCGCCTGTCACACCGAAGACTCTTGGTTCAATTTCCGGCAAAGCAACAATAAAAATTTAGAAACAAGTGGGGTCTCCCCTCAGCAGTGATTTAGCGTATACTCCGAGTGCATATCTGCCATGATAAGTTTCTCAGTGAAAATTCATCTGCCTTGCAGATTCCGTTCGTAGTCGGCGTAACACATATAAGTCCCGTCCCGCCAATTGGTAGGAAAATCTCGGCCTTAAATGTCTTCGGAGCTTATCGCGCCTTGTATTTATATATTTTTAAGGGTATCGCTTTTCAAAATGCTCAAATTTATGTTTGTAAGTATGTAACTCTTTTATTTCAAATAATAAACAATAAATTGTTACGTATACATATCGGTACGGGTCTTTTTAGATGGTACGGATATGTTTACGTGTAATTGGTTGGTTTTTAATAAAAAAAATGTAAGCAAAAGTAGATGGGCGTTACCGAAAAGGATGATACCGTCTATTTCGGTGTAACATTTGAAAATATGAAGAGCTATTTGCCTTCCAAAGAAATTCCAAATCAATTTGATTAAACATTTTCTAGTTTTAACTTAAGCGCATTCATAAATACTAAAGCTGTAAAAGAAGGCAGAACTTATCAATCAATTGGCGGCCACCGTGGTGTGTTGATAGCGTGCTCCGCCTGCCACACCGTATGCCCTGGGTTCGCACCACGGGCAAAGCAACATCAAAATTTTGGAAATAAGGTTTTTCAATTAGAAGAAAATTTTTCTAAGCGGGATCGCCCCTCGACAGTTTTTGGCCAGCGCTCCGAGTGTATTTCTGCCATGAAAAGCTCTCAGTGAAAACTCATCTGCCTTGCAGATGCCGTTCGGAGTAGGCACAAAACATGTAGGTCCCGTCCGGCCAATTTGCAGGGAAAATCAAGAGGAGCAGGACGCCACTTAGAAGAGAAGCTCGGCCGTAGATCTCTTGGGAGGTTATCGCGCCTTACATTTATTTTTTATTTTTTACTTATCAATCGCAATCTTCACTACTTTCAACTACATCTTACTTTCCATATTTACTACAAAAACTCCTTAAATTTAAAAATAAATTACAAAAAGTGAAATGTGAAAGAAAAATGAATTCCTTTGCTACCCGCATTCCACAACCGCTCCCTAGACTAAGAAAAAACTCTCCTCGTCGTTAAGTGCCACAAATTCTGCTGTTAACAAGTCCATTTTTAAAACCATAAATTTCATTTATTTTTACAAGTTGCAACAAAAATTAGTATTAGTTAATAAGTGGGCTACGTTTTTTGGTGTTGTATCGGTTTCTGTTTTGAAATATGTTTTTTGCTACTATGAACCCATTATTATCCTCCTTTATCGCTTTTGAAAGTACTTTTGTAACTGTGTTTTGCACACTTTGTGTTCATAGCAATTAAAGTGAAAAATTTCAAAAGTTTATTGTTTCAAAGTGAAGCGCAAAATTTAATGAATTTACATTTTTAAAACTTTTAACTCATATTTGATATTGTGCGCAACCATCAAGGAATTGTGTAAGTGATTAGAAGAATAAAATAAATTCTAGCCGCCTTATATGCTTTATTTGTTGTTAAAAAAATAAATTAGGGTCATTACGCTTTCGGCAAAACTTACGAATAAATTACTTTAAGTATTTATAGCAATCGTGAATTTAATTGCTACAAACTGGCATAGAGGGCTTGCAATTACTTTGGCTGCCACAAGTTGTAGTTCAAAGCCCGGGGAGCAGTAGCCGTCGACTCCGATGCAACCGATTTGATTTTTAATTTTTTACTGAATGCAGGCAGACAATAGATTAGATGCTTATATTTTAGGATCGACGTTAATACCAGTTTCTTACCCACTCTGCAGGGCTAAAATGCAATTTTTGTGTCATTATATGTGACCCGGCCTATGAAAAGGTGGCTTATGACTCAAAAAAGAAATTGCGATAAACAGCTGTTAAAGATAAACAATATATTTCTTCAGTTTCTTAGTAGTTTTCTTTTTTTTTTTTTTGAGTCATAAGCCACCTTTTTGGGGTAAAGCAAGAAAATTGTTTTTATACACAGAGTGCTTTGCACACAGAGTATATTAACTTTGATTGGGTAACGGTTGGTTGTACAGGTATAAAGGAATCGAGATAGATATAGACTTCCATATATCAAAATCATCAGTATCGAAAAAAAATTGATTGAGCCATGTCCGTCCGTCCGTCCGTCCGTCTGTCCGTTAACACGATAACTTGAGTAAATATTGAGATATATATATAACATTTTGGAAAACACAAAAACCTGATTATTTGGTAAATAATACACCTAGGATGTTGAAATTTGACGTGTGGACTGATATTGAGACTCTTGAAAAAAATTTGAAATTTTTTTTTTAAATTGGGCGTGGCACCGCCCACTTGTGATAAAATCAATTTAACAAATATTATTAATCATAAATCAATAATCGTATAACCTATCGTAACAAAATTCGGCAAAGAGTTTGACTTTACTATAAGAAATGCTTTGAAGAAAAATTAACGAAATCGGTTAAGGACCACGCCCACTTTTTTATAAAAGATTTTTAAAAGGGTCGTGGACGAATAAAATAAGCCATATCTTTGCAAAAAAGAGCTTTATATCAATGGTATTTCATTTCCCAAGTGTATTTATAACAATAAATAGGAAAAACTTCAAATTTTAAAAAATGAGCGGGGCACCGCCCCTTTTATGACTGAGCAGTTTTCTATGTTTCGGGATCCATTAACGGATCGTAATAAAATTTGGTACACAAATTTTTCCTATAGCAGAAAATATTTCTAGAAAAAATGGACGAGATCGGTTAAAGATTACGCCCACTTTTATATAAAAGATCGTTGAAAGGGTCGTAGACGAAAATAATAAGATATATCTTAGCGAAGAAAGCTTTGTGTTTATAGAATTTTACTTTCTAAATTGAATTATAGCACTAAATTTGAAAACACTAAACTTTTTGAAAATGTGTGGGGCCCCTTTTATGACTAAGCAATTTTCTATATTTCGGGAGCCATAACTCGAGGAAAGACTAATATATCGTAACAAAATTGTCTACACATATTTTCTTATAGCAGAAAATATGTCTAGTAAAAATGGACGGGATCGGTTAAAGGCTACGGCAACTTATATGTAAAACAAATTTAAAAGGGTCGTAGACTAGATTAATAAGCTATAACTTAGCAAAAAATAATTTTGAATGAATGATATTTCACTTATCAAGTTTAATTGTAAGAGGAAATGGGAAGACATTTTTTTTAAACGGGCGGTGCCACGTGTTATGTAGAAAAGTAATTTATATGAAATGAAATGTAAAATTGAAGCTCACGCTGAGTATATAATGTTAGGTTACACCCGAACTTAGACACCTTTACTTGTTTCTGTTTCTTTTGTTATAATTGAAATAGTTTTCAAGACATTTAAAAAGATAGCCTGTAAAATTGTCAGCTTTTAATTTAAGTATTAACAGGTGCCGCATCCAGACTTCGATTTTCTATAAAAATTGTTTTTATAGAAGTTGTACCAGAGCTCTAACCTTTAGAACTCAAATCGCTAGCTATACATAACATTTCAGGGAATTGAACTATCTACTTATGTGGATAATATACATATCGTATGAGGAATCTCATAAAATTTGAGGTTAAACTTTAACCTCGAGTAACTACTAAACGAATCAAGTTAGCAAAAGAAATATTCGCACCTGTTTTGTAAACTTTTCAATTTCCTATAAGAATATGTATAGCTAGTGGTCTGGGCACTAAGGGTTAGAGCTCTGGTAGACTTTTTATAAAAAGTTGAAGATTTCCCATACGATTTGTATGAAAAACCTATTTCGCTATGAGGCTTAATATTAAAATTAATAGCTGAAATTTTTACAGGCTATCTATTTAGACATTCTGAACAAGATTTTCATGATACCAAAAAGAAACAAAAGAAAAACTTTTTGGCACACCCAAATATGTATTTGTATATTCGAAGCTCTTGCAGTAGGAGTAAAGTGCTGATCAACGTCATAATATGAAAAACACTCTAAGCTCTTTTTTCACGATTTTATTGAAATTGGTTTCACGAGGCGAGTGCAGCGCTGTACTTGAAAAATTTTGTTTGCACACTTCCTCTTGAAGTCACAAGTTCAAGTATCTCCATTGAATATCATACTTTTTATGAAGTGTTTGCAGTGATGCCATAGAAACAAAAATAAAATCTCACGAAATGAGTTGAATTCTCCTATTTTTTTCCTCATTCGAACGAGAAATTCCCTCATGTTTTCCCATACAACCTAAATACATACAATTTTGAATTTAACAGAGAAACATTAAATTTACCGCATATTCCCTATCTTCTACAATGAACCTTACACCTCAGCTAAATAATTCTCCAGACAAAGTTCTGCATAAAAATATCCAACAGAGCAAATTGCAATAAATTTATTATTTTGCTCTCGCTCCACTACAAATACCATTTCGTTTTTAGTTTATATTCTGCTATTTGCTTCACTACAAAACAAGACGTAGCTCGTAGCGGAGCCTTAGAAATGCTATCAGAATTTTATGCTACGGCTCCCCCCTATGCTCAGTTCATATTTTTCGTTTCTACTTTCTCTGGAGTAGCAAATGCAAAGACTAATTTTTACTCATTAAGTTGACATTTTCCTCAATGTGGAGGCATTTTTTTAGGAAATGTTTTCCTCATTTAAAGTAAATGTTTTTTCTTAGTGTACTGATAAGGAGTTTGCAGACTTCAGATTTAAAGTTATAAGCGCTATGAACAAATTTATTGAGCCTTATAAAGAAATGTTATAAGACTTATTTGCAAGTTTTTTGGTGGGTGGTAACATGTGCATACATATTTAATTTGTGTACGAGTATGATTAAGCCTATTATTATGTAAGGTATTTGAAATAATTTGAATGAACAAATTACTTATTAGCGTATCTACATATAAACATATGTGTGAACGCTTAATGAAGCCATCGTTGTAATTAACTGAATTGGATTTGACTTTTAAACATAAAATAAGTAAAACGAGCATTTCGATGGACAATTTTTAATAAATTTTGCAGTTTTACTATATGCGCTCCTTATTAATTTTAATTTTTTTTTTTCGCTTCTGTTGCATTTTCTGGCTGCTCTCAACTAAGAGTTAAGTTTCAAATTTGTATCTAAGCGAACGATCTCTTTAAAATTTAACGCACAATCCCCCTCCCATATTCCGTGCTTTTAAAATGTAAGTTCTCTCTCTCTTGGAAAGATTACACTTAAACATCGAGCGCAAGATTACAAGTCTCGTATGAATTTCGATATGTGCGGCATATTTCGGGCCTTTTTCTCCTTTTGTTACATTGCCTTTGTACTCTAAAATGTTTCAAATTAGTAGCTCAATGGAAAGTATTTCAAAGACTGATTCCACCCGATCCTTACAATATTTCTAAATGTCTAGGTCCGTGCGACACCTAGCGAGACTTTTTGTCTTACCTATTGAACTGCCATTGACCACTGAACTAAATCTTTAATTAGTTCAGTTAAGTGTTTAGTTCACAAGGCACTTACTTAGGATCGGTTTTTCAGTAAAATTTTGTCAATTAAACTACGCTTAAACTTATTCTTCAGTTTTTTGGTCTGCTTTAACTGCAGTTTAAGCTGAGCTTAAGCGGCCCATCTGACAGGGTTAAACTTTAATTAACCTATCAGTTATTTGCGTTCGTTCGAAATGGCGTCGAATATACCCAATAAGCATTTGGGCTTGAGTACAATTAGAGCGCATGTTCATAACTAGGCATACTTCTAAAATCTCAAGAGTTGTTTTGAAACAATGGCTCAATTCGGGAATCATAGCATACTTAGCAAAAGAGGAAATTTTTTATAAAGCCAAAAATGCTATTACTTGAGTTGAAAAAATGTAATTTCCAACTTGTGGTTTTCTAACTGGACTCAACTGTAAGATTCCATACTACAGTATTTTCACAAAAATAAATAAAATATATATAATTTATTTTTTATTAATAACGGTTCACTATTGCTATCAACCAGGTGTTGGTTTCCCACAACAAACAGCTGTTGGTTTTACAGATTTTTTTTCAACTCCACCTCAACTCGATATCCAGTGAAGGATAACAACTGGATAAATTTGTTGAATACTCATTTGAGATCTGTATATTTCTCAAAATCTCTCGAAAGTTGGATAATAATTGGAAAATACTAATGACGGAGAACAACTCGAAAACTATTAATTTTACAAAATTTCTGAAAGGTTGTATAGTGATTGGGGAATGAAGCTGGATATCGACTCGAGAACTATCTGGTTTAAGAATAATTAAATAATGATGTTGGATATCACCTTCGAAACTACATATATCTTTCGCTGGAGAAATTTTTTTTCCATGTTTGTTGGGTAAACAAAATCCAGTTGTTGCACTATCTACAAATTATCAGATATCTATCTAGATAATAAAAAACCAATGTTGCTGCACAAAAAAGACAACCACAAAGGCGGCCTTAAACTGTGACTGAAAAACTGCTCAGCAGATTAACTGGAGTTTAAATTTGACTAGAGGTTAAGCAAAATTAGTCTAAGCTTAGCTTAACCAATTACTGAAAAACCGTGTCTTAATGGCAAGAATTCAAATCTCGTTGAATTTCCTCGGCACATGCGCAATCTGGCGGATTTTTATACTCAGTTGAGCAGAGCTCACAGAGTATATTAACTTTGATTGGATAACGGTTGGTTGTACAGGTATAAAGGAATCGAGATAGATATAGACTTCCATATATCAAAATCATCAGTATCGAAAAAAAATTCGATTGAGCCATGTCCGTCCGTCCGTCTGTCCGTTAACACGATAACTTGAGTAAATTTTAAGGTATCTTGATGAAATTTGGTATGTATTCCTGGGCACTCATCTCAGATCGCTATTTAAAATAAACGATATCGGACTATAACCACGCCCACTTTTTCGATATCGAAAATTTCGAAAAATCGAAAAAGTGCGATAATTCATTACCAAATACGGATTAAGCGATGAAACTTGGTAGGTGAGTTGATCTTATAACGCAGAATAGAAAACTAGTAAAATTTTTGACAATGAGCGTGGCACCGCCCACTTTTAAAGGAAGGTAAATTAGAAGTTTTGCCAGCTGTAATTTGGCAGTCGTTGAAGGTATCATGATGGAATTTGATAGGAACGTTGCTCCTATTACTATATGTATGCTTAATAAAAATTAGGAAAATCGGAGAACGACCACGCCCACTTTTTAAAAAAAAATTTTTTTAAAGTCAAGTTTTAAAAGAAAAGTTAATATCTTTACAGTATATAAGTAAATTATGTCAACATTCAACCTCAGTAATGATATGGTGCAACAAAATACAAAAATAAAAGAAAATTTCAAAATGGGCGTGGCTCCGCCCTTTTTCATTTAATTTGTTTAGGATACTTTTAATGCCATAAGTCGAACAAAAATTTACCAATCCTTGTGAAATTTGGTAGAGGCTCAGATTCTAGGACGATACCTGTTTTCTGTGAAAATGGGCGAAATCGGTTGAATCCACGCCCAGTTTTTATACACAGTCGACCGTCTGTCCTTCCGCTCGGCCGTTAACATGATAACTTGAGCAAAAATCAATATATCTTTACTAAACGCAGTTCACGTACTTATCTGAACTCACTTTGTATTGGTGTCAAAAATGGCCGAAATCCGACTATGACCACGCCCACTTTTTCGATATCGAAAATTACGAAAAATGAAAAAAGCCATAGTTATATACCAAATACGAAAAACGGGATGAAACATGGTAGTTGTATTCGTCTATTGACGCAAAATATAACTTTAGAAAAAACTTCGTAAAATGGGTGTGACACCTACCACATTAAGTAGAAGAAAATGAAAAAGTTCTGCAGGGCGAAATCAAAAGCCCTTGGAATCTTGGAAGGAATACTGTTCGTCGTATTACATATATAAATAAATTAGCGGTACCCAACAGATGATGTTCTGGGTCACCTTGGTCCACATTTTGGTCGATATCTGGAAAACGCCTTCACATATACAACTACCACCACTCCCTTTTAAAACTCTCACTAATACCCTTAATTTGATACCAGTATCGTACAAACACATTCTAGAGTCACCCCTGGTTCACCTTTATGGCGATATTTCGAAACGGCTTCCACCTATATAACTAAGGCCCACTCCCTTTTAAAATACTCATTAACACCTTTCGTTTGATACCCATATTGTACAAACGCATTCTAGAGTCACCCTGGTCCACCTTTATGGCGATATCTCGAAAAGGCGACCACCTATACAACTACCACCATTCCCTTTTAAAACCCTCATTAATACCTTTCTTTTGATACCCATATTATACAAACAAATTCTAGGGTCACCCCTGGTCCACCTTTATGGCAATATCTCGAAACAGAGTCCACCTATGGAACTAAGGATTACTCCCTCTTAAAATACTCTTTAATACCTTCCATTTGATACACATGTCATACAAACAAATTCCAGGGTTACCCTAGGTTCTCTTTACTACATGGTCGTTTTCCCTTATTTTGTCTCCGCAGCTCTCAACTGAGTATGTAATGTTTGGTTACACCCGAACTTAGCCTTCCTTACTTGTTTTTTATACTTTTGTTGTATTGTCTCAATGGCGTGATCCAAGTGTAAGGCTTCAAGTTTCTAGCTTAATAAGAAGTTAATAAAAAATCGATTGATATATTCATCTAGATATTGCTCTTTAATAATCAATATTCAACGTTTCTAGTCTCTAGATCATTGAAAAGTTGCTTAAAACTGGATAAAAAAAATTAAAAATTCGGAGGAGTCTTTTAAACATCACGATCCCTGCGTCACGCGGCGAATGCGTGTTCTATGTAGAAGAATCAAAATATTCTAAAATTACAAAGTGATACTAAGGCTTCCGATTTACAGCTTGCAAACCTTAAAACTTTCTTCTTTTTCCAAAATTTTACCAAATTTTTAATTTGCGTTACAAAGTTAACCCACTCGCCAAGTTTCATTACGTTGCCAGTATTTCTTAATGTATTGTCCCATTTTTTCGAAATTTTTGGAGTCAAAAACGTAGGTGTAGTTATAATCTGATTTCGAACTTTTTAAGGTCAAATATATTTTTAGTCCAGGTCAGTCCGTGTACTAAATTTGGTGAAGACATCCAAATTGTTCCTAAATTTTTCATGTTAACGAACAGACGGAGGACCACACCAAAGGCTGGATATAAAAGTGAAGTTTTTTTTAATAGTAGGCGTGGTCGCTATCCGATTTTATTAATTCTTAATTGGTATTTATACAAGAGCAAGCATAACTTCGGTGCCAAATTTAAAAATGAAATCTTCAACGGATTTTCATCTGTGCCTACTTCTAAATGTAGGCGGTGCCATGCCAATGACCGACAGTGCTTTCATTCAGAACTTTTCATCATTAAGGGTTTTATTTTTACATCTGTCCATTTCAACCGTGGTGTGATGCTAGCGGGCTCCGCCTACCACACCGTATGCCCTGGGTTCACACCCCGGACAAAGCAACATCAAAATTTTAGAAATAAGGTTTTTCAATTAGAAGAAAATTTTTCTAAGCGGGGTCGCCCCTCGGCAGTGTTTGGCAAGCGCTCCAGGTGTATTTCTGTCATGAAAAGCTCTTAGTGAAAACTCATCTGCCTTGCAGATGCCGTTCGGGGTCGACATAAAACATGTAGGTCTCGTCCGGCCAATTTGTAGGGAAAAGCAAGAGGACCACGACGCAAATTGGAAGAGAATCTCGACCTTAGATCTCTTCGGAGGTTATCGCGCAAAGTAAGCACCAACTAAGGAACTCAATTTGAAATGTCTTATTTCGAAATTGGAAAACGAGAGAAAATAAACTGGATTTCCTGATATATTTTCCTCACACAGTATGTTAATTCATGCACACTGTAATGGATTTTCTTTGAATCATAAAAAAAGAGTGGGCGCTGCGACGGTTTCATAGATTTCTGCACTTTCAATAGCAACTGCATCTGCAAAATCATCAAAATCGGATAAGGCGACTAAAACAAATAAGGCTACAAACAATTAAGCATTTCGCCACCCACCGCCACTTCAAGTGAACAATGAAACAAACAACAAGTAGTCAACCAAATACCAACAACATAAGCAACAAATAAAGGTGTTTAAGTTCGGATTAAACCGAATATTATATACTCAACGTGAGTTCCAACTGTACGGTTCATTTCAGATAAATTACTTTTTCGAATTTCGTTACGAGGAATTAATTATTATTTTTTTTTTTTAGGGCTCTAGAAATGTTGTCTAATGCTTGATCGGTTAGGAGCGTGGCACCGCCCATTGAAAAAATATGTTTCCAGATTTCCTCTTCCAGTAAAACTTGGCAGATGAAATATCATTGATACAATACTACTTTTTACAAAAAATATAGCTTATTATTCTAGTCCACAAACGTTTTAAACATCTTTTATATAAAAGTGTAGCATGTTCCTTAACCAATTTCGTTAATTTTTCTTCGAAGCATTCTTTATAGTAAAGGCAACCTCTCTGTCGAATTTTGTTATGATAGGTTCGCCGGTTTTCGATTTATGATTAATAATATTTGTAAAACTGATTTTATCAAAAGTGGGCGGTGCCAAGCCCATTTTCAAATAAATTTTTAAATTTTTATCAAGACCCAATATCAGTCCACACATCAAATTTAAATATTCTAGGTGTAATTTTTTTTGTTTTCCCAAATGTTATTTATGTAAAAAGTGGGCGTGGTTTTAGTCCGATATAGCTCATTTTAAAAGCCATGGGAGGTGAGTGCCAAGGAACCCATATACTAAATTTCAATACGATATATCGATATTTACTCAAATTAGCGTGTGCACAGACAAACGGACGGATATGGTTAAATCAATTCCATTTTTCCTCCTGAGCCTTTTGATATTGTGACGAATACTAGCAACACTAAGGGGTACTATCATCTCTAAGCCGATACTAAGCAGTGATTCATATGCACATCACCAAATCAATCATTATGTCTACCCATATGCCCATACGAGCAGCGGAGAAGAGACGCACAAACACATGCACATATCTTATCTGATATGCACCCAAAAGTAGGCAATTATCTATGGAAGTGTCACTCACATATACACGCGCATACGAAAAGCTATACACGTGCATCTGTAGTTATAATTATATACCATTAACTAAGTAAATTCTGGAAGCGCCTAGAAGTATGCGAACGAGAAATCACAGAGTATAAAAGGCAGCAACAGTAGAGGCACGACAATCAGTTTGATTTAAGCAAGCTATCAGTTGCGAAGTATAAGTGTATTTTCAAGTTGTCTAATAAAGACCATTTTTGCATTATTCAATATTGGAGTTATTTATTCAACAGTTTAGTGATTCGAACATTTGTAGAAGGTTGCAGATAAGAGGAATTTCAGTAAATTCGTATATATATCTCGATTCGTTAATACCGTTACGAACAACCGTTATGTTACCAAATTTAATATACTCTGTGTGCAAAGCACGCTGAGTATAAAAATAACAGAAAGCATTGGCATTGACTGTCGCTCCAACCAAAAACAACTTGCCGATACATTGCCTTAAAAAATTGCAACTGCCAACAGCAATAGGACAAACACATACATAGATACAAAGTTACAAACATTTAGCATATTTCATAGATATTCGTAGTCACATTGGACTTACGTATAAGTGCACATAAATAAGTTAAATGTTTTACGAACCGCAGACTAGAGATGGGTGCGATATATCAGGACCACAGTACTTACACACAGGCGGAGTTAATTTATAACATAGCTCCTGGTTTTTGATAGGGTTTTTCAGTTTGTTCGTTAAAACAAACTTCTTGTAACACTGCGGACTCATTCAGTCTATGTGAGGTCCTCATGGACCGCCAGTTCAACCTAACCTAACAGCTTGCGAATAAATACATATTTTGAACAAGATTCACCTAAGATGGATTGTGTTGTCGGAAGCGAAATTTAAGCGCACGAGGTATGCCTCAGTGACGCCTTCAACAAAACTGGATGTCGTGTTGGGGTCTATTGTCGTGACCTTTATGAAGTGACAATACTCCTTACAGAAGACTACGGATCTAGACCTGATGGGTGTCACTGTTTACACATAACAACAACCCGATTGCTGTCGAATCTACCTTTCCCCCCTAACTCAATGTTTTATTCAATTCCATGCCTACAGGATCGTATGCAGTCAGAGGTTCTCAATTTTATTCTAAAGGCGCCTCCCTAATACCGGACCACTTGCGGCAGTGATAAAATATCTCGTACGGCATGGAGCTGTGCCGTTGTTGACCGTGACTGAATGACCTTAGATTTGGAGATCATGGAAGCAGCATACAATGAAAAACGAAAATTTAGCCACCGATTCCTGAAAGGCTAAAATTGCGCCTTTGAACTGGGTGTTAAATCAGCTCTAAAATATTCTTTATGCTCGGTCACAGCATAAACCATTTCGGTCGTATGCCAGCTGTGATGAGGCCAAGCCTCTAGGCAGTACACCGGCGGCATAACGCGCAGAATAAGTTGAACAGCTCTAGGGATGGACCAGATCATCGAAAAGCAAACATATGACTTGTTTCAACAGACCCTCTGCGGGCAGCGGTGTTGAGCTGTCTAAAGGTCTTGGCTGAGCTATTCCACGGCCGCCGTGGTGTAGTGGTAACGTGCTGCGCCTACCACACCGAAGATCATGCGTTCAAGACCAAAAACAAAACAACTTTTTCTTAGCAAGGTCGCCCCTTGGCAGTAATTTGGAAAACACTTGGAGTATATTTCTGCCATGAAAAGCTTTTCAGTGAAAACTCATCTGCCTTTCAGATGCTGTTTCGGAGTCATAGGACCTAAATGGACCCGCCAATTTGTAATAAAAATTAAAGGCAGCAAATTGGAAGAGAAGCTCGGCCTAAACTCTCTTCGGAGGTATATAGCGCTATGCATTTTATTTTTTTTTTAATCTTTATATATAAAAATCACGTGTCACTATGTTTGCTCCCGATGGACTCCTAAACTACTGCACCGATTTGGAATTTATTTTGAACCCCGTGTGTAGTTTGATTGAAATATAGGATAGGTTATATCTCAGTTTATATTCGCAATATTATTTTATTGGAATTTTTTTTTAAATGTTTATACGTAATAATAAAATGTTACGTATACGCAGCGGCACTCGTATTTTCAGGTGGTGCGGATATACTTCCGTGTAATTGCTTGGTGTTTAATTAAACAACCTGCTTATCAATAAAAAATATTATAGCGAATGATATCAAGTATAACGCATCACCGCGCCCGGCGAGAGAGGCGAGGGCGGTGGGGGGATTACCCCCGGACCCGGGGTTTTTGAGGGGGCCCGCGATTTATAAGTACTAAGACATTTTTTTTTTTTTAATTCAGGAGAGTCTTCAGTTGTTCCATGTGCAATTTTTAAGCCGAATTTCAAAAGCAATGAATATCTGCATTTCGTTTTAATATTATATTGAAGTGTGAAAAATAAAAATTTATATATATAAAAGGAGAAGCTAAAATGTGGGTTGGCTGGTCGCCGGTGTTTAAAGAGATGCGTCAGTCGATTCTGTTCAATCGTGGACCAGAGTACCCCTAGAATGTTTTTATAGAATATGGATATCAAAAGAAAGCTGTTGCTGAGAGCTCTAAAGTAATTTTCATTGTGATATTCGATTTAGTCGCATTAACCTGGCAAAGCTGATAAATATGCATGCGAAGGCGAAACAGAGACATGAATTAATAATACCCACATACCTATTTACATACGTCCTATTCGATTTGCCTGAAATTTGGTATATAAATTTGCCTATATTAGTGTTTACGATCCTTTCTTCCGACCAGAGACGGTCTGGGACTGGGATTAGGATTAGGACTGGGACTGAGACTCGGAGTTGGACTGGGACTGGGATTGGAACAAAAGAGATAGACTGAGAGAGATATAGAATGAGACGAAGATGGAGATAGATGAAGGGAAAAAGAAGGAGGGAGGAGTGAATAAAAGGATTAGGAAAAAGTGAAGAGGGGGAGGGCAGAGTTAGACGGAAAAAGCTTTTTAAAATGTATGCAGGTAGGCCAAATTTTGGGCAGAACAACGTCTGCCGGGTCTGCTAGTTGTATATAAAGAGGAAGCATATCGTACCAGAATAAATTTAAAAATGCACGGGGTCGGGGTTAAATACAATTTTAAATCTCCCATCTCTACTAAATATTGATATTAGCTCAAATTGATGGGAAAAAGACTGTTTTGGTATGCAAAATGGGAAAAAGTAACTGTTAACTTTTTTGGAGCATAGTTTATGAATATGGGTAATTCCACTGAAGTACATGTTTTTCTAGTACTCTGTCAAAACTGACCGACACATATTTATTTACTTTTTTTTTTTGTCATTTGCCGGAAAAAAAATGTTTTTGATTTTTTAAATTTTTTTAAATTAAGAATCACGTTTTCAAATACATATATGACTAATCCAATTTCAAGAGCAATCAACTAAAAGACAGTCGATCTCTGAACAATTGTTGCTGAACATAGAATTTAGTATTAATAATGTACTTTACAGCACAATGATCGCCTATATTTCTTAAACGATTTTTTTTTTTTGTTTGTTAAAAAAGTGAAAATGCCCACGTTATACTCAATATCAAAATTTTCCAAATTGGGGTATTTTCAATTTTTGTTCTTCTGATTCGGATCGCCAAAGTCTGCTGAGAATAAACGTTTTCAAATCAACAAAGCTTTGCTCCTATGAAACAACTAAGGCAAATCTATAAAAGGTGAAGGCGAAGCGAATTCAACCCAATTCACCGTGCAGAAGAATGTCAAGTCCAAATAAAATTAACTGACATCTTGCTGAACTTAGGTGTTGTTGCTTGGAAAATATAAAGAAGGATATATTTTATTTAGAGGAGGGATATATATGAAGCACCTTCCAGTCCTGTGTCAGTATATTACTTTTTTGAGGCAAGAACAGGTTGCGCGCATCCTCCGACTTCACCACACATGAGACTCAGCCCTTGTTTTTGGAAGTTCGGAAAAACCCCCTTTGACTATTTCAATGTGCTAATATAGCTTAGCTTTATCAACTTAATTCTACTGAACCTGTGAAGAGTGGTAGCGGTTTATTTGATTGGTCCGGCCACATTGTGACTACGAGATCAAGCAGCTTCGTTTCTTCAGGTCTCCAAGTTTCATTATGTATCTGCCCATAAGAATACTTGCGATCTTTTAGCGCCACGCTCAGGAACTGTGAAACTGTTATGTCGATTCTATCGATGCTATCATTTTCTTGGTGACAACCTAAATCGCAGCGTTTGCTTTAAAAGGAATGGATGAGTAAACGGGAGTATATTTGTTATCTTCCTTTAGCTTATCAATCACTTCGTGGCAATAGCGCCTCCTGCTGCGTTACTTCGCATGATGGCCTGAAGGTACATACTAGAGCGCTGTAGGCTTGGGCTGAATCCTCACACCAGTGCTAAACTGTCGGTCCTACCAATGGCCTGACGTATAATAGCGGAAAATATATTATATGTATGTTTGCAGGGGCAACAAGGCAAGCAGAATTGCAATCTGAAATACAGTTTTGGACATTCATTTTTCAAGAATAAAATGGGAATGCCAAAAACACAGTAAAGGTGAAATGTGGGCAAAGGTTGACAAGGAGAAGAAATGGAAACCTCTTTATAGTTGTATCATGGTTTCAACTAACTTTTGACAAACTATTGGACATGATAACATAGAAATCTCCCCCTGCGGGTAAGTGGTTTAGAATATGCCCGTGGTAGGTATACCGTTCGCAAGTGATACACATGTCCATATTGCTCCCTCTTGAGTACTACAACGCTCGTGGATTGGATAAACATAGTATCTTAGGTTTATCCAATCCATGAGTGTTGTAGTACTCAAGCGGGGACAATAAATACATGTGTATCACTTGCGCGAACCTATCATGATCGTTATTAAAAACTGTATCCGCGGAGAGTAGAGAATGCGGTAGTGATCTGTACATACTGTATCATAGATACCTGTGTACGGGTCTCAGCTCCAGGCCTGGTGTGTGCTTTCATAGTGGTGGTAATACAGGAACTGTGGTTTCCCCTCGATTGCGAGGAGTTGTATAGTGCAACCCTCTCAAGGGGTTGCCAGCGCTTCTCCAACTCAATTGTCAACCTCACTTACCTGTGGCGAATCCTGTTTCATTAACAGCCGAGTGTCTGACGACCCCGAACTCCTTATGGATCTATGGGTTGGGAGGGCGGGTATGGCCTAGGAGGTTACATGTGGTCATACGAAATCGTTCCTGAGATGGTCGGGCTAATACCTTTATGGTGCTTGTTACCGGAACGTACCGGAACGATGTGCATCCGGCAAAGGACCATCAACATGGATAACACTCCCCAAGGCCCGCCCGATCATAAGATAATTTGGTACCAACAATCGTGCACTGAAGTGCTTGGTAGCAAACATCGAGCCTTTTTTGGCCCACTGATCATGCAATTAGATGGCAGGTACTCACGTCAAGCATGCAATATTTTACAGAAAAATCTATGATTATGGTGGCTGAACTTTCGTGGAATCGGCCATATGTAGATACACATGCGGTTTTTGTGCACTTGTTTTGAGCTGCGTTTATTTGTTGTTGTCACAATTCTGTTAGCTTTATGCTCCATTTGATATTGCTCGCTTTTAACGGTGTCAATGAACGACCTTCCGCAGCACCAGCATGCTTTAGCTTTTCATTTTTAGCCAGCAGAATTGATCACAGTGCAATTTAGCTTCGGGGCGCCCAAGCCACGTAAATTCATTTAAGTCAAACGTTTGTAAAAGTCGCCACCACTAACATAGCAGCCATCAACAGACACCAACGCTATCACTTGACTGTTACAAAAACACCGCAAGCACATATACATATATGCAGCTATAATACTAACAATAACAATAACAAATGCTATCAAGAGCACACGACAACCGTCAACAGTAACTGCATTTTATACCTTTTGCTTTAACGTTTGTTGTTGTCATTGTGCTGGTTGTCACTGTTGCGCTGCCCACACAAAAACGCAAGCAACATCGATTGGCAACGGTAATAGCATCAGTTGTTGCAACAACTTTTCAAAGTCTCAAAACTTTACTTTTATGCCCGTTGATTATCGCTGCCCTCGTCGCGTCGCTTCCTTTTTGTGCACACTTTGTTGCCTTCTACGACATTGCAAAGTTACTTCTTTCGTTGTTGTTACTGTTGTTATGTGCAATTAAAAATACCATCTGCACACGTTGTAATGTTGTTGTGATACTTGGTTTTTAGATGCTGCTCAAGTTTGGTATTGCCGTGCCCTTTTGTGTGACTATGGCATTAGCAATGGTTTTTGTTTTTATAATTTTATAGGCGAATATTTGTTGGCACAATCTTTGAGAATATGAGAATGCTTTTTTGCAAAATATTTTATTGGTGGGCTTTTTCTTTTTTTTGTTGTGCATTGATAAAACAGAACTGTCGTTGGTTATTAAAATTTATGTTCATAGGCAATTCAAATCTGGGTGGTCATTTAATAATCTTGGAATGTTCATTTTTATTGGTGCTTCTTTTGCGGATCTTGAAAGCTTTGTGTCGGATAGAGATGTTCTGGGATAAACAGATTCAGTATAATAACACACAAAAAATGTTGGTGTCAAGACCGCACTTTGTGGTGTTTGTCCGTATAAAAAAACAAAATAGTGTGGATTTCATTCCCAAGACGTGCTGAAAGAAACTACTCCAAAAAGAGGATTTAAATTATGTTTAGCTTAGGTTGAACTGGTAGTTCCGTAAGAATTTCACATAGAATGAATGAGTCCACGGAATTTAAATTAAAATAAAATTAAGAAAATTGAACGTTCAATGTGGAGAGTGGATCAGGCTACCATCACATTACTGCGGCTTGCTGCTTACATCTGTCATTACTCAATACAACGAGCGGCACGCGAAAATTTGCAAGTTCTATGGCTACTTCAGCCTCTTTGGCAGTGACGTGGAAAGCACGTTTCCCTTGACGGACATCAGTCGATATTGGGAGGGCAGCGAGAAGATAATCTGTGTATTCTTTACATTTTTACCTCTTTTCATTTTTAAAGTTGACGACAGTACGTTTTTCAGAATGGCTTTAGAAAATTACTTAGCACATAAACTGTGAACTGAATCAAGAACACCATAATAGAAAATACTCGTAGTGTTAGACTTATCAAAAGTCTTTGTGCCGTTAACCACGGCACGTTACTGCAAGACTTGGAAGCGTCCACCCTTCCTCCCATTCTAAAACTGTGGACCACAAATTATCTGTGTGGTCGACAGGCATCGGTGCAGTTAAGGAACTTAATATCAAATTACACAACACTGAAAGAAATGGTGCTAGTAAAATCAACAAATCGATTCTGTTGTCCTACCGAGTTCTTTGTCAAGCGAACAAATTAGTTTAGTCGTTTCAACAGAAGAGAAATTGTCGCTCTTAAGTTAACAAAATGTGTAAAATTGACAGATTCCCAATCAATCTAACTGATTTTTCTGTTAACACAACTGATCTTACAGGTCATTTCAATAGCGATCAACAGTCAATACATGAGCAAATTTCAAAGAAAATTTTACGCTCACTATGGCGGTCGCCGTGGTGTGTGGGTAGCGTCCTCCGCCTACCACACCGAAGGCCCTGGGTTCACACCCAGGGCAAAGCAACATAAAAATTTTAGAAATAAGGTTTTAAATTGGAAGAAAATTTTCCTAAGAGGGATCACCTCTCGGCACTGTTCGGCAAGCACTCCGAGTGTATTTCTGCCATGAAAAGATCTCAGTGAAAACTTATCTGCCTTGCAAATGCCGCAACATAGGTACTTTCGTACAAAGCTGTCACAACAACTTTTTTTTTGTTCATTTGACTACTAAAACGGTCAATTACGAATCAACGATTTGTGCGCAGTTGATTCAACATCTTGTTGCGATGGATAAAAATTGACAGAAATTTCGGTTGAATTGACCCGTATTTCGGTGGATTTTACCAGTCTTTTTCTTTCAGTGAAGAATAAAACAACACGTGCCACAGGATAGAGTCCTATTCCCACTTTTTCTTAACTTTTACATATGGCAGCTTCCTTCCTCAGCAACAACAGCTACCATTGCGGCCTACGCCGATGACTGCGCGATAATGGCAAAAGGTTCTCCATCGATGAGCTGTGCTATAAAATCAACGACTATCACTTTACTTCGGTGGCATCACGTTACCGACTATCTAGCATCCATAAATACTGGGTGTGACGTTCGATCAGGATCTACATTTTGGCGAATTTGCAGCCGCAGTTGTACCTAAGGTCCAGAGCCGTAGCAACATTCTCCGTCTCTCGTTGGCAGCAATCGGAGCAGAAACAAATAAAAGCTCTTGACCACTTTTAAATCAAATACAAGCAGCCAATATTACGCGTCCACAAAATGGTAGAGGAGCGTAAAAGCAACACAATGGAGAAAACTACAGGCCTGTCAAAAAGTCGCGCTAAAAAACCTAGTCATTTCAGCAGACATCTGATTGAAGAATTCTCGCTTCCTAGGAACTCAAGGCTTCATCTCCGTGGGCATTACGAATAAATCCAGCATTTAAAAATTCAGCCTTATGGAGAAAAGAAGCAAGAAACTTCCCTCTGAGACATCCACCAAAAGGCTTCGAACTACTATGCCAGGGAGTCCCGTTGAACCCCGTTTTTAAAGACAAATTTCCCAAACTCGCAGCTAAGGAAAGCAACCTCCCCAGGAGACTACACGTCTGCTTAACTTCGATCTGGATATCATTATAGGTTAAACTCTTACTTATCCAGAATCAACCCCGACATACCCAATGTATGTAGTGTGTCCCCAATTTACAACAACTATATTTTCAATTGCAATTTAGAATCAACGCCTATATAACATCCTCTACCTCTCTGGTCCAACCCCGTTGAAACTGCAAGTTCCCTTGGACATTGATGACAATTAGTGAGTGATCGCACCTATTAAATGGGCCGAAGCAAAGTTACAACAACAACTCCAAAGCTAGCTTTAATATTGCTCCGAAAAGCATGCTTCGAATTTATTGGTGTGAAGTTTGAAATCAAAGCTTGATTCGGATATTCTGCAGACTCTACATAATGTAACAATATTTCCACGCATGAGAATCTAAAAGTTTTGGTAGTAAAAGGAATTAAGTGACGTACAGGCTTTTCTTACTGGCAGTGTTTGATTCAAGTCGAAGGAAACATATTTTGACGAATTTAGTGCAATTCCGCTTATTTCAAATCTTCTACTAACGTTCGAATCACTAAACTGTTGAATAAATAACTCCAATATTCAATAATGCAAAATGGCCTTTATTAAAGTACTTCACTTATACTTCGCAACTGATAGTTTGCTTAAATCAAACTGATTGCTGATTGCTCAGATCGTTCCATACTCCTAGGCGTTTCCAGAATTTACTTAGTTACTGCTATAAAATTATAACTCAGATGCACGTGTGTATGTGAGTGACGCTTCCACAGATAATTGCCTACTTTTGGGAGCATCACAGATAAGATACATGCATGTGTTTGTGCGTCTCTTCTCCGCTGCGTGTACGTACATATGTGTAGACATAATGATTGATTCGTTTATGTAGATACAAGTGACTGCCTTCTTTATTGTTGTTGTGGCTTCATTTACTTAGCATCAGACTAGTGATGTGAGTATCACTTAGTGTCACTAATATTCGTCACAATATCATCGAAATACTTCAGAAAATCCTACAAAACGAACGAGGTTATCCCTTGAAAATAATTAAGCAAGCCCCTGTTGTATATTTCTACCATGAAAACCCTTCGCAGAAAAATCCATCAGCTTTAGCAGAAGGCTTGCGGGTCGGCGTTAAACGCCAATTAGTTGTTTTAGACAAGAAACTAACAATGAACAAGTTGTGCATAGCCTTGTCGTCTTGTTTCTAAACTCGAGTGATGTCTGCCGATCATCCCGTTAGTTTCCTGCTCATATTTTTAAAATCGAGGGGAGCTGATTCGTTAATAATCGTGTGAGTATTGTTTTATGTAGCGGCGTCAATCAATTTACGGAATCATCGGCAGTGTGCCGAGCCAAAAAGCGGGAGCAGTATAGCGGTTATATACTACAACACTTGTAAAAGGAATTGCATGAATTGGGGTCCTACACTGGGCTACTACAAACCTGACATGTTTTTTGTAGCTTTACCTTCCAAAGAGTGCCGTGCCGGCATATTTGATCACACTCTGGGATAATTTCTGCTTTTCTATTTGATTGAATAGATAGATGCGGAAAATTAAGCTGCCTTGCCGAAATACCTTTCCTTATCTTGAAAATGTTTTAGAGCTACGGGAACTCCTCCGTGGTGTAGATCGGTAAATAGTTGTCTAAGCATGCGCTGACGATGAAAATAACAGCCAGGCTGGCATAGATCCGCATAAGCCTGATGGCAGGTTGGGCTGATGATTTTGGTTGAGTAATGAAATACTCGGATAGTGGGAATCCAGTTAACTAGGAAGTGAAATGCACGATGTGTGTGGGTAAATCATTCCCTGATGTTTGGCAGGTCTTGCGGACTCCTTTATTTTAGGGATGGCTGAGAGTATAAAATGTTAACGTAATCGAGTTCTTGGTTTGATTTCATGTAGGTTTTTACTTTATGCTTAATTCTTAAACTTAAATAAAGTGCCAGTAAAGTTTCGTTGAAGGCTAAATAGCTTGTTTAACTATTTGGACTAAAACTTGTTGTACAAGACTTTTAGCGCCTGCGCAAATTGCAAATTTAAAATTAAAAAACAAAAACAAAAAAGAACAAAACTTAAATTGGGGCCATTTCAATAAATTCAAATTAGACGCATGGCCTGCAAAATTGGTACGAAAAATTAATTTTTTCCACCATCCAACAGCAATAAAAATGTGAAACTACTCCCATTGGACATTTGTTGCTGATAAGCGTGCATTTTACACAAACACATGCACGTGCTCATATCTAAGTAAGTTTTGCAGTATCTAAATATCGAGACTAATGTATATTTGCGATACAATAAAAATTATTACTGTTCAGCTACTTAAACAAATAAAACAATTTTATCGTGTCACATTTCGTTTCGCCAATTATTTTCTATCGCCTCCAATAGGCGATTTGTCGCCCAGTGGCCAACTTCTCAAATCCAATTTTATTCCATATTATTAAACGCTTGTCGATTTAAAAGTCAGTTTTGTTAGCAATTTTTTCTTACCTGCAGTTGTTGCATATATGTACATTAGGGCGGGTCGATTTAAAAATCGCTCATTGCTCTGTGAAAATCGTATTCTAGGGATCAAAATAAGAAACTTTGCCGAAGGAACCATACCTCTAAAACGAATTCTGATCTACCCCCATTTGGGTCGAACTTTTGGGTAGGGGCAATTTCAATTCTACCTGCTGTGTCTTGTGGTGGCTTAAAAAAAACGGCAAGCAATTTTACGATCTGCAATTGTGTCACAGTGATACCTTCATTTTTTAAAACGTTTGAATAAAAAACCCACACAACTATGTTTATGACATGCAAATGCATCAAAGTGATGCCTTGGTGTTAAAAGGGGGTTGTAAAAACGCTAATTTCTAATAATTTTTTTTATTTCTTTTCTATTACTAAGTTAAATTCATTTTTTCATTTACATATGTTCTGACTAAATAAATTTCTAAAGAGAAAAATAAACTCCAAAAAGAAAAAACATAGGCATTTCAAAGTGGGATTTTTCAAAATTTGCCCCTACGACCCAAAGTTGGGACATCAGAATTCGTTTTAGAGGTATGGTTCCTTTGGCAAAGTTTCTTATTTTGATCCCAAGAATATGATTTTCACAGAGCAATGGACGATTTTTTTGCCTCCCCACAAATCGACCCGGCCTAATGTACATACATATATAGCTGTGTTTGTATGCATGTTGCAGCTGTTATATTAATATTTATTTGCTATTGGTGGCATGGAATGCTGTTCCCGAAGCTGTTGTTAATTAAAAAAATAAAGCAAAAATTAAAAAAGTTTATTCAACATTTGGTAGAATAAACTCTGTTGCCAAATTATAATATGTAGTCTGTCTACAGCAGATCAGAGCTCACAGAGTATATTAGTTTTGTTCGCATAACGGTACCCTGTAACGGCATAAACTAATCGAGATAGATATAGACTTCTATATATCAAAATGATCTGGGCGAAAAAAGAAATTCATTTAGCCATATCCGTCCGTCCGTCTGTCCGTAAATACGATAACTTGAGTAAATTTTGAGGTATCTTAATGAAATTTGGCATGTAAGTTCCTGGGCACTCATCTCAGATCTCTATTTAAAATGAACGAAATCGGACTATAATCACGCCCTCCTTTTCGATATCGAAAATTTCGAAAACCCGAAAGAGTGCGATAATTCATTACCAAAGACGGATAAAGCGATGAAACTTGGTAGATGGGTGGGACTTTATGACGCAGAATAGAAAACTAGTATAATTTCGGACAATGCACAGTCGACTGTCTGTCCTTCCGCTCGGCCGTTAACACGATAACTTGGGCAAAAATCGATACATCTCCACTAAACTTAGTTCATGTACTTATCTGAGCTCACTTTATTTTGGTATTGAAAATGGGCGAAATCCGACTGTGACCACGCCCACTTTTTCTTTATCGAAAATTTCTAAAAGTGAAAAAAAATGCCATAATTCTATACCAAATACGAAAAAAGGGATGAAACATGGTAATTGAATTGGTTTATTGACGCAAAATATAACTTTAGAAAAAAACTTTGCAAAATGGGTGTGACGCCTACCATATTAAGAAGAAAATGAAAAAGTTCTGCAGGGCGAAATCAAAAGCCCTTGAAATCATGGCAGGAATACTGTTCGTGGTATTACATATATAAATAAATTACCGGTACCCGACAGAAGATGTTCAGGGTCACCCTGGTCCACATTTTGGTCGATATCTCGAAAAGACCTTCACATATGCAACTAAGGGTCACTCCCTTTTAAAACCCTCATTAATACCTTTAATTTGATACCCATATCGTACTAAAAAATTCAAGAGTCACCCCTGGCCCACCTTTATGGCGATATCTCGAAAAGGCATCCACCTATAGAACTAAGGCCCACTCCCTTTTAAAATACTCATTAACACCTTTCATTTGATTCCCATATCGTATAAACAAATTCTAGAGTCACCCCTGGTCCACCTTTATGTCGATATCTCGAAAAGGCGTCCACCTATTGATCTATGGCCCACTTCCTCTTAAAATACTCTTTAATACCTTCCATTTGATACACATGTCATACAAACACATTCCAGGGTTATCCTAGGTTCCTTTTACAACATGGTGATTTCCCTTACTTTGTCTCCACAGCTCTCAACTGAGTATGTAATGTTCGGTTACACCCGAACTTAGCTTTCCTTACTTGTTGTAAATTATTCTTTTAACAACTTTTGTGGTTAATGAATATACTTTTAATTTATTTCAGTCATTTATTATAATTGATATTTACTTACCTACTTACTTGAATTGTTTTATTTTTATTCTCTTTTTTTGTTTTGCACAAACCGCTCAGGTTTTAAATGTTGATTGACCAACTGACTGTCTGATAAAATTCATTCAACTGTGTACGAGTAGTAGCAGCCGCTGCTTAGAAATCAGCATTTGGTCGACAACATAACGAATAATGAGGCAACAACAATTTAAAGTGGTGCAGCTACTTTGATGTGTTGTTGATTTTAAATATATACACATACATCTTGCAGAAACCATGAATAATTTAGATGAGTGTGTGTGTTTGTTTGGTTGGTTGTTCTCTGCAAGTGTACAATCTGTCTAGCCTGTTTGTTCAGCAAAGATCCCCTTGTCTGCGAAAATCTATTGGTTTAATGCAACCACATTGAGGCTTGGCTTGTCTATTAGCAAACGTCTGTCATGTCTATAACGGCTGCTGTTATTCTCTCCTCTGTGATTTAATGTATGTATTATTACCATTTGAATGGTTCAGTTGAAATACAGTATTTATGTATTACGGATATACAGTGGTGGATTGATAAAGGTGTGATGAACGTATTTTGTTTTTATAATCAAAAAAAATGTGTGCTATAACTTATTTAGAATTCTTAAGCGTATATCGAAACAACTATGCCAAGATAATCATATATATATTATTTCTAATTGCTGTTTTTATGTAGGGGTCCCTTTTTCGCACTTATTTGGAATCCAAATCTATAAATAAAGTTTTGGTTTTAAAGATGGAGATTCGGGCTATTAGCGAGCTTTGGGCTATTTTGGTCGTACTGCTTTTGTTTAGCTATATTTTATTAAAACAATTTATTAATTAATAATAATTATATATGATAAATAAAATATATATAATAATAAACGATTGTTAGCACACAAAGAAATATTTTTGTACTATGGCACTATTGTGGATATTTGCACTGCATTACCGGCAGTTGCTACCACACGCTAGTTTTAATTAGTTGATAGAACAGCTGATTTCTGTCGATATTTGACAAGAGACTTTTATGTTGGTTGCGCAAGATGCGCACGGGTCCGGCTCGTATGTATTAATTTTTTAAGATTGGAAAAAATATCAAAAGGACATTTGGGTGACATGGCGTATGAGTAATATTTTTATTAAAAATTTGTATAAATGGTGGAAATGTCTTGGTCTCAAGGCCTTTAACTTACATTTTCATTGTATGTAATTACTTACCTACTGCAAGATGGTAGATCATGATTTTCATTTGCCGAGAGAGGAGTTTGCTTTTCAATCACCTACATAGTCCAAAGTATCATTTATTGGCAAGAGTGATCCTTATTTCTCTGGATTTCTATGCTGATGTAAAATCCAATCAGCCTTTCTTATTTCGAAATTATGGCTGCCAACAGCGGTGCCAAGGTACTTCGGTTGTCCTCATTCACCTTCACACATCTTTTCCGCTTCTTTTTCCAGTTTAGAGTAAGCAGAACTTATGGCGCAGTTGTTCAGGCTGATGATATCAATGTTGTCAGCATTTGCCAGTAATTACACGATTTTATATAATATTATTGCAGAGCGGTAAATTTTTGCAGGTAGTATTATTTTCTCTAGCATCAAACTAAAGAAATCGCACTGTAAGGGGCCGGAAACTCCTTTAGTTTCGAACTTAGCTTGGGCAGGTCCTTCCCGATTCTGACTGAGCTGATGGTGTTGCTCAACTTCATTTTGCACAGCCATATACGTTTTGCGAGGAAACCAATTTCAAGGGTGCAATTCCATAAAATTTTTATTTCCTTTTACGTTTTTACCATTACCAAAGTACCCAAATGGGATTAGAGAGGTCAGGCACAGATAACTCTCTTTGACAATTAGTTACAGTTTTTTTTTTTTTTTTGTAGGGATTTATAAGGCCACCACTGTTATACATACACTTGTGTACATAAATACTCGTACATGCATTCATTTAGAAAAGAGCGTTCGTTTACCAAGGTGTGTAATTTTTTAACCGGGCGGTTACTGTTTATGTCTTTATTAACTTCTTAATTACATAATCACAGTAATTTAGCTGAGCAAGTTACAATATTTGCGAATTAATTGTATGAAGAAACAAAAACAATGCAATTGACCACCCGCAACTTAGTGCAATAATCAATTTATTAGTTCTGAAAGATTGTAGTAGTGATAAAATCTAATTGATAGTCGCAATATAGTGAGGGACGATTACATAATTTCACTTTTATTCTCTAAAATAATTCATTTTATAGATATACAATCGTAGCACCTATATTTACTTGTTAAAAAAAAAAGAGTCAATTCAATTTTCTCTAGCTCTTTAAACGATTCTGGTCAAGCACCCTTCACCAAGGTAACTAGCATAACGGCTGAACTGTGACGAAGTCTAATTAGAAGTCGTTCATCTCACAATGAAATATTTTATACACCTTAGGTCTAAGAATCCACCGAAAAATATTTTTCTCGAAAATTTGCGACACGATAGTACATCTCAGGCTTGCATCTTTTTTTATTTATTTTTTTTATTTCGTGGAACGAGGAAATGCTTTATGCACTAACCGGGATATTTGAGCCTCATTGCGAGACTCTCCGAGTGTAGGACTCCCTTCTTCCATTCACTAAAACCTAACCTCCCAGCACGCGCAAATCCCCTTACCTGGGACCGCGTTTACCGTTACTTCGGGTACGGGTGCGCGCTACGTGAACTCCATGGCTATTTTCAAGCTAATGGGCTTATCATCCGTCTTCTCGTTTACTGATAAAAGTATATGCCTCACATATGTGCTGACCATATCCCATCTGTCTTTTCGGCAGGTCATGTTATTGATGACACTGCCGGGGGATAGGGGGCCAAGTAACTCTACCCTCTATCTTCTACCATCCTTGGTTTATCGGAAAAGTGGCCGCATTCGAAGAAGGTGTGGCGTACATCGTCTATTTTCGTACAGTACAGGCAGCTCGGTTATCAACCTTGCCCATTCTGTGCAGGTATTTGTGTAAGTAACCGTGTTTGGTAAGAAACTGGGTCAGGTAAAAGCCGAAGCTATTCGCAGCGCCCCTCTGCGTTGGACCAAGGTGAATCGGTTCTTCCGGTATTTGATTGCGTTTCCCCAGATTTCTGCACCATATAAAAAGAGTAAAGAATCCAAGGCTGATGCAAGCAGCTTCATTGTACCGTTGTCATTGGCCTGTGTTTGCTATTTATGTACTCAAATTCGCTATTATGCGCGCAGCTCTTTCGCAGGCTCCTCGTATGTGATCCGAGAAGGTGACTTTGCTGTATAACCTCACTCCCAGATATTTCGTTGAAGTGAGTCGATCTCCGTTTTTGCTGTTGGTAGCTGGAGACCGTGATCAGCAATCCACCTATTTACATTACGCATGACCTAGTTTAATTTTAGCTGTGTCAGCTCGCTGCTTGGTGCTGTTATCACAGCTGACACATCGTCTGCAAAAGCAAAGAGGAAGGTGGTTTCTGGCATTGTCAATGGAAGAAAATTGTTGTGAGTTATATTCATGAGATCGGGACCTAGTACCGAACCATGAGCTACTCCACTTGTTATATTGCTCGCTATTACTGTGCATTGCTCTCGTACTTCACTCGGCTCTTAAATACTGGTCGATTTGTTTGCCAGAATTTATGGATTCGCTATCAAAAGTTATGCTAATAAAAAGTTGTTGATTTGGAATGAATCTGTTTGTTTGCGCTTTATTGTTTTGTTATCGAAAAGTTATTGATTTCTTATCGGAGTGCTACCAATTTGTGTTATCGATTTAACACAACTGAAACCCGCCGACGATAAAAATTCGCTTTTGATAAAAAGCCGACAGCAAAACAATAGAGTAACTTAGCAGTATTTGTTATTACCGACTACGGGCCGACAAAGCTCTTCTCAAAAAGACCGGTAATAATTGTTACTGGTACACAGAAAGAAATGGTGGTAGTAAAATTAACAAATCGGTTCTGTTATTCTTGACTTAACGGAGATTCGGTGAAGTTGATCGAATTATGGTTAATTCGACCGAGTTCTTTGTCAAGCGAACAAATTAGTTTAGTCAATTCAACAGAAGATAAATTGTCGCTCTTAAGTTAACAAAATTCTGTAAAATTGACAGATTCCTAATCAATCTAACTGATTTTTTTGTTAACATAACTGATCTCACTGGTCATTTCAACATCGATCAACAGTCAATACATGAGCAAATTTCAAAGAGAATTTTACGCTCACTGCGTTCTCTACTTTGTACTTATGTATGCTGTGTACTATACGTATGCACATATTTACGTATTTATATGGCGGCCGCCGTGGTGTGATGGTAGCGTGCTCCGCCTACCACACCGAAGACTCTGGGTTCACATCTCGGGCAAAGCAACATAAAAATTTTAGAAATAAGGTTTTTCAATTAGAAGAAAATTTTCCTAAGCAGGGTTGCCCCTCGGCACTGTTCGGCAAGCACTCCGAGTGTATTTCTGCCATGAAAAGATCTCAGTGGAAATGCATCTGCCTTGCAAATGCCGCAACATAGGTACTTTCGTACAAAGCTGTCGCAACAACTTTTTTGTTCATTTGACTACTGAAACGGTCAATTACAAATCAACGATTTGTGCGCAGTTTATTCAACATCTTGTTGCGGTGGATAAAAATTGACAGATATTTCGGTTGAATTGACCAATATTTCTGTTCATTTTACCAGTCTTTTTCTTTCAGTGTAAAGTTACCTCTATTATGGTTTCACTTTAACCGTTGGGCGAGCTCTAGTTGATTTAGAAACATAAATTTTTCAGACTAACACTCTATTAGAAGTTGTTTTTATTTGGCTCATTTTATGTCCGATGCGTCCTCGTCGTATATTTTTTTGTTTGCATCCTCAAAAAACTGAGTGATGCCAAAATTTGCGGGCGCTCAACGTGTTGACGGAAAAAATATTTTCCAAATTCGTTAGCACACAGCATAGCTATGCTAATAAGACTATCAATCACATAGACGCTTACATATCACATATCTTCTACACATCACTAAGGTAAGTGCAATTGAATGTATCATAAGATTTTACCGCCCAACTGTTGAAAAACAAAATAATTTGGACGCACATGACTTAACACAAAATCAGCCTTAACAAATTTCACTTTTGCTTGTTGTTCAATAACAAAAGAATTCTCTGAAGTATAAACATTAAAATGTAAGCAAAACAAGCATCCAACATCAACGCCAACAATTGTTTTTAACCAAAAATGTCAGCAATAATACGAAAAATCTACAAATTTGACAATTACTTACAACAATTACAGCAAAACCACAGCATCCGATATGGTCATCACTGCCAACTTGTTGACACGCGGTATAGCAGCAAACCTAAATTTTAGCAAGTGGAGAAAATGAAGAAATTACAAGCGGCCACAGTTAAAAATGCAATTTCTATGCGCAGCCGCGTATTTATGTATTTATGTGAAGAGTAATGTGAATAACAACTAATGCCATAATAAAGTGACAACAGTTAGGAAAAACTTTCTTCAAAACAAATGCATTTCTTACAGCTTCTGCGAGCACACCAGCAGCAACCTGCGGCATTATAAACAAACAAAGGCGTCACGGCGCCTACCACAGCATACATAGTTGTCACATCCGCTAAAACTACTGAAAGCTTTGAAGCAAACGAATATCTGATCGTTTTGCCGCCCGACTTACTATTCGTTGGGACCAATGATCAGCTCTAAAGTTGTTTACGAAAAAAAACTGCAACTGCAAATGCCAAAAGGTGGTTTACGCAAAGGCGGGGCGTTACTTTTCGCACCAAAGTTGACACTAACCAGACGACTGCCGACTAACCAACAGCCTTACTGCCCCCCCCCCCCCCAACCGAACAGCTCATAAAAAACGTGAAAGAAACAAGTAAGGATGTCTAAGTTCGGGTATAACCGAACATTGTATACTCAGCGTTATCTTCAATTTTACAGTTCATTTCAGTTAAACTACTTTTCTACATAACTCGCGGTACCGCCCGTTTAAGTTTACAACAAAAATTGGTAAATGAAATATCATGTTTACAACTTTTTGCTAAGATAATGCTTATTATTCTAGTCTACGACCCTTTTGAAATTCTTTTGTATGAAAGTAGGCGTAGTCTTTAACCGATCCCGCCCACTTTTTCTAGAAATATTTGCTGCTATTAGGAAATATGTGTACCCAATCTTATCACGATCCGGTTTTCTTTTTTCTCCGACTTATGGCTCCATAGAAAACATAGAAAATTGCTTAGTCATAAAAGGGATGGCGCCACGCCTATCTCCAAAAATTTGAATTTTTTCTTATTTCTTGTTATAATTCCACTTGGTAAAAGAAATATTATTGATCTAAAGCTCTTTTTTGCAAAGATATAGCTTATTTTAAAATTCTCTAAATAAAAGTGGGCGTGGTCCTTAACCGATTTCGTTAATTTTCCTTCGAAGTATCCCCTAGAGTAAACGCAAGCTCCCTGCTGAATTTTATTATTGAGGTGTTAATTGTTTTTATACTCAGAGTGCTTTGCACACAGAATATATTAACTTTGATTGGGTAATGGTTGGTTGTACAGGTATAAAGGAATCGAGATAGATATAGACTTCCATATATCAAAATCATCACTATGGAAAAAAAATTTCATTGAGCCATGTCCGTCCCTCCGTCTGTCCATTAACACGATAAATTGAGTAAATATTGAGATACCTTCACCAAATTTGGTACACAAGCTTATCTGAACCCAGAATAGATTGGTATTGAAAATAAGCGAAATCGGATGATAACTACGCCCACTTTTTATATATATAACATTTTGGAAAACACAAAAAACCTGATGATTTAGTAAATAATACACCTAGAACGTTGAAATTTGACGTGTGGACTGATATTGAGACTCGTAATAAAAATTTGAAAACAATTTTTAAATGGGCGTGGTACCGCCTACTTGTGATAAAATAAATTTTACAAATATTATTAATCATAAACCAAACATCGTTAAATCTATCGTAACAAAATTCGGCAGGGAGGTTGTCTTTACTATAAGGAATTCTTTGAAGAAAAATTAATGAAATCAGTTAAGGACCACGCCCACTTTTATATAAAAGATTTTAAAAAGGGTCGTGGACGAATAAAATAAGCTATATCTTTGCTAAAAAGAGCTTTATATCAATGGTATTTCATTTCCCAAGTGGGCTTATAACAATAAATAGGAAAGACTTCAAATTTAAAAAAATGGCACCACCCCTTTTATAACTGAGCAATTTTCTATGCTTCGGAAGCCACAATTCTAAGAAAAATTTACGGATCGGGATAAAATTGGGTACACAAGCTTTCCCTATAACAGGAAATATTTATAGAAAAAATGGGCGAGATCGGTTAAAGACCATGCCCACTTTTATATAAGGGAACGTACCCAAACTACGTGACCCATTTTCTACAACTATTTGTCCCCCTCTCCCTCCTCGGTGACCACCTGTAGTATATTTTAAGACCCCTCCCCTGCCCCTCTAGTTTTCACGTAGTAGTTCATAAGTATGAATTTAAATTATTTTTTGCTAACTTAAAGAAAAATTTTATTTGATTTATAATTTGTTTTTATTAATTCGGAACCCACCGCGTTACGCGAAGCGTGCGTGCATACATATAATTACAAGTTAATAATAATAAGAAGAAAAAATGTATTTGAAAACATATTCGAACAACCACTTAATTTATAAAGTATTTTTCTTTTTTATTTCTTTTCATCTAATTCAACTTTAAGGATCTGCAGAGGTCGCACGCGATACACGCCGTCCACTGCATTACCGTGCACGTTTTTCTGATGATTTTTCATGGAAATTTTTGACGCGAAATGAATTCCACAAAAAATTGCAAGATTTTCTAAAGATAATTGACTACGTGACAAAGTCTCAATAACTCCCCTCATCCTTGTGGCCAGGTGTAATACCTAAAGAAACCCCCCCCACACCCCCTAAAGGGGTCACGTAATTTGGGTACGTTCCCTAAACGATTTCTGAAAGGGTCGCAGATGAAAATAATAAGCTATATCTTCGCGAAAAAAAGCTTTGTTTCAATAGAATTTTACTTTCTAAATTGAATCATAACATTAAATTGGAAAACACAAAAATTTTTTAAAATGGGTGTGGTACCACCCCTTTTATGACTAAGCAATTTTCTATGTCTCGGGAGACATAACTTGAAGAAAAATTAACATATCGTAATGAAATTGTGTACACATATTTTCCTTATAGCAGAAAATATTTCTAGAAAAATGGACGGGATCGGTTAAAGGCTACGGCAACTTATATATAAAACAAATTTAAAAGGGTCGTAGACTAGATTAATAAGCTATAACTTAGCAAAAAATAGTATTGAATCAATGATATTTCACTTATTAAGTTTTATTTTAAGAGGAAATGGGGCGATATTTTTTTTTTACTGGCGGTGCCACGTGTTATGCAGAAAGGTAATTTATCTGAAATGAAATTTGAAATTGAAGCTCAAGCTGAGAATATAACAATATCAGTCCACATATCAAACCTCAACAGATTAGGTGTATTATTTACTAACAAATCAGGTTTTTTGTGTTTTCTAAAATGTTATATATATAAAAAGAGGGCGTGGTTATCACCGATCTCACTAATTTTCAATACCAATCTCAATATTTACTCAGTTATGTTAGCGTTAACGGACGGACAGATGGACAGACGAAATGACGAACGGATACTGATCATTCCGATATATGGAAATATTTCTCGAATAATCTGCAAAACACAACCGTTATGTTACCAGAGTTATTATACTCTGTGTGGAAAGCACGCTGAGTATAAAAATTAAAGCGCGAATAGAAATGATTGATGAACCGTTTAAAAGACCAAATATGTTGAAATGCGTGTGCGTTTGCTGTGGCAGCTACTGTACGGCCAAAGTGTCTCAACTGACTTTACAAAAGTGCGCTACTAAATTATCTCCAAGTCACCACGAGTTTGCAAAATGGTCTAAACTAAAATATGTGCAATTGATACATTGCGAACTAAATTGAGATGCAGAAATTGATAGTTTCTTCGAGAAAGTTTCGCAAACAAACGCAGTAAGCTTACAATTCGGAACTGAATTTATTTATACCCAACACATGTTGGTGCGGTTAACTGTTTTGTATATTTGTTATATTAAGAAGTACTTAAGAAGTGGCAGGGTAACGCCTGACGTAAACTTTTTAAATGGTCATATCTTTTGATTTACAATTCGCAATATATGCATATTGGATGCAACGATATTGCTGTAGTTATGTATACAATCAGGCGATGGAAATTTTTTCTTGAAAACTTGGGATTGTCGATACGCATTATCATCATAATTAAAGCTGCAGACATTGGTGCTTTATCGGTAACCTTATAACAGCTGATTCGACCAACCTTATGAGAATCAATGCAATCGATTATTGGTGCCGTTAAGGTCGTAACCGTATCGTAGCCAACCAATTGGTTTTTGGTTTACCGTCGTAACGATAAACAGCTGATTACATTAGGGATACGACTACAGCGATACGACAAACGGCACCAATGACTACAGCTTAACTTACGCTTTACCGCCTAAGCGATTTTGGTTGTTTCGTCACAAGTCACGCCAGATATAGCTGTTTTGCACTAACTACCGCCAATTGGAAGCAACAAGTGAGGTCAAGTCTTCCTCCACATGCCACTCTCAACTCAGTGGAGGACTTCGGCTTCCTCTTTTTCCAAATTATGGTGTCAACTGAAGCATCTTGGTACATTCGCATAATATGACCTCGCCTGCGAAGCCTTTGAACTTTTATTCGTTGCACTATCTTTATATCAGCGTAAAGCTCCACATGCCCATAAAAACTTTAAGTGTATATGTTTATTCACCGCGCAGAGATGACGAACCCGCTCCCGCATTCATTGATGTTGGAATATATGCCCCCCCCCCCCCCCCCCCCCGATTATGACGAAGTTAGAATAGCAATAACAAGATTGAAAAACAACAAGGCCGTGGGCGCTGATGGATTGCCTGCGGAGCTATTCAAATACGGCGGCGAGGAGTTGGTAAGGCGCATGCAGCAGCTTCTTAGCAAAATATGAGCGAACGTGTGCATGCCCGACGATTGGAATTTAAGTGTTCTTTGCCCAGTCCACAAGAAGGGAGATACTGTAAAATGCGCCAACTATCGTGGAATCAGCCTTCTTGATATCGCATATAAGGTCCTTTCAATTGTATTGTGCGAAAGAGTGAAGCCCACCGTGAACCGGCTAATTGGACCTTATCAGTGCGGCTTCAGACCTGGTAAATCTACCATCGACCTGATTTTCACAATGCGCCAAATCTTGGAAAAACCCGTGAAAAGAGAATCGACACACCATCACCTCTGATGACGTCGAGCAACACCATCAGCTCAGTCAGAATTGGGAAGTACCTCTCCGAGCCGTTCAAAACTAAACGAGGTTTCAGACAGGGTGACCCCCTATCATGCGATTTCTTTAATTTGATGCTGGAGAAAATTATACTAGCTTCAGAACTTAACCGCACTGAAACAATATTCTATACAAGCGTACAATTACTGGCTTATGCTGATGACATTGATATCATGGGCCTAAACACCCGCGCTGTTAGTTCTGCTTACTCCAAACTGGAAAAAGAAGTGGTAGAGATGGGTTTGATGGTGAATGAGGACAAAACGAAGCACCTGCTGTCATCGAGCAAAGAGTCAGCGCATACGCGCCTTGGCAACCACGCTACTGTTGTCAGCCATAATTTCGAAATAGTAAAAGACTTCGTTTATTTGGGAACCAGCATCAACATTAGCAACAACATCAGCACTGAAATCCAGCGAAGAATCAATCTTGCCAATAAATGCTACTTTGGACTAGGTAGGCAATTGAAAAGTAAAGTCCTCTCTCGGCGAACGAAAATCATACTCTACAAGTCACTTATCGCACTAGTGTTGCTATATGGTGATGAAGCGGCTTTGGGAGTGTTCGAGAGAAAAGTTCTTCGAAAGATTTATGGACCACTACGCGTTGGCGATGGCGAGTACCTAAGAAGATTTAATGATGAGCTGTACGAGCTCTACGCAGACATCCACATATTCCAGCGAATTAAAACGCAGCGGATGTTATGCGAATGAAAGATGATGCTCTGTCAAATTGGAAGGACAGGTGGAAACCGATTTAAACTCTCTTGGTGTGACCAATTAGCGCCGGTTGGCGGAGCGCAGGAGCGACTGGCGCACCTTGTTGGAGGGCCATAACCGTTTAGACGGTTAAGCGCCAATTAAGTGAGTAAGTAATATAAGTTTATCAGTGGCTCCATAAGTATGTTTAAAAGTATTAAGGTGAGGTTAGGTTTTTTTGGCCGGATCGGCTAGTAGAGATCTAACCTACGGTGAATTTGTCATTAGATCCTAGGTTCACACCACGGACAGCAAAACATTAAAATTTTAGAAACAAGTTTTTTCAATTAGAAGATAGGTTTTCTAAGCGGGGTCGCCCTTCCGTAGTAATTCGGCAAGCACTCCGAGCGTATTTCTACCATGAAAAGTTTCTCAATGCAAACTCCTCTGCTTTGCAGATGCTGTTCGGTGTCGGCATAAAATATGTAGGTCCACTCCCGCCAATTTGTAGGAAAAATTTAAAAGGAGCACGACTCGGTCTAAAATCTCTTCGGAAGAAATTGCGCCTAACATTTATTTTTATTTTATTACCAGAAAATCTACTACTTCAATAATAATGACGTAACAATGGTCTGTCTGGTCGGTCTCGACAGCGGAAAATTGGAACTGATGCACACTTCCACCATCTCTCAAAGCCTAGATTAGATACCAACTCTGTATGTAAGTTATTTTGTGCTTTTATTTTAAACGAAGATTTATGCATGTATATATATGTAACAGGAGCGCTAACCCCACTGCAACTAGGGGAGAGTTTTTGAACCTTGCTTTTGTTTCTAGAGACTTAGCCTCCCGTACAAGGGGCTATAATGTTTTCTCTGAGCACTTCTTATCTGACGATCGCTAAACAGAAATCTCTCTTGGCGAGTCACGTCTCAAGAAAATCTCATTTAGGAACCCTAAACGTACCAACTCAGATTTCTATAGCTGCAAGCAAAGAAAACTTCTGGGCGTTAATTTTAAATCAGCATGGTGAACGGAGACACGTAAAACAACTCAGTGCTTGCAGTAAGCAGCTCTTAAATAAAGATCTCGGACTGGGAGTTCAACAAGCTGAGATTGGATGTTTTTAAGTATGAGGTAAAGAGAGCGAAGCGGGACTCCTCGTAACTGGTCCCTGAGGCTCAGGAGGGACCTCTGGAAGGATCCCGCTCCATTGGAGTACTTAAGATATGTGAATAGAAGCTAAGAGATAAGAGGTGAGGAATTCCTTAAATATCTTATAGATATTAATTTTCTCAATGTCCCAGTCCAAAAAATCTGCTTCTATGCCACCGGTTACCAGCCTTAGAGGAATGCAATCCACCCATTCGACGAGAGGCGAATTACATGCTCCATTGTCGCTTTTAAGACTCCAAAATCCCCGGACCAGATGGAGTAATTACTGCTCAACTAAAGTGGGCTTTTGAAGTTCCCTACAGCTGGCTGGTTACCATTAACGCCGGAATTCTTAGGACTGGCTCTATCCAAATTAATAGAAAATCGTCAAACCTCTGTATAAAGATAACATTTATTCCATCCCCTTTCCTTTTGATTACTCTGGAACACTTCGACTCTGGTCGAATTTATCTGAAGACTGGCGAGTGGCAGAACTGTAAAGACGAAGTGGGAGGAGCGACCGCTCACAGCAAGGTAGACAGGGTGGGCCAGAGTGGTGTGTTGTTTTTCCCCTGCTTTGAGTCGCGCTGATGAACGACCTACTCCAAGACCTCATTATTGGGGGTGTGCCGTTAATGTTATCTGAAATAATTAAGAACCTGGGGTTTGTAGTTGACTGCATGCTGTCATTGTACCGTACAATCGGTCAACACAACCATACAACAAAGCGCGCCAGTCCATTCTTCGCTGTGCTAACTAGCGTCAATTGGTAGCACCAAGGGAGTAATAATCGCCTCCCAAGTGGTCTTTCCAACGGAGTGGCGGGTTCCGTTAAAAAAAAGCTTGACCTAGCCAGCTTATTCACTGTGTTTTAATTCGCTGGGCTATGTAGGAATTTGCATAAAGCCGTCGTCAGCGAGTAGAAACCCAAAAATCATTCGAATAACTATTCTCCCAGAGTCGTCTTATATAGTTTTGTCATGGTCCATGCTTTTGCACTAGTGACTTGTAGAGCATGATCTTCGTTTGCTGAGTGCGGACTTTACTTTTCAGTGACATACTCAGTCCAAAGTAGCTTAAGTTGTAGAATGACTATACGCAGGATTTCTAGACTGACGTTATTTCTTGTGTTAGTGCTGGGACCCAAATAAACGAAGTCCTTCACTACATCGAAATTATGGCTGTCAGCGGTGACGTAGTGGTCAAGGCGAAAATACGCCGACTCTTTGCTTGATGACAGCAAATGCATAGTTTTGTCCTAATTTACCATCGAACCCATCTTTTCCACCACTTTTTTTGAATTTGGAGTAAGCAGACCTTACGACGCGAGTATCCTGATCGACGATGTTAAAGTCATCACCATACGTCAGTAATTTTACTCCAGGGCGGTTAAGTTTGGCAACTAGTATTATTCTCTCCAACATCAAGCTAAAGTAATCGTACAATAGGGTATTACCTGTTAGTTTGGAAGGGTTCTTCTAACTAAGCTGATGATGCTGCTCAACATCGTTTTGCCCAGCCGAATAGGTTTTACGGGGAAACCAAATTCAGACATAGCGGCACATAGGCAGCTGATTTTTGTTTAACTGTGTTTCTCTTGTAGGATTACCTTTCCAGTTCGGGCGTAGCTCAGTTCGGGCGTAGCTTAGTTCGGGTGTATGTATTTTTTTAAAGCAGGTTCACGCAGGTGCCGATAGAAATACTTAATTTCTTCAAGGATTGATAAACCAGTCCTAAATTAGTTCTTAAAAAGCAATACTTTGTGAAATCTTTGTCTCTTCATTTAGTCTCGCCGTCGAACGCGTAACTCTTTCAAGTTCACGTAAACATACGTATGTATTTTCAGCAGTTAAGTTTCGGGTTATATCAGCTAAGTGCAGAAACATGCGTTCACATAAATGTCTGTAAATATTAAAACACATTTATGAACCCACTTGTTAGTCATTAAGCTTAAGTGGCAATCTCAACAACGTAAAGAGCTTTAAATTGTTGAATCTTAGAAGTTGCACGTCCCATGACAAGCTTTAAAGCATCGAGATGCTCTTCTATCAGTATAAAGCCACTGTACGCTGCAACTTAACCCTGCATTACATTTTTCTTTTGCTTTCTTGTATTTCCCCATAAACTTCCTTTTCAACAAATATTTTCCGCAAGTTCAAGTTTAAGTTACATACATAAGTACAACAGTGTACATTTCTACATCAGTAGTGCACAGCACCGACAGAGCTTCGAATACAAACGAAAATTCATTTTGTAGTAGTATGTGTTTAATTACTAACTTACTTACTTAATTGGCGCTTAACCGTGTAAGCGGTTATGGCCGTCCAACAAGGCGCGCTAGTCGCTTCTTCTCTCTGCCAACCGGCGCCAATTGGTCACACCAAGCGATTTTAAATCGATTTTCTGGTCCTTCCAGAGGAGTGGGGGATGCTCTCTACCTCTTCTTCCATAGGCCGGTTCCGATAGAAACACTTTCTTGGTCGGAGAGTCATCTTTCATTCGCATAACATGGCCTAGCCAGCGAAACCGCTGCGTTTTGATTCGCTGGACTATGTTGATGTCTGCTCGTACAGCTCATCGTCAAATCTTCTTCGGTACTCGCCATCGCCAACGTGTAGAGGTCCATACCCATACATCTTTCGCAGAACTTTTCTCTCGAACATTCGATACGATAAGTGACTTGTAGATAATGATTTTCGTTTGCCGAGAGAGGACATTACTTTTCAATTGCCTACTCAGTTAAAAGAAGCATTTATTGGCAAGAGTAATTCTTCGCTGGATTTCAGAGCTGATTTTGTTGTTAGTGTTGACGATGGTTCCCAAATAAACGAAGTCTTTTACTATTTCGAAATTATAGCTGTCAACAGTAGCGTGGTTGCCAAAGCACAGTATGTGTTTACATGGCAAATAGTTGAGCACAGATTTGACTCATGAGATGTTTACTGATTGACTGCGTGATTTACTGAGTCTCTGTCGCTGCACTCACACGACATGTAGGTGAACGCCGAATAGTTTTCCGAATCTCTATAAAGCTCTCGAGTTCACCACTGTTCTATATACATTAAGTCCCCTTATTCACAGCTGATACTATTGCTTAACTGGAGAGCTCATCTCCTGCATACAAAGACATGCATGTAGCTCTTCCTCGTAGGCTTAAGATACTTGAACTTTGGCTTATTTCAGTTGTCATCTTGTTGTTTGCTTGTTTGTCATTTTGCAAAAACAAGTTGACCTATTTGTTTATGCATTGTTTCTCAGATTGTCACCTTCAGTTTCATGTTGTTGCTGCTGTAATTCGGACTTTTTTATTATACCAAATTGCGCTTTTGGTTTAGCTCAAGCTCGCTTGCTGAAACCAGCACATCGCCTGGAGTCAATAATGATTTATTTGCCACATTAGCTGTCGTGGATTATAGTTTTCGCAATTCGTAATTTTGCTTTTATTGCGATTTAATATTTATTACTTACGATTATTATTTTTTTTTTCTTTTTTATTGTAGTTAGTTTGTAGTAAGAAATCAAATAACAACATTATGTACTTTGTTCGGTAACTTTTTGATTTATAATGGTTAGTCGTTGTACACTTGGCGTTCGTTTTCAGTTTCTACATTGGTTGTTTGTTCATTCGCTCGTTGTTTTTGTTGCAGCTAGAAATATACTTCCCGAAGCTTTTAGAGAGTGTTATCGATGTTGATGGGCCTTTGTCGGATATATATCCGGTAGATTACTTTAACAAGCATCATTAAGATACAAGCCCGTCCATCCCGGGAATGACCACATTGAATCTTCTACGACATCGCCCCCCCCCTCCGCCACCTTATAGTTTCATAAAAAACTTGGGGTATTCAGGGCCTCACCGGCTAAAGAATGAAGATTTGCACGGGTAGCTGACATAGGGGTAGAGAAGCTATAAATTGCGCTGGACAACCCCTTGAATCCCTATTCATTCATTTTCGTTTTTGTTATTTTATATGATTCGCAAATATAAATCGAACCTAGCTGCGGATTTTTGCTGATAGTTCTTAGCCGGATAAAAATTCGAGACCCTCGGTTAATAGTACCCCCACGTACTACATAACACGACTGCCTTGAGACCGGCATCGAACCTTTTTGTTAAATATGACCTTGCTTAAACACATAAAATAAATTGATGTTGGTTCACGTTTAAAAATTCAATTATCTTGCAAATTTAAGCAATGCAGGTTTTCGTGCAAAAGCAAAATCAGTGCGTTGCCAACATGTGCTCCCGGCTACACGACATCAGATAAAGAAAGTGGTATGCCTGCCAAAACAACGCACTCTAAACAGCCACGGGATGTCTCCTTATTACATCTTAAGTGGAAGTGTTCTAGGTTAAAGAGCGCTATAAGATCCTGAATGAGCACTTCCGGCTGCATGTAACACAGTATTTTGACACACAGGAACATGTGCTGGATAGCATGCGTACCTTCACTGAGTTGGTGGCCCCTTTCAAAGAGTCACGCACTCCATTTTTAAAACCGCATTCTCGTTTACCGCAGAAGAAAACCCAGGTGGTCACGCATCACACTGGCTCAGGTTTTATCTGAGTACTTTAACAGATTAAAATCTGACTTATCCAGAGCCACACCTTGCATATGTGATCCTGTAGCGGTATTTCCCCACAACACATATATCGTCCATTCAACTGTAATGTGGAACCAATACCTTTAATATTAACTTCTTTATGTTGCCACCCTCATAACAAATCTATTGTTCCGACAATATCTGGAAATAAGCTTAAAATTTGGAGGCTGAAAGGAAGGGGAAAAAGACTGGACACGAAAAGAAAAGGAGAAAAAGAAAGACGAGGATAGAAAAGGAAATGAAAGAAAGAAGGGAACCGTTTTTTTTATAAGTGTGTTCTCGACGAGGCATAGAAGTTGTCGATCTGTTAAAAAGTGCTATAAATTGTCCATCGATAAAAAAAAGTTGTTGATGCGTATTTGAATTTTTTTCGACGAGTGAGTTGTCGATTCGTTATCGAAAAGTAATCGGTTTATTATCGAAAAGCTATCGAATACGCCTCGGAAAGTCTTTGACGTTACTAAAAATATAGCGATTTGTTGTCAAAAATTATTAGATAAATTATTGTAAAGATATCGATTAATACTTACTTAATTGGCGCTTAATCGTTTAAACGATTATGGCCGATACCTATTTATAACCGAAAAGCAGTTGATTTAATATCGAAAAAATATCGGTAGTTCGGAGGGCTGCCAATTTGCTATCGGCGTGTTACCGGTTCGCTTTCAAAAAGTTATCGATTTGCTAAAAAAAAAAAGAATTATCGATTTTTTTTCGTGAAATCGATATTAATGTAATATCCGTATAATGATTATGCATCAAAAAGTTAACAATATTTTATCAAAATATTATCGGCTTGTTATCGGAGTACTACCAGTTTTTAACTGGCATTTGTCGCTTTGTTATCGACCATTTATCGTTTTGTTATCAGAGATTAACGATTTATTATCGAAAAGATATCGATTTTTTGTCGTAGTACTACCTTGGTTAGTGCGATTTTTGCAAAAGCATCTTTTATATTCATATATGATGGTGTTACGAATCCTGGGGATTTCTGATAATTATACACCTTCTGCTAATGTTCGAATCGCTGAACTGTGGAATAAATAACTCAAATATTCAGTATTGTAAAATAGTCTTTATTTAGACTACTTTGGGAGAAGTACTTCACAATAACACTTATACTTCACAACTAATAGCGTAGTCAAATCAAACTGATTACTGATTCCTCAGCTTGCGCTGCTTGTATACTCTCTGTTTTCTCATTCGCCCATTTCTCTTAAGGTCTAGTCATTTCGCGAACATGTGTTCGAGAACAGTTGTATCTCATGCTTGGTTACGCAGCTATATACATGCATATTTGTAGTTAATGCCCTTCTTCCAGCCATATGCGTGTGTATGTGTACTTCTTCTCTCAGCTGATGGCTACATATGTGTATGTGAGATATTCTTCGCCGCGTTCTATGTACGTAAGTGTTGCATGCCTTAATGTGTACATGTACATAAGAGTGGCTGCTTACTGTTTTTGTTGTTGTGATTATTTACTATCAGCATAGTGATGCTAATATTCGCCACAATATGATTAATCGCTACAACTAATGAAACATAATTATGTAGCTTGCTTTAACGATACCATAAAATCAAGCACAAGAGGTTAATTTACTTATTTAACTGAGTGTAGCTAACCAGCGCTAAAAAAGCATAACTTTTCGGCCTAATTCGAACAAAGTATACCCGCAAATTAAAATTTTGCAAAGACTACTAACGTGCCATAATCTGTAATGAAAATTCAGTTAATGACAACATATGTTAAACGATTCGTTACAAATTTTTGCGTTGTTTAAAGTTTTCATTTTGAAAGATCTCAGGAGATAGAGTATTTGCTAGCTTGAGTAAACTGACCGTTAATTATAGATATTAAAATACAATTCATTTTCGCACTGAAGCTTTAAAGCTATAATATCACCACTAGTATAATGAAGGTATAAAACGTCCGACCAAGTATAAGACAATGAGATATAAGAGGAGTATTGGTTTAGGTTCTTGAATATGTTGTAATTGCATAAAAGACTCAAGAATTTATCACATCGTAAGGAAATATGTCCAAGCTTGTAGAAGGACGTTTTAAGTCGATTTTGAGCCGCAAGGTGTCCTGTCCCAACTTTTGACAATTTTCTATTTACTGCGGTGCTAATAAAATATCTTTCGGGTTCATCATAATAATAAGAAGCCCCTTGATACTAATACTAATTTAATAGCGTGTTTTTTAAATTCTATATGTTCAGCCACTATGTCAGGTCGGCGACATTAGACAACTATTTTTTAACAAGTCGACCATGAAGGTTAACAACAATGTTTATTTAACATACTAATATTAGTTAATGACGAAGCATAAAATAAATACGTACACTCTAACTAAGACATCGCAGTAAAAACATACCTTCCCATGGTATGCAGGAGAAGTTTCAGTTAAAATTTATTACTACATATAAACGCAAAGCAGTTGGTAAGTTAATATAGTCGATTATTTAAATCGGACTTAAACCCTTTCATTACGATCCACTATTGCTTTAACTTCAAAATACAGGAATCTTTAAAGAATATCTATTTGATTGAGAAAAATATTTACTTTGCTTTTTTTATTTCTATTATTATAATTGGGCAATTCAAAATGTCTTTTACTGTCTTATGTAGTACTTTTTAAATACGACCCTTGTAAGTAGTTTGCGCAGAGAAGAGTTTACTGTTCAATTGCCTACCTTGTCCAAAGTAGCATTTATTAATAAGAGTGATTCTTCGCTGGATTTCAGAGCTGATGTTGTTGTCTGTGTTGATCCTGCTTCCTAACTAAACGAAGTCTTTGACTATTTCGAAATTATGGCTGCCAACAGTGGCGTGGTTGCCAAGAGGCGAATGCGCAGACTCTTTGCTTGATGACAGCAGGTACTTCGCTCCCTGCTCATTCACCGTAAAACCCATCTTTACCGCTTCTGCTTTGAATTTGGAGTAAGCAGAACTGACGACGCGGGTGTTCAGGGTGACTGCCTTAATATTCTCGATATAAACCAGTAATTGCACGCTTTTATATAATTTTGTTCCAGAGCTTAAAAGTTCTGCAGTTCTCCAGCATCAAATTTAAGAATTCACACCATATTGAGCACTCTGTGTGAACCTTGTTAAGTTTCGAACATCTCGGAGAAGTTCTTCCAATTCTGATTGAGCTGAAAGTGTTGCTCAACGTCATTTTGCACATCCGTATACGTTTTGCAGGAAAACCAAATTCTTACATAGCGGCGTAAAGGCAGCACTTTTTCGTGCTGTCGAAGGCGGCTTCAAATTCAGCGAAGAGGTGACATGTGTTAATACTTTTTGCTTTGGCGCATAATGAAAATTTGGTCGATGGTAGATTTACCAGCCGCTGAAGCCGCTTGGTGGTCTCCAGTGTTTGGCACAATACGTATGATAGGCCCTAAAATGCAATACTAAGAAGACTCGCTGGTTTCGCGATAGCTGGGGCAGTTTCCATATTTTGCGTAGAATTTAAAGCATGTGCCTTAACATTAGCGCCCGTGGCCTTATTGTTTTTTAAACTGCCTATCCCTATTCTTACTTCTTTATAGTCGGATAGGGGGTACACAAAATTCCGTCATCATCGATTGCAGGCTCGAGCTCATCATCTTCTCTGGGTGTATCATCACTCTCCCTTCATTAAGAAGCGCCGAGTGTTCCCTCAATAATCTCGGTACTCTCTGCACATTGGTAACAAGTTCGCGGCTTTTGTTCCTACAGAAGTTCACCCCGGCCTTAAAACCTTTCGTCTGTCGAAGAATTTTGGTAAAATTCGCCGGCCTTGTTCCTAGTGGATAACAGCTCAAGCTCCTCTCACTCTCACCTCTCCGCTTCTGATTTTTACTTCCTGTAAAGGAAGCGTTCACACACTCTTCTTGTTAGGTTCGCATCTAACGTATCCATTACAACGCGCCATTCTTCATCGTGCCGTGGTCCCCGGTAACCAATTTTTTCATAGGCGGCGGTACGAAAGGCTTAGGAGGTATGCTTCCATTGTTTTTGCATTTCATCAGGTTGACCCAGAGAGCAGCTTTATGTGAGCAAGAACAACATAGTACATATGTGGGTCTTAAAATTATATCAGACCTTGTGAATTTCCTAAATGTGTCTTGCTACCACGGTTGCCACACCATTTTTTCATTTGGGACCAAAATTCGTCGAAGATAAGGACCAAATCTCAAAAAAAGGACCATCTTTTTCCTCCTTATAAAAATAATCGAACTAACTAAATAAAGGACTACATCGACATACAATAAATATAAGGCTAGTTTTACATTGTTCAATGTATAAAATTTTTAAGACTTTCTCTACCAACAGTTGAGGACCTTTTTTTGCATCGTTGATCGAAGTAATCTCCAATTTGCAGAGCAGTTTGTTTTTTTTTTTTAACAAGGTACAGTGGAAAAAATTTGGGCTACGCTGCCGCCGAACTTATAACTTGGTTAACCTTAAAAGAAATTAAACCAAAAATTGTGTCTTTCTTTTTCTAAGAGCTTACTTTTTCTAAATTGTTAGCATAGAGCTGGTCCCTATCAGGCCTGAGGTTAAAGTCCAATGGTCTTGTAGCAATAGATTTCTGATTCAATATTTTTCATATAGTTACTATGCAAATCTCACTCAAAATGGGCTTGGAATGTTTCTTAATTAGATGGTGTAAAAACGGCAGACAAACTCATGCTAAGTATTAGTATTAGTATGGCTCAACTCCACCATAGTCGTGAAATTCCTTGAACTCATTGATTGGCTATGTGAGAAAAATTTATGTATCGACTACCCACGATGCATAAGATTTTTAAATTTTTTTACAAATAGATCCTATTCAGACAAGTAAGGAAGGCTAAGTTCGGGTAAAACCGAACATTACATACTCAGTTGAGAGCTATGGTGACAAAATAATGGAATATAACCATGTAGGAAAACAAACCTAGGGTAATTCTTAAATGTGTTGGTATGACATGTGTATCAAATGAAAGTCATTGAAGAGTATATTATGAGGGAGTGGGCCATAGTTCTATAGGTGGACGCCATTTAGGGATATCGCCGTAAAGGTGGACCAGGGCTGACTCTAGAATTTGTTTGTACGATATGGGTATCAAATAAAAGGTGTTAATGAGGGTTTTAAAAAGGAGTGGTGTTAGTTGTATATGTGAAGGCGTTTTCGAGATATCGACCAAAATGTGGACCAAGGTGACCCAGAACATCTTCTGTCGGGTACCGCTAATTTATTTATATATGTCATACCACGAACAGTATTCCTGCCAAGATTCCAAGGGCTTTTGATTTCGCCCTACAAAACTTTTTCATTTTCTTCTACTTAATATGGTAGGTGTCACATCCATTCTACAAAGTTTTTTTTCTAAAATTATATTTTGCGTTAATAAACCTATCCAATTACCATGTTTCCTCCCTTTTTTCGTATTTGGTATAGAATTATGGCATTTTTTTCATTTTTCTTAATTTTCGTTATCGAAAAAGTGGACGTGGTCATAGTCGGATTTCGGCCATTTTTTATACAAATACAAAGTGAGTCTAGATAGGTACATGAACTGAGTTTAGTAAAGATATATCGATTTTTGCACAAGTTATCGTGTTAACTGCCGATCGGAAGGACAGACGGTCCACTGTGTATAAAAACTGGGCGTGGCTTCAACCGATTTCGCCCTTTTCACAGAAAACAATTATCGTCCAATAACCTAAGCCCGTACCGAATGTCACAAGGATTGGTAAATTTTTGTTCGACTTATGGCATTAAAAGTATCCTAGACAAATTAAATGAAAAAGTGCAGAGCCACGCCCATTTTGAAAGTTTCTTTAATTTTTGTATTTTGTTGCACCATATCATTACTGGAGTTGAATGTTGACATAATTTACTTATACACTGTAAGGATATTAAATTTTTTGTTAAAATTTGACTTTAAAAAAGTTTTTTTTTAAAGTGGGCATGGTCGTTCTCCGATTTTGCTAATTTTTATTAAGCATACATAAAAATTTCAAAATTTCAAATTTCATCATGATATCTTAACAACTTCCAAATTACAGCTTGCAAAACTTTTAAATTACCTTCTTTTAAAAGTGGGAGGCGCCACGCCCATTTTCCAATATTTTACTAAATTTCTATTTTGCGTCATAAGTTCAACTCACCTGCCAAGTTTAATCGCTTTTGGTAATAAATTATCGCACTTTTTCGGTTTTTCGAAATTTTCGATATCGAAAAAGTGGGCGTGGTTATAGTCCGATATCGTTCATTTTAAATAGCGATCTGAGATGAGTGCACAGGAACCTACATACCAAATTTCATCAAGATACCTCAAAATTGACTCAAATTATCGTGTTAACGTACGGACGGACGGACGGATATGGCTCAATCAAATTTTTTTTCGATACTGATGATTTTGATATATGGAAGTCTATATCTATCTCGATTCCTTTATACCTGTACAACCAACCGTTATCCAATCAAAGTTAATATACTCTGTGAGCTCTGCTCAACTGAGTATAAAAATACACAATATTTCAATATCGTCGGTTTGCTTGAAGGCACAGTTTGAGCATGAATTCTGTGATGTAAATTTTTGTTTTCAATAAAATTTTTTCGCCGGCCATCGTATTGGCTCCATCAATAGCAAGATTTTATAAAATTATCAAGAGGCATGCGTTCTTTTGAAATTAATTTAAAATTTTGTGTTTATCACTTTTATTTAGCTCTGCTAGCGACAAAAACCTATTACGAGAACTGTTCGTTAATCAATATCTGATCACCATAACAAGACCCTTCGTTCTGATAAGTCCGTTGTTTTATCTGCTACTAAAGAAAATTTGCTTTTTTTTGTAAAATCCACCATTAATCTTTAGTGTGCTTCTTTGGCTAAATTATTCGCTGCTGAAGTTTCCTCGCTTCTACTGCAATATAATGAATGAACGATTTTTGAATCTGTGCAACACATACATATGCAGCTAGCAATTGTGGGAAGAAATCAATTTCTAATAGGAAGACTGACTATATGTGGGTTGATGGAAACCGATTGCAATTAAGAAACTGCTTAATCAGGCAAGTTTTGGGACGCATTTTGCATTTTTACCTATGACAAAAAAAAAAAGTATCAAATCAAAGCTACTTGCCTAAAAAGGACCAAAATTGACAAGAAGGGACCAGCGGACCAAATGGGATTAGAAGGGACCATTTTTGATCCAAATGGACCAAAGTGGCAACCGTGCTTGCTACAAACATCAGAGATTTTAAAGCTGTATTCGCGAGATTCGCGTGCAAAGTGGCCGAAAAAATACAACAAAATAGGCACTGAGTTATATAATTTGAAGAAGTGCCATCAAAGGAAGTGCCTATGGGCTCATTAGCGGAAAAGATGATATTCAGCTTTCCTTTGTTATTATTTGTCTCCAAAAATAAACTAATGAGGCTAATGAAAATAGTTCGAATATAAAATGTATATTCTTTGTAAACGTTAGTATGTATGTACCATAAATCGATAAAAAGATTTATCCAAATAAAATATCAATCAAATGTGTTTCACATAATTTTTTCGCTACCCACATTTACGCTGCTCTGTACACTTGTTTAATGTTTATGCATCAAAATATCTTCAAAGCAACTGAAAATATAATCAAACAATAAGCTCATGTACCTGACCTACTCCGCAGTACGCAAATAAACAAAAACATTTAAAAGCGCTAAATGCAAACGAATGCAAAACAGTCCACACCTTTTACAAAACAACCTGCCGGAGGCGTCTTTTTTGCAGCTAAATAAATATTGCAAAACTAAATGTTGCCACAGTTTTTTTTTTACATAAATTATTGCATATATTTACACATATATATGTACATACTTATATGTGTGTGTAAATATTTTGCTCTCATGTTTTTCTGGTGGGGTAACTGAAGCTGGGATTTGTATGTGTTTTATGTAAAGCTAATTATTTTTATTAACATACAAAGAAGAAGTAACGCCCGCAATTTTTTCCAAATAACTCGTTTACAAGTGGAAAGTTTTAAGTACGGAGCAAACTCCAGTAAAAACGAAAATGGCAAACTTTTAAGAGATATCCAGAGAGTACTTGGATAAACGATGACAGTCATTTGCCGCCTAGGGACGACCAATCCGTACCCGCAATCGGTGATGACGCATTTATTGTGACATCAACCATCTCTTCAATTGTAATTTGGAAACAACGCCTCTAACACCCCTCTCATTATCGACCACCCGTGTTGAAACAGCAAGTTTTCTTGGACTCCCGTTAGAGGACATTGATGACAATTTGTGATTGGTCGCACCTATCCGATGGGGCGAAGCACTGCTACAAGAACAGCAATATATATTCAAGAGGTTAATAAGCATTGCGCAAAGCTTTATAATTTCAAACCTTCCGCACCCTCATTGTCAACCTTACCTACGCGAGGGGAATGCTGTTACAAATTTTAATCTATCATACTCAAAGCATAGAGCAAACGAGGATCTGGCGATCCCATGTTCTTCATGGAACTCCTCAAAACATTCGGGGAGTGTCTTTACCGTTAAAACAACTGTTTAAGTGACTTAAACTATGAACATTTTTCGTTCGTTTGTTTCATTAGCCATTGAGAATGCTTGTAATTCTCAACTGGTTAGTGAAATATTCTAAAGACATAGTTTAAATTTTTTATCCCAAAGCGGGGTTTTTCAAAGCAAAATAAGGTGGCTCAAACCGCAGCCAATACCTTAGAGCCCCCAGTGCTCGCCCCCAATAAATACATAAAAGGTGTAACAGGTACATAGCGACCTCTCTCTAAAAAAAAATAACATAACTACAGTCCACAAAAATAACAAATAATATAATTATAGAAAAAACAAAAAACTATTCGCCCGTCGAATCACCAACGCTTAAACACAACAACAACAATAACGGAGATATTGCCCCCCCCCCCCCTCCATACGATTTTGACGAAGTAAGAACAGCAGTAATCGGGTTAAGAAACAATAAAAATTGGTCGGGCGCTGATCTAATGCCCGCGAAGCTGTTCTAAAAAGGCGGCGAGGTGTTGGAAGTCACATGTATCTACTTCTATGCAGAGTATTATAGGGCGAGTAAATCCCCAACGATTGCAATGTAAGTTTTCTTTGCCCAGTTCACAAGAAGGGGGATCTATAAACTGCGTCAACTATCGCGAAATCAGCCGTCTTATCATCAACCAAAGAGACAGCGTATTTACGTCTTGGCAACTACGTCCCTTTTGGCAACTATAATTACGAAATATTACATGACTTCGTTTATTAGGAAACCAGCATTTACACAAGCAATAACATCAACTTTGAAATCAAGCAGACAATCAATCTTGTCAAAAAATGCTGTTTTGGACTAGGTAGACAATTGAAAGTTGTAGTCCTCTCTCAGCAAAGAAAAATCATGCTCTACAATACACTTAACGTACCCGTCCTGCTATATAGCCCAGAAGCATGGACAATGATATCAGACGAAGCGGATTTACGAACCTCAACGCATTGGCGACGGCGAGTACCGAAAAAGATATAATGATTGGCTGTATGAACTTTACGCAGACACCAATACAGTCCAGCCAATTAAAACACAGCGGCTACGTTGGCTAGGTCATGTTAAACGAATGGAAGATGATGCTCCGCCTAAAAAGTATTCTTGTCGGAACGTTCTTATGGAAGCAGAAGAAGAGAGTGACCACCACTCCGCCGGGAGAACCAGGAGAAAACGATTTTAATTATCTTGGTGTGACCAATTGAGACCAGTTAGTCCAACAAAGATGCAACAGGCGTGCTTTGTTGGACGGCCATAACCGTTTAAGCCGTTGAGCGCCAAATAAGTACGTAAGTGAGTCATGAATAAAAGGCAGTTGTATTTATGTTATGCATCAGTAAGTTGGTAATTCCGACTAAGAAAATACTATGGAAATATGACATCAGAACGTCCTGAAGTGCACGAAATAAGTTTTTTGTTACCTGTCATTGTAAACACCTGCTGCTATGCTCCTAAGGAGACCGTCTGCTAATTACATTGACAAATAGTATGCCGCTTTTCATGAAAACTCTTCCCCATATTGACAATCTCAACCTGCCCAGGGAGACCCGAATTGCTCAAGCACAGCATAGATTTAATTGTTCAGACTATACTGCGATGGGTCGTAGCTCTTGAACCAGCTTAACTTCTTGTACTACGGTTTGATTTCGATGAGTGGACGTAATTGCTTTGCGTGGCTCAATGCTGCTACAACAACAACAAAATTAAGTGATACGCTCTATTTTACGCAAAAAAACTCTTTCATGGTCTATCATAGCCAAAAACTATTTGCTAATTTCTTTTTCTTCACATTTTCTTTTTGTATCTTCGAGTTAATTATCATGCTATATTTACTACTTTGCTGTTTCTGATACGTTGGGTGCGGATATTATTTCGCATTTAACGAATCAACATTTTTTCTCCCATTCACATGGCCTCCTCTTCATTAAGGTCTGGCCGAAAGGCTTGTCAGAAATTTTGATGATGCCAATTAATTGCTACAAACTAATAATAGCGTAAGCTCCAAACGTGATTACACAATAGTGCGAAAAAAATTTAAGCACTCATACATACATACATACATACATACATATGTATCTATGTGTGAAGGTAAGATGAGAGTTAAAAAGCATAACTGATTTGGATATTTTCACCAATTTGATATGGTTAAAAATAACAAGTTTTTAATAATATTATTTAAGCCACTTTCATAGAAATGAAGTCAAAATTCGTCTCAATTTCACTTTAGCCATTGCGGAATGACCGAAAAATATTTAGTTTTTTGTTTGATATATTTTTTATATAATTGCTGAGTTTAGTTTTAACTCATTTGTTAGCGTAATTATAATTGCTTATAAGGGCGACTGTGATAAATAACATTGTTTTAATTAAATATAAAATAAGTCTTTACCATGGTCAAAAATTAACTTTATAGGCCCGTCACATAAGGTTTTTGATGCAGCATAGTGCGCTGACAGATGAGTAGACTGCATGTATTTGCATGGAGAGCGACAATTAGCACATCTGGCATGCAAAAGTAGCCAACTTTCAACTTTTGTTGGAAGCAAAGCATAAGAAGCAGAATTTGACATTTGTTTTGGCTATGAGTGCTTTCAAACTTTTGCAAGTAAAATTATTTTTCGCACTCATAGGTCGGTTGGTCTAATATTATGTTTATATTTAGTATTTAGTATTTATTTATTAAGCCAATTAGAATACAAAATCTTACAGGCTAAGTAGAAATATGTGGTAACAGTAGGCAAATTACTAGTATAAATCAATGGCTTACTTATAAAAAGGGTTTATTGTACTTAAAAAGCGCTCTTTTGAGCAAGAAAAATCTATTTCCAAATAACTTAAAATTCTATTAAACTCAATCAAGGTTCTAGTAATTGGCACTGATTGCACAAAGAGCTCTGAAAAGACGTACATTGAAGAATTCAGAGTTCCTAAGCGCTCTGGCAGGAATGTTTATGAAAATCCTCTCAAGGAGCATTGGGCAGTCAGTCGCACTACGAAAAACGTCAAAAATAAATGGCAGTGACAAAATTATTCTCCTGTTCTGCAGTGACTTTAAATTGATCAATAGGCATCTAGCTTCATAAGTCGGAATATGTTCAGAGAAGCGTAAGCTGCGCAAATCAAAATATAAGAATACTTTCTGGATCCACTCTATTCTTGCAATTTGACACTGATAATACGGCGACCAAATTAAACAGGCATACTCAAGTTTACAGCGCACAAACGCTGTATACAAAAACTTTAGCGCATAAGGGTCAGAAAACTCCGAGCTATGATGCCTAAGAAATGCAAGCATGGCATACGATTTCGAGATGCAAAAGTTAATATGGTCTGCGAAAGTAAATTTGGAGTCAAAAGTTACTCCCAGATCTTTTATTTCACTAACCCTTGTAAGGGGCGAGTTAGATAAATGGTATGAGGTATCAATGACATTAACGCGTTTTGAAAATGTTATAAGAAAACATTTTTTTAAGTTAAGGGTTAACCGATTGCTATTACACCATGTACTTAAATTATCCAAATCTAATGGCATCAGTCATGCTGACTGCGAATAAGTGAATAGATTTTTAAATCATCCGCATATAGTAGAAACCTAATTGCAGAGAAGGAAGAGCGAATGTCATCAATGAACAATATGAATAAAAGTGGTCCTAGGATGCTTCCTTGTAGGACACCAGAATAGGCAACGAAAGACGAAAACTTCACATTGTCTACAACAACCCTACAACTGCGGTTTTATAGGTATGATTCAATCCATTTTAGAAACACTGAGTGGAGACCCATACAGGCCAGCTTCTTAACCAGGACTACATGAGAAACCCGATCAAACGCTTTAGAAAATTCCGTATATACTGTGTCAACCTGACACCCAGACTGCAATGCTGCGATGCAGTCATCAGAAAAAATAGCGAAGTTAGCCAAAGCTGAGCGTCCCGGAAGAAAGCCATGTTGGTCTGGACACACAATATTCCAAACGAAAAAAAGTAATTTTTGTTGGATTATGCATTCAAAAAGCTTTGACGTAGCGGCAAGTTTTGAAATGCGTCTGTAGTTGCTAATATCATTTTTATTTCCACTCTTAAAAATAGGTGTAATAAAAGCCAGTTTCCACGCGTCAATGAAAGTAGCCGAAGAAAGGGAACTATTAAATATTAATAAAAAAAGTGTGAACAAGAGCTTCGCACTGCTTAAAAAAAATTGCTGACAGACCATCAACATCGGTATTTGATGACTGTTTAAGTCGAGAGATGCCACAAACGACATCAGCAAAAGACAGTGCAAGATTTGCAAAATTTATCGATGGTTGTATGTTAAAACTAATGTCATCACTATTATCAGACTCGGATGCGAAGTTGGCCATGAAAAACTCAGCGAACAGATTTGTCGCATCAGCTGGAGTATCAACAGCTGTATCGCCAAGGAAGGGAGAGGAGGGAATATTCGACACAGATTTTTTCGAGTTAACAAAATTCCAAAACGAGTTTGGATTTGTTTTTAAGTTTTCTTCAAAACTTCAATATTGTAACGAATTTAGCGAAATACTGGTTATTATACACCTTCTGCTAACATTCGAATCGCTCATCTGTCGAATAAATAACTCCAACATTCAGTATTGTAAAATTGTCTTTATTTGGACTATTTTGGGAATAGTACTTCACAATTGTACTTCACAACTAATAGCGTGGTCAAATCAAATTAATTACTGATTCCGATACTGAACATGTGTTCGAGAACAGTTGTACCTCATGCTTGTTTACGCAGCTATATACATGCATATTTGTAGTTAATGCCCTTCTTCCAGCCATATGCGTGTGTATGTGTACTTCTTCTGTACTTCTTCTCTTAGCTGATGACTACATATGTGTATCTGAGGTATTCTTCGTCGCCTTCTATGTACGTAAGTGTTGCTTGCCTTAATGAGTACATGTACATAAGAGTGGCTGGTTGCTGTTTTTGTTGTTGTGATTATTTTCTAACAGCATATTGATGCTAATATTCTCCACAATATTAACCAACGCAACATCTTGCACCATTGTTACGATGTTTACTTTTGCTTTATAACTCATGAACATGAGAAATTTTATTGTGACGCCGCCATAAGCAAGTGAGGCGGTCTAATCTCGGGTGTAACCAAACGTTATGCACCCAGTCGCGGTTTTCGGAAGAAAACGCATACAATGTCGATTTGTAATGAAAGGAAGCAACCAAGCTATCGCGTAGGAATATTGTCCTGTACATACTAACGCTATTCAAGTATTACACGTTTTGGTGTTTAGAAAATTTACATCTGGTGGCCCTTTGTTGTTACTCCTTAAAACTTTTGTTAACGCTGGTTCCCAAGACCAATTTTTTCACCTTTTTAGAATGATCTTCTGTAGCATCATGTTAAATAAAATATACGCTAGACATCTGTTTAGTTTATAATACCTCTCAATGGTTTCATTCAGTCCTAACGGCACTACGACCGGAAGTCGACGTGATTTCGTAAAACGGTATTGCGGCGGAGTGGCGTATGGCTGAAATCCGGCTGATTGTCGACTTACCAGGTCTAAGGTAGTAGGAAGCGGGCCTTTTCCGCGTTAATAGCCACTGATTGACCTTTCTTTTATTGGGACTGGGCAAAGCCCCTAATTATTCCCATTTGGAGCATTGTCCCACAATATTTCATGTAAAAGGTGATGCCGCTTTTTGCCAACGCTTCGTATCCGTGTTTTAACAGAATGGCGGCTAGTTCGTCGCTTCCTGTACTTTAGTATTCTTCAGCCAAAACATTCGTTATATTTGGGTAGAAGAACGTTGTCTCCGGCGTCAGTTATTGAGCTCCATGCCTCGAATTCCTTCCATAGCTGCCGAAGTTTTCGGCGTTTTCGAACCTTCCATCATCAGTCTCATTAGTAGAATTTCCGTACATTATTCCTATCAGCGATCGTCAAAAGCTGCACATACTCATGCCTTATACATCTTTCTTCTGATGAAATGTCATTCTTCCTGATGTTAAATGATGATTCACCAAAATGCAGTTATCTGAAAAAGCGCTAAGGGAATTTTAGTAAAATTTCACTGATTACCTTATTTTAGCTCACAAAACAGGAATACGAAAAAAAATCTGAGGTGGTCTCACTTCGAATTAAAACATAGTTCAGGCACATCGTGAGTCTTGTAAGAAAAAATCATATATATCAGTCGCAGATATAGTACATATCCCATACAACCTTTTGTTCCGGTAAGAGATTTATGGCCATAGCTACCTCATGCAGGCAACAAGAAACGTGAAACTTTGAGCTAGGATTACCGTTCTATTGTTTATTTGATATACATATATCGGCACAGATTTTTGTATTTGATTTTCAATTGCGCATTTTTGTTTTTGACAGTACAACCGTGTGGACCAAAATAGCGGTTACATTAACTGCTATCGATTTTTGGTTACACTATTAATACTCCGGTGTCAAGTTTGTCGATAACGGTCAGAATAGGCTGTTAGTGTCACAAGTCGAGTTTGGACGCTAAACTGACAAGCTCAAATAGTAATTTGAATAAAAACTTTTCTCTGTGCTACAATATTTTTGAAATTTTTTTTCGTGTCAATTAATTTTAATATCACACCGAAGTTCCTTGGCTTCATATGAAAGTGTTTTTTCTTTGCACCTCTTTTTTGTATTCAAAGTGCGAATATGTATCTGTGCCTATTCTTCAGGGCAAAACAAAAACAAAAGTGAAATGAGTGTATAGGGGTTGAACAGCTCTGTTGATTTTAGTCGATCGCACCCTCGAACTTTCGAATTTCCCCAAGTCTTGGCACACGGTTAGGGTTATCTCCATTCCGAAGGCCGTCAGAAGCTCTCATGCATCACCTAAGGATTTTATGCAGGTCACCTCGCTGTCCTAGTCAGAGGCAAATTTCTGGGCACCCTGCGCGATGTTCTGCAGGGCTACCTGGATACTGTGGCTAGGTGGGCTGAATCATGTGGATTGGCGGTCAACCCGAGAAAAACAGAATTGGTTCTTTTTACAAGGAGATATAAGATGCCTTATTTCAGAACTCCCTCAATAGGAGGGGTACTGTTGGCACTTTCTGATAGGGTTAAATATTTGGGGATTGTTTTGGACAAGAAACTGTCCTGGAGACCCAATGTGGAAGATCGGACCAGGAAGGCCGCCGTTGTATTGTACTGCTTCAGAGGGGCTATAGGATAGAGATGGGGACTCTCGCCAGGAGTAGTACACTGCCTTTGTGAGATGGTGGTCAAACCGATTCTACTATATGGGGTGCTGGTCTGGTGGAAAGCACTGGATACGGCGAGCACCTCTAAAATCGAATTATTTTACAATTAAGATTATCTGGGTCCGGGGCCATAGTGATATCCCGCGAAACTGTCAAGTGGATCTCTTAGCCCGCATCGGTACAACTGAACCGGATGAAGGTGGCTGTAGGGATTTCGGGATTCCGCTGGCCACCTGTGGATTTCTCCTCCATAGCTGTGCCTCGAGTCAGCTCAGCAAACGTTGGGCGGATACCACGTCTTGTAGAGTAGCGAGATCCTTCTGGCCGGAAGTGGATGGCAGGAGATCTGCTGAAATAATTGGGTTCACTAAGTCTCATCTATCAATGGTCATTGGGGTTTTGACATTGCACTGCCCCATGTGTATCCATGCGGTACGTCTCAATATACTGGAAACTCCATCCTGCTGCAGCTTGATGGAGGATGATGAGGTGGAATCACCAAATCACTGTATGCTTGATTGGCCAGCTTTTGCCAGAACTAGACGAAAGTACTTCGGTCGCGACTCACTTGGCTCTCCCGAGGATTTATCCAAAGTTGAGATCGGTATCATTCGGGGTTTTATCGTTGCTACCCAACGATTCTCTAAGTAGCTAGATCTAAGTTATGGTTATTTTTGGTTTATGTGGTATCACAACGGGCATTCGTGTTGTCCACGTGAGCTATCCTTATCAGGACAGCTACCACCTAACCTAACCTAACCTAACCCTCGAACCTTCAACATTTAGCATGTGAGTCAATAGCATAACCCACATGTATACTACAACTCCCACAAACGCTCATTTTGCACGAGTAAGAACAACCTCAAAAGGCAAATCAAACAATGCCGCTAAAGGCCGTCACTCATTCGCATAAATCACCGCAAAACATATGTTAATGTGTATACATACATATGTATTTACATACATGCTGTTTGTGTGCAACTGTCACGCTCGAAAGATCACCGACAATGGATTGTGTGAGTTTTTGTTTTAACTTTTTTAATAAACTCTCGTTTTGAAATGACTCATTTCTCGAGTATTGCACGAGATTTGGCTTTCCGATTTTAGGTTTTTACATTTATTTCGTTTCAGCGTTAATGACATCACAGTAACATTACATATGTTTGTTCCAATCTACTGGAAGTTGCAAAATTTTGCAATCTTAATATATATATTTCTACTGTGCGTCTGTTTGTAACTAAACTCCTCTTAAATGACTGGACCAACTTCAATGAAGTTTGTGTGTGTGCTTCAGGGGATTTGAGAATGCTTTAGATTAATAATTTGGTCCGTTTCCTTTCCTATCTCTCTGGGAAGTGATCCACCAAGTGTGGACCTATTCATAAAAAAAAATACAAGTAAGGACGGGACTGTCTTCGGCTTTGCCGAAGACTTCGTACCTTTCATGAATGGGGCTGAACAATAATCTTATCCCGTTCGTAAGCTCCAAATAATCGGATGTAAAAGATAACAAATATATAGTGAACAGATGTGCATACCTAAACGATTTTTAAGATAAATATAAAATAAAAAATGGCAAAAAAACCCCTTATCTGAACGATCGGTTGTATGGGATATATATTATATATAGCTCCGATCGAAATGATTTTTATAGGATATCTTCTATGATATATTAGAATATATATCACCGAGTTTCCCGTCTCGTCTTATCTGAACGATCGGTTGTATGGGAGATATATGTTATAGTGGTCCGATCCTACCGGATCCGACAAATGTCTAACATAATACAAAAATACATCCTTGTGCCAAATTTCATTGAGATATCTCAAAATTTGAGGGAGTAGTTTGCGTCCAAATAGACAGACAGACGGACGGACAGATGGACATGGCTATATCAACTCGGTTCGTCGCCCTGATCAATTCGGTATACTTAATGGTGAGTCTATCTTCTATATTTCTCAACGGTACAAACATCGGACCAAAGTTAATATACCATTTCATGTTCATGCGATTTCTTTGAAATTTGTTAAGGGGCTACCTCCGTGAAACGCTTATATTTTGTGAAACTTTTATTTCCGTAAAGTGCATCAGGGACGAAAAAATCTAATAAATGGTGCGATTTTCTTGAAATCCGGTGCGGGGGTACCTTTTTGGCCAAGATAATATTTGAGAAAATTTTAATTCCGAAAAGTGAACCAGGTACCGATCTATTGTAAAAAATCGTAGTTATGGTGCGATTTGCTTATACCCCTTTCTGACTTATTATTTGGGAAACGTTTCCCTCCGCAAAGTGGGCCATGGATTGAATTATTCCCAAAAACTTTATTTATAGTGGGATTTCCTTGAAATTCGGTACAAATTGCTACCCCTTTTGGCCAAGCTAATATTTGAGAAAACTTTTTTCTGGGAAATGGACCAGGAACCGAGCTCTTTCAACATATTGAGTTTATGGTGCGTTTTGCTTAAAATTAGACACAGAGGTTCTTCTTCGACAAGCTTAATATTTAGGATCCTATCTCTCCGAAAAGTGGACCAGGATAGTGCGATTTTGTTGAAGCTCGTTATTTCGAAGAGTCTGATCTTATATATTAAAGCGGATGCAAAAACTGCTTTACGTTTTCAGACGTACATACAGGTATTAAATGTTTTTACCGCGCTTTCTCTTCAGAAAAAAATTTTACTTTCATATTATTTTGCTGACTTTTTCAGCTCTAATTTCGAGTCGTCGTCTGAGCCGTTCGATGACAACTATTTCCCAGATACCAATTCACCAATTAATTTTGGATCACTTTCACTATCGCTTGATGATGTGCTCGATGGTATTCTGCATATTAAGTCATCTACGAGTTCGAATGTTGATGGTTTCTCATCTTACCTTTTCAAAAATTGCACTGCTGTTGCTTATCTTCTTATGATAATTTTTAATAAATCACTTCATTCGGGTGTTTTTATTGATGCCTGGAAATTTGCCTCTATCACGCCTGTTTTCAAAAAAGGTAATAAAAATGATATTGCCAACTACAGGCCAATTTCAAAATTGTCAACCGTATCTAAATTGTTTAAACATATTGTCAAGCAAAATATGTCTTTTCCATCAAGTGATATATTTCTATCAACCAACATGGCTTCATATCTGGTCGATCCACGGTTACCAACCTTGCCGTGTTTTCTGAACTCTGTACATCTGCTTTTAATGATCACCTGCAAATTGACACTATTTATACTGACTTTTCCAAGGCCTTTGACAAATTGAGTCACACACTTTTAGTTGAAAAGTTGGCGATTCTGGGCTTTCACTCTACTTTTCTATCTTGGACAAAATCGTACCTTTCTTCTCGGCACTGCATTGTAGTTGTTGACAATTTATCATCTTATAACTTTATTGCCTCCTCTGGTGTTCCTCAAGGTAGCATTCTGGGACCCTTACTCTTTATCATTTTTATACTCAGTTGAGCAGAGCTCACAGAGTATATTAAGTTTGATTGGATAACGGTTGGTTGTACATATATAAAGGAATAGAGATAGATATCAAAATAATCAGGATCGAAAAAAAATTTGATTGAGCCATGTCCGTCCTTCCGTCCGTCCCTCCGTCCGTCCGTCCGTCCGTTCGTCCGTCCGTCCGTCAGTCCGTCCTTCCGTCCATCCGTTAACACGATAAATTGAGTAAATTTTGAGGTATCTTGATGAAATTTGCTATGTAGGTTCCTGAGCACTCATCTCAGATCGCTGTTTAAAATGAACGATATCGGACTATAACCACGCCCACTTTTTCGATATCGCAAATTTCGAAAAACCGAAAAAGTGCGATAATTCATTACAAAAGACAAGTAAAGCGACGAAACTTGGTAGATGCGTTTAACTTATGACACAGAATAGAAAACTAGTAAAATTTTAGACAACGGGCGTGGCACCGCCCACTTTTAAAAGAAGGTAATTTAAAATTTTGCAAGCTGTAATTTGGCAGTCGTTGAAGATATCATGATGAAATTTGGCAGGAACATTACTCTTATTACTATATGTCTGCTTAATAAAAATTAGCAAAATTGGACAACGATCACGCCCACTTTTCAAAAAAAAATTTTTTTAATTCAAATTTTAAAAGAAAAGTTAATATCTTTACAGTATATATGTAAATTATGTCAACATTTAACTCCAGTAATGATATGGTGCAACAAAATACAAAAATAAAAGAAAATTTCAAAATGGGCGTGGCTCCGCCCTTTTTCATTTAATTAGTCTAGGATACTTTTAATGCCATAAGTCGAACAAAAATTAACCAATCCTTTTAAAATTTGGTAGGGGCATAGATTTTATGACGTTAACTGTTTTCTGTGAAAATGGGCGAAATCGGTTGATGCCACGCCCAGTTTTTATACACAGTCGTCCGTCTGTCTTTCCGCATGGCCATTAACACGATAACTTGAGCAAAAATCGACATATCTTTAACGAACTTAGTTCACGTGCTTACTTGAACTCACTTTATCTTGGTATGAAAAATGAACGAAATCCGACTATGACCCGCCCACTTTTTCGATATCGAAAATTACGAAAAATGAAAAAAATGCCATAATTTTATACCAAATACGAAAAAAGGGATGAAACATGATAAGGTAATTGGATTGTTTTATTGACGCGAAATATAACTTTAGAAAAAACTATATAAAATGGTTGTGACACCTACCATATTAGGTAGAAGAAAATGAAAAAGTTCTGCAGGGCGAAATAAAAAACCCTTAAAATCTTGGCAGGTATTACATATATAAATAAATTAGCGGTATACAACAGATGATCTTCTGGGTCACCCTGGTCCACATTTTGGTTGATATCTGGAAAACGCTTTCACATACACAACTACCACCACTCCCTTTTAAAACTCTCATTAATACCTTTAATTTGATACCCATATCGTACAAACTCATTCTAGAGTCACCCCTGGTCCACCTTTATGGCGATATCTCGAAAAGGCGTCCACCTATAGAACTAAGCCCCACGCCCTTTTAAAATACTCATTTACACCTTTCATTTGATACCCATATCGTACAAACATATTCTAAAGTCACCCCTGGTCCACATTTATGGCTATATCTCGAAAAGGCGAACACCTATAGAACGAGGGCCCACTCCCTTTTAAAAATACTCACTAAAACATTTCATTTGATACCCACATCGTACAAACAAAGTCTAGAGTCACCCCTGGTCCACCTTTATTGCGATACCACGAAAAGGCGTCCACCTATAGAACTAAGGATTACTCCATTTTAAAATACTCATTAACACCTTTCATTTGATACCCATATCGTACAAATGCATTCTAGAGTCAACCCTGATCCACCTTTATGGCTATATCTCTAAATGGCATCCATCTATAGAACTATGGCCCACTCCCTCATAAAATACTCTTTAATGCCTTTCATTTGATACACATGTCATACAAACACATTCCAGGGTTTCCCTCGGTTCATTTTCCTACATTGTTATTTTCCCTTATGTTGTCACCATAGCTCTCAACTGAGTATGTAATGTTCGGTTACACCCGAACTTAACCTTTCTTACTTGTTATTAATGATATTTGTGAGTGTTTTACCTTCCGCAATTTTCTGCTATATGCTGACGATCTTAAAATTTATTCCTCTGTTCGTTCTCTGTCTGATTCATCTCGAATTCAGAATGATTTAAACAACGTTGTTTTGTGGTGTGAAAAAAATCGACCTCTTCTTAGTGTTAGTAAATGTTTCCATGTGTCGTTTGCGAAGTCTCGTTCCTCTATTCCTACCTCCTATTCCATTGGCAACTCTAATCTATCCACCCTGAATCAAATATCCAACCTGGGTGTTATTTTCGATGCTAAGTTTTCATTATTGAGCCATATCAATAGCACTATAGCAAAATCGTATGCTATGCTTGCTTTCATACGTCGGTTTAGTTCGGACTTAAGTGATCCGTATACACTGAAGCTCTTATACACGTCACTTGTTCGCTCCAAACTTGAATATGGGGTCTTCATTTGGAGACCATATTTTTATTGTCATATCAAACGACTTGAACGTGTTCAAAAGATGCTTTTGCACTATGCTCTACGCTTATTAAATTTTATAGACCCACTTCCACCATATATTGCCAGATCCAAATTTATCAACCTGAAATCGTTAAACTCCAGAAGAACTATTCTCTCGCTCTCTACAGTGTTCGACATTATAAATGGTATAATAGATTGCCCTCTTTTACTTGAACGTATATTTTTCCATGTCCCGCAGCGTTGTCTTAGGAATAACGATCTTTTTTCCTTAAAACAAGTCAGAAGTACTTATGCTACCAATGCACCTATCTATAGAGCTTTAAGGGAACTTAACACTCCATCGGGTTCTTTTACCTCTGATTTATTTAGCTCTAAAGCCAAATTTGTAGTTTCACTACTTGTAAGTTTTGATTAATGTAGTAATTGTATAATCGTGTAATATTTATATTGATCACTTAACATTTATTATTTATACTAAGCACAAAAAAACAAAAAAATCCAAAGTTTTGTCATTAGTCTGTAAGTGCACTCTCGTCATGTATGACTACAAATAAATAAATAAATAAATATTACAATCATAAATTCTAACTTTTACACTGGGTCACCTGTTGCTCTGCAAAATGGCTGATTTTGTAAGTAATGGTACCCCTTTATTTAAAATTAAGAAATATTTTGTGAAGAAATACACAAAATTACGAAAGAGTTGAGAACAATCAACAGGTCAACTTTGATTTCAGAAAAAAAAAAAAACATTAGTTTCATATGTGGACCCATTTCTGATATATATGGAACAGGGTGATCTCGAAATATGTTTTCCCGATGTTGTCATCAAACAGGATGTGTTAAGAGGGTTTTTAAAATAGGTGATTGTTAAGAATTACGAGAGGAGGATAGCCAAGAAAGGCAGGTGAATAGAAATAGAGGGAAGTTGATGGAATGAAACCACGTGGGAATAGTAAAGAGAATAATCAATAAAGTGAAAGGAGGAAGATACGGTGGAGTGGCAGGGATCAAAGATGTAGAGGGCGAGGAAGAAGCAAAAAGATAAATTTTTTTTCACAGGGAATACAATATTACTGAGCAAGTATAAATACATCGCATAGAGGAACAGGGCCTGAGAATGTCACAATTATGTATCTATTTCTTATATATAAAATTCTCGTGTCACAAGGAAGAAGAAAGCTTGAAAATGTTTTCTGCGCGCTTAAAAAATAGTTTAATTAAATTTAAAATTTTGAAGCTTTAGAAAAAAATGTTTGTTGGGATCTTTTAATAAATTCTCCATATGTGGTGGTAATCTAAAAATGTGAGTATTTTAAAGCCCCGTCATATAAGCAGTGTTTCATATAGACGCGTTTAACGCAATCTTATGCATATGATGATTAGATTGCACTAATTTTAATGGCGAACGCAGATCGAGCGACACTTGCACCATCTACCATGAAAAAGTAGCCAACTATCAATTTTTGTTGCAAGCAAAGCATAAGAAGAAGACTGCGCCATTTGCTTTGGCTAAGGGTGCTTCTTTCACACTTTGCAAGTTAAATTATTTTCCACCATTTGTTGGTACTTTTCTAATATTTTTCACAGTTAAAAACTGCAATTTAACAAATGAATAGAATTCAAAATATGTTAGCAAGCATTTTTCTTGTATAATGTGAATGTCTATAAACGTACTTCTCGAAATTTTGTACGTGAATGGGCATGGCGAAATATACTTGCATTGCTAAGTCTGAAAATCCTTCATATTTACAAACTCAACATCTTGCGTGATTGTGGCGTGGTCAATGGCATTCATAAGATTGCGTTGAACGCATCTGTATGAAAAAGCTGATTGCGGCTCTTTGTTGTTTACCTAGTTGATAAGTTATCTTTTGCGGCTGAGTAACCTTAGATCCTGACGGTCAACAAATCCCTGCTTTTCAATGACTCGGCATCAAAAAAATACATACATATATAAAACGCGCGTTATGCGGGGTGCACCCCTTCTGCCGGTTGAGCGAAATATCGTGTGTAATCCATTGAGCATTATTTTTATTTCAAATCGCATGCATTGTCTCCTTTTTTCCTGCTCTTAAAAGACGAACATTGAACTTTTTACTTTTTGATTTTGTCTTCACTGATATTTGAAATGAGATTGATACAAATCCAGACTACACAGCTTCCTCATAGCATATATTCGTTGCTGCCACTGTAATTTCATTAATTCGTAATTTCACATTGCGCTCTGCTCATTACTGAGCACTTGTTGTATGTAGTTCGATTCGCGAAATGTTATAGCAATACAATAGCTTTACAACACTGATAGCATCTAAATATATTTCCCAAAGCACACTTGCCACCTTCACACATTTGCTCTCAAGTTCGTTGCCTAAATCTTTCGTATTCATCAACATAATCAGCACAACAATCGCTTTTGCTATTGCTGCGATAATTTTTCCTTTGAGGAAGTGAAAATTTGCATAGAAAAATGGAAATTAACAAAATTTGCGCATGCAATTTTCAACGTTTACACGTTTTCGACGCATATTTTGACATTTCTGGTATACCAACAACGAATGTGTATTAGTACTAGGCAGTGTAATTGTGGCTAACAAGTAGCATTCAAAATTGTGTATGTACTATTGTCGGAAAACATTTACCGTTATGACAATCTTAATATGACGTAATATTCATGATGGCTGTCTGTCAAATTTTGGCGTAAGCATTGCATTTTTTATGACTTTTCTCAAAGACCTGCTGTGTTTGTATAAAACCAAATTAACAAGGAAAACAACAAAAGGAAGTGAATAAAAGGGAAATAAGAAATAAAGTTAAAGTTAAACTTTAACTCTAATTGAATATTTGTGAGATTATTGACTTTCAGTTTTACATTTTCTAATTTTTTTAGAGGTTTTATAACCTCATTAATATTATTTTATTAATTTGAAATATTGGCATATGAGCAAAGTCAACAACAACATACAAACTTTTACCAGCTTTGACCAATGCCGAATTACAATGGATCACAAGCTGAGCAGTAGGTTAGGGTGTCAGTATTTTTGCAAAAGCTTTTTTTTTCATCTTTTCACATTGCTGTAAAGATTTTTGCTTGCTATTTCCCACGTGACCCCAACGACGCGCCCTCACGTACTTTGTGGGCACTAAAAGTTGGTCCGAATTAAATTTTGCGGAATTAAATTCCAATGAATTCGGTCAAATTGAAAATATTTTAATTCAATTACATAGTTTTTTCTCAATTTCCATTTACGCTCTGGTATTTTTTCTTTTTTTTTTTCTCTTGAAAGCATTTATTGAATGGGTCAAATAAATGTACAGATGGATTTATATGTGAAGATGTTGGTTTATGCTGACGAAAGAAAATCAATCAAAACAAGTAAAGCTGTCTAAGTTCGGGTGTAACCAAACATTATATACTCAGCGTTAACTTTAATTGTACATTATTTCATTTCAGATAAATTACTTTTGTACATAACACGTGACACCGCCCGTTTAAAAAAAAATTTCTCCCCATTTCCTCTTACAATAAAACTTTATAAGTGAAATATCATTGATTCAAAACTATTTGTTGCTAAGTTATAGTTTATTATTCTAGTCTACGACCATTTTAACTTTGTTTTATATCTAAGTCGCCGTAGTCTTTAACCGATCCCGTCCATTTTTCTAGAAATATTTTCTGCTATAAGGAAAATTTGTGTACCCAATTTTATACCGATCCGTTAATTTTTCTTCGAGTTATGGCTCCCGAAGCACATAAAATTGCCCAGTCATAAAAGGGGCGGTGCCACGCCCATTTTTTTTTAATTTGAATTTTTTCCTATTTATTGTTATAAATTCACTTGGGAAATGAAATACCATTGATATAAAGCTCTTTTTTGCAAAGATATAGCTTATTTTATTCGTCCAAGACCCTTTTAAAAATCTTTTATATAAAAGTGGGCGTGGTCCTTAACCGATTTCGCTAAGTTTTCTTCAAAGCATTCCTTATACTAAAGGCAACCTCTCGGCCGAATTTTGTTATGATAGGTTTAACGATTTTTGATTTATGATTAATAATATTTGTAAAATTGATTTTATCACAAGGGGCACCGCCACGTCCATTTTTTCAAATTTTTATCAAGAGTCTCAATATCAGTCCACACGTTAAAATTAAACATTCTAGGTGTATATTTACTAATAATCATTTTTTTGTGTTTTCCAAAATGTTATATATATAAAAAGTGGGAGTGGTCATCATCCGATTTCGCTCATTTTCAACACCAATCTATTCTGGGTCCAGATAAGCTCGTGTACCAAATTTGGTGAAGACATCTCAATATTTACTCAAGTTATCGTGTTAACGGACAGACGGATGGACGCACGGACATGGCTCAATCAAATTTTTTTTTTCGATACTGATGATTTTGATATATGGAAGTTTATATCTATCTCGATTCCTGTATACCTGTACAACCAACCGTTATCCAATCAAAGTTTATATACTCTGTATGCGTAGCACGCTGAGTATAAAAATCAGAAGTCAGTTATTTTCTTTATGTTACGTTCGCATGAACTATGCTCCAAGAGATTGAAGTCAAACTTAGAAATATATGTGGGTTTACACAAATAATGTTTTATTTTTCAAAATTTTTTAACATAGTTTATTTTCAATTCATTGTTTGTCTTACATTTTTACATTTATATATTTATATTAAAACTAGCAGACCCAGCAGACGTTGTTCTGCCCTAAATTTGGCCTATCTGCATACATTTTAATAAGCTTTTTCCGTCTAACTCTGCCCTACGCCTCTACACTTTTTCTTAATCTTTTTATTCACTCCTCCTTCCGTCTTTTTCGCTTCACCTCCATCTTCGTCTCATTCTATCTCTTTCTCAGTTTCCTTCTCTCTTTTCTTTTCTCTCAAGTTTTTCTCCTTCTTCCTCATCTCTTATTGCCAGTCCCAGAGGGTGGTATGTATTTTGTTCCAGTCCCATTTCGAGTCTCAGTCCCAGTTCCATTCCGAGTCTCAGTCTCAGTCCCAGTCCTAGTCCTAATCCCAGTCCCGGTCGGTCTCTGGTATACTTCCCGGAAAAAAGCATCGTAAATGCTAATATAGGCAAATTTATATACGAAATTTCAGGCAATCGAATAGGACGTATGTAAGTAGGTATGTGGGTATTATTAATTCTTGTCTTTATTTCGGCTTCGCATGCATATTTATCAGTTTTGCCAGGTTGATGCGACTAAATCGAATATCACAATGAACTTTAGAGCTCTCAACAACAGCTTCAATTTGATTCCCATAATGTAAAAACACATTCTAGGTGTATCCGGGTCCACGTTTTGGGCTATATCTTGAGACCCTAGCCTCCCAGTTGTATGAAAATTATCCTGTACTATAGCACCCATCAACAGCTTTCATTTGATATCCATAATGTATAAACACATTCTAGGGGTACCCGGGTCCACGTTTTGATCTCAAGACCCTAGGCACGTAGCGAATAAAAGGTAGACGTTGGCCGATTCTCAGCCCTACCCAATATGTTCACAAAATTTCGTGTGTATCGGTTCAGCCGTTTCGGAGGAGTTAAGCCTCTAACACCGTGACAGAAGAATTTTATATATTAGATTAATTATTATTTATTTGAATGTTGCATATTTAATTTCCTATTTTCAAATTACGTTTTCTTTTCATGTTCACGAGAACATTGTGATAACAAGTGTGATAACTTCTGTATAGGCGTCACAATTACAAATAGAACCGGTCACCTGATTTTGAATTCACTATCATGGTCTCGTTCTGTATCTCTTTCTATCACCCACTGAGGATAGCCGGCCCTATGCGCCGCCTTATTGAACAGGCTGTCAAAACCCTGCCAAAAGAGCGAAGTCTGATAATGCGAGATCCCAGACGAATTTTGTCCATTTTAAGTTATATCTCAACCATTCTTATTTAGTAGCATTCGTTTCGACTCATACGTAGGCTAGTCTTACACATCAAACTTCATGAGCACTTAGTACTCCCTTCTTGATATTTATTTGTATTTGCCTAAGCTGGGAAAAAATTCGAAAAGTGTCTCAATCGAATTGGTCCCACAACACCTCGCTGGGGCACATAACAATGTTATTCTTTGGTCTTGCCTTCGATTTCTAAGCCACAGCACGACATGTATGTAATTATTTATCTATATATGCTCGCTCAATAAATGCAATATTTACTTTAACAGACAATGAATGAGCCAAATTAAGTTAAAGAGTCAAAATACCGCCTGCCACACCTGACATTGCTGCACTTGCTACAACCACTGAGGTGCATTCAAAATCGTGGCACTTGTTGCACGATGCGGCTGCAGCGATTATAGTGACGGCGCTGGCGAAGGCGGTGTCGACAGCTTTGCTGGTGTTTAACATGCATCTTACATTTATCTGTTCGCTCGACTTTACCCATCGAGTGGCGCCCCATAGCTTGCATGTTTTTCTGGCATTTGCACTTACTTTTGTTGCATTTTTTGTTGTTGTATTGCGCTGTAGTTCTTGCTCCGTTCGCTCCTTTGTGTGTCGTTTGTTTGTTTGTTCGTTTGTTCGTTTGTTTATTAGTTATGATTGTTGTCTCTGCTGCAATTACTAATTAGTTTATATTATTATGATTATTTCGTTTGCCTCTTGGCTGCCTGATTGGTTGCACGGCTGAATGTCTGTTTAGTTGACTCTCTGGCTGATTCGACTGACACGAAAGCAATTATTTGCTGGCGTTTGAGCACTTTGTCCCTCCCAATGTTTGTTGGCACGCTGAGCGCATTTTACATTGCTCGATGTGATTGTGATAATTTATTGGTGAGGAGTGGTAATTTGCCCCGACGGGCTTTAACGCTTGGCCCCCCACTTGATGCAGTGATATGAGCACTGCACACACACATATACATACATACATGGACACAAGCATATTGCGATTATTTGAATTTCTATCGGCTTTGTTGTTGGTTGCGTGGGGGCAAATGCGCAGCCTCAGAGGCGCTGCAGGCATTTGATAAATTCGTGTGAGTGGGAAAATTAAAATATAATTTTTTTTTCGGTTTGAATGACTTCTTACTTGGTGTGGCATAATATTTGGTTTAATTGAGTTGTTAATTAAAATGTGCGAAAACGTAAAACAAACAAAATGAACAGTCGTGTGCTGAAAACTGCAATGAAAGCGAAAAGCACATGCAATAAAATTAATAATGCGAACTGCTAAAGAAATTGTAAATAATTTTTCCTGCCACATTTACATTCATACATACATATTTACTTATACATATGCACCGCCTGCCAACACGCATGCAAAATTGTCAATTTGACTGTCACGGAAGAAATGCCTGAACGTCAGCCAGCGTGACGAGCTCAAGGGATCCTAATTCTCACATTCAGCCAAAGTAGCTGCACCATTAAGAAATGTGAATGAATAAAAATGCCACTTTGAATGGATGACTGAAAGTGCCAGTGACTTGTCGAACTATTTTCTTTTGTTCATTTGCCATTTGCTGTAGTGTCTCACTATCATGGGTGGTATTCAATATTGCATTCTGTCACACAGTTTATACCTAGCCAAGTGCTTTCTCTCTAATGGCACATAAAAATGGTAGCTGTCACATTCAGGTTTGGTGCGTTCCACAGAAATTTAGGTAATCATTGCCTCAGATTTAACTAACAAAAAACAACTTACAAATTGTTAGCTAGAAGTTGCCATTCTTACATTCGTTAACCTGTCGAGCGCAGGACATGAACACTGAACGTGTTCAGCGGTTTCTTACTGCAGATCGCTTTTCCTACCGACGAGACCTAGCTTATAAGCAAATGATGCCAGAAAGCAGTGTCCAGTTAAGCCTTAAGTTCGTCGGATTTGCACATGATCTTAGAAATTGTGCAGCCCGCACTTCTGCCTGCACCTTTCCGGCATGATGGATCATATGCAACTTTTGCCTTCTTTTGATTTCTAGCAAAAGGATTGGGACGCCTACTGTCGATTCATCAAGTGCCAACTCAACGCCCTTTTCATTACCTTCTTTTCGATTTATTGCCGGGAAAAAGTTAACATCAAAACAACAACAAAACATTGTATATGTATGCTCCGGCATGAAGGAAGTCTCTCTAATGCTTCTATGCATTCCAGGACACTTCTTCATGAAGTACTGTGTCAGATAATTGCCTTCTCCGCCGTCTGCCTATCAATATATGTATTGAAGCGACTGCAGCTTAAACTCGGCTTCAATTTCCGACTGAAAGACACTGCAGTGATTTGGCAGCCTGCAAGATCTACTTATTTCTGTCGGCACAGTGAACAGCAGACCCGACGCCTTATGTATGTTTTGCCGTTTACGCACTCTTGCGCCAACCCGCCGCCTATATTGTGGCCCCAAAAATTCCTTCGAATCTGAGGCACAGGACAATGTAGTCGGTTTTAACGGCTAAGCACCAATTAAGTAAGCAAGTAAGGTCTGCAGGTGGATTGTGCAGAATGGTTCGCAGAGCTGTTGTTGGAGTTGTTTTTAGGGCTCTCGGTGTGTAAGCATTCATAATTTGCATACCAACTCAAGTTTTTTAGCATCCGTACTTTTTGCTGCCCATAGTGAAGTAGAGGCTTGATAATTGCCCTAAATTCCCAGTGAGAGACTGTAATTTTCAGCCATTCGTTCTAACATCGAGCATCTCGAACTTCTAGCAATTAAGCCTTTCATTTTTTTGTTTTTTGTGACCACCTCCTTCTTCCCACAATGAGCGTAGCACTCAACCAAAATAAGGCCTTGCAGGCAATGGCTTTTCGCAAAACGATCGATGTTTTATTTGCCGTTTTGCTTATCACATCGACCACGCTGAAAAAGTAACTCAGTGGTGGTACTGGGAAAGGTCGAGTTGCTCTCTTTATTTAGTATACGATTACGGAACAAATACGTCGAAAAGCTCACAGGAGTAATGAACTTTTGAAGGCTAGCGGGGTCGTTGCTACACATTACTTGTGTACTGAAACCAACCAGTGTCAAAGTTATTCGAAATACCGATGCTCTTAACAAATGCTCCTATAGCTCAGTGGTCAATGAAGTGCAGAGGTATTAGATCTGGTCAACTGAGATAAAAATAACCCAGCAAAGTTAAAAAAGCTAGAGTTAGATCTAAAAAGCCCTGTCATAATACTGCAGAAAAAAATTATGAAATCATTGGAGTAAGTACTGTTTGAAAATATTGCGTTTGCTGAGTTTTGGGGTGCACTGTTGAATATGCGCATTATTCAAAGTCAACTAAAACATGTGATTGTATTGGTGTGATCATCTCTAACGTTGATAGTCTATATCTATATTAGTCCCGTTTGAGTTAAAGTAATTCAATGAATATGGAACAGATGGTATAACCCTTGATGCAGCGTGCATCCTAATTAGATTTTACTATGAACTGGAAATTTGAGTAGTTCGAGCTTCCTCTTCTTTATGTATTTGTCGCTTACAACCAAACATCTTTGTACATAAACAAAATATGTGATAAACCAAGCAAAGGCAATATCGGGAGTTTTGCCAAACCGTAGACACAAGATTTCCGCATCAGCAATATACATATATAAACATACAAACATGCATACATAAGTACATAAAAAAAAATAAATGTAAGGCGCGATAACCTCCGAAGAGATCTAAGGCCGAGCTTCTCTTCCAATTTGCGTCGTGCTCCTCTTGATTTTTCCCTACAAATTGGCCGGACGGGACCTACATGTTTTATGCCGACTCCGAACGGCATCTGCAAGGCAGATGAGTTTTCACTGAGAGCTTTTCATGGCAGAAATACAATCGGAGCGCTTGCCAGACACTACTGAGGGGCGACCCCGCCTAGAAAAATTTTCTTCTAATTGAAAAATCTTATTTCTAAAATTTTGATGTTGCTTTGCCCGGGAGTTGAACCCAGGGCATACGGTGTGATAGGCGGAGCACGCTACCATCACACCACGGTGGCCGCATAAGTACATAGCATCTGTAAAATAACGAACATGTAGTTTCTATTCATATATGCAAATTACTCTATAAAACTATGTGCAACATCAACTCAACTGCAGTAATAATAAAAGCACAACAACAAAAATAATAAAAATAATATACAAATGGATGAGTGAATGAGTGAAGAAGCAGCACAACTGCAACGGACAGACTACATACATATATCTAAGCAAGTACCAGACAGCAAACAGACACAGGCAACATTAAAACATTGTTAGTTATGGAGCAGTTTGAAGAGTATGAGATGCCAACAATGCCGCAAACACCACAAAGATGTGGCAATAGCAAAAAAGGTATAATCTAATGCAAGCAGAAACTTTCGCAGCAATAACTAAGCACTAATGAAAAAATGTGGCAGCAACAACAAGAAAACGAGTGCAATAAGAGCAGTATATTCATACATACACACATACATACTTACCTAAACATAGTTATGTATTTATTGTGTTGAATGAAAATCATATGCTGTAAATTCAATCAAGTGAATGCAACAGCAAAACAATCAAATCCTATTGAAGTGTACATCAACACCAACAATAATGCTGCCACAAATCTAAAAATCAAAATATGTTTACATATGTGTATATGTTTATGTATACAGTTGGTGGTGAGCAAAGAAAATAAAAGTGTTTAGAGGAAGGGATTAAAATGCATAAGAAATTAAGTTCGATTCGGTGCTTGCAACACATGGCGGTGGGATCGAAGTTAATATTGGGGGTTGTGGGAGGTGTTGGAGCATCTACACGCATATGTACATATGCATAAACTTATTAGCCAAGGTTTGTTGAACGGGAAATATATGTGTCACAAATAGCGCAACTCCGCACATAAAAGCGAATAGTTTACTTTTCTGAGTTCCATTGCCGTAAACTACACACTTACGTGCATATAATGGACATGTATGTGAGTAATTCCACACCATGAGGCTTCTAGCGAATGGTTTGTGCTATAACAAGAACAGAGATGATCAGATATATATTTCTTTCCCTCTTTGTATTATTTATCGTAATTTTAAATATGCGTAATTTTAAATAAAGCTTTGTGTAAGTAAGAACAGAACCGTCGCAGCGGAGTCGGTAGGGGTCGAGGCACGTCACAGGAGCTTTTCTAATTCCAATGCATTCGGTTATGGTAATAAAAACGGTTTTTTCTGGTTGCCTACGTGGCTACGTGGTTAACCTGGCAATTCTTGTCTGAGGTAAATTTCAGCAGACCCTGCGAGATATTTTGCAGTACACAGCCCTTGATGAGGACAAGCAATGAACCATGGAAAATTTAAATACTTTTTACGCGGAAATATACTACTTCCACTTTCAGGATACCCGTCGGTACTTTCCCGATAGGCATAAGTAGTTAGAAATTGTTTTGCACAGGAAACTCGTGCAGACCTAATGCGGAATGATCAGATGCCGATATTTGAATTAGGGACAACGCGTACTCACTAGATCCATAATATATTATTATTTTTTTTAAATAGCTGGAAAGCTTTGTTTTTATTGCTTCAGTGAAAATAGTTTTCGATCCGTGATCGTATGTTACGATTCCATAGCAGATTATTGCTCTCCCACCTCAGATATTCCAGCATTTTTACCAACTTTGACTACATCCCAGAAAAGACATACTATTGTGCATCGATAAATTCAACTGTGCAATTTTCACATCATCCCCTTGATAAAGAAGGTAAGAGGTAAAGAGACCGATCGAAATTGAACAAGAAGGTTGAAGGGGAGGTATTGTGTCAGGAGCCCGATGCTAGCGGCAAGCTTTCGTAGCCCGATCAATGTAACGTTATATGATACAATGGATTGGATGATGCACAGTGTTACTACGGTTATAGACTCAACATCTTCGCAGATATTCAAGCTGCTATAAAGGCCCTGAATTTACTTAATTACTTACTTAATTGGCGCTTAACAGTCTAAACGGTTCTGGCCGTCTAACAAGGTGCGCCAGTCGCTCCTTCGCTCCGCCAACCGGCGCCAATTGGCCACACCAAGGGAACTTGAATCGTTTTCTACCTGGTTCTCCCAACGGAGTGGGAGCCGCCCTCTACCTCTGCTTCTATAGGCGGGTTCCGCTAGAAACACTTTCTTGACCGGAGCATCATCTTTCGTTCGCATAACATGGCCTACCATGCGCAGCCGCTGCGTTTTAATTCGCTGGACTATGTTGACGTCTGCGTTTAGCTCGTACAGCTCATCATTAAATCTTTTTCGGTACTCGCCATCGCCAACGCGTAGAGGTCCATAAATCTTTCGAAGAACTTTTCTCTCGAACACTCCCAAAGCCGCTTCATCTGCTGTTATCATGGTCCATGCCTCTGCCCCATATAGCAGGACGGGTGCGATAACTGACTTGTAGTGTATGATTTTCGTTCGCCGAGATAGGACTTTACTTTTCAATTGCCTACCTAGTCCAAAGTAGCATTTATTGGCAAGATTGATTCTTCGTTGGATTTCAGTGCTGATGTTGTTGCTAGTGTTGAGGCTGTTTCCCAAATAAACAAAGTCTTTTACTATTTCGAAATTATGGCTGACAACAGTAGCGTGGTTGCCAAGGCGCGTATGCGCTGACTCTTTGCTCGATAACAGCAGGTACTTCGTTTTGTCCCCATTCACCATCAAACCCATCTTTACAGCTTCTTTTTCCAGTTTGGAGTAAGCAGAACTAACAGAACGGGTGTTTAGGCCGATGATATCAATGTCTTCAGCATATGCCAGTAATTGCATGCTTTTATAGAATACTGTTTCAGTGTGGTTAAGCTCTGCAGCTAGTATAATTTTCTCCAGCATCAAATTAAAGAAATCCCACGATAGGGGGTCACCCTGTCTGAAACCTTGTTTAGTTTCGAACGGCTCGGAAAGGTCCTTCCCAATTCTGACGGATCTCAACGTCATTTTGCACAGCCATATAAGTTTTGCGGGGAAACCAAATTCAGACATAGCGGCATATAGGCAGTTCCTTTTCGTGCTGTCAAAGGCGGCTGTAAAGTCGACTAAGAGGTGATGTGTGTCAATTCTCTTTTCAAGGGTTTTTTCCAAGATTTGGCACATTGTGAAAATCTGGTCGATGGTAGATTTACCAGGTCTGAAGCCGCACTGATAAGGTCCAATCAGGCGGCTCACGGTGAGCTTTAATCTTTCGCACAATATACTTGAAAGGACCTTATATGCGATACTAAGAAGGCTGATTCCACGATAGTTGGTGCATTTTGCAGTACCCCCCTTCTTGTGGATTCGGCAAAGAACACTTGGGCTCGAATCGTCGGGTATGCACTCGTCCGCCCATATTTTGCTAAGAAGCCGCTGCATGCGCCTTACCAACTCCTCGCCGCCATACTTGAATTGCTCCGCAGGCAATCCATCAGCGCCCACGGCCTTGTTATTTTTCAGTCTGTTTATTGCTATTCTAACTTCGTCATAATGAATATAACTGCGGTGAAACCGAGAGTGGAATGTGACGAAGCACTGTTAACACAACAACAACAACAACAACAACCTTTGCAAAAAGATAATTGCAAGGTTGACTTTCCAAACAGTTAGTCACACTTGTCGGACGACAAGTAATTTTTGCCAATCAAAGTTGAACTCCCATGAGGGGCTAAGCTCATACAATTTACCCTGTGTACAAAAAGTTCTGTATGTGGCTCTAAGTACATAAATTAATCAAGAAAAATTTTCAGTCGCCAAATTTGTTTAAGATAATCTTATATATATTTACTACATTTCGGCATCATCATAAGCTGTAAAAAACTATAATTATTAATATTCAGCATCAACACGCTATCAGCTGTCTCTTGCGTTATCACCATCAACAATAACAAAAAACAAAAAAACGTCAAGTGGCTACTCACACCTTCGGCGACAGTTAAGAGATGCCTGACTGGCAGCCAGCTGTCACTGAACAGCCTTATTTGTGCTTGATTACAACACTTGTATCGAGTATAATTTTCCATTAATAAAAAAAGAAACTCTGCTCTTAAAAAAAAACAACAATGTGTGCTTATGTACATTTAGTGGTTGGTAATGACAAAAGTTTTATTTCTTAAAGCTAACTAATAAATAATTCAAAAGAAGATGCGCCTACAACCAAAATGGTCACTTACGAGGCTTGAAAAAAAATGTAATTTAAAGAAATCGCTATTAATAATTCAAATTAAAACGCCTACGGCACTTCACAGTTAAGCTTCTCATAAATACTTTCTTTTTTCACTATTTTAGCGCATTTGTTCAACCATAGTAATATGCAGGTATGTATGTATGTTAAGCTGGGTCGATTTATTAACCTATATCGCGCCATCGATTTTTCGATAGGTTTTGGGCTCAAGAAAAAAAGTTCCACTAAGCATACCCATACAAATAATTTTCGAGCCTGCAAAATTTTAGTTTTTTATCTTTTTCTTTTCTTTGATTTTAAGGTTTTTTTCATGGCCTACTTAAAAAATTTTCATTTCATTTTAAAATTTTCTTGTATACGGATAATTTTCTTGTCGGACAGGGGACTCAAAATTGTCCACTCTGGCGATAACAGTTTAAAAAAAAAATATTTTTTGGGTTTTGAGGAGCGTTTTGGTGAAAAAATTTATTTTTTCGCCATTTTTTTAAGGGTTTCTTCAGAAACGTGCAAAAGTGTTGCCGATGAAAACGAATTTGTATCATAGTTCCTATCCCACTTAAAACTATGCGATAAAAACGTTGGCATTAACAGTTTAAAACAAAAAAAAATTTTTTTTTGGTTTTTGGGACTTGTTTTGGTCGAAATCGTTTTTTCTCATTTTCAAGGCTCCAAATCATTTTTTATGTATATGTTATCCGTTCCGTTATCGGACTAAAAATCGATTTCGACAAAAATGATGAAAAGCCTCTTACTTGAACAGTCGGTTGTATGCGATATATATTATAAATATGTCCGAACTTGACGATTTTTTCAGACATCTATCTATGCCCAATACGTAAGCTTGTGGTAAAATTTTATGCTGCTAGCTCTTAAAATGAGGCAGAAATGGGGCAGAAATGGCGAAAACCCTCTTATTGAACAATCGGTGGTATGGGAGGTATATTTGTATATGTAGTGGTCCGATCCGGTCGATTCCTTCAAACAAACGGACAGACGTACGGACAGATGGACATGGCTAAATCAACTCGGCTCGCCCCCTGATCATTTTGGTATACTTATTGGTGGGTCTAACGGAAACATATACATAAAAAATGATTTGGAGCCTTGAAAATGAAAAAAATCGATTTCGACCAAATCAAGTCCCAAAAACCAAAAAAAATTTTTTTGTTTTAAACTGTTAATACCAACGCTTTTATCGCACAATTTTAAGTGGGATAGGAACTATGATACAAATTCGTTTTCATCGGCAACACTTTTGCACGTTTCTGAAGAAACCCTTAAAAAAAATGGCGAAAAAATAAATTTTTTCACCAAAACACTCCTCAAAACCCAAAAAATATATATATATTTTTTTTTCAAAAAACTGTTATCGGCAAAGGATTTAGCAGACATACATGAAAATTTTAAAATCAAATGAAAACTTTTAAGTAGGTCTTGAAAAATCCTTAAAAATCAAAGAAAAAAAGTCAAAAAACTCAAATTTTGAAGGCTCGAAAACTATTTTTTTTGGATATGCTTAGTGGAAATTTTTTTCCTGAGCCCGAAACCTATCGAAAAATCGATGGCGCGATATGGGTTAACTTTCGTCCATGCAAATCAACCCAGCTTAATGTGTGTACATATGTAATACGCGAATGCTTGTTGTTGGATATGCCTTTAGTGCATTAACTAATCAATGATTGTAAAACAAGATGGATTATGGATTCACAAGTTGTTTTCTTCAATTAAAAAATGCAGAAAAATGGGCTGCATTGTTGTTTGTTAGCATTGTCATAACATGTCATATACTTGTACTAATTGTAAATATAAATACATATACACATGCATATGTATGTATGTATTGGTTTAGTGTTACATGGCGTATGAGTGATTGGAATAACGAAGATCGAGGAAAAAATGAAATACATACAACACTTTCGGAATAAATTTCAACTGCAGAAAACAAGGTTTTTCTAGACATGGTATAAATGGGTGCACCTCATAGTACCGACATTCACAATCGCGACAATTCATAATCCCGACAATATTCAGAAATCGCGACAAGACACAATAAAACATAACTTATCGCGACGTAACGAAATCCCGACAAGACAAGTTTTTGAAGTGCGATCGAAGAGCGCCTAAGCAGAAAGGTGTTCTGAGCAGAAATACTGTGGATCGCGTAGTTGGTGTTGGGTCAGGTTAGTGTTGTTTTGCAGAAGTGTGTAAAATAGTAGAACAATACTGAAGAACTGTATTTCTTATGAAATCATGTGATTTCCCAATTAACATCTTGTCGGTATTTAGATCGTGTCGGGATTATGAGTGGTCAAGATTTTGTGCTGTCGATATTATGAATTTTCGGGATTTGGTGGTGTCGGGACTTTGAACTGTCGAGATTTGGTATTGTCGGAATTATGTTTTTCAGGATTTTGTATTTCGGGATTTTATTAGTCGGTATTGTGTTATGCATGCGGTGTAGACAAATGCAATAGGAAGAGTATAGGAAAGAAAACGAAATGCTTAAGAAAATAGTAAAATGAAGAAGGCACAAAAAGCAAAGAGAAGGAATAGAAAAAAATTTCTAATAAAAATAAAATTTTAAGTAAATGAAGGGAAAACCGAAATGACAAGGTTAACGAAACGAAAGCGAAAATATATCGGCATCATTGCTTTAGAGATTTAGAGGGAGAGTAGATCTTTCGAGTTAATTCTATTATTTGTTCAGAACGTAGAACCGGAGGTGAAAAACACCTGCTGAACTAAGTGCAGCACCAAATTACTATGTTTTATTCTACTTTTATGATTTATTTTTTTGTTCCTTTTAATTAATCTTATTTGTTCAATCCTTGAGTTAAACTCACTTGCAGCAGAACATTTTATCTTTTTAACGCAGTATATATTACGTTGAAGTGGCCGGTCCGTAAGAACCTAACACCTAAAGCGAATGAGTACATAGTGTTACCAGATGTTGATTCAACGACCAAACCCTATCAAAAACCAACTTATGTTACAAAATAACTCCGTCTTTTAGGCAAATAATAGAAGCTTTCTGGGACCTATGCCACTTGTTGCTTCTAGATCACACAATTTTATAAAGTGGAGTCTTAGCCTAGCAAGCGCACGACACGAGCTCAATTCCTCCTCCCAACCGCACTTCCTACATCTGCGATCACTGACTAGGCCTAATTTAAAAGCATGTGACGACAGAGGAATACCCGTCATGAGTCTATATCCCTATCTTTTTTAATGAAAAAAGTAAATTTATTTGTCAAAAGTTGCAAGACCTACACATGATCTTCGATCCCCGCGCTTGAGTCCACCTTTCCCCGCTTGGTCAATCATAAGCAACTCTCGCCTTCTTCTAATATCGTGCAACCTGTTTCGGATATCCACGGGATAAGTTTCGAGGATTGCGCCCTTTTTAGTTTACTCATCTACTTCTTCACTCCCATCTATTCCCATATACTCTTGGATACAATATAGACGTATGCTTCTCCCTCTCCCGATTCTTTCCAGGGACTTCCTATACTCTAACACACTTTTAGGTGTTTTGATACGCGACATTATTGCCCTAATTGCTGCTTGCCTGTTAATATAAAACCCTAAGAAAAACCAACCATTCACCACCATTTTATTGCAGAGTTTATTAAAAAATTTGTCAAGAATGTATGAGTTTAGCCCTAATGTAAGATTAGCTCTGAGCTAAATAGGTAACTTGCCGTTCTGCAAGTGGACCTTAATAATCACAGTTGGGGGCTTTTTTTTACATACATTGATGTAAATAAAAAAGCAAAAAGCAAGGCGTGGTTACCTCCGAAAATACTAAAGGCCGAGCTTCTCTTTGCGTTGTGCTCTCTTTAAATATTTCCAACAAATTCGCAGGAGGTGCCTACATGTTTTACTCCGCTTTCGAACGGCATCTGAAAGACAGATGAGTTTTCACTGAGAATCTTTTCATGCAGAAATGCACTCGCAGAGTTTTTGAAATCACTTCCGAGGGACGACCTCGCTTGGAAACCCCTTTTTCTAATTGAAAAAACTTGTTTATAAATTTTTGATGTTGCTATGCCCGTAAATCGAACCCCGGATCTTCGGTGCCGACTCTCGCCATGCAGCGGAACCATAATTGATATTTGTAGGCTGAGCTCTGCTGCTGGAACTCACATCCGTTCCTTAAAGCTTAATAAGAATGCTCTTTGGGCGTATTAGTAGCTATCTTCCAAAAATATAACCCAAATCGACTAAGTGGAGTCATGTAGGACCTACATTAGAATAAATTTTGTCTATACTCGTACAAAGAAACACAAAGATGTATGTACACACTTGCATACAAACATACAAAGAGATGATTATTTGTTTAAAAGACTTTGTTTCAAAAAATGTATGTTATATTAATCGGTTTTTTTGCAAAAATATGTATGTCACGCCCAAATCAAAACGAAATGAATTTAAAATATATACACACTTACGTACACAGTTAGGTATGCCAGAAAATGTTGGCTTAATTACTATTTGATATTATACAACCATGTGATGTAGTGGTATCGCTGAATGCATGTTTGAACGTTTGATTCACAGCGAACAAACACGCATACTGCATTTTTTTTAAATCACTCATGTTTAAAAAATGTTGTTATTGGTGGCAGACCGAAAATATATACATATTTCGCCAGTTGGCCGAGCAAAGAATAGACTAGCAGACGGACGAAACGGCTTAAACTATTAAGCGCCAATAAAATAAATAAGTTAACTGAAAATGAGAAATATTTCAGTTTAGTGATTCGTTTTTAATTCATAGCTGCACAAAACACAATTTTCTGATTTTTTCATACATTTTGCGAAATCGCTACGTAATAATGAAAATAAACCAGAGATTGAAAATAATTGTTAACAAATATTATTTTTTTGTATTTCAATGAAAAAAATTATAAAATGTAAAACAAAAAACCCCAAATCAACAAAAAAGGTTATTTTTAAACTTTTTTTGGTCTTCCAGCAACACAAAAAATTTATTTTTGAACATAATAAAGTGAACAAGAGCTTAAAAGTAAACCTTCACAAGTAATATTTTTTTAAGCGTTTCTTCGCTTAAGTTGTACCTCCTTCCATCTAAAATGAAATTCAACAAAGAAAATGATCTTTCTACTGATACTTGCGTATTAGGGACACAAAGAATGACTAAGGCTAATTCAAACAGATCAGGAGATATAAAGCGAATATATTGATAATAAGTAAAAATGTCTTCATATACCGCCAAGCGTGTATGAAGGCTTTCAAAATTGTCAATTTCAGCAAACATATTAGTAAGTCCGAAAACTGCATGATGAGGAACTACAGATACTATATTTTGAGCCATCTCATCCAAAAAGGTACTGAGTTTCGAGCTTTGGTGAGCGTTTATGAGCTCCTGGTCAATAGAGAGACATATTTTAGCAATTGTTATAGCGCCCTGATGCATACAATACCTATAAATTTGATCCAGCTTAATATCATATTCCTCAAGAGTTTCCAATACTATTCTTTTTATTTTGTCCCCAGTGTGTGGGTGTGACAATGATCTCATTCCGAGAGTTTTTACAACTACTACTAATCTTTTGTTACAATTTTTATTAACGAATTCTTAAAGGACTCTGGTTGTATAGAGTATGAAATTTTAATTTTCTTTTTTGATGGTTCGCTATTTTCGAAATTAGACCTGAAGCCGTCTAAAAATCTTCCGTGCTTCGTTATTATTTTACATTGCGACTTTTTCTTCCTCGATATATTTGAAAACGTCTCTAATGGCATTGTGTCCCCCAGCGGGATAAGGGGCTTAGAATATACCCGCGGTAGATAAGCCTGTCGTAAGAGGCGACTAAAATACCAAATTGATTCAAGGGATTGTGTAGCGCAACCATATCAAGGGGTTGCCAGCGCAATAAATAGCTTATCCAACCCAATTGTCAACCTTACTTATCTTTGGCGATTCCTGTTTCATTAACAGCTGAGGCTCTGGCGACCCCAATTTCCTCATGGAACTAGGGGGTGTGGAGGGCGGTACGGCATAGAAGTTGTAATGTGGTCATATAAATCGTTCCCGAGATGGTCGGCCTAGTACCTTAATGGTGCTATGTTACCGGAACGTACCGGATCTATATCCGGCAAAGGACCATCAACATCGATAACACTCTCCAAAGCCTTCGGGAGTGCCTTTATCGTTAATACAACAACAACAACAACAACAATAATGGCATTGTTTGCTGCAACCCTATTCCTGCCCATAGTGTATTTGGACTATATTATATTTTCCCAGCTTATATACCCTTCAAATGTTTTTCTCAGAAAAATTTTCTATAATATTATTTTCGTTTGAGTTGTTCAAGTTTTTCAAAACAATAATCAGAGAAAGAACGAAAATTTCACACTGTAAGGTTTTTTCTGAGCCAAAAAAAAATTTTTTTTGTCTTTCAATTTTAGTTTTCAACGAATATCTGAATATTTGGCTTAAATTTCATGTTATTTTCAAAACCTTTTAAATTGTTATTAGATATTTTCGATGTCTGAAATAAACATATCACGTAGCGGAATTTAACATCTACGCTGAAAGTAAAGCGGCTATCAAGGCATTGAGTTCAACTATAGTGCGATCTAGGGTGATCTGGGAGTGCCTGATCTCGCTTGCGACTGCATCGAACTATTTTATGATTAAGATTATCTGGATTCTGGGCCATAGTGATATTCCGGGTAAATGGCAAGCGGATCTCTTAGCCGGCATCGGTATATCTAAACCGAATGAAAATGTCTGTAGAGATTTGGGAATTCCGCTGGCCACCTGTGCTTTGTTCCTGCATGGATGGACTTCGAGTCAGCTCAGCAAGCGCTGGGCGGACACGACAACCTCTTGCAGGGTGGCAAATGCCTTATTTGGCGTAAAATACGTAACTTTAAAGCACGATACTCTCCCGACGAAATATATATGTATAAGCGATTCTTTTATCCAGTTGTATCCTAATGTAACCAATTTGGGTTGTTTGTGGAATAAAAATATCCTTTTGTATGAACGTACGTAATTTTAACTAAACAAATTGATTTCCGCTGTACTCTTAATGAGGTATAAGTTTGTTTAATTTGTGTAACAAAATTCGCAATATTAGAAGCACCCTAATATCCATACAAAACTTTCTCTGCTTTTTAAAAAAATCGGCCTTATTAAAAAGTGAAAATTTTTCCAACATCACATACAAAAATATGTTAATAAACTTGTACGTATAAATTTTTACTGCTTCAAGTGCTTTGCATCACATTTAGCTATAATAGATATTTGCTGTGTTTGCGGCTATCAAGCATTGAGTTCAACTACAGTGCTTTCGAGGGTGGTCTGGGAGTGCCTGCCTGATCTTGCTTTCAATTGCATCGAACTATTTTATAAGTAAGATTATCTGGGTCCCAGGCCATAGTGATATCCCGGGCAACTGTTAAGCGGATGTCTTAGCCCGAATCGGTACAACTGAACCGGATACAGATGGCTGTAGGGATTTCGGGATTCCGCTAGCCACCTGTGGATTGCTCTTCCATAGCTGGGCCTCGAGTCAGCTCAGCAACCGTTGGGCGGATATTACGTCTTGCAGGGTAGCAAGATCTTTCTGGCCGAAAGTGGATGGCAGAAAGTCTGCCGAAATAAATAGGTTCACTAAGGCTTACCTTTCAATGGCAATTGGGGTTTTGACAGGGCACTGTTCCATGGGTATCCATGCGGTACGGCTCAATATACTGGAAACTCCATCCTGCTGCAGCTGTATGGAGGATGATGAGGTGGAATCATCAAACCACTTTATGTTTGATTGCCCAGCTTTTGCCAGAATTAGGCGAAAGTACTTCGGTCGCGACTCACTTGGATCTCCCTAGGATTTCTCCAAGGTTAATATCGGTTTCATTCGGAACTTTATTGTTGCTACCCAACGATTCTCTAAGTAGCTATATCTACGTCCCGTTATTTTATTGTATGTGGTATCACAACGGACCTTCATGTTGTCCAAGTGAGATTCCCTTACCAGGACAGCTACCACCTAACCCAACCCGATTGAGAAAAATTTTATTATTTAGTTTTATCAAGAACTTAATTTTTACTATGTCACTTTTCTTTTTCTTTCATTTTATTATTTATCACTAAAATTATGCAATTACCGTGGTGATATTTGTTTAAGGGTTCAACGTGATTCCGAACATCACAATGCAAGTTCATTGTTAGTTTGGAGAGCACGTCTTGCCAAGCCCAACTCGTGCTTTAAAATAGAACGTTACAATCCACTCTTAATAATGATTAGATTCGGTTCGAGCATCACAGTGTAAGTTCTTTCTAGCCTCCTTCTCGATCTTGAAGGAAAAAGGCTTCTATATACCATATATGTATAAAGATTCTGTTGAGCTGGACGAGATTTTGAATTTCACCGCACATCTAATGTATGTGATTTAGTGTTTCGAATAAGACGCGCTTCGCAATCACACATTTGTTCAATATTTTATATTTAATTAAACTAAATAGTCGCTATCTTTTAATAAAGAGAAATGGTTTATATGTATGGAAGTTCACGCAATAATGAAGGAATATCCGGCACAGTTAACGAAAGCTTTATGGCAATTTCAAGCTCCAACTTCTTAGACGCTAGGTTAAAGAAATATTTATGCTGCAAAGAAAGAGAGAAGCCAAGCATGCCGGCATGAGCATAGAGATCTGTAAAGGATCTAAAAGCCTGAAACTGAAAGGCCTGAGAGAGTATCGTGGACAAATTTCTGTGAGCACATCGTTTGCTCCCGCGAAATGGCGAAAGGAAAGATCTAGGCTCCTGGCTTGGTGACTGATACCAAGGTCGAAAGCACGAGGAAGACTTTCTCTAAGTTGAAAAATCCGGGCTCATATGGTATATTCCCTACCATGCATGGGTGCATAAGTATCATGAACTCCACTCGTACAGAACTGTTCCTTTCGCTTTCCTACCAATGGTGGTTAAGATGAGCCATATGTACCTCAAAAACCACAGGCCCATTAGCTTTGCATCACTACTGCTCAAAACATTTGAGGGCTAATAAATGTGTAAAAAAATCTCCAGATGCATGAAAAACTGTTTTTCTCAAACAATATGTATACATAAAAGGGGTACACCTTGGTAGTCTTCTTAGACTTTGGCGAAGCACTTAAGAATGAGTGCGATGGTGAATGGTGTTCATTACATTGAAGTAGATGGGCAGGCTGCATATGCTATATTGCCGAAAATATTACTTTGCAATTGGGGCTTTGTGAGGCCACGAAGTCAGTGAATAAAGGCATGCCGTAGGGTGGGACTCATCAAACTTGCGGCGTACGCTGATGAAGGTGCAGCTGTCATAAATGAAACATCTATTCAATGAATCGGGCGTCTCGGGATATACATACCTGTGAATCTAATGCCGGGTCGAACACCAACTCATGGAGCACGGATCTGGTTTTGTTAACAAAGTATGGGTACAAAGTCCCGAATTTGACTATAAGCTAGACAGGACAGTTCTACAGGAGAAACTTTATTAAAAATATTCTGAAACCATTTTGGAACAAAACCTTAATGGTACTTTATAAAAATAAAATTATTCTGGGGTGTACGTAGGACCTATCGCGCTCTATCGGAGTAAATATAGTTCAAGAACTAATTTTAATTTCTAGGTTATTCTTGACTTAATAAAATATCTGTAAAAAAAAGTTTTAAGTAAACTTGCACTTTGCTTAATTGGCAAAATTGTGTCTCGAGGAATTTTTTTCTTAAGCTCGTTTTGAAATAAAATCTTTTTTTTTTGAAATCAAGCTTAGAGCTGTCATAGCACTGCTTAAACGCGTAGAAGCGTATATCATACAGTATAGCAGCAACCATGGCTTAGTGGTAGTGTGCTGGCAAAGCTAATCGCAATGGTTCATGACTTAAGTGTTGGGGTGGCCCCCCTCCCCCCCCCCCCCCCCCGGAAATGGTGTAGGAAGAACTTCTAGTGTAATTCCACTTTGAAAATTCTCTCAGCATGCCAATATGGTTGAGCAGAAGTAAATTAGAAGAGCAGTTCAGCCTTTTATGGCATGTATTTGGAAATAATTGCCAGTTTTACGATTGGGGTTATAATACAAAACGTTGCAAAAGTAATCAATGTATTTGAGCCCTAACAGCAGCTTTTGTGTGGTTCCAGCAAAAATAAAATTTTACAAAACCTTGGATTGCAAGATGTAAATTTGCAGGCGAATATTAACCATAATAAATGAAGTTTGAAACAATTGAATCACGTCGTCTGGCAGGGAAAGTGAAATTCACCAAAACGAGAGATTAGGAGACCAGGAAATGCTTCCTTCAAAATATCAGTTATACTAAAAGACCCCAAACTATTATTGAGAAAAATAGATCAAATGGTTCGTATTTTAGTAGCATTTCTACAAATCAGAAACTTTGAATTTATATTCCCACCTTATTTGAAAGCGTTAACTCCACATTTAAACTTCCCTCTAAAAAATCATCAAAATTATGTAAAGTAAGTTATGTTTTTTTTATAACAATTTAAAATTATTAGGAAATCTTTAATAAGCAGACAACATAAATGTACAACTATATGTTATCGTCACTAATCAATCTCTTTATATCATCAAACTCTCCAATTTAGTAACTCATTAACGCCTGCCTTATCGGGAGCGATCACTTACCAAACAAACGATCAACACAAGGTGTGCAAACTATCGTTTAGCCGTGGATTTGTGATCCTAATTGCTAACACTTTGCAGCACATAAACGAGCTTAAGGCAAAGACACATTCATACAAGTGCCTTCATACACACATATTAGCACATAATTAAAAAAATAAAAAATTGTATGATCTGTTAAAATGGCGGTTTGGCTGAAAGAATCGTTGTCTAACGACTCGTCACTCTCTGATCTACTGTAGGTATATGAGACCAAGTAACCTCGCAAACGAGTTTCCCTGTCTGAACGCAGTTTTAGTATAATCGCACAGTTTTTTTCCGCGTAAATACATGCCAACTGGAATTTAAGTAATGCCTTAATTAAGTTATAAATATGTATGTATTAATGTATGTATGTATGTATATTCATATACATACATAGGTGTGTTCATAGCGGTAACTTGCGTTGATTGGGACACGTCTCCAGCTATCTTACATTTTATATCTTTAATATGCTTGGGTGCCTATTTTAGAAATTTATCTGTAATCAATCGTGATATATGTTTAAATATATATTTATAAATATATTTAGACATATTGCACAATATAAATATATTTCTATCCATACTGGCTGGCACCCGCTACAGTTTTTATAATTTAAAAATGTTGTAATATGTATATTATGCTAATAATAGTACGCGATTATAAATTTTATGCAATTTTTTTGCAAAAAAATCTCAGATAAAACACTTTTTTTCTTATGGGCGTCAGGAACAAGCAGCGTTTTGATTAGAACAAAAGCTCACTCAAACCCCCTCCTTCTCCTTCTTCCCTATCTTCCTTTTCCTATCCCTTTTCTTCACACCTGCCTCTCACTTGTCCTCTCCCTGCATCTCTTTCTCAATCTCCGTCTTTTTCTCTCCCTTTCTCTCTATATGTCTCCATCTTCCTCTACCTCTTACTTTTCCGGGCTCCTCTTTCTCCCTTTCTCTCTTTCTCTCCATCAACATCATTTTATCTCCTTTGCTCTCCATTTCTCCCAGCGCAATTTATTGTTTCTTCCTCCTGAATTCTGTTTCTGGAAGTAGGGGTGGGTAAAGGATGGGCTAGAGGGTTCAATGTGGTCACATAAAATTGTTCCCGAAATGGTTGGGCGTGTGCCGTAATGATGTTTGTTACTTGAACGTAGCGGATCGATATCCGGCAAAGGACCATCAACATCGATAAACCCTCGCTACAATGACAACAACTACAACAACCAACTATAATATTGTCGATTCTGGATACTATTAAGCAAAAACTCAAATTTTGATTCTTTGAGTCTCCATAAAGAAGTCTTTATTTCGAGTGCTATGAGAAACCCCTTAATTGTTTCCAATCATATGTTCCTAATGATTTATGCTGGCCTTTTATGAATGCAACTAAGTATGTGATGTTGTAGAATGACTTCGCTGAAAGCGTATTGCAATGTTTGTTTGACAGCGAGCACACAACCGAACTGTTTCTTAAGAAAAAATATCACTTTTTTAAACAATTTTATTTGCATTAACTAGTATAGCAAAGGTTAATGGCAAGTAATTTTTATCATCTGTTACCACATTGTGGCAAATTGACACGCCCTTATTATAAATTCCTGCAGATTATATCGGAGTTTTCTTTGCGGAGTTATAACATTTCTGCCCTCTTTCGGAATTATTTCGTTATATATTCAGGACTCTTACAGGTTGATTTTGTGATTGTTAGCCAAATCGATTCGGGACTTTTCAACGATCAGATTTTTTCACTCAGAACATTGCTAAAAGATCCAATGTGTAAGATTATTTTTGAATTTTTGCAGGATGATTTCGGGATTATTTCGAGATATCTTGATATTCATTTGCATTATTTCGAGATTCAGATTGTTTGCAGCGTAAATTTAGAATATTTTGGAAAAGGTTTTGAAAACACTTTAGTACCATCACGGCTCAATGTGGTATTATCAATGTGATATATCAAAGTTATTTCAGAACCCTTTACAAATCAATTCGCGACGGAATATGGATCATTCATATCCGAATTTATACGCAAAACATCTGCAAAATTCGATAAATGAGCATCTTAACCAAATTTCAACGTGTGCCATCGTTTTTGCACCCGTGGCGTAGGGGGTGGCATCCTGCCCCGGGCACTACTCATAAGGGGGCGCCAAATGGTCCGCACAGCAGCAATTCGTGGATAAATTTAGTAGGCATTATTGCAGCTAAACAAAATCTAATCGTTGCGACATGTTTGGAGTAATTGAAAGCATATACCTTTTTTCTCACGTTCAACGTTTCGATGGGAATTATTAAAAAATGATTTAACAAAAACTGTCAAACATGAATCTGAAATACGATGGAGCGCCAGAATAAAAGCGGTTAGCGTTATCTTCGAACAATTAGCAGAGGACATTAACACCACAAGTGACACCAGGAGCGAAGCTACAATTCTGTTGCAAAATATACTGTAACGAATTTACTGCAATTCCCCTTATTTGCAATCTTCTGCTAACGTTCGAATCACTAAACTGTCGAATAAAGTAATCCACTATTCAATAACGCAAAATAGCCTTTATTAAAGTACTTCACAATAAACTACTATTGCTCGCCAGACAGCGTCTTAAATCAAACTGATTGTCGTGCCTCTACTGTTGCTGCCTTTTATACTCTCTGATTTACTCGTTGCATATTTATAGGCTTTTCTATTTCCAGAACTTACTAGTTAGTTATCAGCTATAAAATTACTAAGCTGTAACTACAGATGCATGATTTTATAGCTTCTCTCAAGCCCCATGCGCTTGAATATGTGAGAGACACTTGCACAATCATTGACTTTCGGGAGTATCTCAGATTTATGTATGTGGTTGTGCGTTGCTTCTCCGCTGCGTGTACGTACATATGTGTAGACATAATGATTGAATTATTGATGTGCATACAAGTCACTGCTTAGGATCGGCTTAGAGATGATAGTATCCCTTAGTGCTGATAATATTCGTTACAATACTAAATTTTAGTTTCACAACATTAGTTCATTTCTGGTATGAAATGTTAAGGGGAATTGATCGTGCTCAGATTACAAGATCCGGGGATGAATTTCAGAGAAACGTATCAAGACCTTAAATCATTAGCGGAAAAATACGCAACTAATACTACGCCACTTGTTTGCACTCTCGCAATTGTAACAAGGCGCGCCAGTCGCTTCTTCACTGTGCTAGCTGGCGCCAATTGGTAAGGGAACTTAAATTGTTTTCCACCTGGTCTATCCATCGAAGTGGCGCCCGTACGCCTCCTCTGCTTCCATAGGTGGATTCCGATAAAAATACTATTTAGGCGTAGCAGCATCTTTCTTTCATATGCATGACATGGCACAGCCAACGTAGCCGCTGCTTTTCAATTCCCTGGATTAGATTGATGTCTGCATAGAGCTCGTACAGTTCGTCATTCAAACTCACCGTCGGAAACGTGTAGAGATGCGTAAATCTTCTAACCTGATGTTGAAGAACCGTCATTTTGCACAGCCGTATAAGTTTTGTGAGGAAACTAAACATAGACATAGCAGCATATAGGCAACTCCTTTTCGTGCTGTCGTCAAAGATGGCCGCAAAATCGATAAAAGGGTGATGTGTGTCAATTATTTTTCCGTGGATTCTTTCCAAGACTTTATGCATAAAAAAAATCTGGTCGATGGTAGATTTACCAGGTCGGTCTGAAGCACTGATAAGATCCAATCAGATGATTCACAGTGGTCCTCATTATTTCGCACAATATACTTAACAGGTCCTTATATGTGATATTAAAAAGGCGGATGTCGCAATATTGGCGCAGTTCGAGATCAATTGGATATTATACGGGGATTGTCTTCAGGATCATTTGGAAAGTCTTTTTAAATCAATTCAGTACCGTTTTGGCAACGATGTGGACTATCGTTACAGGACCTTTACGGCTTCGGTTTCGATGTAATTTCGGAACTTTTTCAGAATGATTTCCGTTCCTATATAGGCTCATTACAGAATTATTTGCAAGATTTATTCAAGTAGCCTCGAATTTACCAGGTGAAACTAAATGTATATAAAGTAGTGCCGATACGAACCCGATTACCACATAGGACTTGTCTTAGAGTGATTCCGATATCGCAGTTACTGAAAACAATCCCTAATGATGCAGAAGTAGTTCCGAAACAAACAGCCCCAAAATGATTTCGCCATTATTTACGATAAGTCCCAAATTTACCCAAAATTAGTTTTGAAAGATTCCTGAAGTGATCCCGTAACTGTCTTGAGGAAGTCACGAAATATTCCCGAAAATTTTTTAAAAATATAGCCAGATTATCATAAAAACCAATTCCTAAATGATCTGGGTATTATCTCGATTTGTGTGCTATGAAACCTTTTCTGAAGAGAGTTAAGAATCTTTACATTGTACATAACTTTGAATGGCACTGAAATATTTTTAAGTCTGATGTATGTTGAGGGAATCTCGCGGAACTTTGAAGTGTCCATTGTGGACAGCACCCACTAGAAAATAGGGAATCCCTATAATGACCCTGACTCAGAGGTCTGGTTCACGGATGGATCGAAATTCGATTATGCCAGTCGATACTAATGGGATGATACCCCACCATATTTCAGGCAGAAATCCATGCAATAGAAGTCTGTGGTCGAAGAGCATCTACATTATGTCGGACAACCTAAACAGTTACATAATGACCTGGGAGCCAAAAACAAGTTTTTGTTAGGATGGGTTCCCGGACATCAGGGACATGGGGGAAATGAACATGCAGATTACCTAGCAAAGCAGGGTGCTTAAGCAGCATTCTATAGTCCAGAGCCCTTTTTTGGACTTACAAAAGCTCACACCAGGGAAACCATAAGTAACTGGGAAATTAAGCAATTCAGATGTCTCTGGATTGACTGCCCAGGGCAAAGACAGACCAAACTGTTTATAGTTCCGGCAACGAAAGTATCAGCCCAACTCATTAATCTAAGCAGGGAGGACCTAAGAACTCTCACTGGGTACTATACGGGACACTGTAGTCTTCGATATCACCTAAGTAAGATAAATCTATCCTATACCCAAATTTGTCGTTTCTGTGAGCTGGTGAGTGGAGGATGAAACGCCGGTTCGCATTCTCTGCGAATGCGCGGCTCTGGCTGGGCAGAGACTCTCTCATCTAGGTGGTGTGGCTGTTAATCCCTATGTGATATGGAGGAAAAAGCCTGAAGAGGTACTTAGATACTTCAAGGGCCTTCAGATACAAAATTAGGCTGAAAGGTCATGCACAATAGATCTGCACAAAGGTGGCAGTGCTTCCAGGCGTAGTAATAACAAAAATAGTAATTTTGAGACAACGTTTTAGTGCGTTCAGATACGCATCTTCTTCAAGCTTTCTTTTGCCAGTTTGTTAAATCTATTATTCGTCTTCCGGTTTCTATCATACATATTAGATATACTTTCCGATGAAAGCTAACGTTCAGGATTTTATTCGTACTTATTTCACCCTGCACACGAGATTTTAATACAGTAGCCTGAATCACCAAATAACTGTCACATTTGTAATACCCAGCTTTGGGTTAGCTTTTTTTGAATTATGGTGAATATTTCCGTATTTGATTGAATCGAAAGTAGAAACGCCAGCAACATCATTGAGTCAGTTAATGGCAAAGTTATAATTTTAGTTTCAAACTCTATTTATAGACACTTGAACCAACATCGCTGAATAACATCGTTGTAAAATCACTTCGATACTAAAAAAATGCCATTCAAATTTTAATCCCATCATCTACGGATCTTTTGATCTTTGTCTAAATCTTCTTGTCCTATAATATTATACACTCCTCGGTTTATTTGTTGAAGTAGACAAGAACATTAAAATGGCTATAATGACCACAATTAAATATTACCCCACCACAAAAAAAAAATCTGCAAAAAATTCCAAAGCGAACGACATAAATCTTAAATCTAAATATACCAAATCAAAAACAAAAAGGAGCCTCGATGCCGTTCATATTATATTTTAAGAAAGACAAACCTCTCAAATGCCAACAGTCAAAAACAAAAAAAAAACTACTAAGCTATAAAAAAAACGAAACTTAATGAAAAGCAAACAGTCAAAAACGGGAACAAAAATAATGAATGTGGACAGTTAAAAATAACGTGGGCGATGAGATCATAAGACAAATTTTGGAGTTGACACGTTGGTCTGTGCTTCCAAGTAAATATTTCGGACACGCCAAGTGATCAAGTGATCTACGAACTGTATATTGGATTGACACGGTTGAATGGCTTATATATGCATATATGTACAAATATTGAGGTAGATATACATTCATACATATTTGTGTTCTGAAATATGCGTATATAAGTAAGAGTGTACGTAAATTTGTATATGCTTAGTCCAATGGAGCATTAATCAGGTATGTTGATATGAAGTTTTGCGCGAAAAAACAACAAGCAAATGATAATTATTTGACAAGATATTGACACTATTGAGTGCCACAGAGTTAAATATGGCATATTGCTAGCTTTGAACAAACGGTAAAACAAAAGCCTTATCTTAATAATATAAGCTAAGTTGTTTTCTAACACACTTGAATTCTAGTGTTAAAATTAAATTGTTATTAATACTCGGGTATTTCTTAAATATACAAAAACTGGCTTATGATTAAATGTTTACACATTAATATATGTACATTAGGGTGGCCCTTATTTTCCAACGTGTTCCGATTCTCGATCTCACCCCTTAGAAATATCCCAATAGCCTAAAAACTAGAATATACAAAGTTTAAGGTCAATCGAAAAAGTGTTAGAGGTGGCGCAAAGAGCTTGAGGTCCTGAAAAATGATGAATTTTTAAAATTTCTTAAATTTGGTCAACCCTACTTCATTTTTTATGGGCGAAACGTAATTTATCGCATTACTGGTAAGTTCTAGAGATATTTGACTTTCAACTAAATCTAAAACAACAAAAATTGGTTAAATAATAATAAAGTTATAAAATAAATTATGCCTTAAACACGGTGTCATTACTTCAAGAATGTGTATATAATGAGTATACGTAAATGAGTTTGTTTCAAATTTTTTATTATAAATTTAATTAATTATCTTGTGAAACTTTAGCTGACACGTATATAATATGATATTATTTCCTAGGATCTAATTAAGGAAGATTTAGTATGTAATTCAACTTTTTTTTTGTAATCAGTTACAACTTGTAAAAAATATTGTTTTTCTTGTTCGTCATTTGTAAATATTCTATTATATTCTTCCATAAGCTTTACTCCCCGTTGTTCTGTGCCGTTAATTTCTTTTATATTTATAACAGTATCCTTAACTTTTTTATAGGTTCCTGTATCGCCCCAGTATAGTGGATCTACCTCCAGAAATTGAGATGATATCCCAAAACGACCAAAAAAATTAATTTTATTTCCTGTTACAAAATCGTGTAGTTCTTTTTCTATGAATTTATTGATTTCACTGGGCCTTAAGTGTAACCTCTTTAAGTTTTCTGTTTCCTTGTCGCAGTTGTCTATGCTTTTAATTTTTTCTACAATCTTTTTCTTCATGGTACAAGAGACGTCATCATTGAACAATGCCAATGCAATGCATTCTTCAGACTGGTACCGTAATTTCTTATTGCAATGTCAGATATTTTCTTATTACCATTTCTGTATTTATAAATTTCTTTAATAAAATATAAGTCTTGAAGAGGTGCTCTATGAGGATTGGTACAGTAACACCAAAGCTTAAAATAGAATTGTATAAGAAACGCACATATACTTGCCATCGAAATCTCTTCATACTCCGTTAGTTTAAACTGTTCACGAAATAAATAGATTTTTATGCAATACAATGCCTTAGACATTCACCGAGCATGATGAGTGGGCTTTGGTATACGAAAATTTATACCATTACTTGCTCCTAGACATATAGACGTTAATTCCAATAATTCCCTATAGTCATCTCTTACTATTTTGTTTTTCAACTATTCCTTAGAGGGTTTTTTTAAAATAGTATCTTTGCTATCGCTTAAAAGTAATTTCACTTCGTTATTTTGTAGCAAATCTCTAAAACTATTTTTGTCGATGTTTTTGCAATTTTCTTGAAATCGCTGACATAACTGAACGTCCTTACTAGTATTTACTGGAAAACAACTCTCAGCCGCACTTCATAAATATGATGACGACAAGGTAGATAAAACAATATTCCCACAAGTTTTTTTTTCTAATAACGTTGCAGCTCCTTTTATAATGCCTGTGTTAACCGATGTCATATCAAAACAACAGGCCATAATATCATCCTTCAGATCCCATTCAAATAACAGTTTATACAACGTATCAGCTATTTTCGAGCCTGTTGCAGCATATAATTTTGGAGCTCCTATTAACTGTTCGCCATTCCTGTAAGTAACAACAACTGGAAGTCGTTTCACCTTTTCACGACCTATTATTTCTGGAAGTGCCGCAATTTATCTATTTAAAAAAACCTACTATTCAAAATTTGTTCATTCAAATTTATAAAAAAATATATGTGTATACTTTTTTAAATAAATAAACTTCAAGTTTGGATTCAAGGGATATATGTATTTGTGTATAAAAAAGTTTATTTGAGCGTTTTTTACCCGAATACCACGATTCACTGATAAACACATTTGCACAAACTTAATTTACTTTTCATATTTGTTTGTCGAAAGCAATATATATTTTGCCCAGTAACTCTGTTATTGATCGACCGATTTTGAAGATTGTGGTTATTTTTGAAAAGTAAGAAAATACAGATTTCATTACGGTATGGAAAAGCACTAAATTAAAGGTAGGGTTTTGAGATATGGAAGCCTGAAACAGGAAATTGTAAAATGTCGTCATTTTCCAGGATTTCAAGCCCTTTGCGTCACTTCTAAATCTTTTTTGATTGGCCTAAAACTTTGTATATATTCGTTTTTGAGCTATTCGCATATTTTTTGGGTGTGAGATCAAGAATCCAAACACTTTTTTTTCCCCTCCATACAACGAAGGGCCACCCTAATGTACATGGGTCAGTTCTTTGAAATAGATGACGCCATTATGAAATAAGGAAGTGTATTTAAGTGTTAAAACTTTAAAGTAAAGACGGATTTTTCCGAGACAACTTATTTGCACTTGTGGCAGAAAGAATTGGTTCAAAACCTTGAACATTCTATCATTCACTTCATTGGCATAAGCACTTTCATGAGGACTCCCAAGTCTGCACTTTCTATCGTGGAATGAAGCCTTTGCAAAAAAGTGTCTCTGCTAAAGATGTGCTTTTGTGTGCTATTAAAGTTTTTCCGATATTTGCTTATGGTCGTGAACGTCCAACAAACAAGTTGAATTGAATTGAATTGAATTGAATTGAAGCGTTGGTATTCTGCTTGTCAAGGAGGAGAAGGGATATATTGTGTATACATAAATCTTTTTCTAAGCATGTTCCAGGAATTTTTACAGGAATATTTTATTGTTTTAAATCGTTTGATGTTATTTACGGTGTGCCGCGAAGAAGTACGTAATGCAAGTAAATATTTCATGTATTGATCAAGTACATAGAATTTGACTCTCAAGCGTTAAAGAATTTAATCTTATGCTGCGGTGAAAATCTATGTAGGGATCATACTTAACCCAGATAACCCTAAAAGTTGCTAAGACGAAAACTTTTGATTTTTTTGGAAATGTCTGTTTAAAACCGCTATAGAAAGAGAATCTGATAAATCTGAATCTGAAAAATTCGTTTTGCGCTAAGAAACTACTATGTATATTAGTGTTATATATTTCACTACAGTCAATATTTACTCTGTACATGATGCAATTGTTCCTCCCCCCTGGAACCGCGCATGATATAGGACTTTAGGTATATAAGGGATAAAAACATATTTTTATTTATTGGAATGGAAGTTTACAAAACACTTGGTATGTACTCCAATATTGCATTTTACACATCTTGTAGCGGTTTTTTGATGGCAATATCCACATCGGATTTGTTTTTCCTGTGGCTCTATAAGATGATCCATACGGTCATAGCGAATCTCGGCAACTTGCATGGCCTTCTTGGTTGGTTGATGGCTTTGGATGGGTAGTCAGCAGCATGGTAGCCACTGCACGCCTAAGATCAGTTGGCCAAAACATGTTATACATGTAAAACAAATGCGGTTGTTCTATACATATAACGGTATATTATCGTCCGACTCATCGGATCAGCTTTCAGGCCCGGCTGCACTAAATTTTATTCCTGCTGGCGCTTGCAATTGGGCAGATCGAAAATTATTTACGCCAAAAGCATCCTGAGGACCAGAATCTTCGTCGCTTGCATTAACTGTTTTCTTCACCATCTTCCAACAAAATAAAAACCTCATGAACCGAGAGACACCTGCAAAAAATAGTTCTTGCAGACACCTATCTTCCTAATGTCCTATATGTAGAACACTAGCATTTGCTCATTTTTACTACTAACTAATTTTCAATGTATTTGACTATAATTTTACACATTTGAAAACTCATTTATCTTAATATATAAAAAACATGTGTCACAAAATTTTTGGGCGCGATGGACTCCTAAACTACTGAACCGATTTGAATTTTTTTTGCACCCCGTGTGTAGTTTGATCTAACTTGAGAGATAGGATAGGTTACATCCCAGCTTATAGTCGCAATATTATTTTAATGCAAATTTTTTTATTTGTTTATGCGTAATAATAAAATGTTACGTATACGCAATGATGCACCTCTTTTCAGTTGGTATGGATATGTTTGTGCACGTGCTTATTTAACTTTACATACATATAATATATATATATATATATATATATATATATATATATATATATATATATAGCACATCACCAGGGCATATCTGCATTTCGTTTTAATATTATAGTGAAGTGTGAAAAATAAAAATCTATATATATTAAACTGATTCGGAGTGAGATTGGGACTGGAATAAAATACATACCATCCTCTGGGACAGGCAATAAGAGATGCAGAAGAATGAGAAGGAATTGAGAGAAGAGAAAAGAGAGAAGGAGATTGAGAAAGATATAGAATGAGACGAAGATGGAGATAGATGAAGCGAAAAGGACCGAGGGAGGAGTGAATAAAGGGATTAGGAAAAACTGAAGAGGGGGGAGGGCAGAGTCAGACGAAAAAAGCTTATTAAAATGTATGCAGATAGGCCAACTTTAGGGCAGGAAAACTTCTTCCGGGGCTGCTAGTTTGAAATAAAAGTTGGTTTGAAACACAAATGAGCTATTCATGGCACTTCAATTTCTTAACCGCAAGACAAAAACAAATCTTTCTTCCATTCTCTGGCCATTGGTGACAGCCGTTCTCCCTCACAGCAATTATTTGCAGGTAGGTATGGCAATGGAGGAAGAGAAAGATGTTTCACTTGAATGAATTCACAATGTTCTTGAAAAACGAACGACCATTTCTAAAAACAACAACCTTGTGCTTCAACTGGCACCATTTTGAACATATGTTCTATTAATGAGAAAAAGGTTCTTAAATTAAATACAATGTCCTTAAAATAAGTTAAATGAAAAAGGAACGATACAATTCGTGTGCACTACAATTTTAAATATATCATGTTGTACGAGCTATCAAAGAGTCGTAGTAGCCTAGCGATTATGATGTAGCAGTTGCGATCGCGTGGCGCGAGTTGGATTCCCATAAAACTCTGAAATTTTTTGAAACAATTTTTTATATTCTATTTTTTGTAACTCTCATTTTTCATTCAATTCGATTTTCCATAACAACCATTTTATTAATAACTTTTGTTAATGACAAAAAAATTATTATTAATAAAAAAAATGGGTACTTATTAAAAAAAATTACTTTCCCACTTCCACTAATGATCGAGCATAAACCGTTCTTGAATTGAGAACGAAACTGTTAAATCGACTTCAAATCCTTCTCGAAGCGTGAGAACGAAAATCTTAAATCAAGCACAAATAGTGATTGAAATTAGCACAGAGAGTTCACACATCTATACCAAACTGGTCGTCAAATACGAACGGTGTGCTTGGAAAAAATGTTTTTAAAACAAGCCCATCGATCACGAGTTAAGCAAAAACGTACCAAACAGACTTTCGTCGACGAATGTTCTTAATTTTGAACTTGGTTCGTTGGTCTTATAACGTTTTTTTTTTTATTCTGATTATTATATAAATTAAAAAATGCCAAGATTAAGGGAAAATCAAAACTAAAACGTCTTTACTCAGATATCCTTGTAACCGATACCGGTTTTTGTCATAGATTAACTAGGAATGACGGAAAATCGTTCCAAAAGAATTCTTAATTTTACCCAGTCGAAAAAACGAACAAGAAAGGATTTTGCAAATATAGTTTTGCTGTAATCTTATCTGACTCAATTAAACCACCAAATCCGGTGATTTTTTGCTTTCCCGTACAGAAGGTTTCTAATTTTATTTGACATAAATTTAGAGATAAATTCAATGATTTGCTGAAAGAGAATAAAATTAATACGAAACAAAGCAAATTTTTTGATACAATTTCATTCGAACTTTATTGTAACACTTTATAGTAGACAACGTTTTCGGTTTTTCCATCTTTCGCGTAAATGAATAATGACGTGAGCAAGCTACATACAATTGTGCATGAGAAAAAATTGGGTATTCTAAATTAATACCGCACATTTGTAGAGAATGTCCTTCCGCCTTATTAATTTTCATAGCGAAGACAAGGCGAATAGGGAACTGCAAACGTCTGAAATCGAATGGTAAATCCGTCGGAATCAGTGGAATTCTGGGTATCAAAACGTCTTCTCCTTTGTACTTCCCTTTCAAAATTGCTGCTTCGATAACGTTACCCATTAGCTTCTTCACAGCGAGTCTGATACCGTTGCAAAGTCGTGGCACAGTAATGTTGCGCAGCCTAATAATCGGTGCTCCAATTTTTAATCGTAAATTATGAGGTGGTAGGCCTGGCAAATCGAGTGAGTTTAATAATTCAGTTGGATAATTTACGACATCATCTTGATCAGTAATAGTGTCCATTGACTTATATGCAACTATGTCACCAGTTATTTTATCCAGAATAGCTGCATTTATATCATTGACATCCTTATTTTTCCCAGCTAAAATTGCTCTTTGGCTGAGCCAATCATAGTTTTTGTAATGTTGTACTATGTTTGGAAATACACTCTGTATCAATGCCTCTTTAGACTGTGCAAAAGTGCAGAAGTTGTTAGGCAATGTAATCATTCCTGTTGGATCGACAGACATTTGGCCATTTCCGATTTTCAGTAATTGCTGTGAAAATTCAGCTGCTGACAGAACGTTTTGTAGTTGAACACGTACGTTTGTTATAATGTAAGCGTGTTTATATGTCTCCATAAATACGATGATTTTAAATATGCATTGATTTCATCTCCAGCCGTGGATTTTAGGATCACAGGTAATGTTTGCCTGAAATCTCCAGCCAGTAAAATCATGGCACCTCCAAAGAATGTTTGGCCTCCTCGTAGATCTTTCAAAGTTCTATCAAGTGCTTCCAATGATCTCTTGTGTGCCATAGTACACTCGTCCCATACGATGAGCTTACATACTTTAAGCACTTTTGCCATTCCAGATGTTTTCGAAATATTACATGTTGGTGTTTCATTTACCTGCATATTCAAAGGCAACTTTAATGCAGAATGTGCTTTGCGACCGCCTTCCATTAATGTAGCCGCAATTCCGGAAGAAGCGATTGCCAATGCAACGTTATTATCTGATCGAATTGTTGCTAATATCAATGAAATCAAAAAGGTCTTGCCTGTTCCCCCAGGAGCATCCAAGAAAAAAAATCCACCAGCTCCACGGCTTAATTTTTCATGATTGTATCATAAAAATGTTGCTGTTGGTCATTCAATTTCGTTAAATTTAATGTTACAAATGTGTTTAGTTCATTAAAATGATAATGGTATGCACGCTCCAGTTCTCGATTGAACATATCATGCATTGGACGATTTGCTGTTGGCATGCCCAATTGTACTAACGATTTGTTTAACATCGACAAACAAATGTCGTCAATCCTTATCAATGCTTCATTGTAAATTTCCAATGTGAATTCCAACTCATAATTTGCAGTATTTCGATGCATTTGGTTTAAAATATCATCTGCCATATAATCTTTGAAATTATTCCATAATTCAAATGGATTAGATGGGGGACACATTGTTCGTATTTAATATGGACTGGCTATTACAGCTGAAACGGCAAGCGTATCTTCCCAATGTTTATCATCCTCTAACAAATTTTATTGTTGACATGCTTCACGATATGTAGCGCACAATTCACCATCAATTGTTCTTAAAGGTTGGAATGATGTTGGGCCACGAACATTAATTAACCACAATCGCAACTAAAAACACTCAGCATTATTTGGATGAACTGCATAAATGCGTCTTAATACATCTGTTGAGAACACATTAAGATGACCCTGAAATGGTTTTCCTTGTTTTCGCCTTTGAAATGTTTTCCTGGATTTATCCCATGTGAAATATTGTGGCACTTCTGCATACAGCAATGTTCTTGCAAAATCGTCCGATTGACATAAATGAAAAAAGGCAGTCAAAGTTGTAGACGGTGCACTCGTTGCTCTAAGCGCTATGTATGTGTGCTGAAGCATCTCTCATAAACAGTCTACAAACCTCGGTGTTTATGTTTACTCTCCTTCGAAAAAAATTTGCAACTTAGCATCACGACACAAATCGAAAAATTCGTATATTTATTCAAAAAACGTTGTACACATGAAATGATTTTGAGACGCTCGTCACCCAGAGAATTATTACCACTCATCAGCACAGCTTCCTTTTTATACCCATATTGAAGTACTCATTAACAGCTGCCATTTGATACCCGTAATATAAAAACACATCCCAAGGTTATTCTGATCCACGTTTTGGCCAATATCTCGAGACCCTAGTCACCCAGATGTATGAAAATTACCCTCTGCTAAAGAACTCATCAACAGCCTTCATTTGATATCCATATTGTATAAGCACATTCTAGGGTTATCTGGGTCCACGTTTTGGCCTATATCTGGAGACCCTAGTCACCCAGGGGTACGAAAAATTATTATGTACAGCTTTCATTTGATATCCATATTGTATATACACGTTCTTGGGGTACCCGGGTCCACACTTTGGCCTATATCTCAAGACCCTATTCACCTAGTGGTACGAAAAGTACCCCACATTAAAGTACTCATCAAAAGCTTCCATTTGATACCCATATTATACAAACACATCGTAGGGTTATCCGGGTTCACGTTTTGACGTATATCTCAAGACCCTAGAAATTAAAAAAAAAATTTTTTTGCTAAAAACCTTCCCCTATTTGATCCCTATAATATGAAAAAAGGACGAATAAAATCGGCCTGGTATCGGCCCCAAAACAGGGACAGGAACGAACATCATTTCATTTTTATATATATAGATGTATCGCACAATATTAATGCACTAAATATTTTATCTGAAAAAGTAATAGTTTGTCTGTAGTTAAGGTCGAACACTTGATAAATACGTACGAGTTGATATGTACTAACCGTGGAATGCTCCAAAAATGGAATAAACTCATGTAGGTACATACAATATAAAAGTTTATTTGCATTCTTCTAAGTAATTAACCAAACTTCTTTATGAAGAATCATCGTGGCGTAACTTCTTAGTTTTTGAGTTGCTTCTACTTACCTACTCACATATATTTTTTTACACACTTTGCGTATTTTTCTTGGATTAACTTTGGCATAAAACATATTTTTTGGTATACTAACATACAAACATACACGTAGGTACAATACAAGATATATACATAAAAAAGTCTAAAAGCAACATTACAAGCGGTTGAGAAATCCAATGAAAGCAGCACAAGTTGGTTGTAGTTTTTAAGATTAAATCAAAGAAAAGGGAAAAAATTTGCAATTTTTTTTTTAAGTTAAGCTTCGAATTGTCGCTCATCACACATTAAGTGCTTATGTGTGTGAACTCGATTTGCTACTTTTTACACAATTCGAGTTCACAATGGAATGCGCATGCGTTGACTATGCTCCAAGTGCTATTGAACAAAGAGCAACACCAACAACAGTCAAATGATTTTATTTTTACTTTTTATATAAATAAGTGAGAACAGCAGCAATTTATGCCGCAGTCAGCACCCAAACGTGAACGCTGGTGTCAGCAACAAATTCTTAGGTGCTCATAATTATATACATTGTACTTATACAAGATTTGGGTTCAGCTCAGACCTGCTAACTTGTGTGCTCTCCACTGCAAAGAACAGCAATTGTTTTTCAATATACACATACCGATTTAATGTATTTTTGCAATAAAATTCACTTTCAACATTTACACTCACCACATCTCTCAGATACTCTCATGCGCTCTTTCTATCTCTCGTTTCAGTTTGCCTAACCACGTGCACAAATAATGATCCAACGATCGATTCAGCCAAACACACAGCAGCGCGATCATTAACGCCACCACCTTCAAACAACATCTCCACCACCTGCATTGGACGTTACCTCATGAATGGCATCCAAAGTGCAATACGAAAATACTCATAATTCGCTCGTGACGCGATCGGTAACTGTAGTCGAACGCCAACCATTAACATCGTCTTCAACTTCGTCGTCATCGTTGCTAAAGTGACTTAGCAGTTCGTAGCTGCTAGTGTGGAGCTGCAAACTGTGAGCTGTGGGTTGTGGGTTGTGTGCTTTGTTTCCTGGGGCACCACAGCACTATAATATTGTTATTGTTGATTTTTCGACTTTTGGCATATTGCGGCTCATGGCATTTATGTTAGCTTTGGCCTCAACGAACAGCAGCAGCAGTCGACATGGCAGCAACTAAAATTTTCGTCCGGACTTTGTCAACAAAAACAGCGCTCCGATGGCGCTAGTACGAATTTATCTACCGAGGCGTGTTGACCGGTGCTGCGGTGTGTCGCTGTTATACCGTTGATTGTGTTAATAGCGCACGATATATATATATATATCTTTTCTCCACTTTTCTGCTTACAAAACAAGTCAGCTAAGGAGGCTTTATTAAGTGTGCCGCGCATGCGTTAAAGAAAAATAGAAGTGAATAATGTGAAAAGCAATTAAAACGAATGCATAATAATTAATATAATAAAAAAGCTACCGATTAAAGTTGCTTGTGAGTGTCATTGCCGCAAGTGTGTGGCGGCTTAAAAATTTTATATATCAGCGCAAAAGATACAAACGAAATTTTGGTGCTTCTCCTCCTTTGAAAGCATTTTATAACAACGGAAATTTCAGCAAGTGGATTTTTATAAATCGCACGTTAATAAATTTTGTTAAATCGCAACAATTTTAGTGTAAGCTTAAAATGCGCTGTAATTATATAACGTGAAATACGTACTTACAGTGTCAGTATATGTAATTAAAAGGCCAGTAACAAATAGGCAACTAAAAAGTTATAAATGCTGCGAAAACAAAAAAACAAAAGAAAAATGTGAGTTCGTTTAAGAAAGTGTAATTTCGCGCTGTAGCAAAGTGCAAAATTCAACAATAACAAGTGTATATATTTATTTGATATATTCTTAATAGTGTGTAAAATTTAAAACGGCACTATTTTCATCGTCAACTGCAACCAGACAAGCAGCACCAACGCAATGGGCACGAAATCTCCTGGTGGACCGCAACGTTGTCGTCTGATATTACAGCGCTGTTTGGCCATACAGCTGAGTAAGCCCGGTCATACGCCAGAGGATTTTTGGATGTACGATTCGGGTTATATGATTTTTCAGGTGAGTGGCTATAAAAAAAGTGTAATTATATGTACGCATGTGTTTGTGTGTGTGTGTGTGTGTGTGTGTGTGTGTTGCACATATGTAGTTATAAAATTGCCAGCAAACATGTTTTGGCGTAAAGTGCAAGTAGATACATAAACATCCGCACACACACACACAAACATACACACTTTATTTGACTTTCTTAAAAAAATTTTACGATTTAATTGTAAGCTAAAAGTTGTGAGCTCGTTGCTTGGTCTGTCCAGCCAGCCGCCAACTGGCTTTCGATTTGTGTCACGCAAAAGAGATATTATTTATATGCGGCCTTGGCCCTTTTAACTGGCTTACGAACCAAAAGTTCAACTTCACTCCGATTGTACTTAAAATGCATTAAAGAAAAATGCACCAGACTGAAATTAAGCGTTCGATAAAAATCAGTAACTTATTTGTTGCAGCGACACTTAGGGTTTATTGAAACTTCGTTTACAACAAAGTTAAATTTAAGAGTGCTTTGTATACAGATTTTTAGATTTTTTTTATTTAGATTATATATTTTCTTTCCCAATAAACATTTTGTATTCCAGCTCGATTTCAGCAGCGTTTTAGAACTCATTATTCTCTCGTTGCCAACCTTCTGCCTAATAGTTTGCATATTCATGACATTCATGCCCTGATGCCTGTGGACTCTTCCTAACAAAACCAAATTTTTGGCAACCATATCGATTAGGATGCTTATGCATTTATCAAATTGCTTAGAAGTAATTGTGTAAGACTGTAAGCTATGCAAGGCTGCCTGTCTGTCTGACATAATTAGGATACTCCTCGAAGATAAGCCACTTCGTAAACATTCTCTACCGCAAACTTTTACTGGATATGTTGCTGCCTGAAAAATACTGGGGTAGCATCTTATTTGTATCGATTTCTTGAATTTCGGCCCATACATGCCAGCTCCCATATTTCCTCTGAGTCATAGTGGCGGTCACCGTGGTGTGATGGCAGCGTGCTCCGCCTACCACACCATATGCCCTGGGTTCACACCCCGGGCAAAGCAACATCAAAATTTTAGAAATAAGGTTTTCCAATTAGAAGAAAATTTTTCTAAGCGGGGTCGCCCCTCTGCAGTATTTGGCAAGCACTCCGGGTGTATTTCTGCCATGAAAAGCTCTCTGTGAAAACTCATCTGCCTTGCCATTCGGAGTCGGCATAAAACATGTAGGTCCCGTCCGGGCAATTTGTAGGGAAAATCAAAAGGAGCAAGACGCAAATTGGAAGAGAAGCTCGGCCTTAGATATCTTCGGATCTTCGCGCCTTACATTTATTTTTTTATTCATAGACAGTATATGGATTCCGCCTTTCCCAAAGAGTTTTGTCGAAAAGAGATACCTCAAAATCCAGTGAGATCAGTGGGATCGTGGGAGCCATTGCATCGCGTAGTTGCAATACGAGATTTCCTTTAAATATTCTGATTACTTTAATATGCCCAGTCATGTTTCCACTCTCTAAATCACATACATTTTGAAGTCTAAGTGCATCAGGTGTTGCCTCTTTTTCTATTAGAACAGGGAAGGGTGTCAAAGTTCAGGTGCAACCGCACATTTTATACTCAGCTAAGAGCTTCTATCGCACAGTTACAGTTATTTTCAGTTTTTGCAATTAGTGTTATCCTAAGTGGGTGTACTTATTAAGCCATATTTTCCAGTCATATAAGAAATATTGCTCTTGATAAAGGAAATAGGAGAACCTAGTTTTTTTAAGACTGTTGATTTCTTCTTTCAGTTATTTCTCGCGAAACGTAGAAATAAGATTGGTAAGATTGAGCGATGTCAACCCGCACTAAAATTCGTTAATCCTTCCAATTTGATATTATCATGGTATTCTACTCATCCACGATCATTTTAAAAATCTTTATTTGAAAATTGGTTCTGTTTCTCAGACGATAAATAAATAAATGTAAGGCGCGATAACCTCCGAAGAGATCTAAGGCCGAGCTTCTCTTCCAATTTGCGTCGTGCTCCTCTTGATTTTCCCTACAAATTGGCCGGACGGGACCTACATCTTTTATGCCGACTCCGAACGGCATCTGCAAGGCAGATGAGTTTTCACTGAGAGCTTTTCATGGCATAAATACACCCGGAGCGCTTGCCAAACACTGCCCTAAGGGCGACCCTACTTAGAAAAATTTAGAAAAAAAAAAAAAAAACACGATACCGTCCCTTTTACCAGTAATATTTGGGGCTACAAGAGAAATAAACGTGAAAAAATACTTGGTTATAAAAGGGCCAGTGCCATGCTCGTTTCCATTTTTTTTATTCATTTTCCTGACATAAGTATACAAAAGAAGAAAAATAGCCCTTACATAAACTTATTTTTCGCAAAGATACTGCCATTTTTATTCTCTTAAGATCTCTTAAAAATCCCTTAAATAAAAGTAGATATGGCCCGATTTCGTCCATTTTTCCAGGCTTATTTCCTATAAAAAGGGCAAGCAATTTGGTGAGTTTTATGATAACAGCTTAAACGTGTTTTGATTTATGGTAAATTACATTTGAAAAATTGTGTTTATCAGAAGCGGGTGGCCACGCTCTAATGAAAAAATGTGGCTGCATTAGCTACATACTTTAGGTGTGTTACTAAATACATAAATACTGAGATAGGTGCCAAGGAACCAAGGAATGTGGTGGATATAAAATTATAATTCGCAAGCTCTATGATTCCAAGCTATGAGTATGATTCTCATATGCAAGCTCAATTTGCCCTGTACATGAAACTTGCCAAATCGATAAACTTCATATTCTCAAACCCCTCTCAGCTGTGAAGATTTCAAATGTTTCTCAACTCATATTCAAATTGTACGTTTTCGAAGAGTTTTAAAACAGTATAGTTTCAAATTTGAACTTTTAGAACTATTTTCGGTTGTTTACTGGGAGCCCGTAAAACCAACAACAAATCCAAGAAAGAAAACCGATGGTAGATAGTAATTATTAGATTACGTTATGTGTTTTAGCTGACCTAAATCATGGTTTCAATTCCTTACAATACCGCTGACATTCTGAGCTCTTCAAGCAGCAAACATCTCTACATTTTCTATAGAAACGGTTTTCCATTATCAAAACAGGTCGAAAGTGAATCGAATGAATTTATCCGATTTTTATAGTTTGCATAAACATATCAAGTTGACTTGCAGTCTGTTTGTAAGTACAAGAACAAAAAGGAAGGATAGACCAATCATATATTCAATGTAACAACAACGAAATGATTAAGAGAATGAGCTATATTTATATGGAAATATCCACTATATGTCCGTCTATATGTTTAAACAAAAATTAGTTTGCAAATTTCGAAATTATTTGCATGTTATTTTTAATATATATATGTACATATTGTAACGAATTTTGTGAAATCCTGGTTATTTTGCACCTTCTGCTAATGTTCGTATCGCTGAACTGTCGAATAAATAAATCCAATATTCAATATTGCAATATGGTCTTTATTTAGTCTACTTTGGGAGTAGTACAATTATACTTCGATATCACGTACTTCACAAAAGCGTGTTTAAATCAAACTGATCCATTATTACTCAGCTTGCGCTGCTTTTATACTCCCTGTTACCACGTCCGCATATTTCTCCAAAGGTCTAAACGTTGCACCTTCTAGAACTGATATATCTCATGCCTGGTAATTTAGTTATATGCGTGTGTATGTGTGAGTAAGAATTTCGGCTCATGACTACATTTGTGTGTGTGTGAGATATCTGTTCACTTCGAGCTGCTGGTTATGTGTGTGCATGTACTTCTCGTCGCCTGCCATGTAGCTTGTTCTTTTATTTATTTCTTTTTTGTTCTTGTTGTTGTGTGATTATTTACTAACAGCCTAGTAATGCCAACAATCGTCACAATATACATATATCATGGTTTCTATATGGTATATATTCCAAGATGGTCGAGTGAAAAAAGATTAAAAGATTGGATACCGGATAACTTCCCAACACAGACCCACGCTATTTAGCATAAATAAGATTCTTCACATATAAATAAATCTTATCTTCTTAAATGCTTTCAAAAACTTGGGGTCTGTGTAGAAATATTGGTCTGTAATTGCAGACATCACTCTTACTCGCAGATTTTCAAATTTCCAGACATCAATAAACTCTCTAAAGCGAAGTGACATATTAAAGGCTAACTTAAGAGACCCATCTAATGCCAGGCATCCTTTCAATAAGGCAGCCGAGATGCCATCGAGATTTGTATTATTAAAGTGTTTTATCTTTTAAAAATCACTGGCGATATTATTTATTAAAATTGATGTTTAATCGAAGTTTAGGGAAAAATTGATATGAGAAGAAAAGTCAGAAGGAGGTACAACATCATGGTGGAAAAAATTGCAATTAAATAGCTAATTTATCTCACCAATGCTTTTAGTACGTAATGCTTTAACATCTGTGATTATTAGCACTGTCCCTCTATCGCGTTGCCTATTTTCCTGTTTCCCAGTTTTCTTGGTTGGTTAACCAATTTCATGCGGTCTTGATCCGTGCACTTTTTAGCTTCCCATATCCTTTTACTTTCAAAGCAGCTGTTCGCTGTACAGATGTACAGCGGCTCTTCTTATGAAATATGCCTGTCCAAAACTCAGCGCCGTATAGTAATTTGGATTGGGTGATGTCCATCAACATGTCCATTTTAGTCCTGTTAGTCCCTCAATGTATGCCCAAAATCTCCTAATCAACGACACATGTTTAGATTGAATGTTGCATTTGTTCTCAGTATGTTGAACATTAATCTGGAGTCAAAAGAGTACCAGTTCTTTAAGCTTTTGAGATACTCGAAGCTTAAAGTACGAACAACGCGTTACTAATCTGTGTTTAAGATTGTTATTCTACATTAAATTAACAATTTAATATTAAAACCGATTTCAAGTTTTTAAGAAAATCTTTTTTTTTTGCTTGTTCAAAATCGTCTCTTGAAAAAACTTATATTGGCAACATTTTCGTCAATGTTCTTTTTTCTCAATATCTAGGCAAACGCACAAAAACCAATTAATACAATAGACGCTTTTTCACAAGCAAAACAATATTTTCCTAAAAACTTGAGTTCTGTTTTGAAGAGTAAGGGTTATTCCTACAAGTGCGTCAACGGCCTTAAAAAAATATTTTGAGATTTTACAACCTATGTGTGCCCTAAAACTTGAATGAATTGATGGTTAGAATATCTCAAAAACAAGAACCAATTTGGTAAAACTGTTATTGCTTTCGTACTCGGCATAATCGTTTAATGTGGAATTAATACCAACCAAACTTGACACAAAATGACTATTGCCCAGTGTTTTTCTTATGCGTTTGCAGCACTGTTTTGATAACAAAAAGCTGATTTTATGATCAGTCGAAAATTTCTTTTAAAATTAGCGGACCCGGCAGACTTTGCCCTAACTTTGCTTTATCTGCATAATTTTTAAGAAGTTTTCAACTCTTACTCGGCCTATTTCTTTCTCCCCCTTTTCCTTATCCTTTTATTCACTTATCTCTCTGCCTTTGTCATACTCTGCGTCACTTTCTCCGTCTCCATTTTTTTCTCATCTATTCCTATCTCTTCGTCTAACTCTATCTCTTTTTCAGTCTCTTTCTCCTTCCCTCTTTTCTCTTTTTTTTAGTTCTTTTTTTTTATTTATCCGTTTTGCCAGTTTGATGGAACTAAACAGAATATCACAAAAAAAATTACTTTACTATAAAGCTCTCATCAACAGATTTCATTTGATATCCATATAGTATAAACACATTCTAGGGGTATTCGGTTCCAAGTTTTTGCCTATATTTTGAGACCCTAGTCACCCAGGGGTATAAAAAAATTACCGTGTAGTAAAGCACCTATAAACAGCTATCATATAATATCCATAGTGTATAAACGCATTCTAGGGATACCCAGGTCCGCACTTTGACCTATATCTAGAGACCCTAGTCACCCAAAGGTACGAAAAATATCCCGTGTTAAAGAACTCATCAGTTGATACCCATATTGTAAAAACACACCCTAGGGTTACCCGGGTTCACGTTTTGGTCTATATCTCAAAACTCTAGTCACCTAGAGAGATAAAAGTATGCCTAGGACTTCCGTGGGGGAAATTACACAAGCATGCGCATTTCTGCATTATCCGTGCTGTAGTTAGGCGCCATTATGTAACAACATACAGACATTCGCATTTGTTTATAGATAAAAGATAAACATATTGTGACGAATACTAGCAACACTAAGGGGTACTATAATCTCTAAGCCGATACTGAGCAGTGACTTGTATGCACATAACCAAATTAATCATTATGTCTACACATATGAACGTACACGCAGCGGAGAAGCATCGCACAACCACAAGCATATATCTGAGATACTCCCGAAAGTATGCAATAATTGTGCAAGTATTACTCACATATACGCGCGCATGGGCTATGAGAGAAGCTATAAAATCGTGCATCTGTAGTTATAGCTGAGAAATTTATAGCTGATAACTAACTACTAAATTCTGGAAATAGAAGCGCTTAGATATATGTCGGCGAGGAAAGCGGACAGTATAAAAGCGGCAACAGTAGAGCACGACAATCAGTATGATTTACGCAAGTTATCAGTTGCGAAGTATAAGTGTTATTGTGAAGTACTTTAATAAAGGTAATTTGGCATTGTTGAATAGTGAACGTTAGTAGAAGGTTGCAAATAAGAGGAATCGCAGTAAAATCGTTACAATATGAATTACTATATTTTGGATTTTTTGTATAATAACCGTGTTTTTTTACACGTATATACGTCTACGTTTGCGCGTAAAAAAACGCTTATCCTCACTTATATAATGCTTAGGAGACCCATCTAGCAGCAGTGGTTCAACAACTAGCTATAGCAGCGGGTGTACCGAAAAGCGGAGACACAACGCTCTGATGGCCATAGTGTATAACATATTGCTGAATCCGTTGCGATGAATTGTGGAGACGTACCATTTTAAGAGGTGATTCAAAGAATTAGTGTAGAGGTTATTCAGTTACATCTGAGTAAAATGGGTATTGAAATTTAATAGTACTAATTTTATGCGCAGCAATTTCAGAGGTGTATTTAAAGTTTGACGCGTAGCAGTCCATATAAAGTTTAAGCGTAAACGTCTATAGATGTAAAAAAAAATCACAGCTAATATGTATCTACATATTTAGGTGCATATGTGATGCGATTTTTTGTTAAGAATCGTAAGGAAATCTACGTATGCTGTATTTTGGGACTATTCCTCTATTCAGAGTTTGAGCTTTCAGATCCCGAAAATAATGGCAGGCAAAACATCCAGAAAATCATCATCCCTACGCAATACGTATGTGTCCTACCGATATTTTTTTGTTGAAAATTTTTTAAAAGGATCTTGACGAATACAAAATCTATTTACTTAGATTGGTAATCCGGCTAAGTGGATTAGATTAAAAAAAAAAGTTTTTATTATACATAGTTGTGAAATATATATCTGAATTTGAACCTGAGAAAATTGTCACCGTTTTCGCCTTTTTGAGCATTCTAAAACTCTGTGCACAACCTCTACATCAAGTTTTCTTTTGTGTATCAAAAAACCGTAAAAAAATTATATTTTTAGTTCATTCCTGTTACAATAAAGCGTAAATATGTACACGTCTAATACTTAAAAAAAAACTGCCGAAAAATACATTAAATTATCTGTTGTAAATAACTTCACCCACCATTTAATTTTGATAAATCAGTTGCAGTCTGAAAAACTTTTAAGCAACAATGATAACTGCATAAGCCACAAAAAATTGTTGATGCAACTAAAAAGCTTCACCAACCATTGGCACTTTTTACATTTTTATACTCAGCGTGCTTTGCACACAGAGTATATTAACTTTGATTGGATAACGGTTGGTTGTACAGGTATAAAGGAATCGAGATAGATATAGACTTCCATATATCAAAATCATCAGTATCGAAAAAAAATTCGATTGAGCCATGTTCGTCCGTCCGTCCGTCTGTCCGTTAACACGATAACTTGTGTAAATATTGAGATATCTTCACCAAATTTTGTACACGAGCTTATCTGGACCCAGAATGGATTGGTATTGAAAATGGGCGAAATCGGATGATAACTACGCCCACTTTTTATATATGTAACATTTTGGAAAACACAAAAAACCTGATTATTTATTAAATATTACACCTAAAATGTTGAAATTTGACATGTGGACTGATATTGAGACTCTTGATACAAATTTGAAAAAAATATTTTAAATGGGCGTGGCACCGCCCACTTGTGATAAAATCAATTTTGCAAATATTATTAATCATAAATCAAAGATCCAACATAAAAATACAAAAATCGTTAAACCTATCGTAACAAAATTCGGCAGAGAGGTTGCCCCTACTATGAGGAATGATTTGAAGAAAAACTAACGAAATCGGTTAAGGACCACGCCCACTTTTATATAAAAGATGTTTAAAAGGTTGTGGATGAATAAAATAAGCAACATCTTTGCAAAACGGAGCTTCATATTAAGACGAATTTTAGCAACATTAAGGGATACTATCATCTCTAAGCCGATACTAAGCAATCACTTGTCTGTACATAAACAAATCAATCATTATGTATACACATATGTACATAAAGGCAGTGGAGATATACTCACAAAAGAATGCAATCATCGGTGGAAGTAACACTCATATATACACGCGCATGTGGCTATGCGAGAGACTATAAACTACAAATTCACATGCATATCTGAGATACTCACAAAAGTATGCAATAATCGGTGGAAGTATTACTCACATATACACGCGCATATGGCTATAGTTTATAGCTGGTAACTAAGTAGTAAATTCTAGAAGAAGAAACGCCTTGAAGTATGCGAACGAGACAGCAGAGAGTATAAAAGGAGCGAAAACTGAGTACGCAGCAATCAGATTGCTACGAAGACGCTATCAGTTGCGAAGTGAAATTTAATTGTGAAGTACTTTCAAAGCAGTCTAATAAAGACCATTTTGTCATACAGAATATTGTAGTGTTTTATTCAACAGTTTAGCAATACGAATGTTAGTAGAAGGTGTAAAATAAGCGGAGTTCCCTAAATTCATTACAATATCAACGGTATTTCATTTCCCAAGTAGATTTATAACAATGACTAAGAAAACCTTAAAATTTTAAAAAATGGGTGTGGCACCGCCTCTTTTATGACTAAGCAATTTTCTATGTTTCGGGAGCCATAACTTCAAGAAAAATTAACGGATCATAATAAAATGGGGTGTACAAATTTTCTCCATAGCGGGAAATATTTCTAGAAAAATGGGCGAGATCGATTAAAGACCACGCCCACTTTTATATAAAAGATTTTTAAAAGAGTCGTAGGCGAAAATAATAAGTTTTATCTTAGCGAAAAAGAGCTTTGTATCAATAGAATTTTACCTTTTAAATTGAATTATGACATTAAATTGGAAAACACTAAAATTTTTGAAAATGGGTGTGGCACCGCCCCTTTTATGACTAAGCAATTTTCTATGTTTCGGGAGCCATAACTCGAAGAAAAGTTAACATATCGTAATGAAATTGTGTACACAAATTTTTCCTATAGTAGAAAATATTGGACGGGATCGGTTAGAGACCACGGCAACTTAGATATAAAACAATTGGGTGCACAAATTTTCCCCATAGCAGGAAATATTTCTAGAAAAAATGGACAAGATCGGTTAAAGACTACGCCCACTTTTATATAAAAGATTTTTAAAAGGGTTTTAGACGAAAATAATAAGGTATAACTTAGCAAAAAATAGTTTTGAATCAATGATATTTCACTTACCAAGTTTTATTGTAAGAGCAAATGGGGAGACACATGTTTCTTTAAACGGGCGGTGCCACATGTTATGTAGAAAAGTAATTTATCTGAAATAAAATGTGCAACTGAAGCTCACGCTGAGTATATAATGTTCGGTTACACCCGAACATAGACACCTTTACTTGTTTCTTATGCCAACAATTCCTTTGCGCTGCACAAACCTCCAAAAATAAAGGATTGTGCGCCCAATTTGTATTAGACGAGGCGTCACATGGACTAGACATACCGCAACTGCACATCGCTGCAACTAACTTCTGCCAATAGATTGCATCTGTAAAAAATGTGGTGTAGTGGTTGGAATTGCTTTATTGCAATTTTTCGGGCGTGGAAGTGCATTCGATAATACATTTTGCTGCATTTTGTTATCCTTTCTGAAATGATAGTCAACCGGAAATTCGGTTGTCCGCCCACAAAAAGCATAGAACGGTAAATTTAGAAAACAGCCAACTCTACAATCTTTTTTGTATAGCCTTGCACTTTTAGACCGGCATTGTCCTTATGCAAGAATAGCACACAATTTTACATATTTTGATACGGGTTATTGATGACTTTGAAAAGTTATTGCACTGCAATTTCCTGTAGTCGTTGGTGTGGCAGGATGTGCTGCAAATTTTGTATGCAACAGTAACTTTACGCGTAAGCCATCGTGTCTGGTTATTCCAAATAGGGAAACATCGAATCACTGTTAGTAATTGCAGTTTTTGTAACTAAATTGGTAGAAGGAAGTACATGATTCATTGGTTTCTCAAAACATGATCCGTCCCTTCATACACCGAGTTGAACTCGAATTTTTTAAATCCTGTTTACCACCATACGTCTCAAGCATATTTACTAATACAACAACGCTTAAATAGTACGTGAATATGTTTACTTACATACAATTCGAAAACTCCCTTAGCCACTAGAGAGATGATCTCTTACTACAGCGATTGCTCTGATGTCGTTGAATAAAATCGGAGTCTTCGTTCAAATACTCGCTCACTTTATTTGCGATTTGCCTGATGCAGGTAATCAGGCAAATAAGCAACTAAATAAGTTTATCCAGCACGTAGAATGAGTATTCAGTATTCTGGGTGTCAGGTTTGAGAGAATGTTCTATGTTGGGAGTTTGTAGGAGACAGTGGCGTGTGGCAAAATTCACCAGTGCATTACGGTTATCCTTCTTCATGTCTACGAGAACTAATCATCATCTTCGCAGCAAAGCTATTATCATATTACTTAAAGGGTAATAGATTATGCTCAACCGACAGCTCTTTTTCACATGATATCCTTTGTTGAGAGTATTTGATAGTCATATATAAGACCAACTGTACCTTAATGAGGTTATGCTACGCCTCACATTTTTAGAAATTTCACACGCCCAACGCATTTATTTAATTGTCTGATCAACGTCCTCGATTGATGAGGAGTGTGATGACTAGTGGGAGGACCTCGGACCTAGGACCTACCTAATTATTTTCTAGCTTTTTGTATTATTATTACTTCATGTAAATATTGTTTTCAATAAAACCATTTAACTTAAACATTTTTTTAAATTATTTTATTTTCAAGTTTTTAGTCTTTATTTAATTGCCTATTATTTCTCATTCTATTTAGTTAATTTAAAAAAATAAAAATAAAATAAATGTAAGGCGAAATAACCTCCGAAGAGATCTAAGGCCGAGCTTCTCTTCCAATTTGCGTCGTGCTCCTCTTGATTTTTCCCTACATATTGGTCGGAGGGGACCTACTTGTTTTATGCCAACTCCGAACGGCATCTGCAAAGCAGATAAGTTTTCACTGAGAGCTTTTCATGGCAGAAATACAATCGGAGCGCTTGCCAAACATGCCGACGGGCGACCCCGCTTGGAAAAAGTTTCTTCTAATTGAAAAAACTTATTTCTAAAATTTTGATGTTGCTTTGCCCGGGGTGTGAACCAAGGGCATAGGGTGTGGTAGGCGGAGGACGCTACCATCACATCACGGTGGCCGAAAAATTTAGTTAATTTAGTGACTCATTATTACAAGGACTCTTTCCTGACAATGTTACAATCTAAGTTCTCAATACATAATCCTTCCAAAGACTTGACTCGACTCTGCGCCACGTATGTTTGTCCCTCCTCCAACCCCAAAATATTTTGATGTCACTTCTACCGGACTGTATGTAATATTTGTTCCAAATATGAGACAAATCGGACATCATAGGTCGCTTTCTATTCTTGTATGTATTATGTGTTCCAAATATGAGCCAAATCGGACCACAAATAAGAATTTTTTGAATATCTCGATCCTTGCGCAACCCAGCGGCGATTTTTTTCATAGGTCGCTTTCTATTATTGTATGTATTATGTGTTCCAAACGTGAGCCAAATCGGACCACAAATACGATTTTTTTGAATATCACGATCCTTGCGCCTCCTAGCGGCGATTTTTTTCATAGGTCGCTTTCTATTATTGTATGTATTATGTGTTCCAAACATGAGCCAAATCGGACCACAAATACGAATTTTTTGAATATCACGACCCTTGCGCGTCCTAGCGGTGATTTTTTTCTTATTATTGCATTGTCATCGGGTTCTGAACTATATTCCAAGTTTCAAGCTTGTAGCTTATCGGGAAGTTACTTAAATTTCAATTACAAAATTCGTGCCAGCCTGTCAAATCAAGCTAAAAAAAACCTTTTAAAAAATGGGCGGATCAAAACATAGGCATTTCAAAGTGGGATTTTTCAAAATTTGCCCCTACGACCCAAAGGGGCAAAGTTTCTTGTTTTGATCCCTAGAATATGATTTTCACAGAGCAATGGGCGATTTTTTTGCCTCCCCACAAATCGGATCGGCCTACTGTACAACCAACCGTTACCCAATCAAAGTTATAATATCCTGTGTACAAGTACAGCTGTGTATAAAAACAGTACATTAGACATTACACAAAAGTTAATATTGAACCCTCGGCTCTATTTATTTAAGATCAAAATTCGTACATTTTCAATTTTTGAACTATGAAAGTATTTTATTACTTTCAGTTTTCTTTTAAAAAGAAATGCATCAATAATTAAAACTATTTGGTTTATTATGTAGAAATTCAGAAATTGAAGCAAGCAAAACCAAGGCAGAACTTTTTAAGGTCACTAATAATATTTGTATGTGCTTTTTTTAGCTCATTGGTAATATCTCTATTTACACAGTTGTACAGTAAGCTCTATTTTATATAAATACAATAGGTTTCTACAAACGAAAAAAGTACATACAACACATTCGACATTGCACTTGACACCAGTTCACTGTAAAATTTGTACAGCAAAACACCTTTCATATATGTATGTCACCATTCTATGAATATTTGTATTTTTCAATGCTGAAACTTTAGTAGATTCAATAAACTAATTTTAGAGCGCGAAAAGTGTTAATTGTTCCTTTGTATGCTTCAGTGATCAAGTCAACATGTTTTTTTTATGATAGTAATGAACAATAAAATTTATTCAGTATTCGTCATTAAGTATGAAACTTCACAATTTAATTTTGAAATAAGCAATGAATTCTTGGGAATGAAGCTGGTGTTATTTTTTATACCTTTCATGAACATGAAATTGTATATTAACTTTGGTCCGATGTTTGTAACGTTGAGAAATATAGAAAATACACTCACCATTAAATATACCGAATTGATCAGGGCGACGAACTGAGTTGATATAGACATGTCCGTCTGTCTGTCCGTCAGTCTGTCTGTTTCAACACAAACTATTCCCTCAAATTTTGAGATATCTCAATGAAATTTGGCACAATGATGTATTTTTGGATTATATTAGACATTTGTCGGATCCGGTAGGATCGGACCACTATAACATATATCTCCCATACAACCGATCGTTCAGATAGATAGATTTTTGGCCATTTCTCCATTAATTTAGAAAGTGTAAACGTGAAACTCGGTGATATATATTCGAATCTATATATATAAAAAGAAGTGTTCATTTTGATTGTCACTCCATAACTCGAGAACGGATAGAAAGATTGCCATGAAATTTTTAGGAAAGATACAGGAAGGAGAGATGATGATTAGTTGATTTTGAAATCCCAAATCGGTTTAGCCATATATCTATATATATAAAAATGAATGTTTGTATGTATGTCATCGATTAACTCAAAAACTACTGGACAGTTTATTATGAAAATTGGTATATGTATATGTATTTTTCCACGGGGAAGGTTTTTATAATGAGTACTTTGATACCGGGTGACTAGAGTCTCGAGATATAGACCAAAACGTGGACCCGGGCACCCCTAGTATGTGTTTATACAATATGGATATCAAAGGAAAGCTGCTGATGAGTGCTTTAGTACAGGGTAGTTTTCATACCTATTGGTTACTATGGTCTCGAGATATAGGCCAAAACGTGGACCCGGGTACCCCTAGAATGTGTTTATACAATATGGATATCAAATGAAAGCCGTTGATGAGTGCTTTAGTACAGGGTAGTTTTCATACCCATTGGTGGCCAGGGTCTCGAGATATAGGCCAAAACGTGGACCCGGGCACCCCTAGAATGTGTTTATACAATATGGATATCAAATGAAAGCTGCTGATGAGTGCTTTAGTACAGGGTAGTTTTCATACCTATTGCTGACTAGGGTCTCGAGATATAGGCCAAAACATGGACCCGGATACCCCTAGAATATGTGTGTATTTTGGATATCAAATGAAAGCTATTGTTGAGAGCTTTTAAGTAATTTTCATTGTGATATTCGATTTAGTCGCATCAACCTGGCAAAACTGATAAATATGCATGCGAATCCGAAATAAAGTCATGAATTAATAATACCCAAATACCTACTTACATACGTCCTATTCGATTTGCCTGAAATTTGGTACAAAAATTTGCCTATATTAATATTAACGATGCTTTTTTCCAGGAAGTAGACCAGAGACGGACTGGGACTGTGATTAGGACTGGGACTGAGACTCGGAGTGGGACTCGGACTGAGACTCGGAATGGGACTGGAACAAAATACATACCACCCTCTGGGGCTGGCAATAAGATATGAAGAAGAATGAGAAAAACTTGATAGAAGAGAGAAGGAGACTGAGAAAGAGATAGAATGAGACGAAGATAGATGAATCTAAAAATACGGAGGGAGGAGTGAATGCAAAGATTAGGAAAAACTGTAGAGGGGCGAGGGCAGATTTAGACGGAAAAAGCTTATTAAAATGTATGCAGATATACCAAATTTAGGGCAGAACAACATCTGCCGGGTCTGCTAGTATATCATCGAAGATTTTCTGAAAAAATCACTTTGATCGGAGCTATTTATAGTATATATCCCATACAACCGATCGTTCAGATAAAAAGATTTTTGGCCATTTCTCCCTTAATTTCTAATATAAAAACGTTAAACTTGGTGATATTTATTCTAATATATCATAGAAGATTTCCTGTAAAAATCATTTCGATCGGAGCTATATATAATATATAAACCCATACAACCGATCATTCAGATAAGGGGGTTTTTTGCCATTTTTTTATATTTATCTTAAAATCGTTTAGGTATGTACATCTGTTCACTATATATTTCTTATCTTATACATTCGATTATTTGGAGTTTACGAATGGGATAAGATTATTGTTCAGCCACGTTCATGAAAGGTATGAAGTCTTCGGCACAGCCGAATACAGTCCCGTCCTTACTTGTTTTTCTTTGTTTTGTTTTTTTCTCTAACATTTCAGTATAACACTCAATGCCAAGCTAGGTGTTGTTCTAAGAGTGCTGCCGATAACAAACAACGCTGTCCGTTGTACTAACACTAGTATTTTTGTGGTGCTCGCCGTGTACAGTGCATTCCTCCAGACCAGCACCCTATAGAACAGAATCGGTTTGACTAGCTTCTCATAAAGCCAGTGTACTACTCTTGGCGAGCGCCCCCATCTCTTGCCAATATCTCCTCTGCAGCAGTACAAGCCGACCGTGGCCTTCCTGGCCCTATCTTCCACATTGGGTTTCCAGAACATTTTCTCGTCTAAAATAATTCTTAAATATTTAACCCTACGGGGTTCGCTGGGTCGCCATTCAGCAATGTTTGACAAGCACTCCGAGTATATTTTTGCCATCAAAAGCTCTCATGAAAACTCATATGCCTTGGAGTCGGCATGAAACAAGTAGGTCCCGTCCCGCCAATTTGTAGAAAAAATTAAAAAAGGAGGACGACGCAAATTGGAAAAGAAGCTCGGTCTTAATTATCTTCAGAGGCTAACGCGTCTTACATTTATTTATTTATTTAACCCTATCAGAAATTACAAACGGTACCCTCCCAATTAAGGGAGTTCTGAAAGCGGGTATCTTTTATCTCCTTGTTAAAGCAATGGGTTCCGTTTTTCCAGGGTTGGCCGCATTGCCACAGTGTGCAGTTAGTCCTGCAGAACAACGCACAAGGTGCCCAGAAATTTTCCTTTGACTAGGATAGCCAGGCCATTTGCGTAGGCAACCACCTGACAGTTATTGGCTTCTAGCTCCACGAGAAGCGCCTTGACTACCACAACCCAAAGCAGAGGATATAACACACCACGTGGCGTGCCTCTACACACCTTCCTCTCCCCACTCTGCTGTGACAGTTCTACTGCCGACAAATTTGTTAATGGATTCAACCAGTGCCCCATCTACTCCTTAACCAACCAGAGACCTTTCGATGGTTTCAGGTAAGACATTGTTAAACGCCTCCTCGATGTCTAGTAAGGGCAAACTTTTTGTATTTTGGGGATCCCTCTATTTGCTTTACAATCGAATGGAGAGCCGTTTCTGTTGATCTGCAATAGGCATGCTGGGAAGGCGACAGTAAACCCCAAGGAAACCTTTCCCCTATGTACGCATCAATCAGACGCCCCAAAGTTTTAAGAAGAACTGACAAGGGACCTATTGGCCTGAAATCCTTAGATGATACATGAGAACTTCTGGCAGCATTTGGAATGAAGATAACCTAGATCGTGTTCCAAAACTTCGGAATATAGCTAAGTTTAAGGCATTTAGGGTCAATGATGGCCAACCATCGGCAGGAATCGCTAATGAACTTGAAGTTACGCGGGATTGATGTCATATTCGGTAGATAAATAATGTTGATTCTCGGCAGAACTCTCGCTGAAATTGATTTCGAGTCAACTAATTAATTCCTTATTTAATTGCGATTAAGATACGATTCCCACAATAGCATTAACTGGCTCATGTTACAGAAACTTGAATGACTAAATTTTTTTTAACCAGAGGAGCAAAAAACTTTGACTTTTCAGTATTGCATATTTGAATGTGAAGTCTGAGTTTGCGTACACATAAGTCATCAAATTCATATCGTTTTTTACTAAAATTGACTTATTCGTGGCAATCGATTACGTGATTCGAATTTTATTTATCGAACTAATTAAACTTAGCTCAATGAATATAAGTTTACAAAAAAAATTTTATTAAAAGATATATCACGTTCATTTAAATACGAACAGTACCTATGTATATACGGTTTTTGTCATGAATTCAAAATATAACTTGCAATAAATTAACAAAGTTATTTGCGTAAATTTAGTGCCCAACAAAAAGTCTCGGCGGCTCTCATTCCATTCATCTTTTCCGCTTTGCGCCTTTTTAATACTCAGTTGAGCAGAGCTTACAGAGTATATTAACTTTGATTGGATAACGGTTGATTGTACAGGTATAAAGGAATCGAGATAGATATAGACTTCCATATATCAAAATCATCAGGATCGAAAAAAAATTTGATTGAGCCATGTCCGTCCGTCCGTCCGTCTGTACGTTAACACGATAACTTGAGTAAATTTTGAGGTATCTTGATGAAATTTGGAATGCAAGTTCCTGAGCACTCATCTAAGGTCGCTATTTAAAATGAACAATATGGGACTATAACCACGCCCACTTTTTCGATATCGAAAATTTCGAAAAACCGAAAAAGTGCGATAATTCATTATCAAAGACGAATAAAGCGATGAAACTTGGTAGGTGAGTTGAACCTATGATGCAGAATAGAAAATTAGTAAAATATTGGACAATGGGTGTGGCACCGCCCACTTTAAAAGAAGGTAATTAAAAATTTTGCAAGCTGTAATTTGGCAGTCGTTGAAGATATCATGATGAAATTTGGCAGGAACGTTACTCCTATTACTATATGTATGCTTAATAAAAATTAGCAAAATCGGAGAACGACCACGCCCACTTTAAAAAAAACTTTTTTTTTAAGTCCAATTTTAACAAAAAATTGTATATCTTTACAGTATATAAGTAAATTATGTCAACATTCAACTCCAGTAATGATATGGTGCAACAAAATGCAAAAATAAAAGAAAATATCAAAATGGGCGTGGCTCCGCCCTTTTTCATTTAATTTGTCTAGGACATTTTTAATGCCATAAGTCGAACAAAAATTTACCAATCCTTGTGAAATTTGGTAGGGGCTTAGATTCTGGGACGCTAACTTATTTCTGTGAAAAAGGGCGAAATCGGTTGAAGCCACGCCCAGTTTTTATACACAGTCGATCGTCTGTCCTTCAGCTCGGCCGTTAACACGATAACTTGAGCAAAAATCGATATATCTTTACTAAACTCAGTTCACGTACTTATCTGAACTCACTTTGTATTGGTATAAAAAATGGCAGAATTCGGAATATGACTACGCCCACTTTTTCGATATCGAAAATTACGAAAAACGAAAAAAATGCCATAATTCTATACCAAATACGGAAAAAGGGATGAAACATGGTAATTGGATTGGTTTATTGACGCAAAATATAACTTTAGAAAAAAACTTTGTAAAATGGGTGTGACACCTACCCTATTAAGTAGAAGAAAATGAAAAAGTATTGCAGGGCGAAATAAAAAACCCTTGAAATTTTGGCAGGAATACTGTTCGTGGTATTACATATATAAATAAATTAGCGGTATCCAACAGATGATGTTCTGGATCACCCTGGTCCACATTTCGGTCGATATCTGGAAAACGCCTTCACATATACAATTACCACCACTCCCTTTTAAAAGCCTCATTAATACCTTTAATTTGATACCCATATTGTACAAACGCATTCTAGAGTCACCCCTGGTCCACCTTTATGGCTATATCTCGAGAAGGCGTCCACCTATAAAACTAAGGCCCACTCCCTTTTAAAATACTCATTAATACCTTTCGTTTGATACCCATATTGTACAAACGCATTCTAGAGTCACCCCTGGTCCACCTTTATGCCAATATCTCGAAAAGGCGTCCACCTATAGAACTAAGACCCACTCCCTTTTAAAATGTTCATTAACCCCTTTCATTTGATACCCATATCGTACAAACAAATTCTAGGGTCACCCCTGGTCCACCTTTATGGCGATATCTCGAAACGGCGTCCACCTATGGAAATAAGGGTCACTCCCTTTTAAAATGCGCATTAAGCCCTTTCATTTGATACCCATATCGTACAAACAAATTCTAGAGTCAACCCTGATCCACCTTTATGTCGATATCCCTAAATGGCGTCCACCTATAGAACTATAATTTGATACACATGTCATACAAACACATTCCAGGGTTACCCTCGGTTCATTTTCCTACATGGTTATTTTCCCTTATGTTGCCACCATAGCTCTCAACTGAGTATGTAATGTTCGGTTACACCCGAACTTAACCTTCCTTACTTGTTCATTTTAACATTAAATTTACATAAAATATCAATGCTTATTTCAACCTGAGATCATCTTACAGAAAATACCCGAGTATTTATGTAACTATTACTTACTTAACAATTACGTTTACATAAATTGAAATTTGTTTACATTTAGTAAAAAAGTATTAGCACAGCTTTGTATGTATGCAAGTCCATATTTGCTGTTGTAATGTTTACTATGTAAACCATTTTGACGAGCCAAGAATATTGATGATTTGCGTCGTAGCTGCATAAGTATTAGATATTATTTCTGATTTTTTTAAATTATCATAAGAATGAAGTTACTTATACGGCGTGCGCCAAAAAAAATGATAAATTTGTTACACGTGGCGGAAATGGGCCATACATGTCGCGGAAGTAATAAAATTTATGTTAGGCCCGGTTTTTCAGTAGATGGTTAAGCTAAGCTTAAACTAAGTTTGCGTGAACCCTAGTAAAATTTAAACTCCAGTTAAACTACCGAGCAGTTTTTCAATCACAGTTTAAGGCCGCCTTTGAGGTAGGCTTTTTTGTATGGCAACATTGCTTTTTTTATTATCTAGATAATTTGTAGATACGAAAACAGCTGGATTTTGTTTACCCAACATACATAAAAAAAAATATTTCTCCAGCGAAATTTATATCTAGTTCCGGTGATATCCAACATCATTATCTAATTATTCTTAAACCAGATAGTTTTCGATTTGGTATCCAACTTCATTCTCCAATTACTATCCAACCTTTGAGAAATTTTGTAAAATATATAGTTCTCTAGTTGATCTCCAACATCATTAGCATTTTCAAATTATTATCCAACCTTTGAGAGATTTTAAGAAATGTACAGTTCTCAAATGAATATTCAACACGTTTCTCCAGTTGATCTCCTACATGGGATATCGAGTTGAAGTGAAGTTGAAAAAGAAATCTCCAAGGTGCTAATGAAGTGTAATGAAACGTAATTAATCAAACAAAAATTATATATTTAATTTTATTTTCGTGAAAATACAGTAGTATTGGAATCTTACATTTGAGTCCAGTTAAAGACCCACAAGTTGGGAACTATAATTTTTTCAACTTAAGTAATAGCATTTTTCACTTTATAAAAATTACCCTCTTTTGCTGAGTATCTTGATTCTCAAATGGAGTAACTGTTTAGAAACAGCTCGTGAGATTTTAGAAGTATGCTATTAATCAACATGACCTTTAATGGTTCTCAAGCCTAAATGCTTGTTGGCTTTATTCGACGCCATTTCGAATGAACGCAAATCACAGATAGGTTAACTATAGGCACGGTTACCAGATCGGCCGCTTAAGCTCAGCTTAAACTTCAGTTAAAGTAGACTGAAAAACTGCAGAATAAGTTTAAGCGTAGTTTAACTGACAAACTGAGTTGAACTTGTACTGAAAAACCGGGCCTTGGTGTAAAATGTAATTTGTCCAATATTGCATACAGAAAAAAATATCAGTTGCTTAGGAAAGCTAATTAATAGGTGATTGTTTTACGGAATTCCGGAAAGTAACTCACTTCTAGTCAACTACAAACCATCAGATCTAGTTCAAAACTGGTGAGCATTTGGAACCACTACTAGTTCCCTCTCTATCTATTTTAAATGCGTTCAACTGTCGAATTTAACTTGGCGATGTCCTAGGGGATGGAAATTTGCCTCGCTGCTTTACCTTTTCTGTAGTTACGAACTAGATAGAAATTTCCACTTTAGAACTAGTTCATAAATTGGCAATTTTTCGATAGTTCCCAACCAGTTAAAAACCCGTTGGTATGGATCTTTTCAACTTATTTGTATTACTTCGATAGTTCTGAACTAGTGTAAAAATTTACAGTTTAGAGGTAGTTCTGTTGTTCGTACTACACTGAAAGAAATGGTGCTAGTAAAATCAACAAATCGGTTCTGTTGTTCTTGATTAACGCAGATTCGGTGAAATTGATCGAATTATGGTTAATTCGACCGAGTTCTTTGTCAAGCGAACAAAATTAGTTTAGTCATTTCAACAGAAGAGAAATTGTCGCTCTTAAGTTAACAAAATTCTGTAAAACTAACAGATTCCATATCAATCTAACTGATTTTTTGTTAACACAACTGATCTCACTGGTCATTTCAACAGCGATCCACAGTCAATACATGAGCAAATTTCAAAGAGAATTTTACGCTCACTGCGCTCTCTACTTTGTACTTATGTATGCTGTGTACTATATGTACGCACATATTTACGTATGTATATCGCGGCCGCCGTGGTGTGATGGTAGTGTGCTCCGCCTTCTACTCCGAAGACCCTGGGTTCACACCCCGGGCAAAGCAACATAAAAATTTTGAAAATAAGGTTTTTAAATTAGAAGAAAATTTTCCTAAGCGGGGTCGCCCCTCGTAACTGTTCGGCAAGCACTCCGAGTGTATTTCTGCCATGAAAAGATCTCAGTGAAAACTCATCTGCCTTGCAAATGCCGCAACATAGGTACTTTCGTACAAAACTGTCGCAACAACTTTTTTTGTTAATTTCACTACTAAAATGGTCAATTACGAATCAACGATTTGTACGCAGTTGATTCAACATCTTGTTGCGATGGATAAAAATTGACAGAAATTCGAAATTTTTGAATTGACCCGTATTTCGGTTGATTTTACCAGTCTCTTTCTTTCAGTGTATTTTGTTGGTTCCGAACCAGACCGAACAGTTCCGAATCTGCATTGAAAATATCAACTCCCATTTTTAAATAGTTCTGATATAGGCGAGAATGCAAAATATTAAAGCTGGTACCTTTTTCCAAAGGCTATATTACAAAACCCATTTCGAGTTTCGATGCAATGTTTCGAATTGCCCTAAAGTGCCCTCTGAAGAACTTAGCCATGTTCTATATGTATTGACACAAATAAAAGTTACATTTCACTGTTTTATGTACTATGTTGAACCTATTTATCCCTTTTCCTGCCATTTTGCTTACCTACTATGTCCTATAGAGTTGATGTAAGCAAAACAAGGTGGGGAAAGAAGGCATACTCAAAGTAGAAGCTCCTTGAAGCTAATAGTAGTTCGTTTTCGTGGATAACATATTTATCAAGTACTAGCAGACCCGGCAGACGTTATTCTGTCTTAAATTTGGTCTATCTGCATACATTTTACTAAGATCTTTCCGTCTAACTCTGCCCTCCCCCCTCTAAACTTTTCCCAATCTTTGCATTCACTCCTCCCTCCGTATTTGTCGCTTTATCAATCTCCATCTTCGTCTCATTCTATCTCTTTCTCAGTCTCCTTCTCTATTTCCTCTTCTCTCAAGTTTTTTTCATTCTTTTTCACCTCTTATTACCAGTCCCAGAGGGTGGTATGCATTTTGTTCCATTCCCACTCCGAGTTTCGGTCTCAGTCTCAGTCCTAGTCCTAATCCCAGTCCCAGTCCGTCTCTGGTCTACTTCCCGGAAAAAAGCATCGTAAATACTAATATAGGCAAATTTATATACCAATTTAGGCAAATCGGATAGGACGTATGTAAATAGGTATGTGGGTATTATTGATTCATGTCTTTATTTGTGCTTCGCATGCATATTTATCAGTTTTTCCAGGTTGATGCGACTAAATCGAATATCACAATGAAAATTACTTTAAAGCTCTCAGCAACATCTTTCATATGATATCCATAATACACACACATTCTAGGGGTATCCGGCATAAAGCATTTCTCTGTACTAAAGCACACATCAACAGCTTCAATTTGATATCCATATTCTATAAACACATTCTAGGGGAACCCGGGTCCACGTTTTGGCCTATATCTCGAGACCCTGTGCGTCGATCGCAACCAAACCTATGTGCAAACTACCACGTGAGGTATATGCAACTTATGTGAAAGTCTGAACAAAATCGACCGGTTAATTTTTGATTCTATAAGCCTCACACAAACGGACATTCATTTTTATATATATAGATTTGTTAAGTATGAAAACGCAAACTGTCGGGTTTTGAACTACAGAAAATCTAATTATTTAGTACTTTAGGACTAGTTCTGCACTAGAAACTTTTATCACGAGTTACTGACTTCCCTACAGGGATAGAAAAATTACACCCAAATAATACTAAGTCAGAAAATTATTTATCAAAAAAATTGTGAAATATGACAACTTTTTTGTCTTTTTCCTTCCTTTTGCATGTTATTTTTTGGACTTCAAAATTTTCTTTATAATTAGCAAAGAATAAAAAAAATATTTGTTTCCTCATCTTCTGCCAGATATCAGATCTCATCATCCCGAATAAAAACCATTTGTTACACTTGTAACATTAAACAATTAGCCTAACTTATATCTCGACAAAATTTAGTTGGCTTGTGATTAGTTGACAAGTATTAGAGTGATGGCCATCTCTGATCACTTTGCGTTCTTTGCCATACAAAATAGTTAGTTTTTTCCGGGATCAGGGCTAGAACCCATTACCAAGCCCAAATGAGCTGAGTTTGTATCCACAACTTTCGGTGGCATTTTAGTTGTTTTAACTTACCATAATAGAACTATTATTTTTCAACATTTGCACTGTTTCAAGGCTGGTATATTTGTGTCCAACACCTAACAATTGATATTTCGTAGGACACTCACATGTAAAAATACAAATTCGTTGGAATTTAGAACGCCCTTTGAACATATGCTCCAAAGAAATGTATTATAATCTTTATACAAATAATTTGCGGAGCAAAAAAAATTGGCGTTGCATTGTTCATTGTTTTTTCATTCATTCATTCGTTATATTTATTTTTCACATTAGATGGAAAGATGTTAAATTCATGAAATTAAAAAAAAATATCCAAATTTTCAGCAGTAATGTGCAAATATAATTTGAAACAACGCGCCCAAAGTAAGAGAAAAGTCCAATTTAGAATTCATAAATCTTTAATTTGTTCATGCATAAATACACACACAACAAGTAAGGAAGGCTAAGTTCGGGTGTAACCGAACATTACATACTCACCTACCAAATTTCATCGCTTTATCCGTGTTTGGTAATGAATTATCGCACTTTTTCGAAATTTTCGATATCGAGCTGTGAGCTCTGTTCAGCTGAGTATAAAAATATTAGTGCCGAAACATTTTTTTGAATTTTCACGGTCACTGCACCGTCTAGCGAAAATGTTTTCTCTAATGTTGCATTTTCACAGAGTTCTGAAGCGTATTCTAAGTGTCAATAACCTAGCTCTAAGGGAAGTTACTCAAACAGCGCTCGCAAGATTCCACGTGTTGTAAATGGGGTTTCTAAATATCTCTAAATCCTGCCCCACCTAGAAAACTCGTTCATTCTAAATATTACAGCCTAATAGAGCACAAAGCTTAATTAAATCTTTCAGATCTCTGAGTTACTGTGAAGCTCCTTAAAACTCGAAAGCAAACTATAGCTTTTCGGGAACTTACTCAAAAATGGATTGCAAGACTTTCCAATTTTGTATGAAAATTGGCGGAAAAACTTCAAACAAAACTAATATAAAGGAAGTAAAAATCTCTATGCCCCTCTTAACATTAAAACTAAAAGTGGCAAAAAGATAAATTTTATTTCCTTAGACCGTTATCCATATATGTGTGTAACTATACATGCATTCATACTAATTTACTATGTCACGTTACAAAAAAATATTAAATTAAAGGCCCAATCACGTTGTTAACCATTTGTGGTCATTACCATAATTTGTTAATATAATTTGTCATTGTGTTAATATTTTTTGTATAATTTTTATGACTTTTTGTGCTTTGCACTAATCTGCAATTTCAGCAGTTATTTTACTATATAATAATGCCGTTATATTAACAATTTTTACATCAAAAACTTTAATTATATATTAATGCTATCCGCTGAAGGTTTACATCAAATTTTACATGCATCGTTAATATGTTATTATTATATTTTATATGTTTATGTATCTGTATGCAAAATGCAAATGAGCCCCTATTATATAACAAAATTCAAACAGTAGCTGCATTTGATTTGCATACATCACATTAATGACGTGTTGAATATTTTCTACAATCATGTGCATATTTTCAACCCAATAATTTTTGAAACTTCATGGCAATTTATAAAAGTTTCACCGTGATTGTGTGTCTGAGTTAGACACTTCGGGCGAACAACTTAAGTCTAGTGATTTTATTAATACGTATGAAGTTGCAAAGGTGGTCAAAAACACAAATGCGGTGTACTTTGAACTTTGAACAGAACAACAAAACAGGGGCTACTGTACCCTCCGATTGATAGGTTAAAGCATAATGTCGTAAAGGCTTAGACCTGGTTTTTCAGTACAAGTTCAACTCAGTTTGTCAGTTAAACTACGCTTGAACTTATTTTGCAGTTTTTCAGTCTACTTTAACTAAAGTTTAAGCTGAGCTTAAGCGGCCGATCTGGCAGGGTTAAACTCTAGTGAACCTATCATTTATTTGCGTTCGTTCGAAATGGCGTCGAATTTACCCAATAAGCATTTGGGCTTGAGAACCATTAGAGGTCATGTTGATTAATAGCATACTTCTAAAATCTCACGAGCTGTTTCTAAACAGTGGCTCTACTCGAGAATCATAGCGTACTCAGCAAAAGAGGGAATTTTTTATAAAGCCAAAAATGCTATTACTTAAGTTGAAAAAATTGAATTCACAACTTGTGGTTCTCTAACTGGACTCCAATGTAATTCCATACTACAGTATTTTCACGAATATAAATTAAATATTTTGCGCGTTAAAACGGTCCATAATTTTTATAAATCAATACTGCCTTATAAGTATTTATTATTCATAGAACATAATTTGCAGTTATCAAAGTCATTAGTAAACAAACTTAATAAAGATCAATTTTTTCTTTCCCATATACAGTGAAATTCCCCATTACGGACAGTCCTTATAACCTGACAGCTCCAATTACCGTACAAATTTTGGGCACACAGGTTTTTAATTCATTTTTTCATACAAATATCATCTTAATAAACGGACACTCTAATTACCGGACGCGGACAAAGTATTTCAAACCATTTTTATAAAAAAATTTCTCAAAAACGGACAAATTTCAAAAATATTACAAGCAAGCTTTGTTGTTCATTATAAAAATGAAATAGGTGATTCTCCTTTTAACATGTATGCACACATTCAAGCCGTGTGTTTCAAATTAAGGGTAGTTTTCCATTCAGTTTGCTAAGTCAGTTGTATACGAATGGTTGGGTTCAAAGTTCGTAATAATATGGCGCCGAAAAAGAAGGTACTTTCTATAAAAGAAAAAATGGAAATTATTAATGTTTTCGAAAAAGATAAACTATAAGCACGTGGAGTTTCAAAAAGGTGAAGAATAGTGAGCCCAAAAATTTAATGGTAGTAGGTACACGTTTGGCAAAACACAAGCTGCTGAAATCAATAAAAATAAAGAAAAAAATCGTTCTAAATAGGAGTCTGGAGTTAATGTTCATCAAAAGCGAAGTTTTCTTAAAGAAGGCGGCTCTGAAATAGACAACATGTGTTTTAATTGGTTCGCTAAGGCTAGAAGTCAAAACATTCCGATTTCTGGTCCCATTTTGAAAGCAGAGGCAATGGAAATTGCAGGCAAACTGGGTGTACCTAATCTTAATGCTTCAGATGGATGATTAAACAAATGGCGAATAAGGAATAATGTTGCTTTCAAATGCGTATCTGGCGAAGCTGCAGATGTAAACCAGGATGGTGTGGTACAGTATAAGACAAAACTGCCATCTCTGTTGACCGGTTCAAGTCTCAAGACATTTACAACGCAGACGAAAGTGGGCTTTTCTTTCGTGCCTTACCTGACAAAACCCTCGTTCTTAAATCCGAAAAATGCGTGGAAGGTAAACTATCAAAGGAAAGACTCACAATTTTGTTCTGTGCTAACATGGCTGGAGATAAGGAGCTGCTTTTGGGTACAAGTAAAGCAGCCTGTCCTCGATCTTTTAAACATGTTGCAATCGCTAAACTGCCAGTGGATTGGAAGTCTAATAAAAAACATGGATGACTCAGTTCAATCGAAGAATGAAAGCCCAGAATCGAAAAATTTTCTTTTTTTTTAGATAACGCGGCTTCTCATCCAAAGGAATTGAACTTAACCAACATAAAAATTATTTTCTTGCCGCCAAATACAACGGGCCAAACTCCGAATCCGAGATTTGGAACTTTGTATAGAAGCTTAGTTTAAAACAGTTGCTATCTAAAACTGACAATAAAAGTTCAGCCTCAGAGCTCTCAAAATCGATTAATGTACAAGAAGCTGTGTATTTCATCAAAGCATCTTGGTATAAAGTGGAAGCCACAACCGTCCGAAATTGCTTCCGAAAAGCAGGATTTTTGGAAACTTATGAGGATCTTACAGATTTTGATCCCGAAGATGACATTCCACTGGCAATCTATGCTAGGATTCATGAAGGACTAGATTTGGCAAATGATTTGGAAGGTTTTCTCCTAAGGAATCAACATTTTTTCACTGAGGACAACAATATAGAAATTCAATTTGGCCAACAAGATGATACTATGGACATAAGTGATTCAGAAGATGAATTTTCAGAAGAAATAAGTGAGCCTATAACATCATATGACGAGGCTTTAAAACTCGTTGCGCGCTTGAAATAATTTGCAAAAAATTACTATGCAGCTTTTCAGCACACTAAAGATATCGAGAGTCACTTTGAAAATGAACATTTTAAATTAAAGCAATCAATGTTTAAGCAATCAAGCATTACCCATTTTTTTCAATCAAACTAGTATTGAAATGTAAAGACTTGTGCAATGTACTTAATCGATATATGTATGTATATGTATTTTTATGTAGCAAATATTCTTTACTTCCAAAAATTTCTCAAACAAACTATGTATAATACAATTTATATATGTGGTATATATTTTGTGACTTCATCCCCTATAAGCGGACATCTCCCATAGCCGTACAAAAACACTGCGACGGTGAGTGTCCGGTTATAAGGAATTTCACTGTATATAAATATGCATACATGAGTATATACAATTGTTGATGCAAAGGGTATGCATTAAATAACTATCACTAACTTATTCGTGGATGTTGCTAACTTGAAGCAGAGCTTCCAAATAACTCTCATCTAATTAAGAAGATTTTAGCAAGTAACGAAATCGGTTTTTGGTTACTCTCATTTAGAAATCTTTATTTTTTAACCACAAAGCGTCGGCAATGTCTTGTGTCCTCTCGCTGTAGAGGAAGTCATACTTCCTTAGGAGACGCGAGTCATTCTGACATAACTTCGATGTGGACACTGTAATAGGTTAAACTTTTAAAAAATAAAAAAGTAAATTTAAGGCGCGAAGAGATTTTAGGCCGAGCTTCTCTTGCGTCGTTCTCCTCTTAATTTTTTCTACAAATTAGCGAGAACACTGCCGAGGGGCGACCACGCTTTTATTTAATTTTCTGATCAACACCCTAGATTGATGAGGAGTGTAATGACTACTATCTAGGGATTACCTAATTATTTTCTAACTTTTAGTGTTATTATTACTTAATGTAAGTATTGTTTTCAATAAAACCGTTTAACTCAAAAATTTCTTTTTAATTATTTTATTTACTATTACGTTTACCTATTTGCGCTTTATTGAATGTCTAGAGGAGTGGAAAATCTAGTCGGGTTCGCTTAGTTCGCTTTCGGGTTTTATTGTCAATGTACCAAATTGACCATCAAAAATAAATTATTTTCAATAATTTACGAAAAAATGCAAATTTTTTTACGGCATTTGCAGTAAAAGATAATATGGATTTTTCAAAAATAGGCACATATTTGGTTAGGTGCCACATCTATGAGTAGTTGTGCACGCATTTTGTTTTGATTGCCCTAATGGTCGGGACACAACGAAGTTTTTCATATAGATGCGTTCAACGCAATCTTATGCATGCCAGTAACGTCGCCACAATCACGCAAGATGTTCCGTTCCCTTTGTAAATATGAACGAATTTTAGACTTAGGAATTGGAGTTTATTTCGCTTTGCCCATTCGCGTACAAAATTTTGGGAATCATTGTTATAAACATTTTCGCCATACAACACAAATGCATGCTAACATATTTTGTGTCCTATTCATTTATTAAATTGCAATTTTTAACTGTGCAAAATGTTATAAAAATTATCAACGAGCGGGAAAAATAATTTTATTCGCAAACTCTGAAAGCATCCTTAGCAAATGTCAAATTCTTCTTCTTATGCTATGGTTGCAACAAAAGTTTGAAGTTGGCAACTTTTTCATATCAGATGGCGCCAGTGTTGCTCAAACTGCCGTGCTCCATAAAAATAGTGCAATATACTCATAATGTATAAGATTGTGTTAAACGAATCTATATGAAAAACTGCTTATGTGACGGGGCTTTAACTGTTAAGAACGAAAATGCTGCTATCCATTTTAGCTATTTTTGTAAAAGAGTGATAAGTTTTTGGGCTGCTGTTCGCTTAATAAAGCAAGTGGCCATGTGTGAAAAGGAAAACTTAATTATTTCATTAAAAAAAAATTGTGATTTTATTAAGATTCCGTGTAAAATTGGTATAACATATAAATAATAAAATTATAAGTAAACAAATATCTGGTAACTTGTTACGAGTTTAAGTATAACTTTCAACTAACTTATTTTGGAGCCCTGCTTGAAACCGCTTAAATATAAATTTAAAAAAACCGGCTAATTCCATGCTATAAACTCATTAATCCGTTAAAATTAGATTATTGTTGTTAATAGAGTTGAAGTGACATCATATATGACTTACTATACAAATAAACCGCAATTTGATATATATTTTTTGCAATATTGTATGGAAAATGATATAACAGTTGACGCAATTAACATCCCATTAATATATACATTTTTTTCGAATCCATAAATAAATACTAGCAAATAAAGTGAGATTAAACCATTTATAGTTCATTGTTGCTGCTAAAGTTGATATACCATTAGTTATGCACAGCGATTTGATATGGTTTTTTCGCTAAACTGGATATAAAGTAGTCTAATGGACGATGCAATAAAAATCCCATATTTATTTTTATCAAATCAGTGAATTAATACTAGTAGAGTTAATTAGATCTTATTTGCATTGAACAATAGGAAGTAAAAGTAATATAAAGCTGCTTTAACTTGTCTATATCGACTTTTGGTAGTTACTATTTTGTCTAGTTGATGTAATTTTTACAGACGTACCGAATAAAAAGATAGTTTTTGACAGTCGGTAAATCTAATCACACCCTTTTGTCAATTAATTTTTAGTACTTTTGCTCTTCCGTTGTCTGTCTTCTTTAAGTCAAGCTGGCTTCAAACTATATAGCTGAGGCTAATCATTTAGTTTAACATTAAGTAAAGTCACTTGATATGAGATTAAAACACAAAATGAATAATCAAATCTTATAAGTATGATGTCACCACGGAACGTAACATTTATACTTCACATTGGGTACCAAAAAATGTACGTATGATGCTATAATATTAGAGCTGTAAAATAATCTTTGGCAGAGTTGCACGAAAGGCGAATGAATTAGAAAAACGCTGTGTGGCCAAAGCTTTACACGAACAATAAAGTTAGATTTTTCAAGCTTAAACAAATTGTTTCGTGGACACCAATTGAAAATATCAAAATAAATTATATATGCCCGTAACAACAATAACAGCACCACTAAGTCATAAGATTTAGCGCGTCCAAAGGAGCATTCTTGGTCCAAATTCGAAGCCAAACCAAAATTTCGGTTTTGTGTTACTGATCGATCAATTACCGAAGCTGAGTCCAGGGGAACGACTTGCAGCTCGATGTCTCATCTACTGGTTTGACGCTTATATATCGCATTATCAATCCTCTTTCTTTTAAGTTAATTAGCAGTGCAAGACCTTTCTTACCAGTACTTATAATATAACAACAAGCTTTATCTTGACTTCGGCAATATTCATTTATTTTATACAAATATACTTATAAATGATGAGCTGTGCGAGTTTTACGCAGACCTTAACATGGTTCAGTGAATTAAAATGCAAGTTCAGAACTTTACAATGCAAGTTCAGAATATTACAATTCAAGTTCAAAAAATTACATTTCAAGTTCAGAATTTGAACTGTAATTTTCTGAACTTGAAATGTAGTTTTCTGAACTTTAATTTTAATATTCTAAACTTGAATTGTAATTTTCTGAATTTAAATTGGAATTTCTGAACTTGAATTGGAAATTCTGAACTTGGATTTTAAGTTTCTGAACTTAGGCCCGGTTTTTTAGTAGTTGGTTAAGCTAAGCTTAAACTAAGTTTGCTTAAACTCCAAACAAATTTAAACTCCATTTAAACTACTGAGCAGTTTTTCAGTTACAGTTTAAGGTCGCCTTTGGGGTAGGCTTTTTTGTGCAGCAACATTGGTTTTTTTATTATCTAGATAATTTATAGATACGGCAACAGCTGTGTTTTGTTTACCCAACAAACATGGAAAAAAATTCTCCATAATTATTTAATTATTCTTAAACCAGGCGGCCACCGTGGTGTGATGGTAGCGTGCTCCGCCTATCACACCGTATGCCCTGGGTTCAACTCCCGGGCAAAGCAACATCAAAATTTTAGAAATAAGATTTTTCAATTAGAAGAAAATTTTTCTAAGCGGGGTCGCCCCTCGGCAGTGTCTGGCAAGCGCTCCGATTGTATTTCTGCCATGAAAAGCTCTCAGTGAAAACTCATCTGCCTTGCAGATGCCGTTCGGAGTCGGCATAAAACATGTAGGTCCCGTCCGGCCAATTTGTAGGGAAAAATCAAGAGGAGCACGACGCAAATTGGAAGAGAAGCTCGGCCTTAGATCTCTTCGGAGGTTATCGCGCCTTACATTTATTTTTTTATTATTCTTAAACCAGATAGTTCTCGAGTTGTTATCCAATTTTCCAGAAATTTTGTAAATTTAAAAGATTTCTAGTTGATCTAAAAAGTCATTTTCCAATTATTATCTATTCGAGATATTTTGAGAAATGTAAGTTCTTAAACGAATATTCAACACATTTCTCCTCCATTGCATATCGAGTTGAGGTGGATTTGAAAAAAATCTCCAAGGTGGTACCACCAAAACCAACAGCTGTTTATTGTGAGAAACAAACACCTGGTTGATAGCAGTAATGAAACGTAATTAATAAAAATAAATTATATAGGCGGCCGCCGAGGTGTGATGGTAGCGTGCTCCGCCGACCACACCGAAGATCCTGGGTTCACGCCCCGGGCAAAGCAACATCAAAATTTTAGAAACAAGGTTTTTCAATTAAAAGAAAATTTGTCTTAGCGGAGTCGCCCCTTTGCAGTGTTTGGCAAGCACTCCGAGTGTATTTCTGCCATGAAAAGCTCTCAGTGAAAACCCATCTGCCTTGCATATGCCGTTCGGAGTCGGCATAAAACAAGCAGCTTCCGTCCCGCCAATTTGTAGGAAAAATTTAAAGGAGCACGAAGCAAATTTGAAGAGAAGCTAGGCCTAAAATCTCTTCGGAGGTTACCGGGCCTCACCTTTATTTATTTCTTAAATTATATATATTTCATTTTATTTTCGTGAAAATACTGTAGAATGAAATCTTGCATTTGAGTCCAGTTAGAGAACCACGAGTTGTTACTTACATTTTTTCAACTTAATAGCATTTTTTGCTTTATAAAAAATTCCATCTTTTTGCTCAGTACGCTATGATTCTCGAGTTGACTTACTGTTTCGAAACAACTCTTAAGAGTTTAGAAGTATCAACATGAGCTCTAATGGTACTCAAGCCCAAATGCTTGTAGGTTATATTCGACGCCGTTGCGAACGAACGCAAATAACTGGTAGGTTCAAGTAGACTGAAAAACTGCAGAATAAGTTTAATCGTAGTTTAGCTGACAAACTGACTTGTACTGAAAAACCGGGCCTTAAACTGGAAAAGGTGTAGACTCTTCTTTTTCAACATGATAAGAGCTTATTATTCCTTTCCAGCCATGATAAGGGGAAAATTAGCAGTGACAGTAGAGGTAGGAAGCGCCCGCTTCTGAAGAAACGGTTGAGCTCGTGTTGTGCTTGTGTCCTGCTCCAGCGATCTCAAGGCTCCGGCTACTTTCAACATAAGACTTATCAGATCTCAAGGCAGCAATTAAGCAGGGTCCTACAAAGAGCCCGATATGGAGAAATCCGCCAAACTTTGGTTTTTTTGGAGAAAACAATTTTTTTTGAAACATGGTATCACGTAAATACCTTTTTGTTAGGAACATTGAGGGGTATATTGGAGCTATAGTGCATAGCCGTTACTCGTCTTACATAATGTCTCAAAAAGATATAGTCAAAAGACCGAGCAAAATATATATAAATTGAGGTCGCAATGTTAAATATACATTTCTTTCAACACTTCTGTACCGATTATATCGAAATTTTAACAAAATATGGAGATATATGCAGCTGTTAGCTATGTAAAATTTTTTTGATATACGAGACCCGGTTTTGTAGATATCGGTAAAAATATAAAACCGAATAACCGCCAAATATTTTTTACTGCAAAGTTTGCAACACATTTATTTTAACACCTTTCTACCGATTCTTTTGAAACTTTAAAAACATATAGATATGTGAACGAAGTATGTTTATGTAAAAAAGTTTTAATACCCGAGATCCTTAAATTTTTTTACTTATTTAAACACTTCTAACTGATTGTGTTGAAATTTTATCAGGATGTACTTATCTATGTGGGGTATATTTAGGTAAAATTTTGTTGATACCCGAAACCCGGTTTTAGAGATATCGGCAAAAATATGAAACCGGGTAACCGTAAAATATTTCATACCCGTTTTTTAATTTTTTCTCTACACCACAGTAGTATACCATCAATTACCTCATCTTCGAATATTCACGCAAAGAAAGTTTTTGATGTTTGTACATGGGGCAAATGTACGAAATTTTCGCCAAAAATTGGCAATCGTCAAAAAGTGTAGAGCATTTTTTTTTTTTAATTTTTGTACCAAATTTGTGTTTTTTTCTTTTACTTTAAAAGTAAAACCTTGTTAAAAAAAAATTTTTTTTTTCTCCACTTTTTGACGATTGCCAATTTTCGTCGAAAATTTCGTATATTTGCCCCATGTACAAACATTAATAACTTTCCTTGCGTGAATATTCCAAGATGAGGCAATTGATGGTAAACTACTGTGGTGTAGAGAAAAAATTAACAAACGTGTATGAAGTGATAAAAGTAAAATTGTAGCTGTGCCCACAAAAAAACATGTTCTTGAAAAAAATATACGCAACCAAGTGCTTCCACTTTTCTGCGTCTACCTTCAAAACTGAAAGGGGCACATAGAATTTGAAGCCCCAGTTATTTTTAGTCCCTGATAGGCTATCATCGTGCATAATCCAAATTTCAATACTCAGTTGCTATAAGCAAAAAACTGTCAATATTGAAAATGACAAAAAAAAAGTATCGCTACTTTGATTGATGATAGTTTTGAGTATTGGCGGGGCACATCAATTTTGCTCATACTTAGAATCTCCGTCTCAAAAACAACATTCGGCTTAAATTCCATAGCGTTTCAGCGATGCCTCAAAATTTTATCGAATAAATGCAAAAAACAAATCAAAAGTATATCTTGAAAAAGTGTAAAAATCGACGTTTTTTACGTTTCGAAGTTCTGCAAAAACTGAGTACCAACTTTATTGGTTTATAAAATCATCAGATCGGATAGCCAAAAGGTCAAACTTAATGCCCTTGTACTTTTTTCTGGCGTTAAGTTGTTTTCCCGTGTATAAAACCCGAGTATTCAAAAAAGTAAAAGTTTTTGGGATTTGCCCATATGAATTAATTAATTTGTTTTTTTATGATATGTTTCTTCTATAGTTTATATATACAGTTTATTATGTCGCCTCTTTTGATCAATATGCAAGATTCTAAATCCCATTGTACTTATTATTATATTCAAAATAAATAAAACGAAAACCAAATAAAAATCTTCGGTTTTGACTAAATTTACGGTCTTTTTTCGCAGAACTCTATTTTTAAACCGGCTCTGTTTTCTTTTCTTCTTTATTTCGAATTCCTTTTGTGTATCTAGATATACATACATACTTTTTTCTGCCTCAAACTCACAGAAGTCACAGATTAAATTTAAGGTATTTAAAAAATGGATGTTGCAGCCCTTTTCCAAGTAAGCGACTGTTTATAAAATTTGCTATGATTTTAATTGAACAATTTTTCCATATCCGCTCTTTGGTGTTTTAGTGCTCATTGCATTGTTTTGATTTATTGTTGGACACTTAAGCATGACTTCATATAAAATGTTGAATTATTAACAACGTTCACCTCGTTAATGGAATTTTAATGTAATTGATAATGCTAAGACCATTAAACTCGTACTTATTGCAGTACATAAATATTTTGATAATAAATGGTTTAAGCGCGCCAAAACCATTATTCACAGTTATCGTTGTTGTTGTTGTTATTGTGCTCAAACACTCGAATTGATGTTGGTATTTATGTTATGTTATGCTTCAGATTTGATACGGTAAATATGTATGGTGCATACAATAAAAAAAAATTTTATGACTTGCTATAAATTCCGCTCTAATTAAATAATTTCATAGCTTGATCAGCCAGTGAGAAAAGTTGTTGTTAAATAAAAAAAAACTGAATATAGCGAGTAAAAGTACTTTTTAATTGTTTCAAATTATTGATAACCCAAAACTAATTAAATTAAAAGGTGTTTGTTTAGTACACAATGGAAAAATGTATGTATGTATGTAATTACGTGACGTAGCGAGTAATTTGTCGGCTTGACCTACTCTAAATTGATTTTGATTTCATTTCCAAAATCTAAAGCGCTTTCATGTTATTGTATCGGTAAAGCCACTACCCGAAGGAGTTTTAACGCTGCTGATGGTCCTCTGGAGGATATGAATCCATCCATCCAGTATGTTCCGATAGGAAGCACCATTAAGGTACTAGCCCGATCATCTCGGGAACGGTTAATATGACCACATTAAACCTTCCAGGCAATCCCGCCCCACCCCCCTAGTTTCATGAGGAACTTGGAGTCGCCAGACCTTCGCCTGCTAGATATGTGTATGATACATTTATATTTGCAACAGGATTCCCCTCGCGTAGGTGAGGTTGACAAGTGGGTTGCGGAAGTTTTGAAGCTATAAAGCTTTGTATTGTGCTTATCAACCCCTTGAATCCCCTGTTCTTCTCCTATCGGCTGTTGCTTGAACAGATGATTGTTTTGCTTAGAAGTTTATAATATGTTATAGAAACTTTTCTAACTCATTTTAATCTAAGTTGTTACGTCAATTGGGTCGGGGACAAGCCAGCATACAAATCAAGTGTTATTCGTACTAGTCACGTACGATGATGAGTCGTATCTACCGACATTATTCCTTTAGCCGGTATAGAACTGTTGAAAACCGCTCGCTTCACTCATGTAAATGCAAATATTCGGTTAACCAGCCATCAGCATGGCTTCCGTAAAATTCTTACCACTCCCACTGCGCTAAACGCCATTAAACCCAGATAAATTGCAGACTGAACCGCCCAAAACTCCCAAATGGGACGGACGATGCCCGTGGTGTTAGAAAAACACAAAGTTCATAGACCGTGTAGTCGACTATAACAAAACCAATAACGGTTTGTCATCAGCGATCTACACATTGAAGGCATCAAGCCATCAATCACCCTAGAATTCTAATAAAAGGAAGAGCTTAAAGAAACCCCGTATGAGCTGCTACAAAAATCCTCGACGAATGAGATAATAGCACCTGATTGGCGCACCCATTTGACGGTGGTGAAAGAAAAAACAACAACCAAAAAGTAGAAAGGCAGTTATAAATAGAAAATTTCAAAGTGCGCTGATGGTTTGATGCGCTTTAACTTCAAGCCCTCAATGTGTGGACCGCTGATGATAAACCGTTATTGGTTTTGAAATAGTCGCCTATACGGTCTATGGACTTTTGTATTTATTATTATTTACCTTTATATTAAGTCGCTTTCATGTTTGTCCCCTCATTTCCATACGAATTTTTGACCCACGGAAAAGTCTTTTTCGCTAACTTCCCGTTGAGCTAGACACTTGATACTTAGAGCATAGTTCAGATCTGGGAGACATTACAATACAAGTGAAAAAAAAATCCGCTAAGTGGCGCACGGATCGAGATATACAGAAAATTAATTTTAAAGTGGAAATTTTGCGATCGACTTTTAACTAACTTCTCGGTGATCCAGAGACTTGAAACTTAGAACATAGTTTGCGAGTCGATGGCACTACAATTCGTGGAAAACAAAATGCCGCCAGGTGGCAGACGAATCCAGATAAACCAAAATCCCTGAAAAAACGGAGGGAATCGTGCGATCGATTTTTAAGTAACTTCCCGGTGAGCTAGAGACCTGAAACGTGGGCCGTGAGTCAGAACCCAGTGGCAATGCAATATTTGATCAAAAAATTTTCGCTAGGTGGCGCATGGATCGAAATGTTAAGAGAATTAATTTTGATTTGGGAATCTTTCAATCCATTTTCAACTAACTTCCCGGCTACCTAGAGACTTGAAACTTGGGCCGTGAGTCAGAACCCAAAATTCCAAATGCCTTTTTGCAGGCAGCACTAAAAAAGTGAAAATAAAAAGATGATAAAAAAATTTTAAGGACTACCTTTATATAAATGGACCAAAAAATATAAAGCAATTTTTCCTTCATTCAGACATAATCTTGTTGAATTTTGACTAAAAAACTTTAACAATAGCTCTTGTAAAAGAATTTGGGGATTTAAAATTAGAGAGGTAGAGCGCATGCTTAAATTTTAAATAACCAATTAGTTAATCCCAAGTACACGATTTGCCTTAAATTGAAAGATTGCGCTTCACCTTTATAGTTTTAAATCCCAAAATTCTTTTACAAGAGCTATTGTTAAAGTTTTTTAGTCAAAATTCAACAAGAATGTGTCTGTGTAAAGGAAAAATTGCCATCCATTTTTTGGTCCATTTATATAAAGGTAGTTCTTAAAATTCTTTTATCATCTTTTTATTTTTATTTTACTCGTTTCTTTGTATTATAATCCAATAACTTGTAAAATATAAATTTTACAAAAATAACATAACCGGTCTTGAAAACAAGCAATTAATATAAAAATTAATTATGTACAGACCAATAAAACCAAACATAAAATGAAAATGCTAATTTAAAGTTACATGGTTTGTCAAGCCTTATTTTAGGAATTTAGAAACAATGTTATGATTGATTGAAGCTAAGGTAAATGGACCATTAACAGACTGCAAAAGCTGAATTAAAACTGTCTAATAGCCCTGACAGTTTTGTCACGCCTTCGATAAAAAAAGATAGATTATTGCGCAAAAATCAATATCATTACACACACAAAAATAAAGTGCAGTGCTAACACGGTGTTTTATTATTATTAAAATTTTATTTTCAGAATATTTTTTTTTTCAGTACCTCTTGGGGATGAAATTTACACTATTTTAGTTTTATATATGTACAACAACACCAAAAAGAGTGGTTTTGGCACCACATTTTTTTTTTTGTGTGTTTATAAAAAAATTATCCCCAAAAATTTCGCGGATTATCCAGCTTTCTAGCTTTAGAAAATAAAAAACATGCACTTACTTACTTTATTGGCGCTTAACCGTCTAAACGGTTATTGCCGTCCAGCAAGGCGCGCCAGTCGCTCCTTCTCTCCGCCATCCGGCGCCAATTGGTCACACCAAGTGGTTTAAATCCTTTTCCACCTGGTCGTTTCCAAAGGAGTGGGGCCACCCTCTACCTCTGCTTCCATAGGCGGGTTCTAATAGAAAGACTTTCTTGGCCGGAACATCATCTTTCATTCGCATAACATGGCCTAGCCAGCGCAGCCACTGCGTTTTAATTCGCTGGATTATGTGGATGTCTGCGTATAGCTCGTACCGTCATCACTAAATCTTCTTCGGTACTCGCCATCGCCAACGCGTAGAGGTCCATAAATCTTTCGAAGAACTTTTCTCTCGAACACTCCCAAAACCGCTTCAACTGCTGTTGTCATGGTCCATGCTTCTGCCCCATATAGCAGGACGGGTGCGATAAGTGACTTGTAGAGTATGATTTTCGTTCGCTGAGGAGGACTTTACTTTTCAATTGCCTACCTAGTCCAAAGTAGCATTTATTGGCAAGATTGATTCCTCCTGGATTTCAGTGCTGATGTTGTTGCTAGTGTTGAAGCTGGTTCCCAAATAAACGAAGTCTTTTACTACTTCGAAATTATGGCTGCCAACAGTAGTGTGGTTGCCAAGGCATATATGCGCTGACTCTTTGCTCGTTGACAGCAGGTACTTCGTTTTGTCCTCATTCACCATCAAACCCATCTTCACCGTTTCTTTTTCCAGTTTGGAGTAAACAGAACTAACATGCAGACTTGGACATTTTTAATTAAGACCCAATTTTAGTAAAGCCAAAAACGTTTCCTTGACTATTCTTGTGTTTTTTTGTGTGCCTATTTTACAATCCAATCAGCCGTGGATGCTGTTTGTTCACGCCCCTCATTGTTATTTTAGCTTTTGTTGTTTTTTCGTTGTTTTTTTAACAGCCAATCACTTATTTTGATCCTTCGTTCTTAATTGAATTCACATTCAATTTTATTGATTTATGCATTTTGACGTCACTTTCAATCAATTTTAATTAATTGGTGAGCCAACAATAGCATGAAATATATACAATTTAATTTGTTTTTATACTCAGTTGAGCAGAGCTCACAGAGTATATTAACTTTGATTGCATAACGGTTGGTTGTATAGGTATAAAGGAATCGAGATAGATATAGACTTCCATATATCAAAATCATCAGTATCGAAAAAAAATTCGATTGAGCCATGTCCGTCCGTCCGTCCGTCCGTTAACACGATAACTTGAGTAAATTTTGAGGTATCTTGATGAAATTTGTTATGTAGGTTCCTGGGCACTCATCTCAGATCGCTATTTAAAATGAACGATATCGGACAATAACCACGCCCACTTTTTCGATATCGAAAATTTCGAAAAATCGAAAAAGTGCGATAATTCATTACCAAATACGCATTAAGCGATGAAACTTGGTGGGTGAGTTGAGCTTATGACGCAGAATAGAAAACTAGTAAAATTTTGGACAATGGGCATGGCACCGCCCACTTTTAAATGAAGGTAATTTAGAAGTTTTGCAAGCTGTAATTTGGCAGTCGTTGAAGATATCATGATGAAATTTGGCAGGAACGTTACTCTTATTACTTTATTTCTGCTTAATAAAAATTAGCAAAATCGGAAAACGACCACGCCCACTTTTTAAAAAAAAAAATTTTTAATTCAAATTTTAAAAGAAAAGTTAATATCTTTACAGCATATAAGTAAATTATGCCAACATTCAACCCCAGTAATGATATGGTGCAACTAAATACAAAAATAAAAGATAATTTCAAAATGGGCGTGGTTCCGCCCTTTTTCATTTAATTTGTCTAGGATAAAAATAATGCCATAAGTCGAACAAAAATTTACCAATCCTTGTGAAATTTGGTAGAGGCTTAGCTTCTAGGACGATAACTGTTTTCTGTGAAAAAGGGCGAAATCGGTTGAAGCTACGCCCAGTTTTTATACATAGTCCACCGTCTGTCCTTCAGCTCGGCCGTTGACACGATAACTTGAGCAAAAATCGATATATCTTTACTAAACTCAGTTCAGGTACTTATCTGAACTCACTTTGTATTGGCGTAAAAAATGGCCGAAATCCGACTATGACCACGCCCACTTTTTCGATATCGAAAATTACGAAAAATGAAAAAAATGCCATAATTATATACCAAATACGAAAAAGGGATGAAACATGGTAATTGTATTGGTCTATTGACGCAAAATATAACTTTAGAAAAAAACTTGGTAAAATGGGTGTGACACCTACCATATTAAGTAGAAAGAAATGAAAAAGTTTTGCAGGGCGAAATCAAAAGCCCTTGGAATCTTGGCAGGTATTACATATATAAATAAATTAGCGGTACCCGACAGATGATGTTCTGGATCACCCTGGTCCACATTTTGGTAGATATCTCGAAAACGCCTTCACATATACAACTAAGGGCCACTCCCTTTTAAAACCCTCATTAATACCTTTAATTTGATACCCATATCGTACAAACACATTCTAGAGTCACCCCTGGTCCACGTTTATGGCGATATCTCGAAAAGGCGTCCACATATAGAACTAAGGCCCACTCCTTTTTAAAATACTCATTAACACCTTTCATTTGATACCCATATCGTACAAATAAATTCTAGATTCCCCCCTGGTCGACCTTTATGTCGATATCTCGAAAAGGCGTCCACCTATATAACTAAGGCCCACGCCTTTTTAAAATACTCATTAACACCTTTCATTTGATACCCATATCGTACAAAAAAATTCTAGAGTCACCCCTGGCCCACCTTTATGGCGATATTTCGACTATAGAACTAAGGCCCACTCCCTTTTAAAATACTCATTAACACCTTTCATTTGATACCCATATCGTACAAATAAATTCTAGAGTCACCCCTGGTCCACCTTTATGTCGATATCTCGAAAGGGCGTCCACCTATAGAACTAAGGCCCGCGCCCTTTTAAAATACTCATTAATACTTTTCATTTGATACCCATATCGTACAAACAAATTCTAGAGTCACCCCTGGTCCACCTTTATGGCGATATCTCGAAAAGGCGTCCACCTATAGAACTAAGGCCCACGCTCTTTTAAAATACTCATTAACACATTTCATTTGATACCCATTTCGTACAAACAAATTCTCGAGTCAAGCCTGGTCCACCTTTATGGCGATATCCCTAAATGGCGTCCATCTATAGATCTATGGCCCACTTCCTCTTAAAATACTCTTTAATACCTTCCATTTGATACACATGTCATACAAACAAATTCCAGGGTTACCCTAGGTTCCTTTTACAACATGGTGATTTCCCTTACTTTGTCTCCACAGCTCTTAACTGAGTATGTAATGTTCGGTTACACCCGAACTTAGCCTTCCTTACTTGTTTTTTATGTATTTGGATACATAAACATATATGCGAGTATGTATGTATTTATCGGTTTGAATAAATCTTCATATGAATGTATTTACATTTGGATGTTATTCGACCTGCATTGAAATATATTTCTATTCAGAATTTTATTAAACTAATTGTTGAGTGTATTCCATTGATGACTCGCTATCACCCACTACTTTGAATGCGTGGAACTTTAAAATAAAACAAGTAGGACGTGACTGTCTTCGGCTGTGCCGAAAACTTCATACCTTTCATGAATGGGGCTGAACAATAATCTTATCCCGTTCGTAATCTCCAAATAATGGGATGTATAAGATAATGAATATATAGTGAACAGATGTACATACCTAAACGATTTTTAAGATAAATATAAAATACAAAATGGCAAAAAACCCCCTTATCTGAACGATCGATTGATTGTATGGGATATATATTATATATAGCTCCGATCAAAATAATTTTTACAGGAAATCTTCTATGATGTATTAGAATATATCTCACCAAGTTTCACGGTTTTATATTGGAAACTAAGGGAGAAATGGCCAAAGATGTTTCTATCTGAACGATCGGTTGTATGGGATAGGTATATACTATATACATATAGCTCCGATCAAGGTGATTTTTTTAGGAAATCTTCTATAGTATATTAGAATAAATATCACCAAGTTTCACGTTTTTATATTGGAAACTAAGGGAGCAATGACCAAAAATCTTTCTTTCTGAACGATCGGTTGTATGGGATAGGTATATACTATATACATATAGCTCCAATCAAAGTGATTTTTTCAGGATATCTTCTATTATATATTAGAATTTATATCACCTAGTTTCACGTTTATACTTTCTAAATTGCGGCAGGAATGACCAAAATCGTCTTATCTGAACGATCGGTTGTATGGGAGATATATATTATAGTGATCCGATCCTACCGGATCCGACAAATGTCTAATATAATACAAAAATACATCCTTGTGCCAAATTTCATTGATATATCTCAAAATTTGAGGGACTAGTTTGCGTTCAAACAGACAGACCGACGGACAGACGGACATGGCTATATCAACTCAGTTCGTGGCCCTGATCAATTCGGTATACTTAATGGTGAGTCTATCTTCTATATTTCTCAACGTTACAAACATCGGACCAATGTTAATATACCATTTCATGTTCATGAAAGGTATAAAAAGTCATTTATATGTTCAACACTGCAAGCTACAAAGAAATTTTCGAAGCGATGTAGTTACCAGTGGACAAGTTACATACAGTTGTTCGTGCATACGGATCACGGAAAACTCCTCACGTATGATAAGTAGAGCTTACGATTTCTTCTCGAACTCGACTTCTCGCGAGATTCTCTAATCTCGAAATACTCGTACAACTCGCGAGCTGCTCGACTTTCAATTCAGTCGCTGAATTGGCAGTATTCTATAATTTTCGTTGTTTTTACTTGTGGTCTTGTTGACATTTTCGCTTGTGCTCCAGAAGAAATCGTAAGCTATATGTATATAAAACAGCCAATGAATCGATTAAATTCAATGTCGAGAAGCTTGCGAGGCTTACGAGTAGTTCGAGAATCTTGCGAGAAGGCATGACTCGCGAGAAATCTTTTCTCGAACAAGTTCGTGAAATCGTAAACCTTAATTTCAACTACTTGGGTGTATGGGTATGCCTGGTATAAAAACTCCACAACTTATAAGAACTTTTATTTTTATGACAATATTTTGAAGCTATGTCCATTTAAGATATGTTCCATTGCGTAAACTACCTCCTTTCAATTTACTTTCATGCAAGTACTATAACTTGTCCTAGCTGCTTTTTAAATTTTGGGCTTAGGTTTCTTGACCAAAATGGGGTACAGCTAGGATCTTTTAACTGTTCTCTTAAGATTTTAGTGCTTGAAATACACTCCTAGTCGTTCTTCAAATGTACCCTATAAATACATTACCCGAGGATTTTGTTGGTGGATATGAAAGCAAAGTAATCGAAACAGCTTTTGAGGTACTAATGTATCGTCCTCATTTATAGTTATATTTTTATTTATACCCCTGAAATATGTTTCGGCCTATATCTCGTAAACGTCCCAAAATGTTTAATAAAATAAAATGGAATTAAATTAGATATATATATAATGAAATCAAATAAAACAAAAAAAAAATAAAAGTAAAGTAGACGGAAATACAATACATAAAAGAAAAAATAAAATCAAATAAAATAAAATAAAACAAACAAAAATAAGATAATATAAAAAAGATAATAAAATAAAATAAAGTAGACAAAAATAAAAAACAAAAAAAAATAAAATAATATTATCTGTATTTAATTAGCGAGACATGCTCATATTTCTTTATACAATTGTTTTTGTTATTGATATAGAGAAAAATTACAAAGTTTACAAATGGCGATGGTTACTAGGACATGTAATCTTGTACAGAGTATGAGGGTTGGAAATTTCGAGTTCAAGACTCAGCTCCCGATATGCTAGCTGATAAAAAAGTGAAATTCAGAAACATGTCCTAGTAACCATTGCCGTTTGGAAACTTTGTAATTTTTCTCTATATCAATAACAAAAACAACTGTATAAAGCAAAAAGAGCATGTCTCGCTAATTAAATACAGATAATATTGTTTTATTTTATTTATTTATTTATTGTTTTTTTCTATGTTTTTTATTTTAGTCTACTTTATTTTATTTTATTTTATTTTATTTTATTATCTTTTTTTATAATATCTTATTTTTGTTTGTTTTATTTCATTTCATTTTATTTTTTTATGTTTTGTATTTTTTGTCTACTTTGTTTTTTAGTTTTTTTTTTGTTTTATTTTATTTTATTTCACTATATATATATATATGTATATATATATATATAACAATTTAAATCCATTTTATTTCATTGAACATTTTGGAACGTTTACGAGATACACGCCGAAATGTAGTTCAGGGGTATTAATAAAAATATAACTTTTATATTAAAAAATAAAATAAAGTAAAGTAAGGTAGATAGGTTGAACTGGCCGGTCCATGAGGACCTCACATAGACTTATTGAGTCCGTAGTGTTACCAGAAGTTTGTTTTAACGACCAAACTGAAAGTTTTGGATTTATCAGCGAAAAATTATAGATATTTTACCATATGTTATCGAGTGTTATCGAAAAATTATCGATTTTTCAAAGAAAATTATCGATTACTTACCGTAAATTTATTGATATTTAATCAAAAGTATATCAATTCGTTTTCGTAAACTTATTTATAATGAAATCTTGTTAGTTTAGAAGACGATGCACATAACTTTTCTATTAAGCATATTCATGTTAAAAATTAAGCTAACTTATTTCTAATATATATATATATACACATATAAAATACTACAAATTTAATATGTATATTTATATCAAATTGAGCAAAATTTGTGATATTTGTGATTTCGGAAAACGTTCAACTCAGAGTCATACATAAAAAGTTATTTTAGTAAAATTCGTTTGACAAAGTAAGTTCACGTTTTTCCATTTTTATAGTCCATATTTCTATTCATTGCATTTGTTTCTGATGATGTATTCAACTTTATTAAATATACTCCTTTTAATTAAAATTGATTGAATGTAACTTAATGAACATTCATAAAGATTACCACTTTATGCCATGCCGCCATCGTTTTATGATGTAATATATATGTGGTGTCTGATCAAATGTCTACTATTCTACGTAAACGTATGTATGTGGGTGTGAACAAGTCTGCTGAATCACAGTTTTTATTATACACCCACAACTTCAAGAAGCTTACAGAAATCAGCATAACATAACATACACAAATGCAGTCGCAGGTGAGCGGGACCATGTGTGTGTGTGTGTGAGCGGTGTGTTGGTGTTGAATACGAGTGTGATGTGTGACTTGACTTGAGCCATTTACATTTGCAGTTAATTGAAACTTTTGAAAAACTGATCAACTGTCATTGCTGCTACTGTCATTGTAAATTGTGTAGCCTATGGCAAGGTGTTTTGGAAATTGAAATGAAATACATAATAAAATAAAAATAATAAAATATCACTGACATTAAGCATGTCACTTTGACTATCAATTTACATATAGACATGCTGTTTTGCATGCTACTGAGCATGCGTGAGTAATTTAACAAAACGTAAATTATATTTTTTAATACTTAACAATTTAACATTTCGAATACGAACATATTGAGTATGGATGAGTGCTGAGTGCATGAGTGCTTTTTAAAGTATAAACATCTTTGCTCAGGATATGGGGGAATACAGAATGTATGCGTAGTGTAAGCGTAGTGTAGCATAATCTGGGAACAATGCATGTACATATGTGGTAGAGTTGATATAGGCGAAATCACACAGCAAAAAAGAAAAGATAAGAAAAGAAAAGAAAAGAAAAGAAAAGAAAAGAAAAGAAAAGAAAAGAAAAGAAAAGAAACGAAAATGTAAAGGATAAGAACAGTTACGGATAATTCAATTTTTCCTAAAAATTGACGGGAATTGACCCCGAACTGTATCTGAAAGACAGATGAATTTTCCCAGAAGTTTCTCAAGGCAGAAATATATTAAGAGTGCTTTCGAAATCACTGCCGAGGGGCGTTCCCTCTTAGAAAATGTTTTTTCTAATTGAAAACACTTTTATCTAAATTGTCAGTGTCGCTTCTGGGCACGCTACCACGACACTTCGGCCGCCGCTATCGAAGTAGCAGCCAATGACTCGGCAATAGCAAGCCGATAACAGACTGATAAATGGACTTAAATATTTGGCTGTAGATAATAAAAAAAAATAAATAAATGTAAGGCGCGATAACCTCCGAAGAGATCTAAGGCCGAGCTTCTCTTCTAATTTGCGTCGTGCTCCTCTTGATTTTTCCCTACAAATTGGCCGGACGGGACCTACATGTTTTATGCCGACTCCGAACGGCATCTGCAAGGCAGATGAGTTTTCACTGAGAGCTTTTCATGGCAGAAATACAATCGGAGCGCTTGCCAGACACTGCCGAGGGGCGACCCCGCTTAGAAAAATTTTCTTCTAATTGAAAAATCTTAATTCTAAAATTTTGATGTTGCTTTGCCCGGGAGTTGAACCCAGGGCATACGGAGTGATAGGCGGAGCACGCTACCATCACACCACGGTGGCCGCTGTAGATAATAAACCAATAATAAAGCAATAACTTGTCAGTATCCCTTGTTACAATTAACAAGTCCACCAAGCTTTTCTCAAAAAACCCCAAATTATTTATTTCTGGTTAATTTGCCGCTAATGGGGTTTTCTAGGCGTACTACGAAAAATTTACATATCGAGCTTCACGAGTACTTTGTACTCACGCCTGTTTTTAATTTCTTGTTGCTCAAATTTGAAATAAATGGGTACAAAAGCATTGGGATTGAAGAAAAGTTAGTGAATCAGCTATGTAAAATTTGAGGCCACTTTAACGGGAAATCTCTCGAGCTTACAGAAACTGTCAACATTGAGATTTTGTAACTTTAATCTTTGAAGAGACCATTTGTTACGGAGAATATGCCAAATGTTTAGGTTTCAACAATTTGCGTGTACTCTCCTTACTTAATTTTATAAAAATTCGTGCCGAATGATGACAGTAAGAAGTATAAGGCGATTAAGAAATCTCACCAAATATTTGTAAAAAAAACCAGCAAATATATATTTTCCAGTTTTTTGTCGGTGATTTTCTCAACACTCTTAAGTCTTCTAGATATTTGTACATGCACTGCAAAGGAAAGTGTTTATTATTTAAAATTTAATTTAAACAAGTAAAGGTGTCTAAGTTCGGGTGTAACCGAACATTATATACTCAGCGTGAGCTTCAATTGTACATTTCATTTCAGATAAATTACTTTTCTACATAACACGTGGCACCGCCCGTTTAAAAAAAAAAATATCTCCCCATTTCCTCTTACAGTAAAACTTGATAAGTTAAATATCATTGATTCAAAACTATTTTTTTGCTAAGTTATAGCTTATTATTCTAGCCTACGACCCTATTAAACTTATTTATATCTAACTTGCCGTAGTCTTTAACCGATCCCGTCCATTTTTTCTAGAAATATTTTCTAAAATAGCGAAAATTTGTCTACCCAATTTTATTACGATCCGTTAATTTTTCTTCGAGTTATGGCTTCCGAAACATAAAAAATTGCTCCGTCATAAAAGGGGCGGTGCCACGCCCATCTTCAAATATTTTAGTGTTTTCTAATTTAATGTTATAATTCAATTTAAAAACTAAAATTATATTGATACAAAGCTCTTTTTTGCTAAGATATAGCTAATTATTTTCATCTGCAACCCTTCTAAAAATCTTTTGTTTAAAAGTAGGTGTGGTCTTTAACCGACCTTGCCCATTTTTTCTAGAAATATATCCTGCTATAGGGAAAACCTGTGTACCCAATTTAATTGCGATCCGTTAATTTTTCTTGGAGTTATGGCTCCCGAAACATAGAAAATTGTTTAGTCATAAACAAAATTTGAAGTTTTTCCTATTTACTGTTATAAATCCACTTGGAAAATGAAATACCATTGATATAAAGCTCTTTTTTGCAAAGATATAGCTTATTTTTTCATACACGACCCTTTTAAAAATATTTTATATAAAAGAGGGCGTGGTCCTTAACCGATTGCGTTAATTTTTCTTCGAAGCATTCCTTATAATAAAGGCAACCTCTCTGCCGAATTTTGTTACGATACGTTTAAAAATTTTTGATTTATGATTAATAATATTTGTAAAATTGATTTTATCACAAGTGGGGGGTGCCACGCCCATTTTAAACAATTTTTTTAAATTTTTATCAAGATTCTCAATATCAGTCTACAAATTGGTGAAGATATCTCAATATTTACTCAAATTATGGTGTTAACGGACAGACGGACGGATGGACGGACGGACATGGCCCAATTAAATTTTTTTTCGACACTGATGATTTTGATATATGGAAGTTTATATAGCTATCTCGAATCCTTTATACCTGTACAACCAACCTTTATCCAATCAAAGTTAATATACTCTGTGTGCAAAGCACGCTGAGTATAAAAATGGAGGCTTAGATTTTTATCTTGTGTTTAACAAGATCGCTAAAATTAGGATAATGTCTCTTCCGATGATGTTACGGGCGCAACAGCAAAAAATGATATGAAAGTAGGCTTTAAGATACTTAAGAAAGAATTGCAGTTCGCTTACTAGATGTAGACTGAATTGAGGTCTGACTGAGTAAGTGGGATAATTCAATGTGCTGCTCGCTCTTCTCTTCCTTCGTTTCAAATTCAGGTTTTCCGGAAGTGATATCTTACAAATGATATCAAAGCTGATTATTTAGGTAGTTATGTTCCGGTTCCGGTATTGTAAGGTATTGTGTAATTCCTTAGCAATTGATGTGATTACAAAAATAACTGCAGGGTTCATGCACGCAATCGAAAGTGGCTGCGTGTTTGTTTATTTCAAAAATGTTGGAAGCAATGACTACTACAATAAAATCAATTTCAAAAAGCAGATGTCATAATATTGTTATTTTTTTTTTTTTTTTTTTTTTGCTACTTTGTTTCTCATAGTTACGGGTAATGCCATTAGCAGAGGTCCCAGTGAAGTGAAAATGCAAAATTGCTTCACTGCAATACAGTTTTCAATATGATGCGGTAAAACGGTTGACGTTTTGACAGTTTTGATGCGGCAATTTGTGTGGCGTTATATTGCATTTATTTGTTATTAATCTTTGTTGATGCCTTTACACAAAGCATGCTGCAAATATTCACATGTGCGAATAATTCGCACTAATTTGTGTCGCGCACTTGCATTGAAGTATACGAATATTTCGCGAATGTTATGCGATTGGCAGCATCTATATAATAACACGCTAACAAAATTTCCACACAATCAATTGACAGGCTGTTTCGCATAGTTAGCATACGTAAAATCATATAAAAGTTAATGAATCGATTCGAATGGATCAGCCGCAGTGCATAGGCCTTTTTTTGTTAACAAATATTACTCTATTTCTTTATAATTAATAAAAAAAGCTTTTTGTAAATTCGAAAAATCTCCGCAATATCGAAATTTACTTTCGTGGCCAAAAGTACGCCATCTGTAGGATCAATTATGTTAGTGCTCTAAGACACAAAGCAACATACGTAACGCCGGTGAATTCTGATTTTTAAGGCTGTCTAACTCTATAATATATTCTGGTTTTGGAAAAATTACCTACTTGAAAAAAATAAGCTGGTGAAAAATAGCGGCATAACAGCTTAACTTAAATAAACAATTGAAAATCTAAACCAAGCGATTTGTAAAAAAAAGCTAATTTGTATATTTGTGTCTCATTTGCTCGATATAGGCAACCGGCATCATAGCGGCCGTATTGCATAGGCCGTATGTTACCTACTATATTTATTATTAGGCTAACTTTGCTGGATTATATGCCCATTAACCGGTTGCTTAGATCCCATAACTCTATTTTATTTATGTCGCTTAAAGTTATGAAATTCATTTTATATAGATCTCAATGGGAATCCCAACATTAAATATTCGAACATTAAAATCTTCATATTTCCACAATGATAACATTAAAACCCTGAAAAAAGTCAAAGTGCACTTATTGCGTTTTTATATGGAACTGTTTATTCACTTCACATAATTTTTTCGCACTTTAAGTACTATATTTTTTTTTTTTTTCTTTCATTTAAAATTTGTTTAGTAAAATTTTTATTGGAGCTTTTCGGCCGGGGTTTTTTCCTTCTTAATAAAACAACGTTTTATTTAAATATCCTACGCGTTTCGACGCAATTTTTGCGTCTTCATCAGGGATTTTTTTAATTATAATTTTTTGTACATTAACACTAATATTTTTCTTTTGTTAAATAACATTTAAAGTATAGAACATACACATCTATAAATACATCTTTGACACACTGTACACCCTTTGCTTTCACCAGTCAAAAATCTACTTTGCCTTCTTTCTCATTACATAATTTTTTTATATTTTTATTTTATTTTTTATGAAGGTATCCTCTATTCTATTCGAAATTTTCGTTTTGTGTCACACTTATATATTAAGTATGTATTTATACAAAATTAAACTCAGTAAAACGCCAATTGCATACCTAACGGGTGGCGTGAAATAGGCTAAATTCCTTTAACACATTTCTTGGTTTTTAACTAAAAGTTCGTGTTTTTTGAGATATGACACTATTGAAGTAAATGGGCGATATATGTATATGGGTGATATAGGCCTACTGGGGAACCGAGCATCTAAAACTAACTTCGGTAGCGCGTCAACGATGACCTCTCGGGTGGTGTAGAAAAAGCTATTGTTCAATTCAATTTCAAGTAATTTCACCATAATTCTATGTCAATTTCATTTGATTTTACATATTTTTGTTTAAGGAGCTCCATATCAAAACGTTATAATTACATTTGAAAAGTTTGTAGAAAATTTAAGAAAATACAATCAAAAGTACAACATCTTAGATCAAATTCAAAATTATAATGAAAAATTTTAGTAAGTTAGACCACTTTGGTATATTTCCAACACTGGATGCATAGACTGAGTTGAAAAATATACAAACTGGTCGAATTTCGACCACAGGCGATACTAGTAGTTATTATTATACTGTATGCTATAACTCAGCTCTTATGCGCTCTAATTTAAGTAAGTAAAGCTAATAAACCTTAAAAATTGAAAGTTATATGAAAGCACATATTCAATAAAACATCTGATACCCAAAAAAAAGGAATAAAAGTACTCTGCTTCAATATATAAAACCCGGCGTTCGTTATGTTAGCAATCGCATTTACTTTAGGGAATAACAAAAATAGAAGATTCGTAACATCACTACTTCAAACCGCGTGTGACACATCGTAACTTTGGTCGTAACTTGCGGTTGCAAATTGCAGCGAGTTGTAAAAAGTGATTGTCACTCGATTAGCACTCGCATTTAGTCGCAAGCTCATCGTGATTCTCTTTGCTAGCATTACTAACTATATTTTGCATATACAATACGTATGTAAGTATGTGTGTAGATATGTTTGTATGTGCCGCATTGCGAATTGCCATTCGTCAAAAAGTTTTTAATTGCCAAAAATAACGGGAGCAATGAACTGCAATGATTTAGTGACTTTACATGCAAGTGACTTTGGCAAGGTGGGTGACGTTATGGTTGTTGTAGGCGTATTTGGGTGTTTCATGGCTACAAGTTTTTTCGATTAAGATAAAACGTTTTGATTTTGACACAAATTCTACTTAACTCTTAAATGTGTTTGTATGTATGAGTATGAAAACTTGCATTGCTTGCGCAATTTGTCTATGATGACGTTTATACTTATTTTACACATCGCGAATGATTTTTTATTGCAAATGAGTTCTATTATATCTGCGACTGTTGCAATAGATTAAACCTTGAAGGCTAGTTGGTTGCCAATTTAGATTTTAAGTTGTCTCTGAAACTCAAACTTGATTTTTAATATAAAATCACAAAGGCCAAAACATTTAAAACCATTTATATTTTACAAAAAGTCGTTCGGTTTTCGCAAATTTAAAGCTGCTGTTGTTGTTGTAGCGATAAAGACACTGACCGAAGGATATTGATGGTCCTTTGCAAGATAAAGATCCGGTACGTTCCGGTAACAAAGTACCATTAAGGTACTAGCCCGACCATCTAGGTAACTATTTATATTACCACATTAAATTAAGGTCTCTCCCCCCACCCTTTAGCCCCATAAGGAACTTTCGGGGAGTGTCTTTCTCGTTAATACAACAGCAACAACACCAAATGTGAACTTACAGTTCTTTACGTGCTTTTCAATTTTACCAATTCGAGTTGATCACCCCGTTAGACAAGACCACATACGCTCGCGAAGGCTGCAGCTTTTGCTGTAATGCGTAGTCGAACTGAAGGAAATTTTCAGCTAGTAAGAAGTAAGACGACGCCGAATGGGTGACCTTGCGACTCTCTGTTGTTGTTGTTCTTGTAGCAGTGCCTCGCCCCACCTAATAGGCGCGACCGATCACAAATTGTCATCAATATCCTCTAACAAGGAAAATTGCTGTTTCAACAGGGGTGGACCATAATGAAAAGGGTGTTAGAGGCGTTGGTTCCACATTACAATTAAACAGATGGTTGTTGTCATGTGGGGACACATTGCAAGCGGGGCATACATTTTGTATGTCGGGGTTGATTCTGGATAATTAAGAGTTTAGCCTGTTACAGTATCCAGAACGAAGTTGAGCTAGAGTGACTCGCGTTTCCCTGGGGAGTATGCGTTCCTCTTCCGCAAGTTTTGGGTACTGTTCTTTGAGTACTGGATTCACCGGCCAATTCCTAGCATAAAGGTCCGACGCCTGTTTGTGGAGTTCACTGAGGACCTGCTTGTGTTTTTTTTTTCTTCATACGGCTGAGTTCTCAGGTGCCGTATTTCCTCATAGTGCTTACGGGGATGACTCCTTAAGACCCTGAGCGGTGTTGGCTCATGAATCAGATGCCTGTTGGGATGCCCAGGTTTCTAGGTATTCAACAGGAACTGTTTGGTTAGCATCTCATTTTTCTTCCTGATGGGCAGTGTTCTCGCTTAATTATGTAGATGGTGTTCTGGGGACATAAGAAGACAGCCCGTGGCGGTTCTGAGAGCAGTATTTTGGCTGTAGCTTCTTCCGGTGAGTAGTTTTTATGCTTGACGACCATATAGGGGACGCGTAGCATGCAATTGGCTAGCCAATTGCTTTGTATGTGGTAATGAGCGTTTCTTTGTCTTTTGCCCAAGTACTGTCAGCAAGGGATTTGAAGATTTTATTACGGCTCTGGATTCTCATCCTACTTGATGGGTATCAGTCGGAATAAGTAGTGGAAAGTAAGGTCCCGAAATTCCTTGAAGCCTTCTCAATTTGCTCTGTTAATGAAGCGACGACATTCGGAAATAACGAAATCATCTCAGCGACCAGTTGGGAGTACAGTTAGAAGGTGTCAAGTTGCCAATATTAGCCAAAGTCTTCAGTTAACACATTTACATAGTCCTGAGCTAACGATATAAATCACTGGCGAGATATGACAGTCTTCTGCAATCACCTATGAAGACCTCCAACCCAATTGTCAACCTCACCTACCAGTGCCGAATCCTGTTTCATTAACAGCCGAGGCTCTGGCGACACCGAACTCGTGATAAATCTAGGGGGTTGGACGGCGGTATGGCCTAGAAGGTGACATGTGGTCATACCAAATCGTTCCCGAGATGGTCGGGCTAGTACCTTTATTGTGCTTGTTACCGGAACGTAGCGAAACTGCAACCGGTAAAGGACCATCAACATCAATAACATTCCCCAAGGCCTTCTGGGAGTGTCCTTATCGCTACAACAACAACAACAATCTCGCGGGAGATTTAACATTAAAAAAGTTAAATTATTACGAATGGGTTCTACTAACAAAAAATAAAAAGCTCAGCATGATCCAAAGGTAATGAACCATAAAATTGTGTTATTGTTATTATTTGATATGTAAACTAACTTTAAAAATATAGTATGGGTAGGGCATTTGGACCTAAAATGGTGTTTTATTAAAAATTAAAATCAAGAATTGTAAGAAACTGAAAAAGTTTTTCTTAAGATTTCATGAGCTTAACACCGGCTTATAATAATTAATTATTCAATTATTATATTTTTCTAAGAGAAACTGAAAAGAAGGAAAGAAACATTTACTGGAATATTGCGATGGTACCATTTCGAAAACCGCCACGTAATCATCATGAGGCCAGATTCGAACCGCGAACCACACGTTGAAACTGCAGCTGCCTTAACCACTAGGCTATCCATCGGAATATGCCAGTAAATGTTTCTTTCCTGCTTTTCAGTTTCTCTTAGAAAAACATAAGAATTGAATATTAAATTATTATAAGCCGGTGTTAAGCTCATGAATTCTTAATAATAAGTATAAATTCAACACACCATAAAAACAAACAAACAAACAAATTTTTGTTTGGTAGGATCACCGAAAAATCGGCATATAGCTTTCAAAATTTCCTTTCCTATAACCCTCAACGGGACTCAATGACATTGACTCATCCTCTAAAAAGTGCAATGAGCTATTCAGTAACGCCACCTTGCTCTGCTATGCGATTTTAAAGCTGAACCTTTAACTGAGTTACACATTTTTTACTACATTGAATACATTCCATTAAATTATCCTTACTGCGGAATGGTAGCACTGGGCGTATGAGTAACTACAGCCAGACATAAAAGTACAGCGTCACCTATACGGATATACATTCAATCTCACCTTTCACTCAATCAATCATACATTTAATTAATTTGGCTTTTATTTCTCCATTCAATGGTTTTCTGACATTTGATTTTCACAATTTCATGTACAGTTATCTCATCACACTTCATTGCCTAAATAGTATACAACACATGATGACACTACATTGGTATTAAAGTTAAAGAGAAATCATTAAAAGCAACACATAAACTCTTCTCACATTTTACATCAATATATTATTGCATTACCACATGAAAATCACCGGCTTTGTAGCCATTCAATGCTGCGCCAACTGCACAATACACATTTATACGTTTGTATATGCCAAAAGTTTGTCTGGAGTGCATTTTGATAGTGCCGGTTTACTCCATCATTTTGTTGTTCTTGTTTTTGTAATTTGTATTGTTCTGAATTTTGCGTTTACTGCTTTCGTTGCTTTATGCTATTATCTATAGTCATCCTCTGTCACTTTGTTATTGTCATTGTTGACGCTACATTAAAGCGCTTCTCTTCCTGCTGCTGCTGATGGTCCTTGCAATGTGATGTTGCCGGCATGCAAACTCTGGCTTTACCAACCTTTTGTTGACACCAACACTAACCTTCATTGCTATGATGTTGAAATTGTTGGTATCAGCTTTTGTTGGTACTGCAACTGACTTTTGACATGTTCAAGTACGTTTCCCAGTCGATTGCTTGCAGTTCAGCAACAACACGAAATTTAATCACCTTAAAATTTATGCTTTTGATAGCTTGGGACGCAGTAGGGATCATACTTTAGGTTGCTATGTGGAATATGGTATATTTTTAGTATTATAGTTGTGGGAATTGTGATGCTGTGGTTGTAATATGATTATAAACTGGCATTGTAAAAACAACATCACATTGTATTAATGCGTTTGTACGAGTGAATTGGTGCACAGAGCCTTTCAAAGTCAATGATGAACATTGCTAAAATACAAAATATTAACATTTTGATTTAGAGGCTGTCAGACTCAGTACAGAAATCTTCAAAAATATATTCGTTTGTGACTTGAGAGCAACACAATTATTCTAACATGTGAGGTGATTAAGGCCAAGCTTCCCCTAATTTTTCCGACAACTTTGCGGTGTGACCGGTTAACTACCCAGTCAGCTAACAGGTAAACTAACAGGGAAACTGACCTATACATTTAAGCTAAAATTTTGTAAATTATATACATATAAATATAAGTTCTCGGCTATGTCCGTCCATCTGTGCGCACGATGAGATATCGTATTGAAATTCCCATCGCTATTTAAAATGAGCGAAATCTAATGATAATCACGTCCATTTTTATACATATACAATTTTGGACAACACAAAAAACCTGCTAAAATTTGATCTAGACCATTTTTACTAGAAATACAAATAGTAAGCCTAAATTTTATTAGCGTAAACAGTATACTATATGAAAGATATATATGACCCGGTCTATGAAAAGGTGGCTTATGACTCAAAAAAGAAATTGCGAGAAAAAGCTGTTAATAGCCGTTTTTTTTTTTTTTTTTTTTTTGAGTCATAAGCAACTTTTTCATAGGCCGGGTCACATATTTGGAATGTAAATTGGGGAGTATTGTTATACAATATGAAGAATTACAGAATGTGTTATCATAGGCGTGGTATGCGGTATTGGTATACTGCTTTGAGTACTAGAGAATGTGAAGGTATGCTATATGGAGTAATACAGAACGAGAGCGTGAGTATAGTATACTGTAGCATAATTTGGAAACAATTTACGGTGTAGAGTTGATACGAGCGAAATCACAGAGCAACTTCATACAAACACGTCATCTACATATAAATTCTCAAAGAATATAAACAATTTTTATGCATGGAAATTCACGATGAGATGTATACACTAACCTACCTGGGTCGATTTGTATGGACGAAAGTTTCTCCTATATCGCGCCATCGATTTTTCGATAGGATTTGGGCTCAGGAAAAAAAGTTCCACTACGCATACCCAAAAAAACAATTTTTGAGCCAGCAAAAAAAAATCGATTTTTCGACCAAAATTCTTCTAAATCTCCATAAAAGAATTTATTTTTTTTTTTCAAAAAGTGCATTTACCAATTTTGCATTTGCCAATTGACACGAAAAAAAAAATAGATAAGAAATGATTTGGAGCCTTGAAAATGAAAAAATTCATAAAAAATCGTTGAAATTTTGCAGGCTCAAAGATTATTTATTTGGGTATGCATAGTGGGACTTTTTTTCCTGAGCCTAAATCCTATCGAATAAATCGACCCAGTATAGTATATACTGCTGTTTTGTTGGAAATGATGAGCCAGGGATATTGATGTATATTGAAACGATTCTCCGTCATCCATTGTCAAATTTTGCTTATAGATAAACCGGTTTCGGGGTTGTGCCATCGTCTTTTATTTCTAGTTCGTAGCTTTTTCTTGTATTTCTAGAGCAGTTATATTCAAAATGGATGTATATTCAAAATGAATGTTATGTGTTCGTTCAGAGACGGGGATGGTTTTCACTGATCAATGTAAGTGGTTCGCTGTGGCAGGTAGATGTCAGTAATTTTAGTCGTTTTGCATATCGTCGCCCACTAACCAAAAGCATGAATGCGCAATTTTTCCGATTTTGTGTTATAAGCCTCGTTATATTACCATTTAGATTCTCTAGGTTCTACTTAAATCTAGAGCTTCCTGCGCACATAGAAACCCCAAGAATTTGCAGTGCCATTTTCATGAATGTACAATTCAGTCACACAAAGTTGAGCCAGAAAAATTAATGTAGCACATTCATGTTTCTGGCTGGCAACAAGGTAATGATTTTCCTGTCTGTATGACACATTCGTTGATATGGCTAAACAATTTTTCAAAAAAAGTACGAACAGCACACATTCGTACGTTCGAATGTTCCGGTATACGTGCCCGAATGTTGGGCACCAACTCGTAACTCACCAAAACTTTTCGAGGTTCACACACAATGGTATGACGATTTTTTTAGTCATAATTACTTTACTCAGGGAGCTATAAATCTACCCATGCGATATATATGTTAGTTCAGATACATAAAAGATGAGCTGTATAAGGTATTATTCATAAAAAATTAGAAGATGAAGAATTTTTATAGCTGAATACCTGAAAAAAAGATAGCTGTTTAATTGAAGACAAACCGAATTATTCGAAGCCGTTGCCTCTTCTCGAATCAACACTAAAATACTTGAAAAAATTGTGTGAAAAATTGGTTATATCAAAAGAATATCATTCTTTTTATAAAAATATTAAGGACAACGCTTTACCCAAACCCAATATTTCAGAAGATTCTGATTCTGATGAGAATAAGAACTAGTTCTAAGTTTGCAATAATATCTTAAATAAAAACGCTTTGGTGTATATGAAATTGAACAGAATGTGTAACTTTTTCGTTTACATATGTACATACTTTCTACAAGTCAAAGCCGCGGATGTTTTCCCAAGTACTGTGATGCTCCGAATCCCAAGCCGCCAACAGAATTGGCCTAGCAGGTATTGGCTTGACTCTGCAGTAATTGTTCACGTGTTTTCAGGTTGAGGCCATACCATGACCTCTTGGGCCAATTCTTATAGCGTATTTGGATTCAGCGCATCAAAATTTATAGAAAACATGAGTCGCGTTACCTGATCCGACTACTTTTAATTTTTTTGTATAGCTGTGTTAACAAAAAATTAGATCAGTTTTTAAAATTTTTGATGTACCAAAAAAATGAATGTGCTAAATCTTGGAAAATAGAAGAGATGCGAGAAGAGCGATTATCTCAGTTGAAAGAGCATAGTGTGGATATAATATATAGATATACTTTTACATTAGAAACTAATTCTTCTAATTTTGAGGGAGCAATAAACTTTGAAACTCGACTTCCCAACATTTTCATTTTGACACATTCATGCTTCTGGCAAGCGGGCGACGATATGTGCGTTTGCTGCTTTGATTATTTTATTGTTTTGTGTTTATTTTTTGAATCGTGCATATCTGTTGTACCTATCTTTTTTTTTTTTGTAAACAAGTTTTAAAGGTTAAAATATTGTCTGTTGTCTTACTATTTTACCGTCGAGAATTTTCTGTCTGAAAAAATCCATGGTTTAGAGTAGTTGATCCGAAAATAGTCTAGATGTTTCCTATAGATTGTCTGTAGAAGATCAGGACTGACAAATCAAGTAGTAGTCCTTAGATATTCCTGAACCATCTCGATATCAATACAGCGATCAAATCACAAACGCGCAATGTTCAGAAAACGCGAAAAGCTGGCTGTTTCCCATAAAAGCGCCGATCTCATTTCTATTTTTTACAAATATTTTCTCTATGACTGGTTGAGGTAGTAGCCGGTGGGTGATAAATTGGTAACTCCAGAGGTACGCGGAGATAAGATACTTCTAGTCAGCTCCCTAAAGATCTAGGTGTGCGATATGGCGATATGAGTTGAGTCAAATGTACAGATTACTTTTTCCAAAAAGGATTTACTAAAATATATTTACAAGACAAAACCATGAAATTAGCTAGGCGAGATCAAGTCAATCAGCCTTACATCTATTTATAAATAGTTCTCATGATAATTTTTCTCTTATTTTCAACATATTGCAAAATAAATTATTTTAATTAAATTAACATCCTTGTAAATTTAATACTATGATGTGATTCTTCTTTATTTTAGGTAAGGAAACACTCTCACTTTTAAGTCCGCAAGAGGAAGGTAAGTTGCCAATTCGAATATTATTCAGCAAGTGGGTTGATAATTTCTGTTTCTACTAAAATCGAACCAAGAGAAAACTTGAAATTTCACAAAATCCACCTATGAGACCTTATTTAAACACCATCATACATAGCATTTTATTAAATAGTTGTAAAAATTACGCTAAAAAATCTTGTTTGCAAACATATAAATTTTACTGAACCCATAAATTAAAGCAGCGACATATGGCATAACGGTCGCACAAAAGCTGTTTTTGGTACACTAAGCTAGACACAGTAGCATATGTGGCAACATGCCACAAAACGGATGCGGAAAAGGGCTGTAAATGTGTAACGATGGCGGTAACTGGGGGAAGGAAAAAATGTATGTAAAATATGAGTGTATGAAAAAGGCGCGTTAGAAGGGCGCCAAGCCGAGTTTTTATAAATATTAGACTGGGTCGATTTATTAACCGATATCGCGCCATCGATTTTTCGATAGGATTTGGGCTCGGGAAAAAAGTTCCACTACGCATACCCAAAGAAATAACTTTCGAGTCTGCGACAAAAAAAATTGCGAAAGGGTCAATTTTTCGACCAAAATACTGCACAAACCCAAAAAAAAATTGTTTTTTTTTTTCAAAAAACTTGTAAAAGCGTTGGCGATAACTCTATTCGCACATACATATGTACGTACTCCATTCATTGGGAAAGGTTGCCAAATTTAAAAGCTGGATGTAACTAAATTTGTTAGTTATCTTTCTAATCCCCGGGTTTTCAGTAGTTGCTTAAGCTAAGCTTAAACTAACTTTGCTTAAACTCTAGTCAAATTTAAACTCCAGTTAAACTACTGAGCAGTTTTTCAGTCACAGTTTAAGGCCGACTTTGGGCTTTTTTGTGCGGCAACATTGGTTTTTTTTATTATCTAGATCATTTGAAGAGACGACAACAGCTGGATTTTATTTACCCAACAAACATGGGAAAAATTTCTAGTTCCGGAGGTGATATCCAAAATCATTATTTAATTATTTTTTAACCAGGTAGTTCTCGAGTTGATATCCAACTTAATTCCCCCAACACTACCAACCTTTGAAAAATTTTATAAAATTAAGAGTTTTCGAGTTGATCTCCAACGTCGTTAATATTTTCCATTTATTATCCAACTTTCGAGAGATTTTGAGAAATGTACAGTCCTCAAATTAATACTCAACACATTCCTCCAGTTGATATCCTATACTGGATATCGATTTGAGGTGAGAAATAAGCGCCTGGAAAATAAGCGACAGGAGTTGTAAATGGAGAGGTGGAAACAGAGAAAGAACAGAAGAAGATAAAAGAGAGAGGGTGAGTGTGAGGGAGATGGAGAGCAAATAAATTGGGAGTGGGGAAGTAGGAAATGGAGATAAAAATGGACAAAGTACGTGTGGAAAATAGAAAAGAGATGAAGCAAGAGAAGGGAGGGAGATGAAGAAAAATCAAGGGATCTTGAGGAAAGAAAGTGAAAATAGAGAGAAAAATCGAGAAAATCAAAGTGAGAAGATACGAGAGAAAGACAAGGATACACACGAAGAGAGGAGGGAAAAACAAGAATATACAACATTTTTTTTTTTTTTGCAGAGGCTAGAAAGTAAATACATCGCAGGGAGGAATATTATCGGGCAGGAGAACATCGCAATTATTGATCTATATCTCGTGCAGGACAAAGTCCGCTGGGTACTCTAGTGCACTATAAATTAGATTATAACTTCTATTCTCGATCCCTGGTTAACACAAATGAATTATTGTACTATCCAGGCCAATAGACAGTATCACTTGCTGGTGGTGAGCGAAAGGCAAATATGAGTTCCAAAGTATGTAAATATACATATATCATATAAACATACATATTTAGGCGCACATGTGTTTGAATATTTTTATTTTTAGAACCAGACGGTATGACATAACATGTGCTAGTCAAATATATAACAGCAATTATTGCGCAACATCTATTTGACACAATTCAAAAACGACAAGGAAAGAGCAAAGGCCCAAAGGAATGGTCGATGGAAAAATAAAAAATGCGTATGAAGGGAGATTGTTTTAGATTTTTGTTATTGTTGTATGCAGCATTAAGTTGTCTGCAGAAAAAAACCAATCGTAGAACAGTGGCCTTTCGTGTTCGTCTTTTTTGATGTCCTGCTTTTTTTTATACCCAGCTGTACTTGTACACAGGGTATTATAACATTGATTGGATAATGGTTGGTTGTACAGGTATAAAGGAATCGAGATAGATATAGAATTCCATATATCAAAATCATCGGTATCGAAAAAAATGTCATTGAGCTATGTCCCTCCGTCCGTCCATCCTTCTGTCAGTTAACATGATAACTTGAGTAAATATTGAGATATTTTCACCGAATTTGGTACACGAGCTTATCTGGACCCAGAATAGATTGGTATTGAAATTGAGCGGAATCGGATAATAACCACGCCCACTTTTTATATATATAACATTTTGGAAAACACAAAAACCTCATTATTTAGTAAATAATACACCTAGAATGTTGAAATTTGAGGTGTGGACTGATATTGAGACTTTTGATAAAAATTTGAAAAAAAATTAAAATGGGCGTGGCACCGCCCACTTGTGATAAAATCAATTTTACAAATATTATTAATCATAAATCAAAAATCGTTAAACCTATCGTAACAAAATTTGGCAGAGAGGTTGCCTTTTTTATAAGGAATGCTTTGAAGAAAAATTAACGAAATCATTTAAGGACCACGCCCACTTTTATATAAAAGATTTTTAAAAGGGTCGTGGAGGAATAAAATAAGCTATATCTTTGCAAAAAAGAGTTTTATATCAATGGTATTTCATTTCCCAAGTGGATTTATAACAATAAATATTAAAAACTTCAAATTTAAAAAATGGGCGTGGCACCGCCTCTTTTATGACTAAGCAATTTTCTATGTTTCGGGAGCCATAACTCGAAGAAAACCTAGTTCAGAATAGAACCATATTATTGCGCAGCCTTGTAACACTATTAAGCACACAAAACAAACAACAACAGCATTTCAAGTGTACAGCTGGGTATGTAATATTCGGTTTCACCCGAACTTAGACTTCCTTACTTTTTTTAATTAAATTTGAAAGACGATAAATAAGTCTCGGCGTTTAGATACTTAGATATATGTACTGCAATTGAGCGCCTTATAAGAACCGAATTGGCTTTTCTTAGCTTCACAGCCGTTATAGACGTTTGTTTAGAGGTTAGTTTTTAAATGTTGCCGTTGCTCTACCGGAAACGGAACTGGGTTGCAATATGGCACTTCCGTTTCACATTTTACATCACTTAATAGCTGTTTTGGCTGCAGCAAATGGAACATGGTTTTTTTGCATTATTTTTCAAACATGCCCAGCAAAAAACATGTAAGCGATTGTAAAAAAGTATCTTATAAGACTCACTTAAGACTTATCTTACAGTACACTAATACGTAAAGTTGTCTAAGGAGAGTTAAAAGTTGTCGCAGGACATCAGTACAGGCGAAATAATTTGTAGCGACAGAAGTTTGGCATACAAATGAACTTTTGTGTCTACATGTGATACGACAAGTTATCTTTTTAACTCAGAATTGGCTCCTCATGAGGGGTTAAACTCACAAAATTTTGACATTTTTTAAATTTAACTCTGAGTTAAAAATTTATGCAAATAGGCCTTAGAAATTTCTTACTGCTTCCTTTCAACGAACTGATATAAAAATTACTTAAACAGGGCAACCATTTTTTGTTCTTTTTTGGTAATACATACATACATATATGACGAACAAAATAGACACCAGACACTTTTAGGGCAGGTCAGTGTCTTCTTATTATGTACTTATGCAGCTTAGTGCGAAGAAAATATGTGAGTGCTTGAGTAAGTTTTTGCGGTCACTGCCAGCACTGTGGCATTGACATTATTAAAATGCGGCAAAACATAAAATTTAAATACAGGTATGAGAAAAAGCAAAATACAAGAAGTTCAATTTTGTATTCATATTTACGTATGTGTTTGTGTATATAAGGGTGATCCTTAGAAACAACGTCCCTATTGGACACAGTTTACACGTATCGCACAGAGGTCAACGTTCAGAGAATCCTATGAAAACTACAAAGGTTTGCCCGCAGTATCACCGGTTCAAGGACTAGACGGAAAAAATCTTTCTTGTTTCATTTTTCAAGGACCTACCCAATATGTACATGCAAAAGGCGGTCCTTGAATTTGACGCATACGTTGAATAGGTCTGGAAATAATTTTTTTAATTTTTTTTCTCCGTTCAGGCGCTTTTCGATACACATTTCCGATCGGAAGATGATTCAGAAGAGCCTGCAGACATCACTTACACTTTGATCACAGATCAGTCAGTGCCGAATTTGGTGACCTGTACCAAGATCGAATGCGTGGTGAAAACTTTCTTTAAGTTCGAATCGCAGGGCCCAAATGGTATATTCTCTGCCATGCTATAAATTTCGAGTAGAATGATCGTGGAAAGATTTAGACAATATACAATGGGTCCATAAGACTGAATCATGTACCGCACACCGTAGGGTCTGCGAAATACTGCGGCGATCCAGAAACTAACAGGTCCCAGAAGCTGCCAGATCACTGAAGTCGTTTTCAGGCGGAAGTAAAAGCCCTTACCAAAGCCGTAGAAACCGTGGAATCAAATAGCTTAAATTGCAGACGCGTCAACGATTACTTTGAAAGCCGAGCAGCTGAAAAGGATTGGGATAGGGAGAGAAATGGGAGTATATTGGAATGAAAAAGCAGATAAACTAGCTAAAAAGGGTAGCATCCCTCGAAGCTTGCTCCGTATACGTCCCAATTGGGCTAGTCAAGGAAAAGGTGAGAGTTGCACATGATCGACGAAGCGGGAAAGGCGTAGACCTAAGCGCTGGGCTATTAAGTGTCGAACATCATGTGTAGGTCTTACAAACTTAGTCTAACAAAGTTATTCTTACCATTAAAAAGATAGGTCTGTAGGCTCATTAAAATTGATACAGCTATCAGATCTAGAGAAGAAAGTGGCATAGGTCCCAGAAAGCTTCTTGTATTTGCCAAGAGGACGGAGTTATTTTATAACATAGGTTAAGATCTATGCATTTCATAGGGTTTTTCAGTATGGTCGTTAGGTAAACTCATGGTAACACTATGGACTCTTGCAGTCTAAATGAGACTCTGAAGGACCGCCCAGTTCAACCTATTTTACCTATCCCAAAACTCACCGTATGCTATTTTTATTAGCCTAAGGCCCGGTTTTTCAGTACAAGTTCAACTCAGTTTGTCAGTTAAACTACGCTTAAGCTTATTCTGCAGTATTTCACTTTAACTGGAGTTTAAGCTGAGCTTAAGCGGCCGATCGGCAGGATTAAAGTCTAGTAAACCTATCAGTTATTGGCGTTCGTTCGAAATGGCGTCGAATATATCCAAAGGCATTTCGGCTTGAGAAATATTAGGGCTCATGTTGATAACTAACATACTTCTAAAATCTCAAGAGTTGTTTCGAAACAGTAGCTCAACTCGAGAATCATAGCGTACTCAGCAAAAGTGGGAATTTTTTATAAAGCAAAAAATGCTATTGCTTTAGTTAAAAAATGTAATTAGCAAATTGTTTTTCTTTAACTGGACTCAAATGTATTTTCACGAAAATAAAATGAAATATATATAATTTAAAAAATAAATAAATATTACGCTATGACCACAGAAGAGATTTTTAGGCCGAGTTTCTCTTCCAATTTGCGTCGTGCTCCTTATAATTTTTCCTACAAATCGGCGGGACGATACCTACTTGTTTTATGCCGACACCGAACGGCATCTGCAAGGCAGATGAATTTTCACTGAGAGCTTTTCATGGCAGAAATACACGCGGAGTTCTTGCCAAACACTGCCGAAGGGCGACCCCGCTTAGAAAAATTGTCTACTAAATGAAAAGCCTTGTTTCTAAAATTTTGATGTTGCTTTGCCCGGTGCGTGAACCCAGGATCTTCGGTGTGGTAGGCGGAGCACGCTACCATCACACCTAGGCGGCGATCTATATAATTTATTTTTGATTAATTACGCTATAAACCAGGTGTTTATTTCTCACAATAAACAGCTGATGATTTTGGTGGTACCACCTCGCAGATTTTTTTTCAACTCCACTTCAACTCGATATCCAATGTAGGACATCAACTGGAGAAATTTGTTGAAAATTCATTTAAGAACTGATCATTTCTCAAGATCTCTCCAAATTAGGATAATAGTTGGAAAATATTAATGACGTTGGAGATCAACTCGAAAACTTTTAATTTTACAAAATTTTTCAAAAGTTGGATTGTGATTGGAGAATGAAGTTGGATATCAACTCGAGAACTATCTGGTTTGGGAATAATAAAATAATGATTTTGGATATCACTTCCGGAACTAGATATATATTTCGCTGTAGAATTTTTTTCCATGTTTGTTGAGTAAACATAATCCAGCTATTGCCGTGTCTACAAATTATCTAGATAATAAACAAGTAAGGAAGGTTAAGTTCGGGTGTAACCGAACATTACGTACTCAGTTGAGAGCTATGGTGACAGCATAAGGGAAAATAACCATGTAGGAAAATGAACCGAGGGAAACCCTGGAATGTGTTTGTATGACATGTGTATCAAATGAAAGGCATTAAGGAGTATTTTATGAGGGAGTGGGCCATAGTTCTATAGGTGGACCCCATTTAGGGATATAGCCATAAAGGTGATTCAGGGTTGACTCTAGAATGCGTTTGTACGATATGGGTATTAAATTAAAGGTATAAATGAGGGTTTTAAAAGGGAGTGGTGGTGGTTGTATAGGTGGTCGCCTTTTCGAGATATCGCCATAAAGGTGGACCAGGGGTGACTCTAGAATGAGTTTGTACGATATGGGTATCAAATTAAAGGTATTAATGAGAGTTTTAAAAGGGAGTGGTGGTAGTTGTATATGTGAAGGCGTTTTCCAGATATCGACCAAAATGTGGCCCAGGGTGACCCAGAACATCATCTGCTGGATACCGCTAATTTATTTATATATGTAATACCTGCCAAGATTTTAAGTGTTTTTTATTTCGCCCTGCCGAACTTTTTCATTTTCTTCTACTTAATATGGTAGGTGTCACAATCATTTTATAAAGTTTTTTCTAAAGTTATATTTCGCGTCAATAAAACAATCCAATTACCTTAACATGTTTCATACCTTTTTTTGTATTTGGTATAGAATTATGGCATTTTTTTCATTTTTCGTAATTTTCGATATCGAAAAAGTGGGCGTGGTCATAGTCGGATTTCGTTCATTTTTCATACCAAGATAAAGTGAGTTCAAGTAAGCACGTGAACTAAGTTCATTAAAGATATGTCGATTTTTGCTCAAGTTATCGTGTTAACGGCCATGCGGAAGGACAGGCGGACGACTGTGTTTAAAAACTGGGCGTGGCATCAGCCGATTTCGCCCATTTTCACAGAAAACAGTTAACGTCATAAAATCTATGCCCCTACCAAATTTCAAAAGGATTGGTTAATTTTTGTTCGACTTATGGCGTTAAAAGTATCCTAGACAAATTAAATGAAAAAGGGCGGAGCCACGCCCATTTTGAAATTTTCTTTTATTTTTGTATTTTGTTGCACCATATCATTACTGGAGTTGAATGTTGACATAATTTACTTATATACTGTAAAGATATTAAATTTTTTGTTAAAATTTTACTTTAAAAAAAATTTTTTTTAAAAGTGGGCGTGGTCCTCCTCCGATTTTGCTAATTTTTATTAAGCGTACATATAGTAATAGGAATAACGTTCCTGCCAAATTTCATAATGATATCTTCAACGACTGCCAAATTACAGCTTGCAAAATTTTTAAATTACCTTCTTCTAAAAGTGGGCGGTGCCACACCCATTCTCCAAAATTTTACTAATTTTCTATTCTGCGTCATAAGTTCAACTCATCTACCCAGTTTCGTCGCTGTATCGGTCTTTTGTAATGAATTATCGCACTTTTTCGGTTTTTCGAAATTTTCGATATCGAAAAAGTGGGCGTGGTTATAGTCCGATATCGTTCATTTTAAATAGCGATCTGAGATGAGTGCTCAGGAACCTACATACTAAATTTCATCAAGATACCTCAAAATTTACTCAAGTTATCGTGTTAACGGACGGACGGACGGACGGACGCACATGGCTCAATCAAATTTTTTTTCGATCCTGATTATTTTGATATATGGAAGTCTATATCTATCTCGATTCCTTTATATATGTACAACCAACCGTTATCCAATCAAACTTAATATACTCTGTGAGCTCTGCTCAACTGAGTATAAAAAGGAATGTTGCCACACAAAAAAGCATACCCCGAAGGCGGCCTTAAACTGACTTAAAACTGCTCAGTAGTTTAACTGGAGTTTCAATTCGACTAGAGTTTAAGCAAACTTAGTTTAAGCTTAGCATAACCAACTACTGAAAAACCGGGCCTAAGTGTTCATTGTAATAATACGCATAGAGTTAGCCACCATATCACGCCCTACCGACACAAGTGGCACAGCCAAATAACGCACTGATGTTTTTTGTTTCCCAAACTCTGATGGGGACAGTTTTTCAGTTTTCGATCCAAACTGAAAACAAACTTTAACTTTTTCAGACAGACTATGGAATGCATTAATATTTTATAAATATAATACAGGCTTAGTTAATTTCCGAAAATTAACATTCATTCATTTTTAATATGCAAGAAAAAAAGGATGTTTGTTGAGAAAACTAGGCTTAGTGCTTATATGAATGTTTTTTCAATTTATTTTCCTTCTTTTCGATACAATTTGTTTTTATATTTTTTTGCTTAAGCCGATACTAATTCTAAATTCTTATATAAGGCTTTAATTCCTTCTCATGGTTCAAAAACAACCTCAGTCAATAAAAACTTATTTTCGTTGGATACGCTATAATTGCTGTTATGGCTACATTAGGGTGTCCCTTATTTTTAGAAGTCTTTTTTTGTAACGCATACCCTTCAGATCGGTTTTCCTTAATCCAATATACTCAATAAAAAAATATAAGCTCATTACGAAAACTCTAAACCGTGCCGAATTACTTTGGAAACAAGTTGGTTCAGGTTCAACGATTAACATTCGATCAAATTCTTTTTATTTGAAATGAGGTGTTCTATAAACAATTTTTTACAATTTGGGTTTTATATATTATATTCTAAATAAAGTGTACTAATATTTAGAATATAATTTTACGAGAAGTATCAGTGGTGTAGATGGGAGGGATTTTAGGGAATGGATCCCTCCCATGGGCTTCGATGCCATATACCTTAAATTGAAACCTAAATATGTGGGTAGTTGTTTTTCTGAAGATTTCATGATTTCATCCACATATAGTGAGTACATTGATTTGCGATACTTGGATACAGTGGCGGATTTGCAGGGGGTGGTGCGGGTTCAAACCCTCCCCGTAGGACTCGATTTTCTATGGAAAAAGACAAAAAAAGGCAATTTTACTGGCAAAAGAACTCTTTGAAAGCCAAATACCACCAAATACCACGCAAATGCTCTTTCGAAACAACAAATTGTTCCATATGGATCACATTGTTATTAAATTTTCATGTTAAATGTTCATCCGTCAGTGGCGCCACCTTCTGTATTAGAACAACAACGCAACGCAGTGCAGCTTTATACAGAAATATAGCCCGGCTACATTCAAAACGACGACTGCGAACGACAACGGCGAAAAACTGAAGCTTGACGATAATTGCCGCCAAGCACCGACGACTGATTATAATGAAAGCGACAACGACAGTTCTGCATTAGCTCAAACAACAACAAAAAATTTGGAAAAAAGTATTGCATGTGTTAAAAAAAGTTATAAGAAATCAATTTCAACACATATTTAAGGCTATTTGCATTTATTTTGATTTTTATTCACAAAAAGAAAAAAGGACGCCACGACCGTCGCCTGTCAAAATAGAAATAGATCTAATCTAGCGACAGCGGCATTCATGATTAATTGCCGCTTTGTCGTGTCGTACCCAAAAAATTCCTCCCCATAAGAACATGTGTAAAAATAATTTGACAGATGCCGCACCGTTGTTGTCGTCCTGAATCTGTTTTCCCTAATACGCTAGCTTTTTCCAAATAAAAACAATTTGATAATATTAGGCCAACTGATTTGGTGGCGTTTCTTATTAATAGAAAAAAATTTCTACATAACTGTTCGTTCAAATAAGACGTGCGCGGATTATTATTCTTGAGTTGTCGGGTTTTTCATTTCAAAAATGTAAGTGGAACTAAGAAGCAATAAAAACAGTATATTTCTGGTGGGTGAGATTAATCACCAAATAACAGGCGCAAAATTAACGTCGAATCGTCAAATTCTTGCGGTTCTGTTTTTCAACATTCGCGAAATAAAGTTAAATATTAGTGAAAGTGCAAATCCCACCAGAGCTTTCCCTAATTGTGTTAAAAAAATTGTGGATCTTTATCAGTTCTGGCGAGAGCTGCAAAAAAATTGTAAAAAGATACCGGATTTTTATAAACGTCGCGAGGAGGATTTTCAACAGGATTTGGATAATTTATTCGATATCGCACGTGCTGATGCTCTCAACAGAATTAAAATAGAAGAAGATAAAGTATTCTTACGTAAACAGAGAGAGCCAGGCCGCCCAGGTTGCTTAATGGGTGTAGACAAAAAGTTGGCTGTAATTGAAGAAAAGGCAAGGTTAAGACAACTAGCAAAAGAGAAATATAGATTAAAACAAATGCCCTCGGATGCCGTATCGACATCTGTTGCTGCTTACAAGGATATGACACATACAAAATTACATGACCAATCTGCAAGCTCTGAAGAAAGTCTGAACGAACCGACTCCTTCCACTTCTCAATCAATTCGTTCTTTAAGTGCAGTAGCAAAAAGAGGAAGGAAAAATTTCATCACGCCAAAATTGGTTGCGACTTTAGACAGGTGTCAACTCAGCATTCGAGATTCTGTTTATGTAGTTCAAGCTGTAGTGGAAGCACTAGGTCTTAACTGTGACGATTACCCAATCAACAAATCCTCTATTCAACGCATTCGAACGCAAATGAGAAAACATAGAGCAGAATCCATTAAATCTGATTTTCAGAATAACATACCCGAAGTTGTTGCTGTTCATTGGGATGGAAAACTGTTACCTAGTCTCAACGTAAAAAGCTCTAAAGAAGAACGCTTGCCAATCGTTATTTCGTTTGAAGAGAAAGAACAAATTCTTGCAGTCCCGAAATTAGAGAGCTCTTCCGGCAAAAATCAAGCAAATGCAGTACTAAATACGCTAAATGATTGGAACCTTAATGATAAGGTACAAATAATGTGCTGTGATACGACAGCATCTAATACAGGTCGCTTGAATGGAGCTTGTGTGCTTTTGGAGCAAGCATTAGAAAGAGAATTGTTACTTTTTGCTTGTCGTCATCATGTTTACGAACTTGTGCTCAAAAGTGTATTTCAAACTAAAATCCAAGAGGACAGTACCAGTCCCGAGATTCCACTATTTAAAAAGTTCAAAGATAACTGGAAGAATATTAATCCTAATGCTATCGAACCCTGCTCTAATTTCGTAAAACAACACTTTTGTGAGACGATGATAAATGAATTGGTGGAGTTTTATTACAACGAACTGGAGAAGTCAATTGTACGAGATGATTATCGGGAACTGATTGAACTAGCTATTATTTTTTTGGGAGGAAACTCTGAGAATAAAATTAAAATCAGACCTCCAGGCGCATTGCATCAAGCTCGGTGGATGGCAAGAGCTATTTACTCTATAAAGATATGTTTGTTGCAGTCTCAATTTAAAATGAGCGTCAAGGACGAACAAGCGCTTAGAGATATTTCTTTATTCATTGTGACAGTTTATGTTAAGCCCTGGCTAAGATGCAGTTTAGCAGTAAAAGCGCCGAATCAAGATTTACTCTTTTTAAATACCCTGAAGGATTACGAAAGAGTTGACAAGTTGATTTCCAAAGCAGCTTTAGGAAAATTCAGTCACCCCCTGTGGTATTTATCAGAAGAAATAACCCTGCTATCAATTTTTGACGAAGACGTTGATGAACAAACCAAGAAGAACATTGTAATTAACTTAAAAAGAAAAAGCTTTGATGATTCCGGAAAGAGGTACGTTCCATCGAAGGATGACACGTCGATATCTTTATATGGTGAATATTTATTCATATGTATTAAGCTATGCTCACTATTTACTAAACGCTAAACTTTTGTTCTTGTTTTAGAAAAATCTCTGAGTGATTTCATCACTATTAGAAGCAAAAATATATTTTCGAGGCTAAAAGTTGACTGCAGTTTCCTTCAGGAAAATATATCTTCGTGGGAAGAAAACGTGGCCTATATAGAAGCAAAAAAGAAGATTTTGTGCTTAAAAGCAGTTAATGACACAGCTGAAAGAGCTGTTAAACTTATGCAAGACTTTCATGGTTTAATAACCGCAGAAGAAAAACAAAAGCAGTTCCTTTTACGCTGTGTGCAAGAACATAGAGATATGTATCCAGATTGTAAAAAACAGACTTTAAAATGAAAATGTTCTGAGTAATCCTATTAACAATATTTAAATTAAACAATCTTTAATACAAATTTCTATTATTAAACAAAGCAATGAACATTTTCGTTGATCTAGCTACTAGATGAAGAAAGAAACTGCTATTTTTGAGGCCCTGTCGGCACGGGTTAAAGTTTACGTGGAAAGTTAAAATTTGTTATTTAAGCAGAGGTTTGTATACTGAACCGAATTAGAGGGTATGCGTTTTGATAATTGGAAAACGAAATATTTCGTTCATATAAGGGACACCCTAGGCTACATACCTCTTTTTCAGTTCTCTCATATCGCACACTTAGATCAAAACAGCGATCAACTCAAAAACTCTCAATATTCAAAAAACGCGAAAAACTAATTGCCTTTCCCATATTCGCCAATACAATTCTAAAATTATAGAAATCATTTTCTCGTTGATTAGTGGAGGTATAAATAAATCGAATATACCGTTCGGTAGGCACTGAATTGGAAAATCCGGGTATGCTCAAAGCTTCGACACTTTGGATTTTTGAGTTAGGTCCCTATTGATAGCGGCCGCCATGTTGTGATGGTAGCGTCACGTTTTTATATTGTATGGGATAGGTATATACTATATACATATAGATCCGATCAAAGTGATTTTTTCAGAATATCTTCTATGATATATTAGAATATATATCACCGAGTTTCACGTCTATACTTTCTAAATTGCGGCAGAAATGACCAAAATCGTCTTATCTGAACGATCGGTTATATGGGAGATATATGTTATAGTGGTCCGATCCTACCGGATCCGACAAGTGTCTAATATAATACAAAAATACATCTTTGTGCCAAATTTCATTGGGATATCTCAAAATTTGAGGGACTAGTTTGCGTTCAAACAGACAGACGGACGGACGGACAGACGGACATGTCTATATCAACTCTGTTCGTCGCCCTGATCAATTCGGTATACTTAATGGTTAGTCTATCTTCTATGTTTCTTAACGTTACAAACATCGGACCAAAGTTAATATGCCATTTCATGTTCATGAAAGGTATAAAAAATATATTAACACATGCATATACTTATTATTTATTAATAATTTATTTTATTTTTTTTTTAATAATTTATGTGCATATTTCGCTTCCGTGTGTCTGAGATTATCTGTCAAACCAAAAATTGACAATTGTTGACAGCCAGACAGACAGACATGCGAATGCGGTACGATTACAATTCACAATGACAATGTGCAATATGCGCTGCTTCCTTTATTGCATATGGATACTTATTTGTACTTGTTGTAGTCAAATAAAGGTTTCACACGGACGCCCTGGCATAGTATGCATTTTTACACATAAATAGCTATAGAAATGTGTAACTTCATATTTTGCAAATGTACTAAAACAAATGTCTGAAACCGTATGAAATGTAAAGGGAATATCTACTCAAATAACGCTGACAACCAACTGACAGACTCACTAACAGCAAAATAGCAAAGACGATTGGCTAAACAGACAGCTGAATAGACAGATAGAAAGAAATACAAATGGCATACAGAGATAGACAGTCAGGAAGACAGACACGTATGCTCTTAGTGCAACTGAAAAGGAGCTGATAGCAAAATAGTTCATACCTTAGGATTAAAAGGTAAGTATGTGTTAGTAATTGTAGTTAATGTTAGTACAGATATAAACTTCATTGAGAAAAAAATCCGATAGGAAATAAACTTTTAGTGAACCATTAGAAGGGAGTAGAAGCATGACGTGTGCCACTTAGAATTGAAATACTCAGATGATTGAACAAAATCAATCAATATGCGGTGCATACTCCCTCATACACTTTCATAAACACATATACCCTGTAGAGAAAGAAGTTTCCTATGGTGATTTCTTTTCTACACTAAACTTTCGCCACTTTCAGGGGCAAACATTTTTAAGATTCTCACTTCGCCCTGTGAAATTTTAGCCACTTAAAATGTTCCTGCATGACTTGAAAAGAAGAAAAGTTGTAACCCTGTCACGTAATCAGCTGCTTCTTCGCCCCAAATAAACAAAAACTTTCGCAAATTATATTTATTCAAATAAAATTCATTTTATTATACTGTTTTTAGTATAATGTGTTTATTTGTTAATGTGACTCATCAGCTGATTGACAGGGTTGTTCTCTGCACGTCTGATGAGAAAAGATAATGATGCCCTCTATTGAGGCTACACTGATTTTACAACAGAACACAACTTTTTGAAGAGTTGGCGTGAATGCGACATTTTCGTGTAGAAAATAAATCACCACTAGTAATGCGTTTCTACATAATTCGGAGCCACTACTAGTCGCTCAAAGTTGCCTGTAGATATTCCCCAACTCACTTACCATTTGATATTTCGGATCTAGCATAAAATCCCCCTGTTTAGATGTATATACCGTCTAAGTTCCCAAATACTCGTTAACCTGTGATTTTGTCACAGTGACTGAAAAATAACAGTTCATCGCAACGACAGCTAGGAGAAATCGTCGGTACTAATGGACTACAACGAAAGCTGCATATCTTTCCAAATCTTTTTTTTTTTTCAATAGCCGCAATCAAGGCCCCAATTATAGCACTAGTCACTGTGATTTCTACAGCTAGTGAGTTAGAACAAAATACTGCAGAAAACTGCTACATAGAACACAACGACTTCAATTCGATGAATCCGTGCTGCTATCTACTTATAGATGCGGCAGTAGACTCTGTTTGGATATCCGCGTATGTAGAAATTGACTGCGATATTTAGCAGCGTAGATCACGGGTTCATTAACTGATGTTGTATCAGCAAACTGTTCTTCTGTAAGCAGTGCTATGATTGCGATTATTGGTAAACGTGATTGTTAATTGCAATTTCGAAATAAGACCACAAAGTCACAAATAACGTTGTTTTTCAAGAATCGTAGGATGCGTAAGCTTTTTTGAACTAGTCAATCCATAAGAACCTCATTTAGACTGACAACTAGACTGCATGCGTCCATAGTGTTTTCAGTTATTGTGAAGAAGGTGTACAGCGTTTCAGGGTTTTGATCTTGCCTATCCTGTGGAGATATTTGCGGAAGCAACTGTGTCCGACTAAAAATTCGATCAGGTAAAGCTCTTTTTCTCCATGTGGTCGCTTCAATTATGGGTTAAGTTCAGGAATTCTTTCCCAGATCGAACTTGCCAACTTCGTATCGATTTGTCTGTATTGTAACAGCGTCTCTACTCGCCTCCGATCCATTTTTGAATATTGCTTTTCTTTTCTCAGCGAAAATATATATATATCCGTATAGTTCCCGCAACGACAAGGACATCTTCCGCCGAGACTTTACGGAAGCTATTCGCAGTGACCCTCTGCGTTGAACCGCAGTAAGAACGGTTAAATGCTGCAAGAGTCCTTAAATAACAAAAGGGTTGTAGTTGTAATCGAAGTTGCTATTTGCCTTTATTTCCGAACCAGTGGTTTCTCCCACTAGTTATTGATTTTCCTGCAGGGTATGACCATATACATATATGTATATACACCTTCTTGCGGCTTGATAAAATAAAGTACTTGAAAGAATAATTGACTTTGCAGTGGATAATGGAAAGACCTTTTACTGTACAATTGTTATGTGGGTGGAACTAAAGGACTACGTTATGACCCATGCGAACGAAAAATGCACCATTCCACCCCTATTTTTACTTTGATGAGCCGCTTAAAGAAAGTAACAATACTCTATTGGTATAATTACAAAGCGGTGATGGGGGGAATGAACTCGACTATTTCGCATCAGTTAGATATATTTATTTCAGTATTGGCACACGTCAGCAATGAGAATACTGCTGTCGAAGTTTAAACGCTATCGTTCATGTGATCATGAATTTACACTAGGGCGGGTCGATTTAAAAATCGCTCATTGCTCTGTGAAAATCGTATTCTATAGATCAAAATAAGAAACTTTGCCGAAGGAACCATACCTCTAAAGCGAGTTCTGATGTCCCCCCATATGGGTCGAACTTTTGGATAGGGGCAATTTCAATTCTACCTGCTGTGTCTTGTGGTGGCTTTAAAAAAAACAACACAAGCAATTTTACGATCTGCAATTGTTTCACAGTGATACCTTCATTTTCTAAAACGGTTGAATAAAAAACCCACACAACTATGTTTACGACATGCAAATGCATCAAAGTGATGCCTTGGTTTTAAAAGGGGGTTGTAAAAACGCAAATTTCTAATAATTTTTTTTATTTTTTTTTTTTTCTATTACTAAGTTAAATTCATTTTTTCATTTACATATGTTCTGACTAAATAAATTTCTAAAGAGAAAAATAAATTCCAAAAAGAAAAAACATAGGCATTTCAAAGTGGGATTTTTCAAAATTTACCCCTACGACCCAAAGGGGGGGACATCAGAATTCGTTTTAGAGGTATGGTTCCTTCGGCAAAGTTTCTTATTTTGATCCCTAGAATATGATTTTCACAGAGCAATGGGCGATTTTTTTGCCTCACCACAAATCGACCCGGCCTAATTTACACACTTCAATGTATGTATATGTGGTCAAAATATATCCAAATTGTACCCACTGTTTAAATGTTTTCGACCTTATTAGCCTTAAATTGAAAGAAAGATAAAATAGAAGTCAGTTTTGGTTTATTATCTATGTTGTATCTATTTCACAAAAACAGTTTTTCCCAGACTTGCGTTAGAGTCCGCTTAGTTGTCTTCTACAGTTTATCGTCTGTTACATTTTTATCTACTACTTCAGAGTCTTTAGAGCCAGACCCAGCAATAGTTCTTTCACTAATCCCCTTCAAAGACCCTCTTCTTCAATATACAACATAGAAAGTGCAAGCCTATCGTAAAATGAACCCAACCGATGTAAACTACAGTTTCTTGCCAACACTAAGCTACAGCTTTCTTGCATTCTATCCGAACTACGGCGTAAATATCCGATCATGGCTTTTATTGAATTTTGGTGGTATTTCGTAAAATTGTATCTCAAAATACTCCTAATAACGTGGTTTTTATGTGGGATTTTTTGGAAATGTTTGCTTGTCTTTCAGAAGAAATTGTAAGCTCTGTGTAATACTGCCAGTGCAGCGAATAAATCGAATGTCGAAGATATCGCAAGATAACGAATATTTCGAGATTATAGAATCTCGCGAAAAATTTTCGTTGTCTGAAAAATTTTCTACTTACTATTCCAAAAACAAAATAAAATTTTTCAATTATAGAAAAATTGAAAAAACAATCAATATAATTAAAACAAGTAAGGACGGGACTGTCTTCGGCTGTGCTGAAGACTTCATACCTTTCATGAATGGGGCTGAACAATAATCTTATCCCATTCGTAATCTCCAAATAACGTGCTGTATAAGATAAGAAACATATAGTGAACAGATGTATGTACATATCTAAACGATTTTAAGATAAATATAAAAAAATGGCAAAAAACCCCCTTATCTGAACGATCGGTTGTACGGGATATATATTATATATAGCTCCGATCGAAATGATTTTTTCAGGAAATCTTCTATGATATATTAAAATATATATCACCAAGTTTCACTTTTTTATATTGGAAATTAAGGGAGAAATGGCCAAAAATCTTTCTATCTGAACGATCGGTTGTATGGGATATAACTATATATAGCTCCGATCAAAGTGATTTTTTCATAATATCTTCTACGATATAATTAGAATATATATCACCGAGTTTCACGTTTATACTTTCTAAATTGCGGCAGGAATGACCAAAATCGTTTTGTCTGAACGATCGGTTGTATGGGAGATATATGTTATAGTGGTCCGATCCTACCGGATCCGACAAATGTCTAATATAATACAAAAATACATCCTTGTGCCAAATTTCCTTGAGATATTTGAAGGACTAGTGTGCGTTCAAACAGACAGATGGACGGACGGACAGACGGACATGGCTATATATACTCAGTTCGTCGGCCTGATCAATTCGGTATACTTAATGGTTAGTCTATCTTCTATAATTCTCAACGTTACAAACATCGGACCAAAGTTAATATACCATTTCATGTTCATGAAAGGTATACAAATTATTATTCTGGCCTTGAGCTCGAATCGAACCTTGAATCCATTTTTCCTCGATCAAATTCGAGAAATCGCGAGCTCTACTTATGACTACATATCATTGAAAAATAAGTGTTATTAAGGAACAGTTTATGCAAGAGCGGAAACAAATTGTTTTGCTCATAAAAATAAATGAGATTTAACATTTGTACGTAAAAGCAATGATTTGTAAAATTTTTGAGCGTTGTGTTCATTGAAGCATAGATCTCCCCCATATTAGTTCGCACGTTACAATTTTATATGCCTCTATGTATGTCATGACTCTTAAAATGCAGCGGGTAGGTGTGTATATCTAAATGTATCATGTAAACCCTGAGCTATGTGTGCTTTGTAAGGTGAGTGGATGAATTGTTTATTTGTTTATTTTTAGCACCATGTCGGATTTGTTTGCTCATCACATTTTATTTGCAAAAACAATAATATTTATACAATAAAGTAACATAAATACAAAAATTTTAGTTCTGCAAATACATACATGTGTACATATGCATTTTTGCTAATATTTTGTGCTTCTTCTTTTTGTATCGCGATTCTTTTTTTATACTCCTCTTGAGACCTGTGAATCAACATTTTGTTTAGTCACAAATCGTACCTTTTTACTCAAATATGTTACGGATTTTGTTGCAAATAATTTAGTTTAAAAAAGTATGAGTTTTTTACTTCCTTTTTAGGGATGTAAGAACAACACAAAAGCATAACAAATTAATTTTCTGAAAAATCATTGTTTTGACGGCAATGAAAGGCAAGGCATAAACTATAATTAAGAATCTACTGATTTTTGTTTTCTTATGAAAAACTATAAATTTTGTAATAGTATACGAGTAAAGCTTTAAGCTTGCAAAATAAATGATTGGCACTTAAATATTAAATAAATTAGCTCTACCAATTAATGTTTTTATTTTTAATTTGCCTGACTATATTTCTGACTTCTTGCACAATTTTTTGCGTATAGTAATCTAATCATTACTTTGACAGTTTTGTTCAAAATTATACAAGTTTTGCACAAAAGTGTGGCAGAACGGAAAATCTCATATGCGATTTGCGGCAAAGTCCATTGTTATTATAAATTTTTTATATTTTTTTTTTTTTGTTATTGATATTAGGGAAAATTTACAAAACTGCACACGGCGATTGCTGCAAGGACAAGTTTCTAAATTTCCCTTCTTTATCAGCTGCCGAGATTTGAACTCCACTGCATCTCGAGCACGCTCTAAACCAACTCTTTATCTCCATGTTTAATCAGACTGCCAAATTTTGCATAATTTCATTGGTCGGTGTTCTTTGTCAAGCGGAATATTACCCTTTTGAATTCTTTATTTTGGAAAATCGGTCACAAGTTGTTGTTTTTGTTATTTTTGTAGCGATAAAGATACTCCGCGACGATTGTGGGGAGTGTTATCTGTATTGGAGATGGTCTGCTGGATATACATATATCCGATACGTTCAGGCTACAAGCTCAATTGAGGCACTATCTCCACCATCTCGGGAACGACTTAATATAACCACAATGAGCCTTGTAGGCCACACCGAAGACTTGATTGAATATATCTAACAATATTTGCATGTACGAGTTAGTTCAGTGAATGAAAGCACTCCACTGTAAAGTTGAGCTCCTCCAGTAGAAATCCACTTTCGTGACAGTTCCACAATTTGACTTTTTTATACAATTTTCTAATTTGTAAAATATTCCTATAACGAAGGAAAAAATAGTTTTAATTTTTAAGAAGATTATTTGTACATACATATTTAGGGAGGGATTTCTAAGGCGAAATATCGTACCATTTTTCCTTACTTTAAAAGCTGTTTTCCCCGTTTCAAGGAAAAATTTTATTGAGTGTGTAAAGCCATAAAGGCTTGCATTGCGCTTATTAATCCCCTCTATACCCGTTGCCGCTAAGCCTTGAGAAAAACTGCTATCTCCATAACTTGAATACACTCTGCACACCGATCTTGAAACAGTCCGTCATGCGCCGAATTTCGTAATTGCATTTCCGTTCATTGTTCGGATTAGCCTCCAAATCATGTTCATGCGAAAAAATAAGAGCTTTAAAGTAATTTTCATTTTGATATTCGATTTAGTCGCATCAACCTGGCAAAACTAATAAAAATGCATGCGAAGCAGAAATAAAGACATGAATTAATAATACCCACATACCTATTTACATACGTCCTATTCGATTTGCCTGAAATTTGGTATATAAATTTGCCTATATTAGTATTCACGATCCTTTTTTCCGGGAAGTAAGCCAGAGACGGACTGGGACTGAGATTCGGAATGGGACTGGAACAAAATACATACCACCCTCTGGGACTGGCAATAAGGGATGAAGAAGAATGAGAAGAGAAAAGAGGGAAGGAGAATGAAAAGGAGATAGAGTGAGAGGAAGAAAGCGATAGAGGAAGCGAAAAAGACGGAAGGAGGAGAGAATAAAAGGATTAAGAAAAGTGAAGAGGGGGAGAGGGCAGGGTTAGACGGAAAAATCTTTTTAAAATGTATGCAGATAGACCAAATTTAGGGCAGAACAACGTCTGAAGGGTCTGCTAGTACTTTTATATACATATATACATCACATTCTCCGCTATTTAGGGGATGTTATTATACATATAAACCTTCCTCTCAATCATTCTATCTATTAACAAGTAAGGAAGGCTAAGTTCGGGTGTAACCGAACATTACATACTCAGTTGAGAGCTATGGAGACAAAATAAGGGAAAATCGCCAAGTAAGAAAATGAACCGAGGGAAACCCTGGAATGTGCCTGTATGACATGCGTATCAAATGAAAGGCATTAAAGAGTATTTTATGAGGGAGTGGGACATAGTTCTATAGGTGGACCCCTTTTAGGGATATAGCCATAAAGGTGGATCAGGGTTGACTCTAGAATGTGTTTGTACGATATGGGCATCAAACGAATGTTGTTAATGAGTATTTTAAAAAGGAGTGGGCCTTAGTTCTATAGGTGGACGCCTTTTTGAGATATCGCCATAAACGTGGACCAGGGGTAAATCTAGAATGAGTTTGTACGATATGGGTATCAAATTAAAGGTATTAATGAGAGATTTAAAAGGGAGTGGTGGTAGTTTTATATGTGAAGGCGTTTTCCAGATATCGACCAAAATGTGGACCAGGGTGACCCAGAACATCATCTGCTGGATACCGCTAATTTATTTATATATGTAATACCTGCCAAGATTTTAAGTGTTTTTTATTTCGCCCTGCAGAACCTTTCATTTTCTTCTACTTAATATGGTAGGTGTCACGCACATTTTATAAAGTTTTTTCTAAAGTTATATTTCGCGTCAATAAAACAATCCAATTACCTTAACATGTTTCATACCTTTTTTCGTATTTGGTATAGAATTATGGCATTTTTTTCATTTTTCGTAATTTTCGATATCGAAAAAGTGGGCGTAATTATAGTCCGATATCGTTCATTTTAAATAGCGATCTGAGATGAGTGCCCAGGAATCTACATACCAAATTGCATCAAGATACCTCGAAATTTACTCAAGTTATCGTGTTAACGTACAGACGGACGGACGGGCATGGCTCAATCAAATTTTTTTTCGATACTGATGATTTTGATATGTGGAAGTCTATATCTATCTCGATTCCTTTATACCTGTACAACCAACCGTTATCCAATCAAAGTTAATATACTCTGTGAGCTCTGCTCAACTGAGTATAAAAAAAAACGAATCAAAACCCGTTGCATAGTTTTAAAGGTGTAAGCATTCAAAGGGACATAGGGACAGAAAAAGCGACTTTGTTTTATACTATGTATTGATGATGATAGTGAAGTAGAACTTGATGACAAAATTGGTTTCCAGGTAAATGAAGACCTTTACTGTTTCGAAATTAACGTTATTACCAAAATTCTTTTCAACGACTCTTTACAGAATGATAGCCAAGCTAATTACAAAGGTTGAACCATATATACTCAGAACACAGCAAACGAGATACCGAAAGCTTTGCTGTGTCGCTGATATTGATACACTCAGGTGGAACCCTCCACAGCATTTAGACAAATCGGCTAATCAAGTTTTGTTTTGCGTTGGGCTGTTCAATAAGCGCCAGCTATTTCTACTAAAAACTACGAGCGTGCTTTGTTGGGGACGGAGAAAGCCATTTCTACCAGCATTGTAAAATATCTATATATGTGACCCGGCCTATGAAATGTGGCTTATGACACAAAAAAAACTACTACTACTAAAAAACTGAAGAAATTCATTGTTTATCTTTAACAGCTGTTTCTAGCAATTTCTTTTTTGAGTCATAAGCCACCTTTTCATAGGCCGGGTCACATATATAAAGTTCAAATTATATATGTATGTAGGTATAGATCAGGTTGCGTCCTAAACGAATCGACCGATCGTAACCAAATTTGCACAACCCACTAAAAACCTTCCAAGGGTGGCCATAGGCTAAAAATAATTTCGATATATAAAAGAGGCTAGGCACCTCCCATACAAATGTAATCTTTGGTACTGCATAACTCTGAAGGTGTTCACGCTAGAACATTAAAACCCCACCGTTAAAAATTTGTTTAACTTCAGTCTGTCTACATCTTCTATATCTATATAAAATTCAAACAAATGAGACAACTTACAAATCGACTGACAGAGTCGTGGAAGAATCGCAAGCTGTACATCTTCTGTTTAATTTTCTTAACTCCTAGCAGCCGTCAGGAATTCCTCCTCATCGATTGACCCTTAAAAAAGGGTCCGTAATAATTATGCTTCGTAATTTGTATCCTCCGCGCTTATGTAATGGGGCAAGGTTTATCATCACAAAACTTATACCGAAGGTGATTGAAGCAATGATTTTATCAGGAAATTTCGAAAACAACAAAGTTTTCATACCAAGGATTCCATTAATAACGACAGATATGCCTTTCAATTTTAAACGCCTCCAATTTTTATTAGACTGTCTTTCGCAATGTCTATCAATAAAGTTCAAGGACAATAATTATCTGTAATAGGAGTTAATCTTACCAACTCAAGTTTCACCCATGGCCAATTATAGGTAGCTTGCTCCAGAGTTGGTTCATCGAAAAATCTTTTTATTTATACTCCAAATAATATTATAAAAAATATTGTATATCCTATGGTTTCAGCAGTACCTAAATTCGCGAATACACAACCGTTAAATAAGTTTAAAATTTTGTTCTTTATTTTGCATATTTTTCTAGAAACGTGGGTGAAACCCACGGGCATAAGCTAGTAAAGTATAAAACAAACGAAGTATCAAATATTCTTGATACGTTGAAATAGGTTTGCAACGGACGAAAAACTGATAGCCCTTAGGTGCTGACTGGGTAAAATTATTTTAAGTAAATAAATCCATTTAAAAGAATATAAGTTGAATATATGTTACCTTACATTAAGTTTTACTTTATCAACTCTTTAAAGCAAGGGATCAAATGCCGTCGTTGGCAAGAATGGTAGGTTAAGTGGCGTCATTGCCATTTTTGCTGTCACCGCGAATATCACACTTTTAGTGAGCTCAACACACTCTATATAAATGAATTCGCAAGACAATAAATATTTGGTTTTTTATTCATAAAACATTTTGTATGAATTTCCGCCTTATTGCAATAAAAAAAAATCGAGCGCGTTTTAGTTTAGGTTGCAAAAAATGGAAAATCGAATCTACTTATTTTGGATTTGTGATATTCAGAAATACTGCTTACTGACAGGTGTTGATATCCGATTTATTTTTGGGTTAGTTGAGATATTGCTTTATTTAAATATTGCTACCAATTGCAAGTTTATACCAATACTTGATTAGCTTAGTATGCGAGTATTATGCAAGCGTGGGAAATCAAGGCATTCCATGGCATGTAGGTAGGTAGGTTGAACTGACCGGTCCATGAGGACCTCACATGGACTGATTGAGTCCGTAGTGTTACCAAAAGTTTGTTTTAACGACCAAACTGAAATACCCTATAAAAAACCAGGACCTATGTTATAAAATAACTCCGTCCACTTGGCAAATACTAGAAGCTTCCTAGGACTTAAGCCACTTGCTGCTTCTAGATCTGACAGCTGTATCACTCCTATTAGCTGGAGTCTTAGCCTGGCAAGTGCAGGGCACGAGCACAGAACGTGCTCGATCGTTTCTTCCTCCAACCCGTACTTCCTACATCTGCTATCACTGACCACGCCTAATTTAAAAGCATGTGACGCCAGAAGGCAGTGTCCAGTCAGAACACCTGTCATGAGTCTACAGTCCTCTCTTTTTAATGATAGAAGCAACTGTGTTAGTCTAAGGTTATAAGTCCTACACATAATCTTCGGCACTTTACAGCCCCGCGCTTGAACCCACGCCTAATATTTCCGCTTGGAAAACACTACAGTAAACCGGCAGCCTGTACGATCTGCTTATTTCCGGATCAGCGCAGTATACCGCAGACCCTACTCCTTCCACTACTTTGGAACTATCGGTGTACACACGTATCGCCTCGTCCGCCATTTGCGCACCCTTGCGCCAACCGTCCACCTCTATTGTGGCCTTAAGATCTCCCTCGAAGCGCAGATAGGGAATCATGTAGTCTGTTCGTCTTGTGATTGATGACGCTATACTACTATGGCCATATGGTCGGCGCTCAAGCTGCCCCGAAGGACCGAGCCTGGTTGCGGTCGTTAACGCTTTGTTCTTTGCTACCAGGTCTACAGGTTGGATGTGCAGAATGACATACAGTGCAGCCGGGGTTTGTTTTCAGGGCTCCCGTAATGCTAAGCATCGATAGTCTGCATACCCCCTCTAATTTTTTGAGGTATGTTGTTTTTTGTGTGGTTTTCCACCAAACAAGAACTCCATAGTATAGACTAGGGCTTACAATCGCTGTAAAAACCCAATGAGAAAGAGAGGGCGATAGGCCCCACGTACACCCCAGCATTCTTTTACATGCATAGAGTGCCGTTGAGGCCTTCTTCACCCTCTCCTCCACGTTGAGCTTCCATGGCAGCTTACTGTCTAGGACGATTCCTAGATATTTTGTGCAAGGTTTCTCCTGTAAGGCCACCCCTCCTAACTGAGGCCTGGTCCAATTTGGGACCTTGTACCTCTTTGTAAACAAGACCATATCCGTCTTCTCCGCATTGACTTTCAACCCGACATTTGATGCCCAGGTGTGAATATCCCGAAGCGCCCGATCCATCAAAGAACTCATTGTTGGAAGGCACTTTCCACTTATGACAATTGCAACGTCATCTGCGTAAGCCGTAAGTTTTACGGGTCCCTCATCGAATTGCCTGAGCAGTTGGTTGATGACCAGCGTCCACAGCAGAGGTAATACCACCCCTCCCTGCGGCGTGCCCCTGTCCACTGATTTCGTGGCCTCGTACAATCCCCATTGTGATGTAATCTTTCTGCAATTTAACATGCAGCCGATCCATCTGATTAAGGCAGGATGTACTTTAATGTAATTAAGACCATCCATAATCATCCATTCAGAAACATTACTGAAAGCCGTGGCAATGTCCAAGACGACTCCTAGAGCATACTCCTTATATTCCAGGGATTTCTCTATGCTTATTACCACCCTATGCAATGCGGTGTCTACCGACTTGCCTTTGGTGTACGCATGCTTTCCGTGGCATGTACGATCGAAAGATTAATTGTGATGAGGCGTGTTCATGCTCAATTTCGACTCTTACGTTCTCGTTAATGCACTTGGGGCAACGCGACAATCTAGGTTCATGACGCAGTAGCCAAACCGAGTGATACTTAGGGTTGCATTAGAGAGATAGAATATCTCGCTGGCCTAACAGGTATACACTAAAGTTTGCAGCGTCTGCTCAACGTGAGCTTCGGCAGCAAGCGGGTATTTATCTTCTTAGCCGGAACGTCATCTCTCATTCGCATAACATGGGCCAGTCAGCGTAGCCGCTGCGTTTTAATTCGCTGGACTATCTTGATATCTGTATAAAGCTCGTATGGCTCATTATTAAATCTGTTTCGGTACTCGCCGTCGCCAACGCGTAGAGGTCCGTAAATCTTTCGAAGAATTTCTCCCTCCAACACTCCCAGATTCGCTTCATCATATGTCGTCGTTGTCCATGCTTCTGGACCATATAGCAGGACGGGTACGATAAGTAACATGTAGAGCATGACTTTCTTTTGCCGAGAGAGGACTTTACTTTCAAATTGCCTACTTAGTCCAAAGTGGCATTTATTGGCAAGAATCATTCTTCGTTGGATTTCAAAACTGATTTTGTTGTTTGTGTTATTGCTGGTTCCCAAATAAATAACGTCGTTTACTGTTTTAAATTTATGGCTGCCAACACTACAGGTACTTCGTTATGTCCTCATTCACCATCAAACCCATCTTTTCCGCTTCCTTTTCAAATGTGGTTGGTTGCTGTGTCGCCCAGATCCCAAGGATCCGAGCCCAAGTAGCGCACGGGGCGTCATTTTGATGCACATTTCTCCTGTAAACAATTACTGCTGATTTCGTATGACTATTCGATACTACGTTCGAGCCATTTGGAGAGGACGATTAACCTTCTGATATATTTTACAGAGCACTTAGCTAATTCCTGAAGTTCCGGGAGTACTGTCCATAGTTAGAAACGTAGTATGTGCTGGAGCAGCGCATTCACACAAGTAGTGAGCGATTGTTTTTTGCTGCCCTCTTCGTCGCATCTCCTGCAGATACTGTTGAAAAGTATCCTCATTATTTCAGCATGCAGGCCATGCGGTCATTATCCCATTATTGTGGCAGTGATCATAAAGATTTCTTTCCATGGCCTATTCAGTAGATCCTCTGCTCTCTTACTGTCGTAATTCGGCCAGGTTTGATTGGTTATGCTGCAAGTGTCCGAGGAATACCAGCTGGACACGGCTTAATCCTTGCATCTGCTATGTATGTTTCTTTTAATCGATGTAAGTGAACAATGCATCTCGTCTTGCTCCGCAGCCTCCAGCAGTTCCCCTGCCCTTTTAAGTTCGTCTGCCTTCTCGTTATCCTCGATATTCCTGTGAACAAGTACCCACATGAGGGTTATGTTTCAAGTGTGGAATAAGCAGAACTTACAGCGCGGGTATTCAGGCCGGTGATGCCAATGTCGTCAGCATACGGCGTTAACTGTGTACTTTTTTAGAATATATTTCGAGAGCGATTAAACTCTGCAGCTATTATAATTTTCTCCAACATCATAGTGAATAAATCGCATAATAGGGGTCACCCTGTCTGAAATTTAATTGAGGAAATTAAAAAAAAAAATAGAATTAAAAATTGAATTAAAAAATTAAATCTAGTTTAGTTTCGAACGGCTCGGAAAGGTTCTTTCCAATTCTAACTGAACTGATGGTCTTGGTCAACGTCATTTTGCACAGCCGTATAAGTTTTGCTGGGCAAGTAAATGCAGACATAACCGCATATAGGCAACTCCTTTTCGTGCTGTCGAAGGCGGAAAAGAAGAACATATATTTGGAATATCCGAACTTTTTTAAAGGAAAGCGCCAAAGCTCAGCTGGTTGATGTTTGTAAATGTAAAAAAGGGCAAAGGCAAGGAAGAGGAACAATCGAGTTCTACGACGTCTACTACAATTGTAAGGGGAAAGAAAACGGAGCCATATTCAACGTGCTTGTTGAAATATCTTCGAAATTAAAGATTTCTTAGCTTCTTATGGGTCCAGGTGTACGGTGTTTTCTTAAATTTTTATCAAAAAGTTTCTAAAATGTTCACGAAGTGGTCTTATACGCTGCTAATAACATATGCCGGCCACCGTGGTGTGATGGTAGCGTGCTCCGCCTACCACACCGTACGCCCTGGGTTCGCACCCCGGGCAAAGCAACATCAAAATTTTAGAAATAAGGTTTTTCAATTAGAAGAAAATTTTTCTGAACGGGGTCGCCCCTCGGCAGTGTTTGGCAAGCGCTCCGAGTGTATTTCTGCCATGAAAAGCTCTCATTAAAAACTCATCTGCCTTGCTGATGCCGTTCGGAGTCGGCATAAAATCATGTAGGTCCCGTCCGGCCAATTTGTAGGGGAAATCAAGAGGAGCACGACGCAAATTGGAAGAGAAGCTCGCGCTTAGATCTCTTCGGAGGTTATCGTGCCTTACATTTATTTTTATTTGACTTTGTTAGCTTTTGGCACAACTCTTTATTCTTGTGTATTCTTTGAGCTTTTATCAGGTCATTGCAAAACTCAGCGATCATGATCATACAAGTAATTATTAATGTCCAAAGCGATAAAAAATATCTCCCATAACGTTTTTTGCCACTTTATCAGTGATTTGAAAACCAATCTTCTGAAAATGTATTGCATTGCATGTCCATAAAAAACAACACAGTCTCATGTTTAAAACAATCCGACTGCATATTTGTGTGTTTATTTGATATTTGTAAAGAGATATTTTATGACTTTTGTGATTTCAACACTTCCGAACAAATGCGGCTTCGGAACAAGATTGTTTGTTCCGTTATAACACTTTTTTGTATGTTTCACGCAAATATTGTATATTTCGAAATTTCAATCGTCAGCTAAAAAACCTGAAGTAAGAATTTAGTTGAAATGCAGGTACGTATGAATGTATATACTTGTGACCACTAGCCCAGTAGGAAAGGTTTTAGATCACATAAGTTGTTCTTCTTTTCGGCTTTTCATTGAGTGAATTTTTTGAATTTATTTGCCTTGAGTTGCAAAAATCAGTGCTCGAAACGTCATTTCGCTCTAGAAAGGATTCGAGAGGTTGTTAGCGCAACCCTTTCAAGGGGTTTGCTAACACAATTTATACATTTTTCAGTCCAATAGTTAGCCTCATCTACCCGTGGCAAATCTTGTTTATTTAGCAGTTGAAGCTGCTTCGACGCAAACTTTTTAAAGGAAAGAATTAGTTGGATGACCTAGAAGGATAAAATTGGTTATATTAGATCGTTCCGCGATGGCTATTTTCTGGAACTTACTAGATCAGTATACAGCAAAGGACCATCAATATCAGTAAAATTTCTCAAAACATTTATCGCTACAAGAAGAAGACGAAGAGGAAATCCCTTCGGTTTAAAATGTTGCTCCTCGTTTTCCTCCGAGACACTTTGACTTATCTCCGGAAAAAATAAAGTCTTACTTAGACAGCAACAATTAAGTAGGCTCATGAAAAACGACCAGCTACTATTGTCGTCTTTCAGCTACAGGAAGAAAAGGAAAACTCTATTGTTCAGGAACAGCTCTAGGAATGGAGCCAAAATAATGGTAATTTCGTCTATTAGATAAAGCAAACCTGAGCAGTTAATTACGCCATCGATTAGTATTAAAATTTCCATCAATTACTTAATTAATTAAATTGTTTACCAAACTTTGTACATTATAAAATCAGCGATGTGGAGCGATTTTAGAGAATAAGACCACACAAAATAATGGAGGGTCATTCAACTTTCGACCTAACAAGGATATTATAAAGGGATTTCTCTAAAAGCTTTCGCATGGCGCTTAAAAGAAACTAAATTGGAGCAAGCTTTAGAATTAACACTGTTCATGTGATTAACAAAGGTGAAGCTAGAGTTGAAAGAACCGCTTACTCAGAGAAGACTTTGGCTGTAGGCAGTTGATTAGCTAGAATCTAGCTACTCGATTTTGCGTTTCCGTTATGATCATATGATATTTACTGTGATATTTATCTTCTTTGTTTCTGGGATTCCGCTCAACTAGATTAATCAGGTTGTTTTGTACTCGAATAACGTCTGAGAAGAGGAATCTCAGTTTAACAGCTTCAAATCATTGGCATGATGTGCAAACTCTGAATAATAAAGACATGAGCTAATATCGCTCGTAAACTTAAGAAATTTAAGCTGTTTCTAACTTTGATCATCTGTTAGTAAGATATGTCCCGATGCATATCAGAGGAGCCTAAGTCCACGGATGACATATCTTCAGATTTTTTATGCATTATAAACTAGAACATCAAATCCTTAGTTGAACACAACAACAAAAACTATCTAATCAATCGCTATTTTTTCAAAGTTGACTAAGTCCTACATTATGCGTAGATCAAAATTTCCTCAGTCCATTCAAGCGAAACAGATTGCGATCTGCTACTGAACGTTGTGACAAATTGGCGGTAGTTTACAAAGTCAACAAATCAAATCGTGCGACTTTTGGCAGAAAATTCATTAGAACTTTTCAAAACAAAGTCCATATGATTTCTATAAGTTTTGTGCTTAAGTAGAGTTCTCCGGCAGCTATATTTATTGAACATCTCGGATGGACTTAGGCAATTTTTACTCATATGAGATTAATTTCGAACGAGAAACGTTAATATCGGTACAATAAAATATGGGATCAGATTGTCTTAAATATTATACGGAAACCGGTGTAAATTGGGTGGAGACTAGTTTAAGTTTATATTAATATTTAATCTTTTCCTACGAATTATAAAACCTTATCCGGCACGGAAACGGGCTTTTGTACGTTTTTCTCAACGTTTTTGATACCTCCTAATGGATGTAAGTCTGGTGAATTTTCGGTTCGAGATGTCGGACTTTACTTTAGCTTTTTTCCTTAGCGGTTGTTGTGTTCATGAGCTCTAGCAAATAACACAATGGCAGGTATGAACTAAATTCCTGCATGGAAAATTTTTTCTCATTGTGTACCTTTATAAAGTAGCTAGCAGACCCGGCAGACGTTGTTCTGCCCTAAATTTGGCCTATCTGCATACATTTTAATAAGCTTTTTCCGTCTAACTCTGCCCTACCCCTCTACACTTTTTCCTAATCTTTTTATTCACTCCTCCCTCCGTCATCTCCATCTTCGTCTTTTCCTATCTCTTTTTCAGTCTCCTTCTCTCTTTTCTCTTCTCTCAAGTTTTTCTCCCTTCTGTCACCGACAGTTTGCTTGTGAGAGCATTGAGGACATTCGCTGGTTAACTGTGAAGCAGAACGGTAGTCAGTTCGTGGTACAATCAATTTCCTTAACATTTGAATTATAATTTAACCTAAACCTTTTGTTAATTAAATAAACAAATACATTTATTACTTTTATAAACGTGGTGAAACTATTCATTTTAATCCATTTGGACATTCCTGACATCTCAGAAGTGGGATGAACATATTTTACATCCATTCCTACATACGAATTGAATTTTCAATCAACGATACAAGCGAGGGGAAATACCACAAGTAAGCGAATCAACGAATAAGTTTAAAAAGAAAAAGAGCAAACAAAATTGCTTCAAACGTCTCTTAACATATTTAAGAGATCATTTGCAACAGTTACATACGAAAAGTTACAACGGCAAGTGACTTTGCATACGTACAAAACAAAAGGTAAACGCAAACGAATCAACAATCGAAGTAGCGAATGTAAGAACACAAGCAGAAGGGCAGTTTGTGTGTTTGCAACGACTTCGATACAAATAAAACGACGAGAACGCAACAACAACAAAAAAAAAAAAAATAAGACAACAGCAAGAGTAGATTTGTTTTGTTTTGTGTTTTTGGCAACGGCTTAAGAGCAACGTAAAAGGGGCAGTGGTGTTTATAGCTGCAATATTAAAGAACGTTCTGGAATTCTATTGAGAAGAATTATTGTGTGCCATACGGGCTGAACAACGGCGAGACGTTCAAGAAAAACCAACGTGATTACAAGTGAATTTCGGCAGAACTGGAAAAAAAAGAGGCAAAACAATTTTTTTTGCATATTTGTGGATGACAATTGCATGCAGAAAAGTTAATTGCACTATAATATGGGAAAAATGATCAAATTAAACACTTTAAAGGTTGATCAAATCAACAAATTGCTACAAAACCAAGGTGCGACGGTAATGGGCAATAAAGCAACAAAAATTATTAAATTGACAGAAATGTACGGCGTTGATGAAGTTGATGCTGAAGAGTTGGAGGTAAGCAGCGAAGTTACAGCTATGCAGAAGCAAATGGAAGAAATGCGTGGCATTATTGCGGGGCTAGCTAAGTCTGTAAACGATTTGGTGACAGTACAGACAAGGCAAACGTTAACACCGTCGAACGCCACAACGATTCCAGCAGAAGCAAGTTGCCACGACAACCATTCAACTGCCACAACAGAGGTTCACGCTGAAATACCAAGGAGTTCATCGGAACATGATTTTAATGGTACACCAATAGCAGTTCGTCCATTGTTAGTCCCAATGACGCAACGTGAATGGAAAAGAAGTGCAGTACACGACATCATCGCAATATTACCGGATTTTGATCCATTAAAAGGGAGTTTAACATCGAAACAGTTTGTTGATAAAGTTATACAGCTACGAGAAGCATACGGATGGTCTGAGCAAGAAATTTTGTTAGCCGCTCAATCAAAGTTGAAAGGGGTGGCCAAAGAATGGCTCGATGCACAAACCGTATTTCAACGATGGTCAGCTTTTGTATCAGGATTTCAAACAGATTTTCCTTTCACAATGTGTACCGCAGAAGTGCACACGGAATTATCACGAAGAAAGAGGCGAACAAATGAAACTTATAGTCAATACTATTACGCTATGTTAAATATTGGTAGGCGAGGTAAGGTTGATGAAGAATCAATCAATACATATATTATTGGGGGGTTAAATGACAGTAATTTAACACGAACCCTTATGGCAATGAAATTATCAACATGTAACGATTTATTGCGATCTCTTGATAGTTTAGCAAATGTATATTGTGCGTTCAAAGGTACAGATAGTGGTAATAGAAATGTAAACGAGGTAACACGAAATGTTACTACAGAAAAAAAAATATACAAAATGTTTTAATTGCAACGAGTATGGACACATTGCAGCAAAATGTCCAAAGCCTGCAAGAAAGGAAAGATGCGCAAAATGTAACAAGGTGGGACACGATTCTAAGTCTTGCCGCTATGAAAAATCAACGGTTGCAAAGGTAGTTAGTGAAAATTTATATCCACCTTTAATGTCAAGTGTCCTGCTGAATGGTGACCAGTATTCGGCGTTTGTCGATACTGGCAGCGACACATCAATCATATCCGAATCCAAAGTACCAACCAATGTGGAAAAGAAAGTATGTGCTAGAAAGTTAGAGGGATTTGGGGGTGCAAGCGTTGAAAGTAAAGAAGAGATTGAAGTAGAATTAGTTATAGAAGGCAGCACACTGAATACGAAGTTGCATGTAGTACCCGACGAGTTTATGCCATACGATCTGTTCATTGGACGAGATGTTTTGTGTCGAAAAGATTGTTCACTGGTTATACAGTCGGGAAATATGCAAATACAGAAAAATACGGCATGGGGTTTTAATGTTAATGTATCATTAAGCAAAGATGAAATGCATGAAGTACTTCATTTACTAGAAAAATACGATGATTGTTTTGCAGAAGATTTAGGAAAGCTTGGACGTTGTAAAACAACAACTATGGAAATCGTTGTCAGCACCGAGAAACCAATTACAGGTAGGCAGTACCAGGTACCTTTTATCCAAAGACCTGTACTTTCCACGATAATTGACGAATTGCTTAAGCACAATATAATTCGTCAGAGTTCATCACCTTACGCAGCTCCAGTTGTAATAGTGAAGAAGTCAAACGGGGAAGATAGAATGTGCGTTGACTTTAGGGCACTTAATGCGGTCACCATAAAAAAACAATTCCCAATGCCAATAGTAGAAGAGCAGTTGTCAAAGCTTGGAGGTAATACGTTTTTTACCACCCTTGATATGACTGCAGCATATTATCAAATTCCATTACATAAGGAGAGCAAGAAGTTCACAGCGTTTTTGACGCCTGAGGGATTATATGAGTATAATGTAATGCCATTTGGACTGCGAAATGCACCAATGGTCTTTCAGGAGATGATTATTCAACTTGTACGTGGTTTGAGAAACCGAGATAAAATTATAAGCTACGTTGATGAGGTTATAATTGCAACAAAGAATGTTAGTGAAGGTATTGATGTCCTAGCCGAGTTTTTGGATGCAGTACGAAATGCTGGTCTCACGCTAAAACCAAGTAAATGTACTTTTATGTCAAGAAATGTTAAATTCTTAGGCCATGTCGTAAGCCAAGATGGTATTAAGCCTGGTGAGGAGAAAACAAAATCAATTAAAGCTTTTCCTCAACCCACTAATGTAAGTGAAGTCCGTCGATTCCTTGGCTTAACAGGGTTTTTCAGGAAGTTTATACCAGATTATGGTAGTAACGCTATGCCGCTAACAACGTTACTAAAGAAAGCGCAAACATTCGTGTGGACAGACGAACATGCCATAGCTTTTGAAAAATTAAAACATGCACTTTGCACTCAGCCGGTGTTAGTTTTGTTTGACATAACAAAGAGCCACGAAGTACACACCGACGCTAGTTCCATAGGGCTATCTGGAGTGTTGTTGCAGCTAGAAGGCGAGGATTGGAAGCCGGTACACTATTACAGCAGACGATGTAATGCAGCTGAGTCTACGTATCCATCACATGAATTAGAAGTATTGGCGATCGTAGAGACGCTTGAACGATTACGAGTTTATTTAGTCGGTAATCCATTTGTTGTACGAACGGACTGCAATGCAATTGCAACAACTAAGTCCACTACAGCATTGAAGCCGCGCATTGCCAGATGGTGGCTAAAACTACAAGAATTTGGTTTTACATGTACATATCGACCTGGGTCTAAAATGCAGCACGCAGACTCACTTAGTCGAGCGCCTGTTGAAATATCGAAAGGTACAAACACTGTTGCAGAAAAGGTATTGAAACTTAACCGAGGCAATACGATGGATGATTGGATTTACTCAATGCAACTTCAAGATGAAAATTTAAAACGAATAAGCGATATAATTACAGGGAAAGAAACGGCAGATGAAGCTACAATTAAGCAAATGAAAACCGATTATACGATGCATAACAGTCGATTATTTAGAAAAGCTAAGGGCGAAATGAAATTAGCAGTACCAAAATCAGTAAGATGGCGAGTTGTTAAGTCATGTCATGATGACTCTGGACATTTTTCTTTAGAAAAAACATTACAGCGACTATGCAAATATTTTTGGTTTCCACGCATGAGGAGGTATGTCAAATCATACATAGCAGCTTGTGAAGAGTGTTGCTTAAATAAAATGACGGGAGGTAAACCGCAAAGCCAATTGCACGTAAGCGATGTGTTGCCGATCCCATTTAGGCACATTTTTATTGATCATGTGGGTCCATTCCAACGCAGCAAATCAGGGTTTTCGTACATATTAGTAGTTGCATGCGGATTCAGTAAGTACGTAATCCTAAAGGCAGTCAGAACTACGAAAACTGAACCAGTCGTAAAAGCACTAGAAGGAATCATGGCCATTTTTGGTCAACCACTTAAAATAACATCAGATCGAGGTACGGCGTTCACTTCGAGGCAATTTGAAGAATTCATTTCCAATCATGGTATTCAACACAACAAAACTGCAGTACGAACACCGAGAGCTAACGGACAGGCCGAACGCGTAAATAAAACAGTTATCAACGCTTTGAAATGTATGAGCGAAACGGCCAAAACATGGGATAAAATGCTTCCAAACATTCAATGGACGATTAATTCCCAACGTAATGAGGTAACAAAATACACGCCTAATGAACTTGTGTTTTATTTCAATCCCAGAGATGTAACATACAACCGAATGATACAAGCTATAAACGATGATGATAAGGGTAATCCAGATATCGAGGTGAAACGTGATGAAGCAGCAAACAATATAATGGCAGAGAGACATAAGTGGAAAGAGCGTTATGACAAAAGACACCAAACTCCAAAGAAATACGATGTTGGCGACTTAGTGGTCATTGATCATGTTCCAAATGCAACAGGTCTCTCCCATAAGCTGGATCCCGCATTTAAAGGACCATATATTGTTACGAAAGTACTTAACTACGACAGATATATTATCGAAGATCTACCAGACTCAACACATACACAAAGACGTTATTGCAACATATGTAGTGTGGATAACATAAAACCGTGGTGTGCATTGATTCCCGAACTTGATGGTATCGACGACGACGATGATTCGTCCATGCAGGACGAAATGTCAGGAAAGGCCGAGCTGTCACCGACAGTTTGCTTGTGAGAGCATTGAGGACATTCGCTGGTTGACTGTGAAGCAGAACGGTAGTCAGTTCGTGGTACAATCAATTTCCTTAACATTTGAATTATAATTTAACCTAAACCTTTTGTTAATTAAATAAACAAATACATTTATTACTTTTATAAACGTGGTGAAACTATTCATTTTAATCCATTTGGACATTCCTGACACTTCTTCTTCATCTCTTATTGCCAGTCCCAGAGGGTGGTATGTATTTTGTTCCAGTTCCATTCCGAGTCTCAGTCCCAGTCCCACCCCGAGTCTCAGTCTCAGTCCTAGTCCTAATCCCAGTCCCAGTCCGTCTCTGGTATACTTCCCGGAAAAAAGCATCGCAAATACTAATATAGACAAATTTATATACGAAATTTCAGGCAAATAGAATAGGACGTATGTAAATATAGGTATGTGGGTATTATTAATTCTTGTCTTTAATTCGGCTTCGCATGCATATTTATCAGTTTGGCCTGGTTGATGCGACTAAATCGAATATCACAATGAACTTTAGAGCTCTCAGCAACAGCTTTTATTTGATATCCATAATACACACACATTCTAGGGGTATTTGATATCCATATTGTTTTGGACTATATCTCGAGACCATAGTCACCCAGCGGCGTAAAACTTACTCTGTATTATATATTTGATACCCATAATATAAAAACAAATTCTAGGTGTATCCGGGTCCATTTTTTGGCCTATATCTCGAGACCGTAATCACCCAGCGGTGTAAAACTTACCCTGTACTAAAGCATACATCAACAGCTTCAATTTGTATAAACACATTCTAGGGGTACCCGGGTCCACGTTTTGGGCTATATCTCGAGAGCCTAGCCTCCCAGTTGTATGAAAATTATCCTGTACTATAGCACTCATCAACAGCTTTCATTCGATAACCATATTGTATAAACACATTCTACGGGTACCCTTTTCCACGTTTTGGACTATATCTCGAGACCCTAGCCTCCCAGTTGAATGAAAATTATCCTGTACTATAGCACTCATCAACAGCTTTCATTCGATAACCATATTGTATAAACACATTATACGGGTACCCTTTTCCACGTTTTGGACTATATCTCGAGACCCTAGCCTCCCAGTTGAATGAAAATTATCCTGTACTATAGCACTCTTCAACAGCTTTCATTCGATAACCATATTGTATAAACACATTCTACGGGTACCCTTTTCCACGTTTTGGGCTATATCTTGAGAGCCTATCCTCGCAGTTGAATGAAAATTATCCTGTACTATAGCACTCATCAACAGCTTTCATTTGATATCCATACTGTATAAACACATTCTAGGGGTACCCGGGTCCACGTTTTGGGCTATATCTCGAGACCCTAGCCTCCCAGTTGTATGGAAATTATCCTGTACTATAGCACTCATCAACAGCTTTCATTTGATATCCATATTATATAAACACATTCTAGGGCTACCCGGGTCCACGTTTTGATCTCAAGACCCTAGGCACGTAGCGAAAAAAAGGTAGACGTTGGCCGATTCTCAGATCTACCCAATATGCTCACAAAATTTCATGAGAATCGGTTCAGCCGTTTCGGAGGAGTTCAGCCTCAAAACCGTGACAGAAGAATTTTATATATTAGATATTCTTTATCACATGACCTTATTGCTTTATGTTGTCCAATTTTAATTTTTTTTTCCACTTTTATGACCGCCCTATGGCTTTTGGCAACCCCGAAATATAAAATAGACTGCAACAAAAAAGTATAGTTGCATTTATGTAAGTATACGTATTTACATATATCACGGTTGCCACTTTGGTACATTTGGAACAAAAATGGTCAGCTCCTTTACTTTTACACTGGACTTAGGCGGTTATTCCTTATAACCATATGGTTCTAAATGTAGTATACTTTTCTGCACACTTGATACTGTTTTAGATTTTTTGGGGATCGAGTTTTAGCGTTAGGGATTGTTGCAATTTAGGGGTATTACTTTAAATATCGTAAGATGGCTGGCTCAAGGTCTTAAAAATAAAAACACACAAGTTGTTTTAAGCCGTCTTGAGGGAACCACAACATGAAATTTTTTTACATAAACTGTCACAAATATACGTACATTATATTTTTACACGTCCATACCCCGTCATGTGGAGTTTTGTACTGTCCTTTAGTTTGTAAGTTAATGTTTGTATAATGGCATTATGTATTTTTGTACTCAGGGTCCTTTGCACACAGAGTATATTAACTTTGATTGGATAACGATTGGCTGTACAGGTATAAAGGAATCGAGATAGATATAGACTTCCATATATCAAAATCATCAGTGATCGAAAAAAAATTTGATCGAGCCATGCCCGTCCGTCCGTCCGTCTGTCCGTTAACACGATAACTTGAGTAAATTTTGAGGTGTCGTGATGAAATTTGGTACGTAGGTCCCAGGGCACTCATCTCAGATCGCTATTTAAAATGAACGATATCGGACTATAACCACGCCCACTTTGTCGATATTGAAAATTTCGAAAAACCGAAAAAGTGCGATAATTCATTACGAAAGACGGATAAAGCGATGAAACTCGGTAGGTGGGTTGACCTTATGACCGAGAACAGAAAATTAGTAAAATTATGGACAATGGGCGTAGCACCGCCCACTTTGAAAAGAAGGTAATTTAAAAGTTTTGCCAGCTGTAATTTGGCAGTCGTTAAAAATATCATTATGAAATTTGGCAGGAACGTTACTCCTATTACTGTATGTGTGCTAAATAAGAATTAGCAAAATCGGATGAAGAACACGCCCACTTTTAAAAAAAAATTTGTAAGTCAAATTTTAACAAAAATTTAATATCTTTACAGTATATAAGTAGATTATGTCAAAATTCAACTCCAGAAATGACATGGTGCAACAAAATACAAAAATAAAAAAAATTGTAAAATGGGCGTGGCTCCGCCCTTTTTCACTAAATTTGTCTACAATACTTTTAATGCCATAAGTCGAACAAAAATTGACCAATCCTTGTGAAATTTGGTAGGAGCTTAGATTCTAGGACGACAACTGCTTTCTGTGAAAAAGGGCGAAATCAGTTGAAGCCACGCCCAGTTTTATACACAGTCGACCCTCTGTTCTTCCGCTCGGCCGTTAACATGATAACTTGAGCAAAAATCGATATATCTTTACTAAAATAAGTTCACGTACTTATCTGAACTCACTTTGTATTGGTATAAAAAATGGCCGAAATCTGACTATGACCATGCCTACTTTTTCGATATCGAAAATTACGAAAAATGAAAAAAATGCAATAATTCTATACCAAATACGAAAAAAGGGATAAAACATGGTAATTGGATTGGTTTATTGACGCAAAATATAACTTTAGAAAAAACTTTGTAAAATGGGTGTGACACCTACCATATTAAGTAGAAGAAAATGAAAAAGTTCTGCAGGGCGAAAACAAAAACCTTTGGAATCGTGGCAGGAATACTGTTCGTGGTATTACATATATAAATAAATTAGCGGTACCCGACAGATGATGTTCTGGGTCACTCTGGTCCACATTTTGGTCGATATCTCGAAAACGCCTTCACATATACAACTAAGGGCCACTCCCTTTTAAAACCATTAATACCTTTAATTTGATGCCCATATCGTACAAACACATTATAGAGTCACCCCTGCTCCACCTTTATGGCGATATCTCGAAAAGGCGTCTACCTATAGAACTATGGCCACTCCCTTTTGAAATACTCTTTAGGATTACCCTAGGTTCATTTTCCTACATGGTGATTTTCCCTTATTTTGTCTCCAAAGCTCCCAGCTGAGTATGCAATGTTCGGTTCCACCCGAACTTAGCCTTCCTTAGTTGTTTATATTAAATTTTGGTCCTTTTCTTTGGTATTTGGTCCTTTTTTCGATGAATTTTGGTCCCAAATGAAAACGAGGTCTGGCAACCATGTTACATATATATATAAAAAAATGCCTTTGGTATATAAATGTAATAACTTTTAAAATATATTGCAAATTGCTAAAGTATTGTGGCCAAAGATTGCGAATTGAGATAAGCAAAATCAAATTTTGTTTGCTCGCCATTTCGTCCTTCGAGATTTAGTTTGACAGTGGAGTTACATCAGATTGGAATCCGCAAACTGAGTAGATGTGTTGGCATTTTGTAAATAAATAAGATGTCATATCAAGCAACGCAATGTAGAGGACAAGTAGTCCTATGGTGGTAATGGAAAAACTGTTTTAATGTATTACATCAAGTATGAAATTATTAAATAAAGCAATTTGTACATTATGCATTGTGCAATATTTACAAGATAATAAGTATGTCATTTAGTATCATAATAAAAAAATGAATATAAAGGGTGATGTACCCCCGAAGATATTTCCGCCTCTTCTCTTCTCTTCCGATTCGCGTCGTGCTCTTTTTTAATTTTTTCTAGAAATTGGCGGGACTTGAACTACATGTGCAGATGAGTTTTCATTGAGAAGCTTTTCATGGGAGAAATGCAATCGGAGTATAACTTAGTTGGGTATAAACCTTCAATCTTCAGCTTTTTCGGGTTCTTTTAAAAAGAGATTTGAAACTTGACAACGGTATATACAATCAACTATAAAAACATAACACAACTCCGGTCACACTGCAAATGGTACATGTACATGGTATATGTTTTATGCAAATATGTCAACGCAATAACTCTGTTGTTTCTCTAATGCTAACAACCACCCTTCAAAAAACTCGAGTACTCTATAAATAATGTAAGGAATACTCCTTTGGGAGTATAGGACTGCTCCAAATATAATCTGTATTAATACAAAAAATGTGCTCCAATTAACATTGCGATGTCCTAGGAGAGGAGTCGGTGATCCCACTCTCGCTTTGTTTGTGAGTATTCCATAGAGTACATACGTGAGAGTACTTTCCAAAGTACTTTCACTGTAGTACTCCATGGAGCACCCACAGAGGATCATATGCCAAAGTACTAAAGAGGAATTGTGTCGAATAGAATTATCGAAGTGAATTTAATTTAAAATGAAAGTAAATGAAGAGGGGCCATACAACTTTTATATTTTATACTACGAATATTCTTATGTTATTTAGCATTTGCGTGAATAAAGAAACAAATATAATATGTATACATAAAACCAGTGCGCTGTTGCATTTTATCAGAGTTGCCAAAATAAAATTTTATTATTAGTTATTTGCATGCAATATTTTACTTTTGGCAACTCTGTTCGATCGTCATCGTGTCGTGATCACTGTCGTTAAAAAACGAGCAATGATCGCCTGATGGTGGTCCGCAAACGCATTGCAAAGGAGTATTGTTAGAGTACTCCAACATGAAGAAAATGGAACACGTAATCCAACAATTTTTGCAGGGCACATCACAATTGGGATAAGTTACAACGGCTAAGTCATGACGTGGCTGAATGCGTTTGTAACACTTCAACCATAGTAGGAGTGCGGGTTCGAATACCACTCACGGGAGAAAAGACTTTGAAGGGATTTACAAGATATAATCAAAACAGTTGTCGCCTTGTACGTCCTGATGTCACGTTGTTTACATTTTTCTCAAATTATTAAATAAATTATAAATTAAAAATTGCTTCAAATAAATGTTTTCATACATTAAAAAGGCAATGAGCGTAATCTCCACATAATTCATACAAATATATCCGCTGCACTTGAAAACTTCACTCAGTTCAGATATTTTGTTCCTCATTGATCATGCATTCAATACGATACTTTGTTTTGAAACTCGCTCATATAATTCTATACAATCAAATTCAAAGACAATCGTTTGCGATTGGATTACTTGCTTTATGGCAAGCTTATTTCATAGCAAAAGTGAACGTGTACTTACTTACTAAATTGGCGCTTAGCCGTTGAAACGGTGTCCAACAAGGCGCGCAAGCCGCTTTTTTTATGTTAATTGGGGCCACCAGGGAATTTAAGTAATTTTCCACTTGATCCTTCCAACGGACTGAGGGCCAACCTCTTCCTCTGCTTACTTAGGCGTGTTCTGATAAAAATTCCTTTTTAACCGGGCTCTCATTTTCCATTCGCATAACGGCCTATCGAGCGTAGCTTCTGTGTTTTAATGGGGTGGACTCTTTATTGTCTGCCCAAACTCGCGCAGCTCATAATTTAATCTTTTTCGGTGCTCGCCATCGCCAACACCTAGAGGTCCGTAAATCTTTCTAAGAACTCTTTTCTCGAACACTATCAGAGCCGCTTCATCTGATGCTGCCATGATCCATGCTTCTGCACCATAGAGCAGGACGGGTATGATAAGTGTCTTGTGAGCATGATTTTAGTTTACCGTTATTGAAAAAAGAATTTGAATTTCGCAGATAAGAATGCCATTTACGCTATAACCATATATATGAACATAATAATGACAAAAACACATAATGGAAATTGCTTCTGTTTTTTCCCCGTAGCAAAATAAAAGCGAGCAGCACTTCCGTCTGCAGTATGCGGGTTCACAAAGATATATCTACAAAATACTTCGTGGCTATCATTCAAAAAGCACTTCAAACACCATGAAAAACTAAAGCGAAACAACAACAACAATGCTGTCAGCAAACTGAGCTTAAACTGCAGCAAATGACTAGCAAACAATCTTTCAACTTAAAATACTTCAGTTTAATTTTTTTTTATTTGTTTTTGTATTTGTTTTCGCTTTTGTTTAACTTTTTGGTGGTGCAGCGGTAAATTTCCTAATCTAGTGTGTGCCCCGCATTTGTTCTGCTTGGCTTAATACAATTGCACAAATGCAAAGTGCACTTCAAACAACTTAACAAAAACAAATGTTGCCAGGTTTTTAAATTTTTTTTTTTACGTAAAGTCTATTATTTTACCGAAAAATATAATTTCAGCACATTTTCATTATCGTTGGGCTCTCGTGCAAGGTGAACTGAGAAGTGAAATAGGAGATGAACGAAACGAAATAGCTAGGTAGGAAGCGATGAAGGTGAAAATAAGGTGTTACAAGATGGGGAAAGGGAACGGGGAAAGACAGATAAAACGATAGAAATTAGAATAGGAATAGTGATGAGAAAATTAGAGTAAGAGTATGAGGAAGAGCGAGATTGGAGGGGTATACGGAGAGCAGAAAGAATAGCATGAGAATAAGAAAGCTGAAGAAAAAGTAAAAAAGGAGTGAGGGAAAAACAAATGAAATATAAGGAATAAAAAGAGAGAGGGGACGAGAAGAAGAAAACAGTGGTTACGCAAATCGAAATCTAGAGGGGAGAAGATCAAGAATAAGATGGGGAGAAATTGAAAGGAAAAGGACGAAAGAGCGGTAGTGGAGATAAAGGGAACGTGAAGGCGAGTGGGACAAAAGGTGGGGGAGTGGACGAGAAAGCAAGAGAAAAACATAGAGAACAACAAGAAGAAGGAGTAGAAGTAAAAAAATTATAAGAAATATTTAAGAGATAGAGAAAGATTAATATAGAGAATGTAAGAGAAGTAAAAAAAGGGGAAAGGAAGACAAAGACGGGAAGAACTCGGAAGAAAACTCGGCAGAGGACGAGGCAATGGGAAAGTAGGAAGAGGAAAGAGGGGGAAACAGGTAGAGTATGAGAAAAAGTGAAGCCATAAAGAAAATGTGTATAAGTAGAAAAAAAGAGAAACGGGATAAACCGGGAAAGAATAAGTAAATTCATAAAGAAATAAAAGCAAGGGAGCAGATTATTTTAAACCAATTTTTATATTATTCGGGTCCGTAGCAAAGCGAGAGTTTCTTCGTGCACTTTTATAAAAACAAAATTGTATACCGACAGACAATGTCCTGTCCGAAAATTAGATTGGCTACCTTTGTGGTCATCCCTAACCCTTATCACAATCTATCCTATGTTCGTACTTTCTAATTCATATTCTTATTCCTGTCCTTCTCATACTAGCTTTGTAAGCATAAACTTTTCATTCTTCTTCTCCCTCCTACTCACACTCCCTAATCCATTCCGATTCCCACTTCTTGTTCCATCACCTCTCCCACTTATACTCGTGTCGTTTCTGTGAGCCTGAGGATGAAGCTCCGGTTCACATTCTCAGCGAATGCGTCACTCTGGTAAGGCAGAGGCTCTCTCATCTATGTGGTGTGACTCTTAATCCCTATGTGATATGGAGTAAAAAGTCTGAAGACTTCCACTTCCACTACCACGACAACTACCACTACCATTACATATACCGCTGCCAGTGCCACTTCCACTAACACTATCATTAACATTACTACCACAACAGCTACCCTTACTACTCCCATTCCCAATCGCACTCCCTCTTTATCTCCCACACTCACTCCCTTTTTTCTCTCTACGTCGCCAACAAAATTTTCTTTACGTAAAGAATCTATATTAAGCTGGGTTGATTTGCATGGACGAACGTTAACCTATATACGGCCATCGATTTTTCGATAGGTTTTGGGCTCAGGAAAAAAAGTTACTCTAAGCATACCCAAAAAAATAAATTTGAGTCTGTAAATTTTTACTTTTTTTCTTTGATTTTTAAGGTTTTTTTCATGACCTACTTAAAAAATTATCATTTGATTTTAAAATTTTCATATATACCCTGTCCGACTCAAAATTGTCCGCTTAAAACTTTAGCGGTAACAGTTTTTTGAAAAAAAAAATATTTTTTGGGTTTTGAGGAGTGTTTTGGTGAAAAAATTTATTTTTTCGCCATTTTTTTCTGAAGAAGAAACGTTCAAAAGTGTTGCCGATGAAAACGAATTTGTCTCATAGTTCCTATCCCACTTAAAATTATGCGGTAAAAACATTGGCATTAACAGTTTTTAAAAAAAATTTTTTTTTGTTTTTGTGACTTGTTTTGGTCGAAATCGATTTTTTTCATTTTCAAGGCTCCAAATCATTTTTTATGTATATGTTTCCGTTAGACCCACCAATAAGTATACCAAAATGATCAGGGGACGAACTGAATTGATCTAGCCATGTCCGTCTTTCCGTCCGTCCGTCCGTCCGTCCATCTGTCCGTCTGTCCGTTTGTTTGAACGCAAACTAGTCCCTCAATTTTTGAGATATCTTGATGAAATTTGGTAAGCAGGCATATTTTGATGGGGATTTGACATTTGCCGGAATCCACCGGATCGCACCACTATAGCATATACCTCCCATACAATAGATTGTTCAATAAGAGGGTTTTCGCCATTTCTGCCCCATTTCTGCCTCATTTTAACAGCTAGCTATATCAAATTTTACCACAAGCTTACGTATCGGGCATAGGTGGTTGTCTGAAAAAATCGCCAAGATCGGACATAAAAAAAAAAGAACCGATTGTTGAGATGCGAGGATTTTCGCCAATTCTGCCTCATTTTTTTATGCTATGCCCAATACGTAAGCTTGTGGTAAAATTTAATATTGCTAGCTGTTAAAATGAGGCAGAAATGGGGCAGAAATGGCGAAAACCCTCTTATTGAACAATCTATTGTATGGGAGGTATATGCTATAGTGGTCCGATCCGGTCGATTCCGGCAAATGTCAAATCCCCCATCAAAATATGCCTGCTTACCAAATTTCATCAAGATATCTCAAAAATTGAGGGACTAGTTTGCGTTCAAACAAACGGACAGATGGACAGACGGACGGACGGACAGACGGACATGGCTAAATCAACTCAGCTCGTCCCCTGATCATTTTGGTATACTTATTGGTGGGTCTAACGGAAACATATATATAAAAAATGATTTGGAGCCTTGAAAATGAAAAAAATCGATTTCGACCAAAACAAGTCCCAAAACCAAAAAAAAAAAACTTTTTTTTAAACTGTTAATGCCAACGTTTTTATCGCATAATTTTAAGTGGGATAGGAACTATGAGACAAATTCATTTTCATCGGCAACACTTTTGCACGTTTCTGAAGAAACCCTTAAAAAAAATGACGAAAAAATAAATTTTTTCACCAAAACACTCCTCAAAACCCAAAAAAAAATTTTTTTTTTTTTTTCAAAAAACTGTTATCGATAAAGTTTTAAGCGGACAATTTTTAGTCGGACAGAGTATACATGAAAATTTGAAAATCAAATGAAAATTTTTTAAATAGGTCATAAAAAAAACCTTAAAAATCAAAGAAAAAAAGTCAAAAAACTCAAATTTTGCAGGCTCGAAAATTATTTTTTTGGGTAAGCTTAGTGGAACTTTTTTTTCCTGAGCCCAAAACCTATCGAAAAATCGATGGCGGGATATAGGTTAATAAATCGACCCAGGTTAATCAATATGCCTAATATAAATTTTATACGTAAAGAGACTGTGGTGGGCGGCAGGGATATATGTCATCGCCCAAATATCGAAAATTCTATACAGATTATTATACGCGAAATGATCAATAGTTTTAGCCAAAAGGCATGAATTTACGCTAATATAATATTTAAATTGCTGTACGCGTTAGTGAAAATTGCTTGAGAACTTTGGACGCCCATAGCACGTACACACGCATCCTTTTTTGTTTATGAGATAACGAAAATTATTTTACTGAGGCGAAACTTTCTGATTATTGCATAAACCCCAGGCCGTGGTGTAGAGAGCCACAACCTTTTACATTTGCTATAAATTTGCATGGGAACGCCTGAAGAGTGTCTTCAAAAGAGCGCTAACAAAATTCAGATCAGACCCAGGGAAATTTATGTTTTCCCGTAACTGAATATTGGGCATAAGTTGCGCATTTTTTACTCCGATTTATGTCCTACTCGCAGATACCTAAAGAAAACCTCACTCACAAGTCACTCGAAGACATGTTCGCGAAATGACTAGACCTTAGGAGAAATTGGTGAACGAGGAAACGAGAGTAGAAAAGCAGCGCACGCTGAGGAATCAGTAATAAATTTAATTGAAACACGCCATTAGTTGTGAAGTGAATTATAATTGTGAAGTACTCCCAAAGTAATCTAAATAAAGACCAGTTTGCCATATTGCATATTTTAGTTATTTATTCGACAGTTTAGCGATTCGAACGTTAGCAGAAGGTACATAATAACCAGGATTTCCCTAAATTCGTTGGAGTAAAAAAAAACAGCGCATATGGCAACATTGATCTGAAAATAGAAAAAAATGCACACATTTAAGCCAGGCTCACACTATATTTCAACAACGACTTGCCTTTGAGCGCGGCAAAGCTTATGAAGATAACATCTTTAATGGCCAAAAACTGCCAGCAAATTAACAAATGTTGTTGTTGAGCGACAGCCACACATTTCAAGTGATCATTGCGTTTGCTCTGTGACCCAGCAGCTGCGATTAGGAGGTACTTGTAAATGCAGCTTCGCTTGGGTGCTTAACAAACTCAGCCATTCTAAGCTCTGTTGATGTATACAAATTTCCACATTTTTCGTGACGCAATCGTAATGGCTACATTTCATTCTTGAAATAAAGATGTTTTCTCAGTTGTAGCAAATGAGTTAAATTACATATCTACTCGTATTTTATAATTAAGTCAGCATGCTTTCAACATAAAATTAACGACTCAGTTACGTATTTGATGGTAGTAATATATTCTTTCATCATTAGACAAGATCCAGAAAAAAGGCCAACGATCTGTCTGCATATCCGTTAATCTGCAGAATAAGTGAGGCTGTGTGAATGGTGCTAGAGTACATAACGCGTTTACTTACTGTTAGAGTGCAGAGAAATCACCGCATATATTTCTGTTTTACATACACCCGAAATATTTTGTTAAAAAATCGAAGTTCTTCAACATCTTGTTTTGCTTATAGAAGAGAAGGCCAAAGCATCCGATGCCTTCAAACTCACCCAGCTCAGATTTAAAGAACATTTGGGAAAGTATAGTACCATCCTCCTTTACAGCTAGTTTCGAGGATCCAACATGAAAGCGCCTTAAAAGGTAAAGAGATAATTCGCTTATATATTCAACCTTTTATTTTTAAAGTCCTGTCAACAGCGATAGCTTCAACTCTTGATAGGGTTTGTGGAATCTAAATGTCCTGTATACAATGCAAAGAGGTCTTCAGTCCCTTTAAGATGATGGCTAGATTAACAAATAATATTTTATGTCACACAACCAAACCTGGCACCACTAGGCCTAGAGTGGCGCCAGTGGTTGAAGTGAAATGATAACACAGATAACTGATATATGATACCGATAAATCAAATATCCACAACATGCGCTGTGCGGACAATGCCTTATATCGTCTAGCTATAATTATCCGGTCAGGCGATGCTGGCCTTGAAATCATTCCTACAATCAGTTCAATTTGCCAGACAACAGTCGGCGTTAGGACCTTGCGCGATGACTGAAGACACATTCATCAGAGTTGTGGGAAGCATTTCCCATACTATAACCTCTATGCTGTTTCTGTAAAGCCTGTTACCCGACAAACAAAGTTTTGTCTGACCAGAAAAAATTTACGGTAATTTATTGCATATGCTTGGATGGATCTTGATAGACCATCCTTCTCCGACCATTCGTACATCAGCTTCAGCATCCCCCTAAAGAGGGTAGAGAAGAGAGGAACCTTTAGAAACCCTAGGTCAACAAACTGGACAAAATTCCAGAAACAGGTAGAAACGAAACTGGGACAACCCAAAGGGGTTGCCAATGTGGAAGAACTGGAGGACTCTAATGAATTTCAAACAAGAATGCTAATGACTGCATATAACAAAGCTTGCCCTCTAAGAAGATTCAGAGGAAAAGCAAATGAGCAATGAGCTGAGTCTTCTAGGAAGACAGGTAATAGAAATGTTTAAGCTAGCAAAGACCGCGGAAAGCGAAGCGTGTCGGGACGAGTACAGGGATCTACAAGCGTGAAATTTCCAGGGCGAAGAGAATCTCATGGAAAAATTTCTGTATGGACATAGAGTGCTCCTGCGAAACAGCACGGTTGAGAAAAGCCCTAGCAAGGGGAAATATAGTTCAGGGACTAATAAAGAAAGAGAACGGGGAATGGTCACGTAAGAGTAAGGAATCCCTTGAGGTGCTTCTCGATACACATTTCCCATCGGAAGATGGCTTAGAAAAGCCAGCAGACAGCCCTCACACTTCGATCACGGAGCGGGTAGTGCCGGGCTTGGTGACCGATACCAAGATCGAGTGGGCAGTGAAGACGTTTTCTAAGTTTAAATCGCCAGGCCCAGATGGTATATTCCCGTCCATGCTACAAGTTTCAAGTAGGGCGGTCGTGGAATGGCTTAAAATAATATTCGATGGGTGCATAAGACTGAATCATGTACCGCACTCTTGGAGAACTGCTCGTGTAGCTTTCCTACCAAAGGCGGGGAAGATCGGTCACGTGTATCCCAAAGACTATAGACCCATTAGCTTAACATCATTTCTGCTCAAAACCTTTGAGAGAATGATGGATGGTACATAAAGTCCAACGTGGATGAAAATCTGCTCTCCACAACATAACATGCGTACACCAAAGGCAAGTCGGTAGACATCGCATTGCATAGGGTGGTAATAAGCGTAGAGAAAGCCCTTTAATATAAGGAATATGCTCTAGGAGTCTTCTTAGACATTGCCAGGGCTTTCAGTAATGTTTCTGAATGGATGATTATGGATGGTCTCAATTACATTAAAGTACAGCCAGCCTTATCCAGATGGATCGGCTGCATGTTAAGTTGCAGGGAGATTACATCACAAGGCAGGCCACGAAATCAGTGGACAGGGGAACGCCGCAGGGAGGGGTGCTATCACCTCTGCTGTGGACGCTGGTCATCAACCAACTGCTCAGGCGATTCGATGAGGGACCCGTAAAACTTACGGCTTACGCAGATGACGTTGAAATTGTCATAAGTGGAAAGTGCCTTCCAACGATTAGTTCTTTGATGGATCGGGCGCTTCGGGATATTCATACCTGGGCATCTAATGTCGGCTTGAAAGTCAGTGAGGAGAAGACGGATATGGTCTTGTTTACAAAGAGGTACAAGGTCCCAAATTGGATCAGGCCTAAGTTAGGAGGGGTGACCCTACAGGAGAAACCTTGCAAAAAGTATTGAGGAATCATCCTAGACAGTAAGCTGTCATGGAAGTTCAACGTAGAGGAGAGTGTGAAGAAGGCTTCAACGGCACTTTATGCTTGTAAAAGAATGCGGGGGTGTACGTGGGGCTTATCCCCCTCTCTTTCTCATTGGGTTTTTACAGCGATTGTATGCCCTATCCTATACTATGAAGACAACCCCGACAGCTGCACTATATGCCATTCTGTATAATTTTCTATAATCATCATCAGAATGAATATATATCAATCAACATGAATATATGCCATTCTGTATATTCCACCTGTAGACCTGGTAGCAAAGAACATAGCGTTAACAACTGCAACCAGGCTCGGTGCCTCGGGCCAGCTTGAGCGCTGACCATACGGTCATAGTAGTATAGCGTCATCAATCAACAGACTACGTGATTCCCTATCTGCGCTTCGAGGGCGATCTTATGGCCACAATAGAGGTGGACGGTTGGTGCAATGGTGCTCAAATGGCGGACGAGGCAATACAGGGGTGCACAGATGGTTCCAAAGTGTGGAAGGAGTAGGGTCTGCGGTATACTGTGATGATCCGGAAATAAACAGATCCTACAGGCTGCCGGATTACTGTAGCGTTTTCCAAGCGGAAATGGTAGCCGTAACCAAAGCAGTAGAAACCCTGGAAGAAAATAACCCAAGCTGCAATCGTGTTAACTTTTATATTGACAGTCAAGCAGCAACTAAGGCAATAATCTCGCATACCACAGCATCTAAATGCGTGTTACAGTGTAACCAGTCCCAGGAGAGAATCGGGACAGGGAGAAGCATACATCTATATTGGGTCCCAGGGCATATGGGAATAGATGGGAATAAAAAAGCTGATGAACTAGCTAAAAAGGGCGCATCCCTTGAAACTTGCTCCGTAGACGTCCCAATTAGACTAGGCCAACTTAAACGAAGGCGAGAGGTGCACATGATCGACCAAGCAGGAAAGGCGTGGGTTCAAGCGCGGGGCTGTAAAGTGTCGAAGATTATGTGCAGGTCTTACAACCTTAGACTAACAAAGTTGCTTCTATCATTAAAAAGAGAGGAATGTAGACTCATGACGTGTATTCTGACTGGACATTGCCTTCTGGCATCACATGCCTTTAAATTAGACTTGGTCAGTGATAGCAGATGTAGGAAGTGCAGGCTGGAGGAGGAAACGATCGAGCACGTGCTATGCTCGTGCCCTGCGCCTGCCAGGCTAAGACTCCAGCTATTAGGAGTGATACAGCTGTCAGATCTAGAAGCAGAAAGTGGCTTATATCCTAGGAAGCTTTTAATATTTTCCAAGAGGACGGAGTTATTTTATAACATAGGTCCTGGTTTTTTATAGGGTATTTCAGTTTGGTCGTTAAAACAAACTTCTGGTAACACTACGGACTTATTCAGTCTATGCGAGGTCCTCATGGACCGGCCAGTTCAACCTAACCTAACCTTGTTGCATATTCCTCCATTAACATTGTCAAACTGTGATCCATATTACATAAACAGCTTTGCGTTTATTACGATCACATGCGGGGTTCGGTAATTCATCAAAAAAGGCGAAACCGCCAACATTAGTACGCACAGACGGTGTAGCTATGACGATGTTTAAATAGTTTGTCGAGAAGGACGCATGTCCTCAATATATCCCTATCCTCCTTTATCATATCCAAAACATAGGAACAGACAAAACTGGCACCGCTGTTTGGGAAACCAGCATATCAGTGACATTCGATATTTCTCCTGTCGACAGTAGGGACTGCACTTGAAAATGCTGCTGACGACATATTAAGTAACACCCACTGGCGCATTTTGTAGGGCGGCCAGAATTGTGAGGGGATTTCTCCTTTTGAAGTCCGAACAAAATCTACATAGCGGGAGACGCGAGCGCTCTGTGAAAGACCATAACAAGGAGCTGAAAAGTAATTCCTCCTATATTTTTTGCAACCGCTGCATCCCTGCAAACAACTGCTTGATGCAGTTTCGCCTCCAAGACAGAAACACGGCCATATCTGTTGGAAAAAGTCTGTGCGCACCGAACATGAAACAAGAGGCGGCTTCAAACTCAAACTTCTTTCTCTGGAATAAGTCGATGTCATGGTTACGTGGTTAGAGCTGAACTGCAGTATTACCCATATTGCAAATCAGACCAGATTTAGCGCAGAGTTCAACCTGTCCCTTGCTCTTTCAACGATTAGCAATTACCCTGGCCAATAGCCATTAACAGTAATATTAATAAAGATAAGCGTGCAGAATACGTCGTTTCATTAAACTGGCATATACAAGCAGGGAAAGATATAGTTTTCAACGACGATACGAACTTAAATTTATTTTGTCATCATACCATAGGTCGCTCCAAAGTAGGATGCCATGCAACTTAGCAACATCCTGCAGCAAGAGGGCCAAATATTTATTGCGTTGTAGCTATTCTGCATCTGGTGTTGTTGCATTGGATAGACAGCAGGGTCCGTTTAGAAAAGAGACTTGTGGCGCATGGAAAACTAATGTCTTACAAGAATGGGAAAGAAAAGACAAGGCAACAACTTAGCAGACTAAGTAATAATTTGCGACAATGCTTTGTGCCACTCTACAACAGAGACCGTTGTAGCTACCGATTCCTGTGGACGATTGCATGTGTTATGCCCTTGCTTGGCCTTATTTGCCAAAAATAAAAACATATTGTGACGAATATTAGGAACGCTAAGGGATAATATCATCCCTAAGCCAATACTAAGTAGTGACTTGTATGCACATCAACAACTCAATCATTATGTCTACACATATGTACGTACACGCAGCTGAGAGAAAACGCACAAACACATGCATATATCTTATCTGAGATGCGCTCAAAAGTAGGCAATAATTTGTGCAAGTATCACTCACACATACACGCGCATATGAGAAGCTATAAACGTAGTTATAGCTGGTAATTTTATAGCTGGTAACTAACTAGTAAATTCTAGAAATAGAACCGCCTAGAAATATGCCAACGAAACCAAACAGTATAAAAGCAGCAACAGTTGAGTCACGACAAGTCAGTTTGATTTAAGCAAGCTATCAGTTGCGAAGTATAACTGTTATTGTGAAGTACTTTAATAAAGGCCGTTTTGCATTATTAGCAATTACCCTGGCCAATAGCCATTAACAGTAATATTAATAAAGATAAGCGTGCAGAATACGTCGTTTCATTAAACTGGCATATACAAGCAGGGAAAGATATAGTTTTCAACGACGATACGAACTTAAATTTATTTTGTCATCATACCATAGGTCGCTCCAAAGTAGGATGCCATGCAACTTAGCAACATCCTGCAGCAAGAGGGCCAAATATTTATTGCGTTGTAGCTATTCTGCATCTGGTGTTGTTGCATTGGATAGACAGCAGGGTCCGTTTAGAAAAGAGACTTGTGGCGCATGGAAAACTAATGTCTTACAAGAATGGGAAAGAAAAGACAAGGCAACAACTTAGCAGACTAAGTAATAATTTGCGACAATGCTTTGTGCCACTCTACAACAGAGACCGTTGTAGCTACCGATTCCTGTGGACGATTGCATGTGTTATGCCCTTGCTTGGCCTTATTTGCCAAAAATAAAAACATATTGTGACGAATATTAGGAACGCTAAGGGATAATATCATCCCTAAGCCAATACTAAGTAGTGACTTGTATGCACATCAACAACTCAATCATTATGTCTACACATATGTACGTACACGCAGCTGAGAGAAAACGCACAAACACATGCATATATCTTATCTGAGATGCGCTCAAAAGTAGGCAATAATTTGTGCAAGTATCACTCACACATACACGCGCATATGAGAAGCTATAAACGTAGTTATAGCTGGTAATTTTATAGCTGGTAACTAACTAGTAAATTCTAGAAATAGAACCGCCTAGAAATATGCCAACGAAACCAAACAGTATAAAAGCAGCAACAGTTGAGTCACGACAAGTCAGTTTGATTTAAGCAAGCTATCAGTTGCGAAGTATAACTGTTATTGTGAAGTACTTTAATAAAGGCCGTTTTGCATTATTGAATAGTGGAGTTATTTATTCAACAGCTTAGTGATTCGAACGTTAGTAGAAAGTTGCAAAATACGGAATTTCTCTAAATTCGTTACAATATGTTAAGAGTCACACGACCGTTCTCATTGTTGATGGACAAAATTTAGCAGAACAATGGTTGGATGATTGTGCACGAGCGTTTAACACTCTTTGTCTTCCCATACAAATTCTGATTTTCAAATTATATTGAAGCTTTCTGATTTTAATTGCCTATTCTAATTTTCAAATGAAGTTTTCTAGATTTCTCATATGAAAACGAGTAGACTAGCGTCATAATATTCCAGTAGTATTTAAATTTTTCATATTTTGAAATGGTATGTGATTATTGTGATTTTTTTTTTTCAAATCTCCATGAATTAGTTAAATAATTTTATTATTGCCATTAAAACTGTTTTTATGAAAAAAATGTTATAGCAAAAAATTCAATTAATAACACATAACAGAATTGTAAGGAAGCAAAACACTTCCTCCGAAAAAAAATATTATAATTTTACAGAGAAAAATATAGTATACACTCCGTAGTTGTACTTACAACTTGTGTAATTCAGGCATCAAAAAAAATTACATATACACCTAACATATTTAACACCAAGTAAGGCCGTCCGATACATTTCACCTTTTTTTTACTGGTTCGTGCAACGCCCACAAAAAGCGAAGCCACGATCTAGTTTGGTATCAAAAAAACACTTCATTTGACCAACCAACCGCGAAAATAACAATAATTTGCCATTTGTTGCAAATAAATATCTTGCCACTTAACTGCTGCAAAACACGCCAGTCCAATATACATACATATGTATGTAAATACAACAAATGCAAATTCAATAGAAAACTTACTGACAAAGGAACGACGTGTTGCACGTTTATTGTGGACACAACTAAGTACATAGATCCAAGCAAATATAAAGAAATTTCCAAATACAGCGCAATACAACAACTGAGGTGAGATCAGAGTGGCAACATTGCCAAAAAAAAGTTTGCAATTAGTACGCGTGTCATGTCTACTGTCATACAATTTCACTTTGCATTATTGCTTTGCCATGTACTAAATATAATATCTTTACATTTACTACTGAGTAAACAAAGATCGAATACATACATACAGAAAAATTAAGCCCAAATTTTTCTTCCGGGGCAGAAATTAAAGCACGATCTTACAATGTCTCTCAGTAAAACTCAGGATAAAACCTTTCTGGCTTTTTCATATTTTCTCCGACGAGCCTTATACATATTATGTCTATACTAACCTGACTTCATCCTCATTTAAAATTTTCTATCTTATTCAAAATGTATGCTAATATTTTAAATTATCACGATATTAGAGGAAAAGATTACTTCCCTCAATTATTTTCCTTGGTTAAGTTAGGTTGAACTGGCCGGTCCATGAGGACCTCACATAGACTGAATGAGTCCTTACGGGCCCATTACTCATATTTAGCATAGACTTGACTTGACTTGAGAACTGTTACTTACAGTTCTGTTAAATGAACATTGCATGTTACCGATTTTGACATTTTGTCATACAAATTGACGTTTAATGATTGTTTTAAACAATTTTTACACTCATATATTAATTATAGTACTCAAAATTAACTTTGTTTAAAAACCACCACTTTTTGTAGCAAATATTTCACAATAAAATGACAGCTGGAAAACAGCTGATTATGATGCCAGATTGTATGCGCTAAGTGGAGTATAATCGTGGCTAAGTTGCCAAGTTTACGCTAAGTTAGTCAAGTCTATGCTAAGTATCAGTAATGGGCACTTTAGTGTTACCAGAAATTTGTTCAACGACCAAACTGAAAATCATATCAAAAACCAAGACCTTAGTTACACAATAACTTCGTCCTCTTTTCAAATGCTAGAAGCTTTGTAGGACTTATGCCACTTGCACCTCTTACATCTGCTATCACTAGCCAAGCCTAATTTAAAGGAATGTGACGCCAGAAAGGGGGCGGAGTGTTCGAGAGAAAAGTTCTTCGAAAGATTTATGGACCTCTACGCGTTGGTGATGGCGAGTACCGAAGAAGATTTAATGATGAGCTGTACGAGCTATACGCAGACATCAACATAGTCCAGCGAATTAAAACGCAGCGGCTGCGCTGGCTAGGCCATGTTATGCGAATGGAAGATGATGCTCCGGCCAAGAAAGTGTTTCTATCGGAACCCGCCTATGGAAGCAGAGGTAGAGGGCGGCCCCCACTCCGTTGAAAGGACCAGGTGGAAAACGATTTAAACTCCCTTGGTGTGACCAATTGGCGCCGGTTGGCGGAGCGAAGCAGCGACTGGCGCGCCTTGTTGGACGGCCATAACCGTTTAGACGGTTAAGCGCCAATTAAGTAAGTAAGTAAGAATACATGTCATGAGTCTGCTGTCCTCTCTTTTAAATGATAGAAGCAACTTTGTTAGTCTAAGATTGTAAGACTTTCACATAATTTTCGAAACTTTAAAGCCCCACGTTTGGACCCATGCGTTTCCTGCTTGGTCGATCATGTGCAGCTTTCGCCTTCTCTTCTACTGCTTTCGTTACGGCTACTAATTTCGCCTTAAAAATGCTACAGTGATCTGGCAGCTTGTAGGATCTGTTTATTTCCGGATCAGCACAGTATACCATAGATGCTACTACTTCTATTACTTTGGAACTGTTGGTATACATGTGTATCTCTTCGTTCGTCATTTGGTCACCCTTGCGCAAACCATCCACCTCTATAGTGGTTCTAAAAGCTTTTTCGAAGGTGAAATGTGCGGAATGGCATACATTCAGCCGTGGGGGTTGTTTCTGCATACCTCCTCGATTACGCTAAGTGCCGCACGAGTTGTTATTTCTTAAAGCCACACACTTTGCATTGCTTGTACACCGCGGTCATTAGACCCATCCAATTCTATGGCATAACGGTTTGGTGGCCAGCAGCACGTCAGCAGGTTGACCAGGGTGCACCGGTCACCCGACATGATTATCACATTTGCACAAAAAATACCGTTTTTTACCTACTTTAGACTTTCTTAATTGTTAACAATTAAGGTTTCACACACCATACTTAAAAAGATACAACTCTAATGATAAGTCCGAAAACGATGTCTTTGTCTAGGTAAATGTATGGGTAAACTTGGTCTTACCTCTTGCCGCGTGCGTGAAGGGCGCTTTGATAAGCCCGTACTTGTGAATTGGGTCCTTTACCCAAACACTTCGCTTACGTCCTTTGGTTATGGTGCAACTCTCGGTCGTGTATGGCGTATCGAACCGCGCGTTCAAAACGCAGACTGCAGGAAAATATAGCTTTGCGCAATGCACCACACGACAAATCTGTGTTAAAGGGCGCGCCAAGAGCAACAACGATGTCGAGAATCTTGTCATCACATGACGCTTAAGCCCGTGCATAAATAGCAATAATTTTTGTGTGCCCTCAGCCAGTCCGGCAGTTAATAAGCTAACATTGTTGTTGTTCAAGATCTTAACTTCTTCGCAATTATTTATTTTATTTTATTATATTGTATTTTGAAAGTGACAAAGTCGACTGTTAAGATATCTTCGGCTGTCTTTCCACAAAAATATTGAATTCCAATATTTGGACATATTCCTATGCCCTAACACTTTCGTCTCCTCCTTCTTCTTCAGCTCAGCATCTATTGAGCTCCCTGCAATGTGGTAGATGTGGCATGGCCACAGATATTACAACAACTACGTTTATTCGTGTATTTATGACATTTTGATGTCATGCTGTTTAGAGTTTCCATAACTGAGTTAGTCTCGGTCGCGTTTTCATTGTATTACTGCATGTGTGACGTGACATTTCTCCCACTTAGGTTCATTAGTGCGCCGCTAAAAACGGCGCCACATAATAATAAACAACAATAATAAAATGATGTAAATACGGACTTTTGCTTTCGATTTCAATGTTAAACACGTATTTTCGTGTTGAAAAGTGAAAATTCCTATTGAATATATACAAAAGTTTACTCGCGCGACTCTCTCCGCAGCTCAATCATCGTCGTCTTTCAAACTGTAGAAATATGTTGTATGTTGCAAGTATATATGTATGTGTGTATAAGTATGCCTCGTTAAGGTGAACGCTCATACATGTGCATAAATGGTGTTGCTCATTTGACTGGCTTCACTTTTATTATTGTTGCAACGCACAATTATTGCCACCAACAACTAACTGCCTTATTTTGTATCGCCATTATTGGTAATTCGCATTGATCGTTGACTTTTATTGACAGCAATTGCTGTGTTGTGGGCAGACGTTTATATCCAGTTGTTTCTTGCCACTCATGTTGGCGTGTGAAAAATGCAAAATACCTACATAAACTTAATTAGTTGTAATGAAATGGCAACCATGCAAACGCCATAAATTAGCAAATGTCATGAGCATGGTTTAATTAAGACGTTTTCATTATCCTTATTTATGTAACTTTGGGATTGAAAGAGAAACCTGTTATATTTATTTTATCACACCTTCGTTGGAACGCTGCATAAGCATATTTATTTCAACTCGTAGTCTTAATCTTTCAAAGGATCCACGTCCCATTTCGTATTATACTGACAGAAAATGATAATAATGTTTATTTGTTTTTATGGTCTGCCAATTATAAAATGCAACTTTTGAAATCAAGGAAAACGGGAGCTGGCATCTATGGGCCGAACTTCAAGAAATCGATGCCAATGGGATGCTAACCCACCATATTTCAGGCAGAAATTCATACAATAGAAGTCTGTGGTAGAAAATGACTGCGGAGGGGCTCAACATCGAAGAGCATCTATGTACATTATGTCGGGCAGCCAGGTGGTCCTACGTGACTTGCAGTCCTACACAGTTACATTTAAGCTGGCGGATAACTGCACTGAAATCTTTAATGAGCAGGGAGCGAAAACAAGGTTTTGTTAGGATGGGTTCCCGGACATCAGGGACATGAAGGGAATGAACATGATGATTACCTAGCAAATCAGGCTGCTATAGCAGCATTCTATGGTCCAGAGCCCTTTTGTGGACTGACAAAAACACACAGCAGGGAAACAATAAGTAACTGGGAAATTAAACAATTCAGACGTCACTGGATTGACTGCCCAGGGCAAAGGCAGGCCGAACCGTTCTTACTTCCGGCAGCGAAAGTAACAACCAAACTTATTAATCTAAGCAGGGAGGACTTATGAACTCTCACTGGGTACTATATGGGACACTGTGGCCTACGATATCTCCTAAGTAAGTACCCCAGCGGGTTAGGGGGGTCAGAATATACCCGCGGTAGGTATGCCTGTCGTAAGAGGCGACTAAATACCAAATAGATGCAAGGGGTTGTGTAGCGCAACCTTTTTAGGTTGCCAGCGCAATATATAGCTTCTCCAAACCCAATTGGCAACCTCACCTATCCGTGGCGAATCCTGTTTCATTAACATCCGAGGCTCTGGCGACCACGACCTCCTCATGGATCTAGGAGGTGGGAGGGCGGTATGGCTTCTAAGGTCGAATGTGTTGATACCAAATCGTTCCCGATATGGCCGGGCGTGGTACCGGAACGTGCGGGATCTGCATTCCGGCAAAGGGCCATCAACATCGATAGCACTCGCCAAGGCGTTCAGGGAGTATCCTTATCGCTACAACAACAACAACAGGTTAGCGAAAGTTTGAATTTAGTTTACAAGAACTAAATTACATATTGAAAAATTGAAAAGAAAAGCTGTTAACATACATACATAAATATTTCTAATAATAATTATCCAGAAGAAACCAAGTCAATGAAATTGTATGATCTGTGATGTCTGAACAGATATGCACACATTACTTATTTGGGGTCACCAGGCTGAACTCTCTAATAATACCACATTGATGTAAGTATGACGCATCGAAAGCACTTCGAACTTTCTCACGATTCATCAACATCTAATGAATTCGCATACTCAATACGTGCATGAGTGCTACATGAAAGACATCATGTAGCTTGTATGTCCATCATCAAATATAACCATAGACATATCCTATCATTAAGCATTATTTGGATAAAATGGAATTTTTCTTCGATTTGCCTTGACTTTGGTTTATCCAAACGTATATTACATGCCGAATTGACCCACAAATGCCACAATGTTCGTGCAACATGAAATCCGTAAGTAATGCCAAAAAAATTTAATATTTTTTAAATTCATGCAACACATGATTTGCTTTTTGGTCAACTTGCGAATGTATGTCGAATTGAAACCTTGGTTTAAACTTCCCGCTTGTCGGTTCCACTATGTTTATTCGTGAGGCATGCAACACTGATTTATTGATTGCCCAGCTCGGCAGTTTACTTAGATGGCTTTGGTGTAAGCCAAACGATTGATTACACTCCACATACGACTATAAAGCCCTTGAGCTGTGCCCTAAGTGCAACGTGAATATGAGTGTTGCATAAACAGATCTTTTAACCATTATTGCTGAGGATATCCATGGATAGGTGGGTGTTGGCATAGAGATATGTCTGTATTTACACTAGACTGTTTCAAAAAAACTCTTTCTTTATTTTTTATGGGATAAAAATTTTCGTTTTAGTTTGTTCTTCTTCTAAGTGTGAAAGCTTTTGTTGAAGGCGGTTGAAACGTTGTTACTGGCCAAGTCTAGTGTATACTTTATGGTCGGTGATTCTAAGTTGCAATAACTTTGCTTGCCGCATATATAAGCCCAGAAAATTTAAATTCGTTTGACTTCTAGTGATTTGAATTGCTTTAGGCGCACTGTAAAGCGCATATTATACTTAATATTTAGTGTATACATACATATACTCGAAGGCTATACGTATGTATACTGCATTTATTTGGGAAATATTTGTATGGTTTGTATTTTATAAGAAATACAGTTGATTGCAAACCGAAGTGCGCTTAATCGCAGCCCATCTGAAGAAAGAAGATACATGAACGCCATCAACAAAGTTTGGTTTTGGAACCACATACATATAAAGTTTCTTGAGCAAAAAACATTTGATATTTAAGATTATAGTAGTTTATAGTGATTGATATATACTTGCTGGAGTCTATACTAAAGACAAAAACAATTACTGGCTGCAATATGGTATGCGATGTACACAATATATAAGGGCGTGATTTTCAACCAATTTTATTAGATTTTAGCGCAAATATACTTTGAGGTGACGACAGTAAGCTGCTTAAATAGCTTTCTGTAGTAACAGAGCTATTAAAATAAATAAATTCAAGGCGCGATAACCTCCGAAAAGATTTTAAGTCGAGCTTCTCTTCCAATTTGCGTAGAGCTCCTTTTAATTAATCCTACGGGACGGAAACTACGCCAAATCCGAACGGCATCTGCAAAGCAGTAGAGTTTTGATGGCAGAAATACAATCGGAGTGTTAAAAAATTACTTCCGAGGGGTGACCCCGCTTGGAACTTTTTTTTTTAATTGAAATACTTTTTCTAAATTCTCGATGTTGCTTTGCACGGCGCTTGAACCCATGAACTTCAGTGTGATAGGCGGAGCACGCTACCACCATACCGAAGCGACCGTCAAAAGCATCCGCACATAGCCTCGAAATAATTCGGAAACGATCGCAAAATTATCCTGTATCTCGAAAACTGACAACTTTTCCAAAATCATTGAGGTACTGAGCCACTGCTCACTATAGCAATATAATGATGCTGTTCCAGAGAAGCTGTGCAGGGGAGCATCTGAAAACTTTTTCAAAATTACTCATCCGCCATTTATAAAGCCCGTAGGCTTAATATCACTGGTCAAAGTCAATAAACTTAAAATTATAACGCCTAAAAATAACTAAAAAGTTGCTCTGCTCTGTTACTCCGTTTTTTGTTTTTTCAAAGAAAAAATATAGCCAGAAAATTTTCCCCAATATTGTGGATCTCTGGAGCCAACAATCATTAACGCCCCGATTCTCAGCGTTATCGGTAAAATAGTACCCAGAATATTATGTAACCGAATATCGTTACCAGTTCTTTTACCCGCGATTCTGGCCAAAGTGGTAACGCTGTCATCACCGAAAAACTCACCAGTGTCTATGGAGAAATTTGAAAGGTAGTTTTCTTCGCTTTCACGGTTGCACTTTGGACCATTTGGACCAAAAATGGTCTCTTTCAACCCCGTTTGGGCCGCTGGTCCCGTTTCTTCAATTTTGGTCCTTTTTTGGCAGTAGCCACGATTGGTACTATTCTTTCTTTTCACTCAGGTAAAAATTCACAATATTGCCCAAAAATTCGCCACACTTTCGTTAGCCCCCATATAATTTTGAATTTACTTCAATGGAACTCTCACCATAAAAAATTGCTCAGTCAATAAAATGTACCAGAACAATAACATTTCACCTAAGATATAATTTATGCCAGGCATTAAAGAGAAAACTGTTGGCAAACACATTGTCGTTAATTGTTGATGAAATAACCGACTAATCAAAAAAAACTCTTGTTTTATAATAATATTAATAACGGCTAGATATTTCGATCGGTTATACAATACTATGTAAAATATATGAAAATAAAAATTGCTTCTCGCCTAGCATAGCTTATAGCGAAGACTCTGCCGTGAGCCTAACACTTTCAAAACTTATACAAAGAAATTCTATGCATAACTTCTCGTTTGGCACGTTGATATTTAAATATTTCTCACCCAGCACCCCAGCGGGTTAGGGGGTCAGAATATACCCGCGGTAGGTATGCCTGTCGTAAGAGGCGACTAAAATACCAGATTCAAGGGGCTGTGTAGCGCAACCCTTCAGGTCAATATACAGCTTCTCCAAACCCATTTGTCAACCTCACCTATCCGCGGCGAATCCTGTTTCCCTAACAGACGAGGCTCTGGCGACCCAAGCTCCTCATGGAACTTGGGGGTGGGGAGGAAGCGATGGTGGCCTGAAGGTTTAATGTGATCATATAAATCTTTCCCGAGATGGTCGGTCTAGCACCCTAATGGTGTTGTGTTACCGTAGCGTACCGTATCTGCATCTGGCAAAGGACCATCACATGATAACACTCCCAAAAGCCTTCAGGGAGCAACCTTATCACTACAACAACAACAACAGTTCAAGGAATTCCAGGACTATTGTGGTGTTAAGCCACGCAAGGTTATTGAAAACTAAGTATCTTGGCACAAGAAATATTTTAACTCGAAGACAGAAGTAAGAGATTTGATTTCGGAAGAAATGTTTTGTATAAAATTATTCCGGTAGGTGCTAGCAGAACCCCTGAGGCCTGGGATCAAAACTCACACTTACTGAATCTAGGCTCTGATATGAAGTTTAAACGTTAAGGGAAAAAGTAAGCATCTATAAAAATAACACTACCAAAATTGCCTAGTTTCATTTATGATTTACTGAGTTTTCCACATACATAGTTCGGCAACACCAGAACGCAAACTTTGAACCGTTTCTTACTAAAACCTGCTGCACTATACATTTTATTTCATTGCAATCAACAACATAATGCTAGAACCAAGAGCTTTGTGACCAAAACTAGGTTCACAATGTTTGGTTGGTGAAAGACATAACTTATCCTATGTCAAAATATAGTACCATTTTTGGTTGCATGCACATATATTTGTTTGTTCAGCTTGAATTAAGGGAAAGTCTTCACTATGTTTAGGAAAATTTCATATGGAAACATTCTAAAATTTTGTATTTTATACTAATAAAATAAAACAAAAATTTGGTCCTTTGTTTCGATGAATTTTGGTCCCAAATGAAAACATGGTGTGGCAACCGTGTTCGTTTTACAGAAAATGTCTCGCTTGTACCAACGGGACGATTTATATATGCATATTATGCATGATAAGTTTCTACATAGGTATATTGTAATTTATTCTGTGAAAGTACATAATGTAAACAAATATGTATAGCAATAGGCAACACTTTTTTACCATTATTATCTTTACTTATTTTCGCATACAATTCTTTATTTTTTAGTTTTGCCTTTTTTATACAACAGCTGTTGTGTGGTTATTTCGATGTAATCACCTACTTTTGTGGGTAAAGAATAATCCGGAAACTTTCGCTGGTAGAATACCAAAAGGGTGTAAAAGTTGCAACATGATTTCGTTACCGCGGTGAAGAATATTGTAACCACACTAGAATCGGGGCGTTAAATAAGTTGAAACTTTCGCGGCCCTTTTAGGGTGCAACTTTAGTATCGAGGTATAAGCAATTATGTATGTGTTGATAGATTTTCTAAATGAGCAGTGCAAGCCTTAAAATTAAATTATAGCGCTATAACAAATATTTAAAAATGCCACCATTACCAATACCAAACACGTATTTAAACGCAAATGTTTATACACTCACAAAATCAAAAAGCCGGAGAATGTTCAAGTTGGACCGTTTTGTTGTTTACAACGATTTTGTAAACTACTTCGAAGTTAATAAAATTAAATGAAATTAAGTTAAATTAAATTAATTTAATATTGTGGGAAAAATTTAAACAACGTGACGTCAGGACGGACAAGGCGACAGCTGTTTCGATTATACCTTGTAAATCTCTTCAATGCGTTTATAACCATTTTAACTATCGTAGGAGTGCGAGTTCGACTCCCACTCCCGGGAGAAAAGGCTTTGAAGAGATTTACAAGGTATAATCGAAACAGCTGTCGCCTTGTCCGTCCTGATGTTACGTTGTTTAAATTTTTCCCAAAATATTAAATAAATTATAAAATTAAAAAATTGCTTCAAATAAATGTTTTCATACATTTAAAAAAGCAATATGGGCAATCCCCGATTATTAAAATCATACAAACAGATAAAATTGGTTAATTCGTTGTAGTTCTATAAATAGAGCAAAAACAGCAACAAAACCAAAGTTTCTTTGAAAAACCGCCGTACCAAGCATAGCTTTAACACATAATTGCATACGAAGTATGCAATGTGTAAAAAGATTAAAATATGCAAAAAGAAGGCAATTGGGAAAAACTTTACAACAACTAAGGCATGACATAGCTGAATGCGTTTATAACCATTTCAACTATCGTAGGAGTGCGAGTTCGACTCCCACTCCCGGGAGAAAAGGCTTTGAAGAGATTTACAAGGTATAATCGAAACAGCTGTCGCCTTGTCCGTCCTGATGTTACGTTGTTTAAATTTTTCCCAAAATATTAAATAAATTATAAAATTAAAAAATTGCTTCAAATAAATGTTTTCATACATTTAAAAAAGCAATATGGGTGATCCCCGATTATTAAAATCATATAAATTAAATTAAGTTAAATTAAATTAAATTAAATTAAATTAAATTAAATAAAATTAAATTAAATTAAAGTAAATTAAATTAAATTAAATCAAATAAAATAAAATATATTTTTAAAAAAATTTTATGAAATAAATTAAAATTGAACTAAAAGATAACGGAAAGAGAAGGTAGGAAAGAAAATGGGAGGGGAAGAAATGGAAAGGAAATAAGATAAAAGAAAAGAAAAGAAAAGAAAAGAAAGGAAAAGGAAAAGTATCGCGACTTCTGCAGTGGTTGAATTTCAGCCAACTCGAGTAGTACTAACTGAGTAGAGTAACTGAGCGCGATGTAACTCGTGGGATATTTAGGTCGAGGTTCTCTTTTAAACACCATTAGTATAATGGAATAAATGCCCACGTCACTGCCTAAACCTTATAACATTGTAAGGTGTCTTACACGTTTCCGAACTTCACGATCCTTTAATAAGTTCATATGAATTAAAACATTATTTTTAAACCTTTGTGTAGATTTTCTCTAAAATCTATACATTTTACTGGATTTTATTTCAATATTCTCTTAGTGAAATGTTGAAGTATAAAATATCTATATATATCAGGTTTGGCGTAACACTTTCATTTATTCAGTTTTGATTAATTTGACAATTTGTTGCCGGAAATTAGGAGACAGAAAGTACCAACAAGCATTTATACCATTACATTTGATAAATAAAGACAACTATTCAGAGCTTAAATCAAAGCTTAACACAGTAGCGTGTCGTTTAGTCTGCATGCATGAAATAACAGGAAATGTCATTACATAATTTTCAACAAATTGACTGATTGATTGTAGCTACCAGCAAAGTTAGTAAATTTGCATTAAAACGTCGTTAATATAGCGTAGGTTGGATGCTTCAAGAGAAAGCAGATAAATTAATGTCAACCCATTTGATTAATCACATGATGCTGTATAATAATGAAAATCAATTACCGTATCCACGTTTGCCCTTTTTGCATTGCTGATAATACACGAAAATATGTTGATGCATTTAACAAAACTTAAGCAATACTTTTGCATATAAACCTTCCTTTAATCCCTCTCGCCTACAACAACTGACTGCAAAATCTCTAGTCTATATAAATTTTAAAAATGGAATAATGACATTCTCTCTACCAAAGCCATTAACTCTTGACCTTTCATTTATTGGCCTTCACGGTCTTTGATGCCACCATCAAATGCCATTCTAATGCATTCCAACCTTCAAAAAAGTGTAATAAATCAGTTGGTTTTAATATTTTTTTGTTTGTAGTTTTGCTTTAGTTTTTGTTTGTTATTTAATGTTTCCGCATTCATAAATGCATAACGAATGCGGCAACACCCGCTGGCGCAGCAAGCGCCAATTGATGGGCGTAGTACAGCAAAACAGAACTCAGCAGTAGGTCCAACTTCGCCGCCTTAGTTGTAGGATTTCCACACTTACATACATACCGACAATGCAGCCAAGCGCCAATAAATGCAAAAGTACATTACTTACAAAGAATTGCAGACAAGATTTTATAAACAAAACTTCGCTATTCGACACACACCAGTGTTACGATGAGCGTGCAACAAACACAATACACCAATATTAGCAACTCATAACCAATCATATGAGCATATAGACCAATAGTGCAGCAAACATATCAATCCCGAAATACCGCGGTTACCGAATTGTATTCCATTAATTTCTAGCAGGGTACCCGGCGTTGCTTGGGTTGGGCAGATACTAATCTAAATAAAAAGATGTATTTTAACGCATTCCTTCCCCTTACTCAAAGTCAAGCAATCAACATATAAGATTTTATTGATCTTCAAAATGTATCTCTCAATTTTTTCTAAATTTTACAAAATTTGTCGCACCACCCAGTGGCGCACGGGAAAATGAAAAAAAATTTTATTTAAAATTCTTAGTTCTGAAATACGGAAAACCTTCGTCTTGATCAAAGGAACTTATAGCCACACTCGGTGATGATTGAAGTGTGGGAAATACGTTTCCATAGGGAACACACACCCACACAGAATTTGATTTTTATATATGTTGATAGATAGATGTTATTTGCATACATACATATGTCAGTGAGTATATGCATCGGCGCAGCGTTCAGAACTCCTTGATTGGCGGAGAGTACCGCTCGTTCTTTCTGATAGTCACAAAATGATGTTTTGTCCCTGTCCTGGAGGTCCAATTTAAATTACTAGACTAAGAAGACTTCACTTGCAGCGCTACAATGGGACCATTTTCAGAAATGGAAGACGCCCGCAAAGTGTAGTAGTTATAGTGGCTTTATAAGATTGTAGTCAAGCCAATTCTGGAACGTGTTGAACACGGCAAACATTAGCAAAATGCTTATGTGAGTACCAAACAGTATCAGCACTCTTCCTTGGAATTGAATCTCATGCTGCACATACCTATTTATTTGACGCTTAATCATTTAAACCGGGTGCCGCTTCTTCGCTGTGACAACTGGCGGCAATTGGTAACATCAAGCGGACTTAAACCGCCCTCTACTTCTACTTCCATAGGCGTGTTCCTATAGTCTAGTTTTGGCTGGAGTATGCTGCGCATAAACCGGTGGAGTTTGCGGCCAAGATGGCTATAGCCGAGACTTTTGTCAGGCATCGTGTTATTAGATATAGGCTTTCTGGCTTCGTGCACAAAAAAGCTCTTATTAACCTCGACTTTATACCACACAGGACAGACTACTGCCTGCCGGCAAAGTGCCCCCTGTACACTCTTTACCTTAATTATTACACCGAGAGAGCACGGTGTAGACGAAATAATCATCTGTGGCAGTAGTGTAATTAAATGATTGAGGGATTGGTCGAAGTCGGCTGGGAAGGTTGTTATGGACTTTCCATTCAGAACCTTAATGTAAGCCGAAATTTAAACCTGCCCTATCACTGTAGCGTCTGCCAGGTTCTTCTGGGGTAAAGTCGTAGTTGACACCATAAAGAATGCGTGGAATGAGATAATTTCCAGTGCTGCTGGGGTATAACTTGACATCTGCTCGTTTAGTTAAGCCTTGAGTTTAACTGTGATACATTGTGGACGATATGGAAGTGCCTTATCTCACATGCGATTGCTGCGAAATATTTTAGGATTAAGATCATCTGGATCCAAAGTTTGTTTTTCGCCTTGGTCGTTGTGACAGTGAACTTCTGTTTATGTGTCCACACCCCTTAGGACTGCCATTAGGCGATTAAATCCGCACTGCTTCAGATGGATGCTTCCCTGTGCTCCCTTCCAACATTCTCCAATCGCGTCATAGTTATAAAACTCTATTTTGCTCACAGCAGTCCAACAGTATATGTGTCTACTCCTTAGGGGAACTGAATTCCCCGTGAAAGGTTTTTCCACACAAACTCTGCATACAGCGATTCGTTCGCCGAAAAAACGAGGGCAATGAAGCATTATGTGCTCTGCGGTGGCACAGTACGGACAGAACAGTTTCTCCTCCATCCTACGCCGTTGCGCAGAGTGTGAACAGAGAAGTTTCTACTCCAAACGAAGCTTATGCAAATCCTCCTTTAAATCGCCGTACCCACTAAATATCTGCGTGAGGTGATAGTTTAGTTCCCCATGCTTCCGGGATACCGGAATGCTGTCACGCGCAGTCTTAGCCGATTATGTACAGTTGAACGGAAAGTAAATGGCTGTATGGAATTCGTAGTTTCGTTAGCCATTTGTGATCTACTCCTGTATTGATGGACCTCAAGTCAGCTTAGCAAACGCCGGGCGGGCACTACCCTTTGTGGGCTAGCGAGATCCTTCTGGCCGGAAGTGGATGGAAGTCTATAGCTATCAATAGTGATCGAGGTTTTGACGGATTACTCTCCAGTGGAAGTCAATGCGGTAGGTCTTAATACTAGAAAAGCCTTCGAGTCATTTCATGGTCCATTGTCCAGATTCTACAGCAGAGGATCTATCCAGGGTCGAGACAGGACTTATTCAGAACTGTGTCATCGCAACGAATTACTAGGTTGCCTCATATGGTCGCGTACTTAACCTCATAAGACAGAAGGCACCAAGATATATATTAAGCAGTACAAATAACAAATAAGATCAGTCCCCTTTGAAAATTACGGAGACTCATATCTACTAATCAAAGGAATGCGAGCATAAATATGAACTCAACTGAAAGTAAGCAAGTGCACTTGACAAGAAATTAACGTTTGGCTCTTTTAGCTCTAAATCGCCTTGCTTTTCTAGTGGATATCGCACCTAAACCCAGATAAATAAAATACAGCCACCCTGTCTACGAGAAGACATGGCAAGTTCCGGGATTGATCCTACCATACAGAAACTTCGTAATTTCGTGGCCGTTTGTTGTTCATCCCCAATCACTTCACTTCACTTAACTATAACTTTTGCAGCACTGTTTTATGGACTAGCAGGATTATAGCCACATCTAGCTCATGTAACCGCTCTCTACAAAATGTGTTCCCAGCTCCTGTAGTTGTTCCACAAAGCTACAACTTACATAGTCCGGCTCCAACCGCTAGGAGCAATGTGGTGCAAATCAGCGCTGGCCACCCACTACGATATTCATAGTGTACCGGTAGAAAATTACCCGTCTAGAACGTATTTCAGCTGGATTTCGTTCGAAGATTGGAGATGTATCGACTAAGCAGGTCTAAGTGCTACTACAACAATAGTCGAAACTCCTACTCGTAAAACAGAAACCGCTAATAAGTTACTCCAATATATCAAAACATATTCGGGATCAGTAAATTTTGTTAAGATCGGCAACTCTGATTCATTCATAATGTGATTTGGCACATTCAAAGACGCATACTCGTAACTCATATACTTACAAATGCATATGTTTTACAAACATATAGGAGATGTGTGCATGTGCGTACAAAATGTTGTCAATAATTTAAGACACAACAAATGAGCACCACAGAGAACACGACAGCTCATTTGTTGCAAATGCTGTCGAGGTTGAAAGGAAATGTCCAAATGATGCAAAACACACCAAACGGACACATAAAAGAAAATGACCAGGCGGTCCCAGACTTTGACGGATAAATTAATAGACGTGTTACTTATTTCTGTACTTGCAAAGTAGACGTCGTCAACAGAAGAACAACAACTGCTTATTACATGCTAAATATAAAAAAGTTTACCCTGGTCCATAGCGTACTTAAGCATTTGATGTATTTATATGCTGTAAGAAGGCAAAAGAGATGGGTTTTGAAATAGGTGGATTGACAAAGCCTTATAGAAATTGTTAACAATTTAGTTGAAGAGGATTTTCCTTCGGAAGGCGACAGTCGGTCGTACATAGAGTTAATAAAAGTTGTTACCTAGTTACTAAGTGTCTCGCGCCTAATAAATCGACGTGACCGAAGAGGGTGTCACCACAATGTTGTAAGCAGCTGGCGACATATTAATCCTACTTCTTGTTGGCATATTTAAAGATGCCAATGGTTCATATCGAGTGCATAGATAAAATAGCCTTCAGTTTTCATTCCTAAAGCAGACAAAGCAAGCAACTCGGAAGCTAAACATTACAGGTCTAAAAACCATTACGCCTTCATCCTGAAAACACTGAAGGTAGTTATTGACAAACAAATAAGGGACAACGCTAGGTCTAAGTTATGCTGGACGGTTACAGCTGAACACACATACCGGAAGGGAAAATCGGTTTAAATCTCTGATATGCAAGGAATACATCCTGGAAGGCTTCCTCAATATTGGAAGTGCATTTAATAACATTTAGCCGGAGGCTATCCACAGCTAGCTTGTGCGCCATGTAACTCAAGGCTCTATCTTTGCATGGATTGATTATATGCTCCGGAGTTGAGACTGGGTTAAGTTGACTACCAGGAGCCCTCCTCAGGCCAGCATTTTGCGGCTTTTCCTATAGAGCCTGGTAGTTGACGAAATCCTGTCTGACGACGAACTAATACTGAATACAGGTAAAGTATTGCCAACGATAAGCGAGGTAAGGTTTTACGTGTCTACCTTCCGACGTCGGCCTAACCTCAAGGATGCACCATATCCCAATCGATGATTTGAGCGAAGACACCATCACCTTGATGGGGTTGGAGCCTATCTTACAACTCTTTCATTCTAAGCGTCATGGAACCCGATTGCAATGCAACTCCGCATTGGAGCTAACCAACTTCTACCGCATTCGGATATCGGCCTACCGCAAATGAACAGAAATGGAGCAAGGTCCACTGGCTATCCGCTCCTCGTGCTACCACTTTGGTCCGAGTTTCGCAGCCGAAGCTACTACCGGTTGAGTATTCGATCAACAATGGTGACCCGCCGTCTCCTCGGTCTAAACACCTCCAAAGCATACCTTTTGAGCTAGTCAATAGTGGAGAGCGCCCCACTTTTATCCACCATTTATCCTTCTATAGTTATTCCCCAACTCCTGATGTCCGAGTACACTTTCCAACATCCGTGAGCTCACGGAAAAGGCTCTTTGTAGCATTTTGCAGGAGCCAGTCATAACAGATTAGGGGTGAGACCTACGAAATCATAGCTTGCCCTCTTTAATAGTGTTTAAGTGACTTAAACTATGGACATTTTTCGTTCGTTTGTTTCATTAGCCATTGAGTGTGCTTGTAATTCTCAACTGGTTAGTGAAATATTCTAAAGACATAGTTTAGGTTGTTTATCCCAAAGCAGGGGTTTTTCAAAGCAAAATAAGGTGGCTTAACCCGCAGCCAATACCTTAGAGCCCCCAGTGCTCGCCCCCAATGAATAAATACAAGGTGTAACAGATGCAAAGCAACCTCCCTCTCTAAAATAACAAACAGTCCACTTAAATAATATAATAGCAAAAAAACTATTCGCCCGCCGAATCACCAAAGTTTAGACAAATGGAGTTTGCCGAAACATACCAGTACGTCAGTAAAACTCTCTACCGATATTAAATATTTTGACATAACTCTTGACTCCAAATTAAGCTGGAAAAGGGACATTCAAATCAATGAAAGTTCCTGGAAAAGAGACATAAGTAGCAATGGAAGACTGTTGCCATTTATCGTCCTTGTTACAAAATCACAGTCATTGTACCGATACGAACGTATGGTTATCGAGTATAGTGGAGACCGCTAGATAAAAGATCAATCAATAGAGCATGCCTCTGCAAATAAGCGTGCAGGGTGTGTCCCCAAACCAGGCTTCGAGGCAACGATATTAGATGACAAAACAAGAGGATAATTATACGCTGTCAAAACTGACCTAACGTATGACACTAAATATTTTACGGAAATTGTTAACTGCCAGGTGGAGAATATAAAGTATCCTATGAGAGAAGAATTGTTAGACAGTAGAAGAGACATAACGGTCTACGAATAGGGTTCATAATAGTCAAAGGGTAAGTGTATTCGAAGCATCTCTGGGTGAATCAGTCTTACCGACTTACTGACTCTGGTAGTGTCTTCCAGAATTCTGCCACAAACAAAGCAGACAGACTATCCCAGCGCAGTACTGTCTCAAAAACACATTTCACATTCTGCTTCTTATGGCAACTTAACAAAATCAGATGTGGTGCGGTGACTAGTCGCACTCTCACCCATCCTCAATTTATCCCTCTATTGGGAACCTTAGCACAACATTATTGATTGAAAGGAATAAGCTGATGAGACGGCCGCGAATGGTTCTAAAATGGATACAAACCAGGTACACAGCTCGAATGACCAACATTGGGTTATCCGGTGAAAAAATTAAGGAATAGCCTGTTAGGAGAAAAAACTTTCTATAGGAGCATGGATGTCAGTGAGCTCTCAAAGTCCCTCTGGCCATGTTTGGCTGACGAGCTAAACCAATCTGCAATGAAAGTACTTATGGTCGCCATCACAGGACACTATACTATTACACCGTTACTTGGACGATGCCGTTAAGCAACAAGTTCTTGCTACAGAAGCTGTCAGGATTAGAAAGAAGAGTCGACTTACAACTTTCCCTGCTAAAGACGCGTCGGCTCAGAAAGTCTTCCTGTCGGCACCCATGTGAAAGACTTTAAGTCCATAGGTGCTCCCAATTGACGTCAGTTGTATCAAAGGAAGGAAATCTAGCGTGACTTGTAATTAACGGCAGAAATCGTCTAGTCGGTCAAGCGCCAGTTAATGATGATGATTAGATCTATTAGGGCAGAGTTGATTTCTATTTTACTTTAACCTACAAAGCCAGACCCCGTATTAGAAATTTTCGCTAGGTGATAGAAATGTGGTCTGCCAACAATTCGAATAACGGAAAGCCGTGCCGAAAAAGTCCATGTTGTATCTATAAGAAACGTTAAAATCATGGTATTGGGATGGTATTCCTGTAAGGGTTAGAGTTGGGAGCTCGTAATCAAAATAAGGATCTTTCACGGATTGTTTATTTCCTGTGGTTTCACCAACATTGGCAATTTTTAAATGTGTTTTTATTTTATGCTTGACCCACCTTTTTCTCATTAATTCTTGGTCTGTAGGGCACCCTTAGGTCTACCAACCATTATATCTAAATAATTTTAAATCCGCAATGTACCAATCCCATTTGCACTTACAGAAATGCCAGAAATTAAAATTACCACTGAAATAGCAAGGAATGGCGCCAATGTCGCTCTTCATCTGTCTTAATCATATTAACTTGGACAAGCCCAGCGCGTTTGAGATTGAAACGATCAATCTGAACATCAGCAAAGTCGCTCAAAAGCATGAAGGGCTAAAGAAATACTATTTTCGTCACGTTCACACGGTTGGTCTTCGTTATTTGTTGGAATCATAGCATTAGCTGGTCGATCTTGTTACGGCTGATGATTGAGCAGCGACAGCATTTATGTCTTCAACATGGGTTCCACATTTTTGCTCAACGGTTGATGGCACACAGCTGCATGTCAGCGCATATAATAAACCGCGTTGCGGTTCATAAATTTCACGACAAAGAAGCCCATCGATTTCATATACGTTTTTAAAATGAATAAAAATAAATGCAAAGATATTTACAGTGCGACCCAGAATAAGTGTTTATGAAACATGACAAATTAAAGATTTAATGAACGAATTAATTTAAAGAACACATTTCTCTTAATTTAAATTTATTACAGGATTAATTAAATCAGACCGCTAGTTCAAATATATCGCTTTTGTCTTTGATTTGAGAAATTATTAAAAACGCCTCAACAAAACTTTAAACCTATATGAAGTGTAGTCCAGAGGATCGATAAGCAAAAAAAATACAAAGGGTTAGTTTTACCACGGTCCCGGAGCAAATACTTGCACATATTATACGTAGTACATGTTTATCTTCGTCGTTCCTTAGTGGCTTTCCATTGTGTTATCGGCTATGTGACTTGGCTAGATATCTAAGCTGAATACCGAAGTTTTCGATGGGTACCAAAGCTGCGTACAACTCCTACTATATCAACAACAAATTCGTGGATCATAAGCCGTGCTTGGTTACCTCTGAAAGATCATAGAACAATTTTTGACTGAGAGCAGCTAATCGACCTCAACTTAGTGTCGAACAATAGCAGAGCTTCGTCCTCCTAATTATATCTGCATCTGCGGCAGTTATGATAGGATAGGATCAGTGTGAGTTCCGATCACACAATGCTCTCAGAACGCTTCAGTGCAGTGAGAAATGAAAGAATGTAAGAGCGTCTTTTATCATAGGAAGGCCAAACTAGTTTTTAAGTTCCACCCGTAGGAAGTGCTGACCAAAGCGCATTAACGTAGTGTTCGTGCCAGCCCTGAAATATGGTAGATTTTCAAGTCCCTATGTCCAGTAACACATAAGGAGCTTACATTGAAGTACTTGACCGACTCATTAAGGGCTTTGCGGCATTTAGTTATCGCGTTTCCCATTTTTAGGCAGATTTATAGCACCGCTGTTTGTTAACATTTCCACTACAATGGTGAAAAGGGTGGAAGGAGACCTTTTATTCCAGTTACACTAAAAATATGACTCCTCCCACCTTCCGATCAAGCTTAGAGCCCACTTCCCCATTTTTTTCAAATGCTGGCTTTTCTAATTCGCAGAGCTCAGATCACATGTATTTCTTTAGCCACCAAATCAAGCAGCGGTAGGTGCAGTATACTTTTCAGTGCCTCCGCAGAAGTGGAGACATGAGCACTGACATGACAGAGCTCCGAGCGCCTTTGGCTTTTTGCAAACGTTTGAGGTTCGTAGATTTTATAAGTGGAGGCCACCAAACCACAACACCGTACCGGAGAAAGAACTCTACCTTGCAGGATACCCCTGTTTGTTGGATGTTAATTCGATTATAACTTCATGACTACACTATTTCCAGGTGTTATTGCGAAAGCATCAGATTTAAACTCGCAGCATCACTGCGATACGAGTAAAGCCGCATGTAGAAGGAAATTCGTCAAATCAGTATTAGAAAGCTTCAACTGATATATTTAGGTAACAGAAAGCTCTTTAGCTCAAACTTAACCAAAATACAGTTTCTTACCTTACCTTCTTCTACAACTCAGATGAGCTTAAACCCATTGGCCCAAACCGCAAACCATTTAGTTATTTACATCCGGGGTCTTTGATGAGGACTACATCAACGTCGGGTTTAAAAAAGACTTCCCTACTACCACCACAGTATAATCGGGTTCATCTCTGTCACTGGGCATCAAATTTGCCTGACTCGAAAAATTGCTCGAAGTACTAGCGCAGTTTGGCGTGGCGGAAGCCATGCTTTCCATGGCAGAGAGCTCCGCTTACTCTTCGGTAGATTTTTTGAAATTTTTCCGTGATACGGCGGTCTTTAACCGAATGCATAGGTAGAACAGTTTTGTACAACTTTTAAGATAGTTATGGCATTCCTCATTTGAATTTTGAGATTTTGCAGTTTTTTAAACATTCTGAGAAAGGGTTTCTTCAAGCAAATTCTAAGATATGACGCCCGATAAAATGGACTATTTCACTCAGCCTTCGACACAAAGTTTGAGTGATGTGACAAGACACGATTGACTTTATTTGCAGGGCGATGACGTTGGCCGCTTAAGTGGAGGGCATACTAGGGCATACCATAATTAGAGATGTTGTTGTTTTTGTTGTATTAACGATAAAGACACTCCCCGAAGGCTTCGGGGAGTGTTATCGATGTTAATGGTAATTTTCCGAATATAGATCCGGTACGTTCCGGTAACAAAGCACCATTAAGGTATGCCCGACCATCTCGCTAACGATTAATATGACCACATTAAACCTTCTAGGCCATCCCGCACTCTCCACCCCCTATTTCCATGCGGAACTTGTGTTTGCCAGAGCCTTGTCTGCTAAATATGTGTATGATACTTTTGTAACAGGATTCCACTCGCATAGGTGAGGTTGAAAATTGGGTTGCGGAAGCTTTGAAGCTACAAAGCCTTGTATTGCGCTTATCACCCCCTTGAATCCCTATAAATAGAGATCTGTTTCTGTTATGATATAATTAAGCATCTAAAGCAGGGGATTTTCAACACACTAAGTGCAACACTTTTATATCATCGAAGCTGTTACCCTGTTAAAAGTCGCATATCCGACGCGCTGCAAAACAATGCCCCAGAAGCAAGAAGAAGCACAGCAATCTTAGTGCATTGTGTTTCGCAAATTCAAAGTAATTAGCGCAACCTTTAATGGCAACAGATAATAAAATGTTATTTATGTGTTGGTATCATAAATTAAGCTCAACAACAGAGTGGACGAACAAACAACAGTTGATTGCTTTTTGTTGTCCGTTGTAATTGTGTGTGTTTGTGTTTGAGTATGTTGCTTACATTAATACGCCTGCGACTGCGGCAAAGACAAAAGCAAATGGGTAATTTTGCATGCAACGCGCTTTAATGAATGCAACCGCAGCACGACCGACTAAATGTTAAATGCGCGACTAAACCCAACCCAACTATCCATTTGTTGTTGCAATTGCACATTTGTTTGGCACATTAAGCGCCGCGGATTAAGCGCAAAGCTCAAGCAAAAAAAACGCTAAATTACAAAACAGTGGCAACAACAAATTTAAGTACTTAAATATGTGTATATATGTGTATGTATGTATATATATATATATATATATATATATATATATGTATGTTAAATAAATTTGCCATACAGCAGCCACATAATAATACCTATCACAGTGGCAATGTGCGCATTCAACACGCGCGCCACAAAACGCTACCAGCAAATGGCCTTAGATTACTTGCATTTAATGCGCTGCTAAGTGTTGCTATTAAATGGTGACTGCTGCGACTGCTGCAAGTGATGCTTTACAAAAGAAGAAAACAAAAACAGCACACCACTAACAAATACAACGTGCAAATAAAGCTTAGAGGGGCGAAAATTTGCATTTGGCAGCAGCAACGACACAATCGGGCATTCATCGATGATTTATCAGTTTCACTAGCGATTTATCACGTTGATTGTGGCATAGTGGCAAGTGGATGGGAAGGCTGAAAAGCGGCCGGCATGAGTCAGATGAGATCTGTAGACAATGTGGCATTCACAAAAACATTTGAAGCCTATTGGCATGTTGCTGCCACCACTTTTTCCATTCTGCCATTTCTATTTCGATTGACCGTAGATATGAATCAGTGAGCTGCAATTATTCATCTTTTAAGGCTATTAGTAGATTAACCAAAAAATGAGTATTAGTGCGTATGCAAACAAGGAATATCGCACTTATATCCACTAACACACATTTACATAGTCATGCTTCGTAAAATGAATAACCGCTCATAAGCCACGAAGCATTTCAGTACTCAATTGTCATATTGAGCAAGAAAGTCAACTGTGTTATACGAAAACACTAATTGGAATAAATAAGACTAAATGTGCAATAAAATGAATAAAGTCATATCAGTCTGCTGACGCTAGCAACACAAAGATGTACACGAGACTTAACTGAATACAGCGCCAAAGTAAAACTGATGATAAACGAAGTATACAGTGTATTACACACGAAATCAACGTGCTACTGAGTTAAAGCGACAATGACATCAATTTATACTCAACAATGTCATATATATATGAGACATATGTGTAACGGGGCACTCTTATGTATTTTGTATTTTATGTGCTAATCACTCATAGTATTTGTCTGTAATTGACTAAGTGCACATTTAGACAAAATTTTTTGGCTCATTACTAAGTTCACTAATTTTATTAGTACTCAAAGCAGATCTCTGATATGAATAAAGAAATTTCGCATTAAATCACTTTAAGGTGGCAGCAAACAGTTTCACAAGCTTAACTCACCCAGTCCCAATTATGCGCGTACCTTTTGCAACACGTGCAACACTTTGGCAGGCACAAAGGCAAGGTATACTTTACATTTCAACGAGATATGGTAGCTGCTGCAGCAGCGTAACTGTCAATTTTGTGAAGTTGATGACCGTTAAGGACTTTACCCAACACACGTTTAAGTAGGCGTGGCTTGGCATTTGATTGTTTTTACTCAAAGCCTTGGGTGTCACTTTCCATTCAACAACCTTCCAAACTGTGGCAGTTTCAGTGTGGAAAGTTCATAAAGGTGTGAATCAGATAATTTATAGCTATCAAAGTTGATTTGAAATGTTTCAGGGTCATTTAATTTACTTCTTTTGGCTGCAAATTGGATTGAAATTTGCCAAAAATTATCTGCTTATTGTCAGTAATGGCTTTTGAAAAACAGTTAAGACTCGTTATATTCCAATAATGCAACTTATTGTGGTTGTGGTGATTTATTTGTTGGCGCACCTTGGTCCTGGGTCACAGGGAATTACACACTTTGTATACCTTTCATGAAATGGTATATTAACTTTGGTCGAAAATTGTGGAGAAAATATAGACCCACCAATAAACATACCGAAGTGATCAGGATGATAAGCTGAGTTGATTTAGCCATTCCTGTCTTTCTGTCATTTTGAACGCAACCTAGTACCTCAATTTTTGAGATATCTTGAAGAAATTTGGCGAGCAGGGTTTATTTCGGTGTTTGAATGGTCGTTTATTGAAATCGACTAGAAGGACCCACTATAACGTATGTCTCCCATACAACCGATTTGGATAGATAGCCCTATAAGAGGCTTTTCGCCATTTCTTCCTTATTTTAACAGCTAGAAGCTTGAAACTGCACAGGATGCTTACATATATGGCATGAATTACTGCCTACCGGCGGATGCTGACGTGCTAGGCTAAATTTTTCTAAGCGGGATCTAAGCTTCCCAGTCACAACGCATCTTCCTTGCAGATGCCGTTGGGAAAATTGCCGCGAAATGTGTAGGTCCTGCCCCGCCAAATTGTTGAAATTAGAAGAGAAGTTCGACCTAAATCTCCTTTTTTTGTTATATGAAAAAAGTAGTTAGCCCTATTTCTGAAACTGACGCCGAAAACATAGTCTTACTTAACATATTACACAACCTAAAAATTAAAAAGGTTTTTGGGAGTATTATTGATGTTGATAGTCCTTTGCAGTACGATCTCGGGAACGATTTAGTATGACCCCATTGAAACTTTTAAACCAAACCGCCACCCACGCCCTATCTTAGGAACTTGGGATCGCCAGAGCCTCGGCTGCTAAAAACCAGAACTCACCAAGGGTAATTGAGGTTGAAAATTGAGTTGGAGAATCAGATCAGATATCCAATAAGTTGGGTTAGGTTAGGGGAAGCTCGGTTGTATAGAAAAAGGACGGTTGTCATCGATGTTTTTTCGATTAAGACTGACCTCTGCCATGGATAAACCCACCTAGCTCCTGCAAAATCTGCACAGTGTATTATGTGACATTATGACTCTACTTCATCATCCTTAATGCAGCTGAAGCAGGATGGACCTTCAAGTATATTAGCACGACCCGCATGGGCTCTACCTCCATTGATGGTTCATCCTAAATGATTCCAATAATTTCGGCATTTCAGCCTATTTATGTATACAGAAGGAGACTACAAGTGCGCATGACAGTTTACCGGTATACTGCTATGGCCCCCGCAACCAAATGATCTTTGTATCCAAATAGCTCGTCGCCATCGCAAGAAAGGTCAGGCACTCGATTGCTCCACTATTGAGATCAGGACTATAATAGACGCTTGGCTATAAGAATAAATGTTGCATTCTTAATCGCGCATCAGTCTTCAGTATTTTTAGGCAAGCACTCGATGTGTGTTGTTTATTCCACCAGAAGTTAAGAAATTGTTGCACACCCCTTGCGAAGAACGGCGAAATACTGACTGGTCTGAAATCCTTAGGTGATACGGGAGAGCTCTTGCCGGCATCGGAAACGACTAAAGACTTGCACTGTGATAGAAAGAGCAATTCTTTTTCGAATTTGGTAGCTCCATTAATGTTTTTATCGTATTGTATAGTTTAAATTATAATATTGGTATTAATCATTATTCACAGTTTTCTTAATTTTTTTTTTTTCAGAACTTTCTTGCCGCCAATGCGCAATGTTGGTGGAATGCTCCACTCACCGCTGCGACTCGTGCGCTCAAATATGCCGGTCATGTGGCGCCTGGAATGTTATTGGTAACAGCGGAACCATGCGCTTTGGAAGTACTGCGCGGCGCCTATGCGCGTAGTGTTTTGAAACCACCGGCGACATATGTCATCAGCTCTGTCGGTAAGTTATTGAAAAGAATGTATGATACTTAACATACATCTAATGAACTGAGATAAACCTAATGGAATATCCAATTTTATGGATTCGAATTTAACATTATTTTCAATTTTTTAAAACCAAATGAAAACAAAGGAAAAGGAAAAAGGGGAGGGAAATAAAAGGAAGGTAAAGCAGCTAAAACTGGACTGGAACCGAACTGAAACAGGGATCAATCGCAGAGCCGAAATCAGAATCGAAAAGAGAACCAAAGTCAGAGCCAGATTAGGTTTGTTTAGTCCGTCCGTTAGAACATCACATAGACTATGCACAAAACTGCGAATTTGCTCATCACCCAGTCTGAAAACCTATATAAAAAAAACAAGCTCCATGTTATTAAATAACTTCGCCCTCTTGGCAAGTACTAGACATTTTCTGGGACCAATCATATTCACTAAATCCGACAGCTGTGTCACTCCAAATAGCTGGAATCTTAGCCAAACGAGCGCAGAACACGATCACATAACGTATTCGATGATTTCCTTTTAAGTGCTTTGTGCCAAAAGAAATTTCAGTAAAAGACGAAACTTGGCTAAAAATCCTGAAAAGCGCTGTTAGCTCAAACGAATAGGGGGGTTAAGCTGCACGATCACTGTAACGTCTTCAAGGTGGAGGTCGCCGTTTTTAAGTATGCAATAAAAAGGATCCTATGGGAATTCAATACCCTTATGTTGAGTGTCACTCTGATATATTGTCTCGAGCAGTATTTGTTCTCTGCTTCTAGACAGGTGGGCCTCGAGTCATATACTCAAAAGCACTTTGATGACATTACCTCTTGCCAGGTGTCCAAGATTTTTCGGACAGCCGCTGACTCCAAACATAATTGGTTAATATTAAAAAGGGCAATGCCTAAAGGCAGTCCATGCGGTGAGCCTTAAAATCCTGAGAAGCAGCAGCTCAGTTTTGCATTGTGCAAAACAAGATGAATTAATTCACTCACCATCTTATAATATATAATAATATTATAGGTTATTTATAGCCTTTATTGCCGCCTGGCTCTCAATATAAAAGATGATGCGGCTGCTGTTTAAGCTATTTTCCAAAGAATCCGGATACAAAAGCGGTATCGAAGCTGAACCGAAATCGCAGCCAAAACGTAATTATTTACTTTTATCTTTGACCTAGGTGTTGTTATTCTAACTGCCTATAGCTTCTTCTTGATGATTTTCCATTAATCGGTATCAATTAGAGTTGGGTCGTTTCGTTCTGAACTTGTTCAATTGACCGGGTCTCTCAACTGAACAAGTGAACTAGATCTTCGATTTCGGTTCTTTTTGTTCTTTTAGTTCATTTGTTCTTTTAGTTCGTTTTATCTAATGTTATTCTTTCTCTCTTCTTGTTCGCGAACATTGTAAATTCATACATACATATATACGCAGAAATTCACAGTGAGCACGAATGTCGACGATGCCACTTACACTAAAGATATGTGTGGCCATCTTTGTGTGTGGCACTGCTAAAACAATGTATGTATGGACTATTTATAAAAAACATGTTTTGTAAAAATCTAATTATTACATTTATTAAACTTGAAAAGTTCATATTTATGTACAATTTGTGTCTGTACTCTTTCAATTTCCTGAATCTTCAAAAATTTGTAACTTTTTTGAAGTTAATTATACATATATATAAACTTATTTATTCATTACTCATTTAAATATACGTACACAAAGCATTGCTGCATACACACCCCCATCTATACCTTGTTGGCTTTTTTCGCGGGTGCGAGCAGCAGTGATCAAATTTGCTTGAAAAAAAGAACAGATGAACAAAAAGAACAACTTGTTCGTTCATCAGAAAATGAACGAAAGATTCGAATCTCTGAAATGAACGAAAAAGCACAACTCTAGTATCAATGAAAAGTTTCATTTGACTTGACATTCTTACGCACGGCGAGTTGGTTGAATTTGCTTTACCACCACCCGGTATGGATTCGCCTTGGGTTTATCCATGTACTTTAAGCGAATATATACAAGGTGATGGCAAAGCGAATTTAACCAATTCGCCACGCAGAAGAATGTCAAAATAAAAGAAAATTTGCATTGATTTCGATTAACCAATCAATTGTTGTACAAGACGTTGTATCAAGGCGAATCCATACCAGGTGGTGGCAAAGCGAATTCAACCAATTCGCCGAGCAGAAGAATGACATGTCAAAAGAAAATTTTCATTGATTTCGATTAACTGACATATTGTTGTACAGGGCGTTGTATGGAAAATTATCAAGTAGAAGCAATCAGCTGTTGGGATAACAATACCTGGTACTGAATTCGCCTTGTTATCACCTTGTATAGATTTGCCTTGACTCAATGTAAGCACTCAACTCGATAATTGTATCGCATAAGGAAACAGTGAAAATGACAATGGGAACAAAATTTTAACAACTCAGATTGTACTCTACATTCGTTATCATCGGTTATTCAGTTCAATTTTTATTACAGCAACCACTTTCGCTTAAATTCATCATACCTTGTAAATTAAAATTGAATAATGTAAAATAACAACAAACAAGCGATGTTAAAAATTTATTAAGAAAACAGTAATCCCCTGCCGCTAACATTTAGCAGCTCGATTGAAACATCATCATCTAAAGTCGAAGATTTCAGCAGTGGCAACAACACCCAATTACAACTTTAACCACAAAAAAAAATCACAACAACAAACATCTATAACATTGGAGATTTATTTGAGCACAACTTTTTTATCTTCCATTTATTCAACATTTTATGGCCATGAACTTGTCCATGAGTCTTCCATCCATTTTTCCACCAGCCAATTGCAATCATAATTAAATTCAAGCAAGAAATGTTGCCACCATTTAATACAAACCTGCGATGTTACGAGTACAATACGATCGGTAAGCCAATGGGCATTGCCATTGTCATTGCCAACGTTTCTCGACTTTGGCTGTCAATTTTAGCAGCAAGTTAATTAAAGTTTCTGCACTTATTCAGCTCTTTTTATTACATTCAACGTCTTTCTAAGGCTTTTCGTGTTCATTGTCTACTTTTCGCTTCGGCTCACTGCTTTATTTCTTTCATAAGACTGAAGCTATAAATATATGAATTTCGGTCAGCTGGTTTTAGTAGCTTCCTAATAAAAAAAGAATGCCTATAAATTGTAGAGCTAAAAGTAGAGGTTACGATTTATCGAACATGTTCGAAATGAGATTTCTCGCGAGTCTCGCTTTCTCGCGAGATTCTCGAATTTCGAATTACTCGTAAGACTCGCGAGATTCTCGACTCGACTCTCGAATTACTCGTAAGGCTCGAGAGACTCTCGAATCTTGTTTTACTCATAATACTCGCGAGCTTCTGGAAATTCAACTTAATCGATTCTTTGGTTGTTTTATATAGCGCTTACGATTTCTTCTGGAGCACAAGCCAAAATGTCCGCAAAACCACAAGTAAAAAACCCCGAAATGTATAGAATATTGTCAATGCATTGACTGAATTGAAAGTCGAGAAGATCGCGAGTATTGGGAGTAATTCGAGATTCGAGAATCTCGCGAGAAGCTGTGTTTTTGATGTCTCGTTGAAAAATAAAATATTGCGAACAAAATTATATGGAAAGTGCCTTCCAACGATTAATTCTTTGATGGATCGGGCGCTTCCGGATATTCATACATGGGCATCTAATGTCGGGAGGGGTGACCTTACAGGTGAAATCTTGCACAAAATATCTAGGAATCATCCTAGCCAGTAAGCTGTCATGCAAGCTCAATGTGGAGGAGAGGGTGAAGAAGGCATCAACGGCTCTTTATGCATGTAAAAGTATGCTGGGGTGTACGTGGGGCCTATCGCCCTCTCTTTCTCATTGGGTTTTTACAGCGATTGTAAGCCCTAGTCTATACTATGGAGTTCGGGTGTTTGGTGGAAAGCCACACAAAAAACAACATACCTCAAAAAATCAGAGGGGTATGCAGACTATCGATGCTTAGCATTACGGGAGCCCTGAAAACAACCCCGACGGCTGCACTGTATGCCATTCTGCACATCCCACCTGTAGACCTGGTAGCAAAGAACAAAACATTAACGACCGCAACCAGGCTCGGTGCTTCGAGGCAGCTTGAGCGCCGACCATATGGCCATAGTAGTATAGCGTCATCAATCACAAAACGAAAAGACTACATGATTCCCTATCTGCGCTTCGAGGGAGATCTTAAGGCCACAATAGGTGGACGAGGCGATACATGTGTACACCGATGGTTCCAAAGTAGTGGACGGAGTAGGGTCTGCGGTATAGGGCGCTGATCTAGAAATAAGCAGATCTTGCAGGCTGCCGGATTACTGTAGCGGTTTCCAGGCGGAAATATTAGCAGCGAAAAGCAGTAGAAACCCTGGAAGAGAATAGCTTAAGCTGCAACCGTGTTAACTTTTATATTGACAGTCAAGCAGCAATAAAGGCAATAATATCGCATAGCGTAGCATCTAAATGAGTGTTACAGTGTAAGCAGTCTCTGGAGAGAGTCGGGACAGGGAGAAGCATACATCTATATTGGGTCCCAGGGCATATGGGAATAGATGGGAATGAAAAAGCGGACGAACTAGCTAAAATGTCCGCATCCCTTGAAGCTTGCTCCGTAGAAGTCCCAATTAGACTGTGCGAGATTAAGCGAAGGCGGGAGGTGCACATGATCGACCAACCGGGAAAGGCGTGATTTCAAGCGCGGGGCTGTAAAATGTCGAAGATTATGTGTAGGTCTTACAACCTTAGACTAAAAAAGTTGCTTCTATCATTAAAAAGAGAGGACTGTAGACTCTTGACGGGTATTCTGACTGGACACTGCCTTCTGGCGTCGCATGCCTTTAAATTAGGCTTGGTCAGTGATATCAGATGTAGGAAGTGCGGGTTGGAGGAGGAAATGATCGAGCGCGTTCTGTGCTCGTGCCCTGCATTGCCAGGCTAATACTCAAGCTATTAGGAGTGATACAGCTGTCAGATCTAGAAGCAGCAAGTGGCTTAAGTCCTAGGAAGCTTCTAGTATTTGCCAAGAGGACGGAGTTATTATATAACATAGGTCATGGTTTATGATAGGGGTTTTCAGTTTGGTTGCTAAAACAAACTTCTGGTAACACTACGGACTCAATCAGTCTATGTGAGGTCCTCATGGATCGGCCAGTTCAACCTAACCTAAATGCCATTGAAGCAATATAATCAACAAAAAAGTCACAAGTAAAAAACCAAGTGTATAAATACTGTCCATACAACGATTAAGTATATCGAGAAGCTCGCGAGATTTACGAATACTTCGAGACACGAGAATCTCGCGAGAAGTCGAGTTCTCGATTTCTCGGGTCTCGAAAATCTCGCTTGTGAGAAGAAATCTTAAGCTCTAGCTAAAAGAGCAAATGAGAGTTTATTTGTGACTAGTCCCATGTTAAACGATGGAATCATATCATTTGACAACTACTTTCGCCTTCCTGTTTGACATAAAGTAAGACAGGTAAAGGCCAAACGAAAATTATAGAAAATACCTTTGGTAGACGAAATCGTTTGGAGGTGAATCGTTTGTCTGAGCTATCGTTCACAATACAGAATGAAGCCCTAAGAAAGCTAACGACTTCGAAAAAAAAAAATAATACAAGTCGCGATATACCTCCAAAGAAATCTAGGCCAAGCTTCTCTTCGAATTTGCGTCGTGCTCCTTTTAACTTTTCCTTCAAATCTACGGAACCGGACCTACATGGATTTTCCGACTCGGAGCGGCATCTGCAATGCACATGAGCTTTCACTGGGAACCTTGCCATAATAGAAATACACTCGAAGTGGTGACTCCGCTTGGAAAAGCTTTTTCCTTATTAGGAAAACTTTTTATAAATTTTTGATTTTGTTTTGCCCTGGACTTCACCTTTATTGCTTCCTGTATGAATTTTTGAATTTAATGGTGTTAAATTGGAAACTTCAGACTTCACTACTAAGATGTTTACACAGAAAGAAATGGTGCTAGTGAAATCAACAAATCGGTTCTGTTGTTCTTGACTTAACGGAGATTCGGTGAAATTGATCGAATTACGGTTAATTCAAACGAGTTCTTTGTCAAACGACCAAATTAGTTTAGTCATTTCCACAGAAGAGAAATTGTTGCCCTTAAGTTAACAAAATTCTGTTAAATTGACAGATTCCTGGAAAATCTAACTGATTTTTCTGTTAACACAACTGATCTCACTTGTCATTTCAACAGCGATCAACAGTCAATACATGAGCAAATTTCAAAGAGAATTTTACGCACACTGCGATCTCTACTTTGTACTTATGACGATGGTGCCACTTGTATAAAGAAAAATACCAAAATAAGAAAACCACCAAATCGAAAAAACACACAAAATGGGAAAACAACAAAAAACAAGTTTTTCAGTTATCAATACAAAACGAAAAAACCCTTTTTTGAATTTACTGTGCAAAAAATTATGAGATACCGGGACACCTATCTATCGGGTACAATTATGCAACTTCTCGTCCAAGCGAAATGCAAAATTGCGCCCTCTTGTTGCAAAAGTTTTGTTTGAACGAACAGGATTTTTCCAATGTTAGTAACATTTTGTTCAAGTTTTTTCGAATTTTCACTCACGCGAACGAATTTAATAAGATAATAAAAAACATCCTTTTTTAATGTTGATGTTTCCGACAACATAAAAGTTTGAGTTGTTTTGGAATCGTTTCAACTTAAAGTGTTACGAAAATTAATCTTGCCGAATTACATGTAAAGTTACTCCAGTGGTGAATTACCTTCCTGGGATTTGATTCTTTACTTTTCTATAACTTACAAGTACTGTTTTTAAAATGTTACGTCAAACATTTATACTACAAGCTTTGTTCGAAACAATCAAGTGTGGTAACTACATGCGAGAGAAGAAATTGAGAATGAGCTGAGCTGTAAATGAAAGAATTGAGAGTCAGTTTTGTGACTACTATTTTCATTTTTATTTGCAAAGCGAAGTTCAAAACTATAAATTAAATAAATTATAAAATATAAAATTTGGTGAAAGTGCGTTTAATAAAACAAAATAATAAAGTGTATAATGTTTAATGTGCGCCAGCATATTTGATGTACGCCCAATTGATGTTCGATTAGTAAGTGCCACCGTGGTGTGATGGTAGCCTGCTCCGCCTGTCACACCGTATGCCCTGGGTTCGCACCCCGGGCAAAGGAACATCAAAATTTTAGAAATAAGGTTTTTCAATTAGAAGAACATTTTTCTACCCCCCTTCCCCCCCCCCCCCCCCCCCCCCGGCAGTGTTTGGCAATCGCTCCGAGTGTATTTCTGGAATGAAAAGCTCTCAGTGAAAACTCATGTGCTTCGCACGAATCAACGATTTGTGCGCAGTTCATTCAACATCTTGTTGCGATGGATAAAAATTAACAGAAATTTCGGTTGATTTTACCGATCTTTTTATTTCAGTGTAGTTATAATCGGTTTAAATCTTAAACTTATCTGAGTCTAAAATCTCAAAATTGTTTGTAAGTAAAGACAAGTTTAAAAACTAGAGACTTGTAGGGCCTTTAGTTTAAAAAGAAAACCAAAAAGTTTGAACTTACTGTAAAAAAGTTTTCATTTGAGAAATGTGCTACAAGTCTTAGATTTGTTCAGAACAATTTGTTTCAAAGATGTGATAGCTCAGTCGGTGAAGCCCACGACTCTGACTAGCTCAACGTCGACTCGAAACCTACCAACGGACTGAACAATTTTTATTTTTTTCCAATTCTTGGTTTTAAATTGAAGCCAAACTCTCCGTACTTATTCTCAAAAAAATCGTACAATCTAAAATTTTTGGCAAATTTAGTTCGGCCATAAATGTTGTACAAAAAAGTTTCATATTTAGGCTCAAACATTTAACCTTGTAGGAGGATAACAAAAATAGTATTTTCGTTCACATGTTTAGCAAAGAAGGTGTGAACTCACCCAACTTGCCAATAGAAGCAAAAAGTCACGGAAAGTTGGTGACGCGAAAATTGATAGCCGATTCGCGCTTATGACGCCTTCTACCTCTTGCTATCAATCGGCTGACTTTTCTTAATGTTAAGTAGCACAAATAAGCGATATGAGATTTGAAAAAAGTGCTCATCTCAAATCCGTTGAAAAGCTCTAACGTCCCTTGCAAATACTTAAGACCAAACAGGCCTTCTTTGTTCCTGTTTGAAACATTGGAATGCTTGATTTATCTTACCTAGGGAACAGGATTCCTTAGGGAGCGGTTCTCGGCAACTCAACGCCTTATAAGGGTAGATCTACAAATATTTTTCGGCACTCAATTGGAAAACTAGTTGAAGGGTACTCGAGAGCAAAAGGTTTGTATTGAGTAACTTCGTGGCATCTATGGAGCCGTCAATACTGAACTACCAGCGCCAATCAAAGGCTCTTCAAGCACTGGGAGTCGAGTCAACTCTGCAGAAATAATAAGTAGATTGTTATGTGGCGGAACTCTCACGGCGGAGCGACGTATGCATTAGGGGTGTGTCCTTTCACTCCTGCTTTGGATCGTGGCTGTGAACGACTTACATCTGGAACTGGAGGGTGGGTGCTGTCAGGTGGTGGATTATGCTAATTGTCTGGCAAGGTAGGGTGAAATTTCTGAATACACCAAGAAACGTTTTACAAGTTGTCGGGATAGGAAAAGCCATAAAAAGTACCAAAACGGAGTTACTATAAAGAGAAGCGTGAAGAAAGACAACCACCGACCGCTGGTGATGTCTGAGACTGTTTCGTAGCCTGCAATTATTCTCAACAGTACGCTGCTTTGAACCGCCGTGATGTGGTGGTAGCATGCTCCGCCTATCACATCCAAGTGGTCCTAGGTTTTAGTACCTGGTAAAGCAGCATCCAAAATTTACAAAAAAAATGTTCTTCACTTATAAATAAGTTTTTCTAAGCGAGGAGGACCCTGGGCAGTGGTTTGGCAAACACTCCGGGTGTCATGAAAAGCTTTTCCGTGAAAGTTCAGCTGCTGTTCAGCAGGCGCTCGGTTTCGGCTAAAAAAATCCGGCTTTCCGATCGGCGCAGCGTGCTCCAGGCGCAGGTTGCCGCTAATGAATGAGCGGTAAATGGGATGCTATGAGAATTCAATCAAATAGTTAGGCGGCTTTAAAATCGCTAAGCTTTGCCACAGTGAGATTATTGTCACCTGATATGAACGACAGGGAGGCTTCGAGCCAGCATAGCAAGCACCAATTACTTTAAGCTCTTAGAAAAGTATTCTAGATCTATATCGGCCACAATCGAACACCCTCCAACTGAGCAGCTGCCATACCACCCGCAATTACTTGCTGTTATATAAGAAAAATTGTGTGCTTCAATAGTAGCGGGCCTCTATCAAGTTGGAAAAATCAGGTTGAGCTAGGTTTGATCTGCCTTGGTGCTCCGAATTGGTGTCAGTGGGGTTACCTTTAAATAACGTGACGCTCATTTAGCTGACCATAACCCATCTACCCTCAGGGGCGCAACGCCAGTTATGGAAATTATATTAGGCAGAATTTACAGGCAACCTAAAGTTGCATGTCATTTACTACCATAAACTCAAACTATCTTTTTTTCCGTGAACTCCAAAACTCTACACACAATTTAAAGAAATACAAAATTTCAAAACATCGTGATATTTTCCAACACTCACGAAGAAGTAAATTTTTTATTTTGTTTTCTTAAAGCTTTCAGAGCGTATAAACATTTCAAAATTTCTATAAGTCAAACTTTGACTTTATCTAACTTATCCAAATTTCGAGTGCACCATATAAACTAAAATAAATTCGCAGTTATCAAAACAACAGTAAAACTTTAGAAAAAGTTGCAAAATTCGTTAGCTAATAAGACGGAGGCCAAACATGACCTCATCTGCCGATGCTTCGACTAGTACCACAAACCCGAATCCGTTGTATGATGACGACCTATCAGAGTTGACCAAAAAAGAGATACTCTTTTGGGCACGCAAACTCCAGTTATCACCATCGGAGCTGTTTACGCTATCTAAGCAGGAGCTCGAAGTGCATCTTGAAAGGGTGCAAAGGGAAGAACTCTATGATGAGCAACGTAAAAGTCAATATGAAAAGTGGGAACGGCTAGCGGAGATGAAGCGTTTTTTGCTCGAAGAGGAACGCAGGCAGCGCCTTAAAGGTGGTGTAACACCACGTCGCACCATTTGGGATATACTATACGCTGCAGCCAATGAAATAGAGTCTATGTACGGTGACAGTCAAGCATTTTCGGACAGCAGTGGTGCGGGCAGCTCATGCCTTTACTCAGACTCTGTTGGTTCAAATTATGCATCCACTTCATTTGGTGGTTTCAAAACACCGCCCGTTCCGAATATGTGTTCGACCATTTATGAAATGCATCCGGAAGATTCACAATACACCCCACCAGATTTTCCCTCCACACTTTCGGCTACACCAATCAGCTATGGTACTCCACAACATAGAAATGCCATGAATTGTCCACAGCGGAATGCTACCTACAATGTGAGTGCAGCGAATGCCACATATGATATATGCGCTCCAGGAAATGCAACATACAACGCAAAACGAACGTCGCGAGCTTCAACAGCAGATGCAACGTACAATGCTTGCGCATCGCGTAATGCAACATTCGGCATGCCACGCACAGCTAATGCCACCTACAATGTTTGTCCGTCACAAAATGCTACCTACAACGTACCAAGGAGCGCAAATGCAACTTATGGTACCTGCAAACAAGCCACAAGCGCAACCTACAATATACCACACAGCAATGCAAATGCGACTTATAATGTGCCTCAGCGAAGTCTCGCAAATGCAACCTCGTCCAAAGTTTGTCCCAATGCAACGTATAATGTCGCGGGTACGCAAAATCAAACCTCGAGTGCCACATCACCACGAGGACGCGGTAACGTTACCTTTGACGTGGGTCCGCCATCTGCCGACGCATCTTCAAGCTTTCGTCCTAATGCTGCGATGGCTTCTACTCCAAAGCATTGCCCACGAACTGGTCGTAAGCCATACTTTCGCAATTATACCGATTATTCGATGACACTCTCAGGTACGGGCATCAGCGAGGCATCGCAGAGTGTTTCATATGATGTTTTTAGTGACAAGAAGAGTATGGTTCGTGCTGCAGCCCGTACATATTCGATTCCTAATCGCAGTTTATCATGTCCGCCAAGTGGACGCACACACGCTCGTTTCGCAGGCCCGGCGCGGTCAGGTAGCAATATACGAGGTCCACGTTGTGCTTCACGAACTCGCTCTCCTACTCGCAGTGAAAGTCCAGTTCAAGCTATTGCCGCGGCTAATTACGGGTTTTCACCAACGGCGCGACCACCTGCTGATCGTTCTTACGGCTGGCCAAGACGTTTGTGTGAAGGCAAAATGCGTGGCTTTTGTGATTGCGCACAACGTTCGCGCAGTGTACCGCCGCGTTGCTAGTGCCTAACGGGATTTCTTCAAATACGTCCTAGTTTTTCGTAAGTGTTCACTGTCCGAAATTCTTCTATGCGTTGGAATGAAGTCAATCTTTGCTGCTGGATACAGAAGTTATCTAATAACTTCAAGGATCAATGTTACCTTGAAGAAGGAAAAGAGAATCACATTCTCTTTAATAGTAATTTTTAATATATAAACTTATAATATCTCTAACCGAAAACCAAGTGTTTGCCAATATATGTATATAGTGCAATATATAATCACATAAACTAAAAAATAGTTTTAATATTCTTTGTCCCAAAATAACATTTCGATCTCTTGAACATTTCGTGCTTTCAACATGTTTGAGACAACCCATCAAATTTCAGGGAAGGCAACTCTTGCTATCTGTTAACAGACGAACTGCAACAACTGATCAGCGAGCGGCCAGCAGTCGTAGTAGGAAAAGGGAGTATCCCAGCGACAACAGCTGGGCGGAAAGACGGGCATATGCAATCTTTTTCTTATGGAAAATTGCACCTTGCCTTTATCGTTATACCTTAGTGGTCCTTGTTACCGGATCGTACCGTATCTATGTCCGGCAAAGGACCACCAACATCCATACATCGAGTATTTAATCGCTACAACAACAACCACATAAGGGACAACATTCGTTTTGCACCTCTGTTCCCGTCGTTATAGTACTGTAGCATCGTAAGTGTCAAAGTGTGGTATGCCAACATTTGTTGATAGGACGAGTGAGGAGAGGAGAGTGCAAATTTAATTTATTTTCTTTGGTTTTTCACTTCTAGTCAAATTTTCCGTCATATATATTCGTATAAAATTCAAATCCTCCGGCTTCCTGTTAAATGCCAATTTAGTTTTGTTTCATGGGTTTCGGTCTTCCATACAGAGTTGCAAATATTGATTGCTTAGCTAGCTACGTTTGCTGTGCTGCCCTATTGCAGTTTGGTTAGGCGGGGACTGAGCAGCTTCGGCAGAGAATGTTCATAGTATGCATGAAATTTTTAACCATAGTTTAAAAGCGAATTAATCGTGCGTATGGTGACGAATTCATCGCTACTTTCAATGCATATTCTTAAAACCCTTGGCAATGAGGGATTCAAATTTTTAGCACATGTCTTTCCCAACCTTCATCATCCCCGAAAAATGTAAAATGACGAGAGTAGGACCGCTACTAAAGCCTTATAAACGAGCCAACGTAGGAGAATCTATTCCCCCATATCTCTCCTATCGCCAATAGCAAGACACTCGAACCCATTATGCTCCCCTATTGCACCGCAAACCTGCGTCTTGCCTGAACGTGGCTTTCGAAAACTTCATAGCGCTACGACCGCGCTAAACGCCATCAACACACAGATAACTTGCGAATTGAATCAAAAGCCCCGCCACAGGACAATACTCGTACGGCTATACTAATCAAAAGCTTTTGATACAGTCAACCACGGCAGGTTTCTGCAAGACTTGGAAGGCTCCCATCGAAGTGTTATAAACTTGCTACCGGTAACGATAGCTCTCGATGGATTATCGGCGTGTTATCGAAAGGTTATCGAAAATTTATCGATTTTTTATTAAAAAGTTATCGATCTGTTATCAAAGATGCATTGATTTACTGTCGAAAACGTATCGGTTTGTTATAAAAAAAGTATAGAAAATGTATCGATATGTTGTCAAAAAGTTATCGATTTGTTTCGTAAAGCTATCCATTTACTATCGAAAAGCTATTGATTTGTTATCCGAGTATTAACACCTTGTCATTGGAATCAAGAAATAATCGAATGTTCGTCGATTTGCTATGCACAAGTTGTTGACTTCTTATCATCGTGGTGTAATCGATTTGTTAACGACGGCTCATTGGTTTGTTGTAAAACAGATACCGATAAAACTTCAATGTAAAATAGATAACACATCTGTATCCGTTGATAACAAGCCGATAAAAAACCACTAATAAACCGCTTAAGCCATTAGCTCGACAATAATAAGCCGATAACTTGCCGATATCGATGCTTACCTTAAAGGCCGACTTGCACAACGGCAAATTATCTTTTTGACTAATTTGAAAATTTGTCAAAAATGTATCAGTTCAACCTCTCATGAGAAGCTTACTCTGAGTTAAAAAGGTAACTTGCCGTTCTGCAAGTGGGCCTTAGAAACTGAAGAAACCTTTCTCAAATATACTGAAATTATTGGTTTTTGGTAAAGATAGCTCTGCGCTCGAACTCTATGTAGAGTTGTTTACGAATTTTCTAATTGAAATCTAAGTAACTTCCCGATAAGCTACAAGCTTGAAAATTGGAACATAGTTCAGAACCCGATTACAGTGCAACAAAAAGAAAAGAATCACCGCTAGGTGCCGCAAGGATCTAGGTATTAAAAAAATCGCGCGTGAAATTTCTAAAAACGTGAGGCGTAGCACAACCTGATTAAGGTTCAGTTGGTCTTACTTATACATATATGAGAACTAGCCTTTACCCGCGGCCCCGTCCGCGAGGAGAAAATTAAATATATGGGCTATTCACGTTAACCTGCTTATCAAGTTATCGGTTTAAACAAATTTTTCTGTCTAATGCATTTTATTTTTGTAATTGAGTAAAAAAAAGAACTAAATGAGCTGATAACCCGATAGGATCCCCAAATAATTCCGAAATTATCCAGAAAAATTCACGAAATGACCCCGAAGCTATCGCGGACGGATCCCGAAAACCATCTAGAAATGCCACGGAAGGGCCTCCAAAAGTTCCCGGAATAGTCCCAAAAAACCCGAAATGACACCGACGCGATTCTAGACTTATCCAAAGAACCACAAAGAAATTATGCTTGAAGGGTACCAAAATGATCACGAAATAGTCCCGAAAGTCCTGAAATGACCCCGAGGCGATCCACGACGGATCGCGAAAACCATACAGAAATGATTCCGGAAGGGTCCTAAAATGAACCCGTATTAGTCCCGAAAAGGTCCCGAAATGACCCCGACGGGATCCCGGATGGATCCCGAAATGATGCCGGAAGGTCCAAATGATCAAGTATTAGTCGAGAAAAGTCCCAAAACGGACAGATCCAAAAACCACCCAAAAAAGATGCCGAAAGCGTCCCCAAATGATCCCGAAATAGTCCCGAAATTACCCCGACGGGATCCCGGACGGATCCCGAAAACCATCCAGATATGATGCCGGAAGGGTCACGAAATGATCCCGCATTAGTCGAGAAAAAGTCCCAAAATGACGCTGACGGGATCCCGGACGGATCCCAAAAACCATCAAGAAATGATGCCGAAAGGGTCCCCAAATGATCCCGAAATAGTCCCGAAATGACCCCGATGGGATCCCGAAAGCCATCCAGACATAATGCCGGAAGGGTCCCCAAATGATCCCGTATTAGTCGAGAAAAAGTCCCAAAATGACCCTGACGGGATCCCGGACGGATCCCGAAAACCATCTAGCAATGATGCGGGAAGGTAGGTACCCCAAATGATCCCGTATTAGTCGAGAAAAAGTACCGAAATTACCGGATGGGATCCCGGACGGATACAGAAAACCATCTAGAAATGATGCCGAAAGGGCCCCCAAATGATCCCGAATTATTCGAGAAAAAGTCCCGAAATTACCCCGACGGGATCGCGGACGAATCCCGAAAACCATCCAGAAATGATGCCGAAAGCGTCCCCAAATGATCCCGTATTAGTCGAGAAAAAGTCCCGTAATGACCCCGACGGGATCCCGGACGGATCCCGAAAACCATCCAGAAATGATGCCGAAAGGGCCCCCAAATGATCCCGTATTAGTCGAGAAAAAGTCCCAAAATGACCCTGACGGGATCCCGGACGGATCCCGAAAACCATCCAGATATGATGACGAAAGGGTCCCCAAATGATCCCGTATTAGTCGAGAAAAAGTCCCGAAATGACCCTGACGGGATCCCGAAAACCATCCAGAAATGATGCCGAAAGGGTCCCCAAATGATCCCGAAATAGTCCCGAAATGACCCCGACGGGATCCCGGACGGATCCCGACAACCATCCAGAAATGATGCCGAAAGGGCCCCCAAATGATCCCGTATTAGTCGAGAAAAAGTCCCGAAATGACCCCGACGGGATCCCGGACGGATCCCGAAAACCATCCAGTTATGATGCCGGCAGGGTCCCCAAATGATCCCGTATTAGTCGAGAAAAAATCCCAAAATGACCCTGACGGGATCCTGGACGGATCCCGAAAACCATCCAGAAATGGTGCCGAAAGCGTCCCCAAATGATCCCGTATTAGTCGAGAAAAAGTCCCGAAATGACCCCGACGGGATCCCTAACGGATCCCGAAATGATGCCGGAAGGTACCTCAGATGATCCAGTATTAGTCGAGAAAAAGTCCCAAAATGACCCTGACGCGATCCCGGACGGATCCCGAAAACCATCCAGAAATGATGCCGAAAGGGTCCCCAAATGATCCCGTATTAGTCGAGAAAAAGTGCCGAAATGACCCCTACGGGATTCCGGACGGATCAAGAAAACCATCTAGAAATGTTGCCGGAAGGCACCCCAAATGATCCCGAAATAGTCCCGAAATGACCTGACGGGATCCCGGACGGATCCCGAAAACCATCCAGATATGATGCCGAAAGGGTCCCCAAATGATCCCGTATTAGTCGAGAAAAAGTCCCGAAATGACCAAGACGGGATCGCGGACGGATCCAGAAAACCATCTAGTAATGATGCGGGAAGGTACCCCAAATGATCCCGTATTAGTCGAGAAAAAGTACCGAAATGACCCCGATGGGATCCCGGACGGATCCCAAAAACCATCTAGAAATGATGCCGGAAGGTACCCCAAATGATCCCGAAATAGTCCCGAAATGACCCTGAAGGGATCCCGAAAACCTTCCAGAAATGATGCCGAAAGGGTCCGCAAATGATCCCGTATTAGTCGAGAAAAAGTCCCGAAATTACCCCGGCGGGATCCCGGACAGATCCCGAAAATCATCTTGAAATGATGCCGGAAGGCACCCCAAATGACCCAGACGAGATCCCGGACGGATCCCGAAAACCATCCAGAAATGATGCCGAAAGGGTTCCCAAATGATCCCTATTAGTCGCGATAAAGTCCCGAAATGACCCCGACGGGATCCCGGACGGATCCCGAAAACCATCCAGAAATGATGCCGGAAGAGTCCCCAAATGACCCCGACGGGATCACGGACGGATACCGAAAACCATCTAGAAATGATGCCGGAAGGTACCCCAAATGATCCCGAAAAAGTCCTAAAATGGCCCCGACGGTATTTCTCACGGATCCCGAAAACCATCTAGAAATGATGCCAGAAGGTACCCCAAATAATCCCGAATTAGTTCCGAAATGACCCCGACGGGATCCCGGAAGGATCCCGAAAACCATCCAGAAATGATGCCAAAAGGGACCACATATGATCCCGAAAAAGTCCCGAAATGACCCCGACGGGATCCCGGACGGATACCGAAAACCATCCAGAAATGATGCCGCTAGGTGCCCCAAATGATCCCGAAATGACCCCGTCGCGATCTTGGACGAATCTCGAAAACTATTCAGAAATGATGCCGGAACGGTCTTCAAATGATCCCCTAATATTCATGAAATGACCCTGACGGGATCCCGGACGGATCCCGAAAACCATCCCGAAATGATTACGGAGGGGACCCAAAATAACCCCGAAAGGTCCCGTAGTTATCCCGGAAACCAACAGGAATTTATCTCTCAAAGGTACGCAAATGATCCCGAAAATACCCCGACGGAATCCTGGACGGATCCCGAAAACTATACAGAAATGATCCCGGAAGGGTCCCAAAACGATCCCGAAAAAGTCTCGAAATAGTCCCGAAAAAGTCTCGAAATGACCCGGGCGGGATCCTGGACGGATCCCGAAAACCATCCAGAAATGATCCCGGAAGGGTTTCGATAAGACCCTAACCATGTTAATAAGGCAGCAGGCGCGTTGGAGCGAATGAAGAGTTACATTGAAACATACAGGTAAAGCTAATAAAAGCGTGCTAATAAAAACAACTGAAGGAGAGCGGATGGCGGGAGGAGAAGGAGAGGACCACTGATCGTTTTTCCAAAATTGTTTAGGTCTCGATCTGTATGTGCCAGATACCAAAAACTCTTGATTTTGGAGAAAATTTATTTTGAGTTATAACAATTTATAGATTTTACACCAGAGGTGGAGAGAAGGGCGGAGGGAGACGGAGGGAGACGGAGGGTGTCACTGCTCACTTTGTAAGCCCTCGACTTATTTGACCCCTTGAGTCTGTGATATTGGTGAAGGCCAGTATACGTAAAGTTATAATGTGTAAAAATTATTAAAAAGTAATTGCTCGAAGGGGTCGTGGGACCCGCACCCCTCTTTCCATGTTTGAAAAAAATTTCGCTAGTAGACTACTGTCTGTGTCCCAAATTTCATAAAAATCCGTGTAGCCGTTCTGGCGTGATTCAGTCGCAAAGACTAAAAAATATAATAATTAAATTATAACTGTTCCTAGGGGGCGGGGACCTCCCCCCTTTTGAAAAATATATAGCTAGTAGATCCTACTAGACTATTGGCTATATGTGTGCAAAATTTCATCCAAATCGGTCCAGCCGTTCTTGCGTGATTGAGTCACAAAGACAAACGTCTGGACAAACATCCGAACATCTTCACATCCAAACTTTGCCATTTATATGAGAACTAGCCTTTACCCGCGGCCCCGTCCGCAAGGAAAATTTTAAATATATGGGCTATTCGCGTTAGCCTGCTTATTATCTGTTTAAAATTTTGTTTTCTGTCTAATGCATTTTATTTTTGTAATTGAGTAAAAAAAAGAACTAAATGAAACCTGATAGGATCCCAAATGATCCCGAAATTATCCAGAAAAAGCTAGGAAATGACCCCAACGCTATCGCGGACGGATCCCGAAAACCATCCAGAAATGCCCCGAAAGGGTCTCCAAAAGTTCCCCGAATAGTCCCAAAAAAACCCGGAATGAGAGCGACACGATTCTAGACGTATCCAGAGAACCACACAGAAATGATCCCTGAAGGTGTTCCAAAATGATCCCGAAAAGGTTCCGAAATGACCCTGACGGGCTCCCGGGCGGATCTCAAAAACCATCCAGAAAATATCCAGGAAGGGTCCCTAAATTATCCCGACTAACTCCAGAAAAAGTTCCGAAATGGCTCCGAGGGGATCCACGAAATCGAGGGGATCGCGAAAACCATACAGAAATGATTCCGGAAGGATTCCAAAACGATCCCGAAATAGTCCGGAATTGACCCAGATGGGATCCCGCACAGATCCAGAAATGATCCCGGAAGGGTGCAAAAACTATCCCGGAAAAGTAACAAAAAATCCCAAAATGGCTCCTACGGCATCCCGGACGGATCCAGATATGATCTCGGAAGGGTCCCCAAATGATCCCAAAATGGTCCCGAAATTACCCTGATGGATCCGGCAAACCATCAAGAAATTATGCCGAAAGGGTCCCAAAATGATCCCGAAATAATACAGAAAAATTCACGAAACGACCCCTAGAGGATCCCCAAATGATCCCGTATTAGCCCCGAAAAGGTCCCGAAATAACCCCGACGGGATCCCGGACAAATCCCGAAAACCATCCAGAAATGATGCCGGAAGGAATCCCAAATGATTCCGTAAAAGTCCCGCATTGATTCCGACGGGATCCCGAACGGATACCGAAAATCATCCAGAAGTGATGCCGGAAAGGTCCTCAAATGATCACCTAATAGTCCCGAAATGACCCTTAAGGGGTCATGGACGGATCCCATAAACCATCCAGAAATGATCCCGATATAGTCCCGAAATGACCCTGACGGGATCTCGAACGCACCCCTAAATGACCCTGACGGGATCCCGGACAGATCCCGAAATCCACCCAGAAATGATCTTGGGAGGGACCCCAAATGATCCCGAAAAAGTCCCGCAATGATTCTGAGGGGATCCTGATCGGATACCGAAAGCCATCCAGAAGCGATGCCGGAAAGGAGTCTCAAATGATCACCTTATACCAAAATGACCCTGACGGCATCCCGGACTGATCCCAAAATCCATCCAGAAATGATCTTGGGAAGGTCCCAAAATTATCCCGAAATAGTCTCGGAAAAGTTCAGAAATTACCCTGACGGGTTCCCGGACGAATCCTGAAAGCCATCTCTAAATGATCCGAAATTACCCTGATGGATCCGGCAAACCATCAAGAAATTATGCCGAAAGGGTACCAAAATGATCCCGAAATAATACAGAAAAAGTCACGAAACGACCCCTAGAGGATCCCCAAATGATCCCGTATTAGCCCCGAAAAGGTCCCGAAATAACCCCGACGGGATCCCGGACAAATCCCGAAAACCATCCAGAAATGATGCCGGAAGGAATCCCAAATGATTCCGTAAAAGTCCCGCATTGATTCCGACGGGATCCCGAACGGATACCGAAAATCATCCAGAAGTGATGCCGGAAAGGTCCTCAAATGATCACCTAATAGTCCCGAAATGACCCTTAAGGGGTCATGGACGGATCCCATAAACCATCCAGAAATGATCCCGATATAGTCCCGAAATGACCCTGACGGGATCTCGAACGCACCCCTAAATGACCCTGACGGGATCCCGGACAGATCCCGAAATCCACCCAGAAATGATCTTGGGAGGGACCCCAAATGATCCCGAAAAAGTCCCGCAATGATTCTGAGGGGATCCTGATCGGATACCGAAAACCATCCAGAAGCGATGCCGGAAAGGAGTGTCAAATGATCACCTAATACCAAAATGACCCTGACGGCATCCCGGACTGATCCCAAAATCCATCCAGAAATGATCTTGGGAAGGTCCCAAAATTATCCCGAAATAGTCTCGGAAAAGTTCAGAAATTACCCTGACGGGTTCCCGGACGAATCCTGAAAGCCATCTCTAAATGATCCCGAAAAAGTCCCGAAATGGCCCTGACTGGACCCCGAAAGGATCCCGAAAACTATCCAGAAATGATGCCGGAAATGTCCTCAAATGATCACCTAATAGTTCCGAAAAGACCCTGACGGGATCCCGAACGGATCCCGACAACTATCTAGACATGATGCCGAAAGGGCCCGCAAATGATCCCGTATTAGTCGAGAAAAAGTCCCGAAATGAACCCGACGGGATGCCGGACGAATCCCAAAAACCATCCAGAAATGATGCCGGAAGGGACACCAAATGATCCCGAAAAAGTCCCGCAATAATTCCGACGGGATCCTGAGCGGATACCGAAAACCATCCAGAAGTGATGACGAAAAGGTCCTCAAATGATCACCTAATAGTCCCAAAATGACCCTGACGGCATCCCGGACAGATCCCAAAATCCATCCAGAAATGATCTTGGGAGGGTCCCAAAATTATCCCGAAATAGTCTGGGAAAAGTCCAGAAATTACCCTGACGGATCCCGGACGAATCCTGAAAACCAATCTTAAATGATGCCGAAAAAGTCCCGAAATGACCCTGATGGGACCGGAAAGGATCCCGAAAACTAACCAGAAATGATGCCGGAAAGGTCCTCAAATGATCTCGCAATAGTTCCGAAAAGACCCTGACGGGATCCCGAACGGATCCCGACAACTATCCAGAAATGATACCGAAAGGGCCCGCAAATGATCCCGTATTAGTCGAGAAAAAGTCCCGAAATGACCCCGACGGGATGTCGGACGAATCCCGAAAACCATCCAGAAATGATGTCGGAGGGGACCCCAATGATCCCGAAAAAGTCCCGCAATTATTCCGACGGGAATCTGAACGGATACCGAAAACCATCCAGAAGTGATGCCGGAACGGTCCTCAAATGCTCACCTAATAGTCCCAAAATGACCCTGAGGGCATCCCGGACAAATCCCGAAATCCATCCAGAAATGATCTTGGGAAGGTCCCAAAATGATCCCGAAATAGTCTCGGAAAAGTCCAGAAATTACCCTGACGTGTTCCCGGACGAATCCTGAAAGCCATCCTTAAATGATCCCGAAAAAGCCCCGAAATGACCCTGACGGGATCCCGAAAGGATTCCAAAAACTATCCAGAAATGATGCCGGAAAGGTCCTCAAATGATCCCCTAATAGTTCCGAAATGACCGTGACGGGATCCCGAACGGATCCCGACAACTATCCAGAAATTATGCCGAAAGGGTCCGCAAATGATCCCGTATTAGTCGAGAAAAAGTCCCGAAATTACCCCGACGGGATCCCGGACGAATCCCAAAAACCATCCAGAAATGATGCCGGTAGGTATCCCAAATGATCCCGAAATAATCCCGAAATGACCTCGTCGGCATCCCGGACTGATACCGAAAATTATCCAGAAATGATGCCGGAAAGGTCCACAAATGATCCCCTAATAGTCCCGAAATTACCCTGATGGGATCCTGGACGGATCCCGAAAACCATCCAGAAATGATGCCGGAAGAGCCCCCAAATGATCCCGAAAAAGTCCCCAAATGACCCCGACGATATCCCGGACGGATCCCGAAAACCATCCAGAAATGATGCCGGAAGAGCCCCCAAATGATCCCGAAAAAGTCCCCAAATGACCCCGACGAGATCCCGCACGGATCCCGAAAACCATCCAGAAATGATGCCGGAAGAGCCCCAAATGATCCCGAAAAAGTCCCCAAATGACCCCGACATACTCCAGAAAAGGTTCCGAAATGGCTCCGAGGGAATCAACTACGGATCGCGAAAACCATACAGAAATGATTCCGGAAGGATCCCAAAATGATCCCGAAATAGTCCGGAAATGACCCAGATGGGATCCCGCACAGATCCAGAAATGATCCCGGAAGGGTCCAAAAACTATCCCGGAAAAGTAACAAAAAATCCCGAAATGGCTCCTACGGCATCCCGGACGGATCCAGAAATGATCTCGGAAGGGTCCCCAAATGATCCCAAAATGGTCCCGAAATGACCCTGATGGATCAGGCAAACCATCAAGAGATTATGCCGGAAGGGTTCCCAAATGATCCCGAAAGAAAACAGAAAAGTCACGAAACGACCCCTAGAGGATCCCCAAATGATCCCGTATTAGCCCCGAAAAAGTCCCAAAATTACCCTGACGGGATCCCGAAAGGATTCCGAAAACAATACAGAAATGATGCCGGAAAGGTCCTCAAATGATCCCTTAATAGTCCCGAAATGACCGTGACGGGATCCCGACAACTATCCAGAAATGATGCCGGAAAGGTTCCCAAATGATCCCGTAATAGTCCCGAAATTACCCTAATGGGATCCCGGACGGATCCCGAAAACCATCCAGAAATGATGCCGAAAGGGTTCCCAAATGATCCCGTATTAGTCGCGAAAAAGTCCCGAAATGACCCCGACGGGATCCCGGACGGATCCCGAAAACCATCCAGAAATGATGCCGGATGAGCCCCAAAATGATCCCGAAAAAGTCCCCAAATGACCCCGACGAGATCCCGGACGGATCCCGAAAACCATCCAGAAATGATGCCGGAAGAGCCCCCAAATGATCCCGAAAAAGTCCCCAAATGACCCCGACGATATCCCGGACGGATCCCGAAAACCATCCAGAAATGATGCCGGAAGAGCCCCCATATGATCCCGAAAAAGTCCCCATATGACCCCGACGACATCCCGCACGGATCCCGAAAACCATCCAGAAATGATGCCGGAAGGGTCCCCAAATGATCGCGAAATAGTCCCGAAATGATTCCGGAATAGTCCCGAAAATGTTCCAAAATAACCCCGACGGGATCCCGGACGGATCCCGTAAACTATACAGAAATGATCCCGGAAGGGTCCCAAAATGATCCCGAAATAGTCCCGAAAAAGTCCCGAAATTACCCCGGCGTAATCCCGGACCGATCCCGAAAACCATCCAGAAATGATCCCGGAAGGGTCTCGATATGACCCTTACGGGATTACAAATAAGGTGAAGCTAATTATAAAACCATGTTAATAAGGCAGCAGGCGTATTGGAGCGAATAAAAAGTTAGATAGAAACATACAGGTAAATCTAATAAAAGCGTGCTAATAAAAACAATTGATCGAGGGCGGATGGCGGGAGTAGAGGAGAGGACCACTGATCGTTCCTCCAAAATTGTCTAGATCTCGTTCTATATGTACCAGATACCAAAAACTATTGATTTAGGAGAAAATTTAGATTGAGTTATAACAATTTATGGATTTTACACCAGAGGGGGGAGATAAAGGGGGGGCGGGCGGAGGGTGTCACTGCTTACTTTGTAAGCCCTCGACTTATTTGACCCCTTGAGTCTATGATATTGGTGAAGGCCAGTATACGTAAAGTTATAATGTGTAAAAATTATGAAAAATAATTTCTCGAAGGGGTCGTGGGACACCCACCCCTCTTTCCATGTTCGAAAAAAATTTCGCTAGTAGACTACTGTCTGTGTCCCAAATTTCATCAAAATCCGTGTAGCCATTCTGGCGTGATTCAGTCGCAAAGACGAAAAAATATAATAATTAAATTATAACTGTTCCTAGAGGGCGGGGACCACGCCCCTTTTGAAAAATATATAGCTAGTAGATCCTTCTAGACTATTGGCTATACGTGTGCAAAATTTCAGCCAAATCGGTCCAGCCGTTCTTGCGTGATTGAGTCACAAAGACAAACGTCTGGACAAACATCCAAACATCTTCACATCCAAACTTTGCCATTTATATGAGAATATCATTTGTAAAGATATGAGCGGTTGACTATCAGCTGAAATTTCACACGGCCCAGGCTTTTATTTATTTGTCTGATCAACGCCCTATATTGATGAAGAGTGCGATGACCTAAGACTTACCTAATTACCTAATGTCTAGTTTTTAGTATCATTATTACTTAATGTAAGTATTGTTTGCAATAAAACCATTTAACTAAATGTTTTTTTAAATATTTTATTTTAAATAAACAATATTGTGGCGAAAGCAGCCACCCTTATGTACAAGGCACCAAGAATATTCCACACACATAACCAGCAGCTCGAAGTGAAGGGATACCTCACATATACACATGTAGTCATCAGCTAAAAGCTGAAGTTGTTACTTACACATCACACGCATATAGCTAAATAACCAAGTATGGGATACAATTGTTCCATGCTCTTGAAAAGTCTAGACCTTAGGAGAAATATGCGAACGCGGCAACAGAGAGTATAAAAGCAGCGCAAGCTGAGGAATAACCAATTAGTTTGTTTTAAACACGATTTTGTTAAGTACGTGATCATTGTGAAGTACTACTCCCAAATTAGTCAAATAAAGACCATTTTGCAGTACTGAATATTGGAGTTATTTATTCGACAGTTCAGTGATTCGAACGTTAGCACAAGGTGCAAAATAAGCAGAATTTCCCAAAATTTGTTACAATATTATTAAGGTGCGAATCATTGGCCCTAGTAGCATGTGACAGTGTTACTAGAAATACAATTACATATTTATATAATCTGTATATATACGCGTATATTTGTTTATAACTTGCTGCATGCTATACGCAACAAAATTGTTTAAGAATTTTAATAAGTTGTTGTTGCACAGTTCCGCATCGTCTCTCGCATTAGTTATGCCTCGTCGAATATTCTATTGCCGCAAATGCCAAAGCGGTAAATGGTCTGTTGCAAAGGAATTTCATGGTCTCTTATTTATTTATTACGTGCGAGTAAGTTAAGACTGCAACATTGTTTTGGTGGAAAAAAATTTCAAGAATTCTTTGCTGCATAAAAGCGATAATTTGTGTAAATCAACAAGGAGTTTTGTTATTATCAACGTGCTTAGGAAAATTTATAATTTTTGGCATTATAAATATTATGCTTGTCAGCACCAGCTATGATGCTAATCGATGTTGTGCTGTTCAGGGAGAAGAACAATTCTTATTTTAGCAGTATTTTGTATGTTTGCCCGTTGGTGTTATTGTGTGGTTCACTTGGTGTCGCGTGCATTCAAAAATGTACTATGCATGTAGGTATGTACATATGTATATACTTTTTTAGTAAGAGCAATAATGCCATACCGATCAATAAATAAACGTTTTAACCCTCTGCAAGTATTTTCAAAAATTCTTCATCATTAAAGACTGCATATAAATTTGCACATCTTCTTTATCCTGCATGCAACATAACGTTGCATGTTGTTAGTGCCAAGCAAAGCTCATTTCAACTGCTGCTCATAATTTATGTGCATATTTCATAATCATGAAATATTTTCAAAATGCAGATGAGCTCAACGAAAATTTATTAAGCGCTCAATGCGCTTGCAATATGTCGCATAATTTATAGCGCAAACGGTAAGCATGCAAACGCCAACAACAACAATAATTGCACAATTCCTATCACAACTCATTGCAACAGACACAGAACATTCAAATTGATTGCATCGCACGGTTACCGCAATGCATTTCTTGTTGCACCAAAATTTATGGCAATGCAATCAAAATGAACGAGCGTAAGAAATAAAAAACAAAAACAATTACAAACAACATCATAAATTTGTGTGTCATGAATGAAAATAAATTTAAATCAAATTATGCAATGCCAATTGATAGCACCGACAAGTGTTTGCCCCATTGCGAGGGAGTAAGGACCTCCATGACTTTTATGCTTTTAAATTTTATTGTTTCTGTTTTTGCTTGCAACATCGATCCATAAACAACTTCAAAGAAAAGTGAAATTTTCCTTCTTTCTTGCGTGCCAGCGTGAGACCGTAGCACGTGGCATGACCAATTGCGTATGTGGCTTTACTGATTATTTTTGTTGTTGTTGCCAGATCATGCACATCAATCAGCCCATTAATAGTTAGCAACAATAAATACAACTAACCTCAAAGTGACATTGTTGCAAATGAGGAGTCTCATTTAAATGGCCTCAACAACATCAATTCCTGCTGCTACAGCTGGCAACGCAGTGTGGGGCATAAATTCTGTTGCAAAAGTTTCATGTTAGAAACAAAGTTAACAACATTTCCCACATGTGAATACAATACCAGCTCTCAGATTGGATTGTGATATACAAAGCAAGCATTTGAAGAACTTTTTAGCCAAGGATGGTATGGTGGTAGTGTGCTGTTCCACCATGCATAAGGTCCTCGGCTCAAGTCAAGGAAAGCAACATTAAAGTGCTTTAGAATGCGAGAGTGATAAAAGTTTATTTAGTTCGTGCCTCATTATTCTGACCATGACATTAAGCAGCTTATGATTATTCAGATATCCAAGTTTTGGTTGATATCTGCCCACAGGAATTCCTGCGGTTTATTAGCGTCACATTCAGGAGCTGCTTCCTCGCGCCCTTCACCTTCTTATGGACAACCGCAGTTGCAGCATTTTGTTCCTTTTAGAGTCGCGGAGTCTCTATGCTACCGCCACCTAGCTTATCAGTCCCTTCATAGTAGCTGAACTCCTTGGTTCAAAACGCGGTCCAGTGAAGGCATTCAGTTTCAAAGTAATGGTAAGCCTTTACGTCTGTGAGAGGCAGCCTACACCAGCAATGCTGTAAGACCCAACAGTGGAAAAAACTATGATATCGGTTTGCGGTGGTCTCAAGTCCGGGATGCAGTTGATACCCATTCTTAGGTCAGGGCTGGGTGCAAGAAGAAGCAAAAAGATGCCCTAAATCTTACGTACAGGTTCTCCTGTGCTATCAATATATATTGCAGAGGTGCTCCGCTTCGTATTAATATAAGAAAAAGTCAGGAGTTTTGTTGTGTAAAAAACCCGTTTTGACAGTGGAGGCCCATAGGGAAGTTGCTTTCAGAGGCTGGGGTTTCATATTGCTATTAAAAAGTTGGTTGGTGTAATGTGGGAACACATCGCATACAGAACATACATTAGGTATGTCGTGGTTCATTGTGGGCAAGTAGAAGTTAAGCTTATTACAGTATCGATAATGAAGTTGAACCAGAGTGAATCGTGTCTCCCTTGGAAGTCAGCTTTCTTCTTCTGCAAGATTGGGTAGCGTATATTCATAACGTGGCTCACCAGCAAAGGTGTTTACCGATTCTGTGTGGATTAGGCTTAAGACTTCCTTATGTTTGTCGGGATCAAATGGCTACGTGGGCAGGTGCCGAATCTCATCATAGTGCTTACGTAGATATTTCCTTATCCCTCTTGGACGCGGGTTAGACCAAGCAGTTGTTTGCTAGGTTACCCTGCTTTGTAACAATTTAGCAAAAACTGCCTATTCAGCATTTCGTCATGCTCTTTAATTTTGAGCTCTTTTACCTCATTATGTAGATGATGTTCAGGAGACATAAGATACATCCCGTGGCAGTTCTGAGTGCAATATTTTGGCAGACTGGTGACGCGTAGCACATTAGCGACAGGTCAGTTGCTTTGTAAGTGGTCGGCAGCATTTTTGTTGTCTTTCCCCAAGTGCTGCCGACAAGTGATTTGAGTGGTGTAGGAAGTGATAGTAACTCCTTATGGTGGGGAACCCAGCTTTGATATGTAGAAATTAAATAGATTTCGGGATAGCATACCACCCTGCCCTCCATGGAATTGCAAAGAACCCATTTTTTGAGATATTTATACTTTGAGGATAGGGTAGTGCTGGCCAAAACCACAGTTATTGCTATGACGGGTGAGAAGAAGAAGTGGAACTACATCTCTACTAAGTTGTTGGTATAAGCACTTCCCATCTCTGAAGTATCTAACACAGCGGGCACAGTATGATAGCGGCAACAATGACGGTTAAACAAAACAACAACGACAATAACCTCCATGGTTTATTTCCAGCAATGTCAATTTCTTATTGGTGTTCTGACTGTTGTTGTTGGCTCCATTATTGTAAATGTTGCTGCTGTGTTTGTTGCTACTGCGGTTGCTGTTGCTGCTGCTGCTGCTGTTGCTGCTTGTGCTTAAAAACAATCAATCAACAACAATTTTTCGCTCAATTAGACATCATCATTCAATCGGTGATTCGTGAGCTGTTGTGATGAGTTGGAAAGAGGAGTCATAGACAAATAAACAAGCAATAAAAACAAATAAGGACGGGACTGTCTTCGGCTATGCCGAAGACTTCATACCTTTCATGAATGGGGCTGAACAATAATCTTATCCCGTTCGTAATCTCCAAATAATCGGATGTATAAGACAAGAAATATATAGTGAATAGATGTACATACCTAAACGATTTTTAAGATAAATATAAAATAAAAAATGGCAAAAAACCCCGTATCTGAACGATCGATTGTATGGGATATATATTATATATAGCTCCGATCGAAATGATTTTACGGGAAATCTTCTATGATCTATTACAATAAATATCACCAAGTTTCTCGTTTTTATATTGGAAACTAAGGGAGAAATGGCCAAAAATCTTTCTATCTGAACGATCGGTTGTATGGGATATATACTATATATAGCTCCGATTGAAGTTATTTTTTCAGAAAATCTTTTATGGTATATTAGAATATATATCACAGAGTTTCACGTTTATACTTTCTAAATTGCAGCAGGAATGACCAAAATCGTCTTATCTGAACGATCGGTTGTATGGGAGATATATGTTATAGTGGTCCGATCCTACCGGATCCGACAAATGTCTAATATAATACAAAAATAAATCCTTGTGCCAAATTTCATTGAGGTTTCTCAAAATTTGAGGTACTAGTTTGCGTTCAAACAGACAGACGGACGGACGGACAGACGGACAGACGGACATGGCTATATCAACTCAGTTCGTCGCCCTGATCAATTCGGTATACTTAATTCTATATTTCTCAACGTTACAAACCTCGGACCAAAGTTAATATACCATTTCATATTCATGAAAGGTATAAAAACACAATGCGGCGCAACCGTAACAGATGACAACACGATAGACAACCATCAATCGTCACTGTAGCAACAAAAGCAGTAGCAGCAACGACAAAAGCAGTTATCTGCTAACCGAGCTAAAACGAAATACAAAAAATAACAAGTAAGGAAGGCTAAGTTCGGGTGTAACCGAACATTACATACTCAGTTGAGAGCTATGGAGACAAAATAAGGAAAATCACCATGTAGGAAAATGAACCTAGGGTAACCCTGGAATGTGGTTGTATGACATGTGTATCAAATGGAAGGTATTAAAGAGTATTTTAAGAGAGAGTAGGCCATAGTTCTATGGATGGACGCCATTTAGGGATATCGCCATAAAGGTAGACCAGGGCTGCCTCTAGAATGTGTTTGTACGATGTGGGTATCAAATGAAAGGTGATAATGAGTATTTTAAAAGGGAATGGGCTTTAGTTATATAGGTGAACGCCTTTTCGAGAAATCCCCATAAAGGTGGACCAGGGGTGACTCTAGAATATGTTTGTACGATATGGGTATCAAATGAAAGCTGTTAATGAGTATTTTGAAAAGGAGTGATCCTTAGTTCCCTAGGTGGACGCCGTTTCGAGATATCGTCATAAAGGTGGACCAGGGGTGTCTCTAGTTGTACGATATGGGAATCAAATGAAAGGTGTTACTGAGCGTTTTAAGAGGGAGTGGGCATTAGGTCTATAGGTGGACGCCTTTTCGAAATGTCGCCATTAGGGTGGGCCAGGGGTGACTCTAGAATGTGTTTGTACGATATGGGTATCAAACGAAAGGTGTTACTGAGCATTTTAAGAGGGAGTGGGCATTAGGTCCATAGGTGGACGCCTTTTCGAGATATCGCCATTAGGGTGAGCCAGGGGTGACTCTAGAATGTGTTTGTACGAAATGGGTATCAAACGAAAGGTGTTACTGATAATTTTAAGAGAAAGTGGGCATTAGGTCTATAGGTGGGCGCCTTTTCGAGATATCGCCATTAGGGTGGGCCAGGGTGACTCTAGAATGTGTTTGTACGATATGGGTATCAAATGAAAGGTGGTAATGAGTATTTTAAAAGGGAGTAATCCTCAGTTCTATAGGTGGACGCCTTTTCGAGATATCGCCATAAAGGTGGACCAAGGGTGACTCTAGAATGTTTGTACGATATGGGTATCAAACGAAAGGTGTTACTGAGCATTTTAAGAGGGAGTGGGCACTAGGTCTATAGGTGGACGCCTTTTCGAGATATCGCCATTAGGGTGGGCCAGGGGTGACTCTAGAATGTTTGTACGATATGGGTATCAAACGAAAGGTGTTACTGAGAATTTTAAGAGAAAGTGGGCATTAGGTCTATAGGTGGGCGCCTTTTCGAGATATCGCCATTAGGGTGGGCCAGGGTGACTCTAGAATGTGTTTGTACGATATGGGTATCAAATGAAAGGTGGTAATGAGTATTTTAAAAGGGAGTAATCCTTAGTTCTATAGGTGGACGCCTTTTCGAGATATCGCCATAAAGGTGGACCAAGGGTGACTCTAGAATGTTTGTACGATATGGGTATCAAACGAAAGGTGTTACTGAGCATTTTAAGAGGGAGTAGGCATTAGGTCTATAGGTGGACGCCTTTTCGAGATATCGCCATTAGGGTGAGCCAGGGGTGACTCTAGAATGTTTGTACGATATGGGTATCAAAGGAAAGGTGTTACTGAGCATTTTAAGAGGGAGTGGACATTAGGTCTATAGGTGGACGCCTTTTCGAGATATCGCCATTAGGGTGGGCCAGGGGTGACTCTAGAATGTTTTTACGATATGGGTATCAAACGAAAGGTGTTACTGAGCATTTTAAGAGGGAGTGGGCACTAGGTCTATAGGTGGACGCCTTTTCGAGATATCGCCATTAGGGTGGGCCAGGGGTGACTCTAGAATGTTTGTACGATATGGGTATCAAACGAAAGGTGTTACTGAGAATTTTAAGAGAAAGTGGGCATTAGGTCTATAGGTGGGCGCCTTTTCGAGATATCGCCATTAGGGTGGGCCAGGGGTGACTCTAGAATGTTTGTACGATATGGGTATCAAACGAAAGGTGTTACTGAGAGTTTTAAGAGAAAGTGGGCATTAGGTCTATAGGTGGGCGCCTTTTCGAGATATCGCCATTAGGGTGGGCCAGGGTGACTCTAGAATGTGTTTGTACGATATTGGTATCAAATGAAAGGTGGTAATGAGTATTTTAAAAGGGAGTAATCCTCAGTTCTATAGGTGGACGCCTTTTCGAGATATCGCCATAAAGGTTGACCAAGGGTGACTCTAGAATGTTTGTACGATATGGGTATCAAACGAAAGGTGTTACTGAGCATTTTAAGAGGGAGTAGGCATTAGGTCTATAGGTGGACGCCTTTTCGAGATATCGCCATTAGGGTGAGCCAGGGGTGACTCTAGAATGTTTGTACGATATGGGTATCAAAGGAAAGGTGTTACTGAGCATTTTAAGAGGGAGTGGACATTAGGTCTATAGGTGGACGCCTTTTCGAGATATCGCCATTAGGGTGGGCCAGGGGTGACTCTAGAATGTTTTTACGATATGGGTATCAAACGAAAGGTGTTACTGAGCATTTTAAGAGGGAGTGGGCATTAGGTCTATAGGTGCACGCCTTTTCGAGATATCGCCATTAGGGTGGGCCAGGGTTGACTCTAGAATGTGTTTGTACGATATGGATATCAAATTAAAGGTATTAATGAGGGTTTTAAAAGCGAGTGGCCCTTAGATGTAGTATATGTGAAGGCGTTCTCGCGATATCGACCAAATGTGGATCAGGTGATCCAGAAAATCATCTGTCGGGTACTGCTAATTTATTTATATATTCAATAACACTAACAGTATTCCTGCCAAGATTCCAAGGGCTGTTGATTTCGCCTTGTAGAACATTTTCTTCTACTTAATATGGTAGGTGTCACACCCATTTTACAAAGTTTTTTCCAAAGTTATATTTTGCGTCAATAAACCAATCCAGTTACCATGTTTCATCCCTTTTTTCGTATTTGGTATAGAATTATGGCATTTTTTTAATTTTTCTTAATTTTCGATATCGATAAAGTGGGCGTGGTTATGGTCGGATTTCGGCCATTTTTTATACCAAGATAAAATGAGTTCAGATAAGTACGTGGGCTAAGTTTAATATATCCGTTTTTGCTCAAGTTATTGTGTTAACGGCCGAGCGGAAGGACAGACGGTGGACTGTGTATAAAAACTGGGCGTGGCTTCCACCGATTTTTCCCATTTTCACAGAGAACAGTTACCGTCATATAATCTATGCTCATACCAAATTTCAAAAGGATTGGTAAATTTTTGTTCGACTTATGGCATTAAAAGTATTCTAGACACACTAAATGAAAATGGGCGGAGCCACGCCCATTTTGATATTTTCTTTTATTTTTGTATTTTGTTGCACCATATCATTACTGGATTTGAATTTTGACTTAATTTACTTATATACAGTAAAGATATTAAATTTTTTGTTAAAATTTGAATTTAAAAAAATTTTTTTTTAAAAAGTGGGCGTGTTCTTCATCCAATTTTGCTAGTTTTTATTTAGCACATATATAGTAATGTTAGTAACGTTCCTCCCAAATTTCATCATGATATCTTCAACGACTGCCAAATTACAGCTTGCAAAACTTTTAAATTACCTTCTTGTAAAAGTGGGCGGTGCCACGCCCATTGTCCAAAATCTTACTAATTTTCTATTCTGCGTCATAACGTCAACCCATCTACCAAGTTTCATCGCTTTAACCGCCTTTGGCAATGAATTATCGCATTTTTTCGGTTTTTCGAAATTTTCGATATCGAAAAAGTGGGCGTGGTTATAGTCCGATATCGTTCATTTTAAATAGCGATCTGAGATGAGTACTCAGGAACCTACATACCAAATTTCATCAAGATACCTCAAAATTTACTCAAGTTATCGTGTTAACGGACGGACGGACGGACGGACATGGCTCAATCAAATTTTTTTTGGATCCTGATTATTTTGATATATGGAAGTCTATATCTATCTCGATTCCTTTATATATGTACAACCAACCGTTATCCTATCAAACTTAATATACTCTGTGAGCTCTGCTCAACTGAGTATAAAAAAAGTTGTAGCCAAGACGAATAGCGTTGTCATTCAAGACTCAGTTTAAAAAAAAGCTAATCTAGCCGCAACGAAACGAGGCAAAACAAATCGTCATCAATGCAACAACATTTTTTTATATGAGCAATATGTTTGTATATAAGTGGATATGTTTCGATTTTGTTGTTACTAAAATAAAATGCAATGCCAAACGAAATTGAAATTGAAAACGAAAATGAAATTGGGAATTGAAACAAAACACCGATTGATGGCCATCAGCGCAGTTAATGGTAGCAACCATTGAGGCATTCGTTGACTTCAACAATAATCATTGCAGATATTGCAACAAACAGCGATTTCATCACGATTTTCAATGTAATGCAAAAAAAATGTTGCCAATGCGCACTTACACACACACACACATTTTAAAATTGGCTGTTACATTGCTGGATGATGATTTTCACATTAGACGGTCAACAATCCGGAAAATCGTTGATCGGCAAAAGCAAAGCCAAAGGCATTCGAGTTGTTTGATTGCGCGTGTGTGGCACGCTACCGTTATTACCATACAAAAAATACTATTCGTCTAGGATGAGTTCGGGCTCTTTTGATCCACAGTACGCTTGGCGCATTTGTTATAAGACTTTTGGAAACAATTTATTTTTCTTACCCAAGTCAATGGCCGAGCACGTTCTTTGCTAATTAAGAAGTATTGCAACGTTGAAGTAATAAATAGCTACGTTGAGAGCTACATTGAGCGAAATTACCTGCTCTTTGCTTAAAAATAAGCCGAATTTAAACTCCCGCGGTAGGTTAGATTTAGTAGGCTGTATCATGTGTTCTCCGTTCGAACTAAACTTGTGGAGAGAATAAAAAAGCCAAATTTTACGCTTTGATAGCTGATAAAACAACAGACGCAAGTCATAAAGTTCAGCTAACCTTATGCATCCGGTCGATGTGGAGGACATTGTTCTACGCGAGGACTTTCTAGGATTTATATTGTTGACGTCGACTACTGGACAAGACGTGAAGAGGCGAATATTTGAAGAATTGAACGTCCTAGGACTGGATGTAATCAATCTTCGAGGACAAGGCTACGACGGGGGATCAAATTTCTCTAGAAAAGAAAATGGAATAAGCGCATTGATTTTGAAAGAGCAACCACTTGCATTTTACACTCACTGCTGCTGTATGCAAGGCGTGTGAAGTTCCCGAAATTCGAAATATGCTTGGAACCGTTTCTGCAGTAATAAATTTTTTCACATCATCACACAAAAGAACGCAAGCACTTGAGGATGAAATCAAAGAAAGATCACCCGAATCACAGAAAACTCGCCTCAGAACACTTTGCCTTACTCGATGGGTTGAAAAACACGATAGTGTGGATACCGTTAGTGAATTTCTCCCACATATTGCTGAAGTGTTAGGTAACTTGAAGTTTGATAAATATCTTGAAACGTCTTCAAAAGCTGATGGCTCTCCAAACATTCAACGATGTGAATTCGCCGATTGTGACTCTCAGTAGAACACTTCAACAACCTGAATTGCAATTGAAATCGGCCTGTGCTCATATTGATCATATAATCATGATTTTTGCCAAGACGCATGAAGACGAAACATCGTTCTATGAAGTCTTCAAGAGAGCCGAGGAAAACGCATGTGAATTGGGAATCAAACTTGAAATTCCACGCATTTGTGGCCGATAAATGCACCGCTCCAATGTTCCAACTAAGAGTAAGTCTCCTCTCGAATTTTTCCTGTGAGTTCTTGTTGATTAAATGCGTATATTTTATGTGTGAATGATTCGTTGACATTCTACTTACAGAGCTACAATTTACTACCCTTTCCTGGACTACATGATTTCTTCATTGACGTGAATTTTTGAAGATACTGCCTCTGGAGGGACTGATTCCAGCATACTCTGTAGGAGTAACGATTGAAGAAATTGTACTTGCTGCTAAAGTTTATAAAGAAGATTTCCCCAGTCACAATGAGACAATGCTGAAAAATGAGATTTTATTGTGGCATAACCATTGAAAAAGTAATCCATTCAAGAGTGCTCAAACAGCTACTGATGCCCTGAAAATCATTAAATCAGCACACTCTTCTTCATTTTTTCCAAACGTGACGACACTGTTGCAAATATTTGCGACAATCCCCGTAATATTAGCGACCTCAGAGCGTTCTTTTTCTGTTCTAAATCGCTTGAAGACTTTTTGAAAGTCAACATGTCTGAAAATCGACTGACTGGTCTGACACTAGGGAACGTCCACAAAGAAATAGAAACGGACATTGAAGAAATAACCGATCTTTTCTGTAAATCGAAGACCCGACGACTCCAATCTTTAGATTGGTCGATAGAAGATTGAACCAGCAATATGTTGGTTTGAAAGAAAGGGTTTTATGACTATTTTTATATGGTTGTTATATCATTATCTCGAGTGTGCTGAATAAAAGAAGAACTTCATTTCAGAAAATATTAGTAAGTTATTTAATTTTTTTTAATTTTGAAAATCCTCGTTTTGTCATGTCATTTTATATTCTGTATACATTTATTTAACACATCATGGAAAACAAAAACAAAATTTGATAGTGAAAAAATTTCAAGCCCCCCCCCCCCCCCAGTACCAAATCCTAGAGCCGCCACTGATCGGAGCTATATGTATATCGTATATACCTATCCCATACAACCGATCGTTCAGATAGAAAGATTTTTGGCAATTTCTCCCTTAGTTTCCAATATAAAAACATGAAACTTGGTGATATATATTCCAATATATCATAGAAGATTTCCTGTGAAAATCATTTCGATCGGAGCTATATATAATATATATCACATACAACCGATCGTTCAGATAAGGGGCTTTGTTGCCATTTTTTATTTTATATTTATCTTAAAAATCGTTTAGGTATGTACATCTATATATTTCTTATCTTATACATCCGATTATTTGGAGATTACGAAGGGGATAAGATTATTGTTCAGCCCCATTCATGAAAGATATGAAGTCTTCGGCACAGCCGAAGACAGTCCCGTCCTTACTGTGTTTTTTTTTTTTTTTTTTGTTTTCATATTTTGATATTTTATGTGCCAATTGTGCGACGCGTCTTACTTACGCATGCTATAACTTCACAATGGGGTGCTCTCGTATTCTTTTATATTTTGTCGTAGTATATAAACAATCCGTTCAGCTTGCAAGACAAAGCGAATCCCCCCAACATGTTTCGAAATCGAATTGCATGTTGCACAGACATTGCATGCTTAAAACGTTTTTCCACTTAGTGAGCACGTAATTGAGCGCCATACTTTTAATGAGCAAGTGCACGCACAACAAAAGCGATATGGTGCTCAACAAAGAGAAGTGATCTTCAACTGTCATGGCTTGAGGATCAGAAGATCAAAGTGTTTTGCGTGGTAATGTTGTTGATATATTGTGCAGGTACGAATTGCACCAATCATTATCAACAAAGCTTGCATACGAATTTAAGCAATAAAAGCATAAAATGGCATATGAATATAACCAAAAACAAATCAGTTAAGCCGATGTCAGTTGGCTGTTAAAATGTGCGATCGCCATCACCAACACCGATCGGTTTTGAAATTTTCATTGATTAAATCATGTCAATAAAGATTTGTATGCCACCATGCCACCACCAAACATACAAACAAACATACTTATTTAGTTTGCATGCGGTCTATGAAATGTGCGCAATGAATTTGACCACCTGACACTCGTGTGCCACAACTTACCATAGAGTCATGCAGAGCATCTTTATATTTATATAGTGGACAATGGCAGAGTAAATATGTATGTAGAAAATTAAAAGAAAAGGCTCAAAGTTAAGTGAGTAGTGAAAGTGTAATAAATCTGTGAAAATTACACTCAAGCGACAAAGCAGATCACAAGCACTTAATGATCGATCGATAGCAATCGCACACATGTGCTCGCCTTTTTTGGTTTATTTTCTTTTCTTGTTATTATTTTCAATCACCCACTACAGTCATCCATCTATGGATAAATACATATATCATTTTCACCGATCTCGTTGAAGGATCACTGATCATTAGGCTGCAAAAAAGGTGCAAACTCCTTGCATACTAATGCAAAAGTAAAAGCGAATTTAAACTAGACCATAACTTGCGTTGAATATTAATTTTTGAAGCATGAACTCGAGTACTTCAGGTGAGTTGCTTTGCATATAAAATATTGTAACGAATTTACTGAAATTCCTCTAATTTGCAACCTCCTACTAACGTTCGAATCACTAAACTTTTGAATAAATAACTCCACTATATCAACTGTTGCTGCTTTTATACTGTTTCGTTTTCTCGTTGACATATTTCTAGGCGCTTCTATTTCTAGAATTTACTAGTTAGTTACCAGCTATAAAATTACCAGCTATAACTACGTTTGTAGCTTCTCATGTGCGCGTGTATATGTGAGTGATACTTGCACAAATTATTGCCTACTTTTTGGAGTATCTCAGATATATGCATGTGTTTGTGCGTTTCTCTCCGCTGCTTGTATGGACATAAGTGTAGACATAATGATTAATTTGGTTATGTACATACAAGTCACTGCTCAGTATCGGCTTAGAGATGATAGTGTTCCTTAATGTTGTTAATATTCGTCAAAATATGTATGCAGCTATTCGATGAAAATGAAAAATCTACATTTTGTCATGTTTTATATATTTACATAATAAGCATAGTAAGCAGCATAACTGATATTCTACTTATTAAGATATCCATTAAGAGAAATAATTAATTCATCTAAAAACGTTTAAGAAAGGTAATATAATACTTTTAAAACACCAGTAGCCAACCCGACCCGAGTTTTGTTTCTTTATTTTAAAGAGCTCATGCTCATAGTGTGATGACACAATTATTTGTGGCTTTCCGCAAAACAAAATTAACAGAGCACATGAAACAAACCTGACCTGAAGTAACAATATCGAAGTGATCGAGTTACTTTAACCTAGGATCAAAGTTTATAAGATCACTTCAAGTTAGTGAGAAAAAAATACTACACTTTGCTTACTCTTACAATGAAAACGAAATTTTGCTGTCTTTATAAAATTTAGCCAAACAAAAGGAAGAAAAAAGCTCACAGGAAAAATTGTGTTCGACTTTTTATAGGTGTTATTTGTACATGTGGTAGTGATCGTGGCAAATGCTACCACTTTTTTGGTAGCTACTAATTATAAAACAAAACTTATTGTCTGCACGTCTGTGTGGGGAAATGCATTTTCCCTTTTATGGTGAGCACAAAATAAATTTACTATGGGATAAATAAAAGTGTTCCACAGTCACGGAAGTTCAGTAAGTGAAAATTCAAATGATCATGCAAAGCAGATCACATCAAATACTCTGGCAAACAAGTTAGCTTAAGCGTCGCCTTACGTGATAAAGAAAAGGTGCGCCTTGCAAGAGTAAAGGGTAAAGAGTTGTAGCCCAGCGGGAAGTCAATAGACAAAAGTAATGGTAATAAATTTTTAAAACTAAATGACTCGTTGGTATAATCAAATTAAAATAAATTATTAAATTATAGTTTGTTATTAATGTAAATATCACATAATATCCTGTTTCAATCACCTGAACTTGAAAAGTTTGCTCCCTTTCGAAATAGATAACATATTTTGAGTTGAGTATAAAATTTTAATTAGCTAAGGCCCTGTTTTTCAGTACAAGTTCTACTCAGTAAACTACGCTTAACCTTATTCTACAGTTTTTCAGTCTACTTTAACTGAAGTTTAAGCTGAGCTTAAGCGGCCGATTTGGCAGCGTTAAACTCTAGTTAACATATCGGTGACTTGCGTTCGTACGAAATGGCGTCGCATATACCCAACAAGCATTTGGGCTTGAGTACCATTGGAGCTCATGTTGATAACTAGCATACCTCTAAAATCTCAAGAGTTGTTACGAAACAGCGACTCAACTTGAGAATCATAGTGTACTCAGCACAACAGGGAATTTTTTATAAAGCTAAAAATTCTATTACTTAAGTTGGAAAATGATAGTTCCCAACTTGTGGTTCTTTGACTGGACTCAAGTGTAATATTCCAATACTACAGTATTTTCACGAAAATGAAATAAAATATATATAGGGAACTCACAACGTGTTATTGTCATAAAATCTGTTGAAATGACTTAAGCTGTGACATATGTCTTTCGTTTGTTTCATTATCTATCGAGTGCTCTTGTTACTGTCAATATACATGACATAGTATAAAATTATTATCCCGAATTGGGAACTCTACAAGCAGCCAACGCCTTAGAGCTAAAGTGCTCCCCCCTAATGAAAACAACTTGTTATGTACTTTATATTTAGCATAGTTATTGTCCTGCCGAAAAATTGGCTTGCCTTCATTTGCAAAATGGTATTTCCTACCTCTCTTATCACTCTTTCCCTTTCTTTTCCTCTCTATCTTCCATTTTTATACTCAGTTGAGCAGAGCTCACAGAGTATATTAATTTTGATTGGATAACGGTTGGTTGTACATATATAAAGGAATCGAGATAGATATAGACTTCCATATATCAAAATAATCAGGATCGAAAAAAAATTTGATTGAGCCATGTCCGTCCGTCCGTCCGTCCGTCCGTTAACACGATAACTTGAGTAAATTTTGAGGTATCTTGATGAAATTTGGTATGTAGGTTCCTGAGTACTCATCTCAGATCGCTATTTAAAATGAACGATATCGGACTATAACCACGCCCACTTTTTCGATATCGAAAATTTCGAAAAACCGAAAAAGTGCGATAATTCATTACAAAAGACAGATAAAGCGACGAAACTTGGTAGATGGGTTGACGTTATGACGCAGAATAGAAAATTAGTAAGATTTTGGACAATGGGCGTGGCACCACCCACGTTTACAAGAAGGTAATTTAAAAGTTTTGCAAGCTGTAATTTGGCAGTCGTTGAAGATATCATGATGAAATTTGGCAGGAACGTTACTACTATTACTCTATATGTGCTAAATAAAAATTAGCAAAATTGGATGAAGAACACGCCCACTTTTTAAAAAAAATTTTTTAAAATTCAAATTTTAACAAAAAATTTAATATCTTTACTGTATATAAGTAAATTAAGTCAAAATTCAACTCCAGTAATGATATGATGCAACAAAATACAAAAATAAAAGAAAATTTCAAAATGGGCGTGGCTCCGCCCATTTTCATTTAGTTTGTCTAGAATACTTTTATTGCCATAAGTCGAACAAAAATTTACCAATCCTTCTCAAATTTGGTAGGAGCATAGATTCTATGACGGTAACTGTTCTCTGTGAAAATGGGCGAAATCGGTGGAAGCCACGCCCAGTTTTTATACACAGTCCACCGTCTGTCCTTCCGCTCGGCCGTTAACACAATAACTTGAGCAAAATCCGATATATCTTTACTAAACTTAGCCCACGTACTTACCTGAACTCACTTTTTCTTGGTATAAAAAATGGGCGAAATCTGACCATAACCACGCCCACTTTATCGATATCGAAAATTACGAAAAATGAAAAAAATGCCATAATTCTATACCAAATACGAAAAAAGGGATGAAACATGGTAACTGGATTGGTTTATTGACGCAAAATATAACTTTGGAAAAAACTTTGTAAAATGGGTGTGACACCTACCATGTTAAGTAGAAGAAAATGAAAAAGTTCTACAAGGCGCAATCAACAGCCCTTGGAATCTTGGCAGGAATACTGTTAGTGGTATTGCATATATAAATATATTAGCAGTACCCGACAGATGATTTTCTGGATCACCTGGTCCACATTTTGTTCGATATCGCGAGAACGCCTTCACATATACATCTAAGGGCCACTCGCTTTTAAAACCCTCATTAATACCTTTAATTTGATATCCATATCGTACAAAAACATACCAGAATCACCCCTGTCCCACCCTAATGGCGATATCTCGAAAAGGCGTCCACCTATAGACCTAATGCCCACTCCCTCTTAAAATGCTCAGTAACACCTTTCGTTTGATACCCATATCGTACAAACATCCTAGAGTCACCCCTGGCCCACCCTAATGGCGATATCTCGAAAAGGCGTCCACCTATAGACCTAGTGTCCACTCCCTCTTAAAATGCTCAGTAACACCTTTCGTTTGATACCCTTATCGTACAAACATTCTAGAGTCACCCCTGGCCCATCCTAATGGCGATATCTCGAAAAGGCGTCCACCTATAGACCTAATGTCCACTCCCTCTTAAAATGCTCAGTAACACCTTTTGTTTGATACCCATATCGTACAAACATTCTAGAGTCACCCCTGGCCCATCCTAATGGCGATATCTCGAAAAGGCGTCCACCTGTAGACCTAATGCCCACTCCCTCTTAAAATGGTCAGTAACACCTTTCGTTTGATACCCATATCGTACAAACATTCTAGAGTCACACCTGGCCCACCCTAATGGCGATATTTCGAAAAGGCGTCCACCTATAGAACTAAGGATTACTTCCTTTTAAAATACTCATTACCACCTTTCATTTGATACCCATATCGTACAAACACATTCTAGAGTCACCCTGGCCCACCCTAATGGCGATATCTCGAAAAGGCGTCCACCTATAGACCTAATGTCCACTCCCTCTTAAAATGCTCAGTAACACCTTTCGTTTGATACCCATATCGTACAAACATTCTAGAGTCACCCCTGGCCCACCCTAATGGCGATATCTCGAAAAGGCGTCCACCTATAGACCTAATGTCCACTCCCTCTTAAAATGCTCAGTAACACCTTTCGTTTGATACCCATATCGTATAAACATTCTAGAGTCACCCCTGTCCCACCCTAATGGGGATATCTCGAAAAGGCGTCCACCTATAGACCTAATGCCCACTCCCTCTTAAAATGCTCAGTAACACCTTTCGTTTGATACCCATATCGTACAAACATTCTAGAGTCACACCTGGCCCACCCTAATGGCGATATCTCGAAAAGGCGTCCACCTATAGAACTAAGGATTACTCCCTTTTAAAATACTCATTACCACCTTTCATTTGATACCCATATCGTACAAACACATTCTAGAGTCACCCTGGCCCACCCTAATGGCGATATCTCGAAAAGGCGTCCACCTATAGACCTAATGCCCACTCCCTCTTAAAATGCTCAGTAACACCTTTCGTTTGATACCCATACCGTACAAACATTCTAGAGTCACCCTTGGTCCACCTTTATGGCGATATCTCGAAAAGGCGTCCACCTATAGAACTAAGGATTACTCCCTTTTAAAATACTCATTACCACCTTTCATTTGATACCCATATCGTACAAACACATTCTAGAGTCCCCCTGGCCCACCCTAATGGCGATATCTCGAAAAGGCGTCCACCTATAGACCTAATGCCCACTCCCTCTTAAAATGCTCAGTAACACCTTTCGTTTGATACCCATATCGTACAAACATTCTAGAGTCACCCTTGGTCCACCTTTATGGCGATATCTCGAAAAGGCGTCCACCTATAGAACTAAGGATTACTCCCTTTTAAAATACTCCTTACCACCTTTCATTTGATACCCATATCGTACAAACACATTCTAGAGTCACCCCTGGCCCACCCTAATGGCGATATCTCGAAAAGGCGTCCACCTATAGACCTAATGCCCACTCCCTCTTAAAATGCTCAGTAACACCTTTCGTTTGATACCCATATCGTACAAACATTCTAGAGTCACCCCTGGCCCACCCTAATGGCGATATCTCGAAAGGGCGTCCACCTATAGACCTAATGCCCACTCCCTCTTAAAATGCTCAGTAACACCTTTCGTTTGATGCACATATCGTACAAACATATTCTAGAGTCACCCCTGGCCCACCCTAATGACGATATCTCGAAAAGGCGTCCACCTATGGACCTCATGCCCAC